>NC_136057.1:1506047298-1508447298 GCF_964261635.1 Lissotriton helveticus
CTTCAGCGCAGGCGCGGAATTCGCGCCGTGCATGAGCGTTCTATCGAGCGGGGCGGGCCATGACGGAACCGCTCCGTCATCAGCACAGCGGCCCCGCAGCTGATGACGGAGCGGTTCCATCATCAGCATGCAAGGGGCTAAAATACTTTTTAAAAAACGCTTCCTTGGGTGCTCATAAAGGGGACACAGTACGACGAAGTGAAGGGTACCCTGTGGAGACCGTCGGTCGCAGCCGCACGGACCCTTCAACTCTATGTTCCTGGTATAACCTGCCAGCACCGCTAGGCTGTGATGTAATAAGTATAGCCTGAAGCGTGTCAATAAAAATCTGTCTTGAACATTATGGATGAGGGACATATAAGGTTCAATACCCAGGCAAGTTTTGGTCAAGATATGCGCTCTTACAGAGGGTTTAATCAATTCACCATCTTCCTTCCTGTCGGCCACCTGTTTCATAAATGCCGATTTGACATGAGCCTTGTCCCGCGGTAGTAGTCTTGTGGGGTTGTTGAAAAAGTCTGCACAACCCATGACTGACAGGGTTTCCCTCACATACTTTAGCCATGGGATGTTCCTCCCCTGATCACGTGCCAAACAGTCACTTATGATCTCCTTGGTTACTGAGGCTTCAGGGTTAGTCCAAATCTTAATCCAGCAATTAATGGGTTTAAAACGTATCCTGTCTCTCACATAGCCTATGCCCAATTCCTCATTGATAATTGATGACGGGGTGCTTTGCGGGACTCTCAGCAATTGCCTTAGGTATTTATTCTCTTCGATTTGGACAGTTTGCGAGTTAATAAAACCCCAGACCTCACTACCATAGAGTATTTTGGCACAACACTTCGAGTTATAATGTTTTAAGATTTGATCGGGGGACCAGCGACCCACCCTGCGTGCAAAATTCATGATCGCACCGGTACAACTGGCAACAGATCGACATTTATCTTCTAACAGAGGTTTAAAATTAAGGCAGGTGTCAACATGATGAATTTGGTATCCTCCTCACTGGCATATTTAACTTACCTATAAGTCCCTAGTATATGGTACAAAAAGTACCCAGGGCCTGTAAGTTAAAAGACACTAATGGGCTGCAGTACCTATTGTGCCGTCCACTACAGTAACAGTGTAAAACAAGGAATCAGGTCTACCTTAATAGCTTGACTCTGGCAGTCTAAACGCTGCAATTTGACCTAACGAAATAAACCTTTTAAATAGGTCAAAAAATGCCCTTTTAAATATTAACAAGTCATCCCAAGTCAGGCTTTGAAGCTCACAAGGCAGGTTGCGTAGCATTTACAAGTAAGCAAAGTAGAAATGTAATGTTAAAATGTCCTTACAGTGACTACCACCCAAATGATAGTTGTTAGAAATGGGATCTCTGGTTGACTAAGGCTTGCGCCAAAGCCAGGCAGAGACCACCACTCCAGTCAGGGCAAGGGAGTTACAAGCCAGAGATAACCCCTGCTCACCCCCTTGGTAGCTTGGCACGAGCAGTCAGGCTTATCCCGGAGGTCATGTGTAAAGCGGTTGTGCACGCACACAGCAACAACATCCCAGGCACACCACAAAAGGAACTCCACACAAGGTTATATCAAAAATAGCCTTTGTATTCTCATAACACATTAGAATAGTACTCACATAATATACAATGTGCCACCTAGCACTAGGTCATATCTACAAGGGATTATTTACACCTGGCAAGGCCCACTGGACCACTGTCAGAATCATCATAAAGTGAACTTAGTACAAGTAAGACATATCATAAACGTACAACCAGTAATCACTGGTAACCACTGTACTCAGCATCAGCCTGTAACATACACCACATTATGCACAGTATCACATTAGGCGCCAAATCCATTGTATGCCAACCTCATCAGTCTATCATCTTAGACCCTAACCTCCTAACTGGCCTCAAAGGGGCACTCAAAGGGGCTCAAATGCCCTGTGTCAGAATGTCAGGGCTGCTGCCTGTGCAGCAGAATCCAAAGAGGCCATTGCGCTAGGGCCAAGAGTGCATCTCACTTCTCTCTCTCACAAGGCCCCCAATGAACTGTGGCCTAAACATTGCAGTTGGCACTAAGTCAAGTGAAGCCTTGGCACCACTGTGCCTCCTGTCCCACTCTCTCAGAGACTTCTGAATTATGTATGCAAAACGATGCAGCTGCCCGCGCTGGTGCAGCGCAGCTGTGAATCAGTAATAGGCTCTGGCACAACTGTACCCTCTGGGGCCTCACTGGGGCTCTGGAAGAAAACATGCCCCTCGTTGCAGCTGCCCTCTGTGAGCGGGGCAGCTGAGATGATGAACGCTATGAGGGCCAGGCACCTCTGTGCCCTCACATTGGAGCGGCCTGCTGCCAGACGGGGCCACTCATGGCAATTAGGGATTGGTACCTCTGTGCCTCAGGGGAATAGCTCTGGGGGCAGGCACCGATCACGTGCCTCGACTCACACACCCCTCCCCACCTGGTTTAACTCATCGGACTCTCTATTCACCCGGTCACAATGCGGCTGCCGCGGGGCTCCCTCTTCACCACGGGAGCCCAACCTGGGATGTCGCTCGGTCGCGGCCTGCTCCGTCCGCCTCTCCTCTTCACTCGGGCTGCGGCAGCTTTCACCTTCGTCCGCGCTGCCTCTTCACCCGGCCCCCTCCTGGGACTTCGGGTTTAGAGCTCTTGGAGGCGGGGTAGGCTCCCGTCCTCCCTTCCACCTTCATTTCCTTCTGCGCATCAGGGCTCCCATCTGCTCACTGGAGCCCCACACCATCACCAACACTTCTTCCGTTCCTGCTGCCATTTTTCACTCGGGCCGCAGCTGTGATCTCTTTTTTGGTGCAATGAGGGGTAGGCTCCCTCTTTATAAGAAATATACCACGGGGTGGGCACCCCCTCCACGTGGCACCATAATGCAGGGTGGGCACCTGCAATTAAGACATCAATAAGCGAGGTGGGCACCCGCCGTTTCCTTCATCACGGGGGAATCCCTCTCACCGGGATTCCCTCTTGAAAGGGGCTGCAGCGCCGCGCTGCTAAGCCCGCGCTATCTCATCCATTCAGGGGCCAATAAAACTAAAAGTTCTCTCGGGCGTAAAAAGAGGAACAAGGTCCTTAGGAATCAGGGGGCAATGCAGGGCCCAGGGAGGCAAGCCCTCGTGGCAATCCCCCCTTGGCCCCAGCAGCAGCATGACCCAGCAGGATCAGCAACAAAGTACAGAACAACATCATGTGGTAACAGCCCTTACTTTTATACACCCTTTCTCCTTTGTCTAAAGTGCAGGGCATGGGGGAACCAGATGCAACTGGTTCAGGGGGGATTTGGAGCACTATGTTTTGGAAGCTCCTCTGCTCCTTTGTCAGGTGGGGGCTTGCCATCAGACACACCACAGGGGGGCCGAGCCAGCATTCACTAGGGCAGGCACCATCCTATTCAGACTCACTTAAAACCATCACCTGCCTCCTAGTTAGTGAGGGTGCACCATATTTGCGTTACTTAACAGGGTGTGCCTATCTCGTTATTAAAATCCTCTTTGTGTCTGTGTCTACACTTATTCCACCCAGACAGGTGATGGTTTTAAGTGAGCCTATGACAGTTGGGACAGGTTTCATTGATGAGAATGTTGTGAGTGGAGGGTAACCTGTGTCCCTTTTTCCCTCTTGGCTTCTGTTTTGTTATGATTTTGGACCATCCTATTCAGAGACAGGGGATTACCCCTCCCACCACTCTTACTCCTGGTGTCCCATTCAGCTCAGCAATGACTCACCCTGCCCCTCCTGGTGCCACCCACACCTCTCAGCTCCTGTCAATCACAAGCCAGACATGCAATTCACATCAGGCAGGCAGACACATAGCACACAGAAATGCCAACTTCTAAAAGTGGCATTTCTCCACCAGTCACCATAAATCTACGTACACCATTGTGCAGCATTTATCCTCACGAGTTCATACATACTAAACTGGACCCTGCACTCCTCTCATACCAGGAATTACCATGGACACACTTATTCCCCATGCACTTCTATGGGAAGGCAGGCCCATATCACTACAGGTACACAGAGAGTGCACGCACTTTACACTGGACCACAGTGCTAAAGTGCCCAGAGGCATAAAACCACTACCACCATGTCAGAGCTTAAGGCAAAAAGTTCAGGGGTGAACCTGCCAAAAAGGGCCAAGTCCAACAACAGTGTTGCTGTGGCAGGCCTAAATGGCCAATGTAGAAAACCAGAGTAAAGATTAAAATCCTAATACTGTACAACAGGAATGTGCTTACCTAGAAAAATAATTATTAAAAATCCAAACCAATTCAATGGTGAAGTTTGATTTTGAATAAACATTAAAAAAAGTCACTTTAAAAAAATGTGCTTTCCGTGTCTAAGTTCCTGGAGGCAAATTTAAATTTGCTCTCCAACTTCTCCCAGCATTTAAATAAGTGTGAAAGAGGTGTAAAACTCCTCCCATGAGCTACAAGGTAAGTCACTGGGACTGACAGCTCAACCTGAATGGGCAGGTATGACTCTTTATAGCTCAGCAGAAGGGTGGGAGCTGGGCATCCTGTGGGACATTACAGTGGCAAAATCTTGCTTGAGTGTCAAATCATACTTGACAGGTCTGAATGGGTTTACATATAACCCTTGGGGTGCACTTGAAATGAAAAACAACAGGATGCCAAGACAATACTTGTATATACTGTCTGGTTGCTGGAAAACCCTGCTTTTGTCCTACAAGTCTTCTGTCGCAGGGTTTTTTGGGGGTGTATTGACTGCCTCAAACTAGATTTCAGTGTAACACTAAGAATTAGCAACGTTAAGCCGTTCTGCTTTGTGCCATAGCTACTAGCGAGTTGAAATAAGGTCAATTTAGTGACTTTAAGGGTTCACCATGATCAGGTTTGTAGTGATTTATTGAGGTGGGTAGTCACCAATCCCAATAAATAACTCATTTTTTTACACCGGGAACATCGGAAATGTTGTATACCATGCCAAAAAAGGGTTCACACCCTCAAATGGCATCCAGACGACGATCGTATGGATGCCCATATTTTTGACTAGTAGAGTCATGGGTTGGGCAAGACTAGAGGATGTGTGGGAAGTCAAAATTCACCTACCTGCATCTCCAATACTTTTAATCCAGAATCATTTTAGCCAGATGCAACCTTTGAGGAGATGAATTGCCATTCATCTAACATTTTGAAATAACTATACTCAAGTCCTGCTACCTGCAATCCTTTGTCGTCGAACAATAAAATGTCATATCCCGCCATGAGTCAATGAACCTATAACCTCTCGTCCTACGTATGTCTAAGAGCTTCCAATATCTACGTTGATAAATACAAGTCATTTTTCATGAGTGTGCATGCATCCTGCCACTGTAGAGCCATGGTATGACTAATCGAGTTATTCTCCTCTGATATGTTTAAGGATCTGCTATATACCGGATCTAGTTCTCCCCTGCAGACAGTTCTCTCCTTGCAAACAAAAAACTGTTTTTTATTAAGATCTACACTGGAGTGCTAAGCCCTGATTAGAGAATACAAGAGATATAGGCCAGCACAAGAAAGGGACTGTTTACATCACTTTATCGTATATTACAAAATCCAAGACCCTTTGAGATTATTAATAGGATTATGACTTACCGGCAATGAAACAGGAGACATTGTGTTCCAAGTTGAGGGATGGACAAGGGTTAACAGGTAAACACGAGATACCCACTTCACAAAAATTCTTTGTGTCATTAACGTAGGGTAAAAACGCTCGACCTTTATCAGAAACCCATTTGTTAACCAGCAGCAGACCTCGCTGGCTTGTTGTGTCTCTCAGCGTTCGAACTTGGCAGTCCTCACTTCCATAGACAGCGCTTGCATCAAGAAATGATGTCACCCCATTGATCTGCTCGCGGACCACTGAGTTAGTAGGACAGGCGGGGCCTGTACGGATGAACTGCATACATTTCTCCTTTTTGGATGGGTCATTGGGAGGTATCTGCAAAACAGCAAGAATAATAGAGTGAGCTAATTAGCAATACAACAGCAACTATCACTGTATTGTGTTTTAATTGAGCACAGCATCCTCTTGTATCTTCCGTGCTAAGGAATTACCTGTCCCAACAGCCTTCCACTTTAATAGTAACTTCTGTTTCAGGAAAATTCACATTTCTATATGTTGGCCTATGTCCAACGGCAATATTGAATTCAATCTTTCTGTCCATTGGCAATTTAAATTCTACATGTACTGCACGTTTGACTCTCACACAACCAGCTGTATTAGTCACTCTATTTAGCAGTACTGTTATCAATATTGATCTATTGACAACTCGGTGTACTTCACCCAGCCCATAGCAGCTCAATACCTCACCACAGACCCCCTCATCTCCGATAGCAGCATTTACAGAAGAAGGGTAGTATAGAACAGAATTCTGCACGTGGGGCTCATTGCAGGCCATGTAGGTGCGTCATGGACTGTCCTAGCTGCTTGTGCAAGAGACAAATCGAGTACTGAACATTTCCTTAAGAAAAACATCCCCTATGTGAGGAATTGTATTATTTAGTAGCATTTATTGCCCCTCGTAACTCGGAAGGGGCTGAAGCGCTCCAAATGGTCAAGTTAGTCGCTACGACATTTGTTGTGCAGGGTTGGATTGTGTAATTAATTAGAGTAAGAAGTATTGGGTGCCAGGTGTGAGCTTTGGAGGGGTGCTCCAATCTTGTAGGATAAACTTCTGCCTGAGTTTAATCATGAAGTGAAATTTGGAGATGTCAAAGAAATTAAACGAAAACGTTTCATTTTTTTTTTTTAAGGCATCCCGTTTTCCACGAGCTACATTTAAAAAAAAGCTGCTTTATTTAAAAGCAATCCCAGACATGGTGGTCTGCTGAGCCCAGCAGGCCACCATCCCTGGGAGGGCCTGTCATTCTCAATGGGCTCGCAAAAAGCGAGAGGCTCAGCAATATTCATGAGCCTCGCAATTTGCGACCCCATTGGGAATTGCAAACAGTGTTAAACACACTGTTGTACATGCAAACTAGCGCCTTGTAAATTGCAAATTGCGAGTCCCAAATGACTCTCAATTTGCGAGGCGCTATTTAGCGCGTCGTACATCCTGCCTAAAGAGACACAGTTGTGCTTGCACTTGCTCACAATCTTTCAGACATTGGTTTAGATGCTATCCTGATGTTTGTGCTTGGTCGGTAGGTTTACCATTAGAAGTCTGACATGAGTGAGAAGATTTGATGTTTAATGTGAGGTTTCGAGGAGAGTTTTAATTGTGAGCCAACTGTAGAAAACCTGCCTTTATCTGTGTGGTCATCCAAGATATTTGCCCTATCTGTTTGGCAGGCTTTAGAGCTCTGTGTTCTTTACCCATGCTACCCAGACTTGGAGTGCCATTGCTGCCCCTTTAAACATAGTTCCATTGGCTTATTCATAACCAGCATATCTAACCTGCCTGTAAGTCCCTAATATGGTGTAGGAAGTGTACCCAGAGGCCCAGAATTTAAATGTCACTCGTGGACGGCATCACTTTTTGTACCATCCACTATAGTGGCAGTGCAAATATGGCTACAGGTCTACCCTGTGAAACCTGACTGCTGGAGTGTAACACCTGCAGTGGGACTCCTTTTTGACAGGTAGAAGCATTTCTTCTAAATAATAACAACTCACTCCTATATACTCCTTGTAGAGCACAGGGTAGGGTACATGGTTAATAAAAGTGGGACTTGTAGAACATTCATGTTAGCATGTCACTGCAGTAACAAGACCCACACACCTATTTCACTGTAACAGGCCTACCTGTGTTATGAAGAAAACCAGAATCCAGGTTAAAATACTAATAATGCTAATTCTGGAAAAATACCAGCTAGAAAAATAATTAAACCACTATTTTTAAATCATTAAATTCCAATTCAATGGTGAAGTCTGAGTTTTGAAAAATATTATGGAAAAGTAACTTTTAGAAAGTTACCCTTTGCCTCCCTGAACTGTTAGGTGGCTAATTAGCGTAAGCATCTGCCAGCTCTCAGCCTGTTATCAGCTTTGAATAGGTGTGAGCAAGATGTGAAATACCTCCCAGGAGAAAACACAGGAGGTTGGCCAATTGATCCTTAAAGTCAACCTCTTTGTCCTAGTTACTAGAGGGAGCAGGCCCAGTTTCACATGGCTCCTCTTAGGTCAAAGACAACAGTTCCAATCTTCTGCAGGTCCAGAAAGTGTCCTGAAGTGGGGGGTTTGAGGTGCCACATTTAGGCCTTGTACAACTAGTAGTCCAGTCTCATAGGAGAAGGCATTGCATTCCTGTGCACATCACAATATGAATATTCTTAAGAGACTAAGGACGTTTGTTGTGATTTAAAGTACAACTGGCAGCCAGGGTAGGCCCTCTGTTCTGTCATTCTGACTTGTGGACGTCCAGGCAACCAACCCACATTTTGTGTCAGAGCAGGGGAAAAATAGACTGAAGCGCCATAGTCTTTGATTGAACACTGAGTTGAACGCTCAGTCAATGCTGGTCTGTTCCATGCTCCTAATTACAGTGAAGAACATAAGAGTGGAATCCTAATTGGATGGAATTGAACTACGTGGTTTAGAGCACAGACAGCCTAAAAATATGAATGACAGGCAGCAGAGGAGAGGTAGAAAGAAGGACACAGTTAGTGCTTGATTTAGATCTCAGCGCACCGGTTACTCCATCACAACGGTGACTGATATTCCGTCCGTCGAAATATAAATTCCATTATAACCTATGGGATTCCTATTTCGGTAGATGGGATAATTGTCACCATTATGACAGAGTAACCCATCCGCCAAGATGTAAATTAGGCCCTTAGTCACTATGCAGCTTTATTTTAAACAGTAATAGGTCACGTTGTTAATCCTCTTGGTAAGCCTGCTTTCGCACATGCCATTGAATGTCGATAGGAATGTGGAGTGAGCCAGGTGAAGACTTGTCGTCCCCAGTCCCATTTGACTCCAAGCACATATCCATCTGTCCCTGGCCTCAACTTGTATAGGTAAAAACTATGATTACACAAACGACAACAAAAGGCAAATTCTGTGGAAAACACACATCCTGTCGGCTGTTTTGCAATGTGAGAAAGCTAATAGGTCATACGTTTGGGACCTATTGGCTTTACTAATGACTCTAGACATGCTGTATAGCATCCCAATGCTGTGCTGCATGGCTTTAAAAAAAAGAAAAGATGGCCATATGCGACCAACCTCTTCATTTTGTAGATGCACGCACACAGGAGGCGATAAAATGATACAAGTGCCAGGGACATATTCGAGAAGAGGAAGTGAGGTCTACATTCTATGATGAATTAGGAGGGAGAAAGCAAATAAGAGCAACAATGAAGACAACTAATTTTAAGACATGGGTGGCCAATAAACTCATTGTAAAGAAAACAAGTGTCTCACAATGAGGCCTAGAAGTCAAAGATAGCACACCTTTGAATGAGGAAAGGACTGCATTTATATGCAATTGAAAACATATTTAGAAGCTTTACTCACACTAATTGCACTTAAATAGCATTCGGGCATAGATTCACAGGAGGCATTTGGGGAGGGATGTTCCTCAAATAAATGCATTTTCAGCTTGATAGTTGGGTCTGGGGCCATAAGTCAGGTCTGCTATCTCTGTGTTGAGTTTTCTTGTGAAAAGGATTAAAAGACTAAGCAGTGATTTTCCATGTAAACAGGAGAGAGAGAGAGAGAGAGAGACAGAGAGAGAGAGAGACAGAGCTTATCTCAGCTCGCTCTTTTAGTTTGCCCTCCGCATCCTCCTCTATTTAGAAATCAGGTTTAGTACATGTGGCCATCAGTGTCTTGATAGAATGATTTGTAAAAAGTGATGAGCTGGAAACCTGCTCACACACACTGATGGACAACTCTATCATCAAGGCTTCTTGTAGAAAAGATGAAGAGATTGTAGAGTGAAAATACATTTACAAAAATTGTTCCCAGAGCAGGGACTGACTCCAGGCTATTTTATTGTACGTAGCCATAGTCACAGGATCCCAGGGAGAACTATCAGATCCATGTGGATGGGTAGGGGAGTAGCTTCAGCAGGGGCATTGAGGATGTGACACCTCTAAAATGCATTATTAGTTTGATAATTGGCACGGAGGTCCTGAGTTGGGTCTTATTGACACAGAAACGTTCTCTGCACAGTAAGAGACCATCTCCTTAACAAATACTTTCCTGACCAACGTCAACTAACCTAGACTTCAATACTCGAGTGGACTCCTCTCTCTCTTGACATTCAAGGACAGTTGGTGACCAGACTGTGTTAACCACCTTTTTTTTGGTCTCTCCCCCTCCGCTGCACTGTTTTCTTATTTTTTTTGCTGTCTTTTTTTTTATCACTGGTTGGCTTCCTGACTGCCTGCCTACTATGTATTGCAATTTCCTTCTGTTTTTTACAGAGTGTATGTAAAGCGTTCTGATACCTATGGGTCAAGCTAGCGCTACATAAAACTTTTAAAATAAAAAAAGAGACGGGTACCCCTGCCCTCATTACCCAATTGTACTGCTGTCTGGATCCCTAATACTGATTTATTTTGTCATAGGTGGACCCGAACATGCATGTGAGCCATGGCATAGGCCTGTTTCAACGATTGGGGTCTTGTTGGACAGGGCGGGGCACCCAAATATATTATCTCATAGTGGTGGAAGGCTACTGTCTTCACCAAGAGTTAAGCAGCACAAGCGTGGTTGTGGCTGCATACCGTGTAGTGATCGGTAGTAGTGAACAGGATCTTTTTACCCTGTGTTGCTGGAGTGAGGGCTACAGGCTCGCTCACATTTTTAAAACGTTCTGCTGTTGAGTCCTTTACTCACAGTTGGCCTCCTTCAGGTAGATGTGGAGTGCTGTGCTGCAGAAGTAGTGGGTCTGCGTTTATTGATGGTATGTGTGCCTAGGAAGGGTACTTTAAAAGGATGGAGCAGTACTATGCAGTACATTTAAGGTTAGTACATATACTGGGTGTATGTATGCCTGGGAAGAATACAGCACAGGAGATCTGTAACACAATGAAGTGCATGCAAGGGAGTAGCTGGAAAAAAAATACTCCTCACTTTGACCCATATATAGCAATAAATGCAAAAGTAACGTGAGCAATCCAAATTCTTCCTTTGAAGTGTCATGAAGACTTGTACCCCTGTGGAAATGTGCAGATAATGATGCACAATGATGACTATTATAGCATGATTTTAACGGAATTTGGCTAAAAACAACACATTTACCTGTATTCACCAATTTCTGTCATTCATTCATTCATCTTTTTTGTTCTTTTTATGCTACTTTATTTCCTTCTTTCCGTTATCTGTTTTTTGTTTTCATGTGTATTTCATTCGTTATTTACCTCTTTCTTTCTGTCTATACTTACCCCCCAATCGATCAGTCCTTTTTCTAGCTTTCTGTTCTTCTTTATATCTGTTAATTGTTATGTTGGTCCTGGAATTCTTTCACACTGTCTGTGCATCTTGTCTTGTTGAGTTCCTTTAATTATTTTATTCAGTTCTTTCCTTCAGTAGCTCATCCATTCATCTCACATTTCTTCTTTGTTCTTTCATTATATTTTTCTGCTTTCCCATTTTCCTTTACTTTACTCTTTTTTTATTTCTTTGATATTTCTGTTTCTTCTTTCCATCCATCATTCTTTCTTTTCTTCTTTTACATCTGTTTTCCCTTTTCCCGGTGTCCATTTGTAGCCTCTTTACTACATGCTTCCTTTTTCTTTCCTTCATTCTCTTAATTTTAAATGCTTTCTTTGAGCTGACTCACCCCATATGCCTCTAAATAAATTTTCTTTCTCATTTTCATAGTTTGTCTTTCTCTCTGTCTCCGTTTTAGGCTTTCATTCTTCTACATTGGTTACCCTTACTCAACTATGGCTCAACTGGTTTAAAGCAAAGTAACATTAAATAACTGCATATAATTTAAAGATCCAGACAGCTAGGGTAACAGAAGAAGCCTTCCACCAGTCTCCACAGACACACAAACTAGATTGCACTAAATGCTAAAACAGTTCTTCTGCCGAGTGGGGACTGTAAGTGCTCTTGAAGGTGCAGCAAGCAGTGTTGGAAACGTCCTTGCATTGTTTTGCTAATTCATCACAACCATTGACTGCCATTACCCAAGTGGCGTAACACAAAAGTATGCGCCCACCTGGCTGCAGAATGTGAAGAGGGAGCTCCCATATCTCACAGCTATTACAACTGTTTATTCTTGCGGAATTCATTAGTTTTAATTTCTGACTTGCAATGACCAGTGAGCCAAAGTTACATTTTAACGCCTTAACCGCAGCGGTTTTAGCTGCGGTGCGGGGGGTCTAAAGGGTGGGCGGGGCTGCGTTGGCCATTGTCGCTCGTAGCCGTAGAAGTGCTGCCTTTCCCTGTTGGCGCTTGGAAGTGTTTGCCTGCTGACCTGCAACCGGACTTGGAGGGCGCTGTATAATCCCTGGATCATCGGAGTTGACGCTGCGGGGGAGAGCGGGACTGCGAGAGCCAGAGGGCATTGTGCGGCAACAACTAGGCGCACCTGGTCTCTCTTCCCGCCCCTCCTCCACATCTCCCTGCCTCCTTATTACGACTCGCGCCCCCCGCTTCGCGGGAGCCGCTCGTAGCCGTAGAAGTGCTGACTTTCCCTGTTGGCGCTTGGAAGTGTTTGCCTGCTGACCTGCAACCGGAGTTGGAGGGCGCTGTATAATCCCTGGATCATCGGAGTTGACGCTGCGGGGGAGAGCGGGACTGCGAGAGCCAGAGGGCATTGCGCGGCAACAACTAGGCGCACCTGGTCTCTCTTCCCGCCCCTCCTCCATAATTCCCTGCTTACTTAAGTGACGCCCTCAACGCTACCGCGGGATGCGCGCGGACGAAGCCTGGACGAAGCCCGGACAAAGGGCGGACAGTCTTAGACAGTCCGAGGCTGGCCGCGACTACACTGGCCCTGGACCCTGCCTGACATTTACTCCATGACGATTTGTGTTCAAACTCTGTAAGATTAACTTTTTACTTATCTTTTATTTATTTATTTATTTTTTCTTTCCCTTTGTTTTCTGTTTATCATTGTGGCCCTAGAGTGTTATCCACTTACTTGGTATTGTATTCTTTGGCTTCTTATATTAATTTCATTCCAGTCTTGTGCACACAGAAATTGTGTGGTTAGCTAAGGGGTAGATATTATGTCGAAGCAAAAGACCCCCTCAGTGTCAAATACCATGGATAACTATTTAGTTCAGGTCGTGAACAACATCAATAGCAAGCAAAGGATGTCGTTGGGGTTAAGTGTTTCTCCTAGCAGTTCGCAGAGTCTTCCACAAGAACCCTATAATTCAGCTCCCCCAACGATGGATATTAGCCCTGTTGTATTGGATATAGCCACTCCTGCTAGTGACATTACGATTGAAAATGCATCCCCTGTAGTGCACCTAGAGAATGACTCTGAGGATGACTCAGAAATGATAGCAGATAAATCCCCATCCCCTGTGGCTGCGCCTGCGCGTAGAGTAGTGAGAGCGTGCAGATTAAGCCAAACTAAGAGGGGTGGGTTACGTTCGAGCAGGAAAAAGATAGCTTCTCCTCCCAAAAGAAAGACTATAGACGAAGGGAATGGGGGTTACGAGGGGAGTATGATGTTGGAAGACGAGCTTATTAATAAATTAGCTAGTATGATCGACTCCAAGATCAAGTCCATCACTAAACCACCGATAGCCAAAATAGATAGGCTAACTGCTGAGGTCAACAGACTAGGGGGGCTTCAAAATAAAACAGTGGAGGAGGTGGGTAACACCTCAAAATTAATTGTAAATAGAGCTTCCTCAGTAGTACCCCCCAAGGAAGTATGGTGGACGGTGGGATGACAGCGATCCCCCAACCCACTCCCTACCAAGCAAGATTAGACGACCAAGTGCCTGCAATAGAAAATCTCCTTCCTAGACCTATAGCACCATGTTTAGAGAAAGGTCCAGTTGAATTGGTTGTAGAAGCCTCTCTCCTTGTCCTTGTTCTGGCTAATGTACACCCTGTGAATGCTGGCCAGATAGAATCTACACCCTCGCTGATGAGCAAAGCCCTACACTGGCTGTCTAACAACATGCTGATAACCGCAAGGGGCAAACAACAACTTGCTGAGGGAATAACTATGGCAAGAAGGGTGGGCTGGGTAGGGACGGGCCCGAAAAAATTTGGAGGTGACTGTGTTGTTTTGACTTTTTCATGTCCAGAAGTACTCCCAGAAGTATTGGCAAATATACTCCCCCCCCAACGTAGGAGCACTGAAATAATTCTGCTTACACTTGACTTCTCTTATGGTAAAGGGGGTACAAGAGCGAATTCTAGTGTATTAAGGACTAAGTGGAATTTGGTATCGAATAAAGGGAGTAGGGGGGCTCAAGTGAGCGAATGGGGGGTTAACTTAGAAAATAGGTTAGCTGCATTGTCCAACCTAAACTAATGCGATTGACTTGGAGGAGGTGTTAGTACAACGCTTATAGAAACAAGGGAGTCTGTTAGGAGCTCTGTTCCCCCGATTTGGGGATCTGTACTTTCTAATAGTACCCATGCTCATATAGAAAAGAGGGTGGGGGTCGCAATTATCTCAGGGTCTTTGACAGAGCTCAGTAGCCCTGTGCGGCTGACTCATGGTAAGCATCCCGCGATCCGATCCAGGCAGAGCCCAGAATCCCCCTTCTTGGCTACAGTAGATCCTACGGTTGCAAACTTAGGATTTGAATCTGGAGAGGATGCTATAAGCCAAGATCCTTTAACATCCAAGACCTGACATGCCCCTCTGCAGTGGGTGCTAGGCTGTTCATCCTCTCATGGAATTTAGCTGGAATTTCCAATAAGATAGTCTCTCCAGAATGGTGCAAATTTATTGACCAATATGACCTTATTTTATTTCAAGAAACTTGGTCATTGATCCCTGTGCATCTAGTTGGGTTCCTCAGCTTTCAAGTGCTGGCTACGAAAAATCCTAAAGGGCGCCCGTCGGGGGGGGCTAATAATTTGGGTTCGCCAGTCATTACACTGCAAAATAAGGCTCAGGAATTCTCCATTAACCGATATCCTGTCTGTAAACATTACGTGGCCCAATGGACAGGAAATGGTCATTTTCAATATCTATGCTAGGGGGGTTGTGGGTGGCCAAACTTCAGAAGTGATTGCCACCCTTGATCGTGAACTTGAGCTGCTCACGACCCCGGTATCAATAATGGTAGGGGGTGATGTTAATACCACCTTCGAACCGTTGGGACAGGAGGACCAATTTTTGGCTGCAGAAGAGGACAGTAAGTGGGGTGTGCCTCAATTGGAACTACCAGGGGTTCGAAGATGGACAGCAGCGGCCATTCAACTTAAAAGCTTATGTCTGGTGAGAGGACTAAGAGCAGTGAATGGGCGCACGCCTTCAGATCGCCAGGGAGCTAATACTTTCGATAATGGGAGGTCTTCGAGCAGAATTGATTATTTCCTTGTGGATATCAGGGAATGGTACAGGCTGATTGACATGAAGATAAGTAACAGGTTGGAAAGTGATCACAATCCACTCTGCATAGAATTCTTAGCCTGCGCGGGCTCGAGAGAACTAAGGCAAGGGGGTAGAATGGTCCCCTGGATATTGTAGCCTCGAACAACCTGAGGCACATAAATTGGTAGAGAGTGATTGAGAACCCTGAGAGTTTGGAGGCCATTAAAAAGGTGGTTGCTGAAGAAGTAGCGAATATTAATCTACTTAGTAAAAATCCCCACTTTCCAATACTTATGTTAGAGGCCCATACACATTTTTTTACCAAGCTTCAAGGGTACTTTATGAAGTCTAAAAAATCTGCTAATGCCAACAAAAATCCCCCTGTAATAGGGTGGTACAACCAAGCCTGTAGATCATCTCGCAGAAATCTTAGTATTCAACTCAGATCAAGGAACAACCAGGCAGTAAAAGAGGCAAGAGACAAGTACAGGAAGGCCCAGAAAGTAGCCAAGAGGCAATGGGATGAGAACTATTGGCGTGATCTAAAGTCGGCTTGTATGGCAAAGGACCAAAAAAGTTTTTGGGCCCTCGTCAAGTGGGATAGAGGAGGGAGAGCAGAAACCCCAAAAAATAATGTAGCAAAAGATCAATGGATTGATTTTTTCAAACCTCAATATGCTCGTGATCAAACTGTAGGCGACAATATAGTACCACCAACAGTTTGCTACCGCCATCAGCTTTTTACGGCTAAAGAGGTAAACATAGCAATGGATTGTGTGACCTGTGGTAGGGCCCCAGGTATGGATGGGTTAACTGCTGATATATTCTTGAGTGATCGGGCAACTTGGGGTCAGTATCTTGAATGGCTAGCAAATTCAGTGGCCATGGGGGCACCCATACCCGGTTCTTGGCTGGGTGCGGAAATAATCCCGGTGTATAAAAAGGGGGACAAAGCTCTACCAAGTAATTACAGACCTATCAGTCTTATAGATTCTGTACAAAAAGTGATAGGACGGTTAGTGCAAAATAAACTGCAATCCTGGGTAGAAGAAAACAAAATTTTGTCGCCATACCAAGCTGGCTTTCGCCCTTGCACGAGCTCAATTGACCAAGTTTTCTTTTTTATTGCTCTTTATTGGAGGAATGTGACCCTAACCAAGGGGACCCTTTACGCTGTTTTTGTTGATTTAAAATCCGCATTCGACTTGGTTCCTCGTAGCAAACTTTGGAGGGTACTTGCTGATGCTGGGGTGAGCCCCGAACTGTTAACGTTGATCGTCCGTTTGCATGAGAACAATTACGCTAGAATTAGGTGGGGGGCTCAGGGTGAGGTGACCGACTCATTCCTTGTCGAGCGTGGTGTTCGGCAGGGGTGCGTCTTGGCACCCCCTCTGTTTTCTATTTACATCAACGGCATAGTAGACCACCTGAGCCAGTCCCCCACCGATGCTCCTGTCTTGGCAGGCGCACGCGTTCCAGTTCTCATCTTTGCGGACGACACGCTGATAGTTTCTCGAACTCCAAGTGGGCTACAGAAGGCAGTCAACGCTTTTGGCGAGTTTTGTCAGATGCGCGGCCTTGAATTAAACACTTCTAAAACTAAGTTTATGTGCCTCAACCAGCGAAAAACCTTCAAAGGGAAAATTTATTTTAATGGAACACCCCTAGAACAGGTTGAGGCTTGTTCACTTGGCCACTGGATTCAAGATAGCCTGGCTGATGAGGATTATGAATCCGAAACCGGTCCCAGGATGCTTGTTTCCGGTCCAGGGAAGACATGGCTTGGCAGTTCGGGCTGGACTGTTCCCACGAGGCACAGGGTCAGACTGATTTGCATATAGCCATGTCTGAACTGGGGTGGCTGAGTGAACTAAAGAATGGTGATGGATTAAACCCAGATCAGTTGACTGGGGGTGAGTGTTTGATTTGTACAAACGCTCCGTCCATCATCCCCTTTTGTTTTGCTTTGTTCGCCCTAAGTGTGGCAGGGTATGCTCAGACGTGAGTCCCTTGTTCACTTGGCCACTGGATTCAAGATAGCCTGGCTGATGAGGATTATTAATCCGAAACCGGTCCCAGGATGCTTGTTTCCGGTCCAGGGAAGACATGGCTTGGCAGTTCGGGCTGGACTGTTCCCACGAGGCACAGGGTCAGACTGATTTGCATATAGCCATGTCTGAACTGGGGTGGCTGAGTGAACTAAAGAATGGTGATGTATTAAACCCAGATCAGTTGACTGGGGGTGAGTGTTTGATTTGTACAAACGCTCCGTCCATCATCCCCTTTTGTTTTGCTTTGTTCGCCCTAAGTGTGGCAGGGTATGCTCAGACGTGAGTCCCTTGTTCACTTGGCCACTGGATTCAAGATAGCCTGGCTGATGAGGATTATGAATCCGAAACCGGTCCCAGGATGCTTGTTTCCGGTCCAGGGAAGACATGGCTTGGCAGTTCGGGCTGGACTGTTCCCACGAGGCACAGGGCCAGACTGATTTGCATATAGCCATGTCTGAACTGGGGTGGCTGAGTGAACTAAAGAATGGTGATGGATTAACCCCAGATCAGTTGACTGGGGGTGAGTGTTTGATTTGTACAAACGCTCCGTCCATCATCCCCTTTTGTTTTGCTTTGAGGCTTTCACATACCTTGGAATTTTACTACAGAGCAATATGGGATGGAAAAATCATACTGATATGGCAGGGTTGAAATTTCATCAAAACGCGGGCGCAATTTTAAATAAGCACAAAGCGTCAATGACAAAATTAATCAGTCCCGCCCTTGAAATATATAATATGAAAACAGTGAGCGCCTCCTTGTACGGGTCTGAACTTTGGGGACTCTCAAATTTAAAGCAATTAACACTGGCGGAGAACAGGTTTCTGCATAGCTTAATTGGGGTTCCCCAAAGTACCCCAACCATTCCAATAGCCTACGATCTGGGGAGAAAGAAAATAGAGGATTTGGCACGGGTGCGACCATTGTTATATTGGAGGAGGGTAATGACGACCCCTGAATTGTCACATTATGCCACTGCCCTACGAGATGTTATTGGGGCAGATCGTTTCCATTGTATTCCCTGGCTGAAGGATTTAAGGGGTTTGTTAATTAAGTTGGAATTAGGTCATTTATGGAACAGCCCCAATGGCACAGGGTTCCCATCAAAGGTAATTCTCAAAAAAATATACTGGGACATGATCTGGTCGCTTGGTTATAGAAATGGTTCCACCACTGGGCTGACCGAACGTTTTCTTGATATCAAGCCTTTACCATCCTATGAGCCGTTTTGGGACATTATCTAACGGCCGCTTGATAGGAAATTGTATTTCCAATTCAGAATTGGGACCCTCCCTCTAAATTTATTTACTAACAAATGGTCTCCAACTAAAGGTGACAAATGCCACCATTGCAAATCCATGCTCGAGAACACTTCCCATTTGTTGTTTGTATGTCCCTTGTACGCAAATCCTCGTCGTAGGTGGTTAAAACCTGCATGTTTAATTCTGGGTACACGTAGAGGCATGGAGGCGCTAAGAATCCTTGAAACAGACTGCACACCGTGCATTGCTATGGCAGTTGCAAAATTTTTAGGGTGGGCTTGGAAAATACGTGCCCGCGATATTCAGCGTTCCGTTGATGCCTAATGAATTATTGTCATTGAATTTTGTTTGGGTAAAATTTTATCTAATCGTTAAATTGAATTGTTTTAATTGACGTTTCTGAATTGTTTTAAATTGAACAAGACAGCTTAGTTTAATAGGATTTTAACATGAGGATTTTTAAACAAAAAATTTGGAATCTATTCATTGTAGGTTGTATCGTTGTGTAATGCTTTTATGACTTGCTGTCGAATAAAGCCTTGAAATTTGCTACTTTATTTCCTTCTTTCCGTTATCTGTTTTTTGTTTTCATGTGTATTTCATTCGTTATTTACCTCTTTCTTTCTGTCTATACTTACCCCCCCAATCGATCAGTCCTTTTTCTAGCTTTCTGTTCTTCTTTATATCTGTTAATTGTTATGTTGGTCCTGGAATTCTTTCACACTGTCTGTGCATCTTGTCTTGTTGAGTTCCTTTAATTATTTTATTCTGTTCTTTCCTTCAGTAGCTCATCCATTCATCTCACATTTCTTCTTTGTTCTTTCATTATATTTTTCTGCTTTCCCATTTTCCTTTACTTTACTCTTTTTTTATTTCTTTGATATTTCTGTTTCTTCTTTCCATCCATCCATCATTCTTTCTTTTCTTCTTTTACATCTGTTTTCCTTTTTCCCGGTGTCCATTTGTAGCCTCTTTACTACATGCTTCCTTTTTCTTTCCTTCATTCTCTTAATTTTAAATGCTTTCTTTGAGCTGACTCACCCCATATGCCTCTAAATACATTTTCTTTCTCATTTTCATAGTTTGTCTTTCTCTCTGTCTCCGTTTTAGGCTTTCATTCTTCTACATTGGTTACCCTTACTCAACTATGGCTCAACTGGTTTAAAGCAAAGTAACATTAAATAACTGCATATAATTTAAATATCCAGACAGCAAGGGTAACAGAAGAAGCCTCCCACCAGTCTCCACAGACACACAAACTAGATTGCACTAAATGCTAAAACAGTTCTTCTGCCGAGTGTCGAACTGTAAGTGCTCTTGAAGGTGCAGCAAGCAGTGTTGGAAACGTCCTTGCATTGTTTTGCTAATTCATCACAACCATTGACTGCCATTACCCAAGTGGCGTAACACAAAATGATGCGCCCACCTGGCTGCAGAATGTGAAGAGGGAGCTCCCATATCTCACAGCTATTACAACTGTTTATTCTTGCAGAATTCATTAGTTTTAATTTCTGACTTGCAATGACCAGCGAGCCAAAGTTACATTTTAACGCCTTAACCGCGGCGGTTTTAGCTGCGGTGCGGGGGTTCTAAAGGGTGGGCGGGGCTGCGTTGGCCATTGGACGATGGCAGCACTGGGGAGGGAGTGCTCCCGCCTGCCAACGGCTGACGGGAGCACGCAAGGGTTCAAGAAAAGCCACAAAACAATATTATCTGTTGCAGTAGAACCCCCCCATAGCTGGTATAGCGAGTGGTTCACTATGCTCTTGAGTAAATGTGTTGATAAAACATGTACTGGGTGTATGTGTGCTTACGTGAAGTACAATACATGAAGGACTAAGAGTTGCACAGCCACATATTAAGTGTGTGTGCTGGCAGTGCGTGTGTTGCAATAACACACCCTGGTTAAAGATAGGAAAACTGAAGTGCTGAACAGTGCGCACAGACTGATTGTGTACTGGATGTGTAAGGGTTCAATGCTGAGGTATTAGTGCTGAACAGTAAGGAACATATTTACAATATTTTGGTGTAGGGCAGCACCACAAGCCTTCTAGCTGCACTGCCCTGTCAAAGCAAACAAGCAGGAATGTGATGTATCCACAAGATACGGTGAATTCCTGTACTTTCTGCCAGCGCACAAACTGGAGCTGAGCGTCAGCTCAGGCACCTATGAACTATGGCGCAAGGGTGTCTGTGTTGTTGGCATGAAAGAATCAAAAGAGGTGCGTTCCTCATTCGTTATGTGCTGCAGAATTAGGAAAAATGTAAACATTCCTCCTCGTTGAGCCTGCTTTGGGAAGGAGTTAGTTTTGGTGCGGCCCCAGATTTAAGCTATGTTGTAAAACTGGAGCACTGTCAAACATCATGGGTGTTGTGTGGGAACACTCACAGCAACACACATGGAACGCCCCTTCCATGCAGAGCAAAATTACAAGGCCATGACAAGCCACACAGGGTGGCTTTGCGTGACCTTGTAAATGTGCGCCAGCACACTGCGCCTCTGGAGCGCAACAAAAGTGACATTCCGGCGGCGTAAAGGTGCTGCAGTGGATTGTAAATATAACACATTTGAAAAAGGTCTATAGCTAAGTAGTACAGATAATTTTTTAGATTTTAATATTTGAATATTTAGGTATATTAACATATGTCATCCAACTGTAGAAAAACCATTCAAAGAAATGTATTTATCTGATATTAAATTTTATTGATGATTTGTGTTTTACTTACGAAAAATATTTATATATCTTTTTGTTGATTTTTTGTATATTTCTCTTTTTTTGTCACATTAGCAATTCATGGAGGACACTACAGTGTTAAAGTGATTGATATTATACATAACATTCGTGTATTTACATATTTAACTAAATTCATGAAAAATTTAAAAAACATAAACACAGACGATAGAAGACATAATCAAAAAACTAAAAGAGTTCAGCAATTGAGTTGAAGGCAATACGGTAGATAACACTACGCGCGTTTCGGCTCTTGGGCCTTCTTCAGGTGACCGTCTATTGCTCTATAGGGTAT
Organism: Lissotriton helveticus; assembly: GCF_964261635.1. Lineage (NCBI taxonomy): Eukaryota > Metazoa > Chordata > Amphibia > Caudata > Salamandridae > Lissotriton > Lissotriton helveticus. The sequence goes on from NC_136057.1 coordinate 1,506,069,101, forward strand.
GAAAAGAGAACGTACATCACTCTTATTATATAACAAATTTATATACAGGTTTATATACAGGAGGACAGGAGAAATAAAACATTTCTTCGTGAACTTATTTGACTAATTTATATACAGTGATTCTAATCTTTATACAGTGAATATGCATGTACAGTGAGACAACCTAGAACCTTTGAAGACAGCACATAAGGTATACATATAAAACAGTGACAGTAAATATTATGTACACTAATGATGAGATATCTCTTGAATCAAAGACATCGCAAAGAAAGGTGTGCATTAAGTAGCTGTATCTTTGCTTACACTCTCAAGATGTGCAGTCTGTTATTTAACTAAAAATCTATATGATTGTAGGCTTCTCGCGTTGTTACTAGGGTAAATGGTGAAATAATCGATAGAGCCACTGATAATATAGGATGATCATATAACTGGATATAGTTAAATGAAATATACTTACAGCAGGGCAAATTGATAAACCCAGACTGGATGTATGACTGCAGTGAATATAGAGCAGCTGCAGAGTGGAGGAGTTGTTCAATTATAAGGATGCAGGATATCTAGAGATGGAAGATGTATCGATATAATATTTGAATATCATTGGGGATTAATACAATTATTAGACTGGAGCCATAGAGGCCAACACTACCTAGACATTAAAAGTCTATGATTAGAGTGGAGTAGTTTAGTGAGAAGTGATACATGACTTTTTATGGGTGGAAATCGCTGCATAGACTACCAAAGTGTGGAGTCTGATATTTAGCTGAAACTCTGTATGGTTGTTGTTTTCTCATATTATTACAAAGGTAAATAGTCGGATGATCGGTAAAACCACTAATGCTGAAGGAAAATCTTGAGGCTGGATCAAATTGTATAAAGTGTACTTACATCAGGACAAGTAGGTAGACTTAGACTGGATGTATGGCAGCAGTGGAAATAAATCAGCCTCAGAATCAAAAAGTTGTTCAGGTACAAAGATACGGGATATCTAGAGGTGAAAAATATATCTATGTACTATTTAAATACCATTAGGAGATAATACAAAAGTGGAACTACAACCATAAAGGCCGATACTTCCTAGATATTGGGAGTCAGTGATTGGGCAGTCACAGTTTAGTGTGAAATAATACATTACTTTTTATACGTGGAGGTGCAACCAACTTATTTATCTGGTATATGAAGAGGTCCATTTATAGTATTTGAATGAAATGGATTCAAATGTCAGACAAATGTCAAGGAATGATGGAAGAAGGGGGTAGTTGTACTATTTCTTGACACTATAATGGTATCGATTTGTACTCTGTCTACAACTTACTAAATAAATACAGAGACAACAAATGTATACATAATTGATTTGTACCTGAATGTTTACGTCTTCATATGTCGTAAACGTGGTTGGCAAAGAAGCATAGCAGTGATTCTATATCGTCTTTGGTAGTCTGAGGATAAGCTAAATAAAGAAAAGGGGGGGGCTGTTGACTGGCGAAGCAGTGATCAATAACGATAGCTCATAATTTGTGAAAAAAACGTAAGTTAACTGAATAATATAGATTACCTTAAAAGTGATGCTCTGTTAAATTTCAAACATGGTGAGTCTGGCCATTGTTTTTAGCGGTATTGGCAACAAGACTATTGGAAGCAAAGAAGGAGAAAGAGTGTTTGTAAGAGACGTACAATAAGAAATTCAATGCCACGCTCTTGTGTGTTGCTTACTTATAAGAGAGAGTGGTAGATCAATAATCTTTGCATGTGTACCTAAATGAGTAGCTTGACTCAAAATATGGACAGGTGGCAAATTACCTTGTAATTATGATTCTCGTGTTTTCCAGGAGTTCGGATCTGATATAGGTGTACTGATTGTTGCAGAACCGTAACTGTAACACAGAAATAGTAGGGATCAGGACGCGTAAATTGAAGCAATACACCATATGTATGGTAATGTTTATTCTATTGTGAGACTAAATTCACTGACTGGTACGTATTTGTGCTGCTAATATCAGGACAAATTCCGCTTCCTTTTTTTTAAAAAACAAACAAATGTCCGGAGCCTCGGTGGTGATATGCGTGATAGTTAAATGTTATTTAGATAGAGATATGCGCTCAGAGTCTAACATGGGTTCGGATGTTAGTATTTAAGCAAGTGACAATTTCTGCTTCCTTTTTTTTGGAAAACAAATACCTGGAACCTCGTTGGTAATATGCGTGATAGATAAATGTTACTTTGACCGAGATACGTGGTCAAAATATAACGTGGGTTCCGATTTCAATATTAGAGCAAGCGTGGTTATCACTTAAACATTTTTATTTTTGAATCCGTAAACTCGTTGGTAATGTGCGCGGTAATTAAATATTGTTTGACCAAAATGAAAGGTCAAAGAGTAATAAGAGTTATCGCTTAAGCATTTAAATCCGGAAACTCTTTGGTAATCTGAGCGGCATAAGTTTGCAATCTAAAAATAAACATTCCTAGGTTAGCGTTTTTACCTGAGGGTAGTTAGTCCGTGGCGAGGAACTCCCGGTATTGTTGCATCGGCTATGTGTGAGCAAGGCAGTCGGATTTAGAAGACATGCAGCTCAAAACGCCCTGTTTAAATAGAGGTCAGGTGTGTATGCCTGACGATGAAAAAGTAGAAAGGGATAACAGACTCTAGAGGTTGCTTAGTAGAGGTAGAAAAGGGGACCATTTAAGTGAAGATTTTTACTCAAAATGGATTTCTGGACATAATCTTAGATGCGATCAGATATTCATTGAGGACGGTATATTATGCAGCTATAGAATCGCCTGATCCCAGGGAATTTCTAAATTTAAGCCGTCATTCACAGTGTTAAATATAAATATATAATATACCTCACGTTTTTGCCTTATTTTATTACAGCAGAGCCCTGCTGTTGGGGAGATTTTTTCTAGTATGTACCAGCGCATGTCGTCTGGTGAGTGTTGGTTTTCTAAATAATGACATACTAGAGGTGCCGTTGTTTTTTGGGTGCGTATTGCCGATCTATGTTCAGTGAGCCTTGTATGTAAAGATCGTGAAGTCTCTCCCACGTAAGCTTTGTCGCATGGGCACAGTACTATATATACAACATTTGTACTTTTACAGTTCGTGATGTATTTATTTTCAATTGTTGTACCTTTGTGACTAAACGATCTGTTCTCTATTGCCATGGGACATGATTTACAAGTGCCACATCTGAAGTTACCTTGAACTGGCTGTAAGTCTGTAATAGTGCGTTGTATTGGTTGTTTCTGTTGTGGCATGCGAGATCTTACTATAAGGTCCTTGAGATTTTTATTTTTACGATAGGCAAACATAGGTTTAGGTATAGTCTCTTTAGTTTGCTGATTGATGTTTAGTAAATGCCACTGAGAGCATATGATCTGTCGGATTTTATCGTTAAGGACAGAGTGTCTGGTGACAAATACTAGATTCTGATCTTTTGTTTTTGTATTTCCAGTAAGTAGGTGTTGTCTGTCGTAGAAGCGAGCTCGCTTACAGGCCTGTCTGATAATTCTATGTGGGTATCCACGATTTTCAAATTTGATTTTCATTTCTTCCGCTCTGCGATCATAGTCTGCAATTTTGGTACAATTGCGACGAAGTCGCAAAAACTGGCCAAAGGGGATTGCATTTCTCTGAGTAAGGGGGTGGAAACTAGTATGGTGTAAAATGGTGTTACGTGCAGTGGGTTTTGTATATAAATCCACATACAGATGTTTTGTGTCATGTTTTATCATGATATCCAGAAATTCAATTTCTACATTGCTGTGGTGAGAAGTGAAGTGAAGATTTTCGTCACAGAGGTTGAGCCACTGTATAAACTCAGCCAGTCTGTCCGTGTCATCATTCCATAGAAATATGATGTCATCTATGTATCGTGACCATAGTGACACTGTTTCAAAAAATGGGGCCTCTTCTTTGAAGACAAATTGCTGTTCGAAGAAAGCCACATAGATGTTCGCTATAGTGGGAGCACAGGAAGCCCCCATGCTGACTCCCTTTGTTTGTTTATAGAGAGTACCTTGAAATTCAAAAATATTTTCTTTAAGAACAATGGTCAAACAGTCTAGGATAAACTTACTATTACAATCGACTTGATAGGCTTCAATAAACCAGGCAGTTGCACACAAGGCCCCTTCATATGGGATGTTAGAATATAGACTTTCCACATCTAATGTGACTAGCCATTGTGTGTCTGCATTATATGGAGTATCTTCAAGGAGGTTGATGATTTGGCTAGTGTCTTTTACATATCCTGGTATTAGATGTATGTAAGGGCACAGGATAGCGTCCAGGTACTTTGAGATGGGCTCAGTAACTGAGCCAATAGTATTTACAATTGGTCTCAGTGGGGGGTTCAAGGCATTTTTGTGCACCTTTGGGGTGCCATAGATGCAAGCCAGTTTCGGAAATTCTACATTAAGGTATTCATACTCTTTATGACAAATAATGTCATCATTATATGCTCGAGTGGTAAGGCGTTCAATTTTGTTTTTGATGATATTAGTTGTATTCCTTGAGATTTTAGAGTGGATTGTAAATATACCCCTATGAGTCCTCATTGAGTTCATTGAGTAAATGTGCCTGCAAGGGTACGTGGTATGGAGGGCTCTGGGTTCTATTTGGGAAAGCTCAGGATTGCCTGGTGAAGCTGATGGAGCAAGGATTTGCACGTAACGCGACTTGCTTATAACCAGCCCTCTCAACATAACATTAATATATTAATCAACATGTTTGTTTTATTAATATCGCATTACACAACATCTGGGGGAAGCTTGCATATGTGCTTTTACTAATGTTAATCCGCTTGCAATAAAATGGCTGCTGCTATGCGGGATTTTCTACTGCGCATGCGTCTGTCATACTCATGTGACATGAGGTATCTTTCGCTTGGAGGGAAACTTTCGCTTCTGCGCACTAGAATTAAAATGGCTTCTCTGTGTAACTGCATGCATGAAGCTTGCACTGCTGCTTTTGCCAAGCTGTTCATTCTGCTTAACATTAAGGAAATAGTTAAATATAAAGTAATGGGAATAGAGTAGAGATAAGTGGTATACAGTGCATTAATTTATTCTGTGTTCTCAAACTGTTTCTTTTCTATTCTAACATGTAAATCAATTTGGGCCTGATGCCTCTTGCTGAACTCCATCTTGGAGAAAGTGCGACTGCGCCCAAATCACAAAGTCCATGAAGCAGAATGACCTTTGAAACGCTGCCAAAGAGCCAACTTGCTAGAAGATGCTTGTGGGAACCTTACCTCTTGACCCTACGAAGGAAGTTAAAGTTCTCAAATGGACTAAAATGTAACAAATATTGGAACATTCATTGTCGGGTGGAATAAAACATACGTGAGAAATAAAATTTGATGGGCGGGAACATTATTATAATATTCTTTGGTAAAAGTATCATTTCAGTCTGGTGTGATGACCTCTCCTCATTCTTTGTCCAATCAAAATTGGGGATCCTTACATTTGCAACTTTGGGGGGTGGTACACTGACCTGAAAAATAGTATGACTAGGGTAGGCTTAGCTATTTAATTTTTCCGACTTGTCCGAATAGCTGACCTGTCACTGTCCCAATGCACTCAATAGGTAATCGGGAGCAGAGGTGCTGTGAAGCACTCTGTCAAAAGATTCGCTGACCCAATCGGGGTCCGGGAAGCTGAGGTGCTGGCGAAGCACTTTGATGGTGAATTCATTAACCCAATCGGGGTTCTGGCTGTTAGCTGCAGAGAGGGAGGGATGTATGACATTACAACGCATGCTTTTACATCGCATGCCTTTACAACGCGGTATTTACAACGCATGCCTTTACAACGCATAGTGCTTTGGGGCGCTGGATAGTGAATAGTTTAATTTACTATTCCAATTCCAGTCCCCGTGGATAGTAGGGAAGGTGTTGGACAGTAAATTAAACCTATTCCCTATCCTAGAGCGCCCCCCAGCGCAATGCGTTGTAATGGTTTGCGTTGCAAAAGTTGCGTCGTAAAGGCACTGCGTGGTAAAAGTTGCGTTGTAAGGGTTGTTTACCGAGAGGGAGTAGCGCAGGCGTTGCAACTGAACTGCGGGTAACGGTTTTAACCTTTGGTGGTCCTGTCCTGATCCAAATTGGTTTTACCTGTCCTGATCCTGCAGCTGCACCTGCTGGCCTACTGGCAACTGCAACTTTTGGGGTTTTCTGTCCTTTAACTGACCCGTGGCCAGGGTTGGTCTTCACACCATTTTCGGTAAATATGAATCTGTGTGGGTTCGTCATTATATTGTTTCCTTCTCTTTACCCTTCCTGCTGTTAAAAGCTTTGATTACATATGTTCCCTTTTTCTTACCATCCCTATAAATAAGTGCTCAAAATCGTTTGATTGTATATTATGTTCCTTTTCTTACCCACCCATATTGCTAAATGATTGAAATCTGTTTAACTCATCTTTTGCATAGTTACATTCTAATTCTGATTTTCATTATCAAGAGTCTTTTGGTGTTTAATCTTTGGATCCTGACCATTTAAGAAATTTAGATAAAGAGTTTAAACCTTTTCCCGAGTCTGTGGTTATAATATGAGTGCAAATGTTATTTTCCTATCTATCTTCAATCTAACACCCTGATCCAATAGGTTTACAGGTACCAGCGACAAGGATTGGTAAGTCAATGGTATAAAATTTAGAAAGTAGAAATAACTGGTAGTAGAGCGAAGGTTACCTGATTAAATTATGAGTTATTGGTTATGGGCTCAGTTGAGTATGGTAAATTTACAGTCGGGTGACCTGCGTGCTCTATCAGTATATTCTTTTGGTAGAAGTATGATGGTTAGGGTTTAGTTAAGATAGGTAGTTAGTTATGGTTAATAGGTTAATGAAAATTATTGTTGCATATTTGAAATCATATTATTGATTGTATTGATTTATGTATTATTATTGTATTAACCAAATTTGTTCGTACCTGTTATATGTTTTGTCTGGAATCCCTGGGGGCAGAATAGCGGGTGGTAAATGGAAGCCACACTGCAGTGAGGTCACTTACCTAGAGGAAATTAGTGCATGGTTAGGTAGAACTGGAAGCACTATTTAGGGATTTTTCTGCATGAATGTGTGAATAAATGATACAAAGAGTTCGCTAGCAAAACTTTTGGTGTGATATCACCTAGAAAGGGTCACACGGAAGGAGTAGCAGGTTAGTCTGAGCTTGATTGATAGCAAAGGGGTTCGCTGGTGAAACTTTAGCCTTAGTATATTCCAGAGTGGATAAGACTGAAGGAGTAGCAGGTTCTCTAATGCTTGTGTGAAGGGTAGACGGAAGGGATCTACTCGTAGTATATGAAGAGTAAGTGGAAATGATTTACTCATAGTGAGTGAAATTTAACTTTCCTTTGAATTAGTCACTCAGGTACAGTGGCAAATGTGTTTACGTTGTTAAATAATACAAATCTGCATCAGAAGTAAAAAGAAATTAAGTTTTCGTATTACCTTGCAAAGGAGGGAGTCAGTCGCGGAGCTGCGCTGACGTCACTCAGAGCCCCGCTGGTATTGTTTGAGACAGCGGGCGTGTAGCTGAGATAGTAATTGTAAAGGAGGGGTGTGCACAAAAGCGTGAGAACTGTCTCACGAGAAAAGCCGCGCAATCATTGACTATTGTTATTTGAAACTACATTGTTGATTGGTTCAAGAAAAATAAGAAACCCACTGGTATTGGAAGCACTTTAGATAAACAATCGAGTGTAACTGAAAATTTCAAATCCGGTAAAAATATATGTGGCATATAGGTCCGCTTGACGGAAACAGACCTGATAGGAAATATTTAGGGTTTGCAAAAGAGCAGCAAATAAGAGGAAGACCCTTTAAAATGTACGGAGAAAAGAGAAAATGTCTTTCATTAAAGGAATAAAGAATTATTTCAAGAAATATAAAGTAATTAAAACAAGAGAAGGAATTATATTCCACCTGCAAATACGCCCGCATCATACATGATGGTAGAAAGGGGCTATCACACTTGTGTATGGTTAGAAAACTGAATGGAGTACACAAAAGATGATGGTGTTTTAGCATTTCCAGAAAATTATACATTTAATGGCAGAGTTTTGCACAATCTGAGAACTTGCATAAATACATTAGATCCCAGACCAAGATTAACGCAGTATAAGGCACTGGAGGAATGGGAAACTGAGGCTTTTGAGCGAGATAGACCCAGAAGTAATGGTTATTGGAGTAGATTTCATCCTCGATTTCCAAAAGATACAAGACAAAAATTAATGAAACAATGGAGAAAGTCCATGATAGTGGAAGGATTATATCCTGTATAAACTTTAGAAGAGCCCACTGGAAGTAAGAGGAATGAGAAAACAAAACATTTAATGACTAGTGGTGAGTCCGATGATGATTATTTAGAGGATTTATCAATGAAAAATCCACCACCTTATAATGAGGATCCAAGTACAGTTAATCCAAATGCACCGTTTCTGAAACCACCTTTGATTCCGCAAGTAATACATGAGACATCATTAGAAAAAGTATTACAAGATAGGGAAAGAGAAGCATTAAATAAAAAAAGAAGTGAGTTAATTCAGAAGATTTCCCAATTAAATGCAAGTCCTGAAGCTCTGACAATTCCAGTAATTATTGGCCCAGTTGTTCCTTTGTACGGAGACAAACAAGCTAGTCCTAAAACTCCCATTTTGACTACACCGGTAGTACAGCCAAGAAAAGAACCCTTAATAGTAGACGATCAGGCAAGTGAATGTGAGTCAGTAATTTCCTTGATGGATTTGCCAATAAGAGAACCAAAGAGTAACTCGATCAGAAAAACAACTCCTTTAAATTCGAGAGAAGTACAAATGGAGACATCATCAGGAACGAGAAGTGTCACAGTAGTAACCTCAGAAGAAATAGAGAGGTGGACACGAGAAATAGAGAAACCAAAGTCATAGCCAAAAGGATATATTTAAATTAAGAGTCGAATTAGAGGAAATGATGGCTGGAAATGTTGGATTGGACAGATTAAATACATTCAGACAAGATGAATTATTGTTTATATATAAAAGCATTACTAGAAATACAAAAGTGTTTCATGAAAAGTTAATGGACACAGCAGCTAGCATGGGAATTGACACTGGAAAATCTAAAGTATTACAGAAACCATATTGAGTTGAATTTTCTGACAAAGACCTGGAAAATATGAATGTGTCAAGGTAGAAAAGTACAAATCACGGAGCTGATGACATTATTACAGAAATGGGGTGAACTAGAAAAATGGAACACTAGATGGGCAAAGAAAAAGGAAGAGGCTCGATCAAAACAAATTGCTTCTGAATATGTATTAAAAGAGACAGAGAAGGTGATAAAGTTTTGTCCAATGAGAGAGGTACCAGGTGGAGGTTATGTACGTGTCCCATGGTCCCGACAGGATATTTTGTCATTTACAAATAACTTCCCAAAACTCCGTGAGAAACCTGTAGAATGGTACAGACAAGTAGAGAGATTTGTGAAAGTTTCAAAATGTCTTTTGAAAGATTTAGATGGATTATTTGACATTGTAGTTCCTGTAGATTTGTGGACTGAATGTAAAATAGCTGTTGATTGGCCTAGTGACGAGTATTCTAGAGACCCAAAGACAGGGGGCCCTTCCGAAGAAGTAATGAAGAAATACAACCAGGTAATACTCTACCTCAAAGGGAAGGTGCCTGCAAAAAGAGACAGATTGGGCTAGAATAGATAGAACCACCCAGAATAAAGATGAATCGGTGCATGCATATTATGAACGCTTATTACAAATATTCAAAAAGTATAGTCGACTAGATAATATAGATATGAAGGACATGACGCATTTCATCTATCGATTTTTATCAGGATTAAGGCCAGAAATTTCGCAATGGATTAAAGACCATAAATTTTGATGGCAGGCCAAGCCGATTGATGAAATCCTTAAATATGCTAAATATTGCGAAGATGAGCTCGATAATAAACTAAAGAAGTTAAAAGAAAAAGTAATGTGGGCACAAGTAAAATTAGCAGAGCAACAAGAGCTTCAGTTAAGCCAAATAAATAATAACCAGAATCAGGGTGATGTTAATGGACGTAAGCCAAGGGGAAAATTCAATAGAGAGGAAGCAAAGAAGAAGTTCCCTTGTCATGGGTGTGGCAAGTTGGGGCACTGGAAGAACGAGTGTAAGGCTATGCAAAATGGTAATATGCCAAATAAGGATTTGAATCCACTGACACAGAATGAAGTGCCATGGAAGCCACAGCAGCAGGTAATACAAAACCAGTTACCCCTTGCACCTATGCCAAATTTTAGGAGCAAAGCACAACAGAGTGTGGATACCACAAATTGGGAAGGAAGTGAAAGGAGAGATACCGCAACCACACAATTTCTTTTGAGTGATACGTTTTTCAATGAAGACACCTATTGACAGTGCCTGAGAGGGGAGGACGAGGAGTGTGTGCTTGGCGCCTCCTTGCTGGTAGATCAGTCAAGTCCATACATTGAAGGAAAGGTTGAAGGGAATGATGTCACCTTTCTATTGGACTCTGGTGCTACCCGGTCTACTGTGAGAACAGCAGACGTCTCAAACCTACCCCTCTCGGGAGAAGCGATCCAAGTAGTGAGCGTTTCTAATAAACAAATTAGTACCCCAGTTACAGAACCAATGGAAGTTAGAATAGGCAATTTTAAAGAGATGCACAGATTTGTAGTATGTGATTCAAGCCCAGTAAACTTGATAGGACGAGACTTGTTGTGTAAAATGAATTGCACCATTTTCTGCCCCTCAAGTGGTGTTGAGATTCAAACCCCAGACGAAGACGGAGTTTATAAACTAATGTTAGCAAAACAAGAAACAGAGAATAAAAAGTTGACAATAGAAGACTACCAGAAGAATTACAACAGACCGTGAAACCTAATATATGGGATTTTACTGGAAAAGATGTAGGATTAATGGCAAATGTTGACCCAATAAAAGTGACAGTAAAAGAAGATGCAATTTACCCAAATACTTGACAGTACAAAATGAACCCTGAAATAAAAGCAGGTGTTGCAGCAGAAATAAAACGTCTGGTTGAAGCAGGGATTTTACAAGAAATAATGAGCAGTCCATGTAACTCGCCCATAATTGGAATAAAGAAACCAAGTGGCAAATATAGGGTCGTACAAGACCTCCGCAAGATTAATAAGATTGTTGTTCCATGCTGTCCAGTCGTGCCAAATCCTGCAGTAATTCTGTATCAGATACCGTGGGAGGCTGGATGGTTTACTGTAATAGACTTATGTCACACATTTTTCTCGATTCCATTGCATCCAGATAGCAAATTTATTTTCTCATTTGAATGCGACAGTCATGTGTATGTCTGGAATCGCGTTCCTCAAGGGTATACAGAGAGTCCATCGATTTTTAATCAGATTCTGAATAAGTGCCTTGAGTCTTTGGTGCTGCCTGGACAGTCAGCCATGGTTCAGTATATAGACGACCTATTGGTGGCGTCTAAAACTCGAAATGACTGTGTTTCTGATATCATTGCTTTACTGAATAATTTAGGTGAAGGAGGACATAAAGTGTCACCTGAGAAATTATAATTTTGCACCACGTCAGTAAAATATCCAGGGCACCAGATACAAAGAGGTGTCAGAAGGGTTACCGCAGACAGAATCAGAATAATCAAAAATATGAACTTGCCTCAAACTCAGAAAGAGATCAGAATGTTTCTTGGAGTTGTAGGATACTGCCGGCAATGGATTGTGGGATTTGCAGTCCTAGCAAAGCCATTGATACAAATGGCAAAGAAAAGAGCAAAAGACCCAGTAGAGTGGGATGACGAAAGCATGACTGATTTCTTGAAATTACGAGAATGTCTGTGTACAGCTCCAGCATTAGGGATGCCTGACTATTCAAAACATTTTGCACTTTTCTGTGACACACAAGATAATTGTGCACTTTCAGTTCTGACACAAACTCACGGTCTGATGAGACGTCCTGTGAAATATTTTTCTTCCACATTAGACCCAGTGGCATCTGCATTGCCCGGATGTCTAAAAGCAGTAGCTGCAACCTGAATGAGCCTTGAGCAGAGTGAGTCCATTATTATGGGACATCCTGTAACAGTATATGTTCCACATGCAGTTGTGATCCTGTTAACCAGGACCAAGACCCAGTATCTCACACCTAGTCGGCTGACTAAGTATGAGAGAATTCTTGTAGGTGCAGGAAATGTGACTATTGCTAGGTGTATTATTCTGAACCCAGCAACACTGCTACCTAATTCACACTTTGCAGAAGTGAAGGGAGAAATTGAACATGATTGTATCGACTTAACTGAATGTAGTACAAAACCACATCCAGACATAAGAGAAGAGTCATTAATTGATTCTGAATATGAGCTGTTTGTAGATGGCTCATGTATGAGACATGAGGAAGGAGGTCTAAGTGCTGCCTATGCCGTGTGTACGTTGAGAGGTCCAATTGAAGCATCCCATTTGCCTGGAGTAAAGTCTGCACAAGTAGCTGGATTGATTGCATTACCAGAAGCCTAAAAATTTGGAAGAAATTGGAAAGTAACCATATATACTGACAGCCAGAATGGTTACGGGGTTGTGCATGACTATGGCCAATTATGGATGCAAAGGGAGTTTCTGACTTCTTCAAGTACTCCAATTAAAAATGGTCCTTATGTAAAATATTTACTTGAAGCAATTCAATTACCAAAGGAAGTGGCTGTGGTCAAGTGTGCTGCTCACAAATCTGAAAATGACAAAGTGACAGCTGGTAATCGATATGCTGACCAGTTAGCACAACATTGTGCAAAATTTAAAATGGCTGTAAACAAGAAAATTAAGGTAGACGGAAACAGCTGCCAACTTATGTTGCTAGAAGGTGTGAGTACGTGGGAAGAAGTGAGAGATTTGCAAAATGGAGCAGAACCAAAAGAAAGGGAAGAGTGGAGAAAGATAGGTTGTCAGAGAAGGGTTGAAGATGATGTTGTGAGAAGTAGGCCTGGTATCTGATGTCCACTATTCTAGTGGGCACCTTGCACTAGTCCAAACAACCCTTATGGTGATGATTGTAAAGTCAACCTTATAGACCAGCTATCCTAGTGGTAGCATGGACAAAGCAGTCTTAGGCTAATACTTCAGAGAGCATGTGAAGCTAGCTGTTTTACCGATAATAATCCATTGAATATCAAATGAAAGGACACCACACAAGGTATATATACAATATATATGTAATTAGTACTAACACAACCCCTCTGCACTCTTTATGAGGTCAGAGTTCGAGATACAGCACATGTTACTCAATAGGCATACTATAAGTTGGACAAATACAATTCTGCCCTAGGGGCCTCTCGAACCATATACTAAGTAAGTGGTATAAGAACCACTTCAGGAAAGATGAGTAGGCCAAGGGCCTAGGAAATCGCTGGGGCTACACTGAACAACCAAGGACTTGGAAGTAGGAGGCCCACGGGAGGCGTGTGCAGTGTCTAAACACACATGCGGGTTTCCATAGAGTTTCAATGGGAACGTAAAAGTTACAAAGTTACAGATTTCGGACACTTCCGGATGGACTACAGGAAAACCCAGTTAAACTAGGACACTTGGATAGTTATTACCCACGGGAGAACCGGAGTACTCGAGTTACCTCACCCAGGGAAGCCGGGTGCATAGGTGTTCTTTCATGTCGGGTTTCGTTGCTGTTTCCTATGGAGAGCTGCAAGAAAGTGCTGCAGGCGACCAGGAGAAAAGTGTCCGGGTGGATCCAAGGGTGGATCAGAGCAGTGAAGAACCTGAAAGCAGAGGGGACAGAGTCTGGGTCACTAGCCAGTGACCAGGAAGAAACCAGGCGATGTCGAGATGCAATCAGGTGAGGAGGTGAAGCTTGTCTCTGCAGCCACGTGGACCAGGAGGCGTCGAAGACAACCAGGAGCTGGAGACGGGCTGTCAAACGGCGGATCAAGCTGTTGGCGGTGTCGGTATCTGGATTGGACCCAACAAACCTTGGCAAATGCAATCAACGCAGGATGGGAAGATTGACTTTAGTTCAGACCAGCAAGGTCTGGGGATCTTCTCCTTCGCAGGGAAGCTGGAGAAAGCCCGGAGCATTTAAATAAACAAAGGAGAGAGGGGAGAGGTAGGAGTGATATAATCACCTTCCTGAACTCGATACTCAAACAATGGGATTCTATCAATAGGTGTTGTGAATTACTATTTTTGATTTTCCAAATACAATGTGAATATGGTGTGTGTAGCTGGTCTTTGTGGATGACAACGACAAGCACTATGTGTTTTTAAAAATACCCCTCACACACTATGATTCCCATAGTGTCATGCTTCATCAGTGGGTTCTTCCCGTCCCTCTATGGGGCGTGCGTGCTGCGACCTACGGACTACGCGGGAGCACTTTTTATTTTTGAAGACAGCCGATATGTGGTGTGACAAATGTGTAAGTGATAAGGGGTGTAGGGATTGAAGTGTACTATGTAAGAAAGTTAAACATTTCCTGGCTAGTAGGAAAAAATAAGATTTATTTGCTTCTCTTGCTGGGAATGTTAAAAAGGGGTTGTGGTAGGGCTATATGATGCGCCCTACTTGGTCGACATGTTTTGTAAGCAGTCCCCTACTGCTTTACTCATGAGGACCTCTATTAATCCCTACTGTAGTGAGGTAACTCACTAATTGTGGTATGCCTACTTTCCTAAAATAGAATAGCAAAAATCAGCTCTTCTATTTAACATCAGGGCTTGAGTTGGCCCTCAAAAAAGAAAATGTTGACCCAGTCTGGTCTCTAGAAGAAAAGGAAATGAGAGAAAAATGGGAAAAACACGTAAGGTATCAAAAACAATATTCTCAAGATTCCAATAGACAAAATGCAGTTACGTAGTTCTCAGTTGTAATCTGTGGAAAAAGTGATATATTTTTCTCATGGTCTTTTTTCTTGATCACTGTGGATTTACCAGTATGTACAAACCACATGCGTTTTTTTGCGAAATTCGTCGTTATCGTGATATACTTATCAGTTTTCTTATCAGAAGTTGCATCCAAGCATTTCACACACACCCGAATCACTCTCACTACTTAGGATCAAAAAGGTTCTATAAACGGTGTAGATTATGGTAATAAAATCATGGTGTTGTCGCTGGTATTCATGAAAGGGTCTCGAGATGATCTATAACACATGATCTGTACGTAGTGGTTGCGTTGCAACTGGCTGCCTATTAAACACTGATGTAGTGGTTAAAAAATGAACTATGTTGTCAAGTTTATGATTCGTGCAACCTAAAGAAGGAAGTATTCAATTATACATACATTATTCTAAACTTATCGTGCCCCATGAGCCAGAATCGGAGGATAGTCCTTGTGGTCACTGTGGAACTTAAAATGTGAAGAACGAGCGTTCTAAAGTCAATCTTATGGACGTGTCACAATGGCCATTTTTTACTGACTTCTGGCCGTAGTCTTACTCACTTAACCAATAAAAGGTGTTCTCATTCCGCCCGTGCTGCTTCGTGGATGTTATGGAGTGTCTGGAGCTTCGCTATTTATGTTTTTAGAAAATCCGCGAAAAAAGCCGGCATCATCGTAGTCATTGTTCCAGGTAGATCCGGAAGAAAAATGTAATGCCCCAAGAGCTAGTGCGCTAACCAATATGGCTGCCAGAAACGGCAAGCGCGGTTGTGTTGTTGCCGCGCCAGGCTCTTTTTTCTTTCTAGTTAGTCTGGCACGTTCTGAAAAATGGGGCTTCTAAATGGCCCGTATTATGATAGAATTGTAACTTTGTTATTTGTGATAAAAAAAGGGAATATTGACATGAGATTTAGGTTGGAATAAAATTAAAAGAAGGTAAAGAAGGGTAAAAAAAGGAAAAAAGGGAGTTTGCAGATTTTGAACGTTGTAAATCACGGTGTTTGCTTACGTGATTTTTTGCATATTTAAGGATGTGCTTGCCCACAGAGCACAAGAACTAGTAACCCATAATGTTAGGCTTGTAATACTGGAGGGGTGGAGGGCCCGGGTAAACTAGTATGCTATATCTGAAAAATTCCTCCCTGTTAATCGTTTATACAGATAGACTGTATCTGGTGCGTTCAGATCGGCTTGTTCTGATTTAGGGCCATTTACTAAGTTTCTTTTGTTTATTTTGGCGAAAAAGCTTTTCAAATTGATGACTATTTAGATGGTGACACAGATCAGCTGTTTTTGAAAAGCGACACTTAATTTTAGTTATGGCAAAAACTTTTCAAAACTAGACAAAAAAATACTATTCAAAATACAGGACATCCATTTTGGTACAAGTGCGGTGCCAATCTTTGCTTGTGATACATGAAGTCTTTACACCGTAGGATGTTTCCATCATTACAGTTGACCTCACGGTATCTCATCATTTAGGCCATGAAAATTGGCTTTAAGACGAAACACCCACCTCTGTTCTTTCTCGAAAATGTGTTTGTCGTTGGTCAGTTGCTCAATAACAGTACATGAGATATCTTCAGGTTTGTGGCCTTTTTCCAGGAAGTGTGTGGCCATTTTGGTGCTTGTTTTTTTGCATTTGAGGCCGCTTTTGTGTTCGCCTATTCTTATCTTTACGGGTCTAGTGGTCATGCCGACGTATTCTAGTCTACATGGACATGTGATTAGGTAAACCACATTGTGACTATTGCAAGTGGTAAATTTTCTCTGTTCCCATGAGGTACCATTTTGGAATCTCAATTCTTTACTCTTTTTTGTTAGGTTACAGACTTTGCATCTCCCGCATGGATGGTGTCCTTGTAGGTTTACTATGCCGATAGAAAGAGAGGCATCATCTTATTTCCATGGTCTGGTATGAACCAGCATGTCCCGTATGCTCCTTCCTCTTCTATATGAGAACATAGGTTTTGGAATGTCTAAACCTCCACTGTTTAGTATTTTCCAATGTTTATTGACAATTTTTGTCACTTGGTTGGAATTGGTACTGTATGTGGTGATGCAAAATGGCCTTCTTTCCTCTTCTTTCAGTCGGGCTTCTTCGAGTAGGTTTTCCCTACAGTTATTGCGGGCTCGTTTGTAAGCCTGGTTGATTATTTTGTCTGGGTATTGGCGTACCTCAAGTTTTTTCTGCAGATCTTTCGATTGGGATTTGAAATTGGCAATTTCTGTGCAATTGCGTCTCAACCGCAGAAATTGACCATAAGGAAGATTGTCTCTCAGATGTTTGGGATGAAAACTCTGATACATCAGGAGACAGTTCTTAGATGTGTTTTTAAAGTGGGTAGTTGTCCTTAATCTTCCATTTCTCTGGAAAATGTTGAGGTCTAAGAATACTAGATTGCTGTTGGAAAAAGTACTTGTGAACTTAAGGAAATCATCCTGGAGGTTGAGCCAGGTGATAAATTGCTTTGATGTGGTTTCATCCCCATCCCATATGATGAAAATGTCATCGATATATTGTTTCCAGATGTTGATGTGTTTTCTGTAGGGATTGTTGGGGTGTAATATCTTAGTTGTTTCCAAATGATGGACATAGAGACCAGCAATACTGGGAGCAAAGCTGCTCCCCATGCTGGTCCCATAGTTCTGCAGATATAGGGTGTCCTCATATTCAAAGAAATTTTCCTTTAGTGCCAGGCTGCAGCATTCATGATTGCATTTCTAGGGGTTTGGTATTCTCGGTCGTCTTCGAAAAGGACATCTTCAATGATGTTTAATGTCTCGGTGTGGGTAAGACTTGTGTAGAGACTTTCAACATCACAACTAATTAGTAGTTGGGTGTCAGGGTTAAATGTTAAGTCCTCCAGAAGACTCAGGACATCCTTGGTGTCTCTGAGGTAGGTCGATGTCCTTTGTACCATCGGCCTCAGAAAGGCATCGGCGAATTTTGATACAGGCTCCAAGATTTATCCAATGCCGGATACAATTGGCCATCCGGGTGGATTGTCTAGGCGTTTGTGAATCTTAGGTATTGTGTATAGGTATGGTATCTTGGGATTCTCTTGGCATAAAAATTCACCCTCTTTTTTGGTTATCCAGTTGTGAGCTAGAGCTTCCTCCACCATTGGGATGATTTTCACCTTGATCCTCTCTGTGGGATCGTTGCGAAGAACCTCATAGTTACGTTGGTCCTGTAGGAGTCGCTTGCATTCATAGTCGTATTGTTGTCTAGTTTGTATGACCGTTGCTCCTCCCTTATCTGCTGGTTTGAATACTAGCTTGGGGTTGCTGCTGAGTTCTTGCATGGCCCTTCTCTCTTCATTAGTGATGTTCTGGAAGATCTGTCTGTTCTGTGAATCCAGGTCGTTGAGGTCTTTCATTACTGCTTTTTCGAAAGCAAGTAATTTGATGGGAAGGGTGCTGTCCATAGAGGTAAATTTGGATTTGGGTTTGAGCCCCGTATCACCCTGTTGTGTTTCTTTTTCCTTGTCTTTGAAAAAGACTTGCAGTTTGAGTCGTCTCATAAATTCTTGGACTTCCTTGCAAAGTAGAAATTTATCCATGGGAGAATTGCGCGGGGGCAAGATGGTGGCCGCGTGAAGAGTGCGGGCGTCACTCTCTGGAGTAATATACTGTTAGACTCAGAGAAAATGGGAAAAGACCGAGAGTAATGAGGTTTTTGAGGCCCTAGGACATCCAGTATCGGAAATATTGCGGCCACGTGAAGAGTGCACTAACCTACGGATTACATGCGGCTGGATCCGGGACGCCAAAGATTATGGCTACGCGCTGTCAGACTGATGGCTTTGGAGCTCCGTAGCAGAGCTCACCTGTGGACCTGGCGGGCGTGGTCTCCCGCGCAGCCCGACTGGAAACAGGACTGCCTCCTGAACGCCGAACTCCTCGGAACTCACAGCAAAATCATGCCGCCTCGGAAGAATGGTGCTCCGCTGGTGCCTTTGGTTAAAGCACCCGGAGTATCTCAGGGAGATGCGGCATTCACGGGGGCTAAAAAGGTGGCTTTAATAGAAGAAAAGTCCTGCATTTCGGACAAGCCCGATAAGCCCGTGGGACAGGGGGCAGCGGTGAGTAACAAGAAAGGGGCTTTGCTGAAAGGGAAATGTATTGAAAAACCTCCAGAAGCTGCGCAAGGGGCTGGGGCCAGAAATGATGGGGCAGTTACCACTCAGGCATCAAAATCTGACAATATTCGAGGCAAAATCCCCGTGGTTCCTGGGATGTTTTCTTCTAAGCCCATAAATACTAAAACTGTATCTAATTCACCGTCATTCACTGCGGCCTTCCTCCTATCTCTACTGCTATACCCTCACTGGAAAATGGTAGTGAAGAATGCAGCGACCCCACCAAGCTTACCTGGGAGGAAATTGGGATTAAAGATGGTCAGTTGCTTGAGACTCCTGTTACCCCTAATGTCGTTGTTGTAATTGATACCGTTAGGGTCCTGCCTCAATCCTTGCTTGTCAATTCTGACTCTGCCTCTTTTTTCCGAACTCCAGTTGGAGGGCGGTCTGACACGGAACTCGGTATAGGTAGTATCGCCGATACACACGATGGGGAAAGTTTTTTCTCTCTGGCAGAGGAATCGGAAATGAAGGGCTCCACTGACTCTGAGAATCTGGCGGATACTTCGGGAGAAGATAGTGGGAGCCCACCCACCACGCGGATATGCTAAGAAGGGCTATACCTCATCTTCGTAAAGTCAAGAAAAATACCTCTGAAAATCAAAGGCGACGTGGAAGCAACAGCTCGGAAGCCAGTAATAATCTACAGTGGGACTACTCTGCGGCTGTAACTAGTTTAGCTGGCACGGGCGGCTGTCGCGACTCGGGGTCGCAATCCGAGGAACGGGGTAGCGAACCTTTACAATCTCCCTCAAATGCTCAGATCTATGCGCTGCTCAAATCTATACAATCTGAAGCGCGCCAAGAGCACAAAAGAGCACAATTAGCAACAATGAAAATTCAGGGGGCCATTCGCAAAAATACAAAAGCTTGTGCAGAGGTGATTGCCAGGACTACAGCCTTGGAAAAGCGTATAGTGGGTTTGGAAGAAGGGCTTGAGACTGTAGAAGTTAAGATATCAGCTAATGATGAAAGATATACAGATGTACTATGGAAATTGGAAGATTCAGAAAATCGTCTTCGGAGAAATGACTTGCATCTTCTAGGGATCGAAGAGAAAGCTGAAGGTGAAGATATAAGGGGATTTGTATTAAAATTGTTTAAGGCTGCTTTTCCAGAGCTTTCTCATTGGTCCTGGGAGACCGAGGTACAAAGAGTCTACAGATTCCCGCTGTTTTTTAAAAAGAATACTGGCCCAGACATTAAACCTCGTGCAATATAAATTTTTGGGGGAAATTTTTTGTTGCGCCAAGCTATTTTTGAAAAAGCGAGACCAGACTCTAAAAGATCGGCGGAAGGTCATACCTTCTTTGTACGCCCGTATTTCTGCCACGCTACGGTAGAGAGGAGGTGGCGGTTGCAAATGCTGATCACTCCATTTAAAAAAAAAAAGGGTGTGAAGTCTACTTGATGAACCCTGCAAAATTGAAGGTTATTTATCAAGGGAAGACCAGTGTTTGTGTCAGAAAGTCAAGCGGCGAATTATTCAAAGGAACTTGCTGATGGCTAATTGTGTGTGTTGCTGAATTTGTATATTTTGATATATGTATAGCAATTGATGTAGGAATTCTTTACAAAATTGGCGCTACATAATGTCTCATATTTAGATTGCTTTTTTTTTCTCTTGCTTGTCCTTTGGGAGTGCTGAATTTCCGATAGGGCCAAATCTGTTTTTTCTTCTTTTCTATTTTTTCTCCGTTTATTGTTGGTATAAAAGGATCCAGGGAGTGACCAGGGGCACAGGATACGCGGGAGGCATCACAAGGGTCTGAGGGGAAAGGGGCAGGGTGGGGGGCAGGTTTGGCTGGGGAGGGGCGGGTGCAGGGGGGGAAAGGGAGGGAACAAATGGAAGCTCTATGGGGGACAGGAGTAAATGTTTTTTTCTTTTTCACTTAGGCTCACTTTTAGTCTTTAGAGCTATATTGTCGGAAATTTCTTTTGAGGGTAGTGAATATTAGGATAGCATCCATAAACATCTGTGGATTAAATGATCCAGTCAAACGGCGTAGATTTAGAGAAGATATCCGCTTTCTGAGGGCGGATATTATTTGCCTACAAGAGACCCATATAGAGTCAAGCCGCCATAAACTCCTTGAATTTGAAGGATTCCAACTGGCGGCTTGGACAAAACTGGAGGCAAAGACCAAAGGGGTTGCTATCCTTATCCGTAGAGGGGCTGTAAATATAACCCGTTCTTTGGTGGATGAGTTTGGACGATGGGTTATCATACATGCAGCATTTCAAAATCGAGCCTTTTCACTCTGTTCTTTATATGGCCTGGTGCTGGACGATCCTGCGCTTTACAATAAGCTTAATCTTGAATTAGTTGGTTGGCCATCCCCGTGTATCTTATGTGGGGATTTTAATATTAATATTGGGTGTGAGCTTGCTATCCAGCCAGATCTTGGATATGTAGGTCGTAAGCCAAAAGTTTATAAATCTTTGAGGCAGCTCCAGGAACTTCACGGGCTGGTGGATACATGGGCTTTGTTTAGGAAGCTGGATCCAGGGTTTACTTATTATTCAGCCCCTCATAAAATTCATTCTAGATTAGATTACTTTTTTATCTCTTCTAGTTTGGTACAGGGGTCCTCAATTTTTAATTTTCGAGAGTAATGTCGGATCACAGTCCCTTAGTTTTGGAGGTAAATATTCAATCTAAGTCTAAGAAACCGAATGTTTGGACATTTAATCGAGGTTTGCTAAAAGATAGACACTATGTGGAAGCCATGTCACTATGGATTGTTAGATTTATTAATGAAAATATTGGCAGCACTAATATTCAGAATGTCTGGGATGCACTCAAGGATTAGAGGAGAGACCACTCGTTATGGCTGGGAGAGCCAGAAAAGGAAGAAAGCTAAGTTAGAGCAGCTTTATGGGAGACTAGAAGAGGATGAGAAAATACTTGTTAGTGAATTATTGAATGGAGGAAATGGAGATCGGGCACAAGTTCAGATTATAATTATTAAATCAGATATTATCGCTATCTCCCAGGCTAAAGCTGCTAGTAAATTCCTTGCCTGGCGCTCTATAGTGTATGAAAATAATGAAAGAGCTGGGCAAATATTAGCTGCGAGAACAAGAGAAAAGATAGCTGCCACACGAATATTGAGTATTATGGATCCAGAGGCTAGGCTGGTTACGGATGAAGAGGTTATCGTTTTTGCTTTTCAAAAATTCTATCAGGCATTATATGATGAGGATATTGAGGATAATGGTGAAATACAGATGGGGATCCAGAGCTATCTTGAGGGCATGGCTATGTCGGCTCTATCAGAGGATGAGTTGAATATGCTAGATATGGAGATTAATATTGAAGAACTTGGAATGGCTATAGATTCAATCCCAAGTGGCAATGCAGTAGGTCCCGATTTTTTGCCCGGGGAGTTCTATAAGACTTTCCGTACTCAATTAATTTCGGTAATGCTTCAGCTTTTTATTGGTGTTCAAAATGGGAATGCCCCCCCGGGTTGTTGGCGGAATGCGAGGATAGTCACTTTTTTTAAAAAGGGAAAGGACCCCAGAGATACCGGCTCTTATCGTCCAATCACTCTGATCAACTGTGACAATAAAATATATTCTAAAGTGCTAGCAAATCGATTAGCTGGGGTAATTAAAAAGCTGGTTTCTCCGCTACAGCATGGCTTTGTCCCTGGCCGGGAAACTATCGAACATATACGTCGCACCATCACATTGTTCGATTATACCAAGGTTACAGGAGACCCTATGGCTGTGATTCTGCTTGATGCGGAAAAAGCTTTTGATAGGGTCTCCTGGCCTTTTTTATGGGCTGCATTACAGCATTACGGCATCGACGACAAATTTATCAGAGCTATCAAAAGCATGTATGTCCATCCTATGGCCCAGGTTTCGGTAATGGGGAATCTATCAGCAACAATTCATATACGGAGAGGAACTAGACAGGGATGCCAATGCTCCCCCTTATTGTTTGCAATTTATATAGATCCTTTAATTCGGAAGATCTATGAGGATGTCCTAATCAATCCTGTGATATCCAAAGGGGAAGCAACTAAAATCTTGGGATATGCGGATGATCTCGCTATTTTAACTGATTCTCCTCAGACTGCTTTACAGCGGATAGGCCTCCAGACATCTCGTTTTGGCGCTTTATCGGGTTATCTGCTTAATGAAACTAAAACTCAAATCATATGTAACAATAAGGCTAATTTTATAGACCCTCGTATTATTAACAATGCAAAATATTTGGGGATAGAGATTATCTCGGAAATTGACCAGATTGTTGAAAATAATCTTAAACCACTAGTGAAAAAACTAGATTTAGATGCTCGGCGGATCAATAATCTACCATTCAATTTAATGGGTAGATGTAATGTGGTGAAAATGTCCTTCTTACCAAAGATTTTATACTCTCTTAGAGCCATTCCTGTATTGATCGATCCTCTTTGGTTTAAAAAATTAGATCGGATAATCTCATGGTTTCTCTGGGCTGGTAAACGCCCCAGACGAGCTTTGAAATTTATGACATTATCCAGAGAAAGGGGAGGCTGGGCAGTACCCAATTTTCAGATGTATTTTTGGTCCGTAACACTTCGACATATAGCACTGAGGAAAATTATATTTTGCCCTGTCATGTGTCCCTACGTGTTCCCCATTATATGTTACATGTGCATGATCGATATGCATATTTACCCCCTTGACCGAATAAAGACACAATTATAGTTGTGTCCAACGTTAGTATGCCAGTTATCCAGTCCTCCTGAAAGCAACAAGTATTAGGCCTATGTTGCCAACGTTTTACATTGTGCACGATAAATCATCGAGTTGTTCCCGTTTCTAGGCCTTACAGGGCCCGGACACCAGATTCAAGCTTCGAGTCTCCTGAAACCACTCTGAGGAGCGATGTAGCCCCTCCCGCATCCCTGACCCTTCACTTACTTTCTGCCAAGCAGCGCGGTGCCCGGCCTGGCCTGCCTGCCTGTCTGCCAAGAATATGTTATGCCTCCAGTTATCAGTTCAGCTCCCCGGCTTCACATTCCTAAGCTAACGAACCGCATAAACATCTTCAGCTATAGTCTAGTCTTTCTGTCTCCATGCAAGAGAATTACTGAATCAATATCCATAGAAGATTCATAGCACACGCAATACATGTAGAATATATGCATGCACCAGCCTTAGTGTCAAGTAGCCTTTGCCCTGATGACTTTTAGATTCAAGCAACATGTACTCCAAACACAAGATACCAGATATGCTATAGGTACATGTCGTCCTGACATCCCAGACTTTAGTCTCCTCTTCTAGTGCAGAAGTCAGAGCCCCCAGCTCTCCCCAGTTACCCGTCATGGCCCGTTTGCGCGCACCAGTAGGTTAAAGGTTCCAGCTGCCCAGGTAGCCCCCTCCATGTATCCACCCATTCATGACACTTCTGTGACGTTTACATCACATGTCTCCGTGCACGCCCTGTGCACGCCTTCTTTTCACGCCCATATGTTCTTATCTTCCGTTTGTCACTTGTTACGCCTACTGTATGCAATGCAATTATACTGTTTTACTATATATACTGTATGATGTTAATGAGACGTTGCAGCTGCCAGTCCATGCCATTCCATGCCATTCCCCTTTTCCTTGTGTCTGTCCCTTCCTGAACCTTTGCAGGTGATGGAACCCGATGGTCCATTGGCTCGAGCCATCTAATTAAAGCCTGTTTGACTCAGATTCCACGGATCCTGCCTCTTATTTATTGAGCTATCCTTTTCAGTTAATGTATAGAAAAATAGTACCGGTAATTATTTATTTATTTACCACATAAATGGCGCCCGAATAGGGACAAGCCCCTTCCCCACGCGCCGGCGATGTAACGCAGGCCCCCTGACCCTTCTACAGCCGTGACGGACCCCTACTGCGCACCTGCAGATATTTCTGCTTCAAGTCTCCCTCAGGCCCACGGAGGAGACGGAGACTGCGGTCCGGCATCCAGACGAGGCGGTGAGGAAGGCGGGTCGTCACGACCAGAGCCCAAGCCGAGAGAGCAAGGTCCGAGGTATCCGGAGGCCCACCTGTAACCGAAGCCCGAAGCCCGAGGCGCATACGTAGTGCGTAGTAACCAGACGTCGTAGCAGTCCAGTCCAGTCCGAGGCCTTCAGTTTGCTTCCCGGTGAGTACCGTTGCTGGGGGTATCTAGACGGGTTCATTAATTTGTCCCCGGTCCAACGGGTTTGGGTACACAGATCCGGTCCGACGTGTTCACCTAGGTGGGTACGGTATGACGTGTCTCTTTAGGAGACCGGTATGTTCTGTACTGTTTTAGCAGTGCATCCAGTAATTCTAGTAAGTCCGTTCTCGAGAAATGCAAGTATTGTGTTTTCAATGTATCAGGTAGTATTCTGTTCGAACTGTTATTAATGTGTTCTTGATGTCGTGGTATGAATGATTGTTTTGCTATTCATTACTGTGTTTATTGTGTATTGTGTTCAAGTTCAAGTACGGTTCAAATATGCCTCTGTTTTCGAAGTTACGTCAGATAAAAACAAGAAAAGGGTTACTCGAAGAATCAGTTCCTGTCCCTCCCAGGGACAGTCCTGGACATTTCATGTATCATAAGCATGGCTTAGATGCCATACTGTATCTAGATTTATGGGTTGACTATACCAAACATCTCGAAGAGAAATATAGATGGCCTGTTTCAGGAACATGGGATGCCGAGTGCATCATGAGAGTAGAAAAAGCATTATGGAAAAAGAAAGCGAGACAATCTCAGAAAGATGCCATAGAATTATTGCGTAAAGAATCTCATAAACGAACAGAGAAAGAATTCAGAAAAGCAGAATTAAGTAGGGAATCTTCTGAAAAAGCCCAAGAAAGGGAATTACTAGAAGAAGGTGAACGAGTTAGAACAGAACAGTCAGACAGACAGAGAAATGCCCTTATTAAAGGTATGTATCCCCTTCTCGCCGAGGGTTTGCCGAAGATGACCCCGGAAATATCCTGTAATTTACCGCCACTCTTGGTCCCGACTAAGCTACGTCACAAACCGACTGCAGCCGAAATTTTCCTTTCTTCCTATTTAGACGATACTGTCCCAGAATATGCTAATACGAATCCTACTCCGCCTGTTCAGCTTCCACCTCCCGTTAATAATGTAATTACTGTGCCTCCAGCCATTGGTCCAGGGAATCCTGTTAATCCGCCAGTACCCCAGGACCAACCCACATTACGTATGTCTACTTTACCAGTCACTTCATCAGCACATTCAGTATTAACTGACGATTCCAGTTCAGGAGGAGCAGGGGGAGGTACTCCTATCACCCCGCCTCAAACAAAACGACTGACGCTGAGAGACGCAGCGTTACAGCACACGCCAAAGGTAGCTACGTACGAAGCCCTCAAAAAGTTCCTTACTGATAGCAAATATGATTGTAGATATGATCCAGTACCAGGTGAAGATCACATGATCTTGTATTCCGTACGTTTACGACGAGTTGCAGATTTTTTGATTACTATATCAGATATGAAAGAACATCTAGACAGAATATATCATTTTATCCGAACAGGGGAGAATCCAGAAAGTATTCACGAAGCTATGGCACACAGAAAAGTCGAGATTCAAAGCATGATTTTACAGTTCTTGATAAATTGTTTAATAAGAGAACAAGATCATCCTGATAAAGACAAAGACGAGATGAAAGTCTTGACAAGATGGAGTGACAATATAGCCGAAGGAAAACACAAGACACAAAATAGTATAGAAACCATGTACAGAAAGATTCGTAAAGAAATTATGAGTATACACGAGAGAGAGAAAGCAAGAATAGTAGCAGAGAAAGAGAATGAATCTTCCGACGAAGATGTAGACACCGAGAATCCCACCAGAATAGCGTATGTAGGTAGAGCGAGACCGTCAGATAGACACACACGTCCAGACTACAAGAAAGCTTTTCCTCCCGTACCAGAACAGTGTTCTCTCGAACATTTATTCCAGGCTACAGATAAAGTTCTGAAATTACGAATAGGTTATAGTGAGCTTAGTACCATGCATGAACAAGAACTAGCCCGATCAGCAGTTCGATGGACTAGTGATTCTACCACGTTTTCAGACGAAATAGTGGCCCGAATGTTTCTGAAACTGCCCCCAGACGAGCAGCGACTGGTGGGTATGTACATGATCCAGCACCTCATTACACTGTATGAGAGTCAGCATTCTGATCCAGGTCCCTTATATCATGTATTGAACGAGTTACTCCTAAACCGATGGAAAGGTTTAGGTACCGATTTGATCAGTGTCATTTTAGAACAGCGCCACAAATACAGAACGTTCCTGACTCCACATTTTGTTCCTGTTCCACCCTCAGTAAGAAAGACATTCTATATAGACAGACAGAATCCGCTGCGAGAAGTGCATCCTGTTAAGGGAACGGGAGGTACACTCGAACGAGTATTTGTTTACACCCCTTTAACGAAAATAGAGCTACTAGAAATGAAAAAGTTAGTGCCCTGTCACGATAAAGATCCAGCAGGGTTCCACCGTGAATTAAAGGACATGCTCCGTATGGGAGAATACACGTATCCAGATATCATCAAAATGTTAAAGGTCCTGTTGCCTGCGGGCATATATGAAAAACTAAAAGAAAAAGAATGGGAGGTGGGAGAGAAAAAGATTGATTGGACCGCGTTAGAGAACGAAGATAATGCACGAGTCCCAGGTACTGGTCTTGGGGAAAAAGCTAAAGCATTGCCCGAGTTATTAATACAAGTCTTGCCAAGATTACTAGCCACGAAAAAGGAAGATTGGGATGCCATCTCAGCCTGTAAACAGAAACAAGACGAAGACACTAGTGATTTTTATTCCAGATTTGAGAAATGTTTCATTATTAATAGCGGTCTGAAAACAAGTAGTGAGTCGTATCCACATCTTTTTGTTATCAAACTAGTTGATAATTCTTTACCGCAGGTTAAAAATCGAGTACTGAAAGTCGAAAGTACTTGGCAAGCTAATACTCCGTCCCAAATGCTCCAGATGTTGCAGTATCACCAGAACAGAATCAGGGAAGAGCAAGAACACGAAAAGAGACGTATGAAAGACACGAAAATGAAAGTACTAGTTGCACAGTCTGTTCCAGCAGATGGTCAGAAGAGGGGTACGAATCAAACTAGTCATTCTGCAGCTCCCGTTAAAGGGACATGCAATTACTGTAAACAGTCAGGTCATTATATAAATGAATGTGCAGTTCTGAAACACAACATAGCTACTGGTAAGACGAAAGAGAGACCGCGTCCTCCTAGACAAGAACATGTTCCGCAGAATACGCAACCACCGCAGAACGCACAACAGACAGTTACAGTACCGCAGCCTATAGCTGCCACACAACACGTTACACAACAGATGTACCAGTACGCACAGT
Organism: Lissotriton helveticus; assembly: GCF_964261635.1. Taxonomy (NCBI): domain Eukaryota; kingdom Metazoa; phylum Chordata; class Amphibia; order Caudata; family Salamandridae; genus Lissotriton; species Lissotriton helveticus. Next base: position 1,506,097,502 of record NC_136057.1, read on the forward strand.
CAGATTATCCAGAATATCAGCAGTATTCATGAAATAGCCTAGAGAGGGAGGTTGGCTTGCCTCTCATCGAGATTCCTGTAGATCAAGAGGGTCCCTATGTGCACAGTCAAGTATTAGGGAAAGACAGAAAGTTTCTGATTGATACAGGGGCAAGTAGGACTACCATCAGTCATGACGAGGTTCCAGGGGCTCCACTCTCAGGCTCAAGAAATGTTTCCCTGGGATTTTCAGGAAAGCCTATTGTTAATGAAATATCGAAACCATTTTCCCTAGAAGTTGGTCCATTGTCCCGAACTACAGACTTGTTACTTACGAAATCATGTCCTGAAAATTTACTAGGTATTAAAACATTGAAAGAATTAGGTGCCGTCATATGCTGCTCTCCGGAAGGAGTGAGATTGTTTTTACGTGATTTCAAAGGTCATTATGTGTTACGTGATTTTGATCCAAGATTATTGAATGTACCACAGCATTTATGGGCACAAGGTCCAACTGATGTAGGTTGTATGCACATTACACCCTATCGTGTCACTCTGAAACAAGGTGTTGTTTTACCACGAATCAGACAGTACAAATTGCCACCCGAGGCTGTAATAGCCTTATCCAGAATTATTGACGAGCTCATTGCTCAAGGAGTGGTTGTAGAAACTGACTCCAATGTATGTAATTCTCCTATCATTCCGATTCTTAAACGTACTGACCCAAATGCACCCCCAGTTTATCGACTAGTGATTGACCTTCGAGAACTTAATAAATGTATCATACCCCAGTACCCTGTGGTTCCAGATATTTCTTCCCTATTGACTGCCATTGATTCCGAAGCAGCGTTCTTTACAGTTATTGATCTCAAGAACGCATTTTTTAGTGTTCCCATTCACCCAGACAGCCAGTTTCTTTTCGGTTTCTGTTTAAATGGAAGAAGCTATAAATTTACACGAGCTCCTCAAGGTTTCACGGAAAGTCCTAGTATTTACAGTCAAGCACTTAAAAGACAACTAGACAGTATTCACATGCCAACTGACACTGCCCTGCTCCAGTATGTCGATGATCTGTTAATCACAGCCCGTACAGAACGTGACTGCGAACGTGCGTCACTTACAGTCTTGTATTTTCTGGCAGAGATGGGGCACAAGGTGTCCCCTTCCAAACTACAATTCTGTGTCCAGCAAGTGGTATACCTTGGACACTTGCTGTCCAAGAGGGGTAGACAGTTGACACCAGACCGTATCCAGTTAATAGCACATCTTCCACAGCCCAAGACACAGAAGGAGGTGCGAGCTTTTATCGGCCTCACTTCTTACTGCAGACAATGGATACCTCAGTACGCATATCTAGCCAAACCACTGATACAGTTAACGACACAGGAGGCAGCCACATCGACTGTCCTCCCTTGGACCCAGGAACATACACTTGTTTTTAATGAGTTAAAGAAAGCTTTATGCCAAGCACCTGTATTAGCGACACCGAACTACAGTAAGCCTTTTACACTTTTTGTCACTGAACGTGATGGTACAGCATTATCTGTTCTCACACAAGATCAAGCAGGACAACACAAGCCTTGTACTTATTTTTCTAGCACATTAGATCCAGTAGCCCAGGCTCTGCCTGCGTGCCTCAAGTCAGTTGCAGCCACAGCTCTAGCTATCAGACAAAGTGATTCCATAGTGTTAGGACACTCCCTGACAGTACAAGTTCCACACTCCGTGGAAGTTCTTTTAAACCGAACACAGACTCAGCACCTGACAATTGCACGTTTAACAGGATATGAACTGACACTGTTTCAGCCACACATAGAAATCAGACGCTGCAACATATTAAATCCTGCTACACTCTTACCTTCGATTACATCAAATCCTGCCACACATGACTGTGTGGAAGTTATTAACACCATGACGAAGCCAAGACAAGACTTGACAGACATTGCGTTACCTGATCCCGACCTGACACTTTATGTGGATGGTTCATGTATGAGAACAAGTACAGGAGAACTAGTAGCCGCGTATGCAGTGACTACTGAAACTGAAGTTATAGAAACACATCGTATCGACACCCTGTCTGCTCAAGCAGCAGAGCTCATCGCTCTGACCCAAGCCTGTATACGAGCCAAGAACCTGAAAGTAAACATATATACAGATTCTCGTTATGCATTCGGAGTCGTACACGACTTTGGAGTACTCTGGAAAGAAAGAGGTTTCATGACTTCTCATGGAGCCCAGATTCAGCATGGCCCCCTCATTCAAGCTCTGTTAGAAGCAATACATTTACCGAAAGCCATTGCCATTATGAAGTGCAAAGCACATACGAAAGCCACTGACACCATTTCCCAAGGTAACGATCTAGCAGATCGAACAGCCAAACTTACAGCTCAGATTCCAGACATTCCAGTTAACACGACAAAGACAGACGTTCCAGTCCAGACGACTTGTATGACAGTTAAAGATCCTACACAAGACGTACTAGACATACAGACACATGCTACTCCCGATGAAATCAAGAAATGGTCTGAACAAGGAGGGGTCCAGACAGATCAGGGATGGTTGACGAAGGGAAAAGCCCCATGGTTTCTCCCCGACTCTATGGTTCAAGTCATTATTAATACAGCACATAGTCCAGCACATTTAGGAGAAAAAGCCATGTTAGACAGCATCCAGAACCTCTGGTTTAACAGGCATTTACGAGCAGCAGCAAAGCAGAAAGTGCGTACCTGCATGATATGTTGTCAGTTCAATCCAGGTAAAGGTGTTCCGGTGGAACAAGGTGGATTCCATCCTCCTGACCACCCTTTTGAAGCCCTCCAGATGGATTATATTCAGATGGATCGATGTCGAGGTTTCAAGTATGTCCTCGTGGTTGTATGCGCTTTGTCCAGATGGACAGAAGCATATCCAGTCCCAGATTACACTGTTGCGACCACTGCCAGGCAGTTGGTTCGTGAGTTTTTCCCCCGCTATGGTTTGCCCAGGGTCGTGTATTCAGACAACGGCCAGCCATTCTCATCCGAACTTATGAAACAAGTATCTCTTCTGTTAGGGTACCAGTGGAAGTTCCACTGCGTACGACATCCCGAGGCAGCTGGCCTCGTCGAGAGACATAATCAGACTCTGAAAATCCGCATTGCAAAGGTCTGTGCCGAGAAAGGCGTAGATTGGATGGTAGCACTGCCAGTCGCCCTTTTTTACATGAGAATGGTCGCTCACTCCCGTTCAGGTCTGTCACCTTTCGAGGTTGTTTTCGGTCGTCCCCCGAACATGTGGGGTACACCTATGCCACGTAAAATTACAGATGTTGACAGTAATATGCTGACAGATTACCTAGCTTCCTTGATGTCTGCACTACTCTCTTGTCGTTCACAGGTCGCGGCTGCCTTTCCAGACAACACCCAGGTGAAACCGCACGAGGTCGTTCCAGGTGATCTGGTTTTGATCCGGAATTTTGATCGTTCAAGCCCGCTGGAGCCCCGCTGGAAGGAGCCGAAGCTTGTTCTGATGACCACAAGGACCGCCGTCAAAGTGGAGGGCCGCAAGGGCTGGCTCCACTCCAGTCACATCAAACGTTTTCATGGACTCCGTCCAAAGACTTTTTACTGCCCAGATACTGACTTTAAACTCCCCCTGTTAGAGAAAACTCCGCAGCAGGAGTATAAACTCAAGCTCAGGTCTAGCAAGTCAGACAGTTTAATTGTTTAAGTCCCTCTCGGGTGAAGCGGTTAGACAGGTTCCTGACATGTATGAGATAGACCCCCATAGTGAGAGAGTTAGTCGAAACTCCAAGAAACTACGTTATTGTAAAAATTTGCGCAGCAGATGCGTTATCACTTTATTGTTTATGTTATTTCTGAGTCTTACGATCACATGCATAAGTTATGTTTTACATGTATATTTTCCTCCTATTGATTCACATGTACATTTGTCTTCTAATGATACAGTAGAGCACACTTTTAGTGAACTACCCCCTCACGAGTTATCCTACCGACTTGCCATGCGCAACAATACTTTTATCCGTATGCTACACTATTCACACCAGACCAGCAATGCCACTAATTGTTGGGTGTGTGGTCGACTCCCCCCTTTTCAGACACCGAAGGGAGTTCTGCCACTCTTTCCCTATCCGTTTTCACACAATGGTTCGTGTGGAGCATGGTTTACGATAACATCATCCTCAGACGATAAGTCCCTTTTGAATAGAACATGTTTCCCAGACAAGGAAGGTCTTTCCCACAGAACAGGGTTAGATCTAGAAAATGAAGTATATGATCTAGGTAACTTTTCCTCTAATTTCATGGTTTTGAATGTTCCGTCTGAGACTACTCCAGACTTGCCTGCTATTACAGTTCTACCAGTGAAAGGCGAATTATGTGTTAGAAAGAATGGTTCAGTACATCTAGGACACAGTGATTGTAATACTGTGGTCGAGTATAGTGACAGCGGGAAATCTACTTTCAAAGCCTCACGTCATTCGTATTTTGTATGTGGTCAGACCGCATATGTACGTCTGCCCCTAGATTGGGATGGAACATGTTACATTGCCTTCCTACTGCCACCAGTTTTCCTAGCCCCATCCGATTATCACAGGAATACACATCTAGTACACGTCAGACATAGAAGGGAGATCGAGTCCCCAATTGTCGATCCAACTGAAACTGCATTAGAACAGTATACAGATTTCAATAAAGGTTTCTTTTTCTTCATAGGTCCTGTCCAGAATAGTAAGCTAATACGCAGGTTAACCAGAACCCTTGAAGCAGTAGTGAATGAGACTACTTCCGCTCTAGGTAACTTAACAGAAGAACAATCTGCTATCAGATTTGTCGTTCTTCAAAACCGCCTTGTTCTTGACGTCATACTGGCCGATAGGGGCGGAGCTTGTAGAGTCATCGGATCTAGTTGTTGCATTTTCATTCCTAATAACGCACCGTCTGTTTATTCAGCTATAACTAGACTTCATAAAATAGCCCATCAGTTGCACCAGAATCCAGGCACCTGGACATGGTCCGGTTGGCTCTGGAGTATAATATCTGCCTGGTGATGGAAAGTATTGTCGTTTCTAGGTATAGTAGTAATGATCATATTCAGTTGTTGTCTATGTTTACAATGTGGCCCTGCGATTTGCGGCTTGTGCGCTACCTCTTGTATTCCAAGTCCAAAGTCCCATTCCAAGAAGATTCGAGACGAGCAAATGATGCTCTATGAACAGATAGATGGTATCATGAATATTGATGTTTCCTGAAGGAAACGTAGGGAACAAGGAGGGAATGAGGAAAATTATATTTTGCCCTGTCATGTGTCCCTACGTGTTCCCCATTATATTTTACATGTGCATGATCGATATGCATATTTACCCCCTTGACCGAATAAAGACACAATTATAGTTGTGACCAACGTTAGTATGCCAGTTATCCAGTCCTCCTGAAAGCAACAAGTATTAGGCCTATGTTGCCAACGTTTTACATTGTGCATGATAAATCATCGAGTTGTTCCCGTTTCTAGGCCTTACAGGGCCCGGACACCAGATTCAAGCTTCGAGTCTCCTGAAACCACTCTGAGGAGCGATGTAGCCCCTCCCGCATCCCTGACCCTTCACTTACTTTCTGCCAAGCAGCGCGGTGCCCGGCCTGGCCTGCCTGCCTGTCTGCCAAGAATATGTTATGCCTCCAGTTATCAGTTCAGCTCCCCGGCTTCACATTCCTAAGCTAACGAACCGCATAAACATCTTCAGCTATAGTCTAGTCTTTCTGTCTCCATGCAAGAGAATTACTGAATCAATATCCATAGAAGATTCATAGCACACGCAATACATGTAGAATATATGCATGCACCAGCCTTCGTGTCAAGTAGCCTTTGCCCTGATGACTTTTAGATTCAAGCAACATGTACTCCAAACACAAGATACCAGATATGCTATAGGTACATGTCGTCCTGACATCCCAGACTTTAGTCTCCTCTTCTAGTGCAGAAGTCAGAGCCCCCAGCTCTCCCCAGTTACCCGTCATGGCCCGTTTGCGCGCACCAGTAGGTTAAAGGTTCCAGCTGCCCAGGTAGCCCCCTCCATGTATCCACCCATTCATGACACTTCTGTGACGTTTACATCACATGTCTCCGTGCACGCCCTGTGCACGCCTTCTTTTCACGCCCATATGTTCTTATCTTCCGTTTGTCACTTGTTACGCCTACTGTATGCAATGCAATTATACTGTTTTACTATATATACTGTATGATGTTAATGAGACGTTGCAGCTGCCAGTCCATGCCATTCCCCTTTTCCTTGTGTCTGTCCCTTCCTGAACCTTTGCAGGTGATGGAACCCGATGGTCCATTGGCTCGAGCCATCTAATTAAAGCCTGTTTGACTCAGATTACACGGATCCTGCCTCTTATTTATTGAGCTATCCTTTTCAGTTAATGTATAGAAAAATAGTACCGGTAATTATTTATTTATTTACCACAGCACCGATGTTAGATTTTGGCTCTCTAGATTGTCTTGATGGCTCGATTTATCATTTGATTCTGGGGGAGGAGGCACAGGGGTTTTTATTGAGGCATATAGATCTAGCTTATTTTAAAAGGGTTAGGTTTAAAACTCTTCTTGCAGCATTTAAAGTTTGGACGTCGGTTCGAAAAATGTTTGACATTGGGCGGTTGCATGTATATACACCGTTTTCTATGAACCCTCTTTTTCCTGAAATTTTTAAGGATGCCTATTTCAATGAATGGCTAGCTAAGGGGATCACTGGGGTTAGGGATATAATGAAGGATGAGAGACTTTTGTCTTTTGAAGTGATTAAAGTTAAATATGAACTAGGAAATAGACAGTTTTTTTAAATATCTACAGGTTAGAGATTTCTTTTCTAAAAGGTCTATCTCTTGGGAGCGTATTCCATTGGTAGCAGCTATTAATGGGAATCAATCAACTATTTCTTCTATTTATAAACTATTGAGAAATAGGAGACCAGATGATTTGATTAAGCACTTTACTTATTGGGAGAGAGGGCTCCAAGCTAGTCAAGGGGCCGTTGAGGATTCACTTTTTTTTAGTTAATCCGGCTTTATCTCCGCTAACCTGCAGGTCCAATGCTACAAAACCTGGTTTAACTTGTATATAACACCGTCTCGTATTTATAAATGGGGAGGGAATGTAGGTAGTAATTGTTCCCGTTGTGGGGAATTAGCTGCAGACAGTATACACGTTTGCCTCCTGCCCCTCTCTAATTCAATTGCTGTGTAAAATGGAACAACGCCTCAGTCAAATTCTGGGTTTTACAGTTGTAATGTCTTCTCATTTAATAATTTTAGGGGTGTCTGAATAAAATATGTCAGGATCAGAACGCAAGCTTTTATTTGCAGCCATGACAGTGTGGAGATTATGTTTGCGACAGTATGGTTAGATCCTGTCCGCCAACGATTCATGTTTGGTTTAGTAAATTCCTATATATTTATAAATGGGAGAAATCTGTATATAAAAGGAGAGGGATTAGGGCTAGGAGAGAGGGTGAGCGAATTTGGAAACCTCTAAGGAACTGGATTAATTCAGAGCAGCAAGACTCCTAGCTCTCCATTATGGTTTCTTTTTTACTCCAAGGTTCATATAATTTTTTCTTGTCGTTATGGGCTATACATGTAACATTGTTCTTTTTTCTTTTCTGTGACTTCCCCGGTTCCCTGACCGGACCCCCTGGGTTGGGTGGGTGGACCCTCTTAGGGGATAAAATTTGGTAAAACTGTGGATACATGACGTGTATGGTATTTTAAGGCTGTTTTTTCTTGTGTTTTTGTTTTTTATGATTGATTTACATGCCATGTTTCCCAATAAAAAAAAAATAAAAAAATAGATATTTGTCCATATTGGTCGTGGGTACATATCCCAAACATTTTTCTAGCACTGTGATTTGTGCGTCAGAAAGGTTGAAGTCGGTGAGATTTACTACCAAGTTCATTATTGGCTTGTCGACACCCCTGTCATGCTTCTTGTCGATACTCTTGCTGGTTCGTCTTCTCTGGGTGTCCAGTGCACGTTTGTGCCTCTCCGGTTACTGCCCTTGTTCCTCCGCGAGCCTAAAAAATTAGTTTGGTCATAAAAAGGGTATTCTTGAGGTTGATAGGCCCAGGGTGGATATATTCCTTGTGGGTGCGAGAAAGGAGGGGGTCCATATTGCTGTGGTTGATACATCGGTTGGGTTTGACAATTATTCCATCCTCTTGGTCCGCGTTGGTTGGAACGTCTGTGGTTGTAGCGTGTGCCCTGGTATCTTAGACTTCTGCCTCTACTGGAATCAGAGCTGGAAGAGCCAGGGTCTGATGATTCATCATCAGTTACTTCTCCGCGTGCTGGTCTATAGTCATCCTTGATGTATGGATATGTTTTTTCATTGCTCCAGCGGCTGGTATCCTTTTTGAGTTTGTAATATTTGCTTTGCTTGAGACCTGCCTCGAACTCATTGAGGGTTTTATTGAGTTCCTCCAGATGTTTCCTCAGATTGGCAGGGGATTCGTAGTTCTTCAAGCGTACCTCGATTGCTTGTATTTCAATTTTAAGTTCTTCTGCCAATCTGCTCGCAGTTTTTATGATCAACACGATCTAATCTCTTGTGCATCGCCATGATATCTGTGACCAATCGATTTTGAAATTTTTGTCTTTAAGAAAGATGTGAGGTTCATTGCGAACTACCAAGCCAGGTGGTGCAGCATTGGATGACATGAGGTTTGCAATCTCGTCCTCTGTAAAGGTAAGACCTAGGTTGGTGGCCATTTTCAGTGTGTGTATGAAGGTATTGTGTTTTGTTTCAATGAGTGATGAGCAAAAAAGGGGGGGTATTTTTGCAAATAGCAGAAAAAACTCCCACAGCTGTGCGCTGTCAATCATATTTAAATAAACAAAGGTGAGAGGGGAGAGGTAGGAGTGATAGAATCATCCTCCTGAACTAGATACTCAAACAATGGGATTCTATCAATAGGTGTTGTGAATTACTATTTTTTATTTTTCAAAATACAATGTGAATATGGTGTGTGTAGCTGGTCTTTGTGGATGACAAAGACAAGCACTATGTGTTTTTAAAATACCCCTTACACACTATGATTCCCATAGTGTCATGCTTCGTCATTGGGGTCTTCCCGTCCCTCTACGGGGCGGGGCGTGCTGCGACCTACGGACTACGCGGGAGCACTTTTTATTTTTGAAGACACACTATTTGTGGTGTGACAAATGTGTAAGTGATAAGGGGTGTAGGGATTGAAGTGTACTATGTAAGAAAGTTAAAAATGTCCTGGCTAGTAGAAAAAAAAAAAGATTTATTCGCTTCTCTTTCTGGAAATGTTAAAAAGGGGTTGTGGTAGGGCTATATGATGCGCCCTACTTGGTCGACATGTTTCGTAAGCAGTCCCCTGCTGCTTTAATCATCAAGACCTCTATTTATCCCTACTGTAGCCAGGTAACTCACTAATTGTGGTATGCCTACTTTCCTAAAATAGAATAGCAAAAATAGTTGGCACTCAAAAAAGAAAATGTTGACCCAGTCTGGTCTCTAGAAGGAAAGGAAATGAGAGAAAAATGGGAAAAACACATAAGGAATCAAAAACAATATTCTCAAGATTCCAATAGACAAAATGCAGTTACGTAGTTCTCAGTTGTAACCTGTGGAAAAAGTGATATATTTTTTTCATAGCCTTTTTTCTTGATCTCTGTGGATTTACCAGTATGTACAAACCACATGCGTTTTTTTGCTAAATTCGTTATAAAATTGTTTTATAATCTTGCTCCACGGTCTTTATGTATAACTTGGCCTGAGAATACAAAACCGAACTTAGGTGGGAATCACGACGCTATATTGCCCGAGTGTTCTCTATTAGACCACTTATAGTCTGTCATACTCCAGCCTTGAGCACTGTCACTAATATTGTAATTATGACCCATTGGTGGTAGAAATAATCGTTAAGGAGTTTTTATTTTTTTTTCATTATTTGACCATTACGGATCGTAGTTTAATATTCAGTGTTACCGACTCGCAGTACTCTTCTGGAGTCTGTTTTCCATTTTCATTGTCACGTGATCGGACCCACAACCAGGAAATTAATATCCCTGTCTTCCACTCGATCGGCGAACGCCGACTGATGTGGATTAACAGAACCCTTGTCGAAACGCACGTTTATCTCTTGAAGGTATGCACTTTTGAATTTCACTCTAAATAGCATTACCGTGCGCTGATCTTTCTTTGGGTCGGCAATAATTACTCGCCGATTCTATGTTGTTACAGATCCTTTACCAACGGTTGTGACTTCCTTTATTTGACACGAGGTATCCGTGAGATAGCTGGTGAACTTTTTAAGGTAGGCTACCTACTACTCTAATACGCGTTGATGTAGATAACAGACTTTATCTGTGGTAATATTATAACGCAGTCGCTTCTATAATTTCCAGAAGCCGGATACCTCTGAATGGGTGAGGTTACCATCAACCACGATTAATTATCTATCCAGACCCCCACATTAAAGCACAGTGTTCTGTACTGTGTCAGGTATGTGACACATTTAAAATTCTGTATTAGTAAAACCATGAATGGGGCCATATTCGTGCTGCTATCAGTAAGCCTCTATATATCTCTTATAGAACAAGATTGAGTGCTTTAGCGGAGAGACCAATCATATAAGAACTCCTTCGGTCTTATAATCGCACAAAGTTTTTCAGGTAGGCTACTGGACAATTGTTATACATTTTGAAATAATTTTTCCACTGAATTGCTAATGACTCTGATAATCCATCTTGAATAGGATCCTGATTTACGTGACGGATTACTTTCCATCTCTGATTACGTTCCCTAGAATAAGGTAACCAGTTTGTCATATTTAAAAATGGCGTATGTCATATTACCAGGGGTACTGACCCCGGTCTTTTGGCTTTTGATTAACATAGTACACAATATAAATCGGTGGATATCGCTATCTTTCTATGAATAACTTTGACTGTGAGTCTAATCAACAACAGACCTTGTTTTTTGTCTAGGGTCTAAAATACTTAATGCACCACGCATTTGCTAGATCAAACCCTATATGAAATTGGGCTTCGCCCATTTAATTAAAACTGGGTCATGCTATCACCCTTTGTTCAATGAAGTTTTGCTGGACACCTTTTTACCCTTCTAATGTATTCCTCTGTGTGCTATGTTCCCCATTGCTTTCTCTCTCGGCCATTTATAACTATTTTATGAGTAATATGGATCACCGTGACCATTACTAATACTGATTTATTAACTTTGTATACAGATTCACTGCACCCTTCCGCGCCCTTGTCCTGATGAAGACCCTCTAGCAAGGTTTAATTCCACACCTGCATCATTTTGGGTCGAAACGTTGACACTTCTCTTAATTTTCAGCCTTTTTCTGATTTATCATTTATGATTTCGCTAGGCATGATACTGTTTGAATGAATTTAGGAATTGTGATTTTTTCAGTTTGTTAATCAATTATTATTCCTGGTTTATTGAGGTCATAGTGACCATTCTTGTATTCATTTCAGTACCCTCACTACCCAACACTACCCTTCCCTGTCCTTTCTTTTAGGGGCATTAAATGTGATCATTTATGGATGTAATTTATGAATAATTCTTATGTTACACGTTGTGAATAAAAACAATGTTGTTTATATTTTCTAAAAATTTCTTAGTTATGTTTTATTCATTCTAGTGTCTGGGACCACCTTGTTTGTATCACTTATTCACCCAGGTCCCAGCGACTTATTGGGTTAACCCGTGTTCTTACAGCTGATTCCAGTAGAGGCAGAAGTCCAAGATACCAGGGCACACGCTACAACCACAGACGTCCCAACCAACGCGGACCAAGAGGATGGAATCATTTTGAAACCCAACTGATATATCAACCACAGCAATATGGACCCTCTCCTTTCTCACACCCACAAGGAATATATCCACCCTGGGCCTATCAAACTCAAGAATACCCTTATTATGACCAAACTCATTTTTTAGGCTCGCACTGGGGAGGAACAAGGTCAGGAACCGGAGAGGCACAAACGTGCACTGGACACCCAGAGAAGACGAACCAGCAAGAGTATCGACAAGAAGCATGACAGGGGCGTCGACAAGCCGGAAATGAACTTGGTAGTAAATCTCACCGACTTCAACCTTTCTGACGCACAAATCACAGTGCTAGAAAAAGGTTTGGGATATTTACCCACGGCCAATATGGACAAATTTCTACTTTGCAAGGAAGTCCAAGAATTTATGGGATGACTCAAACTGCAAGTCTTTTTCAAAGACAAGGAAAAGGAAACACAACAGGGTGATACGGGCTCATTCAAACCCAAATCCAAATGTACCCCTATGGACAGCACCCTTCCCATCGAATTACTTGCTTTTGAAAAAGCAGTAATGAAAGACCTCAACGACCTGGATTCACAGAACAGACAGATCTTCCAGAACATCACTAATGAAGAGAGAAGGGCCATGCAAGAACTCAGCAGCAACCCCGAGCTAGTAATCAAACCAGCATACAAGGGAGGGGCAACGGTCATACAAACTAGACAACAATACGAACACGAATGCAAGCGACTCCTACAAGACCAACGTTACTATGAGGTTCTTCGCAACGATCCCACAGAGAGGATCAAGGTGAAAATCACCACAATGGTGGAGGAAGCTCTAGCTCACAACTGGATAACCAAAAAAGAGGGTGAATTTCTATGCCAAGAGAATCCCAAGATACCATACCTATACACAATACCTAAGATTCACAAACGCCTAGATAATCCACCCGTACGGCCAATTGTATCTGGCATTGGATCAATCTTGGAGCCTGTATCAAAATTCGCCGATGCCTTTCTGAGGCCGATGGTACAAAGGACATCGACCTACATCAGAGACACCAAGGATGTCCTGAATCTTCTGGAGGACTTAACATTTAACCCTGACACCCAACTACTAATTAGTTGTGATGTTGAAAGTCTCTACACAAGTCTTACCCACACCGAGACATTAAACATCATTGAAGATGTCCTTTTCGAAGACGACTGGGAATACCAAACCCCTAGAAATGTAATCATGGAATGCTGCTGCCTGGCACTAAAGGAACATTTCTTTGAATATGAGGACACCCTATATCTGCAGAAACATGGGACCAGCATGGGGAGCAGCTTTGCTCCCAGTATTGCTGGTCTCTATGTCCATCATTTGGAAACAACTAAGATATTACACCCCAACAATCCCTACAGAAAACACATCAACATCTGGAAACGATATATCGATGACATTTTCATCATATGGGATGGGGATGAAACCACATCAAAGCAATTTATCACCTGGCTCAACCTCCAGGATGATTTCCTTAAGTTCACGAGTACTTTTTCCAACAGCAATCTAGTATTCTTAGACCTCAACATTTTCCCGATAAATGGAAGATTAAGGACAACTACCCACTTTAAAAACACATCTAAGAACTGTCTCCTGAAGTCTCAGAGTTTTCATCCCAAACATCTGAGAGACAATCTTCCTTATGGTCAATTTCTGCGGTTGAGACGCAATTGCACAGAAATTGCCAATTTCAAACCCAATCGAAAGATCTGCGGAAAAAACTTGAGGTACGCCAATACCCAGATAAAATAATCAACCAGGCTTACAAACGAGCAAGCAATAACTGTAGGGAAAGCCTACTCGAAGAAGCCCGACCAAAAGAAGAGGAAAGAAGGCCATTTTACATCCCCACATACAATACCAATTCCAACCAAGTGACAAAAATTGTCAATAAACATTGGAAAATACTAAACAGTGGAGGTTAAGACATTCCAAAAACTATGTTCTCACATAGAAGAGGAAGGAGCATACGGGACAGGCTGTTTCATACCAGACCACGGAAACAAGATGATGCCTCTCTTTCTATCGGCATAGTGAACCTACAAGGACACCATCCATACGGGAGATGCAAAGTCTGTAACCTAACAAAAAAGAGTAAAGATTTGAGATTCCAAAATGGTACCTCATGGGAACAGAGAAAATTTACCACTTGCAATAGTCACAATGTGGTTTACCTAATCACATGTCCATGTAGACTAGAATACGTCGGCATGACCACTAGACCCGTAAAGATAAGAATAGGCGAACACAAAAGCAGCATCAAATGCAAAAAAACAAGCACCAAAATGGCCACCCACTTCCTGGAAAAAGGCCACAAACCATATCTCATGGACTGTTATTGAGCAAGTGACCAACGACAAACACCTTTTTGAGAAAGAACAGAGGTGGGTGTTTCGTCTTGAAACCAATCTTAATGGCCTAAATGATGAGATACCGTGGGGACAACTGTAATGATGGAAACATCCTACGGCGTAAAGACCTCATGTACCACAAGCAAACATTGGCACCGCACTTGTACCAAAATGGATGTCCTGTATTTTTAATAGTATTTTTTAGTCTAGTTTTGAAAAGTTTTTGCCATAACTAAAATTACGTGTCGCTTTCAAAAACAGCTGATCTGTGTCACCATCTAAATAGTCATCAATTTGAAGAGCTTTTTTGCCAAAATAAACTAAAGAAACTTAGTAAATGCCCCTAAATCAGAACAAGCCGATCTGAACGCACAAGATACAGTCTATCTGTATAAACGATTAACAGGGAGGAATTTTTCAGATGTAGCATACTAGTTTACCCGGGCCCTCCACCCCATCAGTATTACAAGCCTAACATTATGGGTTACTAGTTCTTGTGCTCTGCGGGTAAGCACATCCTTAAATATGCAAAAAATCACGTAAGCAAACACCGTGATTTACAATGTTCAAAATCTGCAAACTCCCTTTTTTCATTTTTTTCCCCTTTTTTTCCTTATTTTGATTTTAATTTTATTCCAAACTAAATCTCATGTCAATATTCCCTTTTTTTCATCACAAATAACAAAGTTAAAATTCTATCATAATACGGGCCATTTAGGAGCCTCATTTTTCAGAACGTGCCAGACTAACTAGAAAGAAAAAAGAGCGTGGCGCGGCAACAACACAACCGGTCTTGTTGTTTCTGGCAGCCATATTGGTTAGCGCACTAGCTCTTGGGGCATTCAATTTTACTTCCAGGTCTACCTGGAACTATGACTATGATAATGCCTGCTTTTTTCGCGGCTTTTCTAAAAACATAAATAGCAAAGTTCCAGACACTCCATAACATCCACGGAGCAGCACGGCGGCGAAATGAGGAGAACACCTTTTATCGGTTAAGTGAGTAAGACTATGGCCAGAAGTCAGTAAAAAATGGCCATTGTGACACGTCCATAAGATTGAATTTAGAACGCTCGTTCTTCACATTTTGTTTTCCACAGTGACCACAAGGACTATCCTCCGATGCTGGCTCATGGGGCACGATAAGTTTAGAATAATGTATGTATATTTGAATACTTCCTTCTTTAGGTTGCATGAATCGTAAACTTGACAGCAGTGTTCATTTTTCAACCACAACACCAGTGTTTAACAGGCAGCCAGTTGCAACGCAACCGCTACGTACAGATCATGTGATATAGATCATCTCGAGACCCTTTCATGAATACCAGCGACAACACCATGATTTTATTACCATAAACTATACCATTTATAGAACCTTTTTGTTCCTAAGTAGTGAGAGTGATTCGGGTGTGTGTGAAATGCTTTGATGCAACTTCTGATAAGAAAACTGATAAGTATATCGCGATAACGACAAAGTTCGCAAAAAAACGCATGTGGTTTGTGCATACTGGTAAATCCCCAGTGATCAAGAAAAAAGACTATGAGAAAAATATATCACTTTTTCCACAGGTTACAACTGAGAACTACGTAACTGCATTTTGTCTATTGGAATCTTGAGAATATTGTTTTTGATTCCTTATGTGTTTTTCCCATTTTCCTCTCATTTCCTTTTCTTCTAGAGACCAGACTGGGTCAACATTTTCTTTTTTGAGGGCCAACTCAAGCCCTGATGTTAAATAGAAGAGCTGATTTTTGCTATTCTACTTTAGGAAAGTAGGCATACCACAATTAGTGAGTTACCTGAGTACAGTAGGGATTAATAGAGGTCCTGATGAGTAAAGCAGTAGGGGACTGCTTACGAAACATGTCGACCAAGTAGGGCGCATCATATAGCCCTACCACAACCCCTTTTTAACATTTCCAGCAAGAGAAGCGAATACATCTTTTATTTTCTACTAATCAGGAAATGTTTAACTTTCTTACATATTGCACTTCAATCCCTACACCCCTTATCACTTACACATTTGTCACACCACACATAGTCTGTCTTCAAAAATAAAAAGTGCTCCCACGTAGTCAGTAGGTCGCAGCACTCCCCGCCTCGTAGAGGGACGGGAAGACCCCAATGATGTAGCATGATACTATGGGAATCATAGTGTGTGAGGGGTATTTTAAAAACACATAGTGCTTGTCTTTGTCATCCACAAAGACCAGCAACACACACCATATTCACATTGTATTGTGAAAAATAAAAAATAGTAATTCACAACACCTATTGATAGAATCCCATTGAAAGCCCGGAGCAACCAGGCAAGCGGTGTAGTTTAGTAAGTATGTCTTCAGAGGGGCCACTAGCTAACGGGCTAGCAACCGCGAAGACGCCTCGAGCTGAAATGCAGGCGCAGGGCACACGCGGCACTTGTGGAGTGTGGAAAGCTGAGCTTCAGTGCAAATGCTGCTTCGGTCTGGGGCTTCTCAAACTTCAATGCACAGCTTCGAGGGTATTTTAAAAGCTGCACAGGTAGCAAAAAGCAGATAGTCCAGGATGTCCGGTCCCACGACTCTCGTGTACCGCCACGGGTCTCAACTTTGCTGTGGATGTGAGACAGAGTCAGAGAAGTCTGGAAGTCCAGTTCCTGCATCTCTGAGTCTTCGGGTTCCAGCGGGAGCCTCGACAAAGCAAACCGGCAAGTTACTGATGGTGCCTGTTTGCACAGGGTGGTCACTCCTTGACCACAAAGGAGATGTCTTCAGTCTTCCAGTCGAAATGGAACTTCAAAGGTCCAAGAGTTCGTTTCAGAGTTTCTTTCCAGGATAATCTAATGTCTCTAGACACAACTCCTAACTTTATACCAAACTAAGGGGCTGGATTACCTGCTAGGTCCCTCCTATGGGTGGAACCTAAGAAGGGGGTGGATACACCCCTTTCTCTTTGTCCAGTTTCGCGCCAGAGCTGGGGCTGGAGTGCCCCAGCAACTGGTTTGAACCGGGCTATGCATGGAGCACCTTGTGTGCCCCAGGCAGTGTTTGGAAAAGCAGATTCCATTGAACTCACCCTGCCCCAATCCACTACATGCTGTCTGGGGAGGTGCTACCACCTCCTTCGACAGGAAACCTATTGTCCAGGCCTCCCCTGCCGGAGTTTCGTCCAGCAGCAGGAGGTCAGACTTGTGTCTGTGGCAGCAGCATCCATTTTGTGATGCTGAGGCTCTGTTTAACTTTAACCGGGTAAAGCAGTAACTACATGTCTGTCTCTCTCTAGAAGGGTGGAATGCTACCCCCACCGCCAGGACTGGTGGGGGGGGGTAGTATTCTAAAGTGTTTGACACCTTACACGACATGTTTTGATAAAGGGAAACCAAACTTTGCATTAGCCGCAAGGATTATAATGCATTTAAGAGTATATGGTATGGCTATAAGGACATGGTTCTGAAAGCTGCAGACAGGCTCAGCTCCTGCTAGAGCACCATCTCACATAAAACCAAGCACTCTGCCTTCAGGATTGTCAAGGCCTGCCAAAGGAGTGACTTATAGGTATATATGTGTATATATATAAGGGTAGATATCGGAATACTATATCTAAACAAGGGGTGATTACATGACCTTGCCGAAGCTGAGTGATCAGCCTGTGGTGTCAGTTTGGATGGCCAGCCAGGAGTGGCATAATTCATGCTGCAGCCCCTGGTAGGCCATGGAATGCACCTATGCCCTGGGTACCTATGGCATACTATACAGGGGCTCACAAAGGTGACCCAACCCTAATTAGGTATGTATCTAAAGTACATGGAGTCCATTTTACAGAGAGAGCAGACAGCCTGGGGCCCTGAATAGCAGGATCCAAGGCCAACTAAGTCAAAAACCAGCTAAACACTAGGCAAAAAGTTGGGGTAACCATATAGTCAGATATCCACCTTCCTGCAGGTGTCATTGTTTATCTTGATGTTAGGCTTGTGTTACCAGATGGTATGCTTGCTCCTATGGCTAGGATGTTTCACAGAGATTCTCACTTGGGAAGAGATGCTATGATACGTCTGTTTAGACAGTCATGGTTCATTGTGAAATTCAGGAACATAGCAGAAGCACTTTGCCAAAGATGTTTAATTTGTCAACAAATGAACCCAGGAAAGAAAACTGTAGGGTTACCAGGAAGAATTGGGAAGGCAGAGGGTCCCTTCATACAATTGCAGATTGATTTCATACAGTTACGCCCTTGTCGAGGACTAAAATACATTCTTGTCATTGTCTGCCTATTTTCAAAATGGTTTCCCCACACGTAGGAATGATAGCCTCACTGTAGTCAAACTCTTGCTCAGAGAACTTATCCCGAGGTTCAGTTTTCCAGTAACAATTGAATCAGACCAAGGAAAACATTTTAATAGTGAAATAATTAGTCTAATCTGTGAAGCATTCAACGTAAAAAAAAGCTACACTGTGCATATCTCCCAGAGGCTTCTGGAGTGGTAGAACAATTGAATGGCACAATCAAGTCAAGATTGGGAAAGATGTATGAGTCTACCCGATTGGAGTGGCCAGATGCTTTGCCACTTGTTCTGATGGGACTTAGAAGTATTCCAGACTGGAACACAGGTTCGAGTCCTCATGAAATACTAATGGGAAAAGCAATGAGGCAAGCATGGGTGCCAGGACACAAGCTGATAAATATATCTGATGATTTAGTACTGGAGTACTGCAAAGAACTGGCTGACCAAGTGCGTTCTATCTCTCACCAGGTTGGGGAAGACGCTGTCGCCAGACAAGGAACTCCAGCACATGACCTGAACCCAGGTGACTGGGTAGTGCTAAAGAAAAATACTCGAAAGACTTGCCTTGCACCGAGGTGGGGAAAACCACGACAAGTAATTTTGGTTACCACCACAGCTGTAAAGTGCGAAGGAGTTCCACACTGGATTCATGCCAGTCACACAAAAAGAGTGACTGAACCTGAGGAAACTGAAGCTGAAGGTTGTGCAGCTGAGGGGTCTCAAGATATCGATCCTGAAGTAGCTGAAGAGGAACAAGCAAGCACCAGTCAAGATGATTGGATTCTAGTAGTCGACATACCTGCGGAGTATGTGAGAACAAGAAGCCAAACTTATCTAGATAGACAGAGTGATAGTGAGGACGAGACAGGTTTAGAAGAACGTACTCAGGTCATAGAAATCCATGTCAGTAGTGACTCAGATAAGGAAAGATCAGAATATTCAGACAATCGACGGCTCATCAGGAACTACTGAGTCTGAGGAGGGAGTCTGACTAAGAAGATTTAACCCCTCTTTGTAACTTTTATACAGTCTTTTAGCCTGTGAAATTTTCAGGTGGGTCTCGCTTCTCCGTCTGTCTGATCAGCAATTAATTCATCATCCTTTTCGTCACTAATTTCTAGGTTTTCAAAATCTTCCAGAACGATGTAAGTCCATTCAGGCCCTTTGAATTTATTATTCAGCCTTTTCAGTCTTGGACTTCTCCTTCTTGGTTGTATCACAGACTGTTCAACTTGACTTGTTATTTCATTAATTTCTTCAGGTTCTTCATTAATTGTCTTTAAACGTAGTCTCAGTCTTTAGACAAACCTAGGCCACTTGTCTCCTTTTCTGAGTCTTGTAGCTGGCACTGTGCTTTGGCCCTCTTCCAACGCTCTTTTATTTTCATTCAGTTGTGGCACATCTATTTCAATGCTGTCTTCTGTATCCCTCTCTGTCTGACTAGTTCCAGGTCTTATTTCTGTTTCTTCTACCTGGGTACTAATCTGGCCTTGTTCAGGTATCTGCTGATTTTGGCTTTGGTTTGATTCACCTTCTTCTTCGTGAACACATTTTACTACTCCTGTCTGGTCCTGCTCAAGCTCTTCGAACCCTTGATTTTCTTCCGCCTGAGCTCTCGCCCTAGATCTGGCCAACAGACACAAACAACTGTCAAGATAGATTTCTGAACAAGACACAGGGTTTACATTAAATAGGCCAGATCCAGGATACGTTCAGAGACAGCATCCTGGAATAGTAACAACATACAGTGTAGGGAAGCTCTGCCTTGATTGGCTACATAGATCTACACTTAAGGATGTAAAGCAACACTTATCTTTACCTAAAGATGGCGCTGACCATAGGGAATTCTTAATAGGACCAAGAAAACCGCGTCATAAACGTTTTATATATGCCGGTATCTATGCTACTTATAATGAAGCATTGAAGATTACACAAGCAGAGACTGCAGAAAGAATACAATAAATTGATTGTATTCATTTAGAGAAATCTCTCTCTGTGGTTTACAATGAGTTAACGACTCTGTCGTCCAGGATATATTCATTGAAGCAGCATAGTGTCTTCTGCCATAGACATCATGAAACAGGACTTAGTCATGTTGCAACATGGTCAGTTGCAACTATGTTCTATCATGCTATTAGGCTGGACGTTGCAAAACCTTTGTTCAGGCTATGTGCCTTGGAGTTTAATCAATACTACGTCACTGTTTTCAGAATTCAATCTCACTGATAAACAGATCAAATTGGCACAAAGGGGAGCAGACTATACGATGCTGAGCATTGAAAAACTGGAAAGATTGCCATTTACGGTAAGTGTTTCTTAGCGGTAAAAACTGGGAAAACCCACTAAGCGGTTCTCTCCTTTGTCAGGGTATAAATTCACACTGGGCCTGTGATGGTTCCTCTAACAACTTATCCTGCCACCTGCAAGGTTCACCAGCTACGGTGATTGATCCAATTTTGAACAACGTTCAAATGGAAGTTACCTCATGTTGAACGATTACAGGTGCTCTGGCATGTTGCCAGGTATACCATATCTAGTAACTGTGTCAGCCAGGGCCACTTGCTGTATGCAAGTATTGTTTCCTAAAACCGAGACAGACAGGGAGTCGCCTTTATGGCCTTCACTGAACATCTCTTCTATACGAATTGATACTCTAAGCAGAATGAAAGCCATTCTTTTGCAAAAAACGGTGTCACTGACCTCGGCCAAAGAGACCTATGATCTACAAATCGCAAGGACTTCTGCCGAGATACATGCCCTCCTAATTACAAATTGCCCTATACATTTCTCAGAAATGTTAAGTCGTATCTTAAACATGTCTGATATGAGCGGTATTGTACATGTATTTAAGACCGTATTTTCTTGACTGTTAGCACCTTTTCAAGCAGTCCTAGGAATATTTCCAAACTTCGTGCACTCTGTGTTTGGTGGATTGCCCCTCCTTTTAGGACTCGTGGCAGGAATACTATTTTTGCTCCTACTGCTGTGATATGGTGTTAGACCTGGCATCATTGGCGTGAGTCTCCCTTCCATTTTTTTTATTGCCTCCTCTGTTTATAATAAGTGTTTGCTGGTTATATGCTTTGGGTACTGTGCCACTGCTATTCAGTGTCACAGTACAAGTCCTCTCTATGTTAAATTGATGTACTGATTAGTGACTCCATGATTGGGTTATTTGATTTACTTGTCAGACGCTAGTACAGTGCACCATGTGTGCCCAGGGCTTGTAAATCAAATGCTGCTGGTGGGCTTGCAGCACTGGTTGTGCCCCCCACAGAAGCAGCTTATAGAGTGTGTCCCAGGCTTGCCATTGCAAGGCCTGTGTGCAGTCTGGGACTGCCATGTCGACTTGGCCAGTGCACCCACTTTCCAGTCCCTAAACCTTACCTTTTCTTCATATCGTACACCCCTTTGGTAGGCCCAAGGGCAGGGTGCATTATAAGTATAAGGTAGGATATGCCCTGGTGTGTGTGTAGCATGTCCTAATAGTGAATTACAGCCATTTTCGTTTTTTACTATTGCAAGGCTACCTGTTCTCCATAGGCCAGAATGGGCAGTTAGATTATTACATTTTATAATCCTAACTGACTCAGGGAACATGGTAGAAATTCGAATTTAGTATGTCTGAACTAAGAATGATAAAATACATATTTTAGTAAAGTTGGTTTTAACATTTTGTGTTTGAAAATACTACTTTTAGAAAGTAGGTATTTTCTTGCCTAACTGTCCAGGCCTGCCTCAGCTAGGGTGTGCATTCCTTGTCTGGAGTTTTGAGAGACAGGGTTGAGGGATTCTAGGAGACAGACCGAGGCAGCCAGTGGTGAATAGAGAGGTCTGAATCTAGATGGGAGGGAGGAGTTGCACCTGGGACCTGAATAGGGATGGGCCTTCCCTCTACAATGCTGGCTCTACCTCCTGTGGTGTGTCTGATGTCTCTGCCCTGCTCTGTGAACGGAAAGGAGGAATCTTGTCAACAAAGTGCTCCAGGGCTGTGCCTTCCCTCCCCTGTGCTGGCTCCACCTCCTGTGGGGCATCTGATGTCTCTGCCCTGCACTGTGAAAGGAAGGAAGGAGTCATGTAAACAAAGAGCTCAAGAACTGGTTTGACTAGGCAGAGGCCTCTCTGCCTTCAGAGAACAAAGGATTTTGGGGTATAAATATTGGGACCAAGTCCCAAGAACTTTAGATCACTTCTGGGAACAAGAAACCTTTTACCAAGGAGATGAACTAAAGAAGCTGCAGGAGTTTTGACTGCCCTTCTGCCAGTGTGCTGTTTGCTGGGTTGGCCTTCAGTGGGTTCTTTATTGACAAGGAAAAGGAGAAGGAACTTTTCAAGGACGTTCATCATGTACAGAATATTTTTCAAGGGTTTGAATGTGTGCTTGCCTCCTGCTGAAGTCTCAGGGACAAAAGACTTCATCTCCAGCTCCCCCCTGAATTTCCTTGCTGGGAATTCTAACTGCAGAAGCGTGCGTGTCACTGGGAGCTGGAAGCGCGACGCAACGAGAAGAAGCGTGTCACTGCCGCAGCTGAAATCGTCGCACCGCCGGAGAAGCGTGCCACCGCCGCATCTCCCAGAAAGCGTGTCTTCGTCAAAGCTGCCTGCTGTCGCATCACCAGAGAAGCATGACACCATCCAGAGAGTCGCCAGCACATCGCTGGAGAAGCGTATCGCAGGGCCTTTCGCGGCTCCAGAGAACAGAGTCGTCGCAAGCCTGCCAGGGCATCTACGCATCACTGTTGCATCATCGCATCAAGGGTGCCATCTTCTCTCATCGCATCAGGATTGTTGCATCGCATCGAGGCGCCATCTTGCGCATCGCAACCGGACCGTAAACCGAGAATCTACGCATCATCCCTGCAACGGTAAGGATCACGACGCATCCCCTACTCTGCGCAAGCATTGAGGCACGACGCATCATCTCCCCTGGATTACGGAACTGACGTAGCTCCCCTTTTGCGAGCCTTTTGTTCATTTTGCGTTGCGCATCCAGGTACTTTGTTGCATTTATCATCAACTTGTACTAAGTAACTTTTACCATCTTTAAGTCTACTTTAAGTACAGTATAGTGGATTTTTGTCGTTTGTGGTCTTGTGTTAAGTCTATATAAAGAATACTTATTTTTATAAAACCTCTGTTGTGTCCATCTTTAGTGTTTTCACTGTATTACTGTGTATGTTCACAAATGCTTAACACACTGCCTCCAAAGTAAGCCTGTCTGCTCGTGCCAAACTACCAAGGGGGTGAGCAGGGGTTATTTAGGAGTGTAATCCCCTTATCCTGACTTAGAAGCAAGGGCCCTATTTGGTCAAAGGTGTATACCATTGCCAACTAACGAGTTCTAACATATGGCAAGCCAATTCACCAGCGACACCCAGTTCTCCATGGTGACAACTCTACTGGCGATAAAGTGTTGTGAACTCATCGTGCAAATTTTGGGACTACCTTGTCTACGAGAATTAAATATCACATGGTTTCTGTCATTCAGACCAATTTAGCAAGATTGCATCTTACCTGTTCTACGCTGCCTGCTATGCGGAGAAGAATGCATGTTAGACACATGTCTCACACTCCCATCAGTCATGCCAACGGATGTTGATACTTTGTTTGAACCGGTAACGACCCATGCTCTGTGTTGTCCCCAGAGGCTACCAATTCTGATGACGGCATTCATTGAGATCTCACAGACGCAAATTGTAACTGCTGAGGTACGAGAGGAAATAGGCGCGCAGGAGGGACTGGCAAGTTACTGGTGGTGCCTGTTGCACAGGGTGGTCACTCCTTGACCACAAGGGAGATGTCTTCAGTCTTCTAGTCAAAATAGAACATCGAAGGTCCAAGAGTTCTGTATCAAAGTTTCGTTCCAGGATAATCTAAAGTCCTGGGGACACAGCTCCCATCTTTATACTAAGAAAATGGTCTGGATTACCTGCTAGGTCCGTCCTATGGGTGGACCTGGGAAGGGGGTAGTTACACCCCTTTCCCTTTGTCCAGTTTTGCACCAGCGCGGGGCTGGAGTGCCCCAGCAACTGGTTTAAACCGGGCTATGCATAGAGCACCTTATGTGCCCCAGGCAGTGTCTGGAAAAGCATCTTTCCATTCAACATACCCTGCCCCAATACAATGCAGGCTGTCTGGGGAGGTGCTGGCACCTCCCTCGACAGGAAACCTATTGTCCTGGCCTCCCTTGCTAGAGTTTCCCCCAGCAGCAGGAGGTCAGACTCGTGTCTGTGGCAGCAGCATCCATTTTGTGATGCTGAGACTCTGTTTAACTTTAACCGGGTAAAGCAGCAACTACATGTCTTCTCCCTCTAGAAGGGTGGAGTGCTACTCCCACCGCCAGGACTGGCGGGGTGGGGGGGGTAGTATTCCAAAGTGTTTGACACCTTACACAACATGTTTTGCTAAAGCCAAGCAAAAGTTAGCAATAACCGCGAGGATTATAATGCACTTAAGAGTATATGGTATGGCTACATCATAGGGTAACTATAAGGAGATGGTTCCAAAAGCTGCAGAGGGGCTCAGCTCATGCTAGGGCACCCTCTCACATAAGACCAAGCACTCTGCCTCCAGGATTGTCGAAGTATGTACAGGATTCAGGTTACCACATATAGGGAGTTCAGAAAATATCACATCTGAATTAGAAAAGTAATACTGTAAAGGTCCTTTTTTATAGAATAAACTAGCTAGAACACTACATGAAATTCCATATGTTAGTGGCAAATGGTGGTAAGTCACACCTTCGGCTACCAAAGGAGGCAACTTCATACAAACATAGCAATCTTCTATTTCCATAGCTTCTACATAGTGTACTAATAGGTTTGCAAATACATTTAAGTGAGTTCTGTTTTTAATTCTGGTATAATGTAGTCCTTCCTCATCTGATGCTTCTAAATCTACCTTCTGTTGTTTGATGCTAAGTGCTTTCTCTTGTGTATCTATTCTTCTAGGTGTATCTTTTGTTTGTAACTCGTCTGTATCTATTGTTTGTTGCTTATTAGCATCATTTTTCATGTCTCTACTCATTATGTAAGGAATAGCTATTGTCAGTCCTAGCCATACTATGAGTACAATTGCTATACTGCACGCGCATATTCTACAGCATGTTTTTAAACAATTTCTTTTCGGTCTTATATTAGAACAGTATGATCAGCCATTTCTAACTAAGAAGATTTAACCCCTCTTTGTAACTTTTATACAGTCTTTTAGCCTGTGAAATTTTCAGGTGGGTCTCGCTTCTCCGTCTGTCTGATCAGCAATTAATTCATCATCACTTTCGTCACTAATTTCTAGGTTTTCAAAATCTTACAGAACGATGTAAGTCCATTACAGGCCCTTTGAATTTATTATTCAGCCTTTTCAGTCTTGGACTTCTCCTTCTTGGTTGTATCACAGACTGTTCAACTTGACTTGTTATTTCATTAATTTCTTCAGGTTCTTCATTAATTGTCTTTAAACGTAGTCTCAGTCTTTAGACAAACCTAGGCCACTTGTCTCCTTTTCTGAGTCTTTTAGCTGGCACTGTGCTTTGGCCCTCTTCCAACGCTCTTTTATTTTCATTCAGTTGTGGCACATCTATTTCAATGCTGTCTTCTGTATCCCTCTCTGTCTGACTAGTTCCAGGTCTAATTTCTGTTTCTTCTACCTGGGTACTAATCTGGCCTTGTTCAGGTATCTGCTGATTTTGGCTTTGGTTTGATTCACCTTCTTCTTCGTGAACACATTTTACTACTCCTGTCTGGTCCTGCTCAAGCTCTTCGAACCCTTGATTTTCTTCCGCCTGAGCTCTCGCCCTAGATCTGGCCCACAGACACAAACAACTGTCAAGATAGATTTCTGAACAAGACACAGGGTTTACATTCAATAGGCCAGATCCAGGATACGTTCAGAGACAGCATCCTGGAATAGTAACAACATACAGTGTAGGGAAGCTCTGCCTTGATTGGCTACATAGATCTACACTTAAGGATGTAAAGCAACACTTATCTTTACCTAAAGATGGTGCTGACCATAGGGAATTCTTAATAGGACCAAGAAAACCGCGTCATAAATGTTTTATATATGCTGGTATCTATGCTACTTATAATGAAGCATTGAAGATTACACAAGCAGAGACTGCAGAAAGAATACAAGAAATTGATTGTATTCATTTAGAGAAAACTCTCTCTGTGGTTTACAATGAGTTAACGACTCTGTCGTACAGGATATATTCATTGAAGCAGCATAGTGTCTTCTGCCATAGACATCATGAAAAAGGACTTAGTCATGTTGCAACATGGTCAGTTGCAACTATGTTCTATCATGCTATTAGGCTGGACGTTGCAAAACCTTTGTTCAGGCTATGTGCCTTGGAGTTTAATCAATACTACGTCACTGTTTTCAGAATTCAATCTCACTGATAAACAGATCAAATTGGCACAAAGGGGAGCAGACTATACGATGCTGAGCATTGAAAAACTGGAAAGATTGCCATTTACGGTAAGTGTTTCTTAGCGGTAAAAACTGGGAAAACCCACTAAGCGGTTTTCTCCTTTGTCAGGGTATAAATTCCCACGGGGCCTGTGATGGTTCCTCTAACAACTTATCCTGCCCCCTGCAAGGTTCACCAGCTACGGTGATTGATCCAATTTTGGACAACGTTCAAATGGAAAATACCTCATGTTGAACGATTACAGGTGCTGTGGCATGTTGCCAGGTATACCATATCTAGTAACTGTGTCAGCCAGGGCCACTTGCTGTATGCAAGTATTGTTTCCTAAAACCGAGACAGACAGGGAGTCGCCTTTATGGCCTTCACTGAACATCTCTTCTATACGAATTGATACTCTAAGCAGAATGAAAGCCATTCTTTTGCAAAAAACGGTGTCACTGACCTCGGGTAAAGAGACCTATGATCTACAAATCGCAAGGACTTCTGCCGAGATACATGCCCTCCTAATTACAAATTGCGCCATAAATGGTTAAAACCAATCTGTTTACAATTGGGAATTGTAAATGTAAAAATGTTTTTCCATGCACTCTACTGCCCCCCAAATGAAATGTTCTGTTCCAGAATTTTTAAATTTTTTAAAGGGTTTTTAGATATTTATTAATGATGTACGGGGAGATGTTGATGATTGCTTTACTCGCCGATAAGTAGTGTTTTCCTTTTGTTGTATGTCTTTATTCATTTACTATTTCTCTGTATAATGGTGTGTATAATTTTATGTGGCCCTCATTTGAGAGCCAAAACATAATAAACTTTGACTTGTGGTTACAAATTGCCCTATACATTTCTCAGAAATGTTAAGTCGTATCTTAAACATGTCTGATATGAGCGGTATTGTACATGTATTTAAGACCGTATTTTCTTGACTGTTAGCACCTTTTCAAGCAGTCCTAGGAATATTTCCAAACTTCGTGCACTCTGTGTTTGGTGGATTGCCCCTCCTTTTAGGACTCGTTGCAGGAATACTATTTTTGCTCCTACTGCTGTGATATGGTGTTAGACCTGGCATCATTGGCGTGAGTCTCCCTTCCATTTTTTTGATTGCCTCCTCTGTTTATAATAAGTTTTTGCTGGTTATATGCTTTGGGTACTGTGCCACTGCTATTCAGTGTCACAGTACAAGTCCTCTCTATGTTAAATTGATGTACTGATTAGTGACTCCATGATTGGGTTATTTGATTTACTTGTCAGACGCTAGTACAGTGCACCATGTGTGCCCAGGGCTTGTAAATCATTCATTCATTAAATCTTTATTTCGGCACTGATGCCATAAAAGAGCAATGCATATATTATATTACATTTCATTATGATAAAACATTACAGTGGATAAAAACATTAGTTTAAAAGGAAGGAAAAAATACGAACAATTTGGGAGCTAATTGGAGCGGAAACATTACATTCATAGGTCAAAATAAGCAGCATCTTAACAATTCCAAGCAGATCAATTACATTACAAACGATGCCCCAGTTTTTTCCTTATGTAGAATATGGAAAGTAGGAATCTACTAACACTAAATGTTATTTGTTGGGATGTGTTAGTTGTTAGGATTCTCAGAGCCTGTGCATTAGACCTCAAGCCTAAAAGAAGGCAAATGGGTTTGATCCATCTCTTTCTTGCCTGAGTATAACAAGTACAGAAAAGGAGGATATGTTGCTCGTTTTCAATCTGGTTATGGGTACACATAGAGCAATTTACGTCCATTATCGGGGTTCCTACAGCACAGTTCCTAGCCCAACGAGCCAAGGTAGTTTTTATTTGTAAGTTTCCATATCTAAACTTTAAAAATAAAGTTTTGGCTAGCGGGGGCTCTATTTCATCCATAAAAGTCTCATACAAAGGTTCATCCTTGAAGTTTAGGAACCTTGAAACCAGGGTCCCACTAATTCTATTGCTTATAGTCCTATTTAATATGAAGCTCCAAAAGGCCCTTTTTAATATTAATTTGGGGTTTGCGGGTAATTGTTCAGGGTTCTCCCAAAAGTGTTTCAGCCCTATATTACTTAACCAAATCTTGATATGCCTTAACCATGGGATGTCAACCTGATTATCAAGTATCATAACTTCTTTTAGCCCGTCTCTATAATCTTGAAGTTCAGGGACATGCCATAGTCTGACCCACAGCATCAAGGGTCGAATCAAAACTTGATGATCGGTTCTTTTGAAGTTTAAGTCAAGTTCCAGGGGCACTAGAGGAGTGCCTCTCGGAACCTTTGCCAAACTTCGCATGAAGTTATTATCTAAGAGACTGAAAGTTTCCTTTGAGCCGGGACCCCATATTTCTGCCCCATAAAGGACCGCTGATTGGACCTTGGCCTTGAATAGTTCCATCACAGGGGAAGCTGCTTTACTTGTACTTAGACTTTGCTCCCTAAGAATAGGTTTAGCATTCTGGGCAAAAATTAGTCTGCTTTTATCCATTTGGGCTTTCCAGGTAAAGTTTGAATCCAGAGTCACCCCCAAGTATGAAAAATGAGGGACGGATTCCAGCTTTCCACCGTTTAATGTAAGACAACCTCTGTCTGGTTTTATGGGATTTAGGGCCATATATTTTGTCTTCTTCACGTTGATTTCCAGCCCCTTCTGGCTGCAGTATTCATTAAAAGTATCTATTATTATCTGCAGACCGTTTTTCGTTTGAGAAATCAAAATGGTATCATCAGCAAATAGTAGCGATGTCACCTTCTCACCATTCAGTTTTGGAGAGTCATTTTTACATCTCTCCAAAAATTGGGGAATATCATTTACAAAAAGAGAGAAAAGCGTGGGGGCCAGGACACAGCCCTGGCGGACTCCACGCTCAATGGGTATCTTCTGGGTTAAATCACCATTTGGACCCCATCTAATTCTCGCGAAATTCCCTGCATGTAACTCCTTAATCTGAGTGACAAGGTTATTTGGCATACCTGCTGCACTCAAGGTTTTCCATAGGAGATTGCGAGGCACCAAGTCAAATGCTGCCCTTAAATCGATAAAGGCAACATATAAATGGCACCTTTTAATCACCACGTACTTCCAATAGAGGCAGCAGAATCTAAAAATCTGATCTATTGTGCTGATTTTAGATCTAAATCCTGCTTGGAATTTAGTCAATATTGCATTTTCATCTAGCCAATTGTTCACGCGTAATAGAATATGGCGTGAATAAATTTTTTGTAAAATACCCATTAAACTTATTGGCCGATAATTGCAAGGATCCATCCTATCTCCCTTTTTGAAAATTAAAACAATTTCCGCTCCCTTCCAGCTCTCAGGAAATTCTAGAGTGCCGGAAAATACATTACACAGAAAATTAATATAGGGTACCCATACTGCTAGGTCATGCTTGTATAGGTCCCCAGGAATTTTGTCCAAGCCTGGAGCTTTTCCTGATTTAATCTGGGTTATTGCCAGCTCTGTTTCGCCTAGAGTAAAGGACAGTTGGTCTACCGGAGATTCCTATAGGGCTTGTAAATCAAATGCTGCTGGTGGGCTTGCAGCACTGGTTGTGCCCCCCACAGAAGCAGCTTATAGAGTGTGTCCCAGGCTTGCCATTGCAAGGCCTGTGTGCAGTCTGGGACTGCCATGTCGACTTGGCCAGTACACCCACTTGCCAGTCCCTAAACCTTACCTTTTCTTCATATCGTACACCCCTTTGGTAGGCCCAAGGGCAGGGTGCATTATAAGTATAAGGTAGGATATGCCCTGGTGTGTGTATAGCATGTCCTAATAGTGAATTACAGCCATTTTCGTTTTTTACTATTGCAAGGCTACCTGTTCTCCATAGGCCAGAATGGGCAGTTAGATTATTACATTTTATAATCCTAACTGACTCAGGGAACATGGTAGAAATTCGAATTTAGTATGTCTGAACTAAGAATGATAAAATACATATTTTAGTAAAGTTGGTTTTAACATTTTGTGTTTGAAAATACTACTTTTAGAAAGTAGGTATTTTCTTGCCTAACTGTCCAGGCCTGCCTCAGCTAGGTTGTGCATTCCTTGTCTGGAGTTTTGAGAGACAGGGCTGAGGGATTCTAGGAGACAGACCGAGGCAGCCAGTGGTGAATAGAGAGGTCTGAATCTAGATGGGAGGGAGGAGTTGCACCTGGGACCTGAATAGGGATGGGCCTTCCCTCTACAATGCTGGCTCTACCTCCTGTGGTGTGTCTGATGTCTCTGCCCTGCTCTGTGAACGGAAAGGAGGAATCTTGTCAACAAAGTGCTCCAGGGCTGTGCCTTCCCTCCCCTGTGCTGGCTCCACCTCCTGTGGGGCATCTGATGTCTCTGCCCTGCACTGTGAAAGGAAGGAAGGAGTCATGTAAACAAAGAGCTCAAGAACTGGTTTGACTAGGCAGAGGCCTCTCTGCCTTCAGAGAAAAAAGGATTTTGGGGTATAAATATTGGGACCAAGTCCCAAGAACTTTAGATCACTTCTGGGAACAAGAAACCTTTTACCAAGGAGATGAACTAAAGAAACTGCAGGAGTTTTGACTGCCCTTCTGCCAGTGTGCTGTTTGCTGGGTTGGCCTTTAGTGGGTTCTTTATTGACAAGGAAAAGGAGAAGGAACTTTTCAAGGACGTTCATCATGTACAGAATATTTTTCAAGGGTTTGAATGTGTGCTTGCCTCCTGCTGAAGTCTCAGGGACAAAAGGCTTCATCTCCAGCTCCCCCCTGAATTTCCTTGCTGGGAATTCTAACTGCAGAAGCGTGCGTGTCACTGGGAGCTGGAAGCGCGACGCAACGAGAAGAAGCGTGTCGCTGCCGCAGCTGAAATCGTCGCACCGCCGGAGAAGCGTGCCACCGCCGCATCTCCCAGAAAGCGCGTCTTGGTCAAAGCTGCCTGCTGTCGCATCACCAGAGAAGCATGACGCCATCCAGAGAGTCGCCAGCACATCGCTGGAGAAGCGTATCGCAGGGCCGTTCGCGGCTCCAGAGAACAGAGTTGTCGCAAGCCTGCCAGGGCATCTACGCATCACTGTTGCATCATCCCATCAAGGGTGCCATCTTCTCTCATCGCATCAGGATTGTTGCATCGCATCGAGGCGCCATCTTGTGCATCGCAACCGGACCGTAAACCGAGAATCTACGCATCATCCCTGCAACGGTAAGGATCACGACGCATCCCCTACTCTGCGCAAGCATTGAGGCACGACGCATCATCTCCCCTGGATTACGGAACTGACGTATCTCCCCTTTTGCGAGCCTTTTGTTCATTTTGCGTTGCGCATCCAGGTACTTTGTTGCATTTATCATCAACTTGTACTAAGTAACTTTTACCATCTTTAAGTCTACTTTAAGTACAGTATAGTGGATTTTTGTCGTTTGTGGTCTTGTGTTAAGTCTATATAAAGAATACTTATTTTTATAAAACCTCTGTTGTGTCCATCTTTAGTGTTTTCACTGTATTACTGTGTATGTTCACAAATGCTTAACACACTGCCTCCAAAGTAAGCCTGTCTGCTCGTGCCAAACTACCAAGGGGGTGAGCAGGGGTTATTTAGGAGTGTAATCCCCTTATCCTGACTTAGAAGCAAGGGCCCCTATTTGGTCAAAGGTGTATACCATTGCCAACTAACGAGTTCTAACATATGGCAAGCCAATTCACCAGCGACACCCAGTTCTCCATGGTGACAACTCTACTGGCGATAAAGTGTTGTGAACTCATCGTGCAAATTTTGGGACTACCTTGTCTACGAGAATTAAATATCACATGGTTTCTGTCATTCAGACCAATTTAGCAAGATTGCATCTTACCTGTTCTACGCTGCCTGCTATGCGGAGAAGAATGCATGTTAGACACATGTCTCACACTCCCATCAGTCATGCCAACGGATGTTGATACTTTGTTTGAACCGGTAACGGCCCATGCTCTGTGTTGTCCCCAGAGGCTACCAATTCTGATGACGGCATTCATTGAGATCTCACAGACGCAAATTGTAACTGCTGAGGTACGAGAGGAAATAGGCGTGCAGGTTCCATCCATTATGAACCTTGCTAATGCAACCAATGCTGACGGCGATGCTTCACATCTATGTGCATTTAATCTTCTAAAAGAGGTAATCCAACTTTCGCTTACAATGGTAGATGATTTTTTGTCAACAGACATAGAAGATTTCGTGTTTTCTCCAAGCACTGACTTTTGATTTTGCCGCACAGTGTTTTGAGAGACTTTGAATGTGACCTTCATTTTTCAAAACAAGGTACTATCTTTGGAACTCTTTTATCTATGATTTTTTTTTTTCCAAATTTGTATTTTTTATTTTTTGGCACAAGTAATCTGCTTAAATTAGAACTATTCATAGAGAACAAGAATTCTTTGAAACTTCCAAGAAACAATATATGACCCTGTCCGCATACAAGCAGTTTTATGTAATCTGACATGAAATGGTTTCAGCACTTTTTCTTCTGTATTCATGAGCCATTTCATAAATTTATATTTTCATGATTCATTCAGTTAGCATTCAAATATCAAAAAGTATGCTTCGAAGGAAACATTGCTTTGAATGCGTACAGCACCAATGCTTCTTTTATATATACCAACCAGTACCAATGCATTTTTATGTATTTTTAGATGGGTTTTAACACTTCATGTGTAGATATGTTTTAGATATGTTTCATCATGTTTCAAATTTAGTAACGTCGTACATAGAAAGTGGAGTGGGTTTTGTGTTCGATTTTAGATTCCAAATTATTTTCCCGATTCATGCCCTTATATAAGCACAATTCGCATTGCCCTTATATAGGCATATAAATCCAGTCCTTATTTAGGCAAAGCCCACGCGACCCAAATACAGGCATGGCTACTTCCATCCGTTCATCATTGTCACAACGATTTCTTGGAAAACCAGACTCTTAAGTCATTAGGGAACTTCCCCTTGCTTGAATATTGATTTCTCCAAGAACTCATTTATAATGCACGAACATGTTTTCCTTAGGGGTTCATTCCTGACGTTCATATGCCTGACTTTACATCAAAGCTGGCATTCCTAAACACCTTCAAGGTATAAAATACACCTTCACTTGCTATGGCAAAGCATGGTGTGGTTCGGTGCAGCTTAACTACCTACTTGCATGACGCAGCTCACTACAGCAAGTGCCGAAGGAAGCCAACTCTCCAGCTGACGCACTGACCAGAAGCTGTCATCCTCCTGCCGAGAAATCCTGCTCCAGTGTTTCTTACTCCCCTTTGCGGGGTGTTGGGAAATCGAGTCCTGTGAAAGAGATATCAACCTCTCTCATTCTAAGGTTTAGAGCTGATTAGAACCTAGAGAAACCTTTGGCAATTCTTGGCAAAACTAAATCTATGCTAGAGACAACACTTACTACTTCCCACATACTAGACCTAGGTTAGGTACACTGGGGTAGGCATGTTTTAGAAGCACCAGTTGAGTATTTTAGCCTGTGTTATTTATGTATGTATTTTTACATGTCATAGCAATAGACAATGCTATTAGAGTATTATTTTATATTACTGTTTACGCTGTGCGCATTATACTTTGCATTCTGTCTAACAATTGTAGCAGTTCACCTCACTTGCATGAGAAAGAAGACTGTAAAATAACCCCCTTTTATTGAAACGCCTGTCTCTCTATTTCTATGCAACTCTGTAGAAACGAAGCATGCACGATTGACTGAGTGAAATAGTTATCTATTTTTTCCACGACTCTGAAGAAACGTTTCGATTCCAGGGGAAACAAAGTTGTCATGTTTATGCGGTTGTCTGAGACTAATCCCTTCTTATTTACTCAAGAAATTTTCTAGTGATCTCTGAGTTAGCTGGCACACACAATTAAGTTGTGAGACATACTGACCTCAGTCCTATGTCAAATCTATAGTGTATATTATTCCAATGCGCAGAGCCTATTGGGAATATATGAACTACACTACACCCCCTGGAGCCCACTGTGTATTATTCTACTTACAACTGTTCTATTGATCTCATACTGTGTGCTTTGTGTTCTATCCTTGTGTAGAGGATAGTAGAGAGTGTTATATGACTAAATACATATTTTGATATAACTACTGTGTGGTTCTCCTTTCATTTGGTTTATGCAGGAGCTGATATTCTGGTAAAACAAGCTGCTTTACATTCGTTCAAGATTAAGCCTGAAGGCTGCTCTCCACAGCTACCACTAGGATAGCTTTCTAAAGGTTATCTTTGACCTCATACATAATAAGGGTCATGTGGACTGGTGCAAGGTATCCACTTTAATTAGTGGACAGCGTATACCAGGCCAACTTCTCACATTGGTGGCAGCGGTTGGGATTCAAACCTGCATTGTTTTACCAGATAAATCTCTTTGGATTGATTAATTGAAAACCACTAAAGTATTAAGACACAATTAATACTTAAAGAGTAGAATAAGTAGGTGCTGCTGAACTTAGGGTTGTGTAAGTTAAGGATCTAGCACACCCTTTCTCCAACCTAAGAGAGTTTAGTTCACACTAGGTTAGGTAGGTGCATACACCACACCACACTAGTATGTCTTCTAAAGGAGAAGCCAGTGGTTATTTGCCTTCTAGGTACAATGGTCTTGGATTTCAGGAATTGAAAGCCATGTTTATTTCTTGGAAGCTGAAGACAGAGAGAAATGCCAACACCCAACGTCTCATTGAGGTGTTACTTTTAGATGACCTTAGGAAGACCATAGGGTCAGATGAGGTAGAAAGTGTGGGTGGGGCAGGGAATGAGGACAGGTAAGGAGGTGAAACCTTTTTTGACCTAGACTCAAACCCTGGCCAGGAGGATCAAGATGATTCCCACCTTGACAACTTAGATCTTAAGGGAGAGAGTAGAGAAAGCCCCAGTGGCCCTCTCTTTACTCCTCCTGGAAGAGTGCAGAGTTTACAGAGGAGATCTAGATCTCCCTCTGCAGAATCTGACCATTCAGGACAGGCTATAGGGACCTCCATATCTCCACAAGGGGTTGTGCATTTTGATTATGAGGGAGCAGATCCTTAATAATGGCCAAAATCAGTTGTTGCATCAGTACCTGGTTGACTCTGATTTGACTTCTCCCCAAGAACTGGGAAAGAAGGCAGATAGGTGGGTCAGAACCAGGGTGAAGCAGAAAAACCAGACCTCAGGTGGTGACCAGAAGAAGCGAAATGCTAAACCTTCAGATAAGGGTGGGGAAAAGGGTAAAGACCAGAAGTCTTCATCAGGGCCCCAAAAACCTGCATCTGGGGGGGAGTCACAGTCTAACAAAAGTAAAGACAAAAAAACCTTGGTGCTTCCTGTGTAAGGAGAAAACCCACTGGACAAGAGATGCCAATTGTCCAAGGGCCAAGGATCCCCCTAGTTCAGCTCAAAGTGGTAGTAGAGGGAACAAGGGTAAACAAGGGTTAACCTTGGGATCTGAGATGGGTTCTGGCCTAGTCAGAACTTCAGCTGAGTCTGTTCTAGTCTGTGATGGAGGCATGGATATTGCCTCCCTATTTGTAAGCCCCAGTAACCTGGGAAAATACAGACAATAGCCTCTGATCAATGGAAAGGAGGCCATGGCATATAGGGACACAGGAGCAAGTGTCACAATGGTGACAAAAGATTTTGTGGGCCCTGACCAGATCATACTTGGTGAGATACCAAGTGACCAATGCTAACAATGTCAGGACAGACCATTCCTTGGCAGTTGTTAATTTTAGCTGGGGGAGTAACTGGCCCTAAGAAGGTTGTGGTTAGCTCAGATCTCCATGTGGAATACTTGTTGGGCAGTGATTTGGAAACTTTAGCCTGGGCTGAAGTGGAACTCATGACACATGCAGCAATGTTGGGAATCTCTGCAGATGTGTTTGCTGTGACAAGGTCACAGGCCAAATTGTCTTCAACTCAACGGGCCCTGGATCCTGGAAAAATGGAACAAATGCCCTCCAAGAGAAGGAGTAATAGGGGCAAGGCAGTGTCTTCCCCCCAGACTTGAAAGTGAGGATCAATCTCCTGACGAAGATGATCCCAGTCCCTGTGAAGGAACTATCTCAGAGGAACTTGAACCTGATCAGGTCGAGTTCTTGGGGACAGGGGGCCCTTGCATGATAGATCTGAGTCAGGAGCAGCACAACTGCCCCTCTCTTGAAACCCTCAGACAGCAAGTTGCTGCTCAGGCTGCTGGTAGTGCCAGTGGGTCCCACAAGATCTACTGGGATGAAGGACTCCTTTACTCAGAGGGTAGAGACCCCAAGCCTGGTGCCACCAGGAGGTTGGCCATACCTCTGAAAGTTAGAGGCTTCCTACTGATACTGGCACATGATATTCCCTTTAGCGGGACAGCTAGGCCAAAGTAAGACTTGGGACAGGCTTGTCCCTCACTTTCACTGGCCTCATATGTCAGAGGACACAAAGGGGTGTTGTCAGTCCTGTAACACCTGTCAAGCGAGTGGTAAAGCAGGTGGTACCATAAAGGCCCCCCTGATACCACTACCTGTAGTGGTGGTTCCCTTTGAGAGGGTTGGGATTGACATAATTGGTCCCATGTGTAGGAAGATGGATACCTGACTATGGTTACCCCAGATTTTTTGCCTAGTGTTTAGCTGGTTTTCGACTTAGTTGGCCTGGGATCCTGCTAATCAGGGCCCAAGGCTATCTGCTCTCACTGTAAAATGGGCTCCATGTACTCTAGGTACATCTCCAATTGGATATTGGGTCACCTGTTGAGCCCCTGTATAGAGTACCATAGGTACCGAGGGCATAGGTGCATCCAAGGCCTACCAGGGGCTGCAGCATGTATTATGCCACCCCTGGCTGGCCATTCACATTGACACAACTGGCTGATCACTCAGCTGGGGCAAGGTCGTGTAATCACCCCTTGCTCAGGTATAGCATTCCTATACCTACCATTATATATAGACACATATATACCTATAAGTCACTACTATGGCAGGCCTTAACAATCCTGAGGGCAGAGTGCTTGGTTTTATGTGAGATGAGGCTCTAGCATGAGCTGAGCCTGTCTGCAGCTTTCGGAACCATGTCCTTATAGCTGTTCTATGATATAGCCATACCATATACACTTGTGCATTATAATCCTCGCGGTTGAATGCTAACTTTGGTTTGGCTTTATCAAAACATGTCGTGTAAGGTGTCATACGCTTTGGAATACTACCCCCTCACCAGTTCTGGTGACGGGGGTAGCATTCCACCCTTCTAGAGGGAGAAGACATGTTGTTCCTACTAATCCCGGTTAAAGTTAACCAGAGCCTCAGCATCACAAAATGGATGCTGCTGCCACAGACACAAGTCTGACCTCCTGCTGCTGGGAGTCCTTCCAGCGAGGGATGCTTGGACAATAGGTTTCCTGTCTTGGGAGGCGCATGCACCACCCCAGACAGGCCATAGTGTATTGGGGCAGGGAGGGCTGAATGAAATGAGACACTGCCTGGGGCACACAAGGTGTCCCTTGCATAGTACGGTCATTTGCCCGTTAGCTAGTGGCCTCTGTGACGATAAACCTTTGAATTTACACTGCTGGTCTGGTTGCTCCAGACTGGCCCCTGCTTCTCTTAAAAGGAGAAGGCCCCCAGACCTTGCTGGTCTGATCCAGAAGCCATCTTCGATTCCTGCGTGGGGTGCCTTTGCCAAGGCTTGTTGACTCCAATCTGGAAGCCGATACCGCCGACAGCGAGAGCCTTCATGGGACAGTCCGTATCCAGCTTCTGGTCGTCGTCGACACCTCCTGGTCCACGTGGCTGCAGAGGCAAGCTTCATGACATCACCTGATTGCTTCGCGACATCGCCTGGTTCCTTCCTGGTTCTTTCCTGGTTCCTTCCTGGTCACTGGCTAGTGCCCCAGACTCTGTCCCCTCTGCTTCCAGGTACTCTTCATCCTCGATCCGCCCTTGGATCCAACCGGACACTTCCCTCCTGGTCGCCTGCAGCATCTTTCTTCACGGCTCCATAGGATTCAGCAACGAAACCCGACACACTTTGACACCTATGCACCCGCTTCCTGTGGGTGAGGTAACGCGAGTACTCCGGTGCTCCTGTGGGTATTAACTATCCTAGTGTCCTAGTTTTCAGTAGCTTTCTCCTAGTCCATCCGGAAGGGACCTAAAAGAACTAGTTTCCAATTCTTTTGTTCCCATTCTAACTCTATGGTAACTCGCGTGTGTGTAAAGACACTGCACAGGCATCCCATGGGCCTTATGCTCCCTATCCTTTGGTAGTACAGCGTAGCCCCAGCGATTCTCCAGGCCCTGGGCCTATCCTTTATTCGTGACGTGGTTCTTATACCACTATTTTAGTATATGGTTTGAAGTGCCCCTAGGGCATTACTGTATTTTGTGCAACTTATTGTATGATAATTAAGTATCTTGTTATGTGATTGTGCCTCTGACCTCGTAAAGAGTTCAGAGGATTAATTTAGTAATAAATACATATATATTGTATATATATAACCTGTGTGGTGTCCTTTCATTTGGTATAAAAGGGGTTACATATGGTAAAACAGCTGGCTTTACATGCCCTCTTGAGTTTAGCCTAAGACTGCTTTGTCCATGCTACCACTAGGATAGCTGGTCTATAAGGTTGACTTTACATTTATCACCATAAGGGTTGTTTTGACTAGTGCAAGGTGCTCACTAGAATAGTGAACATCATATACCAGGCCAACTTCTCACACCATGGATCTTCCAACTGCATTTGGGCACAGATATATTCTAGTGGTGGCTGATCCTGCCACTAGGTACCCAGAAGCAACCCCCCTTAGAACCACCACAGCTCCTGTGGTGGCCAGGGCCCACCTGGGATTTTTTTCCAGAGTATGTTTCCCTAAGAAGGACTTAACTGACAGAGGTGTAAACTTCATGTCGAGTTACATTACTGCTATGTGGAATTACAAATTTACCACACCCTATCACCGACAATGAAATGGGTTATTTGAAAGGTTCAACAAAACCCTGAAGGGCATGATCATGGGCATCCCAGAAAAGCTTACGCGCAAATGAGATGTCCTGTTGCCCTGCCTTTTCTTTGCCCACAGAGAGGTTCCTCAGAAGGGGGTTGGCTACAGCTCTTTTGAACTTCTGTTTGGACATCCAGTTAGGTGTCCCTTGTGTTTAGCGAAGGAGGGATATGAGTTACCTCTCAAACCACCTAAGCAAGCCATAGTGGACTATGTACTTGGTCTCCACTCCAAGATAGCTGAGTACATGAAGAAGACATGCAAAAACCTTGAGGGTAGCCAAGAATTACAGAAAGCTTGGCATGACCAAAAGGCTGTGCTGACTGTGTACCGGCCAGGACAGAAAGTATGGGTGTTCGAGCCTGTGGCCTTAGCAGCTCTCCAGGACAAGTGAAGTGGACCCCCATACCATTCTTGAGCAGAAGGGAGAGGTCACCTACCTGGTGGACCTTGGAACTCCCAGGAGCCCCCACTCGGTGCTCCATGTGAACAGGCTCAAGCCATATGTTGACAGAGCAGACATGGGCTTGCTCATGGCTACTGATGAGGGACAGGAGGAGGGGAGTGACCCACTCCCTGACCTCCTCTCACCGAACCCCGATGATGGCTCAGTTCATGGTGTAGCCATGGCAGGAAGCCTCATTGAACAGCAACAGACTGACTACAGGAAGGTCCTCAATCAGTACAGACAAATGTTTTCCCTGACTCCTAGTCATACCACTTGGTGTACCCATGATGGGGACACGGGTGAAAGTCTGCCTGTTAAAAATAAGATTTACAGGCAACCTGACCATGTCAGGTACTGCATCAGGACTGAGGTCCAAAATATGCTGGAATTGGGAGTCATTGAACCCTCAGATTGCCGTTGGGCTAGTACAGTAGTCCTGGTACTCAAGCCTCATACCCAGGGTGGTAAAAGAGAAATAAGGTTTGTGTAGACTACAGGGGGCTCAATGCAGTCACTAGGACGGATGCTCACCATATTCCTAGGGCAGATGAACTCATTAATACTTTGGCCTCAGCCAAATTCTTGAGCACATTTGACCTCACTGCTGGATATTGGCACTGAACATGTTAACTTTGATACCTGGAGCACTGAACATGTTAACTTTGATGGGTATGTCTCTTTTAACTTGCCAGCTTCACGCTCTACTGTCGGTAGAGTGAAAGGGGGACTGTTAATATTCATGTCAGTTAAACTGCCGGTAGAAGTTAAACTGTTTAAAAACATTGGATGCCACTCTCAAGTACTGTGGCTACATCATAAAAATGGCCGCGATGTTTTGTTAATTAACTTTTATAACAATCTGTTTGATTCTACACGGAACAAAGTGGTTATTGAACTGAAGAATGTAATAGAAAATCTGGGCAATGATGAAGGAGTTAATTTTGATATTATTTGGGTGGGTGATTTTAATGCAACATTGTGTCCTCTCTCCTCAACTACGGTGTGTGGGTTCAGGAACGATATGTGTGACGATTGTGTATTTTCTGCATAATACTTATGGTGAAACACTAAACTCTGCTATTGTTAAATTTGACATGGATGTCTTGCAGTGTGTAAAAGATGGAGAGGGAAATTCCTTACCAACATTTACAGGCAGAAATGCTAACACCACTATTGATCACGTACTGGCATTGGTAAATATTGTACCCTATTGTTCCACCCCGGAAAAAACAGACTTACTCGTAAGTGATCATAACTGTATCTCCCTGTCATTAAGTATTTGGGGTCATAGAGGCCAAGTAACCCAAACCACAATAAGCAACATAATCCCATGTAGACCTAATGTCACTAGGATTAAGTGGAAAGGGGAGAATTCGGACAAGGTTTTAAAAAATATTGTTACGGTATGTCATACAGAGATTCTTGAATGTTTGGATGATTATGTCGACCCCCTGTGTATTTGATCAAATTTTAGTGAAATAAATGGAACTATTAATAGTATCATGACTACAACTATGGGAAAAAAACGTGTGCAGAATAAAGGGTGGTTTGATCATGCATGCACTCACTCCTTGAATCAGCTAAAGCAAGCTTTGTCAAGTAGTATTAGGGACAGGCTGCTTGTTCAAAATTTGAGACTGGCCTATAAAGAACAAATAAAATGGAGAAAGAGGGAGCTTCAAGAAGAGGCCTAGGATAAATTAACAATGGCTGTGAATACATCTAATAGTAAGATATTTTAGGAAATAGTCAACTCACCCTTTTTAAGAAACGAGGAGGTCCCTGATTTGACATCCCATGTTAGCAGTGAAGCATGGGTAGCTCATTTACCGGCATCTTTGATCCAGGGGATGTGGCCTTAACAGCTTCTAAGGAAATAGACACCTGGCCAATTCTCCCTCTTAATATTTCGCTTGCAGAGGTTGAACAAGGAATCAATAGTAGCAAGGGCGGGAAAGCACCTGGCCCAGATGGTGTCCAGTAGATGTGTATAAAACCACACCGGCACTCTGGGGACCCATATTGAATAGAGTTTTTAACGCTGCTGCAATGGAAGGAGTACCCCCAACATGGGGTGAATCCATAATTATACCCATATTTAAGAAAGGGAATAGATCCAACGCCAGAAATTATCGACCAATTTCTCTCCTAGACTCAATTATTAAAATTATAAGCAGGGTTCTGTTAGTTAGGCTAGAAGAGTGGGCAGAGGATAATGGGATTTTAACGCAAACTCAATATGGATTCAGGAAAGGGCGGGGAACATTGGAACAATGTATTAATTTGGATCTTATAATAGGGAAATATATACGCGTGCAAAGCGAGGGTCTCTTTTCCTCTGCTTTGCAGATCCAAGTAGTGCATTTGATCTTGTGGACCATGCCCTGTTATGGCCGATTTTACTGGATCTTGGCGCCCCGGAGTCTATTATATTTTTTCTAGGGAGCTTTATATGAAACTATCAACATGTGTGCGCTATGGCCAAGGGGGTGAATGTACCTCTAAATTTGAGGTTAAATTAGGCATCAGGCAAGGTTGCGTCCTCGCTCCACTTCTTTTTACTCTGTTTATAAATGGAGTAGACGCCGAACTCAAATCGGTAAAGTCTGATGCGCCCCAGGTGGAGGGCCAAGATGTACCGGTGCTGCCTTACGCGGATGACACGGTACTCCTTTCAAGGACACCAACAGACCTACAGAGGCGAATTGACAAGTTTACAGATTTTATTAAGGGCAGAAAGCTACAGATTAATAAAACTAAAACATATGCTTTGATCTATGGCCCGAGCTTAGGGAAACCGAAACCTTTTTATGTAGACCGACAACATTTTTTAACTGTTTATCAGTTTTGCTACCTGGGTATAATTTTTTACTAGTAATGGGATATGGTCACAGGAGGTGATGAATGTTATGGCCAAAATGGCCAAAAGTGCATATGGAGTTCTCAAATTTGCTGTTAAATTGGGGGACCGCCGTATTCGTGATATGTTGCACATATACCAATCTAGATGCACCTCAATAGCACTTTATGGCGCGGGGGTATGGGGCCACTATCATCATGAAGATTTACAAATAGAGGAAAACAGGTTTCTTAAAAAGCTACTCTGATTACCTATGTCATCTTCCTCTAACTTAATACATAACGAAGTGGGGCTTAATTATTTGACGGATTTAATTGGGCTGAGCCCATTGATGGTATGGAGATCTATCTGGTTGAAAGAAGAAACTATTTTTAATAGAAGTATTATTAATGATTGCCTTCAACTAGACAATTGTTTAAAGATCCCTTGGCTCAAATATATAGTGCCTACATTTAAAGATTGATTTAATATAAACATTATGGAAAACCCTAGTAGTGCAACTGTTATTCCTAAAATGGAAATGAAACATACATTTCTGAGGAAGAAAGTGCATGAACGCCAAAAGACTAATGGGCAGTTAACAACAAATAAGTTCTATAACACGTATCTGGAAACTGAGGGCTTTCAACAATATTTAAGCATGGTAACTAGAACATCACATCGATTTGTTCTTACCAAAATGAGATTAGGCATTGTCCATCATCTGGTAGCATTCCCATGTGTTAAAAAGTATCCCGTTGCCCCGTGCCCATGCGATGGTGCCACAAAACAGCGCGCAATGCACTTTCTCCTCATTTGTGATTTGTATTTGCACTTCCGTATCGCCTTTCTTAAACCTCTATTTAAAAAACACTGCACTTTAACTGTGAATACTGCTATGAGTTTGTTGTTTACACTACAAGAGCCAGATATCTGTTTTTTCACTGCGACCTATATCCTACGATCTAATGCCGCCAGGAAGAGTATGCGATTTTAAATTGATTTTATAGTCCTGATCACTGTTAATTAACTGAAATGAAATGTATATGTCAATTAA
The DNA here is from genome assembly GCF_964261635.1 of Lissotriton helveticus. Lineage (NCBI taxonomy): Eukaryota > Metazoa > Chordata > Amphibia > Caudata > Salamandridae > Lissotriton > Lissotriton helveticus. Next base: position 1,506,141,672 of record NC_136057.1, read on the forward strand.
CTGAAATGAAATGTATATGTTCCTTTTTAATGCCTTATTTATGTGCTTTTATGATTGTTTTACAATAATCGAATAAAGCTTATTGAATTGAATTGGCAAATCAGACTAGATGAGGATGACAAACCCAAGACAGCATTTTCAACCCCTAGTGGGCAATATCAATTTATTATGATGCCCTTTGGCTTGAAGAATGCACCTGCCACATTTCATAGGTTGGTGAATAAAGTTCACACAGGCCTGGAAGACTAAAGTGCAGCTTATCTTGCTGATATTGCTGTATTTAGTCTCACCTGGGAGGATCACCTGGTCCACCTAAGAAATGTTCTAGAGGCCATGCAAAAGGCAAGCCTCACTATCAAGGCCACCAAGTGCCAGACAGGGCAGAGTACGGTTGTATACCTGGGCCACCTTGAGGGTGGAGGCCAGGTTCAACCATTGCAGAGCAAAATCCAGACCATCATGGACTGGGTTGCTCCAACTACCCAGAGTCAGGTCCGAGCTTTCTTGGGCCTGACTGGGTATTACAGGAGGTATGTTAAGGATTATGGATCTATAGCTACCCCCTTAATTGATCCGACCTCTAAGAAAATGCCTAAGAACCTTTAGTGAACAGTTAGCTGTCAGACGAAATTTGATGACCTGAAGCAGGCCATGTGCAGTGCTCCCATTCTGCAAAGTCCTGACTATTCCAAACAATTCATTGTTCAAACTGATGCATCTGAGTTAGGGGGTAGGGGCTGTGTTATCACAACTGAATGCAGAGGGTCAGGATCAGCCAGTAGCTTTTATAAACAGAAGGCTGACCCCCAGAGAGAAACGTTGGTCAGCTATTGAAAGGGAAGCCTTTGCTGTGGTTTGGGCTCTGAAGAAGCGGAGGCCATACTTATTTGGCACTCACTTTATTGTTCAGCCAGACCATCAGCCCCTCTAATGGCTAAAACAGATGAAGGGTGAAAACCCCAAACTTTTTAGGTGGTCCATTTCCCTACAGGGGATGGACTACACAGTGGAACATAGACCTGGGAGTAACCATGCCAATGCAGATGGACTCTCCAGATATTTCAACTTAGAAAATTAAGACTCAATTGGTCAAGGTTAGTCTCATGTCCTTTTGTTTCGGGGGGGGGGGGTGTAGGAAAGTAGGATCTGCTTCTTATGGTTACCCCTACTTTTTGCTTGATTTTGCACTGTTTTTGACAAGTCTGACTGGGATACTGCTAATCAGGACCCCAGTCTATCTGCTTTCTCCTTTAAAGTGTTACACATGTACTTTGGTACACTCCGGATTGGATACTGGGGTACCCTTAGAAGTCCCTAGTATATAGTACCTATGTACGCAGGGCATAGGTACCACAGAGGCCTCCCATGGGCTGAAGCATGTATTATGCCACCCATGAGAAGCCATGCTAAATGGAACTACAGGTCTGCTACTGCAACGTGTGTAAGCTGGTGTTGCACCACATGCTTTAGATATAGGTTCACTATATCTATAGGTCACTACACTTAAAACGTGTAAGTCACCCCCATAGCAGGCCTTATCAATCCTGAAGGCAGGGTGCTGAGTTTTTAGTGAGAGGGTGCCGCTCCATGAGCAGAGTCTCTCTGCAGCTTTCGGAGACCATTCTCCCGGGTTGTCTGTGACCCAGTCGGACATATAGTTATAGGTGCATTATAACCTAGCGGGAAATGCTATCTCGAAAATGGCTGCATAGAAGCATATCGTGTTTGGTATCAAACAACTTGGAATCATACCTCCACACTGGTAACCGGTGTGGGAGGTATGATTCCACCCTTCTGAAGAAAGCTTTGTGGGGTCACTGGACTATCCAGTGCCAGCCTTCTCAACCCAGACAGCACAAAATGGATGCTGCCGACTAGAGACAGTAACTACATGTCTTCTCCCTCTAGAAGGGTGGAATGCTACCCCCGCCGCCATAACTAGCGAGGGGGTAGTATTCCAAAGCGTATGACACCTTACTCAACATGTTTTGATAAAGCCAAACCAAAGTTAGCATTCAACCGCGAGGATTATAATGCACTTAAGAGTATATTGTATGGCTATATCATAGAACAGCTATAAGGACATGGTTCCGAAAGCTGCAGAAGGGCTCAGCTCATGCTAGAGCACCCTCTCACATAAAACCAAGCACTCTGCCTCCAGGATTGTTAAGGCCTATATGTGTCTATATATAAGGGTAGATATAGGGATACTATATCTAAGCAAGGGGTGATAACATGACCTTGCCCAAGCTGAGTGATCAGCCTGTGGTGTCAGTTTGGATGGCCAGCCAGGGGTGGCATAATTCATGCTGCAGCCCCTGGTAGGCCTTGGATGTACTTATGCCCTGGGTACCTATGGTACACTATACAGGGGATCACAAAGGTGACCCAATCCCAATTAGGTATGTAACTAAAGTACATGGAGTCCATTTTACAGAGAGAGCAGATAGCCTGGGGCCCTGAATAGCAGGATCCCAGGCCAACTAAGTCAAAAACCAGCTAAACACTAGGCAAAAAGTTGGGGTAACCATATAGTCAGATATCCACCTTCCTACAATGATGGATTACTATACCAAACGGTCAGAGGTAAGATTTGTGAGAGAGAGGGACCTCCAGAACGGTTGTTAAGTTTTTGAAAGACGTGTTCATGAAGGAGGGTTTTTCAGATACTCTTGTGACAGATCATAGGACGCAATTTGTTTCTAGTGAGGATGATTTTTTTCTTAAAACCAGTGGGATCAAACACTTGAAGAGCTCACTGTACCACCCTCAAACCAATGGGCTGGTAGAACAAATGAATAGGGTATTGGGGGAATGTATACAGTGGGTGATTGTTAACAATTGTGTTGTAGCCAATGATGTCAAGACCTTGCTTCCGTTTTATCGCACTAATCCTCATGTCACTTTTTGCATTGCTACTTGGTTGTAGAGCTGCAAGTAGTTTCTGTCCTAGTTGGATGAATACATGGGTTAAAGGTATATCGTGGTGTGGTGCGAGTGTGAGAAGTCATTTGAGCCTTACACAGGAGAAGCAAAATAAATATTTTGATTGTAGGAAAAATGGAAAAGAGCTTGAAGTAGTTGTGGGAGATTCTGTTTGTGTAAAAAAAATCTACTCATGTAAAGAAAGGTGGTTCCAAATTTGAACCACCCATCAAGGTTGTGGAAGTAAATGGTGGCTCAGTAAAGCTTGAGAATCGCCAGTGGTGGAACAAGTGTTTGTTGGTTAAGTCTGACAATGCTGTGGATGGGTGTGTTGGACAAAGTGCGGTTGGTCAAAAGATACTTACACAAACTGATCAGATGAGCATGAGACGTTGTTCTAGGGTGAGGAATGTTCCTCTCCGTTTCAGAGACTAACCTATTTTTGGGGAATTCTGATTTTAATGTGAAATGTTTGCTGTACTGTTTATTTACTTGCTATCTCTTTTCCCTTCTGTATCCTTCCTGTTTTCCCTATATTCGCTTGGGTTTTTCCTGTTAACTTTGGGTTATTGAAAGGGAAAACCTATGTAGTGTTTATTACGTGTTTGTCTATGGAATATTGATCCGGTTGGGAATCTCACTGCGTGGGGTTCAGTGCTGAGTGAAAAGATGGTTGGGAGTTGTTTGTTAGACGTGGACCTAGCTCTGCCCTTGGTGGTTCAGCTCGATGAATAAAACAAGTTTCTCAACTTACCTTATCTCAGCGTCTTCTTCACTACAAAAGGCTGTTACATCTGGTAGATAGGTCTTTAGCCCCGTCCACGTGGAAGGCTTACCTACAGACCTTGGGGGAGTTCCTGAAGAATGGGGCTCAGAGAAGGGTAAAGGAGCATGACAGAGTTCCGGACGTTGTCCAATACATACTGGGCCTATTGAAAGATGACAGTCCAGGGTGATGATTTCAGGGAAGCTGGCGGGCATCGCTTTTATGGGCAAACTATGGTGGGGAATCCCCATCTGCAGGGGAGTTGGGGATAAGAATCCTGGAGGGTTGGGCAAGGAAGGCAGGCCCTGAGGGCCTAAGCGGAGGCTTTTGACGTTGGGTACGTTGATGAACGTGATTCAGTGCCTTCCAAGGGTGTGCACTGAGGACCTGGAGACGGGGATGTTTTCTACAATCATGTCCTAGCTATTTTTTGGGAGCTTTTTGGGGTTCAGAACTACTGGGGGGAAAGAGTAGCAGGGGGCTCCTCTGGGAGAAGGTGTGTTTACAAAACAAGGGGATGCAGATATGATTATACAAGTCCAAGACTGATCAGAGAGCAGCAGGGAAGACAGTGTTCTTGAAGGCTTACCCAGTGTCACTTGTTTGCCCAAGGCGTTGTGTAGAGAGAGTTGGAGGCGGGGCGGTTAGCTCGAGCAGAGTTTTCATACACTGGGATGGGAAACCTGTAACAGCTTTCTAATTGCTATCTATCCTACAGAAGGCGTTAAAACTATTAGACGTGGACGCCAGCCAGTTTAGGCATCATTCTTTCAGGAATGGCATGGCAACAGAGGCTAGCAGATGGGGTTGGGGGCCCTACAGAATAAGGGAAATGGTGAGCTGGAAATCTGGTTGCTTTCGGGCTTATATCAGGGTGAGGGTGATGAAGGGATGTAATGGACAGGTTGTCATCTTTATTTCTTTTGAAGATGTGGTTGCCGGTCCCTCGGAGGCAGGAATGTTGGTCTGGATCGTGGGCCACTCGTTTTTAAAATGGGCGGAGCGACATGCTAGGGCGAGATTTCACAGTCACAATCTGGGTTTCAATAAGGAATTATACTCTATCTGGTGGACAGGAAAAGAGGGAATGCGATGGAAGGAGCTGATACCATGCTTGAACAAGCTCAAAGGGGGAGGGAACTGTCCGTACTTTCTTATCATTCATTTGGGGGAAATGATTTGTTGACTCAAAAGGGTTTGGCCATATTTAAGGAGATGAAATGGGGCCTTAAGCAGGCTAGTAAGTTGTGGGTAGGATGCCACACAATGTGGACAGAGTTCATTCCCAGGAGTGTGTGGAAGGGGGCTATTAAACATTCAGTCATCAACAAAGTCAGGGGAAATTGAACAAGGAAATTAGGGCATTTTGCACAGATAATGGTGTTGGCAGGATACAGCATTCATACTTAAAATTTAAGGTTGTGGTGTTTTTTAGAGGGGATGGAGGTCACCTGTATTTTATGGGGATGGAGCTCTACCTGCTCCAGTTGAAGTTAGCACTAGCCAAGGTGTTGGGGTTTGAGTAAGGGGGCCTGAGGATGAGACTTGCTTCTGTTCAGGTAAGACAGGTTCAGGACCAAGGGTGCAGCCTCTGGTCCTAAGTGGTGGTGGGCTGGGAAGTGCCAGAATTTACACAAGTTTGTTGTTTGTCAGCAGCAGTTCAGGCTGAAGGGCAACGGGTAGGGAGTTCACACCAGGACAACATAGGATGTTAAAACATTAGGTAGGAATTTCAATGAAGTTAAAAGGGCAGTTGAGGTAGGAAAAGGGGAAAGGTTTTTAGAGGTCCCACTTTCAGTTGAGCAGCTCTGATGCACGTATGTTATTCAAGTTTAAAGAGGTCATCGGGGGTGGAATCTGTTAGGGGTGGGGAATTTGATCTTAATTTAGTCATGATGTTTTGTGAGGATATAGTTTTGTAAGGCAAAGGCCCGGGTTATGTTGTAATGTGCACCTGTCTCAATAAATCGGCCTTTTTCACACAACTCAGTTGTCAGTGGTCTGTGCTGCCCCCTCTTTCCCAATGCCCAGCAGAGGGAGAAATTATTTGACAACATCGTTGGAGGAGAAAGCCCAACAGTCACCTCTACGTCCCGATGGAGACCGAAAACAAAACAGGAAGTGCTGAGGTAAGGTTAGTTAATTATAGCCCTTAGTCAGAGGGTGGGTGGGGTCAGCAAGAGTTCGGTTTTGGTTCCTGTCTATAATTGATTGAACGCTACCTCATCTTTTTTTTAGGACTGGGTTGAGGATGATGGACGTAGAGGTAATTTCTTTTCGGCCCATTATACCTCGTAGTAGGGACGTAATTCATATATTTAGGTGTTCACAATTTCTCAGGCACCACATAAGACTTGCAAAAACCACTCCAAATACACGAACCATAAAACAAAGGGAATGTTTTTATGATGAATAGCCAGTCATCAAGTAGGCAGGTGAAGTGTTGCCCTTTTTAGGTCTGACTACGCAAAGAAGATTTGCTTTTTTCCCCAACAAATATTTTTAAAACATGCCTACATATACATACAATCACAGAGGGCCTTTCACTTGTTCTTCATTTATTGTGCCAGTTATAGTGAAATTCAGATTTTGTTCCCACCCACCACAGCATCTAGTATAGGGCAGTGGGTCAGTCCATTTTACACATAGGCTGTACTCACCTTGAGTGAGGGGGTTTTGCGTATTTACAGGAAGCTCCACATGGGACAGGAGAGCACACAATGAAGTTCTCTGTAATCCTGTGAAATCGGTATCCATCTGAACGTATGCAAATTCACAACAGCTGAATCATCAACACTTGTAACTATTATGGGTGATTAATTGCCATGCTTGGATGTTATTGACAGACAGCCACTGATAAAACAAAGTCTCCTCTTTTCTTTTCAAAGCTGTGGATAACGGCATTGCATAAAACATCCTAAAATCATTGCAAATGAATACACAACTTTTAAAAGTGCAACACTTTTAACTGTGGAACACTGCGCACAGACTTTCCAAATAAGACAGCTAAACAGCTAAAAGTCGAAAATCATTACAAATTTTTTCCTCTTTTCTGACTTTTATTTCTTTCAATCTTAGTTTTACACTTTTATTATTTCCTCTTTTTCATTGTTGAACTTTTTCCTTACGTCTTTGTATCTTTCTATTACTTTAGTTGCATATATTTGTCACTAACGCGCACAATATATCTGTCTCTAATACACAACACATTCATACTATAAGCTGTCTTATTCGGATACAAGCCTGTGACCTGCATTGTTCTATAACAAGTGCATTAACCACCTGAGCTGTTTTGCATCACATCGATACACACCCACACACACACACATACAAATATACACAAATCACAAGCCTAAGGGCACAAATGCATACTGACCAACAGGCTTACAAACTCACATATGCAGAGGAAAACATACCTTGCAGCACTCAAGCACACATGCCATAAAACACAGATATATGCTCACAGACAAGCATCAAGGGGTCCAAAGAGAAAACCTATAAGTGCTGTTGTACACACACACATACCGATTTGATTATAAGAATTTTAGGATTGACCTCTGAAAACCTTTTAAAAAATAGGCGTCTACATGCATGCACACATATGGGTGACAACCTTGGAATTGTTTTTGCTAAACTTACGAAAAACCATTAAAAGAAAGAAGCACTGACAAAGTCAAAAGCTTAACAGTCAAAGCCAGAGCTATGGGTTCATCAGTGTATCCTACATCATAGCCAACATTCACCAAACAAATTGAGCATCACTGGAGTGTGGAAAAGTAAATTTTGCCATGTTCTGTGTCCCTACGTGTCATCCATCATATGTTATGTGTGCATGACCAATATGCATATGTTATTCCCCATGTCCGATTCAAGACGCAATTACAGTTGTGTCCTCCTCTAGTATGCCAGTTTCCAGTCCTCGTGAATACTACGAATATCAGGCCTATGTAAAGCTACGTTGCCACGTTTCTCAGTGTGCACGTTATTCTATTATAAAGTCCCCGTTTCTAGGCCTCAAAAGGGCCTGGACACCAGATTCAGCTCCTGTCTCCTGAAGCCTCGCTGAGGAGCGATCCAGCCCCCACCTGTATCCTCGACCCTTCACTTACTTCCTGCCTCGCAGTGCCCGGTGCAGCTTGGCTCTGCCTCTGAGTCTGCCAAGACTATGTTATGATTCCAGCTATCAGTTTAGTCCTCCTTCTCTGCATTCCTAAGCTACTGAACTACATCAATAGTTTCCGTCATTGTCTAGCCTATGCGGCTCCATGTTAAGAGAAATACTGTATTTAATGGTCATTTAATATTCTTCATCACGCACTACATGTAGAATAAATGCATGGTCCAGTCTTAGAATCGAGTTAGCCTTTCCCCTCTTGACTTCTGGTTTATATCAACATGTTCTCTAAACATCAGATACTAGATACTGTTTAGGTACATGTCGCTCCGACCCTCCAGACTTTAGTCTCTGCTCCTAGCACAGAGTTCATAGCCCCCAGCTTCTCCTCGTAACACGTCATTGCCAGTTTGCGCGCACCACCAGGTTAGAGGCCCGGCTCCTTAGGAAGCCCCCTCCATGGTTTCCGCCCCATTTATGACATATTCTGTTACGTTTGCATCACATGTCTATGTATACGCCCTGTTACACCTCCTTCTCACCCTTATCTTTCGCGACTGCTACGCGTCACGCCTTCTGCTCCACCCACTGCTACGCCTACTGCAATGTAATGCTATGTGTTTGCGTTATGTATATATGCTCATGTATTGTTATTAAAAGTCAGCGCGCTCATCCCAGACCCAGCCCCAGCAGCTGCTGGGCCCTGTCATCCTATTCCTATGCAGGTTGTCCTGTTCCTGTCCTTTATGCTGTAATAAACCTGCAAAACTCCCACTACCTCGAATCTTGACTCTTATTTATTGAGCTATCTGTTATGATATATGTCTAGTCAAAAATAGGGTATTATTTATTTATTTACCACATAATGGTGCCCGAATAGGGACTTGCCCTTTCCCCACGCGTCGGTGAAGCCACGCCGACCCCCTGACCCTCTGCAGTCGTGACGGAACTCTTCTGCGCAGTGGCAGATATTTCTGCTCAAGTATCCCTCAGGCCCACGGAGGAGACGGAGGAGGAGGTCCAGCATCCAAACGAGACGGTGGAGGAACGCGGCGAGTCCCGACCAGAGCCCAAGCCAAGAGTCCAAGGTCCGAGGTATCCGGAGGTCCACCCGTAACTGAAGTCCGAAGTTCGTCGTCGTAGCAGTCCAGTCCAGTCCGAGGCCTTCCGTTTTTGCTGCCCGGTGAGTACCGTTACTGGGGTGGTATCTAGACAGGGTCAATTTAATTGACTCTGGTCTGTGGGTTGGTGGTACACAGTCCCACAAACGAAGTGTCCACTTCGGTGGATGCGGGTCCTGACGTGTCTCTTTAAGAGACCGGTAAGTTTCGTACTGTTTCAGCAGTGCATCTAGTTTCTGTTCTAGTCAGTTCTGGTCTCGAGAAATTTCAAGTGTTCTGTTCACGGTATTTTCAGGTGGTATTCTGTTCGAACTGTTATTTATAATGTTCTTCATGTATTTTAATGTTGTGGTATGAGTGCGACGTGATTTCGTGTTTTCATTGTGTATTGTATTATGTCCAGATTATAGTCCAGTCATGCCGCTCTTCTCAAAATTACGTCAGTTAAAAACTAGAAAGGGTCTGCTGGAAGCAGCAGTTCCCGTCCCGCCTAGGGACAGTCCAGGTCACTTTATGTATCAGAAACATGGCATAAGTGCCATATTGTATCTAGATTTATGGGTAGAATATACCAAACAGTTAGAAGAAAAGTATAGATGGCCCGTATCGGGTACATGGGATGCCGAATGCATCATGCGAGTAGAAGAAGCATTATGGAAAAAGAAAGCCAGACAGTCACAGAAAGATGCCATCGAGTTATGGCGCAAAGAAGCTCATAAAAGAACCGAAAAAGAAATCAGAAAGACAGAACTAAGTAGAGAATCCCAAGAACGAGCCCAAGAAAGAGAATTAATCGAGATAGGTGAACGAGTTAGAACTGAGCAATCAGACAGACAGAGGAATGCCCTCATTAAGGGTATGTATCCTCTTCTTGCCGAGGGCTTGCCAAAAGCGACCCCGGAGGCATCCAGTAATTTCCCGCCACCGTTAGTTCCGACCAAGCTACGTCACAAACCGACCGCAGCTGATATTTTTATTTCGTCCTATCTGGACGACACAGTCCCCGAATATGCAAATCCTGTTCGCGCTCCGCCAGTCCCTGTAAATCAGGTAATTCCTGCTCCTCCAGACACCGGGGTGCCCTTAACAGCCCCCCCGGGTCAGCCCGCCATACAAGTCCAGCCCACGTTACAATTACCGACCCTGCCAGGACGGAAAGCATCAGTTGATGATTCTAGTTTAGGGGCCGCAGGAGGAGGTCTTCCTCAAACCCCGCCGCCATACAAGCGTTTATCAGCACTCGAATTACATGCTCAAGCATCACAGCGTACTCCTAAAAGTAATAAGTCTGTTGCAGAGATTAGGCAAACCCTTGGCGAATGTGTCTATGACCCAGTTCCAGGCGAGTTTAATATGGTTTTATATTCTGTACGCGTAAGGAGAGTGACCGAGTATCTAGTCACCCTGCCGAATATGAAAGAAGATCTAGACAGGATATATTGTTTCATCCGTACAGGGGATGACCCACAAAGTATTAGTGATGCCATGTCTCAAAGGAAAGCCGAGATTCAGCGCATGATATTAAAGTTCCTAATTAACTGTCTAATAAGAGAACAGGATTACCCGTCTAAAGACCCGGAAGAAATGAAAACTCTAACAAAGTGGAGTGATAATATAGCCGAAGGAAAGCACAATACCATTGGTGCCATGGAAAGTATGTACAAGAAAATCCGTAGAGAGATAATAAAGATACACGAACAGCGTAAAGCAGCACAAGTAAGCGAGAAAGAAAGTACCTCCGATCCTGAAGAGGAAGACGACGAGAATACCGCCAGAATAGCGTATGTAGGAAAATCTAGATTTCCAGATCGCCATTTACGTCTAGAACACAAGCCAATTTTCCATCATCCAGCACCAGAACAAGGTTCCCTAGAACAAGTATTTCAAGCTACCGATCACATTCTGAAATCACGAATCGGTTATAGTGAGTTAAGTACTATGCATGAACAGGAACTAGTCCGATCAGCAGTCAGATGGATTACTGATTCTACCACTTTTCCAGACGAAATAGTGGCACAAATGTTTCTGAAAATGCCCCCAGCCGAGCAGCGACTGGTGGGTATGTATATGATTCAGCACCTCATTACTCTGTATGAGGGTCAACATTCTGATCCAGGCCCGTTACATGATATCCTGAACGAGTTACTCCAGTACAAATGGAGAGGTCTAGGTACCGATTTAATTAGTGTCATTCTAGAACAGCGCCACAAATATAGAACATTCTTGAACCCGCATTTTGTTCATGTCTCACCCCCAGAAAGTAAATCATTCTACATAGACAGACAGAATCCGTTACGAGAAGTCCACCCAGTCAGAGGAGCGGGTGGCGAAATGCAGCGAGTGTTTGTATACACTCCAATCACAAAGATGGAACTCCTCGAAATGAAGAAATTAATTCCCTGTCATGACAAAGATCCAGCAGGGTTCCATAGAGAATTAAAAGACATGCTCCGTATGGGAGAATACACTTACCCAGATATCATTAAAATGTTAAAGGTTCTGCTACCCGCAGGGGTGTATGAAAAGCTAAAGGAAAAAGAATGGGAGGTGGGAGAGAAAAAGATAGATTGGGCAGTCCTAGAAGCAGAAGATAAGATACGTGTACCAGGTACTGGTCTTGGAGAGAAATGTAAAGAATTACCAGAATTATTAATTCAAGTTTTACCCAGATTATTAACAACGAGAAAAGAAGACTGGGATGCAATCTCAGCCTGTAAACAGAAACAAGATGAAGATATTAGTGATTTTTATTCTAGGTTTGAAAAGTGCTTTAGTATCAACAGTGGCCTCAAGACAAGTAGTGAGTCATACCCTCACCTTTTCGTTACCAAATTAGTCGAGAATTCAAGTCCACCAATTAAAAAACGAGTTTTGAAAGTCGAAAGCACCTGGCAAGCAAATACTCCGTCCCAGATGCTCCAGATGCTCCAGTACCACCAGAATAGAATCAGGGAAGAGCAAGAACACGAAAGAAAACGTATGAAAGACACGAAAATGAAAGTGCTAGTTGCACAATCTGTTCCCCAAGACAGTCAGAAGAGGGGTCCGAATCAAGTCAGTCATCCTGCAGCTCCCGTTAAAGGGAACTGCAATTATTGTAAACAGCCAGGTCATTTTATAAATGAGTGTGCAGTTCTGAAACACATTATAGCTACTGGTAAGACCAAAGAAAGACCACGTCCGCCTAGACAGGAACAAGTTTCACAGATTCCTCAGCCACAGAATGCACAACAGACAGTTACAGTACCGCAACCTATTGCTGCAACACAGCATGTTACATCGCAGATGTACCAGTATGCACAGTCTGAGTATCCAGAGTACCAGCCATATTCATGAAACAGCCTAGAGAGGGAGGTAGGCTTGCCTCTCATCGAGATACCTGTAGATCAAGAAGGTCCCTATGTTCACAGTCAAGTATTAGGGAAAGACAGAAAGTTTTTGATTGATACAGGGGCAAGTAGGACCACAATTAGTCATGCCGAAGTTCCAGGGGCTCCGCTCTCAGGCTCAAGAAATGTTTCCCTTGGATTTTCAGGAAAGCCTATCGTTAATGAGATTTCAAAGCCAGTCACTCTAGAAGTAGGTCCATTGTCCCGCACTACTGATCTGTTACTTACTAAGTCATGTCCAGAAAATCTATTAGGCATTAAGACATTGAAAGAGTTAGGTGCAGTTATATGTTGTTCCCCAGAGGGAATACGTCTGTTCCTACGTGACTTTAAGGGTCACTATGTATTACGAGATTTTGATTCAAGACTGTCTAATGTCCCGCAGCATTTATGGGCGCAAGGTCCAACTGATGTAGGTTATATGCAAATCACACCCCATCGTGTGACTCTCAAACCAGGTGTAGTGTTACCACGAATCAGGCAGTATAGATTGCCACCTGAGGCTGTAGCAGCCTTATCCAAAATTATTGACGAGCTCATGGCTCAAGGAGTAGTTGTAGAAACTGACTCCAATGTATGTAACTCTCCGATCATTCCAGTCATGAAACGTACTGATCCAAATGCACCCCCAGTATATCGATTAGTGATTGATTTACGGGAACTTAACAAATGTATTATTCCTCAGTACCCAGTTGTCCCAGATATCTCTTCCCTATTGACAGCCATTGATTCCGAAGCCATGTTCTTTACAGTAATCGACCTCAAGAACGCATTTTTTAGTGTTCCCATCCATCCAGACAGCCAGTTTCTTTTCGGATTTTGTTTAAATGGAAGGAGCTATATGTTCACACGCGCTCCTCAAGGTTTCACAGAAAGTCCTAGTATTTACAGTCAAGCACTTAAGAGACAACTAGACAATATTCACATGCCAACTGACACTGCCCTGCTCCAGTATGTCGATGATCTACTGATCACAGCTCGTTCTGAACGTGACTGCGAGCGAGCGTCACTGACGGTTCTGTATTTCCTAGCCGAGATGGGGCACAAGGTGTCCCCTTCGAAGCTTCAATTCTGTGTCCAGCAAGTGGTCTACTTAGGACACTTACTGTCCAAGAGGGGTAGGCAGTTGACACCAGACCGTATCCAGTTAATAGTGAGTCTTCCTCAGCCCAGGACCCAGAAGGAGGTACGTGCCTTTATCGGCCTTACTTCTTATTGTAGACAATGGATTCCCCAGTATGCATTTCTAGCCAAGCCACTGATACAGTTAACGACACAGGAGGCAGCCGTATCGACTGTCCTCCCTTGGACATCTGAACATACACTTAGTTTCAACGAGTTGAAGAAAGCTTTATGCCAAGCTCCAGTTCTAGCTACACCGAACTACAGTAAGCCTTTTACACTTTTCGTCACTGAACGCGAAGGTACAGCATTATCTGTTCTCACACAAGATCAAGCAGGACAAAACAAGCCCTGTGCTTATTTTTCTAGCATACTAGATCCAGTCGCCCAGGCTCTGCCTGCGTGCCTCAAGTCGGTTGCAGCCACAGCACTAGCTATCAGACAAAGTGATTCCATAGTTTTAGGACACTCCTTGACAGTACAAGTCCCACACTCCGTGGAAGTTCTTTTAAATCGAACACAAACACAGCACTTGACAATTGCACGTTTAACAGGTTATGAATTGACACTGTTCCAGCCACACATAGAAATCAGACGCTGCAACGTCCTGAACCCTGCTACACTGTTACCATCAGCTAGTTCAAATTCTGCCACACATGATTGTGTGGAAGTAGTTAACATTACGACAAAGCCAAGACAAGACCTGACAGACATTCCGTTACCAGATCCTGACCTGACACTTTATGTGGATGGTTCATGTATGAGAACTAGTACAGGAGAACTAGTCGCCGCGTATGCAGTGACTACTGACACTGAAGTTATTGAAACACACCGTATTGATACTCTGTCCGCTCAAGCAGCAGAGCTAGTTGCTCTGACACAAGCCTGTATACACGCCAAGAACCTGAAAGTTAATGTTTACACAGATTCACGTTACGCATTTGGAGTTGTACACGACTTTGGAGTGCTCTGGCAGGAGAGAGGTTTCATGACTTCTCATGGAACCAAGATTCAGCATGGTCTCCTTATTCAAGCTCTGTTAGATGCAATACATTTACCGACATCCATTGCTATTATGAAATGCAAAGCACATACGAAGGTCACTGATATTATTTCCCAAGGTAATGATTTAGCAGATCGCACAGCCAAGCTTACAGCACAGACTCCAGACATTCCAGTTAACATGACACATACTCCAGATCCGATTACATGTATGACAGTTAAGGACCCTACACAAGATGTCATAGATATCCAGTTACATGCTACTCCCGAAGAAATCAAGAAATGGTCCGAACAAGGAGGGGTCCAGACAGATCAAGGATGGTTAACAAAGGGTAGAGCCACATGGTTTCTCCCCGACTCTATGGTTCAAGTCATCATTAATACCGCACATAGTCCAGCACATTTAGGAGAAAAAGCTATGTTAGACAGTATCCAGAACATTTGGTTCAACAAGCATTTACGAGCTGCAGCCAAGCAGAAAGTCCGTACCTGTATGATATGTTGCCAGTTTAATCCAGGTAAAAGTGTCCCGGTGGAACAAGGTGGTTTCCAGCCCCCTGACCACCCTTTTGAAGTCCTCCAGATGGATTATATTCAGATGGAGCGATGTCGAGGTTTCAAGTATGTCCTTGTAGTTGTATGCGCTTTGTCCAGATGGACAGAAGCATATCCAGTCCCAGATTACACAGCCGCGACCACTGCCAAGCAGTTGGTTCGTGAGTTTTTCCCTCGATATGGACTCCCTAGAGTCGTATATTCTGATAACAGTCAGCCATTCTCATCTGAGTTGATGAAGCACGTTTCCCTGTTGTTAGGGTACCAGTGGAAGTTTCATTGTGTACGCCATCCTGAAGCAGCCGGTCTAGTCGAGAGACATAATCAGACTCTGAAAATTCGAATTGCCAAAATATGTAAAGATAAGGGTGTGGACTGGCTAGTAGCTCTGCCAGTTGCTTTGTTTTATATGCGCATGGTCGCACATTCCAGATCAGGTCTGTCCCCGTATGAGGTCGTATTCGGCCGCCCCCCTAACATGTGGGGTACTCCTAGACCCCGAAGTATTACTGATGTTTCATGTAATATGCTGACAGATTACCTAGCTTCCTTGATGTCTGCCCTCAACTCATGTCGTTCACAGGTTGCCGCCACATTTCCAGACAATACCGAGGTGGCACCGCATGAAATCGTTCCAGGTTCGATGGTGCTCGTACGTAACTTCGACAGATCAAGTCCGCTGGAGCCACGTTGGAAGGAGCCCCGTCAGGTCCTCCTCACCACCCGTACAGCTGTGAAATTGGAAGGACGCCGCGGCTGGGTGCACCTTTCGCACGTCAAGAAATTCTACGGATTGAAACCGGTCTCCAAGAACATTTCCCAGGATATCAAGACTTGTCAAAACATTGTTCCTAAGGACTGTCCCGCAAATGACATTGATTCAAAACCCCCCCTGTTAGAGAAAACTCCGCAGCAGGAGTATAAACAGAAACTACGGTCTAGTAAATTAAGTCAGCCAGTTTGATTGTCTAAGTCCTCCCCTAGGTGAAACGGTTAGACTGTTTCTGGCATGTATAAAATAGACCCCCATAGTGAGAGAGTTAGTCAAAACTCAATCCGATGTATCGTTTTTCTAAGTTTCATATTATTTCTCAGCCTTTTGATTTCCTGCACTAGTTACGCATTTTTCCTGTGTTTTCCAGTTCCTCATGTAAATAAGCCTTCTAATGTTACAGTAGAGCACACGTTTAGTGATCTGCCTCCTCACGAATATTCATACCGCCTCGCTATGCGTAACAATACATTTATCCGCATGTTACATTACTCACACCAGGCCAGCAATGCCACTAATTGTTGGGTGTGTGGTCGACTCCCCCCTTTCCAGACGTCAAAGGGAGTTCTGCCACTCTTTCCTTATCCTTTTTCACATAATGGTTCGTGTGGAGCATGGTCCACGTTAACGTCATCCTCAACAGACATGTCTTTTCTTAACAGCACATGTTTCCCAGACAAGCAAGGTCTCCCCCACAGAACAGGTTTAGATCTAGAAAATGAAGTGTATAATTTAGGTAACTATTCTTCGAATTTCATGGTCCTGAATGTTCAGTCTGATACTACTCCAGACTCACCTGCTATTTCAGTATTACCAGTCAAAGGCGAATTATGTGTTCGTAATTATGGTTCCGTACACGTAGGACATAGTGATTGTACTACTATTGTCAAGTATAGTGACAGTGGGAAATCTATTTTTAAAGCTTCACGTCATTCTTATTTTGTTTGTGGTCAAACCGCATATGTTCGTCTGCCCCTCGATTGGGAGGGAACCTGTTACATTGCCTTCCTACTGCCACCTGTTTTCCTAGCCCCACCTGATTATCATAGAAATACACATCTAGTACATACTAGACACAAGAGAAATCTCCCGATTGTCGACTATACTGAAACTGCTGCAGAGCAATTCATTGATATTGATAAAGGTGTTTTCCCTTATTTAGGTACAGTTGTAAATAGTAAGCTAATCCGTAGGTTAACAAGAACCCTTGAAGCTGTAGTAGATGAGACTGCCTCCGCTCTAGGTAACTTAACCGAAGAGCAATCCTTTATGAGAATTGTTGTGCTCCAGAATCGTCTCGTCCTTGACGTCATACTGGCCGATAGGGGCGGGGCCTGTAGAGTCATCGGATCCAGTTGTTGCATTTTCATTCCAAATAACGCGCCGTCTGTTTATTCAGCTATAACCAGACTTCATAAAATTGCCCATCTATTACACCAAGATCCAGGCACCTGGACATGGTCCGGTTGGTTCTGGAATATAATTTCCGCCTGGGGATGGAAAGTCCTGTCCTTCCTAGGTATTGCAGCAGCGATCATATTCAGCTGCTGCCTCTGTATACAATGTGGCCCTGCGATTTGCGGCATGTGTGCTACATCCTGCATTCCTAGTATAACTCCTAGTTCCAAATCCCGTTCCAGGATAATTCGAGACGAGCAAATGATACTGTATGAAATGATAGACGGTATCATGAATATTGATGTTTCCTGATGGAAACGTAGTGACAAGGAGGGAATGTGGAAAAGTAAATTTTGCCATGTTCTGTGTCCCTACGTGTCATCCATCATATGTTATGTGTGCATGACCAATATGCATATGTTATTCCCCATGTCCGATTCAAGACGCAATTACAGTTGTGTCCTCCTCTAGTATGCCAGTTTCCAGTCCTCGTGAATACTACGAATATCAGGCCTATGTAAAGCTACGTTGCCACGTTTCTCAGTGTGCACGTTATTCTATTATAAAGTCCCCGTTTCTAGGCCTCAAAAGGGCCTGGACACCAGATTCAGCTCCTGTCTCCTGAAGCCTCGCTGAGGAGCGATCCAGCCCCCACCTGTATCCTCGACCCTTCACTTACTTCCTGCCTCGCAGTGCCCGGTGCAGCTTGGCTCTGCCTCTGAGTCTGCCAAGACTATGTTATGATTCCAGCTATCAGTTTAGTCCTCCTTCTCTGCATTCCTAAGCTACTGAACTACATCAATAGTTTCCGTCATTGTCTAGCCTATGCGGCTCCATGTTAAGAGAAATACTGTATTTAATGGTCATTTAATATTCTTCATCACGCACTACATGTAGAATAAATGCATGGTCCAGTCTTAGAATCGAGTTAGCCTTTCCCCTCTTGACTTCTGGTTTATATCAACATGTTCTCTAAACATCAGATACTAGATACTGTTTAGGTACATGTCGCTCCGACCCTCCAGACTTTAGTCTCTGCTCCTAGCACAGAGTTCATAGCCCCCAGCTTCTCCTCGTAACACGTCATTGCCAGTTTGCGCGCACCACCAGGTTAGAGGCCCCGGCTCCTTAGGTAGTCCCCTCCATGGTTTCCGCCCCATTTATGACATATTCTGTTACGTTTGCATCACATGTCTATGTATACGCCCTGTTACACCTCCTTCTCACCCTTATCTTTCGCGACTGCTACGCGTCACGCCTTCTGCTCCACCCACTGCTACGCCTACTGCAATGTAATGCTATGTGTTTGCGTTATGTATATATGCTCATGTATTGTTATTAAAAGTCAGCGCGCTCATCCCAGACCCAGCCCCAGCAGCTGCTGGGCCCTGTCATCCTATTCCTATGCAGGTTGTCCTGTTCCTGTCCTTTATGCTGTAATAAACCTGCAAAACTCCCACTACCTCGAATCTTGACTCTTATTTATTGAGCTATCTGTTATGATATATGTCTAGTCAAAAATAGGGTATTATTTATTTATTTACCACAGGAGCACAGACTGTTTGATCTTTTTTTAAATAATTCGAGGTAGGCAGTTCGATCCTGGGGCCCCGTCACTCCGGCTGTTTCTTAGTATCTTCAGTGTCTCCACCCTGGTTACTGTTATATTACTGTCCTCCAGATCTTCTAGGGAGTTCTTCTGCTGGTCGATGTAGAAGGTCTGAGTTTTGACTGAGTCTACGTATAATTTCTCCACATGCTGCTCCCAAATGATTGCTGGAACAACATTCTACTTGCTGTACTAGATGGTTGCTAAGCTATTTATGTATTTCCATAGTTCTGTAGACTTGCTGGGAGGTTGCAAAGAATATATGTGTTTTCACTTTTCCTGTGTTTCTTGTTGTTTGCGGCTCCATGCAATTCTTTTATATTGGTTTCTGGCCCCGTTCAGTATGCTTTCTGCGGCTAGGGTTCTTTCTTTTCTATGTGGTTGTTCAGCGCGTCGATGCGATATTTTGCTCTTTTGATCTTTTGTGTTCCAGGGATTCTATTATATTAGTAAGCTTGTCCAGCAGTGAGGCCACTGCACTGCCCTTTTGTTTTATGATCCCATGATCCAGTTGTGAGAGTGTTTTTCCAGCCTTCGTGTTTGTTGGGTCCCATTTAATTATTTTTATCAGCGGGCCAGCGTATGTTTCGGACTTGCAGTCGGCTGGGTTATAGTTTTTGTGGATATTTGCACTTATGTTGACATCTATAGTGATCAGATTATGATTATCTTCGATGTCCATGATAAGTTGTGCACCTTTTTAAGTGGCTCCCAACTTAGAAAGATATAGTCAAAAATGTATATGTCTTAGTAGGTGTGGCTCCACTTAATCTGCCGACCCAAGGTATGCTTGTAGGATCATTCTTTTTTTTTTTTTGCAGAGTTTTATATAGCGCGAACTATACCCGAACCGTATCAGGTATCAGAGCGCTTACATAGCACCAGTTACGTTACATGAGGACAGACACACATTCATTTTAGGCACGGGGAGATTAAGCGATTTGCCCACAATCACATTCACAGGAGGTTTTTGGCATCGTTACCGAGACTCGAACCCAGGTCCGAGGTCGAGCGCCCTAGCCGTTAGGCCAACTCCTCTCCCCAGAGATGTTTCAAATTGGTCTTATTTGCGGGTATTAAAGTTGCCAGACTGATTTCCTTGGTGCTCAAATAAAAATGCCTTTATTTGTTCAATTATGTTTTACACTTAGGCCAATTTTGTGTCTCTGTGAGTTTATATACAGGTTTATCAATGATATTGACTTGGAGAGTTCATCTAGTGCTAGACTATTCAGGTTTGCTGCCTGTATGTTCAAGGTGTTATTCGACCATTCTCTGATTTTCACTAGCAAATCTGGTTTCACATAGATTGCGAGGTCACTCATATGTCTTCCAAACAGGTTTTTTTTGTGTGGTGGTATATATCTGGTTTGGAACACTGGAATAGGAATGGGGAGGGACGACCACGTTTCTTGCATACATACGATGTCTCCTGTATTTAGAAATTCCAGTGTCTTGTCATCTGTCGTGAGGGAGAGTAGGCCGGCCACGTTCCAGTTAATTATCCCTAATTAGCTTTTTTGGGGGTTTGTTTTGGGTTGTTTTTCCTTTTCTCCCCTAGGAATTTTACTTCCCTCTAGTCGTATAGGGCTGTTGGGATACAGGCCCGTCCAATTGTTCTGGGTATATGTGTCTTTTTTGCTCCTCTGTCTTAAGATTTTCACTCCTGCTATTGAGCAGTCGAATTTTGATTATGCCCCCACCCCCAAAAAAATAAGTTTTTTGGGTTCCTCTTAAAATTGTACTTACCTCTTAGGGAGGGGTTCTGCTGTGTGCTGCCTCCCGACAGCAAGCACTGATATTTTTCCGTAGTTGGTTTATTGATTAATATGCCCGAATCCTTGAATTGCTCGCTTTCTCAAAGAATTTTCTGAACATCAGAGTTACTTCGCCATTCACTTAGTGTACATTCTTTTTGGCTGATGTTTGAATAGCATTTAAATTTAACTGAGATTAAGTGTGACGCAGTAAGATGGGATATGATAGGGAGGGGAAGTTGTATAGTAGGTGTAATATGTTGTAGTCCACGCCGCTTTTGTGTTAAATTCTGGGCTGAATATTAAGGTTGTGAGGTGCAATGTCGGTAGATATTCCCTGTTTGCACCCTTCCCCACTGGCGTGTCTAACTGAGTGATGAGCCGGTCATTTTTTTTGGGTGTGTGGTGGGTCAGGACGGTCGACATTTGGTGCAGACTGATGTGCCATGTTCCTTTGTTTATTAACTTTGTTGGCCAAAACTTACCCCGTCTCTTCTTTCGTGTATTGTCTCGAATCTTTGAGTTTGCTCTATTTCTGATAGTCGCCCAGTGGTGGTATTATTCAAACCTTTCCTTTATCATCAACTTATCCAAACTCAATTTCTGGGCGTATCACTTTTACCTCTCATTGCTTCATTTTCAGTGGCAG
The DNA here is from genome assembly GCF_964261635.1 of Lissotriton helveticus. NCBI lineage: Eukaryota > Metazoa > Chordata > Amphibia > Caudata > Salamandridae > Lissotriton > Lissotriton helveticus. Next base: position 1,506,162,851 of record NC_136057.1, read on the forward strand.
TTCCTTTGCTAAGGCATAGGAGTGTCACCCCACTGATCAAAAGGAAAAATAAAATGATAACATATTTTTATTATAATTTTATTTTTCCTATTGAAGTCAGTGGCTCTCGGGCAGGTCTAGCCAGAGCAGGGACAGGAGTGGTTTGCACTTCTTAGGTGCTCATAACTACTTGGCCGTCTTGCGTACTCTTCATCGTTCCAACCAGGCTTGCTTTACACAACCTGGTGAGGAGCATGCAAAGCCTCCCAATCCCCTTCTGAGCGCAGCGATTGATCGCTCAGACAAATTGCAACCCTGCATTGTAGCATTTTGATTGGCTATAGGGGGGCCTGAGAGCCCAGGTGCTTCCTGCTGCTGGTGGAGATCGGAAGAAGAGACGGGAGAAGAGGCGACGGCCAGCCAAGGTAAGTGCTTTTTTTTTCATTTCCTTCCTGCACCCCCCCCCCCGCCGCCTACACCCCCGCCTCACCACTTCCGATCAGTAGCAGCTCCTACTGTTCATTTTCCTTAACAATGACATTTGAAACAGAAGTCTTTCGAATTGAAGGTAGAGCAATACAAAGAAAAGCCTTGCTGATATGTGGTTCAATAGTCTACAAAGCTGCTGCAAAGTGAATTGCCTTTTGGCTCATTGAAGGCATTCTCACTTGCGTGGATACTGATTTACATCAGATTTAGCCTTCCTTTCTTAGATTTTTTTTTATGCTATCATATTCAATCCCTTCTGGCCAACCTAATTTTTCATATTTCAACAACAGGAGAGGTATGGCTGGGAGTCACTCGTCTTCCCCTCGTAGACACTGTTAAACAACAAAAGAGTGCCTTACGGTGCAAAACAAAGGGACAAGTGAAATAAATAAAGTTTGCAGCCAAAATAGAGGGTATGTGATTGATGGAAAAATCTCTGTTTTTAAAAAGAACCCTCACTCACCAACCTAGCTCGTGACATGCTTCATCATCGGGTTCCCACCAGGGAGACCGAATGTCTCCCCGGTGTGCTACAACGCCTGATTTACAGAGGAGCAGGTTTGTTTGGACTGTGAAGTAGTGCCCACGATTGTGACTGGTGATTTTAAAAGATGGCAAGCTGTTCCCAAAACTGATTTTAATAAAGGGCCAGCAAGCGATCGTTAAAAACAGGTGAATCGGACACGTGTTGGTTTTAAAATTGAACCAAATGAATCCTAAAGATGTGAAGAAAGGTCGACATGTTTTTAAAATCACCACTCACAATCCTGGGCACTACTGCACAGTCCAAAAAACCCGCTCCGCTGTAAATCAGGCATTGTAGCACACCGGGGAGACATTCGGTCTCCCTGGTGGGAACCCAATGATGAAGCACGTCACCAACTAGGTTGGCTAGTGAGGGTTCCTTTTAAAACAGAGGTTTTTCCATCAATCACAGACCCTCTATTTTAGCTGCAAACTTTAGTTATTTCACTTGTCCCTTTGATTTGCGCCGTAAGTCAACCTTATTTTTCTTCATTGTGCCTCGTTGACCATGATCACCACATTTTAAATCACCTTGAAATAATTCAGTTGAAGATGGGCAATGTACACAAAACACCTCTAAATCGTTTAAGAGAGCATAACTCTATATGTAATAATAAAGGCTTTTATAGGAGGCACAAGAAAACTGGCTTGCCCTTGAGACATTGACAAAATGTTTAGGGCAGAAAGAGTCTGGTTCACTAATTTTAAAAACGGCCTTTCAGTGCACTAATATATTCTAATGTGCTGAAGTGAAACAATCAAAAATATGCTTTTAAATGTAAAGGATTGTACCTCAGCTAGAATTGCTATACTAAAGTAAAATAAAGTAACAATCAGCAATGCTGTCACCAGAGCGCAAGTGGTCCTGGCTGAGCTAAGAGCTGTTCTCTTTAGTTTTCATGGCGTTGCTCATCCAGAAAGGTTGCAACCTTTTCTGTATGGAATTTAGCTACTGAACTCAGACCGGATAACCTGTTCCTAATGATAATGTGACTAGGCCTGGTCCCTGTCCTTCCTCCACCAGTTGTGACCCTGCAGAATCTTTGATGAAAGTTTTCTTTCTAAACCTACGTGGAACTCCGTTGAAGTGCCATGCTTAGAACAAAAGGTTCTTCGTTCACTTAATAGTATTGCTGAAAAATATGGTGTCAACTTTATAATGGGGATATTATTTAACCCTCACTAAAGCCCGATATTGTCAAAGGGATTTAATTGAATCTGAGAAACCAGGCAACCTGAATGAGCGTCACTCTGAGTAACATGTTGAATACATATGGCATTGCAAATGAAAGTAAGGAAAGTAAACTTGTTATGTAATATTTAGGCAAGAGGGCCTAAAAGGTATTGTTTGATAATGATAAAATGTATATATCTGGGAATAAATATCTGAAATGATTGTGTGAGGTTAAAGGCAGACTTGAACGTTCTGACTACTGAGGTTTGAAAAGCAAACTTGAAACTACTGACTATATTTCATTTATCCCCATCATAAGCTAAGTTGAAAAATTATTTCAAAGTGTGTGGGAAAGTTAGTGCTTCATACTCAAGGGTGATTTAGAGTTTGGCGAGAGTATTCTGTCGATATGATGATAGAGTACTCTCTGCCAAACTGAAGGTCCCCTAGCCTGATTTAGAGTTTGTCAGTGACAGCCACTACTCTGTCTCCATTGCTGACATAGGTTTGGCCATTTGACTGGGTGGGTGGTTGAATGGTCAGTTTTCACTGTCTCTCATCAACGAGTAAAACCTAGCTGCAGGGGCCCCTAAAAACCACAAAATGGTCTCCACACCATGGGAGACAACTCCCATGGTGAAGGCGTATTTTATTTTTTGCATTTTCAAAAACAAAATACAGCTATGGAATTTTGTTTTTGAAAATACTAAAAAATGTTTGAAGTTTTGATGGATGATACCGTCATGTTGACAGAGCCGTCCATCAAACTTCAAACACATTATGACGGTGATTCCTGCCAATGGAAAGAGATGTCTTCTGGACCCATGGGCGGACATCAGTAGTATTGGTGTATGGTTACTTTCTCAGGACCATGGAGTATTTTACTCCCTCGCCCTTAAGGAGTTATTACTGCACTCTAAACCCTAAATCAGGCCCTCGGTCTGAATTATTGGGAAGTGTAAAATGTGATTGTAGCTATAGAGCACCTGATTAACTGACTCAATGGTTGCTCCTGAGTCCTCTGTCTGTTTGTTTTTGAATAAACATAGGAAATGCCTTAGAATACTTTTGCCTGTTTGGAAAAAATGCAGTTCATGATGATTAATTTATATAATTCTGCCATAATGTATTATGGATACAAAGCTTTTAAGATGATTTTGTTTTAATAATATCTTTTTCTAATGCGATTAATGTAATGTTTACACAGACGAAATGACACAATAAATTCAAATTTTAAAGGCAATTACAACATTTCATTGAAAGCAATGTGTTTACTTCATAGAAGTGATGTTTTCCTTGTCTCACCTGCACAGGAAAGTTGTTGCCATCGTTCTCACAGCTTGGTGGTTGACAATCAGCCAGGCCCTGGGGCGAAAATTCTATGTCATGTGTAACCCACTGGCCCCATATCATGAAAATCTGAGATCTCTCACTGTCGAGTGTCACATCCTTCTCTGGGTACTTGGCTATCTTGTTTGACACGTCTCGAACCTAAGAAAGTAAAACAAGATATGGTATTAGATTAAATTAAAAAAAAATCAACCACAAAGACTTGTAGGAAATAAAATGAGTTCTAGGTGATTTATTGAGCCAAGCACTCTTCTCTGCATTCTAAACAATCTTCAGTACTGCATCTCCTTTCTTGCTAAGTTCTTTCTTTTCTAAGTCATCTTTTTATTACATGTTTGCCTATGTAGAGCACTATCGACATTACCTTACAGCTTCCACACAGATCCGTTAGACAACAATTGGTCCACTCGGAAGAGTCTCACATTTACCAGAATGCCCAGTACAGTTTGTACCTTGACTCTTGGCTTTTGTCCCTTTCTCAGTACCTGACCCACGACCCCCCCCCTCCAGGACATTCGTTGGTGTTTACTCGGGAATCCCCGGGACTCATAGTTGAGTTTATCATGTATGCAACATAGGTCAATTTCTTCCCTGCAGCCAGACGAGTGCACTGTCCCATTTCGCTATTACCAGTCCCAGTTTGATGGGGGCTCTTTCGGCATGAGTGTATCCCTCATCATCTACTAGTTGGAGAAGAGCTACTTTACGGGTTAGGGTCATTGAGCATCTAAGGACGGCTTCCAGCATATCTCCCGCCACTTTCCAGAATAGCCTGAGTACTGCAAGTTCCATACCATGTGAATAAAGTCACCCACAGCACTCCTGCACTGGAGGTAGCTGGCGTTGCAGGTTCCATGAATGCGCCACATGCATGTGGGATTCAGGTAAATTCGGTGTAGTTATTTGAATTTTATGAGTCAAAAGCATGGCGTCAACGCCATATCTTTAGGCCCCATCGGGCCATTGCCCATTCCATGTCTAACACACATAAGTTTCCCATTGTTCCTATAGCCACAAGAAGGAGTCAGGTGTGTTTGGTACTCGAGACTTGTATAGTAAAGATATTGAACTCTTTGGGGGAGTGGGTTCATTGTGATCATTGCCTCTAACGGGCTAAACTCTGGGAGGTCTGTGAGTAGGATGAGGTAGGGTCTGAAGGTATGGCCGAGTTGTAGGTATTGAAAGAATTGTGTGTGTTCTATGATAAATTCCTCTTGAAAGATGTGACCCAGGTGGTAATACCAAGTGTATCCCATCTGCGAAATCCTTGTATCAACGTGATCTCTGGTACAGGTGGGGGACCGCAGCGAGACCAGTCACACCTCAAACCAAACGGGCATTTACACGCTCATCAACATATATAACTGATTCTGCAAAAAGACCCAATGCAAGCCAAAATTCTCTGGCCGTAATTATTAAACCTCATAAACACAACAGATTTTAGTTTTCATCTCAAGTTACAATATATACAGTACAGCATTTTGATTATCACATGGATATGACTAATATATGAAATTTCCTAGCAAATAGTCAACAGCTAATGCATGAATTTTCCTAGCAAATACTCCGAAGGAGTCATGATTGACCACCCCTAAGGTCCCTGTGGCATCGACTGATTCAATTGACTTGGACCCAGGACAAAAAACCTTGCTGGTCCCTTCATAAGTTGTTCTCTACAAGGCAAACTTACCTGCCCTATCAAGACAGGGGGAATTTGGGCTAGCATACCAGCTGGTCCCCCAAACAACCATGACAGTGCCACCCAATACAGGGATTCGCCCTGGCACCATTGGGAGAGGTGCATTGGCAGCCGGGCCATAGCTTGGTCCCCTGATGCAGCCACCAACCCCCAGTATTCCCAGGGCCATGTAATAGAGTACCCTGGCCGGCTATGGACAAACACTGTAGTGGGCGTCCGCAGCCTTCGAGAAGATACCATAGTACCCTTGTCCCGGCTTTACCTAAAAGCTTAAAAATTCAATTCCATTTTGAATTTGCCTGCACTTATATTCCAGATGCCCAGGTGTCTACCTGTTTTGTGGCTAAACATGACTCCTCCCTTGCCACAGGCCTGGGTAGTTCCCTGACTGACCAGGCCTCCCCCAGAGTCTGTGGCTTAGTGTTCCGCGAAATGCCATGGAGCGAACGGCCATCAAGTTCGCTATACACAACTTGTTGCCCCAGGCTGACCAATGAAACAACAGCTGTACCACATCCAAGGGGACTGACCAATTTTTTCGGACCTTTAGGGACCAATCTCAACAGGGCACCTCAGGATGATGCTGGACCATGTAATGTCCAAGCCCACACACTCTAAGTCCTGAAAATAGGCACACCTTCCAATATTGTTAAATCTTTGCCTCCGATGTAGAGGATGACGACTGCTGTTGGCTGTATCCTCCTGCTTGCGATCTCACAGAGTTGCTGAGATAGACCCTTCAAGCAAAGACTGCCCGCACATCCCTGTAGAATGGAAGGTCTGCTTCTGTTGCCTGTCTGCAAAACCGGTTCTGGACCAGACTTGACTTGAATGGCACCTGAAAGCCTGACCAAGGAACCATGCACTGGCTGTAGCCCTGTGACTTAATGACAAATCGACAGGATTCTTCCTGCACCAGGATAAAGACCTTCTCCGGGGGCGGACATTGCCCCCCTCCTAAAGGCTGGTCCTTGTATTTCTGTGTCCTAAAGTCTTGTGAAGAGTGTGGGGTGAGAAACAGTACTGAATGCTGCAAAGATGTTGAGGCAGATGAATGTTGCGATTTGGTATGGATGTTGACTGTGGCTGTGTCTGTGATGAGGGCTGTTTTGGTGCTGTGGTTGCTGTGGAAACCTGACTGCATGCTCTCCAGGAGTTGGTGAAGTTTGAGGTGGTTGGAGAGTTGCTTCTGGATCACCTTTTCCATGGTTTCACAAGAAAGACGTTGACGTCAGCTAGTTTCTACCTCTCTGCGAAGGTTTCGTTTGTATTTGAGGTGTTGTTGATGGTTGTGAGTGCATGGCTGATTTTAGTCCCTCCTAGGTTGTAGATGTAGTTGGGGCACGAATCTGGGGGGCCCCAGAGTGGACTACCTTCATGATCGAGGCTGTGTCTTCATTAGTTAATGGGCTCCAGTCAGTCAGGTATTTCTCCTCAGTGATGGTGTTCACCTAGTCAATGAGGTCTGCTGGGTTGGACTGAGAATCAATTTTGCTGTAGATTTTCGATAGTTTGCTGTTGAAGTAGTCTGAGAGGTTGTTGCAGAGTTCTTCCAATGGGGTGATGGTGTTGGTTGTGGCTGCAGGGTCTGTGAATTCTTTAACAATAGAGCATAGTTCTTGGCAGTTGCTGAAGCTATTTTCTATTCTCAATGCCAGAGACATTTTCTTGATTTACCTCAGATGGTTGTGGCAATGTCTGAGTGCGGCCTTGAAGGCGGTTCGACAGTGGTTTCCTGGCTGGTTTGAAGTTTTTTTCTCAAATTACTTGCAGTGGCATTTGTATTCCTTGAGGTCATCAGTGTACCAGGTGGCTTGCTTGTTTGGTGTGTTTGATGGATGTGAAGGTGTTGGCGTAGTCTCAAAACCAGTTGTTGAATTTTCTTATGTCACTGTTTAGGTTGTTGTTAGTGTCTGGTTGATAGGTATTGAGGTTACTGGGCCAACTAGTTTCTGTGACTTTGTTCCAACTGCGCCAGGGTGCAATGGGATCCAATGTTTGTTCAGCGGTGTGTGTAGGGGTTCAGCGGTTATGCAGTCTAAATATCTAGTTTTATTTATTGAGTGGACATAATATCGAGTTGAGAATATCGAGTCGGCAATAATATCGAGGTAAGTAATATCGAGGTAAGTTATATCGATTTTTAAAGTAAAAAAAAATATCGAATGTAGTAATATCGAGTAGTTAATGTCGAGTATGTAAAATATCGTTTTAGTTTGTTAGTAATTAATATCGAATGTAAAAATATAGAGTGTCAGAATATCGAATGTCAAAATATAGAATGTTAGAATATCGATAGACAAAATATAGAGCGTAAGAATATAAATATTTGGATTTTATATTATTAAATATTTTAGTTAAGTTATTAGAATGACTATATTTTTTATTTAATTTATAATAAATAATGTAAAAAAATTTGTTATCAATAAAAAAATGGTATTGAAATTTAGGAGCGGGATGTGGGTTTTTAGGGGTATAGGGTGGGGAGTGTTTTAAAAAATGTTAATTTGGAAATAATATTTGTTATGTTTTTTTTATTTAAATGAAATATATTTTTATATGTAAAAAATGTATAATAAAATTTAGGAGCGGGATGTGGGTTTGTAGGGGAATAGGGTGGGGAGTGTTTTAAAAATTAGATTTTTTAAATGTATTTTTTAATTTGTTTAAATAAATAAATTTAAACTTAAAAAAAATTATAATAAAATTTAGGAGCGAGATGTGGGTTTTTAGGGAAATAGGGTGGAGAGTGTTTTAAAAATGTTAATTTAGAAATATATTTTTATAATCTTTTTTAATTAAATTTTTTTTTTTTTAAATTATTAAAATTTATAATAACATTTTGGAGCCAGATGTGGGTTTTTAGGGGAATAGGGTGGGGAGGTTTTTAAAAATGTTAATTTTTAAAAATATTTTTGTTTTTAAATTATTTTTAGAAATTTATGTTTACATTTTTACATTTTTAGAATAAAATGTATGAGTGGGATGTGTTTTTTTTTAGGGGAATATGGTGGTGGGTGTTTAAAAAATTAAAAATTTGAAATTTTAAATTTATTTCAAATAATTCGAAATTTTAAATTTCTTTTAAAATTTTTAAAAAATTTAATTTTGGAACGGGATGTGGGTGTTCAGGGGAATAGGGTGGGGAGTGTGTAAAGAATGTTAATTTAGAATATTTAGATTTTTTTTTTTTAAATTCATTTACAGTATTTTTTAAATTTTTAAATTTTAAATTAAAATTTAGGAGCCGGATGTTTTTTTTTAGGGGAATAGGGTGGGTAGTGTTGTCAAATTTAGAATTTCGAATTTTTTTACAGGAAATTTTTTAAAAACAAATTTTATTTTGAAATTATTTTAAAATTTATAGAAAAATGTTATTAGTGGAATGTGGGTTTTTAGGGGAACAGGGTGGGGATTGTTTAAAAAAGGGAAATTTGATTTTGGTTTGGAACATTTTAATAAATTAAAAAAATTATAATATTTTAAACAAATTAGAATACAATTTAGGATTGGGATGTGTGTTTTTAGGGGAATAGGGTGGGGAGTGTTTAAAAATAGTTATTTTGAAATAAAAAATGTAGATTTTTAAAATATTTGTACAAAATATAATATTTTAAACAATTTTGAATAGAATTTCGGATTTGGATGTGTGTTTTTAATGGAATAGGGTGGTGAGTGTTTACAAAAAGTGAAATTGTGAATACAGTATTTAACGCTTTTATAAAAAATAAAAATTATAAATGATTTTTTATTTTGAAAATAAAAATTGGGAGTGTGATGTGTATTTGTAGGTGAATAGTGTGGGCAGTGTTTTAAAAGTGTGCATTTGTAAATATATATTTTTTTAATTTTAAAAATATAATTAAAAAAATTAAAAAGATTTGGATTTGTTCATTATATTGGTTCTGTACTCAGCACTTTCTCTGACTCTATACTTGGTGGAGTGGGAATAGTAAATTATTATAGTTTTGTGCCCAGCACCTTCCCTGAGTTTGTACTTGGTGGAGTGGGAACAGTAAATGTTATGGTGTGAGTGTCCAGCACCTTCTTTGAGTTTATACTTGGTGGAGTTGGAATAGTAAATTATATTGTTTGAGTGTCCAGCACCTTCTTTGAGTTTATACTTGGTGGAGTTGGAATAGTAAATTATATTGTTTGAGTGTCCAGCACCTTCTCAGAGTTTATACTTGGTGGAGTAGGAATAGTAAATTGTATTGTTTGAGTGTCCAACACCTTCCCTGAGTTTGGACTTGGTGGAGTGGGAATAGTAAATTATATTGTTTGAGTGTCCAGCACCTTCTTTGAGTTTATACTTGGTGGAGTTGGAATAGTACATTATATTGTTTGAGTGTCCAGCACCTTCTCAGAGTTTATACTTTGTGGAGTTGGAATAGTAAATTATTTTGTTTGAATGTTCAACACCTTCCCTGAGTTTGTACTTGGTGGAGTGGGAATAGTAAATTATATTGTTTGAGTGTCCAGCACCTTCCCTGAGTTTATACTTGGCGGAGTGGGAATAGTAAATTATATAGGTTGATTGTCCAGCGCCTTCCCTGAGTTTATAGTTGGTGGAGTTGGAATAGTAAATTATATTGTTTGTGTGTCCAACACCTTCCCTGAGTTTATACTTGGTGGAGTGGGAATAGTCAATTATATTTTTTGAGTGTCCAGCGCCTTCCCTGAGTTTACACTTGGTGGAGTTGGAATAGTAAATTATATTATTTGAGTGTCCAGCACCTTCTCAGAGCTTATACTTGGTGGAGTGGGAATAGTAAATTATATTGTTTGAGTGTCCAGCACCTTCCCTGAGTTTATACTTGGTGGAGTGGGAATAGTCAATTATATTTTTTGAGTGTCCAGCGCCTTCCCTGAGTTTACACTTGGTGGAGTTGGAATAGTAAATTATATTGTTTGAGTGTCCAGCACCTTCTCAGAGTTTGTACTTAGTGGAGTAGGAATAGTAAATTATATTGTTTGAGTGTCCAGCACCTTCCCTGAGTTTATACTTGGTGGAGTGGGAATAGTAAATTATATTGTTTGAGTGTCCAGCACCTTCTCTGAGTTTATACTTGGTGGAGTGGGAATAGAAATTATATAGGTTTATTGCCCAGCGCCTTCCCTAAGTTTATAGTTGGTAGAGTTGGAATAGTAAATTATTGGGGTTTTGTGTCCAGCACCTTCTCTGAGTTAGTATTTGGTGGAGTGGGAATAGTAATTTATTTGAGTTAAGGGTCCAGCCCCTTCCCTGAGTTTATACTTGGTGGAGTGGGAATAACAATTGTTTTGGGTTGAGTGTTCAGTACTTTGGTAGAATATATAGTTGATGGACTGGGAGTAGTAAATTATTATATTTGAATGTTTAGTATTTTGTGAGAGTATCTATAATGATAATAACAATACTTAACTCATGTTGTATGGTAAATGTATTATAAAAATGTTATTCAATTATTGTAATTGTTAGTAATTTAAAAAAATCAGAGTCACAGCATGTTTTGAATATTTTATTATTTTGAAAAGGTTGGTCATAAAATAAGAAATAAGAAAATAATTGTATTGACATTTTTGCATGTTATGTGTACATTTTTATTTTCATGAGATCATTTGTTACATATTTACATTTTAATCACAGTTGTACATTAGTGTTAATTTTTTTATTACAAACATTATTTATTACAACAATATTTAAGTAAAGTAATATTTCATTAAGTGTACATTTTTTTGTTTATTTTACAGTTTTTAATGTAAAAATAAAGATTTATTTTACTAGTCATATACAACAAATATTTTTATAATTGTTTCACAGTGTGAAGGTATTTTTAAACATATTTTTTAGTACACATATTTATATACATTAACAAAAAAAGGTAGGTCTTGTTAACATTAATATACAATTTACATTTGTGTATTTTGAAATAAATTAGTATTATTCATATATAAATTATTAATAATAATAATTTTTTACAGATGTACAGTATTTTTACATTGGTCATATTTTTATGTAAAATATTTGTTTATACAAACAGTAAATAATAGTCACTTTAATAACAGTATTGTATATTTATACAGTAATGTAAGTAATTTTTCTTAAGATAAATGTTTGTTTATGTAATATTCAGGCATTGAAAATAACATAGTACATTCCAATCATTTTTATAACAATGTTACGTTTTTGTTTATTTAAAAAAAATATAATAGTTACATAATGTATATTGTAACATGTGTTAAATAATTTTAGAATATTATTTAATGTAAATATTAAAGGGAATATTTGTTTGGTTGGATCTATTTTGTAACCGCGCTATGTTATTTTGGGTCATTTTGATGAGGAAGAACTCGCGGTTGGAGGCTGCTTCGCGTCTGGAAGGGTAAGTTTAAATTAAAGTACTTTATTTAAGTTATATGTTTAGTTTAAGTGTTTGTTGAGTGTATGTAGGTTTTCTATTGTTTGGTAGTTGTAGGATGTGTGTATTTTAGGCGGTAGTTACGGGTTTGGATTTGGTTCCGGTTTACTCGTTTTGGGTTAGTATATTGAGGAGGTAGGAATAGGGTTAGAAATGTGAATTAAATGTATTGTATTATGTTTAATAATGTTTTAAATTGTATGTTGGGGTTCGTAGTGTGCGGGTGGGTATGTTTTTTTTCTATTATACAGGTACTTCGTGTGGATGTCCTTTTTGGGAGAAGATTGCATTTTTTTTCGGGAGAAGGGTGTCTATTATTTTTTTATATATCATAGACACATTTTCTAACATTTTCGCGTTTTCCTGGAGCGTTTTTTATCTTTTTCACTATTTTGGGGTTTTTAATGGGTTATCATTGGGTTGATTATGGAGAAGAATCGTTATGGATGTTGTTTTTAAATTTGTTTTTTTTTTTTACATTTCCATGGATTGTTTTTTCTGTTTTTGGAACTATTTTCGGGTTTTTCATGGTTTTACAGTGGATTGTTTTTGAGAAGAACGTTTTTGGATTTTGTGTTATTTTTGGATGATCTCGTTTGGATTGTTTGGGTGAATTACTTCTAAAGAAGGATTTATTTCGTTACAAAGGTTTCTCTTCAGCAACAAAGTGAGTAAGTATTTTTCATTATTTTTTTGGGTGGGATTGTAATGTTATTTTTTATATAATTTTATGGTTTATGTTAGAAATTGTAAGGAAATTATTTAGATATATTTAAATAAATGTAATAAATATATTTGAATAATTTTGTTACAGTTTGTAACATGTATTTAATATGTATATTTTATGTTTATTATGTGAATAGTGTAGGTATGTGAGTTATGTTTAAAGAATTGTTTTAGCTACGGTAGATAAGTATGGTAGGCCTCTGGTAGTTGGGTATAGGGTTACCCGGCTTTGTAAGGTGTTGTACATTTTGTTGGTTTCTTTAGTTAGTTTAGGGCCTATTTTGGTTATAGATTGCTCCATTCAGAGTTCTTGGTAGCTTTGCTCCTTTCGTAATGCTTGAAGGAGTTTATGTAGGGTTAGGGAACCTCTGCCTGTACCTGTTTGGAAAGCATTGTGCCATCCTTCGACGGCGTTGTTGCTTTTAGCTTGTTTATTTAGTGTACTTAGGTAGACGTTCCACCAGGGGATTTGGAATTTTGTTTGTCTTCTGTGTCCAGATCGGTGTAGTCTCCCTACCCATGTATCTTCGAAATATTCTAAGAGAGGGCTTAGTTTTGTTTAATTTTTTTTATAATAGATGCTGTCTATTAATATGTTGTAATGTTCGCTATGTCTGTAACCGGAACGTAGGCTAGTGCAATGATTTTTTTAACCTGGTAGGCAAAAGTGCTGTCAGTGCAGTATTGGGTGCTTATGGCAGATTTTTGTATATGTTTCCATATACATTGGTTAAAGTGATAGTAGCAACCTTGGATTGCTGTGTGAGGGTAGGTCTTTAGAATTGTATTTATCATTGCTTTCTCAAAATCAATTATTAATTTTTTGGGAAAGTAATTATTTGTTAGGTGTTTTATTTTAGTTAGTACCTCAGTATAGGTTGTTTGCTGTTTGTTGGGTAGTAGGGCATCTATGAAGGGGATATTGTAGTTTTGATAGTGTCCATGGATGGTGTATAATTGGTAGAATGGTTTTGGGCATACTAAGAATGTACCGTCCATCATCCATGTTTCGCATTGGTGTTATTTCACCATATTGTCTGCTGTAGCAAACATTATAATTCTTTGTTCTTTAGATGCATTGTCATATATGATGAAAGGTTTGTTATTATGACTTATTGTTAGTTCAGGGGGAATTTGGATTTGCTTAAAGGTTTTTTGGGGCAGGTGGTGTAGCTGTAGTTGTTCTTTTGTGCCTAGCTATTGTCCTTTTTAGAGAATCTATAGAAGGGAGTTGGCTTGCTGCATGTTGGGGGAGAGTTTTTAGATGGTCTTTAAGAATAGTTGTAGATGGGCGGTCTGTGTTAGTGCTTGCTTCTTTTAGTGAGTCAAGCATTTGTCTAATTTCTATTTCTGTCACGTTGGGAGGGTGGTTATGTTCTGTTGTGTTAGTTACATTTGTTTCCTGAGTTACAGCACGACCATAACATTTATCACTGTATTATTTGCTGCATTTCCAAAACACTTTCAATTGATGTTGTTTTTCTTGGGTATATGTATAGGCCATATAACAAAGAAGCATTTTGCCGTTCTGTGAAGTTACAATTTTAGGTTCTTCTGTCATTGTTCAATTTCTTTCTACAGTAAATAAATGTTATATAGAGAAATTTAGATTTGTTTTACATTTATTATTACATATATCACATTTTCACAGTATATTTACCTGTTTTTCAGTTGTTTGGAGGGCTGTGCTGTGTTTTTTGATGCTTTTATTCTCTGTTTCTTTTGTTGATGGGTCTGTTGGTAAAAGTAAAATGATTTATTGTATATGTTTTGTTTAGCATTATTGGATTCCTTTCCATTTGGACGTTTTGTTATATAATTTGTCTCTGTTATTTTAGTTTCTGTACTTACTTTGTTTTTAGAGTTAATAGGATTGTAAATGTTGGCCTTTTGTTCTTTATTTTTGGGATATCTGCAAAACATGGTAAAAATGAAAGAAAATGATTAGTTTATTGGTCCGTTTATTAATTGTAGCTTTTAGTGCTAAGCCTAGTAGTTAATGTTAGGTATTGGTACTTACTTTTGTTTAGTTTATCCTTTGTTTGATGGTAGTAGCTTTCTGTTCTGGTGAAAATTTGGCAGAGTTTCCCCTTCTTCACGTTTTGTGGAACCTAGTGGTATCTAATTGTGTGTTTTCTTTCTTTATATAGTGTTTCAATTATGTGTTGGTTGCTTTGATTGGTCTATTTCATTGTTTGGTGGTTTTTATTGGTTGTTTGAGATATTTTTAATTTTTTTGGTAGTAATGTAGTTCGTTTTGAAGATGCCAGGTAAAGCTTTTTTATTGTTGAGCTTTAATTTTTGTTTGTTTTTATTTAATATTGTTTTGTGTTGTGAGGTTTGTAATGTTTTTTATGATTATATAATGTGAAGTTCTTGTATTATAAAAATGTTTTATATGTTATAAATGTTGCTGTTTATTTATTTTAGTATGTTTTATTTTAGATAATTATGCTGATTTATGTTATCATTTACTATGTTTTTTTCGTGATATATTCGTATTTTTATTATGTGTAGTGAAGTCGATAATTTATTTAACGATATTTTAGTGGTCTATATTTTTGTTTTCGATATTTTTGATTTTTTCTGTATATGTGTTGGAACTCGATATATTTTAATGGCGATATATTTTATGGTCGATAATGTTGTTTTCAATTTTTTTGGGTACGATATTTTGGAATCAATATTTGTGCAGTTTTTTGTTTAAGTATTGGGAGTCGATATTTTTGTACTCGATATATTTACTTCGATATTTTTTGTACTCGATATTTTGTCCGTCGATATTGTTTCAGTGATCCGTTCAGCAGTGTGTAGGGCCCTGGATGAGCTGGGCGACTCCAGGCTTTCTAGTAGGTTTGTAGAGTTGGAGTCCATGGTGTCGTCCAGGTGGATGTTGAGGTTGTCCAAAAGTATGAAGTCCTTGGAGCTGATGGAGAGGGGGTGGTGAGGTCGTGATGACTTTGCAAAAGTGGGTCCATCGTCCTGGAGTTTGGTATGCAAGGGTTCCTTTCATCGTGATTTTTTCATCTGTTTTCAATTTGAAGGGCATCTTTTCCATGAAGAGGGTGTTGGAGTCTGTGAACGTGGTGTACTGGATGGTGTCCTTTTGGATGATGGTGAGTCCTTCGCCTGGCTTGTGGAGTCGTTCTTGGTGCACAATCTTGTACCCAGTTGGGAGGGCTGTGGCAATGTTGGGTGCAGATGCTGGATTGAGCAACGTTTTGGGGAGGCAGAGATCAGGTGTATGGGCTTTAATTAAGTCCAGGACGTTGGTGAAGTGTTTGTAGAATGAGCTTGTGTTAAGAAGCATGCATGCAAGTTGTGGTGCGGGTGCTGTGTCGTCTATGTTTGGGCAGCAAGTGCAAGTGTGTAGTGGCAGTGAGTGTAAGTTAAAGATCCTGCAATGGAGTGAGGTGTAGCGGAGAAGCAGTGGTCGTGGTGGCATCCTGGGTTGAGCAGGTGGACCAGCAATGTCCACAACAGGCTAGCCATGAAACTCCCTCCATGTGTCATACACATTAATATTG
The DNA here is from genome assembly GCF_964261635.1 of Lissotriton helveticus. NCBI lineage: Eukaryota > Metazoa > Chordata > Amphibia > Caudata > Salamandridae > Lissotriton > Lissotriton helveticus. Next base: position 1,506,178,721 of record NC_136057.1, read on the forward strand.
TTTGGGTGGGCTCTGGGCATCTTGAAATGTTTTCCACACTTTTCAGGAAATGCATGCTATACGCATCGGCTGCAGAAAGTGTTTAGGATCAATATAAAAAATCAAATGCATCTCAGCAACAAGTTATGGTTCTTCTGCTAGAGTAGAGTCCAAAATGAGTGCTACAGTGCCTGTGTCCTTCCATTTCACTATTAATATTACCTGCAATATCACCTTAAAAGGAAGTATACACCACAAATGCAAGTGTGTTGCAAAAGGGGGTGGGAGGATCTTTTCACTACCTTTTTGACCACCCATGCTCAAACTTAACCAACCAGTCATAAACCATAGAGGTGAGTACCAAGGACACTTCCCGCAATCATGAGGAAATCAGGAGTGGTTCATCCTTGCATACTTGCAAAATACTCTTAATCCAAATGTTTCCTTTATGTAGCCTTCTAAGCATGTATTGAAGCTGGGTTGCCATGTAGTATCTCTCAATGTCTGCGAGGCCAGGGCCCTCTGTTCCCAGGACAACGTCAGAGTATTAATTTTTACTCTGCTCCTGTTTCTAGCACAGAAACCACTCCAGGTGGTGCATTGTGCGACCCAAGTCTAAAATGAGATTTATGAAGCTGTGCAAGGCCACTTTGCATGGCCTTGAGTGGCTCCATAAATCTTGAGTGAAGCAACACAGTACAAATCGCTGCATTGCCTTACTCTGCCCTGGGAAGGCACTCCATGGGCATTGTATAGGTGTTACCATGCATCTCCCATGGTGTTTTATTTTTTCCCACATTTACTAGAATGAGCCAAAAGGATATGCCTCCCCGAGGCATAAAAAGGAGTAATATCTTTATTTCTCTGTGTTACTTCCTCTTTCTTTATGTGCTGCATTCTGCAGCACACATAGAAAGACGAATATGGCTCTCAGAATTGTTTTTGTGCAGGAAGGTGCTCCTTCCTGTGCAAAAACAATCCTGGATACAACAAAGGCACCTTTGCCTGCGTTGGGACTAGGCTGCCAAAAGGGTGCCAGAGTATTGGAAAAGGGAAACAAAGAAAAACCAAAGGAAATGATGGACGGAGCGTTGACAATACAAGCACTCACCCCCAGTCAACTGATCTGGGTTTAATCCATCACCGTTCTTTAGCCCACTCTGCCACCCCAGTTCAGACATGGCCATATGCAAATCAGTCTGACCCTGGGCCTCATGGGAACAGTCCAGCCCGAACTGCCAAGCCACGCCTTCCCTGGACCGGAAACAAGCTACCGAGGACCGGTTTCTGGGATTTCAGCCGTCTTCAGCCCGGCTTGCTTGAATCCAGTGGCAAAGTGAGCAAGGGACTCACGTCTGAGCATACACTGCCACTTATGGAGAACAAAGAAAAACCAAAGGAAATGATGGACGGTGCGTTGACAATACAAGCACTCACCCCCAGTCAACTGATCTGGGTTTAATCCATCACCGTTCTTTATCCAACTCTGCCACCCCAGTTCAGACATGGCCATATGCAAATCGGTCTGACCCTGGGCCTCATGGGAACAGTCCAGCCCGAACTGCCAAGCCATGCCTTCCCTGGACCGGAAACAAGCTACCGAGGACCAGTTTCTGGCATTTCAGCCGTCTTCAGCCCGGCTTGCTTGAATCCAGTGGCAAAGTGAGCAAGGGACTCACGTCTGAGCATAACCTGCCAACTTATGGTGAACAAAGAAAAACCAAAGGAAATGATGGACGGAGCGTTGACAATACAAGCACTCACCCCCAGTCAACTGATCTGGGTTTAATCCATCACCGTTCTTTAGCCCACTCTGCCACCCCAGTTCAGACATGGCCATATGCAAATCAGTCTGACCCTGGGCCTCATGTGAACAGTCCAGCCCGAACTGCCAAGCCATGCCTTCCCTGGACCGGAAACAAGCTACCGAGGACCGGTTTCTGGCATTTCAGCCGTCTTCAGCCTGGCTTGCTTGAATCCAGTGGCAAAGTGAGCAAGGGACTCATGTCTCAGCATACCCTGCCAACTTATGGCGAACAAAGAAAAGCCAAAGTAAATGATGGACGGAGCGTTAACAATACCACTGTTTTCAAGCAAGCCGGGCTGAAGATGGCTGAAATGCCAGAAACCGGTCCTCGGTAGCGTGTTTCCGGTCCAGGGAAGGCATGGCTTGGCAGTTCGGGCTGGACTGTTCCCATGAGGCACAGGGTCAGACCGATTTGCATATGGCCATGTCTGAACTGGGTTGGCAGAGTGGGCTAAAGAACGGTGATGAATTAAACCCAGATCAGTTGACTGGGGGTGAGTGCTTGTATTGTCAACGCTCCGTCCATCATTTCCTTTGGTTTTTCTTTGTTCGCCATAAGTTGGCAGGGTATGCTCAGACGTGAATCCCTTGCTCACTTTGCCACTGGATTCAAGCAAGCCGGGCTGAAGACGGCTGAAATGCCAGAAACCGGTCCTCGGTAGGTTGTTTCCGGTCCAGGGAAGGCATGGCTTGGCAGTTCGGGCTGGACTGTTCCCATGAGGCACAGGGTCAGACCGATTTGCATATGGCCATGTCTGAACTGGGGTGGCAGAGTGGGCTAAAGAACGGTGATGGATTAAACCCAGATCAGTTGACTGGGGGTGAGTGCTTGTTATGTCAACGCTCCGTCCATCATTTCCTTTGGTTTTTGTTTCTTCGCCATAAGTTGACAGGGTATGCTCAGACGTGAGTCCCTTGCTCACTTTGCCACTGGATTCAAGCAAGCCGGGGTGAAGACGGCTGGAATGCCAGAAACCGGTCATCGGAAGCTTTTTTCCGGTCCAGGGAAGGCATGGCTTGGCAGTTCAGGCTGGGCTGTTCCCATGAGGCACAGGGTCAGACTGATTTGCATATAGCCATGTTTGAACTGGGGTGGCAGAGTGGGCTAAAGAACGGTGATGGATCAAACCCAGATCTTTTGACTGGGTTTGAGTGTTTGAATGGTTCAGATGCTCCGGCCATCACCACCCCCTGTTGTACCGCTTTTGGCTGCCATAAGTGTGGCAGGGTATGCTCAGACGTGAGTCCCTTGCTCACTTTGCCACTGGATTCAAGCAAGCCGGGCTGAAGACGTCTGGAATGCCAGAAACCGGTCCTCGGAAGCTTGTTTCCGGTCCAGGGAAGGCATGGCTTGGCAGTTCGGGCTGGACTGTTCCCATGAGGCACAGGGTCAGACTGATTTGCATATAACCATGTCTGAACTGGGGTGGCAGAGTGGGCTAAAGAACGGTGATGGATCAAACCCAGATCTTTTGACTGGGTGTGAGTTTTTGATTGGTTCAGATGCTCCGTCCATCACCACCCCCTTTTGTACCGCTTTTGGCCGACATAATTGTGGCAGGGTATGCTCAGACGTGAGTCCCTTGCTCACTTTGCCACTGGATTCAAGCAAGCCGGGCTGAAGACGGCTGGAATTCCAGAAACCGGTCCTCGGAAGCTTGTTTCCGGTCCAGGGAAGGCATGGCTTGGCAGTTTGGGCTGGACTGTTCCCATGAGGCACAGGGTCAGACTGATTTGCATATAGCCATGTCTGAACTGGGGTGGCAGAGTGGGCTAAAGAACGGTGATGGATCAAACCCAGATCTTTTCACTGGGTGTGAGTTTTTGATTGGTTCAGATGCTCCGTCCATCACCACCCCCTTTTGTACCGCTTTTGGCCGACATAATTGTGGCAGGGTATGCTCAGACGTGAGTCCCTTGCTCACTTTGCCACTGGATTCAAGCAAGCCGGGCTGAAGACAACTGGAATTCCAGACACCGGTCCTCGGAAGCTTGTTTCCGGTCCAGGGAAGGCATGGCTTGGCAGTTCGGGCTGGACTGTTCCCATGAGGCACAGGGTCAGACTGATTTGCATATAGCCATGTCTGAACTGGGCTGGCAGAGTGGGCTAAAGAACGGTGATGGATCAAACCCAGACCTTTTGACTGGGTGTGTTTGATTGGTTCAGATGCTCCGTCCATCACCGCCCCCTTTTGTACTGCTTTTGGCCGCCATAAGTGTGGCAGGGTATGCTCAGACGTGAGTACCTTGCTCACTTTGCCACTGGATTCAAGCAAGCCGGGCTGAAGACGGCTGGAATGCCAGAAACCGGTCCTCGGAAGCTTGTTTCCGGTCCAGGGAAGGCATGGCTTGGCAGTTTGGGCTGGACTGTTCCCATGAGGCACAGGGTCAGACTGATTTGCATATAGCCATATCTGAACTGGGGTGGCAGAGTGGGCTAAAGAACGGTGATGGATCAAACCCAGATCTTTTGACTGGGTGTGAGTGTTTGATTGGTTCAGATGCTCCGTCCATCACCACCCCCTTTTGTACCGCTTTTGGCCGCCATAAGTGTGGCAGGGTATGCTCAGATGTGAGTCCCTTGCTCACTTTGCCACTGGATTCAAGCAAGCCGGGCTGAAGATGGCTGGAATGCCAGAAACCGGTCCTCGGAAGCTTGTTTCCGGTCCAGGGAAGGCATGGCTTGGCAGTTCGGGCTGGACTGTTCCCATGAGGCACAGGGTCAGACTGATTTGCATATAGCCATGTCTGAACTGGGGTGGCAGAGTGGGCTAAAGAACGGTGATGGATCAAACCCACATCTTTTGACTGGGTGTGAGTGTTTGATTGGTTCAGATGCTCCGTCCATCACCACCCCCTTTTGTACCGCTTTTGGCCGCCATAAGTGTGGCAGGGTATGCTCAGACGTGAGTCCCTTGCTCACTTTGCCACTGGATTTAAGCAAGCCGGGCTGAAGACGGCTGGAATGCCAGAAACCGGTCCTCGGAAGCTTGTTTCTGGTCCAGGGAAGGCATGGCTTGGCAGTTCGGGCTGGACTGTTCCCATGAGGCACAGGGTCAGACTGATTTGCATATAGCCATGTCTGAACTGGGGTGGCAGAGTGGGCTAAAGAACGGTGATGGATCAAACCCAGATCTTTTGACTGGGTGTGAGTGTTTGATTGGTTCAGATGCCCCGTCCATCACCACCCCCTTTTGTACCGTTATACTTATATATGAGCATGAATCAGGAAAATTACACTAGGGTCCTAAAATGCTATATAACATTAACACTGTCAAGTTCCCTTAGTCTCAAGGTGGCAGAATGGAAAAGGTGAGCTGACAGTGTCAAACATAATGGGTAATGTTCGCTCTCTACTCTAGTTTCAACTTTTAAGTCATTGGCCAAAGCTCAATTGAGATCATTATATAATCTAAATGGCTTTTTATGTTATTCCTAATAAATGTGTGGGCTGTTGGGCTGTCGGATGCTAGGCTGCCATTACAGGCTCTCAAGCAGTGCCCCGAAACAAGTCTTAGTAACTGAGCAACCGCTATTGTGCAAGGCACTACTGACTGACTGTCCAGGAGCGGAATATTATTGGCCAAGTCTTCTTCTTGAAAGATATTTTCTAGCCCCACCACAGGTTCGTATTGCGATTAAAATCGACTCCCACTATTTTCAATGCCCTTAACTCAATCGTGCTTAAAAAGTTCTCTAAAGGCTTTTAACCATCAATTGTTTGCTTGTTAAGTATGGTCTAGAGTATATATTTATTATATAAACTTCCTTTTTATCGGGTGTATAATATTTTACTCCCAGGATGAACATATATCGACGAGTTTAACATCTAAACCAAGAGTAACCTTCACCCAAATACAGAGCCTCCCTCTAGCGGATAGCACATTTACTAAAAGTTTTGTAGCCTACTTTATGTAAAGGTTCTATGGCCAAAGTTTCTTGTAGCATAATTATGTCTTTCTGCCCAATGTATTCCTGCCATACAACATCTCCTAAATTCCTTCTAAGACCTGCAACATTCCAAGAGATCAATTCTATCTTCTTTAGACTTACTACCTCACTTACTTCCATACACCCAATTACTGTACTAAATATACAATCAGTTCTAGTATACATTTTGTGACAATTAACCTTGTCTGCAGGAACAATATTTAAATTGGTAGTAATAACCGTGGCAGACCCTTCCTATTGAGGTTGCAGAGTGACTGCAGAAGATTCTACACATGGCGTTAACAATTGTCAGTCTTGGGCATCCAAGTTTGACAATGCATAGTATCTATTTGTCAGTGGGACGGTGTGCTGTCTAGATGTTAAATTCCATGACGGTGGTCTGTAAAAAAAAAACAGCTGAAGTGCACAAATGTTGGTATTAATGAAGCGTGTTTCCTCGTTTTTACCCAAAATATGGCGTACCAACTGGGGCCGACGAAAATTGACCACTATACAATCCCCTTCTATGTTTTTGGCGGAGTGGACAATCCAGCCTACCCTACCCTGCTGACCATTAATATTTCCTTTGTGTCCCTTAGTTGAAAATCCTTATATTAAGCTAGCCAATCTATAGTTTTATTCCGAAGATCTTCCCAGATTTTTCTCTCCGTTGTTCTAAGGGCATGGACGCCAGCTAGTATTAACGTATACGGGCATGAAGCAGGGGGCAGGTTTAGGATGTCCGTATTGACAGTTCTATTTGAGATATGAGTCCTCATTGAACTCCGTGCATCATGTTTCCTGTCTACTTTAGGGAGTCCTGTACAATTCCTCTGTATCTCCGGTAGTCCAGTGCCAATTAATGACACCTGGGACCTGTCACCTATGCTAGTCTGCATAATCTGAGTAGTGTTGCCGCCGTTTCCTTCCATCGGTTGTTGTGTAGTTCTTTTTGTAACTCTATCCACCCTTTCAACCCTTTCAGTATTTCCCCCAATGTGATCTTCAGCCAATCTAACCTCTCTATTGTTCCCCAGGTTGTGTCTGTGTGCCACAGAAGTGGTGATAATTTGGCATCTATGTGGGATGTGTTTCATATCAGAACTATCCATTACCTCAGAAGCCATCACAGGTTTAGATATTCTTACAGGGGCCCCCCGCTTCCTTTTTACAGGGACTACAACTTTTTCCTCAGCAGTCACATTTTTTTGTGCCTTAGGCCTAGTAACTCTATGCACCGCCACTTCCGGCGTCAGTTCCTGGGCAGAAACAATAGAATGGGAGCATAACGAGAATGAGGGAATGGTGGGGGAATTAATAAATGAACCATCATTTACACTCAAACCCGTGTCAGCTAACTGAATGTCTCTTGGTGTTTAAGGGTCCATGGATAATCGTCGTTCTGTTAGTTCGATCTCATGAATCAATAATGACTCAGCCCTAACTAAAAAAGCATCCAGTGTCCCTGCTGCACCCTTACGCTTCTCCATTTCCTTAGAGTACTCAATTATTTATCTATGCAGCGGGACCAACCGGAGAGCAGGACGACAATATCTAGGGATTTCGCAAAACACAGTACCTTCCTGCAGCAGCAACATCTGGTCCGTTGTTCTTCAAAAGGCAAGATGTTGGGGGTGGTAGCCCAGCCCAGCCCCTTCCGGGCTATGACGGGCCCTTGGCCCGGGTTTGGCCCAGGCACGCCCACGCGCGTTCCGCGCTACGGGAACCTCAGCCCCCTTATGAATGGCTCCTGGTGCTCACGAGCGTGGTGCGCGACCTGTTTGCTGCAAGGGACGATGGGGGATTTAGTCCCCTGACAGCAGGAAGATGATGGCAGTGTCGTAATTTGGCAGCACCTGAGTTAGCATTTAGCTCAGCTACACAAACTTTCTTCGTTAACTTGACCAAAACGTACGGGAGCCAGTTTTTGTATTCCCTGGCTTCCATTTTGTATGAACATGCTGCCTCGTGGTCAGCATGCCCTTTTGTCCTTTCTCTGTACCAATGATCATTTACCCTGCCCAGCAAAAGGCTATTTTTAGTACTGGTCAAACTCACGCATGCGCGCTCGAACATTTAGCTTAATGAGCAGTCACCTCTTAGGAATGTTCTCCAAAACTGACTAGTGGTTCTGAACTCCTCCCACATGTTGGCTGTGTTCCAAAAAGGCCCTTATATGTACCTAAACTGTTCAAAAGTATACCGCCTACCTTTTTATTACTGTTAACACTGTATAAAAGAGGTCGCACACCGATGTTCGGTGTGATACTTCTTGTAATACCGAAGGGTGCTGTAGGATTGTACCACCACCCCATGGGGTCTTAATAAACTTGTCTTTTGCATTTCCAGTTTCCGTGCCAACTTCTATTCTAAGGTGTTCGAGAGTTTTTGCAGAGTATGTAGTCCTGACTGAACCCGATAGCACAAATTGGCGACCACGAAGGGACTCATCGGCGACTTGGATGCCCGAAGGAGAGGTCGCGACGAAGGATTGGAAACTCGCCATGGACGCGTACGCTGCCACTGAGTGACCCGAGTCTTGGCACCCACGGTGTTTTTTCCTTTCCTTCAGATCCGACCTTCCAGGTGGCGCCGGTCCTCGACTGAGACCCTGATCGGTTGGGTTGTCGTGCAGTGCCCGTTTGGCTGATTCGATTAAAGAAATTGGCAGTTGGAACCTGGACGTTTGAGAATCTTTGGTAAGCTTGTGATTGGTAAGGTAGTCTACTGACACTTACTGTGGCTTTTTGAATTTGTTTGAGTTAGCTAACATTTGGACCTATGATTTGATTTATATGTGGAGTGCACCTCACATAGGCAGGCACGTAGAGATATTTCTCTGACTTTGTATCTTGTTTGAATGGCACACCGTGTGTAAGAGCATATTTAAGTGCCACTTTTATGTAATATCACGTTTTTTGTGATAATTTGACAAGCCTGTTCTAAGCACACTCCGAGGAATGTGCTGTCTTGGAAATGGTACCAATTATCGATTAAATGAATCTCAGCCGGCTCCCCCAGAGGGAACACCTAATCGCGAGATGTACATAAAATGTGGCCTTCCCCCTATTATGTATAGTACGTTATGGCACAAATACACAAAAACTGATCGTGAATTGCAATGGCCACTACATGGGTCGTTTGATCTGCGAAAGGTTCAGTATGTGGAGCAGTGTTTGTTTCAGCGTAGGTCTAGACAGGATATGTTTGATTGTGTGCGTATGTGGGAGAAAGCGGTGCGTGAACGAATGAAGCGTGAACAAGCCTTGGCGGATAAGGAGCAGCGAAAGGCTACTCGTGACAAAGCTTTCCAGTTGCAGGAAAAAGAATTACAGGAACAGAAAGAGATGGGAGATTCGAGAACGTAATTTACATGCTAATGGTCAGTTTCCTATTCAACGCCCTCTTTATCCTGTCCTTACTAATGAATCAGATGATTTTTCATTACTAGATCGTTGTCCGCCTCCGTATGTTCCGCCTACGGCCCCGGATGAGGACTCGGATGGGGATGATCAGAATAATCAGCGTACCAGGTTAACGGCTGATTGAGCTACGGAATTGCGCGGGTTTGCTCGTAAACTTAATGTAAATTCTATAACTGTTTCAGAGATTGATGGTCTTATGGGTAAATGGACTGAAACAGAGCGATTGTATTTTTTGGATCATTTTGGAGATGAACTTGTCGAACGGTTTAGACGGTATTCTCTTGAGTTGGAACCTAAGGATATATCAGTTGGTCGTGAACATTTTCGTAAAGGTCTTTTTGTTCTTACAGATGCGGATACGTTTTTCCAGCGGTTGGTTCAGCTACGGGATGAAGCGTCACGACTACGGGCGTTGAAAAAGACATCGGGCTCGTCTACGTCTGAATCAACAGAAGTATCCAAAGAGTCCCCTATCTCTGGAACAGATAAGAGCGCTGCAGTTAATGTTATGCCTATGCGAGAAGCTGCGCCTGTGTATGTCCCTCCTAAAGGGCTAGGCACAGATGACGATAAAATGTCCAAAGATGCAAAGGGTTATTTTATATATAATTGGGTTTATACGCCGTGGAATAGAACAGATGTGATGACGCTTAATAATGCTTTGCCTGACCCCCGTAAAAATCCAGCAGCTTTCTATGAAGGTGTGGAAGGCGCTATTTCTTTGTGTGTTATGACATTAGTTGATATTGATCTGTTCTTTGGGTTGATACTGCCTCCTGATATGTGGAGGGCGATTCGCAAGTTTGATGATCGAACGATATTAGGTGCAGATTGGAAGGACATAGCTCGGGCTGATTTAGATAGGGAACCTGCGTGTAAACCATGCCGATTAATTTTAGACCTTCCAGAGGCTATTTTGAATAAATTAAAAACACTTGTACAGAAGCCGGACGAATCGGTCTCTGATTTCTTTTCACGTTTTGAGGAAGCGTTTCACGATTACAGTGGCCAATTATTAACAGAAGACACGGGCAGGAATTTGTTCGTTGATAAGTATGTGGCTAATCTCCTACCGGAGATTGCAAAACGTTTAAAGACTAGTGAAAGTTCATGGACCACGGCAACCCCTGCTTCTTTATTGACTATGGCTCAGTATTATGAACAACAGGAATTGGAGGCTAAGGAAAGTAGTGATAAGAAAGCGAAGGATTTGAAGACGAAGGTGATGTTGGCTCAAGTTTACGCTACACAGTCGAGAGGGAATGATAGAGGTAGACGTGGATCGTATAGTGCGTCTTCTCCCCGTTCCGATATTTCTGAAGATCAGTGTGCATACTGTAAACAGTTCAGACATTGGGCTTCGGATTGTCCGGTGCTTCGAGAACAGCGTAATCAGCGTGGTTGAGGGAGTGGAAGGTCTCGGAATAGTTATGCAGGGTCGAGGGGTGGAGCGAATGATCGTGGAAGGTTTGAATCGAGAGGTTGTGGTCAGGCTGATCATAATACTTTTGATCAACGGAATCAGTATCAGATAGCTGAGGGTGAGTTTCTTGAGTCTCAGGAAAATACACATGCATAGGATTGCGTAGGATGGGGTGTGGAATCGGTGGAAATACCAGTAGATCAAAGGGGTCCCTATATATCAGCACATGTTTTGGGTTCTACTGATCAGTTTCTGGTCGATACAGGAGCGACTCGTAGCGCTCTGTCCAAACACTTGGTTCCAAGGGCTCCCCTGTCTGGCGAAACGATTACATCAATAGGGTTCGATGGAACATCTTCCCTTAGCCCACTGTCCCAACCCCTTACGTTTCACATTGATACATTTTTTGCTCCATGTCCGTTTTTGTTATCTCCAAACACACCAGATAATATTGTGGGACTTGATATGCTAAAACATTTTCGAGCAACCATACGCTGTGCCCCTGAAGGGGTGCGGGTTATTCTGAATGAGAACTACCCAGAGGTTGAGAGATCGTGCCTCATGCAGGATGTCGATGCGTTAGCTTCTCTCCCAAGCACTTTATGGGCCACTTCTGATACTGATGTGGGTCAAATGATTATTCCTCCTGTGTGTATTACTGTAAAGGAGGGAGTGTCTTTGCCTCGTGTACCACAGTACAAGATCTCCAGAGAAGGCGAAGTGGCCTTGATGCATATTGTAAATGACTTGATTATGGCAGGGGTGGTGGAGGAAGTTCCCTATAATGTTTGTAACAGCCCAATTCTTCCGATCCTCAAGAAAGACACAGACACTAAAATGTATCGTTTTATCATTGATTTGAGGGAAATCAATAAGATAGTAGTGCCTCAGTATCCAGTGGTGTCTGATATTACTACTTTACTCACTTTGATTCCACCCACAGCCACTACCTTTACGGTAATCGATTTGAAAAACGCTTTCTTTTCGATTCCTATTCATCCTGATAGCCGATATTTGTTCGGCTTTACATTAAATAACAAATCGTATAGATTTTGTAGGGTTCCTCAAGGTTACACAGAAAGCCCTAGCATTTATAGCCAGGCTTTAAAAAGACAGCTTGATTCTTTTGACTTACAGTCTGGGGTGGCTCTTATACAATATGTGGATGACATTTGATTGGCAGCAGACACGCAGGAACAATGTGAGGAGAGTACCTTTTCTTTGCTTTCTTTTCTTGCCAAGAATAATCACAAGGTTTCAAGGAAGAAGTTGCAATATTGTAGACCAAAGGTGACCTACCTCAGTCATCTTTTGTCTAAGGAGGGGCGTGCATTGACATCAGATCGAATTCAAGCAATTTTAGATACGCTAGTCCCTCGCACTCAGAAAGATGTTCGTGCTTTCATAGGTTTGACGTCCTTTTGTAGGCAATGGATACTAGGATTTTCACATATTATAAAACCTTTATTAGCGTTGTTGACCAAAACTACACCAATTCCCCTTGAATGGACAGATGAATGTCAGAATGCTTTTGAACAATTGAGACAAGCTCTTTGTTCTGCACCAGTGCTAGGTACACCTGATTACACAAAGATATTTACATTGTATGTACATGAGAAGGATGGGTGCGCATTGTCAGTCTTAGTGCAGACACACGGAGATAAACAGAGACCTTGTGCGTACTTCTCAGCAGTACTCGATCCTGTGGCTCGAGGACTGCCTGGGTGTTTTCGAGCAGTTGCAGCAACAGTTGTGGCTATACGACAGAGTGAGGGAATAGTTTTGTCACACAAATTGTTGGTGTTAGTTCCCCATGCGGTAGATGCCCTATTGAACCAAACAAAAACACAGCATCTAACCAGCGCTCGTTTAACAGGATACGAGCTAACGCTGTTGGCGCCACATATTACACTGAAGAGGTGCGCCACTTTGAACCCTGCTACTTTATTGCCATATCCTGTTGCTGAGACCCAGAAGGAAGAACAACATAATTGTGTTTTCCTGACTGAAGAACAAACAAAGGGTCGTATCGACTTACAGGATACGCCACTTCCAGATGTAGATGGGGAACTGTGGGTTGATGGGTCGTGTTTAAAGTTGCCAGATGGTACGACTTCCGCAGCCTATGCGATCACGACACTTAAGACAGTGGTAGAAACAGCACGAATACCGCAAAAATCGGCCCAAGCAGCTGAATTGATAGCCTTAACGAAAGCATGTGAGTTAAGTGCTGGATTATGTGTGAATATCTACACTGATAGTCGTTACGCTTTTGGAGTAGTGCATGATTTCGGCCTACTCTGGAAGGAACGAGGGTTCCTGACCTCGCATGGAGTGCATATCATGCATGGAGAATTAGTACGTGACCTCCTGAATGCACTATTATGTCCAAAGAAAGTAGCGATAATCAAATGTAGTGCACATAAGAAAGTGACAGACAAAATAGGACAAGGAAACGCTTTTGCAGACCGCATAGCGAGAGAGACTGCCATGTTACAAAATGCCTCTCCTATGTATGTGGTGAAATCGCAAGCTGAGCGATGGCATGATGCTAGAGAGGAAATACTAGATATACAAAAATCAGCATCTGAGGCAGAACTTGCAACCTGGGCAACAGAGGGAGTGTTGGATGATGAGGGTTGTTGGCGAAGCAAAGATATGGAGAGATGGAAATTGCCTGCCGCTTATTTGCAAGCAATGGTTCAAATGACACATGGGCTGGCACATGTTGGAGCTCTTGCAATTACTAAATTGCTTACACGAGTTTGGGAACAACCTGAGATTGCCAGCACGGCCAAGAGAGCAGTGCAGACCTGTCTGATATGCTTACAGTACAATCCTGCTAAAGGGACTTATACTCCTAAAGGAGGGTTCGTTCCACCTACTGCACCATTTGAAGTACTGCAAATGGATTACATCCAGCTGGAGCGCTGTAATAACCTCAAGTATGTCCTAGTGGTGGTGTGTGCCTTCAGTAAATGGATTGAGGCCTACCCCACGAAGGATAATACAGCATTGACAACAGCTAAGGTGTTACTCAAAGAGTACTTCCCGCGCTATGGTGTTTGTAAATTTTTGTGGAATGATAATGGTCCTCATTTCGTTGGGAAAGTAGTGGAGTATGTCCTAAAAGGATTGGGGATTAAGCAAAAGTTTCAAGCTGTATTCCACCCGCAGTCAGCAGGTCTAGTAGAAAGGTATTATGCGACTCTGAAGCTGAAGCTAGCGAAGATCGTGGCATCCACGTCTTTGAAATGGCCGGACCCTTTGCCTTTGGCATTACTATCTATTAGATCAGTGCCACATTCCCGATCTGGCCTCACACCCTATGAAGTGGTGTGTGGAAGGCCTATGAATATCTGGGGAGTTCCTAAGCCTCGTTTGATACATGATGTGCCTTGTATAATGATGAACGATTATTTGGCACGATTAACAAATGATTTACTTTCTATTCATCAACAGGTTCGAGAAGCGCTCCCCGACAATTCCATTGGAGAGGCTCACGATCTCCGTCCTGGGGACCATGTTATGGTCCGCGCGTTCGAGAGAGGCAGCAGTTTGGAGCCGAGATGGCGTGGCCCTGAACAGGTATTGCTGATAACTCGGACGGCTGTACGAGTCACGAATAAGAAGCGGTGGATACATTCTACTCACTGCCGTCGTGTTTCTCCGGATCTGGTGAATCCTGCGGTGCTGTCTGATTATCGAGACATCTTGGATGTAGAGAAGAGCCCAGCTACTACGCCTAACGAATCGGAGGGAGCCTTCCCGGACCACACTGTTTCTGGTGCAGCAAAGTATAATTTGCGATCAAGAAAAGCTGTTGTTTTGTCCAAGACTGGTTGAGTTTTTTCCAATCAAAGACTTATAAATATGTCTAGTTTACATGTGATTACGGTTATTGATACTAAGGCAGACCTATGTGTGAGGAATAAAGGCACAATTCCAGTTGGGAAAAGCGAATGTAATATTACCCTCACATTTGACACACCAAGTGGTATTGCTTTTGTAGCTTCACGTAACACTTACTTTATCTGTGGAAATAAAGGATACCACCGTCTCCCCATTGGGTGGTTAGGAACTTGTTACATTTCTTTTGTATTACGCCCTGTATTTATTGCCCCACCCATGTATCATAATGATTTTGTATTGTATCATGATTTCATATTAAATAGGGTTAAGAGAACATTAGAGATTGAAAATATAGATCAAACAGACACCTCCTTACAACAATATGTAGATTTTAATTTAGGCCTGTTTTCCTTTGTTGGTGCTGCCCTAAATAGCAGGAAAATAAGACGACTAACGCGTGTTGTGGAAGCTGTTGCTAATGAAACTGCATCTGCTTTAGGGAACTTAACTGAGGAACTCCAAATTACCAGAATTGTAACGCTCCAGAACCGAATGGTTCTCGGTGTAATACTAGCTGATCGTGGGGGTGCATGCCGCATTATCGGTAGTAGTTGTTGTGTTTACGTCCCGGATAATTCACCTTCTGTGTATGATGCCATTTCTAAATTGCACAAAATTGCTGCTGAAATACACCCCGAAAATGGTACATGGACATTCTCTAATTGGTTCTGGACTTTGCTTAGTACCTGGGGTTGGAAATTACTGACTATCCTGTGTATGATCCTTGGGATACTCTTTTCCTTTTGTTTATGTATTCAATGTGGCCCTACTTTATGTTCTATATGTATTACTGCCTGTGGAGAAGTGTGGCTCACTGGTTACAGGAGGCAGACCCTGATGCAGAGGTCAGACCCGGGACCAGGGTTCAATTCCCGACGCGGCAGGGTCTTGAGCTCAAAATTTCCACGGACTCGATAATTCTCGCCTCGGTGCCTACTCGAATCACGGGTTCACACTCTGCAGCTCTGGGCAATAGCTTGCTTAATCTCCACTACGGCCCCCCCGCGGCGGGATGCCTGGTCTTCACCTTGGGGATGCCCAGTAGGGGTAATCTTGCAGGGAAAGCCAGGACGGGTTCCCAAAGCAAGCGCTAAGAGACCTGTCGGTGATTTGGTGCTATATAAATCGAAATTAACATAACATAACATAACATATTCCATCCAAACGAGCTATTGCCAAAAATGAGAAAATAATTAACAAAGAGATAGCAAATTTAATGTTGATAAATATCGATGACGAATATCCTGATTACTTCCATTATGAGGTAGCTTTAGCTAAATGTTAAAAGGGCCGTCTGTCGTAATTTGGCATCACCTGAGTTAGCATTTAGCTCAGCTACACGAACTTTCTTCGTTAACTTGACCAAACGTACGGGAGCCATTTTTGTATTCCCTGGCTTCCATTTTGTATGAACATGCTGCCTCGTGGTCAGCATGCCCTTTTGTCCTTTCTCTGTACCAATGATCATTTACCCTGCCCAGCAACAGGCTATTTTTAGCACTGGTCAAACTCACGCATGCGCGCTCGAACATTTAGCTTAATGAGCGGTCACCTCTTAGGAATGTTCTCCAAAACTGACCAGTGGTTCTGAACTCCTCCCACATGTTGGCTGTGTCCCAAAAATGCCCTTATATGTACCTAAACTGTTCAAAAGTATACCGCCTACCTTTTTATTACTGTTAACACTGTATAAAAGAGGTCGCACACCGATGTTCGGTGTGATACTTCTTGCAATACCGAAGGGTGCTGTAGGATTGTACCACCACCCCATGGGGTCTTAATAAACTTGTCTTTTGCATTTCCAGTTTCCGTGCCAACTTCTATTCTAAGGTGTTCGAGAGTTTTTGCAGAGTATGTAGTCCTGACTGAACCCAATACCACAGCAGCACTCGGGCAGCAATCGGGCATCAGCATGGTCCCAAACAGCCCCTTCAAGTCAGCAGCTTGTGGCAGGTAGGACAAGAGAAAACGGGCTCCCGCGCTGTGGGAGCCCAAGCCCCTTTATGAATGCCTCCTAGCGCTCGCGAGCGCGGTGCGTGGTGCGTGGTGTGTTTGCCGTGAGGGACGATGGGGGATGTAGTCTCCTGACAGCAGAAAGATGATGGTGGCACTCGGGCAGCACTCGGGCATCAGCGTGGCCCCAAACAGCCCTTTCAAGTCAGCAGCTTGTGGCAGGTAGGACAAGAGAAAACGGGCTCCCGTGCTGCGGGAGCCCTAGCCCCCTTATGAACACCTCCTGGCGCTCACGAGCATGGTGCGCGGCGTGTTTGCTGCGAGGGACGATGGGGGATGTAGTTCCCTGACAGCAGAAAGATGATGGCGGCACTCGGGCAGCACTCAGGGGTCAGCGTGGCCCCAAACAGCCCCTTCAAGTCAGCAGCTTGTGGCAGGTAAGACAAGAGAAAATGGGCTCCAGTGCTGTGGGAGCCCTAGCCCCCTTATGAACTCCTCCTGGCGCTCACGAGCGTGGTGCGCAGCGTGTTTGCCGCGAGGGACGATGGGGGATGTAGTCCCCTGACAGCAGAAAGATGATGGCGGCACTCGGGCAGCACTCGGGTGTCAGAGTGGCCCCGAACAGCCCCTTCAAGTCAGCAGCTTGTGGCAGGTAGGACAAGAGCAAACCTTGCCCCCTTATGAATGCCTCCTGGCACTCACGAGCGTGGTGCGCGGCGTGTTTGCTGCGAGGGACAATGGGGAATGTAGTTCCCTGACAGCAGAAAGATGAGGGTGGCACTCAGGCAGCACTCAGGCGTCAGCGTGGCCCCAAACAGCCCCTTCAAGTCATCAGCTTGTCGTAGTTAGGACAGGGTAAAATGGGCTCGTGCCCTGCGGGAGCCCGAGCCCCCTTCTGAATGCCTCCTGGCGCTCACGAACATGGTGCGCAGCGTGTTTGCCGCGAGGGACGATGGGGGATGTAGTCCCCTGACAGCAGAAAGATGATGGCGACACTCAGGCGTCAGCGTGGCCCCAAACAGCCCCTTCAAGTCAGCAGCTTGTGGCAGGTAGGACAAGAGCGCGGAGCCCTAGCCCCCTTATAAACGCCTCCTGGCGCTCACGAGCATGGTGCGCTGCGTGTTTGCCGCGAGGGACGATGGGGGACGTAATCCCCTGATAGCAGAAAGATGATGGCGGCACTCGGGCAGCACTCGGGCATCAGTGTCGCCCCAAACAGCCCCTTCAAGTCAGGAGCTTGTGGCAGGCACAATCCCTATGAGTGCTGGCCATTCACAATAGGGTCTACCTCCAGCAACAATTCCACCGCACCCCAAAACCTAAGATGCATCCTCATCAACGTCAGGTCCCTCCACAAACACACCACGGAGATCTGGAACTTCCATGACAGCATCGCCCCAGATATCGCCTTCCTCACCAAAACCTGGACAGACGCTGCCTCCAGCCCAGATTTTGCAATCGCTAGCCCTGAAGGATACAAGTTCACCCGGAAGGAACGCACCAACCGCCCCGGGGAAGGCATCGCCATCGCTCACAAGACCTATCGCCGGCTGAGTACATATTTCGACGGGCCACAGACCTGATGGAACACCTCCATTTCAAGATCCAGACCAAGCCATCCTCTACCCTCCGAGGCACCCTCATCTACAGACCCCCCGTGCTCCTTTCTCTGACTCCATCACCGACATCATCATGCCGCATGCCATCACCTCCAATGATTTCACGCTGCTAGGAGACCTCAACTTCCACCTCGACAACCGCTCTGACCCTAACTCTGCCGCCCTCCTGGACAACCTCCACCTCATCGGATTCAAGCAGATCGTACCCGAACCTACGCTCTCAGCTGGGCACACCCTTGATTCCGTTTTCACAGCAGGGAACTCTGTTACCTTCAGCCACACCTCCAAACTCACATGGACTGACCACCGATGTGTCCACTTCACCTTCAAATCCAACACCCACCGCAGACGACCGCACCAGCTCCACTGCAGGAATAGGAACAACATCCCCGACGACCAGATCGCCACCATCCTCAGCAGCTCCGCTCCCACCACCA
This sequence comes from Lissotriton helveticus, assembly GCF_964261635.1. Lineage (NCBI taxonomy): Eukaryota > Metazoa > Chordata > Amphibia > Caudata > Salamandridae > Lissotriton > Lissotriton helveticus. The sequence continues at coordinate 1,506,197,206 of NC_136057.1, forward strand.
CTGAGGACGACCCCACAAATGCTGCCTGCACTCTACACAACTGGCTCACCGACTGTGCCAACATCATTGCCTCGATCAAGAAAACCTCCAAGCACCACGCCAAGAAAGCCAGCTGGTTTTCCACCAAACTGAGTCTCTGGACGCACCTGCAGATGACTAGAAAAACTGTAGCGAAACTCCAAAACCCCAACAGACCTTGACAACTTCAAAACAGCTACAACTGGTCACCACAAGCTTATCAGACTCTCCAGGAAGGAAGCACTCCAGAACAGAATCTCAGCCAACACTCTCAATAGCAAAGAACTTTTCACCATCATCAAAGAGTTCGCCCAAAGAGTTTGCCCAACCCACCAGGGAGTCCACAGACATCTCAGACCCAGGATCTCTGCGACAGACTCTGCGCCTTCTTCCATCAAAAAATCAAGACCATCTATGATAACTCCAACATCAACAACCCCCGCGAGGAACCCCCGCCCACCGCTCCCAGCAGCTCGCAACCAACACTTAATAGCTGGACTGCACTCAGCATCGAAGACACTCTGAGGACAATGAAGACCACCCACTCTGGGGCCCCCATGGACCCTTGTCCCCACCACATCTACCGCAAAGTCGCTGACATTATCGTCACCGAACTTCAACGTGTCATCAACCGCTCCTTCAAGACCGCCTCATTCCCAGATAACTGGAAACACGCCGAGATCACCCCTCTCCTGAAAAACTTTCAGCAGACCCCACAGACCTCAAGAATTACAGACCGATCACCTTACTCCCTTATCTGGCCAAAGCTATGGAAAAGGCTGTCAACAGCCAACTCGCCGCCTTCATCGAAGATAACAACATCCTCAACCCTTCCCAATCAGGATTCAGAAAGAACCACAGCAACAGACGACATCTGCGCCCTCCTCGACATAGGGGAGACTGAGGCCCTCATCCTCCTCAACCTCTCAGCAGCCTTCAACACTGTCTCCCACCACATCCTAGCAACCAAACTTGTCCCAGGAATCTGGGACAAGGCTCTAAGCTGGATCCTCTCGTTCCTCGCTGGTAGAACGCAATGAGTCACACTTCCTCCATTCCTCTCAGAACCGACTCCAACCACCTGCGGAGTCCCACAAGGATCCTCCATCAGCCTGACCGTGTTCAACATCTACATGGCCCAGCTCGCAGCCATCGTCAGAGCACACGGACTCAACATCACATCATACGCAGACGACACCCAACTCATCCTCTCCCTATCCAACAAACCCAACATCACCAAACACAACTTTCAAGACGAAATGGAAGCCTTGGCCGGAGGGATGAAGAGCAGCTGCCTTCAACTCATCATGGACCAAAAAGAGATACTCATCATGGGCCCACATCCCGATGCCTGGAACAACACCTGGTGGCCCCCTGCCCTCCAGGAACCCCCCACCACCACAGACCATGCACGCAACCTAAGGATCATCCTGGACTCTGAACTCAAAATGGACCGCCAGATCAACGCCATCACCTCCTACTGCTTCCACACCCTTCGCCTACTCTGCAAGACTTTCAAGTGGATTCCCCCGAACACAGGAAAACGGTCACCCATGCCCTCATCAGTAGCAGAATTGACAACGGCAACGCACTCTACGCCGGGAGCAACCAGGACCTCTCCCGCAAACTCCAGAACGCCGCCGCCAGACTAGTCCTCAACCTACCACGCTAGATCAGCCAACACTTATGGACCCTACATTGACTCCCCGTCAAGAAGAGAATCACTTTCAAGCTTCTCACCCACGGACATAAGACCCTCCACAACACCGCCCCGCCAACCTGAACTACCGCTTAGTCCTCCATACTCCCCTGCGATCTCTCCGCTCTGGCCAGCTCTCCCTCACAACCGAACGTCAGTTCAAGAAAAGCAGGAGGGCGCTCCATCTTCCTCCCTGTGGCCAGGTCATGGAACTCACTCCCTTTCCACCTTCGACAGACTGCTTTGCTCAGAAGTTCCTAAAAGACCTCAAGACCTGGCTCTTTTATGGAACTCAGGGAACCTGCAGGAGCTGCGGACCCCCCCTGCACACCCCTCCCTCAGCGCCTTGAGACCCGTTCCGAGTGAGTAGCTCACGCTTTACAAAACCTCTGATTGATTGATTGATTTTTGACCTGCCTCATGAATATTAATGAGACTGGTCATTAGCAAACCCATTGGGAATCACAAACATTGTCTGAGACACTGTTGTACATTCCATTTTGTGAGTCTCAAATTGTGAGTCGCAAAACAACATAATTTGTGACTCGCAAAATAGAAGGGTCGTACATCTGGATGATTTAAAGTAAACAGAGGGGTAAATGCCACGTTGCGAAAAAACCCTGATAATTTTGTACAAATTATTTTTCTCATACCAGATCTTGTGCGGTCCAGAATATCACAAAGTGAACAAATGTGATCCAGCGATCAGGGATCGATAATTTTTTCATAAACATAGGCCCATTTACACTACCCAACTAATCCCTTCACGCTGGGGTTCAGTGTGATGGAAGTTTATACCTAACTTACCATAGAACACTATCGAACCTGCATTTATCTTTATATAATTGTGGTGACAGACCTATAGTTAAAAGGTTGATAGTAATAATGATATACTCATCTGTACTACTAAATAATAGCAGACTCAGTGTGTATAATTTATAATGTTTATCGTAAATAATGTGAAATGAATGCTTATTAAGTACAGTCATACAATGCAAAGACACTAATGATCATGGAGAGAAAAATATTAGCAATGAATTAAATCAAACTCATATTAAATAAATAGTTCATTGAAGGAGTGGATAGGCGAAGAGAGAAAAGTTTCAGAGCCAAATACATTTTGAAAATGATTATACAAATTTTAGAATATTATCTAAACTGACCCAAGAATCAGGGAAAACTATCCTCTGGCCAAAAAGGGCAGCAAGACCACTCAAGAAGAGTCTAGTGGCAAAGATTAAGTCAGGAATCAGGAAAGAGGTAGGCCTCTATCTGGAAACAGCAAACCGATGACATCGATGATCTCCCACTACCTAAACACCAGTTGACGACCCAGATCACACCCCCGGGGACTTTCAATCATACCCTAAAACCTAAATGTCCAACTGCCATATGTTTCAATATGAGAACAAACCCTGTCTCTCATTGGCTAAGAATGGGGGTGTTCTGTCACACCACTCTCATCATGACCAGTTCATTCAATGTCCCTTTGTCTTAAACATCCAGCATTACAACAGATTCTTCCCAGGAAACAACTTTGAACACAATCAAAGTAAATATTTCCTTCAGTTCACTACATGTTGCAAATATCTGCGCTTCCATTGTTTGCTTCTGCCATCTCGTGAAGGAAGTTGTTCGCTTCCACTGGTATTGTAGTTTCTTTTCCGAAGCTTGGTAGTCAGTCAGCATACCATAAAAGTAATTTTCATGCCTTTGCATTCTCTCTTGTCATTCAAAGCCCACTTTTATTCATTTAATTTCTCTAGCAAATATTAACCTCAGACTGGCATGCAGAAGTGTTGGCCCATGCCTGCTTTTTCTACAGAAAACACAAACATTTATTATTTTAATGAAATGAAATTACATTGCGCACTATCCCAACATTGCACTAACACATGCACAACCTGTGTTATTCCTAGCAAATATTATTAATGTGCACAAAAGCAGCAATAGTCTTTTAATCAAAGGTCTTGCGGCCTAGCTTTCATGCATTAAGTTCATGCATGCACAAAAGCATTTCCCCTTCTTTTAGCGTTTTTTAATAATATTTTTCATAGCACACTGTTAAAGAATGTTTCTGAGGCTTCAATCCGAGCAGGTTCTATTTTCTCAAAACCCTGCTCCCTCAATCCCCTCTTTGATGGCATTTTTGAGCCACCATAAAAATACCCAACAAATACAATTTGACACTTATCTAACATACTGTTCTTCTTTCTCATTTTATCATTCTTTTTTCTAAATCTTGCATGATCTCATAGTAATTTCCTCTCATGTCCTCTAATTCTATCTATTCCCTCTTCATTTTTCTAGCTCTACATTTAAGATCTGACACCTTTTCCTTTCTACAATTGCATTTGCAACATTTATTAATCAAAATGTTCATTAATGCCACTACAACTACTGAAGTAACAGGTATTCATATTTTTCCTAGTAAACTACTCCCTAAAGTAGAAAACCAATTTCCCACTGAGGAAAAACCCTTACCAAGTTTCTCCCATGCACCATCAACCTTCAATTCAGTCAAATCTTCATGAAGTTGTGTAATATTTCTATTATACCCCTAAAGATTGTTACTCTTATCATGGATATAAGTACAGCATTGTTGTATTTACAACATGCTACAGATTCCACCCTCTTTTGCCAATAATATATCAAGGGCAAGTCGATTTTGCTAAACCATTGAACTAATTGCAACTATTTCTGTATCAATTATTAAGAACGCACCAGCAGTATCTGTTGGTAAACAATCAACCAGTGTGGACAATTTTCTAATTTGATGTGAATTTAGAATGACTCCAAGTAAAGGTATCAGTGCTCCAAAAATATCCCCTATTATTTCAGAATAACTCGCTACTCTCTTATTAAGTGTTAATCCCTGTTTTATTTCATTAACTCTATTATTCTTATCTACATGGTACACTTTTGGAAACACTATCAGCCTGATTCATGTAGCCAATAGCGCTCGCAAAAGGGCCAGATTCTGAGAATCTGGCCCTTTGCGAGTGCGATTTTTGCATTTGGTATTCACAATCCCAAATGCAAAAATCGCTATTTAAGAATTCGCATATTTGCGAGGAATGGCATTTAAGGAATCTCTAATAGAGATTACTCAAATGCTATTCATGACACAAAAAAAATTGCGATTTTACACTTTTGGGCCGCTATTTACCGAGAGGTCAGACCTCTCGGTAAATAGCAAAAACTCAGAAAAATGCTTTTAAAAGCATTTTTCTAAGTTGCATGTTGCACACACACATGTCCTTTGGACATGTGTGTGCGCAACACCTGTTCAAATGTGCATTTTAGGGGTGCTACAGGGTGTCCTTTGGACACCCCTGGCACCCTTCAAATCGCTATCTGATTTGCGAGTAGCAAATTGCTACTCGCAAATGAGGGATACTCCCCATTCATTCCTATGGGCCTTTTGGCCCATAGGAATGAATGGGGAGTCATTCCTTTTTTTGCGAGTAGCAAATTGCTACTCGCAAATAGAGAACATGTAGGAATCGCTATTTAATTAGCAATTCCTACATGAATGCCGTTTTGCGTGTCCTCAATAGCGAGTCGCTATCATTCGCTATTAGGGCCACGCAAAACGGCCTGTACATGAATCAGGCTGTATGTCTTAATACCAACATCCATACCAACCTACAGGTAACCTATAATAGGCATTCTTACCTCACACAAAGTAAATTACTGGGAAAACAGGATCAGTTCCTCCTTTCAATCCCCAACTTCCTTTTATCATGAAAGTATGAAAGGGCTATGTCTGGGGAATCAGCTTAGGGCCGCTAATGGTCGAACATAGAAAGATAAGATGGGTGCCAGAACATATGACAACGGCACAATGTCTAGTCGTATAGATTATCTACTTGTCCACTTAGATTTATGGTGTTTTCTCGTGGACATGGAGGTAAGGACTCGCATAGAGAGCGACCATAACCCCTTGACTGCATTGTTTAGTCTTGGATTAGATGGAGTTGGAACAGGTACTCGGGGCACATTGGCCCCAGAAATCGCCTTGGCAAATGACGAACGCCACCTTAAGTGGTGTAACATCATCAAGGATTCCGATGCCTTGACTGCTATAAAGAACGAAGTGGACAAGGCATTGGAAACTGTGCCGGTGGGAGTAATGGAACAATGAACCCCGATTTTATGGATGTCCACTCCAATCTTTTTACTAGCCTTAAAAGTTATTTTTGTAAGCCTAGAATAGTTAGGAAAAAACTAAAGAACAAACCTGAGACATGGTATAATGATGCTTGCAGACAAGCACGTGCCGGTTTGGGCATAGCATTAAAATCTAGGGACCCTGTTGAAATAAGAGTGGCACGAAGTACCTAAAGGAAAACACAGGATGGAGCAAAAAAGGATTGGGAGGAGTGCAAATGGCAGGAACTAAAGGAGGCGTGTGCATCGAAAAACCCGAAAGTTTTTTGGGATCTTTTGAAGTGGGACAGGGGTGGATGTTCAGACTGCCCGCAGAATAATGTTGTAAAAAATTCATGGGTTAATTTTTTTGGCCCGCAATATGCTTGTACCGACAGTGATGAAAATGTCGATATACCCCCTTCTTAATTTTATAAAGATGCAGTTTTTAGCCTAGTGGATGTTGATAGGGCGCTTGACTTGGTAACTGAGGGGCGTGCACCGGGTATGGACTGTGTGCCCGCCGACGTGTTTTTAAACGACAAGCAACGTTGGCGACAATATATTGTCTATTTAGCAAATGCAATAGCACAAGGGATGGCGGTCCCCGAGTCTTGGAAGGGAGTAGAAATTGTACCTGTGTATAAAAAAGGAGATAAATCCTTAGCAGGCAATTATAGGCCCATTAGCCTTATAGACTCTATTCAGAAAATTATGGGTCGTCTTGTTTTGGGGAAAATACAGACCTGGATGGAGGATAATAACATCTTGAGTCCATTTCAGGCCGGTTTTCGTCCCAAACAAGTACGATTGATCATGTTTTTCGGTTTATTATCCTTTATTGGAGGACGGTGGTCCTGGGAAAAGGGACACTGTATGCAGTATTTGTGGATCTGAGGGCAGCCTTTGATCTAGTGCCACGTCGCAAACTATGGCAAGTCCTGGAGGGGTTAGGAATGGCCCCGGAGCTGTTGACTTTGGTTATGTGCCTACATGAGGATAACTTTGCCCGGGTTCGGTGTGGGATAAGGGGAAAGGTTACGGAAACCTTCCCCGTTGAGCGGGGAGTGCGTCAGGGGTGCGTTATGGCATCTACCCTGTTCTCACTCTTCGTGAATGGAGTGGTGGACTACCTCTCCCTGGTCCCCACCGATGCCTCAACTATGGCAGGTAGCCGCGTTGCAATACTCATGTTCGGGGATGACACGCTGATAGTCTCCAAGACTCCGAGTGGCCTTCAGCGGGCTCTTCGGCAGTTTGGAGACTTTTGTTTGCTGCATGGATTAGAAGTAAATACTGCAAAAACAAAGTTTATGCCCCTTAATGAACGTAAACCTTCTAAGCTTCTAAAACCATTTAGAGGAAGTATATACATGAACAACAGCCCACTAGAGCAGGTGGACGCCTTCACCTACTTGGGGGTGACCCTGCAGAGGGACATGCACTGGAACAGCCAACTCGATTTGACTGTATTAAAGCACCAGCAGCAGTCAGGACTTCTTCTGAAAAGGTTCAAAGCCTCAACAACTAAACCCATAAGTCCCCTCATGGAGATTTATGGGATGAAGGTATTAAGTTCGGCTCTTTATGGGTCCGAACTATGGGGATTCGAAAATCTGAAGAACTTGACACTGGCCGAAAATGAGTTTATGCGCAAAGCTACAGGCGTCCCGCAAAGCACTCCATTAATACCATTGCTGTGGGACCTTGGGAGGAAAGCGGTTAAAGATTTAGCTACTCTACGTCCATTATTGTATTGGCGTAGAGTATGGACTACTGAGGAACTCCGGCATTATGCCCAGGGCTTTAAAGATATTATTGACAAGGACTCCTTCAAAAAATAACCTGGCTGAAGGAAATTAGATCCCTGCTAGTGAGATTGGGGATAAGAGAATTGTGGGGTGATCCATCAAATGCAGTATTTCCCTCTAAAAAAATATTTAAGGCCAGATATTGGGAAATGATCAACCTAACAACATGCACTAAGGGTCTCTCTTCTCATCTCACGGGTCGATTTCTGGAATTTAAACCTCACCCACTGCTGGAATTATATTGGGATGCCATAGAAAACCCAGTTGACTGTAAGCTTTACTTTCAATTCAGGGTGGGTACCCTACCGACAAGGTTATTTACAGCAAGATGGGTAGGAATAACTAATGATGACAAATGTCCGAGGTGCAGGGAAGAGCAAGAATCTGAAAGTCATATCTTGTTTTTCTGCCCACTATATGTAGCACCCAGACAAAAGTGGGTGAAACCTATTTGTCAATTAATTGGAATCCGCCGTCATGAAGAGGCGTTGAGAATTTTATCTACAGATCCAAGTCCACCCATTGCTATAGCTGTAGCAAAGTTTTTGAAATGGGCGGGGGTTATCCGCCTGAAGCAGTAAGCATAGTAAAACTAAATAGTGCTCTATCTTGATCCCCTAGACTAATAAAATTGAATATGAGGGCATTTTTATAAAGAATTATGGATCATTAAGTTGCGATTATGATTTTAAAAATATAAATTTGTGATGTTATGGTTTTATGCTAATAGTATATTCGACGATAGTTATGTGGTAGTTTAATTACATTTTAAAATATTTTTATAATTGTACTTTGAAGTGTAATGAAATGTTATTTATGTATTTTATCCTGTAAATATTTGGATGTTTATGCAATACTTTTATGACGTAACTGTCGAATAAAGTTTATGAAACGAGAAAGTATGCTCACATTCACTAGAACCAATGAAGTAACAATTAAGTTCAGTCTTTTCTCTAAACACAAACAGCTTTCTTCTATGTTGAAAATCTAGAGTCAAGGCAGCATTAGTCTCACCCTTTTAGTAATCACCTCCTCTGAAAGCCCAGGGAGGTACATGCAGTGGCGGCTGGTGGTTTTAAAAGTGGTGAGGCGAAATGTAGTCCCCTAATGTAATAAGCGAGCGAGCGAAGCGAGCGAGCCAGAACTCCAAAAAGAGGGTGCGGGGGGATTCCCCCCGCAAGAAAATTTTGAAAAAAATGGATTTAAATGTTGGGTTTTACACCACATATTTACTGCAAATTTCAGAAAAAATAGGGATCCAAATGTAGCATCTTGAAGCTACAGAAGATGGTAAACAGGGAAATGCTTGTTTTAAGAGCACTGTTTTCAAGTGTTTCCTAGACCGAATCAAATTACCTACGTGGGGCAAGTCATCTGGGAGAGAGTTCCATAGGACAGGAACTTGTACCGAAAAGCTACTGGCTACCCTTACTTGTCTTTACCAATAAGATTAGGGATATAGTTCTCGACTCTCCTGTCCACAAAGCAAGGAGCCATGCCATTCAGGACCTTAATGCGGATACAGCAGGTCTTAAACTGGATCCTGTGTCTGGCTGGTGGCGAATGCAGGGACATCAATAAGGCAGTGACATATGTGATTAGTGAGTTTAGATATCAGACATACACTTATAGACAACAGAGTCACAAAGTCCTGATGTACATGCAAAAGCTCAGCTTTACAGCATCTTAAGCTTCACACTAGGTATAGTTTTCTGCGAGAAATTTCGAAGTTGCAAGACGAAATGTTTGGCAATTATCAAATCTATAAAAAAAACCCTAGACACCATGTAGCACAACAAACCAGAACATAGCACCCAGCAAAGCATATGAACACATCACAGCTCAATACAATATAACAACTCAAGGCATACCGCTGCTTCGCATCATAGCTCACTGCGACCCATCACGACATCAGAGCTGAAGGCAACTTGTAACATCATAAGACACATCACACCACCAGAGAGCAGCTTGTCACAGTATCAGGATGCTCTGTTTCAGGCTCCATTCTTTTTTTATAAGAATCACAATCATACTAAGTACTGTACAACAAAACTCACTAGTAAATCAGCATGTCAAGGTAATGCAAAGCAAAACTCAGAATCAATAATAACATCAAAATATTATTATTCATTATTATTTAGTGCACAAAAGTATATATTTGGAACGCTTCCACACTACTAAAAATGTAGCAAAACAGCTCATCAAACTTGAAAGCCATTCTCACAAAGGTTGACTGGTAACCCTTCAGCTGATTATTGCTCTATTTGTGTGCAATCTGGTACTAATGTGGTCAAACCTCTGCCCAGTATTAACATGTGCAAAAAATGACAACAGTATGAAGTAATACTATCAGACAATGTGCCACATTAAGCCACATAATTTGCCTTTTCTTGGCACATAGTTTAGTCAACCCAACCGCATTATTTAGCCCTCCCCTGTCGCATAATTCCGGGGCCCTTAAATATAGCCGATTAAGGTGGGAATACCATGCTCTATGTCCCAAAAAAAATTGCTAATTGTGTGCAGTTCTCAATTGTTACCTCCTAGTCCTTTCTTATGCACACTGTTGAAGGAAATTGTACACGTGTTAATACAATTCATGTTCAATTTTCCTTCATAGTTTTATCCTGGATCGGTTCGCAGAGAAAGCAGATTACAGGCTGTTCAAACAGAAATCACCAGCTGAGACAGCAGCATTTGACATCAAACCCCCTAGCTCCATGGGCAATAACCTAACAAGGGATCAATCAGAAAAGAAGCATCAGAAATCTTTCTCATAATCTCATTGACATAACCTGGATGTATGGTTTGATATTGCATTGGATTCTTGTTCTGCAGAGACAGCCTTGCAGGTTGCAGGTTTTCTTCTGATTTATTTCATGTCTTGATGGATAGCCACATGCCTTTGTGGTCTAAGAGGTTATTGCGTTCATGAGGCTGTCACGTTTGATTGATCGATTCAAATGTGGGCCAAACCAGGGGTTAAAAGTGGGTGGCGGCCTCCTTAGAACCATTTTGGGCACCGAAACCTATGTGTGTTCCACATTAATCACTGCTCTTTGCTCTTCTAGGTCTCAGTAAGAAAACAAAAGTGAGATTACGGATATCTCACACACAAAGGAGATCAGTGCCAGCGCATGCAGTGACTGCATGCGTCATTACTTGATTCACCTAAACACCACATGTCAGGGAAACAAACTTTCAGAGTCTCGTTGTGGTCAAGTAATGAACAACATAGGGGTTTACTCGAGCTGATAATGCAATGCGATGCAGTGGTTGCTTAAACTACAGATCTAATATTCCCTATTTCTTTTAATACTACATTACTACATTCAGCATTTAAAATAGACTTAAGGTCAAACTTCACATCTCTGGTTGCAAACTGCAGGCCCAATATCTGGATTATCTGAGTAGAAAACTTTGCCTTTCATCTGTCAAAAGTGGATAAAACATTATAGACCCATCTGAAATAAGTAGCAATCACTGAAGTTCTAAGAGACAATTTTTTAAATGACATGAAGAGTCACAATGAAGGATGGTAGGAGCACTGTATGCTCTGTAAGCCAACACATTACACATATAAAACCTAAAATAAGAGAACAGCCCATATTGAAAACAGTAAAAGCATAATAACCATATTATTTATCCTAGACAGATGAACGCTGAAAGCCACCCATCCTCATCACCACTCCCAGAATTGGTTTGCATAATGTTGTAAATCTGATCCCTACTGTACCTTTAAAAAATCTGATTGCTTTGTCTTCACCCATGCCTCATTTCTATTAAAGTAACTATTTTCTGTGTAAAGCACTCTATCACTGAGCAATGGGTTTCAATGGTGCTATATAAAAACCACTACAATGATTGCCAAACAACTGAGTTGGAAAAATAAATAAGTAAACATGCATTTTTTTTAAATCATGCATGCGATTCAATGAGCTTTACCTCAAAGAACTTGTGTTTTAATGTGCTGTGACTTATTCTTGGTTTTCCATTTCTAAGAAACACTAAAGAAAAAAGTGCTTTGTTTAGCTGTGTCGAAGGGCTGCTGCACAACATTGCAAACCAGCGCCTATGGGGCCTACAAACACGAAACCACAGTAAATTGCACAGATCTAAGGGGACTTTAACCCGGGCTGGAAATGTGTACAGTACAGGGCAAGTACACATGGAATGCGAGGATAAAAAGGCACCAGACCCCTTATTTAGGCTTTGCCCTATTGTAGCTCGTATTAAGTCTCCACCAATAACCCTGTGTGCTTCTTTGTGTGCTTCTGCAATAAAAATGTCACAACATCGCAAAGATTCTCTGGCCAGTAAAGGCAAGCAACTATTACTTATTGCTTTACAGGTTTTTGTTTAGTTTTTTTGCAGTTTTATACGACCTGATATCAACCTGAAAGTATTGTCGCTTTAAATGAACACCAGCTATTACAGAACAACACATTCATTTTTGTAGCCACAGGTAGATTAAGTAATGTGCCCAGACTCACAAGATCTTGATATTGCGCTTAAAATAAACATGTGAAAAGCAGGTCTACTGTACGGGATTACAACTCCAAATGTATGAAAATTACCCCTGTTCAAGCCGAATCAGATATGACCTGCAGATAAAACTCCTCCTTTCTGAAAATCAAACAGGCATGGGCCATTAGAACAGGTCCTGAGCCCTCGCCAACCCTACAACAACTCGGGCAATGTGTGAACCTCAACCTGATCCCACACACCAGAGTTAATAAAAATCGATTCCTTGAGCATTGTTGTGGAGGGCAGCCTTCTGCCAGTAAAACTGAAGCTTGAAGACAGTAAAACTGAAGCTTGGTAAACCACAGGCGGCAATGCAGTAGCCCTGCTTCTCACCCTTCCTGGGGCATGTGGTTCGATCGTAAGGCTCAGAAATGCGGTATGTTAATTAGCAGCAGGCCCTGAAGTAAGTGAAAGAGAGCAAGAAGGGTGTGTTGATGACAGGAAACACATCGAGGCACACAGGAGGAGAGGATTAAAAGAAGGTTTATGCTGATGTCCCATACGAAGAGAGGTGTAGGAGAAGGGACCCAATTACATATGCCTATAGTTAAGGCAGGTTTGTGCAGGCATAAGTTAACCCCAGTAGTCTGCCTACCTATTGTTTCTGCAGCCCAAATGTAACGGGTGACTGTGGCTCGGAGGAAGGCATGTGGAGGCTGGAATGCCCGAGCTGAATGGAGGTTTTGAACATGAACCCCCACCGCTCTAACAGGAATATGCATCCAGACATCGCGTGCGTCCTGGGCATTGTAACGTAACTGGTTCTAATCTATTGTACAGCGCTCTGACACCTTCGGGTAATGTAATGCTTTATAAAAATGCACTTAATAAAAAACAATTGTGGGGAACGAGGCTTTGATGTTTTACTCCATGCCAAAGGCACGCAGCTGATTTGAGCCGTACAAGCTGCTAATGGGATCACTGACATAATATCGACGACACAAATATCGAGATACACAAATATCGAGTCAAAAATATCGATTGACAAAATATCGACTCCCTATCTTCAAACAGGTAAGTACCAAAATATCGACTCCAAAATATCGACTTACAAAAATATAGACTGTCAAAATATCGATTTTTTAAAATGTCTTAAAATTAAGTTAAAACTAATATAGTAATAAATATATTTAATATAAACTTAGAAATAATTATTAAAAAAATATAATTTTAATAAATAATTTATATAATTAAAAAAATTATATCACCAAAAATTACACACACACATATATATATATATATATATATATATATATATATATATATATATATATATATTAAACATATTATTAAATAAACATATATAACATTTTAGAAAATGTTTAAAATTTATTGTTACAACTATAGTGAGTTCAACATTAGCAAAAGTGTTGGATAGCGTAGAGGTAAAATTTACTACTCCCACTCCAGTGGGTGCAACAGTAGGGAAAGCGCTGGATAGCGTAGAGGTTAAAATTACTATTCCCACTCCAGGGATGTATGACGTTACAACGCATACTTTTACAACGCCTACCATTACAACAAAACTTTTACAACGCAAAAACTTTTACAACGCATACATTTACAACGCAAGATTTTACAACGCATATACCTTTACAACGCATACCATTACAACATAAGTATTGGTAAGTATATAATAATTTTTTGAATATAAATTAATAAAAAATATTATAATATAATTTAATATAATTTAATTTTATTAAATAAATGTAATTTAAATGTAATTTTACTTTATTTTTACAAAGTACCCCTGTACCCCAAAAACCCAAAACTGACCCTGAACCCTAAAAATACCCCTTTACCCATAAACTGAAAACTGACCCTGAACCCTAAAAATACCCCTTTACCCGAAAACTGAAAACTGACCCTGAACCCTAAAAATACCCCTTTACCCAAAAACTGAAAACTGACCCTGAACCCTAAAAATACCCCTTTACCTACAAACTGAAAACTGACCCTGAACCCTAAAAATACCCCTTTACCCCAAAAACTGAAAACTGACCCTGAACCCTAAAAATACCCCTTTACCCAAAAACTGAAAACTGACCCTGAACCCTAAAAATACCCCTTTACCCAAAAACTGAAAACTGACCCTGAACCCTAAAAGTACCCCTTTACCCCAAAAACTGAAAACTGTCCCTGAACCCTAAAAATACCCCTTTACCCCAAAAACTGAAAACTGACCCTGAACCCTAAAAATACCCCTTTACCCAAAAACTGAAAACTGACCCTGAACCCTAAAAATACCCCTTTACCCAAAAACTGAAAACTGACCCTGAACCCTAAAAATACCCCTTTACCCAAAAACTGAAAACTGACCCTGAACCCTAAAGATACCCCTTTACCTACAAACTGAAAACTGACCCTGAACCCTAAAAATACCCCTTTACCCCAAAAACTGAAAACTGACCCTGAACCCTAAAAATACCCCTTTACCCAAAAACTGAAAACTGGCCCTGAACCCTAAAAATACCCCTTTACCCAAAAACTGAAAACTGACCCTGAACCCTAAAATTAAAATATTTATCAATTAATCAATTATAATTAATTACCAATTATATTTTAATTAATTACCAATTAATAATTAATTAACAATTAATTTTTAAAAAATATCAATAAATAAATTAACATATTTAATTAATTATAATTAAATTACTTCCCACCCTATTCCCCTATAAACCCACAACCCGCTACAGAAAATAAATTACTAAAATTAAAATATTTATCAATTAATCAATTATAATTAATTACCAATTATATTTTAATTAATTACCAATTAATAATTAATTAACAATTAATTCTAAATTATTATCAATAAATAAATTAACATATTTAATTAATTATAATTAAATTACTTCCCACCCTATTCCCCTATAAACCCACAACCCGCTACAGAAAATAAATTACTAAAATTAAAATATTTATCAATTAATCAATTATAATTAATTACCAATTATATTTTAATTAATTACCAATTAATAATTAATTAACAATTAATTCTAAATATATATCAATAAATAAATTAACATATTTAATTAATTAGAATTAAATTACTTCCCACCCTATTCCCCTATAAACCCACAACCCGCTACAGACTTATATTACACAAAAAATAAAAATTATTATTAACTTACCTTAAATTCGATATTTTTGTTGTCTATATTATGTCTAGTCGATATTATGTCCATTCTATATTTTTGATTCGATATTATGTCCATTCTATTCGATATTAATTTTCTCTAGTCGATATTTTTGTTGTCTATATTATGTCTAGTCGATATTATGTCCATTCTATATTTTTTACTCGATATTCTGTCCAGTCGAAATAATTGACTCGATATTATGACTGTACACCCTGCTAATGACCAACCTACTGCAAAGTCTTGCTTTTCACTCATAACCTGCCCTCGACCAGCAGCATTCTCTCAACCCTCATTATTTGCGTGTTCTAGTTTTGTAAACTGGGAGAGGTTTTTCTTGTGAGCATGGAAGCCATACTCACAACAGTGAGGTGTTGCTCCCAGGCCTGGAAGCCCCCAGCGCCATGGCAGTAAGCCTGTCATGGGCTGCTGCATTCTTTTTCAGTGCACCCCTCATTAACTTCAATCTCTTCACTGCAAACGGTTAAAACCCACTCACCACGAAGAAGCTCTCGCTGCATCTAATGGCGGAAAGGAGCTCCAGTTTCGGGAATACTTCTCCTCACCGTCCCACAAGTACATGGCAAGGAGAGACACAGCAGATCTCTCTCTGGTGCCGTTTTTGTCCTCCTCAGCTGTGGCAGTAGCCACAGTAATTCCGCCAACGAACCACGGACGCAAAATCTGCACAGCGCCACTTTGAGGTACAGGCACCATCTAAGCACAACTTTCACAGTCCACAGCCAGCAGCAATAACTTGAAATGTGCCCTGGCCCGCGCTCCCACAGGCAGTAGGAGGGAACTGACAGACACCGTCATTTGATTGGTCACTGTCAGGGCAGGGTGGGGTTAACACTACAGTGAGGCTTTCTCAGCTATGATTGATGGGTAGCCCTGGTTCTGCGGAGCTGAAGCCGACAGCGCCCAGGGCTAGCTTTATTGGCGGGGGAGGTCCTTCAGCAAAGACTTCAATGGCTTTGCCGAGCTGGTGACGTCACAACCCTCGGGGCTGTGAGCTCCTCAGCCGGCAAATCTGTGTCCCTGGAGCATGCTCAGAGTGCATGATTTGTGCCTGCCGTAAACCTGACTTGCGAACGCTGCCTGAAGTCATCAGACAGCCCGAGTCAGTTTACTGGCACTTTGGCACAAAGTTGTTTTCACTCGTAAATGTAGTAACAATTGTGCAACAAAATAAAAGCACAAATTAGGGGGCAGAAAAATGACGAGGGCGTAGCCCCTCCGCCCATATAAAGGAACCGCCACTGGGTACATGAGGCTTTTGCTCAGCAGCTTTCTTTTTTAAATCTTGTCTTCTATCTTCTACCATATTCATAAATTCTATTTCTTCATGTTGTAGTTTACAGGTTAAGTTGTTTCTATGTGCATCTATTGGTTTGTTACTAATGAAAAAATAACCAATGTATGCTGCCTAAACAGGACCATAAATAATTTCCAAATCTCTCCTAACAGGAATTTCAGAAAATATTAAATCAAAATTAGAGTAATAATACTCTAATCCTTCCCTCTCAAACAACAGACTTGTTAAAACACTACAAGACACACCATATGTTAAAGGTGGGTGATATGTCACCCCCTCTGAGACAGACGATGGTAATTGCATACAGACATACCAATCTCTTGCGTTCATTGTGTTAACATATTAATACAATAATTTAGTAAAGACATTTAACGAAAAACCATTAATTGATTTATCATGATGATAAACACTATAATCTTCTATCTTTTTTATATTAATGTTTAGATTTTCTTTAGTACTAGAATCCATTCTCTCACTTCCCACATCATTAGTATTATTTTTGTGATTATTCACCATTAGAACAGGCACAACAATAATCAGTGTTAACTAAACCAACATTAGAAATAAGACACTATATAAGCAAGCATGAATACATCTGTGAGAAGTTGGCCTGGAATATGCTGTCCACTATTCTAGTGGTACAAAAAGGGGTGGTGATGGACGGAGCATCTGAATCAATCAAACACTCACACCCAGTCAAAAGATCTGGGTTTAATCCATCACCGTTCTTTAGCTCACTCTGCCACCCCAGTTCAGACATGGCTATGTGCAAATCAGTCTGACCCTGTGCCTCATGGGAACAGTCCAGCCCGAACTGCCAAGCCATGCCTTCCCTGGACCGGAAACAAGCTTCCGAGGACCGGTTTCTGGCATTCCAGCCGTCTTCAGCCCGCTTGCTTGAGTGTGGGCTAAAGAACGGTGATGGATTAAACCCAGATCTTTTGGGTGTGAGTGTTTGATTGGTTCAGATGCTCCGTCCATCACCACCCCATTTTGTACCGCTTTTGGCCGCCATAAGTGTGGCAGGGTATGCTCAGACGTGAGTCTCTTGCTCACTTTGCCACTGGATTCAAGCAAGCCGGGCTGAAGACGGCTGTAATGCCAGAAACCGGTCCTCGGAAGCTTGTTTCCGGTCCAGGGAAGACATGGCTTGACAGTTCGGGCTGGACTGTTTCCATGAGGCACAGGGTCAGACTGATTTTCAGATACTCCGTCCATCACCACCACCCCCTTTTGTACCACTATTCTAGTGGGCACCTTGCACCAGTCCAAGCGACCCTTATTGATGGTAGGTTTAAGACAACCTTTATAGAAAGCTATCCTAGTGGTAGCTGTGGAGAGCAGCCTTCAGGCTAAGTCTTAAAGGAATGTAAAGCAGCTTGTTTTACCAGTCTATAATCCCTTGAATGATCAAATGAAAGGAGATCTACACCAGGTATATATCAAATATATATGTATTTATTCTAAACACAACCCCTCTAGTCTCTTAATGAGGCTAGAAGTAAAAAGACAATACAAGAATTTATATAGCACACAGTAAATTAGCACAGTATACGTTTTGCCCTAGGGGCCTCACAAACCATGTACTAAGAAAGTGGTATAAGTACCGCTCTAAGCATAGAGACAAGGCCTAGGGCCTGTAGAACCGCTGGGGCAACCAGGAACCACCCAAGGTAGGGACGCAGGAGACCCACGGGGGACGCGTACAGTGTCTAAACACAGCCGCAAATCACCGTTGACTTCTATGGAGAAAGTTTAAGTTACAAAGTTAAAGATTAAGGACACTTAGGAGTGGACTACTGTAGAACCCCTTCAGTACTCGACACTTCGAGAGTCAAGACCCACGGGAGCACCGAAGTACTCGTGTTACCCCACCCAGGGAATCCAGGTGCATAGGTTTCTTTTCGTGTCGAATTTCTTCGTCGTTTCCAATGGTGAGCTGCAAAGAAGTGCTGCAGGCAACCAGGAGAAAAGTGTCCAGATGGATCCAAGGGTGGATCGGAAATCTGAAGAACCTGAAAGCAGAGGGGACAAAGTCTGGGTCACAAGCCAGTGACCAGGATGGTGACAAGACAATGCCAGCCGATGGTGGGTGCTTTCAAGTGATACAGGTGAAGCTTGACTCTTCAGCCACGAGGACCAGGAGGCGTCGACGATGACAAGGAGCTGGATTTGAGCTGTCCCACGAAGAATGTCGAGTGCTGCAGCATCGGTATCCGGATTGGTCCCAACAAGCCTTAGCAACAGCAACCCATGCAAGATGACAAGATTGGCTTTGGAGCAGACCAGCAAGGTCTGAGGGACTCACCCTTTAGAGGAGAGTCAGGGCACGTCTGGACTAACCAAACAATCCCAAGAAACAAAGGATTGTCCTTCATGGGGACCCACCAGTCAACGAACTGGGGATCGCAAAGGAGCCTCGAGCTGAAATGCTGAAAGCAGGCCCACGGAACACTCATGGAGTGTAGGCCCACAATCTTCAATGTAAAAGGTGCTCAGGGATTGGACTACAAGTAGCCCAATGCACACTTTGGGAAAGCTCGGAAAGTCGATGCACTAGCAAATGTGCAGGATGTCCAGGTGTTTGGGTCCCATGTCTCTCGTGATAGCTACAGGTCTCAGCTTTGCTGGGGACTTCTGTCAGCCTCAGGGATGTCTGGAAGTCCGTGTCCTGTGTCACAGATTCTTTGGGATCCGGCGGGAGCCTCGAAAATGCAGACCGGCAAGATGCTTCTTTGGTGTCTGTTTGAACAGGGGAGTCACTCCTTGACCCCAATGGAGATTTCTTCCGTCTTCCAGTCGATATGGAATGGCGAAGGTCCAAGATTTCTGTATCAGAGTTTCGTCCAGGGTAATCTAAAGTCCTAGGGACTGGGTTCCTAAACTTATAATAGGTTTAGGGGTTGGTCTAACTCTAGGGTCCCACCTATGGGAGGACCTGGGGAGGGGTGGTTACACCCCTTCCCCTTTGTCCAGTTTCACGTCAGAGCTGGGGCTGGATGCCCCAGCAACCGGTTTGAACTGGTAAATGCACGGAGACACCTTGGGTGCCACATGCACTGTCTGAAAAGCATTCACTGAATGCAACCCACCCTGCCCCAATACACTAAAGCCTGTCTGGGGAGGTGCCCACACTTCCCTGGACAGGAAACCTATTGTGCAGGCCTCTCCTGCTGGAGTTTCGTCCAGCAGCTGGAGGTCAGACTCATGTCTGTGACAGCAGCATCTATTTTGTGATGCTGGGGCTCTTTAAAACTATTACCGGGAAAGTAAGTGTGCACATGTCTTCTCCCTCTAGAAGGGTGGAATGCTACCCCCACCACCAGAACTGGCGGGGGTAGTATTCCAAAGGGTTTGACACCAAACACGAAATGTGTTTATAAAGCCATTCCAAAGTTAGCATTAACCGAGAGGATTATAATGCACTTAAGAGTATATGGTATGGCCGTATCACAGAACAGCTATAAGGAAGGGATTCAGAAAGCTGCAGAGGGGCTCAGCTCATGCTAGGGCACCCTCTCACACAAAACCAAGCACTCTTCCTTCAGGATTGTTAAGGCCTGCCATAGGAGTGACTTATAGGTTTATATGTGTCTGTTTTAAATGGTAGATATAGGTATACTATATCTAAGTAGGGGGTGCTTACACCACCTTACCCAGGCTGCAAGTGCAGACCTGTGGTGCCATTTTAGAAGGCTTCCCAGGGGTTGCATAATATATGCCTCAGCCCTTGGTAGGCCTCTGAGGTGCCTATGCCCTTGGTACCTAAGGTACCGTATACTAGGGACTCACAAGGGTAACCCAGTAAACAATCTGGAGTGTACCTAATGTACATGCAATCAATTTAGAGAGAGAACAGCTAGGCTGGGGTCCTGATTAATAGGGCCACAGCCAGACTAAAGTCGATAAACCAGTGAAACACAGCAAAAAGTGGAGGTAACCATAGTAAGCAAATCCTACTCTCCCATAACATCTACATTTAAAACTATGATTTTGATATCTAGTCTCTGTTACCTTTGCCATTTAAGACACTAAAAAATTTTAAAACCTAAGAAAAAACCCTACACTTTAGGCCTCTCTTCTTTACCCCCTCATTTTCTTTTGTGTTTGCTGTATATCTTCTTCATCTTCAAATCTTCTGGAACTCCCAAAATGGTCTCCGTTGAATTTATTGCACTTTAATTTTCGCAATTCCTTTTAAAGTGGTCTTAATTTGCATTCATCACTTTGATAAGTACCAGCTTCTTCTTCCCTTTAATTTGTGTTTTCAATCTCTTCCAACACCACATATGTCCATTCTGGAGCTGTGTATTTCTGACTCAGAATTTTTATTCTTTTTGTTTTTCGTATCAATTCTTCTTCTGAATCACTTTGTTTGGTTTGACTCGATATCTCATTTATTTAATCTGGCCTTA
This sequence comes from Lissotriton helveticus, assembly GCF_964261635.1. Classification (NCBI taxonomy): domain Eukaryota; kingdom Metazoa; phylum Chordata; class Amphibia; order Caudata; family Salamandridae; genus Lissotriton; species Lissotriton helveticus. The sequence continues at coordinate 1,506,218,286 of NC_136057.1, forward strand.
TCTTTTCTAGAGTGTATTTCAGTCTTTTCACTCCTTTTAGCCACACATCACCTTTTCTTGCTTTCTTAACTTGAACTGCTTCTTCACCTTCATTGTCAAGTTCGCAAGTTCTTTTATTCAATTATTTTCTTTGCTGTACTTGCTCTTGATTTTCATCAGTCACTTTCTCTTTTTCTTTCTCAACAGCAGTCTCTTGAGACCCAGTAGCTGGTACCCACTTTATTCGACTTGTACTTGGTTCTTCTTCATGTTCAGCCTTTTCAGAATCTGTCTCACTAGATTCTATAGCTTCATGTCCTTCAGCTTCTGGCTCTTTTCTTTTCTATACCAGTTGTTGCTCCTCTTATTGTCTTTCAAGTGGACTTGGAACTCTTCTTGAATGTCTCGCATGAATCCAGTTTGGCAAGCCACCAAACTTTACTGCTGTCGTTGTTACCAAAATAATCTGGTATGGTCCATTCCATCTGGATTCTAAACACGACTTCCTAACGGTTTCCTTCACAAGAACCAACTAGCCTAGACTTAAATCATGTGCTTGATACAGCTGTGTTGTGGTTGCAATTTCTCCAACCTGAGGAGACACAGAATGAACCAGATCAGCCAATCCTTTGCAATAATCAAGCACTAGATTGTGAGAAGTTAGCCTGGCCTATTATGTCCACTAGTTCTAGAGGGCACGTTGCACCAGTCGAATCGACCTTATTGATGGTGGTTGTAAAGTCAACCTTATAGAAAGCTATCCTAGTGGTAGCATGGACCAGCAATAATCAGGCTAAGACTTCAGAGAGCATGGTAAGCCAGTGGTTTTACCATTTATAATCCCTTGAATACCACATGAAAGTACACCACACAAGGTATATATCAAATATATATGTATTTATTCTAAACACAACCCCTCTGCACTCTTTATGAGGTCAGAGGTAAAAGTACAATACAAGTTACTTAATTAGCATACGATAAGTTGCACTGTATACGTTTTGCCCTAGGGGCCTCACAAACCATATACTAAAATAGTGGTATAAGTACCACGTCAGAAATAGAAAGTAGGCCTAGGGCCTAGGGAATCGCTGGGGCTACTCTAAATAACCAAAGGCTAGGAAGCAGGAGGCCCACGGGAGACGCGTGCAGTGTCTAAACACAGCAGCGAGTTATCATTGACTTTCTATGGGAAACAAACAAGTTACAAAGTTTTACAGTTTAAGGGCACTTCCGGATGGACTACGATGAAACCCCTTTAGACTAGGACACTTCGAGAGTCAAGACCCACGGGAACACCGGAGTGCTCGTGTTAACTCATCCAGGGAAGCCGGGTGCATAGGTGCCTTTTGGTGTCGGGTTTCGTCGTCATTTTCAATAGAGATCTGCAAAGAAGTGCTGCTGGCGACCAGAGAAAAAGTGTTCGGGTCGAATCAAGGGTGGATCAAAGATCTGTAGAACCTGAAAGCAGAAGGGACAGAGTCTGGGTCACTTGCCAATGACCAGGAAGGAACCAGGCGATGTTGGTTGATTTCAGGTGAAAAGGTGAAGCTTGTCTCTTCAGCCACGAGGACCAGGAGGTGTTGACAACAACCAGGAGCTAGATTCTATCTTTCCCACAAAGGACCTAATGGACCGCGGTGTTGGTATCCAGATTGAACCCAACAAGCCATGGCAAACGCAATCCACTCAAGATGTGGAGATTGGCTTTGGTGCAGACCAGCAAGGTCTGTAGTGCTTTTCCTTTGTAGGGAAGCTGAAGCAAGCCTGGAGCAACCAGGAAAGCAAGTTAAATTAAAAAGTAAGTCTTCAGAGGGCTCACTAGCCAATGGACTAGGAACTGGGAAGATGCGTCGAGCTGAAATGCAGGAGCGGGCCCCACGGGACACTCATGGAGTGTGGAGGCCTGAGCTTCAGAGCAAATGGTGCTCGGTTCTGCTGCTTCTACTACCTCAATGCACAACGGCGAGTTACCTCAGGAGTTGATGCAGTTAGCAAAATGCAGGATGTCCAGGAGTTCTGGTACCACATCTCTCGTGTCAGCCACGGGTCTCAGCTTTGCTGGGATCGTTGATCAGCATCAGAGATGTCTGCAAGTCCATGTCCTGTGTCGCTGAGTCTTCGGGATCTGGCGGGAGCCTCGACAATGCAGACCGGCAAAGTTGCTGAATGTGCCTGTTTGCACAGGGTGGTCACTCCTTGACCACAAGGGAGATCTCTTCCGTCTTCCAGTCGAAATGGAATGTCGAAGGTCTAGGATGTATGTTTCAAATTTCGTCCAAGGTAATCTAAAGTCCTAGGGACACAGCTCGTATACTTATACCAAGTTAAGGGATTGGACTACCTGTAAGGTCCCTCCTATGGGTGGACCTGGGGAGGGGGTGGTTACACCCCTTCCCCTTTGTCCAGTTTCATGCCAGAGCGGGGCTGAGCGCCCCAGAAACTGGTTTGAACCGGGCTATGCATGGAGCACCTTGTGTGCCCCAGGCAGTGTCTGAAAAGCATTCGCTGAATGCAGCCCTTCCTGCACCAATACACAAAAGTCTGTCTGGGGTGGTGCTAGCACCTCCCCTGACAGGAAACCTATTGTCCAGGCCTCCCCTGCCAGAGTTTCGTCTAGCAGCAGGAGGTCAGACTCGTGTCTGCGGCAGCAGCATCCATTTTGTGATGCTGAGGCTCGGTTTAACTTTAACCGGGTGTACCAGTAACTACATGTCTTCTCCCTCTAGAAGGGTGGAATGCTACCCCCGCCACCAGGACTGGCGGGGAGGGTAGTATTCCAAAGAGTTTGACACCTTGCACGACATATTTTATAAAGCCAAACCAAAGTTAGCATTAACCGCGAGGATTATAATGCACTTAAGAGTATATGGTATGGCTATATCATAAAACAGCTATAAGGAGATGGTTCCGAAAGCTGCAGAGGGGCTAAGCTCATGCTAGGGCACCCTCTCACATAAAAGCAAGCACTCTGCCTTCAGGATTGTTAAGGCCTGCCATAGGAGTGACTTATAGGCTAATATATTTCTATTCTACTGCGTGAACAGACCTGTGGTCTCAGTTTGTAAGCCCAACCAGGGGTGGCATAATACACGCTGCAGCCCCTGGTAGGCCTTGGGTGCACCTATGCCCTGGGTACCTATGGTACACTATACAGGGACTCACAAGGGTGACCCAGTAACCAATTTGGTATGTACCTAAAGTACATGGTATCAATTTAGAGAGAGAACAGCTAGGCTGTGGTCCTGATTAGCAGGACCACAGCCGGTCTAAAGTCGAAAAACCAGAAAATCACAGCAAAAATTTGGGGTGACCATAGGAAGCAGACCCTACTCTCCTACAACACCCCCCCACCCCCCAAACGCAGGGACATTAAACTAACCTTGACCAGTTGAGTCTTCATGTTCTGTAGGGAAATGGACCACCTGAGCAGTTTGTGATTTTCACCCTTCATCTGATTTAGCCACAAGAGGGGCTTATGGTCTGTCTGAATCTTACAGTGAGTACCAAACAAGTCTGGCCTCAGCTTCTTCAGCGCCCAAACCACAGCAAAGGCCTCCCTCTCAATAGCTGACCTACGTTTCTCTCTAGGGGTCTGCCTTCTGCTAATAAAAGCTACTGGCTGGTCTTGACCATCTTTATTCAATTGTGATAGCAAAGCCCCTACCCCCAACTCAGAAGCATCTGTTTGAACAATGAATCCTTTGGAGTAGTCTGGACTTAGCAGAATTGGTGCAGTGCACATGGCCTGCTTCAGGTAATCAAATGCCTTTTGACAGCTGACTGTCCACTGAACTTTCTTAGGCATTTTCTTGGAAGTTAAGTCATTAAGGGGTGTCACAATGGAACCATACACCTTGACAAATTTCCTGTAGTACCCAGTCAGGCCCAAGAAAGGTCTGGCATGAGTCTGGGTGGTTGGAGCAGTCCAGTCCATTATGGTCTGGATTTTGCTCTGCAATGGTTGAACCTGGCCTCCACCTACAAGGTGGCCCAGGTATACAACCTGACTCTGCCCTATCTAGCACTTGGTAGCCTTGATAGTTAGGCCTGCCTTTTGTAGGGCCTCCAAAACATTTTTCAGGTGGATCAGGTGATCTTCCCAGGTGGAGCTAAAGACAGCAATATCATCTAGATAAGCTGCACGGTAGTCATCCAGGCCTGGGAGGACTTGATTCACCAACCTTTGAAATGCGACAGGTGCATTTTTCAGACCAAAGTGCATTACCACAAACTGATAATGTCCAACAGGGGTTGAAAAGGCTGTCTTTGGCGTTGCATCATCAGCTAGTCTGATCTGCCAGTAGCCAGCAGTCAGGTCAAATGTACTCAAAAACTAGGCAGATGCCAATTTGTCAATGAGCTCATCTGCCCTGGGTATTGGATGCAAAAACAACAGTTGATGGACAGAATGCAGAACAATGTCATACATTCACCCCAGTGCAGAGATCTGGGCCTAAATCCATCGATTTTTGCTCACCATGCCATTCCAGTTTGAACCCAGCCATATGCAAATCAGTCTTGACCCTGTGCCCCATGGGAGCAGTCCAGCCCAAACTGCCAAGCCAGGTCCTCCCTGGACTGGAAACAAGCAGCCAAAGACCGGTTTTGGGCTTTCAGCCCTCATCAGCCTGGATAGCTTGATTCCAGTGGCATGGAGAGCACGGGACTCACGTCTGAGCATGGAGTCAAGCTATCCTGGCTGATGAAGGCTGATAGCCAGAAACCGGTCCTAGGATGCTTGATTCCGGTCCAGGAAAGACATGGCTTGGCAGTTCGGTCTGGACTGTTCCCATGAGGCACAGGGTCAAGCCTGATTTGCATATGGCCATATCTGAACTGGGGTGGCTTGGTGAGCAAAATAACGATGGATTAAACCCAGATCTGTGACTGGGGGTGAATGTCTTGGAGAGCTGCTGGGGCCACTGGCTCCAACACCCACACTTTCCGTCCTGGCTGGTAAACAGTCAGTACAGCCTTTTGGTAAGGCCAGGCTTTTTGTAATTCCTGGCTAGCATCAAGGTTTTTGGATGACTTTTTCATGTACTCAACCATCCAGGAGTGGAGACCAAGTACATAGTCCACAATGTCTTGTTTGGGAAGTTTGAGAGGTGACTCCCATCCTTCCTTCACCAGACAAAGGAGTCCTCTTACAGGATGTCCAAACAAATGTTCAAAGGGGCTGTAGCCAACCCCCTTCGGTGGGACTTCTCTATAAGCAAACAAAAGGCAGGGCAGTAGGATGTCGCATCTCTGACTGAGCTTTTCAGGGAGACCCTTAATCATGCCCTTTAAGGTCTTGTTGAATCTTTCAACTAGACCATTGCATTGTGGGTGATAGGGTGTGGTGAACTTATAGTTCACTCCACACTCCTTCCACATTGCAGTCAGGTAACTAGACATAAGGTTTGTACCTCTGTCTGATACAACCTCCTTAGGGAAGCCCACTCTTGAGAAAACTCCCAAAAGGGCTCTTGCCACAATAGGTGCTGTTGTGGTCCTAAGTGGAATAACTTCTGGGTATCTGGTGGCATGATCCACTACCACCAAAATAAACCTGTGCCCAGATGCTGTTTGGGGATCCATTGGGCCAACAATGTCAATCCCTACACGTTCAAAGGGGATCCCCACCACAGGTAGTGGTATAAGGGGGGCCTTTGTAGTGCCACCTAATTTGCCACTGGCTTGGCAGGTGACACAGGAGCGACAAAACTCCTTATTGTCTTCTGACATGTGAGGCCAGTGAAAGTGAGGGACAAGCCTGTCCCAGGTCTTGGTCTGGGCAAGATGTCCTGCAAGGGGAATATCATAGGCTAGTGTTAAAAGGAAACCCCTGAATGCCAAAGGTATGACCAACCTCCTGGAAGCACCAGGCTTGGGGTCTCTACCCTCTGAATACAGGAGCCCTTTATCCCAATACACTTCATGGGTTTTACCAGCATTCCCTGCAGCCTCAGCAGCTGCTAGCTGTCTGAGGGGTTCAAGAGAAGGGCAGTACAACTGCGCCTGCCTCAGATCTGCCCTGGAAGGTCCTCCTGTCCCAAGAAACTCAACCTGATCAGGTCCAAGCTCTTCTAGGACAGTTCCTTCTTCAGGCGCACAATCAGCTTCCTAAGAAGGATGATCCTTATCCTGAGGCAAGGGGGAAGGCAAAGCCTTAACCCTACTGCTCCTTTTCCTGGTAGGCAACTGGGCCATTATTCCAGAATCCAGTGCCTGTTCAGTGTTGCAATTTTTGACCTGTGACCTAGTCACAGCAAGCACATGTGCTGAGTTGCCTAACTTATCTGCATGTGTCCTATTCTCCACTTCAGCCCAGGCTGAAGTCTCTAGGTCATTGCCAAGCAAAAATTCTACAGGGAGGTCTGAGCTAACAACAAACTTCTTTTGGCCAGTTACCCCTCCCCAGGAGAAATTAACAACTGCCATACTGTGTGTGGTGGTGACATTGTTACCATTGGTCACTAGGTACTTTTCACCTAGTATGATCGGTCCAGGGTCCATAAATTCAGGAGTCACCATGGTAACACTGGCACATGTGTCCCTGCAGGCCCAGACATTCTTTTATTAATCAAATGAGTTTGTCTGTACTTGCCCAAGTTATTGGGACTCACAGTAGAGGACATGGCTATGTCTCCATTATATATCAAAACAGCTTGAGTTGGTACTCTGACTAGGCCAGAATCCATCTCAGTTCCCAGGTTTAACCCTACTACACCCTTCTGTTGAGAACCACCACTTGGAGCTGAACTAGAGGGAACAGTTACCTTAGGGGCAATGGTGGCTGGAGCGGTCTCCTTCTTGGTGCATTCACTGGCCCAGTGAGAATTTACTTTACAACTTTGCACCATGGTTTCTTAGGACCTTCTTTCTTTTTAGATTGTTGTCAACCCCCACCATTAGAAGCTTTTTGGGGACCTTGAGAAGACTTCTGGTCTTTTGCTTTCTCCCCACCCTTTTGGTCTTGCTTCTTCTGATCACCACCTTGGTTCTGTACCTTCTGCTTCACCCTGGTTCTGACCCATTTGTCTGCCTTCTTACCCAATTCTTGGGGAGAGGTCAAATCAGAGTCAACCAAGTGCTGATGCAATAACTGTTTCTGACAACTATTAAGAATCTGTTCCCCTCATTATAAGGTCATACAATCCTGCAAAGTCACTTACTTTACTGCCCAGTAACCAGCCTTCCAGAGCCTTAGTAGCACAATCTAGAAAGTCAGTCCTGCCCTGAGTCTGTGCTTTCTGGGTGTCTCTGAACAGCAACTTCTACTGCTCAGTGGTTAAGCCAAACCCATCTATTAATGCACTCTTCAGGACATAGTAGTTGTCAGCATCCTCTTCATTAACTGTGAGGAGCTTGTCTCTCCCTTTGTCTGCCCACTGACTTTGGGGTACCTGCTGTACATTGCAGGCCCTCTTCAAAGCAGTTATCCACTTATGGATGTCATCCCCTATCTGATAGGGTGGGACAATTTTGTTCAGGTTTCTATAGTCATAAGACCTATCCCTACCACTAGGGATATTGCTGCCACCAGTGGGCTCTAGCCCACACAATTTCTTCTCTCTTTCAAGAGCTAGGGTCTCTATTGCAAGGGTAACTTCTTGCCTCTTGATCCTAAGCTTGGCTTCCTTCATCCTAGCTTTATGCTCTCTTCTCTGAGGTGAAGTCATCCTCCTTCGAGCTGAGGCATCATACCCTATTGAGGAGTCAGAATGTCCAGATTCACTTGAGAGTGATCTGTGTCTCCTGTTCCTACCACTAGGCCTAATTGGAGGTCTGGAGGGTGGCCCTACTAGGCCATCTCCTCCTCCAGATAGTCCTGAGTTTCCCAGGTCAGGATCATTATCCTCATCCTGGTCTGCAACCTCCTCTTCTTCAGAATCCAGTGGGCCTGGCCCAGTAGGATCCTCTTCTGTGGATGGTTGGCCCCACTCCCTGCTACTCTGTGCATCTGGGTCTGATGCCTTTTCTAGGTCATCTGCCACTAAAAGATTTACTAGGTGCTGGGTGGTTGGACTCTGTCCTTGTCTTAACTTTCTGACCACACATTAGCTTCTCAAATCTTGGAAACTAAAGGTATCATACTTAGTTGTCTGCACATGGCTGACATCTGGGAGAGAGGCACTACCCTCTACTCTTAAAGACATGACTAGTGAGGTGTGGTGTGTGCACCTACCTACACTATGTGTTTTCCTACTAGAACCTCTCTAGGAGTTGTAGTCAGGGTGTGCTAAGCCCTTACCACCTACAACTGCTAAGTTCAGTAGAACTTATGTATTATAAGACTTGATTCATATGTACCTGCCTTATTGATGGTGGTTGTAAAGTCAACCTTATAGAAAGCTCTCCTAGTAGTAGCATGGACCAGCAGTCACCTAAAGTACATGATATCAATTTAGAGAGAGAACAGCTGGGCTGTGGGTCTGATTAGCAGGCCCACATCCACACTAAAGTCGAAAAACCAGAGTATCACAGCAAAAAGTGGGGGTGACCATAGGAAGCAGACCCTACTCTCCTACAGTGTCCACACTGGCCAGGCCATACACTTCCCTTTCTGTACACATTGGACACCCCTATGGAAGGCCCAAGGTGTAGGAAGGTGGATAAACCTGACTGTATGGTTACCCCAACTTTTTGCCTAGTGTTTAGCTGCTTTTCGACTTAGTTGGCCTGGGATCCTGCTATTCAGGGCCCCGGGCTATCTGATCTCTCTGTAAATTGGACTCCATGTACTTTAGGTACATACTTAATTGGGGATTGGGTCACCTTTGAGAGCCCCTGTATAGTGTACCATTGGTACCCAGGGAATAGGTGCATCCAAGGCCCACCAGGGGCTGCAGCATGTATTATGCCACCCCTGGCTGGCCATCCAAATTGACACCACAGGCTGATCACTCAGCTTGGGCAAGGTGGTGTAATCACCCTTGCTTAGATATGGTATACCTATATCTACCCTTATATATAGACATATATATACCTATAAGTCACTCCTATGGCAGGCCTTAACAATCCTGAAGGCAGAGTGCTTGGTTTTATGTGAGAGGGTGCTCTAGCATCAGCGGAGCTCTTCTGCAGCTTTCGGAACCATGTCCTTATAGCTGTTCTATGATATAGCCAAACCATATACTCTTAAGTGCATTATAATCCTCGCGGTTAATGCTAACTTTGGTTTGGCTATATCAAAACATGTCGTGTAAGGTGTCAAACACTTTGGAATACTACCCCCCCCACCAGACTGGACGAAACTCCGGCAAGGGAGGCATGGTCAATAGTTTTTCTGTTGAGGGAGGTGCTGGCACCTCCCCAGACTGCCTGTAGTGTATTGGGGAAGGGTGGGTTCAATGGAAAGATGCTTTTCCAGACACTGCTTGGGGTACACAAGGTGCTCCATGCATAGCCCGGTTCAAACCAGTTGCTGAGGCACTCCAACCCCAGCTCTGGCACAAATATGGACAAAGGGAAAGGGGTGTAACCACCCCCTTCCCAGGTTCCACCCATAGGAGGGACCTAGCAGGTAATCCAGCCCCTTAGTTTAGTATAAAGATAGGAGCTGTGTCTATCGACATTAGATTATCCTGGACTGAAACTCTGAAAACGAAATTCTTGGGCCTTCGACGTTCTATTCTGACTAGAAGACTGAAGACATTTCCCTTGTGGTCAAGGAGTGACCACCCTGTGCAAACAGGCACCACCAGTAACTTGCCGGTTTGCTTTGTTGATGCTCCCGCCAGAACCCGAAGACTCAGCGACTCAGGAACTGGACTTTCAGACTTCTACGACTCGGATTCACATCCACATCCACAGCAAAGCTGAGACCCGTGGCGGACACGAAAGACGTGGTACCGGACAGCCTGGACTACCTGCTCTTTGCTGAACCATGCAGCTTCTGAGGCATCCTCGAGGTTGTGCATTGAGGTTTGAGAAGCCCCAGACCCGAGCAGCATTTGCACTGAAGCTCAGCCCTCCACACTCCACGAGTGCTGCATGGGGCCTGCTTCTGAATTTCAGCTCGACGCATCTTCCCGGTTGCTAGCCCATTGGCTAGTGAGCCCTCTGAAGACTTACTTTTAAAATGACACTGCTTGCTTAGTTGCTCCAGGCTTGCTCCAGCTTCCCTGCGAAGGAGAAGCTCCCCAGACCTTGCTGGTATGAACTGAAGTTAATCTTCCCTTCCTGCATGGATTGCGTTTGCCAAGGCTTGTTGGATCCAATCCGGATACCGACATGGCAGTCAACAAAATCCTTTGTGGGACAGCTCGAATCCAGCTCCTGGTCATCATCGACGCCTCCTGGTCCTCGTGGCTGCAAAGACAAGCTTCACCTCTTCACCTGAATGCATCTCGACATCGCCTGGTTCCTTCCTGGTCACTGGCTAGTGACCCAGACTCTGTCCCCTCTGCTTTCAGGTTCTTCACTACTCTGATCCACCCTTGGATCCACCTGGACACTTTTCTTCTGGTCGCCTGCATCACTTTCTTGCAGCTCTCTATAGGAAACAGTGACGAAACCCGACACAAAAGATCACCTATGTACCCGGCTTCCCAGGGTGAGGTAACTCGAATACTCCGGTGCTCCCGTGGGCTTTGACTCTCGAAGTGTCCTAGTTTAAAAGGCTTTTACCGTAGTCCATCCGGAAGTGTCCTTCATCTACTACTTTGTAACTTTTAAGTTCCCATTATAACTCTATGGTAACTCGTGTTTGTGTTTAGACACTGCACACGTCTCCCGTGGGCCTCCTAATTCCAATCCCTTGGATGTTCAGTGTAGCCCCAGCGATTCCCTAGGCTATAGGCCTATTCACTATTCCTGAAGTGGTTCTTATACCATTTACTTAGTATATGGTTTGTGAGGCCCCTAGGGCAGAATTGTATTTATGCAACTTAAAGTATGCTTATTAAGTAACTTGTACGGTATCTTGATCTCTGACCTCATAAAGAGTGCAGAGGGGTTGTGTTAGAAATAAATACAGATATATTTGATAAATACCTTGTGTGGTGTCCTTTCATTTGGTATTCAAGGGATTATAATTGGTAAAACAGCTTGCTTCACATGCTCTCTGAAGTCTTAGCCTATGATTGCTGGTCCATGATACCACGATAGCTTGTCTGTAAGGTTGACTTTATAACCACCATCAATAAGGGTCGTTTAGACTGGTGCAAGGTGCCCACTAGAATAGTGGACATCATATAGTGGACATCATATGCCAGGCTAACTTCTCACATTGGTGTGCAGCGGATGGGATAAGAGATTGCTGTTGTTTTACCATATAATCTTGAGTTATCATTTGAAAGATCACATTAAGGTACCTGTAGGTACATATAAATTAAGTTCTTATAATACTTTAAGTTCTACTGAACTTAGCAGTTGTAGAGGAAAGGGCTTAGCACACCCTGACTACAGCTCCTAGAGATGTTCTAGTAGGAAACCATTTAGTGTAGATAGGTGCACACACCACACCTCACTAGAAAATGTCCTTGGAAGCAGGCCCTCGTGGACCTCTTCAAGAAGACACACATAGGGTGCCCTCTAAGTATGACTCATTCACTTTTAATGAACTTAGAAGCCTGTGTGCAGTCAGAAAGTTGAAACAAGGACAGAGTCCAACCTTTACCCACCTGATAGATCTCTTAGTGGATAATGATGTAGAGAATGCATCAGACCCAGGGAACCAAGGTAGTATAGAGGGGGGGCATCCATCAACAGAGGAAATTCCAACTGGAGAAGATCCATTGGTCTCTGATGAGGATGATGACCAGGATGCAGTAGATGAACCTGACCTGGGCAACACAGGACTATCTGGAGGTGGAGAGGGTCATGGTAGGCCCCCCTCTAACCTTCCAAGTAGGCCTAACCGTGGGAACAGAAGGAACAGATCACTGTCCACTGGTTCTGGTCATTCTGATTCCTCAGTAGGGTCCAGTGCCTCTGCTGTGAGGAGGATGACTTCCCCTCAGAGGAGAGAGCACAAAGCTAGGATGAAGGAAGTAAATCTTAGGATCAAGAGGCAAGAAGTTGCCCTTGCAAAAGAGACTCTGGCTCTTGAAAGAGAGAAAATGTAAAGTGGGTTAGAACCCACTGGTGAGAGCAATATTCCTAGAGATAGGGAAAGGTCTCATGACCATAAAAACCTAAAAAAGATTGCCCCTCCCTACAAGAGTGGGGATGACATCCACAAGTGGATAACTGCTTTGGAGAGGGCCTGCAGAGTACAGCAGGTACCCCAGAGTCAGTGGGCAGCAATCTTATGGCTCTCCTTTTTAGATAAAGGGAGACACAAGCTCCTCACAGTTAGTGATGAGAATGCTAACAACTACACTGTCCTGAAGTGTGCTCTGATAGATGGGTTTGGCTTAACCACTGAGCAGTATAGGTTGCTGTTCAGAGACACCCAAAAGACACAGACTCTGGACTGGACTGACTTTATAGATTGTGCTTCTAAGACTCTGGAGGGCTGGTTACTGGGCAGTAAGGTCAATGACTATACAGGATTGTATAATTTGATTATGAGAGAACAGATTCTTAATGATTGTCAGAACCAGTTATTGCATCAACACCTGATTGACTCTGATCTGACCTCTCCCCAAAAATTGGGAAAGAAGGCGGACAAATGGGTCAGAACCAGGTTAAAGCAGAAGGTACAGAACCAAGGTGGTGATCAGAAGAAGGAAGACCAAAAGGGTGGGGAGAAAGCAAAAGACCAGAAGTCTTCGCCAGGTCCCCAAAAAGCTTCTAATGAGGGGCGTTCTAAGAAATCCAAAAACAAAGAAGGTCCAATGAAACCATGGTGCAACTTTTGTAAGGTTAATACTCACTGGTCCAGTGATTGCACCAAAAAGAAGGCAGCTCCAGTCACCATTGCCCCAAAGGCAACTGTTCCCCCTAGTACAGCTAATAGTGGTGGTTCTCTACAGAAGGGTGTAGTAGGGTTAACAATGAGAACTGGCCTAGTCAGAATACCAACTCAAGCTGTTCTTGTCTGTGATGTGGACATGGCTATGTCCTCTACTGTGAGCCCCAGTAACTTGAGCAAGCACAGACAGACTCCTTTAATTAATAACAAAATGGCTCAGGCCTACAGGGATACATGTGCCAGTGTCACAATGGTGACACCCAACTTTGTGGACCCTGGACATATCATACTAGGTGACAATTACCTAGTGACAAATCCAAGCAATGTCACTGCCACCCATAGTATGGCAATTGTTAATTTCTCCTGGGGAGGGGTAACTGGCCTCAAAAGAGTTGTTGATAGTTCAGACCTCCCTGTAGAATGTTTGCTTGGCAATGACCTAGAATCTTCAGTCTTGTCTGTTGTGGAGTATAGGACTCATGCAGAGATGTTAGGTATATCAGCACATGTCCTTGCTGTGACCAGGTCACAGGCCAAAAAGTGCAACACTGAACAGGCACTGGATCCTGAAACAATAGACCAGTTGCCTACCAGGAGGAGAAGCAGTGGGGTTAAGGCAGTGCCTTCCCCCTTGCCTCAGAATGAGGCTCAGCGTTCCAAGGAAGCTGATTGTGAGACCCAAGAAGGAACTGTCCTAGAAGAGCTTGAGCCTGATCAGGTTGAGTTTCTTGGAACAGGGGGACCTTCAAGGGCAGATCTGAGGCAGGCGCAGTTGGACAGCCCTACTCTTGAACCCCTCAGACAGCAAGCTGCTGCTGAGGCTGCTGGGAATGCTAATTGATCCCATAGAGTGTATTGGGTCGAAGGGCTCCTGTATTCAGAGGCTAGATACCCCAAGCCTGGTGCTTCCAGAAGGTTGGTCATACCTTTGGCATTCAGGTGCTTCCTTCTTAAATTAGCCAATGATATTCCCCTTGCAGGACATCTTGGCCAGAACAAGACTTGGGACAGGCTTGTCCCTCACTTTCACTGGCCTCACACGTCGGAAGACACAAAGGAGTTTTGTCGCTCCTGTGTCTCCTGCCAAGCCAGAGGCAAATCAGGTGGCACCACAAAGGCCCCCCTAATACCACTACCTGTGGTGGGGGTTCCCTTTGAAAGAGTAGGGATTGACATTGTTGGACCAATGGATCCCCAAACAGCCTCTGGGCACAGGTTTATTCTGGTAGTAGTGGATCATGCCACCAGATACCCAGAAGCTATTCCCCTAAGGACCACAACAGCACCTGTTGTGGCAAGAGCCCTCCTGGGAGTTTTCTCAAGAGTGGGTTTTCCAAAGGAGGTTGTCTCAGACAGAGGTGCAAACTTCATGTCTGGATATTTGACTGCTATGTGGAAGGAGTTTGGAGTGAACTACAAGTTCACAACACCCTATCATCCACAGTGCAATGGTCTGGTGGAGAGATTCAACAAGACCTTAAAGGGCATGATTAAGGGTTTACCTGAAAAGCTTAGGCTAAGATGGGACATCCTGCTGCCCTGCCTTTTGTTTGCTCATAGAGAGGTCCCACAGAAGGGGGTTGACTACAGCCCTTTTGAACTTCTTTTTGGGCACCCTGTAAGACGACCCCTTTGTCTGGTGAAGGAAGGATGGGAGTTACCTCTCAAGCTACAAAGCTTCCCTGCAAAAGAGAAGCTCCTCAGACCTTGCTGGTCTGACCTGAAGCCAATCTTCTCTTCCTGCGTGGATTGCGTTTGCCAAGGCTTGTTGGGTCCAGTCCGGATACCGACACTAAAGTCAACTAAATGCTTCGTGGGACAGCTCGAATCCAGCTCCTGGTCATCGTCGACATCTCCTGGTCCTCGCGGCTACGGAGACACGCTTCACTTCTTCACCTGAGATCACCGCAACATCACCTGGATCCTTCCTGGTTCCTTCCTGGTCACTGGCTAGTGAGCCAGACTCTGTCCCCTCTGCTTTCAGGTTCTTCACTTCACCGATCCACCCGGACACTTTTCCTCTGGTCGCCTGCAGCACTTCTTTGCAGATCTCCATAGAAAACGGCGACGAAACATAACACGAAAAGACACCTATGCTCCCGGCTTCCCCGGGTGAGGTAACATGAGTACTCCGGTGCTCCCATGGGTCTTGACTCTCGAAGTGTCCTAGTCTAAAGGGGTTTTACCGTAGTCCATGTTGTTAAGGAAATGTTAAGTGATTACAAAGCAGGTCAACTCAGGCAGTTCTGCAGGAGCTTTGGATGTCCCATGGAGAGCAGCTCCAGGAAGGAGGAGCTACAGAAGGCCTTAAGGGCCTGGTGGGAGGCCAAAGGAGCTGGGGAGACAGATGATGCAGAGGTGGATGAGGATGCACAAGGGGATGGTTTCAGGTCACAGGATTTGCCTGTATCCAGAGCAGCCTCAAGGGCTGGCAGCAACCATTCCGCTCAATGTTTTTCCCCAGAGGAGTTGGAGGAAAACCAAAGGGTTAGAGATCATGAATTAAAAGTCATGAGAATCAAGATAGAGCCATTGGAAGGAGAGAAAGAAATGTAAAGGATGGCAGAGGAGATCAGGAATGCTCATGCGTTTGAAGAATTGAAATTGACCGTGGCACATGAACTAAGAATGAGGAAGCTCGAGTTGGAGCTTGAGAGGCTTGAGGCCATGAGGGTCTCAGCTGAAGAAGAAAAATATGTAGCTCAAGAGGTGAGCTTTGCTGAGTTGGAGGTGGAGTCCAGCTCATATGGTGACAGCAAGATTATGATAACTAGTGCTGGGAGAAAGGTACAAACACCCAGAGATGTGGCTCCTGACTTGAGGGAGGGGGTTGACATACACCAGGGGGTTCAGGTTTATGATGTAATTCCAGTAGTGTGCGGTGTCCCTGAAGTAGACTGGGGGACTGACACAGGTGACCATTTTCCTAGTGGTGGGAGGGACACTCTACTGACTCTAGATGAGAGGTGCAGGGAGAGGGGTTCCCCCATGGTAGAAACCTTGGTGTGTGAGAGTGTAGACCGCCCAGAAGAGAGTGGGTTGTGTGACAGAGGCAGTAGGACACTGTTTTCCCAATCTCAGGAGAGTGGTGTGGGGTACGTGTGTGAGGCACTGGAGGGTGAGGCAAAGGGTAGCTTGGTAAACAACTGTGGGGCGGCTGTGTGATTCATTTGTTGGAGAGCATATTTTAAGTCCCTGTTTTCCAGATTTATGCCAACACCCGGTGGATTGTGAGTTCTCTGATTCCAGGGAGCTTGCATTGGAAGCTGCCCCCTTGGTAGATTCCAGAGGGTCTGAAGAGGCATTGGGGAGTGATCCCAAAAGGATTGGAGCAGATATCTTCTAGATCTGTGAGGTAGAAGAGGTTCAGTGTAGCACAGTTAGGTCCCAGTGTAGTGGGAGGGGTGTAGGGGCTCATGTCCTGTCTCAATGGAGAAGGAGTGAGTGTGGGACTGTGGCTCCCAGTGTGCCCAAAACCCAGTCTCAGGGCCTGGAGGGTTCCTTAAGGGAATACCAGGTTGGGGACCTAGACTGTACTTGCAGGCCATTTGAGGAGGATCTCCTAGTCTCAGGAGAACCTGGAGCCTCTGTAAATAGAGCTCCGGTGGTTCTGGTGTCTGGTGGTGCCACTCCATTTGGGATGTTGCAGAAGTCCGTAGTGAGGGGTGAGAGGGGGATGTGTTCCTCAGTGGGAGAACCCGTGGGTCAGGGACCAGCCACAAGGGCTGAATCTCCCAGGAGTGACCATGGTGGCACCATTCCTGTTCTGGGGGATCTTCGCGCAAGGTCAGGTGGACAAGGGTCTGGAGATCTGGGCCAGGCAGAATGTCACAGGACACATGAGTCATGTATCACCCTCGGCGGGGTACTGTGTGAGTCCCCAGGAGGCCTGGTGTGCCAGGCAAGTACACAACCACAGGTATCGGTCCCTGGGTTGAGAGGCCAGGTTCAGGATCTGCCTGACCTTGAGGGAAGGATATCTGTAAGCAGTGTCCTGACCGGTTTTGCTTCCAGGGGTACCTCCTCAGTTGGGGGGGGTGCAGCCCTCTAGAAGGGGGTGTAGAGGGAGGGAGTCCTCGCCTCTGACCCCAGTGCAACCCGAGAGTTTAGACCCTTGGCTGGGAGACCAGTTGCTGGAGAGAGGTCCTGAACTGGTCGGTGAGTTGTGTTCTGAGGGTGACTCTCCTGGGAGGAGAGGGCAGGACCTAAGAAGGAGAGGTAGGGGGAGGAAAGCCTCGCCTGTGACCTCTGGTCAGTCTGAGGGTACCGACCCTGGGCTGACGGGCCAGTGTCAGGATGTCCTACCTGACTTGGCAAGAGAGAGACTGAAGGAAAAGTGCCAGGCACCTGGGGCTACTGCCCCCCACTTTCTGACACCACAGAGCCTAGAGAGGCCTGACAGGCATGCAGCCTGGCTCTCATCACTGACAGCTGTCTGTGGCCACTGTGGCTGGTTGTCCTGGTGGACAGGGTTGCCCCTGGAAAGGGGGCAGGAGTCACACCCTGGGGTCGGGCTGGGCCAAACCATTGTGTTGACCAGGTGGGTACTGTCTACCAGTGTGGGCACATCTGTGAGTGAAGTCCTGGTGCGCCGGGCAAGTGTTAAACCGCAGGGGTTGGCCCCTGGGTTGGTAAGCCAGGTTCTGGTGTTGTCTGACCTGGAGGTAAGTGTGAGAAGTTGGCCTGATATATGATGCTCACTAGTTCTAGTGATCACCTTGTATCAGTCCAAACAACCCTTATGGTGATTGGTTGTAAGTCAACCTTATAGACCAGCTATCCTAATGGTAGCATGGACAAAGCAGTCTTAGGCTAAACTCTTTTGGCATGTGAAGCCAGCTGTTTTACCACAATATAACCCCTTGAATACCAGATGAAAGGACACCACACAGGTTGTTATGAAAATAAACAGTATATTTATTAATAACAACACCTCTGAACTCTTTATGAGGTCAGAGGGCTAAGCACATGACAATCTCTTCTGAAAAATACGATAAGTTGCACAAAATTACAATGGTGCCCTAGGGGCACGTCAAACCATATACTAAGTAAGTGGAATGTGAAAGTCAATAGAAGGAATGGAGCTGTCCAGAGGCTGTTGGATCGATGGGACCACGCTACCCTAACACTAGGTAAGAAATAGGAGGCCCACGAAACGCGTGTGCAGAGTGTGAACTCACACGCGAGATGCGTAACAACGTCTATGGACAGTACAGTTCAAGTTAAAGGTGAGTACGGACAATCCTGACTAGGTAGGACAAAAGCGACTGTGGAACTGGACACTAGGACAGTTAAACTACCCTTGAGCACCAAAATGCTCTTGTTACCTCACCCACGGGCCGCGGGTGCATAGGGTTCAAAGTGCGTCGGGTTCTCGCGTTGAAGTCAATGGAGCCTGAAAGAAAAGATGCTGCAGGCGACCAGGAGGAAGATGTCTGGTGCAATCCAAGGGTGGATTGGTGAAGAAGGAGACCTGAAAGCAGAGGGGACAATGTTCACAGTCACTAGCCAGTGACTGGAGTGGAACCAGGAAGGAACCAGATGTCGTCGTCGCGATCAGGTGTAGAGTGGACGCTTGACTCTGCAGCCATGTGGACCAGGAGGTGTCTCCGACGACCAGGATGGAGGCACGAGCTGTCCCACGCAGGCTCTCACTGTCGGCGGTGTTGTATCCGGAATCGGCATCACCAGGCCTTGGCAAAGGCAACCCACGCGGTAAGGAGGAAAAGCATCTGGTGCGGACTAGGAGGGTCCGAGGTGCCCCTCTTTTGGAAGGGAGCAAGGGCCAGTCTGGAGCAACCAGACCAGCAGCAAAGATTCAAAGGTTCGTCATCTGGGAGGCCACTAGCCAGCCAGCAAGTGACCAGACAACGCGTCGAGCAGCAACAAAGCAGAAGGGCCCCACGCAGATCTCGTGGATGCTGGAGGGCTGATCGGGGATGGGGCTTCTCAGTCCCCAAAGCACTTGGTCGAGTTTACCTCGGGAGTCGTGCTGGAAGCGAAGTGCAGTTTCTTTCAATATGGCCGGTCCCACGTGTCTCGTCGCACCCACGGGTCTCAGCTTTGCTGCAGATGTGGGTTGAGGTCGGAGAGGTCTGGGAATCCGGCTCTCGTCAGGCTCTGAAGTCTGGATCCTGGAAGGAAGACGACAAAGGGAAGCCGCTGGACGCTTAATGGTGCCTGCTTGTGCAGGGTGGACACTCCTTGCCCACAAGGGAGATTCTTCAGTCTTCTGTGGAGCAGAACGTCGAAGTCCAGAGTTTCTTCTTGTAGAATATGTTCAGGATAATCTGATTTGGAATGGGACCAGCTCCTACCTTTATCCTGCTAAAGGGGGCTGCACTACTGACTAGGTCCCTCCCCTTGGTGGGACCAGGAAGGGGGGTGGTTACACCCCCTATCCTTTGTCCGGCTTCCCGCCAGAGCTGGGGCTGGAGTGTCCCAGCAACTGGTTGGAACCGGTGTATGCACAGGGCACCTTGTGTGCCCCAGGCATGTCTCATTCCTTTCAAGCCTACCCTACCCACTACACTAAATCCTGTCTGGGGTGGTGCTAGCACCTCCCAAGGCAGGAAACCCTTTGTCCAAGCCTCCCTCGCTGGAAGGACTCCCAGCAGCAGGAGGTCAGACTTGTGTCTGTGGTGGCAGCATCCATATTGTGATGCCAAGGCTCGAGTTAACTTTAACCGGGGTTCTCAGTTACATACATGTCTTGTCCCTCTAGAAGGGTGGGATGCTACCCCCGTCACCAGAATTGGCGAGGGGGTAGTATTCCAAATCGTATGACACCTTACTCGACATGTTTTGATAATGTTATACCAGTGTTAGCATTTAACCGCGAGGATTATAATGCACTTAAGGGTATATGGTATAGCGTTATCATGGAACAGCTATAAGGACTTGGTTCCGCAGGCTGCAAAAGGGCTCAGGTCATGCCAGAGCACCATCTCACATAATTCCAAGCACTCTACCTTCAGGATTGATAAGGCCTTCCATAGGAGTGACTGATAGGAATATATGTGTCCATTTTAGGTTTAGATATAGGAAACTATATCTAAAGCAAAGGGTGATTACACCACCTTGCCCCAGCTGTCGTGCAGCCAGTTGTGTCTGTTTAGATGGCCAGCCAGGGGTGGCATAATACATGCTTCAGCCCCTGGTAGGCCCTGGGTACACCTATGCCCTGGATACCTAAGGTATGCTGTACAGGGACTGATAAGGTGGCCCAGTACCAATTGGTAAATGCACCTAAGGTACATGGTTGTCAATTTAGAGAGAGAAAAATCTGGGGTGACCATAGGATTGCAGACCCCACTCTCCTACATAACCCCCCCCAAACTTAGGGACATTAAACTAACCTTGACCAGGTGAGTCTTCCTGTTCTAAGTGGAAATACCTGGAGAGACCATCTGCATTGCCATGGTCAATCCCTGGTCTGTGCTCCACTGTAAAGTCCATCCCCTGTAGGGAAATGGACCACCTAAGAAGTTTGGGGTTTTCACCCTTCATCTGATTTAGCCATAAGAGGGGCTTATGGTCGGTCTGAATCTTGAAGTGAGTTCCAAACAAGTAGGGACTCAACTTCTTCAGGGCCCAAACCACAGCAAAGGCCTCCCTCTCTATAGCTGACCAACGTTTCTCTCTAGGGGTCAGCCTTCTGCTTATAAAAGCAATGGGCTGGTCATGACCATCAATATTCAGTTGAGAAAGAACAGCTCCCACACCCAACTCAGATGCATCTGTTTGGACAATGAAGGTTTTGGAGTAGTCAGGACTCTTGAGAATAGGTGCAGTACACATGGCCTACTTTAGGTCATCAAATGCCTTTTGACAGCTAACTGTCCACTGAACTTTCTTTGGCATTTTCTTGCTTGTCAGGTCATTAAGTGGTGTCACAATGGACCCATAATTCTTGACAAACTTCCTATAGTAACCAGACAGGCCCAAGAAAGCTCTGACCTGTGTCAGGGTGGTTGGAGGAGCCCAGTCCTTTATGGCCTGTATCTTGCTCTCCAATGGTTGAACCTGGCCTCCACCCACAAGGTGGCCCAGGTACACAACCTGACTCTGCCCTATCTGGCACTTAGTAGCCTTGATAGTGAGGCCTGCCTTTTGCAGGGCCTCCAAAACTTTTCTCAGGGGGATCAGGTGATCCTCCCAGGTGGAGCTAAAGACAGCAATATCATCTAGATATGCTGCACAAAAGTCATCCAACCCAGTGAGAACTTGGTTCACCAACCTTTGAAAAGTGGCAGGTGCATTTTTCAAACCAAAGGACATCACCACAAACTGGTAATGACCTCCTGGTGTAGAAAATGCTGTCTTGGCCTTGGCATCCTCAGCTAACCTGATTTGCCAATAACCAGCTGTTAGGTCAAATGTACTTAAGAAAGTTGCAGAAGCCAACTTATCGATCAGTTCATCTGCCCTGGGTATTGGATGGGCATCTGTCTTAGTGACAGCATTGAGACCCCTGTAGTCTACACAAAACCTAATCTCTCTCTTACCATCCTGGGTGTGAGGCTTTGGCACTAGAACTACAGGACTAGCCCAAGGGCTCTCTGAGGGTTCAATGACTCCCAATTCCAACATCTTTTGTACTTCTTGCTTTATGCAGTTCCTGACGTGGTCAGGTTTGCTGTAGATTTTACTCTTTATAGGCAGACTGTCTCCAGTGTCCATCTCATGTGTGCACCAGTTTGTCTGACTGGGGGTCAGAGAAAACATTTGCCTGAAGGATCTGCTTGCAATCCTTTTGTTGATGCTCAGAGAGGCTGTCAGAAAAGACTACACCATCTACTGACCCATCATCAGGGTTCTGAGTGAGCAGGTCTGGGAGAGGGTCACTCTCTTCCTCCTGCCCCTCATCTGTGGCCATGAGCAAGCCCATGTCCTCCCTGTTGACAAATGCTTTGAGGCTATTCACATGAAGTACTCTGTGAGGGCTCCTGGGAGTTCCCATGTCCACCAAATAGGTGACTTCTCCCTTTTGCTCAATGATGGTATGGGGTCCAGACCATTTGTCCTGGAGAGCTGCTGGGGCCACTGGCTCCAACACCCACACCTTCTGTCCTGCATGATACACAGTTAGGACAGCCTTTTGGTCATGCCAAGCTTTTTGAAGTTCTTGGCTGGCCTCAAGGTTTTTGGATGCCTTCTCCATGTACTCTGCCATCCTGGAGCGGAGACCAAGTACATAGTCCACTATGTCAAGTTTAGGCTTTTTGAGAGGTAACTCCCATCCTTCCTTCACAAGACATAGGGGTCCTCTTACAGGATGTCCAAACAAAAGCTCAAAAGGGCTGTAACCAACCCCCTTCTGTGGGACCTCTCTGTAAGCAAACAGAAGGCAGGGTAAAAGGATGTCCCATCTTCGCCTAAGCTTTTCAGGTAACCCTTTTATCATCCCTTTGAGCGTCTTGTTGAATCTCTCAACAAGCCCATTGCACTGTGGGTGATAGGGTGTGGTAAATTTGTAATTTACACCACACTCCTTCCACATTGCAGTCAAGTATCCCGACATGAAGTTTGCACCTCTGTCAGAGACAACCTCCTTAGGAAACCCCACTCTGGAGAAAACTCCAAGCATGGCCCTGGCCACAACAGGATCTGTAGTGGTCCTAAGGGGAATAGCTTCTGGATACCTGGTGGCATGATCCGCTACCACCAGTATAAATCTGTGCCCAGATGATGTTGGGGGGTCCATTGGTTCAACAATGTCAATCCCCACTCTTTCAAAGGGAACCCCCACCACAGGTAGTGGTATAAGGGGGGCCTTTGTGGTGCCACCTGATTTGCCACTGGCTTGGCAGGTGACACATGAGCAACAAAACTCTTTAGTGTCCTCAGACATATGAGGCCAGTGAAAGTGTGGGGCAAGCCTGTCCCAAGTCTTGTTCTGGCCTAAGTGACCTGCAAGGGGAATCTCATGGGCTAAGGTGAGAAGGAAACCTCTAAGAGTCAAGGGGATGACCAGCCTCCTGGTAGCACCAGGTTTGGGGTCTCTTGCCTCAGAGTATAGGAGTCCATCTTCCCAATATACCTTATGGGCACCTGTAGCATTCCCTGCAGCCTCAGCAGCAGCCTGCTGTCTGAGGGGTTCAAGGGAGGAACAGTCAATTTTCAATATAAACTTTATTCGGTTCTTAAAAAGACACCATAAAAGCACAGATACAAAAATGCACACAAAATATTTTTAAAAAGCAAAAAGTGATTTTCTATATAAAAAGGTATAAATATTTAAGATTATCTGGCATCGAAAAAGGTGCTAGGGATTTAGAGTTTTAAATGTTCAAGGCATATTAGGGGCCAGTTTCTCTAGTGTTCCTCAGTCTTATTGCTATTCGGATGAAGTTTATGGTGCAGAACAGGGTATAAGCGTCCTCCGCTTCCTGTAGGAACCTCAAGGCCCATCTTGCGTGTTTAAACTTTAAATCTTTCAGGATCCCCACAAGAAACTTACGTCTTGGCATAGTATAAAATGGGCACAATAACACAAGGTGAAGGGTATCCTGCGGAGATCTACGATCGCAGCCGCAGGTACCCTTCTCCTCCACTGTGTGAGTGAACCCAGCTGGGACCGCAAGGAGATGATGTAACATATTAAGTCTAAAGCGGGTCATGAAATAGCGGTCCTGTGCATTGTACATGACCCTCAAGTAAGGTTCCATGCCCTGCTTCGCAGTAAGTTCATTATAAGAGAGATTGGTGGGTTTGTAATTTTCTTTCTCTGCCCTTGATGTCTTCAGCTGTGTGAGGAAGAGTTTTTTCACCAGGGCCTTGCTTTCCGAGGTTAGAGAGTCAGGGGATGTGAAGAAGTTAATGCAATCGATCTCTGTTAACGACTTCTTAACATATTTCAGCCAGGGGATGGTGTGATCTTTGTCTCTTTTAAGGCAGTCCTCGATAATTTGTCTTGTTAGGGCCGCCTCCGGGTTGGTCCATACTTTGACCCATGCCAAGAGAGGTTTAATTTTAATCTTATCCTCTATGAAGGTTTCTCCTAGTTCTTCGTGCAAAATGTGGGCCGATACACTCTGGGGGACTCTCAAAATTCTTCTCAAGAATTTGTTTTCTTCTATCTGAAGCAGTTGTGCTTTTTTGTCCAAGAAGCCCCACACTTCTGCCCCGTAGGATGCTTTCGCGCAGCAGATTGACCTGTATAAATTCAATATTTGTTCCGGGGACCATTTCCCTAATCTTTGCCCATACCCCATAATGGCTCCTACTGAGGCTGCCAATTTCGTGGTATGCTTTTCTAGCAAAGGTTTAAACGTGAGGTCATGATCAAATAGTACCCCCAAATACGTGAAGGTCTTGACCTGGTCAATTTTGTGTGACCCAATGTGATAGGTAAAGGTCCCTTTTGTAGATTGCCCAGATGACATAATGTAGGACTTTTCCAGGTTTGTCGCCAGGTCCAGTTTGCCCATGAACTTGACGAACCCGTCGATCAGTTTTTGTAGTCCTAGAGGGGTTCTGGCAAGCAGAACCGCGTCATCGGCGTAGAGTAGTACAGGCACTGCACGATGACCAATTTGGGGTGAGTCTACCTTGAGTTTGAGGAGATCTTTTTCCAACGAGTTAATGTAAATAGAAAAAAGAAAGGGCGCAAGGATACATCCCTGCCTTACTCCACTGTTGCAAGTGAAGGGATCGGTCTTTTTGCCCTCTTGGCTATACCTTACACTTGCAGTGGTGTTCCGATGGAGATTTTGCAGGGTGTCAACTAGCGGTTGGTCCACTCCTAGTTCCAATAGCATAGACCAGAGCTTTCTCCTGTTTACGCGATCAAAAGCCGCTGAGAGGTCCATAAACCCCATATGGATGGACCCCTTCCCGGCGATGGTATATTTGGCTATCAGGAGATATAGATTTAGGCATTGATCGGTGGTCGATCTACCTTTCCTGAAGCCGTATTGAATCTCCGAGAGGACTTGGTGCTCCTCGGCCCAATCTTGCAATCGAAGTAGGATGACTCGCCCCAAGACCTTAGCTGTTACATCGATGAGTGAGATGGGTCGGTAGCATTGGGGGTCATCACGGTTGCCTTTCTTATAGATGGGGACTATGGTCGCCGTTGACCAGGGCTGGGGAAGTCCTACCTCCACAGCCTCATTTAGCACCCTGGTAAGCAGCGGAGCCCATAGGTCGGGTCTGCTTAGGAATAAGTCTGGTGGAATTCCATCCGGGCCTGGTGCCTTGTTTTTACTGAGCCCGGCTATACCCATTTCGACTTCTTTCAAAGTGAGGGTCAGCGTGGCTTGCTGGTGAGTCCCAGGTACTTCCTCCATAGATGCCTGACTTGAGTGGTTATATAAGCTCTGGAAGTGATTCTGCCATTGTTCCGGCAGGATGACATTCGTGATTTTTGGAGCCCCTTGGTCCTGGAAGCATGGAGAATTAATCACTTTCCAGAAGCTTGTAGAGTCTTTTCTTTCTGCGGCTTCCCTTAAGTCTTCCCAGGCTTGGTTTTGTAAGTTCAGCTTACGCTCATTCAGAGCTTTTTTGTATTCGGCTCTGTTCAGTGCAACCTTGATTTTGTCCCTCGGTTTGGAATGGAGACTGTCCTTTAGTTTTTTGAGCGCCTTGGTACAGTTCGAGTCAAACCAACGAGGATTTGGGGAAGTTTTATTAGGCCCGGTGGTCTGTAGTGAACTATTTACATAGTGCGCAATTTCTTCAAAAGCCTTGACCACCCCAACACCCCTCACATCGGGGTCAAGACATTTGTCGATTGCTGCTGAGGCTTCAGTTAAGAGTTTTTTATAAAAACTGTCCCCATCAATTTTAGCCCATTTGATTCTTCTTCCCTGGTCCACTGGTCTTTCCATGATGTCAGATCTCTTTAGACATGAATTGAAATCGAAACCTTCCATTATAATAATCACCGGATTGTGGTCGCTAAAACCGCTGGCCTCTATAATGGTTTTACTGATGCATCTTTTTAGAGTAGGAGAGACTAGTACAAAATCGATGTAGGAATGGCAACCTCTGCCTTTATATGTGGGGGTTAGTTCTCCTTTATCACCTAGTGCAACAAGGTCTAGAGTATGGATTAGGTTGTGCCTATTCATTAGTCTTTCTAGGTCCCATCCCTCTTTTGAATGGGTAAAGTGTGGTCCTTTCATGATAGTGCATCTTGACCAGTCTTTGTTAAGGGGTTTTAGTTTTTCACAAAGGTGACAGTTAAAATCTCCCATTAGTATTAGACTCGTGGGATTTGGTGTCTTAATTAAAAAGTTTAAATTTCTTAGACAATTTTCTAATTCATTTGTGGCTATTCCCTTCTCCGGCGTTGTCGGTGCATTGTACCAGTTAATTAGGAAGAAGGTTAGTCTTGGGGAGGTGAACCTTAATACTTGGAGATTTTGCGTGGCCCATTTAGTGTTTGACCATGTACCCTTGATGTTTAAGTTGACATATACCACGAGCCCCCCACTGGCTCTCCCAGAGGTTGTTTTTTTTGCTGGGACAAAAAAGCTTTTATAGCCTTCCAGGTTATAATCATTTGATTCGATAGCCCAGGTTTCTTGCAGGCATATAATATGAAATTTGTTTATGTAGCGGAGCCATTCCTGAGATTCGAATTTGGCCGCTAGACCTGCAATGTTCCATGATGCTATTTGGAGATTTCCGTGGGTCGTGACCTTGGGCGTCCTTTTTGATTCGCCTAATGGAGGCTTTACTTGTTTTCCCGTTTCTGGTGGATTGACCAGGTTAGGCTGTGTACTACAGGAGTTGGCCAGTCTACTTTGTTTGGAGTGTGGGTTATCTTTTGGGGGGTTTGTCCCCTCTCCTTTTCCCCTGATGGTGTCCGACGATATAATGCTACCTCCTTTACTAGGCACGAATTCTAGTTCGTTGCCTTGGCCGTGGTCTGCCCCCTTACTTGTGCCTATTAATGGAGAGCTTGCCACCTTCCAACTTGTGGGTTTAAACGATTGATTGCCCAGTCTCTGTCAGTCAACCTCTTCAAGTATACTGTACCTATTCCAATGTGCATACTGCATTAAGGAAGGGTCATAGTTTGGAAATACAAGGTTAGGCCTTTGCCACTGTGGTGGGCCATATTGAAAGCCCATCTGTGGTGTTCTGATCGGTGGTGGTCTATTGCTCTGCCTGGGCCTTTGAGATGCAAAGGGGTAAAAGTAGGATAGGTGTACCGGGTGAATTTGTGAGCGGGTATAACTCGGGGGGGCGTTGCAGATAAAATTAACTGCTGCCATATCTCTAAAGTTCACCGTGATGATGTCACCTGCTATGGTCTTAGTGCCTTTGCCAATCCACTCACCCCTTCTTACAGAGAGGATTTCCCCATAAATGTTGGGAGGCAGAGGTCTATGTGTTTGCAGCCACTGTGCACATTTATTTTTCAGTTCTACTTGTGATTCTCGTTGGCCCTCCCTTAGAGGTGGGACTCCTGTTAGGACAACCACAAAAGGCAGTGCTTCAGGCGGGAGATTAATTGTCCTGAAGCGGGTTGCAGTTTTGTTTTCTTTAGTGGTTGTCATGGAAGGAGTCCGGGGTGTCTTTGAGTCCACTTTGGGGGTTGCAGCATTATTTCCTTCCAATGTTTGAGCGGATACAAGGGGGAATTTTTTATTTCCAGCAGATGTTTGTTTATTAGTTGTGCCTATAGTCGGGGTGGTGGCAGCCTTTTGCTTATCCTTGCTGCCTTTTTGTGTGACTCTATTAGATGCCTTTGCGGCCACATCAGATGTTATAGAGGCCTTATCTTTGAGTAAGCTTTTAGGTGTGGTGACTTTATGTTTTATTGGGTCACAATCTTGCGGAAGGTGGCTTTTTGGGCCGATCCCCTTATTGTTTACCAGTGATGTAAGTCTGTCTATTTTTGCTATAAGGGGTTTTAGCAGCACCGTGATAGAGCGCTCAAGATCGGTTTTGAGGTCAGCCACCATGTTGGTAATCCAACAAGGTATTCCCGGTGTGGGTGGATTTATAGGCGTTATCAGATTATGGTTACTGGTTTTTGAGGGTCCTTTTTTACCCCCTTGTTTGTGGCCTTCCTTGTGCAGGATTTTCTCTATGATATGCAAATTTTTATCATGAGTGTTTGTTTGTGTGCCAGTTCTATCACTGCTAGTTTCAACGGGCACCTGGGCACAAGGGAGGTCGGCGAAAGAGGAGGGAGATGGGGGCGGGCTAATATCGAGCTCCTCCGCCCGATCACAAGAGGCTTCCGATAAATTAATAGGAGATTCCTGGGTTTCCTGGATGATTGTCACAGGTGGTAAGGACATTCTTCTCTCTGTACTAGCTATGGCGTTAAATACCGCCCCAATGGTCTGTTTGAGCATTTTATCAATGGCGGTAAGGGTTGGTAAAGGAGGAGGCACATCCATTTTACCTTTTGTGCTTGATCTTAAAATGGGCATCTTGGGCTTCTTAGCAATCTTCCACATAATCAGAGAAACGGGGTGTGATGATAGTGGATGAGTATTGACTGATGACGAAAGGTCGAACTGGGTGCCGAGGAAGATTTTAGGGAACTAGCCCGGCCCGGCCTCTCCTGGCCTCTGAGGGCCACAGAGGGCCCGCCCTTTGCCCGGGCTTCGCTCGGCGTCCCGCTCGCGTCCCGCTAAGCGTTACTACACTGTTGTTATAGGAGGTATTGCAGCCGGGGGCGTGTCTTGCTGGGGGCGCGGCCGTGCACACCTGTGCAGCGCAGGGACTCCTGGTCTATGGAGTCCCTGCCTCACGCGCCCCCAGTTGCCTCACGCAATTCGCTCTTCCTCCCGGTTACTGGCTGTTGTCCTGCTGCCTCAACCCCGCACCAAAGCGCCGCGCAGCGGCACCCGCGAAGCGGGTGCTGCAAGCTGTTTACGCGGTGCGATGGCGGTCGATCCCTCCTGGGACACAGGGAGGCTGCAGGGAAGAATGGCGGTTTCCCAATGCGTTTCCACAGCTAATGGCGGCGTCCAGGTAAGGTTTTCACTCTCAAGAAGGTCCCACTGTGCTCTGTGAGTCTTCGATCTTAAAGAGAGCTTGGTCAGCTGGGGGCGTGTCTTGCTGGGGGCGCGGCCGTGCACACCTGTGCAGTGCAGGGACTCCTGGTCTATGGAGTCCCTGCCTCACGCGCCCCCAGTTGCCTCACGCAATTCGCTCTTCCTCCCGGTTACTGGCTGTTGTCCTGCTGCCTCAACCCCGCACCAAAGCGCCGCGCAGCGGCACCCGCGAAGCGGGTGCTGCAAGCTGTTTACGCGGTGCGATGGCGGTCGATCCCTCCTGGGACACAGGGAGGCTGCAGGGAAGAATGGCGGTTTCCCGAAGCGTTTCCACAGCTAATGGCGGCGTCCAGGTAAGGTTTTCACTCTCAAGAAGGTCAGTCTAACTGGGCCTGCCTCAAGTCTGCCCTGGAAGGTCCCCCTGTTCCAAGAAACTCAACCTGTTCAGGTTCAAGCTCTTCTAGGACAGTTCCTTCTAGGGTCTTGGGGTCAGCCTCCTGAGAGGGCTGATCCTCAACCTGAGGCAGGGGGGAAGGCTCAGCCTTACCCCTACTGCTCTTTCTCTTGGATAGTGTCTGGTCCATTCTTCCAGGATCCAGCACTTGTTCAGCTGGGCATTTCTTGGCCTGTGACCTGGTCACAGCAAGGACATGTGAGGAGAGACCTAGCATTTCTACATGAGTCCTGTACTCCACATCTGACCACAGTGAGGATTCCAAATCATTGCCCAAAAGACAATCTACTGGGAGGTCTGAACTAACTACAACCCTTTTGAGGCCAGTTACCCCTCCCCAGGAGAAATTAACAACTGCCATACTGTGATTGGTAGTGACATTGCTAGCATTGGTCACTAGGTAGTCTGAACCTAGCATGATCTGATCAGGGTCCACAAATGTTGGTGTCACCATAGTGACACTGGCACATGTGTCCCTGTAGGCCTGAGCCAGCTTTCCATTGATTAAAGGCGTTTGTCTGTATTTGCCCAGAGTACTAGGACTTACAGTAGGGGTCATATCCATGTCCCCAGTACAAAAAGAACTGCCTGAGTTGGTATTCTAACTAAGTCAGAACCCACCTCAGTTCCCAGGGTTAACCCAACTATAGCCTTGGGAGGTACACTACCACTACTAACTGTACTAGGGGGTGCAGGTGTCTTAGGGACAGTAGTGGTAGGAGTTTGGCCTTTCTTGGTGCACTCACTAAACCAGTGAGTCTTACTTTTACAGTATTGGCACCATGGTTTCTTAGGACCATCATTCTTCTTCTTTTGGGAATTTCGGGACCCACCCTCCTTAGGTTGTTGGGGCCCTGTTGAAGACTTCTGGTCATTTTGCTTATTCTCATTACCCTTCTGGCTGCTTTCTTCTGGCCACCACCCTGGTTCTGGTTCTGCTGCTTGACCCTTGTCCTGACCCATCTGTCTGCCTTCTTTCCCAATTCTTGGGGAGAGGTCAGATCTGAGTCAATCAAGTGCTGATGCAACAACTGGTTCTGACAATTATTTAAGATTTGTTCTCTCATAATTAGATTATACAATCCTGTGTAATCAGTAACTTTACTTCCCAGTAACCAGCCCTCCAGAGCCTTAGTGGCACAATCAACAAAGTCAATCCAATCTTGAGACTGAGTTTTCTGGGTATCCCTGAACATTAACCTGTATTGTTCAGTGGTTAAGCCAAACCCATCAATCAGTGCAAGTTTCAAGACTTGGTAATCATTAGCATCCTCAACTCTAACAGTGAGGAGCTTGTCTCTACCTTTACCTTCAAAGGAGAGCCACAATATAGCTGCCCACTGACTCTGGGGTACCTGCTGTACTTTGCAGGCTCTCTCCAAAGCAGTCATCCACTTGTGGATATCATCCCCTGTCTTATAGGGGAGCACTATTTTGCTCAGGTGTCTATTATCAAAACTCCTGTCTTTATCCTTAGGGATATTGCTGCCACCAGTGGGGACTACCCCACTCAACTGTTGCTCTCTAGCAAAGGCAAGCTTCTCCTTGGCAAGGGCAAGTTCTTCCCTCTGGATCCTCAGATTAGCCTGCTTCATCCTTGCTTCATGTTCTCTCCTCTGAGGGGAAGTCATTCTCCTCTGGGGAGAAGTCATTCTCCTCTGAGCAGAGGCATGAGAGTGCACAGATCTATTGGAGTCCCTAGAAGGAGATCTATCTCTCCTAACTACAAAGTTAGGCCTGCTTAGGGTCAGTACTGGGGGTCCCCCAGATCCTTCCCTATGTATGTCTAAGTTGGCCCTTCTAAGTCTGCTGACTAACTCAGGACCTTTGGCTGCCTCATCCCCAGAGACCTCCTCCTCCTCCTCCTCCTCTTCTACATTCTCTGTCTCAGGGAGGCCTGGATCACCAGGAGTACCTTCTAAGGGGGGCATGCTCCTATCTGGATTAGAGGGGTCTGTGTTAGCAGCCCTTCTGGCATCATATGTCTCTAAGAGACCTAACAGAAAAGGAGTGGTAGGGTTAGAACCCTGTTTCAATTTCCTGGAGGTACACACTTGTCTCATCTCCTGGAAACTGAGAGCTGCATATCTAGAAAGGACCTGTGGAGGGTCACTAACCACTAGGGGAGTCTCTGAAGACTCTCCATGGGTAGACATGCTTCTAGTGTGGTGTAAGTGATGCACCTACCTACACTATGGGGTTTCCTACTGGTCCCTTGCTAAGAGTTGTAGTCAGGGTGTGCTAGGCCCTTTCTACTACAACAGCTGGTTCAGTAGAACTCAGAGTATTTCTAAGCTTGTTATATGTACCTAGAGTACCTTATGTGATCTTTCAAATGATATTTCAAGATTTACACTGGAAAGGGGTTTTTAGGAATTACAGATTTCTAGGGCGCACTGCCTCAGTTAATACGTTACAATGTGTGATGTGAGAGGTTTGTGTGTAGTGCGTGAAGAGCAGGCGGAAAAACACCCTTAACCGTCTAAAAAAGTCAAAGGACTAGACATATAATTACAGCTATGCTCTCGCAACTACAATAAGGTATCACATAAACAGTACAATGATTGATAAGTATTGAAGAACAGAAGCAGATTCTTTGGTGAGTTCTTAGTCACAGCAAGAAGATGGTTTATTTTCTCCAGACTTGAGGAATGTCATACAAAGCCGACACGTGTTTCGTCGTGTACAGTTGAGTCAACACGACTCTTCAGGGCTGGTGGTACAAGAATAACATATGCATATTCAGTAATGCGTCATATCATTGTGACATACTGCATATGGTGACAAAATGTGCAACCAACATGCAGTCGTGGCGTGCGTCTGAGTTCGCACATGGTGGTCGTGTATGGTGATGACGCTGAGGATCTAGGAAGTGTGCCAACTCAAGGATGTGGGTGTTTACCCTTGAGTGGTGGTGCACAGTCATGAGGTATTGTGAAATAACGATTGGCTGCGTGGTCATTCTTTACACATACACGGTGATCCTACAATCCGAAGGTTCGTGCGGTGGTGAAGCATTCCACAGAAAATTATTATAGTGAGCTAGTGTGTAGAGATATTGGTGATGAACTCTAACGGTAACGTGATATGGTGTAGAAAAAGGTGATATCCGTAATAGGTATAAAAGCCATCAAAATTATGTATAGGCGCAAAGAAGTCTCTCTCTACGTGACGGACTAATTACCTTAGGGCTCAGCTCAATCGTATTGATTGAAATTAAGTCTGGACTTGTATTGGTGTGCTGTATAGGTATATAGCAGAGAGACTAAAGGAGAAAACAAAATAGGAGGATCATTAGGAAAACATTCCAAAGGGGGATGTCCGAGGACATCTACTTAGTAAAATAGATAAAGGACAGCGAGTGCGGTGTTCTTACCACTGGTTACTCCGTTTGTGACTAATCAGAAAAGGTACGTTCAAAAAAAAGTCACATGAAAGACACATTTGTCTTAATATTTTGCCTTATTGATTGGGATTAAATCTTCAAGTTTAGACACTCTATTTGGAAAAGAAAGGCAAAAAAAGGGAAACAAGGAAGAGTGGCATAGGTTAAAAGGCTGATAATCCGGTGTAACACAGTGTTTCAAATGACATTGCATCTCGTGTTTACCACAAGCCTACAAAGGCTGAAAATGACGAAATACCTGAATACTGGTGTGTATCAGGTGGTAGCCGGGAGGGGATCCATCTGTGGAAAGGCTCGCTAGAAACGGGTGCGTTTCCTATGTGGCGGTGCGCTGTAAGGGTAAAGGAATAGTATGCGCACGGGTTAGATCTAAGAAAGCCCGGTTCTGTGGGCTTTTTTAGAAAAAAGGTTCATTCTTTGAAGGAGGAAAGACTTTTTCTGTGTCTGGGTGAAGGCGAGTTATGTCCGCTTACCCGTGTCAAGGTATCCCTCCTCCTGTGGTTCCCGGTCGTCGTCTCTCGAGTACGAACACGTGACCTGGTGGGAGGGGTTGCTTTGTAAGAGTAATAGACATCAAAGATGTCAAGTAGTAGGTGGCGAGACATGGGCGCCATCTTCAAAAGGAAAATGTTTATTGCGATATATACAGTAATGAGATTTTGTCGTTTATATCAAGAACAAAATATAGTTTAAAGAACCCACAGTGTATGAGCCAGCATACAAAGCGCGTCTCGATTGTATTAGTAGGCTAGTGACAGGGATTGCTGCTTGCGCATCACGGACGTCGACAATGTAGGAGTGTGAGAGGACGAGGAATCGACGCCATCTTTGAAAGGGATAATGGGCATGTAGATATATACCGACCAGGGTATTATCATTAAGCCAAGGATAAAGTGGTGCAAATGAAGCCAAAATTAAATGATCTATAATACGGAGCGTGTCTCTAAAGGATGAGTAGGCGTCTTTATTCTGGTCGTGGTTCCTTAAAGAGATGACGCTCGAGAATGAGTAGTTTAAGTAGTTGTATTAGCGCAGTGCTATGTGGCTAAGTGTGTTATGATGTGAGCTATATGAAAGTTCTCGCGGCCACTAGAGTGAAGGTGCCCCATTATCACCACTTATTAGTGAACTTTACATTTTTTTGTTTTTTTGGACTTCAAACAATTACAATGTAGATTCTCACATAGTATAGTTGTTTAACAACACTAGACCACAGTATGAGTCTAAACATTACATGGTACAGTATCTCATAAAATCATGTGTCATGCAGTACAGGCAGTCAGTAACCTCATTATCTTCCTAGTGGATTATGAACATTTCTAGCGATGTCTGGGTTTAACACTGTGAGTACCTGGCTAATAACAATTCAGTTAGTCCTTGTAAAAGATAGGTCCCCAGGGCGCCTGACTAGTCGCCCAAGAAGAATTGAAGCTCAGAATCGTAGTTGAGCCCATGTTCCACGCTTTGTAAACGCATGATCCATGTAGCCTCCCTACGTCTGAGCTTCAGTTCACGGTTACCCCCTCTGATGTCGAGGGGAATCGCGTCTATCCCAAAAACACGTGCTTTGATGTCATCTTCCAGTGGTTGACATTCCGCTACATGTAAAGCTACCGGATACTTAGGGTCTTTTTTCTGAATGGCTCTCATGTGCTCCGAAATTCTTTCTTTGAGAGTCCTGATGGTGCTGCCCACATAAATCTTGCCACAATGGCATTCTATTATGTATACAACGAATTTGGTCAGGCAAGTGATGTTCTGTTTGATTTTGTAGACAGCTCCATCAGGGCCTTTGAAAGTTTTAGTGCCATGTTTACCCCAGATGCACATGGAGCAAAACCCACACTTGTGGAATCCAAGGCCTCGTGTGGACAGCCAGTCCCGCACTGTTGTGTTATGGGGAACTGTTGGGCTCAATTTGTTTCTCAGAGTGAAGCCCTTTCTATATGTGATGGATGGTCTATTCGGAAGAAATTCCTTAAGTACAGGATCATCTGTTAAGAGTTTCCAATGTTTGTTGAAGCTCTTTTTGATGGAGTAGTTAAGTGCATTGAATTCTGTGATGAGTCTGATTTGTTGGCTGGAGGACTCAACCTTTGTACGTGTCTTCAGACAATCTGGTCTAGGGATGATTCTAGTTTTACGTTCTGCTTTCTGAAGGGATGTGCTCGAGTAACCTCTCTTGTGAAACCGGTCTTTCATGTTTACAATGCAGTTGTCGAATTCAGTTGCTTCACTGCAGTTACGTTTGGCTCTTAAAAATTCTCCATATGGGATGGAACGTAACTGATGTTCAGGGTGAAAGCTTGAAGCATGGAGTATAGAGTTACAGGAGGTGGGTTTCCTGAACAGTTTAGAATGTAATTGGTTATCCTTCACATAAAATTCTAAATCTAAGAATTCCATATTCGTAAGGCTGTGGCGCATAGTGAAACTGATTTCCCACAGATTGGTATTCAGATATTCAAAGAAAGAGAGAAGAAGTTCCTCAGACCCTGACCACAAGAGAAAACAGTCGTCAATGTATCGACCCCAATAGATTATGGAGTCGATATATGGTCTGCCTTTGGTGCCCCAGATTAGGTCAGCTTCCAAGGCTCCCATAAAGAGATTGGCGAAGGAGGGTGAAAATTTCGAGCCCATGGCTACTCCCTTCTTCTGTCTATACCAATTCCGATCGAAAATGAAGAAGTTGTTCTCTAAGATAATCTTCATCATGTGTAGCAGCATGTTGGTGTGTGCCCATAGTGAAGCCGGTCTGTTAGAAAGAAGTTTGCTAATGGCATTAATGCCTAGTTCAGGATTGATGCTGGTGTAAAGAGACACCACATCCATGGTTACCAATCTGGTGTCTTGTTGCCATTCCATGTCTGACATGATGTTTAAGATATGTTTCGAGTCTTGTATATAAGACGGAAGGTTCTTGACTAGGGGTCCCAAGAAAAGATCCACATATTCTGCGATTCTTTCGGTGGGGCCCCCAATCCCCGATACTATCGGTCTGCCTGGTGGAAACGGTAAATTCTTGTGGACTTTGGGTAAAGTATATAGCCAAGGATACGTAGGTCTGAAGACTTTGAGGTACAGATACTCATTGTCATCCAGAAGACCAGATTGTTTCCAGTTCAGGAGGAGTCCATTAAGTAGTATAGTTAATGGACCCATCGGGTTATGGTTGACTGGCTCATAGCAAGAGTCGTCACTCAGTTGGCCAAGGACCTCACTGTTGTAGTCAGTCAGATCCATGACCACCACGTTACCCCCTTTGTCCGCTTCCCTGATGATAATATTGGGGTTGTCGCTAAGAGTAGAGAGTGCTAACCGTTCCCCTTTGGTAAGGTTGTCTCTATATCTGAATTTGGTGTTCAAGTTTCTAATGTTAGTGCTATTGAGATCCTCAAGAACGTGTCTGTGGAATTTGTCAATATTATTGCCCCCTGACAATGTGGGTGTCCATTTGGATTTGTTTTTTAGGCCACTTGTCAAGCTGTAATCGGTTTCAACATCAAGCTCCTCGAGGAGCCTTTCCATTTCAAGTGGACTATCTTCCCTGTCTGTCAAAGAAAGAAGCAGGTGTGTAGATTGCACATCTTTAATGGTCAAAGGTACATTGTCAAAAACATTAGGAATGTGTCTAGGCTGTTTCTGCATATCTTGTGATCCAGCAAAATGTTTCTTAAGTTTAAGATTTCGTATGAACTTAAAAACATCAATTTTGGTTTGGCATATGTCACCGGTGGCATAGGGATTAAAGTTCAGGCCTCTACTGAGTAAGGATATCATATCTGGTGTCAATGGAAGTGAGGAAAGGTTGATGACTTGTACTGTGTCAACTGGTGTAGTTAGTTTCTCTGTGTTCCTGACCTCAGTTTTCTGCGATATTCTTCGCTTGTCCCTGCGTTTGCCCCTGTGGGGTTTAGGTCTACAGCGACCCTTGGTGGCTGGGTCCTGTTGCCCCTCCTTACTCGTTGCATCTCTAAAAAAAAGGTAGAATTATTAGGTTCTGCGTTGGCTAGAATCTCGTTCTCTATGTCGCTGAGTCCAGTAGAACTCAGAGAGGTGGTGCTGGAATTGGCGGAATTGGTGGTGGTAGATCTGCCAGTCTGTGAGCCTGTCTTAGGCTTGGGAATCAGGGAATCATATTTGCGATCGAAAGTGTAGATTCTGCCATTTTTGTAGTCTGCCTCATCCCTTTTGATTTGACGTGCCTTTCTGTTCTGGATTTCGGATTGGTGCTTTAGAAGAATCTCATCCAGTAGGGTGTAATTCTTCACGGTGGCCTCAGGTTTATTCAAGTCTTTAATCTCACTACACACAAACCTCTCACATCACACATTGTAACGTATTAACTGAGGCAGTGCGCCCTAGAAATCTGTAATTCCTAAAAACCCCTTTCCAGTGTATCTCTAGTGTGACAGATTGGGTGCCTCCACGTTATTTTCTGCACGACCAGACCCTAATTGTGTTCACATACCTGTCCACTACACCATGGACAGAGACAAAGCAGCGGCAGATCTCTTTGAAAACCTGGCCAGAGGCATGCCCACACACCAGGCATCAGCCACGGCAGGTCCTGCACGCGTAGAGGGTTTAAGAGACAAGTTCGTCAAACTTGAAAAACTAAAGAAACAAGAAAACTCCCGTTGGTGGGATGGAGCAACCTTAAAACACTATTTGAAACTCAAACTAGTTCCCAGAGGACTACGGTCTAACATCTTCCCGACCTATGATGACCTAGACCGGGATCTCATGATTAAATGGGAAGACTCACTGAATCAGAACTCTATTACACTAATGGATATTCTCATTGAGAGTGCTGACCGGAAAACCGCCTTACTACAAACAGAAATCTCTACTGTAGAACAAGAGATTAAAGACTTGAATAAACCTGAGGCCACCGTGAAGAATTACACCCTACTGGATGAGATTCTTCTCAAGCACCAATCCGAAATCCAGAACAGAAAGGCACGTCAAATCAAAAGGGATGAGGCAGACTACAAAAATGGCAGAATCTACACTTTCGATCGCAAATATGATTCCCTGATTCCCAAGCCTAAGACAGGCTCACAGACTGGCAGATCTACCACCACCAATTCCGCCAATTCCAGCACCACCTCTCTGAGTTCTACTGGACTCAGCGACATAGAGAACGAGATTCTAGCCAACGCAGAACCTAATAATTCTACCTTTTTTTTAGAGATGCAACGAGTAAGGAGGGGCAACAGGACCCAGCCACCAAGGGTCGCTGTAGACCTAAACCCCACAGGGGCAAACGCAGGGACAAGCGAAGAATATCGCAGAAAACTGAGGTCAGGAACACAGAGAAACTAACTACACCAGTTGACACAGTACAAGTCATCAACCTTTCCTCACTTCCATTGACACCAGATATGATATCCTTACTCAGTAGAGGCCTGAACTTTAATCCCTATGCCACCGGTGACATATGCCAAACCAAAATTGATGTTTTTAAGTTCATACGAAATCTTAAACTTAAGAAACATTTTGCTGGATCACAAGATATGCAGAAACAGCCTAGACACATTCCTAATGTTTTTGACAATGTACCTTTGACCATTAAAGATGTGCAATCTACACACCTGCTTCTTTCTTTGACAGACAGGGAAGATAGTCCACTTGAAATGGAAAGGCTCCTCGAGGAGCTTGATGTTGAAACCGATTACAGCTTGACAAGTGGCCTAAAAAACAAATCCAAATGGACACCCACATTGTCAGGGGGCAATAATATTGACAAATTCCACAGACACGTTCTTGAGGATCTCAATAGCACTAACATTAGAAACTTGAACACCAAATTCAGATATAGAGACAACCTTACCAAAGGGGAACGGTTAGCACTCTCTACTCTTAGCGACAACCCCAATATTATCATCAGGGAAGCGGACAAAGGGGGTAACGTGGTGGTCATGGATCTGACTGACTACAACAGTGAGGTCCTTGGCCAACTGAGTGACGACTCTTGCTATGAGCCAGTCAACCATAACCCGATGGGTCCATTAACTATACTACTTAATGGACTCCTCCTGAACTGGAAACAATCTGGTCTTCTGGATGACAATGAGTATCTGTACCTCAAAGTCTTCAGACCTACGTATCCTTGGCTATATACTTTACCCAAAGTCCACAAGAATTTACCGTTTCCACCAGGCAGACCGATAGTATCGGGGATTGGGGGCCCCACCGAAAGAATCGCAGAATATGTGGATCTTTTCTTGGGACCCCTAGTCAAGAACCTTCCGTCTTATATACAAGACTCGAAACATATCTTAAACATCATGTCAGACATGGAATGGCAACAAGACACCAGATTGGTAACCATGGATGTGGTGTCTCTTTACACCAGCATCAATCCTGAACTAGGCATTAATGCCATTAGCAAACTTCTTTCTAACAGACCGGCTTCACTATGGGCACACACCAACATGCTGCTACACATGATGAAGATTATCTTAGAGAACAACTTCTTCATTTTCGATCGGAATTGGTATAGACAGAAGAAGGGAGTAGCCATGGGCTCGAAATTTTCACCCTCCTTCGCCAATCTCTTTATGGGAGCCTTGGAAGCTGACCTAATCTGGGGCACCAAAGGCAGACCATATATCGACTCCATAATCTATTGGGGTCGATACATTGACGACTGTTTTCTCTTGTGGTCAGGGTCTGAGGAACTTCTTCTCTCTTTCTTTGAATATCTGAATACCAATCTGTGGGAAATCAGTTTCACTATGCGCCACAGCCTTACGAATATGGAATTCTTAGATTTAGAATTTTATGTGAAGGATAACCAATTACATTCTAAACTGTTCAGGAAACCCACCTCCTGTAACTCTATACTCCATGCTTCAAGCTTTCACCCTGAACATCAGTTACGTTCCATCCCATATGGAGAATTTTTAAGAGCCAAACGTAACTGCAGTGAAGCAACTGAATTCGACAACTGCATTGTAAACATGAAAGACAGGTTTCACAAGAGAGGTTACTCGAGCACATCCCTTCAGAAAGCAGAACGTAAAACTAGAATCATCCCTAGACCAGATTGTCTGAAGACACGTACAAAGGTTGAGTCCTCCAGCCAACAAATCAGACTCATCACAGAATTCAATGCACTTAACTACTCCATCAAAAAGAGCTTCAACAAACATTGGAAACTCTTAACAGATGATCCTGTACTTAAGGAATTTCTTCCGAATAGACCATCCATCACATATAGAAAGGGCTTCACTCTGAGAAACAAATTGAGCCCAACAGTTCCCCATAACACAACAGTGCGGGACTGGCTGTCCACACGAGGCCTTGGATTCCACAAGTGTGGGTTTTGCTCCATGTGCATCTGGGGTAAACATGGCACTAAAACTTTCAAAGGCCCTGATGGAGCTGTCTACAAAATCAAACAGAACATCACTTGCCTGACCAAATTCGTTGTATACATAATAGAATGCCATTGTGGCAAGATTTATGTGGGCAGCACCATCAGGACTCTCAAAGAAAGAATTTCGGAGCACATGAGAGCCATTCAGAAAAAAGACCCTAAGTATCCGGTAGCTTTACATGTAGCGGAATGTCAACCACTGGAAGATGACATCAAAGTACGTGTTTTTGGGATAGACGCGATTCCCCTCGACATCAGAGGGGGTAACCGTGAACTGAAGCTCAGACGTAGGGAGGCTACATGGATCATGCGTTTACAAAGCGTGGAACATGGGCTCAACTACGATTCTGAGCTTCAATTCTTCTTGGGCGACTAGTCAGGCGCCCTGGGGACCTATCTTTTACAAGGACTAACTGAATTGTTATTAGCCAGGTACTCACAGTGTTAAACCCAGACATCGCTAGAAATGTTCATAATCCACTAGGAAGATAATGAGGTTACTGACTGCCTGTACTGCATGACACATGATTTTATGAGATACTGTACCATGTAATGTTTAGACTCATACTGTGGTCTAGTGTTGTTAAACAACTATACTATGTGAGAATCTACATTGTAATTGTTTGAAGTCCAAAAAAACAAAAAAATGTAAAGTTCACTAATAAGTGGTGATAATGGGGCACCTTCACTCTAGTGGCCGCGAGAACTTTCATATAGCTCACATCATAACACACTTAGCCACATAGCACTGCGCTAATACAACTACTTAAACTACTCATTCTCGAGCGTCATCTCTTTAAGGAACCACGACCAGAATAAAGACGCCTACTCATCCTTTAGAGACACGCTCCGTATTATAGATCATTTAATTTTGGCTTCATTTGCACCACTTTATCCTTGGCTTAATGATAATACCCTGGTCGGTATATATCTACATGCCCATTATCCCTTTCAAAGATGGCGTCGATTCCTCGTCCTCTCACACTCCTACATTGTCGACGTCCGTGATGCGCAAGCAGCAATCCCTGTCACTAGCCTACTAATACAATCGAGACGCGCTTTGTATGCTGGCTCATACACTGTGGGTTCTTTAAACTATATTTTGTTCTTGATATAAACGACAAAATCTCATTACTGTATATATCGCAATAAACATTTTCCTTTTGAAGATGGCGCCCATGTCTCGCCACCTACTACTTGACATCTTTGATGTCTATTACTCTTACAAAGCAACCCCTCCCACCAGGTCACGTGTTCGTACTCGAGAGACGACGACCGGGAACCACAGGAGGAGGGATACCTTGACACGGGTAAGCGGACATAACTCGCCTTCACCCAGACACAGAAAAAGTCTTTCCTCCTTCAAAGAATGAACCTTTTTTCTAAAAAAGCCCACAGAACCGGGCTTTCTTAGATCTAACCCGTGCGCATACTATTCCTTTACCCTTACAGCGCACCGCCACATAGGAAACGCACCCGTTTCTAGCGAGCCTTTCCACAGATGGATCCCCTCCCGGCTACCACCTGATACACACCAGTATTCAGGTATTTCGTCATTTTCAGCCTTTGTAGGCTTGTGGTAAACACGAGATGCAATGTCATTTGAAACACTGTGTTACACCGGATTATCAGCCTTTTAACCTATGCCACTCTTCCTTGTTTCCCTTTTTTTGCCTTTCTTTTCCAAATAGAGTGTCTAAACTTGAAGATTTAATCCCAATCAATAAGGCAAAATATTAAGACAAATGTGTCTTTCATGTGACTTTTTTTTGAACGTACCTTTTCTGATTAGTCACAAACGGAGTAACCAGTGGTAAGAACACCGCACTTGCTGTCCTTTATCTATTTTACTAAGTAGATGTCCTCGGACATCCCCCTTTGGAATGTTTTCCTAATGATCCTCCTATTTTGTTTTCTCCTTTAGTCTCTCTGCTATATACCTATACAGCACACCAATACAAGTCCAGACTTAATTTCAATCAATACGATTGAGCTGAGCCCTAAGGTAATTAGTCCGTCACGTAGAGAGAGACTTCTTTGCGCCTATACATAATTTTGATGGCTTTTATACCTATTACGGATATCACCTTTTTCTACACCATATCACGTTACCGTTAGAGTTCATCACCAATATCTCTACACACTAGCTCACTATAATAATTTTCTGTGGAATGCTTCACCACCGCACGAACCTTCGGATTGTAGGATCACCGTGTATGTGTAAAGAATGACCACGCAGCCAATCGTTATTTCACAATACCTCATGACTGTGCACCACCACTCAAGGGTAAACACCCACATCCTTGAGTTGGCACACTTCCTAGATCCTCAGCGTCATCACCATACACGACCACCATGTGCGAACTCAGACGCACGCCACGACTGCATGTTGGTTGCACATTTTGTCACCATATGCAGTATGTCACAATGATATGACGCATTACTGAATATGCATATGTTATTCTTGTACCACCAGCCCTGAAGAGTCGTGTTGACTCAACTGTACACGACGAAACACGTGTCGGCTTTGTATGACATTCCTCAAGTCTGGAGAAAATAAACCATCTTCTTGC
The DNA here is from genome assembly GCF_964261635.1 of Lissotriton helveticus. Lineage (NCBI taxonomy): Eukaryota > Metazoa > Chordata > Amphibia > Caudata > Salamandridae > Lissotriton > Lissotriton helveticus. The sequence goes on from NC_136057.1 coordinate 1,506,260,903, forward strand.
TGTGACTAAGAACTCACCAAAGAATCTGCTTCTGTTCTTCAATACTTATCAGTCATTGTACTGTTTATGTGATACCTTATTGTAGTTGCGAGAGCATAGCTGTAATGATATTTCAAGATTATACGTGGTAAAAACAACAGCAAGCTCAAATCCCAACCGCTGCACACCAATGTGAGAAGTTGGCCTGATATATGATGCTCACTAGTTCTAGTGATCACCTTGTATCATTCCAAACAACCCTTATGGTGATTGGTTGTAAGTCAACCTTATAGACCAGCTATCCTAATGGTAGCATGGACAAAGCAGTCTTAGGCTAAACTCTTTTGGCATGTGAAGCCAGCTGTTTTACCACAATATAACCCCTTGAATACCAGATGAAAGGACACCACACAGGTTGTTATGAAAATAAACAGTATATTTATTAATAACAACACCTCTGAACTCTTTATGAGGTCAGAGGGCTAAGCACATGACAATCTCTTCTGAAAAATACGATAAGTTGCACAAAATTACAATGGTGCCCTAGGGGCACGTCAAACCATATACTAAGTAAGTGGAATGTGAAAGTCAATAGAAAGAATGGAGCTGTCCAGAGGCTGTTGGATCGATGGGACCACGCTACCCTAACACTAGGTAAGAAATAGGAGGCCCACGGAACGCGTGTGCAGAGTGTGAACTCACACGCGAGATGCGTAACAACGTCGATGGACAGTACAGTTCAAGTTAAAGGTGAGTACGGACAATCCTGACTAGGTAGGACAAAAACGACTGTGGAACTGGACACTAGGACAGTTAAACTACCCTTGAGCACCAAAATGCTCTTGTTACCTCACCCACGGGCCGCGGGTGCATAGGGTTCAAAGTGCGTCGGGTTCTCGCGTTGAAGTCAATGGAGCCTGAAAGAAAAGATGCTGCAGGCGACCAGGAGGAAGATGTCTGGTGCAATCCAAGGGTGGATTGGTGAAGAAGGAGACCTGAAAGCAGAGGGGACAATGTTCACAGTCACTAGCCAGTGACTGGAGTGGAACCAGGAAGGAACCCGATGTTGTCGTCGCAATCAGGTGAAGAGTGGACGCTTGACTCTGCAGCCACGTGGACCAGGAGGTGTCTTCGATGACCAGGATGGAGGCACGAGCTGTACCACGCAGGCTCTCGCTGTCGGCGGTGTTGGATCCGGAATCGGCATCAACAGGCCTTGGCAAAGGCAACCCACGCAGTGAGGAGGAAAAGCGTCTGGTGCGGACTAGGAGAGTCCGAGGTGCCCCTCTTTTGGAAGGGAGCAAGGGCCAGTCTGGAGCAACCAGACCAGCAGCAAAGATTCAAAGGTTCGTCGTCTGGGAGGCCACTACCCAGCCGGCAAGTGACCAGACAACATGTCGAGCAGCAACAAAGCAGAAGGGCCCCACGCAAATCTCGTGGATGCTGGAGGGCTGATCTTCGGTGCAGGAGCTGCTCGGGGATGGGGCTTCTCAGTCCCCAAAGCACTTGGTCGAGTTTACCTCGGGAGTCGTGCTGGAAGCGAAGTGCAGTTTCTTTCAAGATGGCCATTCCCACGTGTCTCGTCGCACCCACGGGTCTCAGCTTTGCTGCAGATGTGGGTTGAGGTCGGAGAGGTCTGGGAATCCGGGTCTCGTCGGGCTCTGAAGTCTGGATCCTGGAAGGAAGACGACAAAGGGAAGCCGCTGGACGCTTGATGGTGCCTGCTTGTGCAGGGTGGACACTCCTTGCCCACAAGGGAGATTCTTCAGTCTTCTGTGGAGCAGAACGTCGAAGTCCAGAGTTTCTTCTTGTAGAATATGTTCAGGATAATCTGATTTGGAATGGGACCAGCTCCTACCTTTATCCTGCTAAAGGGGGCTGCACTACTGACTAGGTCCCTCCCCTGGGTGGGACCAGGAAGGGGGGTGGTTACACCCTCTATTCTTTGTCCGGCTTCCCGCCAGAGCTGGGGCTGGAGTGTCCCAGCAACTGGTTGGAACCGGTGTATGCACAGGGCACCTTGTGTGCCCCAGGCATGTCTCATTCCTTTCAAGCCTACCCTACCCAATACACAAAATCCTGTCTGGGGTGGTGCTAGCACCTCCCAAGGCAGGAAACCCTTTGTCCAAGCCTCCCTCGCTGGAAGGACTCCCAGCAGCAGGAGGTCAGACTTGTGTCTGTGGTGGCAGCATCCATTTTGTGATGCCAAGGCTCGAGTTAACTTTAACCGGGGTTCTCAGTTACATACATGTCGTGTCCCTCTAGAAGGGTGGGATGCTACCGCCGTCACCAGAATTGGCGAGGGGGTAGTATTCCAAATCGTATGACACCTTACTCGACATGTTTTGATAATGTTATACCAGAGTTAGCATTTAAGCGCGAGGATTATAATGCACTTAAGAGTATATGGTATAGCGTTATCATGGAACAGCTATAAGGACTTGGTTCCGCAAGCTGCAAACGGGCTCAGCTCATGCCACAGCACCATCTCACATAATTCCAAGCACTCTGCCTTCAGGATTGATAAGGCCTTCCATAGGAGTGACTGATAGGAATATATGTGTCCATTTTAGGTTTAGATATAGGGAACTATATCTAAAGCAAAGGGTGATTACACCACCTTGCCCCAGCTGTCGTGCAGCCAATTGTGTCTGTTTAGATGGCCAGCCAGGGGTGGCATAATACATGCTTCAGCCCCTGGTAGGCCCTGGGTACACCTATGCCCTGGATACCTAAGGTATGCTGTACAGGGACTGATAAGGTGGCCCAGTACCAATTGGTAAATGCACCTAAGGTACATGGTTGTCAATTTAGAGAGAGAACAGCTAGGCTGTTGGTCTGATTAGCAGGCCCACAGCCAGGGAAAGTCGTAAACCAGTGAAGCAAAAAGCAAAAATCTGGGGTGACCATAGGATTGCAGACCCCACTCTCGTACAGTAAGGACATATGTAAACAGTGTCCCTACCAGTTTGTCTTCTAGTGGTACCACTCCAAATGGGAGGGAGCAGAACTCTGGAAGGGGCTGCAGAGGGAAGGAGTCTGAGGGATAAAAATTAGATTTCCTGTGCATAAGGCATATTGGACCTATGTTATGTTAGCATGATGCATCTATATGTATACTTTCTGCTTGATATACATGTCTTTTTGCTAGGAAGAAACCCTCTTTTCCTTCTATGTAAATCTGCTGCTAAAAGAGAAGGCCAAGAACTACACCGACGCCATTTTCAGAACATGTGCTCGAGCACGGGCCGTGATCACGTGTTGATCACGTGCAGTTGTCAAGCCCCAGTTCATCTGAGTTACTGGTAACAGCTGAAGATAGGCTGTTTACTTTACTGTTTTAGACTCAAGGTCGCATCTGGCTTTGGAAGTGATTAGAGCATTCCTGAAGGTGCCTCCTCTTCTTCCCCAAGCACCGAGACGAAAGGGAGTCATCCCTCCTGCCCTCCCCAGTAATAGATAGCTATGCCTTTGTTCTTATCCAAGCTGCGCGCCATATATGGTCCTTCCTTGGAGCTCGAGCGCCAACTGGTGTTTTTCCTTTTACAGTGATTATATGTGTTGAACTGAAAAGTATATAACCTCATGTTTGAATGTGAGCCAGCAGTCCTCTCCGCGCACCTGTTGGGCGAGGGTTGGAGAGGCTCCTCTATAGAGTATTTTGCTTAATAAACAATTGAACAGTCTTCACTGCCAACTGACTGATTATTTGGTAAATGGGCTTAGGGCTATTTGTAGGTATAGCCCTATATGTTATTTTTATGGTACGTTAAGTCCTCGACTCTGACCCCGGTTTGCCTGGAGGGTTTAGACCCTAGGTTGAAGGGCCAGGTCCAGGGTGTCCCCCCTAACCTGGAATCCCAGTTGCAGGATAGAACCCCTGAACTGGTGGGCGAATGGTGCAGGACACCTGCCACAGGTGCCCTGACTATTCTAGAAGGAGGTACCACTCCAGGTGGGAGGGTACAGAGCCCCAACGAAGAGGAGGACCAGGTGTGGGGAAACCCACCCCAGCCTCCTGTCCAGCCGCCGGTTACAGGCCCGGGACTGGTGGGTCAGTGCCAGGATGTCACAAAGGAGTAGACAAAGGGTGCCAAGCACCTGGGGCTACTGCCCCCCACCCTCTGACACCACAGGGATTTGATAGCCCTGAGAGGCATAAGGCCTGGGCCTCATTCCTGATCACTTTCAGTGGTCACTGTGGCTTGCTGTCTGTCGGTTGGAACACACCTGTGAGCAAGTTAAGTTTAGGTGCAGAAACACAAAAGGGGATGATGGACGGAGCGTTTGAGCAAATCAAACACTCACCCCCAGTCAACTGATCTGGGTATAATCCATCACCATTCTTTAGCCCACTCAGCCACCCCATTTCAGACATGGCTATATGCAAATCAGTCTGACCCTGTGCCTCATGGGAACAGTCCAGCCCGAACTGCCAAGCCATGTCTTCCATGGACCGGAAACAAGCATCCTGGGACCGGTTTCGGATTCATAATCCTCATCAGCCAGGCTATCTTGAATCCAGTGGCCAAGTGAGCAAGGGACTCACGTCTGAGCATACCCTGCCACACTTAGGGCAAACAAAGCGATACAAAAGGGGATGATGGACGGAGCGTTTGAGCAAATCAAACACTCACCCCCAGTCAACTGATCTGGGTTTAATCCATCACCATTCTTTAGCCCACTCAGCCACCCCATTTCAGACATGGCTATATGCAAATCATTCTGACCCTGTGCCTCATGGGAACAGTCCAGCCCGAACTGCCAAGCCATGTATTCCATGGACCGGAAACAAGCATCCTGGGACCGGTTTCGGATTCATTATCCTCATCAGCTAGGCTATCTTGAATCCAGTGGATAAGTGAGCAAGGGACTCACGTCTGAGCATACCCTGCCACACTTAGGGCGAACAAAGCGATACAAAAGGGAATGATGGACGGAGCGTTTGAGCAAATCAAACACTCACCCCCAGTCAACTGATCTGGGTTTAATCCATCACCATTCTTTAGCCCACTCAGCCACCCCATTTCAGACATGGCTATATGCAAATCAGTCTGAGCCTGAGCCTCATGGGATCAGTCCAGCCCGAACTGCCAAGCCATGTCTTCCATGGACCGGAAACAAGCATCCTGGGACCGGTTTCGGATTCATAATCCTCATCAGCCAGGCTATCTTTAATCCAGTGGCCAAGTGAGCAAGGGACTCACGTCTGAGCATACCCTGCCACATTTAGGGCGAACAAAGCGATACAAAAGGGGATGATGGACGGAGCTTTTGAGCAAATCAAACACTCACCCCCAGTCAACTGATCTGGGTTTAATCCATCACCATTCTTTAGCCCACTCAGCCACCCCATTTCAGACATGGCTATATGCAAATCAGTCTGACCCGTACCTCATGGGAACAGTCCAGCCCGAACTGCCAAGCCATGTCTTCCATGGACCGGAAACAAGCATCCTGGGACCGGTTTCGGATTCATAATCCTCATCAGCCAGGCTATCTTGAATCCAGTGGCCAAGTGAGCAAGGGACTCACGTCTGAGCATACCCTGCCACAGTTAGGGTGAACAAAGCGATACAAAAGGGAATGATGGACGGAGCGTTTGAGCAAATCAAACACTCACCCCCAGTCAATTGATCTGGGTTTAATCCATCACCATTCTTTAGCCCACTCAGCCACCCCATTTCAGACATGGCTATATGCAAATCAGTCTGACCCTGTGCCTCATGGGAACAGTCCAGCCCGAACTGCCAAGCCATGTCTTCCATGGACCAGAAACAAGCATCCTGGGACCGGTTTCGGATTCATAATCCTCATCAGCCGGGCTATCTTGAATCCAGTGGCCAAGTGAGCAAGGGACTCACTCGGTTTAGGTGCAGCACCTGTGGTGTCCACCGGTGAGGAGAAGGGTTCCACATGGGTTGGCTTAGTGGACCCTGAGAGTATGGATGGAGTGATCCAACTGGGTTCAGGAAGGTATAGAACAGGAATAGTGCCCTGCTGTTTGGGCCAGTTTCCGTGTTCTATCGCCCTAAGCAGGGAATCCCATTGAGGTATCGTTTGGTCTACTCTGGCTTTAGGCTGGACGGGGGGTTGTGCATGAAATGGCCCTTTTTGCAGGGTTATCTCCAAACATTTTGCTTCTTCCTCCTTTATTTTTCCTGATCTGAGGTTGTTGGCAATAGGACTCTGGGCACTTTACCACTGCTCTCTGTATAAATTGTTACTGTGATTGGTTATCCATGATTGGAATATTTGTGTTACCAGGAGGTCCCTAGTGAAGTGCACTGAGTGTGCCAGGGCTGGTGATTCAAATGCTACTAGTGAGCCTGCAGCACTGATTGTGCCACCCACATGAGTAGCCCTAAAATGGTGTCTCAGGCCTGCCACCACAGTGCCTGTGTGCAGTTGCAACTGCCATGCTGACCTGACCAGTGTCCACACTGGCCAGGACTAACCCTTCCCTTTCTGTACACATTGGACACCCCTATGGAAGGCTCAAGCTACCCCCCTGGGCAGGGTGCAGTGTATGTGAAAGGTAAAGCCTGTACTAGTGTGGGTGACATGCTCTGGCAGTAAATTATAGCCATTTTCGTTTTTCACTATTGAAAGGTTATCTTGCCCATAGGCTATAATGGAAATTGCTGTGTATAATGATTACCTGCATATCTTCCCATAGGAACAAGATAGAAAATTGAAGTCTGGTATCTCTGAATTCAGAATTTAATAACACATCTTCTAGGAAGGATGGTTTTTAAATCCTATGTTTGAAAGCAGCACTTTTAGAAAGTGGCTGCTTTCTTGACTGACCTTTCTATGTGCCTTTGGCTGTTTGTGAATTGACTGTCTGGTATGTGAGTGACAGGGCTGGGGGATTTCAGGAGACAGAATGAGTCCGCCCAGTGGTGAATAGAGATATCTGCATCTAGATGGGAGGGAGGAGTTGCACCTGGGACCTGAATAGGACTGTGCCTGCCCTCCACAGTGATGGCTTCACCCCCTGTGGTGCATCTGATGTCTCTGCCCTGCACTGTGAAAGGAGAGAAGAAATCATGTCAACAAAGTGCTCCAGGGCTGTGCTTTCCCTCCACAATGCTGGCTCCACCTCCTGTGGGGCGTCTGATGTTTCTGCTCTGCACTGTGAAAGGAAAAAGGAGTCATGTAAACAGAGTGCTCCAGAACTGGTTTGGACCGGGCTCAGAGCCCTCCTGCACAAAGGGAACAAATACTTTTTGGGGTTTAAGTACAGGACCCCAGACTACAGAAAATTAGATCATCCTGGAATCAAGAAGGAGCCTCTGCCAAGGAGAAAGCTGGGAGACTGAAGAGGAAGGACTGTCCTGATGGGTGTGTGTGGGTTGACCTGCTTTGCTGCCAAGGAGAGGGGAAGGACTTTGTTGTTGCTTAGTCCCCTTGCTTGAAGAGATCTCCAAGGGCCTGAAGTGAGCTGGCCTCCTGTTAAGAAGTCCGAGGAACAAAAGGACTTCACCCACAGCCTTCCCTGAACTCTGCAGAGAGTTCTGCCCATCCTGAGTGCTGAATACGACTGAGGGGCATCTGGAAGTTGTGGCCTGCTGTTTGGGAAGCTGGAGAACAAGAAACTAAGACAATCTGCAAGTTTTAACGCATTGCTCGCTTGCGGAGCACATCCCCGAACCTGCGTGGAAATTCCAGCAGCTGCGAAGATCGAGGTCGTCACTGCGCCTGTCATCGCTGGGTGAGATCGCCGCACCGCCTGCTTGTGGACCGCATCACGTCGCTGCGAACATTGTAGCAGAGCCATCGCATCGAGGGGCCGCTAGAGGAGAAGATCAACGCTGCGCTTTGCATCGCCGCCGCACCTGAGATCATCGCCGTCCCGAAGATCGTCGCATTGTGCCTTTGCAAGTCGTTTCCTATGGAACCTACGCACCGGAATCCATACAAGGTATCGCATCCCGCTGCGTTCTGCGGGGTAGTCGCATCGCCTCCCCAGGGTCTCAGGAGTGACGCATCGCTTGTTTTCCACCGCACCAGCTTCCGTTTTGGAGCTTTGTCGCATCTAAAGGTACTGTTGGCTAAACGTGACGCAACTGTGCACTATTTTAAAGCAACTGTGGGTTATGGTGGCTTTTAAGACTCTTATAACGCTTCTTGCGGTATTTAAGGCCATTCCTTTCACCAAATCTCTGCTAAGAGTCTGGGTAATCGATCGGAATCAATACATCGGAGAGCCACTTACGGGTTGCGCAGCAGCCCATTCTCTACCTGCCCTATCATCGCGCATCGTACCTCTGAGGCAGTGCCCCACTCAGGCTTCTCGTGGCAATCGTTATTGCGGCATTGAGGCACTACTGCGACCAGGCAAAATCTAAAAGACATGGGGTGGACGAGGAAAGAGGTGAATGAGGGTGATGTGAGCTTTTCAGCCACAAAGAAGTAAGAGCAAGCATGCTTAATCCCTTGCGCTCGGACTGCCTGACTTTAAAATGGCGGCTGCAATGAGGGTCTTTTACAAGATTCTACATCTACACCTGCAAAACTTGTTATCACTGCAACCGGCTACCTGCAAAAAAATATATCCTTGTGCTCTTATGAGATCAGGCTAATCTTCCACGGCTCCACAGCAAATATAGTGCCTACCAGCACCTATGCACGACTACAGTGCCTGACACTGCTATGGCCCATATCATGGTATCATGAATTCCTCCGCGGAGCTGCACAAAATGGCGGACCCTATGTCCCGAGGGAGGAACCCTTAAGCGCCCCCTCGGACCGTAGTAGATCTGATGTGCCGACACCCCCTTCAAGGCTTCTGATTAGCAGGTTTACTCACCTGCTGAAATGATCATCTGGAGTCCTGGCGTGCCTTCGCCTTTCTCTGTCTCCACTTCTTGCCGCTCTCCTCCCAGACAGAGCACTTGAGGTGTTCAGAGCCTGCTGCCAGAACAGCGACCTGTGCCGGGACTCGAAACGAGGACTGGGAGGGTTCTCCTATTCGGTAGGATGGATGGCCGGATTTGAAGACAGCCATGGCTACAGCTGAACTCTTCCTAAAATAATCCTACCAGGACTGTGCTGACCTCAAGATGGCATCTTGAATTCTTTCGGACCATGGTTTCTCCCCCCCATCCACACGAATCTGACAATCTCTGAGTACTCCTGATCTTCATCCTGACAGCGGAGTCCGAGCACTATGTCCGACGCCCGGTGGAGCTGCTCTCTTCAGTTATTGAGGAGATCGGCCTTGGTTCATCCCCTGACCGCCACCTACCCAGCCGGACTTTGGGCAAAGTTTTTCTCCCCTTCTCCCTGTCTCGACCACTCCCCTCATCGTATTCCTGTAACTCTGCCTTTTCCTTGTCTCCTTTCTATCTATCTGTTCCCATTTAGCACTCTTTCTTTCTTTGTCTACTTCCTTTGCTTCTTTCCCCTTGCCAGCTACACTGCCTAGCCCCCTGTCCTTTTCTATCCTTTGACTAAGAACTCCTTCTCCCCTTGTTGGGGAAAGATTCAATTTATATATTCCGGAGTCTCAGAGAACACGCTGAGAGAGTCCACAGCGCCAAGGGAGCCACTCACAGTTGAGGTATGGTATGGCACCCCTTGCCAAAGCACTCCCTCTCCCCTTTTTGGGGAAGGATCCAGTATGTAGGCCTCAGAGTCTCAGAGACCCCTCTGAGAGAGTCCACTGCGTATAGGGAGCCTCTCGCAAAAGAGATGGGGAAATGATACCACTTCTCCTGGGTTCACAGTTTACTGGACTTTGGACGCAGCTTTGACTCGTCTACCGGTTTGTGTCCCCTCCCCCTCCTCTTTCCATGTTTTGTCTCTCACCCTCCCTTCCTCTTTTCCTCCTCCATTCTCTGTCTACTTCCCCTGCTCTTACCCCTCCCCAGAATGCCTCCCCTTGCCTGCTTTTTCCATTACATATATGTCCTTTTTGTTTGTCTTTACCTTACTTGTAACTATGCTGCCAGGCTCTAAAAACTGTGTAACCTTTGTAACGATGTAACCTGCAATTATGATATGATACTCATGTAAAGCACTCTGATACCTTCGGGACTAGCCAGCACTATTTAAAACCTTTAAAAAATAAAAATAAAAAAAACATTAAGAACTCTTTTAAAATCATATCTTGAACTGTGTATGTTGGATTTATGTCGATTTGGTCTTGTTTAGTTTAGAATAAATACCTTTATTTTTCTAAACTGTTGTGGAGTCCATTTGTGGTGTTTTCACCATGTTACTGTGAGTGTTGGTACAAATACTTTACACATTGCCTTTGATAAGCCTGACTGCTCGTGCCAAGCTACCAAGGGGGTGAGCAGGGGTTATCTAAAGAGTTCATCCTCCTTACCCTGACTAAAAGCAAGGGTCCCTATTTGGACAGTGGTACCTACCTCTGCCAACTAGAGACCCCCAGTTCTAACATTGGTGGCAGCGAAGGGATTTTGAACTTGTATTTGTACTTGATCCACAGTAATTGGTGTACATCACTAGTTGAGTGCCGACTACTACGCAACCACATACTGTGTTTTCCTTTGGTTCTACTTTTGATCGTAACCCTGAAAGTATCCACGCATCATGTCTCTTGATGGTAAACGGGCAAGTGATGTTGCAGAACTGGAGTTTGACATTGAAATGTTAAGTGATTACAAAGTAGGTCAACTAGGGCAGTTCTGCAGGAGCTTTGGATGTCCCATGGAGAGCAGATCCAGGAAGGAGGAGCTATGGAAGGCCTTAAGAGCCTGGTGGGAGGTCAAAGGAGCTGGGGAGACAGATGATGCAGAGGTGGATGAGGATGCACAAGGGGATGGTTTCAGGTCACAGGATCCGCCTGTGTCCAGAGCAGCCTCAAGGGCTGGCAGCAACCATTCCGCTAGACGTTTTTCCCCAGAGGAGTTGGAGGAAAACCAAAGGGTTAGAGATCATGAATTAAAAGTCGTGAGAATCAAGATAGAGCAATTGGAAGTAGAGAAAGAAATGGAAAGGATGGCAGAGGAGAGCAGGAATGCTCATGCCTTAGAAGAATTGAAATTGACCTTGGCACATGAACTAAGAATGAGGAAGCTTGAGATGGAGCTCGAGAGGCTTGAGGCCATGAGGGTCTCAGCTGAAGAAGAAAAATGTGTAGCTCAAGAGGTGAGCTTTTCTGAGTTGGAGATGGAGTCCAGCTCAGATGGAGGCAGCAAGATTATGGTATCTAGTGCTGAGAGAAAGGTACAAACACCCAGAGATGTGGTGCCTAACTTGAGGGAGGGGCTTGACATACACCAGGGGGTTCAGGTTTATTATTTAGTTCCAGTGGTGTGCGGTGTCCCTGAAGTAGATTGGGAGACTGACACAGGGGACCATATTCCTAGTGGTGGGAGGGACACTCTACTGACTCTAGATGAGAGGTGCAGGGAGAGGGGTTCCCCCATGGTAGAAACCTTCGTGTGTGAGAGTGAAGACCGCCCAGAAGAGTGTGGGTTGTGTGACAGAGACAGTAGGACACTGTCTTGCCAATCTCAGGAGAGTGGTGTGGGGTGCGTGTGTGAGGCACTGGAGGGTGAGGCAAAGGGTAGCTTGGTTAACAACTGTGGGGGGCTGTGTGATTCATTTGTTGGAGAGAATATTTTAAATCCCTGTTTTCCAGATTAATGCCAACACCCGGTGGATTGTGAGTTCTCTGATTCCAGGGAGCTTGCATTGGAGGCAGCCACCTTGGTGTATTCCAGAGGGTCTAAAGAGGCATTGGGGAGTGTTCCCAAAAGGAGTGGCGCAGATATCTTCCAGATCTGTGAGGTGGAAGAGGTTCAGTGTAGCACAGTTAGGCCCCAGTGTACTGGGAGGGGTGTAGGGGCTCATGTCCAGTCTCAATGGAGAAGGAGTGAGTGTGGGACTGTGGCGCCCCGTATGCCCGAAAACCAGTCTCAGGACCTGGAGGGTTCCTTAAGGGAACACCAGGTTGGGGACCTAGACTCTACTTGCAGGCCATTTGAGGAGGATCTCCTAGTGTCAGGAGAACCTGGAGCCTCTGTAAACAGAGCTCCGGTGGTTCTGGTGCCTGACGGTGCCACTCCATTTGGGAGGGTGTAGAAGTCCGGAGTGAAGGGTAAGAGGGGGATGTGTTCCCCAGTGGGAGAACCAATGGGGCAGGGACAAGCCAAAAGGGCTGAGTCTCCCAGGAGTGACCATGGTGACACCATTCCTGTTCTGGGGGATCTTCACGCACTGTCAGGTGGACAGGGGTCGTGAGATCTGCACAAGGTAGACTGTCACAGGACACATGAGTCATGTGTCACCCTCGGTGGGGTACTGTGTGAGTCCCCAGGAGGCCTGGCTTGCCAGGCAAGTGCACAACCGCAGGTATTGGTCCCTGGGTTGAGACGCCAGGTTCAGGATCTGCCTGACCTGGAGGGAAGGATATCTGTAAGCAGTGTCCTGACCGGTTTTGCTTCCAGGGGTATCACCCCAGTTGGGGGGGGTGTAACCCTCTGGAAGGGGGTGCAGAGGGAAGGAGTCCTCGCCTCTGACCCTAGTACAACCCGAGGGTTTAGACCCTGGGTTGGGAGACCAGTTGCTGGAGAGAGATCCTGAACTGGTCGGTGAGTTGTGTTCTGAGGGTGACTCTCCTGGGAGGAGAGGGCAGGACCCAGAAGGAGAGGTAGGGGGAGGAGAGCCTCGCCCATGACCTCTGGTCAGTCTGAGGGTACCGACCCTGGGCTGATGGGCCAGTGTCAGGATGCCCTACCTAACTTGGCAAGACGGAGAGTGGAGGAAAGGTGCCAGGCACCTGGGGCTACTACCCCACACTTTCTGACGCCAAAGAGGCTAGAGAGGCCTGATAGGCATGCGGCTTGGCTCTCATCACTGACAGCTGTCAGTGGCCCCTGTGGCTGGTTGTCCTGGTGGACAGTGTTGCCCCTGGAAAGGGGGCAGGAATCACACCCTGGGGGTGCACTGGGCCACACCGTTGTGTTGGCCAGGTGGGTACTGTCTACCAGTGTGGGCACATCTGTGAGTGAACACCTGGTGCGCAGGGCAAGTGTTCAACCGCGGTAGTTGGCCCCAGGGTTGGGAAGCCAGGTTCAGGTGTTGCCTGACCTGGAGGTAAGGACAGCTGTAAACAGTGTCCTTACCAGTATGTCTTCTGCTGGTACCACTCCAAATGGGAGGGTGCAGAACTCTGGAAGGGGCTGCAGAGGGAGGGAGTCCTCGCCTCTGACCCCGGTTTGCCTGGAGGGTTTCGACCCTAGGTTGAAGGGCCAGGTCCGGGGTGTCCCCCCCCCCGACCTGGAATCTCAGTTGCAGGATAGAACCCCTGAACTGGTGGGCGAATGGTGCAGGACACCTGCCACAGGTGCCCCGACTATTCTAGAAGGGGGTACCGCTCCAGGTGGGAGGGTACAGAGCCCCATCAAAGAGGAGGACCGGGTGTGGGGAAGCCCACCCCAGCCTCCTGTCCAGCCGCCGGATACAGGCCCGGGACTGGTGGTCCGGTGCCAGGATGTTAGACCTGACAGGCAGGGGAGTGGACAAAGGGTACCAAGCACCTGGGGCTACTGCCCCCAACCTCTAACGCCACAGGGATTTGAGAGCCCTGAGAGGCATAAGCCCTGGGTCTCATCCCTGATCACTGTCAGTGGTCACTATGGCTTGCTGTCTGTTGGTTGGGACACACACCTGTGAGCAAGTTAAGTTTAGGTGCTGCACAGGTGGTGTCCACCGGTGAGGAGAAGGGTTCCACATTGGTTGGCTTGGTGGACCCTGAGAGTATGGATGGAGCGATCCAACTGGGTTCCGGAAGACGTAGAACAGGAATAGTGCCCTGCTGTTTGGGCCAGTTTCCGTTTTCTATCGCCCTAAGCAGGGAATACCATTGAGGTATCATTTGGTCTACCCTGGCTTTAGACTGAAAGGGGGTTGTGTTGGAAATGTCCTGTTTTGCAGGGCTATCCCCAAACTTTTTAGTTCTTCCTCCTTCATTTTTCCTGACCTGTGGTTGTTGGCAATAGGACTCTGGGCACTTTACCACTGCTGATCAGTGCTAAAGTGCATATGCTCTCTGTATAAATTGTTATTGTGATTGGTTATCCATGATTGGAATATTTGTGTTACCAGGAAGTCCCTAGTTAAGTGCACTGAGTGTGCCAGGGCTGGTGATTCAAATGCTACTAGTGGGCCTCCAGCACTGATTGTGCCACCCACATGAGTAGCCCTAAAATGGTGTCTCAGGTATGCCACCGCAGTGCCTGTCTGCAGTTGCTAGTTGCCATGCTGACCTGACCAGTGTCCACACTGGCCAGGCCTAACCTTTCCCTTTCTGTACACATTGGACACCCCTATGGAAGGCACAAAGGTACCCCCCTGGGCAGGGTACAGTGTATGTGAAAGGTAGAACCTGTACTAGTGTGGGTGACATGCCCTGGTAGTGAATTACAGCCATTTTCGTTTTTCACTATTGAAAGGCTATATTGCCCATAGGCTATAATGGGGAATGCTGTGTATAATATTTACCTACATGTCTTCCCATAGGAGCAAGATAGAAAATTGAATTATGGTATCCCTGAACTCAGAATTTAATAACACATCTTTTAGGAAGGATGGTTTTTAAATCCTGTGTTTGAAAGTGGCACTTTTAGAAAGTGGCTGCTTTCTTGTCTGACCTTTCTGTGTGCCTTTGGCTGTTTGTGAATTGACTGTCTGGTTGTGAGTGACAGGGCTGGGGAATTCCAGGAGCCAGAATGAGTCCGCCCAGTGGTGAATAGAGATATCTGCATCTAGATGGGAGGGAGGAGTTGCACCAGGGACCTGAATAGGACTATGCCTGCCCCCCACAGTGCTGGCTCCACCCCCTGTGGTGCGTCTGATGTATCTGCCCTGCACTGTGAAAGGAGAAAAAAAAATATGTCAACAAAGTGCTCCAGGGCTGAGCTTTCCCTCCACAATGCTGTCTCTACCTCCTATGTGGAGTCTGATGTTTCTGCTCTGCACTGTGAAAGGAAAGAAGGAGTCATGTAAACAGAGTGCTCCGAAACGGGTTTGGACCGGGCTCAGAGCGTTCCTGCACAAAGGGAAAAAAATACTTTTTGGGGTATAAGTACAGGAACCCAGACTACAGAAAATTATATCATCCTGGAATCAAGAAGGAACCTCTGCCAAGGAGTAAGCTGGAAGATTGAAGAGGAAGGACTGTCCTGCTGTGTGTTTGTGGGCTGACCTGCAGTTGCTTTGCTGCCAAGGAGAGGGGAAGGACTTTGTTGGTGCTTGGTCCCCTTGCTTGAAGAGATCTCCAAGGGCCTGAAGTGAGCTGGCCTCCTGTTATGAAGTCCCAGGAACAAAAGGACTTCACCCCCAGCCTTCCCTGAACTCTGCTGAGAGAGTTCTGCCCTTCCTGAATGCTGAATCCGACTGAGGGGTATCTGGAAGTGGTGGTCTTCTGTTTGGGAAGCTGGAGATCAAGAAACTAAGACATTCTGCAGGTTTTTACGCATCGCTCGCTTGCGAAGTGCATCCCCGACAGTGCGAGGAAATTCCCGCCGCTGCAAAGATCTAGATCATCGCAGCGCCTGTCATCACTGGGTGAGATGGCCGCACCGCCTGCTTGTGGACCACATCACGTCGCTGTGAACATCGTTGCAGAGCCATCGCATCGAAGGGACGTGAGAGGAAAAGATCTACGCTGCGCTGCGCATCACCGCCACACCTGAGATCGTCGCGGTCCCGAAGATCGTCGCATCGTGCCTTTGCGAGTCGCTTCCTATGGAACCTACGCACCGGAATCCATACAGGGTATCGCATCCCTCCCCATTGAAACTGGATTCATCGCAACACGCCCGCTGCGTCTAGCAGCGTTGTCGCATCGCCTCCCCAGGGTCTCAGGAGTGACGCTTCTTTTCCACCGCACCAGCTTCTGTTTTGGAACTTTGTCGCATCTAAAGGTACTGTTGGCTAAACATGACGCAACTGTGAACTATTTTAACGCAACTGTCGATTGTCTTGAAGCAACCATTAAGAACTCTTTTAAAATCATATCTTGAACTGTGTATGTTGGATTTTTGTCGTTTTGGTCTTGTTTAGTTTAGAATAAATACCTTTATTTTTCTAAACTGTTGTGGAGTCCATTTGTGGTGTTTTCACCATGTTACTGTGAGTGTTGGTACAAATACTTTACACATTGCCTTTGATAAGCCTGACTGCTCGTGCCAAGCTACCAAGGGGGTGAGCAGGAGTTATCTAAAGAGTGTATCCTCATTACCCTGACTAGAAGCAAGGGTCCCTATTTGGACAGTGGTACCTACCTCTGCCAACTAGAGACCCCCAGTTCTAACAATATTTATCTGACGGACGATGAGCTATCAAATCATTTAAACAGGGTGAACAACATAATTCTGGGATTCGCCTCTGAGGGCTACAAATTTAACTTTAAAAAAATCAAAAATTGCCCACCTTAATGTCCTATTTGTAGGATATGAGCTCTCAAGTGAAGGAAAAAGCCTTTGAAGCACATTTTTTTGAAAAATGTGCACTGCTCCAAGCTCCAACAACTTACAATCCATTTTAGGATTCCTGAATTTTAGCAGAACATACATTTTGGATTAAGCAGAAAAATTAAAAAGTTCTTACGACTTAATTAGACCTGATTTTTCAGCTCCATATGGACACAGGAAAACACAGAAAGTCTCTGTTCCATACAAACTGACATGATAGCTTCCAAATACTTATACAGACGTGTAAACTCCATGAATGTGATGATCCGTGTAATAGCGGGTCAATACAAGTGCACTTACATCACCTACAATGAAGGCGAAACTGTACCCATTGCATACAAATCCCATTTGAATTGAAACG
This sequence comes from Lissotriton helveticus, assembly GCF_964261635.1. Classification (NCBI taxonomy): domain Eukaryota; kingdom Metazoa; phylum Chordata; class Amphibia; order Caudata; family Salamandridae; genus Lissotriton; species Lissotriton helveticus. The sequence continues at coordinate 1,506,277,700 of NC_136057.1, forward strand.
CTGAAATGCGTTTTGCATCATCAGAAAAAATACTAACAGCAGTACAGACTGCTGTAGAGAGAGAAAGAGCAATAGCTCAGGGGAAATGCATAATTGTTGTGACTACAGTACCGACCTTAGAGGCTGTTACAAAAGTAAGCGCTTAAAGCCCAGAAGCTCTGCATCCACGATGGATGCAATGGGTTAATTCTCTCACTGCAACAAATGTAGATTACAAGTTTGATTCTACATTGAAAACACAAGCATTTCTGCAATACGATCATGAATTTCCTCTCCTGAATTAAATAATGCCTCTAGATCAGTAAAAATACATCATTTACACTGACGGATCTGCCCAGCTGGCCGTAGAAAGTAAACAGCAATACAGCACTGCACGTGCGATGTATAGGGATGTATGCGGGGTGCAAGTTCAGTCCTAGCAATACGCATATGCAGTCTCTAGGAGATTGCATCACACAGCTGGCAGAAGTAAAAGCCCTGATACTGGCACCAAAAAATACGGATCTGGAACTCCTTACACTTATTGTGCGTGATTCATTTTACTGTGTCCAGTCATACAACGAATATCTTCAGCTATTGGGGACAGAATGGGTTTAGAGAGTCCAAAGGTTGAACAATAAAGCACAAGATGCTTTGGGGACAAGTAGCAGAGCTGAAAAAAGGCTTGCCACGGGCTCATGTAATGTATACATTGAGTCATTAGTGTGTTGGCGTGCACGTTGAAGGGAATTCAATGTCTGATGAAGCAGCCATGTGTGAACTGCTGCTGTTGCTGCAATCACTCATTCTATCACAAGAATAGACTGACAGATAATGGTAGCTGTCAACGCTATTCGCAACAACAGCTTAGCCTTGTCAAAAGGTTTTCAACTCAAGTACCCCTACAAGTTAGATGCACAAAACATTCCATATGCTGAAATTCCATTAGTGGTGGATAGAATAATACAAACTATGGATTGCAGATTAAGTTTAGTTCTAGCTGGGTTCAGCACACGCTGGTATTACTGCAACCGTTCCCTACTGAAACACCACTATTGGTGGCTAGGTCTGACCAAACAGACCTATGACTTTGTCCTTAAGTGCAACATCTGCCAGCAGATGAAGGGTTCCACAGTAGCACGCCCACCACAAACACCACTATTGATTTCAGACAGACTACTCGCATGTGTCTATTTGGATCACTGTGGCCCCTTACAATCAGACGAGGTTAACAAGTCCATCTTGGTGGCAGTGAATTCATGCCCTAGATTCCAGTGGGTTTGGCCCCAGCGCTCGGCTGACACTCGAACTGTTATAAAGGATTTGCAAGTCTTTATAGGGACATACGCAATTGGCCAATTTTATTCTGACCGTGGCCCAGAGTTCAGCTCTCAGGCAAACAAAGAAGCTTGGTTCTGGTCTTGCAGTACTCCTCTCCATATCATCCAGAGGGATATTTGATTGTGGAGAGGAAAAATCAAAACTTAAAGCAATCCTTAACAGCAAGGGTATTAGGCACGGATGGCAGTTGGGTCAATCTTATATTGGATCCACAGGGAACTTAATACCATGCCAATAAGTTCCCTAGGAGGCCGTACTCCATATGAGGTCCTGTTTGGGACTAGAATGTGGATACCCAACCTCGATTGTAGCAGCACAGTGGCGGATGTAAAAGCATTTCACATCAATGACCGTATGGCTGTTTTACAGGACCTAGACCTGCATGGGTCCCAAAGATCAGAGACCTGGTCAGAGAAAAGATTGTGGACAAAAAATAATTTGGCCCATCTTCCAGAGTGCCTGTACCTGTCCTTGCTGTTGAAGGAACAAGAACAGTACTTCTTCAGCCCCTTGCCGACAAGAAAGAAAATAAATTTGTCTCCATTGATCTGATCAAACCACACTATGTGGCTAATGCTGAATAGTAGCCCGCGTGGGTCCTGGGTAGCCGCCGATCTCCTCTTGCAACCATACATGTAGTTCAGACAGAAGAATTATTCATGTTTGAAGATTCTACTTCACGAAGTAAAGGAGTTATCAACAATGAAATGGAACTTGTGCCTGTTGAAATTGAACAGCAACAAAATCCAAATGAAACACAGATTTCAATTTTGCCCAATACCACCATCTATCTGAATGTGTCTCGTAACGAGTCATCTACCAGTTCTACATAACCTACTGAGCTACCAATGACGGATCAAACTGTGTGTGGCTACTTCATAGATTTTGATACTCTCTCTGGATCCAAGTGACCCAGAGTCACTGCCAGCTCCTGTCCTGTTTCATACAAACAACAGCTTTGTGATTTCTATCTTCGGCTGAAAAAAACGTACTTTGTTTCTCCCTGGCTACAACTATGGATTGCATTTGCCTAGTCCTTTGGATAGGTGTAGTAACGAATATATGACGTTATCCCGCAGACAAACAGCCCGCATACCATCAGTCCGCAAAAATAATCCCGCATGTACTATTAGGCCGCAAATTAAAAGAACGAAAACTTTTAGAACGAATATGCCTTTAGCACGCATGCCTTTACAACGTAAAGGCATGCATGTTAAAGTTATACTCGTTGTAAAAGTTGTAAAGGTAAGTAAAAGTACACTACTCTACCCTACACTACCCTACACTCTAATGTAGTACCCCTGCACCACCCACCCTTGACACACAGTCCTTTTTCTACATTTACACTACCCAGCACGACCCCCCAACACTACCATAAAGCACTTTACTTCCCTACACAAACACTACAACAGTACATTAATACACTACCCCCAGCATGACCCTACACAAACACTACAATACTACACTAAACCACTACACCCCCTAAACCCTAAAACACTACCCCCGCATGACCCTACACTACAACACTACCCAAACCCTAAACCACTACACCCCAGCATGACCCTACACTACACAAACACTACAACACTACCCTAAACCCGCCACTACACCCCAGCATGACCCTACACTACACAAACACTACAACACTACCCTAAACCCTAAACCACTACACCCCAGCATGACCCTACACTACACAAACACTACAACACTACCCTAAACCCTAAAACACTACATCCCAGCATGACCCTACACTACACAAACACTACAACACTACCCTAAACCCTAAAACAATACCCCTGCATGACCCTACACTACAACACTACCCAAAACCCTAAAACACTACACCCCAGCATGACCCTACACTACGCAAACACTACAACACTACTCTAAACCCTAAAACACTACCCCCAGCATGACCCTACACTACGCAAACACTACAACACTACCCTAAACCCTAAAACACTACCCCCAGCATGACCCTATACTACAACACTACCCTAAACCCTAAAACACTACCCCCAGCATGACCCTACACTACGCAAATACTACAACACTACCCTAAACCCTAAAATACTACCCCCAGCATGACCCTACACTACGCAAACACTACAACACTACCCTAGACCCTAAAACACCACCACCAGCATGACCCTACACTGCGCAAACACTACAACACTACCCTAAGCCCTAAAACACTACCCCCAGCATGACCCTACACTACGCAAACACTACAACACTACCCTAAACCCTAAAACACTACCCCCAGCATGACCCTACACTACGCAAATACTACAACGCTACCCTAAACCCTAAAACACTACCCCCAGCATGACCTTACACTACGCAAACACTACAACACTACCCTAAACCCTAAAACACTACCCCCAGCATGACCCTACACTACGCAAACATTACAACACTACCCTAAACCCTAAAACACTACCCCCAGCATGACCCTACACTACACAAACACTACAACACTACCTTAAACCCTATAACACTTCCCCCAGCACGACCCTACACTAAACAACCACCACAACTCTACACTACACTAACACAACACTACACAACACTACTCTACACAACACTACACTACACAATCACTAACCCACGAAAAAATTAACCCATACCCACTTACCTCTCTCATCATCGTGGTTTTCAGAACGCATGTGCATTTACCATACATGCCTTTAAAACGTAATTAGTTGTCAGGGCATGCGTGATAAATGCACATGCGTTTTGAAAAAATGCGGGATAATGGTATGCGAGGTCAATGACCTCGCGGGATAATGGTATGCGGACTGAAAGTCTGCGGGAAAAAAATGCGGGATAATGGCTGCAAACCGTAGTAACTATCTTTTTCCTGCTCTGGAATGGACATTATCTCCCAGAACTCTCCCCAGTACAAATGTGAACTTGGTCCAGAAACCACATAAATCATCTTACCGTGAACAAAGAGACCTGTCCTTAGTGAACATTACAGCAGTTCCAGTTATAGAAGAAATAATTTGAGATAGGGTTGCATATGATGTATATGGTCCAATTGAACTTTTGAGAATAACACACTTGTTTAAAATTTCTTTGAATGATATCCTCACCTCCAGTACTTTCTCTGCTGATTGGCACTTTGAAACCTCAAATACTATGCTGCTTTAATTTGAACAATGTGCTGCATTCTCCAGTAATAAATTGTATGATGATACATCTGATTTTGACGCTGTATATTGTTATCAACACTATGGTCATCACTTCTTGAATTAAGCAAGTATCCTACGTAATGTTTTCACTAACCATTATTGAGTACACTGCCCAACACCACCGAAAGGTAGTTCACAAATGTTTGTGAAGAAGTTTGCCTATTTTTCTGGGTTTAACACTTCAGAGCCAACCTTCAATTATTATAAGGTTGCACCTACACCTGCAAAGAAAAAGATGCTGATCAACACAAAACAGATATGCTCTGCTTCCTTTATTTCCCAACTGTCTTAACAGGGTTTTGACTTTTGGAGGGACACCATAGGCACAAAAACTGTCTGGGTGACTAAAGATGGCAAGTTCAGGCACTGAGTCCTTATTTAGAGCATGCCTCATTCCACAGCAAATTGTCTTCTTGAACGCCACTGTGCAACAGACTTCCTGTTTTGGGGTAGCCAAGATTAAGGACTTGAACACACCTCGGATTCCCTAATCTACATACTTTGAGGGGTGGCAAAATTACACATAACATAGTAAGGATAAACTGAATGACACTCTACATGATGGTTCGTACAATTTCTCAAACCCCAATTGGAAGGGATGGTTAGTTTGGCCTATCAACACAAATAAGTGTCAGTCAAGGTTCAGGGGTACCACCGGAGGGTTTAGTGTCCATAGGCCTGACCAACACTGTAGGAGAGTAGGGTCTGCTTCCTATGGTCACCCCCCTTTTTGCTGTGATTCTCTGGTTTTTCAACTTTAATGTGGCTGTGGGCCTGCTAATCCGACCCACAGCCCAGCTGTTCTCTCTCTAAATTGATACCATGTACTTTAGGTACATACCAGATTGGGTATTGGGTCACCTCTGTGAGCCCCTGTATAGTGTATCATAGGTACCCAGGGCAAAGGTGCATCCAAGGCCTACCAGGGGCTGCAGCATGTATTATGCCACCCATGGCTGGCCCTACAAACTGACACCACAAGCTGATCACTCAGCTTGGGTAAGGTGATGTAATCACCCCTTACTTAGATATAGTATACCTATATCTACCTTATATATAGACACATATGCACCTATAAGTCACTCCTATGGGAGGCTTCGACAATCCTGGAGGCAGAGTGCTTGGTTTTTTGTGAGAGGGTGCCCTAGCATGAGCTGAGACCCTCTGCAGCTTACGGAACCATCTCCTAATAGCTGTTCTATGATATAGCCTTACCATATACTCTTAAGTGAATTATAACTTTAGTTTGGCTTTATCAAAACATGTCGTGTAAGGTGTCAAACACTTTGGAATACTACCCCCCGCCAATTCTGGTGCCGGGGGTAGCATTCCACCCTTCTAGAGGAAAAAGACATGTAGGTTACAGCTTTACCTGGTTAAAGTTAAACAGAGCCCCAGCATCACAAAATGGATGCTGCTGCCACAGACACAAGTCTGACCTCCTGCTGCTGGACGAAACTCTGGCAGGGGAAGCCTGGACAATAGGTTTCCTGTCCAGGGAGGTGCCAGCACCTCCCCAGACAGGCAGATGTGTATTGGGACATGGAGGGCTACATCAGCAGATGCTTTTTGAGACACTGCCTGGGGCACACAAGGTGCTCCATGCATAGCCCTGTTCAAACCAGTTGCTGGGGCACTCCAGCCCCGCTCTGGCACGAAACTGGACAAAGGGAAAGGGGTGTAACAACCCTCTTCCCAGGTCCACCCATAGGAGGGACCTAGCAGGTAATCCAGCCCCTTTTCTTAGTATAAGTATAAGAGCTGTGTCCCCAGGACTTTAGATTATCCTGGAACAAAACTTTGATACAGAACTCTTGGACCTTCAACATTCCATTCTGACTAGAAGACGGATGACATCTCCCTTGTAGTCAAGGAGTGACCACCCTGTGCAAACAGGCACCACCAGTAACTTGCCGGTCTGCTTTGTTGATGATCCCGCCAGAACCCGAAGACTCAGTGACACAGGAACTGGACTCTCAGACTTCTCCAACTCCGACCCACATCCACAGCAAAGCTGAGACCCATGGAGGACACGAGAGACGTGGCACCAAACACCCTGGACATCCTGCATTTTGATAACTGCTCAACGACCGAGGTACTCTCGCAGTTGTGCATTGGGGTGCGAGAAGCCCCAGACCCGAGCGCCATTTGCACCAAAGCTCAGCCTCCACACTCCACGAGTGACGTGTGGGGCCTGCTCTTGTATTTCAGCTCAATGCGTCTTCCCGTTCCTTACCCGTTGGCTAGTGAGCCTCCTGAAGACTTTCTTTTTGAACTAAACTGCTTTCCTGGTTGCTCCAGGCTTGCTCCAGCTTCCCTTCAAAGGAGAAGTGCCCCAGACTTTGCTGGTCTGCAACAGAGCCAATCTCGACATCCTACGTGTGTTGCGGTTGCCAAGGTTTGTTGGGTCCAATCTGGATACCGACTCCGCAGTCAACTAGATCCATCGTGGGATAGCTCATATCCAGCTCCTGGTCATCGTCGATGCCTCCTGGACTTCGTGGCTGAAGAGACAAACTCACTTTCTTCACCTGAGATCCTCGCAACATCGCCTGGTATCTTCCTGGTTCCTTACTGGTCGCTGGCTAGTGACCCAGACTCTGTCCCCTCTGCTTTCAGGTTCTTCACATCTTCGATCCACCCTTGGATCCACCCGGACACTTTTTCTCTGGTCGCCTGCAGCACTTCTTGGCAGATCTCCATAGAAAACGACGACGAAACCCGACACGAAAAGACAGCTATGCACCCGGCTTCCCTGGGTGAGGTAACACGAGTACTCCGGTGCTCCCGTGGGTCTTGACTCTCGAAGTGTCCTAGTTTAAAAGGGTTCCATCCTAGTCCATCCGGAAGTGTCCTTAAAAAGTAACTTTGTAACTTCTTCGTTCTCCATTATCAGTCAATGGTAACTCACGACTGTGTTTAGACACTGCATGCATCTCCCGTGGGCCTCCTACTTCCTAACCTTTGGTTGTTTAGTGTAGCCCCAGCGATTCCCTAGGCCCTAGGCCTACTCACTATTTCTGTAGTGGTTCCTATTACCACTTACTTAGTATATGGTTTGTGAGGCCCCTAGGGCAGAACTGTATTTGTGCAACTTATTGTATGCTAATTGAGTAACTTGTGATGTGCTTCGACCTCTGACCTCATAAAGAGTGCAGAGGGGTTGTGTTAGAAATAAATACATATATATTTGATATATACCTTGCGTGGTGTCCTTTCATTTGGTATTCAAGGGATTATAATTGGTAAAACAGCTTGCTTCACATGCTCTCTGAAGTCTTAGCCTAAGACTGCTGGTCCATGCTACCACTAGGATAGCTTGTCTATAAGGTTGACTTTACAACCACCATCAATAAGGGTCGATTAGACTGGTGCAAGGTGCCCACTAGAATAGTGGACATCATATGCCAGGCTACCTTCTCACAAACGCTACCTACAACAAGAACATTTAGGGTTGGTGGCGTCCTAAAGTGTTAGGAAGTTATGCCTAAAGTGGCTGAGAACCTCAACACTGTCCCAGGTGAAACAAACTTGTCCTTACTCTCAGATGACATGGATCTTATGGATTTTTCTTAGGTCCTCGGAAACCACGTTAGAAGCGCTTTCTATACGCTATTTACAATGAAGTATGGAAATTCTATCAATAGGAGGCTGCGGAGAGATGGTGGGAAATTGTGTGGCTCAATGGGGAGAAGTGTGGCTCAATGGTTAGAGCGGCAGACACTGATGCAGAGGTCCAGCCCGGGACCAGGGTTCAATTCCCTGCCTCGGCGGGTCTTGGGCTTAAAAATTCCACAGACCTGATAATTCTCGCCTCATGCCTATTCCAATCATGGACTCCCACTCTGCAACTCTGGGCAATAGCTTGCTTAATCTCCACAACGGCCCCCACAATGCTAAGGTTGCCTGGCCTCTACCTTGGGGGTGCCCAGGAGTGGACACCTCACAGGGAAAGCCAGGATGGGTTCCACAGCGGTATTCGTACAAGCGCCTTGAGACCCTTGCGGGTGAGTAGTGCGCTATACAAGTATCAATTTACAATTTAAATTGACAGGGTTAACCTAGAAAAGGCTTTGGCAGTGGTCGACAATAGCATGACCACTCTGTGATCCAGGATTTATTCGCTGGGCAAAATTGAGTCTTCTGCAATAGATATAATGGAACAGGAATTGTCTATTCTTCAACATGGGCAATCACAGTTGTGATCCATTCTAATATTAACCTGGACGCTACACTCACTGCATTCTGGTCACATGCCCTGGTGGTATATCAACAGTACGTCTCTGTTTTCAGCATACAATCTGATGGGAAGACAGACAACTAAGGCACGAAGAAAAGCAAAATATACAATGCTGCACATTGAAAAATTGGATCAATTACCTTTTATTGTGGCTGAGTCACCTTCCTCAGATTGGTTAATCCATGGCCACATTACACTGCCAGTCATGACATTCCAATTTCAATACTGTCTGCTGTATCACAAGGTAGGCAGATACGAAGCAACGGGAGAGGGCTACATTCATGAATCTTGGGAATTAGCGTATAGATTTAGATGCTGAAACGAGGACACAGAGGTTTTTCTCAGCTGTTCGGACTGTGAGAGTTCTTTAAGTGGGTCTCTAATTTGTCAGGATATTATGCTTCAGGGAGTATGTAATGCTTTGGTTGCAAACCTATCAAGTCACTGAAAAGGATCCCCAGCTGCCGTGATCCATCCGGTTTTCAAACTACTCTCGAAGGGGAATTCTTTGATGTTGAATGATCAAGTTTGTTGTGGGATGCTGCCAGGCATCTTATATCTGGTCACAGTAAGTTCCACGGTTTCTTGTTGTATGCAAGTATTGGTTCCATCGACCCACACTGCTGCTGTGGCCTTTATACGGTTTGATTAGCTGAGCAGACTGCAAGCTATGCTTTTACAAAAGGATGTAGCCTTAACCTCAGCCCGGGAGACTTTTGATCTCCAGGTTGAAAGGTCCTCAACTGAGCAACAGGCCCTAGTCCAAACAAACTTACCGCTCCATTTCAGAGAAATAGTACATCGTATCTTTAACATACCTGATATGAATGGGATAGTGCACCCATTTAAGAGCATAGGTTATGGACTATTGAGCACCTTTCAGATGATCTTCAGAGTTATTCCATCATTTATACACTCCGTATTAGGAAGCGTTTTTGGAGGGCTTCCGCTAGTGCTACTCCTTTTAGTGGTTGTCCTAGTTTTCCTTTTCCTGCTACGCAATGGATGTCCCAGCCTTCAAAGAGATGGAAAAGACATTCTTGGTGCGACGTTGCCATGAATGCATGGTTCTCTATTGGGGCACACCTCAGCTTCTGGAGCTAAGCGAGCATTGGTTCCTATCATTCAAATAAGTCTGGGTTGACTGCGTCTTGCCTGTGTTCCACTGCCTGTTCTGCAGATACCAACACGTGTTGGACATCTGTCTAACACTTCCACTGGTTGCGCCGCCAGACATAGACGTACCACTAGGCCTCTTAAAGGCCCACGTATTACAGTGTCCTCAGCGTTTGCCCATGTTGATGACTGCATTCTTAGAGCCACCACGGGATGCTTCAGCTCCTGTAGGAATGGACACGGGCTCTACAACAGACTCACAGTAATCAAGTGTTTCCTCAGTGGCTGCTGTAGAAACTGGAGAAGATCACCTTTGCTCCAATGACTTGATCCAAAAGGTGTTACAGGGACCGTCGTCTGTGAATGCAAGCAGCAGTGATGTTGCACCTCCCACACAGGACACATGCACATTTGGCTCTCTGTGTGTTGGGAACAATTCAGCCTTTTTCAAAAGCAACCTAAATTGGAATTCATAAACATCATTATTGTTTTTTCGTTGTTTTTTTCTCTTCTCTCCTGCTCTCACTTAGCACCATGGCTTTCAATGTGCTCAGTTGATCTAAACAGTATCTAGAGAACTTAAAGAGGTTTTGATATTTTATGCATACCATATTTTTAAGATGTGTTAAGATTTGTTTTTTAACGATGTTTTTAATGCTTTTTATAGACAGGCATATCTTATCATTTGTTTATCTAACATCCTTCGGATGAGGGTGGGTGTTATGAGCCTCAATGTACCCTAATATAGGCCTAGGTAGTTGCGCATCCTTTTACCTGCATTTGTCCAACATTGCTCTACAAAATGGCTCTTGCACTAACCTTTTACCTAGTTAGGTGCCGAATAAATTGTGTTTTTTTTTGTAAAACTACCCTCATTTATTATGCATGAGGATTCTTAGTATCACATCAGGATTACCATCTTCTGTATAATAACTCTGTACAAAAGTCATCACTATCGTAATCCTTGGTGGACGACAGGCCCACAGTACCATGACACATGTAGGTAGAACCTCTGAGGGTACCTTTTGGGTATAAAAGACCACATCTGCGCTGGGCAAACCAGAGGAAAAGCTTCCATGCTATCTCACATCAGGTAATGCTGTTTACTCTTTCCTAGGGGTATTCTTGGCTCTGCATTTATATACATGCTAGGTACACTTAGGTAGGGGTTAGCATTTTCGTAGTTAGCCTGATTATTGCCATGTATCTATGCCTGCATATATTCACTGTTTTAGCACCATGGTAGAATTCTACATTTTATTTACTCTTTTGGTATTGTAATTGTATATATCTGTTTCTGTTTAATGGTTCTTGCAGCGCACAAATTTAATACTAGAATGTCGCTGGTTCAATGAATACTTATTGAAAACGTCCCCATTGTTTAAATCTGTGTATCTCTCTGAGGCCAAGTGAGCATGAGTGACTGAGCCAAAAGTATATACTGTTTCCACGATCCCTGAGGGGGTCAGGATTGTCTTTTCGATAGTTGCCAGGAACTATTCGCTCCTTGGTAAGGTTGTGGGGCTTATGATGGCACTGTGAGCAAGTAGGTCTACAGACTAACATATCCTTTGGGGATGTCTGGAATCAGTCTGGACACCAATCCCTTAGTTTATGTTGTCTAAACGTACAGATTCTATATAGATCTGTAGTAACTACACCATGGCAAGCTTATGTCAAGTGTATTCATCTTACTTTGAATAAACTTAGTTTGTTTGACAATCCATCATCTCTATGTAAGGTTGATAGGATCAGTGTGATACAAATGTTTCTGGATAATGTTTTGTGGAAAGGGAAGATCTTGAACTGAGAAAACCACTTGTGCGGAACTATTCCATTTTGAAAACCAATATTGGTCAAGAACCTTATTTGACATATGTGACCAATGTGAGAAGTTGGCCTGGTATATGATGTCCACTATTCTAGTGGGCACCCTGTATCAGTCCAAACAACCCTTATGGTGATGGTTGTAAAGTCAACCTTATAGACCAGCTATCCTATTGGAAGCATGGACAAAGCAGTCTTAGGCTAATACTTCAGAGAGCATGTGAAGCCAATTGTTTTACCAATTATAATCCCTTGAATACCAAATGAAAGGACACCACACAAGACATATATCAAATATATATTTATTTATTACTAACACAACCCCTCTGCACTCTTTATGAGGTCAGAGTTCGAGATACAGCACAAGTTACTCAATAAGCATACTATAAGTTGCACAAATACAATTTTGCCCTAGGGGCCTCACGAACCATATACTGAGTAAGTGGTATAAGATCCACTTCAGGAAAGGTGAGTAGGCCTAGGGCCTAGGAAATCGCTGGGGCTACACTGAACAGCCAAAGGTTAGGAAGTAGGAGTCCCACAGGATGCGCGTGCAGTGTCTAAACACACACGCGGGCTACCATGAAGTTTCAATGGGAATGTAAAAGTTACAAAGTAGTAGATTTCGGACACTTCCAGGTGGACTACGGGAAAACCCATTTAAACTAGGACACTTGGACAGTTGTTACCCACGGGAGCACCGGAGTACTCGAGTTACCTCACTCAGGGAAGCCGGGTGCATAGGTGTTCTTTCGTGTCGGGTTTCGCCGATAAATCCTATGGAGAACTGCAAGAAAGTGCTGCAGGCGACCAGGAGGAAAGTGTCCGGTGGATCCAAGGGTGGATCGGAGCAGTGAAGAACCTGAAAGCAGAGGGGACAGAGTCTGGGTCACTAGCCAGTGACCAGGAAGGAACCAGGCGATGTCGAAATGCAATCAGGTGAGGAGGTGAAGCTTGTCTCTGCAGCCACGTGGACCAGGAGGAGTTGACGATGACCAGAAGCTGGATACTGACTGTCCCACAAAGGATCTAGCTGTTAGCGGTGTCGGTATCCGGATTGAACCCAACAAACCTTGGCAAAGGCAATCCACGCAGAAAAAAAAGATCGGCTTGAGTTCAGAACAGCAAGGTCTGGGGAGCTTCTCCTTCACAGGAAAGCTGCAGCAAGCCGGGAGCAACCAGGCAAGCGGTGTTGTTTCAAAAGGATGTCTTCAGAGGGACCACTAGTCAACGGGCTAGCAACTGTGAAGAAATGTTAAGGAGAAGTGCAGGTGCAGGCCCCACGCGACACTCGTGGAGTGTGGAGGGCAGAGCTTTGGTGCACTTACTGCTCGGGTCTGGAGCTTCTCAAATCCCAATGCACAACTGCGAGGATGCCTCAGAAGCTGCACAGGTAGCAAAAAGCAGGTACTGCAGGATGTCCGATCCCACGTCTCTCGTGTCCGCCATAGGTCCCAGTTTTGCTGTGGATGTGGGTCAGAGTCATAGAAGTCTGGAAGTCCAGATTCTGCGTTGCTTAGTCTTTGGGTTCCGGCGGGAGCGTCGACAAAGCAAACCGGCAAGTTACTGGTGGTGCCTGTTTGCACAGGGTGGTCACTCCTTGACCACAAGGGAGAGGTCTTCAGTCTTCCAGTCGAAATGGAACATCGAAGGTCCAAGAGTTTGTTTCAGAGTTTATTTCCAGGATAATCTAATGTCTCTAGACACAGCTCCTAACTTTATACCAAGCTAAGGGGCTGGATTACCTGCTAGGTCACTCCCATGGGTGGAACCTGGGAAGGGGGTGGTTACACCCCTTTCCCTTTGTCCAGTTTCGCGCCAGAGCAGGGGCTGGAGTGCCCCAGCAACTGGTTTGAACCGGGCTATGCATGGAGCACCTTGTGTGCCCCAGGCAGTGTCTGGAAACAACAGTTTCCATTGAACCCACCCTGCCCCAATACACTACAGGCTGTCTGGGGACGTGCTAGCACCTCCTCTGACAGGAAACCTATTGTCCAGGCCTCCCCTGCCGGAGTTACATCCAGCAGCAGGAGGTCAGACTCGTGTCTGCGGCAGCAGCATACATTTTGTGATGCTGAGGCTCTGTTTAACATTAACCTAAAGCTAGCAGCCCTAGCAAGGAGAAAATTCCAAAAACTCCTGAGGATCTCCCTTACACCTAGTTAGGAACCTCCCCCAGATGGATTCTGTGGGGCACAGCCAAACCTGGGACCTAAGGGCCCCAAACCTGACCTGTCCCTCCAGTGAGCCAACAACAGGGACCCAGCCTCCAGCTGTAGGTAGCCAGAGGTTGACGCTGAGAGCACAGTGCAAGGAAAGAAAGGCATACATGGTGGAAAATGATTGGAGGAAGCTGAGCCCTACCTTAGAGGAGCCTCACTTCAGTACTCCATCCCAACACCAGCCTTTTACTTTGCCAAAACACACCACAGGTAGAGATTCCCTATGGTGGAGACCCTATGATACCCTTAGGGTAAGGGATTGCTTAGTGGACCATGAGACAGGAGGTTACCATGCTAGTGCAGGTAATTCCTTATATGGCCACTTAGGCAATATAGGCTTACCTGGTCAAGGATAGCCTTATCTCCTTTCGTTTGGGGGGGGTTGTGTAGGAAGGTGGATATCTGACTATATGGTTACCTCAATTTTTGTGCCTAGTGTTTAGCTGGTTTTTGACTTAGTTGGCCTGTGATCCTGCTAATCAGGGCCCCAGGCTATGTGCTCTCACTGTAAAATGGACTCCATGTACTTTAGGTACATCTCCAATTGGATATTGGGTCACCTTATGAGCCCTGTATAGTGTGCCATAGGTACCTAGGGCATAGGTGCATCCAAGGTCTACCAGGGGCTGCAGCATGTATTATGCCACCCCTGGCTGGCCCTCCATATTGACACAACTGGCTGATCACTCAGCTGGGGCAAGGTTGTGTAATCACCCCTTGCGTAGGTATAGTATCCCTATACCTACCATTACATATAGACACATATATACCTTTAAGTCACTCCTATGGCAGGCCTTAACAATCCTGGAGGCAGAGTGCTTGGTTTTATGTGAGATGAGGGTCTAGCATGAGCTGAGCCTGTCTGCAGCTTTCGGAACCATGTCCTTATAGCTGTTCTATGATATAGCCATACCATATACTCTTAAATGCATTATAATCCTCGCGGTTGAATGCTAACTTTGGTTTGGCTTTATGAAAAAATATCGTGTAAGGTGTCATACAATTTGGAATACTACCCCCTCGCCAGTTTCGGCAACGGGGGTAGCATTCCACTCTTCTAGAGGGAGAAGACATGTTGTTCCTGTTAATCCCGGTTAAAGTTAACCAGAGCCTCAGCATCACCAAATGGATGCTGCTGCCACAGACACACGTCTGACCACCTGCTGCAGGGAGTCCTTCCAGCGAGGGAGGCTTGGACAGGCCATAGTGTATTGGGGCAGGGAGGGCTGAATGAAAAGAGACACTGCCTGGGGCACACAAGGTGCTCCATGCATAGCCCGGTTCAAACCAGTTGCTGGGGCACTCCAGCCCCAGCTCTGGCGCGAAACTGGACAAAGGGAAAGGGGTGTAACCACCCCCTTCCCTGGTCCCACCCATATGAGGGACCTAGCAGGTAATCCAGCCCATTTGATTAGTATAAAGATAGAAGCTGAGTCTAGAAACTTTAGATTATCCTGAACTGAAACTTAAAACAAAACTCTGGACCTTCGACATTCTACTGCAACTAGAAGACTGAAGAATCTCCCTTGTGGTCAAGGAGTGACCACCCTGTGCAAACAGGCACCATCCAGCGATCTGCAGTTTGCTTTGTCGATGCTCCCACCGGAGCCCGAGTACAGAGCCCAACAAGAACTGGACTTCCAGACTTCCTTGACGTCGATCCACAGCCACAGAAAAGCTGAAACCCGTGGATGCGACGAGAGACGTGGGACCGGCCATCTTGAAAAACCTGCTCATTGCTACTTGTGCAGATTCTGAGGCACCCTCAAAGTTGTGCTTTGGGGATTGAGAAGCCCCAGTCCCGAGCACCTTCTGCACCGACCCACAGCCCTCCACATTCCACTAGTGCCACGTGGGGCCTGCTGGTACTTTTGTGCTTGACGCGTCTGTCTGGTCACTTGCCTGTTGACTAGTGGCCTCTGTGACGACGAACCTTCAAACTTTCACCACTTGCCTGGTTGCTCCAGGCTTGCCCCTGCTTCCCTGAAAAAGAGAAGCCCCCCAGACCTTGCTGGTCTGCAACAGAAGCCATCTTTGATTCCTGTGTGGGCTGCATTTGCCAAGGCCTGTTGATTCCGATCCGGAAGCCGACACTGCCAACAGTGAGAGCCTTTGTGAGACAGTCCGTATCCAGCTCCTGGTCTTCACCGACGCCTCCTGGTCCACGTGACTGCAGCGACAAGCTTCATGACATCACCTGATTGCTTCACGACATCACCTGGTTCCTTCCTGGTTCCTTCCTGGTTAATGGCTAGTGACCCAGACTCTGTCCCCTTTGCTTTCATGTACTCTTCATCCTCGATCCGCCCTTGGATCCAACCGGACACTTCTCTCCTGGTCGCCTGCAACATCTTTTTACAGGTCTCCATAGGATTCAGCGAAGAAACCCGACACACTTTGACACCTATGCACCCGGCTCCTGTGGGTGAGTTAACGCGAGTACTCCGGTCTCCTGTGGGTATTGACTATCCTAGTGTCCTAGATTTCAGTAGCTTTCTCCTAGTCCATCCGGAAGTGTCCTAAATCAACTAGTTTCTAACTCTTACGTTTCCATTGTACCCCTATGGTAACGCACGTGTGGGTTTAGACACTGCACACGCATCCCGTGGGCCTCCTGCTTCCTAACCCTTGGTAGTTTAGTGTAGCCCCAGCGATTCCCTAGGCCCTAGGCCTACTCCTTGTTCGTGACGTGGCTCTTATAACACTATTTTAGTACATGGTTTGCAACGCCCCTAGGACTCGACTGTATTTTGTGCAACTTATTGTATGATAATTAAGTATCTTGTTATGTGCTTGTGCCTCTGACCTCATAAAGAGTTCAGAGGGGTTGTGTTAGTAATAAATACATATATATTTTATATATAACCTGTGTGTTGTCCTTTCATTTGGTATTAAAGGGATTACATATGGTAAAACAGATGGCTTCACATGCTCTCTGAAGTTTTAGCCTAAGACTGCTTTGTCCATGCTACCACTAGGATAGCTGGTCTATAAGGTTGACTTTACAACCATCACCATAAGGGTTGTTTGGACTGATACAGGGTGCCCACTAGAATAGTGTAAATGACATATAAGGCCAACTTCTCATACCCTTGATCATGCCCTTTAAGCTCTTGTTGAATCTCTCCACCAGACCATTGCATTGTGGATGATAGGGTATGGTGAACTTATAGTTCACTCCACACTCCTTCCACATAGCAGTTAGGTACCCAGACATGAAGTTTGCACCTCTATCTGAGACAACCTCCTTCGGAAAACCCACTCTTGAGAAAACTCCCAGGAGGACTCTTGCAACAACATGTGCTGTTGTGGTCCTTAGGGGAATAGCTTCTGGGTATCTGGTGGCATGATCCACTACCACCAGAATAAACCTCTGCCCAGATGCTGTTTGGGGATCCATTGGTCCAACAATGTTTATCCCAACTCTCTCAAAGGGAACCCCCACCATCCATAGGAAGTGGTATTAGGGGGGCCATTGTGATGCCACCTGATTTGCCACTGGCTTGGCAGGTGTCACAGGAGCGACAAAACTCCTTGGTATCTTCTGACATGTGGGGCCAGTGAAAGTGAGGGACAAGCCTGTCCCAAGTCTTGTTCTGGCCAAGATGTCCTGCTAAGGGAATATCATGGGCTAAGGTAAGAAGGATGACCAACCTCCTGGAAGCACCAGGCTTGGGGTCTCTAGCCTCTGAATAAAGGAGTCCTTCATTCCAATATACTCTATGGGTACCTGTAGCATTCCCAGCAGCCTCAGCAGCAGCTTGCTGTCTGAGGGGTTCATGAGAGGGGCAATCCAATTGCGCCTGCTTCAGGTCTGCCCTTGAAGGTCCCCCTGTCCCAAGAAACTCAACCTGATCAGGTTCAAGCTCTTCTAGGACAGTTCCTTCTTGGGTCTCACAATCAGAGTCCCAGAGACTGGGAAGAATGATCCTCATCCTGAGGCAAGGGGGAAGACACTGCATTAACCCTTTTGCTCTTTCTCTTGGAAGGCAACTGGTCCATAGTTTCAGGATCCAGTGCCTGTTCAGTTTGGCACTTTTTGGCCTGTGACCTGGTCACAGCAAGGACATTTGCTGATATTCCCAGCATCTCTGCATGAGTCCTATACTCCACTTCAGACCAGACTGAAGATTCTAGATCATTGCCCAACAGACATTCTACAGGGAGGTCTGAACTTGCAACAACTCTTTTGGACCAGTTATCCCTCCCCAGGAGAAATTAACAATTGCCATACTATGGGTGCCAGTGGCATTGCTAGCATTGGTCACTAGGTAATTCTCACCTAGTATATTCTGTCCAGGGTCCAAAAAGTTAGGTGTCACCATGGCGACACTGGCACATGTGTCCCTGTAGGCCTGAGCCATTTTGTTATTGATTAAAGGTGTCTGTCTGTACTTGCCCAGGTTACTGGGGCTCACAGTAGAGGACATAGCCATGTCCACATCACAGACAAGTACAGCTTGAGTTGGCACTCTGACTAGGCCAGAGTCCATCTCAGTTCCCAGGGTTAACCCTACTACACCCTTCTGTTGAGATCCACCACGGTTAGCTGCACTAGGGGGAACAGTTGCCTTAGGGGCAATGGTGGCTGGAGATGTATCCTTTTTCGTGCAATCGCTGATCCAGTGAGTAATACTTTTACAAAGATTGCACCAGGGTTTTCTTTGACCTTCTTTCTTCTTGGATTTCTTGGAACCCCCCTCATTAGAAGCTTTTTGGGGACCTGGTGAAGACTTCTGGTCTTTAACTTTCTGATCCCCACCCTTGTGGTGTTGCCTCTTCTGATCACCACCTTGGTTCTGGACCTTCTGCCTCACCCTGGTTCTGACCCATTTGTCTACCTTCTTTCCCAATTCTTGGGGACAGGTCAGATCAGAGTCAACCAGGTGCTGATGCAATAACTGTTTTTGACAGTTGTTAAGTATTTGCTCTCTCATGATCAAATTATACAATCATGTATAGTCATTACCTTTTTTGCCCAGCAACCAGCATTCCAGAGCCTTAGTGGCACAATCAACAATGTCAGTCCAGTCCTGAGTCTGTGCCTTCTGGGTATCTCTGAACAGCAACCTATACTGCTCAGTGGTTAAGGCGACCCATCAATCAGAGCACTCTTCAGGACTTTGTAATTGTCAGCATCCTTATCACTTACTGTAAGGAGCTTATCTCTACCTTTATCAGAAAAGAAGAGCCAGAGTATAGCTGCCCACTGACTCTGGGGTACCTGCTGTACTTTGCAGGCCCTCTCCAGAGCAGTTATCCATTTGTGGATGTCATCCGCACTCTTGTAGGGAGGGACAGTCTTACTTAGGTTTCTATGGTCATATGACCCTTCCCTATTTCTAGGGGGGTATTGCTGCCACCAGTGGATTCTACTCCACTTAACTGTTGCTCTCTTGCGAAAGCCAGGGTCTCTTTGGCCAGGGCAAGTTCTTGCCTCTGGATCCTAAGCTTGACTTCTCTCATCCTTGCTTGATGTTCTCTTCTCTCAGGGGAAGTCATTCTCCTGAGAGCAGAGGCATCTGACCCTATTGAGACACCAGAGTGCTGAGATTCCCTGGAAAGGGATCTCCTCCTTCTCTGCTCAGTGTTAAGCCTGCTTGGGGGTCTGTATGGGGCTATGCCCCCTACAGCCGCATGTAGGCTTAGGTTGGCCTGGCTTCAGCATCCTCCTCCACTTCACTGTCATCATTCAGATTGTGATTAGGGGAATCTTCTGCTGAGGGCTGACCCTCTTCTGCACTACCTGAAGGACATGGGTTAGCTGCTTTCTTAACATCAAACTCCTCTAGGATCTCTATCAGTTACTTGAGGGTAGGGTTTGATCCCTGTTTTAACTTCCTAGTTGTGCACAAGTGCCTCAACTCATGGAAGGTAAAGGTATCATATCTGGAAGGTATCCTGAAAGGGCCAACCTCCACTGGGAGAGATCCACTAGGTTCTGCTCTCAGAGACAAGAACTAGTGAGGTGTGGTGTGTGCACCTACCTACACTAAGTGTTACCTACTAAACCTCTCTAGGAGTTGTAGTCAGGGTGTGCTAGGCCCTTTGCTCTACAGCAACTAAGTTCAGTGGAACTTACGTATTTAAGACTTGATTTATATGTACCTCTAGGTACCTTAATGTGATCTTTCAAATGATATTTCAAGATTATGTGGTAAAACAATCAGCAAGCTCTTATCCCAACCGCTGCTCACCAATGTGAGGAGTTGGCATGGTATATGATGTCCACTATTCTAGTGAGCACCCTGTATCAGTCCAAACAACCCTTATGGTGATGGTTGTAAAGTCAACCTTATAGATCGGCTATCCTAGTGGTAGCATGGACAAAGCAGTCTTAGGCTAATACTTCAGAGAGCATGTAAAGCCAATTGTTTTACCAATTATAATCCCTTGAATACCAAATGAAAGGACACCACACAGGGTATATATCAAATATATATTTATTTATTACTAACACAACCCCTCTGCACTCTTTATGAGGTCAGAGTTCAAGATACAGCACAAGTTACTCAATATGCATACTATAAGTTGCACAAATACAATTCTGCCCTATGGGCCTCACGAACCATATACTAAGTAAGTGGTATAAGAACCACTTCAGAAAGGTGAGTAGGCCTAGGGCCTAGGAAATCACTGGGGCTAAACTGAACAACCAAAGGTTAGGAAGTAGGAGTCCCACAGGATGCGTGTGCAGTGTCTAAACACACAAGCGGGTTACCATGGAGTTTCAATGGGAACGTAAAAGTTACAAAGTAGTAGATTTCGGACACTTCCAGGTGGACTACGGGAAAACTCAGTTAAACTAGGATACTTGGATAGTTGTTACCCATGGGAGCACCGGAGTACTCGAGTTACCTCAGCCAGGGAAGCCGGGTGCATAGGTGTTCTTTCGTGTCGGGTTTCGTCGATCAATCCTATGGAGAGCTGCAAGAAAGTGCTGCAGGCGACCAGGAGGAAAGTGTCCAGATGGATCCAAGGGTGGATCGGAGCAGTGAAGAACCTGAAAGCAGAGGGGACAGAGTCTGGGTCACTAGCCAGTGACCAGGAAGGAACAAGAAAGGAACCAGGCGATGTAGAGATGCAATCAGGTGAGGAGGTGAAGCTTGTCTCTGCAGCCACGTTGACCAGGAGTGGTCGACGATGACCAGGAGATGGATACAGACTGTCCCACAAAGGATCTAGCTGTTGGCAGTGTCGGTATCCGGATTGGACCCAACAAGCCTTGGCAAAGGCAATCCACGCAGGAAGGGAAGATCGGCTTCAGTTCAGACCAGCAAGGTCTGGTGAGCTTCTCCTTCACAGGGAAGCTGCAGCAAGCCGGGAGCAACCAGGCAAGTGGTGTTGTTTCAAAAGAATGTCTTCAGAGGGGCCACTAGCTAACGGGCTAGCAACCGCAAAGACGCATCGAGGATAAATGCAGGCGCAGGCCCCACGCGACACTCGTGGAGTGTGGAGGGCTGAGCTTCGATGCACTTACTGCTCGGGTCTGGGGCTTCTCAAACCCCAATGCACAACTTCGAGGACACCTCAGAAGCTGCACAGGTAGCAAAAACAGGTACTGCAGGATGTTTGGTCCCACGTCTCTCGTGTCCGCCACGGGTCTCAGCTTTGCTGTGGATGTGGGTCAGAGTCAGAGAAGTCTGGAAGTCCAGATTCTGCATCACTGAGTCTTTGGGTTCTGGCGGGAGCATCGACAAAGCAAACCGGCAAGTTACTGGTGGTGCCTGTTTGCACAGGGTGGTCACTCCTTGACCACAAGGGAGATGTATTCAGTCATCCAGTCGAAATGGAACATCGAAGGTCCAAGAGTTCGTTTCAGAGTTTCTTTCCAGGATAATCTAATGTCTCTAGACACAGCTCCTAACTTTATACCAAACTAAGGGGCTGGATTACCTGCTAGGTCCCTCCTATGGGTGGAACCTGGGAAGGGGGTGGTTACATCCCTTTCCCTTTGTCCAGTTTCGTGCCAGAGCTGGGGCTGGAGTGCCCCAGCAACTGGTTTGAAACGGGCTATGCATGAAGCACCTTGCGTGCCCCAGGCAGTGTCTGGAAACAGCAGTTTCCATTGAACCCACCCTGCCCCAATCCACTACAGGCTGTCTGGGGAGGGGCTAGCACCTCCTTCGACAGGAAACCTATTGTCCAGGCTTCCCCTGCCGAAGTTTTGTCCAGCAGCAGGAGGTCTGACTCGTGTCTGTGGCAGCAGCATCCATTTTGTGACGCTGAGGCTCTGTTTAACTTTAACCGGGTAAAGCAGTAACTACATGTCTTCTCCCTCTAGAAGGGCGGAATGCTACCCCCACTGCCAGAATTGTCGGGGGTAGTATTCCGAAGTGTTTGACACCTTACATGACATGTCTTGATAAAGCCAAACCAAAGTTAGCATTAACCTCGAGGATTATAATGCACTTAAGAATATATGGTATGGCTATATCGTAGAACAGCTATAAGGACATGGTTCTGAAAGCTGCATACAGGCTCAGCTCATGCTAGAGCACCTTCTCACATAAAACCAAGCATTCTGCTTTCAGGATTGTCAAGGCCTGCCATAGGAGTGACTTATAGGTATATGTGTGTCTATATATAAGGGTATATATAGGAATACTATATCTAAGCAAGGGGTGATTACACAACCTTGCCCAAGCTGAGTGATCAGCCTGTGGTGTCAGTTTGGATGGCCAGCCAGGGGTGGCATAATACATGCTGCAGCCCCTGGTAGGCCTTGGATGCACCTATGCCCTCGGTACCTATGGTACACTATACAGGGGCTCAACAGGTGACCCAATATCCAATTGGAGATGTACCTAGAGTACATGGAGTCCATTTTACAGTGAGAGCAGATAGCCTTGGGCCCTGATTAGCAGGATCCCAGGCCAACTAAGTCGAAAACCAGCTAAACACTAGGCAAAAAATCTGGGGTAACCATAGTCATTCTGCAGACCCTGGTAGGCCTTGGATACACCTATGCCCTGGGTACCTATGGTACACTATACAGGGGCTCACAAAGGTGACCCAATACCCAATTGGGTATGTACCTAAAGTACATGGTATGAATTTAGAGAGAGCAGAGCTGTGCTGTGGGACTGATTAGCAGGACCACAGCCACACTAAAGTAAAAAAAAACACTGAATTACAGCAAAAAGTGGGGGTGACCATAGGAAGCAGACCCTACTCTCCTACAACCAACCATTAGAAAATAATGATACTCACAACATTCAGGACAGGTGCCATATGTCAACTATTGTGTTTTCTGCATGGTTATCATAGCAGTTTAACAGACAATAAATGTGCCTGTGACAATGTTTGACATTGTTCAGCATTCTGTTCATCAATTTGTCACCCAGAGTGAGACAGGTATGCCAAGACAAGCGGCCTGTCCTGTCCATGCCTCTGGAGTGAAGCTTGCCTGGCTGATGAGGGGCGATACACTGAAACCAGTCCCTGGATGCTTGCTTCTGGTTGAGGGAGGACCTGGCGTGGCAGTTCGGGCCGGGCTGTTCCCATGGGGATTAGGGTCAAGACTGATTTGCATATGTGTGGGTTTATAATAGAATGGTATGGTAAGCAGAACAACTATGGATTTAGGCCCAGATCTCTGTACTGGGGGGAATGTTTGACACTGTTTAGCATTCTAGCAATTGTTCTTTTTGCACTTTTAGAAAGAAGACATTTTTCTGCTTAGTCCTGTGTGCCTGCAGCCAGTCTCCAATACACGTCTGGGGTGGGTGGCAGCTAAAGTTTGTGCATTCCCTCTTGACAAACTCACACAAAGGGAGCTTAGGTGTGACTGAGTGACCATCCACATCCTGATGGGCCATCCAGTGCAGGATGGGAGGGAGGACAACTTGCTCCTAAATAGGTTGTGTGCTGCCCCTACACAAAGGGCTGCACACCCCCTGTAGTGAGAATGGAGCCAGAGCTGGGAGGGACAACTTCTGTATGCAGGAGGAGACACTGTACAGGAAGAGAAACCCAGCCATGTCCTAGTGTGCATAGCGCTGCAAAAAAGCAAGCTTTATCTGGTGCAGAGTCAGTGCCGACCCAACCAGAACCCCTGTCTTGTTCCAGAAGGATGTGCCATGCTGATGCCCAAAAAGTGGCGTAACCAGCAAAAGCCATCTTGAGGACCTGTCCCATGGACAGCGGCCACAATTACTGAAGACACACCCGTCAATCAGGCCATCCATACTGTACAGCCCAGAGGCCCATGTGATGACCAGGTCTACCACCTGCAGTCCTCTGTTGCTGAATACAAAAACGCCACCAGTTCGATTCCACCAAGCGCACAATTCAGCACCATGCCAACTTGCATCTGGGCTAAGCAGGTAATGCAGGACCTAAGATTAAAAATATGAGAGTATGTGCCTTGACTCACAAAAATAAAACCTGCCATTATTAAGTTACATTTTCCAATATAAATTCTAGCACCAGAACAAACAACCCCAAACACAACCGTTGTGGCCCAATAGCTGTTGTCTTCCCTTTGGACCCCTGATCGAGGTCTGACACCACTCGAGCAAAGAATTGTGATTCTAGGCAAAATTATTTAATCTAGTTGACCCTTTGTACATATTTAAAATAGAACTATAAGGTATGTCATGTAGAACTATTCTAATTGCACATAGCTACTGTCCCATCACATCCTTATTTGCGTAATCTAATCTTAACTGCACCCCATGTGCTAAACTAGGCATATCTCATCTTTTAGATGAAATGAAAATATATCTACAGTGCTCTTCTTTTCCTTGGAGCCTATTGCACTTCATCTCCAACATGCAAAAAATGGATTTATGATTTAGCAAAACGAAAAACGTACCTCTGGAAGATTAAAGCCATTATTTGGTTTTCCCTTGGTCCAGCCTAATGGTCTGCCTATTCCATCTTCGTAATGCGCCGGGAGCCACCGGGTGAAAGCTCGGTTTGCAGCTCCTACATCAGGATTTTCCCTGCATGAAAGATAAGCCTTTGTTTAGGATTCTGATGAGAGCCCAATGGAAATATTCTGCTGTTCATGATGCTCCATTGTAATTAGCGTGAAAAAGGATCATTCCATCAGCTGTATTCTTTTTAAATTTGTAAATGCAGAAACATAAGTACAAAGGATCTCTTTATGACGTTAGTCTGATATGCAAGACAGCAACAAAATACCAAATGTATAGTATATTCACAAGGTGGTGTTTCTGAGACCAATATGGATTATTATTATAACTGAAAATTAGCTGGTATAGCATCTGTATTTATTTTAACAGTCCGTACAGTGTATTTTGCAATCAGTAATATTATTTCATCAATTTTCTTTTATAAAACAAACATAGGAATATAATAACAAATGGAGAATTAAGTGTACTTGCTTTCATTCAGCAGATATCCTGATTTCAGCCCAAATTCTATAGCGGTGGCTTCCCTAATTGCGCTAGCCGGATCAGTAGTTAAAATTGCTAGATCGTTTGCATAGGCGAGTATTTTAGTTCCAGAACCTTTAGTAATGATAGGCTTGATATCTTGAAACCCCAGCAATTCTTCTATCAGAGGGTTTATTTATAGGGCCAACATTATGGGGGAACAGGGACACCCCTGTCTAGTCCCTCTTGATATATGAATATTATCCAAGGTTTCCCCCATTAATTGTATTCGTGCCTTTGGGTCTGAATACATTGCCTCAATTGCTCTAATAATTCTAGGCCCAAACCCTTTCTGCTCTAATATTCCCCATAGAAAGCTCCAGTCCACCCGATCAAAAGCTTTTCGAGCGTCGAGGAGGATCATGGCCATCCGCCCCCCCATCGCAGCCTGGATATCAAATAGCGTGATGGTCCGCCTAATATGTTCTGTCGTCCCCCTTCCGGGGATAAACCCATGCTGCCACAGCGAGACCAGATGCCTATAACCCTCCCCAATCTCGTGGCTGATAACTTGGAATATAGTTTTGTATCAGCATTGATCAGGGAAATAGGTCTGTATGAAGATGGGTTATCCACTGGTTTACCTTTTTTGTGAAAAACTATAATGTTCGTCTCTTTCCATGATTCAGGAACTTGGCCATAATGTTGTATTCCTACAAATAAATCTAATAATAGGGGAGCGATCACGGTATGTATATGTTTGTAGATTTCTAATGGGCTACTATCAGGCCCAGATGCCTTTCCTGGTGGTAACTCCTGTAAAGCTGCTAATACTTCCTCTAATGAGAAGTCCTTATCTAGTTTCTCCTTTACCTGGCTAAATGGGGTCCCAATTCAGCTTCCTCTAGTCTAGGCAAATCTACATGCTCCTCTTCCTTATAGAGTAGCTGATAATACTCCTGTAATACCCCGAGTATGTTGTTAGTCTCCGTGTATGTTTGATCGTCCTTTCGTACGGCAGCTATTTGATTCCTGATATTTTTCTGCCTGATTCGAAGCGCTGAGTTTCCCACCTTGCTCTCCGGTCTCATACTTTGCACTGTTGCGTCTGGTATTCTTCCACTGCTTTCTGTGCTAGCCGTTTATTTAACTCTGCTTTTGTGGACAAAATCCGGTGTTGTAGATCTGTTGCCTCCTGCCCCTGAATTATTGCTACTTATTTAACTCTGCTTTTGTGGACAAAATCCGGTGTTGTAGATCTGTTGCCTCCTGCCCCTGAATTATTGCTACTGTGTGCAGTTCTTCTGCCCTGGCTAGTTCCCTAATAGCCTATCATTTTCAATCCGGGCCTCTTTTCTTAGGGAAGCCACCGCTATAGCTAAAGAATTTGGTCTGAAATCAGGATATCTGCTGAATGAAAGCAAGACTCTTATAATACGTTCAGACAACATCAGTTTTAATGATCCAAGGTGTACAGAGAATGCTATCTATCTGGAGGTATGTATTAGTCCAGCAGTTAATAAAATAGCCAAGATCAATTTTGATACAGTGGTGAAGGAAATGTCCACAGATTTCAAAAAGAATCGACAGCTTGCATCTCTCCATTATTGTAAGAGGAAATGTTTTTAAAATGACTATGTTGCCAAAAAATCTTTATCTGTTCCGGTCTATTCCACTCATGATAGACGAAGATATTATGAAGACGCTGGAAGCCATTTTCTCAAACTTTACTTGGCAATACGGGAAAGTCAGGCGTTCTTTAAAATATTTGACACTCTCGCAGGTGAGGGGTGGGATGGCATTCCCAAATATTAGATTCTATCATTGGGCATGCCTACTGTGTCAGAGGTCGATTTTACTCCTCCCTACTATAAGGGAAGATGCAGAGGAAGGATGTAACTATACACTCTCTTCGATATACGAACTTATTTCAGGAAAATAAACTCGTTGGCTGTTATTGCGCCAGGTAGATGGGAGCTATTATAAAAAGGTGCACTTTAAGGTTATGCACAGCACTTGGGAACTATGGAATAAGGTGCAAAAAGCCATGATACTCCCGAAAATTAATTATTTTTGTTAATATTATTCTAGACAAAATCCCTATCTTTTTAGGATCATTGAGGCCATTGATATTTAATGTACAAATTTTAATCTTCTTATCCATCGTGCCAGAGAATTATTACCAAACTTAACATCATTAGTCTTCTTCTGCAAAAATGTATACCAATTATATCTATTTTCTTGATTTTCTGCACCTTAACAGCTACCACTGCCTTACACCCCCACCACCCCCGTGCCCACCATTCCCCCCACCCCGCAACCAATCCCCCTCCCCCCCAACACATGAGGCTCAGGAACAATCAGTTCCTGTTAGGTATGGTGTGCCATGTCCCCCCACCCACGAGCACCCCTGGGAAAAAAAAAAGAACAAACTATATTGCAATCAAAGAGCAACCCAATATATACGTATAATATACATCTAATATATATATATAATAAATCATATAACATAGATCAGCTCAGCCGATATTCAGATCCCAGTAGCAATACCAAATCAAAATTTAGTAACTAGACTCCAAGCTGAGTTGCTAAATTGATAATTAATCAAAACCTTATTCTTTACAGCTCATAGGGAGTCTAAGTACTCTTTGGCTTTAATTTCAGAAAGGAAAAATGTAATCTGCTGAGACACGTTCAGGACCTGAAACAGTTACTTCTGCACCATTGGAATCAACTGAGCAAGCTGAACTAATAATTGGAGAAGGTTCGGGAAAAGAGATTTTTCTAACAAGTCCTCAAGAGATTACCCTTAGTACCATTTACCATACCATGATGAGTCATCGCGCGGAAAGTAAGCTAGAAAATCAACGTACTCAGATGACCTGCTCCAAAGTTAAAAACGCTGTTCGAAGAGCTATTAAACTTTGCACTGAAACAGCTAGCAGAGTAACTGAGACTGAGGCCAGAATTTTGGCACTTGAGGAAGAGACTATGGCACAAAAGCATGAACTTGAGAGTGTCAAAGCATACAAGGAGGATATCACCTATAAATTGTCAGGGCTAGAAAATCAGGCACGAAGGAACAATTTGCGCTTTCTGGGAATACCTGAGAAAAAGGAAGGGGTGGATGCAAGAAGATTTATTATCGAACTTTTGACTGAAGCATTCCCCCACCTTACATCTTGGGACTGGTCAAAAGAAGTGCAGAGAGCGCACAGATTTCCGTTCAAGTGTAAAAAAGCCTAGGCAGGGCGAGGAAGAATATCCCAGGGCTATACTAGTCAGTTTTAATAACTTTCTCGCCAGGGAAGAACTTTATAGTTTAGCCCGTCCCGATAAAAAAGCCATGGCTAAGAACTGCGCATTTTTTGTACGACCTGATTTCTGCCAGGCTACAGTCTCCCAGCGCTGGCACTTAAGGCAGTTAATCCCAGAATTTCAACTGAAGGGGGCTACTGTTTATTTGCAAAATCCAGCTAAATTAAAAATAATGCATCTGTTTCTATCAGCGTAAAAAGAATCACAGTTAAGATATGTAGAGCAGAAAGCAGGTTTGACATTTAAACGAGTAGGTGTTCCTTCTGCGGCTGATATAATAAAAGCTACAAGCAAAGATGCATTCAGATTCTTGGATTCTGTGCCCCCTTCCGCCATTGAGCACTTCAAAATATCTGCAGCGCAACTGATAGAGGAGAAGGGAGCAGTGGAGGCTTTGGCAGCGGCATTAGCTCACATTTCTGGAGCCACTGCCATAGAACAGCGCTCTTTGCTTAGCTCGGACGCGGGCTTTGTAACCATGATATTGCAGTGCTCAACTGAGATGCACAACATGAGCTATGCCTGGCGAGAACTGAAAGAAAAATTAGGCAATGAAATTGACAACCAAGTGAACCGAATGTGTTTCTTGAAGGGGAAACTGGGTGTGTGTTTTGACATCCCCTCAGCTGATCTAAAAAAGATTCAGGAGCGCTGGAAAGACAAGAGGCGATGGCAGTTGACTGTTGCAATCGATTTACCAGCATTAGAAGAACGGGAAAGAAGTTTCTCTGATTTCAGAGGTCAAAGACAAGGCGGTGGCTTTCACAGGAATAACACATTCAGAAATCAAAACAGGGGCCACAAAAGAAGCTTTGACAGTGCATTTCATTAGCAGTCTGTTCCTTTGAATGAACAAGACTATTCATTTTTATGGACAGAAAAATCTGTTACATTTCTATGGTTTTACCACTTGCTGTATCCCGTGATTATCACCATTTTCTGGTGTTGGCAACATTGACATGGATATTTGCAAAGCCAGTCTATTAAATGAAAGACAATATTTAAAAAAAAGAAAAAAAAGGAATGCTTGAGTTTACTAAGTGACAGACGCAACTACCGTCCCCTGCAAGAGGACCCCACAGAAAGACTAATATGCACCATCCATGAGCTAGTGAGTGATGCAGAAAACCTTGGAAATATTAGCAAAAAGGAGGCCCAATTCCCCACTACCACCAGCAGAAAAATACCATACTTCTACACTATCCCTAAAGTGCACAAAAACAAAGTTCCACCACCTGGTCGACCTATAGTGTCCTGCAAAGGGTCAGTGCTAGAACCCCTCTCAAAATTCTGTGACTTTTACTTATAACCATTAGTTAAAGCCACTTCAACTTATTTACAAGACACTAAAGATTTACTGGGACAAATAAAGGATCTACCTTTTGATTCCAACACATCTTTCTTGTAAGCCTTGATGTGGAAAGCCTCTACACAAGTTTGCCTCAGGATGACACGCTGAGAGTACTGGAAACAACCTTGAACGAAGGCACCTGGGAGTATGTGACACCCAAATCATTCATCTTGGATTGTGCAAGACTTGCACTGAAAGAAAACTACTTTGAATATGATGGCCAGCTGTACCTACAGACGTACGGAACTTCGATGGGCAGCACTTTCGCCCCAAGTGTAGCGGGACTGTACGTCTTTAATTTTGAAAAGACACATCTGTTCCAACCTGGAACTCGCATGTCACAACACATCCGTTTTTATGAAAGGTAGATAGATGACGTATTCATAATTTGGGAAGGGGCTAAAGGATCGCTTACTGATTTCCTCAACTGCATAAACAGATGTGATTCCAATCTTAAATTTACCAACACTATCAGCAGAAAGAGCATCACTTTTCTGGACTTGCATATCACCCATGTCAATGGAAGGCTAGAAACTAGAACTCACTTCAAGAAGACAGCAATGAATTTGCTACTCCATTTTTCCAGCTTCCACCCCTGTACATTAAGGGAGAACTTACCGTATGGGCAATACCTGAGACAACGCAGAAACTGCAGCAAAGTAGCTGAGTTTAAACAACTAGCTAAAGCCTAACCAAAAAACTACAACAACGAGGGTACCCTGACAGGATTACGAACAAAGCAAGGAAAAGGGCCCGCAATCAAGACAGAGAGAGCCTCTTAGAAAGCACAACGAAGGAAGAAACCATAGTACCACTCACTTCTGTGACCACATATAACCCTGTATCGTGCCAAGTGGCAAAAATTGTCCAAAAACATTGGCAAATACTCAACACTGGCAAACACCAATAGGAGAAACCCAAGGTTTCCTACAAAAGAGGAAGAACCCTAAAAGACAGCTTAGTTCACACGAGACCACCCCAAGTGAATGTACCTATAAACACCATAAGCAATGCGTGGGGCCTCCCTAGGGTCACTGGCCACTACCCACTACACTGCGATGACTGCAGCATCTGTCGTCTGACAAAACCAGTGAAAACCCTGAACCTGGAACCAGGGAAAGTGTGGGAAATTCGCACACACGCCAATTGTAACACAGACAGCGCAATTTACATGATCACATGCCCATGTGGCCTTAGGTAGGTGGGCATGACAAGTCGAAAAGTAAAGACTAGAATCTGTGCACATATAAGGCAGACCCAAGAGACCTCAACAACTTCTGACCCATCTCTCTTCCCGGCCAAGGTCATCGTGAAAATTGCTAACAGACAGCTAACCCGATACCTCGAAGAGAACAGAATCCTGGACCCTTCCCAGTCAGGGTTCCGCAACAACCACATCACCGAGACCACCCTCATCACCGCCACCGACGACATCAGGACCCTGCTAGGCAACAGGGAGACTGCAGCACTCATCCTCCTAGACCACTCCGCCACCTTTGACACTGTCTGCCACCGCACGCTACGCGCACGCCTCCACGCCGCAGGGATCTGAGACAAGGCTCTGGAATGGACCATCTCCTTCCTCTCCGGCAGAACCCAGAGCATCCACCTCCCCCCGTTCCGTTCAGAAGCCTCCGAGATCAATTGCGGCGTACCCCAAGGATCCTCTTTCCGCCTGACACTGTTCAACATTTACATGGCCCGCTCGCACACGTCGCCCGACAGCACGACCTCAAAATAATCTCCTACACCAACGACACTCAACTGATCCTCTCCCTCACCAAGGACCCCATCACCGCCAAAGCCAACCTCCATGAAGGAATGAAGGCTGTCGCCGACTGGATGAAGATCAGACGTCTGAAGCTGAACTCGGACAAGACGGAGGTCCTCATCCTCAGCTCCAACCCATCAGCCTGGGACGACTCCTGGTGGCCAATGGAACTGGGGGCAGCCCCGACCCCCGCTGACCAACTACGCAACCTGGGAATCATCCTTGACTCAACGCGCTCAATGACAAAGCAAGTCAACGCCGTCTCCTCCTCCTGCTTCAACACCCTCCGCATGCGCCGCAAGATCTACAGATGGATCCCGACAGATACAAGAAAGACGGTCACCCAGGCCCTCGTCAGCAGCAGACTCGACTACAGAAACACCCTCTACGCGGGAGCCCCGACCAAGCTCATCAATAGACTACAACGCATCCAAAACGCCTCGGTACGACTGATACTCGATGTGCCACAACACGGCCCCATCACCCCCCACCTGAGAAACCTGCACTGGCTCCCCGTCAACAAGAGGATATCCTTCAAGCTCCTCATCCACGCACACAAGGCACGCCACAAGAACGGCCCAGCTCTCCTTCTACACCCCCAACCGCCAGCTCCGCTCTGCCGACCTCTCACTCGCCACCATCCCGCACATCCAGAGAACAACCACTGGCGGGAGATCCTTCTCCCACCTCACCGCCAAGACATGGAACACCCTCCCACTGAGCCTACGACACACCTAAGACCTGCTGACCGTCAGGAGGATACTAAAGACCTGGCTGTTCGATCAGTAGCAGCCCCCACCTCCCCCCCCCCCAGCGCCTTGAGACCCTCGCGGGTATGTAGTGCGCTTAACAAATGACTGATTGATTGATTGATTGAAGTACCATCCGTTGCAAGCGAAACACAACTCGGATGACGAACCACTTTCTGGAAAAAGGCCATACCACAAATGACATGGAATGGGTCATAATCGAACATCTGAGAATAAAGAGTGCGAATATCCAACAACAGCTGTTAGAAAAAGAACAAAGTTGGATTTACTGATTATCTACCCATCACAGAGGTGTAAATGACAATATCCCGTGATACAGCTGCTTGGATAGATAGGCACTTTTGGAACTAGAGGACAAGCGTTGGCCACCATACTTTGCATTCTAAGGTTTGGCATGGGCTTATCAGAAAATTTAGAATTAAACACCTATATCGAAAGACCCATGGCATATGAAACATGCACTGATCATTTGGCGCCCCTCAGATAGAAAGACCCCATCATAAACAGATTTTATTTTTCAAAGGATTCAGTCTCCCGGACCAATGGTACTTACAAGTATACGGACACCCATAGACAACATAATAATAATTAAGGCATTTAAAATGTAACACAAAGGAAAGGTTATTGATAAGGAGCTCGTACATACAGCATTCCATTCTCAAAAGGCTTAGTTTCCACCACATGCGATACCTTGAAAAGGCAAAAGAATCCCAAAGTGTCTACATAGTGATGCACAGTAAATAGACTCCAATAGCACTAAGCTGATCACCATACGGCCCGAGCCTTATCAGTACCGCTTTCCAATTACTTTATTTAATAACGTCCCTTGTCCCTGCACGTCACGGGCACATTATGTTTAATTGTAGCCATAGGCAACGTTCACCTCAGACCATACTGCGCTAATAAGTTAGCATTCTAGTCATTTTCATAGGAATGTAGACACTAACGCCGTACACGTCATCACAGGGGTATCACTTCCGGCGGCCTCATCTCCCGACGTGCGGCACACTGAGCTTTGGTTAACGTTCCAGTTTTTTTTGCATGCAGGTGCCTCCAATTCAGCTCCAACACTCCCGCCCAGGAAGCGTTCTTATACTGGCGCCCTATGGTTAGCAGCGAACATCTCGTTCCAGAGGGAGCCGGAATAGGTTTAGAAGCGGAAGAGCACTGAGGCAATGTAAGAATTTTCCTTTTAAAACGACAAGTGGTCCGTTTAGGCACTACTTTATTAAAATGCCCTGACTTTTTCTCATCTACCTTCCATTAGTTTAATACGCACTTCGCCTATTTTTCTCAGAGTACCAATTAGGAGCTCTTCCCGCCCTGGATACGTATGACCATGGGAATCCTGTGATTTACGTAAATACTATATAGCCTTTTCTTATGCCTAAATGTGCAAACCGATCACCTAATCACAGCCGCTTTAGTCTCACTCAAATTATGGGACATTGTAAAAGGCCGCTATGAATTTAAGCATGACACTCGCTTCTGATCCCCTCACTGTGACATGCTCACTGATTAGGGCCACAAGCATGCACATTTATTTAGCGAAGGCACGTCGCCTTGTTCACTGCGGCAATTGGTGCAGTATGAATCTATGACCTGCTCACACCACTAGCATGCTCAGAAAAGTTGAGAGCATGCACTGTTTTTAATTGTTTATTTTACTGCTCATCTGAATGATCTCGCACGTATGAGTGACACCGGTTGTGTATGTCACCTTCTGATGTGACTGCAATTTACAAACATGTTTTTATATGTTACATGTTGTTCTGTCTTGTCATTATTCTCTCCACAGGGATTTTTTACAGCTGAACCAACAATCATGGTTAGTTCATCATCGCATGATAAACACACCTTAGTGAGTGTGTACAAATGCGCTACACACGTGGTTAATTTTTACCACCCACTTTTTCACTGTTGCACATTATTCACTATATTGACAAGGTCCTGAAGAAAGCTCAATTGAATTTTTCTGATGAGCTGAAACATGTCGCCCTGACCTAAGGGTAATTCAGACACTTAAATATAGTCCTGTAATATTATCCACCTCATTTTTAAATGTACCCTGGGCCACTGGGAATAAAGTATTCTATTTTGAGTCTCCCAGAGGTATTTTTAACATCACCACTTTTACTATAGCATCACACAAAAACCAAAAACCAGCTCCACTGTAATAAGGTGTCGCAGCACAGTTGGGTAACATTCGGCTACCCAACTGGGAACCGAATGATGAAGCATGAAACCAACTAGGTTGGTGTGTGAGGGTTCTTTTAAAAAAATCCTGTGGTGTCAGACACTACATGGTTAACTAGTCACTCTCTAGTGGCCCGTCTCCGTTGATTATGCGCTAATACAGCACCTAATCAAGGGCCAGGAAACGCGTGAATGGGCCGCCAAGCGACAGATGACATCAGCCCAAGCCGACCGCGATGTTTTTAAGGATTCCATCGCGGCCCAGATGGAAGGACTTTAGAAAATGGTTACAGAGCAACCAGTAGTCTCTCTACATGAGATTCGAACTACAAGTCACACCACATCAGGAGTCTCCTTACAAAAATACGTATCCGGTGAGGACCCGGACGCGTTTCTGAGAAACTTTGATAGGGTAGCAAGAGCCTGTAGCTGACCCCTGGACAAATGGCCATTTTGTTTAGCTCCGCTGCTAACAGGAGAGACACAAGCCACTTACCAAGTGGCAAACGCCACTAGGGACACTTCCTATGCCGAAATAAAGAATATAATTTTCGATCATCTAGGCCTTGATGCCGAAGCATATAGGGTGAGTTTCCGTAAAGAGAGAGGAGCACCCGGGGAAAACCCCGAAATGTTGTTCTTCAGATTGAAGATAGCGGCAGACAAGTGGTTGACACCGGTTACCAGTACTAAAGAGGAGATTATGGATAAAATCTAATTAGAGCAATATTTAGATGCTCTAACCTATAACACGCAGAAATGGCTAAGCCAACATACCCACCTGACAGCCGAGCAGGTCATAGAGATGGCTACAACGTATTCTCGCACACAACCCAAAGTGATGATATGGGACACCGAGGAACGCGCCAACCAAACCTGACTCCGGAGAAAAAAGTCAGACCCCCGCAGGAACCGGGAAAACCCCAGCACACGAAGCCAGAGCTACCTAGTGTCAGAGGACCCCAATGTTTTCAGTGTGGGGATACATAACTCGCTTGTGCCCTCGGAGGAAACCAACGGAGGAACCCATGGAAGTAGGTTATATCCCAAGATCCATAATGTATACGGCAGAAATGGGGAATAACTTTCATGTAAGTGTACAGGTAAATGGTAAAATGATCAAGGCCCTCCTCGATTCTGGGTGTAAACAGTCCGTCATACAGGGTTTGTTGATTAACCGAGATCAAATATTGCCAGACACAACCATACACATCAGATGTGTACATAGCGATTTCAAACCTTGCCCTCTGGCGTTAATATCCCAAACTCACTCTAATGAGGTAAAGACTAACATAAAGGTGGGAGTATTAGAGGGCCTTCCTGATGATTTAATCATAGGAACCAAGAACCCTGAGTTTCTCAAACTATTCGCACATGTACGACACGTAGCGAAGCGGAAGGAAGGGACAGACAGTAATCCCAAAACCACGGTTCCAGCTCTAACAAACCCGGAACCGTGGCTCTTAGATTGCAGTTTCAAGTTCGCCCAGGCCAACGACACTACACTGTATAATGCGTGGGAACAGGCACATAGCTTCCAAGATAGTAACACCACTGTATATCTCAGATTCATTATCAAAGAAGGATTGCTGTACCGGCAGGCATCCCCCACTGAACCCCTCCAACTATTAGTTCCCCTCTCCTTTCGGCATCAAATATTGTTTTTTTCCCATTCTCACCTGACGGCTGGACACACGGGGGCAGAGAAAACCACCCAGGATGTCTTGAGGCATTGCTTTGGGCCAGGGGTTTACAAATATTTAAAAATACACTGACAGTCATGTGTTATATGCCATAAAAGGAACACTCATCGACCACCAGCAGTTCCCCTGCAGTCTCTCCCCATCATTGGTACTCTCTTCGAGAGAGAAGGGATGGACTTGATAGGACCATTACCCTTGCGCAAAAAAAGGGAATTTGTACGCCCTGGTAATAGTGGATTACGCCACCCGTTTTCCTGAGGCATTTCCACTACGGGCACCCACCATCCGCAATATAGCTAAGAAGTTTTGGAGCTATTTTCCAGAGTCGGCTTCCCGAAGGAAACACTAACAGATCAAGGCCCCCCTTCGTATCACGCCTTATGTGGAAAGTATGCCAAATCATGGACTTACGCCATAACAAGACATCAGTTTATCACCCCCAAACCAATGGACTTGTTGAGCGCTATAATGGGACACTGAAGGTTACGCTGAAGAAAATATTGGAGGTGAACAGAAAGGAATGGAATCAGCTATTACCCTTGGCGTTGTATGTGATAAGAGGTCAAGTACAAAGTTGTCTCGGCTGCTCGGCCTTTGAGATGCTTTAAGGAAGACAACCAAGAAGTCTCCTAGAGATGACAAAAGAGGCCTGGGAGAAAGAAGAGGTCATCCAAACCAGAGAAATGTTGGAATATACACAGGGCCTCAAAGCCAAGATAGGAAAACTCTGGGACCTAGCCTATTCCCACCTCGTGAAGAAACAGGAAATGGCAGACTCACTTCTATAACAGAGGAAAGAAGTGGAGGACCCTACTGTGAGAAGTTGGCCTGGTATATGATGTTCACTATTCTAGTGAGCACCTTGCACCAGTCCAAACAACCCTTATGGTGATGGTTGTAAAGTCAACCTTCTAGACCAGCTATCCTAGGGGTAGCATGGACAAAAGCAGTCTTAGGCTAAACTCAAGAGGGCATGTGAAGCCAGCTGTTTTACCATATGCAAACCTTTTAATACCAAATGAAAGGACACCACACAGGTTATATATTCAAAATATATATGTATTTATCTCTAAATAAATCCCCTTAACTCTTTATGAGCACAGGAGCACAAGCGTATAACAAGAAACTTAACATAGCATACAAAAGTTGCACAAATATGGATAGGCCCTGGTGGCCCCTAAAACCATATACTAAAATAGTGGTATAAGAACCACGTCATGAACAATGGTAAGGCCTAGGGCCTTGGGAATCACTGGGGCTATACTGGACTAACAGCAGTTAGGACGTAGGAGGCCCACAGGATGCGGGTGCAGTGTCTAAATGCACACGCGTGCACCAATAGAAGTCAATTGGTGCGTAAAGTTAGAAAGTTGCAGATTTGGAAGACTTGCGACTGGACTAGAACTTAACCAATTAAAACTAGGACACTAGGGATGTAAATCTCTACAGGAGCACCGCAGTACTCGCGTTACCTCACCCAGAGGAAGAGGGTGCATAGGTGTCAAAGTGTGTCGGGTTTCGTCATGGAGTTCTATGGAGCCTTGGAGAAAAGATGCTGCCGGCGACCAGGAGAGAAGAGTCTGATTGGATCCAAGGGTGGATCGCAGATGTAGAGTACCTGAAAGCAGAGGGGACAGAGTCTGGGTCACTAGCCAGTGACCAGGAAGGAACCAGGAAGGAACCAAGCCATGTCGGGTTCCGATCAGGTGATGTCATGAAGCTTGTCTCCGCTGCCACATGGACCAGGAGGTGTCGATGATGACCAGGCACTGGGCACGGACTGACCCACAAAAGCTCTCGCTGTCGGCGGTGTCGGATCTCGATTCAGAGTCAATAGGCCTTGGCAAATGCAACCCACGCAGGACTCGAAGATGGCTTCTGGATCAGACCAGCAAGGTCTGATGGGCTGCTCCTTTTCAGGGAAGCAATGGCCAGTCTGGAGCAACCAGACCAGCATTGAAAATTTGAAGGTTCGTCGTCACAGAGGCCGCTAGCCAACAGGCAAGTGACCGGACAGACGCGTCAAGCAGGAAAATGCAAAAGGGCCCCACGCAGCACTCGGTGAGTGTGGAGAGGTGATCTTCAGTGCAAAAGCTGCTCGGGGCTTGGGCATCTCAATCCCAAATGCACAGCTTCGAGGGTGCCTCAGGAGCTGCACAGAAAGCACTTCACTGGCTTTCCAAGATGGCTGGTCCCACGTCTCACGTCACCTCCATGGGTCTCAGCTTTGCTGTGGCTGTGGATGGGGCTGTTGGATGTCTGAAAGTCCGGGTCTTGTCGATCTCTATTGTTCGAGCTCCGGCGGGAGCCACAACAAAGCAATCTGTTGAGCGCTTGATGGTGCCTGCTTGCACAGGGTGGTCACTCCTTGACCACAAGGGAGATTCTTCAGTCTTCTACGTCGAGTAGGATGTCGAAGGGTCCAGAGTTTTGTATCAGAGTGTGATACATTTGGTGTGGAGGAGTGTGGCTCAATGGTTAGAGCGGCAGACCCTGATGCAGAGTTCTGGCCAGGGACCAGGGTTCGATTCCTGCCTCGGCGGGGTCTCGGGCTAAATTTCCTCTGACCTGTTAATTCTCGCCTCGGTGCCTATTCTAATCACGGGCCCCACGCTGCAACTCTGGGCAATAGCATGCTTAGCCTCCACACCGGCCCCAACAGCGCTAAGGATGCCTGGCTTCACCCTGGGGGAGCCCAGGAGTGGACACTTCACAGCGAAAGCAGGAGGGGTTCCACAGCGGTATGAGTATCAGCGCCAGGAAGCCGAATAGGCGACACCACAAGGTGACCGTCTGGTGACAGTGCGCTCTATAAGTACCATGACATTTACATTTACATTTACATTAGAGCTTCAGTCAGGATTATCTAAAGTCTATGGACACAGCTCCTACCTCTATTCCAAATCAAGAGGCTGGATTACCTGCTAGGTCCCTCCTATGGGTGGGACCCAGGAAGGGGGTGGTTACAACCCTTTCCCTTTGTCCAGTTTATCGCCAGAGCTGGGGCTGGAGTGCCCCAGCACCGGTTTGAACTGGCCTATGCATGGGACACCTTGTGTGCCCCAGGCAGTGTCTAGTTTCATTCAGCCCTCCCTGCCCCAATCCACTATCTCTTGTCTGGGGTGGTGCTAGCACCTCCCTGTGACAGGAAACCTATTATCCAGGCCTCCCCTGCCGGAGTTTCGTACAGCAGCAGGAGGCCAGACTTGTGTCTGTGGCAGCAGCATCCATTTAGTGATGCAGAGGCTCTGGTTAACTTTAACCAGGATTAAGGTTTGTAACATGTCTTCCGCCCTCTAAAAGGGTGGAATGCTACCCCCGTCGCCAGAATTGGCGAGGGGGTAGTATTCCAAAGCGTATGACACCTTACACAACATGTTTTGATAATGCCAAACCAAAGATAGCATTTAACCGCGAGGTTCATAATGCACTTAAGAGTATATGGTATGGCAATATCCTAGCACAGCTATAAGGACATGGTTCCGAAAGCTGTAGACAGGCTCATCTCATGCTAGAGCACCATTTCACATAAAACCAAGCACTCTGCCTCCAGGATTGTTAAGGCCTGCCATAGGAGTGACTTATAGGTGTATATGTGTCCAGATATAAGGTTAGACATAGGTATACTATATCTAAGCAAGGGGTGATTACACGACCTTGCCCCAGCTGAGTGATCAGCCAGTTTGGATGGCCAGCCAGGGGTGGCATAAGATATGCTGCAGCCCCTGGTAGGTCTTGGGTGCACCTATGCCCTGGGTACCTATAGTACACTGTACAGGGGCTGATAAGGTGACTCAATATCCAATTAGTTATGTACCTAGGGTAGATGGAGTCCATTTTACAGAGAGAGCAGATAGTCTGGGGCCCTGATTAGCAGGATCCCAGGCCAACTAAGTTGAAAAGAAGCTAAACACAAGGCAAAAAATCTGGGGTAACCATAGTCAGGTATCCACCTTCCTACACAACCCACCCGCCCTCAAACGAAAGGAGAAGGCTATCCTTGACCAGATAAGCCTATATTGCCTAAGTGGCCATATAAGGAAGTACCTGCACTAGCATGGTTACCCCCTGTCTCATGGTCCACTAAGCAATCCCTAACCGTAGGGGTATCAGAGGGTCTCCACCATAGGGAATCTGTGCCTGTGGTGTGTTGTGGCAAAGTAAAAGGCTGGTGTTGAGATGGAGTACTGAAGTGAGGCTCCACTAATGTAGGGCTCAGCTTCCTCCAATCACTATCCACCATTGTGTGCCTTTCTTTCCATGACTGAGTTGCACTGTGCTCTCAGGGTCAACCTCTGGCTGCCTACAGCTGAAGGCTTACTGGAGGGACAGGCCAGGTTTGGGGCCTTTGGGTCCCATATTTGGCTGTGCCCAACAGTGTCCATCTGGGGGAGGTTCCTAACTAGGTGTAAGGGAGATCCCTCAGGAGTTGCTGTAATTTTTACCTTGCTAGGGCTGCTAGCTTTGGTGCCCCTAATCTGCTGATGGGGGTGTTCTGGTGGACAGGGGGCCCTTTGGGGTCCACTGACCTCCCTGACATCTACAGCCCTGGGCTGACTGGGGCAGGGTAGAGAGGGGCAGGATACCTGCTCCAGACTGGGTTCCACCTTGGAAGGGCCCACTGACATCAGAGGCTCTGTCAGGCCAGGCCTGGCTACCTCTGGCGCAGTTTCTTCACAAGGGGTAGGGTCAGTTCCCTGAGGAGGCTGACTCTCACCTAATGTCTGTTGGGGGGGGGGAGACTTTTCTTCCTCCCCAATGCTCTCTGTCTGAGTGGAGTGATCCATAGTTTCAGGCTTCACAACACTAAAATCTGTCTGGGTTTGGGCTGTTACCATCACAGCCCTGCCAATCTGTCTAGGGAAGGAGTCTAATTGAGATTGGGCTGAGACTAGCACATCCCTACTAACCTTTTCAGGGAGGATATCCTGAGCTGGGGCTGTGGCTTTCACAGCCCCACTAACCTTTCCATGGAGATTTACCATTTTAGCATGGGTTTCTTGTTCTACCTCAGCCCAGGATGAGATTTCCAGATCATTTCCCAGTAGACAATCTACAGGCAAGTTTGTAGACACTGCCCCTCTCTTGGGGCCAGTGACACCTCCCCAGCTGAGATGAACTACTGCCATGGGATGATCTTTCTGTTCTCCATCAATGTTGGTCACCTGGTATTGTAGTGTAGTTCCTATATTCCCAATAGGCTCTGCGCATTGGAATAACATAAACATCAGTTTAGACGTAGGACTGAGGTCATCTAGGTATCTACTGACTATGTTAGACTTAATTAGTTTTGCCAGCTAGCTCAGAGGTCACTAGAAACTTTCTCGAATGTTCAGGAAGGAGTTAACTTTCCTGATTAGACAAGAAGGGATTAGTTTCTGACAACCGCATAAACATGACAACTTTGCTCCCTCAGAATAAAGAGTATATCTCTAGAGTCGTGTGAAAACAATAGACAACTATTTCACTCAGTCAATCGTGCATGATTAATTTCACCAGGAGGGCAGAGAAATAGAGAGACGGGCGTTTTCAATAAAAGGTGTTATTTATTGAGCAGTCTTCTTTCTCATGCAAGGGAAATAAATTGCCACAATTGCAATACTTATCATAAAGTAAAGTGCGTACAGTAAAAGGAGTATTATGAAATAATGCTTTAAAAGCATTGATATGGTTTCTGAGCCATATGATACTTTAAAACGGATAAAATATATACATACATAAAAACATTGACTAACGTACTCAACTGGTGCTTCTAAGATACGCCTACCCCGGTGCACCTGACCTAAGCCTAATACGTGGGATGGAGTAAGTAAGTTGCAGTTTAAG
Organism: Lissotriton helveticus; assembly: GCF_964261635.1. Taxonomy (NCBI): domain Eukaryota; kingdom Metazoa; phylum Chordata; class Amphibia; order Caudata; family Salamandridae; genus Lissotriton; species Lissotriton helveticus. The sequence goes on from NC_136057.1 coordinate 1,506,319,902, forward strand.
TTAAGTTGGTTTTTGCAAAGAATCTGAATCAAGAATTCTCTCAAAGTTTTAATCAGCTCCGTGATACAAAAGGGGATGATGGACGGAGCACCTGAACAAATCAAACACTCACCCACAGTCAACTGATCTGGGTTTAATCCATCACCATTCTTTTGTTCACTCAGCCACCCCAGTTCAGACATGGCTATATGCAAATCAGTCTGACCCTGTGTCTCATGGGAACAGTCCAGCCCGAACTGCCAAGCCATGTCTTCCCTGGACCGGAAACAAGCATCCTGGGACCGGTTTCGGATTCATAATCCTCATCAGCCAGGCTATCTTGAATCCAGTGGCCAAGTGAACAAGGGACTCACGTCTGAGCATACCCTGCCACACTTAGGGCGAACAAAGCGATACAAAAGGGGATGATGGACGGAGCACCTGAACAAATCAAACACTCACCCCCAGTCAACTGATCTGGGTTTAATCCATCACCATTCTTTAGTTCACTCAGCCACCCCAGTTCAGACATGGCTATATGCAAATTAGTCTGACCCTGTGCCTCATGGGAACAGTCCAGCCCGAACTGCCAAGCCATGTCTTCCCTGGACCGGAAACAAGCATCCTGGGACCGGTTTCGGATTCATAATCCTCATCAGCCAGGCTATCTGGAATCCAGTGGCCAAGTGAACAAGGGACTCACGTCTGAGCATACCCTACCACACTTAAGGCGAACAAAGCGATACAAAAGGGGATGATGGACGGAGCACCTGAAAAAATCAAACACTCACCACCAGTCAACTGATCTGGGTTTAATCCATCACCATTCTTTAGTTCACTCAGCCACAACAGTTCAGACATGGCTATATGCAAATCAGTCTGACCCTGTGCCTCATGGGAACAGTCCAGCCCGAACTGCCAAGCCATGTCTTCCCTGGACCGGAAACAAGCATCCTGGGACCGGTTTCGGATTCATAATCCTCATCAGCCAGGCTATCTTGAATCCAGTGGCCAAGTGAACAAGGGACTCACGTCTGAGCATACCCTGCCACACTTAGGGCGAACAAAGCGATACAAAAGGGGATGATGGACGGAGCACCTGAACAAATCAAACACTCACCCCCAGTCAACTGATCTGGGTTTAATCCATCACCATTCTTTAGTTCACTCAGCCACCCCAGTTCAGACATGGCTATATGCAAATCAGTCTGACCCTGTGCCTCATAAGAACAGTCCAGCCGAATTGCCAAGCCATGTCTTCCCTGGACCGGAAACAAGCATCCTGGGACCGGTTTCGGATTCATAATCCTCATCAGCCAGGCTATCTTGAATCCAGTGGCCAAGTGAACAAGGGACTCACGTCTGAGCATACCCTGCCACACTTAGGGCGAACAAAGCGATACAAAAGGGGATGATGGACGGAGCACCTGAACAAATCAAACACTCACCCCCAGTCAACTGATCTGGGTTTAATCCATCACCATTCTTTAGTTCACTCAGCCACCCCAGTTCAGACATGGCTATATGCAAATCAGTCTGACCCTGTGCCTCATGGGAACAGTCCAGCCCGAATTGCCAAGCCATGTCTTCCCTGGACCGGAAACAAGCATCCTGGGACCGGTTTCGGATTCATAATCCTCATCAGCCAGGCTATCTTGAATCCAGTGGCCAGGTGAACAAGGGACTCACGTCTGAGCATACCCTGCCACACTTAGGGCTTTGTTCGCCCTAAGTTGGCAGGGTATGCTCAGACGTGAGTCCCTTGCTCACTTGGCCACTGGATTCAAGATAGCCTGGCTGATGAGGATTATGAATCCGAAACCAGTCCCAGGATGCTTGTTTACGGTTCAGGGAAGACATGGCTTGGCAGTTCGGGCTGAACTGTTCCCATGAGGCACAGGGTCAGACTGATTTGCATATAGCCATGTCTGAACTGGGGTGGCTGAGTGGACTAAAGAATGGTGATGGATTAAACTCAGATCAGTTGACTGGGGGTGAGTATTTGAATTGCTCAAACGCTACGTCCATCATCCCCTTTTGTTTCGCTTTGTTCGCCCTAAGTTGGCAGGGTATGCTCAGACGTGAGTCCCTTGCTCACTTGGCCACTGGATTCAAGATAGCCTGGCTGATGAGGATTATGAATCCGAAACCAGTCCCAGGATGCTTGTTTACGGTTCAGGGAAGACATGGCTTGGCAGTTCGGGCTGAACTGTTCCCATGAGGCACAGGGTCAGACTGATTTGCATATAGCCATGTCTGAACTGGGGTGGCTGAGTGGGCTAAAGAATGGTGATGGATTAAACCCAGATCAGTTGACTGGGGGTGAGTATTTGATTTGCTCAAACGCTCCGTCCATCATCCCCTTTTGTTTCGCTTTAATCAGCTCTGTACCTTGGTTCTAGAATGAAGGAGGTCTTGTATCTCTCTCTCGGGACTCGATCTCCCAGCAACCCGCAAGGGTGACTGGAAACACCGGAGCTGGAATTTCTCGGCTGGAGAAAAGACAGCATCTCTCTCAGTGCGTCAAATGGGAGGGTTGGCTTCCTTCGGCACTCGCATCAGCTGGGCGTCAGGCAAGTAGATAGCCGCTCTGCTCCAAACCACCGTGTGTTTGCTTAAGGCAGCGTTGGTATATTTATACCTGGAAGGTGCCGGGTTTGACGTAAGGTTGGACATAAGCCGTCACTAAGAACTAACAGTTCTTTCTGGACTCCAGGAGTTCTTGTTCAAATCAAAACAAAAGTAGGGGGATTTCCCGGGCTGCTGGAGGCTTGGTTTGTTTAAAGAACGAGTTGTACTTTCTAGGAGCCTATGGGAGTAGCCTTGCCGTATTTGGACTGCATGGGCTATGACTAGATATGGACATAATTCCTATGCCTTTATAAGGATATGTTTTGTTATAACAATATAAGGGCATGAATCGGGGATATCTTGATTAGGGTCCTAGATAGATTCACAACACCCACTCCACGTATAATGTCCATCATTACTAAATACTAAGCAATACTAAACATATAACGATGCAAGTGTTTTCCAACCCACCCCAAAATGCATAAATTGCATTTGAAATGGTGTATGGTATATACACGAAAATGAGTAGTTATAATGTACGTTTTTCAAGCAGTGTTATCATTCAGGAAATGCATATATAAATATTGGCTGAATGAATTGCGAAAATTACATTTATGAAATGGCTCTGAATACAGAAAAGAAGGTCGAGACCATTTCATCACATATTTATACAATACTGTACATGTGCTAGAGGCTGAAGTAAAATATTGTCTCTAGTATCTATAACAATAGAAGCTCTGTTCTCTAAGAATAGTTCTACTTTAAACAGAGTACCTTGTGCCAAAAAATGTTGTAAATATTTTGTAAGTGGAAAAAATAATTTTGCTTTCAGGGAAAAAAATAGTTCCAAATGTTTTCAGCAGTTTTGTTTATCAAAAACTGAAGGCCTAATTCAGAGTTCAGGGAACGCTGTGTGCTCGTTGTTTTAAAAGTTATTCTCGTTGTTAGGAGAGAACATCATATCAGACAGGCTTGCGTAAAATTGGTGTACATCATCAGGTGAAAGTTCGACCAAGTTTGAAAAAGCCGAAACAGTGCATGTGTGAGAATGATTGCCATCATCAATGTCAGGATCAGCAATGCTCACAGAAGGTTGTACCTGTGTGGTGCTGCTTTCATCTCGTACTTCACCGCCACCTACTCGTAATGGTGAAGTCTCAACGAATGCCGTCATCAGAATAGGTAGCCGTTGGGGACAACACGTTGTTAGAGCCGTTACCGAACCAAGCAAAGTATCGATATCCGTTGGTACTGCTGATGGTAGTGTAAGACAGACGTCCAACACTCATTCTTCTCCGGATAGCAGACATTGAAGCACAGGTAAGATGCAATCTTGCCAGATTGGTCTGAATGAAAGAAACCAAGTTGTATTCAGATCTCTTAGCCGGGCTAATCCGAGGACTCTAGTGATTCAGTCTCGGTAGCGTATTGCTAGGATCGTTTCTTCCATCATTGCTGGAGTTTTGTCTGTGGCTTGGCTTGCCATATCGGAGCAGAAGGATCAAAAATAAAATTCCTGCTACGAGTCCCAAAAGAAGAGGCAGGCCGCCAAATAAAGAATGCACGAAATTTGGGAAAATGCCCAGAACTGTTTCAAAGAGTGCTAATAGTCCCGAAAAAATTGTCTTAAATACATGTGCGATGCTACTGGTATCAGACATGTTTAAAATTTGACTTAACATTTCTACGAAATGCACGGGGCAATTTGTTGATAATAGGGTATGTATCTCTGCCGCTGTTCTTGCAACTTTCAGATCATACGTCGCTTTGGAATAGGTTAAAGGCACAGCTGTCTGTAAAAGAATAGACTTCATTCTGCTTAAAGTATCAATTCGAATAGAAGAGATATTCAAAGAAGGCCATATTGCCGCCTCCATGTCTGGATTGCTGTTTGGATACAATAATTGCATACAGCAAGTGACCATGGAAGTAACGCTCATGAGATAGGCTTTTCCTGGCACCATCCCACAACAGCTGTGGTCACTTATTAGAACGTAGCTGCCGTTGGAAAGCTGCCTGAAAAATGGCTCTATCTGTGTTGCAGGAGTGCTATGCAGGTGACATGAAAGGTTGTTTGATGAACCCTCGCAGGCTCCATGCAAGTTAATACCTTGACACAGATGTGTACCGCTTAGTGATTTTTTACAATTGTTACCACTAATAAATACCTCATTTTTCCCTTCACTATAACATTTGTGTTTATAAGGTAAATTCCAGGTTGACTTGATGTATCCGTTACCCAACCTTTCATATATATTTTTGGCAATACTTAAACTGGAAAGTTGTTATCGGAATTGTAATTGTTCCGTGTATTACCCATTCAATGACAGGTCTCTCTGACATTGTCAATGGTAATCTCTCAAGTTTTTCAATGCTCAGAATCGTATAGTCTGCTCCTTTTTGTGCCACACTGATTTGTTTATCAGTAAGGTTAAAGATAGAAAATAATGACGTTGTGTTCATTAAACGCCATGGCACGTAGCCTGAACGCAGGTTTTGCAACGTCCAGCCTAGCTGTACAATAGAACGTAATTGGGACTGACCATGTTGTAATATTAGCAAGTCCTGCTCTATTATATCAATATATGGATACAATGCTGTCCAGTGAATATATTCTGGAGGACAGAGTCGTTAACCCATTGTCCACTACAGAAAGTGATTTTTCCAAATTAATACAATCAATTTCTCGTATTTTTTCTGCAGTTTCAATTTGCGTCACTTTCCTAACTTCGTTGTAAGCAGCGTATATACCGGCGTATATGAAACGTTTTTGACGCTGTTTGCGAGGTCCCAGTATGAAATCTTGCAAGTCAGCACAGTCTTTAAGTAAAGTCAAGTGTTGCTTAATTTCAGCCAGTGTTAATTTTTGTAGCCATTTGAGGCATAGTTTCCCTACACTGTATGGTGTAACTATCACTGAATGTTGTCTCTGGGAATATATTGGGTCTGGCCTGGTCTGTTTGAACCCCTGTATTTTGTTCAGGAATCTATCTTGACAGTTATTTGTGTCTGTGGGCCAGATCAACCATTTTTTCCAATCAGGATTTGTTCTGTTTTGGTGGAAAATATGGGATACGTCTATCTCCACATCTGTAGTGCTATTACTATCAGGTATGGGCTTTGGAATAGACGGTTTGTTTAATTTTTTTTATCTTGGCTAAACCAAGATAGTTTGTTTGCTGAATTGTGTCATTCAGGAATATTATCTGTTCAGGGATCATGCAGGCTCTAAATAATGCTTCTAGACCTTGTACCTGCCAGTCTTTTGTACCCCAGATGATTTTTGAGTCAATGTTGTTTTTCCAAAATTCAAAACCAAATGTAACCATTTTTTCATAAAATGTTTCAGAATAAATCAATTTAGTATTTGTCAACATTGTTTTCATTCCTGTCTTATTTAACATTTTGAAATAAAACCTTTCTGGATCAGTTGTGTAAAACCCTGAGAAGTATGGGAATTTCTCATAAAATGTTTTCGAGCTGCCTTTTGGCGGTGTTGCACAATGTTCCCATTGGTTATAAGTAAAAACATTTCTAGGCAGATTTATGCAAATAGTGATGACCATAATGATTATAACAGTACATTTCTTCATATTTTGCTGAACCCTGCAAATAATCTTGTTCTGTGAATTTTGCTGACATTACTAAATCTGACATCATAATATTAATATTTTCAAAGTCCCAATCATCAGAGAAAGTACTTGGTTTTACAAAGTCACTTAATGAAACCTTGAACTGATGTGGATATTTCAGGAGCTCAATCGGGCCATAGATTTCATAATCCGTTTTGTCCCATGCTACCCCACCGGGTATTGGATTGGCTGTGATGTTCACTGATGACAGTTCTCTTTTCTCGATGTGTGAGGATCTGTGAGGCTTTAGGACCAAGTTGATGTTCTGACTTGCTGTGTTCATTGTACTATATTTTCCATCAATACATTTTCCCAAACATAAAACCATGATGAGCCAAAGCAGGAGGAAAAGTACACCTAACACAATCCAAAATTCAATCCACGGTGAAATCAGATATATTTCTTTTAGTTGATGAAAGAGTTCAGTTACTTTGTCTTTGAAAGTTTTTGTTGCTGGCGTTTCTTCATGTTCACTTGGATCATCAGAAAAGTCATCGAAATTGATGAAGTAGCCAGATGCAGTTCTGTCAATTGTTGGAATTGCTTCCGGATTTTCTTTAGTCTTTGAATCTTCTTTTGTCACATTAGTATAGTCTGAAGCTACATCATTGTAGAAAGGTATTTCTTGACAAACTGTTGCAATTTGGGGTTCAAGAGGCACAAGTTCCATGGCTTTGTTGCATAGTCCTTTTTTATTCACTGCAGGTTTATCAAAAGTGATTAGTCTTTCAGTTTGAACCTCTTGGATTGTAGCAAGGTTTGGTCTTCTGCTACTTCTTGGGAGTCCACTGGGCCTACTACTTATTATTGGCCACATGATTGTGGTTTTACCAGGTAGATTGATACAACTCTGTTCTCCTTTTTACCAGCAAGGGGCGGTAGTACTACTGATCTTTTTCCGCTGACAGCTAAGACAGGTACTGCTTTTCTGTAAGAAGGCCCAAATTCCTTCTTCACCGCGATCTTCCCTCTGACTAGATCCCCGATCTTTGGAATCCAGACAGGTCTTGCTGGCTGAGACAGGTGGTTTTTCTTCAGTGGCTGTTGGCTTTAACTTTATGTTACTTAGACTTCTTCTTGTTTCATTTAAGTCCTGTAAAACAGCCACTGAAGTCTGACAATCTAATTCCTGGATTTTCATTCTAGTGCCGAACAATAGTTCGTAAGGAGTGATACCTTTTAGAGAATTTCTTGGCAGATTGTTAAGACTACGTTGAACACTTGTTAAATGTTTGACCCACCCATCACCCGAACCTAATGCCCTCGCCGTTATAGATTGCTTTATGTCACGTTTTTTTCTTTCCACTACCGCATTTCCCTCAGGATGGAAGGGAGAAGAGTACCGCAATGCAATGTCCATGCTGGCCATGGCCTCTTTGTAAGCTCGAGAGCTAAACGCAGGACCCTGGTCAGAATGTAGCACGCCAATTGCATATGTGCCGATAAAGACTCGCAAATCTTTTATAACAGTTCTGGCATCAGCCGAGCGCTGGGGCCTACATTTTAAGTGAATTTCGTCTTAATAATTATGGGACCGCCTTTTTCCTTCTGGATTTTTGCGTATAGATAGCCTAATGCTTTCTAATTAGGGTATCTGGGCTGGTGTCTCGTCCGGTTCCCCACTGCAATCTCTATTGCAGTTCTGACAATTAGTTGCAAAGTTGTAAATTTGCACGCACATCCCCGGCCACCAGTATTGTGATTGTATTTCTATTACAGATGTCAAGATCTCTTGGTGCCTCAGACCCTGTCCCATATGTGCTTCTTGAATCAAGTAAGCCCTCCGGTTCGTGTTTGGAATTACTCTATCCCCCACTCCAGGGATTTGAGCAAAAGGAACGGAGTTTGCATCAATTATGTATTTATTTCCGAGTGGATAATTTAGAGGTAACGCCGCATAGTTGCCTTTCATTGAGGCTTTTACTGCTAGTAGCGTTTCACCGTCTATTTGTTTTTTAGTACGCTTTTTTGTGACTACGGAAGCCGGTTGAACCACTGCCGCTGTGGCTCTGTTAGCCAATGAATTCCCTGCAACGTGAACGCCATCACGCTGATGACTCAGTGTCTGTATCACATGAGTCTTTCGTAGTTCTTTCTGTAAAAGAACTACTTGTTCCCAGAGCTTTTTATGCGTTATTGTGGCACCAGTCTCATCTTTGTAACCGTTTTTGATCCATGTCTGCATGTCATTATTGTAAGGTCGGACGCAGTAATGCGAATCACACACTATTAGTGTCGGGAATTCGCGATCAGCATTTTCAAGCGCCATCTTTAAAGATCTTATTTCAGCTCGCTGAGCTGTACAGTTTCAGAGTGATTCAGTTTTGGTTATTATCGGTCTGAATTTACCAAAGCGCCAGCGACCTTTAACAATAGCGCACGCTGCATTGTAGGATTTTTTATCCACATCGTAGTGTTGTGCAAATCTGTCCATTTAGATTACACAGGTGTACTGTTCTAGAGGCAGAATTTCGATTGGCAGAGGATATTCATGTTCGTATTTCAGATTTTCTAGTTTTTTCATTTTTGGATTAAATGCGTGTTTCACGTCTTCTGCAGCTAAAGAATTTTTCCATTGTATCCATTTTGGATCTAATGCCACAGTTTTCAGTTTGCATGGTCTTGTTACTGCCTCAAGGGCTGATTCTGCTGTTAATACAGATATGTTTCTCCCTTGGACTAGGGCTCTTTCTTTTGCTACAGCAGTTTCAACCGCTGTTAGAATTTTTTCAGTAGAACTGAATTTCATTTCAGCTTGTGTGTACAAGTGTGATTTGTAAGCTATTGGTACCGTTTCTCCCTCATTAGAGGTCAGGTACGTGTATCCGCATCTTCCTGGGATGACTCGGATTACAAGGTTGCGTTTGTTTGCGCGTGTTTACAGTTTTGTTTTAGTTAACATGTCTGTTTGTAATGATCTTAAAATTTCTGTGTGTTTCTGAGTCCAATTGATTTGTTTGAAATCAGGTTTTATTAATTCATAGAAAGATTTATCCCTCACTGCATAATTTAGAATGTATGTTCTTCTGAAATTCAGGAAACCTAGTATTGATTGTAAGTTCTTCAGTGTTTTTGGTGCTTGGAGTACAGCACACTTCTCTAAGAAGTTGTCTGCTAGGCTTTTGCCTTCACTTGATAATTCATATCCTAAAAACAGGACAGTTAGGTGAGCAATTTGTGACTTTTTAAAGTTGAATTTGTACCCTCCAGCTGCGAACCCAAGTATTATGGTGTTCACTCTTTTCAAGTGTGTCTCCAGGACATCATCTGTGAGATAGATGTCATCGACATAAGATAATGCCTCATCATCATACATTTGTAGTAACACTGTTACCCTTGCTGGGAATAATCCCGGGCTGTTCTTGACTCCCTGTGGGAGTCGACAGAATTGTTTTTGCGACCCCATTGTTGCGAAAGCGGTCAAATACCTGCTTTCAGGTGCAATGTTTTGACAAAAGAATCCATTTGAGATATCTAATGTCGTTTTATATTTTTTGCGCACAATGTTATTCATTAGTGCTGCACTGTGTGAGTTTTGTACTGCAAATGTTTTGCAACAGGAGTTTAAGTGTCTGTAGTCCAAAACTAGACGATATGAATCGTCTGGCTTGGAGACAGGAAACAAAGGATTGTTCATTTGTGAGGTGCATGTTTCAATCACCCCCTGATATTTAAGTTGATCTAATATCTCCCTGACTTGTTTTTTAGCTTCTTGCTTAACAGGATACTGCCTTTGTGTAGTAGGTTTATTTTTTAACTGGATTTTGTGGGGAGGAGAATCCTCATCCCATCCTACATGATTTTTATATAATGCAGGAGCTTGGGCCACTGCCCATTTTCTTGCAAATGTGTATTTTTTATGAATTGGATTTTGATTTGAGAAGGCAGGCATAACCATTTCTTCGCCATGAGGGCACTCCCTGACAAACTCTGGTGGCCAGTCTTTCTCAGCTACAAGGATATCATAGCCTTTAGATAAGTTATCCCAAAAGAGACCTCTTATCTTCCTAGTTTTGTCCCCCTCTATACGCAATGTTATTTCATATAATTTATGGGGTTTGCTAACTATGGTGTCTGCAGTTTCCACCTGAATGTATTCATTCGTGTCCACTGTCTCCAGAAGATTCATCAGGATCTTGCGAGCTATGGTTACTTCTGCTGCGCTGTGTAGCATTGTCTGGGCCCACTCTCCGTTTTTCAGTTGTGTCCTCAGAATTCTCAGCATGTTTTATTTTAATACTAGCTACCTTCTTCTTTGGAAATTGTAATTTTTTACTTTGATGAGCAGGTTCCTTGTCTTTGGACTTGACGTGCTCTTCTTTGTGTTCTGACCGTCCTCTTCTTTCCAATTTCTGTGAGGAATTCTGAAAAGATCGAGAGGGATGTGTATCAATATCTTGATATCTGTCAGGTTGTCTTAATTTATCCCTATCACTAAGGTTGTATCTTTTCTCAGAGGGCTCCCTTTGGGGAGACTTGCTTCCTCTTTCTGGAGATCTATCTCTCCGTTGAGGAGACCTTCCTCTGGACTGAAAACGTTTTTCTCTGGGAGTGGATTGTTTATTACCCTCCCAACTCTTTTTTGGAGTATTCAGATTATTTTTAATAAAAGTTTTTTCAGGATTTTTGATTAGTTGTGGTTTTAGTGGTTTCCCACCCAAACTATCTCTCCCTAGTTCTTCATAGGATTTTTCTATGATTCTGGCAAGTTCAAAAGGTTGTTCTGCTATATCTGTTTCTTTCAATTTCTGGCAGATTGCCACAGATGCTGCTTCTCCTTTTATGTTGGCTAATAATATAGCCGAGACCTGCTTAAAGTCTTTCAGTAATTTCATACGCAGAGTTAAAGCAGGTTCTGGACCGTATTCATTTTGAATCTGTCGTAGTACGTCTGGTATAACCGCCATAGACGGAACACCATGTGTTTTTGTGTAAATCGAAGCAAAGACTGTGCCCCAAGTGTCACAGTCCTCCACATGTGGTGCGATCCCCATTGGAAGGCAGATAGTCAGAATTCTGTGTTTCTCTTGAGGTGTAGTATCAGGAAATACTGCCTCTATTTGAGTGATTTTTTGTGCTAACCAGAACAGAATTTGTTCCCGTTTTGCGGGTATTTTGCCAATGGCTGATTGTATATTCTGTGGTGTGATTTTATTTGTGTTCCCCTGGTGAGGGTGTGCTGTGGAATTTGTATTGCTGGTTGGACTGTTGAAGTACGCATGACATATTGGACTAATTGTCTATGTATTTTAATGAGTAGTTTTAGCTGAGCTAAAAGTTCCCGGTCTGACATTTTTTCAATGTCTGGATGTGGTGTGTAGCTGGCTAGAACCGGCCATGTGGCTCTTGGTCTACCTAGTGTACCGAGCCTAGTGATGTGATTTTGATGTTTTAGGGCACCATTAAACCAGAGCAGGTGCTCTTGGTATGTTAGTGGAATTTCAACGTCCTCGAAAGGAGCGTATTCCTCCGGAGATTCCTCTATTTTGTAATAGTGGAATTTGGGTGTCACAGCATGTGCTGCTGGAAAATGTATCCAGGATTAGAATACCTCTGTCTGCGGATATTCATGGGTCTCTACCACGAATATGACTGTACCACCTCTCGGTGATAGTCCATTTTCTATCAGTTTAAGAGTTATAGTTTTTCTTACATTTACCGGAATGATTATAGCATTCGGGTCTTCATCTTGGAGACTTGTGTCTTCCGTTAAAAGTTGAGTTGCCAAAGCATCTCTTTCTTTGTCACCTTCCGCATTTTACTGACAGAAAGTTTTTGTTGCAGAGCAAGTTTCAAGGAAACAAAGATTAGGTGAACAATATTTTGGAACACTGTATCCTTCAATGTTGACTAAACCAAAAACTAATAAGTAGGAATCTCTTCCTACTAAGTTCCGGCGGATATTAACCTTTTACCCACTCCAGACGTCTATTGGAGATTTTACAGGAAAAAGGGGTCTGTGTGAAAAAGCACGACCAAGTTACTCTAATGTCTTGCGTTAGATTATCGCCTTACCAAACGTTGGGCGCCATGTAGTGTAGTTCCTATATTCCCAATAGGCTCTGCGCATTGGAATAACATAAACAGCAGTTTAGACGTAGGACTGAGGTCATCTAGGTCTCTACTGACTATGTTAGACTTAATTAGTTTTGCCAGCTAGCTCAGAGGTCACTAGAAACTTTCTCGAATGTTCAGGAAGGATTTAACTTTCCTGATTAGACAAGAAGGGATTAGTTTCTGACAACCGCATAAACATGACAACTTTGCTCCCTCAGAATAAAGAGTATATCTCTAGAGTCGTGTGAAAACAATAGACAACTATTTCACTCAGTCAATCGTGCATGCTTAATTTCACCAGGAGTGCAGAGAAATAGAGAGAAGGGCGTTTTCAATAAAAGGTGTTATTTATTGAGCAGTCTTCTTTCTCATGCAAGAGAAATGAATTGCCACAATTGCAATACTTATCATAAAGTAAAGTGCGTACAGTAAAAGGAGTATTATGAAATAATACTGTAAAAGCATTGATATGGTTTCTGAGCCATATGATACTTTAAAACGGATAATATATATACATACATAAAAACATTGACTAACGTACTCAACTGGTGCTTCTAAGATACGCCTACCCCGGTGTACCTGACCTAAGCCTAATACGTGGGAAGGAGTAAGAAAGTTGCAGTTTAAGTTAAGTTGGTTTTTGCCAAGAATCTGAATCAAGAATTCTCTCAAGGTTTTAATCAGCTACGTACCTTGGTTCTAGAATGAAGGAGGTCTTGTATCTCTCTCTCGGGACTCGATCTCCCAGCAACCCGCAAGGGTGACTGGAAACACCGGAGCTGGAATTTCTCGGCTGGAGAAAAGACAGCGTCTCTCTCAGTGCGTCAAATGGGAGGGTCGGCTTCCTTCGGCACTCGCATCAGCTGGGCGTCGGGCAAGTAGATAGCCACTCTGCTCCAAACCACTGTGTTTTTGCTTAAGGCAACGTTGGTATATTTATACCTGGAAGGTGCCGGGTTTGACGTAAGGTTGGACATAAGACGTCACTAAGGTAAAAGTTGCCTTGAGGGGACTAGACACTCAGTCACCATAGTGATGCTAGCCCCTGTGTCTCTATAGGCCTTAATTTTCTGACCATTGATGAGGGGCTCCTGTCTGTACTTGCTCAAAGTGTTGGGACAAGCAGTGAAGTTGGCAAACCCCATGCCATCCTCACAGACAAGAGTAGCTGCTGTAGGGGACCTGGTTAGGCCAGAGTCCACTTGAGTTCCCAAAGTAAACCCAGCCAAATTCTTGGGGGCACTCCCACCACCTGGGGGATTACTACTAACAGTAACAGGAGGTCTGGGAGTATTACTTGGGGGAATATTTTCCTTATTGTTGGCCCTTGAGCAACTGCTGTCAGTTTTCCAGTGGCCAGGCTGTTTACAGACATGGCAATAAGGTTTCTTTTGGTTAGAGGAAGTGTTTTGGGACCCACCCCCACCATTGGAGTTTTGGGGCCCTGTGGAGGACTTGTCTTTTGATTTATCCCCTCCTTCCTCTTGAGGCTTTGTAGAATCTTTCTTCTGGTCACCACCCTGATTTTTAGGCCTAATCCTGGTTCTGACCCATTTGTCTGCCCTCTTACCCAATTCTTGTGGAGAGGTCAGATCTGAGTCCACCAGGTGCTGGTGTAAAAGCTGGTTTTAAAAATTACTAAGGATCTGCTCCCTCATAATCAAATTATACAATCCTTTATAGTCATGTACTGTGCTGTCCAGTAACCAACCTTCCAGAGCTTTAGTAGCACAATCTACAAAATCAGTCCAGTCCTGAGTCTGAGCCTTTTGGGTATCCCTGAACAACAACCTGTATTGCTCGGTGGTTAAGCCAAACCCATAAATCAGAGCACTCTTCAGGACAGTGTAGTTTTTAGCATCCTCGTGTTTAACTGTGAGGAGCTTGTCTCTTCCTTTTTCTGAAAAGGAAAGCCACAAGATTGGTGCCCACTGACTCTGGGGAACCTCTGTACCATGCAGGCCCTCTCCAAAGCAGTTATCCACATGTGGATGTCATCCCCATTTTTGTAGGGGGGCACAATCTTACTCAGGTTTCTATGATCATAGGACCTGTCTTTATCCTTAGGGATATTGCTGCCTCCAGTGGAATCGAATCCACTTAATATTTGCTCCCTTGCTAAAGCAAGTTTAGCTTGGGCCAGGGCTGTTTCCTCTTTCTCTATCTGAGGTTGGACAGCTCTCATCCTAGCCTCATGTTCTCTTCTCTGGGGGGAAGTCATTCCCCTTTGAGAACCCCTTGAGGCATTAGAGAGGAGAGACTCCCTGGAAGGAGATCTTTCCCTTCTATTGCCTGGGAAAATTCTACTGTTAGGTTTGGGAAGGTGCATCCATTCTCCATTCCCATGTATACTTAGGTTAGCCTGGCTAAGCCTCCTGACTTGGACCTGGCTATCATCTCCATCTGAATACTCTTCCACCTCTTCCTCCTCTACTTCTGGGACTAAGGGGCCATCTTCTGTGGAGGGGACACCATCACCTGCATGATCTGGGGGCCTGGTTTAGAGGCCTTCTCAAGATCACCTGCCTCTAGGACTTCTATCAGGTGCTGGATGGTAGGGTTGGAACCCTGTTTCAACTTTCTGGAGGTACACGATGACCTTATCTCTCGAAAGTTGAGCATCTCATATCTGGAGGGTGCCTTGGGAAGGTCACTTTCCACAGGTAGAGAACCAGAGGGTTCACTGAGCCAGACATGACTAGTGAGGTGTGGTGTTTGCACCTACCTACACTGAGTGTTTACCTACTAGAACCTCTCTAGGAGTTGTAGTCAGGGTGTGCTAGCCCCTTTCCTCTACTACAACTAAGTTCAGTAGAACTTAAGTATTTTAAGCTTTGTTATATGTACCTATGGTACCTAGTGTGATCTTTCAAATGATATCAAAGTTTACAATGGTAAAACAACAGAAAGCTCAAATCCCAACCGCTGCACACCAATGTGAGAAGTTGGCCTGGTATATGATGTTCACTATTCTAGTGAGCACCTTGCACCAGTCCAAACAACCCTTATGGTGATGGTTGTAAAGTCAACCTCATAGACGAGCTATCCTAGGGGTAGCAGGGACAAAAGCAGTCTTAGGCTAAACTCAAGAGGGCATGTGAAGCCAGCTGTTTTACCATATGCAAACCTTTTAATACCAAATGAAAGGACACCACACAGGTTATATATTCAAAATATATATGTATTTATTTCTAAATAAATCCCTTTAACTCTTTATGAGCACAGGAGCACAAGCGTATAACAAGAAACTTAATATAGCATACAAAAGTTGCACAAATATGGATAGGCCCTGGTGGCCCCTAAAACCATATACTAAAATAGTGGTATAAGAACCACGTCACGAACAATGGTAAGGCCTAGGGCCTTGGGAATCACTGGGGCTATACTGGACTAACAGCAGTTAGGACGTAGGAGGCCCACAGGATGCGGGTGCAGTGTCTAAATGCACACGCGTGCACCAATAGAAGTCAATGGGTGCGTAAAGTTAGAAAGTTGCAGATTTGGAAGTCTTCCGACTGGACTAGAACTTAACCACTTAAAACTAGGACACTAGGGATGTAAATCTCTACAGGAGCACCACAGGACTCATGTTACCTCACCCACAGTAAGCGGGTGCATAGGTGTCAAAGTGTGTCGGGTTTCGTCGTGGAGTTCTATGGAGCCTTGGAGTAAATATGCTGCAGGCGACCAGGAGAGAAGAGTCCGGTTGGATCCAAGGGTGGATCGAAGATGTAGAGTACCTGAAAGCAGAGGGGACAGAGTCTGGGTCACTAGCCAGTGACCAGGAAGGAACCAGGCAATGTCGGGTTGCAATCAGGTGATGTTGTGAAGCTTGTCTCCACTGCCATGTGGACCAGGACGTGTCGAGGATGACCAGGCGCTGGGCACGGACTGCCCCACAAAGGCTCTCGCTGTCGGCGGTGTCGGATATTGATTCGGAGTCAACAGGCCTTAGCAAATGCAACCCACGCAGGACTCGAAGATGGCTTCTGGATCAGACCAGCAAGGTCTGATGGGCTGCTCCTTTTCAGGGGAGCAAGGGCCAGTCTGGAGCAACCAGACCAGCATTGAAAATTTGAAGGTTCGTCGTCACAGAGGCCACTAGCCAACGGGCAAGTGACCTGACAGACGCGTCAAGCAGGAAAATGCAAAAGGGCCCCACGCAGCACTCAGTGAGTTTGGAGAGGTGATCTTCAGTGCAAAAGCTGCTCGGGGCTAGGGCTTCTTAATCCCCAATGCACAGCTTCGAGGGTGCCTCAGGAGCTGCACAGAAAGTACTTCGCTGGCTTTCCAAGATGGCCGGTCCCACGTCACACGTCGACTCCACGGGTCTCAGCTTTGCTGTGGCTGTGTATCGGGCTGTTGGATGTCTGGAAGTCCGGGTCTTGTCAATCTCTGTTGTTCGAGCTCTGGCAGGAGCAACAACAAAGCAAACCGTTGAGCACTTGATGGTGCCTGCTTGCACAGGGTGGTCACTCCTTGACCACAAGGGAGATTCTTCAGTCTTCTACATCGAGTAGGATGTCAAAGGGTCCGGAGTTTCGTATCAGAGTTTCAGTCAGGATTATCTAAAGTCTATGGACACAGCTCCTACCTTTATTCCAAATCAAGGGCCTGGATTACCTGCTAGGTCCCTCCTATGGGTGGGACCCAGGAAGGGGGTGGTTACACCCCTTTCCCTTTGACAAGTTTCACGCCAGAGCTGGGGCTGGAGTGCCCCAGCACCGGTTTGAACTGGCCTATGCATGGGACACCTTGTGTGCCCCAGGCAGTGTCTAGTTTCATTCAGCCCTCCCTGCCCCAATCCACTATCTCCTGTCTGGGGTGGTGCTTGCACCTCCCTGTGACAGGAAAACTATTAACCAGGCCTGCCCTGCCGGAATTTCGTCCAGCAGCAGGAGACCAGACTTGTGTCTGTGGCAGCAGCATCCATTTTGTGATGCTGAGGCTCTGGTTAACTTTAACCGGGATTAAGGTTAGTAACATGTCTTCTCCCTCTAGAAGGGTGGAATGCTACCCCCGTTGCCAGAATTGGCGAGGGGGTAGTATTCCAAAGCGTATGACACCTTACTCGACATGTTTTGATAAGGCCAAACCAAAGATAGCATGTAACCACGAGGTTCATAATGCACTTAAGAGTATATGGTATGGCAATATCCTAGTACAGCTATAAGGACATGGTTCCGAAAGCTGTAGACAGGCTCAGCTCATGCTAGAGCACAATCTCACATAAAACCAAGCACTCTGCCTCTAGGATTGTTAAGGCCTGCCATAGGAGTGACATATAGGTGTATATGTGTCCAGATATAAGGTTAGACATAGGTATACTATATCTAAGCAAGGGGTGATTACACAACCTTGCCCCAGCTGAGTGATCAGCCAGTTGGGTCAGTTTGGACGGCCAGCCAGGGGTGGCAAAAGATATGCTGCAGCCCCTGGTAGGCCTTGGGAGCACCTATGCCCTGGGTACCTATAGTACACTATACAGGGGCTGATAAGGTGACTCAATATCCAATTAGTTATGTACCTAGGGTACATGGAGTCCATTTTACAGAGAGAGCAGATAGCCTGGGGCCCTGATTAGCAGGATCCCAGGCCAACTAAGTCGAAAACCAGCTAAACACAAGGCAAAAAATCTGGGGTAACCGTAGTCAGGTATCCACCTTCCTACACCTACGTATTAATGATTGTGGACGTGCTACCCACGTCTACAAAGAAGTTCAAAACGGAATGGAAAGGCCCCTATAAAGTCATTGCCAACATTGGGAAAACCATGCATAGGCTGCAAATAACTCCCAGCCACACCCAGATGTTTCATATAAACCTTCTTAAGAAATGGTTGGGACCCATACCCAAGACTACCCATCTCTCCGTGCCTACACTCACCACCAACCATAGTACCATAGAACAGCTGGTAGTCAACGAAGACCTTACTCAAGAAGAAAAGGCTGAGATGATGGAAGCCCTTAGCCCGTTTGCCCCCATGTTCTCTGACAATCCTGATAAAACAAATCTGATGGAACACCGGATTGAGACCCCTCCCGGAAAAGTAATAAAACAACGACCTTACAGGATCCCTGCCACCAGAAGGATAGCCATACAAAAAGAAGTACAGGACATGTTGAAATTGGGAGTGATAAGACCCTCGAGAAGTAAGTAGTCATCCCGGATCGTGATGGTACCCAAACCTGACGGCAGTATCCGAGACTGTATGGACTTTAGGGCCCTCAATGAGATCTCGTCCTTCGATGCATACCCTATTCCTCGAATAGACAAGCTGATAGAACAAGCATTTGCAATGCAATAGGTCTCGCAGTAGTGAAAGTTTGAGCTACTGGCGTTGCAGCTAATAATGCAACGTCAATAGTTCAAACTTTCAGTAATGTGAGACATATTGCATTGCAAATGCTTTTTTTCCCCAGTGTCGAGGGCCAGGCTCCTCCCCCGGAAGCCGAGAGAGTTGTACAAGCAGACAAGCTGTGCATTAAAGAGGGACTATACAGAATTTGTAATGTAGAAAGGGAATATGTGTGTTAATAAAACCACAAGCTTGAAATGTGATCCATGCTATGAAACACCTTGCTCATGTGATGGCCAAAGCCAGTAGGCACGCCTTTTGTGAACTGGGGGAGCTGTTTTCAGTCAGTGCACGTAGGCGCCCGTTCAGGTCGAAGTGACGAGGAGTGAAGGAGGCAGACGCAAATTATGTCAGTTGACAACTGTGACATAATGTTACTGCAGCACATTGCAGATGGGGTGAGGGCCCTGCGGGGAGGGTGAGCGGAGGAGAGGGCAGTGGGTCCTTGGCTAGAGAGCATTAAATGTGTCCACAGCGGGCGTGTTTTATTTGAGCGGAAGGAGAAAATCGTGCCTCGTCACACTAAGGTTTGTGCAGTCGACACAGCTCTACATCCTACCGTGAGCAATAAAATACATTACTAACTATGTATGGACAAGTGAGTGAATTTGAGAATGGGTCAATGGGGGATGAATAGGTGCATGCTTACAGATATGAATGATTAGCTTTAAGGACAGATGTGGGAGTAACTGCATGAAGGGAATAAGAGACATTTGCAATTATCCGTCTGAGCTACTGGTGTCCTAAACCCTCTGCTTTAGCAGCTTAAGCGAGGTGGTGGTGACTCTAGAAACGATTAGTTATTCATGAGCTTGTTCTGTATGCAGCCAAAAACTCTTAAAAAGCGGCAAGGGCTGCAAAGATACTCATAGAAGGCCCAGAGTAAAATGATAAAGGGGGGGGGGGCGGCAGTAAGGAAGAGTGCAAGGAAGGACATATGAAAAGAAGGAAGTAACTATGATAAGAAGGAAGGGTCAGAAAGATAGATGCAAAGGTGAAATGAGTGACGTAAAGCAACATTTGAATCTGTGGGCGAAAGAAAGAATGGCTGGAATGATGATAGGCTGGATGGGTGGAAATCTGGATGGAAGGGTGAAAGAATGGGTGGATTGATAAGGAGAGTGAAATGATGGATGGATGAAAAAGCATGAATGCAGAAGTCTGGGTGAAAGGATGGAAACATGGATGGAAGACTAATGATGAAAGGCTGGATAGATACTATGGTAAAGGAAGGGTAGAAAAATGGCGAAGGGATGGATGGCACAATGAAAAGATGGATAGATTTATAGATGGGGTAAACAGTCATAATATCGATTCCAAAATATAAAATGGACATAATATCGAAGTAAAAATATAGAATGGACAAAATATCGAATGGACACAATATAGTGGTTAAAAATATCGAATTTAAGGTAAGTAATATCGATTTTCAAAATATAGAAGTGAAAATATCGAAGTATACAATATAGGCAATAAATATATCGATGTTTTAATAATATCAATTTTTTTAAAGTGTTTTGTATGTTAGTATATGTGTGAAAAGTGTATATTAATTTTTGTAATGTATGTTTAATGTATTTTAAGTAATGAGTTTTATGTTATTTAATTTTTGCGTAATTTAATTCTGTAGCGGGTTGTGGGTTTATAGGGGAATAGAGTGGGAAGTAATTTAATTATATTAAATTAAATATTAATATTTAGCAATTATTATTAATTTTGAATTAAATTTAGCTTTTTAGTTCTGTAGCGGGTTGTGGGTTTATAGGGGAATAGGGTGGGAAGTAAATTAATTGTAATTAATTAAATATTTTTATTTATTTATTGGTATTCATTTTGAATTTATTTTTATTTTTTAATTGGTAATTAATTTTTATTAATTTCCAATTAATTTGTATTAATTGATTAATTGTTAATTATGTTAATTTTCTAAATGTATTTTCTGTAGCGGGTTGTGGGTTTGTAGGGGAATAGGGTGGTAAGTAATTTAATTGTAATTAAGTAAATACTTTTTTCATTTATTTGTATTGATTTTAAATTTATTGTTAATTAATTTTAATTGGTAATTAATTTCTAATAATTGGCAATTAATTTTTTATTAATTGGTCATTATTTTGTATTAATTAAATATTTGATAATTATGATAATTGTATTAATGTATTTTCTGTAGTGGGATGTGGGTTTATAGGGGAATAGGGTGGGAAGTAATGTAATTGTAATTAATTACATATTAAAAATACTTTTTGTGTATTGATAATTAATTTACTGTTAATTTTTAATTGGTATACATTTTTATAATGAATTAGTTTTTGTTATTGAAAATTAATTAGTTGGTAAATAATTATGAATAGGTTATTAATTTTTAATAACTAATATGTAGTTGTATTTCTAATTAATTATTACATAATAATAATTTGGTTATTAATTACAATTAATGTTTTATTGGTATTGATATTTAATGTATTTTTAATAATATATTAAATCATTACTTTCCCTACTGTTAAACTCACTGGAGTGGGAATAGTAATTTTCACCCTCCCGCTATCCAACGCTTTCCCTACTGTTGCACTCTCTGGAGTGGGAATAGTATTTTTTACCCCTACGCTATCCAACGCTTTCCCTACTGTTGCACTCTCTGGAGTGGGAATAGTAATTTTTACCCCTACGCTAATCAAAGCTTTCCCTAGTGTTGCACTATCTGGAATGGGAATAGTAATTTTCACACTCCCGCTATCCAACGCTTTCCCTACTGTTGCACTCTCTGGAGTGGGAATAGTATTTTTTACCCCTACGCTATCCAGCGCTTTCCCTACTGTTGCACTCTCTGGAGTGGAAATAGTAATTTTTACCCTTCCAATATCCAACGCTTTCCCTACTGTTGCACTCTCTGGAGTGGAAATAGTAATTTTTACCCCTACGCTATCCAACGCTTTCCCTACTGTTGCACGCTCTGGAGTTGGAATAGTAATTTTTACCCTCCCGCTATCCAACGCTTTCCCTACTGTTGCACTGTCTGGAGTGGAATAGTAATTTTTACCCTTATGCTATCCAACGCTTTCCCTACTGTTGCACTCACTGGAGTGGGAATAGTATTTTTTACCCCTACGCTATCCAACGCTTTCCCTACTGTTGCACTCTCTGGAGTGGGAATAGTAATTTTTACCCCTACGCTATCCAACGCTTTCCCTACTGTTGCACTCTCTGGAGTGGGAATAGTATATTTTACCCCTACGCTATCCAACGCTTTCCCTACTGTTGCACTCACTGGAGTGGGAATAGTATTTTTTACCCTCCCGCTATCCAACGCTTTCCCTACTGTTGCACTCTCTGGAGTGGGAATAGTAATTTTTACCCTTACGCTATCCAACGCTTTCCCTACTGTTGCACTCACTGGAGTGGTAATATTATTTTTTACCCCTACGCTATCCAACGCTTTCCCTACTGTTGCACTCTCTGGAGTGGGAATAGTAATTTTTACCCCTACGCTATCCAACGCTTTCCCTACTGTCGCACTCTCTGGAGTGGGAATAGTATTTTTTACCCCTACGCTATCCAACGCTTTCCCTACTGTTGCACTCACTGGAGTGGGAATAGTATTTTTTACCCCTACGCTATCCAACGCTTTCCCTACTGTTGCACTCACTGGAGTGGTAATATTAAATGTTACCCTCCTGCTATCCTCCGGTAAAATATTGTACATATTTTATTAATAACTTAAATTAATTATATCTTAATTTTAAGGTTATTTGAGTATTTTTAAGTATGTTTTAATTAATTATATTTATTATTTCATTAATTTTAAATTATTTTTAAGACATTTAAAAAAATTCAATATTTTGACTGACTATATTTTTTACAGACTATATTTTGGATTCGATATTTTTGTACTCACCTGTTTGTAGATAGGAATTCGATATTTTGGCATTCTATATTTTGGTGACTATATTTTGGTAAGTCTATATTTTGTCATTCTATATTATGTCAGTGATCCTATAGATGGATATAAGGCATTAAGGATGGACAGGTGAGCGGAAGAAAGGATGAAGGGACCTCTACTAGGGTGGGCAGGGCTTGGTCACCCATTGATTCGAAGTCTGAGGTATTTTAATTTTGTGGGCACTCTCTTGATTTTGCCAATGCTTGTTTGCTTTTATCAGAAAACCATTTACATACTAGGAATATTTAGCCCAATGGTAAAAGTGAAACTAGACATCTCTGGGATGCAACCTGTTGTTGAAAAAAAAAGCTAGAACTGGCTGAAACTCGCACACCTGACCTAGGCAGCGATCCGTAGTCTCACTGGTTCAGTAAACATACACCGTTAATTGCCATTTTAATTCACGCCAAGGGAGTGACCAAGCTTCAAATTTATAGTCAGTTCTCCAAACGCGTAAAACAGTAGAGAAGCCGTAATTGAACGCATCTGCGTTTTGTTGCGTTAGAATAAAAATGTAGCTCATAATCCCCACCTGTTTGCGTAATAACTCTTTCTTTTCTTAGACGTCCTACCGCGGCCAATGTGAGGTAAATGTCAAATAGTAATTGTTATTTTTTTTTTATTCTCTGCTACTCAAGCTAACAAGCAATCGTAAGGCTAGTAAATCAGAGGACTAACGCGCAATGCTTTCAGGGATTGCATGTTTGTAATGGATGGTAAGTGAATCTGACACGTTCTGTTATGTAGAGAAAAGACAGCTCGTGTATGTCGGATTGAGCAGGGATGAGGCCAAACACAATCGCAAGTGGCCCAAATAAGCACTCCCGGGGGGCTGAAATTATGGATGTAATAATTGCCATAAAGGTGAAAGTGAAACATTACGAAGTCTCTTAGGCATGCACAGTAAGTGGCAGAGCTGGCAGGAACAGAGAGACCAGTATGAAACTGTGCCCAGAGAGACCCAGGGAACAACGGTCCTCCGAGAGGGGGGGGGAATTGACCGAAGAGTTGCTGAACTTGAAAAAACCTCTTGGGGGCCATCTTGATGCCTGCCCGAAAACCCGGGATGGCATGCGGTTGACAATAAAGAGTACAGGGTGACTAGCAATTGGAGCAGGGCTGGGGAATGGATCCGGAGTGGGAACCTGGTAGCCAGAGGTCTGGCTGGGCAGTGTGGCTGGCAGAATAGCGCTGTGTAAGCTCAAGGGGCGGGGGAGGATGCTGAGAGGGGGCCCGTAAGCGTGAACAGGAAAAAGGCTAATGATTAGCCGGGAACGTGCATTCCCCAGGAGTGTAGTAAAGGAAAAGGGGAATAAATGCCCGTAGTGATGCGCAACTGATCGCCAGAGAGGAATGCGCACAGGTGACAGCTTATTGAATACCGTGGCGTGGAAACTGAGGCATATGTCCACCCGACAGGAAGGAGCAACGAGGGGATAGCTTTTAAAACAAGCATTTGCCACGCGGCCAGGCCGCAATATAAAATAATATAAATATTTTTTTTAACGGGTGTTATGCGAACGCGTGCGCGCAACGAGAAAAAGTGCTATGCACGTCGCCCGCGTGCTTGTGCGTGTGAGGGTGAGCTGATCGCCGCTTTGGAAGCACTTCCAAAAGCGGCTTCTAAATATCTGGGCCGAGATCAGCGCATGCGCTGGATCGGGCCGAGACCTAAAAACTAGGAGTGGCCAGTTATATCACTAAGTTGGACCTTACCAAAGGCTACTGCAAGTGCCTTTAAGGGAAGAGGATAGAAAGAAAAAGGCCTTTTCGACCCCGGATGGGCTCTATGAATTTACGGTGCTCCCATTTGGGCTACACTGGGCCCCAGCAACATTTCAGCGACTCAGTGTTGCAAAATCACTACTCCTTCTCATCGGCATACCTTGATGACATCGTAGTTTTTAGCCCAGACTGGAAGACCCACGTGAAACACCTCCAAATCATCCTACATGTCATCCTTTTTGGGGTTCCCGAGTAAAACAACGCTACCATCCTGCTCCTTAGAAATTCTGGAGGGAGAACTCCTGGTAATCGACGAAGGAGTCATCAGGAGACGGGGAAACCAGGAGGAGGCGTACCGGCTGCATACTGGCTACACGTAGGAGACGAGTGCTCTATGAAATAAAACCTACTTTAACTTGCCCTATTGTCCCGCGCCTTACTTCAGAAACGCTACAAACATACATACTAAATCAACATGAATGAAAAGAGTAAAAGTAGAAAAAAGAAAAAATCATGCTGCCTAAACATGGTGGGCATAAGCCTGCAATAAAAACTTACATTAACCGTAGCAGCATGTGCGTTTTTTTATTACAGGGTCAGGCAATTAAACCAGTAAAGACCGTTCTATGAGTGCATGTCAAGGACTATCTTAGTACACACCATATACACCATGTACACCATGGTTTTGTTTTTCAAAAGGTGTAATGCCCCCCAGTTTCATAGCAATCCACTGTCAACTTTTTTAGTGTAGTCATTAGACAGTTGTCAACAGCAGTACCTCCTTTATAGTGCAGATGTCTGCAATAGTCTTAAACTGGGAAGAGGTTGACGGAACCCCTGGTGCAAGCATTAGAAGGCTTCCCCTTCAGTTTCTCTGGTGAAGGTAGAATCTGCATCGCTTCTGCTTCAACCCCACGCCCACCAATCAGTGACATCTGTGTGCCATACAGTGTTCTGACATTACAAACCCGACAAGAGCGGCTATAAGGAGTAGGTGTGCTGCTCCAACCGTGCCTAGTGGGGATCCCTCCACCTAGGTGGCACCCTCAAGTATGAGGGAGAAATCCCTAGAAAGAGGGGAATCTCCCTTTTCCAGTAATGCCTTGGATCCACCAGCAGGAACACACTTACATGTGGGATGTTTTATTTTTGGGGAAGCAACCCTCTGACAAGTTCACTTAGAAGATTGTAAGCAAGAACCTCCAAAGAGCCCAGAGCACTGAATTGAATTCCATCGAACTGCTTGTAGGAAGGTGGATATCTGACTATATGGTTACCCCAACTTTTTGCCTAGTGTTTAGCTGGTTTTCGACTTAGTTGGCCTGGGATCCTGCTATTCAGGGCCCCAGGCTATCTGCTCTCGCTGTAAAATGGACTCCATCTACTTTAGGTACATACCTAATTGGGGATTGGGTCACCTTTGTGAGCCCCTGTATAGTGTACCATAGGTACCCAGGGCATAGGTGCATCCAAGGCCTACCAGGGGCTGCAGCATGTATTATGCCACCCCTGGCTGGCCATCCAAACTGACACCACAGGCTGATCACTCAGCTTAGGCAAGGTGGTGTAAACAGCCCTTGCTTAGATATAGTATACCTATATCTACCCTTATATATAGACACATATATACCTATAAGTCACTCCTATGGCAGGCCTTGACAATCCTGAAGGCAGAGTGCTTGGTTTTATGTGAGAGGGTGCTCTAGCATGAGCTGAGCCCTTCTGCAGCTTTCGGAACCATGTACTTATAGCTGTTCTATGATATAGCCATACCATATACTCTTAAGTACATTATAATCCTCGCGGTTAATGCTAACTTTGGTTTGGCTTAATCAAAACATGTTGTGTAAGGTGTCAAACACTTTGGAATACTACCCCCCCGCCAGTTCGGGCGGCGGGGGTAGCATTCCACCCTTCTAGAGGGAGAAGGCATGTAGTTACTGCTTTACCCGGTTAAAGTTAAACAGAGCCTCAGCATCACAAAAGGGATGCTGCTGCCACAGACACGAGTCTGACCTCCTGCAGCTGGATGAAACTCCGGCAAGGGAGGCCTGGACAATAGGTTTCCTGTCGAGGGAGGTACCAGCACCTCCCCAGACAGGCAGATGTGTATTGGAACATGGAGGGCTACATCAGCAGATGCTTTTTGAGACACTACCTCCCCAGATAGCCTGCAGTGTATTGGGGCAGGGTGGGTTCAATGGAAAGATGCTTTTCCAGAGACTGCCTGGGGCACACAAGGTGCTCCATGCATAGCCTGGTTCAAACCAGTTGCTGGGGCACTCCAGCCCCAGCTCTGGTGCAAAACTGGACAAAGTGAAAGGTGTGTTACCATCCCCTTCCCAGGTTCCACCCAAAGGAGGGACCTAGCAGGTAATCCAGCCCTTCAGTTTAATATAAAGATAGGAGCTGTGTCTAGAGACATTAGATTATTCTGGACTGAAACTCTGAAACAAAACTCTTGGTCCTTCAACGTTCTATTCCGACTAGAAGACTGAAGACATCTCCCTTGTGGTCAAGGAGTGACCACCCTGTGCAAACAGGCACCACCAGTAACTTGCTGGTTTGCATTGTCAATGCTCCCGCCTGAACTCGAAGACTCAGCGACTTAGGATCTAGACTTCCAGAATTCTCCGACTCAGATGCACATCCACAGCAAAGCTGAGACCCGTGGCGGACACAAGAGACGTGGGACCGGACACCCTGGACTACCTACTCTTTGCTAAACCATGCAGCTTCTGAGGTATCTTTGAAGTTGTGCATTGGGGTTTGAGAAGCCCCAGACCCGAGCAGCATTTTCACTGAAGCTCAGCCCTCCACACTCCATGACTGCCGCGTGGGGCCTGCTCCTGCATTTCAGCTCAACGCATCATCCCGGTTGCTAGCCCGTTGGCTAGTGAGCCCTCCGAAGACTTCCATTTGAAAATACACCATTTCCCTGGTTGCTCTAGGCTTGCTCCAGCTTCCATGTGAAGGAGAAGTTCCACAGACCTAGCTGGTCTGAACTGAAGCCAATCTTCCTTTCCTGCATGGATTGCGTTTGCCAAGGCTTGTTGGATCCAATCTAGATACCGACACTGCAGTCAACAAGATCGTTCTTGGGACAGCTGGAATCCAGCTCCTGGTCATCATTGACGCCTCCTGGTCCTCGTGGCTACAGAGACAAGCTTCACCTTCTTCACCTGAATCAGCTCAACATCGCCTGGTTCCTTCCTGCTGCCTTCCTGGTCACTGGCTAGTGACCCAGACTCTGTCCCCTCTACTTTCAGGTTCTTTACATCTTCGATCCACCCTTGGATCCACCCGGACACTTTTCTCCTGGTCGCCTGCAGCACTTTCTTGAAGCTCTCCATAGGAAACAGCGACAAAACCAGGTACGAAAGAACACCTATACACCCGGCTTCCCTGGGTGAGGTAATTCGAGTACTCCAGTGCTCCCGTGAGTGTTGACTCTCGAAGTGTCCTAGTTTAAAAGGGTTTTACCATAGTCCATCCAGAAGTGTCCTTAATCTACTACTTTGTAACTTTTACGTTCCCATTATAACTCTATGGTAAATCGAGACTGGGTTTAGACACTGCACACGTCTCCCGTGGGCCTCCTACTTCCAATCCCTTGGTTGTTCAGTGTAGCCCCAGCGATTCCCTAGGTTCTGGGCCTATTCACTATTCCTGAAGTGGTTAATATATGGTTCCTGAGGTCCCTAGGGCAGAATTGTATTTGTGCAACTTAAAGTATGCTTATTGAGTAACTCGTACTGTGTCTCGATCTCTGACCTCATAAAGAGTTCAGAGGGGTTGTGTAATAAATACATATATATTTTGTATATACCTTGTGTGGTGTCCTTTCATTTGGTATTCAAGGGATTATAATTAGTAAAACAGCTTGCTTCACATGCTCTCTGAAGTTTTAGCCTAAGACTGCTGGTCCATGCTGTAGGAAGGTGGATATCTGACTACATGGTTACCCCAACTTTTTGTCTAGTGTTTAGCTGGTTTTTGACTTAGTTGGCCTTGAATACTGCTATTCAGGGCCCCAGTCTATCTGCTCTCACTGTAAAATGGACTCCATGTACTGTAGGTACATATCCAATTGGGTATTGGGTCACCTTGTGAGCCCCTGTATAGTGTACCATAGGTACCCAGGGCATAGGTGCATCCAACGGTACAAAAGGGGGTGGTGATGGACGGAAGCTTGTTTCCGGTCCAGGGAAGGCATGGCTTGGCAAGCAAGCCGGGCTGAAGACGGCTGGAATGCCAGAAACCGGTCCTCGGAAGCTTGTTTCCGGTCCAGGGAAGGCATGGCTTGGCAGTTCGGGCTGGACTGTTCCCATGAGGCACAGGGTCAGACTGATTTGCATATAGCCATGTCTGAACTGGGGTGGCAGAGTGGGCTAAAGAACGGTGATGGATTAAACCCAGATCTTTTGACTGGGTGTGAGTGTTTGATTGATTCAGATGCCCCGTCCATTACCACCCCCTTTTGTACCGCTTTTGGCCACCATAAGTGTGGCAGGGTATGCTCAGACGTGATTCCCTTGCTCACTTTGCCACTGGATTCGAGCAAGCCGGGCTGAAGACGGATGGAATGCCAGAAACCGGTCCTCGGAAGCTTGTTTCCGGTCTAGGGAAGGCATGGCTTGGCAGTTCGGGCTGGACTGTTCCCATGGGGCACAGGGTCAGACTGATTTGCATATAGCCATGTCTGAACTGGGATGGCAGAGTGGGCTAAAGAACGGTGTAGGATTAAACCCAGATCTTTTGACTGGGCGTGAGTGTTTGATTGGTTCAGATGCTCCGTCCATTACCGCCCCCTTTTGTACCGCTTATGGCCGCCATAAGTGTGGCAGGGTATGCTCAGCCGTGAGTCCCTTGCTCACTTTGCCACTGAATTCAAGCAAGCCGGGCTGAAGACGGCTAGAATGCCAGAAACCGGTCCTCGGAAGCTTGTTTCCGGTCCAGGGAAGGCATGGCTTGGCAGTTCGGGCTAGACTGTTCCCATGAGGCACAGGGTCAGACTGATTTGCATATAGCCATGTCTGAACTGGGGTGGCAGAGTGGGCTAAAGAACGGTGATGGATTAAACCCAGATCTTTTGACTGGGTGTGAGTGTTTGATTGGTTCAGATGCTCCGTCCATTACCACCCCCTTTTGTACCGCTTTTGGCCGCCATAAGTGTGGCAGGGTATGCTCAGACGTGAGTCCCTTGCTCACTTTGCAACTGGATTCAAGCAAGCTGGGCTGAAGACGGCTGGAATGCCAGAAACCGGTCCTCGGAAGCTTGTTTCCGGTCCAGGGAAGGCATGGCTTGGCAGTTCGGGCTGGACTGTTCCCATGAGGCACAGGGTCAGACTGATTTGCATATAGCCATGTCTGAACTGGGGTGGCAGAGTGGGCTAAGGAACGGTGATGGATTAAACCCAGATCTTTTGACTCGGTGTGAGTGTTTGATTGATTCAGATGCTCCGTCCATTACCACCCCCTTTTGTACCGCTTTTGGCCGCCATAAGTGTGGCAGGGTATATTCAGACGTGAGTACCTTGCTCACTTTGCAACTGGATTCAAGCAAGCTGGGCTGAAGACGGCTGGAATGCCAGAAACCGGTCCTCGGAAGCTTGTTTCCGGTCCAGGGAAGGCATGGCTTGGCAGTTCGGGCTGGACTGTTCCCATGAGGCACAGGGTCAGACTGATTTGCATATAGCCATATCTGAACTGGGGTGGCAGAGTGGGCTAAAGAACGGTGATGGATTAAACCCAGATCTTTTGACTGGGTGTGAGTGTTTGATTGGTTCAGATGCTCCGTCCATTACCACCCCCTTTTGTACCGCTTTTGGCCGCCATAAGTGTGGCAGGGTATGCTCAGACGTGAGTCCCTTGCTCACTTTGCCACTGGATTCAAGCAAGCCGGGCTGAAGACGGCTGGAATGCCAGAAACCGGTCCTCGGAAGCTTGTTTCCGGTCCAGGGAAGGCATGGCTAGGCAGTTCGGGCTGGACTGTTCCCATGAGGCACAGGGTCAGACTGATTTGCATAAAGCCATGTCTGAACTGGGGTGGCAGAGTGGGCTAAAGAACGGTGATGGATTAAACCCAGATCTTTTGACTGGGTGTGAGTGTTTGATTGGTTCAGATGCTCCGTCCATTACCACCCCCTTTTGTACCGATAGGTGCATCCAAGGCCTACCAGGGGCTGCAGCATGTATTATGCCACCCCTGGCTGGCCATCCAAACTGACACAACTGGCTGATCAGTCAGCTGGGGTAAGGTTGTGTAATCACCCCTTACTTAGGTATAGTATTCCTATACCTACCATTATATATAGACACATATATACCTATAAGTCACTCCTATGGCAGGCCTTGACAATCCTGAAGGCAGAGTGCTTGATTTTATGTGAGATGGTGCTCTAGCATGAGCTGAGCATGTCTGCCGCTTTCGGAACCATGTCCTTATAGCTGTTCTATGATATAGCCATACCATATACTCTTAAGTGCATTATAATCCTCGTGGTTAATGCTAACTTTGGTTTGGCTTCATCAAAACATGTCGTGTAAGGTGTCATACACTTTGGAATACTACCCCCCCGCCAGTCCTGGCGGCGGGGGTAGCAGTCCACCCTTCTAGAGGGAGAAGACATATAGCTGTAGCTTTACCTGGTTAAAGTTAAAATTAAGCCATCGTAATCATGAATAGCGAGATGTATAATGCTAAAGTCATGGAACATATCACGGATATCAACACCTATAGAAGATTGGACTACAACCCAACTTCAGAATATTCAAAAAACCTCAAATCCATAATTGATACAGCATTCACGAACGGCACCATAAACGAGAGGACGAAGAATTTCTTGATAACCCTGCATCCCAGAAGTCCAACACTTAGACTGGTCCCTAAGATCCACAAGAACACATTTGATCCACCCATGCGACCGATCGTGTCCACACGAGGCAGTCTCCACGAACCTATCGGACAACTACTGGATAGATACATGCAACCCACGGTACAGACAATGCAAACATACATCAAAGACACGTCTCAATTTCTTCTAAAACTCCAGAAGGTGACCCTGAACCCCTCAGAAAACATCATCCTATGCACTGCAGACGTACGGAGTCTGTATACTAGCATACCTCACGACATGGGCATTGAAGCGATGGAAGCAGCCCTCCTTCAAACTGAATTGGATCGAGACCTCCAAACTTTCCTTATGGAACTGATGTACTTTATACTATATCATAGTTACTTCAAAATAGACAACACCTGGTACCAACAACTCACCGGGATGGCAATGGGCAATTCGGCAGCGCCCGTGTATGCTAACATCTTCATGCAGTGGTATGAGAACCAACACATTCTATCTAACAAGGAATGGACTGACAACCTGAAAATGATCGTGAGATACATCGATGATCTCTTCATCGTTTGGACTAACACCGAAGAGAAACTCATCAATGCTCTGATGAAGTTCAATGACATCGACCAACGCATCCAACTGACATGGGTCACATCCAATACTGAAGTCAATTTCCTGGATGTTAAAGTGACAAGAACCCCCATGGGATTCACAACGGACCTTTACGTGAAACCTACGGATAGAAATAACATGCTGCTACACTCTAGTTTTCATGAACCAAACCTAATCAACAATTTACCATTCTCCCAAATGGCGAGAGTGAAGAGAATAACATCGGATGAAACCACTTTGGAGGTACGACTACAAGAAATGACTAGCAAGTTTCTAGCAAGAGGGTATCCGCCATCTGTGGTCAATCAAGCTAGACAGAGAATTGACAACATCAACAGAACCACCTTACTCACTTACAAACCACAAACAGAACAGTCACGGATAGTGGCGGTATCAAAATTTTCAACAGCCAGCAAAAGATACAAACAAATCATTCGCAAACATTGGTCAATTCTGAATCTTGAACCTGATTTTAAACAATCATTTAGCCAACCACCACTTTTTGCTTTCAGCAGAGCTAAGAACCTGGGAGAAATCCTACAAAACCCCAGCACGGACAAGACCACTTACTCTGGTACTAGACCGTGCCTCAACTGCGGTCACTGTAATAACATCATCAGAGGCAGTAGCATAAACCACCCATCCAAAGGCCATCGAATCAAACTCAAGGTTAATGCAACTTGTGAATCAAGCAACCTAATATACGGGATACGTTGCCCGTGTGGCAAGATGTATGTGGGCAAGACTGAGCGCCGCATCAAAGTGCGCTTAACTGAACATAAGTCAAACATCAGACTAAAAAATATCAAATCAGCCTTATCACTGCACTTCACGGAAGAGAAACATAACATTTCACAGATCAAATTCATTGTGTTGGAAACTGTTCCTAAAATTGAAGGTCGTGACAATTCCAGCCATCTACTCCGCAGAGAAAATCAATGGATCCAGAAACTGTCAACCCAGAAGCCAATGGGCTTGAATGAGAGAATTGAACTTGCATGTTACCTGTAATTAATTGCTCCTATGATCATTTATTGTGCCTATTGCGTTGGTATATTTCACACAGGACACTCATCACACTCATCCCTAACTAACATTAGGCTTAAGGTCTAACACTCGTTGATACCATCCACCACTACGGTGGCGCAACAGACTAATCTCTCAACCTCACACTCCCCACATGCAACACACAGTGGATCGAGTCCTTTGATTTTAATTTCATTTTTTTATTTTTTTATTTTTTTTTGCGTAGCATACTCCAGATTATATTGCCAACTGGTAAACATGAGTTCGTGCTAAATTGTTTTACCTTTTGGAGTGGGCATCTAGCTGCAGATGGATATCTACCCTCGCTTCAGCGAGTGGAACCACCCAACTACGTTTAGTCTTTTTTCTATCCTTTTTGTCATGTGACTACCCACATGACCAGATAACTCTCTGTTTGAATAGGGAAGCGCGTCTTCTTCGTGCCGCATTTACCGAAGTGAGCACTGGATTATTTACACCCGGAATCTAACTATTCAGGTTAGTCTTATCCCAACGTTTTTCTCACTGACCATCCCTCTAATAACGCTTTTAGACCGCGCAGACCGCACTAATAGTAAACCAGTCCCTTTACTTTCCTTCTAGACTTCGAACCTCTGATTTGGAAAGGCATGTAAGTGACACTGACACACTGTTCTTTATTTGAATGTTTTCTGTTGCAATAACCTGTCTTTGGTACAACGAAGTCCAACCAATTTAACAACTGACTAGTACATTACATTTTTAGCCTAATGCTAATGAGTTAACCATGTTGCTTTAACTGTTTGTTTACCCGTTTTTAATCATATATTAACAGTCACTCATCATATATCTTTTGTAGTGTCGTCTCCCTGATGAAGGGCATGAATCTAATGCCCGAAATGCATTGGTGATTTTGAAATGGACATTGCCTGATATTATCAAATTGTTTGCAAAAATAATCAAAAAAGACTTTAAATGTCAATCATGAAATAAAATGAACATTTGAGAAAAACCTCAAACTGGAAGTCTTCCTCATTCAGAAGACGATTTAACGAGTGCCCACGGGGGATGATTCTAGATTGTTCTAGTCTCACTATCTCAGTAAAGTTAAACAGAGCCTCAGCATCACAAAATGGATGCAGCTGCCACAGACACGAGTCTGACCTCCTGCTGGTGGACGAAACTCCGGCAGGGGAGGCCTGGACAATAGGTTTCCTGCCTCCCCAGACAGTTTAAAGTGTATTGGGGCAGGGTTTGTTAAAATAAATGAGACACTGCCTGGGGCACACAGGTGCTGCATGCATAGCCTGTTTGAAACCAATTGCTGGGGCACTCCAGCCCCAGCTCTGGCATGAAACTGGACAAAGGGAAAGGGGTGTAACCACCCCCTTCCGAGGTTCCACCCATAGGAGGTACCTAGCAGGTAATCCAGCCCCTTAGATTAGTATAAAGCTAGGAGCTGTGTCTAGAGACATTAGATTATCCTGGAAAGAAACTCTGAAATGAACTCTTGGACCTTCGATGTTCCATTTCGACTGGAAGACTGAAGACATCTACCTTGTGGTCAAGGAGTGACCACCCTGTGCAAACAGGCACCATCAGTGACTTGCTGGTTTCGTTTGTCGATGCTCCCGCCGGAACCCGAAGACTTAGCGATGCAGCCTCTAGACTTCCAGACTTCTCTGACTCCGACCCATATCCACAGCAAAGCTGAGACCCGTGGCGGACACGAGAGATGTGGGACTGGACACCCTGCAGTACCTGATATTTGCTAACTGTGCAGCTTCCGAGGTGTCCTCGAAGTTGTGAATTGGGGTTTGAGAAGCCCCCACCCCGAGCAGTAAGTGCACCGAAGCTCAGCCGTCCAGACTCCACTAGTGCTGCGTGGGGCCTGTGCCTGCATTTCTCCTCGATGCGTCTTCGCGGTTGCTAGTCCATTGGCTAGTGGCCCTCCTGAAGACATCCTTTTGAATCAATACTACTTGCCTCGTTGCTCTGGGCTTGCTCCTGCTTTCCTGTAAAGGGGAAGCTCCCCAGACCTTGCTGGTCTGAACAGAAGCCGATCTTCCCTTCCTGCATGGGTTGCCTTTGCCAAGGCTTGTTGACTCCGATCCGGAAGACGACACCGCCAACAGCGAGATCCTTTATGGGATAGTCCGTATCCAGCTCCTGGTCATCGTCGATGCCTCCTGGCCCACGTGGCTGCAGAGACAAGCTTCACCTCATCACCTGATTGCATCTCGACGTCGCCTGGTTTCTTTCTGGTTCCTTCCTGGTCACTGGCTAGTGACCCAGAGTCTGTCCCCTCTGCTTTCAGGTTCTTCACTTCTCCAATCCATCCTTGGATCCACCCGGACATCTTCCTCCTGGTCGCCTGCAGCATTTTCTTGCAGCTCTCCATAGGATTCGACGACGAAACCGACACAAAAGAACGCCTATGCAGCCGGCTTCCCTGGGTGAGGTAACTCGAGTACTCCGGTGCTTCCGTGGGTAACAACTATCCAAGTGTCCTAGATTAACTGGGTTTTCCCTTAGTCCACCAGGAAGTGTCCGAAATCA
Organism: Lissotriton helveticus; assembly: GCF_964261635.1. Lineage (NCBI taxonomy): Eukaryota > Metazoa > Chordata > Amphibia > Caudata > Salamandridae > Lissotriton > Lissotriton helveticus. The sequence goes on from NC_136057.1 coordinate 1,506,355,185, forward strand.
ACTACTTTGTAAACTTTACGTTCCCATTGAAAGTCTATGGTAACCCGCGTGTGTGTTTAGACACTGCACGCGCATCCTGTGGGACTCCTGCTTACTAACCTTTGGTTATTCAGTGTAGCCCCAACGATTTCCTAGACCCTGGGCCTACTCACCTTTCCTGAAGTGGCTCTTATACCACTTATTTAGTATATGGTTCGTGAGGCCCCTAGGGCAGAATTGTATTTGTGCAACTTGTAGTATGCTTATTGAGTAACTTGTGCTGTATCTCTAACTCTGAACTCATAAAGAGTGCTGAGGGGTTGTGTTAGTAATAAATACATATATATTTGATGTATACCTTGTGTGGTGTCCTTTCATTTGGTATTCAAGGGATTATTGTTGGTAAAACAATTGGCTTCACATGCTCTGTGAAGTCTTAGCCTAAGACTGCTTTGTCCATGCTACCGCTAGGATAGCTGATCTGTAAGGTTGACTTTACAACCACCATCATAAGAGTCGTTTAGACTGGTGCAAGGTGCCCACTAGAATAGTGGACATCATATACCAGGCTAACTTCTCACATTGGTGTGCAGAGGTTGGGATAAGAGCTTGCTGTTGTTTTACCATATAATCTTAAGATATCATTTGAAAGATCACATTAAGGTACCTAGAGGTACATGTAAATCAAGTCTTAGAATACTTAAGTACTACTGAACTTAGTTGTTGTAGAGCAAAGGGCCTAGCACACCCTGTCTACAACTCCGAGAGAGGTTCTTGTAGATAACACTTAGTGTAGATAGGTGCACATACCACACCTCACTAGAAATGTCCTTGGGTGGAGAGCCTAGTGTGCCTCCCCCCACAGAAGTTGACCCTTCCAGGGTCCCTTCTAGATATGACACATTTACCTTCCATGAGCTGAGAAGCTTATGTACAACTAGAAAGGTGAGACATTCAAACCCTACTCTTAAGCACCTGATAGAGATGCTAGAGGAGTATGATGTAGCTAAAGCATCTAACCCAGGTCCACCAGGCAGTACAGAGGAGGATTGTCCCTAAACAGATGATCTCCCTAGTGAAAACCAGGGAGATGCTGATGCTGAAGTGGATACCATCCAGGTGCAACTTAGAGAACTGAACCAGGTTGACCTAGGACTACCTAGGACTGGAGAAGGAAGGATCCAATCCAGACCCCTAGGTAGGCCTAACACTAAGCCCAGAAGGAGAAGATCACTTTCCAGTGGTTCCAACCATTCTGAGGACTCAATAGGGTCCAGTGCCTCAGCTCTCAGGAGAATGAATTCCCCTGAGAGAAGAGAACATAAAGCTAGGATGAGGGAAACCAATCTTAGGATCAAGAGGCAAGAAATTGCCCTTTGCTAAAGAGACCCTGGCTCTTGAGAGAGAGAAAATGTTGTGTGGGCTAGAACCCACTGGCGGCAGCAATATCCCTAGAAGTAGGGAAAGGTCATATGACCATAGAAACCTAAGTATGATTGTCCCTCCCTACCAAAGTGGGGATGACATTCACAAGTGGATAACTCCTTTGGAGAGGGCCTGTAAAGTACAACAGGTACCCCAGAGTCAGTGGGCAGCTTTACTAAGGCTCTCCTTTTCAGACAAAGGCAGAGATAGGCTCCTCACAATTAGTTATGAGGATGCTGATAACTACACTGTCCTGAAGAGTGCTCTAATAGATGGGTTTGGTTTAACCACTGAGCTGTATAGGTTGCTGTTCAGAGACACCCAGAAGACACAGACTCAGGACTGGGCTGATTTTGTAGACAGTGCTACTAAGGCTCTGGAGGGCAGGTTTTCGGGCAGCAAAGTCCATGACTATACGGGATCGTATAATTTGATTATGAGGGAGCAGATCCTTAATAATTGTCAAAACCAGCTTCTACACCAGCACCTGGTGGACTCTGTTCTGACCTCTCCCCAGGAATTGGGTAAGAAGGCAGACAAATGGGTCAGAACCAGGATTATGCCTAAAAATCAGGGTGGTGACCAGAAGAAAGATTCTACCAATACTCAAGAGAAAGGTGGGGATAAATCTAAGGACAAATCCACTACAGGGCCTCAAAACTCCTCTGAGGGGAGTGGGGCCCAAACTCCTTCCTCTAATATCATGAAACATTATTGCCATGTATGTAAGCAAACTGGCCAATGGAAAACTGACTGCAGTTGCCCAAAAGCGAACAATAAGCAAAATAGTCCTCCAAGTAACACTCCAAGACCTCCTGTTACTACTAGTAGTAATCCCCCAGGTGGTGGGAGTACCCCCAAAACTGTGACTGGGTATACTTGGGGAACTCAGGTGGACTCTGGACTAACCAGGTCCCCACCTACAGAAACTCTAGTCTGTGAGAATGGCATGGGGTTTGCCAACTTCACTGCTTGTCCCAAAACCTTGGGCAAGTACAGACAGGAGCCCCTCATCAATGGTCAGAAAGTTGAAGCCTATAGGGACACAGGGGCTAGCATCTCTATGGTGACTGAGAGACTAGTCCCCTCAGGACAACTTCTCCTGGGTTCTTATACCAGGTGATCAATATTGATGGAGCGCAGAAAGATCATGCCATGGCAGTAGTAAATCTCAGCTGGGGAGGTGTCACTGGCCCAAAGAGAGTGGCAGTGTCTACAAACTTGCCTGTGGATTGTCTACTGGGAAACGATCTAGAGATATCAGCCTGGGCTGAGACAGAAAAAGAAATCCATTCCAAAATGGTAGGCCTTCCTGAAAAGGTTGGTAGGGATGTGATGGTCACAGCCCAAACTCAAACAGATTTTTGTGTTGTGAAGCCTGGAACTATGGATCACTCCACTCAGACAGAGAGTATTGGGGAGGAAGAAAAGTCTCCCTCCCACCAGACATTAGGTGAGGGTCAGCCTCCTCAGGGAACTGACCCTACCCCTTGTGAAGGAACTGCCCCAGAGGTAGTCAGGCCTAGCCTGGCAGAGCCCCTGATGTCTGTGGACCCTTCCAAGGTGGGACCCAGCCTGGAGCAGCTAACCTTCCCCTCTCTACCCTGCCTCAGTGAGCCCAGGGCTGTAGAGGTCAGGGAGGCCAGGGGACCCCAAAGGGCCCCCTGTCCAAAGGAACCCCCCCATCCGCAGATTAGGGCACCAAGTCTAGCAGCCCTAGCCAGGTGAAAATTCCCAAAACTTCTAAGGGATCTCCCTTCCCCTTAGGTAGGAACAACCCCCAGATGGACTCTGTTGGGCACAGAAGTACAAAAGGGGGTGGTGATGGACGGAGCATCTGAACCAATCAAACACTCACACCCAGTCAACAGATCTGGTTTTAATCCAACACCGTTCTTAAGCCCACTTTTCCACCCCAGTTCAGACATGGCCATATGCAAATCAGTCTGACCCTGTGCCTCAAGGGAACAGTCCAGCCCGAACTGCTAAGCCATGCATTCCCTGGACCGGAAACAAGCTTCCTAGGACCGGTTTCTGGCATTCCAGCCATCTTCAGCCAGGCTTGATTGAATCCAGTGGCAAAGTGAGCAAGGGACTCACGTCTGAGCATACCCTGCCAACTTATGGTGAAGAAAGCGGTACAAAAGGGGGTGGTGATGGACGGAGCATCTGAACCAATCAAACACTCACACCCAGTCAACAGATCAGGGTTTAATCCATCACCGTTCTTAAGCCCACTCTGCCACCCCAGTTCAGACATGGCCATATGCAAATCAGTCTGACCCTGTGCCTCATGGGAACAGTCCAGCCCGAACTGCCAAGCCATGCCTTCCCCGGACCGGAAACAAGCTTCCGAGGACCGGTTTCTGGCATTCCAGCCGTCTTCAGCCAGGCTTGCTTGAATCCAGTGGCAAAGCGAGCAAGGGACTGCCACTGGATTCAAGCAAGCCGGGCATTTACAAGTATCAAAGGTACAATTTCGTCTCAGTTAAACTTAAGTTTTGGTCTTTAAGTTCCTGCTGCCTGATTGCGAGGCAGTACCTTGATCCACCTGGGCTGTGCCTTGCCCCTCCCATATTGCCGATATCCTTGGATACGCACGCGGGCGCGCGCTGGGCCAAGCGCGGGCCAAGGGCAGGCCCGTCTTTGCCCGTCATCAACAGGAGGAGGCAGGGCAGAGCCCCCCCTCTAACATTGGGAACACAACACATAAGGACAAAAGGTACTGTTTGGCCATTGAAGGGGCTTGCGGACTGTAAACAGGGAACATTGACCCTTGGACTGAATTGTTCTTCTGCCGGTGTGTGGTTTTGGGTTTTAACCTGTGCATGAGTTGTTTGACACCATAAGTTTGGCGCAAAATGGGAAAAAGGAAGTCCATGGAGGGGGGAGTGCCAACTTTATTAGCTAAAAAAGGGAAAAAGGCAAAAAAGGTGCCGCACGCAGCCACCAATTGCATCCTTACAAGAATTGAAGCCTTTGTTAACGAGTGTGAAGATATTTTATTTGGGAACACTAGTAGTGATACAGTGGAAAATATTGATACTCTTTCCGAGGTAATAAAGCATTCTCGGAAAAAGGTGATCCCCGCCATTTTTAGTAAGAAAACATCACCTAATCTTCCCACTTGTGAAGTGCATAGTTCTCTAGAATGCTCTGTGGAGATATCTACCTTGACGGAAACCCCCAGTAAGATACTAGAGCAAGTGGCCCTGCAGGGGTACAAACTGAGAGAGGTATTACTTGCTCAAACAGATTTGCTGTTTTAGAAGGAATTTCAGGGGATTTAACAGCAGACTCAGCGCATGAAAATAGGGAATCAGAGCCCCCTAATGATGGCCCGTTAGCGTGTACCAAATGCACCCTTTCTAATAAGGTATTACTGCAGAAAGTTGAAAATCTTGAAAGGGATTTGGCCTCCGTAAGAAAGATGATAGAGGAATTAATACGGAAAGTAGACTTGTCTAGGGTCAAAGATCCCCAGTCTTTAGCATCTTCCCAAGCGGTTATAGTAATCAGGGGATTCCAACCTACCAAATCAATGGCAGGAGCGGGTCCTTCCACGAGGGGGATTATAGTTCAAGGGCCACTTGGCACGTCTTGTGATGTATTCCTATAGGTTCTGTATCGATCCCCCTATTCCTGACCCTATTCTGGTTAACAAGTTAACTAGCAGCCATCCCATGATGCAGAAACCGTTATCTGATTACGCCAGACCACGGCACAGGAGCGCGTTATCTGATTAGGTCATAACGCTTGCCATCTAATTAGGCAAAGCAATATTCCTCCAGCCCCTGATAAGGCATACGGAGTTCTCAAAACAAATCAAACCTATGACAACCTGGGAAAAACCCTGCGGCCATTGTTTTGATTTCACCGAGAACTTCAGTAAAAGAATGTGCTAACGACCAGCTCGTATGACATCCTTATTGACGTATCTATGTCCATCCTTACGTCAATCTCGGCACCTTACAGGTATAAATATTACCGATATTGCCTTAAGCAAACACACGCGGTGGTGACGAGATCGGAGCAGCCAGACTTGCCGAAGCCCAGAGCAGAGCAGACCCCGCTGGCGCAGCCCAGCCTTCCTGACGCGCTGAGAACGAGACGCTGCTTTCTCCTGCCGAGAAATCCAGCTCCGGCGCTTCCGAGCCGCCCTCGCAGGCAGCTTGGAATATCGAGACCAAAGACGAGAGATACCATCCCTCAACCATCCTAGATTCCAGGTACGGAGCTGAATAACCCCTTGCAGAGAATTCTTGAGTCAGTCACTTGGCAAAACAAACTTAACTTAAACTGCTACTTTCTATACCCGCCCACGTATTAGGCTTAGGTCAGGTACACCGGGGTAGGCGTAGTTAGAAGCACCAGTTGAGTACGATTAGTCAAATGTATATATGTATGTATCTATTTTATCCATTTTAAACCACCATATGGCTTAGAAACCATATACATGTTTTTACAGTATTATTTTATACTTCTGCTTTTATTGTATGCACTTTACTTAACCATAAGTATTGCGATAATATCGATCCATTTCTCTTGTACGAGAAAAGAGACTGATCAATAAATAACATCTTTTATTGAACACGCCCGTCTCTTCCTTTTCTCTACAATCTGGTGAGACTAAGAATGCACGTACTGACTGAGTAAAATAAGTTGTCTTTTGTTTTCACACGACTCTAGAGATACACTCTTGATTAGGGGAGAGCAAAGTTGTCATGTTCTATGGTTGTCAGAAACTAAATCCCTTCTTGTCTATCCAGGGAGGTTCAAATCCTCCTTGCCTATTCGAGAAAGTTTCTAGTGAACTCTGAGCTAGCTGGCAAACCCAAAACTTTAAGTCTAATATCGACAGTAGAAGACCTAGTTAACGTCTGGTCTAGGTCTATACTATTGGAGGTATTATTCCAATGCGCAGAGCCTATTGGGATAATAGGAACTACACTACATGGCGCCCAATGTTTGGAAAGGCGATAAAACTAACGCAAGACTTTAGAGTAACTCAGTCGTGCTCTTTCACTCAGACCCCTTTTTCCCATAATACTCCAAAGACGTCTGGAGTGGGTGAGAGGTAAAATCCGCCAAACCTTGCAGGAGGGAACTCCTATGTATGGTTCTTGGTTCAATCAACGTTGAAGGATACACTGTTCCAAAATATTGTGCATCTAATCTTTGTTTCCATAAGAAACCTGATCTGCAAACAAACGGTAAAACCTTCCTGTCGGTAAAATGGTAGACAGTGATGAAGAAAGAGAGAGAGCTAGATTAGCAGCTGAACTAATAGAAGCTGATAATACTATGCAAGAAGCGGACCCGGATATAAAACTCATCCCGGTCAACATAAGAAGATCTATAACGTTAAAACTTATAGACAATGGACTGACACCAAGAGGTGGTACAGTCATATTCGTAATTGAGGCACACGAATATAGGCAGACAGAGGTATTCTATTCATGGATAAACTTTCCAGCAGCAAATGCTGTAAAAAAGGAGTTCCACTATTATAAAATAGAGGAACCACCAGATAACTACACTCCTTTCGAGGAAGTGGAAGTACCACTCAAATTCCAAGAGCACCTGCTCTTGTTTAATGGCGCCCTAAAACATAATAATCACATCACCAGGCTCGGTCCACTAGGTAGACCAGGAGCAACGTGGCCGGTCCTAGCCGGATACACACCACATCCAGACATCGAAAGAATGTCTGCAGCAGATGTTTTAGTACAACTAAAACAACTAATTAAAATATATAGACAACTAGTCCAATATGTAATGCGGACTTCAACCATCCAACCTGTAGTTAAAATTCCACAGCTGACCCCACATCAGGGGAACACAAATAAAATTACACCACAGAACATACAGTCCTGCCTAGGTAAAGTACCAGCTAAACGGGAACAAATACCATTCTGGTTAGCACAAAAAATCACCCAAATAGAGGCGGTGTTTCCAGACACCACCCCTGTGGATAAACACAGGATTCTGACTATCTGTCTTCCAATGGGAATCGCACCACACGTGGAGGACTGTGACACTTGGGGTACAGTCTTTGCTTCCATTTACACAAAAACACATGGTGTACCATCCATGTCAGTAATACCAGATGTGCTAAAACAAATTCATGACGAATACGGTCCAGAACCCGCTTTAACTCTCGGTATGAAATTACTAAAAGACTTCAAGCAGGTCTCGGCAATATTACTAGCCAACATAAAAGGAGAAGCAGCGAATGTGGCGATCCGCCAGAGGTTAAAAGAGACAGATATAGCTGACCAACCAGCTGAAATTGCCAGAATTATAGAAGAATCCTATGAAGAACTAGGTAGAGATAGTTTGGGTGGAATACCAGTAAAGCCCCAACTAATTGAAAGTCCTGAAAAAATATTTATTAAAAATAATCTAAACAGTCAAAAGAAGAACTGGGATGGAAACAAACAATCCAATCCAAAAGAAAAGAGATTCCAGTCCAGAGGAAGGTCTCCTCGGCGGAGAGAAAGATCTCCCGATCAAGGACCCAAGTCTCCCCAAAGGGAGCCCTCTGTGAAAAGATACAACCTTAGAAATAGGGATAATATAAAGAAGCCTGATAGATATCAAGAAATTGATACACGCCCCTCTCAATCTTTTCAGACTTCCTCGCAGAAATCGGAAAGAAGAGGACGATCAGAACAAAGAGAAGAGCACGTCAAGTCCAAAGACAAGGAACCTGCTCATCTAAAAAAGAAGTTCAGCATTAAAGAAAACATTGTTCATGCAGTTCAAACCGCAATAGCTAGAAGAAAAAGATAAAGCTGACGGTATACGTATCACAGTCAGAACAGCAGAATCAGCCTTTGAGGCATTAACAACACCGTGTAATTTACCAACAACAGCATTGAATCCGGAATGGATACAATGGGTGAATTCAATTACAACGGACAGAGTAAAATACTACTTTGATCCAGAATTAAAAGAATTGAAAAATCTAGAATATGAAAGAACATTCCCTCTGCCAATCGACATTCTGCCATTACGACAGTACGCGTGTGTAATCTATACAGACGGACATGCTCAACCCTCCGTTTGGGGAGAACAAGCATACAACCCCACATGTGAGATTACAAAAGAGGTGTGGCGCGGAGGTAAACTAAGACCTCTATTAACAAAAACACACTCAGTAGAAACTAATTCAGAACAACAGACTGAAATAATAGCATTGAAAATGGCGCTAGATAATGCAGATCGCGAATTCCCGACACTTATAGTGTCCGATTCATATTACTGCGTCAAATCATATAACAACGGTTTGCAGAAATGGATTCAAAACGGTTACAAAGATGACACAGGTGCAACCATAAAGCAAAAACTGCTTTGGGAACAAATAGTTCTGTTACAAAAAGAACTACCAAAGACTCACGTGACACACTCACTGAGTCATCAACGTGATGGCGTTCACGTTGCAGGGAATTCATTGGCTGAGACAGCCACAACGGTAGCAACTAAATCGGCTTCCGTAGCTAGAAAAAAGCGTACAGTAAAATACATTGACGGTGAAACAATGCTGGCGGTGAAAACGTCATCAAAAGGCGACTGCTCAGCATTACCGATCAGTTACCCACTCAAATATACATACATAATCGATGCGAACTCAGTTCCTTTTGCTCGAATCCCTGGAGTGGGGGATAGAGTAATTCCAAACATGGACAGGAGAACTTTGTTAATTGTAGACGCACATATAGGTGAGGGTCTTAGTCATCTCAAACTAAAAGATTCTCTGGAAGAACTACAATCAGTGTACTGGTGGCCAGGCATGAGCCTGCAGCATCACATTTTTGTAAAAAAATGCCCGGGCTGCAACAGAGATCGCAGCGGCGAGAGGAACGGGCTAATACCATGGCGTTTCACTCAATAAGGGCTAAACAATAATCAGTAAAACCAGTGTAAATAATGCGTCCCATTAACAAACAAAGACTACTTTCCACTTATAAATGTAGACCCCAGCACTCGGCTGACGTCGGGACTGTTATACAAAGATTTGCGAGTCTAAATGGCATATACGCTAGGAGCATGCTGCGTTTGACCAATGTTTTCACTTTAGCCCTCAAGCTTGTGGGAAAGCACGGCCAAATGAGCATAGCGAAGCGGGATTCTTCTCACTTCCTTCCTGAGGGATACGGGATGGTGTAAAGAAAAAACCGTGACATAAAGCAATCTATAACAGCAAAGGTATTAGGTTCGGGAGCTGGGTGGGTCAAACATCTAATAAGTGTCCAACGTAGTCTAAACAACTTGCCAAGAAATTCTCTGAGGGGATTCAGTCCGTACGAATTACTGTTTGGAACTAGGATGTTGGCCTTAGTTCTTGACAGTCAGACTTCAGTGGTGAAAGAAAAAAGCTTTGATATCAAAGATCGTTTGGCTATTTTACAGGACTTAAACGAAACAAGAAAAGACCTGAGCAACATAAAGTTGAAACAGCAGCCAACAACCACTGAAGAACCACCACCTGTCCCAGCAAGACCTGTCTGGATTCCAAAAATCGGGGATCTAGTCAGAGAAAAGATCGCGGTAAAGAAGGAATTTGGGCCTTCTTACAGAAAAGCAGTTCCTGTCTTGTCCATCAACGGGACGAGATCAGTTGTACTACCGCCACTTGCTGGTAAAAAGGAGAACCGAGTTGTATCCATCGACCTGGTAAAACCACAATCATGTGGCCGATAACAAACAGTAGGCCAAGTGGACTCCCGATAAGTAGTAGAACACCGAGGTTTGCTACAAGTACAGAGGTGCTAACTAAAAGGCTAATCACATTCGAAACGCCTACAGAACAACAACAAGGACTATGCAACAATGCAATGGAACTCACACCTCTGAAAACCCAAATAAAAACATTTAGTAGAGACACACCTACCTACAATGAAGTAACAAATGAATATGCTGAGGCTGCAAGAAACAGTAATCCTGAAGCAATTGGAACAATAGACAGAACGGCATCCGGCTACTTCATCAACTTTGATGATTCTTCTGAAGATCTAAGTGAATCAAAGACACAGCCATCAACAAAAGCTTTTAAAGATAAAGCTAAGGAACTTTTGAAACAGCTGAAAGAAACCTATCTGATTTCTCCATGGATTGAATTTTGGGTGTCCTTTGGTGTATTTATCCTGATACTTTGGCTCATCATGATACTATGTTTGGGACGTTTCATTGAGGGAAAATATGCTAAAATGGACACAGCAAGCCAGAAAATCAACTTGATCCTCAAGCCACACACGTCTTCACACGTCAAGAAAAGAGAACTTTCTTCAGTCAACTTCACAGCCAATCCTATACCGGGTGGGGTAGCATGGGACAACACTGACTATGAAATTTATGGTCCGGTTGAAATCCTCAAATATCCACACCAAATTAAGATCTCGTTGAGTGACTTTGTAAAACCAAACTCATTTGCTGATGATTGGGACTTTGAAAGTATTAATAACATGATGTCTGATCTAGTGATGTCTGCTAAATTTACCAAACATGATTATTTGCAGGGTTCATCTAATTATGATAGTATGTACTGCTACAACCACTATGGTAACCATTTTCTACATAAATCTGCACAACCTAGAAATATTTTAAATTATAATCAATGGGAACATTGTGCAATCCCTCCAAAAGGAAGCTCAAGAACCTTTTATGACAAATATTCATACTTTTCAGGGTTCAACACAAGTAATGCTGAAACATTTTATTTCAAATTGTCAAATAAGACAGGAACAAAAACCATGCTTACAAATACGAAATTGATATATTCGGACTCATTTTTTGAACGAATGAATACATTTGGTTTTGATTATTGGGACAAAAATGTTGAAGTAAAAAGTGTTTGGGGTACAAAAGAATGGCAAGTACAAGGTATAGAATCATTGTTTAGAGCCTGCATGATCCCAGAACAAATTATATTCTTGAATGAAACCATTCAACAAACTACCTGTCTTGGATTAGCCAAAATCAAAGACTTAAATAAACTGTCTATTCCAAAACCAACAATGAACAGCAATAACTCTGCGGATGAAGAGATAGACGTAAACTATGTATTAAACCAAAACAGAACAAATCCTGATTGGAAACAATGGTTAATCTGGCCCACAGATACTAATAACTGTCAAGACAGATTCCTGAACAAAACACAAGGGTTCACATTGACCAGGCCAGATCCTAGATATTCCCAAAGACAACACTCAGGGATAATCACCACCTACAGTGTGGGCAAACTCTGCCTTCAATGGCTAAAAACTTCCACACTGACAGAAATTAAGCAACACCTAACTTTACTTACTGATGGTGCTGACTTGCGTGATTTCATTATGGGACCGCGCAAACAGCGTAAAAAACGCTTCATAGCAGCCTCTATATATGCAGCTTACAACGAGGCCTGGAAGATAACTCAAATTGAGACAGCAGAAAGTATACGGGAAATTGACCGTATTAATTTGGAAAAATCGCTTTCTGTAGTGGACAATGGGTTAATGACTCTGTCCTCCAGAATCTTTTCATTGGACAGCATTGTGTCATCAGCAATCGACATAATATCGCAAGACTTACTGTTGTTACAACACGGTCAGTCTCAATTGCGTTCTATTGTACAGCTTGGCTGGACGTTACAAAATCTGCGTTCAGGCTATGTGCCTTGGCGTTTAATCAACACAACGTCACTATTCAATACCTTTAACCTCACTGATAAACAAATCAGTATGGCACAGAAGGGTGCTGATTATACAATCCTGAGCATTGAGAAACTCGAGAGATTACCATTAACAATGTCAGAACGACCTGTCATTGAATGGATAATACATGGGATAATTAATATTCCAATATCTACTTTCAGGTTTCAATACTGCCAAAAATATATACAGGCTGGCATGTACGAAAAATTGGGAAAAGGGTACATTAAGACAACATGGAACTTGCCCTATTCACATGCATGTGTCAGTAATAAAGGACAGAAAGTGTTTCTTAGTGGCAATAATTGTGCGATGTCACTGAGCGGTACACTTCTGTGTAATGGAATTAGTTTGCATGGAGCCTGTGAAGGGAACTCAAATAACCTTTCATGTCACCAGCTAGGCACACCTGCAACAGAGATAGAACCATTCTTTAAAAGACTCTATAACGGGAGTTACATTCTAATTGTGGATCGCAGATGTTGTAGTCTACTGCCCGGGGTTCCTTATCTCGTTAGTACGACTGCGAAGGTCATGTGCTGTGGACGCTTATTGTTCCCCAGCTCCTTTCCAGACAGGGAGGCAAGGGCATGGCCTAACTTGAAAATTACTTCTATTCGAGTTGATACTTTAAGCAGAATGAAAACAGTGCTTCTTCAGACGCCGACCAGGCTCACGTCATCAAAAGAAACGTATGATCTCCTAGTCGCAAGGACGACTGCAGAGATTCACTCATTGTTATCAACTAATTCCCCCATACATTTCGCAGAAATCCTGAATGAAATCTTAAATATTTCTGATACCAGTGGAGTCTCAAATGTATTTAAGACAGTATTTTCGATGGCATTAACACCATTCAAAGCCATACTGGGTATTTTTCCAGACTTCGTCCATTCGATTTTTGGAGGAGTTCCCCTCATTTTGGGAATAATTGCAGGAATCCTATTCTTAGTCCTCATATTTCATTATAGCAAACCATGTCACAGACAAAACACCTGCGACAAGGGAAGAAACAATCCGAGCCATTGGATACCGGGACCGGATATCAAAAATCCTGGGACTAACCCGGCTTAGAGACCTGAACATGACTTGGTTTCTTTCATTTCGGCCGATATGGCAAAGATGTGTTTTACCTGTATTAAGGTGCATGCTGTGCGGAGAAGAATGCGTGTTGGACACCTGTCTGACGCTACAATCGGATGCGCCTATGGATGCAGAAACATTGTTGGGTCCGGTAAAGGCTCATGCATTGTGCTGCCCTCAACGGCTGCCAATCCTGATGACGGCATTCGTGGAAACTTCACCACTACGATTAAGGGGTAGTGAAGATCAAGATGAAAGCAGCATCGATCAGGTACAACCTTCTGTCAGCAATACTACTCAAAACGTCAATGGAGACAATCATGCACATGAATGCATGGTTACATCTTTTTCCGAGTTAGTGGAACTTTCACAGGAAGCTGTTGACAGCTTTTTCAGCAGTCTCAATGATATGATGTTCTCACCAGAGCAGAAATAATGACTCTTGAACAGGCTAGCACACGGCGTTCCCGACACCTTGAATGTGGCCTTCAACTTTAATAATAAAGTAGCAAGATCAATTTTTCCTCCAGTCCACGGACAGCAATTTTTTTTAGCAGCCCCAAAATATTTTTTATAAATTTTACAGGACACTTATCTTCTGCTTAAAGTAAGAACTATTCTTAGAGAACTAATTTCTGTTTTTAGAAACTTCATAGACATTAGCTGCCCGCTGATATGTTCATAAATATTTTTTTTCTTCTTGAACTGTGATGAAGTGGTCTCGAACTTTTCTTCTGTATTAAGAGCCATTTCATGTGTAATTCTCATATTCGATTACTAATAATGTATACATGCGTGATTAATTTAGCATTAGTCTACTGCTTCAGTGCATATAGTACATATGGCTATTTTTTTTTCCCTTACATTACATAATTTCGAAATGCATTATATGTATTTTGGGGTGGTAAGGTATACACGATACTCTACAGTATGTTTTACTATGCCTAGATTGGTAAATATGGCCATAGTTAGCGTGGAGTGGGTGTGATGTATTCCTATAGGTTCTGTATCGATCCCCCTATTCCTGACCCTATTCTGGTTAACAAGTTAACTAGCAGCCATCCCATGATGCAGAAACCGTTATCTGATTACGCCAGACCATGGCACAGGAGCGCGTTATCTGATTAGGTCATAACGCTTGCCATCTAATTAGGCAAAGCAATATTCCTCCCGCCCCTGATAAGGCATACGGAGTTCTCAAAACAAATCAAACCTATGACAACCTGGGAAAAACCCTGCGGCCATTGTTTTGATTTCACCGAGAACTTCAGTAAAAGAATGTGCTAACGACCAGCTCGTATGACATCCTTATTGACGTATCTATGTCCATCCTTACGTCAATCTCGGCACCTTACAGGTATAAATATTACCGATATTGCCTTAAGCAAACACACGCGGTGGTGACGAGATCGGAGCAGCCAGACTTGCCGAAGCCCAGAGCAGAGCAGACCCCGCTGGCGCAGCCCCGCCTTCCTGATGCGCTGAGAACGAGACGCTGCTTTCTCCTGCCGAGAAATCCAGCTCCGGCGCTTCCGAGCCGCCCTCGCAGGCAGCTTGGAATATCGAGACCAAAGATGAGAGATACCATCCCTCAACCATCCTAGATTCCAGGTACGGAGCTGAATAACCCCTTGCAGAGAATTCTTGAGTCAGTCACTTGGCAAAACAAACTTAACTTAAACTGCTACTTTCTATTCCCGCCCACGTATTAGGCTTAGGTCAGGTACACCGGGGTAGGCGTAGTTAGAAGCACCAGTTGAGTACGATTAGTCAAATGTATATATGTATGTATCTATTTTATCCATTTTAAACCACCATATGGCTTAGAAACCATATAAATGTTTTTACAGTATTATTTTATACTTCTGCTTTTATTGTATGCACTTTACTTAACCATAAGTATTGCGATAATATCGATCCATTTCTCTTGTACGAGAAAAGAGACTGATCAATAAATAACATCTTTTATTGAACACGCCCGTCTCTTCCTTTTCTCTACAATCTGGTGAGACTAAGAATGCACGTACTGACTGAGTAAAATAAGTTGTCTTTTGTTTTCACACGACTCTAGAGATACACTCTTGATTAGGGGAGAGCAAAGTTGTCATGTTCTATGGTTGTCAGAAACTAAATCCCTTCTTGTCTATCCAGGGAGGTTCAAATCCTCCTTGCCTATTCGAGAAAGTTTCTAGTGAACTCTGAGCTAGCTGGCAAACCCAAAACTTTAAGTCTAATATCGACAGTAGAAGACCTAGTTAACGTCTGGTCTAGGTCTATACTATTGGAGGTATTATTCCAATGCGCAGAGCCTATTGGGATAATAGGAACTACACTACAGTCTATTCCATCAGGGCATACTGGTTCTAGCCCATGTGCAGAAATTATTAAATCACGGGGCGAGAGAGACAAGTGTACGGGTCCGCACCCTGTGGGCAATAGAAGCCCCCCCCCCAGTTAGAGACAGACAGAGTGTGAGAGATGACCCCGGCATGCCACCGAATAGCACCTCCCTTAGAAATTCAGCGACAATAGTTTATATGACCAAGGTCCCTAAACTCAGCAGTAACTCTGGCCATGCAAGTAGTGAATCAATTCATAATAAAGCAATTCACTAGCTGCGTCATGTGAGGGGTTGCAGGTCAATCATCAGGGCAGATATGATTAGGGTAAAAAGGATTTCCTTGTTTAGCTCCTATACAGATTGCATTGAGTTGCAGTTAAACAACCCAGTAATTGCGGAGAACCTATTAGCCCTTGAGTTCCGTACCTCCCCCCTAAGCATTCGGATATCCAAATTAGACGCTTTCCACTCTGGTCCATAGACAGGGAATGGGAGGAATCTGGCCTTAATAGAATAGACTGACTAATTGAGGCCAACCACCTGTATCGCCCACTAGAACTACAAGACATGGGAGAGCAAGCCCGCATTTCAGGTGCAAATAAATTAATTTCAAGATCCCTTAGCGGGGAAGGGAAGGGTCGGATTAACCATGGTACTGCAGCAATAGTGGTTGCAAACTCAAGGGTGATTCAGCTCCTCTCCTGGAACATAGCAGGTCTCCAAAAAAAACTTGCCATTCCGGAATGGAATGAATTCATCGATAAGTATGAAGTCTGTCTGTTCCAGGAGACTTGGAGCATGACTCCCCTATATAAGTCAGGGTCCACCACCTTTTTCATCCCCTCCACAAGCACAGGGAAGGGCTGGCCATCGGGGGGTCTTCACACATGGGTTAATATTGCACTGAATTGGGCTATTACAAGGGACAATTCACCCTCGGAGGACATTTTACATCTGACAGTCAAAGGTCCTCATAATGGTAACAACGTGGAGTTATACAATGTGTACGCAAGAGGGTCTGCTGGGGCCCAAGTCTCAGCTACCACAGCAACCTTGGAGATGGAACTAGCTGGCATTCCCCCCCTTGCTAACATCATCGTGGCAGGAGATCTAAATTGTACAAAGGAACCCCAAGTGGGGAAGATTTCCTGGGAACTAATGATGACGATGCTAAACATGCTATTCCCATTTTGACTCTGGCCCCAATTAGGAAATGGTCACCTAGGGCGATCCAAATCAATGCTCTAACATTGGAATACAATTTGCGAGCATTGAAAGGTAGGACACGCTCTGATTCAAGAGGGGCCAACACTTATAAGAGGCTTAGTTGTCCATCGCGCATCGATTACATATTGCTCGACACCCATCTTTGGGGTGACCTTTTGGACATGGAGGTAAAGCATTCCCAGGATAGCAATCACAACCCCCTATGTATGAAAATTAGGTGGGGAATCACCGAAAAGTCGTCTAATGCCCCGCTAATTCAAACAAAGGAGGTAGTCCCATCTACTTGTAATCGCAGACTGAAAATGGCATAATGTAGCAAGCCAGGAGGATACATTATCCAGTATTAGGGAGCTCACAGAGCAGAAGAGTATGAGCTGGAGTTGTTTAATACATCCCAGGAAAAAATGCAGGATTTGCACCTGAATATATTTTATAAAAAATGCAATAGTGAAACTGGGATCGTTTTTTACTATCAAGGTGTCCGGAATGCATAAAAGCAACCCAGTAAAATCTAGTAATCTCTGGTACACGGCTTTGTGCAGAGAAAAGAGGAAGGCATTAACCATAGCCCTGCGCAAAAAAGACGTGATATTAGTAAGACTAGCCAGAAAGGAGTACACCAAAACTATAGCCCTAGCAAAGCGGGATTGGGAGGAACAACATTGGCAGGAGCTCGAATCCGCGGCCCAATTGAAAGACTCAACTTTATTCTGGGAATTAATTAATAAATCCAACAGAAGGGGAGCTGACCCTATCCCAAACCTCATTACAGAACACCAATGGTACAGCCATTTTCCTAACTTATACTGTGGCGAGGGAGAACCATTGACCCCACAAAGTGTCCCTGCAGGACCCGGACCAGAGAATCTTGTTCTAGAAGAACCCTTTTTAATCCAAGAGGTTCACCTGGTCATCAAGAATATAGTCCCGGGAAAGGCTGCGGGCCCCGATGCTTTGGGCCAACTTTATCTCCCTATTAATGAAACTGATTGTAAAGGGGCAATCTATTCCTGATTCGTGGAAGGGAGCCGAGGTTGTAACAATATATAAGAAAGGTGCCAGAGAGGACCCTGCCAACTACAGGCCGATTAGCTTAATCGACATAGTCCAGAAAATAGTTGGCAGGGTCATTGTCTCTAGGATAGAGTCATGGTTGGATGAAGGGAACATTCTTTCACACTTTCAGGCGGGCTTTAGGCAGAAGGTGGGCACGATGGACCAGGTATTTAGATTCTCTGCGGTATACTGGAAAACCGTGTCCATTGGGAAAGGCAGCTTATATCTGGCCTTTATAGACCTTAAGACCGCCGAATTTATTAAGAAACTCCACGAGGGGAATTACGCTAAAATCAGATGGGGGAATCAGGGACAGTTGACAGAGAGGGTGGCTGTGAATAGGGGGGTACGCCAGGGCTGTGTGATGGCCCCGACTTTGTTCTCTCTCTTTGTTAATGGGGTGGTAGACCATTTGAGAGAGGACCCAGCCGACACTCCAGTCCTGGCGGGGGAGAAAACACCCACCCTGCTCTTTGCCGAAGATACCCTTCTGATGTTTAAAACCCCGGCGGGCCTTCAAAAACTGCTGGACAGGTTTAGCTTGTTCTGTGCGGAAAGGGGTCTAATTATCAACACTTCCAAAACAAAGCTAATGATCCTGGCACCGTCAAAATGATTTAGGAATAACATCACCCTCAATGGAACTCCACTAGAGGTGGTTGAGGCATTTGACTACTTGGGAGTTAGGGTCAACAACAGGATGAAATGGAACTCCCTCATGGCCAAAATGCTCCTCAATCACAATCGAGTCTCAGGAGCAATTTTAAGAGAACAGCGGGTGTCTACTAGTAGACCAATAACTCCGGCCCTTGTGGTGTATGAGGGGAAAGCACTGTCTTCAGCAGTGTACGGGTCCGAACTTTGGGGGTTTGAGAATACTACTGACCTGGTCAGATCTGAGAATAAGTTCCTTAGAGATCTGGTTTCTCTCCCAGTTTTTATCCCTTTAAAGCCCCTTTGTCAGGACAAAGGGGAAACGCTCAATTAAAGATATAGTCCGCCTTCGCCCATTATTATTCTGGGTGCGCTTGAGAAGGACACCTGAACTGGCAAACTATGCGGTTGTCCTTGACGAACTTATTAAATTAAACAGCTGTAACAAGATCATGTGGTTAAGTAAACTGAGACAGCTGGTCTCAAATTTGGGTCTAGGGGAAACTTGGACGAGCCAATGTCCACCACCCAAGCAAACTATCAAGAAAATATACTGGGATTGGGTGCAGGCAGAGGAGTTACACAGCTCTAAATGGGGTCCCTTAACCTAACAGTTTCTGGAGTATAAACCTGTTAGGAAGTTCGAACCTTTCCTCGACTTCATTCAAAATCCCAGAGACAGGACACTCTATTTGAAGCTGAGGTTTGAGACCCTCCCACACAATGAAATTACAGAGGGTTGGGAAAAGTCTGGTTCTCCACACGTTCCCTGCCCAGGGTGTCCAGCTGCTAGAGAGTCATTACCCCACTTTCTGTTTGCATGTAAAGCTGACAGGGTGGCTAGAAGAAGATGGTTGAAACCAATCTGTAAAGAGTTGAGTTTCAGGGACCACAGGATGTCTCAACGTATTGTGGTATATAAATAAATAATACCGGATCTAGGTTTTACTGGACATAGCAATAACAGATAGCTCAATAAATAAGAGTCAAGATTCGAGGTAGTAGGAGTTTGCAGGTTTAATACAGCATAAAGGACAGGAACAGGACAACCTGCACGGGAACAGGATGGCAGCGCTGCCGGGGGCAGGATCAGAATCGGCGTAACATTTAATAACAGTGCACAAATATATATACTAAAACAGTTACATTACAATGAATTACAGTAGGCGGAGCAGTGGGTGTGGTCAATAGCAGTCGCGAAAGATAAGGGTGAAAATGGGTGTAACAGGGGCGTATACATAGACATGTGATGCAAACGTAACAGAATATGTCATAAATGGGGCGGAAACATGGAGGGGGCTACCTAAGGAGCCGGGACCTCTAACCTAATGGTGCGCGCAAACTGACAATGACGTGTTACTAGGAGAAGCTGGGGGCTATGAACTCTGTGCTAGGAGCAGAGACTGAAGTCTGGAGAGTCAGGGCGACATGTACCTAAACAGTATCTAGTATCTGATGTTTAGAGAACATGTTGATAGAATCCTAAAGTTATCGGGGTAAAGGCTAACGGACTCTAAGACTGGAGCATGCATTATTCTACATGTAGTGCGTGATGAAGAATATTAAATGACCATTAAATGCAGTATTTCTCTTACATGGAGAAGTAAAGGCTAGACAATGACGGAAACTATTGATGCGATTCAGTAGCTTAGGAATGCAGAGAAGGAGGGCTGGACTGATAACTAGAATCATAACATACTCTTGGCAGACTCAGAGGCAGAGCCAGGCTGAGCCGGGCACTGCGAGGCAGGAAGTAAGTGAAGGGTCGAGGATACAGGTGGGGGCTGTATCGCTCCTCAGCGAGGACTCAGAAGACAGGAGCTGAATCTGGTGTCCGGGCCCTTTTTGAGGCCTAGAAACGGGGACTTTACAATAAAATAACGTGCACACTGAGAAACGTGGCAACGTAACTTTACATAGGCCTGATACTCGTAGCTTTCACGAGAACTGGAAACTGGCATACTAGAGATGGACACAACTGTAATTGCGTCTTTAATCAAACATGGGGGATACATATGCATATTTAATCATGCACACATAACATAAGATGGAGGACACGTAGGGACACAGAACATGGCAAAATTTACTTTTCCACATTCCCTCCTTGTCACTACGTTTCCATCAGGAAACATCAATATTCATGATACCATCTATCATTTCATACAGTATCATTTGCTCGTCTCGAATTTTCTTGGAACGGGATTTAGGACGGGACTCAGGACTAGGAATACAAGATGTAGCACAAATGCCGCAAATCGCAGGGCCACATTGTAAACAGAGGCAGCAACTGAATATGATCGCTACTGCAATACCCAGAAATGACAATACTTTCCATCCCCAGGCGGAAATTATATTCCAGAACCAACCGGACCATGTCCAGGTGCCTGGATCTTGGTGTAACATATGGGCAATTTTATGGAGTCTGGTAATAGCTGAATAAACAGACGGTGCGTTATTAGGAATGAAAATGCAGCAACTAGATCCGATGACTCTACAGGCCCCGCCCCTATCGGCCAGTATGACGTCAAGGACGAGACGATTCTGGAGCACGACAATTCTCATAAAGGATTGTTCTTCGGTTAAGTTACCTAGAGCAGAAGTAGTCTCAATCACTACTGCTTCAAGTGTTCTGGTTAATCTACGTATCAGTTTACTATTCACGACAGTACCTAAGTAGGGGAAGACACCTTTATTGATATCTATGTATTGTTCTAGAGCAGTTTCAGTATAATCGACAATCGGGAAATTTCTCTTGTGTCTAGTATGTACTAGGTGGGAATTCCTATGATAGTCAGGTGGGGCTAGGAAAACTGGTGGCAGTAGGAAGGCAATGTAACATGTTCCCTCCCAATCGAGGGGCAGACGAACATATGCGGTCTGACCACAAACAAAATAAGAATGACGTGAAGCTTTGAAAATAGATTTCCTACTGTCACTATACTTGACAATAGTAGTACAATCACTATGTCCTACATGTACGGAACCATTATTTCGGACACATAATTCACCTTTGACTGGTAATACTGACATAGCAGGTAAGTCTGGAGTAGAATCAGACTGAACATTCAGGACCATAAAATTCGAAGAATAATTACCCAAATTATAAACTTCATTTTCTAGATCTAACCCTGTTCTGTGGGGAAGACCTTGCTTGTCTGGGAAACATGTACTGTTAAGTAAAGACATATCTGTTGAGGATGACGTTAACGTGGACCATGCTCCACACGAACCATTATGTGAAAATGGATAAGGAAAGAGTGGCAGAACTCCCTTCGGTGTCTGGAAAGGGGGGAGTCGACCACACACCCAACAATTTGTGGCATTGCTGGTCTGGTGTGAATAATGTAACATGCGGATAAAGGAGTTATTACGCATAGCAAGACGATAAGAAAGTTCATGAGGAGGCAGATCACTAAACGTGTGCTCTACTGTAACATTAGCAGACTTATTTACATGAGAAACTGAAAAACACAAATAAAATGCATAACTGGTGCAGGAAATCATAATGCTAAAATATAGCAGAAAACATAAAATAATAGTGCAACTTCTAGAGTTCTCACTAACTCTCTCTCTGTGGGGGTCTATTATATACATGTCAGAAACCGGTCTAACCGTTTCACCTAGGGGAGGACTTAGACAATCAAACTGGCTGACTTATTTTACTAGACCTTAGTTTAAGCTTATACTCCTGCTGCGGAGTTTTCTCTAACAGGGAAGGGTTCGTAGCAATGTCTTTTGCGGGACAGTCCTTAAGAATAGTACTTTGGCAGTTTTTAGAATCCTCGGAAATGTTCTTTGAAACAGGTTTCAGTCCAAAAAATCTTTTCACATGTGACAAATGGACCCAGCCCTTCCTGCCTTCCAGCTTGACGGCAGTACGGGTGGCCAGGAGGACCTGTCGGGGTTCCTTCCAGCGAGGCTCCAGCGGACTTGAATGATCAAAATTCCGGACGAGAACCATGGATCCGGGAACGATTTCATGCGGTGCCACCTCGGTATTGTCTGGAAATGCGGCAGCAACCTGTGAACGACAAGAGTTGAGGGCAGACATCAAGGAAGCTAGGTAATCTGTCAGCATATTACTTGAAACATCGGTAATACTTCGGGGTCTAGGTGTACCCCACATGTTAGGGGGGCGGCCGAATACGACCTCGTACGGGGACAGACCTGATCTGGAATGTGCGACCATGCGCATATAAAATAGGGCAACTGGCAGAGCTACTAGCCAGTCCACACCTTTCTCTTTACATACTTTTGCAATTCGGATTTTCAGGGTCTGATTATGTCTCTCTACGAGACCGGCTGCTTCTGGATGGCGTACACAATGGAACTTCCACTGGTACCCTAACAACAGGGAAATATGTTTCATAAGCTCGGATGAGAATGGCTGGCCGTTATCAGAATATACGACTCTTGGGAGTCCGTAACGGGGGAAGAATTCACGAACCAACTGCTTGGCAGTGGTCGCGGCTGTGTAATCTGGGACTGGATATGCTTCTGTCCACCTGGACAAAGCGCATACAACTACAAGGACATACTTGAAACCTCGACATCGCTCCATCTGAATATAATCCATCTGGAGGACTTCAAAAGGGTGGTCAGGAGGCTGGAATCCACCTTGTTCCACCGGAACACTTTTACCTGGATTAAACTGACAACATATCATACAGGTACGGACTTTCTGCTTGGCTGCAGCTCGTAAATGCTTGTTGAACCAAATGTTCTGGATACTATCTAACATAGCTTTTTCTCCTAAATGTGCTGGACTATGTGCGGTATTGATAATGACTTGAACCATAGAATCGGGGAGAAACCATGTGGCTTTACCCTTCGTTACCCATCCCTGATCTGTCTGGACCCCTCCTTGTTCGGACCATTTCTTGATTTCCTCGGGAGTAGCATGTAACTGGATATCTCTGACATCTTGAGTGGGGTCCTTAACTGTCATACAGGTAGTCAGATCTGGAGTGTATGTCGGTGTCTTATTAACTGGAATGTCCTGTGTCTGTGCTGTAAGCTTGGCTGTGCGATCTGCTAGATCATTACCTTGAGAAATAGTGTCAGTAACTTTCGTATGTGCTTTGCATTTCATGATAGCAATGGATGTCGGTAAGTGTATGGCATCTAGCAGAGCTTGAATAAGGAGACCATGCTGAATCTTGGTTCCATGAGAAGTCATGAAACCTCTCTCCTGCCAGAGCACTCCAAAGTCGTGTACGACTCCGAATGCATAACGTGAATCTGTGTAAACATTAACTTTCAGGTTTTTAGCGTGTATGCAGGCTTGTGTCAGAGCAACTAGCTCTGCTGCTTGAGCAGACAGGGTGTCAATACGGTGTGTTTCAATAACTTCAGTGTCAGTAGTCACTGCATACGCGGCTACTAGTTCTCCTGTACTTGTTCTCATACATGAACCATCCACATAAAGTGTCAGGTCGGGATCTGGTAATGGAATATCTGTCAAGTCTTGTCTTGGCTTAGTCATAGTGTTAATTACTTCCACACAGTCGTGTGTGGCAGGATTTGAATTAACTGACGGTAACAGTGTTGCAGGATTTAGAACGTTGCAGCGTCTGATTTCTATGTGTGGCTGGAACAGTGTCAATTCATAACCTGTTAAACGTGCAATTGTCAAGTGCTGAGTCTGTGTTCGGTTTAAAAGAACTTCCACGGAGTGTGGGACTTGTACTGTCAAGGAATGTCCTAATACTATGGAATCACTTTGTCTGATAGCTAGTGCTGTGGCTGCAACTGACTTGAGGCACGCAGGCAGAGCCTGGGCTACAGGATCTAATGTGCTCGAAAAATAAGCACAGGGCTTGTATTGTCCTGCTTGATCTTGTGTGAGAACAGATAATGCTGTACCTTCACGTTCAGTGACGAAAAGTGTAAAAGGCTTACTGTAGTTCGGTGTAGCTAGAACTGGAGCTTGGCATAGAGCTTTCTTTAACTCATTAAAACTAAGTGTATGTTCAGATGTCCAAGGGAGGACAGTCGATACGGCTGCCTCCTGTGTCGTTAACTGTATCAGTGGTTTAGCTAGAAATGCATACTGAGGAATCCATTGTCTGCAGTAAGAAGTGAGGCCGATAAAAGCACGTACCTCCTTCTGGGTCTTGGGCTGAGGAAGACTCGCTATTAACTGGATACGGTCGGGTGTCAACTGCCTACCCCTCTTGGACAGTAAGTGGCCTAAGTAGATCACTTGCTGGACACAGAATTGAAGCTTAGAAGGGGACACCTTGTGCCCCATCTCGGCAAGGAAATACAAGACTGTAAGGGATGCTCGCTCGCAAGCACGTTCAGAACGGGCTGTGATCAGTAGATCATCGACATACTGGAGCAGGGCAGTGTCAGTTGGCATGTGAATATTGTCTAGTTGTCTCTTAAGTGCTTGACTGTAAATACTAGGACTTTCTGTGAAACCTTGAGGAGCTCGTGTGAACATATAGCTCCTTCCATTTAAACAAAATCCGAAAAGGAACTGGCTGTCTGGATGAATGGGGACACTAAAAAATGCGTTCTTGAGGTCTATGACTGAAAAAAATGAGGCTTCAGAATCAATGGCTGTCAATAGGGAAGAGATATCTGGGACAACTGGGTACTGGGGAATAATACATTTGTTGAGTTCTCGAAGGTCAATCACTAATCGATATACTGGGGGTGCATTTGGATCAGTACGTTTCATGACTGGAATGATCGGAGAATTACATACATTGGAGTCAGTTTCTACAACTACTCCTTGAGCGATGAGCTCGTCAATAATTTTGGATAAGGCTGCTACAGCCTCAGGTGGCAATCTGTACTGTCTGATTCGTGGTAACACTACACCTGGCTTGAGAGTCACACGATGGGGTGTGATTTGCATGAAGCCAACATCAGTTGGACCTTGTGCCCATAGATGCTGCGGAACATTAGACAATCTCGGATCAAAATCTCGTAATACATAGTGACCCTTGAAGTCACGTAGGAACAGTCGTATTCCCTCTGGGGAACAGCAAATAACTGCACCTAATTCTTTCAGTGTTTTAATACCTAACAAATTTTTCTGGACATGATTTCGTAAGTAACAGATCAGTAGTGCGGGACAATGGACCTACTTCTAGAGTAACTGGCTTAGATATCTCGTTTACAATAGGCTTTCCTGAAAAACCAAGGGAAACATTTCTAGAGCCTGAGAGCGGAGCCCCTGGAACTTCGGCGTGACTGATGGTGGTCCTACTTGCCCCTGTATCAATCAAAAACTTTCTATCTTTCCCTAATACTTGACTATGAACATAGGGACCCTCTTGATCTACAGGTATCTCGATGAGAGGCAAGCCTACCTCCCTCTCTAGGCTGTTTCATGAATATGGCTGAAACTCTGGATACTCGGACTGTGCATACTGGTACATCTGCTGTGTAACATGCTGTGTTGCAGCAATAGGCTGCGGTGCTGGAACTGTCTGTTGTGCATTCTGTGGCTGAGAAGTCTGTGAAACTTGTTCTTGTCTAGGCGGACGTGGTCTTTCTTTAGTCTTACCGGTAGCTATGTTGTGTTTCAGAACTGCACACTCGTTTATATAATGACCTGGCTGTTTACAATAATTGCATGTCCCTTTAACGGGAACTGCAGGATGACTGGCTTGATTCGTACCCCCCTTCTGACTGTCTTGTGGAATAGATTGTGCAACTAGTACTTTCATTTTCGTGTCTTTCATACGTTTCCTTTCGTGATCTTGTTCTTCTCTGATTCTATTCTGGTGGTATTGAAGCATCTGTAACATCTGGGACGGGGTATTAGCTTGCCAGGTACTTTCGACTTTCAAAACTCGATTCTTCACTTGTGGACTTGAATTCTCGACTAATTTAGTAACAAAAAGATGAGGGTATGACTCGCTACTTGTCTTGAGGCCACTGTTGATACTAAAGCATTTCTCGAATCTAGAATAAAAATCACTAGTGTCTTCGTCTTGTTTCTGTTTACAGGCTGAGATTGCATCCCAGTCTTCCTTTTTAGTGGCTAATAATCTTGGCAAAACTTGTATTAACAGTTCTGGTAATTCTTTACATTTTTCTCCTAGACCGGTACCTGGTACTCGTATCTTATCTTCAGCTTCTAGGACTGCCCAATCGATCTTTTTCTCTCCCACCTCCCAATCTTTTTCCTTGAGTTTTTCGTATACCCCTGCGGGCAACAGGACCTTTAGCATTTTAATAATATCTGGATACGTGTATTCTCCCATACGGAGCATGTCTTTTAATTCTCGGTGGAACCCTGCTGGATCTTTGTCATGACAGGGAATTAATTTCTTCATCTCTAAGAGTTCCATCTTTGTAATCGGAGTGTAAACAAACACTCGTTGCATTTCACCATCTGTTGTCCTAACTGGGTGTACTTCTCGTAACGGATTCTGTCTGTCTATGTAAAACGGTTTACTTTCTGGAGGTGAGACATGAACAAAATGCGGGTTCAAAAACGTTCTATATTTGTGGCGCTGTTCTAGAATGACACTAATTAAATCGGTACCTAAACCTTTCCATCTATACTGGAGTAACTCGTTCAGGACATCGTGTAACGGACCTGGATCAGAATGTTGACCCTCATACAGAGTAATGAGGTGCTGGATCATATACATACCCACCAGTCGTTGCTCGGCTGGGGGCAGTTTCAGGAACATTTGTGCCACTATTTCATCTGGAAAAGTGGTAGAATCAGTAATCCATCGGACTGCTGATCGGGCTAGTTCTTGTTCATGCATAGTACTTAACTCACTGTAACCGATTCGTGATTTCAGAATGTGATCGGTAGCTTGAAATACTTGTTCCAGAGAACCTTGTTCTGGTGCTGGATGATGTAAAACTGACTTGTGTTCTAGGCGCAAATGGCGATCTGGAAATCTAGATTTTCCTACATACGCTATTCTAGTGGGATTCTCGTCGTCTACCTCTTCGGTAGAGTCATTTTCTTTCTCGCTTACTTGTGCTGCTTTACGTTGTTCGCGTAACTTTAGTATTTCCTTACGAATTTTCTTGTACATACTCTCTATACTACTGATAGTCTTGTGTTTACCCTCGGCTATATTATCACTCCACCTTGTCAGGATTTTCATTTCGGCCGGATCTTTAGTCGGGGAATCTTGTTCTCTTATTAGACAATTAATCAGAAACTTTAATATCATAAGCTGGATCTCAGCTTTCCTTTGAGACATGGCTTCGCCAATACTTTCTGGATCATCCCCTGTACGGATGAAACGATATATTCGGTCAAGATCTCCTTTCATATCTGGTAGGGTGTCCAAATACCCGGTCACCCGTCTTACACGGATGGAATATATTACTGTACTATCATCACCTGCAACTGGATCATAGCGGCATTCAGTAAGAGCTCGTCGGATGTCTGCAACGGACTTATATTTGGGCGTACGCTGTAACGCACATTCATGTAACTCGGCCAACGTTCTACGTTGGTGTGGCGGCGGGGTACCAGGAGGACCTCCTCCTGCGGCCCCTAAACTGGAATCATCGACTGATACTCTTCGTGCTGGCAGAGTGGGAAATTGTAATGTAGGCTGGACCGGGGGTACCGTAGCAGGTACTGCAAAAGGTGCCCCGGTGTCTGGGGGAGCAGGAATTGCCTGATTTACAGGGACTGGCGGAACAGGATTTGCATATTCCGGGACTGTGTCGTCCAAATAGGACGAGATGAAAATATCAGCTGCGGTCGGTTTGTGACGTAGCTTAGTCGGAACTAGTGGTGGCGGAAAATTACTGGATGCCTCCGGGGTCGCTTTTGGCAAGCCCTCGGCAAGAAGAGGATACATACCCTTGATGAGGGCATTCCTCTGTCTGTCTGACTGTTCTGTTTTAACTCGTTCACCTATCTCGATTAGTTCCCTTTCTTGGGCTCGTTCCAAAGATTCCCTACTTAGTTCTGACTTTCTGATTTCTTTTTCGGTTCTTTTATGAGATTCTTTGCGCCATAACTCGATGGCATCTTTCTGTGACTGTCTGGCTTTCTTTTTCCATAATGCTTCTTCTACTCTCATGATGCACTCGGCATCCCACGTACCTGATACGGGCCATCTATACTTTTCCTCTAACTCTTTGGTATACTCTACCCATAAATCTAGATATAATATGGCACTTATACCATGCTTTTGATACATAAAATGACCTGGACTGTCCCTAGGCGGGACAGGAACTGCTGCTTCTAGCAGACCTTTTCTGGTTTTTAACTGACGTAATTTCGAGAATAAAGGCATGACTGAACTGTAATCTAGACACAATACAATACACAACGAACACGATAACTACACCACTTTCATACCACGACATTAAAAATACATGAAGAACATTTAAAATAACAGTTCGAACAGAATACTACCTGGAATACTAAAAACAGAATACATGAATTTTCTCGAGAACAGAACTGACTAGAACAGAAACTAGATGCACTGCTGAAACAGTACGAAACTTACCGGTCTCATAAAGAGACATGTCAGGACCCGCATCCACCGAAGTGGACACTTCGTTTTGGGTCTGTGTACCACCAACCCACGGACCAGAGTCAATTAGATTGACCCTGTCTAGATACTACCCCAGCAATGGTACTCACCGGGCAGCAAGAACGGAAGGCCTCGGACTGGACTGGACTGCTTCGACGCCGGACGGACGAACTTCGGACTTCTGTTACGGGTGGGCCTCCGGATACCTGGGACCTTGGACTCTCGGCTTGGGCTCTTGTCGGGACTCGCCGCGTTCCTCCACCGCCTCGTCTGGATGCTGGACCGCCACCTCCGTCTCCTCCGTGGGCCTGAGGGATACTTGAAGCAGAAATATCTGCACGTGCACGGTATGGTTCCGTCACGGCTGCAGAGGGTCAGGGGGCCGGCGTGGCTTCACCGGCGCGTGGGGAAAGGGCAAGTCCCTGTTCGGGCGCCATTATGTGGTATATAAATAAATAATACCGGATCTAGGTTTTACTGGACATAGCAATAACAGATAGCTCAATAAATAAGAGTCAAGATTCGAGGTAGTAGGAGTTTGCAGGTTTAATACAGCATAAAGGACAGGAACAGGACAACCTGCACGGGAACAGGATGGCAGCGCTGCCGGGGGCAGGATCAGAATCGGCGTAACATTTAATAACAGTGCACAAATATATATACTAAAACAGTTACATTACAATGAATTACAGTAGGCGGAGCAGTGGGTGTGGTCAATAGCAGTCGCGAAAGATAAGGGTGAAAATGGGTGTAACAGGGGCGTATACATAGACATGTGATGCAAACGTAACAGAATATGTCATAAATGGGGCGGAAACATGGAGGGGGCTACCTAAGGAGCCGGGACCTCTAACCTAATGGTGCGCGCAAACTGACAATGACGTGTTACTAGGAGAAGCTGGGGGCTATGAACTCTGTGCTAGGAGCAGAGACTGAAGTCTGGAGAGTCAGGGCGACATGTACCTAAACAGTATCTAGTATCTGATGTTTAGAGAACATGTTGATAGAATCCTAAAGTTATCGGGGTAAAGGCTAACGGACTCTAAGACTGGAGCATGCATTATTCTACATGTAGTGCGTGATGAAGAATATTAAATGACCATTAAATGCAGTATTTCTCTTACATGGAGACGTAAAGGCTAGACAATGACGGAAACTATTGATGCGATTCAGTAGCTTAGGAATGCAGAGAAGGAGGGCTGGACTGATAACTAGAATCATAACATACTCTTGGCAGACTCAGAGGCAGAGCCAGGCTGAGCCGGGCACTGCGAGGCAGGAAGTAAGTGAAGGGTCGAGGATACAGGTGGGGGCTGTATCGCTCCTCAGCGAGGACTCAGAAGACAGGAGCTGAATCTGGTGTCCGGGCCCTTTTTGAGGCCTAGAAACGGGGACTTTACAATAAAATAACGTGCACACTGAGAAACGTGGCAACGTAACTTTACATAGGCCTGATACTCGTAGCTTTCACGAGAACTGGAAACTGGCATACTAGAGATGGACACAACTGTAATTGCGTCTTTAATCAAACATGGGGGATACATATGCATATTTAATCATGCACACATAACATAAGATGGAGGACACGTAGGGACACAGAACATGGCAAAATTTACTTTTCCACAGTATCCTAACAACTGATACCACATCTTTGACCATCGTGTGCGGGGTAGCAAAGTACCTGGGCAGTGCCTGGCAGACGCGCACAAAGCTGTTAAAGAACAATATGATCCAGGCGATTGCGGGCATATGCAGATTGCTGTTCCTCGATTATACTGCTGCAGCATTTTAGGATTCTTGTTTTTTATTGTATATATGTCTTTTATTGTATTTTATTGCCTTTTATTTTCGCCATATGTATTAATGGATTGTTTTAATGATTAGAAAATGTACATACTTTTATGATAACAAAAATTTATCGAATAAAGTACATACTACTACAACATTACACTCCTAAAAATTATTATATATGTATAATTTATTTTTAAATTTTACAAATATTTAAAATATTTTTTTTTAAATCAATTTCAAGTTTTTTAATACACTCCCCACCCTATTCCCCTAAAAACTTCCCACTCCTAAAATTTATTATACATTTCTTTAAAATATTTTAAAATGTTAAATTATTTTTAAAAATTCCCCCCAAAAAATGTTTAAAATTTACCTTTTTAAAACACTCCCCACCCTATTCCCCTAAAAACCCACATCCCGCTCCTAAAATTTATTATACATTTCTTTAAAATATTTTAAAATTATAAATTATATATAAAAATTCAAAAAACTTTTATTTTTAAATTCACATTTTTAAAACACTCTCCACCCTATTCCCCAAAAAAAACACATCCCGCTCCTAAAATGTAATAAACATTTCTTATAAATATTTTAAAATTTTAAATCATTCATAAATATTAAAAAAATTGTAAAAATTCACATTTTTAAAACACTCCCCACCCTATTCCCCTAAAAACCCACATCCCGCTCCTAAAATGTATTATACATTTTTTTTTTAAATAATAAATTTTTTAAAAATTTATAAATATTTTTAATTAAATACATTTATATATTTTTTATTATAAATTAACAAATATATATTTTTTTCAAAAACCTAACTTTTTCGACATTATTAACAGTCTATATTTAAAACATCGATATTCTTACATTCTGTATTTTATCTATCGATATTCTAACACTCGATATTTTAATTTTCGATATTTTTAACTAACAAAAAAACCCCGATATTTTAAACAATCCATATTAACTACTCGATATTTCTAACATCTATATATTTTTTTTTAAATCGATAAAACATACCTCGATATTACTTACCTCGCTATTACTTCCATGTCGATATTACTCATTCGATATTCTGTCCAGTCGATAAAAATAACTCTATATTTAGACTGTACACCGTTTAAGTGTGCAAATCCACAATTATTGAACCCCAACTGATCTATGCTCACCAGAGCCTACCTAAAGGGCCATTTACCCCAGGACCTCCGCAGGTTAACATTAGTGGTAATACATAAACCGGGAAAGCCCAGAGGGGAGTGCACTTCCTATCGCTCTATTTCTCTTCTTAACCTGGATACAAAGATCTTGGCAAAGGTCCTAGTCAATCTTCTTGCGCAGGTGATTGATACACCGGTAGCCTCAGACCAACCAGACTTTAGGCCTTATAGGGAGGACCAGAGAATTTGCACCTGCTGGCCGGTTGCCTGGGTCGTTGTGACCTGCTTGTAGAGCATTTGCTCCTCCTTTCTTTGGATGCTGAAAAGGTCTCCCTTAAGTGGCTCTATCCCATGTTTATACCGAGGAGAAAGGGGATTGTTGGAAGGTTTATGTCTTGGGTGGGCTTGTTGTACACGGAACTGCCGGCTTCGGTCAAAGTGAACGGGCCTTCTCCAGATAGTTCCCCCTAGGTAGGGGCACCAAACAGGGGTGCCGGCTCTCCCCTTTGATGTTTGCACTGGCGATCAAGCCGTTGGAATGCTGCTTGCAATCAGATGCCCTATTGTGTGGATTGAGATAGGATCTGGAGTGATAAGATGTAATATCCCTTTATGAGGCTGATATCCTGCTATAACTAACTCAGGAACCAGGGCACGGGAGATTCTGGAGGGTTTGGCTCATTTTCAGGGCTGAGGATTAATTGGGATAAGTCTGTCACATTTCTACTCTCTGTGGGGCAAACCCTGGCTCCACTCCTTGGCATGGTGGCAACCCAAGGAATTTCGGTATCTGGGTATAAATGTCATGAAAGATTGCAACTTGTTCCTAGTAGAAAACCTGGGGAAAATCATGGAATCATAGAAAACAGAGGTGGAACAGTAGAGAAGGCTCCTACTTTCCTTGA
This sequence comes from Lissotriton helveticus, assembly GCF_964261635.1. Taxonomy (NCBI): domain Eukaryota; kingdom Metazoa; phylum Chordata; class Amphibia; order Caudata; family Salamandridae; genus Lissotriton; species Lissotriton helveticus. The sequence goes on from NC_136057.1 coordinate 1,506,387,984, forward strand.
TGGGCCGGGCAGCCCTCTATAAAATGATTTAACTCCCCAAATTTGGATGTCCCTCGCTTGGAAACCGGCAGATGGGGGCAAAGCCCTCCCTGACCTCCATTTGTATTATTGGGATACCGAACTGCAGGTAGTCACCGATTGACATTCTCTTCCCAGCAAGAACCCTCAGTGATGATCAATAGGTGGAAAATGGACTCAACGGGCTACAGCAACTGTTTATACAGTAGATGGGGGAAGCCTCAGTTGCTACCCATAGCGCTGGTGATTGGGATCTGGCATATGGCAACCAGAGCCCTGAAATGGAGAGCTAGACTAATGTTGGAAACCCCACTGTGGGCCTTCGACCTGTTGAGGGGATTACGGGCTATCGTGGGCCATGGTAAATCGAACTAGATTGAAATATCCAAGGTGGGAGATATTTGGAGGGCGCCGGAAGATGATACCATTCCTGATGTTCAGAACCAATACGAACTGTCCTGGGGCCAATATCTCTGCTGTCAACAATTGCGAAAACGTTTTTGGCCGCACCTGGGGCATGAATCACCCCTGGAGTGGGGAGTACTCGGCGCTCCCCTTAACACTCATACAGTGTCCAAATAATATTAGGCGCTCCTCCATAACAGCTCCACCCTTGATCATCTCAGAGGACAATGGGAGGAAGACTTGGATAGACAGGGGGTGACGATTGGGGTATGGTTTGTAGGTACCCCAGATCCAGCTAAATGCTCCTCTACAGGGTCAGCTTGACTAGAATTAGATTGTTTTGAATGTGGTATACAGCGTCTGATCTTCATTTGAGGGAGTGCAGGCAGAGAGGCACACTACCGCATACCTGATGGGAATATATGAACAACAAGAGAGACAGGGTCAGAACGTTACTCTTCTACCCCTAAATAATCACTGTCAACAACAAAAGAGTAACAATCGGGGTGCAAAATAAATACGGGTAAACGAATACTACTTCCTTATAACCCTTCGAATCAAATAGAAAGTGTTAGTGAGAGGGACTATGACAAAAATAAGAACCCTCATCTCCCAACAAAGTTGGCGATTGGTTTCATCATCGGGTTCTGTTTTGTCAGAAAAGGCATTGTGAATGTGCCTAAAGAAAAAAGTGTCAGTGAAGTTAAAAGAAAGCCAACAGTTCCCTGTACCAATTTTAATAGAGGGATAGTTGCCCAACAATAAAAACAAAGTGCTAATGGACACCTAATGGCTGAGAAATTATGAGCCAATATGTCCTTAATACGTGATCATGGTCAACATGTTTCTGCTATTATGAGCTAAGTCCGCTCAGCATTCATCAGGACCAAATTGAGTCCCCCAGAGGACCCCGCACACTAAGGCGTGTCCACTCCGCAAGGACTTGTGTTACCTAAAACTCACGGACTTTCCGTGCCGACTCTCCTTGTTTTGCCAAGTGTCTCTTGATCTTGAAAACTAAAAATGGGTCAGTCCACAAATCGTATTGTGGTAAACATATACAAAACGATAGCGGCTCCACTCCCAATGTACATGATTTTAACAGTTACCACATATTTATTAAGTCAAATTGTGGAGAATGCACCCCTTATTAACCAGTCTATTGAATTAGAAAAAGCCCCATTGCCTCACTTTTATCCGGAAATACTCGGCAGCCTTAATCATAGGACCTGTATTCATGGGTATTTCTGATATCTCATATTCAAAAACATATATACCATTTCAATACTTTTGCTCAGACTGTATTCACATATCATCCAGTCCTACTTGTTCACTCCAAAATGTGAGAGAACCGTTAATTTAACAGGCTGTGTAAGGTCAAAAGTAATTGCACCAGGACCATACCGCCAATCCCCCACCATTTGCTTTAGTGAGGGAAATAAATCATACAACGTGCCACAAACTACAACATTAAAATAGAAGAAGAGAGTACTCACTCTCACAATGTTTTGGAAATACCACATGGGCTCACGGTAGGGGAAAACCTTCACGCCCAATACTCTGGGAATAGATAAAAAGCACAGAGAACTCGTAACCTTGCAACAAATTATTGCCGAGTTTCAATTGCTCCCAAACCGCCCCTACGTAATAGTTAATTCGTCACTTACATTTGATCTGGCGACTCTCCACCGTCTACCTAGACGTATCACAACCGCGGCCCGAATGAATCAAGCGCAAAGTCAACGCGGAAGCGTACAAGAACGCTTCCACATATCACGTGATCACGTCACTTTGTTTTGTCCTTAAAGGGACAGCCACACCGACCTAGCTTTCACAAATACACGCATCAGTTTATTACAATTTGATCTTGTTTTTGCAAGTAATAGCACGATTTGCATAGTTGATCTTAAAAAATTGTAATGACAGCAGACGATAAGAAGATATGCTCTATATACTCAGAGCAAATATCTTAAAACGTATACCCTGCCATGTCAATAACCAGTTTTTTTCAATCACGCTGAGCTGCTGTGTTGAGAAATAAAAAAAAAACAAGGTAGCTATTGTGTTAAAAGACAAAAGAAAGGGGGGGCATCTAGGTGGATACCTACTAAGGTCTTTTAAAATGTTTTGAAACATTTGTACAAACAGAGCGATATTAATTATTTGTACTGTATCGCAAAAGGGACAATCACTCGCAATTATAATAACCACAGTGTATAAAGGGTAATTATGATAAAGGCCAAGTGGTCTACTGAGGGAACCAACATCCTGATCATAGACTGAGGTAGACTTTCTCAATATTAGTCTCAGCGTCTCAGGACTGAACCCCACGGAATATCATCATCAAGACAGGTGAGGTGGGTTGAAAGGCGATAAATCCACCGCTGTTCCTTCTCAAAAAGGCTTCCTTCTGACCCTTCTTGTAGTTGTTCTATCACGGTCCATTTGATGTTATTAGGGGTATGGTTAGTCATCAGAAAATGAGCAGTGAGTCTTGTAGTATTTTTGCGACACCTGATATTACTGCGATGCTCGCAGATGTGTTGTTTCACTCTCCTAGTAGTCATTCCCACGTACTTTAAACCACATGGGCATAGGATTAAATCGACTACGTTAGCAGAGTTGCAGTTGGTGTGGTTTCTTTGATGCCATAGTTTACCTGGCTCTAAATCAAGTGTCTTTGTACTAGTTGTTAGATGACAATTGCTGCACCCTCCACATGGAAAGTGCCCAGTCACTGGTGGGAGACCCCATACTGATAGAACATTCGGGTCATTACTTCTTATATTTGGCTTGGGACGGGTATGCACTAGAGAGTCTTTTAAACTTTTGGCCCGTTTATATGAAAACATTGGTTTTTGCCAGTTATGTTTATTACTCTTCAGTATACTCCAGTGTTTACCAATGCAGCGACTAACAGCGTTAGAGATACTGCTATAGGTCGTCACACAAGTCAATGGCACATTGGGTTCTAGTTCCCTAGGGTACTCCACGAGTAAAGCCTCTCGGTGCTGATTTTTTTGCTCTTTTATAACTCTTAGTCAGAATTTTTGACGGGTAGCCTCTTTTTTGTAACTTCACAGTTAGATCTTTGGATTGTGCTTTGAAATCAACCATCTCGCTACAATTTCTGCGAATTCGCAGATATTGGCCAAATGGAAGATTCTCCCTTAACGGGCGAGGATGAAAACTGGAGAAATGAAACAAGTTAATCTTACTTGTTGGTTTGTAGTATGTTTTTGTATGTAGGCGATCATGATCCTTGGTGATAGTTACATCAAGGAATATAATGGAATCCACATTGTACTCATGGGTGAACCTTAAATGAGAATCACACCTATTTATCCATTCAAAAAACGCTGATGGGAATGTCCTAAGCTTCAGGGGTACAGGGGTCGATAGGCAGCTCTCCTCGGTCTTAGGCTGCAGATTGGAGTTGACCCCCCAACTGACTGCCCTGGGGATCTAGGGTGAGCAAATAATCTTCTGCAACACCATGTTAGTGGTGGTGAAAAAATGTGTGGATTGGCTTTTGGGGTGTGGAGACATCCCAACGCAAAAGGCCTGGGAATCCCATGTAGATTGGTGCATGCAATATAAACAAATAGTTTATCAGGCATGAGGCTGCTCCAGGAAGGATTGAAATAGTAATTGTATTGTAATTGCATTTATATAGTACTTACTACCCATGATGAGGTGTCGAAAGTGTTTTTTCTGCGAGTATCATGCTACTCCGGAACCCATAAAGGATTAGTTGTGAATTAGTATAGTGAAATATGAAAGTAATTTGAGTGGTGGATATGTTATTTAGTTATCTGGATTGCGAAGGATAGTGGAGGGATTAAAGAGGGAAAAAGGTTTGTATTTATATAGCACTTGCTACCCCTGATGAGGTGTTGAGTCGCTTTTCGGCGAGTAGCATTTAGTGGAGAATTAGTATAGTGAAATATGAAATTAATTTGAGTGGTTAGTTAATGTTAGTCTGTTATTTGGATTGAAAAAAGATAGTGGAGGAATAAAAAAGGGAAGAATTTCGATTTTTTTTTTTAGCTCATAGTAATAGGATGAGACTTGGGATTAGTAAAAGGGAGGTGGAGGGGAAGAGCCAGAGAGAAGGGTTTAGAAAGGATTGTTTGGAAGATCTGAATAGTAAAAGAGGTATGAGATGATGCATGGAGGGGTACGGTAGGGAAGAGTCTAGAGAGGGTTATTTTGGGGATCACAGTAGTGTTTGGAGTTTGGGATGAATGAGAGAGTGGATGTAAAGGATATATTGATAGAGGTATGGTGAAAAATAGAGTAGTGCATTGGAAAGAGTAGTAGAGTGAGGTTTGAGATGAGTCAGAGAGTTGAGTTAGAGGATATATTGAGAGTGGTATAGGGTGAAAAATAGGGTAGAGCAATGGATATGCTTAATTAGAAGAAAAGTAAGAAATGTACAGTTTTTTTGTAATTCAATAGTGAAGAAATTTAAATAAGTAAATCGGTTATCATAACTATTTATTTATGCAGTCACTTATATACATGTTAAAAACATAGAATAATGTAACTATCAGTAATATATACATTTGTTAAGCAGAACTAACGAATATCTATATTTTTTAAAACATAATAATTATACATGTTTATATAAAGCAATACACATATAGGTACATATCTATAGTCCAAATAAATGCTTATACACATAGGAATATACTGTATATTTGTGTATTTGTGTTTGCGTATGGTGGTTATGTGGGGAAGAGCCAATTCTTGACTAGTTTTCTCAAGATAAGGTGGTTATCCTTGGATCTTATGTTGGGGGTAAAGAGTTCTATAGTTTGGCTGCTTGAACAGAGAAGGATGTGCCACCCATGGCTTTTTGATTGCATTTTGGGGTGAGGTGCCTCTCTGAAGCAGAAGTTCATTTGTTGAGTATGTTTTGTGATTTTATTCCTGATAAAGAGCAGTCCCTTTTCATGTATCGCTGTGTGGGTGATACAAAGCAGCTTGAACATGGATCTTCTGGCAACTAGTAACCAATGCAGGGCTTTCAAGGCAGGGGAGATGTGGTCTTGCGGCTTTATGTAAGAGTAGTTTGGCAGCCGAGTTTTGAATCCGTTGTAGTCTTTTCATATTCGTTGAAGGTGATCCATGCTAGAGGCTATTGATGTAATTTAGTTTGGACAGAACAAGATAGATGGTAGCCTGGACCTTGCGTGGAAATTCCAGATGGGGAGAAATTTGCTGCAAAGTTTTTATCGTAACAAAGCTTGATCTTGCTTGTTTGTCCACTTGGGCATTCACTGATAGCTTGGAGTCCATGGTCATTCCGAGGTTTCTTACTTCATTTGATACTTGAAGTGTTCCTAGATCATCAGGCCAGGCGGTGAGCAGATCATCATTTTTCCAATCACTACACTTGAGTATTTCCGTCTTGAAAGCATTCAATCCATTGATCCACAGCTCTGAAGCAACTGAGAATTGGTGAGTTTCCAATGTTATGTTATGTTATGTTATATTTACTTTTGTATAGCGCATGGCTACTCAAAAAGAGTGTCCCGGCGCTTTGAGTAAGGAGGACTTTGGGGCATTCAAGTTGAAGGAGTATTGCATGTCATCTGCATAATTATACTGTGTGGGTTGAAATTGATTGATCAGTGCCAGTAATTACTTCATGTAGATGGGTCTGCGTGTGGTTGAGAGGGAGTTGGTGTGCTGTGTTGTTTTTGTAGTGAAATTTTGTTGTGCCAGTGACATGGAGAAGTGAAGATGTGAGGTGTGGCATGTTGCTTATTTTGTTTACGTCTGTTAAGGGTGGAAGGTGTATGAGTTAGAGGTGGTGGTGCAGCATGTGGGTCATGTAGTAAGGTTCTAAATTGTCCCATGACTGGGAGGCAATTAAAAGAGTTGCTGTGTTGCTGTATATGTGGTAGGTGTGGTAGACGAGAGAAAACTTAGTATTTGAGTTTTTTCATTTGTGTAGACTGAAAGGTGGGTGTATGTTTATAGTTTGCGATGGAAAGTATGGGGTGTTGAGTGTAGGAGAGTAGGGTCTGCTTGCTATGGTCACCCCCACTTTTTGCTGTGATTCACTGGTTTTTCGACTTTAGTGTGGCTGTGGGCCTGCTAATCAGACCCACAGCCCAGCTGTGCTCTCTCTAAATTCAAATACATCAAACCAAGCACTCTGCCTTCAGGATTGTCAAGGCCTGCCATAGGAGTGACTTATAGGTATGTATGTGTCTATATATAAGGGTAGATATAGGAATACTATATCTAAGCAAGGGGTGATTACACGACCTTGCCCAAGCTGAGTGATCAGACTTTGGTGTCAGTTTGGATGGCCAGCCAGGGGTGGCATAATACATGCTGCAGCCCCTGGTAGGCCTTGGATGCACCTATGCCCTGGGTACCTATGGTACATTATACAGGGGCTCACAAAGATGACCCAATACCCAATTAGGTATGTACCTAAAGTACATAGTATGAATTTAGAGAGAGCACAGCTGCTGTGCTGTGGGTCTAATTAGCAGGCCCACAGCCACACTAAAGTAAAAACAAAACAGTGAATCACAGCAAAAAGTGGGGGTGACCATAGGAAGCAGACCCTACTCTCCTACACAACCCCCCCAAACGCAGGGTCATTAAACTAAACTTGACCAGTTGAGTCTTCATGTTCTAAGTGGAAATATCTGGAGAGTCCATCTGCATTGCCATGGTCAGTTCCAGGTCTATGTTCCACTGTAAAGTTCATACCCTGTAGGGAAATGGACCACCTGAGTAGTTTGGGATTTTCACACTTCATCTGATTTAGCCACAAGAGGGGCTTATGGTCTGTCTGAATCTTGAAGTGAGTACCAAACAAGTATGGCCTCAGCTTCTTCAGGGTCCAAACCACAGCAAAGGCCTCCCTCTCAATAGCTGACCAACGTTTCTCTCTAGGGGTCAGCCTTCTGCTAATAAAAGCAATGGGTTGGTCTTGACCATCTCTATTCAATTGTGAAAGAACAGCTCCCACACCCAACTCAGAAGCATCTGTTTGGACAATGAATTCCTTGGAGTAATCTGGACTTTTCAGAATAGGTGCAGAGCACATGGCCTGCTTCAGGTCATCAAATGCCTTTTGACAGCTTACTGTCCACTGAACCTTTTTTGGCATTTTCTTAGAGGTTAAGTCATTAAGTGGTGTCGCAATGGACCCATAGTTCTTAACAAACTTTATGTAGTAACCAGACAGGCCCAAGAAAGCTCTGACCTGTGTCTGGGTGGTTGGAGGCGTCCAGTCCTTTATGGTCTGGATCTTGCTCTCCAGTGGTTGAACCTGACCTCCACCTACAAAGTGGCCCAGGTACACAACCTTACTCTGCCCTATCTGGCACTTAGTAGCCTTGATAGTTAGGCCTGCCCTTTGCAGGGCCTCCAAAACATTCTTCAGGTGGATCAGGTGATCCTCCCAAGTGGAGCTGAAGAGAGCAATATCATCTAGATAAGCTGCAAAATAGTCACCCAGGCCTGAGAGGACTTGGTTCACCAACCTTTGGTAAGTGGCAGGTGCATTCTTCAAGCCACAGGGCATCACCACAAATTGGTAATGACCTCCTGGGGTCGCATACCTACACTAAGTGTTACCTACTAAACCTCTCTAGGAGTTGTAGTCAGGGTGTGCTAGGCTCTTTGCTCTACAACAACTAAGTTCAGTAGAACCTAAGTATTTAAGACTTGATTTATATGTACCTCTAGGTACCTTAATGTGATCTTTCAAATGATATCTCAAGATATTATGGTAAAACAATCAGCAAGCTCTTATCCCAACCGCTGCACACCAATTTGAGAAGTTGGCCTGGTATAAATGTCCACTATTCTTGTGGGCACCTTGCACCAGTCCAAACAACCCTTATGGTGATGGTTGTAAAGTCAACCTTATAGACCAGCTATCCTAGTGGTAGCATGGACAAAGCAGTCTTAGGCTAAAACTTCAGAGAGCATGTGAAGCCAGCTGTTTTACCAATAATAATCCCTTGAATATCAAATGAAAGGACACCACACAAGGTATATATCAAATATATATGTATCTATTACTAGCACAACCCCTCTGTACTCTTTATGAGGTCAGAGTTAGAGATACAGAACAAGTTACTCAATAAGCATACTATAAGTTGCACAAATACAATTCTGCCCTAGGGGCCTCATGAACCATATACCATGGTATAAGAACCACTTCAGGAAAGGTGAGTAGGCCTAGGGCCTAGGAAATTGCTGGGGCTACACTGAACAACCAAGGACTTGGAAGTAGGAGGCCCACGGGAAGTGTGTGCAGTGTCTAAACACACACAAAGGTTTCCATAGAGTTTCAATAGGAACGTAAAAGTTTCAAAGTAATAGATTTCGGACACTTCCGGATGGACTACGGGAAAACCCAGTTAAACTAGGTCACATGGATAGTTATTACCCATGGGAGCACCGGAGTACTCGAGTTACCTCACCCAGGGAAGCCGGGTGCATAGGTGTTCTTTCGTGTCGGGGTTCGTCGCTGTTTCCTATGGAGAGCTGCAAGAAAGTGCTGCAGGCGACCAGGAGAAAAGTGTCCTAGTTTAACTGGGTTTTCTCGTAGTCCACCCGGAAGTGTCCGAAATCTATTACTTTGTAACTTTTACGTTCCTATTGAAACTCTATGGAAACCCTAGTGTGTGTTTAGACACTGCACACGCTTCCCGTGGGCCTCCTACTTCTAAGTCCTTGGTTGTTCAGTGTAGCCCCAGCGATTTCCTAGGCTCTAGGCCTACTCACCTTTCCTGAAGTGGTTCTTATACCACTTACTTAGTATATGGTTCATGAGGCCCCAGGGCAAAATTGTATTTGTGCAACTTATAGTATGCTTATTGAGTAACTTGTGCTGTACCTCAAACTCTGACCTCATAAAGAGTGCAGAGGGGTAGTGTTAGTAATAAATACATATATATTTGATATATACCTTGTGTGGTGTCCTTTCATTTGATATTCAAGGGATTATTATTGGTAAAACAGCTGGCTTCACATGCTCTCTGAAGTTTTAGCCTAAGACTGCTTTGTCCATGCTACCACTAGTATAGCTGGTCTTTAAGGTAGACTTTACAACCATCACCTTAAGGGTTGTTCGGACTGGTGCGAGGTGCCCACTAGAATAGTGAACATCATATACCAGGCCAACTTCTCACATTGAGCTTTAGAGATTTTGTTGTCCTGCTGGGCGTGTTATGTTTTGTTTTTGAAGAGTAGTGAAATGAGGTGCTGATATATTTGTTTTATGAGATTGATTTGTTTGTATAGTATTGTTTGTGAGTGGAAGTTGTAAGGTGGAGGGATAGTGATGTGGTTGTGAGTGTAAGAAGGGATGAATTAGAGTTAAGAGTGTTTGTCTTAGACTTGATTGCTGCAAGAGGAAGTATGTGTGGTGCAGAGAAGTGTAGTGCTGTGCGGTTGTGTTATTGTGGTAGAAAGAAGAGGAGGGTGTTGGTCGTAGAAAAGATGGAAGGCTGAGAATAGGGTAGTTAGTGACAAAAGGGGTCTATTAGGAGTAATTAGAGCAGGACGTGTGTGTCTGGATGGGTTGTACTTAAGTATGGTGTGGATTTGGGTTATGTTAGTGATGAGTGAATTGGTAAGTGGTATAGGAAAGAGTTGTGTACTGCCTGTGGGTGATGGTGGATATGTGTGGAAGCTGGAATAGAAGGGTGTTTAGGTTTTATTTCTGGAGTTTTATAGTGGGAGCTGAGACATTGGACTTTGCCTTGTGTTAATTTGTAGTAAATGAGTGGAGTGTGCTGTGAGTGTGTTATTCTAGTTGTGGATGGGGTAGGGTGGGTGTTGGTATATGTAAATTTAGGTCGCATTCCTTGTCTTTGTCCCGATCAGTCTTGAACAGGCTGAAACATGAATCTACCCTTGTCCTTAGCCTGGGCTGAGACACCCTGAACCCTAGCTTTATATAGCCCAGGTGATCAGGTGACCCATTCGGCCCATGGGAACCCTAGCTCTAACCAATCACAACACTAGCCCTAAACCCTAGAACCAATAAGACAGCAGCCTCCTACTGCCAAACACAGCCCTAGTCCTAGCATCCAATCAGGCAGATAACCCTAAGCCCTACGTCCAATAGAAGTATGACAAAGTATGGAGTCCATGGCAACATGCTGAGGAAGATGTACCTTAAGGGAGGTGTTCTTGTGGGGGACCCATATGGGTCCAGGTATGGATTACATTCTGGTATAATCCAGGATATGGTGGGGGGGGCTTATAGGGTGGTGGTACACATATAGATTCAACATGCAATTGGCTGGGTCATTGGATACTGTTGTATTGTCTGTATCATGACTCAAGTTTAGCTATTGTCAATGGGTGGCCACTTTCTACCCGGCTGTACGAAAATTAATAAAGAAATGTTAAAAACAAGTAGATCAGGGGTACCAGCAGCTGGGGTATCAGGTCCAGTCTGGCAAGTATTGAGTGACCAAGGCAACCAGAGCTGGAAGGTCCAATGGGACCGGACCAGGACCAAAAATACTAGGTTTAGCTTACAAATGCCTAATAAGGACGACCAGGACCAGTGGGCACAGTACCAGGTGGACCAGAAGGACAACAACCTGGTTAAGGAGCATCAGGATGACCCAAACAAGGAGGACTAGGCAAGCTAGGCCCAGGGGAACCAGGATAACAAGACTAGATGGAAAAAAACACCAGCCCAAAAGGATACGGGCAAAGAGAGTTAGTAGTACCAGGATTAGGAGGCCCAGGAAAGAGTAATACAAAGAAGGGCCGAAGGGCCAGGGGCTGGACCAGGAAGACTGGGGTCAGGAAGGATTTGAACCAGAAGCACTAAATTTAGGCAAACAGTAACAAGCAATCAGAACTAGTTGGAACAGGGCTGGGATGAGAAACATTAGGGCCAAAGCAACTCAGAAAATGAAACTGGAACAAGATCAGTACTGGGACCAACACCAGAAGGCATAGAAGGACCTTGAGGAGAAGGAAGAAGATCTGGAGCAGGAAGAAACCTGTGTGATTCTAGGTCACATGTATTAGGATATTTATTTTGTAAACGGTTCTGATTCATCCTTATGCTCACATCCCCTAGAAACCTCCACTTATTCAGCACACTTACAGAACTGGTAAGTATTTGATGAAAAATATGTGCATGCAAAGTGACTATAACACCAGTACTGTTACACTCAGCCCTCTGAGTGATAGCAGATGTCGGATGCTGGCACAGTAGTCTAAGAGTGGAGCAGGATGGGAGGGACTGAAATATGGCAGAGAGACTGAAACTTGACAGAGAGGTATAAAGGCAGAAAGGTGAAAAAGATGGACTGTGAATAACGGCAGAAAGTTTAGGAAACTCATGTGGTTGAAGTTATCAAAATGGTTAATGGCTAACAAGGGGGATCAAAGGGCATTGGCAATCAGCAATGGGGAGCTCAGGATAATAAGAAGGCTCGGATGAGCAGAAGAGAGGGTGGGGGTGGTATCAGATAAATGGTCTCTGAAGGCCTACAGAAGGATTTTGAGTCCAAAACAGCTCTGATTGCCAGGTGTGGTAAAAATTATAATAATAATAAAGAGATTCATAAAGCGCCTGGTTACGCCGAACGGCGTGTCCCCACGCTGGAGTAAGTGGGAGAAACAGATCCCCAAGCCCAGACCAGTGACGCGGAGGTCTATGAATGAAGGAACAGGTATATTTTAAGCTTTCTTCTGAACCTAATCTCAGAGGGTTCCAGCCGAAGCTCCGGAGGGAGTTTATTCCAGCTCTTGGCCACCAAGAGCCGTAAAGAACGACCACCCATCCTGGCCCTCTTGACTTTTGGGACAAGCAACAAGCTTGTCCCACTTGATCTAAGGGACTGTGCGGGCCTGTAGAGGGTAATAAGATTCTGCAAACACATAGGACCGATGCCCTGGGTAATGCGGTGGCTGGTACAGAGGGCCTTGAACATAATTCTCTTCCTGACCGTGAGCCAGTGGAGAGTGTCCAAGGTCCTTTTAGAGGCAGCCCTTCTCGGTTGCATGAGGACCAGCCGTGGCGCCGCATTTTGCATGGCCTGAAGTCGGTTTAGACTTTTAACAGTGGCACCCAAATATAATATGTTACCATAATCTAAGCGTGAGGTAACAAGTGCATGCACTAGCGTCTTCCTGGTCTCTATAGGGAGGAGGTCCATAGTTTTGCATTGGCCCTTCAGGACACCAAAACAGGTCCCCACTACATGTCTGATATGAGGTTCAAATGTGAGATCAGAGTCCACCCATACACCTAGGTTCTTCGCCTGGGAGCACGGTATCGGGGTTGGACCTAAGCAAGACGGCCACCATGCCGATGACCACACTGACGGACCTCCCCCTACCACAAGCACCTCTGTCTTGCTCCCATTTAATTTCAGGCAGTTGTTAGCCATCCAAGAGGCAAGCTCCTGCATGCATGCCCTGAAATTGGAAGCCGCCAGATCCGGTGCCCGTGATAGCGAGATTACCAGTTGCGTGTCATCGGCATATGACACAATCCTAATACCAAAGCCCTCCACTATTTTCGCCACTGGAGATACATATGGGTTTTATAAGGTGGGGCTCAGTGCAGAGCCCTGAGGCACTCCCTGATCCAATTTATTAGCTTTGGAGTAGTGGGCGCCCAGTCTGACCTGAAAACTGCACTCCATCAGGAATGATTGTATCCATTTTAGAGCCGAACCTGAGACACCGCCCTCATTCAGACACTGTAGCAAGGTGTAATGAGCCACAGTGTCAAAAGCGGCGCTCAGGTCCAGGAGAATGAGAGCCATAGTGTGCCCCTCATCTGTTCCCTGTCTAATGGCCTCCATGGCCATTAGTAGAGCTGACTCTGTAGAGTGAAGTGACCGAAATCCAAATTGAGTAGGTTGCAGGAGATCAGCTTCTTCCAAATATGCCATGAGCTGTAAATTTACTACCTTATCCGCCACTAGCGCTGGGAAGCAAGGCCAGCAGTTCTAGCTTCATCACAAAACAAGAGGTTTGTGAAACTCTGAGAACTAGATGAAGAGTAGTGAAGATACGTATGTGGCAAAAATATTTGGAAGGCCAGCAAAGATTCATTGATGAGACCAGTATAGTAGTCTGTGTGAGTTCCAGACCTATTTGATGACATTCATCTGCCTGCATATGCGGTGGATATGCAACAAGTGTGTAGTAGTAACACTCCATATGAGGTGAAAGTCTAAGTGCTGGAACCAGTAGGATCCATTTTGAATAGCCCCTGGTTTAGCCGGGCATGTGATGGGGGAGAGGGGGCAGATACAACTTCCCTAGACAGTGAAAGTATATTGACTTAATCCTGGTGGCTGGAGGGAAGAGACCAATAACTGAAGTGAGGGAAGTATGGAGAAAAGGCTAGAAATTCTGTGATGTCCTTGTTAGCAAAGGGTGTTAGACCTGTCACCATTGGTGTGGGTTTCCCTTCTATTGTTTTGCTGTTGTCTCCTATGTTTTTGCTGGTCTAGATGCTTCGGGCACTTTGCCACTGCTGTTCAGTGCCAACGTGCAAGTGCTCCCTGTTGTAAATTGTTTTTTTTAATTTTTTAATTTTAATTTATTTATTTTTGGGTCCTTATCTTGCCAATTAACTTGTAGGCAATACTCTATTTCCTATCTGAGGGCCAGATGAAAATAGAGCCTTTCCACACAAGAAATAGCTGTTTCCACTCCCCCCCAACATACATCGCAGGAGAGGGGTCAGGACTGGCAGCCATTCATTGACTTAATCATTGGACCCCGTTCCTCTGACACCAGTCAATCAACAAAACCCAGATATTTTCCTGACTTCTAGAGTCACATGCTATGTCTAATTGACTAGTTTGTTTAATATTGTTCTTACATTCAGAGAAAAGGGATGGGGCAGCCGATTTCCAAGCTTTACATATTTCTCGCCTACCCAACAGAATAACGGAGACAATTAATATAGCGGCCCTTTTATTTGAAGCCAACATATTATCTTGGCATAAACCAAAAAGTATAAGTAATGGTGTAATTTCTAACTGAATTCCTGTAACATCTTTCAAAAATTCAACAATATCGATCCAAAATGTAGCAATCTCTGGGCAATTTAAAAACATATGACAATCATTTGCCTGAGGATATTGACACCTCGGACATACGTACTGAGACCCAGAAAATTTGGTCAGTTTGGCAGGGGTCAAATAGACCCGATAAAGAGTGAAGAGATGGTTGCGCTTAAAATAAGCAGGTTTAACTATCTCTCGAAGTAATGCAAAAGTAGCCAACCATACCTCACTCAAGTTTATATTTTCTAAAACATTTTGCCATAACTTTAAGATATCAACATCTATATTATCCTCTGCTTCAATTAAAATTCGATACCACAAGGCTATCTCTTTATTAATTTTCCCCGTCTTCATAGTCTAAATTAACCAAGTATCATCCTCCTGCTCAACCGGATGCTGTCTGGCCCACCAGGTTGAAACTTGATAATATTTGACTCGAGTTAGTTTTCCTTGAGAACATAAAGTCAAAGATTCCCACAATAGCAAATCTGCACCCATTTTTGAATCTCCCCAGCGAGAAAAATCTGCTTGCTTCAATGGAAGGCTAAGCACATCATCCAAACATTCCGGGGTGCCAGGGGAACCCCAAATCGGAGAGTAGTCGGAAAAATAAGGAACTCACATTCTATTTCGTATGTAGACCCAATTTTTCACTGCCTGAAACAGGATCTTAAGTCTAACCTTTTTGAAAAATGTTGGGTCTCCAAATTTAAAAAGGAATTGCCTCTGCTCATCTGCAAGCTCACTCAACATTGCTCCATAAACACGACCCAACGCAGAGTCGTCTGGTTTGTTTAATAACATCCTAACATTTTTAAAGTGAAAGACATGTACATACACCCATAGGTCAGGCAGCGCAAAGCCCCCCTTCTCCAACCTCCTCCTAAGCCTTTTCCAGGAGATACGAGCAACCTTTGATGGCCACACAAAGCTACCAATCTTTCCCTGTGGCTTTGCGACCTCATTCTTATCAAATGAAAGGGGTATTATTAAAAAGAAAAGTAATTTTTGGGAGGATAATCATTTTAATTTGTTGACCCTGCTATATATGTTAAGAGGGAGGTTTGCCCGACTATTCAATAATTTCCCCACATCATGGCTAATCTTTCTCCAATTAACAATAGAAACATCTGCTGACTTCTGAGTAACTAGTATACCGAGATAACGCATCTGCGATTTAGCCCCAGGGGTCTCAGGTGTTTGATTCCACTCCATTACCTCTGTTTTGTCCCTATTCACACTATATCCAGATACACTACCAAAGGACTCAGCTCTAGCCAACAGCTTAGGTATAGAGACTCCGGGATTCTGTGTATATAAAATCAAATTATGAATAACAAAAGGGAGAGTAAGGGAAATTACAAAAACTATGTGAGGTGGGAACTCCTGGTCCCCGGGATTAGATGTAACAACAGAGGAGGAGTGCACCCTGAAGGAGAGAAGTAGAAAAAGTCTCTACTTCTAGAGCATGAAGCTCAGGTTAGCACAGTGTGCCCCAACCCTTTATTGGACAGTGCATGTCCTTGAAGAAGACCCCTCACTCACCAACCTAGTTGGTGACATGCTTCATCATTGGGGTCCCACCCCATAGGCCGAGTGCCCAAAGGGTGTGCTGCGACACCTGGTTACAGTGGAGCGGGTTACTTTTTTTATATGTGCATAAGATACAGTGATAAGTGTATTAAAAAGGGCCAAAGCTACTCACTTCAAGAGTTTATTCTTGAGTGTTTGGACCCTTATAAAAACAAATGTGGCACCTGTGCCTAACTAGGAAGGCTTTGGTGTCTCAAGAAGTGTGATATATTTAAAAATAGCGTAGTGTGCTATGTGAGTCAAGTGAAGTTAGGTCTACATGTTTCAACCATATAAAAAAATTATTTTGGTTTTCGTCAGGACCGTGATGATTGGACGGGGTGGTCCGCACTCGCTAAGGTGCTCCAGCCCACGTTCAATTTACAGACCCCAAAATGGGGATCTGGTGTGAAAAGGGTGTATTTTCCTGATTGCTAACACGTCGTGGGGCATCGAGAACCAAGTAGGTTTTCTACCAGATGAGCAGAAGCCGCAAGTAACGGATTTCGCCGCCTTGGACAATCCGATGCCTACAAAGCGGGAGTCACCGCTTTGAGTGTTTTTTCCTGAATCAGGACCCAAGACCATTTTTTAAACTTATTTAAACATTCCTCCTCCTCTAAATGCGTCTCCTGTAAAAGGATATTAGCCTCAGATTTAAAAAAAAAAATATCTTTATTTGGTTTTACAACATGCACAAGATTTACATCCCCCCTCTTAGGTCAGGCAAGACAAAAATATTCTAGAAGAACCAATAAAAAAAATGTTATAAAAAAAGACTCCCTAAACAACAACAACAAAAAACACCCAATCGGGGTGTGCGGTATAAATATTTATATAAACACATAAATCCAATCTTAGTGTATAGCGCCATTATGTCATAAAAAAGTCAACAGCATGACATCATTTTGATCGGTGTCCTTATTTCCTAAAGTACATTCTAAGAAACAGCGGCTGCTACTGGGTGCGGTTTGGAGTTGAGACCACTCCATTAGAGGGAGCCAAATTTTTTGTCCCTTTATCCGACGTTTCCTGCCTTTTGTTTTATATATTGCCATTTCTAAATTAAACATTGCTAACAACCTCGAAAACCATTGTTGAAAAGACGGAGCAATGGGGTCTAGCCAGGCTGAGGCTATGCAAATTCTTAGTACAGCCATTGCAATGAAAATTAGTTCACACCCAATTGTCGGATTAGTAAGATTTGTTGCACCCAGCACAACTGTTTCATCAGGCAAGGTAATCGCTGTATTTAAAACCAATGATAGAAAAGTTCAATACTTGATTTCAGAGAGGTTAAACCACCACAAGCAGAAAATATATGTATACAGTCAGCATTCGGCAGGTTACATCTAAAGCAGCATGTACCTCTCCCGCTCCCTCATTTGGCTATTCTGTCCGGAGTATAGTACATAAAAAAAACCATTTTGTAAAATTGAGTCTGTAGTTTAGTTGACATAAGGACTGATTGTGAAAGGCCATACACAGACTTAAATTCATCAGGAGTAATATTAAGGTTATTCTGCCATTTATGCGTGATTTTCTGCATATCATCCGGAGAATGAAGCAATAAAAGAGAATACATCCCCCCAATCTTTACTTTTTTTCGGGAGTTACCTAATATATCAGCTATGTCACTCTGAGCATATGATAACTCTACCCTGGTGTGTTGTAATACAAAATTTCGAATTTGGAGGTACTTGAAAAAGTCTCTCCATTCTAAGTGATACTTTTCTCGCAAATCCTCAAAAGAATATAACCCTTCTGTGGCGAAGAGACATCCTATGTGGGTGATTGCAGCAGCCTGCCATTTATTCATACACGATCCCCTAAATATTTCAGGTAAAACGGGGTAGTTTTGGAGGGGGGAGTAAAAAGATACCTGCCCTATACTCAAAAGCCTTCTCACAGCTTTCCACACCTTAAAAACCCCCAATAATGTTTTTAATCTGACTTTTTTTATGGTAGCTGTCAATGAGATATCTCCATAGATAGCCAGCGCTTTTTTGGCCCAGGATTAACTGATGAATAGATGGGCAATCGTTACCCGTTAATGTCTCTGTCCCATTGAGATAAAAAAGCTCTTGACTATATAGCAGAACTGTTGCCCAGTAATAAGCTTTCAGGTTCGGGAGGGCAAGTCCTCCTCTTTCTTTTGGAAGTGTCAGAAATGTATAAGCGCAACGGGGCTGAGTGTAGGACCACAGAAAACTTGAAAAGGTACACTCTAAACCACAGGTCTGAGATTTCCAAATTTATAGCTCTAAACATATACAGGAGCTTTGAAAAATAGACCATTTTAAGCGCATTTACCCAGCCAATCAAAGATAGGTGTAAGTTATTATAAGATCTTTTTGCATAGTGTTAATCAAGGGTTTCAAGTTTAGATCCACTAGTTTTTCGAATTTGGATGTAATAGTGACCCCTAGGTATGTGGCTTTATCTGTTACCCGGGGGTCTCTCAAATCACATTTGCTATTCAGGATAATTTGAGTCTTTCCTTGATTCAATGCATACCCTGTGATTTTCCCGAATGTTTTTGCCTCTGTTTCAATAATGGGCATGGCCAAGCTTGGGTCAGCGGTCACTATGGCGATCTCATCGGCATAGGCAAGGTTCTTTGTTAGGAATCCTTGTGTTGATATGGGGGTATGTCCCTGTTGCTTTCCAATCGTCGGATAAAGGGGTCTACGTAGATTGCAAACAGCAACGGGGAGCATGGACAACCCTGCCTGGTTCCTCTTGTGATTGTCAGCTCTTTAGAGAGACTACCATTGACCATGACCGAGGTCCGGGGGTTAATGTATAGTTTCTGGACAGCCTGTATGAACCCCTGTTTAACTCCCACCCGGGACATTGCATGCCTCGGAAAAGGCCAGGAGACCCTATCAAATGCCTTCTCGGCATCGAGAAGTACTAATGCCATAGGGTCTCCTGCCACCTCGGTGCTGTCAAATAGGCTAATTACTCGCCGAGTATGCTTAGTGGTTTCTCTCCCGGGAACAAAGCCATGTTGGAATTCAGAAATAACTTTATGGATAATTGGTGAGATGCGGTTTGCTATCAATTTAGAATACATTTTTGAATCCACGTTTATTAAAGTGATAGGGCGATAGGAACCCATCAGATCCGGGGGTTTGTGTTTTTTGGGGAAGATAACAATTTTCGCCCTGGACCAAGAATTGGGGGCTGCCTCCCTCTAAATATATGTACACATAGATCAAGTAGTATGTTTTTAAGTTGGTCCAGAAATGTTGTATAAAATTCCAAAGGAATAGCATCTAAACCAGTTGCTTTCCCTCAGGGGAGATCTTTTAATGTTTTTATGACTTCATCTATGTTAGGGGCACCTCCAAATTTTCCTGATCTGCTGTATCGAGTTTGTTGCAAGTGTCTAATGCTAGATATTCGTTGATCTTCCCTAGGTCTGCTTCTCCTTCTTCTGTATATAATACACGGTAAAAGCGCCAAAATGCCTCTCTAATCTTTTCAGGGTCGAATACCCTGCCTTCTACTGGGTCTTGTATTTCCCGTATAACGTTCTGTGACATCTGTTGTCTCATCCGAATGGCCAGCTGATGACCAACTAGTTCGTTAATTTCATGCACTTTTTCGCGGTGAGCAGTAGCTCTTTGGACCGCTTTGGTGGTGTAAACATTTGTTATTGCCGCTTTAGCAATTGCTACCGATGCTGAACATTAATTATTTCTTCTACCGCAGAAGAGCCTCTTCTTACGTTTATAAGATTTTCCTCCGCCCCCCTGAGAGTCTCTTGTAGCATGTTTAATGATTCTCTCGCCCGCTTATTAGCCCATAGTGAGTATTGGATTGTTTCTCCCCTAATTCCTGCTTTTAGGGCATCCCACACATAGTCTACCGATGTGCACCCAATGTTATCCTCCAAAAAGTTGGCAATCCAGTCTCTCATGTGTTTGCAGTATTCAGTATCAAGTAACAGAGATCTCTCGAATGTCCATATTCTTTGTACCTGGTGTAATAGGGCTGAATCTACCATGTATAACAAAAGGTTATGGTCCGAGAGAACGCGGGGTAACTTTTTTAATTCTGAAGTGGATCTTAATGAATTAGAGATTAAAAAGTAGTCTAGCCTTGCATGTTTATGGTGCGGGTTTGAAAAGAATGTATAACCTGTATCATTGGGGTTGGGGTTGGATGATTGCCATCCATCTACAAGTCCATGTGTGAGACATAACTGCTTAATAGCCCTAAACACTTTATTTTCCGTCCATGATACTGCCAGTTATCCCCCGTTGACCAATCAGGCGTAAGATTAACATTGAGGTCCCCACAGATTATTAGTGGTAGAGGCCAGTGTGTAAGTTCGTTGGAAATTTGATGTATGACCGAGGGGTCATCAGTGTTGCTCCCATAAATGGAGCAGATGGTCATTGGCTGAGACTGACTAGATTTGTATTCTGTGATCACCCATCTGCCGTGTCTATCCAGTTTAGTTCTAGTAAAGTTGTTTCCTACACCTTTAGCCAAAATTGCAACCCCTCTTATCCGAGCACCCTGTGTGGTGGCCCATATCACATTGTATCCCAGTGATTTAAGCATATGTGATTGTGCACCCTCAATATGAGTCTCTTGAAGACAGACTATGTTGGCACCTATGGCCTGTAAGCCGACTGCTACCAGTTGCCTCTTTTTCACATCGTTTAGTCCGCAGATATTTAATGATAGTATTTTTAACATCCTCATCTTAATACTCTATGTGTCACTATATGTCCTTCTACAAAAAAGGCCATTGAGTTACTAGAGTTTTCCTTTTCCTAAAGAGAGCTGAAATGACCTGCCTGACCTGCCCTTGCGTCCCCCCCACCCTTTCCCCCATCCTCCACCACCAATGAAGGTTACCTGGCCCTGGTTGAGCCAGGGGTGTGACATCCGGCGTTCAGGACCCGGTGAGTCCGCCAGGGACCCTCCAAATCAACCAATTATCCTTTTAGACATGATTTGATAAACAAAAAAAATGTGCTCGGAAAAGAAGAAGAGAAAAAGTAGAAGAGTAAAGAAAGAAAATGCATCCATAATCATTTCGACTATCCATTATTTTTGTCCCGAAATCTCATCTAAGTAAGTTTTAGCCTGTAGCTCGGATACAAAGCTGCGAGTCTGTCCTTTATATATAATTTTCAGTCTTGACGGGTTTTGGAGAAAAACCGTTGCGCCCAGCTTCTGGAAGGGGTCAAAGAGCTGCCTCAAACGCCATCTTCGCTCCACTGTGGCATGTGCAAAGTCTGGCCTGGTGAAAAATGATATCCCATCCGAGGTTCTTTTGCTAGTTGGTCTGGAGAGATCGTAGAGAGCTTTTCGAAGTAAGAAGTTCCCAAAGAATACTAACATAGCTCTAGGGTGCTGTTGAGGAGCAGTGTTACGATTTTTGATCATCAGAGGGAACCGATGGGCTCTTTGTATTTCCCTGTTCCAATCCCAAGCTTGTAATTCAGGGAAAGCACTATGCAAGAAAGTGATCATAAATTTCCTTGGGTCCTCTTTCTCAACCCCCTGGGGTATTCCTAGGAAGCGAAGATTGTTTGTTTCGCTGATGATTTTCTTGCTCCTCTAGCTTCCACATGATGTCTTTGACAGCTGCTTCATGCTCCTCAGTTTTGGTTTGAAGGGAAGTGACATCTTTCTCCAACTGCTCCGGTCTGTCCTCGACTGCCGTCATCCTATCTGCGATCTCTGCGCAAGTCTTGCCAACTTTCCTGACTGCCCCTTGAAGTTTTTTGGCAGCCAGGCGGGATCTGCGGCTATCAGATTTTGCCTCTGCTTCAAAGTTTTTAATAGAAAGAAGGACATCTGCCAGATTGGGCTCTTTTGGCTTCTCCCCCAGTGGTTCTTTTACCTCCTCATTCATACTTATAATAGTTTGGTTTCCCCCAGAAGCATCTGCAGAGTTGGAGCGAAACAGAAGTGGGGGTGTTCCGTTGTAATCCCATTTTAGTTCGGGGAGGCTTTCCTTATCTGAAGAGATTTTTTCATTCCTGTGACAATCTCTGTCTTTCTTTTTCTGTCGTTTTTTTAGTCAAAGGGTGGTGTTTCTGTGAGTCCGGGTTGGAGCTGTTATACCAGTTGCCTACCTCCTCTTCACTAGACAAGGAGATACTAACATCTGACATTAACGACTCATCTGTGAGAGAGTAGTACAGGTCCACATTTTCTGAGGTGTTAGATAAACCCTCCTGTGGCCTTTTAGCTGACAACCCTTGATCAGAGTCCCTTCCCTCGGCACCCAGCGAGTGAACTGGTAAGGAGGGGAGAAAGGGGCCAGTAGCATTTTTATCAGAATCAAGAGAGGGCGGTAATTCCTGCCATAGATCCTGCTCGTTCAAAGCAGCCAAAGTCTCAGGTAGTGCACCCTCCGTGGTTGATGTCATACTACTTGCATTGGTTTTTGACGGATCGGTCAAAGCCCCAAAACTGGCTGTAATCAATGGTTGAGAAACATCAGTGTCTTTCTTTCTTTCATTTTCTTTTTCTGTGTGACCTGGACCCCTTTTGGTATTATATTTGCTCACAGGATCGGATCCGCTTAGGGGTTTTAGTGTGCCATCTTTTTTTACTATCGATTTGGGTGCCTCCTGCCTTTTCTGTTGGGTGATTGCTGAAGCCGAGCCCTGCTGCGCGCTACTGGAAGCACTGTTACTGCTTTTTGGCTTGGTAACGCGATTTCCCTTACCCGACATGTCTTCTTCTGCTTCGAAGATGTGCACGGCAATCTGCACGGTCCTCCTCCTTTCCTGTGCTCTAGCCGGTTTACCCTTTGTGCGGCTGCCGTGGATCAGTCTGTCCTGTGGGTAGGCAAAGCCTCGCCTCCCTGTCAGCTTCTGTTTGTCTCTGTGCCTCGCGGCACCTCCAGAGACTGATCTGCCGCTCTGTTGCTCTGCCGAGGGCTTGCTCAGGTCGATTTGGATCCAGGATAGTAGAGCGTGAAGAAGCTCTCCGATGCACGAGAGCAAAGAGGAGTGCCGGCCGTCAGACCAGCGTGCGCAAGTAAGCGAGAGGGACTGCTGCTTCTCCAGTTGAGCGCTAGGCATGCCGTTATTTTTTCCCGTATTTATTCGTATGCCATTTACTCTTCGTTTCCGACCGGTTTCATGTCAGTATTATTATTTTAAGCAAGATTCGTCAGGGGGTGTTCGGCGGAGCTCCACCACGGAGATATCAGTCGGACACCATCTTCCTTCCTTAGCCTCAGATTTTTAGGTTTAAAGTATTTTATTATAGTTTCTGCAACAAGGAAAAACAATACATACAAGGAATACAGTCATTCAGATAGCATGCTGCAAAGGCTCCCTGCAATAGCGCCATCAGTAGCAGGATAGGACTAGCCAGGCATTCACCGAGCCCCCACAAAAGCATAAGCGGTGAGGTGCACTTATTCCAGAACCAAAACACCCCCCCCAACTCCCACCCCTCCCCCCCCAACTCCCCCCTTACCCAACCTGTGCCTGAGTAAATGTCTATCAGCACCCCTACTGCCCGAAGGAACCCCGCGCCCGCCCCTCCTCCCCCCCCATCAATTAGGAGGTCTGGGTGGTCAGCCGCATCAGCCTAAGATAACGTGGACAGGTGATCTCCTTGAACTCTGATTGCAAGAGGACACCAAAGGGCTGCCACAGGTCCTCAAATCTGTCTACTTCCCCTGCCACCGTGAGGGACATCTTCTCCATCCCCAGAACGTGCCACAACCTGTGCAACCAGCCTGTGATAGTGGGAAGTGTGGTGGTACGCCAATGTATAAGTATGTTCTGGATCGCCGATCCTAGTGCGATCGCTATTTGTCTGCCCTTCCTAGATCTTAGTGGGTACATCAGTCCATTGGGCAACCCTAGCAGAACATAGGCGGGAAGACGCGGCAATTCTATATCAAAGCACTGGTCTATTTCATCCAAGACCTCCCGCCAGTATGGATCTAGCAACGGGCAATCCCATAAAATGTGCGTGAGTGTACCCGTCTGCCCACATTCGCGCCAGCAGGTGTCCTGTATGTGATGATTCATGTCGTGCAGCCTCTGAGGTGTGTAATACCAATACGTGGAAACCTTTGTAAAAGTCTCCGTGAGCCCAGTGTGGTAAGCGGAGTGCCGCGCTCAATATGAGATGTCGTCCCATTCCTTGTGACTCAGGGCCCTCCCCAGCTCCCGCTCCCAGCGAGCCCTTCCGGGGCTATAAAAGTGATGGGGGGGGGGTTGGAGGAGCCGGTAAATATCCGAGATGAGCTTGGCGTCCGAGGAACGCGTCGCAAGCCACACCTCGTATGGAGTGAGCTTCCGGTCAGCCAACTCCCGTACCTGCGGTTGTAGCGCCCAGTGACGGACTTGCATGTATCGCATACGCTCCGTCTCGGGTAGGTGGTATTCCCTGCGCAGGTCAGCGAAGGACACGGCTCCCTCCGGGCCATAAATATGAAACAATGCACAGCACCTGGCTGCTTGCCAGAGCGAAAACGCTCCAGGTTCTGTTCCGGGCTGGAAGTCAGGATTCCCCACCAAGGGGGTAAGTGGCGACGGGAAGGTGGTAAGTTCGTGGCGGGCACTCACGGCATCCCAAACACGGAGTGTGGTCTGCGTGACATAGGACGCATAGAGATTGGGGGGCCTATGACGTCTGCGAAGGAAAGGTATCTCTTGCAAAGTCCTGCCCGCCACCGCCTGATCCTGAAACAGCCAGTGTCTGTCCGATTCCCATTTACTCCACTCAACCAAGTATCGCAATTGCGACGCCTGATAGTACTTATGCAAGTCCGGAATGCCAAGGCCCCCGGACTCAGGCGCCAGAGTGGAGAGGGCTCTCCGGAGTCGAGGTTTACGACCCTGCCAGACAAAGCGTGCGATATCGGCCTGAGTCTGTCGTATCCACCCTTTCGGCTGCTGTAGTGGCAAAGCCCGGAACAGGTACAGCACCTGCGGCAGGAGAGTCATTTTCACCGCAGCGATGCGTCCCAACAGCGATAGCGTGCCTTTGCTCCAACGGAGCAATTCCTCCTTCAGTTTGTTCCCTAAGGCTGCATAATTAGCCTCAACCATGGCGGGCAGGGACGGTGCCAGCAGTATCCCCAGGTACGGGATCAGATCCCCAGACCATTGCATGGGGAAACGTCCCTGCAGCTCGAGCCTGGTAGCAGAGGCGAGCGAAATGTCGAGGGCCGCAGACTTCCTCATATTCATCTTAAACCCCGCCACAGCCGCAAAAGCGTCCAACTCAGCGAGACAGGCAGGAAGCGCGGACTTCGGGTCGTCTAGCATAAAGATCACGTCATCCGCATATAGGCTGATGGTGTGGGTGTAGCCACCCATCCTGACACCTGACACCTCTGGGTTACGTCTAATCCTCTGGGCAAGCGGCTCCATGTACAGAGCGAAGAGCAGTGGAGACAGGGGGCATCCCTGTCTGGTTCCCCGCTCAATCTCGAATCGGCCCGAGGTGCAGCCATTGACCCTCACGGTCGCAGTAGGAGACTTGTAACAGTTAAATATGAGGGTGCGAAACTTCTCACCCAGCCCCAGTTTGCAAAGAACCTGCTCAAGATAGGGCCAGTGCACACGGTCGAACGCCTTCTCCGCGTCCACCGACAACAGCATGCGCTCCCCGGGGATCCGAGAGGCCTTCTCCAAAACGTGGACCACCCTTTTAGTATTGTCCACCGTCTGCCGGCCCGGGACAAACCCGGCCTGATCCGGATCCACCAACCCCGGCATATGGGGCGCCAGACGTGCCGCCAGAATCCCGGTGTAGAGCTTGAGGTCCACGTTGAGCAACGAGATCGGCCGATAGGATGCACATTCGGCGCAGGGCTTCCCCGGTTTGGGAATAACCGTCACAGTCGCACTCAGCAGATCCGGGGGGATGGCTCCAGGCTCCGCAAAGGAGTTAAAAAGCCGCGTCAGCAGCGGAGATAGCTCCTGGCAGAATGTTTTGTAGAAGAGCGGAGTGTAGCCGTCGGGCCCCGGGGCCTTCCCATGTTTGAGTCGGGAGATGGCCCCGATCACTTCCTCCGGGCGGATATCCCGGTCCAAGTGTTCCGCCTGTTCCGGCGTGAGCACCGGGAGGTCGACCGAAGCGAGGTAGTCAGCCGCGGTCGAGGCCGAGGAAGGCTCGCCAGCGTAGAGGTCCGCATAGTATCGGCGGAAGCCGTCCGCAATTCGGTTATCTTCAGTGGCCAACCCGTCTCCGGGTACGGACAGTTCCTTGACCTTCTGAAGCTGGTGTCGCACTCGCAGTTTATTTGCCAGCAAACGGCCGCAGCGGTCACCGCCAGTATAGTACGCGTGTTTCAGGCGCAGCGCCGCATATTCCGCCCTGTCCATGTCCAGTGCGGAGAGAAGCTTCCGCGCCGCTTTAAGTTGCCTCCAGATTCTGGGGGCCCCCGTCCTCTGGTGCATCCGCTCCAGCTCCCGAACCGTACCAGTAAGTTCGTCCCTCTTCCGCTGTCTCTCCCTATTCTCCGCCGAGGAGATGGAGATAAACTCACCCCGAAGCACCGCCTTCAGGGCAGACCACTGCGTCGCCCGAGAAGTATCATCGTTCTCGTTGTGCTCTCGGAATCCCGCAATCACGGCCCGAATCTGTGTCAGTATCTCTCGTCTATGTAACAGGGTGTCCCGGAGGCGCCAGACCCCCCGCTGCGGGGAGACCGGCGGTAACTGGAAGCTACCCGAGACCGGAGCATGGTCCGACAGTGTGAGGACCCCAATATCAGAAGCAGTCGCCAAAGCGGCCAGCGGTCCCGTCACCAGGAGGTAGTCTAGTCTGGCGTAAGTCCTATGTGCGTGGGAGTAATAGGAATAGGCTCTGGAAGTGGGGTGTAGGCGTCTCCACAGATCGTGTATGTCCAGGTCCCCTAACTGTGAGGCGCTAAGCTGTGAGATTTCCCCCGTCTGAGGATGGCGCTGCGCAGATCTGTCTAAAGATGAGTTAAAGACCATATTCAGGTCACCACCAATGAGTATGTGCCTATCCGGCGTAGACGCAATGTCAGCTAAAGCAGATTGCAAAAACAAGTCCTGGTGATCATTAGTGCTATACACGGAACCCACCGTGAAAAAGAAACTCCCCAGCTTAACTCTGTAGGCCAGGAGCCTCCCCTTCTGCTCCGCCACCTTGTGCAACACCTCCCCTCTGAACTTCCCCGACACCAAGATAGCAACCCCCGCCGTTTTAGCAGCCCCAGAAGAAAAGAGCTGAACCGGGAACTTCGGAGATCGCAGCCTGGGACAATCTCGGGCCAGGAGATGCGTTTCCTGTAAAAGGCAGATATCCGCCCGGGTGCTCTCGAGAAGGGACAGTATCGCCCTGCGCTTGACCGGGTTATTCAACCCCTTCACATTAAGGGTAACAATCTTCAGGGCCATGAACAGACCAAGGATAGACAGCGTTAATGGGGCCCGGAGGCACAGCAAGCGCACCACAAGGCGGGAAGGCAGATTGGGGTAAGCGCAGCAGAGAACCACAATGGAGCACCAGAAGGGCGGTGACAAGTGTATTCGAAGCATCAGGGGGCCCCATGCAAGCAAATAACAGGGGCCAGGGTAAACGCCAAGCAGAGCCAACACGACATCCCACCCACTGGCACAGTGCAGGATGGGCAAGGCAAGAACAACAACCTGAAACCAGGGGGGTAACCCAGCGCACAAACCGAATTCCCTCTCGAGCAGAGTCCTCCCCCCTCCCAAAAGGCAGCAGGAGGGCACAAAGATCACAGCATGAGACAAATAAGGCACATCCCGAACCCCGGATCCCCCCCACCCAACTCCCCGAACAACCCTCAAACACCCCAACTCCCCACATCTCCACCCCACCTCCAGATCCCTACTCCGATCCCCACCCACTCCCCGCAACCCCAGCCCCAACTCGGTGAAAACCCCCAGTGTCCCAGTCCAGCCCCTAACGGGCAAGTCTGTGGTAAAGTGTCCGAGTGGACGTCCAGCCACCATCCATGCTCCCCCAGAGCCCCCTCCCCCCCCCCCGGAACCCTCAAACCTGCAGTGCCGGTGAAGCCAAGATGATCTCCCCTTAGACGAAGCTCAGGCCGTGACAGCCACGTCACTAGGCGAAGTGGAACCGGACACTTCCCGAATGGCGTTGTCAATTTCCGCTCTGATCGTAGGAGAGTCCGGGCGGGAAGGCCGAGGCGCGGACCGGCGCCGTCGAACCGTTTGCCATCCCCCTCTAGAAGGCCGGCGTTGAGGCGTCGGGACATCTTCATCAGTAGCGGTGATCCCCAGCACTCCGCACGTGTCCTGAAGGGATCTCATCTGGTGCAGCGTCCCGTTCCATCGAAAGATAAGCCTGAAGGGGTGGCCCCAGGAGTACTGCGTGTCATGCTCCCTCAGAAAGTCCGTGGCAATTTTGAAGGACTTGCGTTTCTGCAACGTAATCGTGGACAGGTCGTGATATAAAGCAATTTGGTGACCCCTGAAGCTCACCGGCTGTTTCTGACGTGCTTCACGGAGGATCCGCTCCTTCAGAGGGAAATCCGGTAGAAAGGCTAATATATCTGGGGGCGGCGCCGAGGCCCTGCGTGGGGGACCCACTCTATGCGCCCTGTCGATCCTCACCGGAAAGTCACTCGCCTCACCCAGTACATCTCGAAACAAATCTCGGAGGTAGGCCGATATGTCTTCCCCCTCCTCTTGGGACGGAACTCCCCTGACCCTTATGTTGTTGCGCCTGGATCGGTTCTCAAGATCCTCGGCGTGGGCCTGGAGGTCGATCTGCTGGTCTGGAAGCCGCAGCACTTCCTGTTGTAGGTGCGTGATCTCCTCGTCCCTGGCTTGATTAGCTTCCTCCACAGCGGCGACCCGCTCTCCAAGCGAATCAACTTCCCTTCTAACCTCTCGGACCTCACCAGCCACCTCCTGTTTCAAGGCCTGAAAGTCCTCCCTGAGCGTGCTGAACAGCGACTCCAGAAAAGACCTGGTGACCGGGGGCTCACCCCCCTCTGCTCCACGAGATCCGGACGATGGGCTCGGTGTTGGCTGGGATCTGTCCTGTCTCGGGGCACCTCTGCCCAACATCTCAGGCAAGGTACGCTCCCCCTTCTTGCCTCCCCTGTTACCTGCCATCTCAGAGGCGGCACTGCGTCGCAGGGAGAGAAATCTGACGGAATGTGAGGGGGTCCGCAGCAAGGCGATCCAGTACAACCCCGGGGGCTCACCGACAGCTCCCCAACGCCCCCGGCAGGCCGAACGCAAGAGGAGCACAATCAGCGCACCACTGCCACACTCCACCAGCGCGTCCCTGCCTCCTAGGGGTGGGTCTCCTTCCCGTCTCCAGGCCTCCGGCCGCTTCGCCACACCACCGCAGCCGTCCAGGCGGGCACCGCCGCTCCGTGGGACTCAACGCTGGGCGGGCCACTCGTCATCCAGCGCCCTCCGGCCAACCAAGCTCTCGTTGGGCCCCAGGCACAGCACACGGGGGCAGTAGGACCACCTAGGAGCGGGGTCGATAGCACGAGCCCTAGGGACACCGGGCTGGCAATCTCTGCGGGACCCTCCACTTGCCGCCTTCAGAACAGTCACTCCGGCCACAGGCCTACCAGGCAGGTAAAGGCGTCTCCCCGGGGCCCGATCCGGCGACCCCAGAGCCGGGGCCCGCAGAAGGAGCCCGGTGGCGTCTCCGGCCCACTAGGCCTCTAGGCACTGCAGATCCCCGGGGTCGCGTAGCTCTCCCTCTCGACACCTCTCACAACCCAGGGCGGTGGGCGCCGCTCCACTGTGGCCGTCTCCCCCTCACTCCAGGGGGCTCCAGCGCCGCCGGGGGGAACTCGACCGGGCCCCCGGTGGTCAGAGGGCCCGGGACACACCACCGCACTCCAGAGTAGGCCCACCGGTCACGGGTCGGCCAGGCAGGTATAGGCGTCTCCTCGGAGCCCAATCCGAGCACCCCAGAGCCGGGGCCCGCCAGGGAAGTCCGTCAGCGTCTTTGGCCTGCCAGGCCCTAGGGCACCGCCAATCCCCGGGGTCGCGTAGCGCTCCACCCCGACTCCTCACACAGCTAGGGGCGGAGGGCGCCGTTCCGTTGTGGCTTCCCGCCCCTCACACCAGGGGGCACCAGCGTCGCCAGGGGGGACCCGGCCGGACTCCCGCTGAACAAAGGGCCCGGGATCACTCCACCTCACCGAGGCGCCACGGATCAGACGTTCCGCTCCCGCCTGGCCTCTTGCAAGCTGCAGCGTCCGCTCGTCGCAGGGGCCGGCTCTGCGAGGCGCCGTTCTGCGTGTCCGCGCCTCCGAGGGTCCCAAAGATGCCCCCACCGGGCTCTCAGCCGCTACCGCTCCATTCTCCACCAGATCCGGGGGAGATCTGCGGTGCGAGAAGGGTCAAGGGCTCCGGGGACTCAGGAGCTCACGGTAGGAGCGACCAGTCAGCCCGCCATCTTGGCCACGCCCCAGCCTCAGATTTTTAAAGAAACTACATGACACAAGCCAATTTTTTCATAGACCTCACCCCATTCACATTCCATGAGATGAGATGTACTAATTTCTTACTCATTTCTTATTTGGATAGACTCCCTCCCTCTAACTATAAGACAAAAAGAGTTAACATAAAAAAATACAAAAAACGGCATGTTGAGGACCATACTTTTTTCCAATTTTTCCCAAATGCTCCCAACACCCAGTGCCCCCCCTCACCCCAAGGAACCCTCCCCACCCCAAGGAACTCTCCCCCACACTATCTCTTAGGGCGCAAGCACCTTCGAGATACCCCAATGCTAACAAGGTGAATCCGGCTTCCTAGTTCAAAGTTAATGGCCTCATGTCTACATATTTACATCTTTGCACAGATAGGCACTGTCGCTTTTACTTGCATGTTATTGTAAGTTGTCACATTTTACTGCAGGCTACATATTGCTCTAATGCTCTAATGCTTAATACCTGGTCTTGAATGATCATGTCTTTATTATGGCAACTAAGCTCAATTACGTCCAATCTGTAATTTTTCAAATTATTTCTTCATCCGGTCCTTAGACAAAACCTCTTTGCTATTCTGTGCCTCCCATCTTTTTTAACAAGGCATCCACTTCCTCTGGCTCCCAAAAATTATACATTTTGTTGTTCCACATGACTTTCAACATATCGGGGAACTTCATGTGCGCTTGCACTCCCTTGAGCCTGAGTTAATTCATCTTTGAGCCTAATGGCCACTGACGCTCTGCTGTTCTTTTCCCCATATCCGAACTAATTGAATATGTACAGTCTCCAAATGTTGATGTCCTTTCTTTTAGTGCCCTAGTTAGAACGAGCTCCTTGATTATATAGGTGTGGAAACAAACAAGAATCTTCCTCGGAGCTTTTCTACCCGGTTGCAGCCTATATGGGTCTCTGTGGACCCTCTGGAGTTCATTTTCCCAATCGATGTCCACTCTGTCTGGGAGTAGCTCCCTCAGTAATTGCGAGATATAACCCTTTAGGTCTGCCCCTTCCGCGTTCTCCTTAATTCCCAGAATAGGTTTGCTATTCCTCCTAGCCTGTAGTTACAGCCTTTCCATATACTGCTGGAGTTCCTTATTTCCTTGTTTTAATTTTTCAATCTCTCTCAGATTGGAAGCAGTAGTCTCCCCCAGAGCTTTGACCTCCTCTTCAAGATTCTCTGTCTGCTTAGCTAAGCCATCACTCTTCTGCTCCAAAATCTCCCCCTTATCCTGTATCTCTTTCTGATTATTTTCCGACGTCTCATATTTGGCTAAGGTTTCTTCTCTAAAGCTAGCCAAGAAGGCCCCTAATTGCCCACCAACAGCGCCTAAATTGCTTTCCTCTTGAATAACATGTGACGCAGCTGCGGTAGTAACAACGGAAGCAACAGTAGCCATACTAATAGTGCTGTCTAAATCAACTTCAGCTATCTCATTAGGCACATTTGCATCCTTGTCTGAGGGAGCCTAAAATATCTCCCCAGAATTCTCTTGACCTTTCATAAGAGGAGAAAAGCGATTTTCCAGCCTCAGTGGAGTCCCCAACTTGTCCAAAGAATCAGTTTTTTCTACTAAGTTTGAAACTGTTTTATGAACTCCACCTTCTCCTCCCTGGGAGCCCGCAACCTGCTCCATTATCTTAAAATACAACCTTAAGGAATTGGCTTTGAGACCGTCTGCTGCTTGTTCGACCTGCACTTTTTGATGGACTGTTTTTTTGTATTCTTATTGAGCGGGGTTTTTGGTGTCACCACACAGGAAGAATCACTACCTATGTCCTTGACAAATCCTTTCTTATATTTGTCCTGATCTGACGGGAGTTGATATCTACTCCTTATTGCCAAGGCTCTACCACCTCTTGTATTGACGGTCGTGCCCCCTTTGTTGGACTTTAACTCGTTAGATCAAGGACCTTAAGGCACCACCTCCCTCTCTTCCTTCTCAGGTGTGATTATAGAATGATGTACACCGGGTACTGAGGTCCGAGGTTGGGATTCCGTCCAGCTTTCCTCACTTATAAAGTAGCTCTCAGACCCAACGCTCTTCTGAGTTGATTCAGCTGAGGAAAGGATACATTTTTGCAGGGTTTTCCCAGCGTACTCGACACACATAAATTCCTCCTGCAGCCCCCACTCCTTACATAATCCGGGGTGCAAGCTCTGGAATTCAAAAATTCAACCAGCGCAGCACCCATCCCGTGCTGCAAAGTCACAGGAACACCTCGCTTTATCACATAGAACCCAGAAGCATGAAGTCTCTTCCAGCTCTCCGCCGCGCAGCTCCAACGCCCAAATGAGGCGGAGCCGCTTCTCTCGACAGCCGGTGTAAAAAGAGCATAACCGGGACTGAGGCCCATATGAGCTTACCTTGTGATCGTCAAACGTCAAACACCCCACAATCCTAGGGCCACGGGATACGGGCTACGGGGAACGCCATCCATAATTGCCAGTGTTAACAGGATATTTCTTGTAAACAACAGAATCACTGCCGCAGCCGAGCAGTACCTTTTCCGAGAAAAAAAAAAAGCTTGTTATTCAGATATCAAACGCCGACGTCCTCAGAGACCAGGAAGTAACATTACAACCTTCCGTAGCGTGAATCCAGGGTTGGGCTCTCCTTGTCGCACAGGGTGTCTCCCAACTGGCGTCAGCCAGCCGCCATGTTCCCTGATCACGTGACCTCTAACCCCTGTTGTAAATTGTTGTAATGGATTAGTGACTCCATGATTGGATCCTAGTTTGGTGCACCATGAGTGCCCAGGGCCTATAAATCAAATGCTGCTGGCGGGCTTGCAGCACTGATTGTGCCACCCACAGTAGGAGCTTGTAAAATATGGCTCAGGCCTGCCATTGCAGAGCCTGTGTGCAGTCTGGGACTGCCATGTCGACTTGGCAGGTGCACCCACTTTCCAGTTCCTAAACCTTCCCTTTTCTACATGTTATTCACCCCTACGGTATGCCTATAGGCAGGGTGCATTGTGTGTGAGAGGTAGGACATGCCCTGGTGTGTGGCATGTCCTGATACTGAATTACAGCCAATTTCGTTTTTCACTATTGCAAGGCTAACCTGTTCCCATAGGCCAGCATGGGCAGTTTGATTAAAACCTCTTATAATCCTAACTTACCCAGAGAACAAGGTAGAAAATCGATTTTAGTATGCCTGAACTCAGAATGTTAAAATACATCGTTTAGTGTTGGTGATTTTTACATTCAGTGTTTCAAAATACCACTTTTAGAAAATAGGTATTTTCTTGTGTTTACTATCCAGTGTGCCTATGCTAGGTTTGTGTATTGCATGTCTGGTTTGTGAGTGACAGGGGGCTGGAGAGGGCTTTGGCTCCAGCAGTCTGATGAGTCAGGGCTGGGCTGAATCGGACCTGGGTTGAATAGAGTGCAGGGGGAGGAGATTTCTTTTTACTTGCCTGAGCTTACATTGAATAGAGAGTAGGGGGAGGAGATTTCCATTCAGCTACCTGGGCCAGGTCTGCTTTCAACAATGCTGTCTCCACCTCCTGCCAGGAAGAGGCACCAGTGAGGACAGAACTGGTTTGGGCTGGGTACATACATCTTCTGACTTCCGAGAACAAAGAAATTGTGAGTATACAAAGAGAGGCAGAGACCCAAGAACTTTAGATCACTTCTGGGAATCAAGACAAACCTTTGCCAAGGAGAGAAACCAAGGAAGCTGAAGGAGGAGACTGCCCCTGTGCTGGTTGCTGTTTGGGGTTGGCCTGCAGTGGTTACTTATTGCCAAGGAAAGGAGAAAAGGATCTTTGTGTGTACTTTGTCAGCTTGAGGAAGATCTCCAAGGGCTTGATGCTGAGCATGCCTCCTGTTCTGAAGTCTCAGGGACACAAATACTTCACCACCAGCTCCCCTGAATTTCCTTGCTGGGAATTCTACCTGCAGAGAGGTGCCTGTTGTTGTTTTGGGACCTCTAGACACTGTGCGTCGCTGAGAGCTGGAAGTGCGATGCAACGAGGAAGCAGCGTGTAGCCGCCGCAGCAGTTTTCCATTGCATTGCCGAAGAAACTTGTTGCATCGCCGGAGAAGCGTGTCGCCGCCACAGAGGTTGCTGTTGCATCACCAGCGAAGCGCGTCGCAGGGCTTGTTGCGGCTCAAGAAACCACCGATTTCAACGCACGGCGGTGGGGCGTTCACACATCGTATCAAAGTTGTTGCATCGCATCAAAGACGCCAAGTTGTCGCCTCGCATCGAGGCACCATCTTGTTGCATCGTAACCAGGATGCAGTAAGAAACAGACGCATCCCCTCCTCTAAGGCAAGGGACAGACGCATCACCTCCCCGGAGCAAGGAACTGACACATTGCCTTTCCTGCGACCCTTTTGTTTATGTTGCGTTACGCATCAAGTTACTTGGAGAGTAAAGTGTTGCATTTACCGTCTACATTGAACTAAGGTATTTCTATCATTTGAAAGTCATATTTTTATATACTGTATCGTGGATTTTTGTCGTTTGGTCTTATGTTAAGTCTAGATGAAGATTACTTATTTTACTAAACTGGTATAGTGTCCATCTGTAGTGTTTTCACTGTATTACTGTATGTGTTCACAAATGCTTTACACACTGCCTCTGAGATAAGCCTGTCTGCTCGTGTCAAGCTACCAAGGGGTGAGCAGGGGTTATTTTAGGAGTGTAGCCCCCTTACCCTGACTAGAAGCAAAGGCCCCTACTTGGTCAAACGTAATAACCTCTGTCAACTAGAGACCCCCATTTCTAACAAAGGGCTGCCGATTTTATTTTCTGAGAGACGACATACCGAAGATGATAGGAATGAGGAGTAGATCAGAGGTTTCTCTTATTAAAGACTGCACTGACACAATTGCCTCCTTGAAATTGGCCAGCTCCAGCAGACACAGCTAACATGCCATCTAGATCACCCCTGAACTCTGAGCCCTCAAACATGAATGTAAGCAACTGGAGAGATGATGGCGCTCCAGCAGGATCCCCTCAGACTCTCCGCAATACCACCACTGCCTCAAGGAAGCCAAGAAGGATTCCCTAACCATCCATATTGAGGCAAGCACCAATCACACAAAAGAACTACTCAGCATTGTAAGAGAATTTTCCTGCCCATCTGCCACGCCACCAGGACCATGAGCCACCCTTTCCAAACCCTCTGCAATTCCCTGGCAGACCACTTCCACAGCAAGATAGCAGACATCTACAGCAACTTAGACTCACAGTCAACCAACCTCAAACACCTCCTGACACACACCAACCACTCCAGCAGCCACCTGACTGACTGGGTACCTCTCACCATGCCAATCACCATGGCGATCATGACCTCCATTCACTCTGCAGGACCGACAGACCCCTTCCCCCACCATGCCTTCAACCTGGGACAGAAAGAAATCAGCAGCACACTCAACAACATCATCAATGCATCCATCATCACTGCCACCTTCCCCGATGCCTGAAAACACGCAGAGTTTAAACCTCTCCTGATGAAACCGTCCACTGACCCCAGTGAGCTCAAGACCAACCGCCCAATCTAGATGCTCCCCTTCCTGGCAAAGGTCCTAGAGAAAGCCTTCAATCGCCAGTTAATTGATCACTTAGACGTGAACAACCTACCCGAGACCTCCCAATCCTGCTCCACTCCAACCACAGCATGAGATTGCCTTGATAGCCGAAACCAACATCAGATCCATCCTCGTCAGTGGCGAGACAGCAGCCCTGATCCTCATCGACCTCTCAGCGACCTTCTACACCGTATCCCACCACACCCTCATCACCATACTTCACCACATCAGCATCACCGGAAACGCCCTCAAGAGGATCACCTACTTCCTCCCAGGTCACAGACTGTCAACTGTCTATCCCCCACCGCCCTCCGAACCCAAGAATATAATCTGTGCCATTCCCCCATGGATCCTTCCTCAGCTTCACCCTTTTCAATGTCTACATGAAACCATTGGCCAACATCATCTGAATCCACGGACTCAACATCATCTCATATGCTGACAACCCCAAACTAACTCTCTGTCTCACGGAAGACACCACCACCACCAGATCCAACCTCCATAACTCCAGGACCAATGTTGCCAACTGGATGAGATCCAACTGCCTGAAGCCGAACACTGACAGGATGGAAGACCTCCCCATGGGACGACACATGGTCACACACTAGACTCAGACCCTCACCTACCCCCACCACCCACGCTTGCAACCTCTGCATCATCCTGGGCAGCGATCTCTCCATAAAGCACCAGGTCAATGCAGTAGCCTCCTCCTGCTTCCAACCCTCTGCATACTTGGCTGATTTTCAGGTGAATACCCGTCAGCACCAGGAAAATGGTGACCCAAGTCCTCATCACCATTCAATTAGACTACGGAAATGCACTCTGTGCCGGAACCACCTACCACCTCCTCAAACGACTACAGACTATACGGAACGCCACAGCCAGACTCATCTTTGACCTCCCTAAGTGAAACAGCCTAACCACCCGAGAAGCCTCCACTGGCTCCCCGTCCAGAAGAGATGCCAGTTCAAGCTGCTGACTCACACCTACAAGGACCTGCACAGTGCAGGACCCTTCTACATCAACCACCGCCTGACCTTTCAACCAGTCGACCAGACAACTCCGATCCAAATAAGCAAAAAAGTGGAACTGTGAAATGATCGATCCATGGGTTACACGAATGGAGGTAACAGAGTGTCTCTATTTATTCAGTGTATTATTTCTGACAATATTTGAAATAAAGTAAAAAAAAAAAAAAGTCAGTTTCTTTTGTTTTGTCATTGCTACCTGTATTTCTTTCTCTGATTTACTGACAATATTCATTCATATTCCAGTGAAATTCACTTCAATTAATTATCGTCCCATTCCTTGGCTGATTGGCTCAGTCAATGGAGTACCTCCTCTGATGGCCTGACTGAGTAGGGGCCATCGGTGAAAGGACTTTCCATTATCCTCCCTATTTAGAGCAAATCCGGCTGTGAGAGACATGAAAAAAAGTGACGACTCCCCAGTCCCTGCCAGATCTCTCCCGGCATCTGAGGGATATAAAACTTTTATTTAAAAAATAAAAAAATAAACTCTCACTTTGGGAGTTTGGTTTTGAAAAACAAAAAGTTTTTGAAAGGTTTACCATTTGGCCAGCCATCATGTCTGATGTCACGATTCTGTCGGTCAACCTTTTCCTGCATTAAGAGGAACTGCTGTGACTGCACTTCCTGTGAAGAGTTGTCTGCAGGGCTGGTGTGGCCAGTGGAGGTTCCTTAAGGATGGCAGAAATATATACCTCATCCATCCCAACAGAGTTTACTTCATCCCCAAACTCTTCCTTCCTTTACAAGATTGTACTGAAGCCTATCAACTATACTGTATTGGTTACTTCATTAGGGCCCCTATGCAACTGTTCCTCTTTTGATAAGATCACCTTAAAGATTAGATGGCTCAATGCCACTGATCTACACCATTTCGAGTTTTGAACTGTCTCATGATAGGCCACCATCTCTGTGATTACAGATCACACATTGCCACCTGCTTGATAAATATTAATTAGGCAGATCATTCTGCCACCCACTGCGATTCAGTATTTTATGAACCAACATAATAGTTCATAGGTCCCTTTGTGAACTACTATTGCATTCATAAAAAATCTGTGCACAAATTGCAACCATGTTTTGTGAATGAAATAAAAATAAATCTAGAACCTAACCTGCTTAAGGAGATGGATACAAATTTTGTTTACTCCATGTTTGCAGTTTAGGTACCTGTTGAAATCTTAAGGCAAATTAACACTACATGTATGCTTACCAGACAGCAACAGGCTAAATATTTAAGCTTATTTCCTATTTGCAAGGCCACCAGCCAAACAGTACATCAATTCTGCTATTTAGCGAGCAGCTAGGTAAATAGTGACATTTCTTTGCGTTTTGCAAGGCCATCAGCCAAAAAGTACATATTTTCTGCAGTTTAATCAGCATTCAGATAAATTATGAAGCATATTTGTTATTGTTATGGCTACTGGCCAAATGTGCATCATATCTGCTGTTTTACCAGTAGCAGACTGAAGTTTGTTTGCTGTTTGATTGATCGCTAGCCAAGCAGTATATAATGTCTGTTAGTTAGCCACAGACTAGGTAAATTGTAAAGTTTCTGTGCTAAGTGCATGGCTTTTGGCAAACTAGTACATAACCTCGGCTACTTAGCCAACGGCCGGTAAATAGTGAAGTTTCCTTCTTATTTGATTGGCTGCCAGCCAGTCAGTATAGAGTCATTAAAATGTAGCCAGCAGCCATATAAATAGTGATGCTTTATCTGCTAACTGTACAGCCGGTAGCAAAACATTGCAGAATCTCTACTATGCAACTATCTGCTGAGCAAATAGTGAATCTGCTCTGCTAGTTTGAATGCCGCCAGCCAAACAGTATGTCATTTCTACTATTTAGTGAGCAGTCAAGTAAATATTAGATGCATTCTCGATTTACCGGTGGCCAGCTAAATAGCAGCTACCTATATCAAATGATGAAGGCCCACCCTTACCTCCTTAATTATTGTGGTTTCTCCCAGTCACGCATATTAAGGGACACATACCTGTGATTGCACACTCCAGTGATGCTCCTGTAAATATCCTTTTTCGGGCAACTTGTGACAGCAGACTCCGTAACACACCGAATGTCCTGAGAAATTCTTTGTAGCTTCTCCTGTGACAGATTAACTGTAGGTAAAAAAAAAGTGGACATCAGGACCCCCATCTCGCTAGCAAGCAGAGCAGATTTATACTGTCTGAAAAAGGCCAAGAGTATACGTTTATGAACCGCCTTAAGCCAATGGTTTCAATGTATTTGTTTGGGTAAAGGAGCTATGAAACATAGCTTGACTGAAGGGATGATTTTATAGCGCTTTAGTCCCCTACATTAAGACAACTTACACATCCCAGCAGTTCCCAAATCCACATGAGTATTCTCCAACTTCAGATCTGTTAATTAATTTGGACATCACCTCTGGAACATCTACCCTTCTATCTAAGTGTTACTTTTCATGGCTCAGCTATACATGTTAATCTTGCTGCCCTAACACTATACACCTAACTAATGTTTATCCAGTGTTGTTCTGCTACATTATAAATATGGACCTTATTGGACCTGGCCCTCTGTGCATGGCCATCCCCAAACATTGTTTTTGCGTTTTTCCCTCCACTTTTTGCTGAATTTCTTTTTGTTTACCTTGTTAACCAGTGCTAAAGTGCTTGTGGTCTCTCCCCTAACAATGGTTTAATTTGCTCATACCCAATTGGCATACTTAATTTACCTGTAAGTTCCTTGTAGAGTAGTATACCATACATCCAGGGTGTGAAAATTAAATGCTACCAATGGGTCTGCAGCACTTATTGTGCAACCCACTTAAGTAGCACCTTAAAACATGTCCAAGGTTTGCCATTGCAGCCTGAATGCAGTTCCAAACTGCCAAGTGGACTTGGCATTTAAACCCCCTTGCAAAGCCTTAAAATCCCCTATTATTACACGTCACCATTAAGGTAGGCCCTAGTCAAACCATAAGGCAGGGTGCTGTGATATTAAAAGGTTGGGCATGTACTTTAAGTTAACCACAAGAATATGATGGACAGGGTGCTGAAACTTTTCAGATCTGGGTTGAATCCATCATCGTTCTTTAGCTCACTTCGCCACCCCAGCTACGATCCAGCCATATGCAAATCAGTCTTGACCCTGTGACTCATGGAAACAGTACAGCCCGACTTGCCAAGCCAGGTAATCCCTGAGCAGGAAACTAGCATCCTGGGACTGGTTTCGGGGTAACACCCCTCGTCAGCCAGGCTAGCATGAATCCAGTGGTAATGTGAGCAAGGCACCCACGTCTGGGCATACCCCACCAACTAAGGGCGAACAAAGTAAACACAAGGTGATGATGGACGGAGTGTTGAAACTTTTCAGACACTCACCCTCAATCACAGATCTGAATTCAATCTGAGTTCAATCCATCATTGTTCTTTAGCACACTTCGCTACCCCAGTTCAGAGCCAGCCATTTGCAAATCAGTCTTGACCCTGTTCCTCATGGGTGAAGTCCAGCCCGCACTGGTAGCCAGGTCTTTCCTGGACCGGAAAAAGGCATCCTAGAACCGGTTTCAGGGTAACACCCATCATCAGCCAGGCTAGCTGGAATCCAGTGTCAAAGTTTCAAAGTGAGCAAGGGATCCATGTCTGGGCATACCCTGCCAACTTAGAGCAAACAAACCAAACACAAGGAGATGATGGACGGAGCGCTGAAACTTTTCAGACACTCACCCAGAGTCACTGTTAGATCTGGGTTGTTGGCCCTATGCTATATGTTCA
Organism: Lissotriton helveticus; assembly: GCF_964261635.1. Classification (NCBI taxonomy): domain Eukaryota; kingdom Metazoa; phylum Chordata; class Amphibia; order Caudata; family Salamandridae; genus Lissotriton; species Lissotriton helveticus. The sequence continues at coordinate 1,506,428,795 of NC_136057.1, forward strand.
TTTACTAACCGCCATATTCTGACCTCCACCACTCAGATTGAACTCCGTGATTACTGTGATTATCAGTAGGATGGGCATAAATTCTTCTTTGACCTCAGCTGGAAGCAGGCAGCCAGGACCAAATGACCCACTTTCAATTTACAAAAGTTAACATATGCACTACTCGGTCATTCAGTGTGCGTGCAATGAAGCCTTCACAGCCCCCTGCAGGTGCTTCAGTGGATTCTGCTACTCGAAGCCTGCCTCGCTCAGCTCAGGAAATTGGACGGAGCTAACAGTAAGCTTGCAGAGCTGTAAGAGCTTCAATGGCCCTAGTAAGCACTGGCATTGGAACAATTTTCAGAGTGCGGGTTCTGCCATCAATGTTACATTACTGAACTCATAGGGATTCTGAAAAACCCAAGAACCATACAAAGAAAAAGTGTCACAAATTAGACACACCCACTTAGCAGGAGAGTGATAAGGATGCTGTATGTAGCTGGTGTTGCATTTAGGCACACACTGTCACAAATATATAACTAAAGCATGGTATGGTAGCACACACATTACATCTTCCATTGGAATGACCTTTACATTTGCATAGACATATAGTTTTACTTATAAAACTATATGCAGCACACAAACAAGAATGTGTAGAAATTGGGTTTCATCGAATATTTGTCATTTTCACATGCCCAAGTGTCTTGATTTGTTTTGATCCTCTTAAAATCTAAAATCTTTGTTACTATCACACTATCAGAATTGGAAAAAAAACACGTAATTTGTGCTTTCCTAACTGTTTGTTTATTGTGTTGTCTGGTGGCTTAGTGGACTAATGCATCCACTGTTGGGGACTATGTTCGACCTCACAGTCACAGGTTCAAATACTGGCGGGTCCACTCAGTCTTTCATCCTTCTAATGTCAATAAAAATGAGTACCATTGAGTTGGGTAACAATACACATATGTTACTCAGTGTTGGGATGCCCTTGGATGAACATGCGCTTTACAAATACACATGTTATATTATATTTGTACACTTCATTTATAGGTATTTGAATTTTAGTTGTTTGTTGGAAACACACAAAGTCCTTTCCTTTCACGTCAACAAGATTGACACATAGTTAGCTTTCCACAATTCTTACACTTTGCAGTAACAGACTAGAAAAGTAAACACCTACTTCAATTTAAAAAAAATAAACAGCACTTTGTCAGGAGACTAGACTGATATTTGATCTCAGTCTTTAAACCCACAGTAAAAGTGAAAAGATAAAAAGCACATTTAAAGTCAGTTCAGTTTAACACTCTTTATTTCGGTAAAAAGATACCATAAAAGAGACATACAAATACAATCATAAAATACATTCATATTCTTAAAATAATAAATACATAAAAACAAAAACTAAATATAACAGAATCACACAATTTCCTAAGATCAACACAAAGGATTTAAAAATCTTAAAATCAGTGAATCATTATCAATTGCACACCAGACAAATCCCCAATTAATCAGATTAGGCAACTGTGAGAAGTTGGCCTGATATGTGATGCCCACTATTCTAATGGGCACCCTGTATCAGTCCAAACAACCCTTATGGTGATGGTTGTAAAGTCAACCTTATAGACCAGCTATCCTAGTGGTAGCATGGACAAAGTAGACTTAGGCTAAAGTCAAGAGGGCATGTAAAGCCAGCTGTTTTATCATATGTAACACCTTTAATACCAAGTGAAAGGACACCACACAGGCTATATATAAAAATATATATGTATTTATTACTAACACAATCCTCTGAACTCTTTATGAGGTCAGAGGCATAAGCACATAACAAGATACTCAATTATCATATAATAAGTTGCACAAAAAACAGTAGAGCCCTAGGGGCACGTAAAACCATATACTAAAATAGTGGTATAAGGACCACATCACGTACAAAGGATAGGCCTAGGGCCTAGGGAATCGCTGGGGCTACGCTGTACTACCAAGAGTTAGGAAGCAGGAGACCCATGGGAGGCGTGGGCAGTGTCTTAACACACACACAAGTTACCATAGAGTTAGAATGGGAACAAAAGAAATGGAAACTAGTTCTTTTAGGGCACTTCCGAAAGGACGAGGAATAAGCTACTTGAAAGTTAGACACTAGGATAGTTAATACCCACAGGAGCACCGGAGTACTCGTGTTACCTCACCCACAGGAAGCGGGTGCATAGGTGTCAAAGTGTGTCGGGTTTCGCCGCTGAATCGTATGGAGCCGTGAAGAAAGATGCTGCAGGCGACCAGGAGGGAAGTGTCCGGTTGGATCCAAGGGCGGATTGAGGATGAAGAGTACCTGAAAGCAGAGGGGACAGAGTCTGGGTCACTAGCCAGTGACCAGGAAGGAACCAGGACGGAACCAGTCGATGTCGCGAAGCAATAAGGTGATGTTGTGAAGCTTGTCTCTGCAGCCACGTGGACCAGGAGGTGTCGACGATGACCAGGAGCTGGAAACGGACTGTCCCATGAAGGCTCTCGCCTGTGTCGGCTTCCAGATTGGAGTCAACAAGCCTTGGCAAAGGCAACCCACACAGGAATCGAAGATGGCTTCTTGATCAGACCAGCAAGGTCTGATGGGCTTCTCCTTTTCAGGGAAGCAAGGGCCAGCCTGGAGCAACCAGGCCAGCAGTGTAGATTTGAAGGTTCGTCGTCACAGAGGTGACTAGCCAACGGGCAATCGACCGGACAGACGCGTCAAGCAGGAAAATGTAGAAGGGCCCCACGCAGAACTCGTGGAGTGTGGAGGGCTGATCTTCGGTGCAGGTGATGCTCGGGGCTGGGGCTTCTCAATCCCCAATGCACAACTTCGAGGGTGCCTCTGAAGCTGCACAAGTAGCAAGGAGCAGGCTTTTCAAGATGGCCGATTCCACGTCTTTGGACGCCTCCACGGGTCTCAGCTTTGCACGGACTGTGGATCGGGGTCAGAGAAGTCTGGAAGTCTGGCTCTTGTTGGACTCTGTGCTCAGGCTCTGGCGGGAACGTCGACAAAGTAAACCGCAGATTGCTGGATGGTGTCTGTAGGTACAGGGTGGTCACTCCTTGACCGCAAGGGAGATTCTTCAGTCTTCTATCTTCAAGTAGAATGTCGAAGGTCCAGAGTTTCGTTTCAAGTTTCAGTTCAGGAGGTGGGTGCTAGGTGGCGCATGAGCGGAATGGCCGCAGATAACTGAGGCTCCAGCTGTCCGGCTGACAATCCTTAATTTATCCTGGCTTAAGGACCCTGCTGCCCACTGTACAAGCGGTAGATTTCTGCTGTACAACGTGCTGCAAGCATCGTGATTCAGAAAAAGGGGGTGGTGATGAACAGAGTGTCTGAATTAAGCAGACCACTCTTACCCAGTCCAAAGATCAGGGCTTGATCCATCACCGTTTTTTAGCTCACTGCACCATCCCAGCTCAGAACCTGGCTACATGCAAATTAGTCTGTTCCTGTCCCAGTGCATGATGGGAACAGGGCAAACCAAACTACCAAGCCAATTCTTATACTGGGAAGGAAACAAGCTTCCGGGGACCGGTTTCTGGCATTTCAGCCGTCGTCGGCCCGGCTTGCTTGAATCCTGATGGTGCAATGAGCAAGGGATTCACATCTGAGTATACCCTTCCACGCTTATGGTGGACAAAATGATTCAGAAAAAGGGGGTGGTGATGAACAGAGTGTCTGAATTAAGCAGACCACTCTTACCCAGTCCAAAGATCAGGGCTTGATCCATCACCGTTTTTTAGCTCACTGCACCATCCCAGCTCAGAACCTGGCTACATGCAAATTAGTCTGTTCCTGTCCCAGTGCATGATGGGAACAGGGCAAACCAAACTACCAAGCCCTGATCTTTGGACTGGGTAAGAGTGGTCTGCTTAATTCAGACACTCTGTTCATCACCACCCCCTTTTCTGAATCGTTTTTGGCCACTATAGGTGTGGCCGGGTATACTCAGACATGAGTCCCTTGCTCACTGCTCCATCAGGATTCAAGCAAGCCGGGCCGACGAGGCTGAAATGCCAGAAACCGGTCCCCGGTAGCTTGTCTCCTTTCTGGTGAAGAATTGGCTTGGTAGTTTGGTCTGCCCTGTTCCCATGATGCACTGGGCCAGGGACAGACTAATTTGCATATAGCCAGGTTCTGAGCTGGGATGGGGCAGTGAGCTAATTAACGGTGATGGATCAAGCCCTGATCTTTGGACTGGGTAAGAGTGGTCTGCTTAATTCAGACACTCTGTTCATCACCACCCCCTTTTCTGAATCGTTTTTGGCCACTATAGGTGTGGCAGGGTATACTCAGACATGAGTCCCTTGCTCACTGCTCCATCAGGATTCAAGCAAGCCGGGCCGACGAGGCTGAAATGCCAGAAACCGGTCCCCGGTAGCTTGTCTCCTTTCAGGTGAAGAATTGGCTTGGTAGTTTGGTCTGCCCTGTTCCCATGATGCACTGGGCCAGGGACAGACTAATTTGCATATAGCCAGGTTCTGAGCTGGGATGGAACAGTGAGCTAAATAACGGTGATGGATCAAGCCCTGATCTTTGGACTGGGTAAGAGTGGTCTGCTTCATTCAGACACTCTGTTCATCACCACCCCCTTTTCTGAATCGTTTTTGGCCACTATAGGTGTGGCAGGGTACACTCAGACATGAGTCCCTTGCTCACTGCTCCATCAGGATTCAAGCAAGCCGGGCCGACGAGGCTGAAATGCCAGAAACCGGTCCCCGGTAGCTTGTCTCCTTTCTGGTGAAGAATTGGCTTGGTAGTTTGGTCTGCCCTGTTCCCATGATGCACTGGGCCAGGGACAGACTAATTTGCATATAGCCAGGTTCTGAGCTGGGATGGGGCAGTGAGCTAAATAACGGTGATGGATCAAGCCCTGATCTTTGGACTGGGTAAGAGTGGTCTGCTTAATTCAGACACTCTGTTCATCACCACCCCCTTTTCTGAATCGTTTTTGGCCACTATAGGTGTGGCAGGGTATACTCAGACATGAGTCCCTTGCTCACTGCTCCATCAGGATTCAAGCAAGCCGGGCCGACGAGGCTGAAATGCCAGAAACCGGTCCCCGGTAGCTTGTCTCCTTTCTGGTGAAGAATTGGCTTGGTAGTTTGGTCTGCCCTGTTCCCATGATGCACTGGGCCAGGGACAGACTAATTTGCATATAGCCAGGTTCTGAGCTGGGATGGGGCAGTGAGCTAAATAACGGTGATGGATCAAGCCCTGATCTTTGGACTGGGTAAGAGTGGTCTGCTTAATTCAGACACTCTGTTCATCACCACCCCCTTTTCTGAATCGTTTTTGGCCACTATAGGTGTGGCAGGGTATACTCAGACATGAGTCCCTTGCTCACTGCTCCATCAGGATTCAAGCAAGCCGGGCCGACGAGGCTGAAATGCCAGAAACCGGTCCCCGGTAGCTTGTCTCCTTTCTGGTGAAGAATTGGCTTGGTAGTTTGGTCTGCCCTGTTCCCATGATGCACTGGGCCAGGGACAGACTAATTTGCATATAGCCAGGTTCTGAGCTGGGATGGGGCAGTGAGCTAAATAATGGTGATGGATCAAGCCCTGATCTTTGGACTGGGTAAGAGTGGTCTGCTTAATTCAGACACTCTGTTCATCACCATCCCCTTTTCTGAATCGCAAGCATCGTGAGGCAGGCGGACGAGTGAGGTGCGATTTAAACTCTGCTTATTGTCAGCGAGAGGGAGAGCTGCTGGTACTGGCAGATGCGACGGAGCCTGTAAGCGGCGATTACAACTACGCAAGTACCGAGGCTCACACGTGGGACATGGGCCCTGGAACTCGGAGAGGCCTGACAACTCGGGAACGCGGAGTTGCGGCCTGGCTGTGCTGCATATGGTGGTGAGATCCCTACATTGACGGCCCGGGAGAATTGCCTGCTGTCCTCTACCACTCAAGTAAGGAAGGGTGACTTTGGAAGTGTCGGGGGCCGAGGCGACAAAATGGCGGACACCACTGGGTCTGCGGAACTGTGATCGCCTGATGGGCTGCTGCCTCTATACCGCAGTGTCTTTACATGCGGTACGCTGATACAGCTTGCTGACTGGCGCCCTGCTGTGTGTGCATAAAGCGCCTCATTGACGGCAAAACTCTTCAAACGCCTCATAGTGTAGTGTAGTTCCTATTATCCCAATAGGCTCTGCGCATTGGAATAATATCTTCAATAGTATAGACCTAGGGCAGAGGTTAACTAGGTCTTCTACCGACGATATTAGACTTAAAGTTTTGTGTTTGCCAGCTAGCTCAGAGTTCACTAGACACTTTCTTGAATAGGCAAGGAGGGTCTGAACCTCCTTGGGTAGACAAGAAGGGATTTAGTTTCTGACAACCATAGAACATGACAACTTTGCTCTCCCCTAATCAAGAGTGTATCTCTAGAGTCGTGTGAAAACAAAAGACAACTTATTTTACTCAGTCAGTTCAGTGCATTCTTAGTTTCACCAGATTGTAGAGAAAAGGAAGAGACGGGCGTGTTCAATAAAAGATGTTATTTATTGATCAGTCTCTTTTCTCGTACAAGAGAAATGGATCGCTATTATTGCAATACTTATAGTTAAGTAAAGTGCATACAGTAAAGACAGAATTATAAAATAATACTGTAAACGCATTGATATGGTTTCTGAGCCATATGATACTTTAAAATGGATAAAATAGATACATACATATATACATTGACTAATCGTACTCAACTGGTGCTTCTAACCACGCCTACCCCAGTGTACCTGACCTAAGCCTAATACGTGGGCGGGAGTAGATAAGTAGCAGTTTAAGTTAAGTTTGTTTTGCCAAGGGACTGACTCAAGAATTCTCTGCAAGGGGTTATTCAGTTCTGTACCTGGGATCTAGAAGGTTGGAGGGCTGGTATCTCTTATCCCAGGTCTTGATATTCCAGCTGCCTGCGAGGGCTGCTTGGAAGCGCCGGAGCTGGATTTCTCGGCAGGAGAAAGGCAGCGTTTCCTTCTCAGCGCGTCAGAAAAGCGGGGCAGCGTCTGTGGGCTTCGCTCTCAGCTGGGATCCTCGGCACGTCTCGCTGCTCCAATCTCGTCACCACCGCGTGTGTTTGCTTAAGGCAATGTCGGTAATATTTATACCTGAAAGGTGCCGAGATTGACGTAAGGATGGACATAAATACGTCAATAAGGATGTCATACGAACGGGCTCGTTCGCACATTCTTTACTGAAGTTCTCGATGAAATCAAAACAATGGCTGCGGGGATTTTCCCAGGTCGCTGTAGGTTTGATTTGTTTTGAGAACTCCGTATGCCTATCAGGGGGCTGGAGGAATATCGCTTGCCTAATTAGATGGCATGCGTTATGACTTAATCAGATAACGCGCTTCTGTGCCGTGGTGTGGCTTAATCAGATAACCGGTTTTTGCGCCGTTAGATCGCTGCTAGTTAATTTATTAACCAAACCAGGGTCAGGAATAGGGGGTCGATATAGTACCCATAGGAATACATCACACCCACTCCACGTAGACTATGTCCATATTTACAAATCTAGGCATAGTAAAAAACTAGTAGTGCATGTGTATACCGTACCACCCCAAAATACATTCATATGCATTCTGAAAACTGGAAACATGAAATATACGAAAGATAATTATATGTACTATATGCACTCAAGCAGTATAATAATGCTAAATCTATGACGCATATTTCAAAATCAGCATAAATGAAAACGAGAAATTTACACATGAAATGGCTCTTAATACAGAAGAAAAAAAATTGCGAGACCATTCCATCACAAAGCATAAAATACTCATGAACATGCTAGAGGGTAACTAAAGTCTCTAGAGCACCTAAGAATAGAAATTTAGTTCTCTAAGAATAGTTCTACTTTAAGCAGAAGATAAGTGTACCAAAAATTGTGTAAATATTTTTGATTGGAAAAAAAATTGTTCCCGCTGTCTGAAAAACTGATGAGAAAAAATTCCCATATCGCTTTTTAAAGTTTGAAGGCCAAATTCAGGATGTAGGGAACTCCGTGTGCTAGCTTGCTCAAAGTCATTCCTTCTGCTCTGGTGAAAACATCATATCATTCAGACTGTTGAAAAAACTGTCAACAGCTTCTTGCGAAAGTTCCACTAACTCGGAAAAAGTTGTTACCATGCATTCATGAGCATGATTGCCTCCATTGATGTTTTGATCAGCATAGCTGACTGAAGGTCGTACCTGATCGATGCTGCTTTCATCTCGTACTTCACTACCCCTCAATCACAGTGGTGAAGTCTCCACGAATGCCGTCATCAGGATAGGTAGCCGCTGGGGACAGCACAATGTATGAGCCGTTACCGGACCCAACAAGGTTTCTGCGTCCATTGGCACATCCGATTGTAGTGTCAGACAGGTGTCCAAGCACCTTAATACAGGCATAACACAACGTTGCCACATCGGTCTAAATGAAAGAAACCAAGTCATGTTCAGGTCCTGAAGCCGTGCTAGTCCAAGGACTTTAGTTATGCGGTCCCGGTAGCCAATGGCTAGGATCGTTTCTTCCCTTGTCGCAGGTGTTTTGTCTGTGACATGGTTTGCCATAGCGAAATAACAGGATCAAAAATAGGATGCCTGCCACTAGTCCCAAAAGGAGAGGAAGTCCGCCAAAAATGGAATGGACAAAGTCTGGAAAAATACCCAGGATGGCTTTGAATGGTGTTAAAGCTCCTGAAAACACTGTCTTAAATACACTTGAGACACCACTGGTATCAGAAATATTTAAGATTTCGTTCAGTATTTCTGCGAAATGTATGGGGGAATTAGTTGATAACAATGAATGAATCTCTGCCGTTGTCCTTGCAACTTGGAGATCATACGTTTCTTTAGATGACGTTAGCCTGATCGGCGTCTGTAGGAGCACTGTCTTCATTCTGCTTAAAGTATCAATTCGAATAGAAGCAATTTTCAAGTTGGGCCATAACCTTGCCTCCCTGTCTGGAGAATCATTGGGAACAATACTCGGTCACAGCACATGACCTTCCTAGTCACGGTTATGAGATAAGGTTTTCCGGGCAGCAAACTACAACATCTGCGATCTACTATTAGAATGTAACTCCCGTTCGAGAGCCTCCTGAAGAATGGTTCTATTTGTGTTGCAGGTGTGCCTAGCTGGTAACATGAAAGGTTATTTGAAGTCCCTTCACAGGCTCCATGCAAGCTAATACCCTGACACAGAAGTGTACCGCTTAGTGACCGTGCACAATTATTGCCACTAAGAAACACACTCTGGCCTTTACTACTGACACATGCGTGTGTATAGGGCAAGTTCCATGTTGACTTAATGTACCCTTTACCCAACCTTTCATACTGGCCTGCCTGTATATATTTTTGGCAGTATTGAAACTGGAAAGTAGTTATCGGAATATTTATTATCCCATGTATTATCCATTCAATGACAGGTCGTTCTGACATTGTCAATGGTAATCTCTCAAGTTTTTCAATGCTCAGAATTGTATAGTCAGCACCCTTCTGTGCCAAACTGATTTGTTTATCAGTAAGGTTAAAGATATTAAATAATGACGTTGTGTTGATTAAACGCCAAGGCACATATCCTGAACGCAGATTTTGTAACGTCCAGCCAAGATGTACAATAGAACGCAATTGGGACTGACCGTGTTGTAACAACAGTAAGTCTTGCGATATTATATCGATTGCTGAAGACACAATGCTGTCCAGAGAATATATTCTGGAGGACAGAGTCATTAACCCATTGTCCACCACAGAAAGTGATTTTTCCAAATTAATACGGTCAATTTCCCGTATTTTCTCTGCTGTCTCAATTTGAGCTTCTTTCCAGGCTTCATTATAAGCTGCATATATAGAGGCCGCTAAGAAACGTTTTTGACGCTGTTTGCGTGGTCCCATAATGAAATCACGCAAGTCAGCACCTTCTGTAAGTAAAGTTAGGTGTTGCTTAATTTCTGCCAGTGTGGATGTTTGTAGCCATTGAAGGCAGAGCTTGCCCACACTGTAGGTGGTTACTATCCCTGGATGTTGTCTTTGGGAATATCTAGGGTCTGGCCTGGTCAATGTGAACCCCTGTATTTTGTTCAGGAATCTGTCTTGACAGTTATTTGTATCTGTGGGCCAGATCAACCATTTTTTCCATTCAGGATGTGTTCTGTTTTGGTTTAATATATGGTTCACGTCTATCTCAACATCTATAGAGCTATTACTGTTCACTGTTGGCTTTGGAATAGACGGTTTGTTTAAATCTTTGATTTTGGCTAAGCCAAGACAGGTAGTTTGTTGAATAGTGTCATTCAAGAATATAATTTGTTCTGGGATCATGCAGGCTCTAAACAGTGATTCTATACCTTGTACTTGCCAATCTCTTGTACCCCAAACAGTTTTTGCTTCAATATTATTGTTCCAGAAATCAAAACCAAATGTATTCATTTGCTCAAAAAATGAATCTGAATATATCAATTTTGTGTTTGTAAGCATGGTCTTCATACCTGTCTTATTTGACAATTTGAAATAAAATGTTTCTGCTTTACTTGTGTTAAACCCTGAAAAGTATGAATATTTATCATAAAATGTTTTCGAGCTACCTTTTGGAGGAGTAGCACAATGTTCCCATTGGTTATAATTTAAAACATTTCTAGGTTGTGCAGATTTATGTAGATAATGGTTACCATAGTGGTTGTAGCAGAACATCTGATCATAATTAGACGAACCCTGCAAATAATCATGTTCTGTAAATTTAGCAGACATCACTAGGTCAGACATCATATCATTAATACTTTCAAAGTCCCAATCATCAGCAAATGTGCTTGGTTTAACAAAGTCACTCAATGAGATCTTGAATTGGTGTAGATACTTCAGGATTTCAACCGGACCATAGATTTCATAATCAGTTTTGTCCCATGCTACACCGCCTGGTATAGGATTGGCTGTGAAGTTCACTGAAGAAAGTTCTCTTTTCTCGACGTGTGAAGATGTGTGTGGTTTAAGGACCAAGTTGATTTTCTGGCTTGCTGTGTCCATTGTTGCATATTTTCCCTCAATGAAATGACCCAAGCATAGTACCATGATGAGCCACAGTATGAGGATAAATGCACCTAAGGCCACCCAAAATTCAATCCATGGAGAAACCAGATAGGTTTCTTTCAGTTGTTGAAAAAGTTCCTTAGCTTTATCTTTAAAAGTTTTTGTTGATGGCTGTTTCTTAGATTCACTCAGTTCTTCAGATGAATCATCGAAGTTGATGAAGTAGCCGGATGCTGTTCTGTCAATTGTTCCAATTGTTTCTGGATTACTTTTTGTTCTAGAAGTTTCCTTTGTTTCATCAGCATAGTCATATGTTACTTCATTGTAAGTTGGTGTGTCTCGACTAAATGTTTTTATTTGGGTTTTTAGAGGTTTAAGTTCCATTGCTTTATTGCATAGTTCTTGTTGATGTTCTGTAGGCATTTCGAATGTGATTAGCCTCTTAGTTTGAACCTCTGGATTTGTAGCAAACATTGGTGTTCTATTACTTCTTGGGAGTCCACTTGGCCTACTGTTTGTTATCGGCCACATGATTGTGGTTTTACCAGGTCGATGGATACAACTCTGTTCTCCTTTTTACCAGCAAGGGGCGGTAGTACTACTGATCTTGTCCCGTTGACAGACAAGACAGGAACTGCTTTTCTGTGAGAAGGCCCAAATTCCTTCCTTACCGCGATCTTCTCTCTAACTAGATCCCCGACTTTTGGAATCCAGACAGGCCTTGCTGGGACAGGTGGTTTCTCTTCAGTGGTTGTTGGCTGCTGTTTCAACTTTATGTTGCTCAGGTCTTTCCTTTTTTCATTTAAGTCCTGTAAAATAGCCAAACGATCTTTGATAGCAAAGCATTTATCTTTAACCACTGAAGTCTGACTATCAAGATCTTGGATCATCATTCTAGTCCCGAACAATAGTTCGTACGGACTGAATCCTTTCAGAGAATTTCTTGGCAGGTTATTTAGACTACGTTGGACACTTATTAAATGTTTGACCCACCCAGCTCCCGAACCTAATACCTTTTCCATTATAGATAGCTTTATGCCTTGGTTTTTTCTTTACACCATCCCGTATCCCTCAGGAAGGAAGTGAGAAGAGTCCCGCTATGCAATGCTCATTTGGCCATGCTTCCCCATAAGCTTGAGGGCTAAAGGGAAAATATTAGTCAAAACGTAGCATGCTCCTAGCGTATATGCCATTATAGACTCGCAAATCTTTTTATAACAGTCCAGACGTCAGCCGAGCGCTGGGGTCTACATTATAAGTGAAAATTAGTCTTTTTATGTTAATATGACGCTTTTTTTTTTGATGGGTACTTTCTTATTGTTGTTGTTTATCTGGAGCGAAATGCCATGGCAACAGTCCTCCTCGTTCGCCACTGCGATCTCTGTTACAGCCTGGGCAGTTTTTTGCAAAAATGTGATGATGCAGACTCATGCCTGGCCACCAGTACACTGATTGTAATTCTTCTAGGGAATCTTTTAGCTTGAGGTGTTTAAGACCCTCACCCATATGTGCGTCTGCGATTAACAAGCTTCTCCTGTCCATGTTTGGAATTACTCTGTCCCCCACTCCAGGGATTCGAGCAAAAGGAACGGAGTTTGCATCGATTATGTATGTATAGTTGAGTGGGTAATTGATCGGTAGCGCTGAGCAGTCGCCTTTTGATGACGTTCTTACCGCCAGCACTGTTTCACCGTCAATGTATTTTACTGTACGCTTTTTTGTAGCTACGGAAGTCGATTTAGTTGCAACCGCTGTGGCTGTCTCAGCCAATGAATTCCCTGCAACGTGAACGCCATCACGCCGATGACTCACTGAATGTATCACATGAGTTTTTGGTAGTTCTTTCTTTAAAAGAACTACTTGTTCCCAAAGCGCTTTCTGCTTTATTGTGGCACCTGTGTCATCTTTGTAACCATTCTGAATCCATTTCTGTAAATCGTTATTGTATGATTTGACGCAGTAATGCGAATCGCACACTATAAGTGTCGGGAATTCGCGATCGGCATTATCTAGCGCCATTTTTAACGCTATAATTTCAGTTTGTTGTTCTGAATTATTCTCCACTGAGTGTGTTTTTGTCAATAGAGGTCTTAATTTACCTCCGCGCCACACTTCTTTTGTAACTTCACATGTGGCGTTGTATGCTTGCTCTCCCCAAACTGAGGGTTGAGCATGTCCGTCTGTATAGATTACACAGGCGTATTGTCGTAAGGGCAGAATGTCGATTGGCAGAGGATATTCTCTTTCATATTCTAGATATTTTGTTTCCTTCAATTCCGGATCAAAATAGTATTTTACTTTGTCTGTAGCAATAGAATTTACCCATTGTATCCATTCTGGATTCAATGCCGTTGTCGGTAAATTACATGGGGTTGTTAATGCCTCAAAAGCTGATTCTGCTGTTCTGACTGTAATACGTCTACCGTCAGCTTGGTCTTTTTCTCTTGCTACAGCCGTTTGAACCGCATGAACAATGTTTTCTTTAATGCTGAACGTTTTTTCAGCTTCTGTGTACAAGTGTGATTTGTATGCAATTGGTACCTTTTCTCCCTCATTAGAGGTCAGGTATGTGAATCCGCATCTTCCTGGGATGACTCGAATCACAAGGTTGCGTGTGTTATCACGTGTTTGTAATTTTGTTTTAACTAACATGCTTGTTTGTAAAGATCTCAAAATTTATGTGTGTTTTTGAGTCCAATTGATTCTTTTAAAATCTGGTTTTATTAGATCATAGAGAGGTTTAACTCTCTCTGCATAATTTATAATGTAAGTTCTTCCGAAATTTAGAAAGCCTAGAATTGATTGCAAGTTTTTTAATGTTTTAGGTGCTTGGATTACAGCACATTTCTCTAGGAAATTGTCAGCCAGGCTTTTGCCTTCACTTGATAGTTCATATCCTAAAAACAGAACTGTTAGATGGGCAATTCTTGACTTTTTAAAGTTGAATTTGTAACCCTCTGCTGCGAACCCAAGTATTATGGTGTTCACTCGCTTCAAGTGAGTATCCAAGTCATCATCTGTTAGATAGATGTCGTCGACATAAGATAATGCCTCGTCATCATATGTTTGTAGTAATTCTGTTACTCTCGCTGAGAATAATCCTGGGCTGTTCTTGAACCCCTGGGGCAAACGACAGAATTTTTTTTGCGTGCCATTTATTGAGAACGCCGTCAAATATCTGCTCTCTGGTGCTATATTTTGACAAAAGAATCCATTAGAGATGTCTAATGTTGTTTTGTATTTTTTGCGCACTATGTTATTCATTAGTGCAGCACTATGCGAATTTTGTACTGCAAAGGTTTTGCAACATGAGTTAAGATGTCTGTAATCCAAAACAAGACGATATGAATTGTCTGGCTTGGAGACAGGAAACAAAGGGTTGTTCATTTGTGAGGTGCAAGTTTCAATCACCCCCTGGTATTCAAGTTGATCTAGGATCTCTTTTACCTGTTTTTTAGCTTCTTGCTTAATTGGGTACTGCCTCTGTGCAGTAGGTTGTGATTTTAACTGGATTTTGTGAGGAGGAGAGTCCTCATCCCATCCCACATGATTTTTATATAAGGCAGGGGCTTGAGCTACTGCCCACTTTCTTGCAAGTGTATATTTTTTATGAATTGGAATATGATTTGAGAAGGCAGGCATAATTATTTCTTCGCCATGTGTGCACTCCCTGACAAACTCTGGTGGCCAGTCTCTTTCAGCTAGAAGGATGTCACAGCCCTTGGAGAGATTATCCCAAAATAGACCCCTTATTTTTCTAGTCTTATCCCCTTCTATACGCAATGTTATTTCATATATTTTATGAGGTTTGCTAACTCTGGTATCTGCAGTTTCCACTTGAATATATTCATTCGTGTCCACTGTCTCCAGATGATTCATAAGGACTTTGCGAGCTATGCTCACTTCTGCTGCGCTGTCTAGCATTGTCTGAGCCCATTCTCCGTTTTTCAGCTGTGTCCTCAGTATTCTCGGCATGATTTATTACTTTAATACTGGCTACCTTCTTCTTTGGAAATTGTAATTTTTTATTTTGATGAGCAGGTTCCTTGTCTTTGGACTTGACGTGCTCTTCCCTGTGTTCTGATCGTCCTCTTCTTTCCGATTTCTGCGAGGAAGTCTGAAAAGATTGAGAGGGACGTGTATCAATATCTTGATATTTATCATTTTTTTTTATATTATCCCTATTTCTAAGGTTGTATTTTTTCACAGAGACCTCCCTTTGGGGAGACTTGCGTCCTTGGTCCGGAGATCTTTCTCTCCGCCGAGGAGACCTTCCTCTGGACTGGAATCTTTTTTCTTTAGGATTGGATTGTTTATTTCCATTCCAGCTCTTTTTTTGAGTGTTCAGATTATTTTTGATAAATACCTTTTCAGGACTTTCAATCAGTTGGGGTTTCACCGGTATACCACCCAAACTATCTCTTCCTAGTTCTTCATAGGATTTTTCTATAATTCTGGCAATTTCAGATGGTTGGTCTGCTATATTTGTCTCTTTTAACCTCTGGCGGATCGCCACATTTGCTGCTTCTCCCTTTATGTTGGCTAATAATATTGCCGAGACCTGCTTGAAGTCTTTCAGTAATTTCATACCGAGAGTTAAAGCCGGTTCTGGACCGTATTCGTCTTGAATTTGTTTTAGCACATCTGGTATTACTGACATGGATGGTACACCATGTGTTTTTGTGTAAATGGAAGCAAAGACTGTTCCCCAAGTGTCACAGTCCTCCACATGTGGTGCGATTCCCATTGGAAGACAGATAGTCAGAATCCTATGTTTCTCAACAGGGGTGGTATCTGGAAACACCGCCTCTATTTGAGTGATTTTTTGTGCTAGCCAGAAAGGAATTTGTTCCCGTTTTGCGGGTACTTTACCTAGACAGGACTGTATGTTCTGTGGTGTAATTTTATTTGTGTTCCCCTGATGAGGGGTCAGCTGTGGAATTTTAATTGCTGGTTGGACTGTTGAAGTCCGCATTACATATTGGACTAATTGTCTATGTATTTTTATTAATTGTTTTAGCTGTGCTAAAAGGTCTGCTGCAGGCATTTCTTCAATGTCTGGATGTGGTGTGTATCCGGCTAGGACCGGCCACGTTGCTCCTGGTCTACCTAGTGGACCGAGCCTGGTGATGTGATTATTATGTTTTAGGGCGCCATTAAACAAGAGCAGGTGCTCTTTAGAATTTGAGTGGTATTTCCACCTCCTCGAAAGGAGTGTACTCATTAGGAGGTTCCTCTATTTTGTAATAGTGGAAGTCCTTTGTTACAGCGTTTGCTGCTGGAAAGTTTATCCATGAATAGAATACCTCTGTCTGCCGATATTCGTGTGCCTCAATTACGAATATGACTGTACCACCTCTCGATGTCAGTACATTTTCTATAAGTTTTAAAGTTATAGATTTCCTTATGTTGACCGGGATGAGTATTATATCCGGGTCATTTTCCTGCAGAGTATTATCAGCTGCTAGTAGTTCAGCTGCTATTCTAGCTGTCTCCCTTTCTACTTCACTGTCTGACATTTTACTGTTATAAAGGTTATTTTGTTTGTTTGCAGATCAGGTTTCCACGGAAATAAAGATTAGATGCACAATATTTTGGAACAGTGTATCCTTCAACGTTGAATAAACCAAGAACCATACATAGGAGTCTCCTCCTGCGAGGTTTGGCGGATATGACCTTTCACCCACTCCAGACGTCTTTGGAGTATTATGGGAAAAAAGGGGCTCTGTGTGAAAAAGCACGACTGAGTTACTCTAATGTCTTGCGTTAGTTTTATCGCCTATCCAAACGGTTGGGCGCCATGTAGTGTAGTTCCTATTATCCCAATAGGCTCTGCGCATTGGAATAATATCTTCAATAGTATAGACCTAAGGCAGAGGTTAACTAGGTCTTCTACCGACGATATTAGACTTAAAGTTTTGTGTTTGCCAGCTAGCTCAGAGTTCACTAGAAACTTTCTCGAATAGGCAAGGAGGGTCTGAACCTCCCTGGGTAGACAAGAAGGGATTTAGTTTCTGACAACCATAGAGCATGACAACTTTGCTCTCCCCTAATCAAGAGTGTATCTCTAGAGTCGTGTGAAAACAAAAGACAACTTATTTTACTCAGTCAGTTCAGTGCATTCTTAGTTTCACCAGATTGTAGAGAAAAGGAAGAGACGGGCGTGTTCAATAAAAGATGTTATTTATTGATCAGTCTCTTTTCTCGTACAAGAGAAATGGATCGCTATTATTGCAATACTTATAGTTAAGTAAAGTGCATACAGTAAAGACAGAATTATAAAATAATACTGTAAAAGCATTGATATGGTTTCTGAGCCATATGATACTTTAAAATGGATAAAATAGATACATACATATATACATTGACTAATCGTACTCAACTGGTGCTTCTAACCACGCCTACCCCAGTGTACCTGACCTAAGCCTAATACGTGGGCGGGAGTAGATAAGTAGCAGTTTAAGTTAAGTTTGGTTTGCCAAGGGACTGACTCAAGAATTCTCTGCAAGGGGTTATTCAGTTCTGTACCTGGGATCTAGAAGGTTGGAGGGCTGGTATCTCTTATCCCAGGTCTTGATATTCCAGCTGCCTGCGAGGGCTGCTTGGAAGCGCCGGAGCTGGATTTCTCGGCAGGAGAAAGGCAGCGTTTCCTTCTCAGCGCGTCAGAAAGGCGGGGCAGCGTCTGTGGGCTTCGCTCTCAGCTGGGCTCCTCGGCACGTCTCGCTGCTCCAATCTCGTCACCACCGCGTGTGTTTGCTTAAGGCAATGTCGGTAATATTTATACCTGAAAGGTGCCGAGATTGACGTAAGGATGGACATAAATACGTCAATAAGGATGTCATACGAACGGGTTCGTTCGCACATTCTTTACTGAAGTTCTCGATGAAATCAATACAATGGCTGCGGGGATTTTCCCAGGTCGCTGTAGGTTTGATTTGTTTTGAGAACTCCGTATGCCTATCAGGGGGCTGGAGGAATATCGCTTGCCTAATTAGATGGCATGCGTTATGACTTAATCAGATAACGCGCTTCTGTGCCGTGGTGTGGCTTAATCAGATAACAGGTTTTTGCGCCGTTAGATGGCTGCTAGTTAATTTATTAACCAAACCAGGGTCAGGAATAGGGGGATCGATATAGTACCCATAGGAATACATCACAATAGTTCCCTGACGCCCCTGCACATTTAGCTCCCGGCTGCTGACTGCTACTGCTGGTGTTGCCCATATTACTGGTGGATATTCTATGGCGATCGCTGACACTTGATGGCTGAAGGCTTTGAGGAATGTTATCAACAGAGCTCTTCCTACAGGGTGCATTACTGAGCAGCCGAGACTATAGAGGTTAATTCAAGATGGCGGCTGGAGCTGCGCTGTTCTGAACGGGTGTAGAACGTCTCTATTATGGAGGCCTGATGAAGATTGAGATGGATTGCCAGTGCTCTAGCAATAGTGCTGCTTGAAGTCCTAAATAACATTGCTGTGGTGAACTGAGGATTGCTTATTTGTGCCCCTGTACCCCGGCTGCTGCAAACTTTTCTCTTTGTCATTTGAATTATTGACTGTTGCCCTGGGTATATTCCTCGTGCCCTCATAGGCCCTTCTCCCAAGGCACTGGTGGCGAATATCTGCGGCCTTCGTGCGTGGGCTTAACCTGACTATTTGGTACCGTCGGATCCCTTGTCGGCATTTACCTAAAATCCTCTGCCTTTTCCAAGCTGATCAATCCTTTGCTCCCATAGTGTGCAATACGCACATAGGGGATTTCTACTGGGGAAGACTAGACGCGTGGGATGCCATGGGTAGGCCAGACCCCAGACAGCCGCGCATTACATTCGAAAATGAAAAAACTGCCAAAAAGGTGCCTGAGATGGAGGAAGAAAGACTTGATGAGACAGCAGGTGCATCATCTCCTGCCCCGGATTCCGACTCACGCACCATCCTGACTGAAATGCGACAGCGATTTGCGACCATTGCGGAGAAGGTGGATACGCTGAAGACCCGCATGGATAACATAGCACATAAATTGGATGCGCACGAGGGGCAACTCAGGGAGGCTGAACAACGCATATCTGACTCGGAGGATGTCAACGACCAGCTCAAGAAGGCAGTCACTCAAATGGACAAGCTGATGCACATCATAGATGCTAAGAACGAGGACATAGAAACGCGCAGCAAAAGATATAACGTTCGGATTTTGGGTATTCCCGAAAGCACCAACACGGGGCGGCTGGAGATCTATGTCGAGAAGCTATTGATGGCCGTTGCTGATGAAGGGACCCTCTCAGCCCAAATTATAGTTGAGCATGCACATCGCTCACTCGGCCCGAGACCGAAGCCTGGAATGACTCCAAGACCCATTATAGCGCGACTGCTTAACTATCGGGACCGTGATGTTGTCCTTCGGGTGGCTCTGGAGAAGAAACAGCTCAATTATGAGGGCGTATCCTTTACCATCTTCCCTGATTTCACTGCCAGGGTGCAGGAGGAGCTGTGGTGAAACAGAAGTTGCGCCAGGCCCAGGTGGACTACGCCTTATTATATTTGTCGAAACTGCGTATTACATATCACGGAACACAAAGATTTCACACCACGCCGCAGTCCGGTGACAAGTTCCTGAAAACATTGAAGAAACGTTCTAATCTCCGAGATGATCCAGATGCACTTGATGAAGGGTCACTATCTGAATGAGAGAGATTGAACAGAGTCGCTGAGGACTGCTTCTATTCGTGTGCCTCCAGGTCTCTGCTGCTGCGATGCAGGCCGATGGAGTCCTTGCAGATACCAGACTGTAATGTATAGATTTTGTTCCGCTAGATGCTATAGCGCACCTGGTTGGTGCCCATATGCCAATGTTCTTTATGACTTAGGGGTACAAGGCCACTGTCCTTATAGTATGTCGGACACCCCTGCTGACATTGGGACTCGATTAGACCCGAGCTGTCCCTAAGTACCAGCAGGGTTAACGTGTGCCAACTAGGTGTTTACCCCAATGGGTGTACCCCTTTGGAGTTTTGAACTTTCTTTGGGATGGGTGGGAGGGAGGGATGGGTTGCTGCTGGCATGATTGGGATGCAGCAGTGGGAGGGGGGAGGTGTATATCTGTTGGGGTTCTTTTTTTCACAGGGGGCGGGAACAGCTGCATGTTCTATATGGGGATCTGCTTTATTGGAGGAGAGAATGTGCTGAGAGCGCATACAAGGCACATCACAATTTTGCATTGTTCTTCGAGATATGGCAGGGATAGCGACGGACTCACAATTGAAATGTATGTCCTGGAATATCAGAGGGCTTAATGACGCTCGGAAGGGTCGGAATGTAATGGCATACTTAGAGCGCCATCAGGTTCATATTGCCATGTTGCAAGAAACACACTTGACACCACATTCACGCGCGACATTTGCCAGTAAATGGGCTAATACTAGACTCTTATCCTCTTACTCCACTTATGCCAGAGGGGTTGCCATCTTGATTAAGCGTACTGTGCCATTCCAGGTGATAGGTGAGATCCTTCAATCAATCAATCAATCAAAAAAATTTGTATAGCGCGCTACTCACCCGTAAGGGTCTCAAGGCGCTGAGGGGGGGAGTCGCTACTGCTCGTACAGCCAGGTCTTGAGTTGTTTCCTGAAGGAGAGATGGTCCTGGGTCAGCCGTAGGTGAGTGGGGAGGGAGTTCCATGTCTTGGCTGCCAGGTAGGAGAAGGATCTGCCTCCGATGGTGGATTTCCGAACGCGTGGGACAGAGGCGAGGGCGAGGCTGGCGGAGGAGCTGGCGGGTCGGTGTGTATTAGGCGAGGCTGCTGTTGAGGTACTTCGGGCCCATGTCGTGGATGGCCTTGTGTGCGTGGGTGAGGAGTCTGAACGTGCTCCTCTTGTTGACGGGGAGCCAGTGCAGGTTGGACAGGTGAGCGGAGATGTGGCTGCGGTGAGGGATGTCCAGGATGAGTCGTGCCGCGGCGTTCTGAATGCGCTGGAGTCTTTTCTGGAGTTTGGCTGTGGTTCCGGCGTAGATGGTGTTCCCGTAGTCCAGACGGCTGGTGACGAGGGCCTGGGTGACTGTCTTCCTGGTTTCGGTGGGGATCCATCGGAAGATCTTTTGGAGCATGCGCAGGGTGTTGAAGCAGGCTGATGAGACGGCGTTCACTTGCTTGGTCATGGTGAGGGAGGAGTCCAGGATGAAGCCCAGGTTTTGTGCGTGGTCCGTTGGCTTGGGTGAGCTGCCCAGGGCAGGGGGCCACCAGGAGTTGTCCCAGGCAGAGAGGGATGGTCCTAGGATGAGGACTTCCATCTTGTCTGAGTTGATTTTCAGGCGGCTGATCTTCATCCATTCTGCGACATCTTTCATTCCTTCCTGCAGGTTGGCTTTGGCGGTGGTGGGGTCGTTGGTGAGGGAGAGGAAAAGCTGGGAGTTGTCGGCGTACAAGATGATGTTGAGGTTGTGTTGGTGAGCGATGGCTGCGAGGGGGCTTATGTAGACGTTGAAGAGGGTGGGGCTGAGAGAGGATCCTTGTGGCACGCCGCAGGTGACTTCGGTGGCCGTGGTGGAGCAGAACGGGGGAGGCGGACTCTCTGGGTTCTTCCGGCAAGGAACGAGGAGATCCAGTCCAGTGCCGCTCCTTGGATTCCGGTGTTGCTGAGGCGCTGTATCAGTGTGCGGTGACACACGGTGTCGAAGGCTGCTGATAGGTCCAGGAGGATGAGGGCAGCAGTTTCCCCATTGTCGAGCATGGACCTGATGTCATCGGTGGCTGCGATGAGGGCGGTCTCGGTGCTGTGGTTTGCTCGGAATCCAGACTGTGAGGGGTCGAGGGATCCGTTGGTCTTGAGGAAGGCGGGGAGTTGTCTGTTGACGGTCTTCCCGATGACCTTGGCTGGAAAGGGTAGTAGCGAGATGGGGCGGAAGTTTTTTGAGATCCGTAGGGTCCGCGGTGGGTTTCTTCAGGAGAGCGCTCAGTTTGGCGTGTTTCCGGCTCTCCGGGAAGGTGGCGGTTGCGAAGGAGCTGTTGATGATGTCCCGGAGTTGGGGTGCGAAGATGGAGTCGGCTTTGTTGAAGATGTGGTGTGGGCATGGGTCGGTGGGGGAGCCGGAGTGGATGGTGTTCATCATGTGGGTGGTGTCTTCGGTGCTGACCGCAGTCCAGGTGCGGAGTGTGGTGGTGGGGGGTGCTGGTTCGGTAGTAGTGTGCGTGGTCATTGCGCCGAAGCTGTTGTGAATGTCGGCGATCTTGCGATGGAAGAATGTGGCGAGGGAGTCGCAGAGGTCTTGCGAGGGTGTGATGTTGTTGTTCCAGGCGCTGTGGTTTGAGAGCTCCTTAACGATGCTGAAGATTTCCTTGCTGTTGTGGGTGTTGTTGGCCAGACGTTCTTTGAATGCTGTCTTCTTGGTGGTGAGGATTAGTTGGTGGTGTTCTTGAGGGCTGTCATGTGTTCTGTAGTTTGGTCGCGGCGCCAAGCTTTCTCGAGGGTGCGGCAGGTTTTCTTACAGTTTTTGAGGTTGTTGGTAAACCACAAGGCTTTCCTGCTGCCGGTTCTGCTGGGTGGATTCTTTAGTGGTGCGAGTTCGTCGGCGCAGTCCGTGAGCCACTGTATGAGGTTGTGGGCTACTTTGTCATGGTCCGTCGTGTTGGTGGGCGGGTTCTGGCTGAGGGTGATGGTGAGCTGGTCGGTGGTAATCTTGCTCCAGCTTCTGCGGGGAACCTGTTGAGGGCGGTGGTGAGTCGTGGTTCTCCTGAAGTTGAAGTGGACGCAGCTGTGGTCTGTCCAGTGTAAGCCGGTGGTGTGGCTGAAGGAGATGCGCTTGCTGGAGGAGAA
Organism: Lissotriton helveticus; assembly: GCF_964261635.1. Lineage (NCBI taxonomy): Eukaryota > Metazoa > Chordata > Amphibia > Caudata > Salamandridae > Lissotriton > Lissotriton helveticus. The sequence goes on from NC_136057.1 coordinate 1,506,451,598, forward strand.
GATGGGGTCAAGCGTGTGGCCGGTGCGGTGGGTGGGGGTGTTCACCAGTTGCTTGAGTCCGAGGTTGGCGAGGTTGTCCAGCAGGGCGGTGGTGTTGCAGTCTTTGTTGTTATCCAGGTGGGAGTTGAGGTCCCACAGGAGGATGTAGTCTGTGGAGGTGAGGGCGTGCGGACTGACGAGGTCCGCGATGGCTTCGCTGAATTGTGTGCGTTCCCCGGGGGTCTGTAGATGAGGGTGCCTCCGAGGGTGGTCTTGGGGTCGGTGTGGATTTGGAAGTGAAGGTGTTCGCCGGCGGTGAGGGTGTCGTCTGAGTTGGTCGTGACGCGGATGGTATTTCTGTGGACGATGGCGATGCCTCCTCCGGTTTGGTTGACGCGGTCTCTCCTGGTAATCTTGTCTCCCTCAGGGATGGCTATGGCGATGTCTGGGGCTGAGGAGGCGTTCATCCTGGTTTCTGTGAGGAAGGCGATGTCTGGTGATGTAGTGTCGAGGAGGTTCCAGAGTTCGATGGCGTGCCTGTGGATGGAGCGGGTGTTGAGCAGGATGCACTTGAGGTGGGAGTTTCTGGTGCTCGTCTTGGTCTTGGCTGGTGCGGTGCAGGATCGGGGGCAGGTGTGTTTGCAGACTTGGCAGGTGAAGGGTCCGTGGGTGCGTTTCGGGGTGGCTTGGTAGCAGGCGGGGTTTCTGCCGGTGTTGAGTTCGTGGAGGGTGGTGGCGTCGTAAGTCCATCGGGGGGCTGGCAGCGACAGGGGTCGTGGTGCTGGGCGTGGTCCAGGCGCAGACGGGCTTGCCTTTGGCGCACAATCGGCGCGCCTGCTGCGCGAGAACGCTGCGCGTGCCCTTCATATGAGGCGAAGTGGGAGGGAGGAGCAGCTGGGAGGCGGGAGCGGGGCGGCCAATGGGGTTTACAGCAGAAAAAGGAGCGGTGCAGCGAGGGAGCTGCGGCGGAAAGCGGGGGGTACAATACACTACTAATGGACATAGCTAATACCAGGGCAGAAATACACCAGAAAAAAAACAATCAGGGCAGCAGAGACATGAACACCAGCAGCAGGAATTTACAATAAGGGCACGGAAGAGAGAACTTGGCAGCAGCGAGAAGCACGAACAACAGTATCAGGAATTTACAATAAGGGCAATGGAAGAGAGAACGAGGCAGCAGCGAGGACACGAACAACAGAAGCAGGAATTTACAATAAGGGCAACTGAGGCGAGAGCGAGGCAGCAGCGAGGGCACCGATGTCAGGGGCGGGCCTGAGGCGCTACAGCTGGAGAGCCGTGCGGCGCAGGGGGTGTCCTGATAATGATAATAATCCTTGAAAATGATTGTCGATATATTAATGTATGGGGTCGCCTTGGGAGTGATACTGTGACTTTAGTGACTTGCTATGCCCCCAATGTTGACACACCCACTTTCTTCACAATGTTGTGGGGCAGGATTGTGGATATAGGCTCCCAGCACATCATTTGGGGGGGTGACTTCAATGTGGCACTGGTTCCTGCACAAGATAGGGCGGATGGGGTTTCACTATACAAGACTAGATCTAGGGAGGCCTTCATGGGGATCATGGAGGAAGGGGACCTAGCGGATAGCTGGCGCCACCATTACCCTATCCGGCAGGAGGGCACCCACTTTACATCTTCGACAGGCACATGGGCTCGACTGGATTATTTTTTGATGACCAGGGGTATCGCTGCGGGTCTGGTGAGGGTGGCGCATCTGCCCAGAACATACTCTGATCACAGCCCGGTCCTGATACATTCACGAATGCCGGGGTGGGACAATCCTAGACCACAATGGCGACTGCAACCCACGGCCTTGCTAGATGAAGTATTCCGCACGGAATTAGGTGAGGAAATTGCTGACTTTTCCCTCGCAATAAAGATACGGTGGACACTGTTGAGGTTATCTGGGAGGCCTTCAAGGTCACGGTCAGGGGATACTGCATATCAAAGAGTTTTGGCATCTTACGCGATACACAAAGGACAATAAGCACCCTGGACCGCGAAATGAAGGGACTGGAGACCCGTATGGCGGGGGGCGAGTGGACACAAGTGCACGCAGACTTTAGGGACAAGCTGACAAAATATGAGGAGGAGGCAGCGAGAGAAGCCAAATTCAGGGGTAAATACTGGACGGCGAGAAAATACTGTGAGGGTGACAGGCCTGGAAAGGCCCTGGCAGTTTTGACTCATAATCCACATCTTCATAATACGATTCTCGAAATTACTGATGGGGAGGGTCAGGTCGTCAGGGACACTGAGGGTATTTTAAACATATTCACTTCACATTGCAATACCTTGTATACCACTACCAATTCAGGTGATATGCAGTATGATGACTTCCTTGGTGATGTTGCTCTTTGTTGGCTTAGCGACGTACACAGGACCTTCCTAGGTGCCCCCTTCGAACTGGACGAAATAGGAGACGCCATAATGTCCCTGAAAAACGGTAAAGCTCCGGTCCTGGACGGACTCCCTGCGGAGTTCTACAAGACATATATTGACACGCTGGCCCCTGTACTTCGTGAGGTCTTCGAAGAATCCTTGGGCGAAGGAATTCTGCCATGCTCTATGCGGGAGGTCATGATAACGTCTCCCTTAAAACCCGGTAAAAACCCTAACTCCTGTGATTCGTATCGACCTCTCTCGCTGATAAATTGCGATGCGAAAATACTCGCCAAGGTACTGGCCACTAGACTGTCCCTATTGATGACTAAGATCATATTGCCAGATCAATCTGGATTTGTCCCTGGACGTTCCACTTCCCATAATCTCCGAACCCTGTCTCCTTGATTCGGATGGTGGCTCCTGATTTCCGCGTGGCAGCGATATTTCTGGACGCCTCTAAGGCGTTCGACTCGGTCTGTGCTGATCCGCATGGGATTCCCTAGGTTGTTTATATCTTGGGTTCAACTGCTCTATACACATCCATCTGCGAAAGTACTTATTAATGGTCGTCTGTCCCCCTCGATTGCTATCACACGGGCTACTAGACAGGGGTTCCCACTGTCCCCCCTCCTGTTCGCCATGGAGCCGCTCGCCTGCCGTCTGCGTCAACTGCACCCAGATGGGGCATTTCGATGCTTCTAACGTCAGATCGCTGTGTCACTCTATGCAGATGACATGACGCTCTTTGTCACAAACCCGATTCATAATTTAAATCCCTTGTTGCGGGAGTTCAAGGTATTTGGCAGGCTGTCTGGGGTAAAGATCAATTGGACGAAGTCGCAATTCTATCCCCTCACTGATGCGGTTGCTGAATTCCCTTTGGATTTCCCCTTGGAGTGGTGCCGCTCAGATCTCCGATATTTGGGAATACAGGTTTCTAGAGATAGAGGTGAGACACTTCGGCTCAACTATGGTGTTGCTATCACCAAATTGACCACCTCGGTAGACCGTTGGCTTTCCCTTCCCTTATCTATGGCGGGTAGAGCATCGCTTATCAAAATGGTGGTGCTTCCCCGGTTCTTATATCTATTGTTAAACATTCCCTATTATCCGGGTGCTTTTTTCTTCAAAACATTGAGAGCCGAGCTGTGTCGCTTGTTCTGGGGGGGCAAACAGCCGAGGCTCCGGTGGTCGGTACTGGTGCTGCCATATGAAAAAGGAGGTTTTGACCTCCCTGGTTTTGAAGTTTACTACATCAGTGCCGAAGTGCACTACGCTTATCACTGAATGATACCCACGCCCTTTATGCCTCAGTTGGCGGCCGAGGACTGGGTGGCAAACCCTCTTCCTTTGAGTAGTCTTATACACTGCCCTGTGGCGGTCATAGAGACGCCATTCACAACTGTCACGTGTACGATTGACGCTTGGAGGCGTATAGCCAAGATGTTGAGCTGTACCTTGTTTTATTCAGCGCGTATACCCCTGACATACCACCCCAGATTGGCTCTTCTGCAGGAAAAGGGTTTTCAATTGCTGTGCCAGCGACTGAGTGCACACATGGGGCGATCTGTTTACTGCTGGGCAATTTAATGCCATGGATTTGTTTTTTAAAACTCATCGGCCCAACCCACTTGACATTTTTTATTATATACGGCTGCGTCAGGGGATGAAGGAGATATTGCCGGAATTCCCCAAGGAGCCTGAAGTCTTGACCCCACTGCACTTTATGCTAGGCTCACAGGATGGCTTGCACCTGGTATCGGGCATGTTTAGCCATATTAGAGCGGCACGACAGGGCTAAGAGGGAACTGCCCGCTCACATTGGGGTGATGACTTGACACTCAAGATCACTGATGAGCAGTGGTTTTACTGCTGTAACGTTACGGCTAGAATCTCTGCCAGCTGCAGACTCAAGATGATTCATTATAAGTTCTTACAGCGATTATACCATACTCCTGTAAAAAAATATAGGTTTCATTTATCTGAGGACGATAGATGTGAGCGCTGTCACGCGGAGCGTGCTGGTTTCCTTGACTTGTCATGGCAATGCCCTGTTGTTCGGGATTACTGGCAACAAGTACATGAGGCACTGGAAGCCATGGTTGGGGAGACATTGGATTCTAACCCCCTATTGATGCTGATTGGGTTTACCTTACCTGCTCCTAATACTTATAGAAAATTCCTTGATATCGCTCTCCTGCTAGCCAAGAGGAGGGTGGCTTGCTGGTGGGGGCGTGGCAGAGCCCCGAAATCTAAGGATTGGCTTACCGATGTGATTTACTGTCAGGAACAGTCTGCGATTTTTGCTGAGACGCAGCCGAAGTCTAGCAGGCCTTGGGACATATGGGGACCATTGACCACCTATTTACTCTCACGTGGGGATGAGGATGGAGAATCAGTTGTTGAGGAGGTGCGCAGCTCTGGTAGTGGGGATGTGGCAACCTAGATACCCTAATCCATCACATTTAATGATATTTCCTATTGTGCTGTTGCCGTGTCTCACCATTGTATATACTTTTGAATACTTCCATACCACTGATGTGACTGTGTCCATGGTGAACATTTGGCCCTAACGTTGAATCCAGGGTATGCTATATGTTTAGACCTCCGATGTATACTTATATGACAGATCTGTTATATGCTCGTGCAATTTCTTGCTCTTATCGTGCACTGTGGTACCTGCCTATACTCATGATGTCATGTTACCTTGATTTGTATCATTTATGATCGGTGATGAAGCAGCTGTTGTAGTGCCCCAATATAAATGTTCTACTACACTGAAAATGTTAAAAAAGAAAGTTTAAAAAAAAAGAAAAAAAAAGTTTCAATTCAGGATAAATTTAAAGTCTCTTGACTCAGCTCCTATCTTTATACCAATCTGAGGGGCTGGATTACCTGCTAGGTCCCTCCTATGGGTGGGACCAGGGAAGGGGGTGGTTACACCCCTTTCCCCTTGCCCAGTTTTACGCCATAGCTGGGGCTGGAGTGCCCCAGCACCGGTTTGAACTGGACTATGCATGGGACACCTTGTGTGCCCCAGGCAGTGTCTCCTTTCATTCCGCCCTCCCTGCCCCAATACACTATGCCCTGTCTGGGGTGGTGCTAGCACCTCCCAAGACAGGAAACCTATTGTCCAAGCCTCCCTCGCTGGAAGGACTCCCAGCAGCAGGAGGTCAGACTTGTGTCTGTGGCAGCAGCTTCCATTTTGTGATGCTGAGGCTCTGGTTAACTTTAACCGGGATTAGTAGGAACAACAAGTCTTCTCCCTCTAGAAGGGTGGAATGATACCCCCGTCACCAGAACAGGTGAGGGGGTAGTATTCCAAAGCGTATGACACCTTACACGACATGTTTTGATAAAGCCAAACCAAATTTAGCATTCAACCGCGAGGATTATAATGCACTTAAGAGTATATGGTATGGCTATATCATAGAACAGCTATAAAGACATGGTTCCGAAAGCTGCAGACAGGCTCAGCTCATGATAGAGCACCATCTCACATAAAACCAAGCACTCTGCCTTCAGGATTGTTAAGGCCTGCCTAGGAGTGACTTATAGGTGCATATGTGTCTATATATAATGGTAGGTATAGGAATACTATACCTAAGCAAGGGGTGATTACACGACCGTGCCCCAGCTGAGTGATCAGCCAGTTGTGTCAGTTTGGATTGCAAGCCTGGGGTGGCAACAAATATGCTGCAGCCCCTGGTAGGCCTTGGGTGCACCTCTGCCCTGGGTACCTTTGGTACAATGTACAGGGACTCATAAGAGTGACCCATTTCCCAATTGGTGATGTACCTAAAGTACATGGTATAAATTTAGAGAGAGAACAGCTGGGCTGTGGGTCTGGTTAGCAGGCCCACAGCCACATTAAAGTAAAAAACCAGTGAAGCAAAAAGCAAAAAGTGGGGTGGCCATAGGAAAGCAGACCCTACTCTCCTACAGCAACTACTCCCATTTTCTTCCATACAAGCCTCATACTCATTAAGGACCTCGATACTGCAAAGACCATAGGGGCCGACAAAACAGTGCGAAGAATTCTACACACCTCCAGGTGCCTTTGGACACCTAGAAATCTGGAAATTTGAATTATCCACCTAGCCCTCGTCCTGCTGTAAGCAGGACAGAAAACCAACATATGGGCTACAGATTCTGGCGCATACCCACAAGATTGGCAGTCCATAACAGTGAGGTCTAGAGACTTCACTCATCTTAAGGTGAAAGCGCAAAGAGGCAAAGTACCATATCTGAAATGGATGTTAAGTTTCTTGGCAAAATTTAGTTCAATATCATCTAGAAAAGACTCTGCACAGTAAAAATCCTTTGTCATTAAAAATGCACCTGTTAATGTACCCAATGTTGATAAAGTTAGGATCTTATTAAGCCGATAACATCTAAACAATGATGTTGATTCAATTACTGAAATGGAACAGCAACTACCCCCCGGGATCTTTCCACAGATTTGCTAAGCCCAATTCAGAAAATGTTTCTCTGACATATCTCATCTAGAAATATAGCAGCACTTGTTGATTTATCTTAACAAAACAACAGCACCTTACAAAATGTCATACACAAAGCAACATAACACAAAACATAAAAAGGCACATCACGAAAAAACAAAAAACAGTCAAAAAATAATACAACACAACAATAGTGCAACACAACATCACATCGCAAAAATGTAGCACTAAAACACAGAAGTACAAAAAAACCAACATATCAACACCAGAATAAAATGCCCCACCACATACGCGCATAAAAGTTCTTGTCACAGATTACCATCTCCAGATGCCTGCTTTGATAATACTCTGTTCTATTGTTTTTGATATATATTTTTAACTGCAAGAATTATTGATAAACTCGCCAGAGAGATATTATTCAAATGTCTTTTATCTAAGAAATGTTTTTGTTCCTTGTGAGGACATAAGTACCAATGAACCAATCACAAAACAATAAATATTCAAAACACGGGTATATATAGAAAAATGTTTTATCTTTTGAAATTTATCAAGGGTACTATAAAGTTATACAAACAATGTAACGAGCGGAAAATAAATACAATTGTATAATCCTTCAATGTTACTATTGTAAACACTTCTTCTCATTGTATATTATTTTCCAGAAGAGAGTGTAAGTGTCAACGTTTCGGTATCTATGCATTTGTCCATGAGACCATCTTCAGGACTATCATAAATGTAACAGTTGACCCCTGAATGGTGTTTCCAAAGATTCAAGAATTATAGAATACAATTGATACGTATATGTCAAATCGATCGTCATTCTGTAACTTTTGTTTAAAGTGAATAATCGTCAAAAGATACAGGTAAGTGAACTCTGGTGCTTTTTAGACGGTGTAATAACATTTCTAGTATAATAATCCGACTGCAGCCTGCCGAAGTTTCACCGCGCTACAAAACTTAACAGAATAAACTCCTTCAATGGAGAAGTTACTGGGGACTGAAAAATGTTATTACACCGTCGAAAAAGCACCAGAGTTCACTTACCTGTATTTTTGACGATTATTCACTTTAAACAAAAGTTACAGAACAACGATCGATTTGACATATATGCATCAATTGTATTCTATAGTTCTTGAATCTTTGGAAACACCATTCAGGGGTCAACTGTTACATTTATAATAGTCCTGAAGATCGTCTCATGGACAAATGCATAGAGACCGAAACGTCGACACTTACACTTTCTTCTGGAAAATAATGTACAATGAGAAGAAGTGTTTACAATAGTGGCATTGAAGGATTATACAATTGTATTTATTTTCCTCTTGTTACATTGTTTGTATAACTGAGTAGTACCCTTGATTTATTTCAAAAGATAAAACTTTTTTCTATATATACCCGTGTTTGGAATATTTATTGTTTTGTGATTGGTTCATTGGTTCTTATGTCCTCACAAGAAACAAAAATATTTCTTAGATAAAAGACATTTGAATAATATCTCTCTGGTGAGTTTATCAATAATTCTTGTAGTTAAAAATATATATCAAACACAAGAGAACAGAGTATTCTAAATAAATCCCTTGAAGGCGCTTTTTACCCATTTATTTGATTTGCCAAGCCCGCAAGGGTAGATTGGGTTTCCCATTACATTCAATTGCTTTGATAATACAGCCGTAAAAGGTGTTGGGTGCGAGCACTGCCTTAACTTATCACCAAGGATATGAAATAGCGCCAGTTACAAATATTTTGTGATACAGCCTATATAGTCTTCATGTCCTACCTGTCAAATAGAAATTCCCATCCTTATCCTGTATTCCTTGAATATTCAGTTTTTTTGAAATAAGCTGCCATTTTTCACCACTTCGGACAGCTTCGCTTGTTTCACCAGCAGCTTCTCTGAAAAATCCCATTACATGTCCAGCGGTGATTGCAACAGGTGGGGAGCTGAAAAAAGCTTCAGCTTCTGCAGCACCTTCACTAAAAGTACAAGAGAGCATACAAAGCTTTCAGGATCTAGTTATAAAAAAGCATGACAGGAGATAGATCATCATGTTCACAATATGTCTTCTCTAAGTACACCATGTAAACAGCATGAGTAAATGTAAGTATATAGTACTACTGGATGTTAAAGCCTTTATACATGGCATGCTAGGAGAGTATAAAACTGGATGTACAGAGCACGACATTTAATGGAGTTGAAACCCCAAATTAAAAGAAGAAATCATACTATATATAAATACACAAAACATGACTGGGTGTAGAATTGTATAACAAGAAATGCCAAGGTAGAATGATGTTTAAAAAGCATGTTCAAAGGTAGAATCGTTTTTATGGTTCAATTCTATTTATTAGTCATTTTAAAAGATAAAACAAACAATACCAGCAGCAGATTTACAATCACAAAGGGTGAACATTTTTTGGTGTAGCCTAACATAAAGTGCTAATTTTGTGCTGGCAGAGCCTTACCTGCCTTCCCAAAAATACCCCACCCTCCCTTCCTCGCTCGCACATAGGGACATTTAAATTGTGCAGTCTTAGATGTATTCAGTGATCTAAAGTGAACGGTGGTGGAGTCGCCTCTGATAGGCATAACAATCAAAGATATCATGGGCATGTTAATTACCGAAATTCCTGCGAAAGTAGTGACACTAATGGGCTCCACAAATCCCCCAAATCAGTTCCCTTCCCAGCCAGAGACATAGTTATCTTCTTGCTGTATGGACGACTTTTTGCTCCCAATTGGTCATGCTTTTTCCTGCACAACAACATAAACACAATGCTAGCTCCATCCGGCAGTTCTCACTCACAATTCAATCGAGGGCGTTGAAGAAAGCCAGGAACAATGCCTTGCGGGCACTTACAAAATCCCCAGAAAATAATGATCTTAGACATGTGTACAAATCAGCGCAAAAATCATTCAGGGCGGCCTCACAAAAAGACAAACGATTACACCAAAATCAATTATGGGCTAAGCTTCTCTGGGAAAGCAAAAACCGCAACGCACATTTTTTTTGGACCTTGATCAACCGCTCCAACTGGGGCCATCAAAAGTTGGGTCGGCAAACATACAGGAATCAGACTGGGTTGCCTTTTTGACTGACCACTTTAGGTCTCCGGAGAGCACGGCGCCAAAAGGAAGCAGCCCTTATAAAGGGGTAGTAGCGTCACCAAGCATCTGTAGGCGTAAGAGCCCAATCTGTGCAGACTATCGCTCAGACGACATCAAGATCACTGAAGAAATGGTCGCCAATGCTATGTCAAAAGCAAGACCGGACGGGGCCCCGGGCCCAAATGGCTTACCCCAGAGACTGTTTAGATCCAACATAGCTCTTTGGTCGGGGCACATTACCAACTTGTTCAACTTTGTGCTTAGAACTTCAACTATTCCAGACTCCTGGCGTGGAGCAATAATTCATCCAATCCACAAATCAGGCTCCTGCGCCACCCCAAGCAATTACAGATTAATAGCCCTTCTGGACATTGAGGCAAAGCACTACGCAGGCATACTTCTGAAGGAGCTAAAGGCATGGGCAGAACGGCGTGAACTGTTACCAATGAACCAAACAGGCTTTACCGCCAACTCAGGGACCACGACCAATTTGTTTACACTATCTGTAATCATAGACAAAACGATTGTAACATCTAGATCAGTACACTGTTGTTTTGTTGATTTCAAAGCGGAGTTTGATCGGGTCCCAAGGGCAGCTCTATGGGGTAAATTGAAAAAATGGGGGATTCCTGAAAAACTCTTGGACGCAATAATCCAACTATATTCACACACCTGGGTCCAGGTGAAACTGGGATCCGGCACGCACCTCTCACGGAAAATTATGACAACCAGAGGAGTCAAACAGGGGTGCATTCTGGCCCCCCTCCTTTTCAACCTGTTCATAGCAGATCTGTCAGTTACACTCGACGAGGTAAATAGTCATCCCCCTATGGTCGGAGGCGTAGCAATAAACAATCTTCTTTACGCCAACGACCTGGTTCTTTTCAGTCTCACGCGAGTCGGGCTTCAAAGGCTTTTGGATAGGTTACACAGCTACACAATCAAGAACTAACTTGAGGTAAATTTAAAGAAAACTCAAGTTGTGTCCTTTGGAAGGAAACGTAAAGGCTGCGGTGTGTGGTCATACAATAATAAAAAACTAACAACTGGACGCACATACAAATATCTAGGGGTCCACTTTGATGCTAGGGGTAACTTCTCTAAACAGCGCGATGAAATCGCAGTAAAAGCCACGACCCTACAAGTTACTTTATCTAAGCTCGCTAAAGAGCTGTCCGGTCCAACACTCTCCTTCCTATTGGAAATTCTGAGAGCTAAAACCGGTCCCACTCTAACGTATGGGATCGAAATATTCAGGGGTAAGTTAAATACAACCCTGAACCCACTTGTGACTAAGATATACAAAAAAGTCCTCCACCTCCCCAAATCTGCCTCTGCTGCCCAGATCAGGCTAGAACTAGGCTTACTAAATTATGAGTCTTCTAACACTGGTACCTATCTAAACTTCTGTCACAAACTCAGAAAAGCAGCTATAGGTACTTTAGAGTCTTTAGTTTGGTTGGAGATCAGCCAGAAAAACCCTGGGGGTTCGTATGGCCGCCTCTTTACTGACTCTATTCACGAAATGGCGGCGGGGGACCTATGGGCCCTTAACCCTAGCATGACCGCATTTAAAACTTGCATAAAAAAAGCGTCAAAATGTGCTCACTAATCATGGATAAAGGGCATCTCTGCAAACGCAGCCACGCATGGGCAGTCATGAATTCTTATGGGTACATATCCCCCACTACTTACCTCTCCTGCACCTACTCACTGCATTTAAAGCTGAGTTTTCTGGCAATTAGACTAGGGGTTTGGCGATTTTTAAAAGATCTGCCCTCATGGCTGCGATCCACGGAAGATCTAACATGTAGAGGGTGCGGGAAGACAACCGAAACGCTAGAGCACGTGGTCTGCTTATGCCCCACACTTAGGTCCCAACGCAGACGAAAACTCAAAGCAGAGTGGAACAGGTTGGGAGTTCGGACCTGTAGACAGGCAATAATCACCTCCCTGTGCCCAGAAAATACAGCTATAAACATAGCCTTTACAATATATATTCGGGACGCATACCGCATCTTTACAGCAAAGGCGAAGGGAGTAGTAACTCCCCGTTCTCTCTCCTGCCCAGTGGTCTAACTCAAGCTACCTTTTAGCCCCAAGTTTTTAGACAAAAAAATGACGCATTTTAATATATCAGCGTCACCAAGCAGCGATTAAATCCTTATGGACTGAGCTTGTTTCTAGTGGCCAAATTCTTAAAATTGTTGGGTTTTATGAGTTTTAGTTGTTAAATATTAGTATATCAAACCCTTTGGTGCCTATTAAGTGTTATGGCTGTCTACTCATAAACGTTTCTAAATTTTTAAGGTGCAATATAAATCAAGAATAGGAGTTGGTCGATTTTTCCAATTAATTGTGGTAAAATATGTTTTGAACTTTTTTAACCTTAATGTACAGATTTGAGAATTCATTGTGAAATGCTTTTAAGGATATTTTTATTTTATCCAAATAAAGATTTTTTCTTTCTCTTCTCCATACCTAGAATGTGCCAAAGTCAATGCAACCAAGTTGTGTGTGTAGGAGGTTTGGAAGTGTCCTAGAGGCTGAGGATATTTTGGGTGGCTACCCCCATTGCAATACCTATCTGACTGCTGCATTTAGATTTCAAGGGATATGTGAGTGGATTTGGTAGACCAAGCAGCATATAGGCAGGGAAACACAGGAGTTGGATATCCAAGTGTCTATCAATGTCATCTATGACTATTGTCCAATTTTGTTGAGGCTGTGGGCATTCAATTAATATGTGCATTAGCATCCCATTTCCCCCGCAGCCTTGCCTGTAGTTTGCGCTTTCCGTGGGCTTTATCCTGTGGAGTCTTATCAGGGTGTAATACCAGTGTGTAGCGATTTTAGTGAGGGTTTCAGGAATGGTGTTGCTGCTAGCTGTGTGGCAAGCCCTATATGAGATGTCCTCCCCTTCCTTATCGCTCAGAGTCCACCCAAGTTCCTCCTCCCACCTAGTCCGTCCCTTATTATGTGTATGCCTATTAGTTTGAAGCAGAAGTGCATATAGTTCAGATATAAGGCTTTTATCCGATGTTTTGGCAAGGAGCCATTTCTCTTTTTGGTGAGGTGACATTGCGCATAGGGTCTATTCTGGGGATGTGTAATCCAATGTCTGAGTTGTAGGTAATGGAGTCTTTCAGATTCCAGGAGTCCATATTCGTTGTGCTTCTGGCGAAAGGAGAATATGCCCTCAGTGTCGAAGAAGTGGGCCCTGGAGCAACAAGCTGAATGTTCCATTCCAAGAACCCATCCACCCCAACCCCGGGGAGAATTCCGGATTGTCCAATAGGAGGTCACCGGGGATGGAAAGGTGGTTAGGCCATGCCTTATGCTAGTCTGGTCCGAAGCTGTCATAGTCTCCCGTGTAACTGGAGACAGGTGTAAATTTGGTGGTCTATGAGCTTTTGGTAGGAAGGGCACCTTCCAGAGGGATGTGCCGGCGACTGCCCTGTCCGGGAACAGCCAGTGCTTTTCAGACTCAGGATGCCACCACTCCACTAGGTGGCGTAGTTGTGGCACCTGACAGTAGGGGTGGAGGTCTGGTATACCCAGACCCCCGGCGTCCGGTGGAGGTGGCTTAAGGTCTTCTTCATGCGCTGTTTCTTGCCTTGCCAAATGAATTGAACTATTTTGGTCTGTAGTTTAGTGACCATGCCAGGTGGTGGCGAAATGGGGAGGGTTTGGAAGAGATATAGGATCTTAGGGAGGATTGTCATTTTGGTTGCCGCTATTCTCCCCATCCAGGAAATCTGAAGGTGTCCTACCTTCCGAAATCAAATAGAATTTGCTGAAGCAGCGCCTTATAGTTGCTGTCTGCTGTTGCCTGGGTGGTGAGGTTGATCCCTAGATAAGGGATCATCTCAGTGGCCCATTGAATGGGGTATTGCTTCGCTAGTTGTTCAAATAACTAGAAAGGAATGGAAAGATTAGGTGCTTGATTTCCCTGCATTGGACTGAAAGCCCGAGGTGGCCCTGAAGGACTCTAGCTCCCCCAAAAAGGCTGGCAGGGAATCAGCCAGCTTCTCCGGGGTTGCCAGCATGTCGCCTGTGAACAGACGACTGATGGAGTGTCCGTTGCCTCTGAACGGCACCCCGGTAACAACTGGGTGGTCGCAAATTCTCTGGGCCATTGGCTCTATGTATAGAGCAAAGAGGACAGGGGACAACTCTGATGAGTGCCCCTGTGTATTGGGAAGGGCGAGGATGTGTAGTCGTTAAGTCGAACTGTCGCCTTGGGCATATTATAACAGTTGAAGATTCGTGTCCTGCATTTTTCCTTGACCCCAAAATGCATGAGAACAAGTTCCAGGTAGGACAAGTGAATCCTGTCATAGGCCTTTTCTGAGTCGACAACTAATTAAATATATTCCCCTTGAGCACAGGTGGCTTTTTCTATAATATGGAGGAAGCGCTCAGTGTTGTCACTAGTTTGTCTCCGGGGGATAAAGCCAGCTTGATCCGGGTCAACTAATGATGGTATATGTTCATTTAGCCTTTGTGCGATAATGCTTGTAAATAGTTTCAGGTCTATATTCAGCAGGGAGATGGGCCTGTTTAAGCTACATTGCATTTAGTATTTGCCCGGTTTGAGTAAAACTATTATGGAGGCTGCGAACATTGAGGCAGGAATCGGCCCTGGTTCTGAAAAAGAGCTAAATTGTCGCGTCAAGATTGGGGCTAAGACGGGACAGAAGGTCTTATAGAAAGCTGTGGGGTATCCATCTGGGCCTGGTGATTTGGCAAGTTTTAGTCAGGAGATGGCTGCTATGACCTCCTCTATACGGGTGTCCCTTTCCAAGGACGGTGTTTGATCAGGGGTGAGAGGTGTAGTGTGTACCGATTGGAGGTATCGAGCGCCGGTCTCAGGGTTGATTTGAGTAGAGGGGTGATTAGAAATCTTTAAATGCATTCTCTATATCCTTGTCATCGAGGACCAGGTTTCCCGGTTGTGCCGATCAAGTGAACACCCTGCTCTTGTCTCTTGACTCGCATTGCTAAGCGACGGCCGCATTTATCCCCCACGACATAATAAGAATGTTGCATATGAAGGGCGGAATATTCTGCTCAATCCATATCTATCACTTCCAGTTGAGAGCGAGTGCTGGTGAGTTGGTGCCACAGTCTTGGGGCGCCAGTGCGCTGGTGGATACGCTCTACCTCTTTGATTTGTTTGGTAAGGTCTTCTCTCTTTTCCCTGTGGATTTTATTGTCTGCTGATGCAATTGCTATTAATTCCCCCCTTATGACAACTTTAAGCATTTCCAATGAGACCACGGCTGAGATTTCAGGGGTGTCGTTATGTGTGAGGTAGTCGTTGAATGATTGCTGGATGTGCTTTATAACCAAGGTGTTGCACAAGCACCAGTGTCTTGGTAGGGGGTCATTGGGGGCGGGACACTGAAATCGTAACTGTCATGTGATATGATAGAGCTGCTGTGTGTATTTCTATATCTTTTGTGAGTGTCTGAATACCCTGCGCGCCCAGAAAGTAGTCTAGCCTGGCATACGGTTTATGTGCATTGGAGTAAAAGGAATATTCCTTAGGCTGCGGGTGATTACTCCTCCATAGGTCTATCAGTCCCAGATCCTTGAGCCATGCATGGCCCTTGCTTGTTAAAGCTCCAGCCTGTCCATGTCCCTGAGCAGATCAGTCCGATGAGTTATTAAACACCAGGTTGAGGTACCCACCCAGCAGCGCTAGGCTATCACCTGTCTTTAATGCCCTCTTGTGTGTGTTGCATAGGAACACTTCCTGCCTCTCGTTGGGAGAGTATATTGAGCCCACCACCAAAGATCTACTAGCAAGTGTAAAGCGATATACAAAAAGTCTGCCTCTAATCTCTTCAACTTTCTGTTCCACCTTTCCCTAAAGGATTTTGCCACCAATAAGGCCACTCCAGGTGTTTTAGAAGAAGAGGAAGAGAAATATTGCTGGGGGAAGGCCCTATATCTAAGCCTATGACAACCTCCTGCAGGAACTGGAAACTGTGCGCAGCCACGGTTGCCGTGATATTCATCCATTTCCTTTCCCTGCAGATCCCACACAGTACGTTGAAGGGTAAGTTCCCGACAGTATTTCCGTTAAGCTTAACAAACACTCCCGTAATTCCATTCTCACGGCCAGTTTGTTTCTATCCCATTAGAGATTTACTTGTGCAGTATTTCAGTTTCGTTTTCGCACACATTGAAGAGAAGCAATCAGTCTGGAATGCACTAATTAGCGCCAGACCACCTTGTAAGTAGTTTTCCCCCCTCGTGATGTGCAAACTACATTGCTTTCCGCATGAACAAACACTTGGGGTATTCTCAAACGGGCATGTTTCCCAAGGATTTTTCTGTCTATCCTTCTTTATTCCACACACACCACACGCTATGGTGGCTTGGTTTCTTCCATATCAACTATATTGGCCTTTCACTTATATATTTTTCCTGACCGTAATTTTTGAACCTTGCGAATCACGCTGCATTATCTAAAACATTAATGATGTATAATTATAATTTATAGATTCCCTGATGAAGGGCGTTTTGTGAAGCCCAAAATGCATTGCAAATTTTAATTGGAAGATGATGTTTATCATTTTTGGAACTTGTGACATCTTTAATAATTTTCACGAATATGGAATAAACAAGACTTCGACCAACAATTGAGGATATTCCTATCATTGTGTCATTTTGATTATTATATTATGCTCAATTCGTTATCAGTTGTATAACTTGAACACAAGCTTTGTAAATGTTTAAATAATTGGTTGTAGATCACACTCTTTGAGTGAATAATGCTGTGCACGGTTTTTCCTGGGGAGTGACCCAGGATTTCTTCTCAGTCTCCTGCAGGAGGCAGATGTCTGCTTGTGTAGACCCTAGATAAGTAGCATTGCCCTGCACTTAATTGGATTATTGAAGCCCTGCAAGGTAAATGTGAGAATTCTAAGAGGAGTACCTGTCATAATTTTAAGGGGATGCTGCGTATTCAAGGCTTGAATGCCACCACATTCCCATGGGAATGGTGCTCAATCGTGGGAAGACTGTCGCTACTCGGACAAATGCTTGATGTTGTGCCCTATATGAAGGTGAGTGTGTGCCCCAAACATTACCTAAACGGGACAAATTAATGGAAACAGTGAATATCTTGGTTCAGTCCTGAATGCTGGTGTGACTGTATGGCCAATTCAATGAGGTTTCAATGTTGCCAGTGATCCCGTCTTTCCCTACCCGCCTCCCGGCCCTAATGTTTCATGTGGTACTGTGAAGTGTCCCGGGTTTCAAAACCCTTCAGGTCTCGCTAGGGCTGATGGTACTGCCCACAGGGCTGCTTGCTCGCCTTTGGCTATCTCCTTGGATCAGGCTTGTTTGGTACGCACCGCTGTCTCAGTCTTTTTCAGCTTAGTTGTCACTTCCTTTGAGGGAGAGGGGAGGACCCCCGCCCGCTGCTCCCCCAGGGGACCAAGTCCCAACATGCAGCAGGTCTCAGTTAGTGAATGTAATTGGTGGATCCTTCCTTCCCAGAGAAAGATCAGACAAAAGGTGTGACCCCACGAGTAAGAAATCCCATGGCTGCGGAGATGCGCAGTTCCCGGACGTAATGTTCGTCGCTTCTGCATGTGAGGGCTGGGAGGTCTGGAAAGAGGGTTGGGGAGTGCCCCTGGAAGGTGATCGGATGCATATTGTGTGCTTTGCACAGGATCTTCTCCTTGACTTGGATGTCATAAACACACAAACCAGTATGTCCGTGGGTTCAGTTGAGTTCTGTCTGGGGAGGCCCACTTATTGAGCCCTGTCCAGTTGAAGTCTCATTTCAGGGGGGCCTCCTAGGATATGATGGAAAAGGTCTCTAACAAAGCCAAAGATGTCATCCCCTTCTGCCGTAGACATCACTCGCCTTCTGTGAATGTTATTCCTAAGGGACCTATTTTTTAAATCCTCCAGATCAGACTGTAAATCTATCTGTTGCTCATAGAGGCAGATGACCTCCTGTTGAAGCGCTTCAGTCTCCTCTTCCCAACCCCCCTCTCTGTCTTTCAGTTCCGCAACACAGTCTCCCAGCGCATCTACTTCTCTCCGGACGTCTTTAATATTGTGTGATAGTTCACGCTTTAATGATTGGAGATCTTCCTGGAGTGTCATGAAAAGCGCCGCGAGAAAAGTATGCGTTACAGGCAATTCAGTTTTCTGTTACTACCGATCCCCCGCTTGATTCAGTTGCTGGGCCGGTCCCCAGCCGGACCCGTTGTTGGGCGGGAGAGCGTTTCTTTAAGGGTGCGATCCTTCTTGGATCGGCCAGACTCTATTTGAGATGTGTCCTGTCGGAATCGCTTGCGTCGGCGGTCGCAGTATACAAATTAGGTCACAGGCCCTGGTACCTTCCCCTCCCACCATTTAATACAGTTTAGTCTTGCTCCCAGAGGTAAGTGGAGCCAGGTTATCCCACTTCAGAAGCTGCGGGGACTGCCCAAGGAGCGCTGCTATGCTTCTGCAGTTGTAAGGCCCAGGCCAATCTGCCTGTCGGTGCTAGGGGAGGGCCTGGTCCGGCTTCGCGATTCCACAGGCCCCAGTTGCCACAGCACCAATGGACTGCCTTGCATGCTGAGGAATGTTTGCTTCACCTGGCACTCCCTCCTCTTTTGAGGGCTCACTTCTCTCTGTGGGCCCAGATTGGCAGCTCTGAGCGGACCGCCCGAGGCCCCATCTGGTGGTAACTGCACTCATAAAGGGCCCTGCCTGTTCTCCCACTCTGTCCTTGGCGCGAGCCTGCACCGACTCACCCGGCTAAATCAATAAGAGGGGGGCCATATCCTCTCACTCATGAGCCTCCACCACTGGAGCCTCGGGTTATCTGGTGTTGCCATGTGTGGGCCTCTCCCCAGGGCCTCCCTCCACGAGCTAGGGATGCTCTGTCGCTGGCCCGGGCCGATCTGCCCGGCGATATCTTGTAAGGGAGAGCGCATCTTCAATTTTCTGCTGAGAGCGGCCGGTGACACTCCTCCGTGGGCCCAGGCCGATCCACCGAGCAAAGTCAAGAAAAGAGGCCCATAACCTCTTGCTCCCCGGCCCAACTACTGCCTCCTCAAATTAGCTGGTGTTGCCCTGTGGGGGCCTCTCTCCAGGGCCCCCCTCTTCATACTGCAAATTTTCCACCCTCGGCTGCCTGGTCTCTGCTGCACTCATGAGCGGGCAGCTTACACCGAGGCTTGCACGACCATGTCTTCAGGTATTCTTTGGGGAGGGGTTGTTCCGTCCATGCTACCTAAGCAACTGGCTTTCTGCAGATCTGGGCCTTCTCTCACGGGTGCTCCGCTTGGTGAGCCGCCCCTGCATTGCCGCCAGGGCACGAGTTGGGGTACCACGATGGTGGACGGCATCCCCCCACTTATTTTACAGGGTTTCCAGGGTGGACGCCGTCCACCCTGCTCAATCAAAACGCCGTCCACCCTGTTCAATCAAAACGCCATCCACCCTTCCCAAATAGGAGCGCGCACAAAGTCCACAAACAATGCAATTCCGGGTGGCTGGCTGAATCCGGAAGCTTCTCGGACTGCCGCCGGTCACCACGCCGGTCACCACGCCCCACGCCCCTGCACCTACCAGGTTCGCCGTTGCCAGGGTACCCACCAATAGACGCCAAGATCTTCAACCAATGGATGGGTGGGTCTGCAACTCGGCAGTCCCGCCCTCCTGCAACATGCCCTTTATTTTTCGGGCTTCCCTGCTTTAGCTCCTTTGCTTTTTCGGAGTGACCCGTGATCGGATCCGGATATTGACGCGGCTGTCCTCCTTGCCTGCTGCCTGACCTGCCTCCGCCTCCCGCTCCAGACTTTCCTTCACTCCCCGGCCTCGCCTACTGCCTGCCCTGCTCAAGACTCCACTCCCGGCCTTAGCTGCTGCCTGCCCTGCTCGAGACTCCACTCCCCGGTCTTGCATGCTGCCTGACCTGCCTTGCTTGTTCCTTGGCATCTACACTACGTAGGGAAACGTGTTTTGCTTGGCAACGGTTTTAAGGTAAGTGTTGAAAACTTCTCTGTCTCCCTCCGTCTCTTCTCTGTCTCCCTTCCCCTCTTCTCTGAATCCCTTCCCCCCGAAAGTATTACGCTATTCTCACTTTTAGTGGTGTGTCTGTGTTTATGTACTTTCGCAAATGTAATTTATATTATTTTTAGAAGTAATAACTGTATTTTAAAGCTACAAAACTGGCTTTGCCAATGCTTATATAGTGAATTAAGCATGCTCCAGCATTTGTGTTATTGTCTATTTTGTGTCTCGGTGACCAGAGGGATACTGAGCTTCTCTGGTACTTTTTGTATGGTGAAAGAGAGGGGTGCGGCACAGCTGTACCAAGCACAGGTTTCGGGTTGAAGCGGTTTTAGTACCAATGTGCCCATCTATGCCCCTCTGCTTTACATTTAGAGTACAAGTCTGCTTGCAGGCAAGACATTCTTACACATTGTTTTATTTTGCTGGTGCAGGGAGTTGTGATTTATTCCTTCCTCTCAGAACTTTTTGAGAAAATAAACACCGCTTTCAGAAAAATAAAAAACAAAAAATTGTGAAAAGTATCAGACGTGTTTTAGAGTAACAATGCAGCCGGATTTTTATTCCTGCTGTCGCAGAGGCAGCCCTGTATTCAGATAGAAGTAGTGTTGGGGGGAAAGTCCTCTATCCCATTCAATTTTATAGGTGATGGGGTGGCGTGGTTTAGAAAGCAGGGGGCCAGAGACATAATCCCAGCTATTCCGTTTGACCAAAGTATGTGATCGTGGACAGAACCAGGGCGTAACACCAGCTTCTTCCCATAGTGTGTACATTTGGGCATACGAGGGTCCATTCCCTTGTTTGTAAAAATGTGAGCATTTAAACGCAGCTTAGTCTGTAAACGAAGAAAATCTCAAAACTCATGTTAATTTTAAAATAATTCACTCATCACCTTGATGCTCACAGAGGCGATATTTCTAAAAGGGTCAACAGCTATCTGCGTGGGCCCCTTGAAGATAGAGGGCTCTTGACTCAGATATAGCGCCCCTTGTTGGTATGTTTGCACCAGTGCTATGCACAGTCCAGCGGGAGCAGTGCTGTTACAGGGGGGTGTTCTACAATAGTATCCAAGTAAGCTTCAACAGAAGCAATGTGAGAGAGCAACTAAAATTATGCGATGGTGACCAAATTATGCGGCAAGGCTAAGTTATGCGACAAGGAAACACAGGAATGTTGGTGATGGTCCCTTGGAAAGTGAACCATTGAGAAGTGCAAGAGCCTCTCCACTGGGCAGATTATTGTTTATTTGTTAACCGTGACAAAGGCTGTAGAGGGGTTACTTTGGGCCAGGGGGTTGGCTTTGTCCTTGTTGGTAATCAGGAGATTCTTACTAGCAACATTGTGGCACGTGTGGTCGTCCTGGAAGAGATTATTCTGGTTTTGGAGTTGGTGCACACTGCTTTCTCATTGATTTTTCAGATCAACGATGGCTGTATTTTCTTGTGCCCATTTTATCTGTATTTATCCATTTTTATTTTGTGCTTTGTGTATAAACGAGGTTGTCAAACTGTACATTTCCATATTTATTTAACTGATAGGCGAGCACTCATACTTTGCTGTTTGGTGAGTTTTAGCTATTAAGCTGGCAAATATTACATAACAATACATCCACTGTAAATACTAGCATTATACCATAAATGTATGTTGACATATGCCTTTATTTAAAGAAATGTCCTCCTGTTTTTTTATTTACATGCGGTCTAGCTGTTGGCCTATAATATATGAAAGACAGCACAGAGAGTCACTTAAAAGAAGGACAATTTTCTGTATTTATTCACTTTTACAAATAAATGTAGACAGTAAACACATTGTTTTCTGTCTGTATTTATCTGTAACAAATCAGTAAAAACTAGGGGCCAGATGTAGGTCGGTCGATAACGGCCGAAAATCGGTATTTTCGGCCGTTACCGACCGGTATTACAGATTTGGCATGTAGGAGCACAATTTTACAGAATCGGTAAATTTACCGATTCGGTAAATTTACCGATTCTGTAAAATACCGAATCGGTATTTTTACCAATTCGGTAAATCTCAGATGTAGGTGGGACTCTTCAGAGTCCCAAAGGCCCTACAAATTCGGTATTTTAACACCCAATCCAATTGGGTGTTAAAATACCGAATTCAGGTGTGCATGCACATGTGTGCATGCACACCTAGCCATGTGACAGACAGACATGCCCTTAGGGCATGTCTGTGTGCCACATGGCGCACATGCCTATTTTTGGGGTGCCAGAGGGTGTCAAAGTGACACCCCTGCACCCTTGCTAAAATCGGTATTTACCGATTCTGTAATTATAGAATCGGTATTGCCCATTGATTCCTATGGGCTTCACAGCCCATAGGAATCAATAGGAAATACCGATTCGGTATTTCCAGATTCGGTAAATACCGAATCTTAAAGATTCGGTATTTACACATCTGGAAATACCTACATCTCCCCCCTTCATATTTACCACTTCTTAAATACCGAATCGGTAAAATTCGGTATTTAAGAAGTGGTAAATAAGAATTACCTACATCGGGCCCCTAGGAGCCTTACACATAAGCATCCTACACAAGCGCGTAACATAGCTTGAGGAACTGTATCTTTTTCTTTCCTCTCGACCAATGCTCCTCTGCACATCATGCATGGCCTTTCCAATTAACTTTCCTCTTAGTTCCCTTGTGGAATTGTCGTTAGGGCAAGGAAGCATGGATGTTTATAAGTTTAGGGTTCAAAATGATCACTTTTGAAAGGTCTCCATGCATTCATTAAAGGCAAACTGCTGTTCCGCCAACATCCAAAAGCGCTTAAACTTCTTCAAATATAAAAATGTGGGTGCTCAAGATTGATGGACATCTATGGAATGGATGTATGACGTTACAAAGCATACTTTTACATCGCATGCCTTTACAACGCTTTTTTTACATCGCATACCATTACAACGCATAGTGCTTTTAGGCGCTGGATAGTGATTTATTTAATTTACTATTCCAACTCCAGTCCCCGTGGATAGTAGGGAAGGTGTTGGATAGTATATTAAATACATTCCCTATCCTAGAGCGCCCCCCAGCGCTATGTGTTGTAATGGTTTGCGTTGTAAAAGTTGCGTCGTAATGGTAGTGCGTTGTAAAACTTTCGTTGTAAAGGATGTTTCCCCTATGGAATGCCTCAGAATCGTTTCTAAGGAATGAATGACGGTGACAGCAGGATGCCCCCATTCCTTCAAATATGAAAATTCTGACAGTTGCCTAATGTGGAATCTTTTATTTACACTACAGCTTACAGTATCTTGCGAGCCATCCTATTCAACAGATCTCCCTGCCTTGCATTTGTCCTGCTCACACCTGCAATGGTTCATCCTGCAGCACATCAGGGCCGCGTTGGGTCCCATG
Source organism: Lissotriton helveticus (assembly GCF_964261635.1). Taxonomy (NCBI): domain Eukaryota; kingdom Metazoa; phylum Chordata; class Amphibia; order Caudata; family Salamandridae; genus Lissotriton; species Lissotriton helveticus. Next base: position 1,506,474,965 of record NC_136057.1, read on the forward strand.
CTCACCCAGGACACAGCACAGATCACCAGGAATTCACACAGCCAGCAGCTGGCAGACCGCAAACTTTACCTTCTACCCCTAGCACGGATGCTGCAACAGTGGTAGCCAAGAGAGGTAAAAAGCGCTAATACTCCTTGGCAGAACATGTTTGGTTCATTTATGACCACAAATCTTTTTAATGTAATGTTCATACATGACATGGGAAACGAAATGAGCAATATCACACTGGTAAAATCGAAGATCATCAATTGCTAATTGAGGGAATTTTTATTTTTTAAAAGGGCATTTTGTGACGTTCTCTTTTTTTAAAAATTATAATACCACCACAAAACGGGATGGGTGGCTCATTGGGCCACAAAAATGTAGCTAGGTGCCCAAAGTAATACGGAAAATATTTTTGCCAAGCAATTTTTCAATTTTTTCTCCTTGCCAACCATCAGTGAATATGAGTGACAAATGCAAAAAATAAAACTGACCCAATGCTTTCTGCTTTCTACAGAAATAAGCAAACGCAAATCCAGCATCATGGATTTCTTTGCAAATGAGAATAAGAGATCACGGTTTGATTCTGAAAGTAGCCTAGTACAGCCCAGTGCGTGCTTGAAAGATGTACCTGCTCAAGATTCGGAGAGTATGATGTCAAGCCAAGGATCGATTCCACCTTCTCCACTGGAAGACTCTTCAACAAAGATTCAGGATGCGGGCGCCAGTTTTGAAAGGGATACCAGCTTGCCAGAGTGTTGGGACCACAATCAGTGGGCTCAATTTAAAGAAAAGTATCCATGGCTAAGTTGTGAAAATGGCCCCCTTGGCTGCAACATATGCAGTGAGGTTAAGCTACTTGGAGCATCACAGGGTGTGGGTTTGTCTAGAGAATGGGTCGCTGGGAGCATTGCTGCATCTGGCCCAACAAAAGCTAGCCAGTTAGGCTCACTGCGGAAAAAAATACATAAGCATAACATTTCTGAAGCACATTGTAATGCATGTGCTATCCAAAATGCATTCAAGAAGGAGGTACTGCCGTCAACGATCCTGGAGCAGCAGAGGCATTATCATGCTTCAACGGTTAAGGTGTTTTGCACACTTTACTTTTGTGCAAAAAATAATCGCCCCTTTTTAGACTTTCCAGGTCTAGTAGCTTTGCAGGTTCCTAATCAGTCAGATATGGGCTCGATTCTACACAGCGAATTCACTGCAGCACAGATAACTGATTGCATTGCTGAGGAAATGCGGGGAAAGCTTTGCATAGGCATTGTTGAACAGGATCCAAAAATCTCAGTTTATATTGATGAGTCAATAACCCATTCTTCATTGACTGTTTTAATTATTTATGTTAGTGCTGCATTCAATGAAAAAGAGCCCCTCACCTTTTTCCTTGACTTGCTTGAGTTGCCTAGGGGCGATGCAGAGTGCATTGAGTCCTCACTCTTGAAATGTCTTGAAAAACATGGGTTTTGCAACAAGTTCCTTGCAGACAATTGGATAGGAGAGTGCAGTGATGGTGCCAGTGTAATGCTTGGGAGAAACTCTGGTGTTTTGGAGAGGCTATGTTGTAAATACCCTCGACTTGTAAAATGGCACTGTCTATGCCACAGGCTTGAGCTCAGTGTAGCGGACACGGTTGATACAGTGCCAGGCCTTAAGCACCTTGCATCATTTTTCGAAAAACTGTATGCTGTGTACCACCAGTCTCCCAAAAATCAGCGGGAACTTTCCGCATTTGCAAAAGAGCTAGAGATTGCAATTCTGAAAATTGGGCGAGTATTTTCAATCCGTGGATTGCTTCTACCAAAAGGCAATACGAGCAGTGTGGGAGTCATACCCAGCCCTTCACCAGCATTTTGTTCAGGCCAGCTTAAGTACTTCTCATGATGCCAAACACCGGTCTACTTTCAGCAGGCTGAATAGAATTCTGACATCTTCCGATTTTGTGCTGAATCTAGCTGGTGTTGCAGATGCGGTTCATGAAATTGGAACACTGTCGGAAGCCCTACGAAGGGATGAAGTAACTCTGCCACGAGCTTACCAGCTCATCAATCGTTCAGTAAGGGCAATTGAAAAGCTTAAGGAGTTTCCAGGGACACACAGGAACGAGGCTGAAAAAACTATTGAGAGTGGCTTATTTAGAGGAGTGCCAATCAGCTGTGAGGACTCACGTCGGCAGATCAAAATAAACCTTCCCCAGTTTTATCAAAATCTGGCAAATAACTTGCGCTCTAGGTTGTATGCAATAGGTCGGCGACATCATCTCGGACAGATGAATTTTTAGCTCTTACATCAGAGATAGATGTCATCAAGCCACAGAAGTGGCCATATGACATTGCGAGCACATGGTATGAAGGTGAGGAGAAACTACAAAACCTGTGCAGGAGATTCTGTCTTAATTACAAAGGCGTATCTGAAGGCTTCAGAGACTATATTGATAATGGTGGTAATGACATTCCAGAGCAACTGCAACCTGTTTTGAGGGTGATAAACACACTTCCTGTGACTTCAAGTGACTGCGAAAGGGGTTTCAGCACAATGAACTTGATAATGTCACCCATACGAAACTGCCTTGGTATCGGACGCCTTTCCTCATTAATGTTCATAAACCTCATGGGTCCTTCTCTTCCTCTTTGGATTCCAATGCCATATGTGAACAGGTGGTTGATTGCTCATCGCCATGCAGATGATACTCAATCTAGAAAGGTAGATCCTACAGCCCAGCACAATAAAAGATATGCAGACGCAAGGGCGTTTTTTAATTGATAGCTTTCATTGATAAAAGCGGTCTCACAAATTTTTCATGGCCAGACATCCTGTGGCAATATAACACGTCCCATAATGTCTGCAATAAAAGATGTACAGAGTATCAGGCTGAAAGTTTACAGTGTGCACCTTGCATTTTTTTCTCTCATGGTATCAGTGTATTATACTTGTCAATAAATGTAAATGTCGTGTTTTAGGTAGCGTAATAAATTTTATAGTTTTGATAATCACTATTGTAGTTTCTAGTATGTGATTTTCTTTGGATTTTTTCAACACACAAATTCTGCTTTTGTTCATGGTCCCATGTTTTAGTATGCCTCGCTTACAGCACTTAATGGCTTGACTTAATGTAGTTGTCCGCCAAAAGTTCATCCACATTTGGGCTGCTAATTCCTCCATACAGGGACCTTAAGTCACAGGCTTAAGTACTTAGCAGCTTCAATTGTTAAATCTTGCAATATATGCAAATGATAGATCTGCCTTACATGTGATGTCACTTCCTGTCGTGATGTCACTTCCTGTCGTGATGTCACTTCCTGTGACAACGCCTAACTTGGAGAGTCCCCCCTCTTCTTTTTTTTGGACTCGTACCCTGATTGCCGCTGACCCGGGCCGATGTGGGCTGGCGATTTCAGGACAAGAGGGCCCGTCTGTACTCCCCAATGGGCCATCCCTCTGCAGCAAGTGGACGTCACAGCTCTCGCAGGGAGGCACTTGCTCCCTCTCCCCCACAGCACTGGGCCGCTCTCACCTTAGAGCGCGCTCAGGGATGATCTTGTGCGCTGGCCGCGGCGTTGGGCGAAGCCGCTCAGCCCCCGCACCACTTTGCTCTCTGGCCTATCCTCCGTTGCTATCGAGCGAGGCTCAGGCTGCAGGCCCCACCCAGCCAGCCGAGCTCAGTTTCTCAGCCTCTATGCTGCTGCTGCCTGGAGGTCCGGGTCACCATAGCCCTGGGACGCTGTGCATGTTCTCGCCCAGGCACGTAATGACAGTGTTGCTCCAACTCGATCGACAGCTCTGGATCGCTATTAAGGGCCTGGGACACAGTTTACACCCGTCCTACCTCAGTGCCATCTTGGCCACCCCCCAGAGTCATTTTTAAAAGTACACCATGTGGTATATGGTTATATACAGATCACTCTAAGACAGAAAATGTTACGTTAATTTCGAGTAAAAAATATCTATACATAAAGAGCACACACTATGCAGTATAAATGTGTGTAGAGAGCATGTCTTGGCTTGAATTGTAATTTCAGAGCAAGTGAGGATGGATACACGTACAAAGAGATTGGGATCATAAAAATGGTATGTATTAGGCAGCAGGGTTTACACAATGAGTGTTAAAGTATAGGATTTTTTGTACAGAGTGATTTGTGGCATAGCAAATTTTTTTTGTGGTTAATGTCCAAAAAATGAACACTTTGCAAGTTGAATGTTAGGATATTTAAATATATGTATGACAAATTAGGATGTGCTGTGTATAGAACAGATTATGTATATTTGAATATGCACAGCAATACAGGATCAGGACATGAATATACACAGCCTGTCATGAAATACAAACACGTTGCATGCCGGAGTATGGGACGAGAGATGATTAGCATGTTCAGAGGGACCCAGTTACATTAGAAAGGTCCATACTCTGTCTGTGTGGCCGGAAGTTCGCCTGTACATGGCATCTGTCACAATCTAGCAATGTGCATGCAAAAACTTCATAGGCAATAAGTACGTACTAGGAAATGTGACTCGAGAAAATCTCCTTCACAGGTTCTATAGACCACAAAGTCATGAAGCCAAACTCTGGAAACACAACAATGCAAAACCATCCATCACTAGTTTAACAAACCCCATTGCCTACTGAAATAAAGAACCTAGGGCCAGATGTACTACAAGTGTGTTTGCAAAAAGAACTCTGATTTTGCAAAGCAACCTATGCACTATTAAGTTGCACTGCAAAATCACCATTCACAGGGGTCACAGAGCAGCCTGCCTTATGAATATTAATTAGGCAAGTCACAATTTGCAGCACCCTTTAATTAGCTACAAACACAGGGATTGTGGCCTGCAAGGGACAGTACGCCACCATCTCTGTGTTTGGATTCCCATATATATATATATTTTTTTAAAGCAGCCTGTGTTGCTTAGAGATACAGAAACTGCTGTAAAAAAGAAAATACAAATATTGGCTAAACTTCTGGCTACTAGGTTGGTCAAGGTGATCATCACTCTTGTACACCCAGACCAATCCGGCTTTATGCCGCGCCGTAATACAGCATTAAACCTGAGAAGGTTACATGGCATTCTCGGGGGCGCCTCGGGAATATTGGAGCTGGCAGTATTGGTGTCGTTAGATGCCACTATGGCTTTTGACCGGGTTGAATGGACTTATCTCTTTGCGGCCCTGGCGAAGCTGGCTTTCGGAGAAGAATTTATTGGATGGGTGCGACTATTGTATGCTGCGCCCTTGGCCAGATGGTGGTTAATAACTGTAGGTCGAACGACTTTACACTGGAGAGAGGCACGAGGCAGGGTTGCCCGCTGTCCTCGCTGCTGTTTGCGCTGGCACTGGAGCCGCTTGCGGCATGGGTTAGATGGGACAGGTTGATACGGGGCTTGAGGTGGACGCCGGGCTGGGAGGATAAAATCTCTTTGTATGCTGATGACATTTTTCTATACCTTACTAACCCCAGAGCGTCCTTGATTTGTTTCCTTTTCATTTCATATGTCTTTATTTCGAATATTTCATCATAAAAGACACAAACATAAAAATATGAAATCATATAATACACATCAAGTTTAAAAACAATAGGTTAAAACTATGTGTACACTTAAAACAATTTTTACCATAAATGGTGCTAGCAGCATAGAATATAGCAGCATATAGTGGTTTAAGGAATGTAATACCATTTCACGATATGAACATTACAAGATAGTGCAGGACCAACCCATATCTTAGTGTTTGGCCCTAATAATCCACATCCACCCTAAGAATTTTGCTACCGCTATTACCAGATGTTCCTTTGTGTCGATCCTAAGGATCCTCAGTGCCTCTATCCCAACCCGTGTACCAATGTTCCGACAAATATGTTTAAGCCATTTGTTCCGTGGGGCTATGTAGGCGGGACATATAAAAAATATGTGGGCAATTGATTCCTTTTGATCGGTACACCATTGACAAAATTCATCCTCCTGACGATTCCAGTTTTTGGTAAACGTTTTTATTGGTAGGGAGCCAACCCTAAACTGGTGGTATAACTTCCTATCACTAGTCCTGGTGATAGTATCCCAATAGTCTTCTATTGATGGGTCGAGTTTATGCTCAAGGAACAATCCAGTCAAAGAAGAGGCATTCAACTGTGCAATATATTTTTGGCAAACTGATAGCCAATATAGATCTTTAAAGGCTTTTTTGGGGGGAAATAGGTAATTAGCAGGATCTAGCCACAAGTTACACAATCCCATGTTCTCAAGGAGGATTCTTATTTGTCTGAACCATAAGATGTTACCCGAGCCCAGAACAGATCTAACATCCAGAATTGCCTTTGCAAAAGGTGCCAGTTCGGGGGTTGTCCAGATCCTCCTCCATAGAGCCACTGGCTTATAACGTGCCACATCCTCTATTGAGTGGCATACCAAGTCCATTAATAGTGGCTTCATGGGCTGGAGCGGGGGAGACCTGTTAGATTTCGTAGAAATTTATTCTGGACCTTAACTAACGGGGAGAGGTCCGCAAAACCAGAGGTCCGCTCCGTACAGGATCGCTGAACTTATCCGGGAATTATAGATCTTTAAAGCAGGACCTATCCTTTTTGTCAGCGAGGATCTTTGTTCTTTGACTAAGCTCCCTGATAGCTGGGCAAACTTAAGAGATAGAGTATCAATTTGGGGCTTCCAGCTTAGTTTACTCTCCAAAACAAGCCCCAGGTAGGTCATAACATTGGTCTGCTCTAACTGCATGTTATTCATTGTAGCATGACCAGCCACCGACCTACTCTTTGAAAGGTTCATGAACTTAGTTTTTGCTACATTTACCTGTAGATCGTTATCATAGCAGAGTTCTTCAAATGTATTCAGGGTCGCTTGCAGCCCCATCTGGGTCTTTGATAATATTAGGGTGTCGTCCTCAAACATAAGTAGCGGAATCTTAATGCCATCCAGAGAGAGGGCATCTGTTGGAAAAGCAGAAAAGTACTGCACGACCCTGTTGATGAACAACAAAAACAGGGTTGGCGCTAGTAAACACCCTTGTCTGACACCCCGGGACACTGCAAATCTATTGGTAACCTGCCCTTGCTTTCCCCAGCGAACTTGTGCAAAGTTCGCTTCATGTAGCTTGATCACTATATCTAAGAGGTCCTGGGGCATCCCCATATTTTTTAGGGCCCTCCATAATTTGGCCCTGGGAACTAAGTCAAATGCTGACTTAAGGTCTACGAAGGCGCCATAAATAGTGCCACCTTCCAAAGTTACTACTCTCCAATAAAGCAATAAAAACCTAAACACCTGCTCAATGGTACTTGTGCATGATCTAAACCCTGCCTGTAGAGGAGACAATATATCTTCAAGCTCAATCCAGCTCTGGATTCTTGCTAAAACAAACCTTGCAGCAATTTTTTGAATGGAATCAATCAAGCTGATTGGTCTGTAGTTCCCTGGGATGGAACGATCCCCCTTCTTGTATATTGGCAAGATCTCAGCTCCTCGCCATGAATCCGGAATACATGCCCCCCTTGCAATAGCATTTACAAGGAATACAATGTAGGGCACCCAGTTAGCTGGGTCGTGTTTAAAGAGATCTGCTGGGATACAGTCCAATCCCCGGGCTTTTCGGCAAGAAACCTTTTTTAGAGCAACTTCAACCTCTTTATTAGTAAACGTTAAAACTTGAGAGGTGGATGGCAGTTGTAGGGGGGCAATGATTTTCCAAATCCAACCCTGAAAACTGGGTTCCAAAATACTCAACCCAGTCCTTAGTGGAGACATGATTGGCAGGAACTTGGGAGTGGGCTGTATTTCCCCATTTGACTATATGCCAGAACTTTGGCAGGTTTTTCAACTTACTAGCATCTAAAAGCTCTAGCCAATGATTCTCATCCCAGTCTTTTTTTACACGATTTATAACTTTGCGATAGTTTAGCCTAGCCTTCCGGATGTCTATCATGTTTTTCGACCTTATTGCTACCGCCAATAAACTGTAAGATTCACAGCATGATTCATTATACCATGATTTACTAAGAGGTTGACATATGGGTTTTAAGGGTTTACTAATTTTAGTAAAGTGGGATTTTAATTCCTTAAATAACTCGTCATGTAAAGAAAATATTTTCCCATTTATATCTTCCTGGGTTTTGAGTGAACGCAAAACACCCAGAGACCGTGTTACCTCCACCCTTATCTTTTCCAGAACCCCTGGATCATCAATAATCCTAACCCAACGAACCCTGCGTAGGTCATTAGTCAGCAGGGCATCCGCAGTAGCTATCTCAGTTTGGTTAGTACGATTTAGGTCTCCGGTAAGCTGGAGGCTCAATGAGAGTGGATTATGGTCGCTCCCTGGGCGATCCAGAATCTTCATATCCCCTAAGATTGACCACTGCTCAATCTTGATAAGGATATAATCTATTCGACTTTTATATATACCATTATAAAAGGTTGCCCTACCGTTTTTGTCAGGGATGGATCGCCCATTTGCTGCCCTGAAACCACGCTCTAGGCAAAAACCCATCCACTGCAGGGCCGATTCTGTCCACTTCTTGATTGGCTCAAGATCAAGGGGTGGAATATTCCACCGGACATCCTCCTCTGACGAAAGATTATCCCCATCAAGGTTTAGGGGCTCGAACGAACAATTAAAATCCCCAGCAATTATCGTAACAATCAAGCCTAACAAAATCGAAGAAAGTATCCAGATCAAAAAATGTACTAGAGCCTCGCCCACCTGGCTGTCCTCTGATATACACATTAACGATAAGGATATCCTGTTGATCTGGCCGTTGCAGGTTTACAACAAGGATATCTGGGCTAGTTACAACAATTTCCACTGGTGTATAGTTGATAGATTGCCTGACCCAGATAACTAAACCCCCAGATGGTCTACCTATCTTCCCTCCTACTGCCGCTTTGTGAAAATTTAGGTCCCCTGGTCGGTAGATGGGGTCAACAACCCATGTCTCCTGGAAGGTCCATATATCCTGTTCCTCCACCAGGTCTGACCACTCAGCTATAGATGTTTTACTCTTTAGACCCGCAATGTTCCAGGAGGCTAATGTGAGCATGTGTTTTTTACTTGTTTGTCTAGGCTTGGGGCAAACCTTGACGTATTGAGGATCTGTATTCAACATCCCACTCATGCTAATGCACCCAAGCTCAGGGGACCCACAAACCATCCTCAAGGGCTCGCCAGTATCCGTTCTAATTCCCCCACTGTTACCAGAACGTGGTTCCCCTATTGCAGTGGGGGCTAGCATGCCTTCGGTTAATAAGGGTCTGGTTTGGCAAATGGGTATCATCCGATGTGACATTCCCATGGGGTGGGCCAGTACCATCCAGGACCAGGGGTGGAGTTTGGGTGCTAGAACAGGTGAGTCAATCCACCTCATCCAGTATTCCAAATCTGTTCACTACTGGGACGTTATAGATGGAATCATTTCCCCATCTCCTATCGGGGCATCGAGTGGCAAGAGGTGCTTCCACCACACGCTTTCTCACCACGGGATTATGAATCGGATAAAAGTAGGAGAGAGGATAGGATTCAATACCGGTGGCCATGCCCACTCTTCCCCATTCACAGATATACTTTACTGTGGTCATGTCTCTAAAGTTTAGCACAATACAGTCTCCTTTCATATGTTTCTCACGCCTCCCAACCCAGCCCACTCTTCGTACATGTACGATCTCACTAGACACATGTAAGGGTAGGGGCCTATGCTTATTCAGCCAGTGTGTAGACTTATTTTTAAGTTCTTCATAAGATTCTGTGGTGTTAGTACCCAACTAGGGGACCCCCGCAAGGACCACTACGGGGGGGAGGTCCAAAACTGTTACATTAGGTCTCATTTCTACCAGTTTTGGACACAACATATTTTGAGTGCTATCCACTTGGTGATCTGGAATTTGGGGGTCTTGGGCACCATGACTACTGGAAGCGGGCAATCTTCTGGCAGGTGCAACAACTGGCCTCTCTAATTGTGTATTGTCCGATGGGCTTTGTGTATTTCCCCCGTCTAGCTCAAGTAATAAACCAGGGTTGAGTGTCAAACGTGTCTGTGCTGGGCAGTTGTTAGGTATGTGGGACACTGTATGAATTACTTCTAAATTTGAGCCTACCCTGGTGTCAAGTACATGGAGGTGCTCCTCAATACACCTTAGACGATCATTTAGGGGAGATAAAAGAGAGGAAAAAAGTTTCTCCATTCTTACCCAAAACTATCCGTTTGGCCTTGTGACCCAGATTCCCACCTATCCAAGTGTGACGGGCCCGTCTCTGGGTCTGAGGGAATGGTCATACTAGCTGGGGCTGAGGAATTCTCTGTCACCACCCTCCCTATTTTAGAACCACTATTGCTTTTAGTAGATTTTACATCTTTTGATCTTTGAGGACCTCCCCCCCTTTTCCTCTTAACAGCCTGGCCTCCCTTTGTAATATGCTCTTTCTTATTTGATGCCAGATGCAAAGTGGATCTGGTAGAGACCCGGGATGCTTGAACTGGGGGGCTATCCAACCCTACGGGTGAGGTATTTTCAGTCAGGTCACTATTGGGTAAACCGGAATTTAAGTCGGAGAGTGTTTGGTTTTGTCCTATCGGCGGTAGCTGTGCCAGGGAGGGGATGTTAGCAAATTTCCCCAACGAGGAACGTTTGGAATGCTCCAATTCGAGTGATACTCGCCCTTCCACTATTTCAATCTCCCTATCAATAAAAGAAGAAGAACTAATAAAGAAGCTATCGAGATTCCCAACCATACTACCACCCATTTTGGCACGTCCCCCATTTACATCACTTGAAGCCACCATGAGACAACTAATGCGTGCCACACACAATATAAATACAATAAAAAGTTTAAAAAGTTTAAAAAAATATCAAAATGTATCACTGTCCAGTTTTACCGGGCACGAGGTGTCAGAGAGGGGGCCCAGCCCAGCCTCAACCGGCCACTGACGGGCACAAGCGGGCCCGCCCTTGGCCCGGGCTTCGCCCGCGCGCGTCCCACACTGCGGGAGGTGCAGAGTTGTTTTAAGCGCCTCCGGGCGCTTTACGATGGTGCAGATGGTGTGCGCCCCTCAGGGGACTCTGGGTGGTGTAGTCCAGGGGCCAGCACACAGGTCACGGGCCTCCTTCGCTTGTTAGCGGGAATGGGAGCGGGAGCCGGTTGAGCCACACAGTTCTGCCCCAGTAACAGCAGCAATATCGTTTCTGGCACTGGGTAGGGCGAAAGCAAGTCCCAAAAGAAGTTTTCAGCATTGGGGAAGCTACACACTTTGCTTCAAAACCGTTTTCTGCCCCGAGCCTGCTGGTGCTCCGCTGCTGGTTACTATCAGCAATCAACAGTCAGCTCCTTCCCATGGAAGGGCTCCTTGCCAGGCTCTTTGCGGTTGTTTTCAGCTGTTTCAGCGATTACATGCAGAAGTTACATGCTGTGTTTTCACTCAAGTGATGTGGGTGATGTAGGTAGCGAGCAATGGGCCACAGGAGCCAAGCAAAGCCACACAGAGCCGAGAGTCAGCTAAGCGGATTCTCACTGCGGTTACACACAGCTGCTGCCAATAGGGAGCAACAGGGAGGCGACGGTGAGCGAGCGAACGTGTCAGCGATAACTACCTGCTCTAGCTCAAGCTCCCTGCTCCCGGCTGCTCTGTTCCCCGTCTCCCGTCTCCCATGCTCGTGAACTCCTCCTCTGATCCCTGCAATTTGCGCTCGACCACGCTTCCTTGGAATCAGAGCGCTACTCGACCGGAAAGTTCCTCAACACGGTGGGCACAGCCTCAACTAGAGTACCTCAACCCCCTTCTTGGATGTGCTTGCCATCTTTAGGAGATATTCCAGTTTCACCATTAATCGGTGCTTTTTGTCATTGCGGGTGAGCACCCCGTGGTCCCACGGTCTTGTCCCATTCAGATAGAATTGACTGGGTTTATATACCTGGGTGTTTACATAACACTGGACCCAAAACTTAGGTACACCAATAATTTGGTTCCTCCCTTCAGTAAATTCCGAAGAGACGTGGAGCGCTGGAAAGCCCTGCCCCTATCGTTGCTTGGAAGGGCAACGTTATTTAAAATGATGGCTTTGCCTAGGTTCTTATACGCACTACAGAACTCGATGGACCTGGTGCCGGCCTCCTACTTTAAACAGATCAAAACGCCCCAGAGGCAACTACTCTGGGACGGCAGGCCTCGAATTGGGTTTGTGTAACTAATGCTCCTGTGGTATGACGGGGGAATTGGGCTCCCGGATATGCGAAAGTATTACTGGGCGTCGCAATTGGCGGCAGTGAACCATGTGGTCTGTGGTCCCCCGGGAGACACAGGGTACGCAATGGATCGTGGGCTGGCGCCAGGCGGAGATATTAACAGAGCTTTGTACGCCAAGCCACGGCGATTTGCGTTGACAGGGCCAACGGCACATGCGGTGCAGGTGTGGCACGCAGCAAACAGATACCTGGGTTGGGAGGGTAAACTGACTCTAGCAACTCCACTGTTTAGCTCAGAGAAACTTGGTAGCTTATGGAAAACCAAGGGGTTCGGCAAGTGGGAACTTATAGGGATCTCCCAGATAAAGGACATGTGGGGTGGTGGGGTAACACACACGTTTGACTTTCTCAAGCAGCAGTATAGTATGCACGACACTGAACACTATCGATACTTACAGGTGAGGCAGGCCCTCCTTACTCATGTGCCCAGGGGTGCTACGCTTCCAGAGGCCTCCCCTCTCGAGGATCGGATACTCGATGGGAACCTTCCGGATAAGACTATTTCCTTAATATATAAAAAATTTGTTAACAATATGGAGGACCCTCTTGGTCGAATTAGAGAGCAATGGAATGAAGACTGGTTGGAGTTAGATGATGAGGACTGGGTCGTGGCTGTTTCCTCCCCGAGGGTGGTGGCAATCCCGATGAGGCTTCGCATAGTGCAATTAAAAATCTTGCATAGAACATATATTACAGGACCCCGGCTGGTGCGTATGGGGCGAGCGGATAGTGGAGACTGCAGGAGGGAATGTGGTGAACCTGGCACCTTTATACATATTCTTTGGCATTGTAGGGTCATCCAGACATATTGGAGGAAAATCCATGATGTAATGAAAGATGTATTTGGGAGGGACATGAGTTTGGAGGCTCGTAGGTGTTTGTTGAACGTGTGGGAACCCACGGATCTGAATGAGAGCCAAAAGCAATGAGTTACACTTGCATGTATGGTGGCGAAGCGTAACATAGCTCAGTTGTGGGGGGTGAGGCAGCCGCCCCGCGTATCTAGATGGGCGGAGGATTTGGATTGGTGCATGTTTAAGGAAAGGTCTGTATATGTTGCCAGGGGTGCCCTGAGAAATGGGGGAGGGTCTGGGGGGCGTGGAATAGTCACCGGAGGGATATATGTGAACCACCAACGGCACGATCAATTTCGGAGGAGCGAGAATCCCCAAATTCCCACGAAATGTAAATGGTTGTAATTAATCCTGTAAATGTGTACATTCGGACCAACGTAATGAGAAAATGCAACTCACCTGATGCTTGTTTGTGTAATGTCATTTCTTTTGTTAATAAAAAGATTTATAAAAAAAAGAAAATACATGTTCTCCATTTGGGAACACATTAGGGGTAGGAGGCAGTAGTCCCCTGGACCTATCTGTTCTCCCCCGAGGGTGCCAACAGGACTCCCAAAGGGGAAGGAGTCCCAAGAGTACCCTTTCCTCTTTGCGAATCAGTTACTAACTCGTTTGAAGTGTGGGTAGTTCTTGAATGGTTTGCCACCAGAACTGTCAGCGTGGTTCAGTCACGAGCGTGGAAGCACCACGCTCACCCCCTCACTCCACCAGCGCCACGGTGGAATTTGTGCCACCGCCAAGGGGTTAACCGGCTGTAAAATGAATATGACAGAAGGTACAACTGTGAGTACAAGTGTGTTAGGATATATAGATTTGTATGTACTGCCACTAGTAGGTAGAGTCGTTGCAGGTTTTAGTTATGACCTAACATTTCTGACCAATGGTCCCTGCTTCATGGCAGTAACATGACATGATACAGGTTTTATGTATGCAGCATTTTCTTGTGGTATCCAAATGTACCTGTTCATATTGTAATTCAGATGATTTCATAGAAGATATGCATTAGATTTTGTTATTGGTAATGCACTTATTTAACAGAGTTTGGCTTATTTAAGAAATGCAGCTTGTATTACAAGCATTATGCCATACAACACATTCTCACTGTCTTGCACTCGTACAGTTCTCAAACCACATCAGGCCCAGTTTGCAAAACAAGAAAAGACTGTTCACTGAAACACTGTACAATGTTTTTAACTGCTGGACAGGACAAAGAATTGATTGGTGAACAAAATCCTAGACGAACAAGCATTTGCAAAGCAATAGGTCTCGCATTTTCTCGAGTTTGAGCTATTGGCATTGTGAAGAAGATGTGTTAGTGTTGTAAACTACACTGACACAAAATGTGAAGTGAGAGTTACCTATGATCTGAGCTATAAACACTAACATACTGCTCCAACACCTTTTGCTCTCTGGTTACAATGTTGAGGCTCAGGAGGAATAGCGGGGAGCTATTTCCCGGCCTCTCTGTGATTTGAGTGTGCAGTGTGGCATTGCGTAATGTCATTGCTATCTTTGGGCTCATAAAAAATAGTCATGCTGTAGTAGGGCCCTGGCTTCATCTCCTGGTGAGGGTGGGCTGTGCTTTATGGCAGGCATGGAGTGAGGGAGGGATGGTCTCGGCTGCAGCTCCAGCCTCGTACAGTGCCTCTGCTATTACTAGTGGGCGAGAGGCACTGAGGTGATAGTATTGGTAGTGGTGGTATTGGTATTGGTGGTGGTGGTATTGGTGGTGGTGGAGGTATTGATGGTGGTGGTGGTATTGGTGGTATTAGTGGTGGTGGTATTGGTGCTAGTGGTATTGGCAGTGGTATCAGTATTGGTGGTGGTATTGAAACGGTGGTGGAATTGGTGGTATTTGTAGTGGTGGTATTGGTGGTATTGGTGGTGGTGGTTCTGGTGGTGGTATTCGGGGTGGTGGTATTGGTGTTAGTGGTATTGGCTGTGGTATCAGTATTGCTGGTGGTATTGAATCAGTGGTGGAATTGGTGGTATTTGTGGTGGTGGTATTGTTGGTGATATTGGTGGTGGTATTGGTGGTGGTGGAATTGGGGGAGATGGTTTTGTTGGTGGTATTGGGGTGGTAGTGGTAGTGGTGGTGATGGTATTGGTGGTGGTGAAGGTATTGATGGTGGTGGTGTTGGTGGTATTGATAGTGGTGGTAATGGTGGTGCGTGTTATTGGTGGTGCTGGTGGTATTGGTGAAGATTGCATTGGTGTTGGTTGTGGTATTGGTGGTGGTGGTGGTAATGGTATTGGTGGTGGTTCTGGAATTGGTGCAGGTGGTAATGGTTGTGGTGGTATTGGTGATGGTGGTATTGGCGGAGGTATTCATACTGGTGGTGGTGGTGGAATTGAATTGGTGGTGGTATTGGTGATGGTGGTATTGGAGGTGTTGGTATTGGTGGTGGCATTGGTGGTGTTTAATTGAAGGTGATATTGTTGGTGGTATTGGTAATGGTTGTGGTATTGTTGCTGGTATTGGTAGTGGTGGAACTGGAGATGTTGCTATTGGTTGTAGTATTTGTGGTGGTGGTGATAGTGATGGTGGTGGTATTGAGATGGTGATATTGGTAGTGGTGGTATTGGAGGTGGTGGTAATGCTGATGGTTGTGGTGGTGATGGTGGCATTGGTGGTGATAGTGGCATTGGTGGTGGTATTGGTGGTGCTATTGGTGGTATTGGTATTGGGGGTGGTAGTGGTATTGGCGGTGACGGTATTGGTGGTGGTATTGGTATTAGTGGTGGTGGTATTGATGGTGGTAGTGGTATTGGTGGTGGTATTGGTATTAGCGGTGGTAGTATTGATGCTGGTTGCATTGGTATTGGTGGTAATGGTATTGAATTGGAGGTGGTTTTGGTGGTGTGGTATTGTTGGTGGTATTGGTGGGGGTGGTTTTTTGGTGGCGGTGGAATTGGAGGTCTTGGTATTGTTGGTGGTATTGTGGTGGTAGTATTGGTGGAGGTATTAGTGGTGATAGTAGTGGTGGTATTGGTGGTGGAGGTGGTGGAGAAGGAATATTGTTGGTGGAATTGGTGGTGATGGTGGTACTGGTGGTGGTTGGGGTTGTGGTGGTATTGGTGGTATTGGTAGTGATGTTGGTATTGGTGGTGGTGGTGGGGGTATTGGTATGGTGGAGTGGAGAAGTGTGGCTCAATGGTTAGAGAGGCAGACCCTGATGCAGAGGTCTAGCCCGGGACCAGGGTTCAATTCCCGCCTCGGCGGATCTTGGGCTCAATTTCCTCGGACCTGATATTTTTCGCCTCGGTGCCTATTCTAATCATGGGTCCCACTCTGCAACTCTGGGCAATAGCTTGCTTAATCTCCACAACAGACCCAACAGCGCTAGGATGCCTGGCTCCACCTTGGGGGTGCCCAGGAGTGGGCACTTCAGAGGGAAAATCCAGGAAGGGTTCCACAGCGGTATGCGTACAAGGCCCGAGATGCCTCATGGTGATTCGTGCACTATACAAGCACTACACATTTACATTTACATTTACATATGGTTGGTGGTATTGGTGGTGGTGGTGTTAGTGGTATTGGTGATGGTGGTATTGGTGGTGGTGGAATTGGAGGTGTTGGTTTGGGGGGTATAGTTGTGATGGTATTGGTGGTGGTAGTGGTGGGACTGGGGTGGTGGTATTGGTGGTAGTATTGGTGGAGGTGAAGGTGGTGGTGGTATTGGTATGGTTGGTGGTATTGGTGGTTTTTGGTGTTGGTGGTATTGTTGGTGGTGGTATTGGTGGTGGTGGAATTGGAGGTGTTTGTTTGGGGGTGTATAGTTGGGATGGTATTGGTAGTGGTGGTACTGGGGTGGTGGTATTGGTGGAGGTGAAGGTGTTGATGGTGGTGGTGGTGGTATTAGTGGTGGTGGTGGTATTGTTATTGGCGGTGGTATTCATGGTGGTGGTATTGAATCAGTGGTGGTTGTGGTGGTATTAGTGGTTGTGGTATTGATGGTGGTGGAATTGGAGGTGATGGTATTGGTGGTGTTATTGGGGATGGTGGTAGTGGTGGTACTGATGGTGGTGAAGGTATTGATGGTGGTGGTATTGCTGGAGGTAATGGTGATATTAGTAATGGTGTTAATAGTGGTGGTATTGGTGGTAGTGGTATGCATGGTGGTGGTATTGCCAGTGTTATTGGTAATGCTGGTGGTAGTATTGGTGATGGTGGTGTAGGTGTTGGTGGTGGTGGTGGTGGCTATAGGTGGTGGTGCTGGTATTGTTGCTGGTGGTATCATTGGTGGTGGTATTGGTATTGGCGGTGATGTTGGTGATGGTGGTGTTGGAATTGGTGGGGTGGGAGGAAGGGGCTAGATGGCGGCGGTATGCTAGACCGCTGTATGGTGCGTCCTGACCAGTGCCGGCGGTAATGGAGAACAAGGAATGGAAGCATTAGTAGCAGTTGGGTTATTATTGCGTTAACCAACGGGAACCTGGAGATGCATAGCCTCTTTCCCAAATACAATATTTAGTATTCTACAGAGAATGGAGACTGGAATTTCAACAGTCCTTGAGCTTACAGCAACTAACGAGAGGAGGGTGGCGATAAAAGACCAGCTATCACTTTTTACCTCCTTGATTGGTGTAGTGGTTTTACGGCTCCTTAGGGGCTTACGAACAAGCGAGTTCTTTTCGAACAATCTACAACCAACTGGCGTCACTACCACGAGTGATAGCGCTTACCTGGGCGCAGAAGCCAATTGTTGTAGTATGGCACCAAAAAACATAGCGGCACTGGCGGCCGCTGCCGCAAAGACGAGAGCAGCTAAACAGGCGCTCCGAGACCCGGAGCTCACACTGAAGCGAGACGGTGGCGCCGGTGCTGCCAATGGCGATGATTCAGGAGGGCCGGATACTGAGACGACGTCTGCCCCGAAGTCATCCAAACAGTTGGTCCATGCACCTGGTCCCACGGTGGTCGATTTGCTCCGCAGAGCTTCGGGGGAAACTCCAGGAAAAACACCAGCAGAAACCCCCGTGAAACCATCTTTGGCTGGCAGGGGGAAGAGGCAGGCGGTAGTGCTGACTTTGCCGGTTGTACCGGTAGAAGCTAAAACCCGGGATGGACTGCCTGAGATGGAGCAGTGTGGAGTGGTTGATGGAGGCACTGGGCCCGAGATTGCCTCAGGTACCATAGATCCTTCCGTAACGGAAATAACGGATTTTAGTGCCGAGGTATGCAGCGGAGTGTTAGGTGAATCTGAGAATATCGAACCACCAGAGGAGGAGAGCCAGTTTGAAGGTACGACCCCCCAATGTCAATATTAATTACAAATGTCCATGAGACTTTGTTATTAGAGCCTGCAGAAATACCTAACACAGTGAATAATGTGATAAGCGCGTCACTTACTCCTGGTACCCCGGGGGGGGGGGGCAGGCAATTACGCCAGCGCTGATACATGGATCTGGGGGGGACAGCACAATTACTGCCAAAATAATGGATAACACTGAGAACTTGTCGAGAAATAAGATGCACAAATTCAATGATATAGATGCAATAGAGATCGCCGCTGAGGCAGCTGAGACAGTTGGGATTGATAAAGATCCGACAGATTTTTTTTTTCATTTTCTGAGGATGCAGGGTTGTCAGATGAAACAGAGGAAGATGTTGAGGATGACGCTGAATCTGATCTCACCACAGAGAGTGATCACAATTTGAAATGTAATGACACCAGGTGTGGCCGGAAAACAGTTTTAAAAAAGAAGAAGGGCCATCATGGGGCAGCAGAACTGACTTGGGACTACTCTCCTTCAATTCAGTCTACTATTCAAACGCATCCCTCTCGATCAGCGGCATTAGATCATCCAGACCAGCTGGGGGCCACGGTAACTTCGGTTTATGGATACTGTTCTCCAGGCTATTGCCTCACATCGCGAAGAAACGTCTAAGGATGGTCGCAAAGCACAGGCAGCCCTCCACAAGGTGCAAGGGGTGGTTTGCAAGCTAGCAAGAACTGTTAGCACTTTTAATGAACAAATGACTGAGGTGGAAGCCCGCATAGTGTCAAATGAAGCCGAGGCCGTTGCTACTCAATAACGAGTTGACTCCCATGAGGCAGAACTAGCTGACGTAAGCTGGAAGTTGGAAGATTGCGAAAATCGCCTACGCAGAAATAACCTGCGCGTCCTAGGCATCCCAGAGACAATCGAGGGAGACGATGTTCGTGCATATATAATACAACTTTTTCGAGATACCCTGCTTGAATTGTCCAGCTGGAACTGGGATATGGAAGTGCAACGAGCACATAGAGTTCCATTGACATTGAAATCTGCAGTAAAGCCGGGTGGCTACCCTCGAGCGATCCTAGTATACTTTTGGAATTTTCTTCTTAGACAAGCCGTCTCCGACAAGGCTAGACCTGAAGCACGACGCAGCAGAGACTCAACCTCATATTTCGTCCAACCGGATTTTTGCCATATAACCGTAGAAAGGAGATGGCGCCTGCGACAAATGATTAAACCATTTCTAGAGAAGAAGGCGCAGGCGTATCTCTACAATCCGGCCAGATTGAAAATTATTTTTGGAGGCCAAACTAGATTCTTTACATCGGAGATCAAGGCAAAGGAATATCTAGATAGCTGTAATAAGTACAGAATTGGGAGAAGGGTTGAGAAGGAGGAGGACACTATTGTTATATTGTCTTTATGTGTTTACACATAACTTGTATTCTCGCTTACTTTTTCTGTTGTCCCTTCTATTCTCATATTCTCATTCTCTTTCCTTCTTATATCTTTGATCCCCTTTATTTTAGGGGATGAAGAGAATGAGAGTATGTAAACATTAATATAAAAAGCCCGCTTGACATAATAATGAACAGATATATGAGACGATATGATATGAGAGAATAATTAAGATGGTTTGTTCTCCCTTTTTCTCCTTCTCTTTGTTGTTTCTTCCTTCTTCCTTTTTCCGCAAGTTTTTTCTTTACACTGTTTTATATCACTGAGCACTGGTTAGGTAGCACTGTTCCATCACTACAGACTCTTATAGAGTCTTATTGCCCTCATGTGGGTGTGAGGGGGGAGGGGTGTGGGGGGGGCTCTGGGCGGAGAGGGAGGGGAAGGGGGGGCAAAAAAATAAAAAGAGCAAGCTTAAATATACAAAATGTACACCAAAATTTGGAATAAGAGAGGTACAAGTAAATCTAACTACCTTTAGAATTCAGAAATTGAGCCCATACCTTAAAACGGAAAAAATGACCTATAATATCATTGACGGGTTGCGTATTGACAATATCCAATGGGGAAGTTAAAACTATGCTCCTGGAATGTTGCAGGGCTCAATGATAGGGGTAAAAGGGCCCAACTATATCAAATAATCGATCAGGGTTCTTATGATGTGCTTTGCCTACAGGAGACCCACATTCCGGTAGGTGACAAGGAACTGCTAAAAATCCCTGGGTATAATGTACTCGCTCTAACAACGCAAACGTCTAAGATACGAGGGGTGGCTATTTTAGCAAAAACTTTTCTGGGTCAAACCAGGCGCAGATTAGTTGATCCCCTTGGTAGGTGGGTCATAGTTGAACTTGATATGGGCATTACCATCTGGTCACTGTATGGTTCAAATCAGGACGACCCTCAGATAATTCAAGATCTTGAGTTGGAGCTGGCATCCTGGGCAGGTTCATTAGTGGTTTGTGGGGATTTTATCATAGCTTTGGGTCCTATGCACGATAGTCAAACACAGCAGATCTACACTGGGAGTAAGCCTAAAGTTTTCAGGGCAATAAAGCAATTCATGGATTGCTATAATTTAATAGACATATGGATTCTGAAAAATAAAAACGATCCGGGATACACTTACTTCTCCTTTTCCCACAACAAATATGTCTGGATCGATTATATAAGGACACCTATAGAAAACGCTATTTATGTTGAGATAGCTAAATCCCCCAAAACAATTTCGGATCATAATGCGCTTATTCTTGCGCTGAGTATCACCAACTATAAGAGGCCTTACTCTCAGTGGTCATTTGATCAAAAACTACTTGTGAACAGAGAGTATATAACATATATAACCCTTTGGGCACAGGAATTTTTCGATTATAACCAGTATAGTACCCCTAGATTGGTGGTCTGGGACTGTTTCAAAGCGGCTTTAAGGGGTGAGACAATTGCCTTTGTGGCTAAGCGTAAGAAAGATCTCGACAGATTGAATTATCAACTTAACTCTGAATTAGCAGATCTAGAAGAACAACATGCCACCCAGATACCCCGAGGGGAAGATAACGAAAATACTCTGCGTAAAATACTAGTTCTTAAAACAGAGCTTAATAGTGGCCTTACCCAAAAAGCGGCTGAAACTTTCCAGGCAAACCAAAATATTATTTATGAAAATGGGGAGAGGGGGGGAAATACCTCGCTTTGCGTACACGTCAGAAACAATCCTATAACATGATATAATCTATTGAATTTGAAGGACAGAAATATACGACACCTGTAGGTATCTCAGAAACTTTCTGACGCTATTACCAAAGGCTTTATCAAAATGAGGATCAAGCTGTGGCAAGCGATATAAAAGATTTCTTAATGGAATGGGTATCTGACTCAGATCTAGTTCGGACCATTGACGAACTAACTAGGGAAGATCTAGAAAAAGAAATCTCAGTTACTGAGCTTGAATTAGCACTCTCAGAGCTGGCCAATGGGAAAGCTGCAGGTCCAGATAAAATCCCTTTGGATCTTTATAAAATTCTCGGAAAGCAAATCATACCATATTTATTAGACTTGTTCCTTGGGGTGCAATGGAGCGGTGTTCCACCAGAATCATGGAAACATACGAATATAGCCATTTTTCCGAAAAAGGGGAAACCCCCTGAATTGCCGTCCTCATATCGGCCCATTTCGTTGATAAACTCCGATTCAAAGCTCTATGCCAAGATTCTCGCTAACCGGCTCAGCTGGGTCGTCGAACGTTTGGTCTCCCCGTGGCAACATGGTTTCATCCCCGGAAAGGGTACCACAGATCACACCCGTAGAGCTATCTCTCTTTTTGACATCATGGGTGTGACGGGGGGCCGGATGTCGATGATCCTGCTTGACGCCGAGAAGGCTTTTGGCCGAGTCTCTTGGCAGTTCTTATGGCGAGTTTTGGAATTAAACAACTTGGGGCCGGTCTTCGCCAAATCCATTAAGGCACTATATGTTGACCCTAAGGCTAAACTCACCGTGAGGGGCATTGAATCGGACTTTATCAGCATTCAAAGGGGCACGAGACAAGGTTGTCCGTGCTCGTCAATCTTATTTGCTCTTTACATTAACCCGCTGATTTCAAAACTGCTTATATCTAATCTGATAGAGCCCGTTACAGTTGGTATATTTCAAACTAAAATTTTAGCCTATGCCGATGATGCGGCGGTATTAACATCTAACCCTGTAGAGGCAATTCAGGAGATTGAAAAAATCACCCAGACCTTTGGTTTTTACTCAGGGTATTCCCTGAATAGGGACAAGACAATGGCCTTATGTACAGAAAATATCCTGTTTGAAAGCCCATATAGGGTCAATCAAGCCACATATCTCGGAATCTGTATATCTCCTAAGGTAAATGAAATTAACGACTTAACTACGACCCCCTGATCAAGAATATCAAAAACGATCTGATAAGGGTAAATAATCTTCATTTATCAATTGTTGGCAGGGGGAATTACCTCAAAATGAATATCTTTCGGAAAATACAATATTTATTCCGCGCAATTCCCCTGATGGTTGAGGATAATACTATGAAAACCATTGACTCCTGTAGGCCTAAATTTGTGTGGAATTACGGAAAAATCAGGAGGGCGATGCCATATCTATCACTACCACAGTATAGAGGAGGCTAGCTATTCCAAATATGATGCTTTACCTCTGGGCAACTCTTCTCCAACAAATTACCCCACTATTTAACATCTAGCTACCAACTGAAGTTGTACTAGATCAAAATATACCATCAATATATGAATTGGCACTAGGTGATAAAGCCAGAGGGCTGTTACTAAGGCAATTAGAACCATCGTATTTTAAGAAAATCAAATTTAAGATTGTTTTCGATGCATGGTGCATTTGGAAACGTTTATCAAAACATTTAGCAATACCGAAATATACTAAGTATACCCCTCTTTGGCATAGTTCTATCTTACCAGCTCAATTTAATGATAGAATTTCTAGAAAGTGGGAGAATACAGGGGTTGTAACTGTGGGTGACTTTTTTGGTCAGGGACCCAGACCTCCATTTCGGGATCTAAAAATAAAATTCTCGATCCCTTCCACTGACTTTTTGAAATTTATACAAGTTTATACCATCATTTATCAACTTTCACCAAAAATTTTATTAGAAACTGTCCCCTTTATTGAACTCATAGCCAGGCGGGCCACCAGGATAGGGACCATATATGAGCTACTGATAAAGAATCAACCTGATGATATGGAGCACGTCGAGAGAGGCTGGGCAATAAAACTAGATAATCCCAATGTTGATATCGACATGTCGTTGCTATTATCTTCTAAACTGCTCTTAGCATCTAATCTAAGGGCCCAACACTATAAAACAATATACGACTTGTATTACACGCCAGCAAAGTTACATACGTGGGGCAAAAGAGTAAACGATGAATGTCCAAGGTGTGGTTTGGGTCCAGTGAACCTTATACACATGTTTGCAGATTGTCCTAAACTGGACCTGTGTAAAAAAATGATCTTTGACTATTGGGAAGAAGTTTTTGGGCATAAATTGAGAACCTCGCTAACATTGTATTTATTAGGCCATGATAACACTCTGGGCTATAGCAAGGAGGAAGAAATGTCTGTATTTTTGGGTATGGCGGTGTTTCGGATCATACTGGCTGCCCGTTGGAAAGAACCAGACTCCCCTACCTTTCAAATGTGGCTAACCCAGTTTTGGGGGATTTATAGACAAAAGACAGCTATTTATGAAGTCAGAGGGAAAGAATCTAGAATACGTGGGGCCCAGATATGGGCTCCAATTACTGCTTGGTACAATGAAAAAAGGAATGCCTAATTGTTACTTGTAATAGGAATATGAATTGTATATTTTTAGGGAGATTTTACTCTTACCCTTTCCTTTTTTTTATTTTTCCTTTTACAATGTTTGTATAACCTGAGATTATGACTCTATAAGCTTTGGTGTATTACTCGATTCTTAATTATGTATCTCATTTTAATATTTGAGTTCTATGTATTATTTTGAATTTGGTCAAATAAATATTTTAAAAAAAGGAATTGGTGGGGTGGTGTCATTGGTGGTGATGGTGCTGGTATTGGTGGTGGTACTGGTGGTGGTGGTATTGGTATTGTTGATGGTGGTATTGGTGGTCATGGTATTCGTGGTGTTATTGGTGATGGTGGTATTAGTGGTGGTATTGTTAGTGATGGTATTGCCGATATTTGTATTGGTGGTGGTGGTATTGGTGGTGGTGGTGTTTAATTGGAGGGGGTATTGGTGGTGGTATTGGTGGTGGTTGTGGTATTGGTGGTGCTATTGGTAGGGTGTTATTGGTGGTGGTGGAACTGGAGGTATTGGTGGTGGTATTGGTGGTGGTGGTATTTGTGGTGGTGGTGATAGTGGTGGAGATAGTGGTGGTATTGGTGCCGGTGGTGGTGATATTGGTGGTGGTGGTATTGGAGGTGGTGGTTATGTTGGTGGTATTGGTGGGGGTGGTGGCATTGGTGATGAAAGTGGTATTGGTTATGGTGGTATTGGTGGTGGTATTGGTATTGGGGGTGGTGGTATTGGTGGTGGTAGTGGTATTGGTGGTGATGGTATTTGTGGTGGTATTGGTGGTGGTAGTGGTATTGGTGGTGAGGGTATTGGGGGTGGTAATGGTATAGGTGATATTGGTGGTGGTGGTATTTGTGCTGTTGTATTGGTATTGGTGGTGCTATGGGTGGTAGTGGTATTATATTGGAGGTGATATTGGTGGTAGTGGTATTGTTGGTGGTATTGGTGGGGATGGCATTGGTGGCAGTGGAATTGGAGGCCTTGGTATTGGTGGTGGTATTGTGGTGGTATTGAAGTTGGTATTAGTGGTGATAGTAGTGGTGGTATTTATGTTGGTAAAGGAATTGATGGTACTGGTATTCATGGTGGTAGTGGTGTGGTGGTGTTGGTGGTGGTGATATGGGTGATGGTGGTATTGGAGGTGGTGGTATTGGTGGAGGTATTGGTGGTGGAATTGGTGGTAATGGTGGTATTGGTGGTGGTACAGGTGGTATTGGTAGTGCTGTTGGTGGTGGTAGTATTGGTATGGTTGGTGGTATTGTGGTGGTGATGTTAGTGGTATTGATGGTGGTGGTATTGGTATTAGCTGTGGTTATGGTGTTGGTGGTGGTGTTTTTTTGTGGTGGTGGAATTGCTGGTGGTGGTATTGGTGCCGGTGGAATTGGAGGTGTTGGTATTGGTGGTAGTAGTGGTGGTGGTGGTATTGGTGGTGGTGGTTTAAGTATTGGTGGTGGTATTGGTGCTGGTGGTATTGTATTGATGGGGTACTGGTGGTGGTGAAATTGAATCAGTGGTGGTATTGGTAGTTGTGGTATTGGTGATATTGGGGTGGTGGAGTTGGAGGTGTTGGTATTGGTGGTGTTATTGGTGGTGGTATTGGGGGTGGTATTGGTGGTAGTATTGGTGGTGGTGAAGGTATTGATGGTGGTGTGGGTATTGGTGGTGGTGGTAATGGGGATATTAATAATGGTGTTATTGGTGGTAGTGATATTGGTGGTGGTATTGCCAGTGGTATTGGTAATGCTGGTGGTGGTATTGGTGGCGGTATTGGTGTGATAATATTGGTGGTGGTGGTTTAGATGGTGGTGTTGGTATTGGTGGAGGTGGTGGTGGTATTGGTAGTGGTCTAGGCGGTGGTATTGATAATGGTGGTGGTGGTATTGGTGGTGGTGTTGGGGGGTGGTATTAGTGCTGGTATTGGTAGTGGTGGTAGTAGTGGTGGTATTGGTGATATTGGTATGGTATTGGTGATGGTGGTATTGGTGGTGATGGTATTTGTGGTGGTATTGGTGGTGGTAGTGGTATTGGTGGTGACGGTATTAGTGGTGGTATTGGAATTAGTGATATTGGCTGTGGTGGTATTTGGTGCTGGTTGTATTGGTATTGGTGGTGCTATTGGTGGTAGTGGTATTGAATTTGAGGTGATATTGGTGGTATTGGTGGTGGTGGTATTGTTGGTGGTATTGGTGGGGGTGGTATTGGTGGTGGTGGAGTTAGAAGTCTTGGTATTGGTGGTGGTATTGTGGTGGTGGTATTGGTGGTCATATTAGTGGTGATAGTAGTGGTGTTGGTGGAGGTGGTGGTGAAGAAATTGATGGTAGTGGTATTGGTGGTTGGTGGTATTGGTGGAATTATTGATGGTGGAATTGGTGGTGATGGTGGTATTGGTGGTGGTGATATTGGTATGGTTGGTGGTGTTGGTTGTGTAGATGTTAGTAGTATTGGTGGTGGTGGTTGTGGTATTGGTATTAGCAGTGGTATTGATGTTGGCGGTAGTATTTTGTGTTGGTGGAATTGGTGGTGGTGGTATTGGTGGTGGTGGAATTGGAGGTGTTGACTTGATGGTGTTTTGTGGTGGTGGTGGTGGTGGTGGTAGTGGTAGTGGTGGTGAAGGTATTGGTGGTGAAACAAGGATTGGTAGTGGTGTTTCCCAAAAGGGAAATAACCACACCTACACTTATTATTTGTACAAAGAAATTCAACTGGGCTTATAGTATGATGTTTTTTGGTCGCGTTATTATGCAGACCCAGATGCTCGCACCGAGCTCTTAGATATCCTGTGGCTTTGCCACCCACTAATGACTTCAGGACTTTTCTCCAACACCATTTATCTACTGGGGACTGTCTACTTATCAGGGCAAAAAACATACATATTGTCTTGGTTTTAACATTTTACTGCCCATTAAGATTTGCTTAATAGATTTGTGTGTGGATCACAACCACTTCAAATCAACAGTCTATTATCTCTGACTGGCTGGGTTGGAATTGCCCTCCTGCAGGAGAGCTATAGTATCCATTTCTAGAAATGTTATCTTGAAGATTACTTTACAGTGCTCATACATATATATGATATAGGTCCAAGACAAGACTTCTCGAACCCTGATTTATGAGCAAGGCCACGATCCATTACGTTCGTAATCATTCATCTAGCCTTCAAAAAGTCATGGTACGAATTGGATGTACCCACGAAACACGTGTTGGCTGCTCTTGTTGATGCTTTGATTATCTTCTATGATGCCTTTGAATAAATGGAAAAATAAGCATACATGGACTTCATTTGATTGTGTATCTTGTCCAAAAGTGAAGACTCATTGATACTTTGAACTGGACTTTGCCATTCTTTGGATATAAACTTTGTGATTAATTTGTCATTTGCTTTACATGTATTTAGGTTTGTACTCCCTCTGAACCATTTTGTTTACAAGGTATTGATGGTGAGGGTCTCTGACAACCGCATAAACATGACAACTTTGTTTCTCTTTGAATCGGAACAATATCTTCAGAGTTGTGGAAACAATAGATTACAGTATCACTCAGTCAATCGTGCATGCTTAATTTCTACAGAGTTGCATAGAAATAGAGAGACAGGCGTTTCAATAAAAGGATGTATTGAAGAGTCTTATTTCTTATGCAAGAGATCAGAACTGCTACAATCGTAAGACAGAATGCGAAGTATAAAACGTACAGGTTAAGCAGTAAGATAAAATAATACTGTAATAGCATGGTTTTGTGGCTATAACATATTCATTAAAATACATACATAAATGACATAGGCTAAAATACTCATCTGGTGCTTCTAGAATAATCCTATCCCAGTGTACCTAACCTAAGTGTAGTACGAGGGAAGAAGTAGGTGCTGTTTTAACTATAGTCTAGTTTAGGTTAGTTTTGCCAAGAACTGCCA
This sequence comes from Lissotriton helveticus, assembly GCF_964261635.1. NCBI lineage: Eukaryota > Metazoa > Chordata > Amphibia > Caudata > Salamandridae > Lissotriton > Lissotriton helveticus. The sequence continues at coordinate 1,506,502,948 of NC_136057.1, forward strand.
AACGTTTCTCTAGGTTCTAATCAGCTACATACCTTAGAATGAGAGAGGTTTGTTTCTCTTTCCCGGGACTCGATCTCTAACACCCAGCAAGGGGAGTCAGAAACACTGGAGCTGGATTCTCGGCGAGGACGATGACAGCGTCTGGTCAGTGTGTCAGTTGGGGACTTGACTTCCTTCGGGACTTGCTGAGGCGAGCCGCGTCGTGCCACAAGGTAGCCGAACCGCACCATGCCTTGCCATAGCAAGTGAAGGTATATTTATACCTTGAAGGTGTATAGGAATGCCAGTATTGACGTACAAGTCGGGCATAAGAACGTGATGAATGAACCCCTAAGGAATAGATGTTCATGCATAGTAAATGAGTTCTTGGAGAAATTATTATCCAGGCAAGGGGAAGTCCTAAAGGCTTATGAGTCATGGTTTTCCAAGAACTCGTTGTGACGAAGATGAACTAATGTAGTTGACCATGCCTGTATTTGGTTAGCATGAGCAATGCCTAAATAAGGGCTAGATTTCTATGCCTAAATAAGGTCAATGTGAATTGTACCTATATAAGGGCATGATTCGGGAAATCTATATACGGTATCTAAATCTACACACAACATCAACTCCACTTTCGTATGTACGATATTACTAAATCCTAAATATGTTAAACATATCTAAAATATATCTACACATGAAGTGCTAAAACATGTGCAAAATACATTGTAAAAAACAAAATGCATTAGAACTGGTTGTAAGCATAAAAAATGCATTGGTCAGGGGTGGGGAATTCCTATCTCCCGACGCCCGAGACAACTAGATTTCTTACAAGGGCAAGAGGTTTTAATTTCTAACCTGTCCAAAGGACAAGTAGACAGTCTTACTGTAATTCGATACACAGCTGTTCAACCCTTTTGGTCACAGTCAGTTAATAAGGAGCTCTGAGGAGTTTATTGGCAGTGAAATGGTCAATGCAAAAGCTGGGGCCTACACTATAATGTCCCCAGAGCAGAACAACAACATGATGGAGCGGAGCTCAAAGTTGCAGTTCTATATAAACATCCACAGCACTGTCAGCTAAGAGTCTTTTTGCTTTCTCCCCAAGGCTCTTGTCTGGCTTCCAGGCCCTCTTCTGGTCCTTTCATTTTCTTCAAGCACAAGACACAGCTCCAGAACACTCATATCACTGGAATGTAACAGGCTGCCTTAAGGGCCTCTCAGCTCCTGCTCTGACTTTAACCTTGTGACCCCCTGCCTTTTATTCTGCACTTCACCCTTGAGCCTCAAATCGGCCCCAAGATCCTCCTCACCCTCGCCTCAGGGGGCCTACAGTACAGCCCATGCTTTCCCTTCTCATGCAGCCCCTGCACAACCCTCGTTTGCACTTTGCTTTGCCTGTACACCTTATGTATTTATTTGTTTTAATATTTTTATTGGCATTTTCTTAATTGCAATATGAAAACATTCTTCAGTAGCAAAACATATTGACATATTCAGTTCAACATCTGTATCATATTCAAATAACAGGGGTGGCATTATACACCAGTACATCCTCAGGAGGCCCCTCCACCTCCTTCATCTGCCTACCCACCGTAGGAAATTATTGTTAGACAGAGAGTGTGAGTCCATAGTATTCCAGTCATGGCTTCCATATTTTCCAAAACTTTTTATTCTGCGCAATTCCCCTGATGGTTGAGGATAATACTATGAAAACCATTGACTCCTGTATGTCTAAATTTGTGTGGAATTACGGAAAAATCAGGAGGGCGATGCCATATCTATCACTACCACAGTATAGAGGAGGCTAGCTATTCCAAATATGATGCTTTACCTCTGGGCAACTCTTCTCCAACAAATTACCCCACTATTTAACATCAAGCCACCAACTGAAGTTGTACTAGATCAAAATATACCATCAATATATGAATTGGCACTAGGTGATAAAGCCAGAGGGCTGTTACTAAGGCAATTAGAACCATCGTATTTTAAGAAAATCAAATTTAAGATTGTTTTCGATGCATGGTGCATTTCGAAACGTTTATCAAAACATTTAGCAATACCGAAATATACTAAGTATACCCCTCTTTGGCATAGTTCGATCTTACCAGCTCAATTTAATGATAGAATTTCTAGAAAGTGGGAGAATACAGGGGTTGTAACTGTGGGCAACTTTTTTGGTCAGGGACCCAGACCTCAATTTCGGGATCTACAAATAAAAATCTCGATCCCTTCCACTGACTTTTTGAAATTTATACAAGTCTATACCATCATTTATCAACTTTCACCTAAAATTTATTAGAAACTGTCCCCTTTTTTGAACTCATAGCCAGGCGGGCCACCAGGATAGGGACCATATATGAGTTACTGATAAAGAATCAACCTGATGATATGGAGCATGTTGAGAGAGGCTGGGCAATAAAACTAGACAATCCCAATGTTGATATCGACATGTCGTTGCTATTATCTTCTAAACTGCTCTTAGCATCTAATCTAAGGGCCCAACACTATAGAACAATATACGACTTGTATTTCACGCCAGCAAAGTTACATACGGGGGGCAAAAGAGTAAATGATGAATGTCCAAGGTGTGGTTTGGGTCCAGTGAACATTATACATATGTTTGCAGATTGTCCTAAACTGGACCTGTGTACAACAATGATGTTTGACTACTGGGAAGAAGTTTTTGGGCATAAATTGAGAACCTCGCTAACATTGTATTTATTAGGCCACGATAACACTCTGGGCTATAGCAAGGAGGAAGAAATGTCTGTATTTTTGGGTATGGCGGTGTTTCGGATCATACTGGCTGCCCGTTGGCAAGAACCAGACTCCCCTACCTTTCAAATGTGGCTAACACGTTTTTGGGGGATTTATAGACAAGAGACAGCTATTTGTGAAGTCAGAGGGAAAAAATCTAGAATACGTGGGGTCCAGATATGGGCTCCAATTACTGCTTGGCACAATGAAAAAAGGAATGCCTAATTGTTACTTTTAATAGGAATATGAATTGTATATTTTTAGGGAGATTTTACTCTTACCCTTTCCTTTTTTTTTATTTTTCCTTTTACAATGTTTGTATAACCTGAGATTATGACTCTATAATCTTTGGCGTATTACTCAATTCTTAATTATGTATCTCATTGGTAATATTTGAGTTCTATGTATTATTTTGAATTTTGGTCAAATAAATATTTTAAAAAAAGGAATTGGTGGGGTGGTGTCATTGGTGGTGATGGTGCTGGTATTGGTGGTGGTACTGGTGGTGGTGGTATTGGTATTGTTGATGGTGGTATTGGTGGTAATGGTATTGGTGGTGTTATTGGTGGTGGTGGTATTAGTGGTGGTGGTGGTATTGTTAGTGATGGTATTGCCGATATTTGTATTGGTGGTGGTGGTATTGGTGGTGGTGGTGTTTAATTGGAGGGGGTTTTGGTGGTGGCTGTGGTATTGTTGGTGCTATTGGTGGGGTGGTATTGGTGGTGGTGGAACTGGAGGTGTTGGTGGTGGTATTGGTGGTGGTGGTATTTGTGGTGGTGGTGATAGTGGTGGAGGTAGTGGTGGTATTGGTGCCGGTAGTGGTGGTGGTGATATTGGTGGTGGTGGTATTGGAGGTGGTGGTTATATTGGTGGTATTGGTGGGGGTGGTGGCATTGGTGGTGATAGTGGTATTGGTTATGGTGGTATTGGTGGTGGTATTGGTGGTGGTATTGGTGGTGGTAGTGGTATTGGTGGTGAGGGTATTGGGGGTGGTAATGGTATAAGTGATATTGGTGGTGGTGGTATTTGTGCTGTTGTATTGGTATTGGTGGTGCTATTGGTGGTAGTGGTATTACATTGGAGGTGATATTGGTGGTAGTGGTATTGTTGGTGGTATTGGTGGGGGTGGCATTGGTGGCGGTGGAATTGGAGGCCTTGGTATTGGTGGTGGTATTGTGGTGGTATTGAAGTTGGTATTAGTGGTGATAGTAGTGGTGGTATTGATGTTGGTAAAGGAATTGATGGTAGTGGTATTCATGGTGGTAGTGGTTTGGTGGTGTTGGTGGTGGTGATATGGGTGATGGTGGTATTGGAGGTGGTGGTATTGGTGGTGGAATTGGTGGTAATGGTGGTATTGGTGGTGGTACAGGTGGTATTGGTAGTGCTGTTGGTGGTGGTAGTATTGGTATGGTTGGTGGTATTGTGGTGAGGATATTAGTGGTATTGGTGGTGGTGGTATTGGTATTAGCGGTGGTTTTGGTGTTGGTGGTGGTGTTTTTTTGTGGTGGTGGAATTGCTGGTGGTGGTATTGGTGCCGGTGGAATTGGAGGTGTTGGTATTGGTGGTAGTAGTGGTGGTGGTGGTATTGGTGGTGGTGGTATATGTATTGGTGGTCGTATTGGTGCTGGTGGTATTGTATTGATGGGGTATTGGTGGTGGTGAAATTGAATCAGTGGTGGTATTGGTAGTTGTGGTATTGGTGATATTGGGGTGGTGGAGTTGGAAGTGTTGGTATTGGTGGTGTTATTGGTGGTGGTATTGGGGGTGGTATTGGTGGTAGTATTGGTGGTGGTGAAGGTATTGATGGTGGTGGTATTGGTGGTGGTGGTATTGGTGGAGTTATTGATGGTGGAATTGGTGGTGATGGTGGTATTGGTGGTGGTGATATTGGTAAGGTTGGTGGTGGAGATGTTAGTGGTATTGGTGGTGGTGGTTGTGGTATTGGTATTAGCAGTGGTATTGGTGTTGGCGGTAGTATTTTGTGTTGGTGGAATTGGTGGTGGTGGTATTGGTGGTGGTGGAATTGGAGGTGTTGGTTTGATGGTGTTTAGTGGTGGTGGTGGTAGTGGTGGTGAAGGTATTGATGGTGAAACAAGGATTGGTAGTGGTGTTTCCCAAATGGGAAATAACCGCACCTACACTTATTATTTGTACAAAGAAATTCAACTGGGCTTATAGTATGATGTTTTTTGGTCGCGTTAATATACAGACCCAGATGCTCGCACCGAGCTCTTAAATATCCTGTGGCTTTGCCACCCACTACTGACTGTAGGACTTTTCTCCAACACCATTTATCTACTGGGGACTGTCTACTTATCAGGGCAAAAAACATACATATTGTCTTGGTTTTAACATTTTACTGCCCATTGAGATTTGCTTAATAGATTTGTGTGTGGATCACAACCACTTCAAATCAACAGTCTATTATCTCTGACTGGCTGGGTTGGAATTGCCCTTCTGCAGGAGAGCTATAGTATCCATTTCTAGAAATTTTATCTTGAAGATTACTTTACAGTGCTCATACATATATATGATATAGGTCCAAGACAAGACTTCTCGAACCCTGATTCATGAGCAAGGCCACGATCCATTACGTTCGTAATCATTCATCTAGCCTTCAAAAAGTCATGGTACGGATTGGATGTACCCACGAAACACGTGTTGGCTGCTCTTATTGATGCTTTGATTATCTTCTATGAAGCCTTTGAATAAATGGAAAAATAAGCATACATGGACTTCATTTGATTGTGTATCTTGTCCAAAAGTGAAGACTCATTGATACTTTGAACTGGACTTTGCCATTCTTTGGATATAAACTTTGTGATTAATTTGTCATTTGCTTTACATGTATTTAGGTTTGTACTCCCTCTGAACCATTTTGTTTACAAGGTATGGATGGTGGTGGTCTCTGACAACCGCAAAACATTATAACTTTGTTTCTCTTAGAAGCGGAACAATATCTTCAGAGTTGTGGAAACAATAGATTACAGTTTCACTCAGTCAATCGTGCATGCTTAATTTCTACAGAGTTGCATAGAAATAGAGAGACAGGCGTTTCAATGAAAGGATTTATTGAAGAGTCTTATTTCTTATGCAAGAGATCAGAACCGCTACAATCGTAAGACAGAATGCGAAGTATAAAGCGTACAGCGTTAGCAGTAAGATAAAATAATACTGTAATAGCATGGTTTTGTGGCTATTACATATTCATTAAAATACATACATAAATAACATAGGCTGAAATACTCATCTGGTGCTTCTAGAATAATCCTATCCCAGTGTACCTAACCTAAGTGTAGTACGAGGGAAGACGTAGGTGCTGTTTTAACTATAGTCTAGTTTAGGTTAGTTTTGCCAAGAACTGCCAAAAGTTTCTCTAGGTTCTAATCAGCTACATACCTTAGAATGAGAGAGGTTTGTTTCTCTTTCCCGGGACTCGATCTCTAACACCCCGCAAGGGGAGTCAGAAACACTGGAGCTGGATTCTCGGCGAGGACGATGACAGCGTCTGGTCAGTGTGTCAGTTGGGGACTTGACTTCCTTCGGGACTTGCTGAGGCGAGCCGCGTCGTGCCACAAGGTAGCCGAACCGCACCATGCCTTGCCATAGCAAGTGAAGGTATATTTATACCTTGAAGGTGTATAGGAATGCCAGTATTGACGTACAAGTCGGGCATAAGAACGTGATGAATGAACCCCTAAGGAATAGATGTTCATGCATAGTAAATGAGTTCTTGGATAAATTATTATCCAGGCAAGGGGAAGTCCTAAAGGCTTATGAGTCATGGTTTTCCAAGAACTCGTTATGACGAAGATGAACGAATGTAGTTGACCATGCCTGTATTTGGTTAGCATGAGCAATGCCTAAATAAGGGCTAGATTTCTATGCCTAAATAAGGTCAATGTGAATTGTACCTATATAAGGGCATGATTCGGGAAATCTATATACGGTATCTAAATCTACACACAACATCAACTCCACTTTCGTATGTACGATATTACTAAATCCTAAATATGTTAAACATATCTAAAATATATCTACACATGAAGTGCTAAAACATGTGCAAAATACATTGTAAAAAACAAAATGCATTAGAACTGGTTGTAAGCATAAAAAATGCATTGGTCAGGGGTGGGGAATTCCTATCTCCCGACGCCCGAGACAACTAGATTTCTTACAAGGGCAAGAGGTTTTAATTTCTAACCTGTCCAAAGGACAAGTAGACAGTCTTACTGTAATTCGATACACAGCTGTTCAACCCTTTTGGTCACAGTCAGTTAATAAGGAGCTCTGAGGAGTTTATTGGCAGTGAAATGGTCAATGCAAAAGCTGGGGCCTACACTATAATGTCCCCAGAGCAGAACAACAACATGATGGAGCGGAGCTCAAAGTTGCAGTTCTATATAAACATCCACAGCACTGTCAGCTAAGAGTCTTTTTGCTTTCTCCCCAAGGCTCTTGTCTGGCTTCCAGGCCCTCTTCTGGTCCTTTCATTTTCTTCAAGCACAAGACACAGCTCCAGAACACTCATATCACTGGAATGTAACAGGCTGCCTTAAGGGCCTCTCAGCTCCTGCTCTGACTTTAACCTTGTGACCCCCTGCCTTTTATTCTGCACTTCACCCTTGAGCCTCAAATCGGCCCCAAGATCCTCCTCACCCTCGCCTCAGGGGGCCTACAGTACAGCCCATGCTTTCCCTTCTCATGCAGCCCCTGCACAACCCTCGTTTGCACTTTGCTTTGCCTGTACACCTTATGTATTTATTTGTTTTAATATTTTTATTGGCATTTTCTTAATTGCAATATGAAAACATTCTTCAGTAGCAAAACATATTGACATATTCAGTTCAACATCTGTATCATATTCAAATAACAGGGGTGGCATTATACACCAGTACATCCTCAGGAGGCCCCTCCACCTCCTTCATCTGCCTACCCACCGTAGGAAATTATTGTTAGACAGAGAGTGTGAGTCCATAGTATTCCAGTCATGGCTTCCATATTTTCCAAAACTTTTTATTCTGCGCAATTCCCCTGATGGTTGAGGATAATACTATGAAAACCATTGACTCCTGTATGTCTAAATTTGTGTGGAATTACGGAAAAATCAGGAGGGCGATGCCATATCTATCACTACCACAGTATAGAGGAGGCTAGCTATTCCAAATATGATGCTTTACCTCTGGGCAACTCTTCTCCAACAAATTACCCCACTATTTAACATCAAGCCACCAACTGAAGTTGTACTAGATCAAAATATACCATCAATATATGAATTGGCACTAGGTGATAAAGCCAGAGGGCTGTTACTAAGGCAATTAGAACCATCGTATTTCAAGAAAATCAAATTTAAGATTGTTTTCGATGCATGGTGCATTTCGAAACGTTTATCAAAACATTTAGCAATACCGAAATATACTAAGTATACCCCTCTTTGGCATAGTTCGATCTTACCAGCTCAATTTAATGATAGAATTTCTAGAAAGTGGGAGAATACAGGGGTTGTAACTGTGGGCAACTTTTTTGGTCAGGGACCCAGACCTCAATTTCGGGATCTACAAATAAAAATCTCGATCCCTTCCACTGACTTTTTGAAATTTATACAAGTCTATACCATCATTTATCAACTTTCACCTAAAATTTATTAGAAACTGTCCCCTTTTTTGAACTCATAGCCAGGCGGGCCACCAGGATAGGGACCATATATGAGTTACTGATAAAGAATCAACCTGATGATATGGAGCATGTTGAGAGAGGCTGGGCAATAAAACTAGACAATCCCAATGTTGATATCGACATGTCGTTGCTATTATCTTCTAAACTGCTCTTAGCATCTAATCTAAGGGCCCAACACTATAGAACAATATACGACTTGTATTTCACGCCAGCAAAGTTACATACGGGGGGCAAAAGAGTAAATGATGAATGTCCAAGGTGTGGTTTGGGTCCAGTGAACATTATACATATGTTTGCAGATTGTCCTAAACTGGACCTGTGTACAACAATGATGTTTGACTACTGGGAAGAAGTTTTTGGGCATAAATTGAGAACCTCGCTAACATTGTATTTATTAGGCCACGATAACACTCTGGGCTATAGCAAGGAGGAAGAAATGTCTGTATTTTTGGGTATGGCGGTGTTTCGGATCATACTGGCTGCCCGTTGGCAAGAACCAGACTCCCCTACCTTTCAAATGTGGCTAACACGTTTTTGGGGGATTTATAGACAAGAGACAGCTATTTGTGAAGTCAGAGGGAAAAAATCTAGAATACGTGGGGTCCAGATATGGGCTCCAATTACTGCTTGGCACAATGAAAAAAGGAATGCCTAATTGTTACTTTTAATAGGAATATGAATTGTATATTTTTAGGGAGATTTTACTCTTACCCTTTCCTTTTTTTTTATTTTTCCTTTTACAATGTTTGTATAACCTGAGATTATGACTCTATAATCTTTGGCGTATTACTCAATTCTTAATTATGTATCTCATTGGTAATATTTGAGTTCTATGTATTATTTTGAATTTTGGTCAAATAAATATTTTAAAAAAAGGAATTGGTGGGGTGGTGTCATTGGTGGTGATGGTGCTGGTATTGGTGGTGGTACTGGTGGTGGTGGTATTGGTATTGTTGATGGTGGTATTGGTGGTAATGGTATTGGTGGTGTTATTGGTGGTGGTGGTATTAGTGGTGGTGGTGGTATTGTTAGTGATGGTATTGCCGATATTTGTATTGGTGGTGGTGGTATTGGTGGTGGTGGTGTTTAATTGGAGGGGGTTTTGGTGGTGGCTGTGGTATTGTTGGTGCTATTGGTGGGGTGGTATTGGTGGTGGTGGAACTGGAGGTGTTGGTGGTGGTATTGGTGGTGGTGGTATTTGTGGTGGTGGTGATAGTGGTGGAGGTAGTGGTGGTATTGGTGCCGGTAGTGGTGGTGGTGATATTGGTGGTGGTGGTATTGGAGGTGGTGGTTATATTGGTGGTATTGGTGGGGGTGGTGGCATTGGTGGTGATAGTGGTATTGGTTATGGTGGTATTGGTGGTGGTATTGGTGGTGGTATTGGTGGTGGTAGTGGTATTGGTGGTGAGGGTATTGGGGGTGGTAATGGTATAAGTGATATTGGTGGTGGTGGTATTTGTGCTGTTGTATTGGTATTGGTGGTGCTATTGGTGGTAGTGGTATTACATTGGAGGTGATATTGGTGGTAGTGGTATTGTTGGTGGTATTGGTGGGGGTGGCATTGGTGGCGGTGGAATTGGAGGCCTTGGTATTGGTGGTGGTATTGTGGTGGTATTGAAGTTGGTATTAGTGGTGATAGTAGTGGTGGTATTGATGTTGGTAAAGGAATTGATGGTAGTGGTATTCATGGTGGTAGTGGTTTGGTGGTGTTGGTGGTGGTGATATGGGTGATGGTGGTATTGGAGGTGGTGGTATTGGTGGTGGAATTGGTGGTAATGGTGGTATTGGTGGTGGTACAGGTGGTATTGGTAGTGCTGTTGGTGGTGGTAGTATTGGTATGGTTGGTGGTATTGTGGTGGGGATATTAGTGGTATTGGTGGTGGTGGTATTGGTATTAGCGGTGGTTTTGGTGTTGGTGGTGGTGTTTTTTTGTGGTGGTGGAATTGCTGGTGGTGGTATTGGTGCCGGTGGAATTGGAGGTGTTGGTATTGGTGGTAGTAGTGGTGGTGGTGGTATTGGTGGTGGTGGTATATGTATTGGTGGTCGTATTGGTGCTGGTGGTATTGTATTGATGGGGTATTGGTGGTGGTGAAATTGAATCAGTGGTGGTATTGGTAGTTGTGGTATTGGTGATATTGGGGTGGTGGAGTTGGAAGTGTTGGTATTGGTGGTGTTATTGGTGGTGGTATTGGGGGTGGTATTGGTGGTAGTATTGGTGGTGGTGAAGGTATTGATGGTGGTGGTATTGGTGGTGGTGGTATTGGTGGAGTTATTGATGGTGGAATTGGTGGTGATGGTGGTATTGGTGGTGGTGATATTGGTAAGGTTGGTGGTGGAGATGTTAGTGGTATTGGTGGTGGTGGTTGTGGTATTGGTATTAGCAGTGGTATTGGTGTTGGCGGTAGTATTTTGTGTTGGTGGAATTGGTGGTGGTGGTATTGGTGGTGGTGGAATTGGAGGTGTTGGTTTGATGGTGTTTAGTGGTGGTGGTGGTAGTGGTGGTGAAGGTATTGATGGTGAAACAAGGATTGGTAGTGGTGTTTCCCAAATGGGAAATAACCGCACCTACACTTATTATTTGTACAAAGAAATTCAACTGGGCTTATAGTATGATGTTTTTTGGTCGCGTTAATATACAGACCCAGATGCTCGCACCGAGCTCTTAAATATCCTGTGGCTTTGCCACCCACTACTGACTGTAGGACTTTTCTCCAACACCATTTATCTACTGGGGACTGTCTACTTATCAGGGCAAAAAACATACATATTGTCTTGGTTTTAACATTTTACTGCCCATTGAGATTTGCTTAATAGATTTGTGTGTGGATCACAACCACTTCAAATCAACAGTCTATTATCTCTGACTGGCTGGGTTGGAATTGCCCTTCTGCAGGAGAGCTATAGTATCCATTTCTAGAAATTTTATCTTGAAGATTACTTTACAGTGCTCATACATATATATGATATAGGTCCAAGACAAGACTTCTCGAACCCTGATTCATGAGCAAGGCCACGATCCATTACGTTCGTAATCATTCATCTAGCCTTCAAAAAGTCATGGTACGGATTGGATGTACCCACGAAACACGTGTTGGCTGCTCTTGTTGATGCTTTGATTATCTTCTATGAAGCCTTTGAATAAATGGAAAAATAAGCATACATGGACTTCATTTGATTGTGTATCTTGTCCAAAAGTGAAGACTCATTGATACTTTGAACTGGACTTTGCCATTCTTTGGATATAAACTTTGTGATTAATTTGTCATTTGCTTTACATGTATTTAGGTTTGTACTCCCTCTGAACCATTTTGTTTACAAGGTATGGATGGTGGTGGTCTCTGACAACCGCAAAACATTATAACTTTGTTTCTCTTAGAAGCGGAACAATATCTTCAGAGTTGTGGAAACAATAGATTACAGTTTCACTCAGTCAATCGTGCATGCTTAATTTCTACAGAGTTGCATAGAAATAGAGAGACAGGCGTTTCAATGAAAGGATTTATTGAAGAGTCTTATTTCTTATGCAAGAGATCAGAACCGCTACAATCGTAAGACAGAATGCGAAGTATAAAGCGTACAGCGTTAGCAGTAAGATAAAATAATACTGTAATAGCATGGTTTTGTGGCTATTACATATTCATTAAAATACATACATAAATAACATAGGCTGAAATACTCATCTGGTGCTTCTAGAATAATCCTATCCCAGTGTACCTAACCTAAGTGTAGTACGAGGGAAGATGTAGGTGCTGTTTTAACTATAGTCTAGTTTAGGTTAGTTTTGCCAAGAACTGCCAAAAGTTTCTCTAGGTTCTAATCAGCTACATACCTTAGAATGAGAGAGGTTTGTTTCTCTTTCCCGGGACTCGATCTCTAACACCCCGCAAGGGGAGTCAGAAACACTGGAGCTGGATTCTCGGCGAGGACGATGACAGCGTCTGGTCAGTGTGTCAGTTGGGGACTTGACTTCCTTCGGGACTTGCTGAGGCGAGCCGCGTCGTGCCACAAGGTAGCCGAACCGCACCATGCCTTGCCATAGCAAGTGAAGGTATATTTATACCTTGAAGGTGTATAGGAATGCCAGTATTGACGTACAAGTCGGGCATAAGAACGTGATGAATGAACCCCTAAGGAATAGATGTTCATGCATAGTAAATGAGTTCTTGGATAAATTATTATCCAGGCAAGGGGAAGTCCTAAAGGCTTATGAGTCATGGTTTTCCAAGATCGTTATGACGAAGATGAACGAATGTAGTTGACCATGCCTGTATTTGGTTAGCATGAGCAATGCCTAAATAAGGGCTAGATTTCTATGCCTAAATAAGGTCAATGTGAATTGTACCTATATAAGGGCATGATTCGGGAAATCTATATACGGTATCTAAATCTACACACAACATCAACTCCACTTTCGTATGTACGATATTACTAAATCCTAAACATGTTAAACATATCTAAAATATATCTACACATGAAGTGCTAAAACATGTGCAAAATACATTGTAAAAAACAAAATGCATTAGAACTGGTTGTAAGCATAGAAAATGCATTGGTCAGGGGTGGGGAATTCCTATCTCCCGACGCCCGAGACAACTAGATTTCTTACAAGGGCAAGAGGTTTTAATTTCTAACCTGTCCAAAGGACAAGTAGACAGTCTTACTGTAATTCGATACACAGCTGTTCAACCCTTTTGGTCACAGTCAGTTAATAAGGAGCTCTGAGGAGTTTATTGGCAGTGAAATGGTCAATGCAAAAGCTGGGGCCTACACTTTAATGTCCCCAGAGCAGAACAACAACATGATGGAGCGGAGCTCATAGTTGCAGTTCTATATAAACATCCACAGCACTGTCAGCTAAGAGTCTTTTTGCTTTCTCCCCAAGGCTCTTGTCTGGCTTCCAGGCCCTCTTCTGGTCCTTTCATTTTCTTCAAGCACAAGACACAGCTCCAGAACACTCACATCACTGGAATGTAACAGGCTGCCTTAAGGGCCTCTCAGCTCCTGCTCTGACTTTAACCTTGTGACCCCCCTGCCTTTTATTCTGCACTTCACCCTTGAGCCTCAAATCGGCCCCAAGATCCTCCTCACCCTCGCCTCAGGGGGCCTACAGTACAGCCCATGCTTTCCCTTCTCATGCAGCCCCTGCACAACCCTCGTTTGCACTTTGCTTTGCCTGTACACCTTATGTATTTATTTGTTTTAATATTTTTATTGGCATTTTCTTAATTGCAATATGAAAACATTCTTCAGTAGCAAAACATATTGACATATTCAGTTAAACATCTGTATCATATTCAAATAACAGGGGTGGCATTATACACCAGTACATCCTCAGGAGGCCCCTCCACCTCCTTCATCTGCCTACCCACCGTAGGAGATTATTGTTAGACAGAGAGTGTGAGTCCATAGTATTCCAGTCATGGCTTCCATATTTTCCAAAACTTTTTATTCTGCGCAATTCCCCTGATGGTTGAGGATAATACTATGAAAACCATTGACTCCTGTATGTCTAGATTTGTGTGGAATTACGGAAAAATCAGGAGGGCGATGCCATATCTATCACTACCACAGTATAGAGGAGGCTAGCTATTCCAAATATGATGCTTTACCTCTGGGCAAGTCTTCTCCAACAAATTACCCCACTATTTAACATCAAGCCACCAACTGATCAAAATATACCATCAATATATGAATTGGCACTAGGTGATAAAGCCAGAGGGCTGTTACTAAGGCAATTAGAACCATCGTATTTTAAGAAAATCAAATTTAAGATTGTTTTCGATGCATGGTGCATTTGGAAACGTTTATCAAAACATTTAGCAATACCGAAATATACTAAGTATACCCCTCTTTGGCATAGTTCGATCTTACCAGCTCAATTTAATGATAGAATTTCTAGAAAGTGGGAGAATACAGGGGGTTGTAACTGTGGGCGACTTTTTTGGTCAGGGACCCAGACCTCAATTTCGGGATCTACAAATAAAAATCTGGATCCCTTCCACTGACTTTTTGAAATTTATACAAATCTATACCATCATTTATCAACTTTCACCTAAAATGTATTAGAAACTGTCCCCTTTTTTGAACTCATACCAAGGCGGGCCACCAGGATAGGAACCATATATGAGCTACTGATAAAGAATCAACCTGATGATATGGAGCATGTCGAGAGAGGCTGGGCAATAAAACTAGATAATCCCAATGTTGATATCGACATGTCGTTGCTATTATCTTCTAAACTGCTCTTAGCGTCTAATCTAAGGGCCCAACACTATAGAACAATATACGACTTGTATTTCACGCCAGCAAAGTTAGATACGTGGGGCAAAAGAGTAAACGATGAATGTCCAAGGTGTGGTTTGGGTCCAGTGAACCTTATACATATGTTTGCAGATTGTCCTAAACTGGACCTGTGTAAAAAAATTATCTTTGACTACTGGGAATAAGTTTTTGGGCATACATTGAGAACCTCGCTAACATTGTATTTATTAGGCCACGATAACACTCTGGGCTATAGCAAGGAGGAAGAAATGTCTGTATTTTTGGGTATGGCGGTGTTTCGGATCATACTGGCTGCCCGTTGGCAAGAACCAGACTCCCCTACCTTTCAAATGTGGCTAACCCGTTTTTTGGGGATTTATAGACAAGAGACAGCTATTTGTGAAGTCAGAGGGAAAAAATCTAGAATACGTGGGGCCCAGATATGGGCTCCAATTACTGCTTGGCACAATGAAAAAAGGAATGCCTAATTGTTACTTTTAATAGGAATATGAATTGTATATTTTTAGGGAGATTTTACTCTTACCCTTACCCTTTCCTTTTTTTTAATTTTTCCTTTTACAATGTTTGTATAACCTGAGATTATGACTCTATAATCTTTGGTGTATTACTCGATTCTTAATTATGTATCTCATTTGTAATATTTGAGTTCTATGTATTATTTTGAATTTTGGTCAAATAAATATTTTAAAAAAAGGAATTGGTGGGGTGGTGTCATTGGTGGTGATGGTGCTGGTATTGGTGGTGGTACTGGTAGTGGTGGTATTGGTATTGTTGATGGTGGTATTGGTGGTAATGGTATTGGTGGTGTTATTGGTGGTGGTGGTATTAGTGGTGGTGGTGGTATTGTTAGTGATGGTATTGCCGATATTTGTATTGGTGGTGGTGGTATTGGTGGTGGTGGTGTTTAATTGGAGGGGGTATTGGTGGTGGTATTGGTGGTGGCTGTGGTATTGGTGGTGCTATTGGTGGGGTGGTATTGGTGGTGGTGGAACTGGAGGTGTTGGTGGTGGTATTGGTGGTGGTGGTATTTGTGGTGGTGGTGATAGTGTTGGAGGTAGTGGTGGTATTGGTGCCGGTAGTGGTGGTGGTGATATTGGTGGTGGTGGTATTGGAGGTGGTGGTTATATTGGTGGTAATGGTGGGGGTGGTGGCATTGGTGGTGATAGTGGTATTGGTTATGGTGGTATTGGTGGTGGTATTGGTGGTGGTATTGGTGGTGGTAGTGGTATTGGTGGTGAGGGTATTGGGGGTGGTATTGGTATAAGTGATATTGGTGGTGGTGGTATTTGTGCTGTTGTACTGGTATTGGTGTTGTTATTGGTGGTAGTGGTATTACATTGGAGGTGATATTGGTGGTAGTGGTATTGTTGGTGGTATTGGTGGGGGTGGCATTGGTGGCGGTGGAATTGGAGGCCTTGGTATTGGTGGTGGTATTGTGGTGGTATTGAAGTTGGTATTAGTGGTGATAGTAGTAGTGGTATTGATGTTGGTAAAGGAATTGATGGTAGTGGTATTCATGGTGGTAGTGGTTTGGTGGTGTTGGTGGTGGTGATATGGGTGATGGTGGTATTGGAGGTGGTGGTATTGGTGGAGGTATTGGTGGTGGAATTGGTGGTAATGGTGGTATTGGTGGTGGTACAGGTGGTATTGGTAGTGCTGTTGGTGGTGGTAGTATTGGTATGGTTGGTGGTATTGTGGTGGGGATATTAGTGGTATTGGTGGTGGTGGTATTGGTATTAGCGGTGGTTTTGGTGTTGGTGGTGGTGTTTTTTTGTGGTGGTGGAATTGATGGTGGTGGTATTGGTGCCGGTGGAATTGGAGGTGTTGGTATTGGTGGTAGTAGTGGTGGTGGTGGTATTGGTGGTGGTGGTATATGTATTGGTGGTCGTATTGGTGCTGGTGGTATTGTATTGATGGGGTATTGGTGGTGGTGAAATTGAATCAGTGGTGGTATTGGTAGTTGTGGTATTGGTGATATTGGGGTGGTGGAGTTGGAAGTGTTGGTATTGGTGGTGTTATTGGTGGTGGTATTGGGGGTGGTATTGGTGGTAGTATTGGTGGTGGTGAAGGTATTGATGGCGGTGTGGGTATTGGTGGTGGTGGTAATGGTGATATTAATAATGGTGTTATTGGTGGTAGTGATATTAGTGGTGGTGGTGGCATTGCCAGTGGTATTGGTATTGCTGGTGGTGGTATTGGTGTGATAATATTGGTGGTGGTGGTTTAGATGGTGGTGTTGGTATTGGTGGAGGTGGTGGTGGTATTGGTAGTGGTATTGGCGGTGGTATTGATAATGGTGGTGGTGGTATTGGTGGTGATTGGTATGGTATTGGTGATGGTGGTATTGGTGGTGATGGTATCTGTGGTGGTATTGGTGGTGGTAGTGGTATTGGTGGTGACGGTATTAGTGGTGGTATTGGAATTAGTGATATTGGTGGTGGTGGTATTTGGTGCTGGTTGTATTGGTATTGGTGGTGCTATTGGTGGTAGTGGTATTGAATTTGAGGTGATATTGGTGGTATTGATGGTGGTGGTATTGTTGGTGGTATTGGTGGGGGTGGTATTGGTGGTGGTGGAGTTAGAAGTCCTGGTATTGGTGGTGGTATTGTGGTGGTGGTATTGGTGGTCATAATAGTGGTGATAGTAGTGGTGTTGGTGGAGGTGGTGGTGAAGGAATTGATGGTAGTGGTATTGGTGGTGGTGGTATTGGTGGAGTTATTGATGGTGGAATTGGTGGTGATGGTGGTATTGGTGGTGGTGATATTGGTAAGGTTGGTGGTGGAGATGTTAGTGGTATTGGTGGTGGTGGTTGTGGTATTGGTATTAGCAGTGGTATTGGTGTTGGCGGTAGTATTTTGTGTTGGTGGAATTGGTGGTGGTGGTATTGGTGGTGGTGGAATTGGAGGTGTTGGTTTGATGGTGTTTAGTGGTGGTGGTGGTAGTGAAGGTATTGATGGTGAAACAAGGATTGGTAGTGGTGTTTCCCAAATGGGAAATAACCGCACCTACAATTATTATTTGTACAAAGAAATTCAACTGGGCTTATAGTATGATGTTTTTTGGTCGCGTTAATATACAGACCCAGATGCTCGCACCGAGCTCTTAGATATCCTGTGGCTTTGCCACCCACTACTGACGTCAGGACTTTTCTCCAACACCATTTATCTACTGGGGACTGTCTACTTATCAGGGCAAAAAACAAACATATTGTCTTGGTTTTAACATTTTACTGCCCATTAAGATTTGCTTAATAGATTTGTGTGTGGATCACAACCACTTCAAATCAACAGTCTATTATCACTGACTGCCTGGGTTGGAATTGCCCTTCTGCAGGAGAGCTATAGTATCCATTTCTAGAAATTTTATCTTGAAGATTACTTTACAGTGCTCATACATATATATGATATAGGTCCAAGACAAGACTTCTCGAACCCTGATTCATGAGCAAGGCCACGATCCATTACGTTCGTAATCATTCATCTAGCCTTGAAAAAGTCATGGTACGGATTGGATGTACCCACGAAACATGTGTTGGCTGCTCTTGTTGATGCTTTGATTATCTTCTATGAAGCCTTTGAATAAATGGAAAAATAAGCATACATGGACTTCATTTGATTGTGTATCTTGTCCAAAAGTGAAGACTCATTGATACTTTGAACTGGACTTTGCCATTCTTTGGATATAAACTTTGTGATTAATTTGTCATTTGCTTTACATGTATTTAGGTTTGTGCTCCCTCTGAACCATTTTGTTTACAAGGTATGGATGGTGGTGGTCTCTGACAACCGCAAAACATTACAACTTTGTTTCTCTTAGAAGCGGAACAATATCTTCAGAGTTGTGGAAACAATAGATTACAGTTTCACTCAGTCAATCGTGCATGCTTAATTTCTACAGAGTTGCATAGAAATAGAGAGACAGGCGTTTCAATGAAAGGATTTATTGAAGAGTCTTATTTCTTATGCAAGAGATCAGAACCGCTACAATCGTAAGACAGAATGCGAAGTATAAAACGTACAGCGTTAGCAGTAAGATAAAATAATACTGTAATAGTATGGTTTTGTGGCTATTACATATTCATTAAAATACATACATAAATAACATAGGCTAAAATACTCATCTGGTGCTTCTAGAATAATCCTATCCCAGTGTACCTAACCTAAGTGTAGTACGAGGGAAGAAGTAGGTGCTGTTCTAACTATTGTCTAGTTTAGGTTAGTTTTGCCAAGAACTGCCAAAAGTTTCTCTAGGTTCTAATCAGCTACATACCTTAGAATGAGAGAGGTTTGTTTCTCTTTCCCGGGACTCGATCTCTAACACCCTGCAAGGGGAGTCAGAAACACTGGAGCTGGATTCTCGGCGAGGACGATGACAGCGTCTTGTCAGTGTGTCAGTTGGGGACTTGACTTCCTTCGGGACTTGCTGAGGCGAGCCGCGTCGTGCCACAAGGTAGCCGAACCGCACCATGCCTTGCCATAGCAAGTGAAGGTATATTTATACTTTGAAGGTGTATAGGAATGCCTGTATTGACGTACAAGTCGGGCATAAGAACGTGATGAATGAACCCCTAAGGAATAGATGTTCATGCATAGTAAATGAGTTCTTGGAGAAATTATTACCCAGGCAAGGGGAAGTCCTAAAGGCTTATAAGTCATGGTTTTCCAAGAACTCGTTGTGACGAAGATGAACGGATGTAGTTGACCATGCCTGTATTTGGTTAGCATGAGCAATGCCTAAATAAGGGATAGATTTCTATGCCTAAATAAGGTCAATGTGAATTGTACCTATATAAGGGCATGATTCGGGAAATCTATATACGGTATCTAAATCTACACACAACATCTACTCCACTTTCGTATGTACGATATTACTAAATCCTAAACATGTTAAACATATCTAAAATATATCTACACATGAAGTGCTAAAACATGTGCAAAATACATTGTAAAAAACAAAATGCATTAGAACTGGTTGTAAGCATAAAAAATGCATTGGTCAGGGGTGGGGAATTCCTATCTCCCGACGCCCGAGACAACTAGATTTCTTACAAGGGCAAGAGGTTTTAATTTCTAACCTGTCCAAAGGACAAGTAGACAGTCTTACTGTAATTCGATACACAGCTGTTCAACCCTTTTGGTCACAGTCAGTTAATAAGGAGCTCTGAGGAGTTTATTGGCAGTGAAATGGTCAATGCAAAAGCTGGGGCTTACACTTTCATTTCCCCAGAGCAGAACAACAACATGATGGAGCGGAGCTCAAAGTTGCAGTTCTATATGAAACATCCACAGCACTGTCAGCTAAGAGTCTTTTTGCTTTCTCCCCAAGGCTCTCGTGTGGCTTCCAGGCCCTCTTCTGGTCCTTTCATTTTCTTCAAGCACAAAACACAGCTCCAGAACACTCACATCACTGGAATGTAAGCGGCTGCCTTAAGGGCCTCTCAGCTCCTGCTCTGACTTTAACCTTGTGACCCCCTGCCTTTTATTCTGCACTTCACCCTTGAGCCTCAAATCGGCCCCAAGATCCCTCCTCACCCTCGCCTCCGGGGGCCTACCGAAAGCCCATGCTTTCCTTCTCATGCAGCCCCTGCCCAACCCTCGTTTGCACTTTGCTTTGCCTGTACACCTTATGTATTTATTTGTTTTAATATTTTTGCTGGTCCGGTGTAGCATTTGGAGCTACATTGATAATCTTTGGAGATATTAATATTTTGCTGCCCAAGTCCTGAGGAGGCCTTAAGAAATACAGGCTGAAATGCGTCGACTTTATTTCATATTGGCATCACTGAAATATTGAACTGATTAAAAGTTTTCTTCTTGTAAAAGCCTGAAGTTGAAAAGGAAGTATAAAGGGTGTTTCTTCCAAGGCTTTTTTGTGAAAAAATACTGTGATGACC
Organism: Lissotriton helveticus; assembly: GCF_964261635.1. Lineage (NCBI taxonomy): Eukaryota > Metazoa > Chordata > Amphibia > Caudata > Salamandridae > Lissotriton > Lissotriton helveticus. The sequence continues at coordinate 1,506,523,538 of NC_136057.1, forward strand.
AAGACTAAGGAATAAGGCTGTATAATTATGTGCCATATCTTTCCTTGTTTACAGATAATTGGGCACTAGAACCAGCTACCGGGTTCATGAGATAAATTGCCATATTATCTTTATTTATATTTACGTTTGTAGATATTTTGTGTATATTGTAAAGAATTGTATATATGTTTAAAGAATGACTCAAATGTATACATGTTGTGATAAAATGTAAATGTAAAATAATGTAGAAAAGAAAATAAAAAATCCTAAAATTATTGTTCAACAAAAAATTGGTTTACTAAAACAAGTTTTCAAACCAAGATTTACTTTATTTAAATTTTTTTTTTTTCATAACAAATTTTATTGATTGATCAAGTAAGGCATATACACAGTTCTCCACAATCAGGAGATCACTGCAGGAAATCAACACATGCATATCATGGTAACTCAATCAATGAAAGAACCTTTCCCCCTTTTCGCCCCCACCACTCCCAACTGCCACCCAACAATCCCACTACCCACCCCTTATCCCTCCCTAACCCCGGACACGCGATTACAATAAGCCTCCTGTAAGTGCTGGCAGCATACCTGGCGCCATGAGCCTTTTAGGCCCGGCGCCCATCGTCTAGATCCGGTCCATCATCAGGCTCTGTTGGGGGTTCCAAAGTCAAATCCCTATAATCGGCCCACCGCTTCCAAATCTTGAAATGTTTCCGGGGGCAACCTCTTGCCTCAAACACTGGCCGCTCTAGCCCCATAAAATAATCCAAACCGGACTTCCATGCACATAGGGGGGGGGCTCTTTCATTCTTCCACGCCCTTGCCAAGTCCCGCTTGGCCGCCACTAGACCCAACAGCAAAAGGTGACGCTTGTATATGTTTCCTCCCACACCTTCCATTACATGGAGGAGGCCCAAGCGATGAGTTCGGGGGAGATCCCATCCCAGCACCTCCGACAGACAGCTCCATACCCCATTCCAGAATCTAGTCAAGCCAGCACAAGACCGCACTGTATGTAGGAAGGAGCCCATTGCCGCTCCACACCGCAGGCACTTCGGGGACACAATCAGGCCCGCCTTCCACAGCCGCTCCCGCGTATAGTAAGCTCTGTGCAAATATTTGAATTGAATCAGGCAGAGGCGTACGGCAACAGCGGCCCCACGTGGGGACTCCAAGGCCTCCCTCCAATCATCCTCATCTAGGCGTCCTACATCCTGTTCCCAGGCAGCTTTCAGCGGCAGCAGGGAAGAGGAGCAATGGGTAACTAGCGTCTGGTAGATACGGGACACTTTTTTATCCTCAAGATCACCCATGAAAACCTTCGCCTCCACAGGGCTGAACTCTGGCAGCGATTCCAGACCAACGAGGCTATGCGCGAGACCGTGACGAAACTGTAGGTACTTGAAGAATTGGGTCTCGGGCATGTGGAACGCATCCCGAAGCTCCTGGAACGACTTGAGAATCACACCTGACAGGACGTCGCCAAGCGAAGAGATCCCTATGGAATCCCATCCACCAAATCCTTCCAACGAGGCCAGCGCGGGGAGTCGCCCATTACGCCACAGCGGGGTCTCCGCTGTCAACCTACCCCACCAGCCCATGTGACGCAGCGCTTGACGCCAAACTGCAAAGACCACCTGCGTGGCACACGGCAGCCGCCTCCGGAGCCCGGCCGAATATAAGATTGTGTGCAATGTCTCGTCTCCCATCAGCGAGCGCTCCAGGGCGTACGCCGGATCTCCTCTATCCCCATACCACCATTCATTCAGTACTAGCAAATGGGACGCCTGGTAATATGAAAGTATGTCCGACGTAGCAAGGCCACCACAATATGTGCGCAGCATGTGCGCAGAGCCACCCTGGCGGCGCCCCCAGCCCATAAGAAGCGGACTAAAACAGAATCAACCTGCCAGAACCACTGAGGTGTGATTAGGTGAGGATGGTTCTGTATATGGTACAGGAGACGCGGAAGAGCTACCATTTTAAAGATCGTGGACCTACCATATATGGTGAGAGGCATTCGGGACCATGTTTTAACGTCCGCCTGGACCTTTTCCCACACCGGTATCACATTACGCTCCCACGAGATCGTCGCGGATTCGGACAAAAACACTCCGAGATACAGTATGCCCCTGCCGCCACCAGTAAGGCCGACGCCCACGAGCCCGCGCCAGCCCCGTCACCCAGCACCCATAGAGTGGACTTACGAGGGTTAAGGTAGAGGCCCGACACCTCGCCAAATACGCGCATGATCTCCATCACACGGGGGCCCGACCTATTCACGTCAGTAAGAAAAAAAAGGACGTTGTCCGCATAGAGGGCGATCCTATCTGTGAGACCCCCCTCCCACACAAAACCTCGCAGCTGAGCATCAATGCGTACCCAAGAGGCCAGGGGCTCCATAATTAGCGCAAACAAGTACGGGGACAGCGGGCAACCCTGACGGGTCCCCCGGACGAAGGTAAACTTCTCAGAGATCGCAACGGAGACACGCACGGACGCCGTGATATCAGTATATAGTAGTTTGATAGATGAGATAAATACTGGTCCCAGATTAAGATGGGGCAGGAGTGCAAACAAATAGGTCCAACTTACAGAATCAAAAGCTCTATCTATATCCGCCAAGAGCAGGGCCGCCCGCTCTCCAGTGGCCCTCATTGCGTCTACAGCCGTCTGCGCCCGACGAATGTTGTGGCGCGTCGCTCTGCGTGGCATAAAGCCAGCCTGATCCGGGTGAACCAGGTCGGCTATGTACGGGAGAAGACGATTCGTCAATGCCTTAGCCAGCAACTTAGCCTCGATGTTGAGCAAGGATATAGGGCGATACGAGTCGTGTCGCTCGGGGGGCCTACCCGGCTTCTGAAATACCACTATTTCAGCATGCCTCCAGCGCAGTCCTACAATGGGACCCTAACTAAATATGGAATTTCTTATAAAATTCACACGGGAAACCGCTCGGCCCAGGTGCCTTCCCCGGGTTTAGCTGCCCCAGTGCATCCCCCAGCTCCTCCGCTGTGAGGGGGAGGTCCAGTTCCGCTCGCGTCTCAGCAGAGACTGCTCTCGGGGGTAGGTCGGCAACAAATTTATCGACTGCGTCTGCCGGGAGGCAATCCTTTATTTTGAATTATTGATTGGATAGTATATGGATTAAGTGAGATAGAGTGATATTTTGAATAATCCATGAAGTAGGTAATTTAAACCTGAGACAGTTAATTAATGGTACCTGTCTTAAAAAAGGTCTTTAGAATTGTTACCATAGGCATCATTTTTGTAAAAGTTTGGTTTATATTCCCGGATGCCTAAATGGTTTAATGGGTAGCCCCCTTGATAACAGGAGATTTAATATTTTTATTGGCATTTTCTTAATTGCAATATGAAAACATTCTTCAGTAGCAAAACATATTGACATATTCAGTTCAACATCTGTATCATATTCAAATAACAGGGGTGGCATTATACACCAGTACATCCTCAGGAGGCCCCTCCACCTCCTTCATCTGCGTACCCACCCTAGGAGATTATTGTGAGACAGAGAGTGTGAGTCCATAGTATTCCAGCCATGGCTTCCATATTTTCCAAAACTTTTTGGGGCAGCCCCGTGCATTATAAGTCATCTTTTCCCCCAGCATATACATGTCCGTACTCCTTTTCCATTCAACCAGGGATGGATTCGTCTCCGCCCCCCCATGCCATTTGCCAAGTCACGTTTCGCCAGCACCAATCCCAATTGGAGTAAGATTAACTGTGGCTTGGGGAGGTCAATTTCAATGGATATTCCTAGCAGTACAAACTGGGGATTAAGCGGAACCGTCCCTCCCAGAATATTCCCTAGTTCCTCCAACAGTGTAGCCCAGTACAGCTGGATCTTTTAGCAGTCCCATACTGTATGGAAGAATGTACCTTCTGACGATCTACAACGCAAACAATCAGGTGTCTCCGCCCTCCCTATACGATGCAGTCGTGCCCTGTCATAGTATACTCTGTGCAGTGTACACCTTATGTTTAACCCAGTGCCTATACTTGCTAACCCACCCCCCTTTGCTGCCCCCTCTGACTGTCCTGACCCGCTCCCCTTGGCCTCTCATATCTTACCTCTTCCAGGGCTTACATTAAAGTTAAGTAGTTTCCCCATGGGGAATGCATACAATCCTAAGGCGCACCCTCATTTATCTCCTTGCTCTGGGCCTCTCGTCTCACTTTGTGCGTGCACCAGGGGCATCTGAACAAGCCGCTGTAGCAGCTACAGCAGCTGTGGGGTCCCTAACGGACCTCTTCTTTCTGCAGGTCCAGACAAAGGTTTATAATTGACATGAAAGGGTGGATGGATGTATACATGGATGAATGAGTGAAAGGATGGATGTAAGGATGGATTAGTGAAAGAATGGATGGATGAGTGCAAGGGTGAATGAATTGATGGATGGATGAGTGAAAGGACGGATGTAAGAATGGATGAGTAAAAGAATGGATGGAAAAGTGAAAGGATGAATGAATGAATGGATGGGGTGAAAGTGGATGGATGAGTGAAAGGATGGATTGTTGAAAAAAGGGTGGATTGATGGATGAGAGAAAGTGCATGAATGGTTGATGGAGTGGGCAGATGGGTGGATGGATGACTGGGTGGAAGGATAGCTGGGTGGAAGGATGGCTGGGTGAAAGGATGGATAGATGGCTGGAAGAATGGATAGATTAATGTATGGACGGATGGATAGATGGGTGAATAGTTGAGTGAAACGGTGGATGGAGGGATGAGTGAAAAAGTGGATGGATATGAGTGAAAAGGAGGATGATGGGGTGAAAGAAGGAAGAGCATAAGGATGGATTAAAGGAGGGATGAGTGAAAGAGTGGATGGATATGAGTGAAAGGGTGGATGGATGGATGAGTGGAAGGAAGGAAGGAGGGATAGATGAGTTTGAATGACGATTTGGAGCTGGAAGGATAGGTTTGGCCCCAAGAGTGTAGTGAACCACTCACTTTAGCAGCTACAGCAGGGATGGAGCTCTTGATGAGCATCTTCTGTCTGCAGCGCAGCAGACAAAGGCCCATAATTAATGTGTAAGGGTGAGTGAGTGAGTGAAAGGATGGATGTATGGGTGAAAGCGTGGATAGATGAGTCAGTGTATGAGTGTAAGTGCGGCTTGCTAGATGGATGAATGAGTGAAAGGATGGATGAGTGACAAGGATGGTGGATGGACGATGAATGTGCTGATGAAGAAAACAATAAAAGATAGATGGGTTGCAGGGTGGATGGATCAGTAAGCAAAAGGATGGATGAGTAAAAGGGTAAATTGATGGATGAGCGGAAGGATGGAAGAGTGTAAGGGTAAATTGACGGATGACCGGAAGAATGGGTGATCAAAAGGATGGACAGATGGCTGAGATGGGTGGATATGCTTGGGGATGGATGGGTAGATTTAGATATGGATGGGCGGATGGATGGATTGGCAAACAGAATGGGGAAAGGCTGATGAAAGAATGAATGGAAGCCAATGTAAAGGTGAAATGCTAGATATCAATGGGTGAATGAAAGGATGAATGGGTAGCTCTGCAGAAAAGGGGAGGCAAAATAAGGAAGTCAATAGTATTCAAATCCTTCTATACTATGAGCCTGACATAACCAGAGAGGCTTTTATCCGAGTTCTTCTATGAGTGCTGCCATTATTTGACAGTGCACTACATGATGGCACCAAAGGGACACGTGGATTTTGTACAGGACAAGTAGATTTATGAAGCTACCTGTCCCATGGACAAGTAGATTTTTTATTAAATTCCACACCCCAGATTGGTGCTGTACATTTAAAAGCAATGGTTAATTCTAAGCATATGTTGACATTTGAATGCGAACTGAATGAATCATGAAAATATACATTTATGAAATGGCTTGTAAATACAGAAGAAAAAAAAAGCCGAAACCATTTCATGTCAGATCACATAAAACTGTTTGTTTCGTGGACAAGGTCACATATTGTCTTTGGAAGTATTCAAAGAATGCTGTTCTTTATGAATAGTTCTACTATAAGCAGATTACTTGTGCCAAAAATTAAAAATACAAATTTGGAAAAAAGAATTTATCATAAGAAAAAAGTTCCAAAGTTAGTCCCTTGTTTTCTAAAAATGAAGGTCAAATTCATAGTCTCTCAGTACAGTGTGTGTCAAAATCAAAAGTCAGAGTTAGGGCCTGGAGAAAACATGAAATCTTCTAATCCTGTAGACAAAAAGTCGTCTGTCAAATCTTTCAAGTACCTGTCCAAATTGTAGCTTCCACAGGAGCCGGTGTTAATTCCTCAATTCCCAACTTCCCTACCCGCGAGTTTCTCACTCACAAGTAGGAGAGAGGGGGAAAGGGGAGTTGGAATGAGAAAGAAAGACTGCACTGCTTCAAGTTCTTCGGACCAGATTCTTTCTTCTTCTGGTGTAGAACCCTGCAACAAACACAGTCATGCATCCACTGTATTAAACCTTCTACTCTCTCTATCTAAATGCTGTAAATTATATGTACCTGTCTTTCCCGGTGTTTAGCAGCTCTCTTGATGGTGCAGGTTGAATATTTCTGGACCTTACTTAATTATATATGGTTTGGGTGTCTTGCAGTCTTGTAGTATTCTGTAATACAAATAACATGTAACCTCTGCCACTAAATATTCCCTTCCTCCCTATAGCACTCCAATTACCTTTGCTACACTTGAAGCATATGTTGTACTATTCCAAATATATTTACAGTTATAGTCCTGTCAGAGCTTGAAGAGCTAATAGATTGTCTTCTTATTTGTCTAGCTGCAAAGATGACCAGGTTGAGTGTTGGTAAGTAGATTTATATATATATATATAGTTATATCTACGTTCTCTGCTGTCTTAACTTGTGTTGGTCTTTTCCTTCTCGAATAGCAGGACTTGTGAACAAATTAAATGTCTCTCTCAAAGTCAATAAGTCTGTCCTGCCCTTTCTCTACTATGTTTATTTCAGTTCATGAACTTTAAGAACTAGTCTATACTTCGTATTAGACCCTTCTCAATCTTCTGGAACTTTTCTGTAGACTCAATTCTTATTCTTTCTCTTTTCCGAATTCGAGTATTAAATTATTGTTTTCAACAAATGTTATTACCAATGCTGTCAAAGAAATTATTACTTGCTTTCTATTGACGCTTCAAAGCAGGAAAATACTGCTCAAATGAATATAACTCTAGTCACTTAGCTGTCGGCTTCTTGCTCTTTCCATACGAGTTCCAGAATTCGCAGAATATCTTCAATAGATATCAGCGCTCAGGAAATACGATGCTATCCTTTCAGGATTACCGTTGAAGTGCGCAGTTTGCTTTGCGAGCAAGAGCTTTCACAGCTGCGATCGCTCGCAAAAATAAACTAGACCGCAAACCTCCTTCTTGATCGGATGGCGGCCATCTTGGAATTTCACGGCCAACCACCCGATAATAACCTCAGTAATCGGCAAACCAAAGTCAGGGAAATGACTCTACGTAGTTTGCCATAAATAAGTAAAGTGGGCAAAGGTCTAAAAAGGCCTGACCTCCGCCTAGATACACGTCTGATGCCTTCACTCCTGACACGTCTACCGTTGTAGGTGAAAGTTGATTACCTCATTTAGAAGACTAATCGCACACAGATGAGAAGCACGCCTTCAGCATTGGTCGTATCAGGAATGTTTGTATTGGATGTTACCTGCGTGTCTGTTGTTTCCTCTCGTACCTCAACAGTAGCAATTTGCGTTTGTGAGATCTCAATGAATGCCGTCATCAGGATTGGTAGCCGCTGAAACCACTTGATCACTTTTGAATTTGTTGTAGAAAGGTGTATCAGGACGAACTGTTATTTGGGTCTCAAGAGGAATGAGTTCCATAGCAGTGTTGCTTAGTCCTTCATTTCTCACAGTAAAATCTTCAATAGTGATGAGTCTTTCAGTTTGAACCTCTTGGATTGTAGCTAGAGGAGTGCGTCTGCTACATTGGGGGAGTCCACTTGGCCTACTGCTTAGTATCGGCCACACAGTGTGGTTTGATCAGGTCGATAGACATGAATCTTCTCTCCTTTTTAACAGCAAGGGGCGGAGTAGTACTGTTCTTGATCTGTGGATCGCTAGGACAGGTACTGGTTGTCTGTAAGAAGGCCCAAATTCCTTCTTGTCCATGATCTTATCTCTGACTAGATCACCAAGCTTTGGGATCCAGACAGGCCTTGCTGGGACGGTTGATTTTTCCCCAGTGGTGGTTGGCTTCAGGGACATGTTGCTTTGTTTCGATCTTCGTTCATTTAAGTCCTGTAAAACAGCCAAACGATCTGTGATATCAAATTCCTTATTTTCCACCACTGTTGCTTGAAAATCAAGATCCGGAACCAACATTCTTGTCCCAAATAGGAACTCATATGGAGTGACACCCCCTAGAGAACGTCTTGGAAAATTGTTAAGTGCACGTTGAACCCCAATAAGATGTTTGACCCACCCATCACCCAAACCTAATACCCTAGCTGTTATAGACTGCTTTATGTCCAGGTTATTTTTCCACAACAGAATTTCCCTCAGGATGGAATGAAGAAGAGTACCTCAATTCAACGCCCAAACTGGCCATGGCTTCTTTGTAAGGTCGAGAGCTAAACGCAGGGCCCTGGTCGGAATGTAATGGTCCTATAGCGTATGTGCCGATAAAGACTTGCAAATCTTTTATAACATTGCGATCGTATGCCGAGCGCTGAGGTCACATCCAAAGGAACCTGAAACACAAATCCACTGAGACCATGATATACTTATAGTTACCATCCCTTTGTAAGGAACCGCAGTGATCCAGGTAAACACACGCTAATGGTTAATCTGAAATCAACAGGGGCGTCTGCGCAGGACGTTTCACAGTAGAGACTTTCATCTTCTTACATATTTCACAGTCCAAAACATAGTTTTGGGTTTGTTTCCTAATACCTGGCCACCAGTACCTTTGTTTTGATAACGATATCGTGGCAGGAACACCTGCATGAGCAGAGATGAGCCCCTCATGTGCTGCTAGGATTAGTCCTAATCTATGTTCAATGTTTGGTATTACCCTAGCCCCCACTCCAGGGATTCGAGCAAACAGAACATTGTTTGTATCAGTTATATATGAGTGGAAAACCTTTAGGTAATGCTGTACCGCTGCCTTTGCTTGTAGCATTGAAAGCCAGTATTATTTCACTGTCTATTTTCGTTTTTGAATGAGTGATTGCAGCTACTGAAGCCGGTTTCACAAACCCCTTTGCGGCTTCATCAGCCAATGATGACTCCGCGTATGTATCACATGAGTGTTTTGTAGTCCGTTTTGCAACTGAACTACTTGTTCCCAAAGCGTTTTATGCTTTTATTTTTTTGTTGTTTTAAACTTTATTTATACTTTTTCACCAAAATAAAAACAAAGGTACAGTTCTATCCTTTCCGGTACATACAGTATCAGAAATTCAGTATGACCAAAGATCATCATCATAGACAACAAGACATGTCAGAATAGGCATTGCCTCTCCGTAGGTCGGAGACATGGCGAGGAGTCACAGCCTAATATGTCAGCGAGCCATATTACAGATCATAGTCTAATTTGAATTTGAGTGTCAAGCAGATTAAGTGTCCATTCCTACCACCTTTGTCGTGTTATAGTAAACTGACAGATGTACTCAATACGTTAGTTACATAACAGTATTGTATTGCGTCACAATCCATATCCTCTCCCCACATGATCATCTGAATAATAGATAGCATTTACAGTGACAAAGCCTCAGCAATTTCATGTCCATCTGTCTCTGCGCTGTCTTGTGCCCCTTTGCTGCTTAAAAGGTATGCCTGAAGAGGGCCCCATACATCCCTGGGCCTACTCGGGATCTGCAGTGTTTCAGCATATACTGCTTGTTGCTCTTGGCAATATGTGATATCAGTGAGCCAATCCTTAAACTTCGGCGCTCTGCCTCTCCCCCACCAACATGCAACCCTGCGCTTTGCAAGCAGTAAAGCAATGTCCAGCAATTTCCTATGTTGTTTAGGTATGTGCAAAGTGTATCCCAATAGCATAATGAGTGGGTCTCTGTCAAACGTGTGTTCTATCATGGACTGTAGGGCCGTGTGTACTTGCGTCCAGTATTCCCATATTCCGGGGCATTCACATGCTAAGTGCATAAACCCCGCTCCTTCTGCCTTACATCGGACACATCTATCATCATTCGACAAGCGAAATCGGAGTTTCATAACTGGTGTATAGTAGAACCTCTGTAAAAACTTATAATGGATTATTTTAAGCCGGCAACTAGCCGATATGTTAGCAGTCAGCCCACAGCAATGGCTCCATTGCGCCTCTGTTATTTCGCATCCCATGTCCTCACTCCATCACTTGCAAGCAGAGCTATCAGCCCCCTGGCTTTGAGACCTAATGCCTCCGTAAATGCCAGGGACCGTATGTCTCCCATCTGTCGAACTTAGCATCACATGCAATGGAGTGGCGGTCTCGGGCTCCTTTGGGTAGTCTGGTAAGACTTTTTTAGCCCTTGTGCCAGCCGAACATAATAAAAAATGTCTAATGGCGTGGGTTGTGATCCCTGGAACAACTGTTCCCTACTTCGAAACTGCCCATTAAGGAAAAGGTCACCCCACGTGACAATCTTAAGGCGCCTGCACATAATCTGGAACCCTGTTTCCGGCAGCAACGACATCTTGGGATGGTACTTCAATGGCATACACGGAGAATATAGTAACTCTATGTGCAGTTTTTTCACTATCCTTCTCCAGGCATCAATCGTGCATGACACTGTGGTAAGCGGCGTCTCCAGAGCCTCAACAGGGCCATGTATAAGACCAGCCAGGGGGAGTGGTCTTGCCACCCAGTCTTCCGCTGCCAATTGTGGCATGTACGGTGTTGGCGCCATCGAATGATAGGCGTAGTGTCTTAAAGAAAAAAGCACCCGGGTAATAGGAAATATTCAGGCATAGATATAAGAAGCGAGGCAGCACCACCATCTTGATAAGTGACGCTCTACCTGCCATAGAGAGTGGCAAGGATATCCAGCGCATAATATTATCGGCGAGCTTAGTAATCGCTGTGCCATAGTTTAGCCTGAGCGTCTCTTCCCTATTTCTAGAGACCTGAATACCCAAATAGCGAAGGTCCGAGCTACACCACTCCAAAGGGTAGTCCAGCTTAAACTCTGTCACTGCGTCAGTGAGTGGGAAAAACTGCGATTTGCCCCAGTTTATCTGTATGCCCGACAGCCGCCCGAACACCAAAAACTCGCGTAATAGGGGATTAAGATTTGTCTGAGGATCTGTAACGTAGAGCGTCAAACCATCTGCATAGAGTGAACCCCATGTTTGACGTTGGAAGCATTTAAACGCGCTTGCCTTATGAAGTTGTCTTATGCGACATGCCAGCGGCTCTATCGCAATGGCGAATAGTTGGGTTGACAATGGGCATCCCTGGCGGGTACCCCTCGTAATCGCTAGTTGAGTGGACAGATGCCCATTAATAAGGACTCTGGCAGTAGGCCGGGTATAGAGCAATTGAATCCAGGATATAAATAATTTGGGAAACCCCATTCTGTGCAAGATGAAGAATAAATACTGCCATTCGACCGAGTCGAATGCTTTCGTAGCATCCCAAAAAATTGCAGCAACCGGGAACTCAGGGGCTATGGTTTGAATTAGCGAAAAGAGGGTACGTAGATTATGATTTGTGGATCTGCCAGGAACAAACCCAGCCTGATCGGGGAGTACTATCTTTGTCATAAGTAGGGAGAGCCGCGTAGCCAGAACTTTGGCTAAAATCTTAGCGTCGCAGTTTATGAGGGACAGCGGGCGGTAAGAATCACAATCCGTGGGGTCCTTCCCAGGTTTTAAGAGGGAAGTGATGACTACCTCCCGCATCGTGCCGGGTAATACTCCTATCTCTAGTGATTCTTCGAAGACTTCTTTGAGGACGGGGGCCATAATGTCGATGTATTGTTTATAGAATTCAGCAGGTATCATCACTCCCTGACGCCTTACCATTCTTCAGTGACATTATTGCTTCTCTGATCTCATCTAGCTCCAGAGGAGCACTAAGGAACGTTCTATGTACGTCTCTTAGCCAACACAGTGCTATATCATCTAGGAAAGTTCCGAACCCCGCTTCTCTCCCCACCTCTGAGAGGTATATAATGCTCCATAATGTGTCTTAAATGTTTGCAGGATACCTTCTGTGTCTTGACATAGCCCTCCATTTCACCTCATACATGGCCCAGGTGCCATTGTATGAGGTGAAATGTGTTCCCTCTTTTCGCATAGGGTGTAAAAAATGCCAGCTATCAATTAGACCACCTTCTTCTATAATGCCGTGTAATACATCCCTTGACTTCTTGTTGTATTGCACACAGCCGTCTGCCCTATCCAGTTTAGGCGTCATGGACACATTGAAATCCCCGCCCCAGATAATGTGCATCAAACCAATATTTACCACCTTCCCCCACAATGCTGTGAAGAACTCTGGCGTGTCGATATTTGGTGCATAAGTTAGTTATGGAGAAATTGAGTTTCCACCCAATCGCGCACTGTTCACTTGGCGCCCTAGCGCTTTCTGTAATTTATTCCTTTAATCCTGCTTAAACCACACTTGTTTTGTTTGCATAAATTTTCCTTTTATTTCTTTTGTGTACTCTTTTGCTGATTAATTATAATTTCATTATTCAACATTCACATGTCTGTTTAGTTGCAAACTAAAATTCACAGTACATTTTTACATCATAATGATACACATTTGTTTGGCACATATGTTACATTGCATTTAATCAACATTTCTCGAATGAGCCCAATGCATTTCGGCACTCATGTGTGCCTTCATCAGGGGCAGTCTCTATAAAAGAAAGTAAGAAAACATAGTGTAAGTGTCTTTTGTTTGAAGGGGGGTTCTCTTAATATGTGGCCTTAATATTTGCCTACCTGGTTGTTGTTGCTTTATACCTTTTAAAATTCTGTCCTTCGTTATTGCCAATACTCTTCTGTTTGAAAACACAAATACAAATACAGACCCATATGTAACCCATATGTAACTGATCCGCTTGTACACATGTAATTGATTATAATACTCCAAAAAGTACCCAACATACCTCCAGTAATACTGTCACGAGTGGATGATCAAACAGTGGCATTTTTAACAGTCAAGAATCCAAAAAGACCACACATATACATGATCCCAAAGATCCATAAACACCCAACCAATCCACCGTTCAGACCGATAGTGTCAGGGTGCGGATCTATCTTTGACCCCATAGGACAATACATTGATCACTACTTGCAAAAATTTGTTCAGCAGTGGGGTTCATACATCAGAGATACAACTGATTTTTTGAACAAATTATCCTGGATACAAGAAGGCTACCAAAATCACTGGATACTGTGCACCATTGACGTGGTGGCACTCTATACATCAATACCGCATACAGCAGGTCTTGAAGCTGTGGAATGGGCACTACTCAGATTGGATGACATACCGACAGACAAAAAAATCTTTCTGTTGCAGTTATTAAAATTCTGTCTTCACAACAGTTATTTTACATGGAGACACACATTTTTTGCTCAATTGACTGGAACATCCATGGGCTTTGCTGGGGCCCCAGCATACGCCAATACCTTCATGGCTCAGTTTGAGTCACAAAATCTGATGAGCTGGCATGAATGGTCACATGTAAAGTTTTATTGTCGTTTCATAGATGACATTTTTTTTAATCTGGGACGACACACAAGATAAATTAGAACACCTAATAAGAGCATTCAATCAGGTGGAGACAAGAATACAATTCACACACAAGATAAGCAATGAAACGATTGACTTCCTTGATGTTAGAGTTATCAAGACCACAGATGGATTTGACACGGAATTGTATACAAAACCTACAGATCGAAACAGTGCTCTCAGTTACACGAGTTTCCATCCGAGGAGCTTAATCAAAAACTTACCATTATCCCAATTCATCCGCATAAAACGCATATGTTCCAACACTCAAACATGTGTGGAAACCTTGAACAGACAATTGCAGAAATATGAGGATAGAGGATATCCTAGTACCATACTACAAGAACAGATTGAAAAGGTAACCGCAATGGACAGAACGAAACTATTACAATCACGACCCAAATCACAAAATGACAGAATGGTATTTGTAACAAAATACACCACTCAATCATACAAAATCAAGAGCATTATCAATAAAAGGTGGGAGTTATTATCTCTGGAACCAGATTTTCATGGATTATTCAAAGAGCTGCCATTACATGCCTACACCAGAGGGCTAAATCTGAAGGAGAAACTGAAATTTAAACATCAACCAGACACAGGTCACACTGAGAGAGGAACGGTCCGGTGTCATAATTGCATCAATTGTAATAACGCAATTATAGGTGATATCTGCACTCATCCTACGACTGGCAAACAGATACGTTTAAGACACACAAGTGACTGCAACACGCAAAACGTGGTGTACGGAATCAAGTGTCCATGCGGAAGAATGTACATCGGCAAGACCGAGCGCAAGATAAAAGTGCGAATATCAGAACACAAGAGTCGAATTCGCAATAACTCTTTAACCTCGCCACTGGTACAACATTGGATTCAAGAGAAACATAGCATTTCGCAACTAAGATTTCAAATTTTGGAACAAGTACCATTGAAACAAGGCGTAAACAATCACCAGAAATTACTGCAACGTGAAATATTCTGGATTAAATATTTACAGACCATGATGCCTACTGGTCTTAATGACAAGTATGACTTAGCGTGTTTTTTATAAGGATAATCAGGAATGATAATAACAAAAAAACAGCAGGTGGCATTTCATTATTGTAATGTTATCAAGTACAAAGCATGTCAATTACACAAAAGAGGGTGATGTAGCACAGCAGTTGTGTACCCAGCAATATTAGTAATTATTCAAATGAGTAAACAATATGAGACCCTAAATAACATGTTGAAAGTAGAGTCCACATATCATACAATTTTTGAAGAGGCATTCATGTACACTGAACATATCACACCACGCCCACAAAACACGAAACTTAACTCTTGACCAAAACACAGCAATCCATTGAAGAATGATTAACCTAAGAAATCGACATTAATGCAGATCTAGTTGGTACCAATATTAATAGCATTTCCCTAGCTGGACAGAGGAAGAAGTAACAGCCAATCGCCAACACAAGTGGCATATAGTCTCATGCAATACATCAGAGGTTTGAGCTCCATAATAGTAAATACGGGCCCAATACACATAAAATTCATATATTTATAGGGGAGCACTCGAATAACTAGCAGGGATTAGATCAAGTATTGATTTACAGTACTAGAAAATGGTTACGACGGTTTTTTGGCAGGGAATCGAGGCATGTGAGTATCGTGTAAAGATGGCGTCCACGGAGACTAATGGAGACGAGGACTGTTGAGCTAGTCCGTCGTCAATTGTTAACATCGCGTAGTTGTTTTGGGCAGCAGCGGGGTCTTAAATAAAAACAAACTGGAACGGACACACGACGTAGCGGTCAGCGGGAAATTTTGATAACGAGAAAAGGAATTGGCACAGGTATGTAGGCAGCGCACTATATCAGGAGCGTAAATGATTGAAGACTGGCGTTGCGGGTCATTTACATTGTTGCCTTTCGGTTTTTTAGATTAAGAACGCACAGAGCAAGACAAGGTAAAAACACGGAGAGCTACTGCGACCCGTTTTCATTTTTCAGTGATTTATTAGTGGTGACTAAGGAATAGTTGTGGTTTGTGTATTACAGAGACTCAAGGCATATTCGATTGAGGTATGTTATCAATACATAAGGTATGAGCATGGAAGCAGTGTATTGCACATAGGAGTTAAGACAATTGTTGTTTATTTTCATTTCTACAGCAACTCGTGACAGTATTACTGGAGGTATGTTGGGTACTTTGTGGAGTATTATAATCAATTACATGTGTACAAGCGGATCAGTTACATATGGGTCTGTATTTGTATTTGTGTTTTCAAACAGAAGAGTATTGGCAATAACGAAGGACAGAATTTTAAAAGGTATAAAGCAACAACAACCAGGTAGGCAAATATTAAGGCCACATATTAAGAGAACCCCCCTTCAAACAAAAGACACTTACACTATGTTTTCTTACTTTCTTTTATAGAGACTGCCCCTGATGAAGACACACATGAGTGCCGAAATGCATTGGGCTCATTCGAGAAATGTTGATTAAATGCAATGTAACATATGTGCCAAACAAATGTGTATCATTATGATGTAAAAATGTACTGTGAATTTTAGTTTGCAACTAAACAGACATGTGAATGTTGAATAATGAAATTATAATTAATCAGCAAAAGAGTACACAAAAGAAATAAAAGGAAAATGTATGCAAACAAAACAAGTGTGGTTTAAGCAGGATTAAAGGAATAAATTACAGAAAGCGCTAGGGCGCCAAGTGAACAGTGCGCGATTGGGTGGAAACTCAATTTCTCCATAACTAACTTTAGTACCAGGTATGACAACCCTTAACAATCGCAGCACCAGTGTACAAGAGTGAAAAATCAGAAAAATTCGGAGTGCTCCTACAACCCATTCAAGATATTTGGTGCATAGCAATTGACAATAGTGACCGTATCAGTGCCAAGTCTGCCCCACACGATAACATATCTACCCTCTGTGTCTATCACATTCCCAAGCACATTAAATTGAATCAACCTCTTAATCAAAACAACAGTACCCCTGGCATATGATGAGTATGAGGAAAATACCCTAACCGCTGCCCATCTACTTGCAAATGTGTGACACGGACGTGGCGATAAGTGCGTTTCCGGCAGGAGCGCTATGTGCACCTGCTGACAATCTAGATAAGCTAGCACATTTCTGCCTTTCCTAGCATCATTGAGGCCTCGTATATTCCAGGATAATACTGTCAAATTATGCGTTTTCCCATACTCAGCCATTTCTGACTAATATTGCATACCAACATCCCTGTGAGAGATCCACCCTTTGGCACGTCGCCAAAACTTTGTCTCTGTTCATGGATCTGATCCTGTACCGTAACTCTTTCCCCGCAACAACTAAACCTTCCCTCCCCTCCCCCCTCCCTATGAGCCCACCCCCCCTTCCACTGAAGCAGCCCCAACTTGACAGACCAGTCTACCCTCCCATTGCCCCTGTCCCCAACCAGTAACCCACCCCCCCCCCCCAACATACAAAAAACAATTCAGGGGAATACCCGTAGGGGGTCATTCTAGAGGGTTATACCGCCGCCTTTCTCACCTCAAGCCTCTGGACCTGTTCTACCTCTAGGCTTCAAATGAGGGGGGGTGGCGGATCCCGGAATACATTACCATCGGAACATCTGCAGTCCTTCTCAGACATGTGTCCACACTTTGGTTGTAGTTGCAGTTTTTTATCAAGCTTTAGTAATACAACCATCAGGAAAAAAAGGGGGTATTTGACACAGTTCAGGCCTCTTCGTCCGTGCCTTGGTCGCGTTCCTGTTGGCCTTCGTCTCGTCCATTGCCGCCCCGCTGCATTCGTTTCAGTGATCGCAAGAAGTCCTCAGCCTGTTGTGGGTTCGTGAAGAAGCTTTGTTTCCCCTAATGAGTCACAGGAAGTCGCGCTGGATACCATAAGGCATAATCGATCTGTGCTGCTCGCATTTTCTTTTTGATCTCAATGAACTTGCGCCGCTCCTCCTGTACCATCGGGTTAAGGTCCGGAAATATCGAATAGGCTACCCCATTATACACCAGATTTTTTTTGGCTCTTGCTGCACGCAGTGCCACATCACGGTCGCGGTAATTCAGCAGGCGCGCGATGGTGGGCCTCGGAGGGGCACCTGGTTTCGGCCGCGGTCCAAGGGAGCGATGTGCACGCTCTACAATAAGGTGTGCAGAGAATGCCTCAGCCCCTATGGCAGTTATTAGCATTTTTTCGATGAAATCTTCCATACGCCCAGTGTCCGTGGATTCCGGAATGCCTGTCACGCGGATGTTGTTGCATCTACTGCGGGCTTCCGAATCCTCATTCTTCGCAGTGATAATACGTAGCAGTTTATCCATCCTCGTTAATTGCGTCGCATGACTAGCGGTGGTGTCATCATTATCCGATATTCGCCTCTCAGTTTCCTCTATTCTCTCTTAGTGCTTGTCCACCTTATGTACTATAGCGTCCATCCTAGAGGACATGCGATCCACTTTATCGACGATTGTGGCAAAACCTTGTTGCATTTCCTGCAGTATCTGCCGCATGTCTCGGTCTTGAGGTGTCTCTTTGCCACTCGTCGTGTCCGGATTATCTAAGTCGGCGTCCGGCATAGTTTGTTTAGCCCCCTTTTTTGCGGCCTCAAAGTTAAGTTTCGGCTGACGGGTGTCCGGCTTTCCCATCACAGCGCCTATGTCCAGCAGCCCGATATTATGCGGCACCTCACTGGGGTTAGTGACGCGTCAATGTCCCACTGCCTGCACCCTGCGTTGCTGGGCTAAAGCGATAATGGATGTGTCCGTCGCAAAGGCACTGTATCCTGGTTACGATGTGGCCCCAGGTCACACCTCACTGTTAGTCCTGCACAGCAATATATCCAATGTTGTGCGGTGTGCGCTTCCCTGCAACTCCACTGCCGTTCTTGTAAATAGCGCCACTCCGCCTTCTAGGAGATTGTCCCGTTTTTAAATCATTCAGCGCAGAGCGCCCAATCTCGCCACCTTCAGCAGCAGTTTGGGTGTCTCACTGTGGGGGGTTCAGTGCCCAATGTTGTTCAAACCTCTAAGTGTGTCGCATGTTTGGCGCCATGTCCAGGAATGCGCTTCTTTAAACACCACCCCCTTCGCAGTTAATGTTTCTTGTCCCTCAACGCCTCAAAGCAGCGCTATACGTTCATGAGACTAAGTTCCCCCTCCGTGGAGTGAGGGATTAGGGGCAGAGTCCAAGCGCTGCACCGAGGGGCATAACTAGAGCCAGTTCTCCATTGCGTCTTGCCGGTGCAAATGGCGGCAGTTAGGCCACTTATGTCTGCAGTTCAGCCAGCAGGTCGTGTTGTGCTTTATTCTCTAAAAGGCGGAAGCATGTGTGGGGGCAGGTGTCATAGCCCTCCTCTCCCAGCTCTTTGGCAGTATTGGCACAGCACCTCGAGCCCTCCGGCGAAGGCCCCAGCAATCTCGGCTTAATTCACAGAGGCCTGCTCACCTCATGGCAATCCCCGGATTTTCCTGTCAACTGTAGCTGCCTCTGCCGTCTCCTCTGTCACCAAGGCAACTCTCTGCAAAGAAGCCAGCGCTGCATTCCTCAGCCCCGAGGCTCAGATTGTCTCCAGAGTTTCACCGAGTGTGAAATTTATGTTCATAAGCACTTGGACTTCAGAAGGGTGATGTTTGTCCCGATTCTGTAGGATAAATACCGGATAATTATTCCGGGTAGCAGGAGCCTCATCACAGGATGGCCATTCTGCGGATGTATGTCATCACAATGCAAGCTTTTACTACGCATGCCTTTACAACGCAGGTTTTACAACGCAAGTTGTTACAACGACTGCTGGATAGCGGAATAGTTTAATTTACTATTCCAACTCCAGTCCCCGTGGATAGTAGGGAAGGTTTTGGATAGAAAATTAAACTATTCCCTATCCTACAGCGCCCTCCAGCGCAAGTAGTTGTAATTACTTGCGTTGTAAATCCAGCGTTGTAATGGTGGTGCGTCGTAAAAGTTGCGTTGTGATGGATGTTTCCCCCATTCTGCATGTGCGCCCTCTAGCGCCCACCCCGTTGTATGCTTAATTGTGCCACCTTTAGTATCTTTGAAACCATTTTGAAGCCAATTCTTCAAATTTTCATTATAAGATTGTACACAATAGAAGGAATCGCACACTATGAGTGTGGGGAATTCACGATCCGGATTTTAAAGTGCCATTATGAATGCTTGTAGTTCAGCTTGCTGAGCTGTACAATCTCCTAGAGATTGCGTTTTTGTGACCATAGGTATAAATTTACAATTGCGCATACAACCTTTAACTATCGCGCATGCCGCACTATAAGCTTGCTTACCCCATTGCGGGTTGTGCAGATCCGTCAGTATAAATTATACATTCATACTGGTCAAGAGGGAGAATTTCAGTAGGCAGAGGACATTCATGTTCGTATTGCAGGAATGCTTGTGTTTTCAAATAAGGATCAACAACGTATTCAACATCAGTTGCAGCAAGATAATTAACCCATTGTATCCATCTTGAATGTAAAGCTTTTGCATTTGGAATGCTTGCTTTTGTAACTGCCTCTAAGGCTGGTATAGCAGTTACGACCATTATGCGTTTCCCCTGTGCTAGGGCTCTCTCTTTTGCTACAGCGGTTTGAACTGCTGTTAGAATTTTCTCTGTTGATGTGAATTTCATTTCTGCTTGTGTGTATAAATGTGATTTGTATGCAATTGGTACTTTTCCACCCTCGTTAAAAGTTAAGTAGGTGAATCCGCATTGACCCAGAACGATTCGGATCACTAAGTTGCGTACGTTTACACGTGTTTGGAAGTGTTTAGTTGCTAACATGTCACTTTGTAGTGAAGGCACAATTTTTGTGTGTTCTTGTGTTCAATTTATTGTTTTCAAATCAGGTTTGATTAATTCGTAGAGAGGTTTAACCCTTTCTGCATAATTTAGAATGTATATTCTTCCAGAATTCAGGAAACCTAGAATCAACTGTACGTTTTTCAGGGTTTTTAGAGGTTGGAGCAGCGCACACTTTTCTAAAAAGTTGGCTGCCAGGCTTTTGCCTTCACTTAAAAGTTCATATCCTAGGAAAAGGATGTTGAAATGGGCAATTCTTGATTTTTTAAATTGAATTTGTACCCTTCAGAGGCGAAGCCCAGTATAATGGTGGTCACTCTGTTCAAGTGCCTAGCCAGGTTATCGCCTGTCAGATAGATATCATCGACATATGACAATGCCTCGTCATAATAAGTTTGTAGTAACTCTGTTACCCTTGCTGAGAATAACCTCGGACTATTCTTGAATCCTTGAGGGAGACGACAGAATTGAACCTGTGTTCCCATTATTGAAAAAGCTGTCAAATACCTACTTTCAGGTGCAATGTTTTGACAAAAGAAACCATTTGAAATGTCAAATGTGGTTTTATATTTTTTATGCACAATGTTATTCATTAATGCTGTACTATGTGCATAATGCACTGCAAATGTTTTACAACAAGAGTTTAGATGTCTGTAATCCAAAACTAGACGATATGTATTTTCTGGTTTGGAAACAGGAAACAAAGGATTGTTCATTGATGAGGTGCATGTTTCAATCACCCCTTGGTATTCAAGTTGATCTAAGATCTCCCTGACCTGTTTTTTAGATTCTTGCTTAACTGGGTACTGCCTTTGTGTAGTTGGTTGCTTTTTCAACTGGATTTTATGGTGAGGAGAATCCTCATGCCATCCTACATGATTTTTGTATAATACTGGGGCTTGAGCCACTGCCCATTTCCTGGCATAAGTATATTTTAAATGTACTGGAATATGGTTATAGAGGGCTGGCATAATGATGTCTTCACCATGTGGGCACTCCCTGACAAATTCTGGTGGCCAGTCTTGTACTGTTAGAAGTATATCCTCACCCTTCGAAAGTCGCTCCCTAAAGAGTGCTTTTACTTTTCTTGGTATGTCTCCCTCTATCCGGAGTGTTATTTCATATAACCTATGTGGAGAACTAACCCTGGTATCTGCATTTTCAACTTCGATGTCTTCATTCTGGTCCACTGTCTCCAGAAGTGCCTTCAGGTTCTGGTGAGCTATTATTACTTCTGTTGCGCTGTCCAACATTGTTTGAGCCCATTCCCCGTTCTTGAGCTGTGTCCTCAGGATCCTCGGCATTTCAGATTTTTAGACATGCTGCCTTCTTTTTGGTGTTATGAGGTTTTGGTTTGCTTTTCTGAACGTGTTGATCGTTTTTGGACTTCACGCGTTCTTCTTTGTTGTCTGCCCGTCCTCTTCTTTCGGATGTCTGTGACAATATCTGAAAGGTACGAGAGGAACGTGTATCAGTATCTTGAAACCTGTCAGGTTTTCTCAAATTATCCCTATTCCTGAGGTTGTACCTCCTTTCAGAGGGCTCCTTTTGAGGCGACCTACCTCGGGAATGAGAACGCTTCTCTTTCTAAGGTTGTTTGCTATTTTCCCATTTCTTTTTAGAAGATAAAGGATTGTTTTTAGAAAAGACCTTTTCAGGACTTCCAGAGATTTGTGGTTTAACTGTATAATTCTATTTATTTCTGTATGTTATTAAGTATTCATTGTCTGACATTGCTTCAATATCAGGATCAGGTGTGTAACCGGCTAAAACCGGCCATGTTGCTCCTGGTCTACCTAGTGGACCGAGCCTGGTAATGTGATTTATATGTTTTAGGGCCCCTTTAAACCAGAGATCATGCTCCTGGTATGTGAGTGGAATTTCAATATCCTGGAAAGGACTATATTCCTCTGGTGGATCATCTTCTTTGTAGAAGTGAAACAAATGTGTTATTGGATTTGATTCAGGGAATACTATCCATAAGTAGAATACCTCTGTCTGGTGAGATTCATGTGCCCCTATCTAAAAAAATGCTCTACCACCTCTTGGTGTTAGGACATGTTTTATAAGTTTTAGAGTGATGGATCTCCTTAAATTGATAGGAATGAATATAGCATTCTCATCGATTTCAACAAAACCTGTCAAATTAAAAGCTCTTTGACTGGATCAGCCGCAGCTCCACCGGTTTCGGTGTTATTGCCGTTAGTAGACATTTTTTATTTTTTTTTTGAAAAACTTTTTATTAAATTCAAAACTTACAAAGACAGAAAGAAGAAAACAAAACACAAGGCATAACATTACAGATGTGTCACTTCGGTGTCTGGGGAGGGAGTATACATGTAGTCCAATCGGCATAATCATACATGGATTGGGGGGGAGGAGAAACCAGGAGCAAGCAAAATGTCTAATTAATCGTGGAGGAGACATCAGGGTGGGGGGAAGACAGGTCGTTCTCCAAATCTGTGGGAGGGGGGGTACATATATCACCACGGTATGTGTTCCATTGATTCCAAATCTTACCCCATTTACGGGGTGTGCCACAGGCAACATATACTGTCTTCTCTCGAAACATGCACCAATCCATGTTTTGTCGCCACAGCAGAACCGTTGGTGGCCTCTGAGCACCCCATAATTGGGCTATGTCTCTCTTGGCAATCATATTGCCCAGGGTCACCCAGCGAAGCTGCGCCACGTCATAGTCATTCGGCTCCCAGACATTCAGCAAGCATCTCCTCGCCTCAGGCATTGACTGCACACCTGTGACCTCACTCATTACCTCGTGCACCCGAGTCCAGTAGCGCGTCACCGCTGGACATTCCCAAATGATATGGAGAAATGTACCCACAAGACCACAGCCACGCCGACATAAACCATCCAAAGAGAATCCCATGCGCACCAGACGGGGACCATTCACATACACCCTATGAAGAATTTTAAGCTGTACAAACGAAGGCGCGCCGGGATCGCCACTTCCTTCGGGGAAGAGATGGCAGCCTGCCAATCCTCATCGTCAAGCTCCAAACCATCACTGGTCCAAACCTCACGGAGGTGACAGAGGAGGTCAATCCTGTTGTTGATCAGCTTTTAATATATAGGCGAAATCGTGCCGTCCGGGACGTATCCGTCCAGGATCCGATCCTCCAGCGGGGACGCCTCCGGAATATCCGTGCCCAAGGGGAAGACAGATAACACTGCATGCCGGATTTGCGCATAGCGAAAGAACTCCCTATCATTCAAGTCATACTCAGCTTTCAGCTCCTCAAACGTCTTGACCCTACCCTTGGTCCACACATCATTAACCCTGCTGATACCGATAACATCCCACTTATCAAAACCCTTTGACTTCCAAAGGGACCCGAGCTTATCAGACGTGTAAAGCGGAGTCGCGCGAGTCGGCTTGTCAGCTCAGCCCAGAGCCGCCGTTGCACGATACCACACCTGTACGGCCGTCATGGTAGGGCCCGTGAGAGTCTTGCAAACAGATCTCGTGTACAGAGCCCTGTTATAGTCTCCGCCGGGTAGTAGCCACTTGTCCATTTCAAACGCCGGGTTAGGCGAAGGACCGTAAGTACCATGGTTAATCGCCCCCAGCTGAGAGGCCCAATAGTAACGGCGAATATCGGGAAGCGCGATGCCACCATCATACCACGGGAGCGTCATCTTTGCAAGAGCAATGCGGGAACGGCGCCCCTATATCAATTGTCTCTGTAGACTTTCAATCTCCCGAAAGTAGCTAGCAGGCACCGTGTCGAGAGTGTTTTGCAGTGCATAAAGGAATCGGGGCAGCGACATCATCTTGAACAGAGCCGCTCGTCCCAAGGGGGAAAGAGGGAGCCTACCCCACGCGATAACATCAGCTCAAAGGCGCTGGAGCGGGGGCAGCGGATTGCGCTCATAACGAAGTATAGGGTCCAAGGAAATAAAAATCCCCAGATACTTAAAACCTTCCCGCACAATCGAAATAGGACAGCCACGGGGCAAGAGAGGAGCCTCGCCTGAGAGAACGTAGACACATGACTTAGACCAGTTGATGACGAGGCCAGAGTTTTCATGGAAAGAGGTTAATACGTCAAAGAGGACGATCAACGACTTCCGAGGCGACGTGAGGTACAACAGGATATCGTCCGCATACAAAGATACCCGGTCCTCAAATTCCGAGGTCCATCTAATACCTTTCAAAGACGGCTCCCACCTCGACCAGGCCGCCAGAGGCTCCAAAGCAAGGGCAAATAAAAGAGGAGACAAAGGGCAGCCCTGGCGCGTCCCCCTGCCAAGGGCAAATGGTGCGGAGACATGGCCGTTTACGACTACTTGTGCTAGGGGATCGGTGTAGAGCAGTTTCACCCATTTAATGAAGGTCGGGCCGAAGCCAAATTTAGAGAGGACCGCCCAAAGGTATGGCCACTCCAGCGTGTCAAACGCCATAGTGGCGTCCAGAGACGCCAAGATGACCGGTTCTCGCAGTGTCCCTGCCCGCGCAAGGGCACCATGCAGGCGCCGGAGGTTCAGTGCCGTGTTGCGGTGTGGTATAAACCCGGATTGGTCCGGGTGAACCAGGTCGCCTATGACAGTTACTAAGCGGTTAGCCAGCAACTTAGCCAGGATCTTCCGTTCAGCATTGATCAGAGATATGGGCCTAAAGGAAGTGCAGCGGTCGCGAGGCTTGCCATCCTTATGAATCACAACTATGGAGGCCAATCTTTGGTCAAGAGGAAGGGAACCCGTCACTAACGATTCCAAGAACATCGACCGTAGATATGGAGCAATCGTATCCAGACGGAGCTTGTAGAGCTCAATAGGGAGCCCATTGGGGCCCGTGGCCTTTCCCGAGCGAACCGAGCGGATGGCAGTCGCTACTTCCTCCAATGTGGGGGGCGCCTCGAGGAGCTCCCTTTCAGGGTCCGACAAACAAGGCAGTGAGATGTCTCGCAGAAGCAACTGGGAGTCATGCTCGGGTCTGTCGGACACAGGGGAGTACACATCCCAGAAATAGTCCGCGAAACACTCCACGATGTCAGCGGGGTCAGTGAGACTCACTTCATTCGCATTCACAATCACAGGGACCACATGACTTGCACGCTCCCTCTTATCCAGCCAAGCAAGCAACTTCCCAGCTTTGTCACCCACATCATACAGACGCCCCTGCTGTTCCCTGCCCATTTCTTTCGCCGCATCAGTAACCAGTGCTCTGTAGTCAAGTTGTTTAAGACCCAGGAGGTGTAGTCTATCCGGGGTGACCTCGGATTCCAATTCCCCCTCGAGGGCAGTGATTTTGTTCTCAATTCGAACAACCTCCTCCTGTTTAACCCTCTTAACATTGCTAATCAAGGAAAGTGCTTGGCCCCAAATCACAGTTTTGTACGCTTCCCACAATGTGACAGAGGAGGATACGGAGTTCACATTCTCAGCGAAGTAATGATCAAGCGCTTTAATCAGTTCTGTCCTCACCCTGGGATCACGGAGATACCAGGGGTTAATCGGAGCCACTCGTCCCCTAGTCCCTAGCTTCGTGTCTACGACCAACCATAAAGGGGAGTGATCCGATATACCCCTGGCAAGGTGTTTTATCTCCCTTATAGAGGAGGCCTGCGAGGAGGGCATCAACACATAATCCAGTCTCGAGAGACTGCCGTGGGCCCAAGAGTGAAAGGTGTATTGCAACTGCCCAGGGTGGAGCAGTCGCCAACAATCAGTGAGCACCAGAGTATCTAAGAAGTCCCCCAACCAAGATTGAGACCTTGCAGTTTCCCGGGGAGGGTAGCGATCGCACATCCCCGACACTACAGAGTTGAAATCCCCGCCCACTACAAGCTGACCCTCCGGGACTCCAAGGATTACTCTTCCCAGATCGGCAAAGGTAGTAGTCTGCAATCCAGGCGGAACGTAGACGGAGAGCAGGGTGATAACCCTCCCCTCCAAGCGCCCCACAATGGCAGCGTAACGCCCCCTATCATCAAGGATGACGTCGTCAACAGCAAGAGGGAGGGAGTTCCGGACCATAACACCCACCCCCTGGAGCCAGAAGTGAAACCGGAGTGTGCCAGGAGACGATACCCACGCCTATTCATTGCATGGCACGTATTGCCAATCAAGTGCGTCTCCTGGAGCAACACTACATCAGGGTAGAAACGTTGCAGCATTTGCAACACCACTCCCCGTTTTATCCTGTCCCCCAACCCGTTGACGTTCCAACACAACAATTTAAGTCCCCTACCCCATCCCAGAATCCGACCCCATCTCCACCCCAAACCAGACGTAACACCATATAGCAGGAGATCATCAATACTATGCCTCGAAGAAAACAAAGAAACAAAAACTGAAACACCCCGACCCCCAAAAAGACCCTAAACACCATACCCCCCACCCTGCACCCCTGCGTGAGACTCAAAAGCCACCCCAACTTGCAGTGTGCCTGTCGCCCCAACATACAACTAATCTACGAGAAGAACCCTAGAGGAGGAAGACTCACCCACCCCCCGCCCACACCCCGAAAAGACAAAACAGTTGCTGGCAATAGTTGCATAGCATCAAACCACAGCTGAAAGTCAATACGGTGAACCGGGAGCCGGTGTCGCTCCCTATTCCTGCTCCACCGGGCCGCCCTCCGCTCCTCCGGAATGTCCAAAGTGGTCAGAGTGTTCCTGCCCCGAGGGCAGCGTGTCGAGCCAGTCACTTGCAGCCCCGGGATGTTCGAAGAAAAATGTTCGATCATTGTACACCACACGTAGCCGGGCTGGGAAAAGCATAGCATATTTCATATCTCTGTCTCTCAGCCTCCTTTTCACTCCTTGGAATCCGAGTCGTTGCTTCTGCACCTGCTGGGTGAAGTCTGGGTAGAAACTGACTGTAGAGTTTTCAAAAGCAATAGGGCCCGCCTGACGCGATGCTTGCAGAATCGCATCTCTGTCCCGAAAATGGAAAATCCGGGCAATGATGGGACGTGGGGTGGCTCCCTGCTTAGGCGGGCCTCCCGGTATCCTATGTGCTCGTTCTACGGCAAAGAACTTGCTGAGGCCCTTGGGTGCAAGGTGATTTAGAACAAGATCCTCCACCAGCAGGTCCACCGAAGAGGCTCCCGATTTCTCCGGGACACCAACCAGACGGACGTTATTCCGTCGTGCACGGCTCTCAAAGTCTTCCAAGCACCGGGAGAAATAGTCATTGGAGGATCGCAGGTTGCCGACTTCTACCTGTAAATCGGAGACGTCAGTAACGAGGCTGGATGTCTTTAGATCGAGGGATTTGACCTTCTCGTTGGTTTTTGCAAGATCTGCCCTGATCAGGGTAACATCGATAGCAACCGTGTCCAGCTTGTGGGCCAGGGCTTCATATTGTTGACCCAATGTGACCTTCATGCCATCAATGGCGCCCATGACGTCTTTTAGCGACAAGTCCTCACCCGTCGGGGAGTCCTCCCCGACATTATTCGGGGATTTGGTCGGTCCCCCCGGAGAGCCTTTGGCGAGAGTGTATCTGTCCATGACATTCGACTGTACGGGACCCCCACGGAGAGCCGGCTTGGTCTTGCGCTTTTCGCCCTCGGGCTTGGTGGCCATCTTAGATATCGTGCCCCGGAGGGTAGCCTGAGACCTGGTGAAAATGGCTACACTCTATGCGCCCGCAACAATTTCAAAAAGGAAAGTGGGCACTTCACACCATTCAGTGAGCCGCAGTAGGCCAGGTCGGCAAATGTTGAGTCATGGTTGGGTGGAAGGCAACCCAGACGGGCCGATCCAGACAGAGTCGAAGAGGTCGCAGGGCAAAAAACAAAACCGAAAGTAGACTACCGAGCCGGGGAGACTCGGGCAATCCGTTGTTGTTCGATTGCTGTCCGGCTGGCAGGGAAACAGAGCCCGGGGTGGCACCAGGGAGCAGGCCAACAAAGTTCAGAGACTCGTAACTTCGGCTCCCGGAGTCCAAATCGAGATACGAAAACAAATAAATGATCAGCAGGGCTGTGCCATTAACTACCCGTCCTCTAAGTCAGGATAGGGTACAGGATAAACGGCGGAGGCGGCGAAGGTCCGGGAGCCCTGTGCTCACGCGACCATCTTGGTTGCGCGCGAAGCTCCTCCTCCTAGTAGACATTTTTTAATGAAATCTGTAGAGCAAGTTTCAAGGGAACAAAGATAAGGTGCACAATATTTTGGAAGACTGTATCCTTCAACGTTGAACAAACCAAAAAAGCTAATACATAGGATTTTCGTCCTACTCGGCTATGGTGGATATTATCCCTTACCCACTCCAGAAGTCTTATGGAGTATTATGAGTAAAAGGGTCTCTGAGAAAAGCATGACAGAGTTACTTCAGTATCTAGCATTAAATTAGTGCCTTACCAAACCGTTGGGTGCCATGTAGTGTAGTTCCTATATCTCTGATAGGATCTGCGCATTAGAATAATATACACTATAGATTTGACACAGGACTGAGGTCAGTATGTCTCTATCGAGTATATTAAACTTAATTGTGTTTGTGCCAGCTAATACAGAGGTCACTAGAAACCTCTTGAATTAACATGAAGGGATTAGTTGCTGACAACCGCATAAACATGACAACTTTGTTTCCCTTTGAATCGGAACAATATCTTCAGAGTCGTGGAAACAATAGATTACAGTTTCACTCAGTCAATCATGCATGCTTTGTTTCTACAGAGTTGCATAGAAATAGAGAGACGGGCGTTTCAATAAAAAGGTTTATTGAACAGTCTTATTTCTCATGCAAGAGATATGAACTGCTACAATCGTAAGACAGAATGCGAAGTATAAAACGTACAGCATTAGCAGTAAGATAAAATAATACTGTAATAGCATGGTTTTGTGCCTATTACATATTCATTAAAATACATACATAAATAACACAGGCTAAAATACTTATCTGATGCTTCCAGAATAATCCTACCCCAGTGTACCTAACCTACGTGTCGTACGAGGAAAGAAGTAGGTGCTGTCTTAGCTTTAGTCTAGTTTAGGTTAGTTTAGCCAAGAATTGCCAAAAGTTTCTTTAGGTTCTAATCAACTCCATACCTTAGAATGAGAGAGGTTGGTTTCTCTTTCCCGGGACCCGAACTCCAACACCCCGCAAGGGTAGTCAGAAACACTGGAGCTGGATTCTCTGCGAGGAGGATGACAGCGTCTGGTCAGTGCGTCAGTTGGGGACTTGACTTCCTTCGGGACTTGCTGAGGCGATCCGCGTCGTGCAAGTAGGTAGCCGAACCGCACCATGCCTTGCCATAGCAAGTGAAGGTATATTTATACCTTGAAGGTGTACAGGAATGCCAGTATTGACGTACAAGTCGGGCATAAGAACTTAATGAATGAACCCTTAAGGAATAGATGTTCATGCATAATAAATGAGTTATTGGAGAAATTAATATCCAGGCAAAGGGAAGTCCTAAAGGCTTAAGAGTCATGGTTTTTCAAGAACTCGTTGTGACGATAAGCTTCCAGCACTCGCGCTGCGTGTAAAACGCTCTTCTTGCATTTTAATATTTTAAAATTGTTATTCCTTTGCTTTGCGCCGAGCGCCCGCTCTTTCTACATTTCTTTTGCCTGCGCCGCTTAGAGGGAATTACAGGGAGCTCTTACCCGCATTTAATTCCTGCACACTCACACTTCGTGGGGTAGAAGGGACTCGGGGGCACTGTGTAATCATCGCGCCGGTTTCAGAGCGCCATCTTGGATTGGGGAGCAGGATTTCCTCACGGAGCGCCATCTTGGGTGAGGGAGAGCCACTCGCCCTGCCAGGACCCACGTGATCTCTTAGCCTTGGCTTTTTAAGATGGCTGCTAGACAGGCGCGCAGCGACGGTGCGCAGCGGGTGCGCCGCAGGGGCGCCTGAGGTAAGCCCGTTTGCGCCCGTTCGCGCAACGGACGCGCCGGGGGCCGGTCCCCCTGGATTACCATCTCAGGGGACTATCATCTACACTCGAGATGAACTCCTATGTATTAACACCAGTTCCTCGCTAAGAGGACTAGCAGTGGCAGCGGGGAAGCAGACAGACTCGTTTAGCTGCGGCCTTCTAAACGTGAGGTCGCTATGTTCACATCACGGAGATATTGCCTTCATAATTGACTGCCATGAGTTAGATATTCTACTCATGACAGAGACATGGACAAGCACGGACTGTGCAGTGGAGCTGGGCTTGGCCTGCCCCTCTGGATATAAAATCAGGCACATCCCTCGGATTGGTGCTAGAGGGGGAGGACTGGGCTTAATTTTCAGAGAATCAGTAGATCTATCCCTGATTGACATCAAGACCATTCCTGGTTGTGAACTACTAGCCTTCTCTCTGAATGGGCAGGGGGGCGCTCTATTTACCGGTCTGCTCTGCTATAGACCTCCATCTAGCCCTTTTTCGGCCGTGACAGGGCTGATTGAGCTAATCCTTGATCTATCCACCTCGCACTCAAGGTTAATGGTACTGGGAGATTTCAATCTCTGGTTAGGCGGTTCTGGAGAGACTGCGCTCACAGACCTGACCCAGACCTGGCTGAGTATCCAGCTGCAGCAGCTGGTCCTCACCCATTGACTCATACCCACTTAAAGGGCCATATACTGGACCTAGTTTTCGCAGATCCAGAGTACGTAACTGTACGGAACATCCTGCCCCAGTGCTGGACGGACCATGCGCTGGTGCATTTCTCTCTTACGCCCAAGGTGGGGCAGGGGAGGAATAGGAATTCAGGTGGGGTTAAAAGTACCAGACAATGGTCAAAACTCTTGAGTCAGTCCCCTCTACCGTCACTACTCTCAGAGGGTTTCACCTTAGAGGAAAACGTAGACTTGAGCTAGGAAAGGCTTAACCAACGGATCGTGTCCTCCCTAGACTCCTTGGCCCCTTTACGGAAAATCAGAAACAGGCCTACTCCGGCTATGCCATGGTTTTCCGAGGAGTTGTTTCAACTTAAACTCCAATGTAAGCGGGCCGAGCGTACTTGGAGAAAGAACTACCTGGACTTCGATCGGGCTCTCTACAAACAGGCCCTGTCCATCTATAAAGCACAGATCAAATGTGCGAAGGCCAGGTTATGGAAGAGTCTTTGCGGGTGACAGTAAACAAATCACAGACCTTGTTTAAGATGGTGAAGGACCTGTCATGCCCTGCTACCGCGGCCAATGCTATCTCCGCATCTCAGTCTCTGTGCGACTCACTGGCACAGGCCTTTGAGGACAAAATCGCAGCCATTTTGAACAATCTTGGCGTTACATCTAGCGGTAATCCTCAAGGATGTAACGAAACGCATCCCGGGGCCTCCTATAGAAATAACTCCCAGCTTTGCCAGGTTGGACTGTTTTCCTTCTCCAACTTTTGAGGAATTCTGTTCCTTGGCTCACAGCGTGTCGTCTGGATCACCTTTGGACCCGCTTCCACATAAACACTGGAAGCTGTTCCGGGAAGAACTTTTCCCCCCGCTGTTTGCCATCTGTGATCAGTCCCTGGTTTCAGCACGGTACCAGATTGCTGGAAATTAGCCATGGTATCCCCTCTTCTTAAAAAGGACACCTTGGACCCGGCTTGCCCAGCAAATTATCGACCTATCTCCCTGCTCCCGTTTCCAATAAAGATTCTGGAAAAGTGGGTTACAAAACATCTGTCTAAGTACCTGGAGACCGGGTCCTGCTTGGATGAGGTTCAATTCGGGTTTAGACCGGCCCACGGGACGGAATCAGCGTTGGTGACTGTGCTAGACGATCTCAGGACGCGAGCCGACCATGGAAGAGCAGCCTTTTTAGTGCTGCTCGATATGTCGGCCGTGTTCGACACAGTCAGTCATGCAATTCTGATTAAAAGATTAGAGGAAGTAGGGGTGACAGGCCATGCCCTGAAGTGGCTGACATCATACCTTGGAAATCGTCATCAGGTAGTGTCATTGCCACCTTTCAAATCTAACATCAGAAGAGTGGAGCAAGGTGTTCCACAAGGGTTCGGCCATCAGCCCTATCCTCTTCAACCTGTACCTGCGGCCCTTGGTTGCGTTGATTAGATCCTTTGGCATAGCGGTGACGAATTACGCAGATGACACTCAACTTGTCTTCTCGCTTGAGGGCAAGGAAGCAGTGGCGTTAGACACCTTCCACCGTTGTATGCTCGCAACTGCGGACTGGCTGAATCAGAATTCGCTGCAGTTTAACAGCTCTAAGACAGAAGTCTTACACTGCACTACTGATCGCGTCCCTAGACCTCTCCCGCCGGATTTTTGGCCGCCTTCCTTCCAGAGCACGACTGTGTCTGCCACCTCGGTCCGTAATCTGGGAGTGATGTTTGGGTCTAACTTCCAACTGGATGCAGCCGTTAATAAAACAGTGAGCACTTGTATGGGACTGCTTCGTATGCTGAGAAAGGTCCTTCCGATGCTTTCCATGGACAGCAGGCCAGAGCTGGTGAGGAGCATTATTGTAAGTCGCTTGGACTACTGTAATGCTCTATTTCTTGGAGCACCATCTACTTTGATAGGAAAACTGCAACGGGTGCAGAATCTCGCAGCCAAATTAGCGCTTGCTCGTCGCCGCCTTGACTCTTCATCTCAGGCACTAAGGGACCTTCACTGGTTACCGGTCCTTCAGCGGATCGATTTTAAATCTTTATGTATTGTATTCATTGGTGCTATTAGTGGTGGTGGTGGTATTGTTGGTGGTGACATTGGTACTGGTGGTGGTGGTATTAGTGCTAGTGGTATTAGCGGTGGTATTGGTGGTATTGAATCGGTGGTGGTATTGGTGGTGGTGGTATTGGTGGTAGTATAAGTGGCGGTGGAATCAGAGGTGTTGTTTTTGGTGGTGGTATTGGGGTGAAGGTATTGATGGTGGTGGTGTTGGTGGTGGTGGTAATGGTGGTGTTGGTGATGGTGGTATTGGTGAAGGTAGCGATACCAAAGGGGATGATGGACGGAGCGTTTGAACAAATCAAACACTCACCCCTAGTCAACTGATCTGGGTTCTATAGCTCACTCCACCACCCAGTTCAGACATGGCCATATGCAAATCAGTCTGACGCTGTGCCTCATGGCAACAGCCCAGCCCAAACTGCCAAACCATGTCTTCCCTGGTCTGGAAACAAGCATCCTGGGACCGGTTTCAGGGGTGAGTGTTTGATTTTTCAAACGCTCTGTCCATCATCCCCTTTGGTATCGCTTTGTTCGCCCTGAGTTGGCAGGGTATGCCCAGACGTGGGTCCCTTGCTCACTCTACCACTGGATTTAAGATAGCCCGGCTGATGAGGATTATGAATCCGAAACCGGTCCCAGGATGCTTGTTTCCGGTCCAGTGAAGACATGGCTTGGCAGTTTGGGCTGGACTGTTCCCATGAGGCACGGTGTCAGACTGATTTGATTATGGCCATGTCTGAAATGGGGTGGTGGAGTGAGCTAAAGAATGGTGATGGATTAAACCCAGATCAGTTGACTGGGGTGAGTGTTTGATTTGCTCAAGCACTCCGTCCATCATGCCCTTTGGTATCGTGGTATTGGTGAAGGTGGCATTGGTGTTGGTTTGGTAATGTTACTCATGGTGGGGCTGGTATTGTTGGTGGTGGTAGTGGTGGTGGTAATGGTATTGGTGGTGGTGATATTGGTGGTGGTGGTATTGGTGGTGGTGACATTGGTATTGGTGGTATTAGTGCTGGTGGTATTGGCGGTGGTATTGTTGGTGGTGGGGGAATTGGTAGTGGTGGTATTGTTGGTGGTATTGGTGGCTGTGGAGGTGGTAGTATTGATGGTGGTGGCATTGGTGCTGGTATAGGTAGTTTTGGTGGTATTGGTGGAATTGGTAGTGGTGTTGGCATTGGTGGTGTTGGTGGTATTGGCAGTGATGGTATTGGTGGTGGCATTGGTGGTGGCATTAGTGGTGGTAGTGGTATTGGTGGTGGTAGTGGTATTGGTGGTAGTGGTGGTGGTATTGGCGGTGGTGACATTGGTGGTGGTATTAGTGCTAGTGGTATTTGCAGTGTTGGTAGTATGGTTGGTGGTATTGGCAGTGATATTGGTGTTGGTGGAATTGGAGGTGTTGGCTTTGGTGGTGGTATTGGGGTGCTGGTGGTAGTAGTGGTATTTAGTGGTGCTGGTGGTATTGGTAGTGGTAATCCAGGTGGGAATCATCTTGATCCTCCTGGCCTGGGTTTAAATCTAGGTCATAGAAGGTGTCACCTCCTGACCTGTCTTCAGTCCCTGCCCCACCCACTCTTTCCTGTTCATCTGACCTAGGGGTCTTCCTCAGGTCATCTAACAGTAACACCTCAAAGAGACGTTGAGCGTTGGCATTTTTTCCTGTCTTCAGCTTTCTAGAGACACGTATGGATTTCAGTTCCTGTAATGTAAACTCATTGTATCTGGAAGACAGAGAGCCACAGGTGATTTCTCCTTTAGAAAACGTACTAGGTGTGGTGTATGCACCTACCTAACCTAGTGGGACACTAAACTCTCCAAGGTTGGAGAAAGGGTGTGCTAGACCCATGACTACCCAACCCCAATTTCATTAGAACTTACTTATTCCAAGCTGGTATTATATGTACCTAGTACTCTAGTGGTCTTCAGTTAATCAATACAAAGATTTATCTGGTATAACAATTGCGAGCGTGAATCCCAACCGCTGCACGCCAATGTGAGAAGTTGGCCTGGTATATGCTGTCCGCTAATTAAAGTGGGCACCTTGCACCAGTCCAAACAACCCTCATGATGTTTGAGGTCAATGATAACCCTTAGGAAGCTACCCTAGTGGTAGCTGTGGAGAGCAGCCTTCAGGCTTAATCTTGAAGGAATGTAAAGCAGCTTGTTTTACCAGAATATCACCTTTAGTATTAATCAAATGAAAGGAAAATATGTATTCTCTACACAAGGGTACAACACATATCACAAAATACTTTAGCAAAAAAACAGTTGTAAGTAGCACAATAAACAGTGGGCTCCAGGAGGAGACCAAACCATGTACTGAAATAGTGGCATAAGAACCACGACTGGTGTAGAGACAGTGTCTAGAACACGTAGAATCGCTGGGACCCCAAGGAACCACCCAAGGTGAGTAAAAATTCTATGGGGAAGTCACAGATACAGTTTTAAAGTTTATGGACACTTCTCATTGGACTTCAAGGAAATCTGTTGGAACGTAGGACATTGGAGAGTCACCCCTCCCCGTGGATACCGTAGTACCCGAGTTACCTAACCTAGAGGTGCTGGGTGCATAGGTCTGAAGTGGTATCGGAAACTGCTGTCGTTTTCAACGGAGAGCTTCAAGGAAAAGCTGCTGCCAGGAAGGAAGAAAGTTTCCGTAGGAATCCAATGGTGGACTCGTGATGGAAGGAACCTGAAAGCAGGTGGGACAGAGTCTGGGTAACTTCAGGGTGACCAGGGGCTCGGTAGACGAATGCCCATCGATGTCGGGTGCTTCAGGTGCGAAGAAGGGATGCTTGACTCTGCAGTCACGAGGTCCAGGAAATGTCGAACACAACCAGGAATTGGATGTGAGCTGTCCCACAAAGGATGTTGAGTGCTGAGGGGTCAGTGTCCGGCGGGAGCACCAACAAGCCTTGGCAACAGCAACCCACGCAGGAAGGTAAAGAAGGTTACGGTGTAGACCAGCAAAGTCCAGGTGACTCTCCAAGCAATGGGGCGTCAGGCATGTCTGGAGCAACCAGGACAGCCCAACAGAATTCAAGATGACCCTCAAGAGGACCCACAGGCCGGATGACCAGGAGTCACAAGGGGACCTCGAACAAGATCACAAAATGCAAGCCCACAAGCACTTGGTGTGAGGTGGCTGTAGTTCTTTGGTGAAAATACTGCTCAGGGTCAGGACTATACCTAGTCCAATGCACAAGCTTGGGAATTGGCAAAAATCATGTGCACTTGCAAAAGTATGTGGTGCAAAGGGGTTTGGGTTATGCGGTCCCCACAAGAAATATTGGCCTCAAACTCAGTTTGCTGGAGCCTTTGGAGTCTGCAGGAGCTCAGGATCAGCAGACCGGTCATTTGCTTTACAGTGTCTGCAAATGCAGGGGAGTGACTCCTTCACCCCAAGGGAGATTCTTCAGTTGTCCTTAATGCTCCACAGGTCCTGCAGAGAGCCTGTATGGTGCAATGGCACAGACAATGCTTTTGATGGATAGGGGATGAAGTCAGGCACAGTCGAAGTCCAGAGTGTCCAGACGGTCGAAAATCTGCGGTTTCTTGATTCAGAATCTTGTCCACATCAAATCTAAGGTCTGACAGTCACGTAAGCCCTTATGTACCCACGGGAGAGGGTTGGACATATTCAGGGCACCCTCCTAGGGGAGTGTCAGGACAGAGAGGAGGTTACTCCCATGTCCTTAGTCCAGTTTTGTGCCAGAGCAGGATCCAACGGCTCCCAGAACTGGTTTGACCTAGACTGTGCACAGGGACACCAAGTGTGCCCCAGATGCAGACTTCCAGGCACTTTGGAAGTGCACCACCCAGCCCCAAATCACTAAATCCTGTCTAGGAGGTGGTCACACCTCCCTGTGACAGGATGCCTATTGTGCTGCCTTCCTCTGCTCGAGCTTGGCTCACTAGCAGAAGGGCAGAAATGTGTCTTTGGTCGGCAGCATCCATTTTGTGCTATCTGGGCCGAGAAGGCTGGCACCGGAAAGACCAGCGACCTCACGAAGCTTGCTTCAGAACAGTGGAATCATACCTCCCACACCGGTTACCAGTATGGAGGCATGATTCCAAGGTGTTTTATACCAAACACGACATGTTTTGTTTCAGCCATTTTCGATATAGCATTTACTATGAGCTTATAATGCACCTCTACCTATATGTTTGGCTGAGTCACAGACAACCCGGGAGATTGGTCTCCAAAGGCTGCAGAGGGGCTCTGCTCATGCAGGGGTACCCTCTCACATAAAACCCAGCCCCCTGCCTTTAGGATTGTTAAGTCCTGCTATAGGGGTGACTTATAAGTTTTAAGTGTAGTGACCTATAGATATAGTGCACCTATATCTAAAGTAAGTGGTGCAAGCATCAGCTTACTCAGGCTGCAATGGCAGACCTGTAGCTCCATTTTGCTTGGCCTCTTCTGGGTGGCATAATACATGCTTCAGCCTAGGGGAGGCCTCTGGGGTACCTATGCCCTAAGCACATGGTATATGATGTCCACTATTCTAGTGGGCACCTTGCACCAGTCTAAACGACCCTATTGATGGTGGTTGTAAAGTCAACCTTATAGACAAGCTATCCTAGTGGTAGCATGGACCAGCAGTCTTAGGCTAAACTCCAAAGAGCATGTGAAGCTGTTTGTTTTACCAATTATAATCCCTTGAATACCAAATGAAAGGACACCACACAAGGTATATATCAAATATATATGTATTTATTTCTAACACAACCCCTCTGAACTCTGTATGAGGTCAGAGATCGAAGTACATCACAAGTTACTTAAATAGCATATGTTAAGTTGCTCAAATACAATTTTGCCCTTGGGGCCTCACAAACCATATACTAAGTAAGTGGTATAAGAACTACTTCTGTAATAGTGAATAGGCCTAGGGCCTAGGGAATCGCTGGGGCTACACCAGACAACCAAAGGTTAGGAAGTAGGAGACCCACGGGAGACGCGTGCAGTGTCTAAACACAGTCGCGCATTACCATTGACTTAGAATGGAGAACGTAAAAGTTACAAAGTTATAGATTTAGGGCACTTCCGGATGGACTACGACAAAACCACTTTAGACAAGGACACTTGGATAGTCAATATCCATGGGAGCACTGGAGTACTCGAGTTACCGCACCCAGGGAAGCCGGGTGCATAGGTGTCTTTTGGTGTCGGGTTTCATCGATGTTTCCTATGGAGATCTGTGAAGAAGTGCTGCAGGCGACCAGGGGAAAAGTGTCCGGGTGGATCCAAGGGTGGATCGAGGAACTGAAGAACCTGAAAGCAGAGCGGGCAGAGTCTGGGCCACTAGCCAGTGACCAGGATGGAACCAGGAAGGAACCAGGCGATGTTGAGGAGATTCCAGGTGAAGAGGTGAAGCTTGTCTTTGCAGCTACGAGGACCAGGAGGCGTCGACGATGACCAGAAGCTGGATTCAAGCTGTTCCATTAAGGATCTAGATGACTGCGGTGTCGGTATCAAGATTGGACCCAACAAGCCTTGGCAACCGCAACCCATGCAGGAATTGAAGATTGGCTTCGAGTCGGACTAGCAAGGTCTGGGGAGCTTCTCCTTTGGAGGGAAACTGGAGCAATCTTGGAAAAACCAGGCCAGCAGTGTATATTCAAAAAGAAGTCTTCAGAGGGCTAACTAGCCAGCGGTCTAGGAACCGGGAAGATACGTTGAGCTGAAATGCAGGAGCAGGCCCCATGCGGCACTCGTGGAGTGTGGAGGGCTTTGCTTTGGTGCAAATGGCGCTTGGGTCTGGGGATTCTCATACCCCAATGCACAACTGCAAGGGTACCTCGGGAGTTGAGCAGTTAGCAAAATGCAGGACATCCAGGGTGTCCGATCCCACGTCTCTCCTGCCCGCCACGGATCTCAGCTTTACTGTGGATATGTATCGGAGTCAGAGAAGTCTGGAAGTCCAGTTCCTGAGTCTCTGAGTCTTCGTGTTCTGGCAGGAGCGTCAACAAAGCAAACCGGCAAGTTACTGGTGGTGCCTGGTTGCACAGGGTGGTCACTCCTTGACCACAAGGGAGATGTCTTTAGTCTTCTAGTCGATATAGAACGTCAAAGCTCCAAGAGTTTCGTATCAGAGTTTGATTCCAGGATAATCTAAAGTCTGAAGACACAGCTCCTATCTTTATACTGATTTTAGGGGCTGGATTACCTGCTAGGTCCCTCCTATGGGTGGACCTGGGAAGGGGGTGGTTACACCCCTTTCCCTTTGTCCAGTTTTGTGCCAGAACAGGGCTGGAGTGCCCCAGCAACTGGTTTGAACCGGGCTATGTATGGAGCACCTTGTGTGCCCCAGGCAGTGTCTGGAAAAACATCTTTCTATTCGACCCACCCTGCCCCAATACACTACAGGCTGTCTGGGGAGGTGCTAGCACCTCCCTCGACAGGAAACCTATTGTCCAGTTCTCCCTTGCCGGAGTTTCCCCCAGCAGCAGGAGGTCAGACTCGTGTCTGTGGCAGCAGCAGCCATTTTGTGATGCTGAGGCTCTGTTTAACTTTAATCGGGTAAAGCAGTAACTACATGTCTTTTCCCTCTAGAAGAGTGGAATGCTACCACCGCCGCCGGAACTGCTGGGGGGGGGGGTAGTATTCCAAAGTGTTTGACACATTACACAACATATTTTGATAAAGTCAAACCAAAGTTAGCAATAACCGCGAGGATTATAATGCACTTAAGAGTATATGGTATGGCTATATCATAGAACAGCTATAAGGAGATGGTTTCGAAAGCTGCAGAGGGGCTCAGCTCATGCTAGGGCACCCTCTCACATAAAACCAAGCACTCTGCCTCCAGGATTGTTAAGGCCTGCAATAGGAGTGACTTATAGGTTACCATGTGTCTATATATAAGGTAGATATAGATATACTATATCTAAGTAAGGGGTGATTACACCACCTTATCCAAGCTGAGATATCAGCCTGTGTTGTCAGTTTGGATGGCCAGCCAGGGGTGGCATAATACATTCTGCAGACCCTGGTAGGCCTTGGATGCACCTTTGCCCTGGGTACCTATGGTACACTATACAGGGGCTCACAAAGGTGACCCAATACCCAATCAGGTATGTACCTAAAGTACATGGTATCAATTTAGAGAGAGAACAGCTGGCCTGTGGGTCTGATTAGCAGGCCCACAGCCCCACTAAAGTCGATAAACCAGAGAACCACAGCAAAAAGTGGGAGTGACCATAGGAAGCAGACCCTACTCTCCTAAACAATCCCCCCAAACGTAGGGACATTAAACTAACCTTGACCAGTTGAGCCTTCATGTTCTAAGTGGAAATATCTGGAGAGTCCGTCTGCATTGGCATGGTCAGTCCCAGGTCTATGTTCCACTGTAAAGTCCATCCCCTGTAGGGAAATGGACCACCTAAGCAGTTTGGGATTTTCACCCTTCATCTGATTTAGCACCAAGAGGGGCTTTTGGGCTGTCTGAATCTTGAAGTGAGTACCAAACAAGTATGGCCTCAGCTTCTTAAGGGCCCAAACCACAGCAAAGGCCTCCCTCTCAATGGCTGACCAACCTTTCTCTCTAGGGGTCAGCCTTCTACTAATAAAAGCTATTGGCTGGTCTTGACCATCTTTATTCAGTTGTGAAAGAACAGCACCCACACCCAATTCAGAAGCATTTGTTTGAACAATGAATTCCTTGGAGTAATCTGGACTTTGCAGAATAGGTGCAGTGCACATGGCCTGCTTCAGGTCATCAAATGCCTTCTGACAGCTTACTGTCCACTGAAATTTCTTTGCATTTTCTTTGAGGTTAAGTCATTACGAGGAGTCAGAATGGACCCATAGTTCTTAACAAACTTCCTGTAGTACCCAGACAGATCCAAGAAAGCTTTAACCTGTATCTGGGTGGTGGGAGGAGTCCAGTCCTTTATGGTCTGGATCTTGCTCTGCAATGGTTGAACCTGACCTCCACCCTCAAGGTGGCCCAGGTACACAACCTTACTCTGCCCTATCAGGCACTTGGTAGCCTTGATAGTTAGGCCTGCCTTATGCAGGGCCTCCAAAACATTATTCAGGTGGATCAGGTGATCTTCCCAAGTGGAGCTAAAGACATCAATTTCATTAAGCTAAGCTACACAGTAGTCATCCAGACCTGAGAGGACTTGGTTCACCAACTTTTGGAATGTGGCAGGTGCATTCTTCAGACCAAAGGGCATTACCACAAACTGATAATGACCTCCTGGGGTTGAAAATGCTGTTTTGGCATCATCAGCTAGTCTGACCTGCCAGTAGCCAGATGTCAAGTCAAATGTACTCAAAAACTTGGCAGAAGCCAATCTGTCAATGAGCTCATCTGCTCTTGGTATTGGGTGGGTATCTGTCCTAGTGACAGCACTGAGGCCTCTGTAATCCACCCAAAACCTCATCTCTCTCTTACCACCTTGGGTGTGAGGTTGAGGCACTAGGACTGCAGCACTGGCCCAAGGGCTCTCTGAGGGCTCAATGACTCCCAACTCCAACATATTTTGGACCTCTGTCCTGATACAGTACCTGACATGATCAGGTTGCCTGTATATTTTACTCTTCACAGGCAGACTGTCACCAGTGTCCAACTCATGGATGCACCAACTAGTCTGACTTGGAGTCAGAGAAACATATGTCTGTAGGACTGCAGAACTTGTCTGCAGTCCTGCTGCTGTTTGTCAGTGAGGCTGCCTGCCAAGGCGACACCATCAAATGAACCATCATCAGGGTTCTGAGAAAGCAGGTCTGGGTAAGGGTCACTCTCCTCCTCCTGTCCCTCATCTATAGCCATGAGCAAGCCCATGTCTGCCCTGTCAACATATGGTTTCAATCTGTTGACATGAAGCACCCGGTGGGGGCTCCTGGGAGTTCCAAGATCAACCAAATAGGTTACCTCTCCCTTCTGCTCAACAATAGTGTGGGGTCCAGACCATTTGTCCTGGAGTGCTGCTGGGGCCACTGGTTCCAACACCCACACTTTCTGCCCTGGCTGGTAAACAGTCAGCACAGCCTTTTCGTCATGCCAGTCTTTTTGGAGTCCCTGGCTAGCCTCAAGGTTTTTGGATGCCTTCTTCATATACTCAGCCATCCTGGAGCGGAGACCAAGTACATACTCCACAATGTCTTGCTTTGGAGCTTTGAGAGGTAACTCCCATCCTTCCTTCACCAGACAAAGGGGTCTTCTTACAGGGTGCCCAAACAGAAGTTCAAAAGGGCTGTAGCCAACCCCCTTCTGTGGGACCTCTTTGTAAGCAAACACAAGGCAGGGCAGAAGGATGTCCCATCTTCGCCTAAGCTTTTCAGGTAAACCCTTGATCATGCCCTTTAAGGTCTTGTTGAATCTCTCCACCAGACCATTGCACTGTGGATGGTAGGGTGTGGTGAACTTGTAGTTCACTCCACACTCTTTCCACATAGCAGTCAAATACCCAGACATAAAGTTTGCACCTCTGTCTGAGACAACCTCCTTCGGAAAACACACTCTTGAGAAAACTCCCAGGAGGGCTCTTGCCACAACAGGTGCTGTTGTGGTCCTTATGGGAATAGCTTCTGGTATCTGGTGGCATGAGCCACTACCACCAAAATAAACCAGTGCCCAGATGCTGTTTGGGGATCCATTGGTCCAACAATGTCTATCCCAACTCTCTCAAAGGGAACCCCCACCACAGGTAGTGGTATTAGGGGGGCCTTTGTGGTGCCACCTGATTTGCCACTGTCTTGGCAGGTGATGTAGGAGCGACAAAACTCCTTGGTATCTTCTGACATGTGGGGCCAGTGAAAGTGAGGGACAAGCCTGTCCCAAGTCTTGTTCTGGCCAAGATGTCCTGCTAGGGGAATATCATGGGCTAAGGTGAGAAGGAAGCCCCTAAATGCCAAAGGTATGACCAACCTCCTGGAATCACCTGGCTTGGAGTCTCTAGCCTCTGAATACAGGAGCCCTTCATCCCAATACATTCTATTGGTACCTGTAGCATTCCCAGCAGCCTCAGCAGCAGCTTGCAGTCTGAGGGATTCATGAAGAGAAGGGCAGTCCAACTGCGCCTGGCTCAGATCTGCCCTTGAAGGTCCCCCTGTCCCAAGAAACTCAACCTGATCACGCTCAAGCTCTTCTAGGAGAATTCCTTCTTGGGTCTCACAACCAGCTTCCTTGGAAGGCTGATCCCCATCCTGAGGCAAGGGGGAAGGCACTGCCTTAACCCTACTGCTTCTCCTCCTGGTAGGTAACTGGTCCATATTTGCAGGATCCAGGGCCTGTTCAGTGTTGCACTTTTTGGCCTGTGACCTGGTCACAGCAAGGACATGTGCTGATATACCTAACATCTCTGCATGAGTCCTATACTCAACTCCAGCCCAGACAGAAGATTCTAGGTCATTGCCAAACAAACATACTACAGGGAGATCTGAACTAACAACAACTCTTTTGAGGCCAGTTACCGGACCCAAGGAGAAATTAATAATTGCCATACTATGGGTGGTAGTGACATTGCTTGCATTGGTCACTAGGTAATTGTCACCTAGTATTATCTGTCCAGGGTTCACAAAGTTGGGTGGCACCATAGTGACATTTGCACATGTGTCCCTGTAGGTCTGAACCACTTTATTATTATTTTAAAGGTGTCTGTCTGAACTTGCCCAAGTTACTGGGGCTCACAGTAGAGGACATAGCCATGTCCACATCACAGACAAGAACAGCTTGAGTTGGTATTCTGACTAGGCCATAATCCACCTCAGTTCCCAGGGTCAACCCTACTACACCCTTTTGTTGAGAACCACCACTATTAACTGTACTAGGGGGAACAGTTGCCTTAGGGGCAATGGGGGCTGGAGCTGTCTCCTTTTTGGTGCAATCACTGGTCCAGTGAGTATTAGTTTTACAAATATTACACCATGGTTTATTTGGACCTTCTTTCTTTTTATATTGTTGGGGACCCCCACCAGTAGAAGCTTTTTGGGGACCTTATGAAGACTTCTGGTATTTTGCTTTCTCCCCACCCTTTGGTCTTGCTTCTTCTGATCACTACCTTAGTTCTGTACCTTATGCTTCACCCTGGTTCTGACCCATTTGTCTGCCTTCTTACCCAATTCTTGGGGAGGTCAAATCAGAGTCAATCAGGTGTTGATGCAATAACTGGTTCTGACAATTATTAAGAATCTGTTCTCTCATAATCAAGTTATACAATCCTGTATAGTCGTTGACCTTATTGCCCAGTAACCAGCCTTCCAGAGCCTTAGTGGCACAATCTACAAAGTCAGTCCAGTCCTGAGTCTGTGTCTTCTGGGTATCTCTGAACAGCAACCTGTACTGCTCAGTGGTTAAGCCAAACCCATCTATTAGAGTACTTTTCAGGACAGCGTTGTTGTCAGCATTCTGTTCATTAACTGTTAGGAGCTTATCTCTACCTTTGTCTGCAAAGGAG
Organism: Lissotriton helveticus; assembly: GCF_964261635.1. Classification (NCBI taxonomy): domain Eukaryota; kingdom Metazoa; phylum Chordata; class Amphibia; order Caudata; family Salamandridae; genus Lissotriton; species Lissotriton helveticus. Next base: position 1,506,568,067 of record NC_136057.1, read on the forward strand.
CGCCATACAATTGCTGCCCACTGACTCTGGGGTACCTGTTGTACTTTGCAGGCCCTCTCCAAAGCAGTAATCCACTTGTGAATGTCATCCCCTACCTGATAGGGGGACACAATTGTACTCAGGTTTCTATGGTCATGAGACCTTTCCTTATCTTTAGGAATTATGCTGCCACCAGTGGACTCTAGTCCACACAATTTTCTTTCTCAAGAGCCTGGGTCTCTATTGCAAGGGCAATTTCTTGCCTCTTGATTCTAAGTTTGGATTCCCTAATCCTAGCCTTATGCTCTCTTCTCTCAGGGAAAGTCATTCTCCCTAGAGCTGAGACATGGGACTCTATTGAGTCAGCAGAATGGTTGGAATCACTGGAAAGTGATCTTCTCCTTCTGTGCCCATTGTTAGGCCTACCTGGGGGCCTGGTTTGGATTCTTACATTCTCAGTCCCAAGTAGTCCTAGGTTAACCTGGTTCAGTTCTCTGACTTGCACCTGGTTATCATCCGCTACAGCATCAGGATCTCCCTGGTTGTTACTAGTGGGATCATCTGCTGCGGGATGGTCCTCCTCTGTACTACCTGATGGACCTGGGTTAGATGCCTTTTCTTCATCATACTCCACTAATATATCTATCAGGTGCTTAGAGGTGGAGCTTTGTCCTTGTCTCCATTTTCTGACTGTACATAAACTTCTCAACTCATGAAAAGTAAATGTGTCATACTTAGAAGGTACCCTGGGAGGGTCAACTTCTGTGGGGAGAGGCAAACTACGCTCTCCTCCTAAGGACATTTTCTAGTTAGGTGTGGTGTGTGCACCTACCTACACTAAATGTTATCTACTAGAACCTCTCTAGAGTTGTAGTCAGAGTGTGCTAAGCCCTTTGCTCTACAACAACTAAGTTCAGTAGAACTTAAGTATTATAAGACTTGATTTATATGTACCTACTGGTACCTTAATGTGATCTTTCAAATGATATTACAAGATTATATGGTAAAACAAATTCAAGCTCTTATTCCATCCGCTGCACACCAATGTGAGAAGTTAGCCTGGTATATGATGTCCACTATTCTAGTGGGCACATTGCACCAGTCTAAACGACCCTGATTGATGGTGGTTGTAAAGTCAACCTTATAGACAAGCTATCCTAGTGGTAGCATGGACCAGCAGTCTTAGGCTAAACTCCAAAGAGCATGTCAAGCTGTTTGTTTTACCAATTATAATCCCTTGAATACCAAATGAAAGGACACCACACAAGATATATATCAAATATATATGTATTTAATTCTAGCACAACCCCTCCGAACTCTTTATGAGGTCAGAGATCGAAGTACATCACAAGTTAATTAAATAGCATACGTTACGTTGCACAAATACAGTTTTGCCCTTGGGGCCTCACAAACCATATACTAAGTAAGTGGTATAAGAACCACTTCAGAAATAGTGAATAGGCCTAGGGCCTAGGGAATTGCTGAGGCTACCCTAGACAACCAAAGGTTAGGAAGTAGGAGACCCACGGGAGACGCGTGCAGTGTCCAAAGACAGTCGCGAGTTACCATTGACTTAGAATGGAGAACGTAAAAGTTAGAAAGTTATAGATTTAGGGCACTTCTGGATGGACTGCGACAAAACCACTTTAGACTAGGACTCTTGGATAGTCAATACCCACGGGAGCACTGGAGTACCCGAGTTACCTCACCCAGGGAATCCGGGTGCATAGGGGTCTTTTGGTGTCGGGTTTCGTCGATGTTTCCTATGGAGATCTGCGAAGAAGTGCTACAGGAGACCAGGGGAAAAGGGTCCAGGTGGATCCAAGGGTCGTTCGAGGAACTGAAGAGCCTGAAAGCAGAGAAGACAGAGTCTGGGTCACTAGCCAGTGGCCAGGAATGAACCTGGAAGGAACCAGGCAATGTCGAGGAGATTCCAGGTGAAGAGGTGAAGCTTGTCTCTGCAGCCACAAGGACCAGGAGGCGTCGACGATGACCAGGGGCTGGATTTGAGCTGTCCCATAAAGGATGTAGTTGACTGCAGCATCGGTATCCGGATTGGACCCAACAAGCCTTGGCAACCGCAACCCACGCAGGAAGTGAAGATTGGCTTCGAGTCAGACCAGCAAGGTCTGGGGAGCTTCTCCTTTGGAGGGAAGCTTTAGCTAGCCTGGAGCAACCAGGCCAGTAGTGTAAATTTAAAAATAAGTTTTCAGAGGGCTAACTAGCCAGCGGGCTAGTAACCAGGAAGATGCGTCGAGCTGAAATGCTGGAGCAGGCCCCACACGGCACTCGTGGAGTGTGGAGGGCTGAGCTTTGAGGCAAATGGCGCTCGGGTCTGGGGCTTCTCATACCCCAATGCACAACTGCAAGGGTACCTCGGGAGTCGAGCAGTTAGCAAAATGCAGGACATCCAGGGTGTCTGGTCCCACGTCTCTCGTGTGTCCGCCACGGGTCTCAGCTTTGCCATGGATATGGATCGGAGTCAGAGAAGTCTGGAAGTACAGTTCCTGAGTCACTGAGTCTTCGGGTTCTGGCAGGAGCATCGACAAAGCAAACTGGTGGTGCCTTTTTGCACAGGGTGGTCACTCCTTGACCACAAGGGAGATGTCTTCAGTCTTCTAGTCGATATAGAACGTCGAAGGTCCAAGAGTTTCATATCAGAGTTTCATTCTAGGATAATCTAAAGTCTGTAGACACAGCTCCTATCTTTATACTGATTTTAGGGGCTGGATTACCTGCTAGGTCCCTCCTGAGATACACATTCCATAAGGATATCCGACACCCATTTAAAATATTAATAATTTTTATATTAATTTAGAAACCAAGATCTATGAAATTAGTTAAGTACTTTTCGAGTTAGCGATTTGCATAAACACTGAAACTACAACTGTCAAATTTGAGGCATGAGTCTCGAACGCGGTAATTTTATCCTAGGGAGAAACATACACTTTCCATTTTGCATACTTAGCGCGAAAGTAAACTACACTTCCCAGCATCACTCGCGCATTAGGAGGTGCTTTCAAAAGGGTCATCGGTGCAGACGCGGAAGCAGCTGAATGATCAACAGCGCATTCCGTGGACTGAGTAGTACGCCGCGACTAGCCTCTGAAGGTAGGAAATCGGGCTAGAATAGCCAAAGAAGCATTTTTTTTTTTTCATTTCATCTTTATTTTGGCACAACCAGGCCAAAAAAGATTTACAAAACAACAATACATTTTTAAAACACATGTCATAAGCCAGTTTTGATACAAGATGAACAATTATGGTTAAAAAATACGGTACTAGTAATGTATAGACATTTTGATTAAGATTGCACGGCATTTCTATCCATTGAATAGACAATTCTACGGGGAGCTGAAGATTAAAAGTCATATAAATACAATAAGATAGACCTGACTATCAGTTTTCCTATAGCCATACAAAATGAGAACATTTAAAATTGTATTATAAACAAGTCGGGTACAGTTTGGATTAGGTCATTTGGACAGTTTCATCATAAATGTAAGCCTTTCTTCCTGCGTTCGAAGTAAATAGAAAGCAAAAATCTACTGACACTGAATACTATTGTCCTAGTCGTATCAGTTTTAATGATTCTCAGTGCCTCCTTACATGATCTTATACCCAAAAGAATGCACAGGGGTTTGATCCACTTTCTTCTCGCCTTCACATAGACCAAACAGAAGAAAGGGATATGCTGGTCATTCTCCTTATGATTTCGCTGGCACATAGAACAGATTTCGCTAGTTCTTTGATCATCTCCGGCACTCCGGGACCAGCTTGCCAAAGTTGAATTGGTCACAAGATTGCCATACCTTAGTTTCATAAATTGTGTTTTAGCTAAGGGGGCTCGACTTCATCAAGGAAGCTCTCAAAGCTAGTCTCATCCTTAAAGGTCAAGAAGTTGTTTGTTAACGTACCACCTCTAGTTTCGCTGGTCATCGTACTTTGAACGAAACTCTAAAAAGCGAGCTTCACCAGATTTTTTGAGTTATGTGGTAAGGATTCCGGGTTAACCCAGAACTGCGGCAGGCCTATTTTAGTGAACCATAGTCGAACGTGTCTTAGCCATATGTTGGATTTTAGTACATCTAGGTGCATTACTTCTTTTAGCCCATTCATATAGTCCAGTAATTCTGGTGTTAGCCAAAGTCTCACCCAAAACATTAGGGGTCGTAGAATGGTGTAATGATCTGTTCTTTTAACATTTAAGTCCAACAGTAGTGGTATTAAGGGAGTGCCTTTGGGAGCCCTTACAATACTTCTCAAGAATGTATTCTCACTAATTGAGAAAGCGTTCTTGGTCATGGGCTCCCAGATTTCCGCGCCATACAATGCTGCGGATTGGACCTTGAACTTAAATATCTCTAGCGCTGGTGAGACAGCTTTACAGGTACTTGCACCATGCTTTTTTAGGATTGGTACAGTGTTTTGTGTGAATATTAGCTTGCTCTTCTCTATTTGGGGCTTCCACATGAATTTAGAATCAATGCAAACCCTCAGATAGGAGAAGCTTTGGACCGATTCTAATTTCTGGCCATTTATTATTGGGCAACCTTTTTGCGATTTGTGGGGATTACAAGCCATACATTTGGTTTTCTTTGTGTTTATTTCCAATCCCTTTTGGTTACAGTAGCCATAGAACGAGTGGAGAAGTGCCTGTACTCCTCTATTAGTTTGGGAAATTAGGATGGTGTCCGCGAATAATAACGCAGATACCCTCTCCACGTTCAGTTTGGGGGAATCATTATTGCAGCCAGCCAGGTGGATAGGAATGTCGTTCACGAACAGTGAAAATAAGGTAGGGGCCAGCACGCAGCCCTGACGGACCCCGCACTCTATTGGTATGTTCTGGGATAGTTCCCCATTTGGGCCCCATCTCACTTTCGCAAAGTTTTTTGCATGCAACTCGATTATTTGATGCAACAAACAAATAGGTAACCCCATCTTATAAAGGGACTTCCATAAAAGATCTCGTGGCACAAGGTCGAACGCAGCTCTAAGATCTACAAAGGCGACGTGGAGATGTCCTTTTTTAATGTGGACATACTTCCAGTAAAGGCAGCAAAGTCTGAAGACTTGATCTACAGTGCTCACTTTGTTCCTGAAGCATGCTTGGAACTTGGTGAGAACCGAATTATCTTCTATCCACAAATTTACCCGAGCTAAAATTTGCCTAGAATAGATTTTTTGGAGAATGTCCATTAGGCTGATTGGGCGATAGTTTGAGGGGTCTAACCTATCGCCCTTTTTAAATATTAAAACAATTTCTGCTCCCCGCCAACCTTCTGGGAAGTCAATACCAGATGCCAGTACATTACACAAATAATTGATGTATGGTGCCCAAACATTTAAGTCTTGTTTATAGAGGTCACCAGGGACTTTGTCTAATCCAGGTGCTTTGCCATATTTTACGGTACAAAAGGGGGTGGTGATGGACGGAGCATCTGAACCAATCAAACACTGACACCCAGTCAAAAGATCTGGGTTTGACCCATCACCGTTCTTTAGCCCACTCTGCCACCCCAGTTCAGACATGGCTATATGCAAATCAGTCTGACCCTGTGCCTCATGGGAACAGTCCAGCCCGAACTGCCAAGCTATGCCTTCCCTGCACCGGAAACAAGCTTCGGAGGACCGATTTCTGGCATTACAGCCGTCTTCAGCCCGGCTTGCTTGAATCCAGTGGCAAAGTGAGCAAGGGACTCACGTCTGAGCATACCCTGCCACACCTATGGCGGCCAAAGCGGTACAAAAGGGGGTGGTGATGGACGGAGCATCTGAACCAATCAAACAGGCAAACATCCTTTACAACGAAACTTTTACAACGCAGTGCTATTACAACGCATTGCGCTGGGGGGCGCTCTAGGATAGGGAATAGGTTAATTTACTATCCAATAACCTTCCCTAGTGTCCACGGGGACTGGAGTTGGAATAGTAAATTAAACTATTCACTATCCAGCACCCCAAAGCGCTATGCGTTGTAACAGCATGCGTTGTAAAAACTGCGTTGTAACAGCATGCGTGGTAAAAGCATGCGTTGTAACGTCATACATCCAATCAAACACTCACACCCAGTCAAAAGATCTGGGTTTGACCCATCACCGTTCTTTAGCCCACTCTGCCACCCCAGTTCAGACATGGCTATATGCAAATCAGTCTGACCCTGTGCCTCATGGGAACAGTCCAGCCCGAACTGCCAAGCCATGCCTTCCCTGGACCGGAAACAAGCTTCTGAGGACCGTTTTCAGGCATTACAGCCTCTTTCAGCCCGGCTTGCCTGAATCCAGTGGCAAAGTGAGCAAGGGACTCACGTCTGAGCATACCCTGCCACACTTATGGCGGCCAAAAGTGGTACAATAGGGGGTGGTGATGGACGGAGCATCTGAACCAATCAAACACTCACACCCAGTCAAAAGATCTGGGTTTGACCCATCACCGTTCTTTAGCCCACTCTGCCACCCCAGTTCAGACATGGCTATATGCAAATCAGTCTGACCCTGTGCCTCATGGGAACAGTCCAGCCCAAACTGCCAAGCCATGCCTTCCCTGGACTGGAAAAAAGCTTCCGAGGACCGGTTTCTGGCATTACAGCCGTCTTCAGCCCGGCTTGCCTGAATCCAGAGGCAAAGTGAGCAAGGGACTCACGTCTGAGCATACCCTGCCACACTTATGGTGGACAAAAGCGGTAAAAAAGGGGGTGGTGATGGACGGATCTGGTTTGGACTAGGTGCAGAAACCCTCTGCCTTCAGAGACAAAGGATTTGTGTGTATAAAAAAGGGGACCCAGACCTCCGAACTTCTGCCAGTGCACAACTTCTTCCTTTGTCAGTGTGGGCCAGGGTCATCAGAAGCACCACAAGAGGTGGAGCCAGCATTGTGGAATGCAGGCACAGCCCCATTCAGGCCCAGGCGCTACTCCTCCCACCACTCCCAATGCAGATAGGTCTATTCAGCCTAGTGCTGACCCACCCTGCCTCCTTGAGCCACCCCAGTCCCTGTCACTCACACCCAGACATGTAATACACAACCTAACAGAGGCAGGCTGGATGGTTAGGCAGGAAAACAACTACTTTCTAAAAGTGGTATTTTCAAACACAGATTGTTAAAACCAACTTCACTAAAAGATGTATTTTATCATTCTGAGTTCAGGCATACTAAATTAGTTTTTTTTACATTGATTCCTGGGTCAGTTAGGGTTTTAAGATGTTATAATCAAACTGCCCATTCTGGCCTATGGGGACAGGTAGCCTTGCATAGTGAAAAACTAAATTGGCTGTAATTCACTATCAGGACATGCCACACACACCAGGGCATGTCCTACCTATAAAAAAAGGTAATCAACACAGCACAAACATTTTCATACTAACACAACCTCACGGAGTTCAATCTGCAATGCCTGTGACTTCAAGGGGACCAGGACGACTCCTGCACTGACCTCCGGAGCCGACACCGACAACGATGCTTCTTTGGAGCTTACTGCAAAGTCCGCAACACCCTACAGTTCCAAGGTATTGTTTGCGGGAATTCCCAACAGCATACCTGGCCCACAATGTTGCGGCCGGCCTGAACTGTTGGATTTGTTTGTTCACGATGCCGTGATAGCCCTGTATGGAGCTATCAACTTCAAGGAACTGTACTTTAAGGTTATTCTTGCAGAAATAGAATTTGAATTACAGTATGTTGGACTTTTCTCGTTTTTGTCTTGTTTTACATAGATAAATATTGGCTATTTTTCTAAAACTGTTGTGGTGTCCTTTTGTAGTGTTTTCACTGTGTTACTGTGTGTTACCTGCAAATGCTTCACACATTGCCTCTGAGATTAGCCTGACTGCTTATGGCAAGGTACCAAGGGGGTGAGCAGGGGTTATTTTAGATGTGTAATCCCCTTACCCTCACTAGAAGGAAGGGTCGCTACTTAGACAAAGTGCATACCTCTGCCAACTAGAGACACCCATTTCTAACTGATGCGCTCAGAAATTATTCATGCTGTAGGAAGTTCTTGTAGGAAGAGATTGTAAGCCATGCTATAAGACAAAGTAAGCGAGAATTCAAAAGTAACATACAAATATGTTCCACACACAATACCATGCTCTAAATGTACTTAACATTTAATATTTACAATACATGTACCATAAATAAGTATAGTAATATATATTTTCAATATTAGAAGTAGTGTTACCACAAATATTCTCTGTGACCCTCTACCATAACTCATAAATGGAGTATTGTTTTGATCTACAATAAACATTTTATAGATGTTGCATTTAGTACATTAGTACATTAGTATAACATGCCTTTGCAAGATATCTGTACAGATTCCCACATATCATTCCAGTCCCCCTCCTACCACAAAAACAAACATTTTTAAACAGCATTGGTAATTATCTTTACAGGATTATCAGCAGAACACAGCCAGCTCAGACACACAATTGAGAAGATGCCCCGACTTTCAAAGGGCCCAATTTGCTCATGCCATAACATTTCTCTGATTGCTCTAAAAGCAGTTATAAACAAGCATTTGCAATGCAATAGGTCTTGCATTATTAAAATTTGAGCTATTGACATTGCTAATAATAAAGCAACACCAATAGCTCAAACATTCAGTAATGCGTGACCTATTGCATTGCAAATGCTTGTTTGTAAAGGCCAATCCCCCGAGTGTCCCAGTTACTGGGGTTATTAGACTCACTCCACAGTACATGGGCGCAGCAACAAAGTAAACAGATCGGATGACACCAACAGGGTCAACAAAACACCAACCGGTCCAAGAAAGGGCAAACTGAGAGCGCAGGAATCTGCGTAGCATTCTTATGTAAACTTCCGTCTCCTTCAGTGGACAGACGGAATTCAGTGACCACAGACTAGAAAGAAAGAGGTAAAACACAACTTTTATTTTTATTTAGTAAGTTAATGAGTTTGCTGCGGAAACCAGCCCGTATGCAGCCTGCAATGGTTAACCTAAAAAAGCCAGTAATACCAACTCGACTTGTCATGCTCCCGAAATGTATAAAACTAGTACAAATGAGTAGGATAATAAGAGCGCTGGTTATCCAAGCACGACAGATAAAAACCGTGTGAAATGCATGCGCTATTCAGATGATCAGAATCCGTATTCGACCCGTCACCCACATACCATTACACAAAAAAAGCCAGAACGACTGGCTTTGTCAATTCCTGTCTAATGCCTGCCGTTTCCACTTCCTTGGAACACCGCCCTATTTCCCAACAGAGGATTACCCCATTTTGCTTTTGCAGGCAGCTCTTTGAAGTGCGGCGGCGTCCACGGCTATGTTAGATCACGGCTGTGTCGATGGTCTTGCGACAGGAATTCCACTGTAGTAGGAACTTGTCTAAGACACCGCGAGCTGCGAGCACGTGAACCAACATGAATTGTTGACGGACAGAGAACCAACCCAGAGTGATTCTCAGGCGGAGAAAGGCCGGGTTTAATGACGTCCATGTAAAGCAATGCGTAGAATGATGAGAGCGATACAAAAGGGGATGAAGGACGGAGCGTTTGAGCAAATCAAACACTCACCCCCAGTCAACTGATCTGGGTTTAATCCATCACCATTCTTTAGCTCACTCCGCCACCCCAGTTCAGACATTGCCATATGCAAATCAGTCTGACCCTGTGCCTCACGGGAACAGTGCAGCCCGAACTGCCAAGCCATGGACCGGAAACAAGCATCCTGGTTTCGGATTCATAACCCTCATCAGCCAGGCTATCTTGAATCCAGTGGCAACGTGAGCAAGGGACTCACGTCTGAGCATACCCTGCCAACTTAGGGTGAACAAAGCGATACAAAAGGGGATGATGTACGGAGTGTTTGAGCAAATCAAACACTCCCCCCCTGTCAACTGATCTGGGTTTAATCCATCACCATTCATAATCCTCATCAGCCAGGCTATCTTGAATCCAGTGGCAAAGTGAGCAAGGGACTCACATCTGAGCATACCCTGCCAACTTAGGGCGAACAAAGCGATGCAAAAGGGTGTGATTCCTAGGTCCATTTTCAAACCCCGTCAGTCGGGAGTGTTAGGCTTTTGTTGCACACACAGTAAATAAATGAGACACACATTCCATAAGGATATCCGACACCCATTTAAAATATTAATAATTTTTATATTAATTTAGAAAACAAGATCTATGAAATTAGTTAAGTACTTTTCGAGTTAGCGATTTGCATAAACACTGAAACGACAACTGTCAAATTTGAGGCATGAGTCTCGAACGCGGTAATTTTATCCTATGGGAGAAAGATACACTTTCCATTTTGCATACTAAGCGCGAAAGTAAACTACACTTCCCAGCATCACTCGCGCATTAGGAGGTGCTTTCAAAAGGGTCATCGGTGCAGACGCGGAAGCAGCTGAATGATCAACAGCGCATTCCGTGGACTGAGTAGTACGCCGCGACTAGCCTCTGAAGGTAGGAAATCGGGCTAGAATAGCCAAAGAAGCATTTTTTTTTTCATTTCATCTTTATTTTGGCACAACCAGGCCAAAAAAGATTTACAAAACAACAATACATTTTTAAAACACATGTCATAAGCCAGTTTTGATACAAGATGAACAATTATGGTTAAAAAATACGGTACTAGTAATGTATAGACATTTTGATTAAGATTGCACGGCATTTCTATCCATTGAACAGACAATTCTACGGGGAGCTGAAGATTAAAAGTCATATAAATACAATAAGATAGACCTGACTATCAGTTTTCCTATAGCCATACAAAATTAGAACATTTAAAAATGTATTATAAACAAGCGGGTACAGTTTGGATTAGGTCATTTGGACAGTTTCATCATAAATTTAAGCCTTTCTTCCTGCGTTCGAAGTAAATAGAAAGCAAAAATCTACTGACACTGAATACTATTGTCCTAGTCGTATCAGTTTTAATGATTCTCAGTGCCTCCTTACATGATCTTATACCCAAAAGAATGCACAGGGGTTTGATCCACTTTCTTCTCGCCTTCACATAGGCCAAACAGAAGAAAAGGATATGCTGGTCATTCTCCTTATGATTTCGCTGGCACATAGAACAGATTTCGCTAGTTCTTTGATCATCTCCGGCACTCCGGGACCAGCTTGCCAAAGTTGAATTGGTCACAAGATTGCCATACCTTAGTTTCATAAATTGTGTTTTAGCTAAGGGGGCTCGACTTCATCAAGGAAGCTCTCAAAGCTAGTGTCATCCTTAAAGGTCAAGAAGTTGTTTGTTAACGTACCACCTCTACTTTCGCTGGTCATCGTACTTTGAACGAAACTCTAAAAAGCGAGCTTCACCAGATTTTTTGAGTTATGTGGTAAGGATTCCGGGTTAACCCAGAACTGCGGCAGGCCTATTTTAGTGAACCATAGTCGAACGTGTCTTAGCCATATGTTGGATTTTAGTACATCTAGGTGCATTACTTCTTTTAGCCCATTCATATAGTCCAGTAATTCTGGTGTTAGCCAAAGTCTCACCCAAAACATTAGGGGTCGTAGAATGGTGTAATGATCTGTTCTTTTAACATTTAAGTCCAACAGTAGTGGTATTAAGGGAGTGCCTTTGGGAGCCCTTACAATACTTCTCAAGAATGTATTCTCACTAATTGAGAAAGCGTTCTTGGTCATGGGCCCCCAGATTTCCGCGCCATACAATGCTGCGGATTGGACCTTGAACTTAAATATCTCTAGCGCTGGTGAGACAGCTTTACAGGTACTTGCACCATGCTTTTTTAGGATCGGTACAGTGTTTTGTGTGAATATTAGCTTGCTCTTCTCTATTTGGGGCTTCCACATGACTTTAGAATCAATGCAAACCCCCAGATAGGAGAAGCTTTGGACTGATTCTAATTTCTGACCATTTAATATTGGGCAACCTTTTTGCGATTTGTGGGGATTAAAAGCCATACATTTGGTTTTCTTTGTCTTTATTTCCAATCCCTTTTGGTTACAGTAGCCATAGAACGAGTGGAGAAGTGCCTGTACTCCTCTATTAGTTTGGGAAATTAGGATAGTATCCGCGAATAATAATGCAGATACCCTCTCCACGTTCAGTTTGGGGGTATCATTATTGCAGCCAGCCAGGTGGATAGGAATGTCGTTCACGAACAGTGAAAATAAGGTAGGGGCCAGCACGCAGCCCTGACGGACCCCGCGCTCTATTGGTATGTTCTGGGATAGTTCCCCATTTGGGCCCCATCTCACTTTCGCAAAGTTTTTTGCATGCAACTCGATTATTTGATGCAACAAACAACTAGGTAACCCCATCTTATAAAGGGACTTCCATAAAAGATTTCGTGGCACAAGGTCGAACGCAGCTCTAAGATCTACAAAGGCGACGTGGAGATGTCCTTTTTTAATGTGGACATACTTCCCGTAAAGGCGGCAAAGTCTGAAGACTTGATCTACAGTGCTCACTTTGTTCCTGAAGCCTGCTTGGAACTTGGTGAGAACCGAATTATCTTCTATCCACAAATTTACCCGAGCTAAAATGTGCCTAGAATAGATTTTTGGGAGAATGTCCATTAGGCTGATTGGGCGATAGTTTGAGGGGTCTAACCTATCGCCCTTTTTAAATATTAAAACAATTTCTGCTCCCCGCCAACTTTCTGGGTAGTCAATACCAGATGCCAGTACATTACACAAATAATTGATGTATGGTGCCCAAACATTTAAGTCGTGTTTATAGAGGTCACCAGGGACTTTGTCTAATCCAGGTGCTTTGCCATATTTTACGGTACAAAAGAGGGTAGTGATGGACGGAGCATATGAACCAATCAAACACTCACACCCAGTCAAAAGATCTGGGTTTGACCCATCACCGTTCTTTAGCCCACTCTGCCACCCCAGTTCAGACATGGCTATATGCAAATCAGTCTGACCCTGTGCCTCATGGGAACAGTCCAGCCTGAACTGCCAAGCTATGCCTTCCCTGCACCGGAAACAAGCTTCGGAGGACCGATTTCTGGCATTACAGCCGTCTTCAGCCCGGCTTGCTTGAATCCAGTGGCAAAGTGAGCAAGGGACTCACGTCTGAGCATACCCTGCCACACCTATGGCGGCCAAAGCGGTACAAAAGGGGGTGGTGATGGACGGAGCATCTGAACCAATCAAACAGGGAAACATCCTTTACAACGAAACTTTTACAACGCAGTGCTATTACAACGCAGGTTTTACAACGAAAACCATTACAACACATTGCGCTGGGGGGCGCTCTAGGATAGGGAATAGGTTAATTTACTATCCAATAACCTTCCCTAGTGTCCACGGGGACTGGAGTTGGAATAGTAAATTAAACTATTCACTATCCAGCACCCCAAAGCGCTATGCGTTGTAACAGCATGCGTTGTAAAAACTGCGTTGTAACAGCATGCGTGGTAAAAGCATGCGTTGTAACGTCATACATCCAATCAAACACTCACACCCAGTCAAAAGATCTGGGTTTGACCCATCACCGTTCTTTAGCCCACTCTGCCACCCCAGTTCAGACATGGCTATATGCAAATCAGTCTGACCCTGTGCCTCATGGGAACAGTCCAGCCCGAACTGCCAAGCCATGCCTTCCCTGGACCGGAAACAAGCTTCTGAGGACCGTTTTCAGGCATTACAGCCTCTTTCAGCCCGGCTTAGGGTCAGCCGTGATCAGATCAGCTGGCTTCAGGTCCAAGATACAACTGCCCGCTAGCTGTCGGGCGGGGCCAGTTATATAGTCCTTTGGCTCTTTGATCTCCGGACCCTCGCAGGCAGAGGTCTCCTGCCCTGGGGGCTGGTCGTTGGCGAGGTCCGGCGGTTGGCTCTTTGATCCTTTGAAACGATGGGTCCGGGAATTCCCAGACGCCCAGCAGGTCTGGAGCCAGCACTCGGGGAGGCCAGAGGTGCGATCTACTCCGGCCCACAAGGGAAGGCCAGAGGTGTGAGAGAAACCAGGCTCCCCGGAGAGGCCGGAGGGGCAATCGAAACTTCTTGGTCTTATCTCACTCAGGACTCTTTACCCCCTAGCCGGGACTGGCGCGCCGTTGGAGTCTGGGTTTCGCTGGGGGCCGGGGTCACGCTTGGCCCAGGGAGGCAGGGATGTCGGAAGGGAAGATGGCATCCGGGCCTTGTGGGGCATGCAATGTTAAGTGCTCGGAGCCGGGCGTGGGACGGGAAAGGCAGGCCTGGTCGGGGTGCTAGGGGGGATCTAGGCTTAACTGGAGTAGGGCGACCAGGCTCGGGGTGCAGGCTACGCTAACGGGGGGGGGCTGCGCAGGGAAAGCGGGGTACAGGACTATGCTCACGGGGTGCGGAGGGACCGAGGCGAACCACGCCACGAGGCCGGGTCCAACACGCGTCCCCCCCTGCTGAAGGCGGGAAGAACTACCCATCCTCTTGGGGGTTCTCTTCGCTGAGGCGGAAAAATCGGGACAGGCCGTCTGCGTTGGCGTGGTCAGCACCAGGCCGGTGCTCAACAGTGAAGTCCATCCCCTGGAGGGAGATGGACCAGCGCAGCAATTTGGGGTTCTCCCCTCTCATCTGCATTAGCCACCGGAGGGGTCGGTGGTCGGTCTGGACCCGGAAGTGAGTACCGAACAGGTAGGGCCTCAGCTTCTTCAGGGCCCAAACCACCGTGAAGGCCTCCCGCTCGATGGTGCTCCACCTTTGCTCTCGAGGGAGTAGCCTCCGGCTAATGAATGCTACCGGCTGGTCCAGGCCGTTCTCGTTCACTTGGGACAGGACTGCTCCGATGCCATGCTCGGACGCGTCCGTCTGAACTACAAACTCTCGTGAGTAGTCGGGGGCCTGTAGGACTGGGGCAGTGCACATGGCGTCTTTCAACGTTTCGAACGCCTCTTGGCAGGTGGGGGTCCAGCTGACTTTCCTGGGCCGGTTCTTGGAGGTTAACTCCGTGAGGGGGGTCACGATGCTGCCGTACCCTTTGATGAATCTCCGGTAGTACCCCGTGAGTCCTAAGAAGGCCCGCACTTCCGTCTGGGTCGTGGGGGCCTCCCAGGCCACGATTGCATCGATCTTGGGCTGGAGGGGGGCTACGAGGCCGCTTCCGACCTGGTGCCCGAGGTAGACCATGGACCCTTGCTGATCTGGCACTTGCTTGCCTTAATGGTGAGACCGGCCCTTCTCAGGGCCGTCAGCACCGCCCAGAGGTGCTGGAGGTGCTCGGACCAGTGGGAACTGTAAACTGCGATATCGTCCAGATATGCAGCGCTGAACTCTTCCAACCCAGCCAGTACCTGGTATACCAGCCTCTGGAAGGTGGCGGGGTCGTTCTTCATCCCGAAGGGCATCACCCGGAAATGGTAGTGACCATCCGGGGTGGAAAAAGCGGATCTTTCCTTAGCTCCCTCGGTGAGGGCGATCTGCCAGTAGCCACTGGTCAGGTCGAACGTGCTAAGGAAGCGAGCAGCTCCAAGGCGATCAATAAGCTCGTCGGCTCGGGGGATGGGATGCGCATCGGTTCTGGTGACTGCGTTGAGCCCGCGGTAGTCAACGCAGAACCTCAGCTCGGGAACAGCACCGGGGGCGGCGGCCTTCGGGACCAGGACCACGGGGCTAGCCCATGGGCTGTCAGAGGCTTCGACCACCCCGAGAGCTAACATCTTGGATACCTCGGCCTTGATGCAGGCCCGGACTCGGTCAGGGACGTGGTAGGCTCTGTGCCGTACCGGCGGGCTGTCCCCGGTGTCCACGTCGTGGACGCACCAGTTGGTGACGCCGGGGGTGAGGGAGAAGAGGTCCGAGAACTGTCCCAACAACTGGCGACAGTCCTCGCGCTGCTCGGGAGAGAGGGAGGAGGAGAGACTCACCCCCTCTACGGAGCCATCTTTTTCTTTCACGAACAGGAGGTCCGGGAGAGGCTCCGTTTCTTCTTCTTCTCCATCGTCCTTGGCGAGAAACAAGCTCAACTCGGACCGGGCGAAGTGGGGCTTGAGGCGGTTCACGTGGAGGACCCTCAAGGGGTTCCTGGGGGACTCCACATCGATGAGGTAGGTCACCTGGCTCTTACGTTCCACCACCTTAAAGGGCCCTGTCCACTTGTCTTGCAGGGCACAGGGCTCCACGGGGGCCATCACCCAGACCTGTTGTCCGGGCTGAAACTCGACCAGAGTGGCATTCTGGTCATGCCACCGCTTCATTTCTTCTTGACTGGTCTCGAGGTTGGCCTCGGCCAGTTCTCGGAACTTCCTAGTCTGGTTCCGGAGGGCCAGAATGTATCGAAACACATCGGGAGGGCGCTCTGGGGCCGCCGTCTCCCACCCTTCCTTGACCAGGCTGAGGGGCCCCCTGACAGGATGTCCGTAGAGGAGCTCAAAGGGGCTGAACCCCAGGGACTTCTGGGGGACTTCGCGGTACGCGAAGAGGAGACAGGGAAGGAGGACGTCCCACTTACGCCTCAGGGGCTCTCCGAGACCCATGATCATTCCCTTGAGGGTCCGGTTGAATCGCTCCACCAGACCGTTCCCCTGGGGGTGATATGGGGTGGTGAACTTGTCGGTCACCCCACATTGTTGCCAGAGGGACTTCATGTATTTCGAGATGAAGTTGGTCCCTCGGTCGCTGACGACTTCTCGGGGGAATCCCACCCGGGAGAAGATGGCCATGAGGGCCCGCCCCACTACGGGGGCTGTCACCGTTCAGAGGGGGATGGCTTCGGGGTAGCGGGTGGCATGGTCCACCAAGACAAGGATAAAGCGGTGACCCAAGGAGGTCCGGGGGTCGAGAGGGCCCACGATGTCGATTCTCACCCTTTCAAAGGGGGTACTGACCACGGGGAAGGGTTGGAGGGGGGCCTTGCGCTTCCCTCCGCTCTTTCCGCTGGACTGACACGTAGGGCAGGACTTACAATGGGCTTCCACATCGGAGCGCATGCCTGGCCAGTAAAAGTGGGTGACTAGGCGGTGATAGGTTTTGTCTTGACCCAAGTGTCCCGCCAGGGGCACATCGTGGGCCAGATTCAGGAGGAAGCCGCGGAAGCGTAGGGGTACCACCAGCACTCGGGCTGACCCTAGCTCTGCAGACTTTTGCTCGCTGTACAAAAGGCCGTTTTCACAATAGACAAAGTGGGAGCCGGACTGGTCACCGGCGGCCTAGGCGGCGGCCTGCTGCCGCGGCCCAACCAAGGACGGACAGGAGGTCTGTTCTAGGCAGAATTCTTCTCGGGACGGTCCTCCTTCCTGGCGCCACTGGACCAGCTCAGGAAGGTCGTCCAAGCTCGGGGTCGGTTCGACGCCAGGACCGAGGGGACCGGCGTCGGGGGGAAAGCTCTCCCCTGGGACAGTTCCGGGGTCTCAGAGGATTCGGGGACCTCGGGGTCCTCGGGGGTCGCCGGTGGCCCTTCGGGCGGTCATCGACCGGGTACTCACGCAGGCCCACTCGGGCAAGCCCACCATCTCCAAGTGGGTCCTTTTCTCAACCCGCTGCCATGGGGAGCTCTCTAGATCGTTGCCGAGCAGGCAGTCCACGGGCATGTCGGAGCGGACCGCCACTCGTAACTCTCCGGAGACGCCCCCCCATTCGAACTGGACTTGAGCTATCCGGCAGGTGCGGACGGAGTTATCGGCTGCGATCACCCTGCAGGAGATGTGGGGAACAATCTGGGCTTCGGTGACGAGGTGCCGTTTGACGGCGGTGATACTGGCCCCAGTGTCTCGGAGCGCCCCTATGTGATGGCCATTGACAGTCACCTGCTGTCGGTATTTCTCTGTGTTGTCGGGTAGGGGGGCTCCTGGGACCATCTCCCTATCACCCAGGGAGACTAACATCATGGCTGCGGGGTCAGCTCCCTCGAACTCCTCTTCTCCCCCCTCCTCTTCTAGGGCTACTGAGGTGATGTGGCGCACTGGGGGTCCTGCAGCGGCAGGCTTCTTGAACAAAGGGCAGCGGGGGTCATTGGCATAGTGCCCGGGTTGCTGGCAATGGTAGCAGGCTTGGCTGACTCGGGGCCCTGGCTTAGCTGGGGGGAACCCTGCGCGCGCAGTGGGAGGCGATGTGCCAGGCTGGTTCCTGGGGGGGCTGCGCGGGGACCCTCCCTGGGATCCCCTCTGTCTATTCTGATTCCCCCCTCCCCTTTGGCGGGAAGGCCCCTGTTCATTTCGGCCAGAGTCTCCCCCGGGCCCCCGGGGTACTCTGGTGCTCACCCAGCGATCAGCCTCGACGGCCAGTTTCCGTGGGTCAGCCAACTTGCTGTCCAGGAGGTGTTGTCGGAGTTCCACAAAACAATTCAGGGACAAATGTTCATACGCAATGAGGTCGATGAGTCCCTCGAAGGTGGATACTTTGCTGCCCTTGATCCACCCTTCCAGGGCCCGGCTGTAGAAATTGACATATTCTACCCATGTGGTGCCAGGGATCTTCTTGCAGTCTCTGAAGCGTTGGCGGTACATTTCTGGGGTGAGCCCATACCTGGTGAGGAGGGCTTCTTTCATGTGGCTGTAGGAGGTCTGTTCGGCAGCCGGTAGGTCGAGTAGGGTGTCTCTCCCCTCACTCAGGAATCGACCCCACAGCCCGGCTCCCCAATCTTTCTGTGGAACTCGGTGGGAGGTCATGGCGACCTCGTAGGCCTTGAACCATTGCTGAATGTCATCGTTTTTGTAATATTCTTTGACCACATCCTTGGAGATGTGGACCTTGGGTTCCACCGGGGGAACGGACTCTCGGGTCGCTGCTGTTCGGTTGTCTTCGTTCCGGGCCTTTAGTTCCATTTCCAATAGGCGGCGCTCGTGCTCCAGCTGGAGCTTCTTTCCGTCATGTTCTCGCTGGAGTTTCTGCTCCTCCAGTTCTCTTTGGAGCTTTTTCTCCTCCAGTTCTCCTTGCAGCTGCAGCTGCTCGATGGCTAGCTTTTTCTCGGCCAGCTTGAGTTCTACCTCCATCTTCAACCGGGCCAGTTCTAGCTCGTGGCTTCGGTCGCGTTCTCGGTTGGTCATCTCTTCTCGAGATAGACCTCTCTCCGTGCTGTGAGTCCGCGTCGGGGACTCTGCTCTATCTTGCTCTGGGGCGTGGGTTTCGATCCGGGGTGCTCCCCCTCCATCGGCTTCTGTCAGTGCTGGAGGTTGGGCTCCGGTCTCCATCCAGGCTGTTAGAGCTTGTTGAAAGTCCACTTTGGTGTTTAGTCCCGTTGTCGGGATTTGGCGATTTATGCAAAACTGCTTCAGCTGCCGGTGCGTATAATCTCCCAGAAGTTCCATCTGGAAGGTGGTTTCGTCGTTTGTGATGCTCATGGTTGCTCTTTGTTCGGGTAGTGTGTCAGTGCTGTACGATCCCTAGACGTAGGTTCTAATCGCGACGCTGCCACCAATGTTAGAAGGGGCGCACTCAGAGGGCCAGGTTATGCTCACCCGGTCACCCCAAGACCCACCTCTCCCACAGAACTTGCAGAGTCTTATCGTGAGGTCCTCGCTGGGGAGAACTTCGAGTCTAGGATCGTACACACTGAGCTCTCACCACACTACGAACAGACACCACACCGTTGGATTCAAGTAACAAGTTCTTTATATAAGCAATAAACGAAGGAAGCACTCTTATATACACAGTGGTCGAGGGACCATGAAGTCTTGGAGGATTCGGGAAGGGGGGAAGCGGGACAGTCTTTTAGTCTCTGGGTCAGTACGAGGCGTACCCTACGCACAGCTCTCAATCCTCGAGCCGGGGGATACGGGACGATGGTCGTACTGGCTGCTTCACCTCCGTCGAGTCGGCTCGGTCGGGATAGTGTCTCGATGGTCCAGCCGGACCAGAGTACTCCTCGAGCCGCGACGAGGTCAGCAGGTCTCGATCTGGAGATGTTCGGGAGGAGCCGCGACAGCGTCGGCAGGGCTCGGATGGTTGCAGGTTCAAGCTTGAGCCGCGACAGCGTCAGCAGGGCTCCGGTGGTCTTAGGGGATGAGCCGCGACAGCGTCAGCAGGGCTCCGATGGTACGAGTTCAGGCTCGAGCCGCGACAGAGTCAGCAGGGCTCCGAGGTCTTTGAGGTCGAGCCGCGACAGCGTCAGCAGGGCTCCGGTGGTTACGAGTTCAGCTCGAGCCGCGACAGCGTCAGCAGGGCTCCGAGGTCTTTAGAGAGGACGAGCCGCGACAGCGTCAGCAGGGCTCCGGTGGTCTTAGAGGTCGAGCCGCGACAGCGTCAGCAGGGCTCAGGTGGGTCAGTTCCTTGAGGCGAAGAAGGAGCCGCGACAGCGTCAGCAGGGCTCAGAGGTTCCAGATGAGTTCTTCTTAGGGTCAGCCGTGATCAGATCAGCAGGCTTCAGGTCCAAGATACAACTGCCCGCTAGCTGTCGGGCGGGGCCAGTTATAGTCCTTTGGCTCTTTGATCTCCGGACCCTCGCAGGCAGAGGTCTCCTGCCATGGGGGCTGGTCGTTGGCGAGGTCCGGCGGTTGGCTCTTTGATCCTTTGAAACGATGGGTCCGGGAATTCCCAGACGCCCAGCGGGTCTGGAGCCAGCACTCGGGGAGGCCAGAGGTGCGATCTACTCCGGCCCACAAGGGAAGGCCAGAGGTGTGAGAGAAACCAGGCTCCCCGGAGAGGCCGGAGGGGCAATCGAAACTTCTTGGTCTTATCTCACTCAGGACTCTTTACCCCCCAGCCGGGACTGGCGCACCGTTGGAGTCTGGGTTTCGCTGGGGGCCGGGGTCACGCTAGGCCCAGGGAGGCAGGGATGTCGGAAGGGAAGATGGCATTCGGGCCTTGTGGGGCATGCAATGTTAAGTGCTCGGAGCCGGGCGTGGGACGAGAAAGGCAGGCCTGGTCGGGGTGCTAGGGGGGATCTAGGCTTAACTGGAGTAGGGCAACCAGGCTCGGGGTGCAGGCTACGCTAACGGGGGGGCTGCGCAGGGAAAGCGGGGTACAGGACTATGCTCACGGGGTGCGGAGGGACCGAGGCGAACCACGCCACGAGGCCGGGTCCAACACGCGTCCCCCCCAGCTGAAGGCGGGGAGAACTACCCATCCTCTTGGGGGTTCTCTTCGCTGAGGCGGAAAAATCGGGACAGGCCGTCTGCGTTGGCGTGGTCAGCACCAGGCCGGTGCTCAACAGTGAAGTCCATCCCCTGGAGGGAGATGGACCAGCGCAGCAATTTGGGGTTCTCCCCTCTCATCTGCATTAGCCACCGGAGGGGTCGGTGGTCGGTCTGGACCCGGAAGTGAGTACCGAACAGGTAGGGCCTCAGCTTCTTCAGGGCCCAAACCACCGTGAAGGCCTCCCGCTCGATGGTGCTCCACCTTTGCTCTCGAGGGAGTAGCCTCCGGCTAAGGAATGCTACCGGCTGGTCCAGGCCGTTCTCGTTCACTTGGGACAGGACTGCTCCGATGCCATGCTCGGACGCGTCCGTCTGAACTACAAACTCTCGTGAGTAGTCGGGGGCCTGTAGGACTGGGGCAGTGCACATGGCGTCTTTCAACGTTTCGAACGCCTCTTGGCAGGTGGGGGTCCAGCTAACTTTCCTGGGCTGGTTCTTGGAGTTAACTCCGTGAGGGGGGTTACGATGCTGCCGTACCCTTTGATGAATCTCCGGTAGTACCCCGTGAGTCCTAAGAAGGCCCGCACTTCCGTCTGGGTCGTGGGGGCCTCCCAGGCCACGATTGCATCGATCTTGGGCTGGAGGGGGGCTACGAGGCCGCTTCCGACCTGGTGCCCGAGGTAGACCATGGACCCTTGTCCGATCTGGCACTTGCTTGCCTTAATGGTGAGACCGGCCCTTCTCAGGGCCGTCAGCACCGCCCAGAGGTGCTGGAGGTGCTCGGACCAGTGGGAACTGTAAACTGCGATATCGTCCAGATATGCAGCGCTGAACTCTTCCAACCCAGCCAGTACCTGGTTTACCAGCCTCTGGAAGGTGGCGGGGTCGCTCTTCATCCCGAAGGGCATCACCCGGAAATGGTAGTGACCATCCGGGGTGGAAAAAGCGGATCTTTCCTTAGCACCCTCGGTGAGGGCGATCTGCCAGTAGCCACTGGTCAGGTCGAACGTGCTAAGGAAGCGAGCAGCTCCGAGGCGATCAATAAGCTCGTCGGCTCGGGGATGGGATGCGCATCGGTTCTGGTGACTGCGTTGAGCCCGCGGTAGTCAACGCAGAACCTCAGCTCGGGAACAGCACCGGGGGCGGCGGCCTTCGGGACCAGGACCACGGGGCTAGCCCATGGGCTGTCAGAGGCTTCGACCACCCCGAGAGCTAACATCTTGGATACCTCGGCCTTGATGCAGGCCCGGACTCGGTCAGGGACGCGGTAGGCTCTGTGCCGTACCGGCGGGCTGTCCCCGGTGTCCACGTCGTGGACGCACCAGTTGGTGACGCCGGGGGTGAGGGAGAAGAGGTCCGAGAACTGTCCCAACAACTGGCGACAGTCCTCGCGCTGCTCGGGAGAGAGGGAGGAGGAGAGACTCACCCCCTCTACGGAGCCATCTTTTTCTTTCACGCACAGGAGGTCCGGGAGAGGCTCCGTTTCTTCTTCTTCTCCATCGTCCTTGGCGAGGAGCAAGCTCAACTCGGACCGGGCGAAGTGGGGCTTGAGGCGGTTCACGTGGAGGACCCTCAAGGGGTTCCTGGGGGACTCCACATCGATGAGGTAGGTCACCTGGCTCTTACGTTCCACCACCTTGAAGGGCCCTGTCCACTTGTCTTGCAGGGCACAGGGCAGGGATGTCGGAAGGGAAGATGGCGTCCGGGCCTTGTGGGGCATGCAATGTTAAGTGCTCGGAGCCGGGCGTGGGACGGGAAAGGCAGGCCTGGTCGGGGTGCTAGGGGGGATCTAGGCTTAACTGGAGTAGGGCGACCACGCTCGGGGTGCAGGCTACGCTAACGGGGGGGCTGCGCAGGGAAAGCGGGGTACAGGACTATGCTCACGGGGTGCGGAGGGACCGAGGCGAACCACGCCACGAGGCTGGGTCCAACAATTTGCATATAGCCATGTCTGAACTGGGGTGGCAGAGTGGGCTAAAGAGCGGTGATGGATCAAACCCAGATCTTTTGACTGGGTGTGAGTGTTTGATTGGTTCAGATGCTCTGTCCATCACCACCCCCTTTTGTACTGCTTTGGCCGCCATAAGTGTGGCAGGGTATGCTCAGACGTGAGCCCCTTGCTCACTTTGCCACTGGATTCAAGCAAGCCGGGCTGAAGACGGCTGTAATGCCAGAAACCGGTCCTCGGAAGCTTTTTTCCGGTCCAGGGAAGGCATGGCTTGGAAGTTCGGGATGGACTGTTCCCATGAGGCACAGGGTCAGACTGATTTGCATATAGCCATGTCTGAACTGGGGTGGCAGAGTGGGCTAAAGAACGGTCAATCAATCAATCAATCAGTACATTTATAGAGCGCACTACTCACCCGTAGGGTCTCAAGGCGCTAGGACGGGGGGGTGCCGTTACTGCTCGAACAGCCAGGTCTTGAGCTTCTTCCTGAAGGAGAGGTGGTCTTGGGTCAGGCGCAGGTCGGTCGGGAGGGAGTTCCAGGTCTTGGCGGCCAGGTAGGAGAAGGACCTTCCTCCTGTTGTCGCTCTTCGGATGTGTGGGACGGCGGCGAGGGCGTGGCTGGATGATCTGAGGTGGTGCTTGGGAGCGTAGAAGTTGATTCGGTTGTTGAGGTAGCTCGGGCCTTGGTCGTGTAGGGCTTTGTGTGCGTGGGTGAGGAGACGGAAGGTGATTCTTTTGTTGACGGGGAGCCAGTGCAGGTCTCTCAGGTGTCCGGAGATGTGGCTGTTTCGTGGGATGTCGAGGATGAGTCTGGCTGAGGCGTTCTGGATCCGCTGGAGTCTCTCCTGGAGCTTGGCGGTGGTTCCGGCATAGAGGGCGTTGCCGTAGTCCAGTCGGCTGGTGACGAGGGCCTGGGTGACAGTCTTCCTGGTCTCGGTGGGGATCCACCAGAAGATCTTGCGTAGCATGCGTAGGATGTTGAAGCATGACGAGGAGACGGCGTTGACTTGTCTGGTCATGGAGAGGGAGGAGTCCAGGATGAAGCCCAGGTTGCGTGCGTGGTCCGTCGGTTTGGGTGCGGTGCCCAGGGCGGGGGGCCACCAGGAGTCGTCCCAGGCGGAGGGCGAGGAGCCCAGGATGAGGACCTCCGTCTTGTCTGAGTTCAGTTTCAGGCGGCTGGTCGTCATCCACTCGGCTACATCTCTCATCCCTTCGTGCAGGTTGGCTCTGGCGGCGGCGGGGTCGTTGGTCAGGGAGAGGATCAACTGGGTGTCGTCGGCGTAGGAGATTATGTTGAGGTTGTGTTGGCGTGCGATGGCCGCGAGGGGGCTCATGTAGACGTTGATGAGGGTGGGACTCAACGAGGATCCTTGAGGGACGCCGCAGATGACTTTGGTGGCCTCTGATTTGTACGGTGGTAGGCGGACTCTCTGTGTTCTTCCGTCGAGGAAGGAGGTGATCCATTCCAGTGCCTTCTCCTGGATTCCGATGTTGCTGAGGCGCTGCACTAGGGTGCGGTGGCAGACAGTGTCGAATGCCGCGGAGAGGTCCAGGAGGATGAGGGCCGCTGTTTCTCCGTTGTCCATCAGGGTTCGGATGTCATCGGTGGCGGCGATGAGGGCGGTCTCGGTGCTGTGGTTGGCTCGGAAGCCGGACTGTGAGGGGTCGAGGGATCCATTCGTCTCAAGGAAGGCGGCCAGCTGCTTGTTGACGGTCTTTTCGATGATTTTGTCCGGGAACGGGAGGAGCGAGATGGGACGGTAATTCTTGAGTTCGGTTGGGTCCGCTGTAGGTTTCTTGAGTAGAGCGCTGAGTTCTGCGTGCTTCCAGCTCTCCGGGAAGGTGGCGGTGTCGAAGGAGGTGTTGATAATGTCCCGCAGGTGGGGTGCGATGACAACGTCGGCCTTGTTGAAGACGTGGTGAGGGCAGGGGTCGGTCGGAGATCCGGAGTGGACGGAGTTCATTGTGCGGATGGTGTCTTCGGTGCTGATCGGAGTCCAGGCGCGGAGGGTGGTGGTGGGTGGCGTTGCTGCGGTTGTGGCGTGCGTCGGTTGGATGCTGAAGCTGTTGTGTATGTCCGCGAACTTGTTGTGGAAGTAGGAGGCAGGGAGTTGCAGAGGTCTTGCGACGGGGTGATGTCGTTGTTACCGGCGTTGGGGTTGGAGAGCTCTTTCACGATGTTGAGGAGTTCCTTGCAGTTGTGTGCGTTGTTGTCCAGCCGGTCCTTGTATGCATTTTTCTTGGTGGCGCGGATCAGTTGGTGGTGTTTCCGGGTGGCGAGCTTGAGGGTGGTCATGTTGTCCATTGTTGGATCCCTTCTCCATACTTTCTCGAGGGCTCGGCAGTTCTTCTTGGAGCTCTTCAGTTCGTCGGTGAACCAAGGGGTTTTTCTGCTGCCGGGTCTGCTGGGCGGGGCCCTCAGGGGGGCGAGTTCGTCCGCGCAGTTGCTGATCCACTTCGTGAGGTTGTCGGCGGCCTGGCTGGGGTTCGCTGAGCTGGCAGGAGGGTGCTGGTTCAGGGAGGCGGTGAGCTGGTCGGCTGTGATCTTGTTCCAGCTTCTTCGGGCAGCCTGTTGCTGGTGGTGGTGGATCGTCGTTCTTTTGAAGGTGAAGTGGACGCAGCTGTGGTCCGTCCAGTGGAGTCCTGTGGCGTGGCTGAAGGCGATGTCTTTGCTGGATGAGAAGACGGCGTCGAGTGTGTGTCCGGCGAGGTGGGTGGGGGTGGACACCCGCTGCTTGAGTCCGAGGTTGACGGTGATGGATCAAACCCAGATTTTTTGACTGGGTGTGAGTGTTTGATTGGTTCAGATGCTCCGTCCATCACCACCCCCTTTTGTACCACTTTGGCCGTCATAAGTGTGGCAGGGTATGCTCAGACGTGAGTCCCTTGCTCACTTTGCCACTGGATTCAAGCAAGCCGGGCTGAAGACGGCTGTAATGCCAGAAACCGGTCCTGGGAAGCTTGTTTCCGGTCCAGGGAAGGCATGGCTTGGCAGTTCGGGCTGGACTGTTCCCATGAGGCACAGCGTCAGACTGATTTGCATATAGCCATGTCTGAACTGGGGTGGCAGAGTGGGCTAAAGAACGGTGATGGATCAAATCCAGATATTTTGACAGGGTGTGAGTGTTTGATTGGTTCAGATGCTCCGTCCATCACCACCCCTTTTTGTACCGCTTTGGCCGCCATAAGTGTGGCAGGGTATGCTCAGACGTGAGCCCCTTGCTCACTTTGCCACTGGATTCAAGCAAGCCGGGCTGAAGACGGCTGTAATGCCAGAAAACGGTCTTCGGAAGCTTGTTTCCGGTCCAGGGAAGGCATGGCTTGGCAGTTCTGGCTGGACTGTTCCCATGAGGCACAGGGTCAGACTGATTTGCATATAGCCATGTCTGAACTGGGGTGGCATAGTGGGCTAAAGAACGGTGATGGATCAAACCCAGATCTTTTGACTGGGTGTGAGTGTTTGATTGGTTCAGATGCTCCGTCCATCACCACCCCCTTTTGTACCGCTTTTGCCACCATAAGTGTGGCAGGGTATGCTGAGACGTGAGTCCCTTGCTCACTTTGCCACTGGATTCAAGCAAGCCGGGCTGAAGACGGCTGTAATGCCAGAAACCGGTCCTCGGAAGCTTGTTTCCGGTCCAGGGAAGGCATGGCTTGGCAGTTCGGGCTGGACTGTTCCCATGAGGCACAGGGTCAGACTGATTTGCATATAGCCATGTCTGAACTGGGGTAGCAGAGGGGGCTAAAGAACGGTGATGGATCAAACACAGATCTTTTGACTGGGTGTGAGTGTTTGATTGGTTCAGATGCTCCGTCCATCACCACCCCCTTTTGTACCGCTTTGGCCGCCATAAGTGTGGCAGGGTATGCTCAGACGTGAGTCCCTTGCTCACTTTGCCACTGGATTCAAGCAAGCCGGGCTGAAGACGGCTGTAATGACAGAAACCGGTCCTCGGAAGCTTGTTTCCGGTCCAGGGAAGGCATGGCTTGGCAGTTCGGGCTGGACTGTTCCCATGAGGCACAGGGTCAGACTGATTTGCATATAGCCATGTCTGAACTGGGGTGGCAGAGTGGGCTAAAGAACGGTGATGGATCAAACCCACATCTTTTGACTGGGTGTGAGTGTTTGATTGGTTCAGATGCTCCGTACATAACCACCCCCTTTTGTACCGCTCTGGCCGCCATAAGTGTGGCAGGGTATGCTCAGATGTGAGTCCCTTGCTCACTTTGCCACTGGATTCAAGCAAGCCGGGCTGAAGACGGCTGTAATGCCAGAAACCAGTCCTCGGAAGCTTGTTTCCAGTCCAGGGAAGGCATGGCTTGGCAGTTTGGGCTGGACTGTTCCCATGAGGTACAGGATCAGACTGATTTGCATATAGCCATGTCTGAACTGGGGTGGCATAGTGGGCTAAAGAACGGTGATGGATCAAACCCAGATCTTTTGACTGGGTGTGAGTGTTTGATTGGTTCAGATGCTCCGTCCATCACCCCCCCTTTTGTACCGCTTTGGCCGCCATAAGTGTGGCAGGGTATGCTCAGACATGAGTCCCTTGCTCACTTTGCCACTGGATTCAAGCAAGCCGGGCTGAAGACGGCTGTAATGCCAGAAACCGGTCGTCAGAAGCTTGTTTCCGGTCCAGGGAAGGCATGGCTTGGCAGTTCGGGCTGGACTATTCCCATGAGGCACAGGGTCAGACTGATTTGCATATAGCCATGTCTGAACTGGGGTGGCAGAGTGGGCTAAAGAACGGTGATGGATCAAACCCAGGTCTTTTCACTGGGTGTGAGTGTTTGATTGGTTCAGATGCTCCGTCCATCACCACCCCCTTTTGTACCGCTTTGGCCGCCATAAGTGTGGCAGGGTATACTCAGACGTGAGCCTCTTGCTCACTTTGCCACTGGATTCAAGCAAGCCGGGCTGAAGACGGCTGTAATGCCAGAAACTGGTCCTCGGAAGCTTGTTTCCGGTCCAGGGAAGGCATGGCTTGGAGGTTCGGGCTGGACTGTTCCCATGAGGCACAGGGTCAGACTGATTTGCATATAGCCATGTCTGAACTGGGGTGGCAGAGTGGGCTAAAGAACGGTGATGGATCAAACCCAGATTTTTTGACTGGGTGTGAGTGTTTGATTGGTTCAGATGCTCCGTCCATCACCACCCCCTTTTGTACCACTTTGGCCGCCATAAGTGTGGCAGGGTATGCTCAGACGTGAGTCCCTTGCTCACTTTTCCACTGGATTCAAGCAAGCCGGGCTGAAGACGGCTGTAATGCCAGAAACCGGTCCTGGGAAGCTTGTTTCCGGTCCAGGGAAGGCATGGCTTGGCAGTTCGGGCTGGACTGTTCCCATGAGGCACAGGGTCAGACTGATTTGCATATAGCCATGTCTGAACTGGGGTGGCAGAGTGGGCTAAAGAACGGTGATGGATCAAACACAGATCTTTTGACTGGGTGTGAGTGTTTGATTGGTTCAGATGCTCCGTCCATCACCACCCCCTTTTGTACCGCTTTGGCCGCCATAAGTGTGGCAGGGTATGCTCAGACGTGAGTCCCTTGCTCACTTTGCCACTGGATTCAAGCAAGCCGGGCTGAAGACGGCTGTAATGACAGAAACCGGTCCTCGGAAGCTTGTTTCCAGTCCAGGGAAGGCATGGCTTGGCAGTTCGGGCTGGACTGTTCACATGAGGCACAGGGTCAGACTGATTTGCATATAGCCATGTCTGAACTGGGGTGGCAGAGTGGGCTAAAGAACGGTGATGGATCAAACCCACATCTTTTGACTGGGTGTGAGTGTTTGATTGGTTCAGATGCTCCGTACATAACCACCCCCTTTTGTACCGCTCTGGCCGCCATAAGTGTGGCAGGGTATGCTCAGATGTGAGTCCCTTGCTCACTTTGCCACTGGATTCAAGCAAGCCGGGCTGAAGACGGCTGTAATGCCAGAAACCAGTCCTCGGAAGCTTGTTTCCAGTCCAGGGAAGGCATGGCTTGGCAGTTTGGGCTGGACTGTTCCCATGAGGTACAGGATCAGACTGATTTGCATATAGCCATGTCTGAACTGGGGTGGCATAGTGGGCTAAAGAACGGTGATGGATCAAACCCAGATCTTTTGACTGGGTGTGAGTGTTTGATTGGTTCAGATGCTCCGTCCATCACCCCCCCTTTTGTACCGCTTTGGCCGCCATAAGTGTGGCAGGGTATGCTCAGACGTGAGTCCCTTGCTCACTTTGCCACTGGATTCAAGCAAGCCGGGCTGAAGAAGGCTGAAATGCCAGAAACCGGTCCTCAGAAGCTTGATTCCAGTCCAGGGAAGGCATGGCTTGGCAGTTCGGGCTGGACTGTTCCCATGAGGTACAGGGTCGGACTGATTTGAATATAGCCATGTCTGAACTGGGGTGGCATAGTGGGCTAAAGAACGGTGATGGATCAAACCCAGATCTTTTGACTGGGTGTGAGTGTTTGATTGGTTCAGATGCTCCGTCCAGCACCACCCCCTTTTGTACCGCTTTGGCCGCCATAAGTGTGGCAGGGTATGCTCAGACGTGAGTCCCTTGCTCACTTTGCCACTGGATTCAAGCAAGCCGGGCTGAAGACGGCTGTAATGCCAGAAACCGGTCGTCAGAAGCTTGTTTCCGGTCCAGGGAAGGCATGGCTTGGCAGTTCGGGCTGGACTATTCCCATGAGGCACAGGGTCAGACTGATTTGCATATAGCCATGTCTGAACTGGGGTGGCAGAGTGGGCTAAAGAACGGTGATGGATCAAACCCAGGTCTTTTCACTGGGTGTGAGTGTTTGATTGGTTCAGATGCTCCGTCCATCACCACCCCCTTTTGTACCGCTTTTGCCACCATAAGTGTGGCAGGGTATGCTGAGACGTGAGTCCCTTGCTCACTTTGCCACTGGATTCAAGCAAGCCGGGCTGAAGACGGCTGTAATGCCAGAAACCGGTCCTCGGAAGCTTGTTTCCGGTCCAGGGAAGGCATGGCTTGGCAGTTCGGGCTGGACTGTTCCCATGAGGCACAGGGTCAGACTGATTTGCATATAGCCATGTCTGAACTGGGGTAGCATAGTGGGCTAAAGAACGGTGATGGATCAAACCCAGATCTTTTGACTGGGTGTGAGTGTTTGATTGGTTCAGATGCTCCGTCCATCACCACCCCCTTTTGTACCGCTTTTGCCACCATAAGTGTGGCAGGGTATGCTGAGACGTGAGTCCCTTGCTCACTTTGCCACTGGATTCAAGCAAGCCGGGCTGAAGACGGCTGTAATGCCAGAAACCGGTCCTCGGAAGCTTGTTTCCGGTCCAGGGAAGGCATGGCTTGGCAGTTCGGGCTGGACTGTTCCCATGAGGCACAGGGTCAGACTGATTTGCATATAGCCATGTCTGAACTGGGGTAGCAGAGGGGGCTAAAGAACGGTGATGGATCAAACACAGATCTTTTGACTGGGTGTGAGTGTTTGATTGGTTCAGATGCTCCGTCCATCACCACCCCCTTTTGTACCGCTTTGGCCGCCATAAGTGTGGCAGGGTATGCTCAGACGTGAGTCCCTTGCTCACTTTGCCACTGGATTCAAGCAAGCCGGGCTGAAGACGGCTGTAATGACAGAAACCGGTCCTCGGAAGCTTGTTTCCGGTCCAGGGAAGGCATGGCTTGGCAGTTCGGGCTGGACTGTTCCCATGAGGCACAGGGTCAGACTGATTTGCATATAGCCATGTCTGAACTGGGGTGGCAGAGTGGGCTAAAGAACGGTGATGGATCAAACCCACATCTTTTGACTGGGTGTGAGTGTTTGATTGGTTCAGATGCTCCGTACATAACCACCCCCTTTTGTACCGCTCTGGCCGCCATAAGTGTGGCAGGGTATGCTCAGATGTGAGTCCCTTGCTCACTTTGCCACTGGATTCAAGCAAGCCGGGCTGAAGACGGCTGTAATGCCAGAAACCAGTCCTCGGAAGCTTGTTTCCAGTCCAGGGAAGGCATGGCTTGGCAGTTTGGGCTGGACTGTTCCCATGAGGTACAGGATCAGACTGATTCGCATATAGCCATGTCTGAACTGGGGTGGCATAGTGGGCTAAAGAACGGTGATGGATCAAACCCAGATCTTTTGACTGGGTGTGAGTGTTTGATTGGTTCAGATGCTCCGTCCATCACCCCCCCTTTTGTACCGCTTTGGCCGCCATAAGTGTGGCAGGGTATGCTCAGACGTGAGTCCCTTGCTCACTTTGCCACTGGATTCAAGCAAGCCGGGCTGAAGAAGGCTGAAATGCCAGAAACCGGTCCTCAGAAGCTTGATTCCAGTCCAGGGAAGGCATGGCTTGGCAGTTCGGGCTGGACTGTTCCCATGAGGTACAGGGTCGGACTGATTTGAATATAGCCATGTCTGAACTGGGGTGGCATAGTGGGCTAAAGAACGGTGATGGATCAAACCCAGATCTTTTGACTGGGTGTGAGTGTTTGATTGGTTCAGATGCTCCGTCCAGCACCACCCCCTTTTGTACCGCTTTGGCCGCCATAAGTGTGGCAGGGTATGCTCAGACGTGAGTCCCTTGCTCACTTTGCCACTGGATTCAAGCAAGCCGGGCTGAAGACGGCTGTAATGCCAGAAACCGGTCGTCAGAAGCTTGTTTCCGGTCCAGGGAAGGCATGGCTTGGCAGTTCGGGCTGGACTATTCCCATGAGGCACAGGGTCAGACTGATTTGCATATAGCCATGTCTGAACTGGGGTGGCAGAGTGGGCTAAAGAACGGTGATGGATCAAACCCAGGTCTTTTCACTGGGTGTGAGTGTTTGATTGGTTCAGATGCTCCGTCCAACACCACCCCCTTTTGTACCGCTTTGGCCGCCATAAGTGTGGCAGGGTATACTCAGACGTGAGCCTCTTGCTCACTTTGCCACTGGATTCAAGCAAGCCGGGCTGAAGACGGCTGTAATGCCAGAAACTGGTCCTCGGAAGCTTGTTTCCGGTCCAGGGAAGGCATGGCTTGGAGGTTCGGGCTGGACTGTTCCCATGAGGCACAGGGTCAGACTGATTTGCATATAGCCATGTCTGAACTGGGGTGGCAGAGTGGGCTAAAGAACGGTGATGGATCAAACCCAGATTTTTTGACTGGGTGTGAGTGTTTGATTGGTTCAGATGCTCCGTCCATCACCACCCCCTTTTGTACCACTTTGGCCGCCATAAGTGTGGCAGGGTATGCTCAGACGTGAGTCCCTTGCTCACTTTTCCACTGGATTCAAGCAAGCCGGGCTGAAGACGGCTGT
Source organism: Lissotriton helveticus (assembly GCF_964261635.1). NCBI lineage: Eukaryota > Metazoa > Chordata > Amphibia > Caudata > Salamandridae > Lissotriton > Lissotriton helveticus. Next base: position 1,506,600,193 of record NC_136057.1, read on the forward strand.
AATGCCAGAAACCGGTCCTGGGAAGCTTGTTTCCGGTCCAGGGAAGGCATGGCTTGGCAGTTCGGGCTGGACTGTTCCCATGAGGCACAGGGTCAGACTGATTTGCATATAGCCATGTCTGAACTGGGGTGGCAGAGTGGGCTAAAGAACGGTGATGGATCAAACACAGATCTTTTGACTGGGTGTGAGTGTTTGATTGGTTCAGATGCTCCGTCCATCACCACCCCCTTTTGTACCGCTTTGGCCGCCATAAGTGTGGCAGGGTATGCTCAGACGTGAGTCCCTTGCTCACTTTGCCACTGGATTCAAGCAAGCCGGGCTGAAGACGGCTGTAATGACAGAAACCGGTCCTCGGAAGCTTGTTTCCAGTCCAGGGAAGGCATGGCTTGGCAGTTCGGGCTGGACTGTTCCCATGAGGCACAGGGTCAGACTGATTTGCATATAGCCATGTCTGAACTGGGGTGGCAGAGTGGGCTAAAGAACGGTGATGGATCAAACCCACATCTTTTGACTGGGTGTGAGTGTTTGATTGGTTCAGATGCTCCGTACATAACCACCCCCTTTTGTACCGCTCTGGCCGCCATAAGTGTGGCAGGGTATGCTCAGATGTGAGTCCCTTGCTCACTTTGCCACTGGATTCAAGCAAGCCGGGCTGAAGACGGCTGTAATGCCAGAAACCAGTCCTCGGAAGCTTGTTTCCAGTCCAGGGAAGGCATGGCTTGGCAGTTTGGGCTGGACTGTTCCTATGAGGTACAGGATCAGACTGATTTGCATATAGCCATGTCTGAACTGGGGTGGCATAGTGGGCTAAAGAACGGTGATGGATCAAACCCAGATCTTTTGACTGGGTGTGAGTGTTTGATTGGTTCAGATGCTCCGTCCATCACCCCCCCTTTTGTACCGCTTTGGCCGCCATAAGTGTGGCAGGGTATGCTCAGACGTGAGTCCCTTGCTCACTTTGCCACTGGATTCAAGCAAGCCGGGCTGAAGAAGGCTGAAATGCCAGAAACCGGTCCTCAGAAGCTTGATTCCAGTCCAGGGAAGGCATGGCTTGGCAGTTCGGGCTGGACTGTTCCCATGAGGTACAGGGTCGGACTGATTTGAATATAGCCATGTCTGAACTGGGGTGGCATAGTGGGCTAAAGAACGGTGATGGATCAAACCCAGATCTTTTGACTGGGTGTGAGTGTTTGATTGGTTCAGATGCTCCGTCCAGCACCACCCCCTTTTGTACCGCTTTGGCCGCCATAAGTGTGGCAGGGTATGCTCAGACGTGAGTCCCTTGCTCACTTTGCCACTGGATTCAAGCAAGCCGGGCTGAAGACGGCTGTAATGCCAGAAACCGGTCGTCAGAAGCTTGTTTCCGGTCCAGGGAAGGCATGGCTTGGCAGTTCGGGCTGGACTATTCCCATGAGGCACAGGGTCAGACTGATTTGCATATAGCCATGTCTGAACTGGGGTGGCAGAGTGGGCTAAAGAACGGTGATGGATCAAACCCAGGTCTTTTCACTGGGTGTGAGTGTTTGATTGGTTCAGATGCTCCGTCCATCACCACCCCCTTTTGTACCGCTTTGGCCGCCATAAGTGTGGCAGGGTATACTCAGACGTGAGCCTCTTGCTCACTTTGCCACTGGATTCAAGCAAGCCGGGCTGAAGACGGCTGTAATGCCAGAAACTGGTCCTCGGAAGCTTGTTTCCGGTCCAGGGAAGGCATGGCTTGGAGGTTCGGGCTGGACTGTTCCCATGAGGCACAGGGTCAGACTGATTTGCATATAGCCATGTCTGAACTGGGGTGGCAGAGTGGGCTAAAGAACGGTGATGGATCAAACCCAGATTTTTTGACTGGTTGTGAGTGTTTGATTGGTTCAGATGCTCCGTCCATCACCACCCCCTTTTGTACCACTTTGGCCGCCATAAGTGTGGCAGGGTATGCTCAGACGTGAGTCCCTTGCTCACTTTTCCACTGGATTCAAGCAAGCCAGGCTGAAGACGGCTGTAATGCCAGAAACCGGTCCTGGGAAGCTTGTTTCCGGTCCAGGGAAGGCATGGCTTGGCAGTTCGGGCTGGACTGTTCCCATGAGGCACAGGGTCAGACTGATTTGCATATAGCCATGTCTGAACTGGGGTGGCAGAGTGGGCTAAAGAACGGTGATGGATCAAATCCAGATATTTTGACTGGGTGTGAGTGTTTGATTGGTTCAGATGCTCCGTCCATCACCACCCCCTTTTGTACCGCTTTGGCCGCCATAAGTGTGGCAGGGTATGCTCAGACGTGAGTCCCTTGCTCACTTTGCCACTGGATTCAAGCAAGCCGGGCTGAAGACGGCTGAAATGCCGGAAACCGATCCTCAGAAGCTTGATTCCAGTCCAGGGAAGGCATGGCTTGGCAGTTCGGGCTGGACTGTTCCCATGAGGTACAGGGTCAGACTGATTTGAATATAGCCATGTCTGAACTGCGGTGGCATAGTGGGCTAAAGAACGGTGATGGATCAAACCCAGATCTTTTGACTGGGTGTGAGTGTTTGATTGGTTCAGATGCTCCGTCCAGCACCACCCCCTTTTGTACCGCTTTGGCCGCCATAAGTGCGGCAGGGTATGCTCAGACGTGAGTCCCTTGCTCACTTTGCCACTGGATTCAAGCAAGCCGGGCTGAAGACGGCTGTAATGCCAGAAACCGGTCGTCAGAAGCTTGTTTCCGGTCCAGGGAAGGCATGGCTTGGCAGTTCGGGCTGGACTGTTCCCATGAGGCACAGGGTCAGACTGATTTGCATATAGCCATGTCTGAACTGGGGTGGCAGAGTGGGCTAAAGAACGGTGATGGATCAAATCCAGATATTTTGACTGGGTGTGAGTGTTTGATTGGTTCAGATGCTCCGTCCATCACCACCCCCTTTTGTACCACTTTGCCCGCCATAAGTTTGGCAGGGTATGCTCAGATGTGAGTCCCTTGCTCACTTTGTCACTGTATTCAAGCAAGCGGGCTGAAGACGGCTGTAATGCCAGAAACCGGCTTTCGGAAGCTTGTTTCTGGTCCAGGGAAGGCATGGCTTGTTAGTTCGGGCTGGACTGTTCCCATGAGGCACAGCGTCAGACTGATTTGCATATAGCCATGTCTGAAGTGGGGTGGCAGAGTGGGCTAAAGAACGGTGATGGATCAAACCCAGATCTTTTGACTGGGTGTGAGTGTTTGATTGGTTCAGATGCTCCGTCCATCACCACCCCCTTTTGTACCGCTTTGGCCGCCATAAGTGTGGCAGGGTATGCTCAGACATGAGTCCCTTGCTCACTTTGCCACTGGATTCAAGCAAGCTGGGCTGAAGACAGCTGTAATGCCAGAAACCGGTCCTCGGAAGCTTGTTTCCGGTCCAGGGAAGGCATGGCTTGGCAGTTCGGGCTGGACTTTTCCCATGAGGCACAGGGTCAGACTGATTTGCATATAGCCATGTCTGAACTGGGGTGGCAGAGTGGGCTAAAGAACGGTGATGGATCAAACCCAGATCTTTTGACTTAGTGTGAGTGTTTGATTGGTTCAGATGCTCCGTCCATCACCACCCCCTATTGTACCGCTTTGGCTGCCATAAGTGTGGCAGGGTATGCTCAGACGTGAGTCCCTTGCTCACTTTGCCACTGCATTCAAGCAAGCCGGGCTGAAGACGGCTGTAATGCCAGAAACCGGTCCTCGGAAGCTTGTTTCCGGTCCAGGGAAGTCATGGCTTGGCAGTTCGGGCTGGACTGTTCCCATGAGGCACAGGGTCAAACTGATTTGCATATAGCCATGTCTGAACTGGGGTGGCAGAGTGGGCTAAAGAACGGTGATGGAAAAAACCCAGATCTTTTGACAGGGTGTGAGTGTTTGATTGGTTCAGATGCTCCGTCCATCACCACCCCCTTTTGTACCGCTTTGGCCGCCATAAGTGTGGCAGGGTATGCTCAGACGTGAGTCCCTTGCTCACTTTGCCACTGGATTCAAGCAAGCCGGGCTGAAGACGCCTGTAATTGCAGAAACCGGTCCTCGGAAGCTTGTTTCCAGTCCAGGGAAGGCATCGCTTGGCAGTTCGGGCTGGACTGTTCCCATGAGGCACAGGTTCAGACTGATTTGCATATAGCCATGTCTGAACTGGGGTGGCAGAGTGGGCTAAAGAACGGTGATGGATCAAACCCAGATCTTTTGACTGGGTGTGAGTGTTTGATTGGTTCAGATGCTCTGTCCATCACCACCCCCTTTTGTACCGCTTTGCCATATTTTACAGCATTAATGGCCGTTTCTGTTTTCTCTATAGTAAATTCTAATTTGGCACTAGGAGGAATATACCACGACATATCTTCACAGCAAGAGTTTGGGGCCTCATATTTTTTATATACGGTGGTAAAATGGGTGACCCATGTGTGTTCATCAAGATAAACGTCCTTGACCACTCTTCCTATATGACTCCCATTTGCCACTAGTCTCCAGAACCCTATATTGTCTTTTGCTTTTATGGCTGTCAACAGATCCGCCCAACTGTCTTCCTCCCAAGCTTTTCTTGCCACCACCTGGGTATACTTATATTCCTTTCGTGCTAACCTAACATCATTTGGTGTCTTCATTTTTAGTGCCAGCAGAAGACGCTCTTTTGACTGCCGGCAGGTCTTGCCATACCATGGCTTGCTATGGGACAAATTATTTAATTTTTGATGATTTTTTTTCTGCATTTTAGTGACCAAAAGTTGTAAAGACTTAAAAAACTCGTTGTGTAATTTGATAAAGTTAATAGAATTATTGGCCTCCGCATGAGATTTTACAAAAGCGGAGAAAATCTTGTCAAATAGAATGTACATTTCTGCAAGATTTTCACCGCGCTCAAGTAAGTGGGACCATTTTAAGGCACGCCTGTTGTTGCTGACCAAAATTTCATCACATGAACCACTTTGGTGCTCTGTTGGATTGACACTGCCAACCCCATTGATTATACAAGAATCAAATAATAAATCCAATGGGCGATGGTCACTCTCTAATCTGTCTTTGACCTCTAGATCAATCATGTGCTACCACCTGGGTATACTTATATTCCTTTCGTGCTAACCTAACATCATTTGGTGTCTTCATTTTTAGTGCCAGCAGAAGACGCTCTTTTGACTGCCGGCAGGTCTTGCCATACCATGGCTTGCTATGGGACAAATTATTTAATTTTTGATGATTTTTTTTCTGCATTTTAGTGACCAAAAGTTGTAAAGACTTAAAAAACTCGTTGTGTAATTTGATAAAGTTAATAGAATTATTGGCCTCCGCATGAGATTTTACAAAAGCGGAGAAAATCTTGTCAAATAGAATGTACATTTCTGCAAGATTTTCACCGCGCTCAAGTAAGTGGGACCATTTTAAGGCACGCCTGTTGTTGCTGACCAAAATTTCATCACATGAACCACTTTGGTGCTCTGTTGGATTGACACTGCCAACCCCATTGATTATACAAGAATCAAATAATAAATCCAATGGGCGATGGTCACTCTCTAATCTGTCTTTGACCTCTAGATCAATCATGTGCTGCCAAATATCCAAGGACACCATTATAAAGTCTAAGTTGCTCTTTGAGTTATTCCTTACAAAAGTAGGTCTTTTGGATACATCAGACGGTAGGCGTCCCTTACAGACCGTCAGGCCGTGTTCTGCAGACAGGTTCGTTATTTGGACAGCCAAAACTGAACAATGAACAGGGACAGTATTATACAACACGGGAATAATATTTGCTCGATCTTCCTTGTCGAAGACATCACCTAAACCTAAGATTGGTTCATAGCTACAGTTCAAATCCCCTGCTAGTATTACACTTTCTTTGTCAACCATTCTGTTTAAGAAAGACTCCAATTTAGCCAAAGTCAATGATTCTTGAGATCGCGGGGCAGGTCTATTATAAACATTAATTAAATATAACACCTTCCCTTCACACGTGGTAATTTTTAATGCCAGTATATCCATCGAACTTGTATCCACAACTTCTACCTGTATCTTGAGTGATACATTTACCCATGTGATAAGACCACCTGAGGGCCTACCTCTTGCTGAAGAGGTTGCGCTGATCCCAAAGGACTTGTAACCTATTCTATGTGGCGTGCTAAGCGCCCATGTCTCTTGGAGAAGGCAAAATGCACTCGAATTGATGTAGTTTGCCCAATCAGGGTCACTCAAGTTCTTTGTTAGTCCTGCAATGTTCCATGATATTAGTTTAAGGTTTTGTTCAGGTCTATTTCTAAAGGACCTTTGCTCCTCGGTTGGTGAAGCATCGTTTACACTTAAACTTTCTGTGCATGAAATGCCTAAAGGGTACTTATCAATAGAGGTATTGGTGCACTCACCAATTCTAGTGTCACGATTGACGGATACACAATAGGGCGCTAGGTCGTTTGGTGTAGTGTCCCCCCAAACATGTTCTTCCCCCAATTTTCCTTCTCCATTAGAATTACTCAAAGCTCCTTTTTCCTCGTCTAAGACAAGGGCGATGGGATTAGTATCAGCATGCTCGTCTACCTCAATCATTTTTCCCCCAGAATCATATGTGAGCTTGGGGCTTGATGTACATTTCTCACCTTTACTACTATCTTTACTGCTCATAGTCGGCCTCAGTCAGTCTACTGCTTCTAGGCAACTGAATCTATTAGATGTTGGTACCCCTCCCCATCCGCTAAGGTATCCTAAACACCTATCTGTAGTCCCACCCCAAGCATGATGTTTGGGCCTAGACCAGCTGCCACCATTATCATGACCCTTGGTTGGTGGATAAAAAAACGCAAGTGGTCTAGTTTTGATGGCTGTCATATCGTCTTGGGGGCTCCATGAGCAGATGAAATATGATGTTCGAGGGTCTTCAAAATGTATAACTACACAGTCCTCAGAGAATATTTTCCTAGTATGTCCTATCCACGGAACTCTCCGTACCATCAAGATTTTGCTCCTTATGTGTGGGGGCAAGGGCCTGTTAACATTTAGCCAATGGCATACTTTGTTTTTTAGATCCCAGAAGGATTACTCACTGCGTGTACCTAATTCTGGTACCCCCGTCAAAACAACTATATATGGACTAGCTTCAGGTGGTAAGTTAATGGGCCCACCCTTCGGTGGCCTCCCCATTCGATGTTCATTTAATCTATGCTGAGTGGGCTTAGTACCAGTGATGCCTGTTTTAGGGGGATCTTTAGCTACCAAATGGTTACCTGCGGTGTTCGTCCTGGCTATATTTGTAGCATTCAAACCTGGACTTCTGGATGAGTTTGGATATTGGGGTTTATCTGTGACAGGAGCTGGGATTGGAACTGTTGCTGCAGCAAACATAGTTGTTTTGGGTGGTATTTTATCTATGCTAAGGCTTGACAATGTTATTATGCTTTTTTCTACCTCAAGGAGCTGGGTTTCTATGTGTGACAATCTAATTTCCAAGGGAGTTAGAAGTTTTTTGAGCATTTTTACTAAATTTGTCAGCAAAAGTGCGGCCCCCTCATCGGATATACCTGTGTTGGCGATAACTACGTCTTCTCCAGCTTGGGAGTCTTGGGTCCCGTTTAGTAAATCTATATGTAGGTCTGTTTGGGAGGGATCCTGCCCAAGCTGACCTACCTGCAATTCCGGCCCCTGTTCATCCCCACTTTAACTTGTGGGATCGCTGTTAGTCTTTGTTTTAGCTACCTTTGCTTTATTGCCAACAGGAGCAGGGGGAGTGGGACGTTTCCGCTTAGATATGGCGCACTCCCGCCTTCCACGTAGTTGCCTGGTACTACATTTTTTTGGGCCCCAACTTCTGTATTTCTAGTTGTTGTATCGACTAGTGATTCAGCTCCTATTGAGACTGTAGTACTATTCAGTAGTTGTATGGGAACCTGTGGCGGTGTACTCGGCATGTTATGTAGCACTGCTTGTGTCTCTATGACGTTGGGTCTGTCAGTGTGCTCAGGTGTTCGAGCAGATGCGATATGGCCCAAAGAAGATCTTTTGGCCATCGCAAGATCTTGGGACACTCTACGTTCCATCAGACTTATGCCCTGATCTATAAATGAGTTGGCCCTGATTATAAAACTGTCAAGGGTGCCTGTCAGCTGGTTCCCCCCCAGTACAGCTTTGCTCCTGCTTTCGCGAGTTGCCATCCCTTATATGTATACGGCTAGTCGACAGTCAATGGTTTTAACAAAAATAAATATTTAAACGATATACATACAATTTACAGGCCCGCCAGGATAGACAATAAAGAGGGATGGCCCGGTCCGGTCTAATACGGCCTTGAAGGGGCTTAAACGGGCCCTCCCTTGGTCCGGGCTTCGCCCGGCGCCCACTCGCGCACGTCCCGCGTTGCGGGAAAGTGAAGTCAGTTTTAACCTTCCAGACAGGGGGCGTGGACACCGGGGGAAGAGGCACCAGCTGTGAGGAAGTGTAGCCTACTGGTCCTCGCAGTCCCCCGGTGTTAACTACAGCAATCAGCAGTCGCCCAAACGGCACCCGTGAAGCGGGGACCGAGGAACCCAGGCAAAGTTAAGTTCAAAAGTCCTCCAAAGGTCGCTAGACACCTCCAATCAGGTTCGTAGCAAACGGCCAAGTAAAACGCCAAGTAGAACATTGTGAGCGGCACCCGCGGAGCGGGGGCCGCGAAAGGTTGATAACGGCACCTGGCAGGGGATGTGGACACCGGGGGAAGAGGCACCAGCTGTGAGGAAGTGTAGCCTACTGGTCCTCGCAGTCCCCCGGTGTTAACTACAGCAATCAGCAGTCACCCAAACGGCACCCGTGAAGCGGGGACCGAGGAACCCAGGCAAAGTTAAGTTCAAAAGTCCTCCAAAGGTCGCTAGACACCTCCAATCAGGTTCGTAGCAAACGGCCAAGTAAAACGCCAAGTAGAACATTGTGAGCGGCACCCGCGGAGCGGGGGCCGCGAAAGGTTGATAACGGCACCTGGCAGGGGACGTGGACACCGGGGGAAGAGGCACCAGCTGTGAGGAAGTGTAGCCTGCTGGTCCTCGCAGTCCCCCGGTGTTAACTACAGGAATCAGCAGTTGCCCAAACGGCACCCGTGAAGCGGGGACCGAGGATCCCAGGCAAAGTTAAGTTCAAAAGTCCTCCAAAGGTCGCTAGACACCTCCAATCAGGTTCGTAGCAAACGGCCAATTAAACGCCAAGTAGAACACTCTGAGCGGCGCCCGCGGAGCGGGGGCCGCGAATGGTTGATAACGGCACCTGGCAGGGGGCGTGGACACCGGGGGAAGAGGCACCAGCTGTGGGGAAGTGTAGCCCGCTGGTCCTCGCAGTCCACCGGTGTTAACTACAGGAATAAGCAGTCGCCCAAACGGCACCCGTGAAGCGGGGACCGAGGATCCCAGGCAAAGTTAAGTTCAAAAGTCCTCCAAAGGTCGCTAGACACCTCCAATCAGGTTCGTAGCAAACGGCCAAGTAAAACGCCAAGTAGAACACTGTGAGCGGCACAGTGCTCCTTTTATGTCAGAACTGCTTTTTGACATTTCAAGCTGCCTAAACTTACACGTGGAAAACACTTTCATGCTTGTTTTTCTGCAGGAACACCTGCTAGCGTTATTGATTCCAGTGTTTGGCAGTAGAAAGGCACGGTGATATTCCGCAGAGACTACTCCAGGAAGTTAGGACATCCTTTTTGAAGGACTGACAAGATTTATCCTTGTAAAGAAAGAATTGGTCCTGAAAAGCCTCTTCTTTGTCTTTCATAAATGTAGGAAATACTGTGAGTCTTTACCTACGATGCCAAAGAGACTGCGACCAAGCTTTATGTTTACATCCCACATGACCTGGGACATTTTGTGAGTATATTGGGTGTGATTAAGATATATGTGGAGCTGGGACCTTTCTGAATGGCATGGTCAAGTAATGGTGGCTTATTGGTTTATTTTGCCTACAGTGTCCCACGTCGGATTGATTTTTGAGGCTCCTTTCCAGTAGGAGGTAAGAAGTGGAAGCTTAGTGTTTGGGCAGTCTAATGATAGAGAATTAAAGGGTGGTTACAAATAGATTTTTCTGTTTTCTCCACAGCTATGAGGTCCTGATGAGAACTCCCAACCCACTTGGAGTTAGGAACGCATAGACCGTTAGTTTATACGCCATAAGATCTCAAAATATCTGCATTTTTGTTCAAAAATATAAATACAAACAAAGTATTGTTGATGGTGTTTTGTATATGGATTACTGAATGGTTAATGTAAATAGACAATTTTTTTCTTGGTTGTGAGAGCGATTGGCTGAATGTGGAATGTGTTGATTGATTGGGAGTAATGAATGTTTGGGAATGTGTACCGTTTTATTCATTGTTCATTGTATATATTGTTTTTTGATCTTAGGGATTTAAAATTTGTATAAATGGTTTAAAGTAATTGACAAATGTGTTTCAAGTGAATGAAATAAATAATGATTTATTCAGACTGAATTACTAGTCTTGGAACCAATGTTTGGCTTTATTCCAATGTGCTGTGACGAATAAGATGAATTGAGGGCAACAGTACGGGCAATTGTTTTGTTTATTAGTAGGTCATTGGCTTGGCCTTACTGTTGGGATCCCATACCCAGTAGTGTTTCCTTAGTTATTTACAGGCAGGTGCCTGTGTGGTTGCCCTAGCTGGTGACTTTTGTGTATTGAATAGTATAAGAAGTTGGTGTAGTGTAGCAGGTTGAGGGTACTGCGTTGTGTGATTGATTTGGTTGAGCTTTGTTTGATTTGTCGGAGTGGTGTTGAAGTGTGTTGATCAGTGGTATGTCAGACAATGAAACCTTTGCGTATAGCGAAGATCATATCAAGAAATTATTAGCTGCCCTCCCACTTTTTGCTTCTGCTGCATTGAGTATTTCTGCTCAAAATTAAAAGGAAACTGATAAATTGGTGAGGCTCAAGAAAAAACAAATACGTACGGATATGCATGGCCACTTTCTGTTGCAACATCTAAGAGCAGGAACCATCCCGGGAGGTCTCCAAATTAAAAATGTACATGTAATCTTTACGGAAGATCCAATATATAAAAAAGGTTACAGCTATATTGAAACGAAGTGTAGTCGCGATCTCATGTTGTTGACAGTAGAAACGGTTCAAAGATTATCCAAACTACAACTTGAAGAAATCCCCACCTTGGAAACCGCAATCTCAACGAATCAACAAATAGTTGATGCCAAAGCCTTACTAGAGAAGGTAGGAAAAGAGATCAGTGAATTTAAGGATTACACAATCAACCAGAAAAGCAATCAATTCGAGAAGTATAAAAGAAATTTTAGTTTTGACAAAGTTTATCCCTATTTACAGGCAGACTTTTATTCGAGACCTGAGTCTCGCAAACACCTCCAGGACTATCAAGGGAGATCGTCCAACAATTTTATCACTTTTCTCAGAAACCTCCTCCTCTGGGAGTGGTAGTGAGGGGGAAAACTCTGAACCCCGAAGAAACATCAACAGACGAGTATCTTATCAACTGCAAGAGGTCAACCGAAACCCAGAGGAAGGTTACGTTACAATCATCAACCATGGGAAATGTCGACTCGTCGACACAATTACAAGAACTGAAAACTTCACCCATTTACAATCTTTCCCAAAATTTTTTGACAAAGGACGAAGACAGTATTCTTCAAAAGGGACTCACTTTCGTTCCATCAAAAAATACGGATTTTGTGAAATTGAAAATGGATGCAATAGAGTTTTGCAGGAAAATCAGGTTAAAAACATTCTTTGCTCAATACCCCTTTGAGCCAGCCATTGAGACTACAGGTTTGAGGAATAAATTGACGTTCTGTCCCCCCTCTAACAAGATCCGTAAGGAAGTACTAACTTTTGAAAGGACATTACTATCAGCAATAACTGATATGGAGAAAAAGAAAAAATGGATTAAATACAACACAACAAAATCTGAATCAGAGGCATTGATGAATCTGAAGAAGGACACATCGGTTATAATAAAACAAGCCGATAAGGGAGGCGCGATAGTTGTATGGGACAGATCTTTGTACTCTATTGAAGTAAAAAGACAGCTAGATGATGGAAAATGCTGTAGGAAAATCAACAAAGACCCTACATTGGAGTTAAAAAATCTGTTATATTCCATCCTCGATGAGGGCAACAAGGAGGGTTTCCTAGGGAAAAAGTATCTAAAAATAAGGAACCCCCGCATACCGCTCTTTTACGTACTGCCAAAAGTACACAAAAGTGAGACAACACCGCCGGGGAGACCAATTGTCTCCGGTTGTGACTCTTTAATGAAGCCATTGGCAAAATTTGTTGAATTTTTCTTGAAAGCATTCATGGTCACCGTCAAGTCCTTCCTCAGGGACACCACTGACTTCATAAATAAACTCACATCAATCCCATTTGAAGAAAATGCCCATTTTTTGGTGACAATGGATGTGGTGTTATTGTACACCCAAATCCCTCAAGACGAGGGCATCCACGTGTTGGAATCATTCTTAGATACACGTGAAAGACCAATCAAGGTGCCCATTGATTTTATTGTGAAATTGGCTAGCTTCGCCTTGAAAAACAATTACTTCTATTTCGATGGCGAGTTCTATTTTCAAACGAGTGGAGTCGCTATGGGCTGTCCTTTTGCTCCCGAGCTAGCCATATTGTTTATGGCACGCTATGAGGAAACCTTTGTTTATCAAAATAACCCTTACATAGAAATGATTACTAATTGGAGTCGGTTCATAGACGACGTTTTTTTCGTCTGGACTGGGAATGAGGAAGACCTGAAGAAATTCCACGGGTGGTTAAATAATCGCACACAGGAGATACAATTCAGCATGATTTATTCCAAATATCGTATGCCGTTCTTGGACGTGACTGTTTATCCATCAAATGGAGGTTTGGCTACCACTCTTTTCAAGAAGGAGACTGACCATAATAATTCACTGCATTTCTCCAGAAACCATCCCCGTAATCAAAAAGAAAATTTACCTTACGGTCAGTTTCTTAGAATTCGGCAGAACTGCCAATTCAGAGATGAATATGAAATCCATGCAACCAAATTAATGGAAAATCTAGTGGAAAGAGGTTATCCTAAAAAGCTACTAAAAAGATCGTTCAAGCGGGCCTGGTGGACCCCCTGGGAATGCTTGTTAGAAAAAAAGATCAAGAAGGAAATGGACAGGATAGTCTGTGTGTCCACATACTGCCCCAATTTGAATCTTCTAAAAAAAGTCATACGCAGTAACTGGCATTTGGTTAAAAATCTGGATGATTCATTAAACAAAGTACCACTGTTTGCTTTCCGAAAGAATCAGAGTATTGCCAATCAATTGGTATGGGCAGCACTTCCACAAAAAGAGCAAGCAACTATAAAGTCCTTTATAGGCCTGCCACCCATAAAAGGCCATCGGAAATGTGGGACCTGTGTATGCTGTGCAACCACAGAAGAGGGTGACATCTTCAAACACAAAAACATATCCTGGAAATATGAATCTTTTACGAACTGTAAGTCCAGGTTCGTAGTGTACGGGATCAAATGCCCGTGCGATTTGTTATATATTAGAAAAACCAATCAGGAAGTCAGGACAAGAATAACGCAGCACAAATCAAGAATTAAGAAAAACATCATGACGGCCCCTCTGGTCAATCATTGGCAGACTATGAAACATACAGAAACTGACCTAAAATGGACAGTCATATCAAAAGTGGAATGTGACTTCAGGGGTGGTGACCTGGATGCTAAACTAATCAGGAGTGAGACAATGCTTATTGTAAAGTTCAACACAGCCATGGAAGGCCTCAATGAAATGACGGAACTTTATAAGTTGAGCTAAATTAGTCATTCAATCGTGAGGACCCTGTGGAAATCATCAAGACGGCCGGGTTCCATTGTATATATACCAGAATTAACACACATGCCCGGGTTTCATTGTACATAAATCAGAATCAATGCACATGTCCATCCAGCGCCATGTACATATTCTCACTCCACCAGAGCATTCCTTGTTCCAAAATCTGTGGGGACCCAGCATAATCGAGAAGGACCATTGATAACGGAGAGGAAAGAAAAAAAGTGAAGCCTAATGACGGCTTCTGTATGGGTTCCACTGTAAGCTGCCCCGTCACTACATCGCCCAGAATCCCGCCAGCCCCGGGGGATGGTTTGGCCAGCTGCCAGAGTGTGACACGGACAGGAGTGCTGTAGGTGCAGTATCTTTTATTGAACAAATACACAAACGGGTGTGATTCGGAACAAACATATTCGACATTTAATCCCAGCTTCCAATTCCAATCCGCATACTAACTGTGAAAGCAAAATTCACTTTCCATTTTGCATACTAAGTTCGAAAGTAAACTACACTTCCCAGCATCACTCGCGCATTAGGAGGTGCTTTCAAAAGGGTCATCAGTGCAGACGCGGAAGCAGCTGAATGATCAACAGCGCATTCCGTGGACTGAGTAGTACGCCGCGACCAGGAAATCGGGCTAGAATAGCCAAAGAAGCATTGCTTCTTTTATGTCGGAACTGCTTTTCGACATTTCACGCTGCCTAAACTTACACGCGGAAAACACTTTCATGCTTGTTTTTCCGCAGGGAACACTGCTAGCGTTATTGATTCCAGCGTTTGACAGTTGAAAGGCATGGCAATATTCCACAGAGACTACTCCAGGAAGGTAGGACTTCCTTTTTGAAGGACACACAAGATTTATGCTTGTAAATAAAGAATTGTTCCTAAAAAGCCTCTTCTTTGTCTTTCATAAATGTAGGAAATACTGTGAGTCTTTACCTGCGATACTAAAGAGACCGCGACCAGGCTTTTTGTTTACATCTCACATGACCTGGGGCATTTTGTGAGTATATTGGGTGTGATTAAGATGTATGTGGAGCTGGGACCTTTCTGAATGGCATGGTCAAGTAATAGTGGCTTATTGGTTTATTTTGCCACAGTTTCCCACGTCGTATTGATTTTTGAGGCTCCTTTCTAGTAGGAGGTAAGAAGTGGAAGCTTAGTGTTTGGGCAGTCTAATGATAGAGAATTAAATGGTGGTTACAAATAGATTTTTCTGTTTTCTCCACAGTTATGAGGTCCTGATGAGAACTCCCAACCCACTTGGAGTTCGAAACGCATAGACCCTTAGTTTATACGCCATAAGAGCTCAAAATATCTGCTTTTTTGTTCAAAAATATGAATACAAAAACAGTATTGTTGATGGTGTTTTGTATATGGATTACTGAATGTTTAATGTAAATAGACAATTTTTTCCTTGGTTGTGAGAGCGATTGGCTGAATGTGGAATGTGTTGGTTGATTGGGAGTAATGAATGACTGGGAATGTGTACAGTTTTATTAATTGCTCATTGTATATATTGTTTTTTGGTCGTAGGGATTTAAAATTTGTATAAATGGTATAAAGTAATTGACAAATGTATTTCAAGTGAATGAAATAAATAATGATTTATTCAGACTGAATTACTAGTCTTGGAACCCATGTTTGGTTTCATTCCAATGTGCTGTGACGAATAAGAGGAATTGAGGACAACAGTATTGGCAATTGTTTTGTGTACAGCTCCAGCACTAGGGATGCCTGACTATTCAAAAGAATTCACACTATTCTGTGATACTCGAGATAATTGTGCACTTTCAGTTCTGACCCAAACTCACGGTCTAATGAGACGTCCTGTGGCATATTTTTCTTCCACACTGGATCCAGTGGCATCTGCATTGCCAGGATGTCTGAAAGCAGTAGCTGCAACTTGCATGAGTCTTGAGCAAAGCGAGTCCATTAATATGGGACATCCAGTAACTGTGTATGTTCCACATGCAGTTGTGATATTATTGACAAGAACCAAAACTCAGTACTTAACTCCTAGTCGGCTGACAAAGTATGAGCGAATCATTGTAGGTGCAGGAAATGCAACCATTGGCAGGTGTAATATTTTAAACCCAGCAACCCTGCTACCAGATTCACATTTTGCAGAAGTAAAGGGACAAGTCGAACATGATTGTATCGACCTGACCGAATGCAGTACTAAACCACGTCCTGACATAAAAGAAGAACCATTAATAAATTCAGAGTACGAGCTATTTGTAGATGGCTCATGCATGAGACATGAGGAAGGACGTCTGAGTGCTGCCTATGCCGTGTGCACATTGGGAGGTCCAATTGAAGCATCCTATTTACCTGGAGTAAAGTCTGCACAAGTAGCCAAATTGGTTGCTTTAACAAAAGCATGCAAATTTGGGAGAAATTGGAAAGTAACCATTTACACTGATAGCCAGTATGGTTACGGGGTTGTGCACGATTTTGGCCAACTCTGGATGCAAAGGGAGTTTCTGACTTCTTCAGGTACTCCTATTAAAAATGGTCATTATGTAAAAGATTTGCTTGAAGCAATCCAATTGCCAAAAGAAGTGGCTGTGGTCAAGTACGCTGCTCACCAATCTGGAAATGACAAAGTGACAGCTGGTAACAGATATGCTGACCAATTAGCCCAACATTGTGCCAAATATAAAATGGCTGTAAACAAGAAAATTGATACATGTGGAAACAGCTGCCAACTTATGTTGCTTGAAGGTGTAAGAACGTGGGAGGAAGTGAGAGACTTGAAAAATGAAGCAGAACCAAAAGAAAGGGAAGATTGGAGAAAGATAGGTTGTCAGAGAAGGGCTGAAGGTGGTGTCATTGTTTACCTTGATGGTAGGCCTGTGTTACCAGACTGTATGCTTGCTCCTATGGCTACGATGTACCACGGAGATTCCCACCTAGGGTGGGATGCCATGATCAGGTTATTCAGACAGAGCTGGTTCAATGCGAGGTTCAGGAATGTAGCAGAGAGTCTTTGCCAAAGGTGTCTAGTTTGCCAACAAATGAATCCTGGGAAGAAAACTGTGGTATTACCAGGAAATATTGGGAAGGCAGAGGGTACCTTCGTACGACTACAGATTGATTTTATCCAGTAACCCGCTTGTAGAGGATTAAAATAAGTCCTTGTCTTTGTCTGCCTGTTTTCAAAATGGGTGGAAGCCTACCCAACCAAGAGAAATGATAGCATCACCGTAGCCAAACTCCTACTTGGAGAACTCATACCTAGGTTCGGTTTTCCAGTAACGATTGAATCAGACCTAGGGTCTCATTTTAATAATGAAACAATTGGTCTAATCTGTGAAGCATTCAAAATTGAGCAAACGCTGCACTGTGCATACCGTCCAGAGGCTTCTGGAGTGGTAGAACAACTGAATGGCACAATCAAGTCAAGATTGGAAAAGATGTATAAATCTACCCGATGCTTTACCTTTTGTTCTGATTGGACTCAGAAGCATTCCACACAGAAACACAGGCATGAGTCCTCATGAGATACTCATGGGAAGAGCAATGAGGCAGGCATGGGTGCCAGGACACAAGCTGATAAATATATCTGATAATTTATTACTAGACTTAGTACTAGAGTACTGCTAAGAACTGGCTAACCAAGGGCCTTCTATCTCTCACCAGATTGGGGAAGACACTGTCGCCAGACAATCAACTCCGGCACATGACCTGAACCCAGGTGACTGGGTAGTGATAAAAGAACATACTCGAAAATCTTGCTTGGCACCAAGGTGGGGAAAACCACATCAAGTGATATTGGTTACCACCACAGCTGTGAAGTGGGGAGGAATTCCAAACTGGATCCATGCTAGTCATACTAAAAGGGTGATAGAACCTGAAGAACTAGGCGCTGAAGGTTGTGCAGCTGAGGGATCTCAAGAAGTTGATCCCGAAGTAGTTGATGAGGAACAACCGAGCACCAGCCAGGATGATTGGATTCTAGTAGTTGATATACCTGCAGAATACGTGAGAACCAGAAGTAAAACTTATTTAGACAGTCAGAGTGATAGTGAGGATGAGATAGGTCTAGAAGAACATACTCAGGTTACAGAAATCCCAGTCAAAAGTAATTCTGAGGAGGACCAGATAAAGAAAGATAAAGATACTCAGACATTCGACACCCCACCAAAAACTGCAGAGTCTGAGGAGGGACAGATAGGTATTAGGGCGGAAGCTCAGGCAGAAGAAAATCAAGGGTTCGAAGAGCCTGAGAAGGACTAGATAGGTGTAGAAAAAAGTGTTCAGGAAGAAGAAGGCAAAACAAATCAAAGTCAAAGTCATATTCAGCAAACACCTGAACAAGGCCAGATTAGTAACCAGGCAGAAGAAACAGAAATAAGACCTGGACCTAGTCAGATGGAGAGGGATACAGAGGACAGCATTGAAATAGATGTGCCACAACTGAATGAAAATAAGAGAACACTGGAAGAAGGACAGAGCACAGTGCCAGCTAAAAGACTCAGAAAGGGAGACAAGTGACCTAAATTTGTTAAAAGACTGAAATTTCGTCTCAAAACAATAAATGAAGAACCAGAACAAGTAAACAAAATATCAAATCAAACTGGACCATCCACAGTACAACCCAGAAGGAGGAGTCCCTGTTTGAAAAGACTGAATAATAAATTCAGAGGCCCTGAATGGACTTACGTCATTCTTGAAGATTTTGTAAACTTAGAAATAAGTGACGAAAGTGATGACAAAATAGTTGCTGACCAGACTAACAAAGAAGTGAGACCAATTTGAGAACATTTCACAGGTTAAAAGACTGTGTAAGAGTAATAAAGAGGGGTTGAATCTCCTTGGTCAGAAATGGCTGATCATACTGTTAATGGAAGACCGTAAAGAAACTGTTTGAAAACATGCTGTAGAATATGCACATGTAGTATAGTGATAGTACTCATAGTATGGTTAGGACTGACAGTAACTATCCCTTATCTAATGAGTAGAGACATGAAGAATAACTAACTAATAACTAACATACATGAGAAGGTAGCACTAAAAAAGATAGATACACATGAAAAGGCACTTAGCATTAGACAACACAAAGTAGACTGAGAAGCATCAGATGAGGAAGGATTACACTATAATAGAATTATAAATAGAACACACTTGAACGTGTTTGTTAATCTGTTAGTACATTATGTAGAAGCCATGGAAATAAGTGACTGGTATGTTTGTATGAAATTACCCACTTCAGAAGCTGAGGGTGTCATGTACCATCATTTACCCTTGACATATGGTATTTCATGTAGTATTTTAGCTAGTGTATTTTATAAGCGGGGACCTTTACAGTATTATTATTCTAACTCAGATGTAATATTCTATGAACTTCCTATACGTAGAAACATGAATCCTGTACATACTAAAAGTGATGTAACACGTTACATGGGTGAATATTTTCTAACAATAGGTAATATAGATATCGCTGAAGCACACAGGAACAATGTAACATGCATTTTACGTGAAAAGGAGAAAATATGTTAGAATTTAGTTGAGAAAAGGAGACAGGATTTCCAGAGAAAAGCCACTGATCAAAAACGAAAGATTCCCAAATGGGCTGAGAATACAGGGTTTACCTCTAATGGCAAGACTCAAGCTACTATGTTGCTGTATTTCGAAAAGAAAGGGAAACTCTGTCTCCACAGCTAGAGAACGAGTTATTATAACAATATATTCATTGGTTCCAGTGAATATGAACACAATTATCGTCCTCCGGGGCCCAGGAACGATTTTATCTTTGACTTCAGGTCAACATTGGAAGAATCAGCCCTTGATAATTCTCTCACAATATTAGGAGATTTTAATTTTCATTTCGACCTACCAGACAACCCTGATACTGCTACTCTCTTAGCAGATATGTCCACCTTTGGTCTTCATTCCCTGGTTCATCCCCCCATGCATGAAGCTGGCCATACTTTGGATGGCATCTTCACAAACGTAGCGGGCCTACAAGTCACTCAAATACTTCCCCTCACTTGGACCGATCACCATCTCATCATGGCATCTCTATCAGCGCATGATCTATCTACTAGTAAACGGTGCCCCAATCCCCGTCAACCTTACTTGGCTTGGGCTGATATAGATACCTCAAGGCTGGAAACCCTTCTGGCTGATACCATCCCAGCGCTCTCACCCGACCCTAATACTTCTACTTCCCAATTATACGATTGGCTGAGCTCCGCAGCCACAGAATTGGTCCAAGTCAAGCAACGGTCTCGTAACAGACCTGCTCCTTCGGCCCCATGGTATTCAGAGGCACTACGCACTCAAAAGCAACAGTGTAGGAATAGAGAGAGGCACTGGCGGAAGGATTATGCAGAGGAAGCCAAATCCAAGTACAAAGAGTCAGTGACCAAATATAAAACTTTAATCTCCGAAGCCAAGAGAAAATATTATTGTGAAAGAATATAATTAGCTAAAAACTCCAATAAATTACTTTATGAGACCACCAAACAGTTAGCTGGTCTAACTGCAGATCTGACACCTCCCCCCTCCCAAGCCCTCTGCGATGATCTGTCTAACTTTTTCTTCAGCAAAGTTGAAGATATTTATCGGGTGTTCGCCAATAACATCAATGTCCTCCCGAAACCCCCGATCCCCCATCATGGCCCTACCTTCCTCCAGTTCAAAGAGGTCACCTATGAGCAGATACGTAATATCTCATCTTCTATAAAATCAGGCTCAGCCCTAGACCCATGTCCGCTGAAGGTCCTGCGCCCAATTATGGAAGCGGTTCTTCCGGCCATGACCACAATCTGCAATTCTATGTTTGACACAGGTATCTACCCAGAGATTTTAAAAAAGACCCTCAAAAACCTCTCCTCAAAAAACCCAACTTGGACAGGGAAGAACCTAAAAGCTACCGCCCAATTGCCAATCTTCCACTCTTGGCGAAAATAGTTGAGAAAATCATGAACTCTCAATTATCTTCCTTTCTCGAGGAACACAAACTTCTGGACGAATCACAGTACGGCTTCCGCCAATTCCACGGAACAGAGACTGCCCTGGTTAAAGCGGCGGATGATATCAGAGCTATCCGGGATGGGGGAGGAACGGCAGTTTTGATTCTGTTGGACCTTTCGGCGGCCTTCGACACGGTCGACCATGTCACCTTGGTCGACCGTGTCGAGAGCTTGGGCATTCGATGTAATGCCAAGAGACTGCTCGCCTCTTTTCTTGCAAACAGGTCCCAGGTCGTGACTGTTGGATCCTTCAAGTCATCCCCCTTGTCACTACCATGCGGTGTCCCTCAAGGCTCATCCCTGAGTCCGACACTATTTAACATTTATGTGTCGGACCTTGCCCAAGTCATCCGGGCACATGGGATGAGCCTCACATCTTACGCTGATGACACCCAGTTGGTACTCGCCATCAAGAATGATGGGCCTAAAGTCGCCAGCAATTTCAATCAAGGCATCTCGGCAATCGGGAGTTGGATGGCCTCAAATTGCCTGAAATTGAACTCCGACAAATCGGAAGTTGTCATTTTCGGCAACTTATCCCCGGCGTGGTCATCCAGCTGGTGGCCGTCATCCATAAGCCAGCCCCCGGTTCCAATCTGTAAGGTGAGGAACCTGGGAGTCATGTTTGACAATCGCCTGACCTTTCTACCACACGCAAATCAGATCTCCTCCTCAGCCTTCCATAAATTACGGCTTATTAAATTTTTTTTACCTTTTTTACCTGAGACTGCTGGCAAAACATTGGTGAGCTCCCTGGTTTTGTCTACTTTAGACTATTGCAATGCTCTGTTCTTATGTGCCCAAGAGAGAGTGTTACAGAAAATGCAGGCTATCCAAAATGCCGCTGCCAGGCTTTTAGGACGCATTCCCAAACACCAATCGGTGTCACCCATCATAAAACAGCTCCACTGGTTACCTGTACGAATGAGAATAAAATTCAAGTCTCTTGTCCTAGTATACAAGGCTTTACATAATGTCGGACCTGCATTCCTCACTCAAAATCTCATCCCCTACCATCCTTCCAGAACGCTACGATCAGCTAGCTCACATGATCTGGTGGTACCACGTACCAAATTGGTCTCATGGGGAGATAGAATATTCCTTGTTGCTGCACCAAAACTTTGGAATACCCTGCCACATTCAATTAAAACAAGTACCGCCCTTTTGTCTTTCCGTAAGCAGCTTAAGACCTGGCTTTTTAATCAATGAACCTCCAGCTCCCCCGTTGGTTGAACACTGCAGTAATTCAGCGCCGAGATGCCCAAGGGCCTTCGTTCACGCTTTATAAGTGTTAAAATAAATAAATAAATAAATAAATAAATAAATAAATAAATTAGAAGGAAATTGGGGGTTGGGGATTCAAAGATGGAACTGAACCTTTGTTTCCTGGAATATATTATATTTGCGGGAACAAAGCATATTTTAAATTGACTGAACACTGGTATGGGAGTTGCTATTTTGGAATAGTATTCCCAAAGGTGTATCATGTAAATAAAATCACTGGAAACAATGAAGATACTAATGGACTAATACGTAGTAAAAGAGCAACTTTTGCTGAAATTGTAGGTGATATATTTAGTGCAATAATACCGTCAGTGGGAGTGGTTCTTAATACTCAAAGAATCTGCAAATTATCAACAGTGGTGGATCGCTTATCGACTGACACTGCTGGAGGATTTTTGTGATCAATACCGAATTGGTTGCGATCAGATCAATGGTTTTACAAAATCGACTTGCTCTTGATACCCTATTAGCAAAAGAGGACCGAGTCTGTAGAATGTTGAAAGCGCAACATTGTTGCACTTATATACCAGACAAACGTGTTGAAATTAAAGGGTATGTAAAGAATATTACACATTTGGAAAGAGAACTCAAACCACTGGAGGTTGACAGTGCATGGACGAGACTCACAGATGGTCTCTCCTCCATAGTTAGTTGGTTTTCTAATGTAGGGAAAAATTTGTAGGTAGAATACTGATGCCAATGGTGGGAATAGCCCTAATAATTCTAGGGATAGTAATTTGTTGCAAATGTCATAAGCACAAAAAGACATATACAGTAAATAAAAGAGGGAATAAGAGAAATATTGATGAACTTGAGTTAGAAGAACTGAATGGAAACTTATACAAGAGAGTGAAAAAGTTTCACATGAATAATGAAAAAAAAACAAACAGAATGTTTGAAGAAATTGAGTTAAGAGAAATGTGATAAGTTGGCATCTGTTTCATTAATTGGGATGATATAAAATATCATCAAAGAGGGGATTGATGGAGCAAGGTTGCGCACGTAAAGCAACTTGCTCGGACTCAACACTCTTGAAATAACTTGTAATATATTAATTAACATGTTTTGTGTACTAATAATTGCAATACACAACATACTAGGCATCTAGGGGAAACTTGCCTATGTGCTTTTACTAACAGTAATCCGCTTGCATTAAAATGGCTGCTGCTACGCTGGACTTCTTACTGCGCATGCGTCTGTCACACTCACGTTATATGACGTACTCTCTGCTTTGGTGGGAAACTTTTGCTTCTGCGCACTCGAACTAAAATGGCTGTTTTGTATACTAACGTGCAAGAAGCTTGCATCGCTGCTTTTGCTAAGCTGTTCGTTCTGCTTAATCTCTAATGCAATAGTTAAAATAATTTAATGGGAATAGAGTAGAGATAAGTGGTATACAGTGCCTTCATTTATTTCTCTGTTCTAAAACTGTTTCTCTTCCATTTTTGCATGTATCATATTTCGGGCCTGGGATGTGCAGTGACTCCATTTTTGAAACCCACACCGCGCATGTGCAAAAGATTGCAATAAAACTCAAGTCATTGGCATTGAACCTATGCCAGATACTGTCCTACCAGTGATGTTCTTGGGAGTGTGAACTTTCAACACCAAGAGAGGAAGCTGGACTGTACATGCTGAAAACTAGTTGTGCTAATATTGATACTTTTATTGACGGGTGGCATAAAAGTGCCTGGGAAAATAAAGTTCTGGGCAGGAACGCTAATTGCAATATTCTAAAGAAAAGTTTCATTTTGGTATGGTGTGATGACCTCTCCTCGTCTTTTGTCCAATCAAATTTGGGGATTCTTACACTTGAAACATTGGGGGGTGGTACACTGACCTGGAAAATAGTATAACTAGGGTAGGCTTAGCTAGTTAACTTGTCCGAATAGCTGACCTGTCACTGACCCAACGCACTCAATAGGTGATCGAGAGCAGAGTTGCTGGCGGAGCACTCTGTCAGAAGATTCGATAACCCAATCGGGGTTCGGGAACAAGGGTGCTGGCGGAGCACTCTGTCGGAAGATTCGATAACCCAATCGGGGTTTGGCTGTGAGCTGCAGAGAGGGTTGTAGCGCCGGCGTAGCAACTTTAACTGTGGGTGCCGGTCTTAGCCTGTGGTGGTCCTGTCCTGATCCAATTTGGCTGCATCTATCCTGATTTCTGGTCTTCACCTGTTGTCTTGCTGGTACCTGCACTTTCGGGATTCTGTCCTTTATCCCAGCCCGTGGCCAGGGTTGGTCTTCACATCATTAGGTAAATATTTTACGTGGGCATGTCATTGTATTGTTTCCCTCTTCCTACCCTTCCTACTGTCAAATGCTTAAAGACAGACTTATAAAATATATGTATATTTTCATTTTAATAGTTATTTTCCTAATTGAAAGATCTTTGGTTTCCAATGCTTGGATTATGACATTTAAGAAATTTTAGATAAAGAGTTTAAACCTTTCCCGAGTTTGTGGTTATTAGATGAGTGGAAATGTTATTTTTCTACCTATTTTCCTGCTAACTCCCTTGATCCCTTAGGACCTTAGGTACCTAGGTCGTGGATTGGTAGGTCAAGGTATAGCGATTAAGAGTCCTAAAAATAAATACACTGATGTAGAGCGACGGTTACCTGGTTAAAGAATATTAGTATTTAATGAGTATTGTTTATGGGCCCAGGTGAGTATTGGTGAACCATGACTGGGTGACCTGCGCGCTCTATCAACTGTACGTCATGATTGATAGTCGGATCTTTTTCTGAATTATTACCTAATTTGATAGAAGGTAAATGATATATGGCTGTTTGCAGGTTCAAATGTTTAAGTGAATAGAAACAAGTTGCATATTTTTGTTTATTTTGTCTGAATATTGGGAACATCATTTACTCTGAACCCTCCTTCATAATGCACCTGTCTTTAAGGCGGTTGGATGGTAAGCCCATGAAATGGTTCCAAAAAGGTTGTGTTTTATGTAAATGATACCTTTGTTCAGTCATACCGTTTTTAGCCAAGGACAAATGAATTTACATTTTAGGGCGTATATTAAAGTTCATTAGCTGTTAGCTGACTGTGGTAAAGTGTAAGCTTCCTGCGTATTCGCTTCACTAAAGGTGAACATGTTTCTAAAGTTGCATTATGTATTATAGCTTCTCCACAGCAGTTCTTTCTACTGGTCTTCCTTGCAAGCAATCATGGCCACTCACAACTGCTCTATTTTCTTGTATTATCCATGTTCACTCATATTTCTAATTCGTAAGATTAGTGATGCTGGACACATATGTCGCGAGTGTTGTTAATTTCTACACAATAATATATTGCACAAGGCAGTAATAAATGGAATGTATCTATTTCATGGATGAGACTGCTTTATTTTGCCTGCGAGAGTACGACAAAATGTCACACATAAGCACAGTGAAAACATGAAAATGTCACACATAAGTGAACTGAAAACCTGGAAGTTAGTTTACAGTGAATAGCACTCAAAAGCTGTTTGCACTGTATTAAGTCAGGCTGGTCCATGAAGAATCATTTGGGAAGTGATTTTAAATACTTATACTGTATCTAAAGACTGGGACCAGCTAGAAACATAATGAAACAGCTAATTTTTATAGTTTCTTAAATCCAACTCAATGGTAACCCCGGATGTTTAATACGCAACATTTAGAAAGGTACCTTTCTCTTGAATGAATATCTTAAAGGCTAATTTGCATTGGTTCTCCAACCTCTCCCAGCCAGCAATTAGCCTTGAATAGGAATGACCAGATGTTAAATGCCTCCCAGGAGAAAACAATAAACTGTCCTTAATGGGCAGAGAGGTCTCTGAATTCCACAAAATATGTCGTGTGGGAGTTGTGGGCATTCTTTTTGACATTATAGTGTCAAATCCTGAAAGCCTTGGTCCTACCAGACTTCTGTCTCTAGATTTATTGTGGGTACAGTGTCTGCCTTAATCTGTATTTTAGTATTAGATATGGGAGGACACTGGGATTAACATTACACACTCCCCATGCCCCAGCCTTCAGAGGCCAAGTTTAGTGTGGCCAAAGACTTTCGCCACCTTCAAAATGCTTAAAGTGGGTAGGGATGGCCCTGCAAACATTTACCCCATTGGTTATGATGGGCCAAGGAGTCATTCACACCCACTAGCTTGGGCCACGCATAAATCTGGCACCTCCAGGCACCCCCTTCAGAACACTTTCTGGACTTGATGAAGATCAGAAGAGGACTAGAACTGCAACATGTGACCTGAGAGCTATGAAGGACTGGACCTGCTCTCTCTTGTACCAATAACAAAGAATCAGACTCCAAAGGTAATTTGGCTAATCTCTTGTGTAAGTACAGGGCCATGAAAGCTTCAAGAGGCCTTTTCCGAAAAGAATCCTGCTGGCTTGTGGCACTTAGACTTGGACTGTACCCCAGTGTTGGCCTTTGTCCGACACCCTGTGAGTCTCTAAGTTCCTCCCTTCAGCTCCTGGGGAACGTTAGTGCACTTCTGTGGTGGATTATGACCTAAAAGACTAAATTAGAAGATAAAATCTTTTACTGGGACGAATCTGGTTGGTGTAACCAACCTGCGCTCCATCAAAGTCAGCCTTAAATTGCACCTAGGTCCCACTCTACTGCGACTATTGACTATCATTGTTTATTTATGCTTTTTGCCACTATTTCTTCTTAAGTCTGAAAAAAATCATGGCTCCGGTTCCCGTTATTGGATTTTTGTCATTATGTTTATTAAAAGTTATTCTATTTTTCTAATTGAGGTTGGAATTTTTAAAGTTTTGGATTTTGACTTTATTACTGTTTTGGAAATGCATTAATACTTTACATTTTCCCTAAAATTAAGCCTATCTGCTCTGTGCTGTAGCTACCAGGGGGCTAAGATCTATTAACTGACATTGACCATGACACCATTTGTAACTATTCCTTGTGATAGGTAGTGACCCACCCCAAAACATAATCTAATTTTTACAATGATATAGACTAGTATGAGCAGTGCATGACAGCAGTAAGAGAGTATGCTCATATCGCAATGAGCTATTGAACATTGTAGGTCATGAACACTCGCATGTAGCCCATCAGCAAGCCACACAAAGTTGCAATGCGTGTTCTTACCTTAAAGTGGGACCTGCAGAGGATGGTCTTAGGAGTTTGCTGAAAAAGAAAAAAACAATAAACACAATTAGCTCCTTAAATGTAATATACAAAGTATAATTAATTGTTGAAATAGCAACATTTGTTGCAATACTCATCATAAATGAGAACAACTACTAACCGTATTGATCATATCATTCCCTATGACTGTTGTTTATCAATGTCTCATCAACCTTGTTGTTGCACTTCAGTGTTATTACCCAAGTTTGGTTTCCCCGTTGTACAATAGCTTTAGGTCTCTTTAGCAAGTGCCTGAAGCTTGATATTCCACATATCTACACCCACCCTTGTTCTTAGAGCTGTTTCCCAGAATGCAACACTTCACTTTCCAAACATGTCAAATGTGTCATGCCAGGGCTTTTTTTGGCTGGTAATTGGACTAAGAGAGCCTTTTGGAGCACCGCAGCTTAAGCTTCTGCTGGGGTCCGGGCTTCCCCTCACCTCCGCCTGTGTTTCATCATTGGAAGGCAGACTAGCAGTAACAGAGGAATCTGGAGCTTCCAGCTTCCTCTGGTGAGTTGGTGATGTCTCTCTGTGCTAAAGGAGGAAGTAGGGAAAGGAGGCGAGGAAAAGGGAAGAGAATGGAGCTATTACCTTCCTTTTGACTGTTGTGCAGAGACAGGAGGAGGGAGGAACAAAGGGAAAAAGGGAGGAAGGAGAAACAAAGGGAGTAAGAAGAGGAAGTAAAAAAAGAGCAGTTATGTGTTGTAGAGCGATCATGACTTTTATTCACCAGCATTGCTGGTTTTTTTTTTATCTTTTCTACAAGCACTGACTACATCCACTGCCGGTATGTATATATACCAGGAGCAACAACTTGTGGAATCTACGGTACCGAGGCTTTCCAGGTACGAGCAAGACCCCTTCTCAACAAGGGCTACGCGGCAGGAAGCAGCAGTTCCGGTTCCTGGGACTTCGTTACGTTCTCCGGCGAGGAGAAAGCCGCAGCGCCCCTGCTTGGCCGTCAATGTGTTTCAGTGGGCGGTTGACCGGAATCTGTGTTCCTACTTGCTACGGGACCGGAGCCGAGTTGTGGTAACCCCGGAGAACACTTAGGAGCGAGCAGTGAGAAGTTGCGCGACAACGGGTAGGACATTTATTTCCATTTACCCGGTTGTCGTTTTTGGTGCCATTTAACATACTAGCCATAACGTATAGCGCTTAATGAAATGGCCGCCGATAGACTACGCAATCGTGCACAGGCAGCAGCATCCATGTTTCTTGATTCCCCGGCTGGGGGGTCAATCAGTGCCATACCATCAATACAGGAAACAGGAACTCCCACAGTTAGAGACCTCTTTAAACAACTGGAGCGATTAATGCGTGCAGAACAGTCGAAATGGTGGGAGCATCGGTCTCTCTCTCGCTACCTGGAAGTGGGGCGTGTACCCAGGGGGTTACGAAGTACTATTGCCCCCAGCTATGACGACCCGGACCCTGCAATGTTAGCGGAATGGGCAGAGGCAAACCTAGACTGTTCTAAGGTATATCTACGCATTTTGGTAAAATACGCCGAAAGCGACCGCATCAAGCTCCAGCTAAAAATAGATGCATTAGAGGATGAGATCTCCAAACATGAAATCAATGACGCCATCACCAAGTTACGGACGGATATGATGAATCGCCTGGCTAAGGAAGAAGAAACTATTAAGAGAAGGAAAGCATTCAAGTTTGAAAGAGATAGAGCTGATTATGCGAATGGACAGGTTTTTACTTTTGCTAAAAAGTATGATGCAGTAAAAGCCAAAGCGCGCTCCAATCTGACTCACCAACAAGCAAGGGAAGAAACCCTGCTCCCTGCAACGTCTTTCTCGAGCTTAAGTTCAGTGGTGGAAAGTGATCTGGAAATGGACCCCAGCCGTGATGCAGCTTTGGGGTTTACCAAACTTTCCTTGGCACAGGAGGTGGATTGCCTGTGTCAAGACCGGCGAGAAACTCTTCGATCACACAAAGCCCGCGCACCAAAAAACAGCGGGCAAACCACAAACGCTGGCAACGCCGGAAATGCTGTTCCAGGAACATCAAACGACAGCAATCAGGGCAAACAAAATCATTGGAAGCGCAACCAAAGAAGGAATCGCAAAACCAAATCAAATCAGTAATCAACCTCACAAACCTGAAACTGACATCTGCAGAAACAGCTGTATTGAATTTAGGACTTTCATATTGCCCGCCTTGCAATATGAATTATGCTGACACTCGAATGGATCTTTATAAATTCACAAGAAAGTTAAAACTTAAAAAATTCTTTGAATTACATCCCAAAGATCCCAGTCCACCAGTAACAGCATCTAGTCCTACCTTCTCCAGTACCCAAAGCCAGACCACCTTTAATACTATCTGGGATTTACAACAACAATCATCAGCAGGCAACTTGAGGGAAGTCCCACTTGAACATTCTGGGATACAAACTACACCATTTAAGCCAAAATCGACTTTCCAGCCGATCATGGCCCATGACAATTTGGATTCTTTTCAAGAAATTGTAGTGCGTGATGTCAAACAACTGTACACCGCTACTAATAGAAAGAAATTCTATATCTCGAAACAGAATCAATGTTACTACCAATTGGTCAAGAAATTGAAATTAGATCATAACATCATTGTAAAAGAAGCCGACAAGGGCGGGAATGTCATCCTCTGGCCGGGAGCTATGTATCTTTAGCAAGCGGATCTGCAATTGAATGATTCATCATGTTATCGCAGAAGCAACATACAAATTGTGAAAAATACCTGGATTGAGCAAACCAACAAGCTCCAGATTTGGCGAAGTGCAGGGCTTTTATCGCATGAGGAGTTCAGATACCTCAAAAAAGAACATCCGGTAATCCCCTCCTTCTACTTACTTCCCAAAGTTCATAAGGACATTGCTACACCGCCGGGACGCCCCATCATCTCGGCAATAGACAGTTCTTTGGAACATGTTTCCAAATACATTGATTTTTTTCTTCAGCACCATGTCAGGAAACTGGGCTCATTCGTCCAAGATTCCTTTGATTTCCTTGATAAAATTGCTGATTTTGCATGGGATGACGATATGGTGCTCATGACATTGGATGTCTCATCCCTCTATACTTCTATCAGACATGGGGATGGTCTCAAGGCCCTGGACTATTACCTCAACAAAGATTTACCTCATCCAACAGCACATAACAAAATGTTGATCGAAATGACCAAAATGTGCTTGGAACAGAATTTTTTAATTTTCAATGGCATAATACATCATCAGATAAGGGGTGTGGCAATGGAGGCCTGCTTCTCACCCAGCTACGCGTGTTTACACGTTGGGCTGTGGGAGGAGCAGGTCCTTGCCACCCAGCACCATGAACTCGTGTGCAACAACATTGCCCTATACCTTCGTTACATTGACGATGTTTTTATTATTTGGAGAGGCAATCAGGACAGTGCCAGGGCCTTTGTTAATTTGATCAATGTGAACAATGTTAATCTCAACTTTACTGCCAATCTAAGTTCTGAATTGATTTGTTTTTTGGATGTGGAGATATTTGTGAGAGATTCTGCCCTGAACACTCGGCTTTATCGAAAGCCCAGTGCTGGCAACACTATATTGCATTCCAACAGTCAACATCCTGCCCATCTGATTCGAAGCATTCCTTTCGGGGAAATGCTCCGAATCCGGCGGATTTGCAGCACTGATGCCGAATGTGCAATTGCACAGGAGGCATGTAAAGTACGTTTCCTTGAAAGGGGCTATTCCTCAGAAATTGTCATGAAAGCCATCAGACGCTCTAACTCAATAAGCAGGCAGGAGGCATTAATCCCCAAATCCAAGAGAGTTAACATGGTGGATCTAACAACAGATAAGGGACAAATGAGTTCTCCACGACTCATCCTAGCATTTAATCGACAACATGGTGCATTACGTAAAATCGTAAACAAGAATTGGAACTTGGTCCGTAGTGACCCTGTGATTGGTCACAAAATAGGTACCAAACCCATCTTGACTTTTAGGAAGTCCCCTTCCATGGCCAAATCCTTGGTGAGTAACACCTTAGAGCCCAAGGTCTCTACTACTTGGGGGGCATTGAAGAAGGGCTTTAAAACATGCCCTCAATGCAAAGCCTGCCGACAGGGTATCAACAGAACCCACTTCCAAAGCCCCTTTCAACAACA
This sequence comes from Lissotriton helveticus, assembly GCF_964261635.1. NCBI lineage: Eukaryota > Metazoa > Chordata > Amphibia > Caudata > Salamandridae > Lissotriton > Lissotriton helveticus. Next base: position 1,506,631,503 of record NC_136057.1, read on the forward strand.
TCCTACTGCCATCACAAAATGGCTTAACTGTAAAACCGAGTTTGCCATTTATGTGTTGGAATGCCCTTGTGGGCTCCAATATGTGGGCAGCACTAAGCTGCCCGCTCACAGGCGCATACTTCAACACATAAGGGCAATAACGGGGCATGACCAGAACTATCCGGTTGCCAGGCATTTTCAGGAGAAACATCTGGGTATCCCTGACAAACTCCAATTTTTCCTAATTGACTGTGTTGAGCCCTCAAGGAGGGGAGGTGACCGTGAGGCCAAACTCCGCCTCCTTGAGACGCGATACATCTTGGAGCTCAACACCAAGAACCCCAATGGCCTCAATGACAGAGAGGATCTTTACACCTGCCTTTAGGATTTTTTGGAGTTTCCTATTATTAAGACCTGTCCGGATGCAGTAATTTTCATTGATCCCATTATATTGTGTTTCTGTATTCTATATTTTACAATTTGGGACACTGTGGCATATGTTTTTAACATTTGAGACTTTTTTAATTGTAAGCACTTTACTGATATTTGCACTATTTCTTCTTGCACTTTTGGCTATTTAAGTCTTCTTGATGTGACTTGCCCACTTGGGCCTTACTTCTGAGATTCAGTTCCATAAGACATTGGACAAACGCTGCTATCATTTATTTATGAGCTATTTTTCAAAGGGGTTCTACATGAATAGGGAGAAATAACTCACTGGTTATACATAGATAATATTAATTGTCATGTAAATACTTTGTTTGTTCTTTCATCATGTTATTTTGCCCGACTAATATGCTCTTTTTCCATGAATTCTGTGATATTGGATTTTATGGATTGTGCTTCTGCCAGTTATATATTTGTTTCATTGTAAACATTGCTTTGGCTAGGTTGCACGTTAGCGGCGTTTTCACTATATAGTATTTTGTCCATGTCCATGACTGAATTATATTGCACTGTCACTTTAAATAGCCTCACAAACCATGTGTAGTTTGTCATGTGATCAAGCCTCCCTGGAGGCGAAACGCGTCATGGCGGCAGCGCTGGCTTCACTGGTTTAAATCTTACTTTGCACCAGCATTCTTTGGGTCGGCTCTTTGTTGTATATTACTGGAGGTGCACGTTTGTCCACCGGGAGCAACAACTTGTGGAATATATATATATATATATATTCACTGAAAAAACCATAGGTTATAGACCATATATAGTTAGGAATTAGCATTTACAAAACCTTGAAAATTCACTGAAAAAACCATAGGTTATAGACCATATATAGTTAGGAATTAGCATTTAAAAAACCTTATTTTACTCACACAAAACCATTGAAATTCCATATATAGTTAGTTGCACTAACTATATATCGCGCACCCGCAATCCACTGCTGATCATGTCACATATTACATCATTCATGACATGGTCAGTGACATCACTGATGACATCACTGATGACATCTCAAATGACATCACTGATGACATCACTGATGACATCTCAAATGACATCACTGATGACTACATCCAGTGACTGTATAATTCTGTAAAGTTAAAATATGTCTTACATATTGAAGAATGAGTGGATGTATAAGTGTCTTGATGAAGGATTTAGTAGGGGCATGGCTGACTGTATGAGTGACTGATTAAATGTGTCTCACTGAGTGCATGGGTTAGTGACTAAACTGTCTTAATTTGTGCATCATTATGTCTGTTGGTGTGTAAGCTGCTGCATGTGTTGATCATTAGCTATATGATTAACTGTATGGGTTATTGATTGGTTGCCAAAGCATTTGTATGGGAGACTGAGTGTGTGTGTGGGTGGCTGGGAGGTGTATGACTCTCTGCATAGATGTGTGAGCAGTTGATTGACTAGATGTATGGGTTCAAAAGTGCATGTGGAAACAGCTGTATGGGCGGTTGACTGTGTGCATGAGTGTATTGGTGAGTGAATGGATATCTCAGTGCTACATGTCAAAGTAAGTACATATGTAAAACACAGTACATGTGAAAGTTGACATATATAAATAACTGTGCATAAGAGCCAGTGAATGTGTGAGTGGCTGTATGGATCATTGTGAACTTGTATACAGGATTGTATAAGTGAGTAAATATGTTTTAGTATATGTTTGAATAAGTAAGGTGTGTATAACTGTATAGTTGAGGAAATGGAGGTGTGATTGATTCTTTGCATGACTGACTAAGTGTCTGAGTAACTCCATGGATGAGTGACAGTCTATGAGTGTCTGTTTACACTGAGTGTATCTAAGGTTATATTAGAGTCTGAAGAGGTTCATCGTATTATCACATGAATGATGTCATCAGTGATGTGATCAGTAATGTCAAATGAGATGTCATCAGTGATGTCATCAGTGATGTCATTTGAGATGTCATCAGTGATGTCATTTGAGATGTCATCAGTGATGTCATCAGTGATGTCATTTGAGATGTCATCAGTGATGTCATCAGTGATGTCACTGACCATGTCATGAATGATGTAATATGTGACATGATCAGCAGTGGATTGCGGGTGCGCGATATATAGTTAGTGCAACTAACTATATATGGAATTTCAATGGTTTTGTGTGAGTAAAATAAGGTTTTTTAAATGCTAATTCCTAACTATATATGGTCTATAACCTATGGTTTTTTCAGTGAATTTTCAAGGTTTTGTAAATGCTAATTCCTAACTATATATGGTCTATAACCTATGGTTTTTTCAGTGAATTTCATTGGTTTTTTAAAAGCTAATATCTACAGAAGTAAAATGTATTCTTCTTTAAATCCAAAAATATATTTTATATGTTTCTTAATAATTTTTTTTTAATATTTTTTTTGTTTCGCTCCCGGTCCGCGAACCGGGAAGCTTCCCGTTAGCTCAATTCGATTCCGCGATCCGGTCCGCGAACCGGTAACAAATCAACATAGTGACGGTATCGCGTTGCCGCGTAATGCGTCTTATGACGTACTGCGTTAGCGCACCCGGAAGTGCCCCGGGGCGCGGACCGAGGCGCGAAACGCAACTCCCCGGAAGCGATCCGCGGCGCGAAAGCGCGACGTATCGCGTTGCCGCGAAATGCGTCTTGTGACGTACTGCGTTAGCGCACCCGGAAGTGTCCCCGGGCGCGGACCGAGGCGCGAAGCGCAGCGAACCGGAAGCTAACCGGGGAGCGTTCCGCAGCGCGTAACATGAAAGTTAGAGTCATGTGACTTGTTAATAAAGCTTTTCATTGGTTCATTTCACTTTTAGTTTCATAATTATGGAAGGCTAGGTCAGGTGACCTAAAAATAACACTTTTCATTGGTTGAGAAGTATTGTTTTTTCCAAATGATGAAAACCCCTCCTTCTTTCCTCACTCTGACTTTCATCATTGTGAGAGGAAGACCTTTATTAATACTTGAGAAATGACTTCAGTACTTGCTTCAGCTGGTGCACCCCCACCACCACCTCCACCTCCTCATGGGAAGAGAGGACCACCTCCCCAGGTGATCACCAACACAGAGGAGGAAGAGGAAGAACTAGAGGAAGAGGAGAGAGAAGAACCACAGTTCTTGGAAGAGGTGCCCCGGGTTTCTCATAGGAAAGCCAGTTTCATCTGGCAGTTTTATTCAATCCCTCCAGGGCAAAAGAAAGTGAATGCGAGGTATGTCACCTGCCTCATCTGCAAGGAGAAATTATCAAGAGGGACTGATAAAAAGTATAGCTATGGGAACTATACCATGCATCGGCACATGACCAGGAAGCATCCACTTAATTACAGCCGGGCGGAAATACGGGATATGGAACAAAACCCAACAGCAACTCCTGTGGCCAGGTCAACATCGTCAATATCATTGACACCAGCAGAGGCACGGGAAACTGTGCCAAACATCCAAGAGAATTTTGGGCACATGAAACATACTTGTATGCACTGTGGTGCGTTGATATCATGTGGTAACATGAGTATTAATGCCATCAACCTGGCTTATGACAATCATAATTGCCCTAACCGCCCCCAGTAATTTTTTTTTGCTCCTGTTGAGCCCTTTTCAACGCCTGTTTTTTGTTGTTCCCCCCCCCCCAAAAAAACCAAAAAAAATATAAAATCGTTCAAAAAATACAAAAAAAACAAAAAATGTTCAAAAAATACAAAAAAAATATAAAACAACAAAAATATTTAAAAAAAAGTTCTTTTCAGAACTACCTTCCCTTTCCAAAAAAATTGCTAGAATGTTTAGCACTCTGGCAAGCTCTATTTCTTTTGGTTCGCTTCCGGTTTAGCTTCCCGGTACGCGTACCGGGAGCTAACCAAAAAAAAAACTTTTTTAAAAAAAAGAGTAAGTATAAGGAAAGTAAACAGAGAGTGATGTTTCAAGAAAGACAGCTATAGGGAGTAAAGAAGAGATACTATTTAATAGATCTATTTACCAAAGAACAGACAGAAGATGGTATAATTGTGAAAAACAAAATAGATAACGAAGTGAAAGAAAAACAAGCATTGGCATAGCCAATAGGTATCGACTTTTGGACCTTCTAAGTCTTTAGTTATGCAGCATAATATCCTTGGTGCAGCAACATCAACTGTTGCATGGCTAAACACGTATAAGGTCCCAAAGGCGAGACCTATTGACTATGCCAATGCTTGTTTCTTAAGTAGAATTGCAATACGTATGGCTCTTCCATGTAAAAAAATCTTATCTTGTGCTCTAAAGATTGCTAAAGTCTCGACAGAGAACAGGCTAGATTGTAAGTAGGGTAAATTGCGCTTGGTGATCTGTTTGAGGGAGCGTCTGCTTTGCCTGGTGTCTTTGGAGAGCAATTTTGAATGTTATACTGGACAATATAGCCCTAATGTAAATAACATAGGGGCATATTATCAACATAGGCAATAAAAGTTTTGCAGCTTTTATAGGCAGAAATGTGTCGCTAAAGCTGCTTTTGCGGCAGAAAACTGCCGCTAAAGCCGCTTTTGCACCAGTTTTCTGCCAATAAAAAGAGCAATAATTTTATTGGCTGCATTCATAATATGCCCCTTAGTGTGCTTCAACTACACAGAGAAAGCATTATGAACAAATAGTGATACAGTGATCAGTCAAAGACACTAAGAGTAATAGAGACGGAGTGAGTGAACAAGAGTGAGGAACTATGAGAAGAGAGGGACTGAGAAAAAAAGTGGAAGGAGTTGAGTAAGTAGGTAATAGAGAAAGGAATGAGGGAAGTAGCAAAGGCAGGAAACTGAGGATTAAAGAAATGAAGCAGTGGAAGTAATAGTAGTTCAATGTGATAGAAATGTAACGAAAAGAGTACAAAATACTTACCTTATAATTGTCGTTAAATTCCTCACTTTTTATTTTTATACTTTCAATCTGTGAAAGAGAGAACAAACATTAGAAAAATATAAAAACATGTATAGAAAAATTACAAAAGACAAGGGCAAAGATTGAAGGACAAACAGTTTTTCAATAACTTTGACACTTACAGAAGCTACACAGTCCTAAAGATATACATTTTAAACTAACACTATCTTGATGCAGATGAAGTGAGGCCTATCTTAAAACATGGTGCATCTTTTGCATTGCTGTTGTCTCAGAAAAGTGTCGCAAGACACTAAAATTTAAAATAATTGCTTCAGGATGCCAATAAGATGTCTACTATCCAGAGTTTTGTTTCAGGTGAGGCCTACTCAGGGTTGCAGATGAAATTTCGAGTTGTTGAAGAGAATAGAAGACATAATACATGTGAAGGTCTACCAATGAAGTGAGTCATGTCCACTGCAATCTTCAACAAAGTCCAAACCTCCTATGTTTCCCTGGACAGACCTAAACTTGATCTGCACAATGTGATTCGTAATGATAGGAAACACAGGTGATGTAATTGAAATACATGCAATTTATTTTGCTCATTTCACAATCACATCACTTCTGTTTCCTTTGCTTAGGTATCTCATTGTGCAGATGTAGTCTAGCATATCAAAGAATACGCAGAAGTGCAGCACTGCATGCAACAACTTTGACACTTACAGAAGCCTCACCTTCTCCATGCCTTCTACACAGTTCTACATATACATCATAAATGGAAACATTACAGAATTAATTATACATGTTAAATGGTTTATTTTTGCTGTTCTCAGAATGTATCAAAATTCACTAAAAACAGTGACTTGAAGGTATTCATCATGTAACAGCGGGGAAAAAAAAACACAATCAAAATGATTGTGTTTAAAAAACCCATACAAGATCAGAAATCAAAAATCAGAACTCCTTAAAGTTAACTTACTTTCCATGACGTCCAAGGATGTCCTATGAATAGCTTATACTCTTTTGTGCTGTTATTACTTTCAGCCCACCAGTTTCTGAAAGAAAATCTCCATCGTTTTTAAAAACATGTTACATACAATAAATGACTTCTTGCTCTCTACCACAAGATTCCACAAGGCCAAATTTTGTCAGAGCCATGTATAACTCTTGGATTTCTTGTTAGCCAATCCCATCATTTGGCATTCCCGCAACTTTCAGAATTAAAATGTTGAAGATCATTTTCACAATCCTGGAATAGTAATATCTTCCCCTTCTTGCTCAGTCATGTTCTACATTTCGTATGACACTGATACTGCTTAATATGAAGCAGACTTACACTACCTCTATGAGTACTACAATTATTTAATTCTCTACATCACTTTTAATCACAAAGTAATGTAAAACAGTAGACAGCATTGCAGACTTACATTCCCTCTACTCCATGTTTTGATAGGCTGCTTTAATTAGCTTATGAAAAGAAACAGTTTTTCTGAACTCATTTAAACTGCACATACATGTCCATGATGTCCAATCCTATGATTAGAAGTTATGTCTCTGAACTACACTTATCCTCAAGGCCAAATTGTGTAGGAGCCATTAGAACTTCTTGAAATTCCACAGATCATATCCCGAGATTATTTTCCTAAAATTTTGGTTTTAAAAACACCAGGTAAGAGTTTTTAAGGTCATACGGCAATTTTTTTTTGAAAATTACAACAGAATCATTACAGAATGACCAGCCATTTCTAGACTTTAAATAAGCTGTGTAATGTCCTGATGATATTGAAGGGCCGTCATGATATACAATTGCTGTAGTTACAAAAGTCCTTCCTGATATTGACAACTGCGAAGCTACAAATTTTTTTATTAAAGTTGTCAATTTTGTTCCATCAGGCCTACATCGTTGGAACATTAAAATGATGTACTGGCCATATGTTCGTATAAATAATGTGGACATCATTTCAGATTTACATTGGCTACACTCCATGTTGTGATTAGCAGCTTTTACTAGCTTATTAAAGGACACTGATTTACTGTCTGGCAAAGTTAAATATACAAATCTTTCTGAGTCTACACTAGTAGTACTTGATACCATACAGTTCTCGCAGTCATGCTGCCATTGATAAGAAAGCCCAAACAGCTGATCTACATCTACACCTTCAGCATGTAATACATGAAGCATATACATTAAAAACTCCTGACAATCTTGCTGAATATTTTGAGAGAATTGTGTTTGGCCTGAACATCTATCTAACAGATTTCTAATTTCAGACACACTTTCTATGTTTCTTCTATCAGTGGTACATTTCTCTAACACAGAATTTAACAAACTGCAAAATCTTTGATCAGAATTGACCACAATCTCTTCTTTTACATTTTTTAGAGAAAACAAAACATTAATTACTACATTAGCATAGCAGTTGACACCAGAACTGTTTTCAAACTGAAAACCAACAACATCTTCAACAGAATCCTCTTTGTTTCTGCTTGTAATTTTAGGTTCATTCACTTTTTGTCTTTTTGCTACAACCTGCCCAGTATTGTTCTCATTTCTTCGTTTCCGGCCTACCAGACGTTTCTCAAACAAAGGAAACTGAGGCAAATGTGGCACATACTCTCTTCTTAACCTATTGTATTCCTTAACACAATCTAGATCTGCACAAATGTTTCTGACATCACAGTCAATCAAGTACAATCCCGATAAAGTTCTAACTCGTGACAATGCCACATATGCCATACCCTCCTTGAACACAGAACTGCCAATATTCACCAATGCAGTGTCTACACTTAAACCTTGCGATTTATGAATTGTCACCGCATATGCCAAGCAAACAGGGAACTGCTTACGGCGAACATATAAGTCTTTTACAAGCAAAAATCTAGCAGAACAACGAGCAATTAGCTGTACTTCCTCAATGCCATCAAATTTAATTTTTAAAAATTCAATTCCATCTCTATTTCTGTATTTCACAAAATCAACAACATTACCCATTGATCCATTTACCAGACCTCTTTCAACATGTAAATTCCTTCTTAAAATTATACGGCAGTTCAAGCACACATTCAGAGTCTTTTCAAAACCTGCAGTTTTAGATATACTCTTCTCTAATGAATCCAATTTTGTTTTCAGATTCTCAGACAAAATAATTGTTGATCCCATATGCTCTACTCTATCAATAGCTTCCACTTTCACAATCTCTTGCTTTTCTAAATGCAACATTTTGTTGTTAAATTTGGCACATTCTGCAAGAGTTGGCATCAAACATATTCCAGATTTCTTATCAGTAATTTTCTGAAAAATATTCTCAGGCACAACATCTTGTTCTGGATATAAATTTGACAGTAATCGTGCATGTAAAGCTTCTTTCCCATGCTCGGTCACTTTTCCAATTCTAACATCTTGTAGAATAGTCTTGTAAACTTCATCCTTTGCCTGACGCATATTTTCATGCAGTTCAGCATAATTGAAGTTTAACCATATATTGACGTTGCCAATGCTGCCTAGGCACTTCCTGGTATCTTCATGCGTGAGCATTTTGAACACAGGTTGCCCTTTCACTGGTGTCAGCTGCAGAAGATCTCCAAAAACAATGATGTGTTTGCCACCAAATAACACATCATACTCTGTTTTGAGAACTTCTTGCATCCTCAAATGCACAAAGGCAAGCATGACATTGGAAACCATGCTTACTTCGTCAATGATAAGAAGTTTCATTTTCCTCAAGATTCTTGAAACTTCAAAACAAGCATCTCCAGATAGCTTGTGATATTCTAATTTGTTGTCATGCTCCACTGGCAGCATCAGTAAACGATGTAAAGTAATCCCTTTAATATTATGTGCTGCCAGTCCAGTTGGAGCAGTGACAACACAAGACAGTGATGACTCTGTCCTTTCCTGCAAATAGCATGAAATTGCTTTAATGAGGAAACTTTTTCCAGTTCCCGCTTCTCCACTCACGTACAGTCGGACAGGCTTCAACGACGTACATGAGCACTCTTTCTTATCATGACTTAATCCATGATCAATTTGCATGGTAACTTCGTCATATATTTTCCTCTGCTCAACGTTGAGTTGCCTTTCCAACTCTTCTAAGTTAACCGCATCCTCTTGAGCATGTGCCATGGCTCTTTCCACCTCATTCATAGCAGTGGCAGCTTCATTTTCAATAAGAGGTCCTCCTAGTGGATCCTGACTCAATGAAGCAGAACTCTGACTGTCCTGAGAACTGTCTCTGGCAATCTCGGCTGCAATCGTTGCTTCCTGCTCAATTTCCGCATTCAACATTTCTACATATTTGGGAAAAGCAGGACATTCTATGGTCTCCTTGGCGGCATTGAAAGAGTCTTCGTAACAGAGGAAATCTCCAAGCAGTTCCTCTTCTGCACGCCAAGGCTTGAAAAGTTGCAAAAGTGCTAAATAGAAAAACTCCTTTTTTTCAGGAGATTCGCCACTCAATTTTCGATGGTTTATCAAGTGGCATTTTCTTTGTTTGACCAGACATCCCTCACTTCCTATTACAGCATACACTCCTTTCTCAGTATCTTCTTTGATGTTCCTCTTGAACATGTAATTTTGCAGAACCTCATACAGACAAACATTCTCTAGGTGACTGCTTCGATTTGGATAATATGTATCCAACATGTTTGTCTTCAAAATGTCGGTACTGTTTGGCTCCTTTTCCGCCAAATACTCAATTTCCCGCACAGGTTTGAGAACTCGATTACGCGTTGCAGCAAGACCAAGACTCGCCCAAACGATACTCCTGGACTTGGCATAGAGACTTGCTGAAGACAACCGGTCAGAACATTCGTACGCTCCGATTTCTCGATGCGACAACATCTTCAGACTGAAACTGTACAACTTCTTGCTGAGGCTCTTTTCATGGGAAATGTCCTCCCACATATCCTTCAATTCTGTCTTCTCTTTTTTGGTGATGTACGACGTCACATACCGAGCCACAGCCATACAGTTATCAGCCACAAACTGTATATCCATGTTAGCATTCCACATGGACAAAATCACCGGGTTGTAGTCGTTGATATACTTGGACTCTTCGTTCCTCTTCAAATTGTAAGTGTTTTTAGGTGATTTCTTCATCACATTATGTCGCAGCGAAGACATCAAACTGTTTCTTCTTCCTTTAGAAATCACCGGTCGTGGGAAGCCGAAACGACATTTGGTGTAGAACTTGTCTTTGTTTCGGAATTTACGACGGCAGTACTTTCCACATCGATGGCTTTGGAAACGCAGAACTTTTTCTCTTAGGCTTTTCTTCTCCTTTGCGTTTGGAACAGCACACGTAGAATACTGTTGGATGAAACTCATCACTGAGTCTTCTGGATCCGTTCCAAATTTAGGTGCATCCTTGATCCACAGCAACATATGTATATGAGGAGCACCTCTTGCTTGGTACTCCTTTCTCCAGAAGAAATCCAACACCTCTCCAAGAGGTGGATTCTTCTTATTCATGATGAAAGACATCATAGCTTCAAATCTATGATTGAAGTACCTACATACATTGACTGGATCCAAAGAGCACAGTTCTCCGGGTGTCTTGAATTCGATGTTTTCTACGTTAGCATTTGCCTCTCGTAGAAATTGAAGTAAGTCTTCCCAGCCATACTCGGCACAACTCAGAGTGAGGAACCATGTGGGAGTACCTAAGTTCCTCAGCATACATTTTAAATCACCATGACGACGGTACCAGTACTCATTAGTACCACGCTGACACGCCATGAGATTAATCAGGTGAGATTCCAAAATACTATCTTGGACATTCACTTTATCCATAAAATCACTTGCCGAGATGTTTTGCATGTGTATACCACTTTTCAAGATGTGGTTCACTGCATATGACAGTCCAGACAGATCGCTTTCAAACAGGAGATGAAACAAATAAGGAATGCATTGTCGAAACCTAGCATCTCCTGCATAAAATCGCAAAGTCCGGTATTCAGAAGCAGGAATTTGATGAGGTCGCTCATCATATCTTCCTCCCTGACCTGTTGGAAAAAGCTGTGGGAAACACCGAGCTTCCAAACTTTCCTCCCAAACACTAATGGGACTCCCTTTGGCTTGTTTCATTTGAAACAACTCAATAGCATTCCCCATGACTTCCTTTGAATGCAAAGGATGAACACTATAATGTTCATATATTTCCTCACTAGTAGAGGGTTCTACTTTCTCAATTTGACCAGCACACAAATCGCTATCCTCTTCCTCACTTACTTCCTCTTCTGCAACATATACATTCTTATAGTATTTATTATTTTTTTTCAAATACAATGTTGCCTTTTTAACTTTCCTAACATCTACTAAATCTTGCCATATTTTCTTATTCTTTGTCGGAACCCCATTAACTAAGATAACCAGAGGTTCCTCTTCCACTTTTTCTACTCCAATTGTGTTAATGTTTTTCTTCAAATCTAGAGGCAAATAAACAACTCTTCCCTTTAATCCTCTCTGTAAATCTGATGGAGGCAATTTCCCTGTCTTTGGCTCCATTCTTACAATAGCCTGAAAGGGATGGATACTTTGAATCAAAATAGATTCATAAGTATTTAAATCCTTCAATTCAGAAGGAATCTCAACCAATTCCAGATTATTATGAACTGCTCTAGCAGGCATCTGGTTTTGTTTTAATTTGTTACAACAATAAGTACACACACGTTGATCCAATCCCAAATCAAAACAATTTTCTACCATCAAGTATGTTGCAAAATCCTTCCATTCACTATTATTTTCCCTTTCACTTTTTGCATATAAATCCACTAACTTAGTCTGATTCTTATAATAAGTGCGTCGACAACACACACAAGTGAAATTAGGCCTCTCACTTGATTTCATGTCAAACGTCGCAATTTCCCTCTGGAAATTATCTGTACTGGAAACATGTACAGTATCTTCCAAATGACCCTCTATTTCTTGCTCAATTTCAACATTCTCCTCTTTACTTCCAAAGTAACAAAACTCAATTTCTTCACATATATTCCTCACATCTATTTCAGAACCATGCAAAAGAGCAGCGCATAATTGTTTCAGCATAATTGCTGGACTCTTAGCATAATACAACATTCTAACTAACTTCCTCACTTTGTTATGATGCACTGCTAGCATCCTGAAATGATGAAAAACACTCTGGCATACTCTCCTGGAAAGACAAGCCAGTGAATGACCATGCAAACCTGTCACTTCTCTCACTCTGCAAGGATCTAATTCTTGCAACAACCTTATTTTCTGCTTTAAACTTTTCTTGTTAAATGTCCGTACAAAATCACAAAGCAAATTGATGGAATCCTGTCGCACACTGCAAATACTACTACACTTCCAGGTGTACACAGGACCCTTAGCACGTCTTCCTAAAACCTCATTACCTAACAACTCTTCTGCCTCTGTTGTCACAAGTTTTTCTTTTTCAACTGGACAACCATCTTTCACTTCATAAGCACGACCACTGATGTCAACTGCATGCACCAAATCATTATCCTGGAAATAACTCTCTTCATTAAAAAATGCCTCACAGCTTGAACTATGTATCCATTCTCCAGAAAAAACTTCACAAAAATTACTACGATTAACTATTCTCTTCCATCTACTATTTCTTTTGAAATCAAAAATTTCCTTGTTTAGCTTCCTAATTCTATTGATTATCAAAATAAATAACTTACGTTTAATTTCAAAAGCCTGATCAATAACTTTCTCAACTTTTTTTTTTCTCCTATAAAAAACTAATTTCTGTTGACCTTTCTTAATATTTTTTAACAAATTGCCAATTATCCTGTTGCGGAACATTCGTTTACGAATCTCCCAAAACTGTTGTTTCCTTCTACTATCATGCACAGATTTATCTCTTGCTCTAGCAGTAACATTTTCATTTGTCCTTTTCTTTCCATTTGATTTACTTGTCATATTATGAATTGAAACATTTTCTGTACTAATATTTTTTTTATTAGAAATATTTCTTATGAAATATTTAGAGCTCTTACCCGGTGCTTTCTTCATGGCTTGAGAAATCTTTTTGTTAGAGGACTGCTGCGTTTTTTTTTTCTCCTGCTGTCTTTGACGTTTTGCAGCCTTTATCTCTCTTATTTTTGTAGGCATCTTGAAATGATCTGCAGTTGAATCTGAGGAAAAATATAATAAAAAATGTTATTAAACATTATTATCAAACAGTAAATCAGTAATAGTGATCAAAAACATAACACACTACTTGACATTTTATTTTGAAGATTTTTTAGTCATTGCCATTTTTACAATACAGAAATACCAGAAAAGAAATGACATTTATATTTATGTTACCTATGCTATTTTATATGTGAATCTGATCTAATTTTATGAGCATATTTTAATATTTTATTGAAAACACTACACATAACCTGTTTTTGAAGGTGTTTTTATTTTTAAATTAAACGGTTTACCTTTTTACTTTTTATTGATTATAAATTTTAAAAATAAATGTTTATATTTCCAAAGGCTGAAGCAAGTCAGCTTCCCATCCAATATCATATAATTCAGACAAATCTGCATCCTCATCACGCTCTTCTTCATCCTCAGGATTTAAATCATCCAATGGATCAACATCCACTGATGTTTCAATTACAAGTTCAATGATGAGGTCAAAATCAACTGATTGCAGATTGTCGCTCATGTTGAGGTTGTCTTTATCTTTAAAGAAAGATAACAACAATGAGATGTTGCAGAGTAAGAGACAAATCTCACAGATTATAATAGTAAAATTATTTAACAAGAGTAACATTTTGCAGCTATTATTTAACCATGTCCAGCGATGCTGAGCAGGTGAAGCCTATGTCTAATTTTTCACTGAACAGGACTCATCTGTTCTTAACCTTGGATAAGCCTCAACGACTCTGTGTCCCCTGCACATACTCAAATGTTAAAGTGCAGATTTATATTAAATGGCACATCCCCAGGCATGCACCAGTTAATGTGCACCACTGCTTTACCACCCATGGTGTGCCGCATTTACAATCAGATAGGAGAAAGCTGCTTCAAAACCCTGCGCCTGCTTGAAGCTGGCATAGGTCTTGACGCAGCATTGTATAGATGGGGCACCCCTGAGCCTTGCTGGAGCTGCATCGCACTTACGATACAACTCCAGCAATGCGCCACCTTTACAGCACAGATATGTCACGCATCTGTGCCATTTTTGCCCCATGCTGCGCCGCATTGTAAATGCAGCACACCATGGGTGGCGGAACAGCGGCGCAAAATGACTGGCACATCCACTGCTGCATCAGTTTCATGTGGCACGTTTTTTTTACACCATGACACATCTGCCTAAATGCATCAATTTGTAATTTTCTCGCCTCATAGCAAATCTTTTGCACCGCCACTGCGTCACAAAAGTGACGCACAGTGGCGCAAAAGATGCATACACCTATCATAAATCTGTCCCTAGCATTTTAAATGATTAATTCAGGATGACGATAAGGTGTGGCCTATGCAGAGGTTTGTTTAAGGTGAGGCCTACTCAGGGTTGCAGATCAAAGTTACGCTTGATGAAGAATACAGAGGAGATAATACATGTAAAGGCCTACCAATGAAGTAAGTAATGTCCACTTTATTGCACCAGTCATCATAAATGTATCCCTAAGCTTCTTATCTTGTTACAGATGAACCACCATATGTACATGACATTTTAAGTAATTTCCACATGTGCAGTGTTTTCAAAATATAATTTGAAAATCGTTTTTGGGGAAAAGTAATGGTTTGCAAAATTATGACAAGGACATAATGGTGTATGCTTCTCTATAAAGCATTTCAGTATCTCTAATGTCATTTTTCCCATATTACATTATAAGACCTTTCCCCATGAAGCACATTCCTTGTAAATATGCTCCCACCTGTGCATTGCAAATTTATATTTTCACTGTTTCAGACACATAGCCATGTTGAAAGTGACCCAAAAAAATTGCAAACGTTTCCCCATGAAGCACATTCCTTGTAAATATGCTCCCACCTGTACATTGCAAATTTAGATTTTGACTGTTTCAGACACATAGCCATGTTGAAAGTGACCCAAAAAATTTGCAAACGTTTAAAAAAAAACAACATTCATGTGTCTTAATGACATTTTAAGTCATTTCCCCATGGAGAATGTTTTCTAAGTGGCACAAAAGAGGTATACACCTATCATAAATCTATCCCTAGCATTATAAATGATTAAATCAGGATGACAATAATATGTGGCCTATCCAGAGGTTTGTTTAAGGTGAGGCCTACTCAGGATTGCAGATTAAAGTTACGCTTGATGAACAAAACAGAGGAGAAAATTTTATTGTAAATGCCTACCAATGAAGTAAGTGATTTCTACTTCATTGCACCAGTCATCATAAATGTATCCATAACCTTACTTAAATTGTCCTTAAGACACATAAAAGCGTTTTTTGATTGGCTTTCCTGCATGGTAGGGTCACTTTTAACATGGCTATGTAACATAAACATTCAAAATCAAAATTTTCCATGTACAGGTGGGAGCATATTTACAAGCAATTTGCGCCACAAAGAAAGGTCTGACATTAAAATGGCAAAAATAACATCAGGGACAGTCAATTGCCTTATAAAAAACCATACACCATTATGTCCTTCTCATGCATTTAAAAACAATTCCTTTTTCCCAAAAACGATTTTCAAATCATAATTTCAAAAAACTGCACATGAGAAAATGACTTAAAATGTCATTGAAACACATTAAAGCGTTTTTTGATTGGTTTTCCTGCATGGTTGATTCATTTTTATCATGGCTATGTAACACAAACATTGATAATTAAAATTTTCATGCACATGTAAGAGCATATTTACAAGCAATTTGCGCCACAGAGAAAGGTCTTACACTAAAATGAGAAAAATAACATCAGGAACAGTCAATTGCCTTATAAAGAACCATACACCATTATGTCCTTGTCATGATTTTATAAACAATTCCTTTTCCCCAAAAACGATTTTAAAATCATAATTTCTAAACACTGCACATCAGAAAATGACTTAAAATGTCATTAAAACACATGAAAGCGTTTTTTGATTGCCTTCCCAGCATGGTTTGGTCACTTTTAACATAGCTATTTAACACAAACATTCAAAATCTAAATTTTCCATGCACATGTGAGAGCATATTTACAAGCAATTTGCGCCACATAAATCATAATTTTCTCCTTAAAGCACACTATTCTCTATCTAAAGTAAAGAAATATTTTCTCACCTTAGCAAATACTTTGAGTTTGAAAACAGTCTCAGAAACACACCAATTTGTCTTCAGCAGAGCAAAAGGTATGCACTCCAGAGTCTGCAGCTATCAAAAGCACAGAAATGGTGTAATTCTTCACACATATTTCTCATGTCACCCAATCAAAACTCTTCCCTCACTTTTTTTCAAATGAAAACCCTTCCCCCTCTGCCCTTTCTGCCTATTTTCCATAGCAACCACCTCTTGGAGAAACTCTGGTGTTTGCAAATTCACACAACAATGTTGCAATTGAACTCTGAACTCTCAGTGCACCTGCATATCCAGTGCTTTCTTTCATTTAATGATTTTTTATTGACCACTCAAAATACATCTTTCAAAGAACACATCTCTACACCCTAACTTTCTGTTTTCATCAATCAAAATCCACCAATCACTGTTACTACTTCATGAACACAGAAACTCCACAGTTTTTTTCATTTCAAACTCACATTTTTTCAACTGCCATTTCATTGCCACACTTCATCTGACTGCAGGAGAACCTTCTCTCACCATGTTTTCTGTCTGGATTGTTGGTCATAGTTATATTCACTGGGCTCAAAGGTACGTTGAAAGCAGGAATTTACCTAACCTCAATTTACAAGATGTGGAAATTAAGTGGTTTGGCCAGAGAGGATTAAAATGTCACCAATTGATACCATTGGTGAAAACCTTTATGCATTTGCCAAAACCTGACCTGTTAATTGTGCACTGTGGAGGTAATGACTTGGGCACTTTGACTGGTGTAGGTCTGGAAATGCTTTTAAAGGACACCTTTGAGCAATTAATGGCACTTTTTCCTCAGACTGCCTTGGTATATTCAAATATATGCCAAAGACAGAAATGGAGGTGGTCAAACCAATTTTGTCCACAAATTGAGAAGTCGAGGAAGCATGTAAACAAATCTGTTTCAGCTTACATGAGAGACCATGGAATGGGCTCCCTGTACAACAATAACTTGCGTTACTACATGCAAGATATCTACAGAGGAGATGGAGTTCACTTCTCAGATGAGGGCAACAGAGTTTTCACTCTGAATTTAAAAATGTGCATTGGTACCTACTTATAAGTACCTAAATGTACCATAAACCCAAAAGCTCTTCTCAGAGCTACCCTACATCTAATCACTCACAATTATTATTTTACTCTAACTATTTTCACTAATTTTCAACAAAATACGCTCCCTGGTGCGCTACCCGGTACGCGTACCGGGAGCTAACCTCGCGAATTTTTTTAAAAAAAATGTTTTTTTTTCGCACATATAAGCCTCCTCAGCCACCCTCAGAAAACCTAGGGGGTCAAGATAACTCTACCGTGCCCCCTTCTACCCATTCTGAACATTATTTGCCCTCCATCTTGTATCTTAATTCGACCGAAACACAAAATGGTGGACTCCCGGAACGCTTAAGGTACGCGAACCGGGGCGCTCAACGGTTCGCGTACCGGGTCGCTCCCTGGGAAGCGCACCATCAAAAAAGGTGGGAAAGTAGTTCACAGAAAAGCCACTGGAGACAATTTCACCAAATATAGATTAGCTCATACTACATACCAATCCCTACCATTTTCACAAAATTGATTGGAATTCCATTTAGCCATTTAGCCTGTAGACCTCTCTAAATACCCTGAGGTAAATTACTTCACAAAACACATCTGAAATGTTGGAATTGACAACCAATTAAAATGTTACTTTCATTTTCTACTTTTTTTACCTCACATTTGATTGGTTATGTACCCGAATATATATAAAGGAAGAGAAGGAAGCACAGCCATTTTGACTACTACTTCTTGGTGTACATTTTAATAGGATTTTCATTAATAACTTCAACTTCTTTTTAAAGGTAAGTTGTTATTTTTAAAACTGAAGTATATTGAGCACTTTAAGTTAATATGGCAAACTTTTTCTGTTAGTTATATACTATCCCTCTGTAGTACTTATAAATTTAGATACACTTTTTTATATTCCTACTTCCACTCTGATACTATACACTGCCCAAAGATAAATTCTCTGTTAAAAACTGCCTATCTAAAATTAATCCCAACAGTGCCCTACCTCTACTAATATATATTTTTTTTATGCAAATTTCAGGAAAAATGGAAAGTGAACAAAACATTTCATTTGAAATTGTCCTTCCAGAGTCCAACACAGAAATCATTGATCCAAATGAGATTGAATTTATGGATGAATCTTGGGACCAAGAACTACTGCAATGTGTACAAGCAGTAGATAACCTCCTTGCAAATGAGGACATTTTACAACCTCAGAGACTACAATCTATATTCCATGATTATTATGAAATTTCTGACAATGAAATGTTAGAAAGTTTAATAAATTATGAAACACAATAAAAAAAGCTTAAAAAAAAAAAAAAAAATAATCAACAAAACCAACAATCAATTAACATACAGCATTTGAAAAGTCTATCATTCATTTTTCATTGTGATACGCTCCCCAGAACGCTTCCCGGTTCGCGTACCGGGCGCTAACCACGAAAAAAAATAAAAAAAGATTTTTTTTTTTTTGCTTAGCGGGGCCCCTTTAAAGCCTCCACATCAAACCTAGGGGGTCAGGGAGGAGCTAGTATGCCCCCTTATGGTTATTTCCCCCTTTGTTTTGGCCTCCTCTTGTCTCTCAATCCTACCGAGAGACAAGATGGCGGCCGCTCCGGACTGTTTAGAATGTTGACAGACACCGGAGAGCCAATCAGCTTAGCTACGCGAAGTTCCGGTACGCTTAAGGTCCGCGGACCGGAGCGCTGCCCAGAGCGCGCTTACAGATATATATCTTTTTTTAAACGTTAATTTCTCAAAATCCACTGGAGCACATATATTGAGACCTACAAAAGGCACATCGGGCTACCAGTCCCTACAATTTTGCCAAGTTTCGTGCAAATCCATTCAGCCGTTCGGGCTAAAAGTGAGGCTAACCGCCCTATGGAGAAATCAATGTTAAAAACACGTTTTGGGACCCCCCTTTTTTCTCGGCCCCCCCTGGACGAACCCCCCCAAAATTTTCAGGGGCTGCTCAGAAACAAAATGTTCCATTTTCCTGAAAATTTCAGCCAATTCCGTCCACAAACGCCAAAGTTATTAGACATAGAATTTTCAAAAAACCCATAGGGAAAAAATCCTAACTATATATACCTACTGGCGACCGCCAGTAGGTAATATATATATATATATATTATATCAAAACGAGCAAATGCGCTCCTGCGCTATCAGCAGTCACCCTCAATGCCTCTTGCCATCCAGCTTTGATGCCTCTCACAGCCTGGAATCCTCGTTGATCCTCAACGTTACTTCATGTGCCCGACGCGTTTCGAGGCTGGCCGCCTCTTCTTCATGGGGCTTACAAACAAACAGGCAGCACACTCAGATTAAGTTTCCAACTTTATTTCATTGGAGGATACCGCCCTAAGTGGGCGTGGCTTCATCGTCTTTGCCATCAAGCATGATGGTCGTGGTAGTCCCTTCTGAGAGTGTATTATATACCTTGAGTAGGTTGCCTTGTTGATTTGAAAAATTTCACCATTTCTTTATAACCCTTGAGTAGGGGGAAGAACTGCAGGATTTCAGCGCTGACATTGTCCCAGAGGCTTTGAACCATCGTAACGATGCACAGTGCAGCGCCATGGCCCCTCCGCGCTGTGTAGCGTTTCACTGCAGCCGAAGGTGGTGCTCTGCTGCACGGCCAGGGGCAGCCGTGTGAAATATCAAAACGAGCAAATGCGCACCTGCGCTATCAGCAGTCACCCTCAATGCCTCTTGCCATCCAGCTATTGATGCCTCTCACAGCCTGGAATCCTCGTTGATCCTCAACGTTACTTCATGTGCCCGACGCGTTTCGAGGCTGGCCGCCTCTTCTTCATGGGGCTTACAAACAAACAGGCAGCACACTCAGATTAAGTTTCCAACTTTATTTCATTGGAGGATACCGCCCTAAGTGGGCGTGGCTTCATCGTCTTTGCCATCAAGCATGATGGTCGTAGTAGTCCCTACTGAGAGTGTATTATATACCTTGAGTAGGTTGCCTTGTTGATTTGAAAAATTTCACCATTTCTTTATAACCCTTGAGTAGGGGGAAGAACTGCAGGATTTCAGCGCTGACATTGTCCCAGAGGCTTTGAACCATCGTAACGATGCACAGTGCAGCGCCATGGCCCCTCCGCGCTGTGTAGCGTTTCACTGCAGCCGGAGGTGGTGCTCTGCTGCACGGCCAGGGGCAGCCGTGTGAAATATCAAAACGAGCAAATGCGCTCCTGCGCTATCAGCAGTCACCCTCAATGCCTCTTGCCATCCAGCTATTGATGCCTCTCACAGCCTGGAATCCTCAAAGGTTTTTTAAATGCTAATTTTTAACTATAATGTGTGTGAAACCTATGGTTTTTTCAGTGAATTTCAAAGGTTTTGTAAATGATCATTTTTAAATGTATTAATTGTTATATTTTTTTATACTGATTTACTACATTATTTTGAATTATTTATTTTAGATATTTTATTTTTTAACTTACATTACATATTTTTTATATAAATTGTAAAAGAAATGTTTTTTTAAAAATTGAAAATTGTAATATTTTTATATTTTTTTAATTTATATATATTTTATATAGCAGGCAATGATATCCTATGGAAGTTACTGTAACTACGATTAGAATTACGTTTCAGGATCAATAGTGGGCTGAAAGATGCAGCACTGAGGTCTCTCCTGATAACAGGTGGGTAAATCGGAATTCATAGTTCGGCTGATTTTTGAGGAATTTTTTAAAGTTCCAAAACTCCACACTTAGAAGAATTTTCTAGTAAAACATGTCAATGTTAGCCTATGAAAGGAAATTCAAGTTACTATAAGTATGATTACAATTACTTTTCAGGATCAGTAGTGGGCTGAAAGATGCAGCACTGACGTCTCTCGTGATCACAGGTGAGTAAATCGGAATTCGTACTTCGGCTGATTTTAGAGGAATATTTTGCTTAATACTGAAGGAAGGGGTTGGGGCCTGAGGAGACATGTGTGCAAACACGCCCTGTGGCTCGTTTTAGGTTGGGGAATATATTCCTCTTCAATCCTGAGGTCATCTATGAGCCAACTAGCCCATCATGGACCTCCAGTTTGCACCAGGGAGCTGTGTTTCAGAGAGGTGCTCAGAGGGCACGCCCCCTTTTTACAACACTCTGCAACGCAGATCCGTGGCACTTACTAGAGGTACCCGTTGGACTAGTTGGCCCCTAGGGGACCTCTGGATTGAAGAGGAATATATTCCCCAAGCTAAAACGCGCCACAGGGCGTGTTTGCACACATGCCACCTCAAGCCCCGTCCCCTACCTTCACCACTGTCCAAACATGCCCCGTAACGCGTTCTAAGTTGGGGGATTAAGTCCCCTTGCATACTGGGGGTCCCTGGGGGCCAACTAGCACACCAGAAACCTCCAGTATGCGCCAGGGGGCTGTGTTACAGAGAGGTGTAAAAAGGGCGTGACCTCATTACACCTCTTTGCTCGTTTGTTTTCAGCTTTCTTGTGCCTCGGTTCTACCGAGGCACAAGATGGCTGCCAACACTTCCTGGTTTGGAGGGTTGACAGACAGTTAACATCCAATCAGCATGCAGCTCGTGCTCGGGAAGGTAAGCTTAGGGTACGCGTACGGGTATGCGTACCGTAACACCTCCAATATATACTAATGATTTTACTTTTGATTTTCTCAGGAACTACTGAAGGGCTTTACACCATTTAACAAAAAGGCCCATCTGCGAACAGAACTCTACCTTTTTGCCAAGTTGGGTGTAATTCCGTTCAGCCGTTCCGGCTGTAGCCCTGGCTAAAGGTCCTATGGGAAATTGCATGGGGAAAACACGTTTTGGGACCCCCCTTTTTTCTGCCAACACTTCCTGGTTTGGAGTGTTGACAGCCAATTAGCATAAAGCTCGTGCTCGGGAGGATACGCATATCCTACTTCGTCCATAGATATATCTATGATTTTACTTTTGATTTTCTCAGGAACTACTGAACGGATTTACACCATTTAACGAAAAGTGTGATCTGCAAACCAAACTCTACCTTTTTGCCAAATTTGGTGTCATTCCTTTCAGCAGTTCGGGCTGTAGCCGCAGGTAAAGGTCCCAATGGAAAATTGCATGGGGAAAACACGTTTTGGGACCCAACTTTTTTCTCGGCCCCTGCTTGACGAATCACCCCGAATCTTTCAGGATAGGAGCGGAGCGCCCCATCTTCTTGGAGAATTTCACGAAGATTTGTCGCCCGGCACCAAAGTTATTTCAAATAGAATGTTGCGGATTTCCTATGGAAACTAGGTCCTAACGATATCTACCTACTAGCGACCGGCAGTAGGTAATAAATATATATATATATATATATATATATATATATATATATATATATTACCTACTGGCGGTCGCCAGTAGGTATATATAGTTAGGATTTTTTCTCTATGGGATTTTTGAAAATTCTATGTCTAATAACTCTGGCGTTTGTGGACGGAATTGGCTGAAATTTTCAGGAAAATGGAACATTTTGTTTCTGAGCAGCCCCTGACAATTTGGGGGGGTTTCATCAAGGGGGGGCCGAGAAAAAAGGGGGGTCCCAAAACACGTTTTTCCCATGTTAATTTCCATAGGGCGGTTGGCCTCACTTTTAGCTCGAACGGCTGAATGGATTTGCACGAAACTTGGCAAAATTGTAGGGACTGTTAGCCTGATGTGCCTTTGCTAGGTCTCAATATATGTGCTCCAGTGGATTTTGAGTAATTTAGGTTCAAAAAAAGATATATATCTGGGCGGAGCCTAACCACACATCTGATCTGATTGGCTGTCAGCACTTCATCCAAGAAGTGTTGGCAGCCATCTTGGGACCAATATACATGATAGCACCTCATTAAAAAGCATTGTAGTTAATAGAGGGTTTTAGGACTTTAGTTACATTATAAATCATTTGTTGATGGTACCATACTCGTTTTAGGAATTGTGGTGGGTTCTAAGGTGATTTTACCATGTGAAAAAACCTTCTGCTGTGATATCATGAATATTGTTTGAAAGAAAACTAATATCTCATGATTTTCCCACAGTGGTTGGGAAGGGGATCTATAAGCTAAACTGAAAGCATATTTTCTGTAAATTCACATTATCTTTCTCAGTCATGTGAAAATGAAGTCTGACATTCTCAGTAAAACATGTACATCCAACAAGGACAGAGACTGTCAGTTGATTCCTTTGTGTTCTACTGCAGCCTCCTAGAGTGTTCTAAAGAACAACTAGAGCGCTAACAGTCCTACTTATTACAAAGGTATGGCACACCTGAAGCCATCTTGATTGGAATAAAGTGGTAACTCTTAAAACATTTAATTTAAAAAGAAACAACATGAGGGGGTATATTTTGCCATAGAAAGTATGATTAGTGCTGCAGAATGAAAAATTAGGGCACATTTTGAGTGACTTCTCAAATCCTTTTCTATTTCATTAAAACATTCTGACATGCAGTCTCCCAAAATGGCCACCAGAGACAAAAGAGCCCAAATGTAGCCCAAATATCACCCAGATGTAGCCCAAGTATAGCCCAATGACAGAATGTCCCAGAGTGTTCTAAAGAACAACTAGAGCGCTAACAGTCCTACTTATTACAAAGGTATGGCACACCTGAAGCCATCTTGATTGGAATAAAGTGGTAACTCTTAAAACATTTAATTTAAAAAGAAACAACATGAGGGGGTATATTTTGCCATAGAAAGTATGATTAGTGCTGCAGAATGAAAAATTAGGGCACATTTTGAGTGACTTCTCAAATCCTTTTCTATTTCATTAAAACATTCTGACATGCAGTCTCCCAAAATGGCCACCAGAGACAAAAGAGCCCAAATGTAGCCCAAATATCACCCAGATGTAGCCCAAGTATAGCCCAATGACAGAATGTCCCAGAGTGTTCTAAAGAACAACTAGAGCGCTAACAGTCCTACTTATTACAAAGGTATAGCACACCTGGAGCCATCGTGATGGGAATAAAGTGGTAACTCTTAAAACATTTAATTTAAAAAGGAACAAAATGAGGGGGTATATTATGCAATAGAAGGTATTATTAGTGCTGCAGAAAGAAAAATTAGGGCACATTTTGAGTGACTTTTCAAATCCTCTTCTATTTCATTAAAAAATTCTGACATGCAGTCTCCCAAAATGGCCACCAGAGACAAAAGAGCCCAAATGTAGCCCAAATATCACCCAGATGTAGCCCAAGTATAGCCCAATGACAGAATGTCCCAGAGTGTTCTAAAGAACAACTAGAGCGCTAACAGTCCTACTTATTACAAAGGTATGGCACACCTGAAGCCATCTTGATTGGAATAAAGTGGTAACTCTTAAAACATTTAATTTAAAAAGGAACAAAATGAGGGGGTATATTTTGCCATATGAATTATGATTAGTGCTGCAGAAAGAAAAATTAGGGCACATTTTGAGTGACTTCTCAAACCCTCTTCAATTTCATTAAAACAATTCTGACATGCAGACTGAAACATGCACTTTGAATACCAGCAGCAGACGTCCCTGGTGAGCAGTAGCTTTACTACAGTGATCTAATGTGCAACTAGAGTGCTAACATTCAGAATTTATGGCAAATGTGTGACACATCTGAATGCCTTCTTGATGGAACCAAAGTAAACAAGCATTGAAAATGCAATAGATCTCGCCCTCGTTTAAGTTAAAGCCATTCTGTTTGTAATGAGGTGGCTTTTTAGCTTTGCTTTTATTAGTGTTTTTTCAACTTTCATGTAAATAACATGCATCTGTATGCATATAAGTTTATGTATGCATGCATTTATGTTTGTATTTATATAGATATACAGATGATATATGTTTATATATGTATGTATATATATATATATATTCACTGAAAAAACCATAGGTTATAGACCATATATAGTTAGGAATTAGCATTTACAAAACCTTGAAAATTCACTGAAAAAACCATAGGTTATAGACCATATATAGTTAGGAATTAGCATTTACAAAACCTTGAAAATTCACTGAAAAAACCATAGGTTATAGACCATATATAGTTAGGAATTCGCATTTACAAAACCTTATTTTACTCACACAAAACCATTGAAATTCCATATATAGTTAGTTGCACTAACTATATATCGCGCACCCGCAATCCACTGCTGATGATGTCACATATTACATCATTCATGACATGGTCAGTGACATCACTGATGACATCACTGATGACATCTCAAATGACATCACTGATGACATCACTGATGACAACATCCAGTGACTGTATGTTTCTGTAAAGTTAAAATATGTCTTACATATTGAAGAATGAGTGGATGTATAAGTGTCTGGATGAAGGATTTAGTAGGTGCATGACTGACTGTATGAGTGAGTGATTAAATGTGTCTCACTGAGTGCATGGGTTAGTGACTAAACTGTCTTAATTTGTGCATCATTATGTCTGTTGTTCTGTAAACTGTTGCATGTGTTGATAAGTAGCTATATGAGTAACTATATGGGTTATTGATTGGTTGCCCAAGTATTTGTATGGGAGACTGAGTGTGTGTGTGGGTGGCTGGGAGGTGTATGACTCTGTGCATAGATGTGTGAGCAGTTGATTCACTAGATGTATGGTTTCAAAAGTGCATGTGGAAACAGCTGTATGGGCGGTTGACTGTGTGCATGAGTGTATTGGTGAGTGAATGGATATCTCAGTGCTACATGTCAAAGTAAGTACATATGTAAAACACAGTACATGTGAGAGTTGACATATATAAATAACTGTGCATAAGAGCCAGTGAATGTGTGAGTGGCGGTATGGATCATTGTGAACTTGTATCAGGGATTGTATAAGAGAGTAAATATGTGTTAGTATATGTTTGAATAAGTAAAGTTTGTATAACTGTATAGTTGAGGAAATGGAGGTGTGATTGATTCTTTGCATGACTGACTAGGTGTGTGAGTAACTCCATGGATGAGTGACAGTCTGTGAGTGTCTGTTTACACTGATTGTATCTAAGGTTATATTAGAGTCTGAAGAGGTTCATCGTATTATCACATGAATGATATCATCAGTGATGTGATCAGTAATGTCAAATGAGATGTCATCAGTGATGTCATTTGAGATGTCATCAGTGATGTCATTTGAGATGTCATCAGTGATGTCATCAGTGATGTCACTGACCATGTCATGAATGATGTAATATGTGACATCATCAGCAGTGGATTGCGGGTGCGCGATATATAGTTAGTGCAACTAACTATATATGGAATTTCAATGGTTTTGTGTGAGTAAAATAAGGTTTTGTAAATGCGAATTCCTAACTATATATGGTCTATAACCTATGGTTTTTTCAGTGAATATATATATATATATATATATTACCTACTGGCGGTCGCCAGTAGGTATATATAGTTAGGATTTTTTCCCTATGGGATTTTTGAAAATTCTATGTCTAATAACTTTGGCGTTTGTGGACGGAATTGGCTGAAATATTCTGGAAAATGGAACATTTTGTTTCTGAGCAGCCCCTGAAAATTTGGGGGGGGTTCGTCCAGGGGGGGCCGAGAAAAAAGGGGGGTCCCAAAACGTGTTTTTAACATTGAGTTTTCCATAGGGCGGTTAGCCTCACTTTTAGCCCGAACGGCTGAATGGATTTGCACGAAACTTGGCAAAATTGTAGGGACTGGTAGCCCGATGTGCCTTTTGTAGGTCTCAATATATGTGCTGCAGTGGATTTTGAGAAATTAACGTTTAAAAAAAGATATATATCTGTAAGCGCGGACCAGGCAGCGCCCCGGTTCGCGGACCTTACGCGTATCGGAACTTCGCGTAGCGAAGCTGATTGGCTCTCCGGTGTCTGTCAACATTCTAAACAGTCCGGAGCGGCCGCCATCTTGTCTCTCGGTAGGATCGAGAGACAAGAGGAGGCCAAAACAAAGGGGGAAATAACCATAAGGGGGCATAGTAGATCCTCGCTGACCCCCTAGGTTTAATGTGGAGGCTTTAAAAGGGCCCCGCGGGGCAAAAAAATAATAATTTTTTTTTTGTTTTTTTGAGTGGGTAGCGCCCGGTCCGCGAACCGGGAAGCGTTCTGGGGAGCGTACTACAATGAAAAATGAATGATAGACTTTTCAAATGCTGTATGTTAATTGATTGTTGGTTTTGTTGATTATTTTTTATTTCCTTTATCTTCCCAGGGAGCGACCCGGTACGCGAACCGTTGAGCGCCTCGGTTCGCGGACCTTAAGCGTTCCGGGAGTCCACCATTTTGTGTTTCGGTCGAATTAAGATACAAGATGGAGGGCAAATAATGTTCAGAATGGGTAGAAGGGGGCACGGTAGAGTTATCTTGACCCCCTAGGTTTTCTGAGGGTGGCTGAGGAGGCTTATATGTGCGAAAAAAAAACATTTTTTTAAAAAAAATTCGCGAGGTTAGCTCCCGGTACGCGTACCGGGTAGCGCCCCAGGGAGCGTACTTTGTTGAAAATTAGTGAAAAAAGTTAGAGTAAAATAATAATTGTGAGTGATTAGATGTAGGGTAGCTCTGAGAAGAGCTTTTGGGTTTATGGTACATTTAGGTACTTATAAGTAGGTACCAATGCACATTTTTAAATTCAGAGTGAAAATTCTGTTGCCCTCATCTGAGAAGTGAACTCCATCTCCTCTGTAGATATCTTGCATGTAGTAACGCAAGTTATTGTTGTACAGGGAGCCCATTCCATGGTCTCTCATGTAAGCTGAAACAGATTTGTTTACATGCTTCCTCGACTTCTCAATTTGTGGACAAAATTGGTTTGACCACCTCCATTTCTGTCTTTGGCATATATTTGAATATACCAAGGCAGTCTGAGGAAAAAGTGCCATTAATTGCTCAAAGGTGTCCTTTAAAAGCATTTCCAGACCTACACCAGTCAAAGTGCCCAAGTCATTACCTCCACAGTGCACAATTAACAGGTTAGGTTTTGGCAAATGCATAAAGGTTTTCACCAATGGTATCAATTGGTGACATTTTAATCCTCTGTGGCCAAACCACTTAATTTCCACATCTTGTAAATTGAGGTTAGGTAAATTCCTGCTTTCAACGTACCTTTGAGCCCAGTGAATATAACTATGACCAACAATCCAGACAGAAAACATGGTGAGAGAAGGTTCTCCTGCAGTCAGATGAAGTGTGGCAATGAAATGGCAGTTGAAAAAATGAGAGTGTAAAATGAAAAAAAAACTGTGGAGTTTCTGTGTTCATGAAGCAGTAACAGTGATTGGTGGATTTTGATTGATGAAAACAGAAAGTTAGGGTGCACAGATGTGTTCTTTGAAAGATGTATTTTGAGTGGTCAATAAAAAATCATTAAATGAAAGAATGCACTGGATATGCAGGTGCACTGAGAGTTCAGAGTTCAATTGCAACAAAGTTGTGTGAACTTGCAAACACCAGAAGTCTTCCAAGAGGTGGTTGCCATGCAGAAAAGACAGAAAGGGCAGAGGGGGGAAGGGTTTTCATTTGAAAAAAAGTGAGGGAAGAGTTTTGATTGGGTGACATGAGAAATATGTGTGAAGAATTACAGCATTTCTGTGCTTTTGATAGCTGCAGACTCTGGAGTGCATACCTTTTGCTCTGCTGAAGACAAATTGGTGTGTTTCTGAGACTGTTTTCAAACTCAAAGTATTTGCTAAGGTGAGAAAATATTTCTTTAATTTAGATAGAGAATAGTGTGCTTTAAGGAGAAAATTATGATTTATGTGGCGCAAATTGCTTGTAAATATGCTCTCACATGTGTATGGAAAATTTTGATTTTGAATGTTTGTGTTACATAGCCATGTTAAAAGTGACCCAACCATGCTGGAAAGGCAATCAAAAAATGCTTTCATGTGTTTTAATGACATTTTAAGTCATTTTCCCATGTGCAGTGTTTAGAAATTATGATTTGAAAATCGTTTTTGGGGAAAAGGAATTGTTTTTAAATTCATGACAAGGACATAATGGTGTATGCTTCTTTATAAGGCAATTGACTGTCCCTGATGTTATTTTTCTCATTTCAGTGTAAGACCTTTCTCTGTGGCGCAAATTGCTTGTAAATATGCTTCCACATGTGCATGGAAAATTTTGATTTTGAATGTTTGTGTTACATAGCCATGTTAAAAGTGACCCAACCATGCTCGAAAGGCAATCAAAAAACGCTTTCATGTGTTTTAATGACATTTTAAGTCATTTTCTCATGTGCAGTGTTTTGAAATTATGATTTGAAAATCGTTTTTGGGGAAAAGGAATTGTTTTTAAATTCATGACAAGGACATAATGGTGTATGGTTCTTTATAAGGCAATTGACTGTCCCTGATGTTATTTTTCTCATTTTAGTGTAAGACATTTCTCTGTGGCGCAAATTGCTTGTAAATATGCTCCCACATGTGCATGGAAAATTTAGATTTTGAATGTTTGTGTTACATAGCCATGTTAAAAGTGACCCTACCATGCAGGAAAGCCAATCAAAAAACGCTTTTATGTGTCTTAAGGACAATTTAAGTAATTTTCCCATGTGTAGTGTTTTGAAGTTATGATTTGAAAATCGTTGTTGAGGTAAAGGAATGTTGTTAAAATTTATGTGCGCCATATGCCCCCAAATTTCTTTTTTAGGGGTGCAGCAGGGTGTTCTTGAGACACCCCTGCACCTTTGGAATAAATTCCTAATTTGTGATGAGCAAATTGTTAATCGCAAATTGCACCTTCATTTATATGAGCCTCCTAGCCCATGGAAATGAATGGGTAAAATAGCAATTAGCAATTTTCTCATCGCAAATTTGGAATGGTAAAGAATCGCTATTTATTCCTTAAAATTCGCTTTTTTGGAAATGCAAAATAGTTATATGATACATATGGCGGTTGATGTCTAACAAGATAAGAAGCTTATGGATTCATTTATGCTGACTGGCGCAATGAAGTAGACATCACTTACTTCATTGGTAGAGCTTTACATGTATTATCTCCTCTGTATTCTTCATCAAGCGTAACTTTAATCTGCAATCCTGAGTAGGCCTCACTTTAAACAAACCTCTGGATAGGCTACATCTTATTGTTATCCTGTATTAATCATTTAAAATGCTAGGGACAGATTTATGATAGGTGTATGCCTCTTTTGCGCCACTTAGAAAACATTGTCCATGGGGAAATGACTTAAAATGTCCTTAAGACACATGAATGTGTTATTTTAAAACGTTTGCAATTTTTTTGGGTCACTTTTAACATGGCTATGTGACTCAAACAGTCAAAATCTAAATTCGCAATGCACAGGTGGGAGCATATTTACAAGGAATGTGCTCCATGGGGAAAGGTCTTATAATGTAATATGGGAAAAATGACATCAGAGACACTGAAATGCCTTATAGAGAAGCATACACCATTATGTCCTTGTCATAAATTTGCAAACCATTACTTTTCCCCAAAAACGATTTTCAAATCATATTTTGAAAACACTGCACATGTGGAAATGACTTAAAATGTCAATAATTCAAAATTTGCGATTCCTTAAATGCAATGTATCAAACAAAAAATATGTAAAAAATGATATTAAGGATTTGGAAACTACCACCAACTTCTAGTTTGTGGTAATTTGCGAATTCTTTTCAAAAAGCATTTTTTTCTAAAAAACAAAAGGTCCCATATGACGCCCATATATGCCCTTAGGGCATGTAGGTGTGCCATATGCTCCCAAATTTCTTTTTCAGGGGTGCAGCAGGGTGTTCTTGAGATACCCCTGCACGCTTGAAAAAAATCCTATTTTGTGATGAGCTAATTGCTAATCACAAATTGCAACCTTCATTCCTATGAGCCTCCTAGCCCATGGAAATGAATGGGTAATTTGCAATTAGCAATTTGCTCATTGCAAATTAGGAATAGTAAAGAATTGCTATTTATTCCTTAAAATTTGCTATTTAGGAAATGCAAAATAGTTTGATGGTACATATGGTGGTTCATCTGTAACAAGATAAGAAGCTTAGGGATACATTTATGATGACTGGCGCAATAAAGTGCACATTACTTACTTCATTGGTAGGCCTTTACATGTATTATCTCCTCTGTATTCTTCATCAAGCGTAACTTTAATCTGCAATCCTGAGTAGGCCTCACCTTAAACAAACCTCTGGATAGGACACACTTTATTGTCATCCTGGATTAATCATTTAAAATGCTAGGGACAGATTTATGATAGGTGTATGCCTCTTTTGTGCCACTGTGCGTCACTTTTATGATGCAGCGGTGGTGCAAAAGATTTGCTATGAGGCGACAACATTACAAATTGATGCATTTAGGCAGATATGTCATGGTGTAAAAAAAACGTACCACATAAAACCCAAGCAGCAGTGATGCAAAAGATGCAACATGTCGCAAGACAGGCCTCACTTGGGGCCATATGTATCAAGCTAATTAGCATTTGCAAAGATCAAAATTCTACGAATTTCGGCCTTTGCGAATGTTAATTAGACAAATGGTATGTATCAAACAAGTTTGATGCAAAATAAGGAGTAGCAAAATTTGGTATTCCTTATTTTGCAATTGCACTGAAGGATTTGCAAATTTTGTGACTACTTAAATGCAATGTATCAAACAAAAACTATGTAAAAAATGACATTAAGGATTTGTAAACTATTGTGGTAAATTGGTGGTAATTTGTGAATTCTTTTCAAAAAGCTTTTTTTCAAAAAAACAAAAGGTGCCATATGACGCCAACACATGCCCTTAGGGCATGTATGTGTGCCATATGCCCCCAAATTTGTTTTTCAGGGGTGCAGCAGGGTGTTCTTGAGACACCCCTGCACCCTTGGAAAAATTCCTATTTTGTGATGAGCAAATTGCTAATCGCAAATTAAACCTTCATTCCTACGAGCCTCCTAGCCCATGGAAATGAATGGGTAACTTGCAATTAGCAATTTGCTCATCGCAAATTAGGAATGGTAAAGAATCGCTATTTATTCCTTAAAATTCGCTATTTAGAAAATGTAAAATATTTTGATGATACATATGGCAGTTCATCTGTAACAAGATAAGAAGCTTAGGGATAGATTTATGATGACTGGTGCATCACCAGGGATGTGACAGTCATCCTGCGCCGCTGTTCCGCCACCCATGGTGTGCTGCATTTACAATGCGGCGCAGCATGGGGCAAAAACGGCACAGATGCGTGACGCATCTGTGCCGTAAAGGTGGCGCATTGCTGGAGTTGTATCGCAAGTGCGATGCAGCTCCAGCAAGGCTCAGGGGTGCCCCATCTCCACAATGCTGCGTCAAGACCTATGCCAGCTTCAAGCAGGCGCAGGGTTTTGACGCAGCTTTCTCCTATCTGATTGTAAATGCGGCACACCATGGGTGGCAGAGCAGTGGTGCACGTTAACTGGTGCATGCCTGGGGATGTGCCATTTAATATAAATCTGCCCCTTTACATTTAAGTATGTGCAGGGGACACAGAGTCGGTGAGGCTTATTCAAGGTTAAGAAGAGATGAGTCCTGTTCAGTGAAAAATTAGACATAGGCTTCACCTGCTCAGCATTGCTGGACATGGCTAAATAATAGCTGCAAAATGTTAATCTTGTTAAACAATTTTACTATTATAATCTCTGAGATTTGTCTCTTACTCTGCAACATCTCATTGTTGTTATCTTTCTTTAAAGATAAAGACAACCTCAACATGAGCGACAATCTGCAATCAGTTGATTTTGACCTCATCATTGAACTTGTAATTGAAACATCAGTGGATGTTGATCCTTTGGATGATTTAAATCCTGAGGATGAAGAAGAGCGTGATGAGGATGCAGATTTGTCCGAATTATATGATATAGGATGGGAAGCTGACCTGCTTGAGCCTTTGGAAATATAAACATTTATTTTTAAAATTTATAATTAATAAAAAGTAAAAAGGTAAACCGTTTAATTTAAAAATAAAGACACCTTCAAAAACAGGTTATGTGTAGTGTCTTCAATAAAATATTAAAATATGCTCATAAAATTAGATCAGATTCACATATAAAATAGCATAGGTAACATAAATATAAATGTCATTTCTTTTCTGGTATTTCTGTATTGTAAAATTGCCAATGACTAAAAAATCTTCAAATTAAAATGTCAAGTAGTGTGTTAAGTTTTTGATCACTGTTACTGATTTACTGTTTGGTAATAATGTTTAATAACATTTTTTATTATATTTTTCCACAGATTCAACTGCAGATCATTTCAAGATTTCACCATGCCTACAATAGAAAGACAGATAAAGGCTGCAAAACGTCAAAGACAGCA
This sequence comes from Lissotriton helveticus, assembly GCF_964261635.1. Classification (NCBI taxonomy): domain Eukaryota; kingdom Metazoa; phylum Chordata; class Amphibia; order Caudata; family Salamandridae; genus Lissotriton; species Lissotriton helveticus. The sequence goes on from NC_136057.1 coordinate 1,506,665,264, forward strand.
GGTGAAAAAAAAAACGCAGCAGTCCTCTAACAAAAAGATTTCTCTAGCCACGAAGAAAGCACCGGGTAAGAGCTCTAAATATTTCATAAGAAATATTTGTATTAAAAAAAATATTACTACAGAAAATGTTTCAGTCCATAAAACGAGAAGGAAATCAAATGGAAAGAAAAGGACAATGAAAAATGTTACTGCTAGAGCAAGAGATAAATCTGTGCATGATAGTAGAAGGAAACAACAGTTTAGGGAGATTCGTAAACGAATGTTCCGCAACAGGATAATTGGCAATTTGTTAAAAAATATTAAGAAAGGTCAACAGAAACTAGTTTTTTATAAGAGAAAAAAAAAGTTGAGAAAGTTATTGATCAGGCATTTGAAATTAAACGTAAGTTATTTATTTTGATAATCAATAGAATTAGGAAGCTAAACAAGGCAATTTTTGATTTCAAAAGAAATAGTAGATGGAAGAGAATAGTTAATCGTAGTAATTTTTGTGAAGTTTTTTCTGGAGAATGGATGCATAGTTCAAGCTGTGAGGCATTTTTTAATGAGGAGAGTTATTTCCAGGATAATGATTTGGTGCATGCAGTTGACACCAGTGGTCGTGCTTATGAAGTGAAAGATGGTTGTCCAGTTGAAAAAGAAAAACTTGTGACAACAGAGGCAGAAGAGGTGTTAGGTAATGAGGTTTTAGGAAGACGTGCTAAGGGTCCTGTGTACACCTGGAAGTGTAGTAGTATTTGCAGTGTGCGACAGGATTCCATCAATTTGCTTTGTGATTTTGTACGGTCATTTAACAAAAAAAGTTTGAAGCAGAAAATGATGTTGTTGCAAGAATTAGATCCTTGCAGAGTAAGAGAAGTGACAGGTTTGCATGGTCATTCACTGGCTTGTCTTTCCAGGAGAGTATGCCAGAGTGTTTTTCATCATTTCAGGATGCTAGCAGTGCATCATAACAAAGTGAGGAAATTAGTTAGAATTTTTTATTATGCTAAGAGTCCAGCAATTATGCTGAAACAATTATGCGCTGCTCTTTTGCATGGTTCTGAAATAGATGTGAAGAATATATGTGAAGAAATTGAGTTTTGTTACTTTGGAAGTAAAGAGGAGAATGTTGAAATTGAGCAAGAGGTAGAGGGTCATGTGGAAGATAGTGTACAGGTTTCCAGTACAGATAATTTCCAGAGGGAAATTGCGACGTTTGACGTGAAATCAAGTGAGAGGCCTAATTTCACTTGTGTGTGTTGTCGACGCACTTATTATAAGAATCAGACTAAGTTAGTGGATTTATATGCAAAAAGTGAAAGGGAAAATAATAGTGAATGGAAGGATTTTGCAACATACTTGATGGTAGAAAATTGTTTTGATTTGGGATTGGATCAACGTGTGTGTACTTATTGTTGTAACAAATTAAAACAAAACCAGATGCCTGCTAGAGCAGTTCATAATAATCTGGAATTGGTTGAGAATACTTCTGAATTGAAGGACTTAAATACTTATGAATCTATTTTGATTCAAAGTATCCATCCCTTTCAGGCTATTGTAAGAATGGAGCCAAAGACAGGGAAATTGCCTCCATCTGATTTACAGAGAGGATTAAAGGGAAGAGTTGTTTATTTGCCTCTAGATTTCAAGAAAAACATTAACACAATTGGAGTAGAAAAAGTGGAAGAGGAACCTCTGGTTATCTTAGTTAATGGGGTTCCGACAAAGAATAAGAAAATATGGCAAGATTTAGTAGATGTTAGGAAAGTTAAAAAGGCAACATTGTATTTGAAAAAAAATAATAAATACTATAAGAATGTATATGTTGCAGAAGAGGAAGTAAGTGAGGAAGAGGATAGCGATTTGTGTGCTGGTCAAATTGAGAAAGTAGAACCCTCTACTAGTGAAGAAATATATGAACATTATAGTGTTCATCCTTTGCATTCCAAGGAAGTCATGGGGAATGCTATTGAGTTGTTTCAAATGAAACAAGCCAAAGGGAGTCCCATTAGTGTTTGGGAGGAAAGTTTGGAAGCTCGGTGTTTCCCACAGCTTTTTCCAACAGGTCAGGGAGGAAGATATGATGAGCGACCTCATCAAATTCCTGCTTCTGAATACCGGACTTTGCGATTGTATGCAGGAGAAGCTAGGTTTCGACAATGCATTCCTTATTTGTTTCATCTCCTGTTTGAAAGCGATCTGTCTGGACTGTCATATGCAGTGAACCACATCTTGAAAAGTGGTATACACATGCAAAACATCTCGGCAAGTGACTTTATGGATAAAGTCAATGTCCAAGATAGTACTTTGGATTCTCACCTGATTAATCTCATGGCGTGTCAGCGTGGTACTAATGAGTACTGGTACCGTCGTCATGGTGATTTAAAATGTATGCTGAGGAACTTAGGTACTCCCACATGGTTCCTCACTCTGAGCTGTGCCGAGTATGGCTGGGAAGACTTACTTGAATTTCTACGAGAGGCAAATGCTAACGTAGATAACATCGAATTCAAGACGCCTGGAGAACTGTGCTCTTTGGATCCAGTCAATGTATGTAGGTACTTCAATCATAGATTTGAAGCTATGATGTCTTTCATCATGAATAAGAAGAATCCACCTCTTGGAGAGGTGTTGGATTTCTTCTGGAGAAAGGAGTACCAAGCAAGAGGTGCTCCTCATATACATATGTTGCTGTGATTCAAGGATGCACCTAAATTTGGAACGGATCCAGAAGACTCAGTGATGAGTTTCATCCAACAGTATTCTACGTGTGCTGTTCCAAACGCAAAGGAGAAGAAAAGCCTAAGAGAAAAAGTTCTGCGTTTCCAAAGCCATCGATGTGGAAAGTACTGCCGTCGTAAATTCCGAAACAAAGACAAGTTCTACACTAAATGTCGTTTCGGCTTTCCACGACCGGTGATTTCTAAAGGAAGAGTAAACAGTTTGATGTCTTCGTTGCGACACAATGTCATGAAGAAATCACCTAAAAACACTTACAATTTGAAGAGGAACGAAGAGTCCAAGTACATCAACGACTACAACCCGGTGATTTTGTCCATGTGGAATGCTAACATGGATATACAGTTTGTGGCTGATAACTGTATGGCTGTGGCTCGGTATGTGACGTCTTACATCACCAAAAAAGAGAAGACAGAATTGAAGGATATGTGGGAGGACATTTCCCATGAAAAGAGCCTCAGCAAGAAGTTGTACAGTTTCAGTCTGAAGATGTTGTCGCATCGAGAAATCGGAGCGTACGAATGTACTGACCGGTTGTCTTCAGCAAGTCTCTATGCCAAGTCCAGGAGTATCGTTTGGGCGAGTCTTGGTCTTGCTGCAACGCGTAATCGAGTTCTCAAACCTGTGCGGGAAATTGAGTATTTGGCGGAAAAGGAGCCAAACAGTACCGACATTTTGAAGACAAACATGTTGGATACATATTATCCAAATCGAAGCAGTCACCTCGAGAATGTTTGTCTGTATGAGGTTCTGCAAAATTACATATTCAAGAGGAACATCAAAGAAGATACTGAGAAAGGAGTGTATGCTGTAATAGGAAGTGAGGGATGTCTGGTCAAGCAAAGAAAATGCCACTTGGTAAACCATCGAAAATTGAGTGGCGAATCTCCTGAAAAAAAGGAGTTTTTCTATTTAGCACTTTTGCAACTTTTCAAGCCTTGGCGTGCAGAAGAGGAACTGCTTGGAGATTTTCTCTGTTACGAAGACTCTTTCAATGCCGCCAAGGAGACCATAGAATGTCCTGCTTTTCCCAAATATGTAGAAATGTTGAATGCGGAAATTGAGCAGGAAGCAACGATTGCAGCCGAGATTGCCAGAGACAGTTCTCAGGACAGTCAGAGTTCTGCTTCATTGAGTCAGGATCCACTAGGAGGACCTGTTATCGAAAATGAAGCTGCCACTGCTATGAATGCAGTGGAAAGAGCCATGGCACATGCTCAAGAGGATGCGGTTAACTTAGAAGAGTTGGAAAGGCAACTCAACGTTGAGCAGAGGAAAATATATGACGAAGTTACCATGCAAATTGATCATGGATTAAGTCATGATAAGAAAGAGTGCTCATGTACGTCGTTGAAGCCTGTCCGACTGTACGTGAGTGGAGAAGCGGGAACTGGAAAAAGTTTCCTCATTAAAGCAATTTCATGCTATTTGCAGGAAAGGACAGAGTCATCGCTGTCTTGTGTTGTCACTGCTCCAACTGGACTGGCAGCACATAATATTAAAGGGATTACTTTACATCGTTTACTGATGCTGCCAGTGGAGCATGACAACAAATTAGAATATCACAAGCTATCTGGAGATGCTTGTTTTGAAGTTTCAAGAATCTTGAGGAAAATGAAACTTCTTATCATTGACGAAGTAAGCATGGTTTCCAATGTCATGCTTGCCTTTGTGCATTTGAGGATGCAAGAAGTTCTCAAAACAGAGTATGATGTGTTATTTGGTGGCAAACACATCATTGTTTTCGGAGATCTTCTGCAGCTGACACCAGTGAAAGGGCAACCTGTGTTCAAAATGCTCACGCATGAAGATACCAGGAAGTGCCTAGGCAGCATTGGCAACGTCAATATATGGTTAAACTTCAATTATGCTGAACTGCATGAAAATATGCGTCAGGCGAAGGATGAAGTTTACAAGACTATTCTACAAGATGTTAGAATTGGAAAAGTGACCGAGCATGGGAAAGAAGTTTTACATGCACGATTACTGTCAAATTTATATCCAGAACAAGATGTTGTGCCTGAGAATATTTTTCAGAAAATTACTGAAAAGAAATCTGGAATATGTTTGATGCCAACTCTTGCAGAATGTGCCAAATTTAACAACAAAATGTTGCATTTAGAAAAGCAAGAGATTGTGAAACTGGAAGCTATTGATAGAGTAGAGCATATGGGATCAACAATTATTTTGTCTGAGAATCTGAAAACAAAATTGGATTCATTAGAGAAGAGTATATCTAAAACTGCAGGTTTTGAAAAGACTCTGAATGTGTGCTTGAACTGCCGTATAATTTTAAGAAGGAATTTACATGTTGAAAGAGGTCTGGTAAATGGATCAATGGGTAATGTTGTTGATTTTGTGAAATACAGAAATAGAGATGGAATTGAATTTTTAAAAATTAAATTTGATGGCATTGAGGAAGTACAGCTAATTGGTCGTTGTTCTGCTAGATTTTTGCTTGTAAAAGACTTATATGTTCGCCGTAAGCAGTTTCCTGTTTGCTTGGCATATGCGGTGACAATCCATAAATCGCAAGGTTTAAGTGTAGACAGTGCATTGGTGAATATTGGCAGTTCTGTGTTCAAGGAGGGTATGGCATATGTGGCATTGTCACGAGTTAGAACTTTATCGGGATTGTACTTGATTGAGTGTGATGTCACAAACATTTGTGCAGATCTAGATTGTGTTAAGGAATACAATAGGTTAAGAAGAGAGTATGCGCCACATTTGCCTCAGTTTCCTTTGTTTGAGAAACGTGTGGTAGGCCGGAAACGAAGAAATGAGAACAATACTGGGGAGGTTGTAGCAAAAAGACAAAAAGTCAATGAACCTAAAATTACAAGCAGAAACAAAAAGGATTCTGTTGAAGATGTTGTTGGTTTTCAGTTTGAAAACAGTTCTGGTGTCAACTGCTATGCTAATGTAGTAATTAATGTTTTGTTTTCTCTAAAAAATGTAAAAGAAGAGATTGTGGTCAATTCTGATCAAAGATTTTGCAGTTTGTTAAATTCTGTGTTAGAGAAATGTACCACTGATAGAAGAAACATAGAAAGTGTGTCTGAAATTCGAAATCTGTTAGACAGATGTTCAGGCCAAACACAATTCTCTCAAAATATTCAGCAAGATTGTCAGGAGTTTTTAATGTATATGCTTGATGTATTACATGCTGAAGGTGTAGATGTAGATCAGCTGTTTGGGCTTTCTTATCAATGGCAGCATGACTGCGAGAACTGTATGGTATCAAGTACTACTAGTGTAGACTCAGAAAGATTTATATATTTAACTTTGCCAGACAGTAAATCAGTCTCCTTTAATAAGCTAGTAAAAGCTGCTAATCACAACATGGAGTGTAGCCAATGTAAATCTGAAATGATGTCCACATTATTTATACGAACATATGGCCAGTACGTCATTTTAATGTTCCAACGATGTAGGCCTGATGGAACAAAATTGACAACTTTAATAAAAAATGTTGTAGCTTCGCAGTTGTCAATATCAGGAAGGACTTTTGTAACTACAGCAATTATATATCATGACGGCCCTTCAATAACATCAGGACATTACACAGCTTATTTAAAGTCTAGAAATGGCTGGTCATTCTGCAATGATTCTGTTTTAATTTTCAAAAAAAAATTGCCGTATGACCTTAAAAACTCTTACCTGGTGTTTTTAAAACCAAAATTTTAGGGAAATAATCTCGGGATGTGCTCTGTGGAATTTCAAGAAGTTCTAATGGCTCCTACACAATTTGGCCTTGAGGATAAGTGTAGTTCAGAGACATAACTTCTAATCATAGGACTGGACATCATGGAGATATATGTGCACTTTGAATGAGTTCAGAAAAACTGTTTCTTTTTATAAGCTAATTGAAGCAGCCAATCAAAACATGGAGTAGAGGGAATGTAAGTCTGCAATGCTGTCTACTGTTTTACATTGCTTTGTGATTAAAAGTGATGTAGAGAATTAAATAATTGTAGTAGTCATAGAGGTAGTGTAAGTCTGCTTCATATTAAGCAGTATCAGTGTCATAGGAAATGTAGAACATGACTGAGCAAGAAGGGGAAGATATTACTATTCCAGGATTGTGAAAATGATCTTCAACATTTTAATTCTGAAAGTTGCGGAAATGCCAAATGATGGGATTGGCGTACAAGAAATCCGAGAGTTATAAATGGCTCTGACTAGATTTGGCCTTGTGGAAAATTGTGGTAGAGAGCAAGAAGTCATTTATTGCATGTAACGTGTTTTTAAAAACGATGGAGGTTTTCTTTCAGAAAGTGGCGGGCTGAAAGTAATAACAGCACAAAAGAGTGTAAGCTGTTCATAGGACATCCTTGGACGTCATGGAAAGTAAGTTAACTTTAAGGAGTTCTGAATTTTTATTTCTGATGTTGTATGGGTTTTTTAAACACAATCATTTTGATTGTGTTTTTTTTTCCCCGCTGTTACATGATGAATACCTTCAAGTCACTGTTTTTAGTGAATTTTGATACATTCTGAGAACAGCAAAAATAAACCATTTAACATGTATAATTAATTCTGTACTGTTTGCATTTATGATGTATATGTAGAACTGTGTAGGAGGCATGGAGAAGGTGAGGCTTCTGTAAGTGTCAAAGTTGTTGCATGCAGTGCTGCACTTCTACGTATTCTTTCATATGCTGGACTACATCTGCACAATGAGATACCTAAGCAAAGGAAACACAAGTGATGTGATTGTGAAATGAGCAAAATAAATTGCACATATTTCAATTACATCACCTGTGTTTCCTATCATTATGAATCACATTGTGCAGATCAAGTTAAGGTCTGTTCAGGGAAACATAGGAGGTTTCTACTTTGTTGAAGAGTGCAGTGGACATGACTCACTTCATTGGTAGACTTTCACAGATATTATCTCCTCTGTACACTTCAACAAGTGTAAATCTCATCTTGAACTCTGAGTAGGCCTCACCTCAAACAAATCTCTGGATAGGAGACATGTTATTGGCATCCTGAAGCGACACTTTTCTGAAACAAGAGCAATGCAAAAGATGCACCATGTTGTAAGATAGGCCTCACTTCATCTGCATCAAGATACTGTTAGTTTAAAATGTATATCTTTAGGACTGTGTAGGGGACCTGGAGAAGCAGAAGCTTCTGTCAGTGTCAAAGTTGTTGAAAAACTATTTGTCCTTCAATCTTTTCCCTTGTCTTTTGTAATTTTTAAATACATGTTTTAATATTTTTCAAATGTTGGTTCTCTCTTTCACAGATTGAAAGTATAAAAATAAAAAGTGATTAATTTAACGGCAATTATAAGGTAAATAGTTGTACTCTTTTCGTTACATTTCTATCACATTCACCTACTATTAGATCCACTGCTTCACTTCTTTAACCCTCAGTTTCCTGCCTTTGCTACTTTCCTCATTCCTTTCTCTATTACCTACTTACTCAACTCCTTCCACTCTTTTTCTCAGTCCCTCTGTTCTCATAGTTCCTCAGTCTTGTTCACTCACTCCGTCTCTATTACTCTTAGTGTCTGTGAATTACTTTCCCACCTTTTTTTTTGGACCGCTTCCCGGGAAGTGGCTCGGTTCGCAAACCAGCAGCGTTACGGGAGTCCACCATTTTGTGTTTCGGTCGAATCAAGATACAAGATGGAGGGCAAATAATGTTCAGAATGGGTAGAAGGGGGCACGGTAGATGTATCTTGACCCCCTTGGTTTTCTGAGGGTGGCTGAGGAGGACCATAGTTTTTCACTCTTGTTCACTCTCTCTGTTTCTATTAATGTCACTGTTTATGACTGATCAAAAAAATTTTTTTAAAAAAAGAACAGTAACTATAAGGGAAGGAAACAGACAGTTATGTTAAAAGAAAGACAGCTATAGGGAGTAAACTAAGGATACTGTTACCCGCAATCCACTGCTGTTGATGTTACTGACCATGTCATGAATGATGTAATATGTGACATCATCAGCAGTGGATTGTAGGTAACAGTATCTCTTGTTTACTCCCTAGAGCTGTCTTTCTTTTCACATAACTGTCTGTTTGCTTACCTTATACTTACTGTTCTTTTTTTTTAAAAAATATTTTTTTTGGTTAGCTTCCGGTACGCGTACCGGGTAGCGCTCCGGGGAGCGAACTAAGAGAAATAGAGGTTGGCAGAGTTCCAAATATTCTACCAATTTTTTTATAATGGGGAGGTAGTTCTGAAAAGAACTTTTTTTTTATGTTTTTGTTGTTTTATATTTTTTTTAGTATTTTTTAAACATTTTTTTACTTTTTTTGTATTTTCTGAACGTTTTTATATTTTTTTTGGTTTTTTTTGGGGGGGGTAACAAAAACGATCCATTGTAAAGGGCTCAACAGGAGCAACAAAAAAAAAAGAATTTATTTTTTGGGGCATTTCGGACAAACATTAACATGATTCTGAATAGCTCTCATAATCAAAATGATGCTACTTTCCCTGTAGCAGATGAAATCGCCGCAGTGCACGCACACTTGCTTCACGTGCCCAAACAACATTTGAATGTTTGGGATCATCTCCCTCGCCTCTGGTCCCGACACCTCTGGAACAACCGATCTTCTTGCCATTGGGAGGGGATTTTGTTGCTCATCACGTAGCTGGGCAGCACTATAATTATTTGGGTGCCACCTACTCATATGCCGATGCATAGTGTGATTGCCGTAACTGTATTTTTTTTCAGTTCCCCTTGACAATCTATCACCGCATATACGGCAAAAAGCGTAGCGTGCATTCACTTTTTTTTGCCCCTCAGGAATTCTATAGAATTGCCAAATGTAATTCTCTTTTCGATTGTACCTCCTGGGCTCCTCTGGCAAAAACCTTGGCTCTTCCTCCTCTTCCTCCTCTTCCTGTTCTTCCTCTTCTTGCAAAATTACTTCAGCAGGTGGTCCTCTCTTTCTTGGATTTGGTGGAGGTGGTGGGTTAGAACCAGCTGAAGCTACTAATGAAGCCATGTCAAAGTGTAAATAAAGGGTCTTTCTCTCACCAAGATGAAAGTCAGAGTGAGGAAAGAAGGAGGGGTTTTCATCATTTGGGAAAAGCAAAAGTTCTAAACCAATGAAAAGTGTTCATTTTAGATCACATGACCTAGTATTACATCATTAGGAAACCAAAAGTGAAATGAACCAATGAAAAGTGTTATTACCGAGTCACATGACCTGCTGTGTTTACGTTACGCGGTCGGCGCCGCGCCGCGGATCGCTTCCGGTTCGCGTACCGCTGCGCTTCCGGGTACGCTAACGTAGCACGTAATATGACGTATTACGCGAGAACGCGAAACGTCATGCTGACGCGACGCGTCACGATGTTGTTTTCTAACGCGAGAGGTGCGCAAACGGAACGTTTACCGGTTCGCGGACCGGGTCGCGCCTCCGAATTGAGCTAACGGGAAGCTAACCGGTTCGCGTACCGGGAGCGAAACAATAAAAATAATTAAAAAAAAATTGTATTAAAAACATGTAAAAAATATTTTTCTATTTAAAGAAGAATACATTGTAAAGGTTTTGATATTAGCTGTTAAAAAACCAATGAAATTCACTGAAAAAACCATAGGTTATAGACCATATATAGTTAGGAATTAGCATTTACAAAACCTTGAAAATTCACTGAAAAAACCATAGGTTATAGACCATATATAGTTAGGGATTAGCATTTACAAAACCTTATTTTACTCACACAAAACCAATGAAATTCCATATATAGTTAGTTGTACTAACTATATATCGCGCACCCGCAATCCACTGCTGATCATGTCACATATTACATCATTCATGACATGGTCAGTGACATCACTGATGACATCACTGATGACATCTCAAATGACATCACTGATGACATCACTGATGACATCTCAAATGACATCACTGATGACATCACTGATGACAACATCCAGTGACTGTATTTTTCTGTAAAGTTAAAATATGTCTTACATATTTAAGAATGAGTGGATGTATAAGTGTCTGGATGAAGGATTTAGTAAGTGCATGACTGACTGTATGAGTGAGTGGTTAAATGTGTCTCACTGAGTGCATGGGTTAGTGACTAAACTGTCTTAATTTGTGCATCATTATGTCTGTTGTTCTGTAAACTGCTGCATGTGTTGATCAGTAGCTATATGAGTAACTATATGGGTTATTGATTGGTTGCCCAAGCATTTGTATGGGAAACTGGGAGTGTGTGTGGGTGGCTGGGAGGTGTATGACTCTGTGCATAGATGTATGGGTTCAAAAGTGCATGTGGAAACAGCTGTATGGGCGGTTGACTGTGTGCATGACTGTATTGGTGAGTGAATGGATATCTCAATGCTACATGTCATAGTAAGTACATATGTAAAACACAGTACATGTGAGAGTTGACATATATAAATAACTGTGCATAAGAGCCAGTGAATGTGTGAGTGGCTGTATGGATCATTGTGAACTTGTATCAGGGATTGTATAAGAGAGTAAATATGTGTTACTATATGATTGAATAAGTAAGGTGTGTATAACTGTATAGTTGAGGAAATGGAGGTGTGACTGATTCTTTGCATGACTGACTAGGTGTGTGAGTAACTCCATGGATGAGTGACAGTCTGTGAGTGTCTGTTTACACTGAGTGTATCTAAGGTTATATTAGAGTCTGAAGAGGTTCATCGTATTATCACATGAATGATGTCATCAGTGATGTGATCAGTAATGTCAAATGAGATGTCATCAGTGATGTCATCAGTGATGTCATTTGAGATGTCATCAGTGATGTCATCAGTCATGTCATTTGAGATGTCATCAGTGATGTGGTCATTGATGTCAAATGAGATGTCATCAGTGATGTCATCAGTGATGTCATTTGAGATGTCATCAGTGATGTCATCAGTGATGTCACTGACCATGTCATGAATGATGTAATATGTGACATCATCAGCAGTGGATTGCGGGTGCGCGATATATAGTTAGTGCAACTAACTATATATGGAATTTCAATGGTTTTGTGTGAGTAAAATAAGGTTTTGTAAATGCTAATTCCTAACTATATATGGTCTATAACCTATGGTTTTTTCAGTGAATTTTCAAGGTTTTGTAAATGCTAATTCCTAACTATATATGGTCTATAACCTATGGTTTTTTCAGTGAATTTCAATGGTTTTTTAATAGCAAATATCAAAAGCTTTAAAATGTATTCTTCTTTTAATCGTAAAATATATTTTATATGTTTTTAATACAATTTTTTAATGTATTTTTTTTTTATTCTTTTTTTTTGTTTCGCTCCCGATCCGCGAACCGGGTAGCTTCCCGTTAGCTCAATTTGGTGCCGCGACTCGTTCCGCGAACCGATAAACGTTCTGTTTGCGCAACTGCCGCGTTAGAAAACAACATCGTGACGCGTCGTGTAACCGCGACGTATCTCGTTGTCGCGTAATGCGTCATATGACGCGCCGCGTTAGCGCACCCGGAAGTGCTCCGGTGCGCGAAGCAAGGCGCGAAACGCAGCTTCCCGGAAGCGATCCGGGGCGCGGCGCGGAGCGCGTAACGTAAGCATAACAGGTCATGTGACTTCTTAATAAAACTTTTCATTGGTTCATTTCACTTTTGGGTTCCTAATGATGTAAGGCTAGGTCTTGTGACCTAAAAATAACACTTTTCATTGGTTTAGAACTATTTTTTTTCCCAAATGATGAAAACCCCTCCTTGTTTCCTCACTCGGACTTTCATCTTTGTGAGAGGAAGACCTTTTTTCATCACTGAGCAATGGCAAGTGTTGTAGCTTCAGCTGGTGCATCCCCACCACCACCACCACCTTCTTGTTGCCTGATCCGGCCAGCTCAAACCCAGGGTCGTCCCGAAGTGCAGCAGGTCCGCGGCTACGCCCATCCGGAAGACGAGGCCCCCGGCACGTATAGGGCGGGGCCTTGCTGGCAGCCATCGGCCGAAAAGGTCGTTGGGTGGATGGCCCGGAAGCACCACGGCCACGATGTTGTTGTACTGGCCTTCCCATTCGTCCACCCTGAGGTGGCATCCAGCGAGCCACGGGTGGGGGGGGGGGTGAATGCCTTGCTGATGACCCCCCCCTCTTATTGCCTGGTCCGACCATCACTTATACCTGCGCCAGGAGACGGCGTGGGGTGCACTGGGAGGGAGAGGCGGTGCGAACGAGCCTCCCCCACCTCCCCAGGTGGAGGTTCCTCAGCTGCACCCCAGCGCTTCACTCGGCCAGCTGAGTTGCGCCCGCTCTTGCGGCACAGTGCCTCGCTCGGCCAGCTGAGTTGCGCCCGCTCTTGCGGCACAGTGCCTCGCTCGGCCAGCTGAGTTGCGCCCGCTCTTGCGGCACAGTGCCTCACTCGGCCGGTTGAGTTTCGCCTGCTCTTGCGGCTACAGCGTCTCACCCGCCATCCGGCTGAATCGCACCCACTCTTGCGGTACAGCGACAGGCGGCTGCCATGGAGCTCACGAAATGGCGGACGGCTCACCAGACTTGGACCTGGCCTGCAAGGATGGCTCTGGGCAACCCTGGAACTCGGATGCTTGACTGCTAGGGCATGGGCCCCATTCCCGAAAGCGTACCCTCAGCCTTGAAGATTCTACAAGAGTCACCGGGGCCCCCGACTCCCGCAGGCTTCCGGTGGGGAGCGACTGCCATAATTGCTCGCGGAATAGCCACGACGTAGCCCCGGGATGGTGGTGCTCTCATGCTGATGCCAGCTTCAGTCTGAAACATCCAGAAACACTGTAGACTACCAATTCGATCAGTTCCGGTGGAGCCCCAACGTGACCCGGTAGGGAAGAACTTGCCCTCCCCTCTTTGACTGATGGTTCTTGTTGCCTGTCCCTTCTGTTGTCATTTTACGGAACTTTTTGGACTGCTGAAAGGGGTTCTGGTCCGACCGCTGGTTGGTGGAGACATTTTGACTATATTCTGGACCTGCCCGGCCTCGCCCAAAATGGCGCCGGTATAAATGAGACTCGCAACTCCTTGATGTGTACTGGTTGCTCAGCCTTGATATCACGAGATATGTATGCAGTTTTGGAGCACATGGCGGGCGGGGACGGGTACTGATTGAACATTTGGACATCCCTATTGATATTAAGTTCTGATGTATTATTGATTACTGTACTATTGAAAGTTCGAATTAACTTGTTTTCTAGTGCTCGTAAAGCCAGGACTGTGGCAGAGCGTCCAAAATCTACAAAAAACACCACTGTCAACTCTTCAATAACTTCCATCACCCAGCACCGCATTTCCAAAGAAACAGCATAGCAAGCTTTCGTGGCCTTTAGAGTTTTCGGAAGCAGTTTCCCAAGACCATCACTGCAGCCATTACAATCCAACAGAGAAACTTTTTCCAAGATCGGCATATTAACAGGGCTGCTGGTGTAATCGGGGCTCTTGCAGCCATTCAACTTAATTGAGGCTTTCACAATGACAGACCGCCCACTGAACTTCGTGCCATGACATTTACTTATAACATTCTGCTGGGTCTTCGCCGAACTGAAGTCTACAAATGCAAAGCATTTCATTCCGCTTTGACATTTCTTGACATGTAGTGAGTTGAAGTCTTTAAAGAGGTCCACAATTTGCTCCTCAGTCACATCACTTGAAAGATTCCCCAAGCCAGGCAAGTCCCACACCACTTGAAACGACCTGCCTGGCCTTGACCAAAATGGCGCCAGTATGGGAGCGACTTGCAACTCCTTATGACGTTCTAGTTACTTAACCTTGACGTTATGGGGGATGTATGCGGTCTTTGTGCACATGGCGGGCGGGGAAGGGTACTGACTGGGCATACGGACAACCCTATTGATGTCGGTTTTTCATTATTGATTATTGTATTATTAAAGCTTTGAAGTAATGTTACCCATGATACTCGCCCATGGTGTGCGTATGGACGATTTTATTGTAACTGATCCTGTTATACTTTCAATTATAAAATCAACCTTCACTGATCCTGCAACCGTTTGTCACGTTTATTTTTTTCAATTAAATGGCTCGCTTGTTACATACTCCTATACCCCTGGCTTTTGACCCTTTCCTACGCGCGGTCTGTACTACCGCCCTCGGGCGATCTATGTAATGAACAGACTACCATTGCCGAAACACAAGGGAATGCATCTCAGAGAGATAAGTCAAGTACGTGGTAGATAAAAACATTTTCGTGTTTATGCACGCTGATGTGCTTTGAACGCTGCCCCCCCTCTTTTCTTTTTCTGCAGGTTACATTGGAATTTCAGCTGAAGTATGGAGAAGACCTAAACCGCACCGTGTTCCACGCGAGGAAAAATAGGCTAGCTCTGTGAGACGGTACATTATATGTAGGAGCTATCTCTGGGAGCGTGAAAGATTGCATGGTATGAATGTGCGCATGGGCCCTGATTTGTACGGTTTGAATGCGTATGTGTGGCGCACGACTGGGTGAATAAAAGAATGCTTTTTGTATGACTGAGGCGTTGATCGAACGGTTAATGGAATGAGAAAAATAAGCCCGAACATGGTATCCGCATGTGAAGGACGAAAAAGAATATAGCACTTTCCTTACTTAGGAATGACTCTCTCTGGAGCTAGTGAATGGGGGAGTAGCCTACACCAGAAACTTGAAGGGTTATTTCAGTACGACGAACCCGACCCCAACCAATATCCCAAATGTACACCCAAAATAATGCGCACCAGTAAGTCAATTTATGTGCTGACTAAATAAGAGAAGTTAGCTCGGCTCCGCCGCCCACCCCGCCCAAAATAACGACAAACCCTATGCAAATATTATAAATATATACAACACACCAGCAAAGTAACACGGTAAAACTTTTTATTAAATAACTATTTACATGGCAGCCTGCTGCAACATCGATCCAAATGCATAGCCCGGGGGCGACACCACGCGCCAAGGCTCGTCCCCAGTACATCCAGAGGTGATGTCCGACAAGTTGTGTGGGGGGATGCCTTGCTGATGCCGCCCCCCCCCCAACCTTCTTGTTGCCTGATCCGGCCAGCTCAAACCCAGGGTCGTCCCGAAGTGCAGCAGGTCCGCGGCTACGCCCATCCGGAAGACGAGGCCCCCGGCTCGTATAGGGCGGGGCCTTGCTGGCAGCCATCGGCCGAAGAGGTCGTTGGGTGGATGGCCCGGAAGCACCACGGCCACGATGTTGTTGTACTGGCCTTCCCATTCGTCCACCCTGAGGTGGCATCCAGCGAGCCACGGGTGGAGGGGGGTGAATGCCTTGCTGATGACCCCCCCTCTCATTGCCTGGTCCGACCATCACATATACCTGCGCCAGGAGACGGCTTGGGGTGCACTGGGAGGGAGAGGCAGCGCAAACGAGCCTCCCCCACCTCCCCAGGTGGAGGTTCCTCAGCTGCACCCCAGCGCTTCACTCGGCCAGCTGAGTTGTGCCCGCTCCTGCGGCACAGTGCCTCGCTCGGCCAGCTGAGTCTCACCCGCTCTTGCGGCACAGTGCCTCACTCGGCCGGTTGAGTTTCGCCTGCTCTTGCAGCTACAGCGTCTCACCCACCATCCGGCTGAATTGCACCCACTCTTGCGGTACAGCGACAGGCGGCTGCCACGGAGCTCACGAAATGGCGGACGGCTCCACAGACTTGGGCCTGGCCTGCAAGGATGGCTCTGGGCAACCCTGGAACTTGGACGCTTGACTGCTAGGGCATGGGCCCCATTCCCGAAAGCGTCCCCTCAGCCTTGAAGATTCTACAAGAGTCACCGGGGCCCCCGACTCCTGCAGGCTTCCGGTGGGGAGCGACTGCCATGATTGCTCGCGGAATAGCCACGACGTAGCCACGGGATGGTGGTGCTCTCATGCTGACGCCAGCTTCAGTCTGAAACATCCAGAAACACTGTAGACTACCAATTCGATCACTTCCGGTGGAGCCCCAACGTGACCGGGTAGGGAAGAACTTGCCCTCCCCTCTTTGACTGATGGTTCTTGTTGCCTGTCCCTTCTGTTGTCATTTTACGGAACTTTTTGGACTGCTGAAAGGGGTTCTGTTCTGACCGCTGGTTGGTGGAGACATTTTGACTATATTCTGGACCTGCCCGGCCTCGCCCAAAATGGCGCCGGTATAAATGAGACTCGCAACTCCTTGATGTGTACTGGTTGCTCAGCCTTGATATCACGAGATATGTATGCAGTTTTGGAGCACATGGCGGGCGGGGACGGGTACTGATTGAACATTTGGACATCCCTATTGATATTAAGTTCTGATGTATTATTGATTACTGTACTATTGAAAGTTCGAATTAACTTGTTTTCTAGTGCTCGTAAAGCAAGGACTGTGGCAGAGCGTCCAAAATCTACAAAAAACACCACTGCCAACTCTTCAATAACTTCCATCACCCAGCACCGCATTTCCAAAGAAACAGCATAGCAAGCTTTTGTGGCCTTTAGAGTTTTCGGAAGCAGTTTCCCAAGACCATCACTGCATCCATTACAATCCAACAGAGGAACTTTTTCCAAGATCGGCATATTAACAGGGCTGCTGGTGTAATCGGGGCTCTTGCAGCCATTCAACTTAATTGAGGCTTTCACAATGACAGACCGCCCACTGAACTTCGTGCCATGATATTCACTTATACCATTCTGCTGGGTCTTCGCCGAGCTGAAGTCTACAAATGCAAAGCATTTCATTCCGGCGCGAACGAGCCTCCCCCACCTCCCCAGGTGGAGGTTACTCAGCTGCACCCCAGCGCTTCACTCGGCCAGCTGAGTTGCGCCCGCTCTTGCGGCACTGCCGAAAGGGATTCTGGTCCTGCCGCTACTTATTGGAGACATTGAACTATACTCTGGACCTGCCTGGCCTCGACCAAAATAGCGCCAGTATGGGAGCGACTTGCAACTCCTTATGACGTTCTAGTTACTTAGCCTTGACGTTATGGGGGATGTATATGGTCTTTGTGCACATGGCAGGCGGGGAAGGGTACTGACTGGGCATACGGACAACCCTATTGATGTCGATTTTTCATTATTGATTATTGTATTAATAAAGCTTCGAAGTAATGTTACCCATGATACTCGCCCATGGTGTGCGTATGGACGATTTTATTGTAACTGATCCTGTTATACTTTCAATTATAAAATCAACCTTCACTGATCCTGCAACCGTTTGTCACGTTTAGTTTTTTCAATTAAATGGCTCGCTTGTTACATACTCCTATACCCCTGGGTTTTGACCCTTTCCTACGCGCAGTCTGTACTACCGCCCTCGGCGATCTATGTAAATGAACAGACTACCATTGCCGAAACACAAGGGAATGCATCTCAGAGAGATAAGTCAAGCACGTGGTAGATAAAAACATTTTCGTGTTTGTGCACGCTGATGTGCTTTGAACGCTGCCCCCCCCCCCTCATCATTTAGATTACCACCGCCCATTGCACAAAAGCGTACCGGGTGCTCCCCACGCAAAAAAAACGTTTTTTTGTTGTTGTTTTTTTGCCCCGCGGGGCCCTTTTAAAGCCTCCACATCAAACCTAGGGGGTCAGGGAGGATCTACTATGCCCCCTTATGGTCATTTCCCCCTTTGTTTTGGCCTCCTCTTGTCTCTCGATCCTACCGAGAGACAAGATGGCGGCCGCTCCGGACTGTTTAGAATGTTGACAGACACCGGAGAGCCAATCAGCTTCGCTTTGCGAAGTTCTGTTACGCGTCAAGTACGCGAACCGGAGCGCTACCCGGAGCGCTGTTACAGATATATATATTTTTTTGAACGTTAATTTATCAAAATCCACTGGAGCACATATATTGAGACCTAGCAAAGGCACATCGGGCTAACAGTCCCTACAATTTTGCCAAGTTTCATGCAAATCCATTCAGCTGTTCGGGCTAAAAGTGAGGCCAACCGCCCTATGGAAATTAACATGGGAAAAACGCGTTTTGGGAACCCCGCTTTTTTCTCGGCCCCCCCTTGACGAACCCCCCCAAATTTCCAGGGGCTGCTCAGAAACAAAATGTTCAATTTTCCTGAAAATTTCAGCCAATTCCGTCCACAAACGCCAAAGTTATTAGACATAGAATTTTCAAAAATCCCATAGAGAAAAAATCCTAACTATATATACCTACTGGCGACCGCCAGTAGGTAATATATATATATATATATATATATATATTCACTGAAAAAACCATAGGTTATAGACCATATATAGTTAGGAATTAGCATTTACAAAACCTTGAAAATTCACTGAAAAAACCATAGGTTATAGACCATATATAGTTAGGAATTAGCATTTAAAAAACCTTATTTTACTCACACAAAACCATTGAAATTCCATATATAGTTAGTTGCACTAACTATATATTGCGCACCCGCAATCCACTGCTGATGATGTCACATATTACATCATTCATGACATGGTCAGTGACATCACTGATGACATCACTGATGACATCTCAAATGACATCACTGATGACATCTCATTTGACATCAATGACCACATCACTGATGATATCATTCATGTGACAATACAATGCATCTCCTCACATTTTAATATAACCTCTGTTTCACCCAGTGTTAAAAACAGAGTATAATTTTTGAAACCATTGACACACCAATACTAGTTACTACATACGTACTCACTGATTCCTACGTCTACACACACATTCACTCATTCACCCATACAATCATTCATACATACAATCACTCATGTTTACAACACAATCATATGCACTCATACACCTATACAGACACTCACACTCTGCCACTCATCCATGGAGTTACTCACACACCTAGTCAGTCCTGTAAAGAATCAATCACACTTCCATTTTCTACTCTATACAGTTAAACATAGAGCACCTTACGTTTTCAACCATATACTAACACATACTTACTCTCTTATACAATCATTGATACAAGTACACATTGATCTGTACAGAGTCACACACCTCCCATCCAGCCACACACACACTCAGTCTCCCATGCAAATACTTGGGCAATCAATCAATAACCCATATAGTTACTCATATAGCTACTGATCAACACATGCAGCAGTTTACAGAACAACAGACATAATGATGCACAAATTAAGACAGTTTAGTCACTAACCCATGCACTCAGTGAGACACATTTAATCACTCACTCATACATTCAGTCATGCACCTACTAAATCCTTCGTCCAGACACTTATACATCCACTCATTCTTCAATATGTAAGACATATTTTAACTTTACAGAAACATAGTCACTGGATGTTGTCATCAGTGATGTCACTGACCATGTCATGAATGATGTAATATGTGACATCATCAGCAGTGGATTGCGGGTGCGCAATATATAGTTAGTGCAACTAACTATATATGGAATTTCAATGGTTTTGTGTGAGTAAAATAAGGTTTTTTAAATGCTAATTCCTAACTATATATGGTCTATAACCTATGGTTTTTTCAGTGAATTTTCAAGGTTTTGTAAATGCTAATTCCTAACTATATATGGTCTATAACCTATGGTTTTTTCAGTGAATTTCAATGGTTTTTTAATAGCAAATATCATAAGCTGTCGAATGTCAAGTACGTGGTAAGAATTTTTTTTTTCGTGTTTATGCACACTGATCTGCTTTGATTGCTGCCCCCCACCCCTCATTTCTATTAGGAGTACTCTCTCTTTGCAGATAGTGAAGGGTAGTTAACGCAGCCCTTTCCCCCTTTGTAATCCGTCGTGCCTGCTTCTCTCTCCATTTGATTGATTGTTCTCTTTGGTTCATTCTCTATTTACAAACAAGCACAGAGTCGCAATACTCTGTTTAGTCTTTGCAGATAGCGAAAAATCGTGTAAAAAAACAAAAGGAATCGAGCAAAATCAGTAGGCCACTAATGGGATCTCTTTTGACCTCGCTAAAATAGAAACATTAGGAACAACCTGTTGAAAATAGCAATGCGTATGTATATAAGCGGCGTTCATTTGTGTTCACAGTACCCCTTGTTGATTGTTTCAATCGAGCATTGAATTGTTCGAAGTTAATTCTCTTAACGATCTTCTCTACCTGCAAACGAGGAAGAATAGGAATATTCTATCTCCCTTTGCAGATAGTGAAGGGTAGGTAACGCAAGCCTTTAACACGTCGTACCTATTTCATTCCTCATTGATTGATTGATTGTCCGAACATTGACTGTTTGGGAATTAGTTCTTTTTGGAGGTATTCCCTGTTTGCAAATAAACGTAGGAAAATCTTTGCAAGTAGTGAAAGGGTACGTAATGCGGACCGTTCTCCCCCGTTGTAATCTGTCATGCCTATCTACTCCCCACTGATTGATGCACCTTTTTCACCCGGACCATTTACTAGAGATACGTCATCTGGCCCGACCAGAGAGCACCCCTAGTGAAAAGGACATATGCAATAATAACGAAGTGATCACTGTATCCTGTTAACAGAAACTTTACCATGAAACAACCTGGAAAGAAAAAAATAGGAAAACGAAAATCAGTAGGCCACTGATGAACATGAACTTTTATTAAACAACGAACAAAGAAACGATAACATAACGTAATGATAAAACCTATTAATGTCCTAGAAACAAGAAAACGTTAAAATATGCCAGTGGTGAGAGACCAGAAAAACAGTAAGAGAAACCAAATCACCCCTCGCTGTCCCACCGCCTGCCACGCCAAAAAAATCGATAGACTAGGGAAAATGCAAGTCAGTAGAACATCCACCCCCACTCTGGAAACTTCCAAGGTGGGGCAGGGTTCCGGCTACGCCCAGCCGGGAGCAGCCCATATAAGGCAGGTCCTGCTGCCACGCCTCGGCCAGGAGATCCTAACGTAGGGTGTAGCCGGAGGAGAGGCCGAGACCAGCGGGACCCGGCCAGGGGATTGCCTTTACAACGCTGAACAGTTGCAGGGGGGGGGAATGTCTCCTCGACCCTCCCCTCTCTCTCCCAGTCCGGCCGCGGTGGCCCTTGAGAGTTGCAGGTAGTCCCGCCACATGCTCTTCCGGTCCGACCACCAACGGTCGGGGGGCCGAGGCCGACGGGATCCGGCTGCAGCCGATAAACCAAGAAACCCGTTCATGGGGCCAGAGCCAGGGGCGTCCGGCCGACATCCACCGGAAGCCCGGCCCGAAGACGGACGGGACACTTCTTTCTTTTATAATGGCTGCGACAACACTGGAGGGGGATGTCTTGCACATGCCTCCGACCCCCCCCTCGTCCTCATCGCCTGGTCCGGCCATAACAAATCTCAAGCGAGACGCCGTGGGGTGCACTGGGAGGGAGAGACGGTGCGAACAGGCCTCTCCCGCCTCCCCAGGTGGAGGCTTCCCAGCTGCACCCTCAGTGCTCCAGGCGGTGGCATCCTAACAACTACAGTGCTGCACAGTTTCGGAACGACCTAGATAACGGTTCTTCCACTGTGGCCATGCTGCAACGTCTCGCCCGGCAGGGTGGAGCCCGTCCGCTCATGTGACCCCGCGATCGCCGGTAGCTGCCGAACTCTCAAAATGGCTGTCGACCTGGCAAGAGCGGGCCCAACATAAAGAAATGGCCCGGTCACTGGTTGACTCCACCACCGTAGTCCTCCACGACCTTGAAGATTCTAGAGGAGCCGCGGGAGTCTCCGACCCCCGATGGGGAATGACTGCCATGATCGCCCGTGGAGTGACGAAACTGTATCCGCGGGACGTCGGCGCTCCCATGCTGGCGCCAGCCTCACTTTGAATTACTACAATCCTGCAGACCTCACTTCCGGTGAAAGCACAGTGTGACCCGGTAGGAAAAATTATTGCACCCCCTCCCCTTTTTGACTGATAGTTCAAACCACCGATCCTTTCCTTTGCCCTTTTAACGGAACTTTGGACTGCCTCCCCCTCTTTTACATTTTGTAGAGAAAACAAAACATTAACCACTACATTAGCATAGCAGTTGACACCAGAACTGTTTTCAAATTGAAACCAACAACATCTTCAACAGAATCCTTTTTGTTTCTGCTGTGACCCTGCTACAGCACAGGCATTGTCCCCAGCAGTAATTCTGCAATGCCGGTAAGAATAGCTGTGGTGCCTACTGGACTCACTCACCCCCGCGGCGCCCCACGCCGTTTTTTGCTGGGCGGCAACTTACTAGACATCACTTTCGTGCCATCTAGATTTCAGCGCGTTCTGCTGCCTTGGAACTATTCGCACAACAGACCGCTACTGACAAGAATATTTCATTATTGGTGCTGTCAATTTCAATAAATCTATTGGATAATTAAAAAGAAATTGCCACGGTCTCTTCGTTGTTTAAATGTTTTTACTGTTTTTGTTTTGTTGTATATATTTATATGTTATTAAAGTTTTATATTCCTACTACTTTGTTGGAGTGCTATATATTTTTAATGTGACACATAATTGTAAAAACTTTGATGTACAAAGAGTCATTCCTGGAATCTTCCGCTTCAGGCTCGGTCCCCTCCCCAATCACAATACAGGATGGTTTTCAGATAGTAGGAACGCGTGTGCTGTGACGGATCTCATCGAGTGTGGGCCTTGATCTACTATAACTCCTTTGAAGAGGGGTGATTCTTTACAACTGTGGCCATAAACTACATCTGCAGGGCTAGCTGATAGCCTGGACAATCGGACACAGAGAAAGAGGAGTGTCAGAGGGTGCGGTAGTGAATAGGGCGAAAGGGAGGTGTCGGGCGGGCACAGAGTGTGATTCTCAGGGAAGAGCAGCGCAGATGGGGGGAGGTTTATTGCCCATGCATAAGACAGAGAGCGGTGGTGACCAGTGCCTAGGGAAGATGCTTGCGTGGGTGAGGAGCCATGCTACGAATCGACAGCGTGCAGAGAGTGGGTCTGGTCAAGACACCTAAAATGGCTGCCGTGCACGACAAAAGTGTGGCATTTCAAAAAAGGCAAGATGGCGCAGACAATGTTTTTCAACACTTCCTCATTTCCTTCGAATCGAACGTTAACAGACGTTGGGGCATATTACCAAAGTTAAGCGATATTTATCGCTAACGATGCTTACCAACCAATTTTTTACCACTAAGCATCGTCAGAAATTATCGAAGATAAACCTTACTATTATCAAGGTTTATCGCAAATGCGATAATAAACGGCCGCAATGCATGAATATCGCTAAAAACTCAGCGATATTCATGCATTACCGAGCTAATGCTCTTAGCCATGTTATCCACCTCCCATTGGATAACATGGCTAAGAACTGCTCAGGACAGGTGTTACTTTTTGGAGATATTCGCGCTTAGCGCGAATATCTCCAAAAGTTGGTAATAGGAGATAGATATCTTGCATGTTGTAATGCAAGTTATTGTGGTATATGGAACTCATACCATAATCTCTCAGGAAAGCAGAAACTGATCCTTTTGGGACCGCCTAAAAAGGCCTAGGGGGTGAGGAGTACTCTACTTTGCCCCCTTTTCACGTTCCGAACTATTTTATTTTACTCTCTTCTGTAATTACACAAAATACCAGCGATAAGATGCATCGGAGACACACAGTGAGAGAAAGGAGGCCGGAGATGAAGAAGACATGTCAAATACACATTGGAGATAATATAGTGGCAGAAGGGAAGTAAATATGAGTAAACTTACCATGTAACATAAAAATGTTGCACTCTATACTATAAGTCTCATTTTATACTACAATCACTTCGCTACAACCTCATAAATTAAAAATAAAAATGAATAATGTCTCAAACAATTTTTGATTTCTAAATATAAATTTATTCTTCAGAATTTTCTAAATTTGAAACAACTAGTAACATGTCCTCATCAGTAATTTCCTCTTCAATCATCTCATCTGGAATCTCCTCATTAAAAGTCTGCAATGATGATTCTTGTAACTCTATGGTCTCCAAACACTCGATAAATTCGCCATCAAGAGATTGATCAAAAAAATCATTCAAGTCATCTCCTCCTTCTGACAATATTTCATTATTGGTGCTGTCCATTTCAATCAATGTAGTGGAATCATTCAAGTCATCTCCTCGTGACAATATTTCATTATTGGTGCTCTCAATTTCAATCAATGTAGTGGAATCATTCAAGTCATCTCCTCCTTGTGACAATATTTCATTATTGGTGCTGTCCATTTCAATCAATCTAATGGAATCATACAAGCCATCTCCTCCTTGTGACAATATTTCATTATTGGTGCTCTCAATTTCAATCAATGTAGTGGAATCATTCAAGTCATCTCCTTGTGACAATATTTCATTCTTGGTGCTGTCCATTTCAATCAATCTAATGGAATCATACAAGTCATGTCCTCCTTGTGACAATATTTCATTATTGGTGCTCTCAATTTCAATCAATGTAGTGGACAATTCAAAAGAAATTGCCACGGTCTATTCATTGTGAGCCATTTTATTTTGAAATTGCTTGCTGTAAATTGCAGAAAAAAATAATCACTTTCATTTATCGTTTTTAGTAATACATAATATAAAACTAACTTCATCAAGTATTTAGTATAACAGAAGGACTGCAAATAAATAACAGAAAACATTTTTCAAATTATCTTCAAGTGTACAACATAGTTCCCCTTACAAATTAACAACTCACCTTTTTAAAAGTAGCAGAAGTGTTAGTACTGTGTAAATCAAACACCAGAAATTCACCACCAAAAATTCCTCACAAATGTACCTCAGACAGTAGTATCACAAAATGGCTGTGGTTTCCTCTCATTTGACATATATACATAACCAATTAACTTTCATCACACACAAATACAAAACCAAAGTAACATTTTAATTGGTTCTAAATTTCAACACTTTCAAATGTGTTTTCCCCATGCAATTTTCCATAGGACATTTACATACGTCTACAGCCTGAATGGCTGAACGGAATTACACCAAACTTGGCAAAATGGTACATCAAACCTAAGAGGTCAGGAAGGATCTACTATGCCCCCTTATGGTCATTTCCCCCTTCGCTTTGGCCTCCTCTTGTCTCTCAATCCTACCGAGGGACAAGATGGCGGCCGCTACGGACTGTTTGGAATGTTGACAGACGCCGGAGAACCAATCAGCTTCGCAAAGCTCCGTAACGCGAAAAGTACGCGAAGCGGAGCGCTGTTACAGATATATATCTTTTTTTCAACGTTAATTTCTCAAAATCCACTGGAGCACATATATTGAGACCTAGCAAAGGCACATCGGGC
Source organism: Lissotriton helveticus (assembly GCF_964261635.1). Classification (NCBI taxonomy): domain Eukaryota; kingdom Metazoa; phylum Chordata; class Amphibia; order Caudata; family Salamandridae; genus Lissotriton; species Lissotriton helveticus. The sequence goes on from NC_136057.1 coordinate 1,506,691,062, forward strand.
TACCAGTCCCTAATATTTTGCCAAGTTTCGTGCAAATCCATTCAGCCGTTCGATTATTATTATTTTGTTTTTTTTTTGCCCCGCGGGGCCCTTTTAAAACCTCCACATCAAACCTAGGGGGTCAGCGAGGATCTACTATGCCCCCTTATAGTTATTTCCCCCTTTGTTTTGACCTCCTCTTGTCTCTCGATCCTACCGAGAGACAAGATGGCGGCCGCTACGGACTGTTTGGAATGTTGACAGACGCCGGAGAACCAATCAGCTTCGCTTCACAAAGCTCCGTTGCGCGAAAAGTCCGCGAACCAGAGCGCTAACCGGTCCGCTGTTACAGATATATATCTTTTTTTAAACGTTAATTTCTCAAAATCCACTGGAGCACATATATTGAGACCTACAAAAGGCACATCGGGCTACCAGTCCCTACAATTTTGCCAAGTTTCGTGCAAATCCATTCAGCCGTTCGGGCTAAAAGTGAGGCCAACCGCCCTATGGAAAACTCAATGTTAAAAACACGTTTTGGGACCCCCCTTTTTTCTCGGCCCCCACTGGACGAACCCCCCCCAAATTTTCAAGGGCTGCTCAGAAACAAAATGTGCCATTTTCCTGAAAATTTCAGCCGATTCCGTCCACAAACGCCAAAGTTATTAGACATAGAATTTTCAAAAAACCCATAGAGAAAAAATCCTAACTATATATACCTGAATGGCTGAACGGAATTACACCAAACTTGGCAAAATGGTACATCAAACCTAAGAGGTCAGGAAGGATCTACTATGCCCCCTTATGGTCATTTCCCCCTTCGCTTTGGCCTCCTCTTGTCTCTCAATCCTACCGAGGGACAAGATGGCGGCCGCTACGGACTGTTTGGAATGTTGACAGACGCCGGAGAACCAATCAGCTTCGCAAAGCTCCGTAACGCGAAAAGTACGCGAAGCGGAGCGCTGTTACAGATATATATCTTTTTTTCAACGTTAATTTCTCAAAATCCACTGGAGCACATATATTGAGACCTAGCAAAGGCACATCGGGCTACCAGTCCCTAATATTTTGCCAAGTTTCGTGCAAATCCATTCAGCCGTTCGATTATTATTATTTTGGTTTTTTTTTGCCCCGCGGGGCCCTTTTAAAACCTCCACATCAAACCTAGGGGGTCAGCGAGGATCTACTATGCCCCCTTATAGTTATTTCCCCCTTTGTTTTGACCTCCTCTTGTCTCTCGATCCTACCGAGAGACAAGATGGCGGCCGCTACGGACTGTTTGGAATGTTGACAGACGCCGGAGAACCAATCAGCTTCGCTTCACAAAGCTCCGTTGCGCGAAAAGTCCGCGAACCAGAGCGCTAACCGGTCCGCTGTTACAGATATATATCTTTTTTTAAACGTTAATTTCTCAAAATCCACTGGAGCACATATATTGAGACCTACAAAAGGCACATCGGGCTACCAGTCCCTACAATTTTGCCAAGTTTCGTGCAAATCCATTCAGCCGTTCGGGCTAAAAGTGAGGCCAACCGCCCTATGGAAAACTCAATGTTAAAAACACGTTTTGGGACCCCCCTTTTTTCTCGGCCCCCACTGGACGAACCCCCCCCAAATTTTCAAGGGCTGCTCAGAAACAAAATGTGCCATTTTCCTGAAAATTTCAGCCGATTCCGTCCACAAACGCCAAAGTTATTAGACATAGAATTTTCAAAAAACCCATAGAGAAAAAATCCTAACTATATATACCTACTGGCGACCGCCAGTAGGTAATATATATATATATATATATATATATTCACTGAAAAAACCATAGGTTATAGACCATATATAGTTAGGGATTAGCATTTAAAAAACCTTATTTTACTCACACAAAACCATTGAAATTCCATATATAGTTAGTTGTACTAACTATATATCACGCACCCGCAATCCACTGCTGATGATGTCACATATTACATCATTCATGACATGGTCAGTGACATCACTGATGACATCACTGATGACATCTCAAATGACATCACTGATGACATCACTGATGACATCATCCAGTGACTGTGTGTTTCTGTAAAGTTTAAATATGTTTTACATATTGAAGAATGAGTAGATGTAGAAGTGTCTGGATGAAGGATTTAGTAGGTGCGTGACTGACTGTATGAGTGAGTGATTAAATGTGTCTCACTGAGTGCATGGGTTAGTGACTAAACTGTCTTAATTTGTGCATCATTATGTCTGTTGTTCTGTAAACTGCTGCATGTGTTGATCAGTAGCTATATGAGTAACTATATAGGTTATTGATTGGTTGCCCAAGCATTTGTATGGGAGACTGAGTGTGTGTGTGAGTGGCTGGGAAGTGTATGACTCTGTGCATAGATGTATGGGTTCAAAAGTGCATGTTGGAAACAGCTGTATGGGCGGTTGACTGTGTGCATGACTGTATTGGTGAGTGAATAGATATCTCAGTGCTACATGTCAAATTAAGTACATATGTAAAATACAGTACATGTGAGAGTTGACATATATAAATAACTGTGCATAAGAGCCAGTGAATGTGTGAGTGGCTGTATGGATCATTGTGAACTTGTATCCAGGATTGTATAAGTGAGTAAATATGTTTTAGTATTTGTTTGAATAAGTAAGTAAGGTGTGTTTAACTGTATAGTTAAGGAAATGGAGGTGTGATTGATTGTTTGCATGACTGTCTAGGTGTGTGTGTAACTTCATGGATGAGTGACAATCTGTGAGTCTGTGTTTACACTGAGTGTATCTAAGGTTATATTAGAGTCTGAAGAGGTTCATCGTATTATCACAACAGTGATGTCATCAGTAATGTCATTTGAGATGTCATCAGTGATGTCATCAGTGATGTCATTTGAGATGTCATCAGTGATGTCATCAGTGATGTCATTTGAGATGTCATCAGTGATGTCATCAGTGATGTCACTGACCATGTCATGAATGATGTAATATGTGACATCATCAGCAGTGGATTGCGGGTGCGTGATATATAGTTAGTACAACTAACTATATATGGAATTTCAATGGTTTTGTGTGAGTAAAATAAGGTTTTTTAAATGCTAATCCCTAACTATATATGGTCTATAACCTATGGTTTTTTCAGTGAATTTTTAAGGTTTTGTAAATGCTAATTCCTAACTATATATGGTCTATAACCTATGGTTTTTTCAGTGAATTTCATTGGTTTTTTAATAGCTAATATCAAAACCTTTACAATGTATTATTCTTTAAAAAGAAAAATATTTTTTACATGTTTTTTATACAATTTTTTTTGTATTTTTTTTGTTTCGCTCCCAGTACGCGTACCGGTTAGCTTCCCGTTAGCTCAATCCGGAGGCGCGACCCGGTACGCGAACTGGTAAACGTTCCTTTAGCGCACCTCTCGCGTTACAAAACAACATCGCGACGCTTCGCATCAGCATGACGTTTCGCGTTCTCGCGTAATACGTCATATTACGTGCTACGTTCGCGTACCCGGAAGCGCAGCGGTACGCGAACCGGAAGCGATCCGCGGCGCGGCGCCGACCGCGTAATGTAAACATAGCAGGTCATGTGACTCGATAATAACACTTTTCATTGGTTCATTTCACTTTTGGTTTCCTAATGATGTAATACAAGGTCATGTGATCTAAAATGGACACTTTTCATTGGTTTAGAACTTTTGTTTTTCCCAAATGATGAAAACCCCTCCTTCTTTCATCACTCTGACTTTCATCTTGGTGAGAGAAAGACCCTTTATTGAGACTTTGTGATGGCTTCATTAGTAGCTTCAGCTGGTGCTAGCCCACCACCTCCACCAAATCCAAGAAAGAGAGGACCACCTGCAGAAGTAATTCTGCAAGAAGAGGAAGAACAGGAAGAGGAGGAAGAGGAGGAAGAGCATGAGTTTTTGCCAGAGGAGCCCAGGAGGTACAATCGACAGGAGAATTATATCTGGCAATTCTACAGAATTCCTGAGGGGCAAAAGAAAGTGAATGCTCGTTACGTGTTTTGCCGCATATGCGGTGACAGATTGTCAAGGGGCACTGATAAAAAATATAGTTATGGCAATCATACTATGCATCGGCATATGAGTAGGTGGCACCCAAATAATTATAGTGCTGCCCAGCTACGTGACCAACAACAAAATCCCCTCCAAATGGCAAGAAGATCGGTGGTTCCAGAGGTGTCGGGACCAGAGGCGAGGGAGGTGATTGCAAACATCCAAATGTTGTTTGGGCACGTAAAACAAGTGTGCGTGGAATGTGGCGCTTTCATCTGCTACAGAGAAAGTAGCATCACTTTGATTTTGCGAGCAATTCAAAATCATATTAATGTTTGCACAAGACGCACCAAAAAATAAATTCTTTTTTTTTTTTGCTCCTGTTGAGCCCTTTATAATGGATCGTTTTTGTTTCCCCCCCCCCCAAAAAAACCAAAAAAATTTTAAAAACGTTCAGAAAATACAAAAAAAGTAAAAAAATGTTCAAAAAATACTAAAAAAAATATAAAACAACAAAAACATAAAAAAAAAGTTCTTTTCAGAACTAACTCCCCATTATAAAAAAATTGGTAGAATATTTGGAACTCTGCCAACCTGTATTTCTCTTTGTTCGCTCCCGGAGCGCTACCCGGTACGCGTACCGGAAGCTAACCAAAAAAATATTTTTTAAAAAAGAACAGTAACTATAAGGGAAGGAAATACACAGTTATGTTAAAAGAAAGACAGCTCTAGGGAGTAAACTAAGGATACTGTTACCTACAATCCACTGTTGATGATGTCACATATTACATCATTCATGACATGGTCAGTAACATCAACAGCAGTGGATTGTAGGTAACAGTATCGTTAGTTTACTCCCTATAGCTGTCTTTCTTTTAACATAACTGTCTATTTCCTTCCCTTATAGTTACTGTTCTTTTTTAAAAAACATTTTTTTGATCAGTCATAAACAGTGACATAATAGAAACAGAGAGAGTGAACAAGAGTGAAGAACTATGGTCCTCCTCAGCCACCCTCAGAAAACCAAGGGGGTCAAGATACATCTACCGTGCCCCCTTCTACCTATTCTGAACATTATTTGCCCTCCATCTTGTATCTTGATTCGAACGAAACACAAAATGGTGGACTGCCATAACGCTGCTGGTTTGCGAACCGGGCAACTTCCCAGGAAGCGGTCCCCAAAAAAAAAAAGTTGGGAAAGTAATTCACAGACACTAAGAGTAATAGAGATGGAGTGAGTGAACAAGACTGAGGAACTATGAGAACAGAGGGACTGAGAAAAAGAGTGGAAGGAGTTGAGTAAATAGGTAATAGAGAAAGGAATGAGGAAAGTAGCAAAGGCAGGAAACTGAGGATTAAAGAAGTGAAGCAGTGGATCTAATAGTAGGTGAATGTGATAGAAATGTAACGAAAAGAGTACAACTATTTACCTTGTAATTGCCGTTAAATTAATCACATTTTATTTCTATACTTTCAATCTGTGAAAGAGAGAACCAACATTTGAAAAAAATTAAAATATGTATTTAAAAATTACAAACGACAAGGGAAAATATTGAAGGACAAATAGTTTTTCAACAACTTTGACACTGACAGAAGCTTCTGCTTCTCCAGGTCCTCTACACAATGCTAAAGATATACATTTTAAACTAACAGTATCTTGATGCAGATGAAGTGAGGCCTATCTTAAAACATGGTGCATCTTTTGCATTGCTCTTGTTTCAGAAAAGTGTCGCTTCAGTATGCCAATAACATGTCTCCTATCCAGAGATTTGTTTGAGGTGAGGCCTACTCAGAGTTCAAGATGAGATTTACACTTGTTGAAGTGTACAGAGGAGATAATATCTGTGAAAGTCTACTAATGAAGTGAGTCATGTCCACTGCACTCTTCAACAAAGTAGAAACCTCCTATGTTTCCCTGGACAGACCTAAACTTGATCTGCACAATGTGATTCGTAATGATAGGAAACTCAGGTGATGTAATTGAAATATGTGCAATTTATTTTGCTCATTTCACAATCACATCACTTGTGTTTCCTTTGCTTAGGTATCTCATTGTGCAGATGTAGTCCAGCATATGAAAGAATACGTAGAAGTGCAGCACTGCATACAATAAATTTAACACTTACAGAAAACTCACCTTCTCCATGCCTCCTACACAGTTCTACATATACATCATAAATGCAAACAGTACAGAATTAATTATACATGTTAAATGGTTTATTTTTGCTGTTCTCAGAATGTATCAAAATTCACTAAAAACAGTGACTTGAAGGTATTCATCATGTAACAGCGGGGGAAAAAAAAACACAATCAAAATGATTGTGTTTAAAAAACCCATACAACATCAGAAAATAAAATTCAGAACTCCTTAAAGTTAACTTACTTTCCATGACGTCCAAGGATGTCCTATGAACAGCTTACACTCTTTTGTGCTGTTATTACTTTCAGCCCGCCACTTTCTGAAAGAAAACCTCCATCGTTTTTAAAAACACGTTACATGCAATAAATGACTTCTTGCTCTCTACCACTATTTTCCACAAGGCCAAATCTAGTCAGAGATATTTATAACTCTTGGATTTCTTGTAAGCCAATCCCATCATTTGGCATTTCCGCAACTTTCAGAATTAAAATGTTGAAGATCATTTTCACAATCCTGGAATAGTAATATCTTCCCCTTCTTGGTCAGTCATGTTCTACATTTCCTATGACACTGATACTGCTTAATATGAAGCAGACTTACACTACCTCTATGAGTACTACAATTATTTAATTCTCTACATCACTTTTAATCACAAAGCAATGTAAAACAGTAGACAGCATTGCAGACTTACATTCCCTCTACTCCATGTTTTGATTGGCTGCTTCAATTAGCTTATGAAAAGAAACAGTTTTTCTGAACTCATTTAAAGTGCACATACATCTCCATGATGTCCAATCCTTTGATTAGAAGTTATGTCTCTGAACTACACTTATCCTCAAGGCCAAATTGTGTAGGAGCCATTAGAACTTCTTGAAATTCCACAGATCATATCCCGAGATTATTTTCCTAAAATTTTGGTTTTAAAAACACCAGGTAAGAGTTTTTAAGGTCATACGGCAATTTTTTTTTGAAAATTAAAACAGAATCATTGCAGAATGACCAGCCATTTCTAGACTTTAAATAAGCTGTGTAATGTCCTGATGATATTGAAGGGCCGTCATGATATATAATTGCTGTAGTTACAAAAGTCCTTCCTGATATTGACAACTGCGAAGCTACAAAATTTTTTATTAAAGTTGTCAATTTTGTTCCATCAGGCCTACATCGTTGGAACATTAAAATGACGTACTGGCCATATGTTCGTATAAATAATGTGGACATCATTTCAGATTTACATTGGCTACACTCCATGCTGTGATTAGCAGCTTTTACTAGCTTATTAAAGGAGACTGATTTACTGTCTGGCAAAGTTAAATATATAAATCTTTCTGAGTCTACACTAGTAGTACTTGATACCATACAGTTCTCGCAGTCATGCTGCCATTGATAAGAAAGCCCAAACAGCTGATCTACATCTACACCTTCAGCATGTAATACATCAAGCATATACATTAAAAACTCCTGACAATCTTGCTGAATATTTTGAGAGAATTGTGTTTGCCCTGAACATCTGTCTAACAGGTTTCGAATTTCAGACACACTTTCTATTTTTGTTCTATCTGTGCTACATTTCTCTAACACAGAATTCAACAAACTGCAAAATCTTTGATCAGAATTGACCACAATCTCTTCTTTTACATTTTTTAGAGAAAACAAAACATTAATTACTACATTAGCATAGCAGTTGACACCAGAACTGTTTTCAAACTGAAAACCAACAACATCTTCAACAGAATCCTCTTTGTTTCTGCTTGTAATTTTAGGTTCATTCACTTTTTGTCTTTTTGCTACAACCTCCCCAGTATTGTTCTCATTTCTTCGTTTCCGGCCTACCAGACGTTTCTCAAACAAAGGAAACTGAGGCAAATGTGGCGCATACTCTCTTCTTAACCTATTGTATTCCTTAACACAATCTAGATCTGCACAAATGTTTCTGACATCACACTCAATCAAGTACAATCCCGATAAAGTTCTAACTCGTGACAATGCCACATATGCCATACCCTCCTTGAACACAGAACTGCCAATATTCACCAATGCACTGTCTACACTTAAACCTTGCGATTTATGAATTGTCACCGCATATGCCAAGCAAACAGGGAACTGCTTACGGCGAACATATAAGTCTTTTACAAGCAAAAATCTAGCAGAACAACGAGCAATTAGCTGTACTTCCTCAATGCCATCAAATTTAATTTTTAAAAATTCAATTCCATCTCTATTTCTGTATTTCACAAAATCAACAACATTACCCATTGATCCATTTACCAGACCTCTTTCAACATGTAAATTCCTTCTTAAAATTATACGGCAGTTCAAGCACACATTCAGAGTCTTTTCAAAACCTGCAGTTTTAGATATAGTCTTCTCTAATGAATCCAATTTTGATTTCAGATTCTCAGACAAAATAATTGTTGATCCCATATGCTCTACTCTATCAATAGCTTCCACTTTCACAATCTCTTGCTTTTCTAAATGCAACATTTTGTTGTTAAATTTGGCACATTCTGCAAGAGTTGGCATCAAACATATTCCAGATTTCTTATCAGTAATTTTCTGAAAAATATTCTCAGGCACAACATCTTGTTCTGGATATAAATTTGACAGTAATCGTGCATGTAAAGCTTCTTTCCCATGCTCGGTCACTTTTCCAATTCTAACATCTTGTAGAATAGTCTTGTAAACTTCATCCTTTGCCTGACGCATATTTTCATGCAGTTCAGCATAATTGAAGTTTAACCATATATTGACGTTGCCAATGCTGCCTAGGCACTTCCTGGTATCTTCATGCGTGAGCATTTTGAACACAGGTTGCCCTTTCACTGGTGTCAGCTGCAGAAGATCTCCGAAAACAATGATGTGTTTGCCACCAAATAACACATCATACTCTGTTTTGAGAACTTCTTGCATCCTCAAATGCACAAAGGCAAGCATGACATTGGAAACCATGCTTACTTCGTCAATGATAAGAAGTTTCATTTTCCTCAAGATTCTTGAAACTTCAAAACAAGCATCTCCAGATAGCTTGTGATATTCTAATTTGTTGTCATGCTCCACTGGCAGCATCAGTAAACGATGTAAAGTAATCCCTTTAATATTATGTGCTGCCAGTCCAGTTGGAGCAGTGACAACACAAGACAGCGATGACTCTGTCCTTTCCTGCAAATAGCATGAAATTGCTTTAATGAGGAAACTTTTTCCAGTTCCCGCTTCTCCACTCACGTACAGTCGGACAGGCTTCAACGACGTACATGAGCACTCTTTCTTATCATGACTTAATCCATGATCAATTTGCATGGTAACTTCGTCATATATTTTCCTCTGCTCAACGTTGAGTTGCCTTTCCAACTCTTCTAAGTTAACCGCATCCTCTTGAGCATGTGCCATGGCTCTTTCCACCTCATTCATAGCAGTGGCAGCTTCATTTTCAATAAGAGGTCCTCCTAGTGGATCCTGACTCAATGAAGCAGAACTCTGACTGTCCTGAGAACTGTCTCTGGCAATCTCGGCTGCAATCGTTGCTTCCTGCTCAATTTCCGCATTCAACATTTCTACATATTTGGGAAAAGCAGGACATTCTATGGTCTCCTTGGCGGCATTGAAAGAGTCTTCATAACAGAGGAAATCTCCAAGCAGTTCCTCTTCTGCACGCCAAGGCTTGAAAAGTTGCAAAAGTGCTAAATAGAAAAACTCCTTTTTTTCAGGAGATTCGCCACTCAATTTTCGATGGTTTATCAAGTGGCATTTTCTTTGCTTCACCAGACATCCCTCACTTCCTATTACAGCATACACTCCTTTCTCAGTATCTTCTTTGATGTTCCTCTTGAACATGTAATTTTGCAGAACCTCATACAGACAAACATTCTCTAGGTGACTGCTTCGATTTGGATAATATGTATCCAACATGTTTGTCTTCAAAATGTCGGTACTGTTTGGCTCCTTTTCCGCCAAATACTCAATTTCCCGCACAGGTTTGAGAACTCGATTACGCGTTGCAGCAAGACCAAGACTCGCCCAAACGATACTCCTGGACTTGGCATAGAGACTTGCTGAAGACAACCGGTCAGAACATTCGTACGCTCCGATTTCTCGATGCGACAACATCTTCAGACTGAAACTGTACAACTTCTTGCTGAGGCTCTTTTCATGGGAAATGTCCTCCCACATATCCTTCAATTCTGTCTTCTCTTTTTTGGTGATGTAAGACGTCACATACCGAGCCACAGCCATACAGTTATCAGCCACAAACTGTATATCCATGTTAGCATTCCACATGGACAAAATCACCGGGTTGTAGTCGTTGATGTACTTGGACTCTTCGTTCCTCTTCAAATTGTAAGTGTTTTTAGGTGATTTCTTCATGACATTGTGTCGCAGCGAAGACATCAAACTGTTTACTCTTCCTTTAGAAATCACCGGTCGTGGAAAGCCGAAACGACATTTAGTGTAGAACTTGTCCTTGTTTCGGAATTTACGACGGCAGTACTTTCCACATCGATGGCTTTGGAAACGCAGAACTTTTTCTCTTAGGCTTTTCTTCTCCTTTGCGTTTGGAACAGCACACGTAGAATACTGTTGGATGAAACTCATCACTGAGTCATCTGGATCCGTTCCAAATTTAGGTGCATCCTTGATCCACAGCAACATATGTATATGAGGAGCACCTCTTGCTTGGTACTCCTTTCTCCAGAAGAAATCCAACACCTCTCCAAGAGGTGGATTCTTCTTATTCATGATGAAAGACATCATAGCTTCAAATCTATGATTGAAGTACCTACATACATTGACTGGATCCAAAGAGCACAGTTCTCCGGGTGTCTTGAATTCGATGTTTTCTACGTTAGCATTTGCCTCTCGTAGAAATTCAAGTAAGTCTTCCCAGCCATACTCGGCACAGCTCAGAGTGAGGAACCATGTGGGAGTACCTAAGTTCCTCAGCATACATTTTAAATCACCATGACGACGGTACCAGTACTCATTAGTACCACGCTGACACGCCATGAGATTAATCAGGTGAGAATCCAAAATACTATCTTGGACATTCACTTTATCCATAAAATCACTTGCCGAGATGTTTTGCATGTGTATACCACTTTTCAAGATGTGGTTCACTGCATATGACAGTCCAGACAGATCGCTTTCAAACAGGAGATGAAACAAATAAGGAATGCATTGTCGAAACCTAGCATCTCCTGCATACAATCGCAAAGTCCGGTATTCAGAAGCAGGAATTCGATGAGGTCGCTCATCATATCTTCCTCCCTGACCTGTTGGAAAAAGCTGTGGGAAACACCGAGCTTCCAAACTTTCCTCCCAAACACTAATGGGACTCCCTTTGGCTTGTTTCATTTGAAACAACTCAATAGCATTCCCCATGACTTCCTTTGAATGCAAAGGATGAACACTATAATGTTCATATATTTCCTCACTAGTAGAGGGTTCTACTTTCTCAATTTGACCAGCACACAAATCGCTATCCTCTTCCTCACTTACTTCCTCTTCTGCAACATATACATTCTTATAGTATTTATTATTTTTTTTCAAATACAATGTTGCCTTTTTAACTTTCCTAACATCTACTAAATCTTGCCATATTTTCTTATTCTTTGTCGGAACCCCATTAACTAAGATAACCAGAGGTTCCTCTTCCACTTTTTCTACTCCAATTGTGTTAATGTTTTTCTTCAAATCTAGAGGCAAATAAACAACTCTTCCCTTTAATCCTCTCTGTAAATCTGATGGAGGCAATTTCCCTGTCTTTGGCTCCATTCTTACAATAGCCTGAAAGGGATGGATACTTTGAATCAAAATAGATTCATAAGTATTTAAATCCTTCAATTCAGAAGGAATCTCAACCAATTCCAGATTATTATGAACTGCTCTAGCAGGCATCTGGTTTTGTTTTAATTTGTTACAACAATAAGTACACACACGTTGATCCAATCCCAAATCAAAACAATTTTCTACCATCAAGTATGTTGCAAAATCCTTCCATTCACTATTATTTTCCCTTTCACTTTTTGCATATAAATCCACTAACTTAGTCTGATTCTTATAATAAGTGCGTCGACAACACACACAAGTGAAATTAGGCCTCTCACTTGATTTCATGTCAAACGTCGCAATTTCCCTCTGGAAATTATCTGTACTGGAAACATGTACAGTATCTTCCAAATGACCCTCTATTTCTTGCTCAATTTCAACATTCTCCTCTTTACTTCCAAAGTAACAAAACTCAATTTCTTCACATATATTCCTCACATCTATTTCAGAACCATGCAAAAGAGCAGCGCATAATTGTTTCAGCATAATTGCTGGACTCTTAGCATAATACAACAGTCTAACTAACTTCCTCACTTTGTTATGATGCACTGCTAGCATCCTGAAATGATGAAAAACACTCTGGCATACTCTCCTGGAAAGACAAGCCAGTGAATGACCATGCAAACCTGTCACTTCTCTCACTCTGCAAGGATCTAATTCTTGCAACAACCTCATTTTCTGCTTCAAACTTTTCTTGTTAAATGACCGTACAAAATCACAAAGCAAATTGATGGAATCCTGTCGCACACTGCAAATACTACTACACTTCCAGGTGTACACAGGACCCTTAGCACGTCTTCCTAAAACCTCATTACCTAACAACTCTTCTGCCTCTGTTGTCACAAGTTTTTCTTTTTCAACTGGACAACCATCTTTCACTTCATAAGCACGACCACTGATGTCAACTGCATGCACCAAATCATTATCCTGGAAATAACTCTCTTCATTAAAAAATGCCTCACAGCTTGAACTATGTATCCATTCTCCAGAAAAAACTTCACAAAAATTACTACGATTAACTATTCTCTTCCATCTACTATTTCTTTTGAAATCAAAAATTGCCTTGTTTAGCTTCCTAATTCTATTGATTATCAAAATAAATAACTTACGTTTAATTTCAAAAGCCTGATCAATAACTTTCTCAACTTTTTTTTTTCTCCTATAAAAAACTAATTTCTGTTGACCTTTCTTAATATTTTTTAACAAATTGCCAATTATCCTGTTACGGAACATTCGTTTACGAATCTCCGTAAACTGTTGTTTCCTTCTACTATCATGCACAGATTTATCTCTTGCTCTAGCAGTAACATTTTCATTTGTCCTTTTCTTTCCATTTGATTTACTTGTGTTGTTATGGATTGAAACATTTTCTGTACTAATATTTTTTTTATTAGAAATATTTTTTATGAAATATTTAGAGCTCTTACCCGGTGCTTTCTTCATCGCTTGAGAAATCTTTTTGTTAGAGGACTGCTGCATTTTTTTTTTCTCCTGCTGTCTTTGACGTTTTGCAGCCTTCATCTCTCTTATTTTTGTAGGCATAGTTGAATCTGAGGAAAAATATAATAAAAATGTTATTAAACATTATTATCAAACAGTAAATCAGTAATAGTGATCAAAAACATAACACACTACTTGACATTTTAAATAGAAGATTTTTTAGTCCTTGCAAATTTACAATACAGAAATAGCAGAAAAGAAATGAGATTTATATTTATGTTACCTATGCTATTTTATATGTGAATCTGATCTAATTTTTTGAGCATATTTTAATATTTTATTGAAGACACTACACATAACCTGTTTTTGAAGGTGTCTTTATTTTTAAATTAAACGGTTTACCTTTTTACTTTTTATTGATTATAAATTTTAAAAATAAATGTTTATAATTCCAAAGGCTCAAGCAGGTCAGCTTCCCATCCTATATCATATAATTCGGACAAATCTGCATCCTCATCACGCTCTTCTTCATCCTCAGGATTTAAATCATCCAATGGATCAACATCCACTGATGTTTCAATTACAAGTTCAATGATGAGGTCAAAATCAACTGATTGCAGATTGTCGCTCATGTTGAGGTTGTCTTTATCTTTAAAGAAAGACAACAACAATGAGATGTTGCAGAGTAAGAGACAAATCTCACAGATTATAATAGTAAAATTATTTAACAAGAGTAACATTTTGCAGCTATTATTTAGCCATGTCCAGCGATGCTGAGCAGGTGAAGCCTATGTCTAATTTTTCACTGAACAGGACTCATCTGTTCTTAACCTTGGATAAGCCTCAACGACTCTGTGTCCCCTGCACATACTCAAATGTTAAAGTGCAGATTTATATTAAATGGCACATCCCCAGGCATGCACCAGTTAATGTGCACCACTGCTTTACCACCCATGGTGTGCCGCATTTACAATCAGATAGGAGAAAGCTGCTTCAAAACCCTGCGCCTGCTTGAAGCTGGCATAGGTCTTGACGCAGCATTGTATAGATGGGGCACCCCTGATCCTTGCTGGAGCTGCATCGCACTTACGATACAACTCCAGCAATGCGCCACCTTTACAGCACAGATGCGTCACGCATCTGTGCCTTTTTTGCCCCATGCTGCGCCGCATTGTAAATGCAGCACACCATGGGTGGCGGAACAGTGGCGCAGGATGACTGTCACATCCCTGGGGATGCGCCACTCATCATAAATCTATCCCTAAGCTTCTTATCTTGTTACAGATGAACTGCCATATGTATCATCAAAATATTTTACATATTATAAATAGCAAATTTTAAGGAATAAATAGCGATTCTTTACTATTCCTAATTTGCAATGAGCAAATTGCTAATTGCAAATTACCCATTCATTTCCATAGGCTAGGAGGCTCATAGGAATTAATGTTGCAAGTTGTGATTAGCAATTAGCTCATCACAAAATAGGATTTTTTTCAAGCGTGCAGGGGTATCTCAAGAACACCCTGCTGCACCCCTGAAAAAGAAATTTGGGAGCACATGGCACACCTACATGCCCTAATGGCATGTATGGGCGTCATATGGGACCTTTTTTTTTTAAAAAAAAAAATGCTTTTTGAAAAGAATTCGCAAATTACCACAAACTACAAGTTGGTGGTAGTTTCCAAATCCTTAATATCATTTTTTACATATTTTTTTTTTATACATTGCATTTAAGGAATCACAAATTTTGAATTATTGACATTTTAAGTAATTTCCACATGTGCACTGTTTTCTAAATATAATTTGAAAATCGTTTTTGGGGAAAAGTAATGGTTTGCAAATTTATGACAAGGACATAATGGTGTATGCTTCTCTATAAGGCATTTCAGTATCTCTAATGTCATTTTTCCCATATTACATTATAAGACCTTTCCCCATGAAGCACATTCCTTGTAAATATGCTCCCACCAGTGCATTGCAAATTTAGATTTTGACTGTTTCAGACACATAGCCATGTTGAAAGTGACCCAAAAAAATTGCAAACGTTTTAAAAAAAAACATTCATGTGTCTTAATGACATTTTAAGTCATTTCCCCATGGACAATGTTTTCTAAGTGGCACAAAAGAGGTATACACCTATCATAAATCTGTCCCTAGAATTATAAATGATTAAATCAGGATGACAATAAGATGTGGCCTATCCAGAGGTTTGTTTAAGGTGAGGCCTACTCAGGATTGCAGATTAAAGTTATGCTTGATGAGGAATACAGAGGAGATAATTTATTGTAAAGGCCTACCAATGAAGTAAGTGATTTCTACTTCATTGCACCAGTCATCATAAATGTATCCATAAGCTTCTTATCTTGTTAGACATCAACCGCCATATGTATCATATAACTATTTTGCATTTCCAAAAAAGCGAATTTTAAGGAATAAATAGCGATTCTTTACCATTCCAAATTTGCGATGAGAAAATTGCTAATTGCAAATTACCCATTCATTTCCATGGGCTAGGAGGCTCATATAAATGAAGGTGCAATTTGCGATTAACAATTTGCTCATCACAAATTAGGAATTTATTCCAAAAGTGCAGGGGTGTCTCAAGAACACCCTGCTGCAACCCTGAGAAAGAAATTTGGGGGCATATGGCGAACATAAATTTTAACAACATTCCTTTACCTCAAAAACGATTTTCAAATCATAACTTCAAAACACTACACATGGGAAAATTACTTAAATTGTCCTTAAGACACATAAAAGCGTATTTTGATTGGCTTTCCTGCATGGTAGGGTCACTTTTAACATGGCTATGTAACATAAACATTCAAAATCAAAATTTTCAATGTACAGGTGGGAGCATATTTACAAGCAATTTGCGCCACAAAGAAAGGTCTGACATTAAAATGGGAAAAATAACATCAGGGACAGTCAATTGCCTTATAAAGAACCATACACCATTATGTCCTTCTCATGAATTTAAAAACAATTCCTTTTTCCCAAAAACGATTTTCAGATCATAATTTCAAAAAACTGCACATGAGAAAATGACTTAAAATGTCATTGAAACACATGAAAGCGTTTTTTTATTGGCTTTCCTGCATGGTTGGTTCACTTTTATCATGGCTATGTAACACAAACATTGATAATTAAAATTTTCATGCACATGTAAGAGCATATTTACAAGCAATTTGCGCCACAGAGAAAGGTCTTACACTAAAATGAGAAAAATAACATCAAGGACAGTCAATTGTCTTATAAATAACCATACACCATTATATCCTTGTCATGAATTTAAAAACAATTCCTTTTCCACAAAAACGATTTTCAAATCATAATTTCTAAACACTGCACATCAGAAAATGACTTAAAATGTCATTAAAACACATGAAAGCATTTTTTGATTGGCTTTCCAGCATGGTTGCGTCACTTTTAACATGGCTATATAACAAAAACATTCAAAATCAAAAATTTCCATGCACATGTGAGAGCATATTTACTAGCAAATTGCGCCACATAAATCATAATTTTCTCCTTAAAGCACACTATTCTCTATCTAAAGTAAAGAAATATTTTCTCACCTTAGCAAATACTTTGAGTTTGAAAACAGTCTAAGAAACACACCAATTTGTCTTCAGCAGAGCAAAAGGTATGCACTCCAGAGTCTGCAGCTATCAAAAGCACAGAAATGGTGTAATTCTTCACACATATTTCTCATGTCACCCAATCAAAACTCTTCCCTCACTTTTTTTCAAATGAAAACCCTTCCCCCTCTGCCCTTTCTGCCTATTTTCCATAGCAACCACCTCTTGGAGAAACTCTGGTGTTTGCAAATTCACACAACAATGTTGCAATTGAACTCTGAACTCTCAGTGCACCTGCATATCCAGTGCTTTCTTTCATTTAATGATTTTTTATTGACCACTCAAAATACATCTTTCAAAGAACACATCTCTACACCCTAACTTTCTGTTTTCATCAATCAAAATCCACCAATCACTGTTACTACTTCATGAACACAGAAACTCCACAGTTTTTTTCATTTCAAACTCACATTTTTTCAACTGCCATTTCATTGCCACACTTCATCTGACTGCAGGAGAACCTTCTCTCACCATGTTTTCTGTCTGGATTGTTGGTCATAGTTATATTCACTGGGCTCAAAGGTACGTTGAAAGCAGGAATTTACCTAACCTCAATTTACAAGATGTGGAAATTAAGTGGTTTGGCCAGAGAGGATTAAAATGTCACCAATTGATACCATTGGTGAAAACCTTTATGCATTTGCCAAAACCTGACCTGTTAATTGTGCACTGTGGAGGTAATGACTTGGGCACTTTGACTGGTGTAGGTCTGGAAATGCTTTTAAAGGACACCTTTGAGCAATTAATGGCACTTTTTCCTCAGACTGCCTTGGTATATTCAAATATATGCCAAAGACAGAAATGGAGGTGGTCAAACCAATTTTGTCCACAAATTGAGAAGTCGAGGAAGCATGTAAACAAATCTGTTTCAGCTTACATGAGAGACCATGGAATGGGCTCCCTGTACAACAATAACTTGCGTTACTACATGCAAGATATCTACAGAGGAGATGGAGTTCACTTCTCAGATGAGGGCAACAGAGTTTTCACTCTGAATTTAAAAATGTGCATTGGTACCTACTTATAAGTACCTAAATGTACCATAAACCCAAAAGCTCTTCTCAGAGCTACCCTACATCTAATCACTCACAATTATTTTTTTACTCTAACTATTTTCACTAATTTTCAACAAAATACGCTCCCTGGTGCGCTACCCGGTACGCGTACCGGGAGCTAACCTCGCGAAATTTTAAAAAAAAATGGTTTTTTTTCCGCACATATGGGCCTCCTCAGCCACCCTCACAAAACCTAGGGGGTCAAGATAAGTCTACCGTGCCCCCTTCTACCCATTCTGAACATTATTTGCCCTCCATCTTGTATCATAATTCGACCGAAACACAAAATGGTGGACTCCCGTTACGCTTAAGGTTCGCGTACCAGGGCGCTCACCGGTTCGCGTACCGGGTCGCTTCCTGGGAAGCGCACCATCAAAAAAGGTGGGAAAGTAGTTCACAGAAAAGCCACTGGAGACAATTTCACCAAATATAGAATAGCTCATACTACATACCAATCCCTACCATTTTCACAAATTTGATTGGAATTCCATTTAGCCATTTAGCCTGTAGTCCTCTCTAAATACCGTGAGGTAAATTACTTCACAAAACACATCTGAAGTGTTGGAATTGACAACCAATTAAAATGTTACTTTCATTTTCTACTTTTTTTACCTGACATTTGATTGGTTATGTACCCGAATATATATAAAGGAAGAGAAGGAAACACAGCCATTTTGACTACTACTTCCTGGTGTACATTTCATTTGGATTTTCATTAATAACTTCAACTTCTTTTTAAAGGTAAGTTGTTATTTTTAAAACTGAAGTATATTGTGCACTTTAAGTTAATATGGCAAACTTTTTCTGTTAGTTATATACTATCCCTCTGTAGTACTTATAAATTTAGATACACTTTTTTATATTCCTACTTCCACTCTGATACTATACACTGCCCAAAGATAAATTCTCTGATAAAAACTGCCTATCTAAAATTAATCCCAACAGTGCCCTACCTCTACTAATATATATTTTTTTTATGCAAATTTCAGGAAAAATGGAAAGTGAACAAAACATTTCATTTGAAATTGTCCTTCCAGAGTCCAACACAGAAATCATTGATCCAAATGAGATTGAATTTATGGATGAAACATGGGACCAAGAACTACTGCAATGTGTGCAAGCAGTAGATAACCTCCTTGCAAATGAGGACATTTTACAACCTCAGAGACTACAATCTATATTCCATGATTATGAAATTTCTGACAATGAAATGTTAGAAAGTTTAATAAATTATGAAACACAATAAAAAAAGTTAAAAAAAAAAAAAAATAATCAACAAAACCAACAATCAATTAACATACAGCATTTGAAAAGTCTATCATTCATTTTTTATTGTGATACGCTCCCCAGTACGCTTCCCGGTTCGCGTACCGGGCGCTAACCACGAAAAAAAACAAAAAATTTTTTTTTTTTTTTTTGCTTAGCGGGGCCCCTTTAAAGCCTCCACATCAAACCTAGGGGGTCAGGGAGTATCTACTATGCCCCCTTAAGGTCATTTGCCCCTTCGCTTTTGACCTCCTCTTGTCTCTCGATCCTACCGAGAGACAAGATGGCGGCCGCTCCGGACTGTTTAGAATGTTGACAGACACCGGAGAGCCAATCAACTTCGCTACGCGAAGTTCCGTTACGCGTCAAGTACGCGTACCGGGGCGCTGCCTGGTCCGCGCTTACAGATATATATCTTTTTTTGAACGTTATTTTCTCAAAATCCACTGCAGCACATATATTGAGACCTACAAAAGGCACATCGGGCTACCAGTCCCTACAATTTTGCCAAGTTTCGTGCAAATCCATTCAGCCGTTCGGGCTAAAAGTGAGGCTAACCGCCCTATGGAAAACTCAATGTTAAAAACACGTTTTGGGACCCCCCTTTTTTCTCGGCCCCCCCTGGACCAACTCCCCCCAAATTTCCAGTGGCTGCTCAGAAACAAAATGTTCCATTTTCCAGAAAATTTCAGCCAATTCCGTCCACAAACGCCAAAGTTATTAGACATAGAATTTTCAAAAATCCCATAGGGAAAAAATCCTAACTATATATACCTACTGGCGACCGCCAGTAGGTAATATATATATATATATATATATATATATATATATATATATATATATTACCTACTGGCGGTCGCCAGTAGGTATATATAGTTAGGATTTTTTCTCTATGGGTTTTTTGAAAATTCTATGTCTAATAACTTTGGCGTTTGTGGACGGAATTGGCTGAAATTTTCAGGAAAATGGCACATTTTGTTTCTGAGCAGCCCTTGAAAATTTGGGGGGGGTTCGTCAAGGGGGGCCGAGAAAAAAGGGGGGTCCCAAAACGTGTTTTTAACATTGAGTTTTCCATAGGGCGGTTGGCCTCACTTTTAGCCCGAACGGCTGAATGGATTTGCACGAAACTTGGCAAAATTGTAGGGACTGGTAGCCCGATGTGCCTTTTGTAGGTCTCAATATATGTGCTCCAGTGGATTTTGAGAAATTAACGTTTAAAAAAAGATATATATCTGTAACAGCGGACCAGGCAGCGCTCCGGTTCGCGTACTTTACGCGCAACGGAGCTTTGTGAAGCGAAGCTGATTGGTTCTCCGGCGTCTGTCAACATTCCAAAAAGTCCGTAGCGGCCGCCATCTTGTCTCTCGGTAGGATCGAGAGACAAGAGGAGGTCAAAACAAAGGGGGAAATAACTATAAGGGGGCATAGTAGATCCTCGCTGACCCCCTAGGTTTGATGTGGAGGTTTTAAAAGGGCCCCGCGGGGCAAAAAAAAATAATAATAATAATAATCGAACGGCTGAATGGATTTGCACGAAACTTGGCAAAATATTAGGGACTGGTAGCCCGATGTGCCTTTGCTAGGTCTCAATATATGTGCTCCAGTGGATTTTGAGAAATTAACGTTCAAAAAAAGATATATATCTGTAACAGCGCTCCGCTTCGCGTAACGGAGGTTTGCGAAGCTGATTGGTCATTCTGTCACTGGGCTATAGTTGGGCTACATCTGGCTGATATTTGGGCTACATTTGTTTTTTTGTGTGTCTGGCGGCCATCTTTGGGCTACATTGGGCTACATTGGGCTTCATTGGGCTACATTGGGCTACATTTGGGATCCAACATATATATAGGCCAATGTAGCCCAATATATATTTTTCAAAGTTAATTTTCGTAAAAACCACTGGAGCATATGTCTTGAGACATAGCAAAGGCACATCGGGCTACCAGTCCCTACAATTTTGCCAAGTTTCGTGGAAATCCATTCAGCCGTTCGAGCTAAAAGTGAGTCCAACCGCCCTATGGAAATGAAGGAAATGAATGGGTAATTTGTAATTAGCAAATAGCTAATCGCAAACTAGGAATGGTAAAGAATCGCTATTTATTCCTTAAAGTTCGCTATTTAGGAAATGCAAAAAACTTTGATGATGCATATGGCGGTTCATCTCTAACAAGATAAGAAGCATAGGGATACATTTATGATGACTGGCGCATCACCAGGGATGTGTTAGTCATTCTGTGCCGCTGTTCCGTCACCTATGGTGTGCTGCATTTACAATGCGGCGCATCATGGGGCAAAAACAGCACAGATGCGTGATGTATCTGTGCCGTAAAGGTGGCGCATTGCTGGAGTTGTATCGCAAGTGTGATGAAGCTCCAGCAAGGGTCGGGGGTGCCCCTGTCGCAGGGTTTCTGTTCTCACAGAAAACTGTGGACAGAGGATTGGAACCTCGGCGAATTAGGGTGTCCCAAAACTCACGTTAGTAATCAAAAACTCCTTAGCAAGCTAGGTACAGTGTCACATTGGATATAACAAACTCTCAATGTTTAGACAATCCAGAATATGAACTTATAGTACCTCAGGATACGTGGAACTCATGAACAGTCGGTCGTTGTATATTTCTTAGAAACCAGAACATGGAGTTAAGAAGAACACATGTGTATTTGAAATGTTTATTTACTAATGCCGTCTTCTCAGGCGTAGTATCTTAGATAATAGAAGTACACATATTATCAGTAGCAAAATTACCAGCATAGTTACTAGTACATAAAAAGCGAATGGTGACAGTATGTTAACATGCTGTAAATGAATAAGAGTTAGCAACACTTATAAGCAGCCGCGGGCCGTGGAGGGAGTTACGGTGGGGCAGGGAGGCGGGGAGGGGGAGGGGCAGGGTGGAGAGGGCTCCACCCTGCTTCTCCCCCTCCCCGCCTCCCTGCCTCACCGTAACTCCCTCCACGGCCCGCGGCTGCCTATATCTCACCCTCCCTAATACACATATTATATTATTTGCTAAGAAGGTCTCTTTGTGTTGGTTTAGGGCGTGCCCATACTTTAGTGTCTTAGATTTGAAGGAATCACATCAGCATACACCAGCTCTCTCTTCATGTGAACCGCATCAACTGTTGTGTATGTGTGTTCGGCAAAGCAATATAAAACTCGCCTCATGCCCAGAATTGGCAGAAGTTGCACTTATGTTATGAGTATGAAGTCGTGGAGATCAGACCTCATAACAATTCTGTATCGTGTTGTTCTTGAAACTTTAGCACTCGCTGTACAGATATAGTTTAACAAGCAAAGCAGATAGTAGAGCAATAACATATTATTCTCATGTAAACCACGATGAACTACTAGGTGGAAAGCTAAAGCAACAACTAAGTGTCGTGTGCAGAAGTTGCAAAAAAGGAAAAATGGCGTTTAAACCGGTAATGAGCCCATGCTAACTTAACACGGTGTAAAGATATCCAGGACCTAGATGACACCTCCCCATGATCCGGAAACGAACTGAATAAGATAATAGAAGTGCCATCTCATGAGAGCAGATTGCAAGTTTATATGTGGACGGTCCGCAAGGTAAAGCATTAAAAACTAGGAAAATTTAATGCTAAAGAAAAATAAAACAGCCAAGTACTTTATCGAGTCTTAAGCCAATAGGCAAGGTAAATAATAAAAACTTGACAAATAAGTCAATGATTTGTCAATGAAATGCTAGTACTCAGCATATCAAACATGAAAAAGGTCTATGACATAACTGTGTATGCAAAATAAGCTGCAACAGCCTCCAATAGGAAGTCACCGTCTTCATCCGAAAACAGTTCAGCCATCCAATTTAAAAGCGGAAAAGAACATACGTGCTCTCCCAGCACCGGATCCTCTATCACCATCAGAGGACAGCTCGGTGGGTTTTCAAGAAAGCTCTGTTCCAAGAAAGACTGTGCTGCCGCCAGTAAATTCCAGGGACCAAGTAGTCCATGCATCAATGCCACAGCCATAATCCTTTCGCCAGGACAAACCAACTCGTGAGTAATGATAGGAGTCATCAGCTGATTAAAGTCGACGTCAGGAGAAACCGGTCCGCAGAGACACAAATCAATGGCCCAATCGAAATCACAGGTCAGGCAGTGAAATACAGGCTGGACACAGGTGAAGTAGGAGAATCGAAAAGATAATCCATATGCCGTGCTTAATATCGCCAACGGCATTGTGCCATAATATTCTAGCATGCGATTGCGGAACAGTGTCAGCAGCTGCAGGGTGGGAGGTTGCATAGGAGGGACATCCATATTTAAAAATGTAAAAAAGCACAAGAGCCTCCGCTGGTAATGCAAGTAAAAATGCCAATCCACGAACCGGAGTGGAGAAAATGGAATGAAAGGAAGCAGGGATGACTCCAAAGATTTTCTCAAATGAAGTCACGAGACCACTGGTAACAACTTTAAAAAAGTGCGCCAGGGTCTTTGTGGAGGATGCGTTAAAGATAGTCGGAACCATCTTGCTGAAATTGAAAGGCAAATCTGAATTAAAAGTATTCCTTTTATCGTAACAGTAAGTGAACGGGTTATTTGCTGCAGAAATGTTCTATTTCCTCCCACACATGAACATAGGGAGTTTTCAATCTGGCCACAAATACCAACCTTGGGACAGATTTCAACGGCATGGCAAGAATAAGAGCTCTTTTGTCTCAGAGAGAGGTGGCCTTGAGTTCGGCCCGTGAAACTTTCGTGCTTCACATAGCGAACACCCGTACAGAGGTGCAGACCCTTTTCAATTAACTCAGAACAATCTTCATTATTGAGCATCAAATAACTACCATTTTCCAACAACTTGAACGTGGGGATGATAGCAGGAACTGGCGTGCCTTGCAACACGCAAGCCATATTTGGTCGGTGTTTGTTGCATGAACCGTGTAACTGTATGTGCCTACACATTAGTGAATGATCTGGCATCTCAGTGCATTCCTCTCCATTCAGATAAACTTCTTGATCATCTTTGAAACATCTGTATGTGTATGGAAGCGACCAGACCTCATGAAGAAAAGCACTACCTAAAGGTTCATAACGACCTATTGGTATATATTTCATACAATTTGAAAACTTGTATAAAGCAAAAGGCAGCGTTATTAAACCGTGGATAAGGCACGTTGCCAAAAAACCCGCAATCCTCTGCTGATGATGTCACTGAGCATGTCATGAATGATGTAATATGTGACATCATCAGCAGTGGATTACGGGTAATAGTATCTCTAGTTTACTCCCCTATAGCTGTCTTTCTTTTAACATAAGTGTCTGTTTCCTTCCCTTATACTTACTGTTTTTGGTTCGCTTCTAGTTCGCGTACCGGCGAGCGAACTGGGAAGCGAACTAAGAGAAATAGAGGTTGGCACAGTTCCAAATATTGTACCAATTTTTTAATAACGGGGAGGTAGTTCTGAAAAGAACTTTTTTTTTTATTGTTTTTGTTGTTTTATATTTTTTTTATTATTTTTCGGAACATTTTTTTACTTTTTTTGAATTTTTCTGAAGTTTTATATTTTTTTGGGTTTTTCTTGGAGGGGGCAATGAAAACGATTCATTGTAAAGGGCTCAACAGGAGCAACAAAACAAAAAAAGAAGTATTTATTATTTTGGGCGTTTCGTACAAACTTGCATATGATAGTCAATAGCTCTGTTGATCAGAGTGATGCTTTTTTCTCCGTAGGAAATGAATCCATCGCAAAATACGCAGGTGTGTTTTACTTCACCAAATTTCATTTGTATATTTGGCACCATCTCCCTGCCCTCTGGTCCCGTTACTTCCGGTACAACAGATCTTCTGGCCATAATAGGGAGATTATCTAGGTCGTTCCGAAACTGTGCAGCACTGTAGTTGTTAGGATGCCACCTAGTCATATGGCGATGCATTGTGTAGTTTCCGAAACTGTATTTTTTCTCGGTTCCTCTGGACAGTCTATCTTGACATATAAGGCAAGTTACGTATCTTGCATTTACTTTTTTCTGACCTTTGGGAATTTTAAAAAATTGCCAAATGAAGTTTTCTTTCCGGTGAGACGTCCTGGGCTGCTCAGGCAAAAACTGCCTCTCTTCGTGCTCGTCGTCCTGTTCCTCTTCTTCTTCTTCTTGTTGAATTATAACTTGAGCAGGTGGTCCACTCTTCCTTGGATGTGGTGGAGGTGGTGGGGAAGCACCAGCTGAAGCTACTAAAGAAGCCATTGCTCAGTGATCACAAAGGGTCTTTCTCTCACAATGATGAAAGTCAGAGTGAGGAAAGAAGGAGGGATTTTCATCATTTGGGAAAAACAAGAGTTCTCAACCAATCAAAAGTGTTCATTTTAGATTATATGACCTAGTCTTACATCATTAGGAAACCAAAAGTGAAATGAACCAATGAAAAGTGTTATTACCAAGTCACATGACTTGCTGTGTTTACGTTAAGCGCTTTGCAGGGCCTCCCGGTTTGCTTCCAGAAACCTGCGCTTTGCGACTCGCTTCGCGTACCAGTTCGCTAACGTAGCACGTCATATGACGTATCACTCGACAACGTGAAACGTCATGCGGACGGGAGGCGTCACGATGTTGTTTTCTAACGCGGCACTTGCGGTAAAGAAACGTTTACCGGCTCGCGGTCTATTTCGCGGCATCAAGGTCAGCTAACGGGAAGCTTCCCGATTCGCGAAGCGGGAACGAAGAAAAAAAATATAAAAAAAAAAAATTATTCATAAACATATAAAATATATTTTTGGATTTAAAGAAGAATACATTTTACAGCTACAGATATTAGCTGTTAAAAAACCAATGAAATTCACAGAAAAAACCATAGGTTATAGACCATATATAGTTAGGAATTAGCATTTACAAAACCTTGAAAATTCACTGAAAAAACCACAGGTTATAGACCATATATAGTTAGGAATTAGCATTTAGAAAACCTTATTTTACTCACACAAAACCATTGAAATTCCATATATAGTTAGTTGCACTAACTATATATCGTGCACCCGCAATCCACTGCTGATGATGTCACATATTACATCATTCATGACATGGTCAGTGACATCACTGATGACATCACTGATGACATCTCAAATGACATCACTGATGACATCACTGATGACATCTCATTTGACATCAATGACCACATCACTGATGATATCATTCATGTGACAATACAATGCATCTCCTCACATTTTAATATAACCTCTGTTTCACCCAGTGTTAAAAAGAGAGTATAATTTTTGAAACCATTGACACACCAATACTAGTTACTACATACGCACTCACTGATTGCTACGTCTACACACACCTTCACTCATTCACCCATACAATCATTCATACATACAATCACTCATCTTTACAACACTATCATATGCACTCATACACCTATACAGACACTCACAGTCTGCCACTCATCCATGGAGTTACTCACACACCTAGTCAGTCCTGTAAAGAATCAATGACACTTCCATTTTCTTGTCTATACAGTTAAACATAGAGCACCTTACATTTTCAAACATATACTAACACATACTTACCTTCTTATACAATCATTGATACAAGTACAGATTGATCTGCACAGAGTCACACACCTCCCAGCTAGCCACACACACACTCAGTCTCCCATACAAATACTTGGGCAATCAATCAATAACCCATATAGTTACTCATATAGCTACTGATCAACACATGCAGCAGTTTACAGAACAACAGACATAATGATGCACAAATTAAGACAGTTTAGTCACTAACCCATGCAGTCAGTGAGACACATTTAATCACTCACTCATACAGTCAGTCATGCACCTACTAAATCCTTCGTCCAGACACTTACACATCCACTCATTCTTCAATATGTAAGACATATTTAAACTTTATAGAAACAAAAAATCACTGGATGTTGTTATCAGTGATGTCATCAGTGATGTCATTTGAGATGTCATCAGTGATGTCATCAGTGATGTCACTGACCATGTCATGAATGATGTAATATGTGACATCATCAGCAGTGGATTGCGGGTGCACGATATATAGTTAGTGCAACTAACTATATATGGAATTTCAATGGTTTTGTGTGAGTAAAATAAGGTTTTCTAAATGCTAATTCCTAACTATATTTGGTCTATAACCTGTGGTTTTTTCAGTGAATTTTCAAGGTTTTGTAAATGCTAATTCCTAACTATATATGGTCTATAACCTATGGTTTTTTCTGTGAATATATATATATATATATATATATATTATGTAGACCCATGTTGCAAAAGACTTATAAGTTCACCAGCACTTTGCGAGCCATCTCAGCAATGCGACTCATGATTTTCCTGTGCAATGTCATGTTCAAAGGGATTAATCCCAATATTGTGATTTTCATGTTTTAAAAGCACACAGCAATGTAAGCGTTAAAATTGTAGTATTTTTACTACTTTCTTGGTGTTTTAAGCATATACCTACTGTGGATAATTTGAAAGCACTAGCACTTTAAATTTCTGCCACCGCCCTCAGTGGCGCCATGTGACCAAGGCCTCTGGAAGGCCGAAACGTTATGCTGTCCGTTGCAGAAAATAAATAATTACTCACGGAAATTGGGTCTCCTGTTTCTTGGTGGTGCCGCGGCGGAATTGAGTCTGCTGCACTGGGCGTTTGAAACTGATGTGGATATATATATATATATATTACCTACTGGCGGTCGCCAGTAGGTATATTACCTACTGGCGGTCGCCAGTAGGTATATATAGTTAGGATTTTTTCTCTATGGGTTTTTTGAAAATTCTATGTCTAATAACTTTGGCGTTTGTGGACGGAATTGGCTGAAATTTTCAGGAAAATTGCACATTTTGTTTCTGAGCAGCCCCTGAAAATTGGGGGGGGGGTTCGTCCAGGGGGGGGTCGAGAAAAAAGGGGGGTCCCAAAACGTGTTTTTAACATTGAGTTTTCCATAGGGCGGTTGGCCTCACTTTTAGCCCGAACGGCTGAATGGATTTGCACGAAACTTGGCAAAATTGTAGAGACTGGTAGCCCGATGTGCCTTTTGTAGGTCTCAATATATGTGCTCCAGTGGATTTTGAGAAATTAACGTTTAAAAAAAGATATATATCTGTAACAGCGGACCGGGCAGCGCTCCAGTTCGCGTACTTTTCGCGCAACGGAGCTTTGTGAAGCGAAGCTGATTGGTTCTCCGGCGTCTGTAAACATTCCAAACAGTCCGTAGCGGCCGCCATCTTGTCTCTCGGTAGGATCGAGAGACAAGCGGAGGCCAAACCGAAGGGGCAAATGACCATAAGGGGGCATAGTAGATCCTCCCTGACCGTTTAGGTTTGATGTGGAGGTTTTAAAAGGGCCCCGCGGGGCAAAAAAAATAAAAAATAATAATAATCCAACAGCTGAATGGATTTGCACGAAACTTGGCAAAATTGTAGGGACTGGTAGCCCGATGTGCCTTTGCTAGATCTCAATATATGTGCTCCAGTGGATTTTGAGAAATTAACGTTCAAAAAAAGATATATATCTGTAACAGCGCACCGCTTCGCGTACTTTTCGCGTTACGGAGCTTTGCGAAGCGAAGCTGATTGGCTCTCCGGTGTCTGTAAACATTCCAAACAGTCCGTAGCGGCCGCCATCTTGTCTCTCGGTAGGATCGAGAGACAAGAGGAGGCCAAAGCGAAGGGGCAAATGACCATAAGGGGGCATAGTAGATCCTCGCTGACCCCCTAGGTTTGATGTGGAGGTTTTAAAAGGGCCCCGCGGGGCAAAAAAAATAAATAATAATAATAATCGAACGGCTGAATGGATTTGCACGAAACTTGGTAAAATATTAGGGACTGGTAGCCCGATGTGCCTTTGCTAGGTCTCAATATATGTGCTTCAGTGCATTTTGAGAAATTAACGTTCAAAAACAAGATATATATCTGTAACAGCGCTCCGCTTCGCGGAGATAAAATTATATCTGTATTACCTAGCTGTTGCTAACACCAGTTAGCGACGGCTAGTAGGAGATAGCGACCATCTTGGGCCCCACTTTGCATGTGAGTGATATTTATCACTAATGACATGCAAAGTGGGCATGCCAAGATGTTAGCGACTGGAAACAGTCGCTAACATCGCTATCTCCTATTATCAACTTTTGGAAATATTCGAGATAAGCGCGAATATCTCCAAAAAGTAACAGCTGCCCTGAGCAGTTCTTAGCCATGTTATCCAATGGGAAGTGGATAACATGGCTAAGAGCATTAGCTCGGTAATGCATGAATATCGCTGAGTTTTCAGCGATATTAATGCATTGCGGTCGTTTTTTATCGTATTTGCGATAAACCTTGATAATAGCAAGGTTTATCTGCGATAATTTCTGACGGTAAAAAAATCGTTGCTAAGCAGCGTTAGGGATAAATATCGCTTAACTTTGGTAATATGCCCCAACGTCTGTTAACGTTCGATTCGAAGGAAATCAGGAAGTGTTGAAAAACATTGTCTGCGCCATCTTGTCTTTTTTCAAATGCCACACTTTTGTCGTGCACGGCAGCCATTTTAGATGCCTTGACCAGACCCACTTTGTGCACGCTGTCGATCCTTAGCATGGCTCCCCACCCTCGCAAGCATCTCCCCCAGGCAGTGGTCACCCCCGCTCTCTGTCTTATGCATGGGTAATAAACCTCCCCCCATCTGCGCTGCTCTTCCCTGAGAATCACACCCTGTGCCTGCCCGACACCTCCCTTTCGCCCTATTCACTACCGCACCCTCTGACACTCCTTTTCCTCTGTGTCCGATTGTCCAGGCTGGTCCTAGGTTATCAGCTAGCCCTGCAGATGTAGTTTATGGCCACAGCTGTAAAGAATCACCCCTCTTCAAAGGAGTTATAGTAGATCAAGGCCCACACTCGATGAGATCCGTCACAGCAGAAGCGTTGCTATTATCTGAAAACCATCCTGTATTGTGATTGGGGAGGGGACCGAGCCTGAAGCGGAAGATTCCAGGGATGACTCTTTGTACATCAAAGTTTTTACAATTATGTGTCACATTAAAAATATATAGCACTCCGACAAAGTAGTAAGATTATAAAACTTTAATAATTTATAAATATATACAAGAAAACAAAAATAGTAATAACATATAAACATTTTTAGGGAAAAACAACGAAGTAGCGGTCGGCTGTGCGAATAGTCCCAACGCAGCACAACGTCCAGATTTCCGGCGTGGGGCGTTGCTGGGGGTGGGTCATCAGTAGCAAACTGTTGTGCGAATAGTTCCAAGGCAGCAGAACGCGCTGAAATCTAGATGACACGAAAGTGATGTCTAGTAAGTTGCCACCCAGCAAATAACGGCGTGGGGCGTCGCGGGGGGTGGGTCATCAGTAGCAAACTGTTGTGCGAATAGTTCCAAGGCAGCAGAACGATGGCACCAAGGTGATGTCCAGTAAGTTGCCGCACTGGTTTTGGTATCCTACAATGCTGCTCCGAATAACGGCGTGGGGCGCCCCGGGGGAGGCGGCGTGAACGGGCCTCTCCAGGTGGAGTGTCATCTGTTGTAGTGGGGCGCCCCTTTACCGTTTCAGTTGCCATTCCGTCCGTTTTTGGTCCACTGTGTCAAAAGCCGCAATTCAGCTGAGTTGCGCCCACTCTTGCGGTGCAGCGATAGGCGGCTGTCACAGGACTCTCAAAATGGCGGCATGCTCTTTCCTTTTTGGGCCTGGTCCACTGAAATGGCCCTGGGACACCTTGGAAATCGGACGCTTGTCTGCTAGGTCTTGGACCCCATTCTCGAAAGCGTCCCCTCCGCCTTGAGAATTCATCAAAAGTTTTGGGGGCCCCGACTCCTGCAGGCTTCTGGTGGGGAGCGGCTGCCATGATTGCTCGCGGAATGACCACGACAGAGCTACGAGATGGTGGTGCTCTCATGCTGACGCCAGCTTCAGTCTGAAACATCCAGAAACAAGGTGGGGCTTTCATCGTTTGGGAAAAAAAAAAAGTTTTCATCCAATGAAAAGTGTTGTTTTTAGGTCATATGATCAAGCCTTCCATCATTAGGAAACCAAAAGTAAAATGAACCAATGAAAAGTTTTATAAACAAGTCACATGACCTGTTATGCGGCATAGGGTATAAAATGCAGAGAAAATACGTTGGCACGTGAGGCGGCGTCAGTAGCGGACCGATGTGCGAATAGGCCAAAGGCAACACAACGCGCCAAGATCCGGATGGCACCGAGGTGGTGTCCAGCAAGTTGCAGCACTGGTGTGGCCATCCTACAATGCTGAAAGTCGGCGTGGGGCGCCCCGTTGGCCTGTGAGTTTGCGTCAGTAGCGGACCGATGTGCGAATAGGCCGAAGGCAGCACAACGCGCCAAGATCCGGATGGCACCGAGGTGGTGTCTAGTAAGTTGCCGCACTGGTGTGGCCATCCTACAATGCTGAAAGTCGGCGTGGGGCGCCCCGTTGGCCTGTGAGATGGCGTCAGTAGCGGACCGATGTGTGAATGGGGCCGAAGGCAGCGCAACAATATTTTCGGAATAGAAGACACCACTAGGTGCTGAGATGCCAAGATCCGGATGGCACCGAGGTGGTGTGTAGCAAGTTGCCGCACTGGTGTGGCCATCCTAAAATGCTGAAAGTCGGCGTGGGGCGCCCCGTTGGCCTGTGAGTTTGCGTCAGTAGCGGACCGATGTGCGAATAGGCCGAAGGCAGCACAACGCGCCAAGATCCGGATGGCACCGAGGTGGTGTCTAGTAAGTTGTCGCACTTCTGTGGCCATCCTACAATGTTGAAAGTCGGCGTGGGGCGCCCCGTTGGCCTGTGAGATGGCGTCAGTAGCGGACCGATGTGCGAATGGGGCCAAAGGCAGCGCAACAATATTTTCTGATTTGAAGACACCACAAGGCGCTGAGATGCCAAGATCCGGATGGCACCGAGGTGGTGTCTAGCAAGTTGTGGCACTGGTGTGGCCATCGTACAATGGTAAAAGTCGGCGTGGGGCGCCCTGTTGGCCTGTGAGATGGTGTCAGTAGCGGACTGATGTGCGAATGGGGCCAAAGGCAGTGCAACAATATTTTCTGACTGACACCACAAGGCGCTGAGATGCCAAGATCCGGATGGCACCGAGGTGATGTCTAAGTTGCGGACTGATGTGCGAATGGGGCCAAAGGCAGCGTAACAATATTTTCTGTATGGAAGATACCACTAGGCGTTGAGATGCCAAGATTCGGATGGCACCGAGGTGATGTCTAGCAAGTTGCTGTACTGGTGTGGTCATCCTACAATGCTGAAACTCGGCGTGGGTCGCCCCATTAGCCTGTGAGATGGCGTCAGTAGCGGACCGATGTGCGAATGGGGCCAAAGGCAGCGCAACAATATTTTCTGACTGACACCACAAGGCGCTGAGATGCCAAGATCCGGATGGCACCGAGGTGATGTCTAAGTTGCGGACTGATGTGCGAATGGGGCCAAAGGCAGCGTAACAATATTTTCTGTATGGAAGATACCACTAGGCGTTGAGATGCCAAGATTCGGATGGCACCGAGGTGATGTCTAGCAAGTTGCTGTACTGGTGTGGTCATCCTACAATGCTGAAACTCGGCGTGGGTCGCCCCATTAGCCTGTGAGATGGCGTCAGTAGCGGACCGATGTGCGAATAGGCCGAAGGCAGCACAACGCGCCAAGATCCGGATGTCACCGTGGTGATTTCATAGTTGAGAGGCACTTCATCTGCAGTGGGGCGCCGAGATCCGGATGGCACCGAGGTGATGTCTAGCAAGTTGCTGTACTGGTGTGGTCATCCTACAATGCTGAAAGTCGGCGTGGGGCGCCCCATTAGCCTGTGAGATGGCGTCAGTAGCGGACTGATGTGCGAATGCGGCCAAAGGCAGCGCAACAATATTTTCTGAAGAGAAGACACCAAAAGGCGCTGACATTCCAAGATCCGGATGGCACCGAGGTGGTGTCTAGCAAGCTATGCAGTTGAGTTGTGTGCGCACTTGCGGCGAATAGGTCGAAGGCAGCATAACAATGTTTTCTGAATAGAAGACACCACAAGGCGTTGAGATTCGGTTACCACCGAGGTGATGTCTAGATGATGTCTAGCAAGTTGCCGCACTGGTGTGGCCATCCTACAATACTGCTCCGAATAACGGCGTGGGGTGCCCGAAGGGGGGGGGGAGGCGGCGTGAATGGGCCTTCCTAGGTGGAGGCTCGTCTGCTGTAGTGGGGCGCCCCTTTACCGTTTCAATTGCCATTCAGCTGAGTTTCGGCTGCTCTTGATGCTACAGCGACAGGCGGCTGCAAGAGGACTCTCAAAATGGCGGCCTGTTCTTTGGATTTGGGCCTGGTCCACTAAAATGGCCCTGGGACACCTTAGAACTCGGACGCTCGATTTTTTTTTCCTTTCCTGTACATGCAAAAAAAGGTAAATGCCCGGTACGTTACACGCTTCATCTGCCACGATGAACTCTCCAGAGGAACCGAAAAAAAATATAGTTGTGGTAACTATGCCATGCATCGTCATATGGAGAGGTGGCACCAATTAATTATAGTGCTGCATAAAAGAGAGATTTGGAGGAGAACCCCTGACCTGCTAGTACATTCATCAAAGAAGTGGCACTGAGAGCTTCAGAGGCAAGGGAAACGGTCCCAAATATTTAGAAGAACTTTGGAAAGATTAAAATGACATGTTTAGATTGTGGCAAATTAATTTCATGTGGACAGATGAGTGTTACTCTAATAAATACAGCATATGAACATCATCATAGTCGATGGTTGGTAGAGACATTTTGACTATATCCTGGACCTGCCCGTCCTCGCCCAAAATGGCGCCGGAATAAATGGGACTCGTAACTCCTTGTTGTGTACTGGTTGCAGAACCTTGAAATCACGAGATACGTATGCAGTTTTGAAGCACATGGCGGGCGGGGACGAGAATTGATTGAATATTTCGACATCCCTATTGATATTAAGTTCTGATGTGTTATTGATTACTGTACTGTTGAAAGTTCGAATTAACGTCACCCATGGTACTTGCCCGCAAATGTATATCTAGATAATTTTATTGTAACTGGCCCTGTCGTATTTTAATTATAAAATGTACGTCCACCGATTCCGTAACTGTTAGACACCTTAGTTCTTGCAACCTAATGGCCCGCCCGTTACGTTCCTCTACAGTGTAAATGTCTATTCATCATATACGATTACAGTTTGCAGGCCCACGTGGTTATAGGCTCGTATTTGTATAATGAAATTTTCACAATAAAGGTTTTTAAAAGAAAACATGGTAGTAGTATATACATTGGTAAAGTTTTTAATAATAGTCACTGTTTTAGAATCATTAAAAGGCAAGTGAAATAAAGCAGACCAATTACATGAAGGGTAAAAGGTATAATACGAAGGAACGCAGTAAAGATAAATGGTCAAGGGCTGTTGTGTTTTCTATTCCTGCAACATAAAGTGATCGATAAGAATCTCATATTCAGGCGTATCGGCGACTAAGACAGCAGGTCAACCCTCTTTTGCTCAACGGCTCCGTCATGGGACGAAGAAACGCTCTTTTTCTCGAAAAAATAATATATTTTACTTGCAGGACAGTTGTAAAATTTCCGGGAAAGTACATTAGCCTGGAACATTATAACATATATTTAAGAAAAAATAATGTTGGGAAGTAATGAAAAGCGTAATTTTTAGGTCATATGACCAAGCCTTTCATCATTACAATAAGAAAAGTAAAATGAACCAATGAAAAGTTTTATTAACAAGTCACATGACTTGTTATGCTTACGTTACGAGCTGCGCGCCCCGGATGACTTCCGGATGCGCTAACGCGGCGCGTCATATGACGCATTACGCGACAACGCAGGTCCAGAATATAGTCAAAATGTCTCCACCAACCAGCGGTCGGAACACAACCCCTTTCAGCAGGCTAAATAGTTCTGTTAAATGACAACAGAAGGGACAGGCAACAAGAACCATCAGTCAAAGAGGGGAGGGCTAGTTCTTCTCTACCGGGTTACATTGGGGCGCTACCGGAACTGATCGAATTGGTAGTCTACAGTGTTTCTGGATGTTTCAGACTGAAGCTGGGGTTAGCATGAGAGCAGCACCATTTCGTAGCTCCGTCGTGGCCATTCCGCAACCAATCATGGCAGCCGCTCTTTATCGTTATTTTGGGCGGGGTGGGTGGCGGAGCCAAGCTGTTTTGCAGCCATCATTGTGTGGAGTTCAGTTCATCTCACTAGTTTTGTATTTGTCATGAGGGGTTGTTCCTAATGTTTCTATTTTAGCGAGGTCAAAAAGAGATCCCATTAGTGGCCTACTGATTTTGCTCGATTCCTTTTCTTTTTTTTTACACGATTTTTCGTTATCTGCAAAGACTAAACAGAGTATTGCGACTCTGTGTTTGTTTGTAAATAGAGAATGAACCAAAGAGAACTAATTCTAAAACAGTAAATACTTGGATAACAATCAATCAAATGGAGAGAGAAGCAGGCACGACGGATTACAACGGGGGCAAAGGCCTGCGTTAACTACCTTTCACTATCTGCAAAGAGAGAGTACTCCTAATAGAAATGAGGGGGGGGGGGGGCACCATTCAAAGCAGATCAGTGTGCATAAACACGAAAATGTTTTCACTTACCACGTACTTGACATTCGTCAGCTTATGATATTTGCTATTAAAAAACCATTGAAATTCACTGAAAAAACCATAGGTTATAGACCATATATAGTTAGGAATTAGCATTTACAAAACCTTGAAAATTCACTGAAAAAACCATAGGTTATAGACCATATATAGTTAGGAATTAGCATTTAAAAAACCTTATTTTACTCACACAAAACCATTGAAATTCCATATATAGTTAGTTGCACTAACTATATATCGCGCACCCGCAATCCACTGCTGATCATGTCACATATAACATCATTCATGACATGGTCAGTGAAATCACTGATGACATCACTGATGACATCTCAAATGACATCACTGATGACATCACTGATGACATCTCAAATGACATCACTGATGACATCACTGATGACATCTCATTTGACATTACTGATCACATCACTGATGACATCATTCATGTGATAATACGATGAACCTCTTCAGACTCTAATATAACCTTAGATACACTCAGTGTAAACAGACACTCATAGACTGTCACTCATCCATGGAGTTACTCAGACACTTAGTCAGTCATGCAAAGAATCAATCACACCTCCATTTCCTCAACTATACAGTTATACACACCTTACTCATTCAAACATATACTAACACATATTTACTCTCTTATACAATCCCGGATACAAGTTCACAATGATCCATACAGCCACTCACACATTCACTGGCTCTTATGCACAGTTATTTATATATGTCAACTCTCACATGTACTGTGTTTTACATATGTACTTACTTTGACATGTAGCACTGAGATATCCATTCACTCACCAATACACTCATGCACACAGTCAACCGCCCATACAGCTGTTTCCACGTGCACTTTTGAACCCATACTTCTAGTGAATGAACTGCTCACACATCTATGCACAGAGTCATACACCTCCCAGCCACCCACACACACACTCAGTCTCCCATACAAATACTTGGGCAACCAATCAATAACCCATATAGTTACTCATATAGCTACTGATCAACACATGCAGCAGTTTACAGAACAACAGACATAATGATGCACAAATTAAGACAGTTTAGTCACTAACCCATGCACTCAGTGAGACACATTTAATCACTCACTCATACAGTCAGTCATGCACCTACTAAATCCTTCATCCAGACACTTATACATCTACTCATTCTTCAATATGTAAAACATATTTAAACTTTACAGAAACACACAGTCACTGGATGATGTCATCAGTGATGTCATTTGAGATGTCATCAGTGATGTCATCAGTGATGTCACTGACCATGTCATGAATGATGTAATATGTGACATGATCAGCAGTGGATTGCGGGTGCGCGATATATAGTTAGTGCAACTAACTATATATGGAATTTCAATGGTTTTGTGTGAGTAAAATAAGGTTTTTTAAATGCTAATTCCTAACTATATATGGTCTATAACCTATGGTTTTTTCAGTGAATTTTCAAGGTTTTGTAAATGCTAATTCCTAACTATATATGGTCTATAACCTATGGTTTTTTCAGTGAATATAGTTAGGATTTTTTTCCTATGGGATTTTTCAAAATTCTATGTTGAATAACTTTGGCGTTGATAGACGGAATTGGCTGAAATTTTCCTGAAAATGGCACATTTACTCTCCGGTCCTTCCCTGAAAGTTTGGGGGGGATTCGTCAAGCGGGGGCCGAGAAAAAAGGGGGGTCCCAAAACGTGTTTTCCCCATGCAATTTTCAATAGGGCGGTTGGACTCACTTTTAGCCCGAACGGCTGAATGGATTTCCACCAAACTTGGCAAAATTGTAGGGACTGTTAGCCCGATGTGCCTTTGCTATGTCTCAAGATATATGCTCCAGTGGTTTTTACGAAAATTAACTTTGAAAAATATATATTGGGCTACAT
Organism: Lissotriton helveticus; assembly: GCF_964261635.1. Taxonomy (NCBI): domain Eukaryota; kingdom Metazoa; phylum Chordata; class Amphibia; order Caudata; family Salamandridae; genus Lissotriton; species Lissotriton helveticus. The sequence continues at coordinate 1,506,728,901 of NC_136057.1, forward strand.
TGGGCTATATATATGTTAGAGCCCAAATGTAGCCCAATGTAGCCCAATGTAGCCCAAAGATGGCCACCAGAGAAAAAAAAAATCAAATGCAGCCCAAATATCAGCCAGATGTAGCCCAACTATAGCCCAATGTCAGAATGTCCCAGAGTGTTCTAAAGAACAACTAGAGTGCTAACAGTCTTACTTATGACAAACGTATGGCACACCTGAAGTCATCTTGATTGGAATAAAGTGTTAACACTTAAAACATTTAATTTGCAAAGGAACAAAATGAGGGGGTTCATTTTGCCATAGAAATTATGATTAGTGATTAAGAAAGAAAAATTAGGGCACATTTTGAGTGACTTCTCAAATCCTCTTATATTTCATTAAAGAAATTCTGATATGCAGTCTCCCAAGATGGCCACCAGAGACAAAAGAGCCCAAATGTAGCCCAAATATCAGCCAGATGTAGCCCAACTATAGCCCAATGACAGAATGTCCCAGAGTGTTCTAAAGAACAACTAGAACGCTAACAGTCTTACTTATGACAAAAGTATGGCACACCTGAAGTCATCTTGATTGGAATAAAGTGGTAACACTTAATAAATTTAATTTGAAAAGGAACAAAATGAGGGGTTTCATTTTGCCATAGAAATTTTATATATATATATACATATATATACATATATATATATTCACTTAAAAAACCATAGGTTATACACCATATATAGTTAGGAATTAGCATTTAAAAAACCTTATTTTACTCACACAAAACCATTGAAATTCCATATATAGTTAGTTGCACTAACTATATATCGCGCACCCGCAATCCACTGCTGATCATGTCACATATTACATCATTCATGACATGGTCAGTGACATCACTGATGACATCACTGATGACATCTCATTTGACATCAATGACCACATCACTGATGATATCATTCATGTGACAATACAATGCATCTCCTCACGTTTTAATATAACCTCTGTTTCACCCAGTGTTAAATACAGAGTATAATTTTTGAAACCATTGACACACCAATACTAGTTACTACATACGTACTCACTGATTCCTACGTCTACACACACATTCACTCATTCACCCATACAATCATTCATACATACAATCACTCATCTTTACAACACTATCATATGCACTCATACACCTATACAGACACTTACACTCTGCCACTCATCCATGGAGTTACTCACACACCTAGTCAGTCCTGTAAAGAATCAATCACACTTCCATTTTCTTGTCTATACAGTTAAACATAGAGCACCTTACATTTTCAAACATATACTAACACATACTTACTTTCTTATACAATCATTGATACAAGTACACATTGATCTGCACAGAGTCACACACCTCCCAGCCAGCCACACACACACTCAGTCTCCTATACAAATACTTGGACAATCAATCAATAACCCATATAGTTAATCATATAGCTACTGATCAACACATGCAGCAGTTTACAGAACAACAGACATAATGATGCACAAATTAAGACAGTTTAGTCACTAACCCATGCACTCAGTGAGACACATTTAATCACTCACTCATACATTCAGTCATGCACCTACTAAATCCTTCGTCCAGACACTTATACATCTACTCATTCTTCAATATGTAAAACATATTTAAACTTTACAGAAACACACAGTCACTGGATGATGTCATCAGTGATCTCATCAGTGATGTCATTTGAGATGTCATCAGTGATGTCATCAGTGATGTCACTGACCATGTCATGAATGATGTAATATGTGACATGATCAGCAGTGGATTGCGGGTGCGCGATATATAGTTAGTGCAACTAACTATATATGGAATTTCAATGGTTTTGTGTGAGTAAAATAAGGTTTATTAAATGCTAATTCCTAACTATATATGGTGTATAACCTATGGTTTTTTCAGTGAATTTTCAAGGTTTTGTAAATGCTAATTCCTAACTATATATGGTCTATAACCTATGGTTTTTTCAGTGAATTTCAATGGTTTTTTAATAGCAAATATCATAAGCTGTCGAATGTCAAGTACGTGGTAAGTAAAAACATTTTCGTGTTTATGCACACTGATCTGCTTTGAATGCTGCCCCCCACCCCTCATTTCTATTAGAAGTACTCTCCCTTTGCAGATAGTGAAGGGTAGTTAACGCAGCCCTTTGCCCCCTTTGTAATCCGTCGTGCCTGCTTCTCTCTCCATTTGATTGATTGTTCTCTTTGGTTCATTCTCTATTTACAAACAAGCACAGAGTCGCAATACTCTGTTTAGTCTTTGCAGATAGCGAAAAATCGTGTAAAAAAACAAAAGGAATCGAGCAAAATCAGTAGGCCACTAATGGGATCTCTTTTTGACCTCGCTAAAATAGAAACATTAGGAACAACCTGTTGAAAATAGCAATGCGTATGTACATAAGCGGCGTTCATTTGTGTTCACAGTACCCCTTGTTGATTGTTTCAATCGAGCATTGAATTATTCGAAGTTAATTCTCTTAAGGATCTTCTCTACCTGCAAACGAGGAAGAATAGGAATATTCTCTCTCCCTTTGCAGATAGTGAAGGGTAGGTAACGCAAGCCTTTAACACGTCGTACCTATTTCATTCCTCATTGATTGATTGATTGTCCGAACATTGACTGTTTGGGAATTAGTTCTTTTTGGAGGTATTCCCTGTTTGCAAATAAACGTAGGAAAATCTTTGCAAGTAGTGAAAGGGTACGTAATGCGGACCTTTCTCCCCCGTTGTAATCTGTCATGCCTATCTACTCCCCACTGATTGATGCACCTTTTTCACCAGGACCATTTACTAGAGATACGTCATCTGGCCCGACCAGAGAGCACCCCTAGTGAAAAGGACATATGCAATAATAACGAAGTGATCACTGTATCCTGTTAACAGAAACTTTACCATGAAACAACCTGGAAAGAAAAAAATAGGAAAACGAAAATCAGTAGGCCACTGATGAACATGAACTTTTATTAAACAACGAACAAAGAAACGATAACATAACGTAATGATAAAACCTATTAATGTCCTAGAAACAAGAAAACGTTAAAATATGCCAGTGGTGAGAGACCAGAAAAACAGTAAGAGAAACCAAATCACCCCTCGCTGTCCCACCGCCTGCCACGCCAAAAAAATCGATAGACTAGGGAAAATGCAAGTCAGTAGAACATCCGCCCCCACTCTGGAAACTTCCAAGGTGGGGCAGGGTTCCGGCTACGCCCAGCCGGGAGCAGCCCATATAAGGCAGGTCCTGCTGCCACGCCTCGGCCAGGAGATCCTAACGTAGGGTGTAGCCGGAGGAGAGGCCGAGGCCAGCGGGACCCGGCCAGGGGATTGCCTTTACAACGCTGAACAGTTGCAGGGGGGGGGAATGTCTCCTCGACCCTCCCCTCTCTCTCCCAGTCCGGCCGCGGTGGCCCTTGAGAGTTGCAGGTAGTCCCGCCACATGCTCTTCCGGTCCGGCCACCAACGGTCGGGGGGCCGAGGCCGACGGGATCCGGCTGCAGCCGATAAACCAAGAAACCCGTTCATGGGGCCAGAGCCAGGGGCGTCCGGCCGACATCCACCGGAAGCCCGGCCCGAAGACGGACGGGACACTTCTTTCTTTTATAATGGCTGCGACAACACTGGGGGGGGGATGTCTTGCACATGCCTCCGACCCCCCCCCCCTCGTCCTCATCGCCTGGTCCGGCCATAACAAATCTCAAGCGAGACGCCGTGGGGTGCACTGGGAGGGAGAGACGGTGCGAACAGGCCTCTCCCGCCTCCCCAGGTGGAGGCTTCCCAGCTGCACCCTCAGCGCTCCAGGCGCCCGGAAAAGGGTTCTTCCACTGTGGCCATGCTGCAACGTCTCGCCCGGCAGGGTGGAGCCCGTCCGCTCATGTGACCCCGCGATCGCCGGTAGCTGCCGAACTCTCAAAATGGCGGTCGACCTGGCAAGAGCGGGCCCAGCATAAAGAAATGGCCCGGTCACTGGTTGACTCCACCACCGTAGTCCTCCACGACCTTGAAGATTCTAAAGGAGCCGCGGGAGTCTCCGACCCCCGATGGGGAATGACTGCTATGATCGCCCGTGGAGTGACGAAACTGTATCCGCGGGACGTCGGCGCTCCCATGCTGGCGCCAGCCTCACTTTGAATTACTAGAATCCTGCAGACCTCACTTCCGGTGAAAGCACAGTGTGACCCGGTAGGAAAAATTATTGCACCCCCTCCCCTTTTTGACTGATAGTTCAAACCACCGATCCTTTCCTTTGCCCTTTTAACGGAACTTTGGACTGCCTCCCCCTCTTTTACATTTTCTAGAGAAAACAAAACATTAACCACTACATTAGCATAGCAGTTGACACCAGAACTGTTTTCAAATTGAAAACCAACAACATCTTCAACAGAATCCTTTTTGTTTCTGCTGTGACCCTGCTACAGCACAGGCATTGTCCCCAGCAGTAATTCTGCAATGCCGGTAAGAATAGCTGTGGTGCCTACTGGACTCACTCACCCCCGCGGCGCCCCACGCCGATTTTTGCTGGGCGGCAACTTACTAGACATCACTTTCGTGCCATCTAGATTTCAGCGCGTTCTGCTGCCTTGGAACTATTCGCACAACAGACCGCTACTGACAAGAATATTTCATTATTGGTGCTGTCAATTTCAATAAATCTATTGGATAATTCAAAAGAAATTGCCACGGGTCTCTTCGTTGTTTAAATGTTTTTACTGTTTTTGTTTTCTTGTATATATTTATATGTTATTAAAGTTTTATATTCCTACTACTTTGTTGGAGTGCTATATATTTTTAATGTGACACATAATTGTAAAAACTTTGATGTACAAAGAGTCATTCCTGGAATCTTCCGCTTCAGGCTCGGTCCCCTCCCCAATCACAATACAGGATGGTTTTCAGATAGTAGGAACACGTGTGGTGTGACGGATCTCATCGGGTGTGGGCCTTGATCTACTATAACTCCTTTGAAGAGGGGTGATTCTTTACAGCTGGGGCCATAAACTACATCTGCAGGGCTAGCTGATAGCCTGGACAATCGGACACAGAGAAAGAGGAGTGTCAGAGGGTGCGGTAGTGAATAGGGCGAAAGGGAGGTGTCGGGCGGGCACAGAGTGTGATTCTCAGGGAAGAGCAGCGCAGATGGGGGGAGGTTTATTGCCCATGCATAAGACAGAGAGCGGTGGTGACCAGTGCCTAGGGAAGATGCTTGCGTGGGTGAGGAGCCATGCTACGAATCGACAGCGTGCAGAGAGTGGGTCTGGTCAAGACATCTAAAATGGCTGCCGTGCACGACAAAAGTGTGGCATTTCAAAAAAGGCAAGATGGCGCAGACAATGTTTTTCAACACTTCCTCATTTCCTTCGAATCGAACGTTAACAGACGTTGGGGCATATTACCAAAGTTAAGCGATATTTATCGCTAACGATGCTTACCAACCAATTTTTTACCACTAAGCATCGTCAGAAATTATCGAAGATAAACCTTGCTATTATCAAGGTTTATCGCAAATGCGATAATAAACGGCCGCAATGCATGAATATCGCTAAAAACTCAGCGATATTCATGCATTACCGAGCTAATGCTCTTAGCCATGTTATCCACCTCCCATTGGATAACATGGCTAAGAACTGCTCAGGGCAGGTGTTACTTTTTGGAGATATTCGCGCTTAGCGCGAATATCTCCAAAAGTTGGTAATAGGAGATAGATATCTTGCATGTTGTAATGCAAGTTATTGTGGTATATGGAACTCATACCATAATCTCTCAGGAAAGCAGAAACTGATCCTTTTGGGACCGCCTAAAAAGGCCTAGGGGGTGAGGAGTACTCTACTTTGCCCCCTTTTCACGTTCCGAACTATTTTATTTTATTCTCTTCTGTAATTACACAAAATAGCAGCGATAAGATGCATCGGAGACACACAGTGAGAGAAAGGAGGCCGGAGATGAAGAAGAGATGTCAAATACACATTGGAGATAATATAGTGGCAGAAGGGAAGTAAATATGAGTAAACTTACCATGTAACATAAAAATGTTGCACTCTATACTATAAGTCTCATTTTATACTACAATCACTTCGCTACAACCTCATAAATTAAAAATAAAAATGAATAATGTCTCAAACAATTTTTGATTTCTAAATATAAATTTATTCTTCAGAATTTTCTAAATTTGAAAGAACTAGTAACATGTCCTCATCAGCAATGTCCTCATTAAAAGTCTCCAATGATGATTCTTGTAACTCTATGGTCTCCAAACACTCGATAAATTCGCCATCAAGAGATTGATCAAAAAAATCATTCAAGTCATCTCCTCCTTGTGACAATATTTCATTATTGGTGCTGTCAATTTCAATCAATGTAGTGGAATCATTCAAGTCATCTCCTCGTGACAATATTTCATTATTGGTGCTCTCAATTTCAATCAATGTAGTGGAATCATTCAAGTCATCTCCTCCTTGTGACAATATTTCATTATTGGTGCTGTCCATTTCAATCAATCTAATGGAATCATACAAGTCATCTCCTCCTTGTGACAATATTTCATTATTGGTGCTCTCAATTTCAATCAATGTAGTGGAATCATTCAAGTCATCTCCTTGTGACAATATTTCATTCTTGGTGCTGTCCATTTCAATCAATCTAATGGAATCATACAAGTCATGTCCTCCTTGTGACAATATTTCATTATTGGTGCTCTCAATTTCAATCAATGTAGTGGACAATTCAAAAGAAATTGCCACGGTCTCTTCATTGTGAGCCATTTTATTTTGAAATTGCTTGCTGTAAATTGCAGAAAAAAATAATCACTTTCATTTATCGTTTTTAGTAATACATAATATAAAACTAACTTTATCAAGTATTTAGTATAACAGAAGGACTGCAAATAAATAACAGAAAACATTTTTCAAATTATCTTCAAGTGTACAACATAGTTCCCCTTACAAATTAACAACTCACCTTTTTAAAAGTAGCAGAAGTGTTAGTACTGTGTAAATCAAACACCAGAAATTCACCACCAAAAATTCCTCACAAATGTACCTCAGACAGTAGTATCACAAAATGGCTGTGGTTTCCTCTCATTTGACATATATACATAACCAATTAACTTTCATCACACACAAATACAAAACCAAAGTAACATTTTAATTGGTTCTAAATTTCAACACTTTCAAATGTGTTTTCCCCATGCAATTTTCCATAGGACATTTACATACGTCTACAGCCTGAATGGCTGAACGGAATTACACCAAACTTGACAAAATGGTACATCAAACCTAAGAGGTCAGGAAGGATCTACTATGCCCCCTTATGGTCATTTCCCCCTTCGCTTTGGCCTCCTCTTGTCTCTCAATCCTACCGAGAGACAAGATGGCGGCCGCTACGGACTGTTTGGAATGTTGACAGACGCCGGAGAACCAATCAGCTTCGCAAAGCTCCGTAACGCGAAAAGTACGCGAAGCGGAGCGCTGTTACAGATATATATCTTTTTTTGAACGTTAATTTCTCAAAATCCACTGGAGCACATATATTGAGACCTAGCAAAGGCACATCGGGCTACCAGTCCCTAATATTTTGCCAAGTTTCGTGCAAATCCATTCAGCCGTTCGATTATTATTATTATTATTTTTTTTTGCCCCGCGGGGCCCTTTTAAAACCTCCACATCAAACCTAGGGGGTCAGCGAGGATCTACTATGCCCCCTTATAGTTATTTCCCCCTTTGTTTTGACCTCCTCTTGTCTCTCGATCCTACCGAGAGACAAGATGGCGGCCGCTACGGACTTTTTGGAATGTTGACAGACGCCGGAGAACCAATCAGCTTCGCTTCACAAAGCTCCGTTGCGCGTAAAGTACACGAACCGGAGCGCTGCCTGGTCCGCTGTTACAGATATATATCTTTTTTTAAACGTTAATTTCTCAAAATCCACTGGAGCACATATATTGAGACCTACAAAAGGCACATCGGGCTACCAGTCCCTACAATTTTGCCAAGTTTCGTGCAAATCCATTCAGCCGTTCGGGCTAAAAGTGAGGCCAACCGCCCTATGGAAAACTCAATGTTAAAAACACGTTTTGGGACCCCCCTTTTTTCTCGGCCCCCCCTTGACGAACCCCCCCCACATTTTCAAGGGCTGCTCAGAAACAAAATGTGCCATTTTCCTGAAAATTTCAGCCAATTCCGTCCACAAACGCCAAAGTTATTAGACATAGAATTTTCAAAAAACCCATAGAGAAAAAATCCTAACTATATATACCTACTGGCGACCGCCAGTAGGTAATATATATATTACCTACTGGCGGTCGCCAGTAGGTATATATAGTTAGGATTTTTTCTCTATGGGATTTTTGAAAATTCTATGTCTAATAACTTTGGCGTTTGTGGACGGAATTGGCTGAAATTTTCAGGAAAATGGCACATTTTGTTTCTGAGCAGCCCTTGAAAATTTGGGGGGGGTTCGTCCAGTGGGGGCCGAGAAAAAAGGGGGGTCCCAAAACGTGTTTTTAACATTGAGTTTTCCATAGGGCGGTTGGCCTCACTTTCAGCCCGAACGGCTGAATGGATTTGCACGAAACTTGGCAAAATTGTAGGGACTGGTAGCCCGATGTGCCTTTTGTAGGTCTCAATATATGTGCTCCAGTGGATTTTGAGAAATTAACGTTTAAAAAAAGATATATATCTGTAACAGCGGACCGGTTAGCGCTCTGGTTCGCGGACTTTTCGCGCAACGGAGCTTTGTGAAGCGAAGCTGATTGGTTCTCCGGCGTCTGTCAACATTCCAAACAGTCCGTAGCGGCCGCCATCTTGTCTCTCGGTAGGATCGAGAGACAAGAGGAGGTCAAAACAAAGGGGGAAATAACTATAAGGGGGCATAGTAGATCCTCGCTGACCCCCTAGGTTTGATGTGGAGGTTTTAAAAGGGCCCCGCGGGGCAAAAAAAAATAATAAAAATAATAATTGAACGGCTGAATGGATTTGCACGAAACTTGGCAAAATATTAGGGACTGGTAGCCCGATGTGCCTTTGCTAGGTCTCAATATATGTGCTCCAGTGGATTTTGAGAAATTAACGTTCAAAAAAAGATATATATCTGTAACAGCGCTCCGCTTCGCGTAACGGAGGTTTGCGAAGCTGATTGGTCATTCTGTCACTGGGCTATAGTTGGGCTACATCTGGCTGATATTTGGGCTACATTTGTTTTTTTGTGTGTCTGGCGGCCATCTTTGGGCTACATTGGGCTACATTGGGCTTCATTGGGCTACATTCGGCTAATTAGCAAATAGCTCATCGCAAACTAGGAATGGTAAAGAATCGCTATTTATTCCTTAAAGTTCGCTATTTAGGAAATGCAAATAACTTTGATGATACATATGGCGGTTCATCTCTAACAAGATAAGAAGCATAGGGATAGATTTATGATGACTGGCGCATCACCAGGGATGTGTTAGTCATTCTGTGCCGCTGTTCCGTCACCTATGGTGTGCTGCATTTACAATGCGGCGCATCACGGGGCAAAAACAGCACAGATGCGTGATGTATCTGTGCCGTAAAGGTGGCGCATTGCTGGAGTTGTATCGCAAGTGTGATGAAGGTCCAGCAAGGGTCGGGGGTGCCCCTGTCGCAGGGTTTCTGTTCTCACACAGAACTGTGGACAGAGGATTGGAACCTCGGCGAATTAGGGTGTCCCAAAACTCACGTTAGTAATCAAAAACTATTTAGCAAGCTAGGTACAGTGTCACATTGGATATAACAAACTCTCAATGTTTAGACAATCCAGAATATGAACTTATAGTACCTCAGGATACGTGGAACTCATGAACAGTCGGTCGTTATATATTTCTTAGAAACCAGAACATGGAGTTAAGAAGAACACATGTGTATTTGAAATGTTTATTTACTAATGCCGTCTTCTCAGGCGTAGTACCTTAGATAATAAAAGTACACATATTATCAGTAGCAAAATTACCAGCATAGTTACTAGTACATAAAAAGTGAATGGTGATAGTATGTTAACATGCTGTAAATGAATAAGAGTTAGCAACACTTATAAGCAGCCGCGGGCCGTGGAGGGAGTTACGGTGAGGCAGGGAGGCGGGGAGGGGGAGAAGCAGGGTGGAGAATACAAGTACACATATTATCAGTAGCAAAATTACCAGCATAGTTACTAGTACATAAAAAGCGAATGGTGACAGTATGTTAACATGCTGTAAATGAATAAGAGTTAGCAACACTTATAAGCAGCCGCGGGCCGTGGAGGGAGTTACGGTGGGGCAGGGAGGCGGGGAGGGGGAGGGGCAAGGTAGAGAGGGCTCCACCCTGCTTCTTCCCCTCCCCGCCTCCCTGCCTCACCGTAACTCCCTCCACGGCCCGCGGCTGCTTATATCTCACCCTCCCTAATACACATATTATATTATTTGCTAAGAAGGTCTCTTTGTGTTGGTTTAGGGCGTGCCCATACTTTAGTGTCTTAGATTTGAAGGAATCACATCAGCATACACCAGCTCTCTCTTCATGTGAACCGCATCAACTGTTGTGTATGTGTGTTCGGCAAAGCAATATAAAACCCGCCTCATGCCCAGAATTGGCAGAAGTTGCACTTATGTTATGAGTATGAAGTCGTGGAGATCAGACCTCATAACAATTCTGTATCGTGTTGTTCTTGAAACTTTAGCACTCGCTGTACAGATATAGTTTACCAAGCAAAGCAGATAGTAGAGCAATAACATATTATTCTCATGTAAACCACGATGAACTACTAGGTTGAAAGCTAAAGCAACAACTAAATGTCGTGTGCAGAAGTTGCAAAAAAGGAAAAATGGCGTTTAAACCGGTAATGAGCCCATGCTAACTTAACACGGTGTAAAGATATCCAGGACCTAGATGACACCTCCTCATGATCCGGAAACGAACTGAATAAGATAATAGAAGTGCCATCTCATGAGAGCAGATTGCAAGTTTATATGTGGACGGTCCGCAAGGTAAAGCATTAAAAACTAGGAAAATTCAATGCTAAAGAAAAATAAAACAGCCAAGTACTTTATCGAGTCTTAAGCCAATAGGCAAGGTAAATAATAAAAACTTGACAATTAAGTCAATGAATTGTCAATGAAATGCTAGTACTCAGCATATGAAACATGAAAAAGGTCTATGACATAACTGTGTATGCAAAATAAGCTGCAACAGCCTCCAACAGGAAGTCACCGTCTTCATCCGAAAACAGTTCAGCCATCCAATTTAAAAGCGGAAAAGAACATACGTGCTCTCCCAGCACCGGATCCTCTATCACCATCAGAGGACAGCTCGGTGGGTTTTCAAGAAAGCTGTGTTCCAAGAAAGACTGTGCTGCCGCCAGTAAATTCCAGGGACCAAGTAGTCCATGCATCAATGCCACAGCCATAATCCTTTCGCCAGGACAAATCAACTCGTGAGTAATGATAGGAGTCATCAGCTGATTAAAGTCGACGTCAGGAGAAACCGGTCCGCAGAGACACAAATCAATGGCCCAATCGAAATCACAGGTCAGGCAGTGAAATACAGGCTGGACACAGGTGAAGTAGGAGAACCGAAAAGATAATCCATATGCCGTGCTTAATATCGCCAACGGCATTGTGCCATAATATTCTAGCATGCGATTGCGGAACAGTGTCAGCAGCTGCAGGGTCGGAGGTTGCATAGGAGGGACATCCATATTTAAAAATGTAAAAAAGTACAAGAGCGTCCGCTGGTAATGCAAGTAAAAATGCAATCCACGAACCAGAGTGGAGAAAATGGAATGAAAGGGAGCAGGGATGACTCCAAAGATTTTCTCAAATGAAGTCACGAGACCACTGGTAACAACTTTAAAAAAGTGTGCCAGGGATTTTGTGGAGGATGCGTTAAAGATAGTCGGAAACATGTTGCTGAAATTGAAAGGCAAACCTGTGTACGGGTGTTCGCTATGTGAAGTACGAAAGTTTCACGGGCCGAACTCAAGGCCACCTCTCTCTGAGACAAAAGAGCTCTTATTCTTGTCATGCCGTTGAAACGTGTCCCAAGGTTGGTATTTGTGGCCAGATTGAAAACTCCCTATGTTCATGTGTGGGAGGAAATAGAACATTTCTGCAGCAAATAACCCGTTCACTTACTGTTACGATAAAAGGAATACTTTTAATTAACTCAGAACAATCTTCATTATTGAGCATCAAATAACTACCATTTTCCAACAACTTGAACGTGGGGATGATAGCAGGAACTGGCGTGCCTTGCATCACGCAAGCCATATTTGGTCGCTGTTTGTTGCATGAATCGTGTAACTGTATGTGCCTACACATTAGTGAATGATCTGGCGTCTCAGTGCATTCCTCTCCATTCAGATAAACTTCTTGATCATCTTTGAAACATCTGTATGTGTATGGAAGCGACCAGACCTCATGAACAAAAGCACTACCTAAAGGTTCATAAAGACCTATTGGTATATATTTCATACAATTTGAAAACTTATATAAAGCAAAAGGCAGCGTTATTAAACCGTCGATAAGGCATGGTGCCAAAAAACCCGCAATCCTCTGCTGATGATGTCACTGAGCATGTCATGAATGATGTAATATGTGACATCATCAGTAGTGGATTATGGGTAATAGTATCTCTAGTTTACTCCCCTATAGCTGTCTTTCTTTTAACATAAGTGTGTGTTTCCTTCCCTTATACTTACTGTTTTTGGTTCGCTTCCAGTTCGCGTACCAGCGAGCGAACTAGGAAGCGAACTAAGAGAAATAGAGGTTGGCACAGTTCCAAATATTGTACCAATTTTTTAATAACGGGGAGGTAGTTCTGAAAAGAACTTTTTTTTTTATTTTTCTGAACATTTTTTTACTGTAAGGTTCCCGATTCGCGAAGCGGGAACGAAGAAAAAAAAATATTTAAAAAAATAATTATTCATAAACATATAAAATATATTTTTGGATTTAAAGAAGAATAAATTTTACAGCTACAGATATTAGCTGTTAAAAAACCAATGAAATTCACTGAAAAAACCATAGGTTATAGACCATATATAGTTAGGAATTAGCATTTACAAAACCTTGAAAATTCACTGAAAAAACCATAGGTTATAGACCATATATAGTTAGGAATTAGCATTTACTAAACCTTATTTTACTCACACAAAACCATTGAAATTCCATATATAGTTAGTTGCACTAACTATATATCGCGCACCCGCAATCCACTGCTGATCATGTCACATATTACATCATTCATGACATGGTCAGTGACATCACTGATGACATCACTGATGACATCTCAAATGACATCACTGATGACATCTCACTTGATATCAATGATCACATCACTGATGATATCATTCATGTGATAATACAATGCATCTCCTCACACTCTAATATAACCTCCGTTACACCCAGTGTTAAATAGAGAGTATCATTTTTGAAACCATTGACACACCAATACTAGTTACTACATACGCACTCACTGATTCCTATGTCTACACACACATTCACTCATACAATCATTCATACATACAATCACTCATCTTTACAACACTATCATATGCACTCATACACCTATACAGACACTCACACTCTGCCACTCATCCATGGAGTTACTCACACACCTAGTCAGTCCTGAAAAGAATCAATCACACTTCCATTTTCTCATCTATACAGTTAAACACAGAACACCTTACATTTTTGAAACATATACTAACACATAGTTACTCTCTTATAGAATCACTGATACAAGTACACATTGATCTGCACAGAGTCACACACCTCCCAGCCAGCCATACACACACTCAGTCTCCCATACAAATACTTGTGCAACCAATCAATAACCCATATAGCTACTTATATAGCTACTGATCAACACGTGCAGCAGCTTGCACAACAACAGACATACTGATGCACACTTTTAGACAGTTTAGTCACTAACCCGTGCATTCAGTAAGACGCATTTAATCACTCACTCATACAGTCAATCACGCACCTACTAAAACCTTCATTCAGACACTTATACATCCACTCATTCTTCAATATGTAAAACATATTTAAACTTTACAGAAACACATAATCACTGGATGTTGTCATCAGTGATGTCATCAGTGATGTCACTGACCATGTCATGAATGATGTAATATGTGACATGATCAGCAGTGGATTGCGGGTGCGCGATATATAGTTAGTGCAACTAACTATATATGGAATTTCAATGGTTTTGTGTGAGTAAAATAAGGTTTAGTAAATGCTAATTCCTAACTATATATGGTCTATAACCTATGGTTTTTTCAGTGAATTTTCAAGGTTTTGTAAATGCTAATTCCTAACTATATATGGTCTATAACCTATGGTTTTTTCAGTGAATATATATATATATATATATATATATATATATTCACTGAAAAAACCATAGGTTATAGACCATATATAGTTAGGAATTAGCATTTAGAAAACCTTATTTCACTCACACAAAACCATTGAAATTCCATATATAGTTAGTTGCACTAACTATATATCGCGCACCCGCAATCCACTGCTGATGATGTCACATATTACATCATTCATGACATGGTCAGTGACATCACTGATGACATCACTGATGACATCTCAAATGACATCACTGATGATATCTCTTTTGACATCAATGGTCACATCAATGATGATATCATTAATGTGACAATACAATGCATCTCCTCAACTTTAATATAACCTCTGTTACACCCAGTGTTAAATACAGAGTATAATTTTTGAAACCATTGACACACCAATACTAGTTACTACATACGCATTCACTGATTCCTACGTCTACACACACATTCACTCATTCACCCATACAATCATTCATACATACAATCACTCATCTTTACAACACTATCATATGCACTCATACACCTATACAGACACTCACACTCTGCCACTCATCCATGGAGTTACTCACACACCTAGTCAGTCCTGTAAAGAATCAATCACACTTCCATTTTCTAATCTACACAGTTAAACATAGAGTACCTTACATTTTCAAACATATACTAACACATACTTACTCTCTTATAGAATCACTGATACAAGTACACATTGATCTGCACAGAGTCACACACCTCCCAGCCAGCCATACACACACTCAGTCTCCCATACAAATACTTGTGCAACCAATCAATAACCCATATAGCTACTTATATAGCTACTGATCAACACATGCAGCAGCTTGCACAACAACAGACATACTGATGCACACTTTCAGACAGTTTAGTCACTAACCCGTGCATTTAGTAAGACGCATTTAATCACTCACTCATACAGTCAATCACGCACCTACTAAAACCTTCATTCAGACACTTATACATCCACTCATTCTTCAATATGTAAAACATATTTAAACTTTACAGAAACACATAATCACTGGATGTTGTCATCAGTGATGTCATCAGTGATGTCACTGACCATGTCATGAATGATGTAATATGTGACATCATCAGCAGTGGATTGCGGGTGCGCGATATATAGTTAGTGCAACTAACTATATATGGAATTTCAATGGTTTTGTGTGAGTGAAATAAGGTTTTCTAAATGCTAATTCCTAACTATATATGGTCTATAACCTATGGTTTTTTCAGTGAATTTTCAAGGTTTTGTAAATGCTAATTCCTAACTATATATGGTCTATAACCTATGGTTTTTTCTGTGAATTTCATTGTTTTTTTAACAGCTAATATCTGTAGCTGTAAAATGTATTCTTCTTTAAATCCAAAAATATATTTTATATGTTTATGAATAATTTTTTTTTAAAATATTTTTTTTTCTTCGTTCCCGCTTCGCGAATCGGGAAGCTTCCCGTTAGCTGACCTTGATGCCGCGAAATAGACCGCGAGCCGGTAAACGTTTCTTTACCGCAAGTGCCGCGTTAGAAAACAACATCGTGACGCCTCCCGTCCGCATGACGTTCCACGTTGTCGCGTGATACGTCATATGACGTGCTACGTTAGCGAACTGGTACGCGAAGCGAGTGCCAAAGCGCAGGTTTCTGGAAGCAAACCGGGAGGCCCTGCAAAGCGCTTAACGTAAACACAGCAAGTCATGTGACTTGGTAATAACACTTTTCATTGGTTCATTTCACTTTTGGTTTCCTAATGATGTAAGACTAGGTCATATAATCTAAAATGAACACTTTTGATTGGTTGAGAACTCTTGTTTTTCCCAAATGATGAAAATCCCTCCTTCTTTCCTCACTCTGACTTTCATCATTGTGAGAGAAAGACCCTTTGTGATCACTGAGCAATGGCTTCTTTAGTAGCTTCAGCTGGTGCTTCCCCACCACCTCCACCACATCCAAGGAAGAGTGGACCACCTGCTCAAGTTGTAATTCAACAAGAAGAAGAAGAAGAGGAACAGGAGGACGAGCACGAAGAGAGGCAGTTTTTGCCTGAGCAGCCCAAGACGTCTCACCGGAAAGAAAACTTCATTTGGCAATTTTTTAAAATTCCCAAAGGTCAGAAAAAAGTAAATGCAAGATACGTAACTTGCCTTATATGTCAAGATAGACTGTCCAGAGGGACCGACAAAAAATACAGTTTCGGAAACTACACAATGCATCGCCATATGACTAGGTGGCATCCTAACAACTACAGTGCTGCACAGTTTCGGAACGACCTAGATAATCTCCCTATTATGGCCAGAAGATCTGTTGTACCGGAAGTAACGGGACCAGAGGGCAGGGAGATGGTGCCAAATATACAAATGAGATTTGGTGAAGTAAAACACACCTGCGTATTTTGCGATGGATTCATTTCCTACGGAGAAAGAAGCATCACTCTGATCAACAGAGCTATTGACTATCATATGCAAGTTTGTCCGAAACGCCCAAAATAATAAATACTTCTTTTTTTTGTTTTGTTGCTCCTGTTGAGCCCTTTACAATGAATCGTTTTCATTGCCCCCTCCAAGAAAAACCCAAAAAAATATAAAACTGTTCCGAAAAATTCAAAAACATTAAAAAAATGTTCAGAAAAATAAAAAAAAAAGTTCTTTTCAGAACTACCTCCCCGTTATTAAAAAATTGGTACAATATTTGGAACTGTGCCAACCTCTATTTCTCTTAGTTCGCTTCCTAGTTCGCTCGCTGGTACGCGAACTGGAAGCGAACCAAAAACAGTAAGTATAAGGGAAGGAAACACACACTTATGTTAAAAGAAAGACAGCTATAGGGGAGTAAACTAGAGATACTATTACCCATAATCCACTACTGATGATGTCACATATTACATCATTCATGACATGCTCAGTGACATCATCAGCAGAGGATTGCGGGTTTTTTGGCAACATGCCTTATCCACGGTTTAATAACGCTGCCTTTTGCTTTATATAAGTTTTCAAATTGTATGAAATATATACCAATAGGTCTTTATGAACCTTTAGGTAGTGCTTTTGTTCATGAGGTCTGGTCGCTTCCATACACATACAGATGTTTCAAAGATGATCAAGAAGTTTATCTGAATGGAGAGGAATGCACTGAGACGCCAGATCATTCACTAATGTGTAGGCACATACAGTTACACGATTCATGCAACAAACACCGACCAAATATGGCTTGCGTGTTGCAAGGCACGCCAGTTCCTGCTATCATCCCCACGTTCAAGTTGTTGGAAAATGGTAGTTATTTGATGCTCAATAATGAAGATTGTTCTGAGTTAATTAAAAGTATTCCTTTTATCGTAACAGTAAGTGAACGGGTTATTTGCTGCAGAAATGTTCTATTTCCTCCCACACATGAACATAGGGAGTTTTCAATCTGGCCACAAATACCAACCTTGGGACACGTTTCAACGGCATGACAAGAATAAGAGCTCTTTTGTCTCAGAGAGAGGTGGCCTTGAGTTCGGCCCGTGAAACTTTCGTACTTCACATAGCGAACACCCGTACACAGGTTTGCCTTTCAATTTCAGCAACATGTTTCTGACTATCTTTAACGCATCCTCCACAAAATCCCTGGCACACTTTTTTAAAGTTGTTACCAGTGGTCTCGTGACTTCATTTGAGAAAATCTTTGGAGTCATCCCTGCTCCCTTTCATTCCATTTTCTCCACTCTGGTTCGTGGATTGCATTTTTACTTGCATTACCAGCGGACGCTCTTGTGCTTTTTTACATTTTTAAATATGGATGTCCCTCCTATGCAACCTCCGACCCTGCAGCTGCTGACACTGTTCCGCAATCGCATGCTAGAATATTATGGCACAATGCCGTTGGCGATATTAAGCACGGCATATGGATTATCTTTTCGGTTCTCCTACTTCACCTGTGTCCAGCCTGTATTTCACTGCCTGACCTGTGATTTCGATTGGGCCATTGATTTGTGTCTCTGCGGACCGGTTTCTCCTGACGTCGACTTTAATCAGCTGATGACTCCTATCATTACTCACGAGTTGATTTGTCCTGGCGAAAGGATTATGGCTGTGGCATTGATGCATGGACTACTTGGTCCCTGGAATTTACTGGCGGCAGCACAGTCTTTCTTGGAACACAGCTTTCTTGAAAACCCACCGAGCTGTCCTCTGATGGTGATAGAGGATCCGGTGCTGGGAGAGCACGTATGTTCTTTTCCGCTTTTAAATTGGATGGCTGAACTGTTTTCGGATGAAGACGGTGACTTCCTGTTGGAGGCTGTTGCAGCTTATTTTGCATACACAGTTATGTCATAGACCTTTTTCATGTTTCATATGCTGAGTACTAGCATTTCATTGACAATTCATTGACTTAATTGTCAAGTTTTTATTATTTACCTTGCCTATTGGCTTAAGACTCGATAAAGTACTTGGCTGTTTTATTTTTCTTTAGCATTGAATTTTCCTAGTTTTTAATGCTTTACCTTGCGGACCGTCCACATATAAACTTGCAATCTGCTCTCATGAGATGGCACTTCTATTATCTTATTCAGTTCGTTTCCGGATCATGAGGAGGTGTCATCTAGGTCCTGGATATCTTTACACCGTGTTAAGTTAGCATGGGCTCATTACCGGTTTAAACGCCATTTTTCCTTTTTTGCAACTTCTGCACACGACATTTAGTTGTTGCTTTAGCTTTCCACCTAGTAGTTCATCGTGGTTTACATGAGAATAATATGTTATTGGTCTACTATCTGCTTTACTTGTTAAACTATATCTGTACAGCGAGTGCTAAAGTTTCAAGAACAACACGATACAGAATTGTTATGAGGTCTGATCTCCACGACTTCATACTCATAACATAAGTGCAACTTCTGCCAATTCTGGGCATGAGGCGGGTTTTATATTGCTTTGCCGAACACACATACACAACAGTTGATGCGGTTCACATGAAGAGAGAGCTGGTGTATGCTGATGTGATTCCTTCAAATCTAAGACACTAAAGTATGGGCACGCCCTAAACCAACACAAAGAGACCTTCTTAGCAAATAATATAATATGTGTATTAGGGAGGGTGAGATATAAGCAGCCGCGGGCCGTGGAGGGAGTTACGGTGAGGCAGGGAGGCGGGGAGGGGGAGAAGCAGGGTGGAGCCCTCTCTACCTTGCCCCTCCCCCTCCCCGCCTCCCTGCCCCACCGTAACTCCCTCCACGGCCCGCGGCTGCTTATAAGTGTTGCTAACTCTTATTCATTTACAGCATGTTAACATACTGTCACCATTCGCTTTTTATGTACTAGTAACTATGCTGGTAATTTTGCTACTGATAATATGTGTACTTGTATTCTCCACCCTGCTTCTCCCCCTCCCCGCCTCCCTGCCTCACCGTAACTCCCTCCACGGCCCGCGGCTGCTTATAAGTGTTGCTAACTCTTATTCATTTACAGCATGTTAACATACTATCACCATTCACTTTTTATGTACTAGTAACTATGCTGGTAATTTTGCTACTGATAATATGTGTACTTTTATTATCTAAGGTACTACGCCTGAGAAGACGGCATTAGTAAATAAACATTTCAAATACACATGTGTTCTTCTTAACTCCATGTTCTGGTTTCTAAGAAATATATAACGACCGACTGTTCATGAGTTCCACGTATCCTGAGGTACTATAAGTTCATATTATGGATTGTCTAAACATTGAGAGTTTGTTATATCCAATGTGACACTGTACCTAGCTTGCTAAATAGTTTTTGATTACTAACGTGAGTTTTGGGACACCCTAATTCGCCGAGGTTCCAATCCTCTGTCCACAGTTCTGTGTGAGAACAGAAACCCTGCGACAGGGGCACCCCCGACCCTTGCTGGACCTTCATCACACTTGCGATACAACTCCAGCAATGCGCCACCTTTACGGCACAGATACATCACGCATCTGTGCTGTTTTTGCCCCGTGATGCGCCGCATTGTAAATGCAGCACACCATAGGTGACGGAACAGCGGCACAGAATGACTAACACATCCCTGGTGATGCGCCAGTCATCATAAATCTATCCCTATGCTTCTTATCTTGTTAGAGATGAACCGCCATATGTATCATCAAAGTTATTTGCATTTCCTAAATAGCGAACTTTAAGGAATAAATAGCGATTCTTTACCATTCCTAGTTTGCGATGAGCTATTTGCTAATTAGCCGAATGTAGCCCAATGAAGCCCAATGTAGCCCAATGTAGCCCAAAGATGGCCGCCAGACACACAAAAAAACAAATGTAGCCCAAATATCAGCCAGATGTAGCCCAACTATAGCCCAGTGACAGAATGACCAATCAGCTTCGCAAACCTCCGTTACGCGAAGCGGAGCGCTGTTACAGATATATATCTTTTTTTGAACGTTAATTTCTCAAAATCCACTGGAGCACATATATTGAGACCTAGCAAAGGCACATCGGGCTACCAGTCCCTAATATTTTGCCAAGTTTCGTGCAAATCCATTCAGCCGTTCAATTATTATTTTTATTATTTTTTTTTGCCCCGCGGGGCCCTTTTAAAACCTCCACATCAAACCTAGGGGGTCAGCGAGGATCTACTATGCCCCCTTATAGTTATTTCCCCCTTTGTTTTGACCTCCTCTTGTCTCTCGATCCTACCGAGAGACAAGATGGCGGCCGCTACGGACTGTTTGGAATGTTGACAGACGCCGGAGAACCAATCAGCTTCGCTTCACAAAGCTCCGTTGCGCGAAAAGTCCGCGAACCAGAGCGCTAACCGGTCCGCTGTTACAGATATATATCTTTTTTTAAACGTTAATTTCTCAAAATCCACTGGAGCACATATATTGAGACCTACAAAAGGCACATTGGGCTACCAGTCCCTACAATTTTGCCAAGTTTCGTGCAAATCCATTCAGCCGTTCGGGCTAAAAGTGAGGCCAACCGCCCTATGGAAAACTCAATGTTAAAAACACGTTTTGGGACCCCCCTTTTTTCTCGGCCCCCACTGGACGAACCCCCCCCCAAATTTTCAAGGGCTGCTCAGAAACAAAATGTGCCATTTTCCTGAAAATTTCAGCCAATTCCGTCCACAAACGCCAAAGTTATTAGACATAGAATTTTCAAAAAACCCATAGAGAAAAAATCCTAACTATATATACCTACTGGCGACCGCCAGTAGGTAATATATATATATATATATATTACCTACTGGCGGTCACCAGTAGGTATATATAGTTAGGATTTTTTTCCTATGGGATTTTTCAAAATTCTATGTTGAATAACTTTGGCGTTGATGGACGAAATTGGCTGAAATTTTCCTGAAAATGGCACATTTACTCTCCGGTCCTTCCCTGAACGTTTGGGGGGATTCGTCAAGCGGGGGCCGAGAAAAAAGGGGGGTCCCAAAACATGTTTTCCCCATGCAATGTTCCATAGGGCGGTTGGACTCACTTTTAGCCCGAACGGCTGAATGGATTTCCACCAAACTTGGCAAAATTGTAGGGACTGTTAGCCCGATGTGCCTTTGCTAGGTCTCAAGATATGCGGTCCAGTGGATTTTGAGAAATTAAGGTTAAAAAAAATATATATATCTATAGCAGCTTACCCGTGAGCTTACCGGTGCGCTTACGGTACGCGCACGTACGCGTACGGTAAGCGTACCTCAAGCTGCATGCTGATTGGCTGCCAATGTCTGTCAACACTCCAAAACAGAAACTGTTGACAGCCATCTTGTGCCTCGGTAGACTGAGGCACAGGAAAGCAGAAAAACAAACGTGTAGAACTCAAAAAGGGGGCTGGGTAGAAGCACCCTGACCCCCTAGACCTGCTCAGGGGGTCCCACAAGGACCCCGAAGGCAAAAATATATTTTTTTTTTTTTTTTAAAGTCGTGGGGTACGCGTACCCCGATTTTTAAAAAAATAAATTAAAAAAATGTTGCCTTTGGGGTCTTTGTGGGACCCCCTGAGCAGGCCTAGGGGGTCAGGGTGATTCTACTCTGGCCCCTTTGCGAGTTTCACACCTTTGTTTCACTGCTTTCTTGTGAATTGGTTCTAACAAGGCACAAGATGGCTGCCAACACTTCCTGGTTTTGAGTGTTGACAGACAGTGGCAGCCAATCAGCATGCCTTCCCGAGAAAGCTGCATGGTCATTGGCTGTCAACACTTCTAACCAGGAGGTGTTGGCATCTATCTTGTGCTAGTGTTGACAGACAGTGACAGCCAATCAGCATGCCTTCCAGAGAAAGCTGCATGCTCATTGGCTGTCAACACTTCTAGAAAAAAAAACGTGTAGAACACAAAAAGGGGGCAGGGTAGAAACACCCTGACCCCTTAGGGCTGCTCAGGTGGTCCCACTAGGATATTAATACATTTAAACGTTATCCGCTAATGGAATTAGCATTTAACAAACCTTTGAAAATCAAAGAAAAAAACATAGGTTTCAGGCCTTATATTGTTAGGAATTAGCATTTAAAAAACCTTTGAAATTTACTGAAAAAAACATAGGTTTCAGGCCTTATATAGTTAAGAATTAGTATTTAAAAATCCTTGCGAATTCACTAAAAAAAACATAGGTTTCAGGCCTTATATAGTTAGGAATTAGCATTTAAAAAACCTTTGAAATTCACTGAAAAAAACATAGGTTTCAGGCCTTATATAGTTAGGAATTAGCATTAAAAAAACGTTTGAATATATAAAAACGTTATCCGCTAATAGAATTAGCATTTAAAAAACCTTGCAAATTCACTGAAAAAACCATAGGTTTCAGGCCTTATATAGTTAGGAATTAGCATTCAAAAAACCTTTGAAATTCACAGAAAAAAACATAGGTTTGAGACCATATATAGTTAGGTATTTGCATTTACAAAACCTTGAAAATTCAATGAAAAAACCATAGGTTTGAGACCATATATACTTAGGTGAATATTTTAATCATACAAAACCATTGAAATTCCATATATAGTTAGTTGCACTAACTATATATTTCGCGCACCCGCAATCCACTGCTGATGATGTCACATATTACATCATTCATGACATGGTCAGTGACATCACTGATGACATCACTGATGACATCTCAAATGACATCACTGATGATATCACTGATGACATCTCAAATGACATCACTGATGATATCACTGATGACATCTCAAATGACATCACTGATGACATCTCAAATGACATCACTGATGACATCTCAAATGACATCACTGATGACATCACTGATGACATCTCAAATGACATCACTGATGACATCACTCATCACATCTCATTTGACATCATTGATCACATCACTGATGACATCATTCATGTGCTAATACGATGAACCTCTTCAGACTCTAATATAACCTTAGATACACTCAGTGTATACAGACACTCACACACTGTCACTCATCCATGGAGTTACTCACATACCTAGTCAGTCATGCAAAGAATCAATCTCACCTCCATTTCCTCAACTATACAGTTATACACACCTTACTTATTCAAACATATACTAACACATATTTACTCTCTTATACAATCCCTGATACAAGTTCACAATGATCCATACAGCCACTCACACATTCACTGGCTCTCATGCACAGTTATTTATATATGCCAACTCTCACATGTACTGTGTTTTACATATGTACTTACTATGACATGTAGCATTGAGATATCCATTCACTCATCAATACACTCATGCACACAGTCAACCGCCCATGTAGCTGTTTCCACATGCACTCTTGAACTCATACACCTAGTGAATCAACTGCTCACACATCTATGCACAGATTCACACACCTCCCAGCCACCCCCACACAAACTCAATCTCCCATACAAATACTTGGGCAACCAATCAATAACACATATAGCCTCTCGTATAGCTAATGATCAACACATGCAGCAGTTTACATCACAACAGACATACTGATGCACACATTCAGACAGTTTAGTCACTAACCCATGCATTTAGTACGACACATTTATTCACTCACTCATACAGTCAATCACGCACCTACTAAATCCTTCATCCAGACACTTATACATCCACTCATTCTTCAATATGTCAAACATATTTAAACTTTACAGAAACACACAGTCACTGGATGATGTCATCAGTGATGTCATCAGTGATGTCATTTGAGATGTCATCAGTGATGTCATCAGTGATGTCATTTGAGATGGCATCAGTGATGTCATCAGTGATGTCACTGACCATGTCATGAATGATGTAATATGTGACATCATCAGCAGTGGATTGCGGGTGCGCGAAATATATAGTTAGTGCAACTAACTATATATGGAATTTCATTGGTTTTGTATGATTAAAATATTCACCTAACTATATATGGTCTCAAACCTATGGTTTTTTCATTGAATATATATATGTATATATATTACCCTGGCGGTCGCCAGTAGGTAGTTACAGTTAGGACCTATTATCCATAGGAAAACCACAACATTCTATTGCCAATAACTTTGGCGCCGATTGATGAATCTTCTCGATAATTTTTTTAACTTTTGGCCATCTCAGTTCCGCTCCTTCCCTAAAAGTTTGGGGGTAATTGGTCAAGTGGGGGCTGAGAAAAAAGGGGTCCCAAAACATGTTTTCCCCATGCAATTTCCTATAGGACCTTTAGACACGGCTACCGCCCGAACGGCAGAACGGAATTACGTCAAATTTGGCAGAGAGGTAGTTCTTAGTTCCGACTTGTGCCTTTTGCTTATATGGTGTCAATCTGTACAGTAGTTTCTGAGAAAATTAGGGTTAAAGTCATTTATATATCTATGGGCGCGGAGGATCCACGGATTGGGCGAGGATTGGCATCGTAGCATAAGCGCACCATCCCGATCACACGCTCAATTCTAATTGGCTGTCAAGCAGTTGTAAACATTCGAAACCAGGAACTGTTGGCAGCCATTTTGTGCCTCGGTCGAAGCGAGGGTAAAGAAGTCTGTGAAATATGTGTGCAAAACGTGAACAGGATAGGGTACACACACCTTGACTCCTTAGGCATGCTCAGGGGGTCCCATAAGGACCCGTAGGGCAAAAAAAGTAAGATAATAATATTTTTTTTTTAAAGTCGCGGGATGCGTGTAGGATCCGCGTATTTCATCGCTGAAAAAAAGGAAGCATGTATTTTTGAGATATACATCAAGCTTATGTGTTTAGATGTTGGGTGGCTCTAAAAATAACCCCTGTGTTTATTGTGAGATTTTAGTACCTACAAGTAAGTACCGATGCAGGATCTAAAGTTCAAGAGGAAGACTCTGTTCCCTTCATCGTTAAAATGTATGCCATCTCTCCTATAGATGCCTTGCATATTGAAACGCAGATTGTTGTGGTATATGGACCCCATTCTATAGTCTCGGAGATAAGCAGAAACAGATTCATTCACATGTTTCCTAGCTTTCTCAATCTGTGGATAAAATTGATTGGACCAGTTCCATTTTTGCCTTTGGCATATGTTAGAATAGACAAAGGCAGTTTGGGGGAAAGTGACATCAATTCTCCAAACGTGTCCCTTATAAGTTTTCCAGACCTACCCCAGTCAAAGTGCCTAGGTCATTGCCACCACAGTGCGCAATTTTTAGGTCAGGGTGTTGGAGATGTAAAAAGGATTTCACCAATGGCATCAATTGGTGCCACTTTAACCCGCTCTGTCCAATCCATTTAATGTCTACGTTTGGTAAACCTAGGTCTTTGTGAATTCCTTTCTGTTCTGCGTACCTTTGGCTTCAGAAAATATAGCTGTGTCCCACAATCCACACTCTAAGCATCTTTAAGGGAGATCTGGATGCACTCAGATGGTCTCTGTAAATGAAGTGGCAGTTTGAAATGTAAGATTTTTCTAAAATGGTGGATAAGATGCAGTGTTGAAAAAAGAAAATACATGATTGGCTGTTTGAGAATATTCTACTCTGAAAACTAGGGTGCATGTTTCTGTTTTTTAAAAGCATGATTCTAATTAGTTAACAAAAACTGATAGAAAGGAACATTACATAAGATAAGCTGGTATATTGATAAGTCAAGCACACTTGCTGTTTTGATTAGCAACATTGTGTGATGAACTTTTGACCTCTGTGTCAGTTAAGTGTTCCATGAAGTGTTTCTATGGTAATAGGCAGAAGGCAGAATGGGGGCAGGTTTCAAATGTATGTCGTTTGGAAAGCATTGAAATGTCTAACCAATAGAAATGTGTGTTTGGTTTTGTATTAATGTGGGAAGCCATGTGATTTGTTGTTCAGGTGTATATGTGTTGAAAATGGGAGGGAAACTCTGCCATTCTATGGTTCTGTTGAGAGGTGTTGAAAACAGAGATTCTGAATAAGAAAATCTGCTGTGTGACTGACATACTTGTTATTCTACAAAACAATTGTAATGGTGAGTTATTAATTTGTGAGGGAATGCATGTGGTGCATCTTGTTTTTAATCAGAGTAATGTGTTTGTCCTGGTAAAGTGCAGGGAATACTTTTTTTTCTCTCGAATTTTATTGTGAGTGTGTGTGCATTTAGAAAGTATTCTGAGATAAGCATTTCTTTATTTTATGTGTTTGCACACATATAAATATGCTGTTCTAATGTTTTGGAAGAATTAGACACCAGTTATTTTTTATGTATGTATTTGCAAAATGAGTGAAGTTTCTACATTAAAATGCGGTACTTATTCTACACTATGAAATGTGTTTTGGTAATAAAGAAGGGATAGTGTTGTTTGTCTAGAATCACACAGTAAATCTTCTTTGCATTTAGGAATCACTCTGAGAGAAGCATTTTGGTACTTCGGGGCATATTATCACGCAGGATGTTAAAAATGATCGCTGTTTTAGCGGCAGAAAATTTCCGCTAAAGCGGCGATAATGGGCTTGATAATATGGCCTTGTGAATTTCAATAGAAACCCATATTCTAGTCTGAACATGGGCGTCTATTGGAATTCTCCAAGGCATATTATCAAGCACATTATCGCCGCTTTAGCAGCAGTTTTCTGCCGCTAAAACGGCGAAAATTTTAACGCCCTGCTTGATAATATGCCCCTTCATGTGTTTTCCGACATGTTATTAATTAAAAACGTATTGTGTTATCAAATTTTGGTAGAATTAGAAAATAGTCATTAGTTATGTGTTTACAAAATGAGTTTAGTATTAATAGTAAAATGCAGTTCTGAAATATATGGAAAGCATGCTTGATGTTTTTGCAGAGAAATAAGTACATGTAGTCTTGCAAGGACACTTCCACCAGTATGATTTCCTACACTACCCAAAAACCACTGCACTACTGTAAACCTTTAATCTACCTCCCGCATGACCACCTACACTACCTATTCACCACTTTATTACCCTAAATCTTAAATCTACCCCAGCAGAACCTCCTACACTACCCAAACACCAGTTTATTTCCTAGAACTCTACCCTACCACGATCCCCTACACTACACAAACACCATTGCACTACCTTAAAGCCTAAAACACTATCCCTAGCATAATCTACTATGGTATATAAACACCACTGCACTATGGTGGAACACTATCCCAGTATGACTCCTTATACTACCTAATCACCGTTTCACTACTCTAAAGCTTAAATCTATTACAGCAGGACCCCTTACACTACCCAAACACCACTATAGTGTCCTACTACTGTATTTATAATAAATATTGTTATTTGTCTAGAATGACATATTGAGTCTGTGCATTTAGGAATCACTCTGAGAGAAGCATTTTGATAGTTCATGTGTTTCCCGACATGTAATTGGTTAAAAAGGTATTGTGTTCTCACATTTTGTTAGCATTAGAAAATAGTCATTGCTTATGTATTTCCATAATGAGTTTAGTATTAATAGTAAAATGCAGTTCTGAAATATATGGAATGCATGCTTGATGTTTTTGCAGAGAAATAAGTACATGTAGTCTTGCAGGGACACTTCCACCTGTATGATTTCCTACAATACCCAAACACCACTGCACTACTGTAAACCCTTAATCTACCTCCAGTATGAGTACCTACAGTACCTATTCACCACTTTATTACCATAAATCTTAATTCTACCCCAGCAGAACTTCCTACACTACCCAAACATCAGTTTATTTCCTAGAACTCTACCCTACCACGACCCCCACCACCTATTCACCACTTTATTACCCTAAATCTTAAATCTACCCCAGCAGAACCTCCTACACTACCCAAGCACCAGTTTATTTCCTAGAACTCTACCCTACCACGATCCCCTACACTACACAAAAACCACGGCACTACCTTAAAGCCTAAAACACTTTCCAAGCATGATCTCCTATGGTATATCAACACCACTGCACTATGGTGGAACACTACCCCAGTATGACTCCTTATACTACCTAATCACCATTTCACTACTCTAAAGCTTAAATCTACCAAAGCAGGACCCCTTACACTACACAAACACCACTATAGTATCCTACTACTGTATTTATAAGAAATATTGTTATTTGTCTAGAATCACACAGTGAGTCTGTGCATTTAGGAATCACTCTGAGAGAAGCATTTTGATAGTTCATGTGTTTCCCGACATGTAATTGGTTAAAAACGTATTGTGTTCTCACATTTTGTTAGCATTAGAAAATAGTCATTGCTTATGTATTTCCATAATGAGTTTAGTATTAATAGTAAAATGCTGTTCTGAAATATATGGAATGCATGCTTGATGTTTTTGCAGAGAAATAAGTACATGTAGTCTTGCAGGGACATTTCCACCTGTATGATTTCCTACACTACCCAAACACCACTGCACTACTGTAAACCCTTAATCTACCTCCATTATGAGTACCTACAGTATCTATTCACCACTTTATTACCATAAATCTTAATTCTACCCCAGCAGACCTTCCTACACTACCCAAACACCAGTTTATTTCCTAGAACTCTACCCTACCACGACCCCCACCACCTATTCACCACTTTATTCCCCTAAATCTTAAATCTACCCCAGCAGAACCTCCTACACTACCCAAACAACAGTTTATTTCCTAGAACTCTACCCTATCATGACCCGCTACACTACACAAACACCACTGCACTTCCTTAAAGCCTAAAACGCTATCC
Source organism: Lissotriton helveticus (assembly GCF_964261635.1). Taxonomy (NCBI): domain Eukaryota; kingdom Metazoa; phylum Chordata; class Amphibia; order Caudata; family Salamandridae; genus Lissotriton; species Lissotriton helveticus. Next base: position 1,506,758,319 of record NC_136057.1, read on the forward strand.
CTAGCATGATCTCCTATGGTTTATAAACACCACTGCACTATGGTGGAACACTACCCCAGTATGACTCCTTATACTACCTAATCACCATTCCACTACTCTAAAGCTTAAATCTATCACAGCAGGACCCCTTACACTACACAAACACCACTATAGTATCCTACTACTGTATTTATAAGAAATATTGTTATTTGTCTAGAATCACACAGTGAGTCTGTGCATTTAGGAATCACTCTGAGAGAAGCATTTTGATAGTTCATGTGTTTCCTGACATGTAATTGGTTAAAAACGTATATTGTTCTCACATGTTGGTAGAATTAGAAAATAGTCATTGCTTATGTGTTTCCAAAATGAGTTTAGTATTAATAGTAAAATGCTGTTCCGAAATATGTGGAATGCATGCTTGATGTTTTTGCAGAGAAATAAGTACATGTAGTCTTGCAGGGACACTTCCACCTGTATGATTTCCTACACTACCCAAACACCACTGCACGACTGTAAACCCTTAATCTACCTCTAGCATGAGTATCTACGTACCTATTCACCACTTTAATACCATAAATCTTAAATCTACCACAGCAGAACCTCCTACACTACCCAAACACCAGTTTATTTCCTAGAACTCTACCCTACCAAGACCCCCACCACCTATTCACCACTTTATTACCCTAAATCTTAAATCTACCCCAGCAGAACCTCCTACACTACCCAAACAAGTTTATTTCCTAAAACTCGACCCTACCACGACCCCCTACGCTACACAAACAGCAATGCACTACCTTAAAGCCTAAAACGCTATCCCTAGCATGATCTCCTATGGTATATAAACACCACTGCACTATGGTGGAACACTATCCCAGTATGACTCCTTATACTACCTAATCACCATTTCACTACTCTAAAGCGTAAATCTATCACAGAAGGACCCCTTACACTACTCAAACACCACTATTGTATCCTACTACTGTATTTATAAGAAATATTGTTATTTGTCTAGAATCACACAGGGAGTCTGTGCATTTAGGAATCACTCTGAGAGAGGCATTTTGATAGTTCATGTGTTTCCCGACATGTAATTGGTTAAAAACGTATTGTGTTCTCACATTTTGGTAAAGTTAGAAAATAGTCATTGCTTATGTGTTTAGTATTAATAGTAAAATGTAGTTCTGAAATATATGGAAAGCATGCTTGATGTTTTTGCAGACAAATAAGTACATGTAGTCTTGCAGTGACACTATCCCCAGTATGATTTCCTACACTATCCAAACACCACTGCACTACTGTAAAGCCTTAATCTACCTCCAGCATGACCACCTACACTACCTATTCACCAATTTACTACCGTAAACCTTAAATCTTCTCCAGCAGAACCTCGTACACTACCCAAACACCATTTTATTTCCTAGAACACTATCCTACCACGCCCCCTACACCTCACAAACACCAGTGCACTACCTTAAACCCTAAAACGCTATCCCTACCATGACCCTGTACACTACATAAACACCAACGCCCTACCCTACAACACTATCCCAGCACGACCTCCTACACTACCCATTTACCAATGCACTACCCTAAACTCTAAAATACTATAACAGCACGGCCCACTACAGTACCCAAACACCATTGCACTACCCTAAACCTTAAATATACACCAGCAGGACCCCCTACACTTCCAAAACACTACTGCACTACCCTAAAACACTACCACAGCACGACCCTATATACTACACAAAAACGAGTGCACTACTCTAAGCCTACCCCTAGTATGACCCCCTACGCTACATAAACACTACTGTACTACCCCAACACTAAAACACTACTCAGCACGACCCTGTACACTACTCAAACCCCATTGCACTACCCTAAACATTAAATCTATCTCACCACAACCTCCTACACTACCCAATCACGACTGCACTATCCTAGAACACTACTCCAGCATGACCCAGTACACTATCAAAACACTACTGCACTACTGTAAAACACTACTCCAGCATGACTCCATAAACTACACAAACACCACTACACTACCTCAAATTCTAAAACACTATCCTTATTATGACCCCATACACTACATAAACACCACTGCACTACCCTAGAACAGTACCTCAGCACGACCTCCTACACTACTCAAACACCATTGCACTACCCAGCATGACCCCCTACACTACACAAACACCACTGTACTATCTTAAATCCTAAAACACTATCCCTAGCATGACCCTGTACCCTATATAAACACCACTGCACTATCCTAGAACACTGTCCCAGCAGGACCCCCTACACTACACAAAGACCAATGCACTACCCTAAACACTACATCTACCCCCAGTACAATCACCTACACTAATAAATCACCAGTGCAGTACCCTTAAGTCTAAAACACTACCCTAGCAAGACCCCCTACACTAATGAAATGCTGTTAGACTACCCTAAACCTTAGATCTACGTCAGCACGACATCCTACACTACTGAAATAGCACTGGACTATCCTATAAGAGTACCTCAGCATGACTCCATACACTAGAGAAACTACACTGCACTACTGTAAATTCTAAAACTACTGTTGCAAAACCATAGTGACTGTTTATGTACCATGTAGTAATCTATTTACTAAAGTAAAAGTGAACCAATTGTGAATTCACTGAGTGTCTTTCCTTATAGCATTGTAATCATTTAGTTAATATGCATGTTGTCAAACAGTGCTTCAGGTTCTAGTGTTATGGAAGGCTTCAAGCTGCTATGCATTATGTATGTCGTGCTCTTATCACCTTCACAGTTGTGCTTCAGGCCTACAGTTTTTTAGTCAGAATTTGTATGAAATGTGTTTGTATAGTAATAAAAATTTATATTTTTTTATGTTTTTGATAAATATTTATTTATGTTTACTTTTTTACAGATACTGTTTATCATTGTTAAAATAAAGTTATCATGCCGCAGAAAGAAAAAAGAAGAAAAAGTCAGAAAAAGGATATTTATTTGAAAAAAACTCAACCACAGAGTGTTGGAAGATCAACGTAATGTGACTAAAAAGATAACAATTTCTGGTAAGACTACAAACGACTTAATAAAAACATTACTAGATTCAGAAAAAAAATTCAAATGTGCAAAGCAGTGAAAATGTTCCAAGCACATAAAAAAGTGCAAAGAATAGGAACGGCAAAAAAGGCAATGTAAAAACAAAGGATACAACTTTTAGTAAAAGGAGAGAAAATCAATATAAAGAAATCCGCCAAAAATTATTTTACAACAGAGTTGTCCATAACTTACTGAAAGACACAAAGAAATATAGAAAGAGAACACAATTTATAAAAAGAAGAAGCATATCGAAACAATTGTTGAAAAGGCCTTTGAAGTAAAGAGGAAACTCTTCATTTTAGTATTGAAGAGAATTCTATCACTAGATAAACCAATCCATTTAATGAAGGAAAAGAGTCATTAACAACGAAGGAAGGTGGATATCTGACTATATGGTTACCACAACTTTTTGCCTAGTGTTTAGCTGGTTTTCGACTTAGTTGGCCTGGGATCCTGCTATTCAGGGCCCCAGGCCATCTGCTCTCTCTGTAAAATGGACTCCATGTACTTTAGGTACATATCTAATTGGGCATTGGGTCACCTTGTGAGCCCCTGTATAGTGGACCATAGGTACCCAGGGCATAGGTGCATCCAAGGCCTACCAGGGGCTGCAGCATGAATTATGCCACCCCTGTCTGGCCATCCAAACTGACACCACAGGCTGATCATTCTGCTTGGGCATGGTGGTGTAATCACCCCTTGCTTAGATATGGTATTCCTATATCTACCCTTATATATAGACACATATATACCTATAAGTCACTATGGCAGGCCTTGACAATCCTGAAGGCAGAGTGCTTGGTTTTATGTGAGATGGTGCTCTAACATGAGCTGAGCCCGTTTGCAGCTTTCGGAACCATGTCCTTATAGCTGTTCTATGATATAGCCATACCATATATTCTTAAGTGCATTATAATCCTCGCGGTTAATGCTAACTTTGGTTTGGCTTTAAACATGTTGTGTATGGTGTCAAACACTTTGGAATGCTACCCCCCCCCCGCCAGTCCTGGCGGCGGGGGTAGCATTCCATTCTTCTAGAGGGAGAAGACATGTAAGTGCTGCTTTACCCGGTTAAAGTTAAACAGAGCCTCAGTATCACAAAATGGATGCTGCTGCCACAGACATGAGTCTGACCTCCTGCAGCTGGACGAAACTCCAGCAAGGGAGGCCTGGACAATAGGTTTCCTGTCGAGGGGGGTGCTAACACCTCCCCAGACTGCCCCATCTCGCTCCTCCCATTCCCTGCCAAAGTCATTGAGAAGACTGTCAACAACCAGCTCGCCACCTTCCTCGAGTCCAACGACTCCCTCGACCCCTCTCAATCCGGCTTCCGAGCCAAACACAGTACCGAGACCGCCCTCATCGCAGCCACAGACGACCTCCGAACACTACTCGACAACGGGGAAACAGCTGCCCTCATCCTCCTGGACCTCTCCGCAGCATTTGACACGGTCTGCCATAACACCCTTGTACAACGCCTCAGCAACGTCGGAATACAAGAAAAAGCACTGGACTGGATCATCTCGTTCCTCACCGGAAGAACCCAGAGAGTCCGCCTCCCCCCCTTCAGATCAGAGGCCACCGAAGTCATCTGTGGAGTACCACAAGGATCATCCCTGAGCCCCACCCTCTTCAACGTCTACATGAGCCCCCTCGCTTCCATTGCACACCAGCACAACCTTAACATCATCTCCTACGCTGACGACACACAGCTGATCCTCTCCCTCACAAAAGACCCAAACACCGCCAAAACCAACCTACACGAAGGGATGAAAAACGTAGCCGAGTGGATGAAGAAAAGCCGCCTAAAACTGAATTCAGACAAGACGGAAGTCCTCATCCTAGGATCATCCCCCTCTGCATGGGACGACTAACGGTGGATACCGGCCCTTGGCAACGCGCCCAAACCAACGGACCATACTCGCAACCTGGGATTCATCCTAGACTCCTCCCTCTCAATGACCAGACAAGTCAACGCTGTCTCGTCATCATGCTTCAACATTTTACGCATGCTCAGAAAGATCTTCCGATGGATCCCCACCGAAACAAGAAAAACGGTCACCCACGCACTTGTCACAAGCCGACTGGACTACGCCGGGACCACAACCAAACTGCAGAAGAAACTCCAACGCATTCAGAACGCCTCCGCCCGACTCATCCTAGACATACCCCGCCACAATCACATCTCTGATCACCTAAGAGACCTTCACTGGCTCCCCGTCAACAAGAGAATCAAGTTCTGTCTCCTCACCCACGCACGCACACAAGGCCCTCTACGACCTAGGACCCAGCTACCTCAACACGCGCCTGACCTTTTACTCCCCCACCCGCCAACTACGCTCGTCCAACCAAGCCCTCGCCACGATCCCACGAATCCGAAGAACCACCATGGGAGGAAGATCATTCTCCTACTTAGCAGCCAAAACCTGGAATTCCCTCCCCACCCACCTCCGCCTTACACAGAACCACCTCTCCTTCAGAAAACAACTCAAAACCTGGCTATTTGATAAATAACGAAACCCCCCTCCCCCAAGCGCCTTGAGACCCTCTGGGTGAGTAGTGCGCTATACAAATTCTGACTTGACTTGACTTGACACTATGGATCTCCTTTTCAGATAAAGGCAGAGATAAGCTCCTCATAGTTAGTGATGAGGATGCTGATAACTGCAAATGCCTGAGGAGTGCTCTGATAGATGGGTTTGGCTTAACCACTGAGCAGTATAGGTTGCTGTTCAGGGATACCCAGAAGACACAGACACTGGACTGATTTTGTAGATTGTACTACTAAGGCTCTGGATGGCTGGTTATTTGCCAGCAAAGTACATGACTATACAGGATTGTATAACTTGATTATGAGGGAGCAGAGCCTTAGTAATTGTCAAAACCAGCATCTACACCAGCACCTGGTGGACTCTGATCTGACCTCTCCCCAAGAATTGGGTAAGAAGGCAGACAAATGTGTCAGAACCAGGATTAGGCCTAAAAATCAGGGTGGTGACCAGAAGAAAGCTACTACTAAGCCTCAAGAGAAAGGTGGGGAAACATCTAAGGACAAATCCACTACAGGGCCCCAAAACTCAATGAGGGGGTGGGTCCCAAAATCCTTCCTCTATTCTTAAGAAACCTTATTGCCATGTATGTAAGAAACCTGGCCATTGGAAAACTGACAGCAGTTGCCCAAAAGGCAACAATAAGGAAAATAGTCCTCCAAGTAACACTCCAAAACCTCCTGTTACTATTAGTAGTAATCCCCCAGGTGGTGGGAGTACCTCCAAAACTGTGGTTGGGTATACTTGGGGAACTCAGGTGGACTCTGGCTGAACCAGGTCCCCTAAAACAGAAACTCTAGTCTATGAGGAAGGCATGGGGTTTGCCAACTTCACTGCTTGTCCCAATTCCTTGGACAAGTACAGACAGGAGCCCCTCATCAATGGTCATAAAGTTGAAGCCTATAGAGACACAGGGGCTAGCATCACTACGGTGACTGAGAGACTCCCCTTAGGACAACTTTTACCTGGGTTCACATACCAGGTGATCAATATTGATGGAGTGCAGAAAGATCATCCCAAGGCAGTAGTACATCTCAGCTGAGGAGGTGTCACAGGCCCAAAGATAGTGGCAGTGTCTACATACTTGCCTGTAGATTGTCTACTGGGAAATGATCTAGAGATCTTAGCCTGGGCTGAGGTAGAAAAAGAAACCCATTCCAAAATGGTAGGCATTCCTGAAAAGGTTAGTGGGGCTGTGATGGTCGCAGCCCCAGCTCAAGCAGATTTCCTCCCTGATTAGGACCAAGCTCAAACAGAGTTCCTTCCTGAAAAGGTTTATAGGGACATTAAGGTCACAGCCCATACTCAAACAGATTTTTGTATTGTGAAGCCTGAAACTATGGATCACTCCACACAGACAGAGAGTATTGGGGAGGAAGAAAAGTCTCCCTCCCACCAGACATTAGGTGAGGTGACATGGGTTTGACTTAACCCTGAGCAGTATAGGTTGCTGTTCAGGGATACCCGGAAGACACAGACTCAGGTCTGGGCTGATTTTGTAGATTGTGCCACTAAGGCTCTGGATGGCTGGTTATTGGGCAGCAAAGTACATGACTATACAGGATTGTATAATTTGATTATGAGGGAGCAGAGCCTTAGTAATTGTCAAAACAAGCTTCTACACCAGCACCTTATGGACTAATCTGACCTCTCCCTGGTCAAATGTGTCAGAACCAGGATTGGGCCTAAAAATCAGGGTGGTGAGCAGAAGAAAGATACTACCAAGCCTCAAGAGAAAGGTGGGGATAAATCTAAGGACAAATCCACTACAGGGCCCCAAAACTCCAATGAGGGGGGTGGGTCCCAAAATCCTTCCTCTAACCTTACGAAACCTTATTGCCATGTATGTAAGCAACCTGGCCATTGGAAAACTGACAGCAATTGCCCAAAAGCCAACAATAAGGAAAATAGTCCTCCAAGTAACACTCCAAAACCTCCTGTTACTATTAGTAGTAATCCCCCAGGTGGTGGGAGTACCCCCAAAACTGTGGTTGGGTATACTTTGGGAACTCAGGTGGACTCTGGCCAAACCAGGTCCCCTAAAACAGAAACTCTAGTCTGTGAGGATGGCATGGGGTTTGCCAACTTCACTGCTTGTCCCAATTCCTAGGACAAGTACAGACAGGAGCCCCTCATCAATGGTCAGAAAGTTGAAGCCTATAGAGACACAGGGGCTAGCATCACTATGGTGACTGAGAGACTAGTCCCCTCAGGACAACTTTTACCTGGGTTCACATACCAGGTGATCAATATTGATGGAGTGCAGAAAGATCATCCCATGGCAGTAGTAAATCTCAGCTGGGGAGGTGTCACAGGCCCAAAGAGAGTGGCAGTGTCTACATACTTGCCTGTAGATTGTCTACTGGGAAATGATCTAGAGATCTTAGCCTGGGCTGAGGTAGAATAAGAAACCTATTCCAAAATGGTAGGCCTTCCTGAAAAGGTTAGTGCGACTGTGATGGTCGCAGCCCCAGCTGAAGCAGATTTCCTCCCTGATTAGGTTGGTAGGGCTGTGATGGTCACAGCCCAAGCTCAAACAGAGCTCCTTCCTGAAAAGGTTGATAGGGACGTAAAGGTCACAGCCCATACTCAAACAGATTTTTGTATTGTGAAGCCTGAAACTATGGATCACTCCACACAGACAGAGAGTATTGGGGAGGAAGAAAAGTCTCCCTCCCACCAGACATTAGGTGAGAGTCAGTCTCCTCAGGGAACTGACCCTACCCCTTTTGAAGGAACTGCCCCAGAGTTAGTCAGGCCTAGCCTGGCAGAGCCCTTGTTGTCAGTGGACCTTTCCAAGGTGGGAACCAGTCTGGAGCAGGTAAGCTGCCCCTCTCTACCCTGCCTCAGTCAGCCCACGGCTGTAGAGGTCAGGGAGGCCAGTGGACCCCAAAGGGCCCCCTGTCCAAAGGAACCCCCCCATCAGCAGATTAGGGGCACCTTAGCAAGGTGAAAATTCCAAAAACTTCCAAAAACTTCTGAGGGATCTCCCTTCCCCTTAGGTAGGAACCTCCCCCAGATGGACTCTGTTGGGCACAGCCAAACCTGGGACCTGGTGGCCCCAAACCTGACCTGTCCCTCCAGTAAGCCTTTAAAAGGGACCCAGCCTCCAGCTGTAGGTAGCCAGAGGTTGACCATGAGAGCACAGTGCAACTCAGTCATGGAAAGAAAGGCATACATGGTGGAAAATGATTAGAGGAAGCTGAGCCCTACATTAGAGGAGCCTCACTTCAGTACGCCATCTCAACACCAGCCTTTTACATTGGCAAAACACACCACAGGTAGAGATTCCCTATGGTGGAGACCCTCTGAAACCCCTAGGGTGAGGGATTACTTAGTGGACTATGAGACAGGGGGTAACCATGCTAGTGCAGGTACTTCCTTATGTGGCCACTTAGGCAATATAGGCTTATCTGGACAAGAATAGCCTTATCTCCTTTCGTTTGGGGGAGGGGTTGTGTAGGAAGGTGGATATCTGACTATATGGTTATCCCACCTTTTTGCCTAGTGTTTAGCTGGTTTTTGACTTAGTTGGCCTGGGATCCTGCTATTCAGGGCCCCAGGCTATCTGCTCTCTCTGTAAAATGGACTCCATGTACTTTATGTACATATCTAATTGGATATTGGGTCACCTTGTGAGCCCCTGTATAGTGTAACATAGGTACTCAGGGCATAGGTGCATCCAAGGTCTACCAGGGGCTGCAGCATGAATTATGCCACCCCTGGCTGACCATCCAAACGGACACCACAGGCTGATCACTCAGCTTGGGCAAGGTTGTGTAATCACCCCTTGCTTAGATATAGTATTCCTATATATACCCTTATATATAGACACATATGTACCTATAAGTCACTCCTATGGCAGGCCTTGACAATCCTGAAGGGATAGTGCTTGGTTTTATGTGAGATGGAGCTCTAGCATGAGCTGAGCCTGTCTGCAGCTTTCGTAACCATGTCCTTTTAGCTGTTCTATGATATAGCCGTACCATATACTCTTAAGTGCATTATAATTCTAGCGGTTAATGCTAACTTTGGTTTGGCTTTATGAAAACATGTCGTGTAAGGTGTCAAACACTTTGGAATACTACCCCCCCGCCAGTCCTGGTGGCGGGGGTAGCGTTCCACCCTTCTAGAGGGAGAAGACACGTAGTTACTGCTTTACCCGGTTAAAGTTAAACAGAGCCTCAGCATCACAAAATGGATGCTGTTGCCACAGACACGAGTCTGACCTCCTGCTACTGGATGAAACTCCGGCAGGGGAGGCCTGGACAATCGGTTTTCTGTCGAAGGAGGTGCTAGCACCTCCCCAGACAGCCCTTAGTGGATTGGGGCAGGGTGGGTTCAATGGAAAGATGCTTTTCCAGACACTGCCTGGGGCACACACGGTGCTCCATGCATAGCCCGGTTCAAACCAGTTGCTGGGGCACTCCAGCCCCAGCTCTGGTGCGAAACTGGACAAAGACAAAGGGGTGTAACCACCCCCTTCTCAGGTTCCACCCATAGGTGGGACCTAGCAGGTAATCCAGCCCCTTAGTTTAGTATAAAGATAGGAGCTGTGTCTAGAGACATTAGAGTATCCTGTAAAGAAACTCTGAAATGAAACTCTTGGACATTCCATATCGACTGGAAGACTGAAGACATCTCCCTTGTGGTCAAGGAGTGACCAACCTGTGCAAACAGGCACCACCAGTAACTTGCTGGTTTGCTTTGTTGATGCTCCTGCCGGAACCTGAAGACTTAGCAACTCAGGAACTGGACTTCCTGACTTCTCCGCTTGCGACCCACATCCACAACAAAGCTGAGACCCGTGGCGGACACGAGAGACGTGGGACCGGACATCCTGGACTACCTGCTTTTTGCTACTTGTGCAGCTTCTGAGGTACCCGCAAATTTGTGCATTGGGGTTTAAGAAGCCCCATACCCGAGCAGCCTTTGCATCGAAGCTCGGCCCTCCACACTCCATGAGTGCCGCGTGGGGCCTGCACCTGCATTTCAGCTTGATGAGTCTTTGTGGTTGCTAGCCCATTGGCTAGTGAGCCCTCTGAAGACTTCCTTGTGAAACTACACCACTTGCCTGGTTGCTCCGGGCTAGCTCCAGCTTCCCTGCAAAGGAGAAGCTCCTCAGACCTTGCTGGTCTGAACTGAAGCCAATCTTCCTATCCTGCGTGGATTGCATTTGCCAAGGTTTGTTGGGTGCAATCCGGATACCGACATCGCCAACAGCTAGATCCTTTGTGGGACAGCTTGACTCCAGCTCCTGGTCATCGTCGACACCTCCTGGTCCTCGTGGCTGCAGAGACAAGCTTCACCTCCTCACCTGATTGCATCTTGACATCGCCTGGTTCCTTCCTGGTCACTGGCTAGTGACCCCCCTCTGCTTTCTGCTTTCAGGTTCTTCACTACGACGACCCACCCTTGGATCCACCCGGACACTTTTCTCCTGGTCGCCTGCAGCACTTTCTTGCAGCTCTCCATAGGAAACAGCGACGAAACCCGTCACGAAAGAACACCTATGCACCCGGATTCCCTGGGTGAGGTAACTCGAGTACTCCGGTACTCCCGTGGGTATTAACTATCCAAGTGTCCTAGTTTAACAGGGTTTTCCCATAGTCCATCCGGAAGTGTCCAAAATCTACTACTTTGTGACTTTTACGTTTGCATTGTAACTCTATGGCAACCCACGTGTGTGTTTAGACACTGCACACGCTTCCCGTGGGCCTCCTACTTCCAATCCCTTAGTTGTTCAGTGTAGCCCCAGCGATTTCCTAGGCCCTAGGCCTACTCATCTTTCCTAAATTGGTTCTTATACCACTTACTTAGTATATGGTTCTTGAGGCTCCTAGGTCAGAATTGTATTTGTGCAACTTATAGTATGCTTATTGAGTAACTTGTGCTGTATCTCAATCTCTGACCTCATAAAGAGTTCAGAGGGGTTGTGTTAGTAATAAATACATATATATTTTATATATACCTAGTGTGGTGTCCTTTCATTTGATATGTAAGGGATTATTATTGGTAAAACAGCTGGCTTCACATGCTGTCTGAAGTTTTAGCCTAAGACTGCTTTGTCCATGCTACCACTGGGATAGCTGGTCTATAAGGTTGACTTTACACCCATCACCATAAGGGTTATTTGGACTGGTGCAAATGGCCCACTAGAATAGTGGACATCATATACCAGGCCAACTTCTCACAATTACACTGTGAATGTTATTCTCAAATCTCTTTCTTTTTGTTGTCTTATATAACTTGCAACTGTTATGTCATAAATTTACAATCTAATCATATCTATTTCCTTCTATAGGCATCCCTGATGTATATTTCTCCATTGTCTTGCACCATGTCATTTTCAGTTGCCCCTGTGCCCCCCTCCGTGAGATCTGGATGCTCCGTTCTTCCATGTGGTTTCACTCCCCTCATCCTCATTTTTGGATTTTTTATCTTTTAGGTTCCTCTACTTTCATTCTCTGTCACTTTCCCTTTCCCTTTATCTTCTCCCTTCCCCCCTTTGCTGTCTTATTCCTTTACTTGCTATTTTTCAGAATTTCCATTTTTGACACTCTCCTTTTCTTTTCCTAGTACAATTCATGTTACTTTTTTCCTCACTTACATGATGAGGTTTGTTCTTCTTCATACCAGCCTTATATTATGTCTGGTCTTGTTCACATAGTTCGTTCCATGGTTCATTTATGTCTTTGAATATTGTTACTTGGAACGTCCTAGGTTTAAATTCACCAATCAAAAGACAACGTGTTTTAACAGTCTTATCTAAATTCAAAGCAGACATAGCAATGATTCAAGAGTCACATCTCACAGATTCTGAGTCCTTAAAATTGAAGAGAGACTGGGTTGGTGATGTCTTCTCTCCGGGTGAGGTCAAACGCAATGGTGTTGTTACATTGTGTCACAAATCTCTTAATGTCAAACTTATTTCTCAAGAGATTGATGATGTTGGTCGCTGGTTGTTTACAGATTTATTGATTGGGAAGGTTCCACTATCTTTACTCAATATTTATGCACCAACTACCAATGACTCCCTCTTTCGGTCTCACCTTGAACAAAGGCTGATGCTATAGTCAGTCAGTCAGTCAATCACTTTTATTCGATTTTCTAAAAATCACAAAAAGACACAAGATACAGACCATGAAAAATGCAATGCTATATTCCCAGGACAACCGTATCCTAGTTAGCGATTGCAATCGAATTATAGACCCCTTCATAGACCGAAACTCTGTAACATCCTTTATACCGTCTAAAGCTCAAAAAGCAATTCTACAGTCCTTTCAAGTCAACACAGACACTTGATTGACGCATGGAGATTATGCAATCCCACCCTGAGGGAATCTACTAATTTCTCCCCAGCTCATAAGACACAGTCTCGTATTAACCATATTTTATTTTTCACAACATCACTCAATCCATACACTTTGCTGAAATTGCCTCAATATTCATTTCCGATCACGCCCCTGTTTTTATTTCATTAGACATACCTCATGAACCTTATACTCCCAGACATTAGCTCTTAAATAGCTCAACGTTACGTGACCCTGTTTTTATCTCCTCTTTCACTTCTTTTTTTGAAGAATACTTCAGTTTTAATGAATCAGACACCCTCCCTTTTCACACTGTTTGGGATGTCTTTAAGGCAGCGGCACACAATTTTGTTATTAGTTATGTCTCCAAAAAGTGTCATACTGCTCGCAAAATGGCCACAGACCTATTTAAAAAAAATAAAGAGATTGGAACATTCCTATCATCCTACCAGTTCAGATGATTGCTTGGCTGAACTTATAGCTATTAAGCTTAAATTTACTAAGGACTCTACTGAAAATGCCTCCTTGTACTTGCTCAAATTCAGTGCCAAATCTTATGGAGGCCAAAATAAGACTGGAAAACTGTTGTTGAATTACTTTAAAGTAAAAAAACATAAGTCTAACATTGAGTCGGTACTTTATGATCAGCGCCTACCCAAATACAAAGATTCTGACATTCTGGAAGAATTTTATAATTTTTACGAATCCCTATACACACCTGAAGACTCTCCTACAGACTATGCCATTTCAGCATATCTTTCTTCTGTTGATCACTCTTTTGATCTTCCCTCAAATTTTGATTTATTAGGACTTGATATTTCACTGAAAGAATTTCATACTGCATTACTCACGCTTAAAAAGGATAAAGCCCCAGGTCCTGATGGTTTTACTGTCGAATTTTTCCTACATTTTTCCCAGCTTCTCCTTCCTAAATTACAGAAACTTCTAACATCCTTTTCACAAACAGGAACTTCCTCTGGTTCCGTTTTAGAAGCCCTCATTTGTCTCATACCCAAGGAAGATAAAGACCTTTGTTTCTGTAAAAACTACAGACTAATGTCTTTAGTTAATATTGATTATAAAATGTTTCCAAGTCCTTGGCTCTCAGATTAGAATCACTTCTCCCCAACCTATTGGGTAGAGAACAATCGAATTTCATTAAGGGTCGTTACCCTACAGACAATACGTGTCTTTTCTTTGATATACTCTCTAAATCCTCTTATCTTTCCAAGTCTCTAGCAGCTATTGCTATAGACGCGGAAAAAGCCCTTGACAGAGTTTGCTGGCCTTTTATTTTTTCCACCCTCAAATGGTTTGGTTTTGGCCTTAAAATTATCAATCTAATTTCACTCCTCTATTCCTCCCCCAAGGCGGCAATCTTTTCAAATGGCCATACCTCCTCATATTTTACCTTGGGAAGAGGTGTTCAACAGGGTTGTCCTTTAGCCCCCTTTTTGTTCAATTTAGCTTTAGAACCTTTTCTCTCTAAAATTCGACAAAACACAGCTATTTCTGGATTTTCCTCTGGGAATACTCATATTAAGTTAGCTGCATATGCAGAGGGTATTCTGCTATTCCTTTCAGAACCCCAATCTTCCCTTCCTAATTTCCAACAAGAAACACTGGCTTACTTCTCTGTTGACGGCTATAAACTCAACAATGACAAATGCGAAATTCTACCCCTGACTAAGTTCACTTTTGAAGATGATTTTCAAGTAGCCAATTTTAAATGGAACTCCCAACATATAAAGTACTTAGGTATGTACTTCTCTATATCAATCAAATTGTCAGTCTCCATTAATCTTGATAAATGCCTTTTGAAACTCTCTTCCTTAATAGACAAATGGCATCCCTTATATCTCTCCTGGTGGGGAAGATTGGATACAATAAAAATGATGTTATCCTCGATTGTTCTTTTCACTATTTCTAATATTCCCGTCACCACACCTCAAAAGTATTTTTTTTAAAACAAATCCTATTAACATCTTTTCTTTGGCACAACAGGAAGGCCTGTATGTCATTATCAAAACTTACTTGCCCCAAACTTGAAGGAGGTGTTAACTTTCCTGATTTTTCTGCCTACTACACTTCTTTCATCTCTCGTCTAATATCTCATTGGTTAATTGGTTCTAAGTCAAACTCTCCATTATGGGTTTCACTTGAACTTTCATATCTCACTCCTTTCTCTTTTCAAGAATATCTATCATTTACTCGCAAACCCCAGAAACTTTCTAATCCTGTTGTTCAGCACACTAACAAAATATTGGCTCCCCTCTTATTAAGTGATTCCGCTGACATAAGTTCACTTTTGCAGTCCATTATTTGGCATAACAAACACATATTGATGAATGGTAAACCTGTTTTTATTGGAAATCATGGTGAAAGAAAGGTCTTAACTGGGTCAACCAACTAATCCAGAATGAAACACTCATATCTTTCCATCAAGCTCAGGCTATTTTTGAATTCCCTAACTCCTTTTATAATAAATATCAATTGCTTCACAATGCTTTATCCATAGTCCTTGATCGTACTGTTTGCACTCCTGTCTCATCCAACACTTCTACCAGTATTCCCCTGGACGTTCTCTGCACGTATCCTAAAGCGTCAAACATTTACGCTTGTCTGCGCAAATCCAAGTCTCTTAGAGATAAAACTAAAGTGGAACTGGACTGGGAACGCGATTTGGGTGTAAACTGGCCCATCTCTTTCTGGAAACAAATTTGGTTTAAGATACAAAAATATTCTAGATCGGCCAGCACCACACAAACACTCTTCTTTATCTATAATAGATCACTCCTTCCTCCCACATTTCTTCATAAAATAAATGTAGATGTACAGCATACCTGCCGGACATGCTCCTCCGTAACTGCTGATTTAAAACATATGCTCTTCACTTGCTGTTACGTACATGATTTTTAGACATGTATCTGGAAGCAAAATACCTTAATCCTTAATTCTAATGTATCCCTCTCATTTTCCAATATTTTTTAAAGGCTCCCTTTCTGATGACTGGTCTCCTTTACATATAAACATGCACATTTCAGACTTACTTTTGGGAGTAGCCTTTCAGCAGATTGCCAAGCATTGAAAATCTCTATCTGATTTATCCTACCAGACTTGGTCTGCCATAACCATAGATTGGATACTGTCTACGTATATCCTGTGTCTCTTGCGGTAAAACATTTACAATTATGGTCTTCAGTTACGAAGTTTATTGATTGCCATCCTAAGCTTTCACACGCACATGCCATCTCTGCACAAGAAGTCTTAAAACCTCCTTGACATACTGTTTTCTATTTTAACATAGTTTAATTCTACTCCAATCCAGACATGGTTGTATAATATTGTATTTTCCCTATCCTATTTCTTCCTCTTATTGATGATGTAATATGATTCAATGTGTCATCATTCATTTTCATGTTGCATTGTACTTAAACCTTTTCCTGTATTCTCCCCTTCTCCCTTCTACTTAAATAAACTTAATTTTTTCAAACTCAAAAAGAAACCACCTATCTTCTCTGACCCTCCTCCATCCCTGATTCAAGTGGCCTGTTTTCTCCCACATCGTGAATCAACCCGGATTTGGGTCCAACTCTACTGGTCTTAAACCTTGGTGTGGCCTACCTGGTCTCGCATCACGTGACTCATTGGATTTAGCCCATGGTGTGACCTTCCTTCTACACATTCTTCCAGGTCATATTTTCAATTTTTAAGTCCTCCAGTCACCCTGCGGTGAGGTTTGCCTATTCCCTGCCAGTCCTTTGATTCTCCTCTTCTCGAAAACCTACGGTCACGGGTCCAGCTGGGTCGGAATTATCACCAGCAGCGCGACCTTCTGGTTTAGATACAGCCATTATAAAGGACTCCTACGGACCACTCTCCCTCTGGAGCTTCCGATTTACTTCTGTTGTTTTTGCTTCATTGTACCTTTTGTATACTTGCTCACATATTATATGTGTTACTTTGGCTGTTGTTTTTGCTTCATTGTACCTTTTGTATACTTGCTCACATATTATATGTGTTACTTTTGCTTGAGTGCATTGGGTAAACCCGTAATCTCTAATTGGGCAGCTTAGTCTACTCTTTACTGAGTGGTTTAGAAGGCTTATCCGCTCACCCTTCTGCACCTAATAATTATAGCCCCTTTCTGTACAGAGTGCGCTCACTTACGCTGTGCACCCAGTTGCTTATCTGACCAAAAGCCCTTTCGAATCCCTCCCCTCTGGCACAGCCAAGCTAAGTGCAAAAAGGATGCCTGCGGTGCTCTTTAGGGCACACAAGATGAATCAGCTGTCAGTCCTATTCAATACACCCGATGTAAACGTTTTAAATGAATTAGTCTCAATCTATTATTCAGAGCTACTCATTTCAATTGTCTACAACAATAAGCCCTTTGGTCTTTTGTTATTGGGGTATCAATATATGCTTCCCACAATGTCTGTGCCCTCAGCATTTTAATCGGGGAAGAGTGTTGTATAGTGTTGTATAAGAGTGTAACTAATTTACGTGGAGACAGATGGGCGAGGATGTGTTTTAATGCCTAGAGAGCTGGGGCCGCAGTAGGAAAAGTTGTGTGGGATGAGCGACAGGTGGCCTGCAGTTGGCAATAAAATAGGATATCCAGGAGTGTAGAGGTGGCCTATCTGTTGGCTGAAAGGGAGAAAGGAATTGCCCCTGTGGATAGATGTCGCAGAATATCCTAAGCTTGTGTTTATGTGCGCGAGGAGCAGTTCCCTTGTCCAGTAATAGCGGCAGTCTTATTCGACTAGGGGCAGAGAAGCCCGTTTTCCTCGGCAGTAGTGTTGCCTATGACACCATTGCTGCGTCATTGCCCCTCTGCTACAAATAAACGAAACAAGAAACATCAGCTAGTGAATCCTCATGGAAATCCTAAGATGAGAGAGCAGAGCGCTTCCCACCCCGCACAGGCTACACCCTGCATCTGGCCTCAGAAGCAAGCAGCGAAGTAATCAATCAATCAATCAATCAAGGCATTTATAAAGTGCACTACTCACCCGGAGGGTCTCAAGGCGCTTGGGGAGGGGGGGTCCGCTACTGCTCGAACAGCCAGGTCTTGAGCTTCTTCCTGAAGGAGAGGTGGTCTTGGGTCAGGCGCAGGACGGTCGGGAGGGAGTTCCAGGTCTTGGCGGCCAGGTAGGAGAAGGACCTTCCTCCTGTTGTCGCTCTTCGGATGCGGGGGACGGCGGCGAGGGCGTGACTGGTAGATCGGAGATGGCGTTTGGGAGCGTAGAAGTTGAGGCGGTTGTTGAGGTAACTCGGGCCTTGGTCGTGTAGGGCTTTGTGCGCGTGGGTGAGGAGACGGAAGGTTATTCTCTTGTTGACGGGGAGCCAGTGAAGGTCTCTCAGGTGTCTGGAGATGTGGCTGCGTCAGGGGATGTCGAGGACGAGTCTGGCTGAGGCATTCTGGATCCGCTGGAGTCTCTTCTGGAGCTTGGCGGAAGACCGGAAGATCTTCCGTAGCATGCGTAGGATGTTGAAGCACGACGAGGAGACGGCGTTGACTTGTCTGGTCATGGAGAGGGAGGAGTCCAGGATGAAGCCCAGATTGCGTGCGTGGTCTGTAGGTTTGGGTGCGGTGCCCAAGGCGGGGGGCCACCAGGAGTCGTCCCAGGCGGAGGGCGAGGAGCCCAGGATGAGGACTTCCGTCTTGTCTGAGTTCAGCTTCAGGCGGCTGGTCGTCATCCACTCGGCTATGTCTTTCATCCCTTCGTGTAGGTTGGTTCTGGCGGCGTCGGGGTCGTTGGTCAGGGAGAGGGTCAGCTGGGTGTCGTCGGCGTAGGAGATGATGTTGAGGTTGTGTTGGCGTGCGATGGCCACAAGGGGGCTCATGTAGACGTTGAAGAGGGTGGGGCTGAGCGAGGACCCTTGGGGGACGCCGCAGATGACTTTGGTGGCCTCTGACTTGTACGGTGGTAAGCATGAATGGGTAACATAGCACCTGCTGCTAGCCTCGCAGCTTCGAAGCACTGTAAATAACAGGTGAATTGAAGATCCTTTTATCTATATCCTAACAATGAAAGATGTGTCTGCCCCACCCACAGAGATATAGCCGTGACTTGTAGTTCACACACAGATCTTTGCAGCAAGTGCATTCACACACCGAGTTATCTTTGATTTCCAGTAGTTACCTGGAGTTTGCTATGGAAATGTTTTACATTTCACCCCCCACCCCCCAAAAAAAGAATATTTGTCTAGATAATTATTCTGATGACGTCAGGAAAATATAGGTTGCAAGAAGTGGCAGTAAGACGGGGGCCTTCCACATTGTTCATGTGTTTGCGGTCACTCGGCGAATATCAGCCTCTTCAGTACGTGACGTTTGCTGCCACCCCATAAGATTCATGTTATCGACCCCGAGCCACAAGAGCATTGATGCTGCAGTCTACAGGCTGCGCACACATATCTCTGCAGTAAAAACCATCGACAAGGCCCACTGAGCAGTCTCCGGGAGCTGTCATTCTGGTTAACTGACTGTAAAGTGTATGTGATCATTTCTATGATAGGGAAACAGCACGTTGACTCTGGGGAATCATGTGTGTGCTGCGATGAATTATGAGTATTATTATTATTATTTTGGCACTGAGAACATGGATAATAATGATACTACAACTACAACTAATAATAATCATAATAATGATAGTATTAATAATAATACTTACAACAATGATAATGCCACTAATACTAATATAAATAAGACTATCTATTATTATGTTGTTGCTGATTTGTCACCCTGAGTGGGACGGGTATGCTTAGACGTGAGTCCCGTGCTCTCCATGCCACTGGAATCAAGCTATCCTGGCTGATGAGGGCTGAAAGCCCGAAACCGGTTCTAGGATGCTTGGTTCCAGTCCAGGGAGGACCTGGCCTCGTAGTTCGGGCTGGACTGTTCCCATTGGGCGCAGGGTCAAGACTGATTTGCATATGGCTGGGTTCAAACTGGAATGGCATTGTGAGCAAAAAAACGATGGATTTAGGCCCAGATCTCTGCACTGGGGTGAATGTAGGACATTGTTCTGCATTCTGTCCTTCCATAGTTCTTTTTGCATTTGTCACCCCGAGTGGGACGGGTATGCTCAGACGTGAGTCCCGTGCTCTCCATGCCACTGGAGTCAAGCTATCCTGGCTGATGAGGGCTGAAAGCCCGAAACCGGTCCTAGGATGCTTGGTTCCAGTCCAGGGAGGACCTGGCATCGCAGTTCGGGCTGGACAGTTCCCATTGGGCGCAGGGTCAAGACTGATTTGCATATGGCTGGGTTCAAACTGGAATGGCATTGTGAGCAAAAAAACGATGGATTTAGGCCCAGATCTCTGCACTGGGGTGAATGTATGACATTGTTCTGCATTCTGTCCTTCCATAGTTCTTTTTGCATTTGTCACCCCGAGTGGGACGGGTATGCTCAGACGTGAGTCCCGTGCTCTCCATGCCACTGGAGTCAGGCTATCCTGGCTGATGAGGCCTGAAAGCCTGAAACTGGTCCTAGGATGCTTGGCTCCAGTCCAGAGAGGACCTGGCCTGGCAGTTCGGGCTAGACTGTTCCCATTGGACGCAGGGTCAAGACTGATTTGCATATGGCTGGGTCCAAACTGGAATGGTGAGCAATAAAACGATGGATTTGGGCCCAGATCTCTGTACTGGGGTGAATGTATGACATTGTTCTGCATTCGGTACATCAATTGTTCTTTTTGCATTTGTCACCCCGAGTGGGACGGGTATGCTCATACGTGAGTCCCGTGCTCTCCATGCCACTGGAGTCAAGCTATCCTAGGATGCTTGGTTCCAGTCCAGGGAGGACCTGGCCTGGCAGTTCAGGCTGGACTGTTCCCATTGGGCGCAGGGTCAAGACTGATTTGCATATGGCTGGGTCCAAACTGGAATGGTGAGCAAATAAACGATGGATTTGGGCCCAGATCTCAGTACTGGGGTGAATGTATGACATTGTTCTGCATTCCGTCCATCAATTGATCTTTTTGCATTTGTCCCCCTGAGTGGGTAGGGTATGCTCAGACGTGAGTTCCGTGCTCTCCATGCCACTGAAGTCAAGCTATCCTGGCTGATGAGGGCTGAAAGCCCGAAAACGTTCCTAGGATGCTTGGTTCCAGTCCAGGGAGGACCTGGCCTGGCAGTTCGGGCTGTACTGTTCCCATTGGGCGCAGGGTCAAGACTGATTTGCATATGGCTGGGTCCAAAATGGAATGGCATGATGAGCAAAAAAACGATGGATTTAGGCCCAGATCTCTGTACTGGGGTGAATGTATCACATTGTTCTGCATTCTGTCCATCAACTGTTCTTTTTGCATTTGTCAACCCGAGTGGGACGGGTATGCTCAGACCTGAGTTCCGTGCTCTCCATGCCACAGGAGTTACAATATCCTGGCTGATGAGGGCTGAAAGCCCGAAACCAGTCCTAGGATGCTTGGTTCCAGTCCAGGGAGGACCTGGCCTGGCAGTTCGGTCTGGACTGTTCCCATTGGGTGCAGGGTCAAGACTGATTTGCATAAGACTGGGTCCAAACTGCAATGGCATGGTGAGCAATGCGAAAAACATTTTTCTATTTCGATGGAGATTGTAGAAGTATGTCATAACCTTTGGAAAACTTGTCCCAAAAGAGAGCTTTCATTTTTCTAGTTATGTCCTCCTCCATCGGGAGTGTTACTTCATATAACTTGTGAGGTACACTAACCCTGGTGTCGGCAGTTTTAACTTGAATGCATTCATTCAAGTCCACTGTCTCCAGATGATCCTTCAGGATCTTGCGAACTATGGTTACTTCTGCTGCGCTGTCTAGCATTGTCTGAGCCCACTCCCCGTTCTTGAGTTGTGCACTATCCTCGGCATGTCTGATCTTTACACTTGCTACCTTCTTCTTGATGAATTTACTTTTCTTATTTTTTGGAACGTGCTGTTCATCTTTGGACTTCACGCGTTCTTCTTTCTGGTCTGACCGTCCTCTTCTTTCTGATTTCTACGGTGAAGTCTGAAAGGTACGAGAGGAACGTGTATCATTATCTTGATATCTATCAGGTTTTCTTAAAGTATCCCTATTCCTAAGGTTATACCTTCTTTCAGAGGGCTCCCGTTGGGGAGACCTACCTCCCTGTTCAGGAGACCTAACTCTCCTTTGGGGACACCTTCCTCTGGACTGAGAACGCTTCTCTCTAGGAAGTGTCTGTTTACTGTTTTCCCACTTCTTTTTAGGAGTAGTGAGATTATTTTTAATAAAAACTTTTTCAGGGTTTTCAGTTAGTTTGGGCTTTAACAGTTTCCCACCCAAACTATCTCTACTTAGTTCTTCATAGGATTTTTCAATGATTCTGGCAAGGTCATACTGTTGCTCAGTAATGTCTGTTTCTTTTAATTTCTGGAGGATTGCCACTGATGCTGCTTCACATCTAATGTTGGCTAATAGTATAGCCGAGACCTGTTTGAAATCTTTCAGTAATTTCATACCTAGATTTAAAGCCGGTTCTGGACCGTATTCATTTTTAATCTGTCTTAGAACGTCTGGTATCACCGCCATGGACGGAACACCATGTGTTTTAGTGTAGATTGAAGCAAAGACTGTGCCACAAGTGTCACAATCCTCTACGTGTGGTGCCATCCCCATAGGTAAACAGATTGTCAGAATCCTGTGTTTTTCATGAGGCGTACTATCAGGAAATACTGCCTCTATCTGAGTAATTTTTTGTGCTAACCGGAACGGAATTTGTTCTCGTTTTGCTGGTAGTTTACCAATGACTGATTGTATAGTCTGTGGTGTAATTTTATTTGTGTTCCCCTGTTGAGGGGTGTGCTGTGGAATTCTTACAGCTGGTTGGACTGTTAATGTCCGCATGACATATTGAACCAATTGTCTATGTATTTTAATTGACTGTTTTAGCTGAGCTAACAATTCTGCATCTGACATCCTTTTAATGTCTGGATGTGGTGTATAGCTGGCTAGTACCGGCCATGTTGCTCCTGGTCTACCTAGTGGACCGAGCCTGGTAATGTGATCTTCATGTTTTAGGGCGTCTTTAAACCAGAGCTGATGCTCTTGGTATGTTAATGGAATTTCAATGTCCTCGAAAGGAACGTATTCCGCTGGAGGTTCCTCTGCTTTGTAGTAGTGGAACTCACGTGTTCCCGCATTAGCTGCTGGAAACTGAATCCATGGATAGAATACCTCTGTCTGCCGATATTCATGTGCCTCTATTACAAAGATTACTCTGACACCTTTTGATGATACTCCATTATTTATGAGTCTGTAAGTTATACTTTTCCTTACATTTACCGGGAGCAGTATAGCATCCGTGTAATTTTCTAGGATAGCAGCGTCATCTAAAACCGCTTGAGCTGCTGCTGCAGCTCTCTACAAATTCGGTATCACTATCCGGCATTTTAGTTGGCTGAGAGTTTGCAGAACAAGTTTCAAGGAAACAAAGATTAGGTGCACAATATTTTGGAACACTGTATCCTTCAACGTGGAACAAACCAAAAACTAATACATAGGATTTTTCATCCGACTCAGTTTTGGCGGATATTATCCTTTCATCCACTCCAGACGTCTTTTGGAGTTTTTACGGGAGAAAGGGGTCTGTGTGAAAAGCACGACTGACTTAGTCTAGCATCTAGCATTAAATTATCGCCTTACCAAATGTTGGGCGCCATGTAGTGTAGTTCCTATATTCCCAATAGGCTCTGCGCATTGGAATAATATATACTGTAGTTTAGACGTAGGACTGAGGTCTACTAGGTCTCTACTGAATATATTAAACTTAATTGTGAGTGCCAGGTAGCTCAGAGGTCACTAGAAACTTTCTCGAAATTACAAGAAGGGATTAGTTTCTGACAACCATATAACATGACAACTTTGTTTCCCCAGAATGAAACGTATCTCTAGAGTCGCGGAAACAATAGAGGTCTATTTCACTCAGTCAATCGTGCATGCTTCGTTTCACCAGAGTTGCTTTAAAAATAGAGAGACGGGCGTTTTCAATAAAAGTATTTATTGAACAGTCTTATTCCTTAAGCATAATAAATGCACTGCTACAATTGAAATGCTAGTTAAGAAGTGCAAGGCATATAAACGAATAGTATTATAAAATAGTACTGTAAAAGCATGATATGGTTTCTAAGCCATAAACATAGAATACATAAAATGCATAAAATACATACAGTGATAAAATAGTGGCTAAAAGTACTCAACTGGTGCTTCTAAAATACGGCTACCCCGGTGTACCTAACCTAAGTCTAGTACGAGGGAGGAGTAAGTGTGGTGTAGCTTAAGTCTAGTAATTTTCTGCCAAGAATCTGTTCCAATAATTATCTAAGGGTCTAATCAGCTCCGTACCTTGGTTTTAGAATAAAGGAGGTCTTGTATCTCTCTGTCAGAACCCGATTTCCCAGCAACCCGCAAGGGTAGCCTGGAAACACTGGAGCTGGATTTCTCGGCAGGAGAAAAGACAGAGTCTCTCAGTGCGTCAGCTGGAGGGTCGGCTTCCTTCGGCTCTTTCTGCTGCAGGGCGTCGGGCAAGTAGTTAGTCGATCTGCTCCAAAACCACTGTGTGTTTTACTGAGCAAATGTAGGCATATTTATACTTTGAAGGTGCCGAGTTTACGTATGATTGGACATAATATCATCGCTAGTGCCTCAGTTCCTTGAAAACTACAGGAGTTCTTGGATAAATTAGTATTCAAGCAGGGGGAAGTCCCTGACTGCTGAAGGTTGGTTTTTCCAAGAAATCGTTGTGGATACTCGGAGTTTAGTGGAAGTAGCCATGTGGTATTTGGGCTGCACAGGCTAAGACTAAATAAGGTAATGATTCCTTATGCCTATATAAGGATTGGGTAATTTATAACTGTATATGGGCATGAATCGGGATAATTTCACTAGGGTCCTAGATTCCCACATGACAAAATGCTTGCATGCACATAGGCTCTCAACTACTTTAGAGTTTACATGTGGAGTTATAATACTCTATTACGTATGGATCACAAGCCCCTCATTAAAATTCTTTCTATAACTGGAATACAAACCGCTTCTCCAAAACTAAGTAACATGTCTGTAAAGTTACTAGATTACAACTATACAGTGGAATACTGGCCTGGTGTAATAAACAAAGTAGCATCTTTTCTATGTACATTACCATTACCAAATATGGAAGTGGGAGAGGAACAAGAAGACAATGATATTTTTTGTGAAAATGTTAATGGTATTACACAAAATGAATGGAAAGAACACATGAGGAAGGATTAAACATTACAAAAAATATGCAAATACATTAATAGCCTTGATAATGATGTCAGGATCTTTTGGGAGCTGAGAAATGAGTTAACTGTAGAGGATGATTTACTTTTTAGACTTGACAAAGTCGTTCCCCCTGACACACTTAAAAATAACTCAAACTTTGCCATATTGACCATCTTGAAATTTCTAAAAACAGACAAAGAGTAAAAAGAAACTATTGGCGGCCTGGAATTGACAAGCAAATAGAAGTCTTGATTAGAGACTGTGGTAGCTACAGTGACTCAGACAAAAGTCTAAGGGGCAGATTTATGAAGGCCTTGCGCCGCCAGTGCGTCATTTTTAACATGGGAAAAAGTGACGCACCGGCGGCGCAAGGCCTTCATAAATCTGCCCCTAAGAGTTTTTTAAGTTCCTTTAAATCCTATGTAATGTCCCAGTATGCCTTGGGGAAGAATAGGCCTGGATATAACAGGACCCATTGAAGGTCAAGATGGTGTCATCAAACACATACTAGTTGTCATGGATCACCTTTCAGAATGGCCAGGGATCAAAATTGTTCCTAATACTGACAGTACCAGTATTATATGATTTCTGGACAAGCTTTTGATGTGTGAGGGGTTACCCAAATGTGTCTTAACGTACAATGGACCACAGTCTAAATCTGACACATTCAAATAGTTTCTTGAAAGGAACTGTAAAACTCACAACCCTACTTCACTCTATCATGCAGAAGGAAATTGACTTGTTGAACGCTTCAACTGAGTAATAAAAGGCAACATACAACTATCCAGAAATAGCAAGCTCAATTGGGAAGAAGAGATATTTAAACTCATATGGGCATACAGAATGACACCCTTTTCAAGCACAAGTGAATCTCCATTTGTTCTCATGAGAAGTAGACAACCCATCAGCAAGGACATGGGATGGGTGCCAACATCAAAACAAATTGAATGGTCACCTGAAACAATATAGCGAAAGCACAAAGGTGTTATAAGGAATGGTACGATAATCGACATGGAGTCAAGGAACACTCCTTCAAGTGTGGTGATTTCGTTAAAGTTTGTATGGAAAATAAAAATCAAAAAAGGAGAAAGTAAATTCACCACCCCCCTTCGCATCTGCAAGTTGTATAACAATGCTGCCAAACTCAGCGATGGCAAAGTATGGCATGTGAACAGATTAGCAAAGTGCACTGCAGATATCAAACAATCTTTACACAATCAACAACATAATGACAGGTGTAGTAATGATTTATGGGTTAATTATGATGAACCAGAAAACTTTCCCAGATCCATGAAATGTAACAATGAAATGTTTTGCAGAGATAATCACTCAAATGTTGATGATGTTCCGTTTTCCTCTGAGCCTACTGATCCTTCTATGTCTGATCTTAGTGGTGAAATTAATTCACACTCAGAATCAGATGATGTAGGTGGCAGTCATGGCATCACCGGAAGATTTGGTAGACTCATTAACAATATTATTCACAATAACCTGGTCCTGATCTGAATAGGCAATATATTCCTTAACATCCTCTGTTGACTCGTATGTGTGGTTATACTTAACCTTACACCCACTCTAGGAGTTACAACAAGGTGTGCCTATCTTTAAAATATCCTCATACATTCTCTGTGTGTCTCCTCATGTGTGTCTATATTCCCTTCTCTCAATCAAGCTCATGCAGGTCCATGCAAGGAAAAAGAGAGAAACAAATCAGAAAAAAAAAATCCGAAAACATGTGTGGATGGCGGGAAGGAACCTCACGGGAGCAACCACCAGGGAACTGCTGACAGGTTCTCGTCAGTATGTTCCACTTCTCATCATTGGCTCCTTCCCACCGCAAATAAACAAAATGACAAAGTAGGAAAATGTTAAAGTAAATCCTAACTAACTCAAAGGTGTGTATCCCTATCGCACTCGTGTGCATCTACCCCCCAGGGTGTCAGCACCGCTACTCAGTGTGATCCCCTATTATAAAACGGAGTTAGATATCCCTAGCTATTTGATTCACTTTATTCCATGCTGGTTATCTACTCCCATTAAAACCAAAACTCTGCCGTTGTGCTTCCTTTTGAATTATATGAAGCCAACATGTTTCGTTGCCTGTCTAAGTTGGTCGGCAACTTCTTCAGGGCTGGGGGTATTTTCTTTGCCACACAGAACTGGACACTGCCAGCATTCAAATCTGTAGACACATAGGTACATCCACACAAACAAAAACATAAAAACATAGAGTGACACGCATTAATTTGTTGCCCACATCCTCTGCATATGCTTAAAATCCAACTGTTTCAGGGACATATGTTGCAGTATTACCTTCACAAAGGTGCCTACCGGCATACCTGGAGTTCTTCGTACATCGTATGCTTTGCTGGTCCCCCTTCACGTGGAGTGGTCGCTTCTCGTCGATCTGCAATCACGTGCACAATTAATGCATCCTTTCACATCCTTGCTATCACCAGTCTTCCTAGCTTATATTTGGATCTATGACGTAATTACACACAGCTATCACCCGATCTCGCGGGAGATTACTGCGGCACTTGTCCCTACAGTGTCTTCCGCATTTAGGTCTATGAATGGCCCATTGAACTAAGTGAAGCGTAATACTGACTGAAGTGTCCTCGTAGCCGGTATATTGCCCCCCGAGCTGCGGATACGGATAATATAGTCAATACCCCCGCGTCCCACTCCTTACCGCCCGTGACTACGGTCGCTTTCTCTGCTCGGGCTCCCGTTCCTCCTCCCGCCGCCTGACTGCTTTCCGAATTATTAAAAGCCGGCGTGTCACATGACCCGGTTGGACGTGGCGGCCATCTTGGAATGGGGTTATCTCCTGATGTTTCCCTGTTTAAGTCTCATCCCATGTATGAAAGCATCTGGGTTTAAACCACTTTTGTGAAATTACTGAATGCAGTGATTGGTGGGGCACTGCCCAGTATACTGTGTTTTTTAAAAGAGAAAGAATATATTTTATTTTTTAAGAGAAAGAATATATTTTATACAAAAAGGTGCCTCATTATACTGCATTTATCTATGTGTGGGAGTAATGCATATACCCTCCTCTATTTTACAATGTAAATAGATAGTTGTTTTTGGGTTGTATCATATAGGTGATTCTCAGCTCACTTTACTTTCATCACACATATTAGATTACATCAGTATATCAGATCCTCTTTTATTCGATGTTACTCTAAGGACCCTCCTGTCAGTATTCATTCATCTCCCAGATATTTTGTTCTATTCAATGAGATCATTGAGGCCACTTTTATCCGCCCCTTCCTGATAGATCCAGCGTGCTTCCTTTGTCATGAGCCTGGTTTCTATGGTCCTTTGGTCCCCCTTGACTTTCTCTAGGATCACCCATCGTATCTCTTTCGGTTGATGTTTCACCTGCTTGTAATGCTGTACCAGCTTGGTCGTCAATCGCCCGGCTTTCAAAATGCTGAGGTGTTCTTGTATGCGGATCTTAGCCTTTCTAGTTGTTAGGCCAATGTAGTGTAGTCCGCATGGGCATGTAAGCCGGTATATCACATTTGCTGTGTTACAATTTGTCAGGCTGTTCAAATGCCATATTCTCCCAGTCACCAATTGGACGCTCTTCGTTTTTTCAGTGAGACCACACACCGAGCAGCACCCGCACGGGTGATGCCCTACAATTGTGTCTGGTGCCGGACCTTCCTGTCTGGGGCGTGAATGCACCAATCTGTCCTTCAAATTTTGTGACTTTTGAAGACGAACCGCGGGGAGGCATCTTAAAACTACTGGTACTCAGAAGGTGCCAATGTTTTCTTAAGATCAAGCGGATCTTCGAAGATAGAGGGTCGAAAGTGGTGACCACCGGTAAGCATTCTCCTGTTTCCTTTGGAGCTCTTTCAAGAAGGACTTCTCTCTGGGAGTATTCAATGCTCGCTTCCACGCTGACTTCACTATTCTTTTGGGGTAAGCACGTTTCTCCAGTTTCGCCATCAGATCATTTGCTTCTTCCACATACTTATCTCTAGTGCTGCAGTTCCGTCTATACCGGAGGAACTGCCCTACCGGTAAGTTGTCACGGAGTGCACGAGGATGAAATGAGTTATAGTGGAGCAATTAATTTTTATCAGTAGGTTTCTTGTGCACCTGTGTGATGAGTAGGTGGTTCTGGGCTACTATATCGAGGTCCAAGTATACTGCTGTCTCCCTACTGTAGTGCCATGTGAATTTCAAGCATAGGTCCAGATTGTTGAGCCATGTGAAGAACTCCTGTAGCTGTGCCTCCGACCCTTCCCATACACACAGGACATTATCAATACATCGTTTCCAGAGACAGATGTTCTTCTGGTACAGGTTCGACGGATGATAAATATAGTGTGTCTCGAATTGTCCCACATAGATGCATGCTAGACTGGGGGCAAATGTAGCCCCCATCGATGTCCCGGATATCTGCAAATACAGTCGATCTTTATACTGAAAAAAGTTTCTGGTAAGTGCAATCTCAATGCATTGAAGGACAAAGGATTGGGGTGTGTCAAAAAACCATTCTCTCCCCTCCAGTGCCAGCGCTGCTGCCACCAGCGTGGCTTCCTGGGGTATGCCGGTATATAACGCCTCGATGTCGATTGTTACCAAATATTGTTGGTCAGAGCGTATTCCATGTTCGTAAGTATGTTCAAAACATCAGTCGTGTCCTGTATGTATGATGTTTGGGTGATGACACATTCCCGTAGAAAGAAGTCCGCAAATTGAGACAGTGGCTCCAGTATGGACTGGATACCGGACACTATAGGACCTCCCGAGAAATGCGCATGCGCGGGCGACCGCGCATGCGCATTTGTTTCCAGGAAAGGACGCTATTCAAAGAGGGAGCCCCGGACGAGCCCCGGACAAGGTAAGTGCTTTAAAATTGTTTTATTCAGGGTAGTTGCTTAAATAATGTATCTAGGGGAGGGCGGGAGGGAGGCGGGTGGCGGTCGACTCGGCTACGCACACGGAGTGGGCGTAGTGTTGCCGGCTACGCTGTCTACGCAAAATGCGTAGAAGGCAACACTACGCCTACTCCGTGGGCGTATCCGAATCGGACGCCCAGGGTTAGTTTTAAGAGAGGAAGATGTGTTGTAATGAAAGTTGCTGGCGCGAACCATGCAACTGCGAAGACGTGCGACAACAACTGGCACGCGACTCACCTGCACGAGGACAGGTATTATAATATGTGACCTATTCCCTGTTCTCATTGTTTCTCTATGGTTTAATGGTTGTTTTTTGGGCAGTTTGACTTGGGGTGCATTTCTGCTTAGATGTGTTTGGGGCTGTTGCAATAAACTTAAAGAAGAAACCTACAAACCGCCTCAGCTTTCGTATTACACAGGGGTGCCCTCGGATGACCTCTAGAGCTGCCGGTGTCTGTAGAGAGGCAGAGGTATCAGGTGTCATTGAGCCTTAAAGGGCAGCAGCCACGGGTCGATCAGGGACCGTAAATGCCAATGAGGTGAGGACTAGTGTGCACCGGCTGTCTGGTACGAGACTGAGGTAGGGAGATAAACAGGTGTAGCCTATATTCACAGTGTGTGGGACGGGGGAGCCATTACCGGCCAAGGGTAACCCAAGTAGGCCAAGTCGCAGCGATTTTCTCTACCCAAGACACCCCCTCTCAGCAGCAATGCGGTATATCTGGCCAGGTGTGGGGCAATGAAGCCAGGTGTGGGCTCCTTGCTCAGGCAGGGGTTGAGATGAGGGAGGAGATTGGTGGTGTGACACTCCTTGGATTAATCATCTTAAGGTGCAGGTTGAAAAGGTGTAACTTGATTGGAAAATTAGACAACAAGAAAAAACATGGCGCAGGAAACAGCAATATGATTGGAGATATACGGTAAAGCATACAGTTGTATCTGTGGGTGATATGGTCAGGATAACATTACTTACAGGTGTGACACAAACTACAAAGTATGTAATTCCCCAAAGTGTTGTTAAACTGTTTATGAATGCAGTCAAAGTAGAAGATGATCGGATTTGGAATTTGGTGAGTGGTGGTGTTTGCAAAATATGGGTTGGAGACACAAAGGAGGGATACCACGAGTACCATAGAAATAGGACCTAATACAGGACTGAGAACAAACCAAGAAGCTGAAGGTCCATCGCAGATCAAAGGTGGGGTAGTTGGCACATGACACAGGAACATGAGTGTCAGGCCCCAAAAACGTTTACAAGATGATGTTATATTTTAAATCTAACAAAGTAGTTCCATAGGAGAATACGAATGGGGAAGCTCATATATAATTGAACTATAGATTTCATGAAAACACTTGTTTTAGTTAATATTTAGTTTGTTTCTCTATCTTTCATCAGCTCATTTTGTAAATCAAAATATGTTATAGTTTGTAATCATATTTTTCTATTTGTACCTCATCTGGGTTTAGGTGCTCTGTCTAAGTTGGTGCATGCATATAAGTTATAATTAGGACATTCATTTGGTGTAAAGGCGAAAAGTGTGGGGTGTTCAGGTATCCAGGTATAGTTAGAATCTGCTGGAATGTGGGGTGTGAGAGGTTTCGTGGGTGGAAGTAATGAGTTGGAAACGAGGCTTGATGGTGGATGAGGCGTACATATGATATACTCGAATAAATCCATCTTCACATACAATATTGGCCAAGAGACTTCAACAAACCCTCTTTCCCAGTTTCCCATTTTACCAGCAACCCCTCACAAGGGGGCTCATTTATGAGGCTGTGCGTCACTTTTACGCCGCCGGTGCGTCACTTTTTGTGGCGCACCAGAGACGTAAAAAATGCGCCTTGTTGCGTCATATTTACAAAGTAACGCATCTAGGTAGATGCGTCACTTTGTAAACCCCTGCGCCACATTATACCTGCGCCAGGTATAATGTATGCAAGGGGGGCGTTCTGACTCAAGAAAGGGTCATGGAAGAGACGCAGTGAAATCTCATAGATTCTAGGACTCAAATGTGTCAAAATCTTACGCCTGCCTCACAGCAGGCGTAAGACTGACGCAGGCCGTTTCACATGGGGCTTTCCCCATGTGAAAGGACACATTGCTGGAGTTGATTCACTTTCTGTGACACACTCCAGCAATGCGTCACTTTTGCGCCTACAGATAAGTCAGAAATACTGACGTATCTGTAACTCCTTGCGACATGATGCGTCATACTGTAAATATGAGGCATCATTGGTGTCGCAAGGAGGGCGGAGTGAAAAGTGACGCATCGCTATTTACATGCAGCGATGCGTCACTTTTCATAAATGAGGCACAAGGCATTTACAACATGAGGCTGTGTTCAAAGATCCAACTGTCTACATTGTAACACATTGTACACAAGCTTAGCTTTCACAGACTGTCTCACTTAGTGTTCATAACCACACACTCCGTCGTCATACCGCTTTCTCTCTGTGGATGAACCCTCTCACTCAGTGTGCATCTACTCTCTCAGCAAAGTGGTGTGGTGATAACAGGCATGGTGACACTGATCAGGTATAACTACTCCATTACCGTGTGAGAAGTTGGCCTGGTATATGATGTCCACTATTCTAGTGGGCACCTTGCACCAGTCCAAACAACCTTTATGGTGATGGTTGTAAAGTCAACCTTATAGACCAGCTATCCTAGTGGTAGCATGGACAAAGCAGTTTTAGGCTAATACTTCAGAGAGCATGTGAAGCCAGCTGTTTTACCAATAATAATACCTTGAATATCAAATGAAAGGTATATATAAAATATATAGGTATTTATTACTAACACAACCCCTCTGCACTCTTTATGAGGTCAGAGTTCGAGATACAGCACAAGTTACTCAATAAGCATACTATAAGTTGCACAAATACAATTCTGCCCTAGGGGCCTCACGAACCATATACTAAGTAAGTGGTATAAGAACCACTTCAGGAAAGGTGAGTAGGCTTAGGGCCTAGGAAATCGCTGGGGCTACACTAAACAACCAAGGACTTGGAAGTAGGAGGCCCACGGGAAGCATGTGCAGTGCCTAAACACACACATGGGTATCCATAGAGTTTCAATAGGAACGTAAAAGTTACAAAGTTATAGATTTCGGACACTTCCGGATGGACTACGGGAAAACCCTGTTAAACTAGGACACTTGGATAGTTATTACCCACGGGAGCACCGGAGTACTCGAGTTACCTCACCCAAGGAAGCCGGGTGCATAGGTGTTCTTTTGTGTCGGGTTTCGTCGCTGTTTCCTATGGAGAGCTGCAAGAAAGTGCTGCTGGCGACCAGGAGAAAAGTGTCCGGGTGGATCCAAGGGTGGATTGGATCAGCGAAGAACTTGAAATCAGAGGGGACAGAGTCTGGGTCACTAGCCAGTGACCAGGAAGGAACCAGGCGATGTCGAGATGCAATCAGGTGAGGAGGTGAATCTTGTCTCTGCAGCCACGTGGACCAGGAGGTGTTGAAGGGCTGTCCCACAAAGGATCTAGCTGATGGCGGTGTCGGTATCCGAATTGTACCCAACAAACCAGGTTCAAATGCAATCCACGCAGGATAGGAAGATTGGCTTCAGTTCAGACCAGCAAGGTCTGGGGAGCTTCTCCTTTGCAGAGAAGCTGGAGCAAGCCCGGAGCAACCAGGCAAGTGGTGTAGTTTTGTAAGGATGTCTTCAGAGCGGCCACTAGCTAATGGGCTAGCAACCGCGAAGATGCATCGAGCTGAAATGCAGACGCAGGCCCCACGCGGCACTCATGGAGTGTGGAGGGCTGAGCTTCGGTGCAAATGCTGCTCGGGTCTGGGGCTTCTCAAAACCCAATGCACAACTTCAAGGGTACCTCAGAAGCTGCACAGGTAGCAAAAAGCAGGTAGTCCAGGATGACTGGTCCCACGTCTCTCGTGTCCGCCACAGGTCTCAGCTTTGCTGTGGATGTGGGTCGGAGTCAGAGAAGTCTGGAACATTAGTCCCTGCATCGCTGAGTCTTCGGGTTCCTGCAGGAGTGTCGACAAAGCAAACTGGCAAGTTACTGATGGTGCCTGTTTGCACAGGGTGGTCACTCCTTGACCACAAGGGAGATGTCTTCAGTCTTCCAGTCGAAATGGAACGTCGAAGGTCCAAGAGTTCATTTCAGAGTTTCTTTCCAGGATAATCTAATGTCTCTAGACACAGCTCCTAACTTTATACCAAACTAAGGGGCTGGATTACCTGCTAGGTCCCTCCTATGGGTGGAACCTGAGAAGGGGGTGGTTACACGTCTTTCTCTTTGTCCAGTTTCGTGCCAGAGCTGGGGCTGGAGTGCCCCAGCAACTGGTTTGAACCGGGCTATGCATGGAGCACCTTGTGTGCCCCAGGCAGTGTCTGGAAACAGCAGTTTCCATTGAACCCAACCTACCCCAATCCACTACAGGCTGTCTGGGGAGGTGCTAGCACCTCCTTCGACAGGAAACCTATTGTCCAGGCCTCCCCTGCCAGAGTTTTGTCCAGCAGCAGGAGGTCAGACTCGTGTCTGTGGCAGCAGCATCCATTTTGTGATGCTGAGGCTCTGTTTAATTTTAACCGGGTAAAGCAGTAACTACATGTCTTCTCCCTCTAGAAGGGTGGAATGCTACCCCCACCGCCAGAACTGGCGGGGTGTGTAGTATTCCAAAGTGTTTGACACCTTCCACAACATGTTTTGATAAAGCCAAACCAAAGTTAGCATTAACCGCGAGGATTATAATGCACTTAAGAGTATATGGTATGGCTATATCATAGAACACCTATAAGGACTTGGTTCTGAAAGCTGCAGACAGGCTCAGCTCATGCTAGAGCACCATCTCACATAAAACCAAGCACTCTGCCTTCAGCATTGTCAAGGCCTGCCATAGGAGTGACTTATAGGTATATATGTGTCTATATATAAGGGTAGATATAGGAATACTGTATCTAAGCAAGGGGTGATTACACAACCTTGCCCAAGCTGAGTTATCTGCCTATGGTGTCAGTTTGGATGGCCATCCAGGGGTGGCATAATTCATGCTGCAGCCCCTGGTAGGCCTTGGATGCGCCTATGCCCTGGGTACCTATGGTACACTATACAGGGGCTCACAAGGTGACCCAATATCCAATTAGAGATGTACCTAAAGTACATGTAGTCCATTTTACAGAGAGAGCAGATAGCCTGGGGCCCTGAATAGCAGGATCCCAGGCCAACTAAGTAAAAAACCAGCTAAACACGAGGCAAAAAGTTGGAGTAACCATATAGTCAGATATCCACCTTCCTACATACCGGTAATAACTTGTTTGGAGTTTGAGGCCCTCAACAGAGAACATGACAGACTCACAATTAATTATTTGGCTGTTTATTACATGTTTTCACAACTTCTGGGCTTTTTTCTATTCGCTTTATCCACCTGCTTCCGGATGCAGTCCTGCAATTAGAAAAATCAGGGCAAACAATACAATGGCACATCTTTACCCTTGCCTGTCCCTTGAAGCGCGGAAGGAGCAGACAATCACCCTCATGACAATTAACAGCTTCTCCACACCCTAAATACCCTCCCAGTTTACTGCCTGCCACCCACCACCAACCCACATCAGCTCCATACTGATATTTACTACCAGTTCAGAGCAAATGGTAATATTTGTATTACATTTTCCAGAATTGTGACAAACTTGTAATAAATGACAAAGTAATTCCATGTTTTGAAGATGATTCCCCATTTATTCTGGAAGCTTTAACTTGTGACTCCTGTTATCTCAACAAGGAGCTACCTGAAAGGAACAGTTAAATTCTGGTCCTGGTACCATTCAGCATAGTTTACATGGCTTTGATCCCTTTGTGCACAGCCTCCATCACCCAATGTTTACTAACCATTTCTCCTATGGCAGCAACTGATGTCCCTTTATTAAACTCAGCACATTCCTCTTTATGTGTTACTTACAGCTTGATTTTGTCATCAAAGTCTTGGTCGACCTGCTCATTAGCTTCTTGTGTAACTTTCATGATGGTGTCATCATCAACGTCTCGCAGTTCACCATCTGCTCAAAAGAGATTTTGAGGTGTTAGAAATCAGAACAAAAGGAAGGTACTGGTCTTAGACTGTACTCATCATGATTTATAGAACATGATTATTATTATTATTATATTTATTTTTGTAGAGCGCAACAGCTACCCTGAGATTTCCCGGCGCTAATCCTCCCACCTATGTGTACTCAAAAGTCCCTAGTTCCTGAGGTGTCACCTCACAGCTTCCATTATGAGTGCTGTAGCTAGAGTTGTCTTAAGGTATTCTGAAGCCATATGTGAATACATATTTTTTCACCAAACCCCATTAATTTAGCATGTGCTACCCATTCATTTAACTTTACCCAGAAGAGATCTAGCTCAATCTGTCTCCAAATAATAAACAATACTTTAGAAATACAAGAAATAGTTCACATCAGCACTAACTTGATGCACAAAATACCATAGTGGTTCATTTTAATGGTGCGAATGGTGATGGCAAAAGTACTCGTGTTCGCAACCAATCAAATAGAAATATACAATGATTTTAAGTCACTAGTGCAGAAGTATTTGGACTTAAACAGAAAACAAAAAGCAGTCCCTTGG
This sequence comes from Lissotriton helveticus, assembly GCF_964261635.1. Lineage (NCBI taxonomy): Eukaryota > Metazoa > Chordata > Amphibia > Caudata > Salamandridae > Lissotriton > Lissotriton helveticus. The sequence continues at coordinate 1,506,795,029 of NC_136057.1, forward strand.
AGACGGGGGCCCCTGTAAGCTGCAGTCAGCTACCCCGGGGCGATTTGGATCCTCCCGGTGACTGCGCGACCCTCCGGCATATCGTGGACTTAGGGCTTGGACGGACCGATTGAAACCCCGCTTGGTGCATTTGGCGAACGTCGCTATTAAGCCCCGCCCCCTCCAGTACATACAATAACGCTGAGAGCCCGGAGAGTTCTGTTCTCTCGCTCCCTTTTTTATTCAGACTCGGGGATTCTCTGAGAAAAGGGAAACATAACCACCACTAAACACTGCACATCTCAGGCAAAGGATGTCCCTGACCTAGCCTGCAGTTATCTCCTTCATTCAGACTATAATTACAGTGTTGTGTTTCTATCTAGGACCTTAATTCGATATTCCTGATTTATGCCCTTATGTGGTTAGAATAAATAATATCCTTATAAAGGCATAAGAATCATATCCATATTTAGTAATAGCCCATGCAGTCCAAATACGGCAAGGCTACTCCCCTAGACTCCTAGAAAGTACAACGCGTTCTTTAAACAAACCAAGCCTCCAGCAGCCCGGGAAATCCCGCTGCTCTTGTTTTGATTTGCACAAGAACTCCTAGAGTCCAGCAAGAACTGTTAGTTCTTAGTGACGTCTTATGTCCGGCACCTTCCAGGTATAAATATACCAACGTTGCCTTAAGCAAACACACAGTGGTTTGAAGCAGAGCGGCTATCTACTTGCCCGGAAGCCCAGCTGATGCGAGGAGCCGAAGGACGCCGCCCCTCCCTTTTGATGCACTGAGAAAGACGCTGTCTTTTTCTCCCGCCGAGAAAATCCAGCTTCGGTGTTTCCAGTCACCCTTGCGGGTTGCTTGGAGATCGAGTCCTGAGAGAGAGATATAAGCCCTCCTACATTCTATTACCAAGGTACGGAGCTGACTAAATCCTTAAGAGAATTCTTGATTCAGATTCCTTGGCAAAAACCAACTTAACTTAAAACTGCTACTTACTTACTCCTTCCCACGTATTAGGCTTAGGTCAGGTACACCGGGGTAGGCGTAGATTAGAAGCACCAGTTGAGTACGTTAGTTAATGTTTTTATGTATTTATATATTTTGTTTGACCTGGCCCTTTTGGCAGGTTCACCCCGAAACCTTTTGCTTTTTCCTAGCCTGTTTCTGGAACCTAGTGTTGATGGTTTTAGGCCTCTGCGCACTTGTTACTGTGGTACAGTGTAAAGTGCATGAGCTCTCAGTGTATGTGTGGTGAGTGACCTGCCCTCCCATAGGAATGAATGGGGAATACGTATGCCTGTGGTAGTTCCTGATGTGTGGGGAGTGCAGGGTCGAGTTTGGTATGTACGAACTCGTGAGATTGAATGCTGCGCAATGGTATATGCGGCATGAATGTGTCTAGTGCGGAAGTGCCACTTCTAGACATGTGGGTGCGTGTGTAGTGAGTCTGCTGGCACGTGATTGGCTGGCGCCTGGTTCCAGGAGTGCCTGGGCCTGCTTGTGGATTGACTGTCTGGTTTGAGGGTGACAGGGGCTGTGGAGCCCCAGGAGGTTGTCTGAGTCAGCCCGTGGATGAAAGGCTGCATCTGCTGCCAGGGAAGTGGGAGGAGATAGCACCTAGGAGGGAATAGGGCTGTGCCTGCCTGCCAAAATGCTGGCTCCACCTCCTGCTGGGCGACTGTCGCCTCTGCCCCTCACACTGAAAGGAGTTCCCTATAACCAGTTCTAGCTGGTTCTCACACTGCCTGCACCCTTTAGACAAAGGATTTTATAGTATAAAAAGGGGCTGTGTCCCCTTCCAAAATGTTCTTGTTTCTGACTTGAATCCTGCCAGGGGCGTGCTGCTGCTTGGGCTCAGGGGAAGGCTTGCCTCCCTGAGCCCTGCCCAGCCCCTGGACACCTGATGGACGTTCCTTCTCTGGGAGCTGCTGTGCTCCACCTTATGTCCTGGACTGCTGAGGTCCTGGACTCCTTAAGGACTTTGCTGGACTTGTTCCTGTAGCACTGAGGGAGCACTTTATTTGCATCTAGCGCTGAGAGAGCGCTTTATTGTCCTTCTAGCGCTGGGAGCACTGTGTTTCTTCTCTTTAGCGCCTGTGAGTGCTTCACTGGGACAATAGCGCTCAGGTGCGCTTTATTTCTGATTATAGCGCTGGTAGCGCTCTGCTCATTTTCCTCAGCGCTTGGAAGCGCTTTATTTCCCATGGCCGGTGCCCACCCGGCGTTTTCCCCCGTAAATTGCGGCGAGATCGTCCCTGCCGCCGCCCGGCGCCCGAACCGGAAGTCAGGCAGGCCGGGGGCGGGACAACAGAGACAACCGGAAGTGGTGGAGAGAGGAGGTCGGGAGCCTACCCCGCCTCCTCGTGGCCCGTGAGCTGTGTGGCGTAGGCAGAAGCCTTGGTTGTTCGTTGCTGGTCTCCCATGCGATGGAGGGAGACCGGAGGTGTGGCGTCCTGTAGCGGTGCTCCCCTGTGCTGAGGAAGCCCCGGAGAAGAAGAGAGAAGAGGCCCCCGGCAGCAATGGAGAGCCCCGGACCGCCCACAGGAAGGAGAGGAGGGGCGCGAGGCACAGTGCCGTGCCTGCCCCGCCACAGCTCCGAAGAAGACCTGCCGCCCCAGCCTCCAGAAGCCGGTGAGTGACGGGCGGGAGGGAGCTCGCAGAGAGGCAGAGTCCTCGAGGGCTCCGAGGCATCTTTCCATTCTTGAGTCCCCCCAGAGGGGGGGGGGGGCTCCAACCAGGCCGCAGTGGCTTTCAGAGCCTGTCTAGGCTCTTCCGACGAAGGGGGCATCTTTCTTCATTAGTAGAGCGGCCCCGAAGGCAGCGGGCCGCTCCTTCCTTGCCCCACCTTTCGCTCGCGTCCCGAGGGGCGCAGGGGGCATATTGTTGACGTGCCCCGAGAGGCTCGTGGTGGCATATTTATTTGGCGAGCCCAAGAGGCTCCTGGGCACCACTGGAGTTTCGAGCCCCCCGAGCGAGGCTCCTACATTGCAGGGGCGATTTGTTTAGAGCCCACGAGGCTCTTGGGGACATTCAGTGATTGCGAGTCCCCAGGGGGGGGAATACAACGTTGGTGCCACTTTTGCTCGAGCCCAGAGAGGCTCCGGGGGACATTGTTATTGTGCAGAGCCTAGAAGGCTCCCAGTTGGCGCAGTTTTGGTCCCTGAGGGCTAGTGAGAGCCCTGCCGCAGTTCTGCTTCCCAACTGCCCAGCAATTAGTGGGCAGCTGCACCGTTTAGGTCTTGGGATGTTCTCAGGTGCCCAGCAAGTAGTGGGCACCTGCAACGTTTAGGTTTTGCGCCAGTGGCGCACCCCTGACTGGCGCTGCATTGGCAGCGCGCCCTGACATTCTGGACACAGGGCTCTTTAGTCCCTTTATTAGATGGGGGCTCGTATGTGATTTTTATTTAGGCGCAATGTGATTATCTATGTGATGGTAATTGCCTAATGTGAGTTTTGTGGAATGTGATCTGGTGCTAGGAAATGTAATGCATTTAATATGATTACGCACCTTGATCTTACACCTCTGAATGTTTTTGGGCATCATGTGTTTTTGCACTATTGAGTTATGGTCTGGCACCTCTGAATGTTTTTATGCATCATGTGTCTTCCTTGATTTTACACCTCTGAATGTGTTGGTTTACGCATCATGTGTTTTTCCTTCCCTGCCCCTCTGAATGTGTTTTTGATGCATCATGTGCCTTGTTCTTACACCGCTGAATGTATGTTTTATGCATCATGTGTTTTTCCTTCCCTACACCTCTGAATGTTGTGATGCATCATGTGTAATGTGTTCTTACCTACACCCCTAAATGTATTTTATTCTTAGGTGGTTGTTCTTTCCAGTACAGGTGGTCCTAGTGAGGTCCTGGTCCCCTGTGTGACATTTTCCTAAGGTGGTTAGGGTTGCGTAGGTGGTACTTACCTGTTCCCAGTGGTTACTGGATGTGATCTATGATTTTTATTTTGTGCTATACTTATTCTAAGTTCTAGAAGTGCTATTTCTAAAAGTGTTGATTCTGACAGGCGCCCATGTGGCCCTGTCCTGTAAATAAACCCTTGTGAATGTAGCCCATGCCAGTTGGCACAATGTACATGTGTGATTTCTATCTGATGTGTTTTGACAATACAAAAGTTATTTTAATATAACCTTGTGCGGAGTTCCTTTTGTGGTGTGCCTAGGATGTTGTTGCTGTTGTGTGCTGGCGCAAATGCGTTACACATTGCCTCCGAGTTTAGCCTTACTGCTCGTGCCAAGCTACCAAGAGGGTGAGCAGGGGTTATCTTGGCGTGTGACTCCCTTGCCCTGACTAGAATGGTGGTTTCTGCCTGGCTTTGGCGTCAGACTTAGCCTACCAGAAATAGCCAGTTCTAACATATTTTATCCATTTTAAGGTATCATATGGCTAAGAAACATATCAATGCTTTTACAGTATTATTTCATAATACTCCTTTTACTGTGCGCACTTTAGTTTATGATAAGTATTGCAATTGTGGCAATTCATTTTTCTTGCATGAGAAAGAAGACTGCTCAATAAATAACACCTTTTATTGAAAACGCCCGTCTCTCTATTTCTCTGCACTCTGGTGAAACTAAGAATGCACAATTGACTGAGTGAAATAACCGTCTATTGTTTTCACACAACTCTAGACATATACTCTTTATTCTGAGGGAGCAAAGTTGTCATGTTTATGCGGTTGTCAGAAGCTAATCCCTTCTTGTCTAAATCAGGAGAGTTAACTCTTTCCTGAACATTCTAGAAAGTTTCTAGTGACCTCTGAGCTAGCTGGCAAAACTAATTAAGTCTAATGTAGTCAGTAGAGACCTAGTCGACCTCAGTCCTACGTCTACACTGCTGTTTATATTATTCCAATGCGCAGAGCCTATTGGGAATATAGGAACTACACTACATGGCGCCCAACATTTGGTAAGGCGATAATCTAACGCAAGACATTAGAGTAACTCAGTCGTGCTTTTTCACACAGACCCTTTTCCCGTAAAAACTCAAAAAGACGTCTGGAGTGGGTAAAAGGTTAAAATCCGCCGGAACTTAGTAGGAAGAGATTCCTATGTATAGTTTTGGTTTAGTCAACGTTGAAAGATACAGTGTTCCAAAATATTGTGCACCTAATCTTTGTTTCCCTGAAACTTGATCTGCAACAAAACTTTATGTCAGTAAAATGGTGGAAAGTGATGATGAAACAGAGAGAGCTAGAATAGCAGCTCAACTCCTAGCGGAAGACACAAGTCTCCAAGGTGAATACCCAAATGCTATTATCATTCCGGTAAATGTAAATAGGACTATAACTAAAAAACTTGTAGAAAATGGAGTATCATCACGAGGTGGTACAGTCATATTCGTGGTAGAGGCCCATAAATATCGGCAGACAGAGGTATTCTATTCATGGATACATTTTCCAGCAGCACACGCTGTGACACACGAATTCCACTATTACAAAATAGGGGAACCTCCGGATGAATACACTCCTTTCTAGGACGTATAAATCCCACTAACTTACCAAGAGCACCTGCTCTTGTTTAAAGGCGCCCTAAAACATCAAAATCACATCAGCAGGCTCGGTCCACTAGGTAGACCAGGAGCCACATGGCCGGTTCTAGCCAGCTACACACCAGAATCCGACATAGAAAAAATGTCAAGCGAGGAACTTTTAGTAAAAATAAAAGAATTAACAAAAGCATATAGAGAATTAGTTCAATTGGCAATGGACGACACATATCTCCAGAAATTGAAAGAAACATCTATAGCAGAACAACCTTTTGAACTTGCCAGAATCATGGAAAAATCCTATGAAGAACTAGGAAGAGATAGTTTGGGTGGGAAAACAGTAAAACCCCAACTAACTGAAAATCCCGAAAAACCCTTTATTAAAAATAATCTAAATACTCCGAAAAAGAGTTGGGATGGTCATAAACAATCCACTCCCAGAGAAAAACGGTTTCAGTCCAGAGGAAGGTCTCCTCAACAGAGAGATAGATCTCCAGAACGAGGAGGCAAGTCTCTCCAAAGGGAGCCCTCTGAAAAAAGATACAACCTTAGAGATAGGGATAAATTGAGAAAACCTGATAGATATCAAGATATTGATACACGTCCCTCTCGATCTTTTCAGACTTCCTCACAGAAATCGGAAAGAAGAGGACGGTCAGAACACAAGGAAGAGCACGTCAAGTCCAAAGACAAGGAACCTGCTCATCAAAATGAAAAATTACAATTTCCAAGAAAGAAGGTAGCCAGTATTAAAATAATAAAACATGTCGAGGATACTGAGGACACAACTGAAAAACAGAGAGTGGGCCCAGACAATGCTAGACAGCGCAGCAGAAGTGACAATAGCTCGCAAGATCCTGATGAATCTTCTGGAGACAGTGGACACAAATGAATACATTCAAGTGGAAACTGCAGACACAAGAGTTAGCAAACCCCAAAAATTATACGAAATAAAATTGCGTATAGACGGGGACAAGACTAGGAAAGTAAGGGGTCTCTTTTGGAATAACCTTTCGAAAGGCTATGACATCCAGTTAGCTGAGAAAGACTGGCCACCAGAGTTTGTCAGGGAGTGCCCGCATGGCAAAGAAATGATTATGCCTGCCTTCTCAAATCATATTCCAATTCATAAAAAATATACACTTGCAAGAAAATGGGCAGTGGCCCAAGCCCCTGCATTATACAAAAATCATGTAGGATGGGATGAGGACTCTCCTCCTCACAAAATCCAGTTAAAAAATCAGCCCACTGCACAAATGCAGTACCCAGTTAAGCAAGAAGCTAAAAAACAAGTCAGGGAGATTTTAGATCAACTTGAATACCAGGGGGTGATTGAAACATGCACCTCACAAATGAACAATCCTTTGTTTCCTGTCTCCAAGCCAGACGATTCATATCGTCTAGCTTTGGACTACAGACACCTAAACTCCTGTTGCAAATCTTTGCAGTACAAAACTCACACAGTGCAGCACTAATGAATAACATTGTGCGCAAAAATTTAAAACGACATTAGACATCTCTAATGGATTCTTTTGTCAAAACATTGCACCTGAAAGCAGGTATTTGACCGCTTTCTCAATAATGGGGTCACAAAAACACTTCTGTCGACTCCCAGAGGGATTCAAGAATAGCCCAGGATTATTCTCAGCAAGAGTAACAGAGTTACTACAAATATATGATGATGAGGCATTTTCTTATGTCGATGACATCTATCTCACAGATGATGACCTGGAGACACACTTGAAAAGAGTAAACACCATAATACTTGGGTTTGCAGCTGAGGGTTACAAATTCAACTTTAAAAAATCACGATTTGCCCATCTGACTGTCCTATTTTTAGGATATGAATTATCAAGTGAAGGCAAAAGCCTAGCAGACAAATCCTTAGAGAAGTGTGCTGTACTCCAAGCACCTAAAACGATGAAGAACTTACAATCAATACTAGGTTTCCTGAATTTCGGAAGAACATACATTCTAAATTATGCAGAGAGGGTTAAACCTCTCTATGAATTAATAAAACCTGATTTCAAACCAATATATTGGACTCAGAAACACACAGAAATTTTAAGATTATTGCAAACAGACATGTTAGCTAAAACAAAATTGCAAACACGCGAAAAAGTACGCAACCTTGTAATCCGAGTCATCCCAGGAAGATGCGGATTCATGTACCTAACCTCAAATGAGGGAGAAAAGGTACCAATAGCTTACAAATCACACTTGTACGCACAAGCTGAGATGAAATTCAGTTTTACTGAAAAAATTCTAATAGCGGTTCAAACTGCTGTAGCTAAAGAAAGAGACGAAGCCCAAGGCAGGAGAATAACTGTTTTAACAGCAGAATCAGCCCTTGAGGCATTAACAAGCCCACGCAATTTGACTGCTGTGGCATTGGATCCAAAATGGATATAATGGGAAAATTCTCTTGCTGCAGAAGACATGAAATACTATTTTGACCCGAAAATGAAAAAACTAGAAGATCTAGAATATGAAGAAGAATATCCTCTGCCAATCGAAATTCTGCCTCTTGAACAGTACACATGTGTAATCTACATGGACAGATTTGCACAACACTACGATGTAGAGAAAAAATCCTACAACGAAGCATGCGCGATTGTTAAAGGTCGCTGGCGCTTTGGTAAATTCAGACCAATAATAACCAAAACCGAATCACTCAGAAACTGTTCAGCTCAGCGAGCTGAAGTAAGATCTTTAAAGATGGCGCTTGAAAATGCTGATCGCGAATTCCCCACACTAATAGTGCGCGATTCGCTTTACTGCGTCAAGTCTTACAATAATGACTTGCAGAACTGGGTTCAAAATGATTACAAAGGTGACAAAGGTGCCACAATAAAGCATAAAAAGCTTTGGGAACAAGTAGTTCTTTTGCAGAAAGAACTACAAAGGACTCACGTGATACATACACTGAGTCATCAACGTGATGGCGTTCACATTGCAGGGAATTCATTGGCTAACAGAGCCACAGCGGAAGCGGTTCAACCGGCTTCCGTAGCCACAAAAAATCGTTCTGAAAAATACATAGACGGAGAAACCATGCTAGCGGTAAAAGCCTCATTAAAAGGCGACTAAGCAGCATTACCTCTCGGCTATCCACTCAATTATACATACATAATAGATGCAAACTCTGTTCCTTTTGCTCAAATCCCTGGAGTGGGGGATAGGGTAATTCCAACCACGAACAGGAGAATCTTCTTGAATGAAGACGCACACATGGGATTGGGTCTAAGACACTTAGAGATCGTGAAATCTCCAAAAGAATTACAATCAGAATACTGGTGGCCGGGGATGAGCTTGCAACATTACAAATTTGCAAAGGATTGTCCAGACTGCAACCGAGATCGTAGTCGTGAACCGGACCAGACTAGTGCCAGGACACCTCTATTAGAAAGCATAAGACTATCTATACGCCAAAATCCAGCAGGAGAAATGCGATCCCATAAATATTAAGACTAGATTCACTTAAAATGCAGACACCAGCACTCGGCTGACGCCAGAACTGTTATAAAAGATTTGCGAGTCTTTATCGGCACATACGCAATTGGCATGCTACATTCTGACCAGGGTCCTGCGTTTAGCTCTAGGGCTTACAAGGAGGCCATGGCCAGCATGGGCATTGCGGTACTCTTCTCCATTCCATCCTGAGGGAAATGCGGTAGTGGAAAGAAAAAAACTTGACATAAAGCAATCTATAACGGCGAGGGTATTAGGTTCGGGTGATGGGTGGGTCAAACATTTAACAAGTGTCCAACGTAGTCTTAATAATCTGCCAAGAAATTCTCTAAAAGGTTTCACTCCATACGAACTATTGTTCGGTACTACAATGCATATTCAGGATCTTGATTGTCACACTTCAGTGGTAGAAGAAAAAGTCTTTGATATCAAAGACCGTTTGGCTGTTTTACAGGACTTAAATGAAACAAGAAGAAGTCTGAGTAATATAAAGTTAAAGCCAACAGCCACTGAAGAGAAACCACCTGTCCCAGCAAGACCTGTCTGGATTACAAAGATTGGGGATCTGGTCAGAGAAAAGATCGCGGTAAAGAAGGAATTTGGGCCTTCTTACTGAAAAGCAGTACCTGTCTTAGCTGTCAGTGGAACAAGATCAGTTGTACTACCGCCCCTTGCTGGTAAAAAGGAGAACCAAGTTGTATCCATCGACATGGTAAAACCACAATCATGTGGCCAATAATAAGTAGTAGACCCAGTGGACTCCCAAGAAATAGCAGAAGACCAAATCTTGCTACAATCCAAGAGGTTCAAACTGAGAGACTAATCACATTTCATAAACCTGCAGTGAATAAAAAAGGACTATGCAACAAAGCCATGGAACTTGTGCCTCTTGAAACCCAAATTGCAACAGTTCGTCAAGAAACACCTGTCTACAATGATGTAGCTTCAGACTATGCTAATGTAACAAAAGAAGATTCAAAGACAGAAGAAAATCCGGAAGCAATTCCAACAACTGACAGAACTGCATCTGGCTACTTCATCAATTTCGATGATTTTTCGGATGATCCAAGCGAGCATGAAGAAACGCCAGCAACAAAAACTTTCAAAGAAAAAATTACTGAACTTTTTCATCATCTAAAAGAAACATATCTGATTTCACCATGGATTGAATTTTGGATTGTGTTAGGTATACTTTCCCTCCTACTTTGGCTCATCATGGTTCTATGTTTGGGAAAATTCATTGAAGGAAAATATAGTACAATGGACACAGCAAGTCAGAACATCAACTTGGTCCTAAAGCCTCACAAATCCTCACAAATCGAGAAAAGAGACCTGTCATCAGTGAACATCACAGCCAATCCAATACCCGGTGGGGTAGCGTGGGACAAAACTGATTATGACATTTATGGCCCGATTGAGCTCCTGAAATATCCACATCAGTTCAAGATTTCATTAAGTGACTTTGTAAAACCAAGTACATTCTCTGATGATTGGGACTTTGAAAATATTAATAATATGATGTCAGATTTAGTAATGTCAGCAAAATTCACAGAACAAGATTATTTGCAGGGTTCAGCAAAATATGAAGAGATGTACTGTTATAATCATTATGGTCCTCACTATTTGCATAAATCTGCTAATCCAAGAAATGTTTTTAATTATAACCAATGGGAACATTGTGCAACACCGCCAAAAGGCAGCTCAAAAACATTTTATGAGAAATTCCCATACTTCTCAGGGTTTAACACAACTGATCCAGAAACGTTTTATTTTAAAATGTCAAATAAGACAGGAATGAAAACAATGTTGACAAATACTACATTTATTTATTCTGAAAATTTTTATGACAAAATGGTTACATTTGGTTTTGAATTTTGGAAAAACAACATTGAAACTAAAACCATCTTGAATTTCGAGAAGAAATTCAACTGGCTTTCAATGGACTACCATCAGGGAAAGCTGTAGGACCTGACCTTATACCCTTGGAATTTTATGAGAAGTTTTTTGCAATATTAGAGGGGGATATCGCCACACTTATGGTCTCGATCCAAGAAGGAGCTGAACCTCCCGATTCCTGGAGTGAAGCGACAATGGTGGTGTTCTTAAAAAAGAATAAAATTTCCACTGACCCCGGGTCATATAGGCCAATTAGCCTGATGAATAGCGATACAAAGGCCTACTCGAAAATATTAGCTAATAGATTGAGCTCGATAATTGGAAAGGTTGTCTCACCCCGCCAACATGGGTTTATCCCAGGTAGGGGGACAGCCGATCACATTAGAAGAGTTATTACCTTGTTTGATGGAACGACAGCCTCGCGAGACCCTATGGGGCAGATTTATGAAGGCCTTGCGCCGCCGGTGCGTCACTTTTTCCCATGTTAAAAATGACGCACCGGCGGCGCAAGGCCTTCATAAATCTGCCCCTATGTCCTTAATATTATTAGACACAGAAAAAGCTTTCGATAGGGTCTCGTGGGGTTTGCTTTGGACCCCAATGTATAAACTCAACTTTGGGCAAAAGTATATAGGGGGATTGAAAGCTCTATATAAAAACCCAGTCATAAAAGTAAGAGTAGCGGGGGAACATAGTGAAAATATTAACATCAAGCGAGGAACTAGACAGGGCTGTCCATGTTCACCTTTGCTCTTTGCTTGTTACATTGACTCTTTCATAAGACACATAGAAAGAAATAGGCTCATATGTCCTGTCGTATTGAATGGCTACAAGACAAAAATCTTGGGTTATGCAGATGACCTAGCAATCACATCACCTACCCCAGCAACAGCGTTAGTGGAAATAGAAAAAGAGGCAAAAAAATATGGGCTTTGGTCTGGGTACAAATTGAACCAGACTAAAACACAGATAGTCATTAACCAATTTGCCATAATAGATGATGCTAGAGTAATAGATTCGGCTGTCTATCTGGGTATAACTATAACATCCAATCTATCTAAGTTAGTGGAGGAAAACCTTACTCCGGTAATTAGAAAGGCTAAACAAGATCTAGATAAGTTGGATAATTTACATCTTACAATAATCAGACGCTGCAATGTAATTAAAATGATGTTTCTTCCCAAAATGTTATATTTCTTTCAAACTATTCCTTTAATATTTCATAATAACTGGTTTAAGGATATTGAAAGGGCCTGTAATCGATTTATATGGGCAAAAGGCAAAACTCGGAGGTCCAACTCGGAGGTCCATAAGAAAGATGGCACTATCTAAGGAAAAGGGAGGTTTAGCAGTTCCAGATTTTAAAGGATATTATTTAGCAGCATCTTTACAGTATCTTAGAGGACTTCTAGGGGGGAATACTAACGATAGATGGCGGGATGGATTTGGTATACCAGATATATATGATTTATTAGAAAGAGACTCCAATAAAGGATTACTTACATTTAAAGAATTTAACTACTATAAAAGAACAAAGTTTAAGGTGTTTGCAGCAGCCAAATCAGTATGGTCTATGGTTCGGAAAAAATTAAGCTGGGACGGATGAGTTTCTATACACCTTTATATAAAAATGAGCTACTCCCTGAAGTGTTTTATGACCAAGTCATGAAAAGATGGGATAGTGCTGGGGTTTGTGTTATAGGAGACATTATAGATGATACGGGTATAATTTCATTTGAAAGGGCTTGTCAAATATATAAGTTAGATCGTAGAGACTGTTTTAAATACCTGCAGATCAGATCAGTAATACAAAGGAAACTGCCCAGGGGAGATAATTTTGAAAGAGAAGATTTGATGGAATATATTCAAAAAGAGAAGGGCTGCTCAATCTCACAATTGTACGGGGCGTTGAGTGAATGCAAAGAAGACAACAGGATTAAAATTTTTGCTAAATGGAGGACGAAGTTAAACTTAGTGGGAAACGAGGGGGAAAAATCGCTGCAGTTTGCTATTTCTATTCTTAAAGTTGCTAATTTACAAGCGCAGTGCTACAAAACCTTCCATGAATTATATTATACGCCGCATAAAATAGCACAATGGGGGGGAATTAGTGGAATATTTTGTCCCAGATGTCAAAGTACACAAGCTGATACTATCCATATGTTTTCAGCATGTCCAAAATTAAATCCTTTTAAAAAGGCGATCAAAATATTTTTTAGGGACGAATTAAGGATATCGATTGATTTAACAAACGAGATTATGATTTTGGGTGTAGGGAGAGATGGGCAGGATGTCCCCCATCAGGAATTTTTATATATTGCAATGGCCATATCCCGACTTTGTATAGCAACTCTGTGGAAGGATCCTAATCCCCCGTCATTTAACCAATGGCTTATAAGAATGCTGTCAATGTATACATTGGAGAAATCATTGTATGAAAAAAAAGGTCGTAAAGCGATGCAACTAGGTAAACGGATCTGGGCACCGGTAGAGCACTGGAAATTAAGAATAGAGGGGTAATCTATTTTACAATATTAGTTTATAACATTATAATAATTCTCACTTTTTTTCTCTCTTTTTCTTGTTTTTATGAACTTTAGCTCGTTTGTGTAAAGATTTATACGACCTGTGAAATTATTTTTTTGTCTTGTTCATAATGATGCACATCTGCTAAAAGAAATGTATATTTGGAATGAAATAATTGATTGTGATCATGTGGAACTGTACTCTCTGATGATGAAGAATAAAAAAAATATAAAAGAAAAAAGAAAATAAAACCATCTGGGGTTCAAAAGACTGGCAGGTACAAGGTCTAGAAGCATTATTTAGAGCCTGCATGATCCCAGAACAGATAATATTACTGAATGACACCATTCAGCAAACAACCTGTCTTGGTTTAGCCAAGATAAAAGACTTAAATAAACCGTCTATTCCAAAACCCATATCTGATAGTAATAGCATTACAGATGAGGAGATAGACGTATCTCATATTTTACACCAAAACAGAACAAATCCTGATTGGAAAAAATGGTTGATCTGGCCCACAGACACAAATAACTGTCAAGATAGATTCCTGAACAAATTACAGGGGTTAAAACAGAACAGGCCAGACCCAAGATACTCCCAGAGACAACATAAAGGGATAGTTACAACCTACAGTGTAGGGAAACTATGCCTTGAATGGCTACAAAAATCCACACTGGCTGAAATTAAGCAACACTTATCTTTACTTAAAGACGGTGCTGACTTGCGTGATTTCATACTGGGACCACGCAAACAGCGTCAAAAACGTTTCATATACGCCGGTATATACGCTGCTTACAACGAAGCTTGGAAAGTAACACAAATTGAAACTGCAGAAAAAATACGAGAAATTGATCGTATTCATTTGGAAAAATCACTTTCTGTAGTGGACAATGGGTTAACGACTCTGTCCTCCAGAATATATTCACTGGACATCATTGTATCATCTGCTATTGATATAATAGAGTAGGACTTACTAATGCTACAACATGGTCAGCCCCAATTGTACAACTTGGCTGGACGTTGCAAAACCTGCATTCAGGCTACGTGCCATGGCGTCTAATCAACATAACGTCATTATTTTCTATCTTTAACCTTACTGATAAACAAATCAGTTTGGCACAAAAAGGAGCAGACTATACGATTCTGAGCATTGAAAAACTTGAGAGATTACCATTGACAATGTCAGAGAGACCTGTCATTGAAAGGATAATACACAGAACAATTACAATTCCGATAACAACTTTCCAGTTTAAGTACTGCCAAAAATATATACTAGCATGCCTGTATGAAAGGTTGGGTAAAGGATACATCAAGTCAACATGGAAATTACCTTATACACACAAATGTTATAGTGAAGGGAAAAAGGAGGTATTTCTTAGTGGTAACAATTGTAAAAAATCACTAAGCAGTACACTTCTGTGTCAAGGTATTAACTTGCATGGAGCCTGCGAAGGGTCTTCAAATAACCTTTCATGTCACCTGCACGGCACTCCTGCAACACAGATAGAGCCATTCTTTAGACAGCTTTCCAACGGCAGCTACGTTCTAATAAGTGACCACCGCTGTTGTGGCATGGCGCCAGGAAAAGCCTATCTCGTGAGCGTTAGTTCCATGGTCACTTGCTGTATGCAAGTATTGTATCCAAACAGCAATAAAGACATGGAGGCAGCAATATGGCCTTCTTTGAATATCTCTTCTATTCGAATTGATACTTTAAGCAGAATGAAGTCTATTAATTCACAGACAACTGTGCCTTTAACCTCGTCCAAAGAGACGTATGTACTGCAAGTTGCAAGGACAGCGGCAGAGATACATTCCCTATTATCAACAAATTGCCCCGTGCATTTCGTAGAAATGTTAGGTCAAATTTTAAACATGTCTGATACCAGTGGCATCGCACATGTATTTAAGGCAATTTTTTCGGGACTGTTAGCACCCTTTGAAACAGTTCTGGGCATATTCCCGAATTTTGTTCATTCATTTTTCGGCAGCCTGCCTCTTCTTTTGGGACTCGTAGCAGGAATTTTCTTTTTGATCCTTCTGCTCCAATATGGCAAGCCAAGCAACAGACAAAGCTCCAGCTACAATGGGAGAGACGATCCTAGCTATACGCTACCGAGACAAGATCACTAAAATCCTCGGATTTGCCCGGCTAAGAGATCTAAGTACAACTTGGTTTCTTTCATTCAGACCAATCTGGCAGAATTGCATCTTACCTGTGCTTCGATGTCTGCTATGCGGAGAAGAATGCGTGTTGGACATCTGCCTTACACTACCATCAGCAGTACCAATGGATATCGATACCTTGCTAGGTCCTGTAACGACTCATGCATCGTGTTGTCCCCAGCGGCTACCTATTCTGATGACGGCATTCGTTGAGACTTCACCATTACGAGTAGGTGGCGGTGAAGTACGAGAGGAGAGCAGCACCAAACAGGTACAACCTTCTGTGAGCATTGCTGATCCAGACATCGATGATAGCAATCATTCTCACATGTGCACAATTTCAACTTTTTTTGAACTTGGTCGAACTTTCACCTGATGTCGTAGACCAATTTTTTGCAGGTCTGTCTGAAATGATGTTCTCTCCAGTCAACGAGAATAACTTTAAAAACAACGAGCACACAGCGTTCCCTGAACTCTGAATTCGGCCTTCAGTTTTTGATAAACAAAACTACTGAAAACATTTGGAACTAATCTTTCCCCTGAAAGCGAAATTTTTTTTTTCACTTCCGGAATATTTACTTTTTTTCTGGCACATGGTAATCTGCTTAAAGTAGAACTATTCTTAGAGAACAGAGCTTCTAATTTAGGAACTCTAGAGACAATATTTTACCTCAGCCTCTAGCACATGTACAGCATTTGTCTAAATATGTGATGAAATGGTATCGACCTTCTTTTCTGTATTTAGAGCCATTTCATGTGTAATTTTCGCAATTCATTCAGCTGATATATATATATGCATTTAACTGAATGATACCACTGCTTGAAAAACGTACAGTACCAATACTCATTTTCGTGTATTTACCATACACCATTTCAAATGCGAATTATGTATTTTGGGGTGGGTTGAAAAACACACATGCATCGTTATATGTTTAATATTGCTTAGTTTTTAGTAATGATGGACATTAGTACGTGGAGTGGGTGTTGTGTTTCTATCTAGGACCCTAATTCGATATTCCTGATTTATGCCCTTATGTGGTTATAATAAATAATAGCAAATCAAAATGGAGAGAGAGGACTAGATAGGCTAGTCCGGATCCCCTGGTTTATATGTAGTATCAAGAAAGGACTAGCTTAGTTGTGTTTGGGAGACTCAGTGGGTACGTCTGTTGGCAAACCAATTGGTTTGATTATGAAGCCCTCACCCACCAACCTCGTTGGTGGCATGCTTCATCATCAGGCCCACCACAGTGACACCGAATGTGTCCTGGGTGTGCTTCGACTCCAGATTACTGAGGAGCTCCTCAGTAATCTGGAGTCGAAGCACACCCGGGACACATTCGGTGTCACTGTGGTGGGCCCGATGATGAAGCATGCCACCAACGAGGTTGGTGGGTGAGGGCTTCATAATCAAACCAATTGGTTTGCCAACAGACGTACCCACTGAGTCTCCCAAACACAACTAAGCTAGTCCTTTCTTGATACTAAATATAATAAATAATATCCTTATAAAGGCATAAGAATCATATCCATATTTAGTAATAGCCCATGCAGTCCAAATACGGCAAGGCTACTCCCCTAGACTCCTAGAAAGTACAACGCTTTCTTTAAACAAACCAAGCCTCCAGCAGCCCGGGAAATCCCCCTGCTCTTGTTTTGATTTGCACAAGAACTCCTAGAGTCCAGCAAGAACTGTTAGTTCTTAGTGACATCTTATGTCCAACCTTACGTCAAACCCAGCACCTTCCAGGTATAAATATACCAACGTTGCCTTAAGCAAACACACGGTGGTTTGGAGCAGAGCGGCTATCTACTTGCCCGGAAGCCCAGCTGGTGCGAGGAGCCGAAGGACGCCGCCCCTCCCTTTTGACGCACTGAGAAAGACGCTGTCTTTTTCTCCCGCCGAGAAAATCCAGCTCCGGTGTTTCCAGTCACCCTTGCGGGTTGCTGGGGAATCGAGTCTTGAGAGAGAGATACAAGCCCTCCTACATTCTATTACCAAGGTACGAAGCTGACTAAATCCTTAAGAGAATTCTTGATTCAGATTCCTTGGCAAAAACCAACTTAACTTAAAACTGCTACTTACTTACTCCTTCCCACGTATTAGGCTTAGGTCAGGTACACCGGGGAAGGCGTAGATTAGAAGCACCAGTTGAGTATGTTAGTTAATGTTTTTATGTATGTATAATATTTTATCCATTTTAAAGTATCATATGGTTAAGTAACCATATCAATGCTTTTTCAGTATTATTTCATAATACTCCTTTTACTGTACGCACTTTACTTTATGATAAGTATTGCAATTGTGGCCATTCATTTCTCTTGCATGAGAAAGAAGACTGCTCAATAAATAACACATTTTATTGAAAACGCCCGTCTCTCTATTTCTCTGCACTCTGGTGAAACTAAGTATGCATGATTGACTGAATGACATAACCGTCTATTGTTTTCACACAACTCTAGAGATACACTCTTTATTCTGAGGGAGCAAAGTTGTCATGTTTATGTGGTTGTCAGAAGCTAATCCCTTCTTGTCTAAATCAGGAGAGTTAACTCTTTCCTGAACATTCGAGAAAGTTTCTAGTGACCTCTGAGCTAGCTGGCAAAACTAATTAAGTCTAATATAGTCAGTAGAGACCTAGTCGACCTCAGTCCTACGTCTAGACTGCTGTTTATATTATTCCAATGAGCAGAGCCTATTGGGAATATAGGAACTACACTACAACAGTGGCAACATCATGTCCCCCTCATTTTTTATTATATTCTGTCTTTTGGGATTGTAGCATTGCTTGGTCACAGATTTGCAAAAATGGCTGACCACTACATCAACAAGAGTGAGGAGCCCACCCTCCACCAAAGATCAATCTAATCAGCAAGCCTTTTGGAGCATTACAACTAAGAAAGGACAAAACACTTTTAAGGTGATATGGAAAAGGAAATAAGACTACCCCGGGAGACCCCCTGGAAATGGAAGTAGACATAGGACTTCACAATGGTCCATGAGGTTCTCCCTAACGTGGTGGCCATATTGGAATGACTCCCCCATAAGGATTTAACTCATAATCTAAGCCCTCCGTCCACCCTCTCGATGTATTGAAGGTTCAGAATCTGTATGTATACCTCTAACAATTTACCGCTAACAATTTATTCCTCCTTTCTATTTCTCTACCCCCTCCTGCCCCAGGCCCGGGGGGACTTATCTTCCACCCCACCCCCTGCGTCCCCCTAGCCTTCTAGAATTCACTCAATCACTTCCACTCACCTTAACGGTTCTCATCCCACTCAACATTCCTCTGCCCCCCTTACTCCCTCAGGGGCCCTCCATATCATGGAACTCACAGGCACGCACACATACAACATCATCTATCCCCCTGGCCTCTCAAAAAATCAGCTAAACGGTTTAAACACAACTTTATCAAATCACACCCTGAAACCCTCTTCGCTGATCCCTACTTCTCCCTACACAACGGACACTCAACCATGGACATCATCTTCCACACCAAAAGGAGAGCCCAATGGAGGAAAGTATTCCTAGCCACATTAACTGTATCCTCCAAGAGAAAATCAGCTCACGGCCTAGCTATCTCTATTGTCCCTTCCCAACTCTTCCAAGCTAATGCTACCGTTACTATTTACAACAACGGTACCATCCTCTTACAAGCCTCGGACCATAGCCTAAATCTCCTGGATAACATCTTCCCCTTTATTAAGGAACAAGTGGATAATCCCCAAATTGCCTCCCAGCCCACCCCCACTATCATCTCCTGAGTTGCTTCCACGCCTACTCCACTCGCCTCCTCTCCCCAGATGACCCGGATGACCACCCCCACTGATGCACCGAACGGCACTTCTTTGAAACATCGCATGCATCCTCCTACTATCATAGCCGCGACTACTCCCACACTCTCCACAGCCACTGTAACCACTCTGGGCACGATCATAGCTCCTCACCCCTCCATCACAAGCATCGCCCCGGCCATCTCTACCCCTACACCATCTCCCCCTCACAATTTCACACCCCTAACTGACTCCCTCCCGCTCAATCTTCCCTAAGCCAACACTTCCGAAACTACACACACACCCCTACAACTACTGTTCCCACCCCAGGAGCAATCACAGCTACCCCCCTATACAGCATTGTTACCTACCTCGGGAACTGATATAGCTCCCTATCCCACTAACACAACCTCCCCTCCAATCAGCGCTCCCTCTATCTCTTCCCCTCCTCGCATTAACACACCTAGCAAGGACCACACCCAGGCCAACCAGTCCCCCACTACTCAACCACCTGTCCTTTTCAGGTCACCCCCTGATCTTTCAAATAACTGTCCACCCCTTGAAAATGCACCGCCCCCAACCACACTCCTCACTCTTGCCCACCATCATCCCTCTACTCAGCCAACCACATTAGCAACCAACCCACACACACACTCATATACACTTACTAACCCTCTCACCCCCTGCCACGGCCCTCACACCCTTCCAACACACACCTCAGACACACATCCCTATGTTATCGCCACCCACCCCTATCAATACTGCTTCTGATACCAGATTAGATGAGATCATGTCTACACTCCATTCAATCAAAGAGGATCTCCGTGTTTTTAAAGCAATGCTCTGGAGACAGCCGGGGGCTTCTAGATTCTACAGACCATGTATACCTATGAAGCCCCCAGCCCACCTACATATCCCCCCATACGGTATGTTCCCAGTTGGAAATCAATACCCTACCGTAATCTATCCTCCCGCCCAATGCGTTCCATCAACCCATTGTCGGAGATCGATCTTCGCTCTCTTCTTCTCTCCTACGAATCCTCCAACGCAAGTCCCGCCTCCCCCGGGCTCATCCCCATTCCATCTATCCTCTCCAACCCTAATAGACCCTCTACCCATAACAATAGAGATATAAACAACAACAATCTTAGTAAAGTTCCAATCACGCAGGATTTCCCCACCTCCGTTACTCCTCGGCTTAAATGTACTCTCCTGAACTGCAGATCAGCCTCTAAGCACGCAACCGACATAGCAGACCTCATTATCTCTACTGACATGGATCTGCTTATTCTCACGGAAACATGGCTTACAGAATCCTCCTCGCCTCTCATTGATATCCTAGTTCCACCAGACTATGACATCATCAGGCTGGACAGGACTGGCAAGACAGGAGGTGGAATTGCATGCATCCACCAGAGCAACATCACCGTAAACAGAGCTATATCCCCTACACTCCCCTTTTGAGAATACATATGCCTGGACATCAACAGTAATGGCAAACCTGTGCGTACTTTACACACCATCTATCACCCTCCTGGTGACAACCTCATCTTCACAGAACATCTCATGGACATGATCACTACTCATACTGAATGACAAAACACTCAAATTTTCCTGGGTGATTTCAACCTTCACTGGAACGACATCACCGATACTGTGGTCAACAGTCTTAAAAACTTCCTCAACGCCCTAGACCGTAACCAAATCTGCAACAGCCCTACACACAATAAAGGCGCAATTCTGGACCTAATAATCTCCAAGAGCGACTCCACACACCTGGAATCGATCCTCCCCTGCGATTAGTCAGACCACCACATCATCACCTTCTATACCAATGAAACAGTTAAACTCACTTCAGCTCAATCCACAAAACCCAACGTTTGGAAAAGAGACTGGAAAAAACTCAACCCAAACACGTTACCCATTTCCAGCCACAATCTACTTTTGCCCCCTGCTGATTCCTCCAACGTACATGATCTCACCAACCATTATCTCAACTCCATGACTACCATAATTAATGAATTTGCTCCCCTCCAATTAAAGAGAGTTTCCACCAAAGACCAAACCTTGGTTCAATGGTCCACTTAACGATGACAGACGTTCTCTCCGAGCTGCTGAACGCAACTGGAGATCGGCCCCTTCTGCCAAACTCCTCTTGACTCTAAAAGAAAAGAGAAATGCTTACTATCGTAAGATCAGGCGCACAAAAGCAGACTTTTTCAGTCACCAACTTGACCAAGCAAGAAATTCCCCGAAAAAACTCTTTGAATTAATTAAAACCCAATCTAAGGACGCTCCTCAACGTCCACAAGACCTAACTCAACCACAAACCACCTGTGAGGAATTCTCTACCTTCTTCAATCTGAAGACTAAGAATATCAAGAAAGACCTCCTGATTGATCTAATCTCCCACTCCTGTCCACTCACCAAAACCCCCCCTCTATCCATAAATGCAACACCACAAACACCTTCAAAGTATGTTTTAAAAAACGATGCAGTGTGGTCTTCCTTTAACACCTATTCTGAAGACGCTATAGGCAAGTTTCTCAATACCTTTAAACCTTCCAATCACCTCACGGACCCTCTCCCTGCTAATGCGGTTAAAGAACTTACCCCTTTGATCTTCCTCTCTGGACCAAAATCATCAACAGCTTACTCCTACAAGGTTGTATCCCTGACTCCCTTAAGGTGGGGCAGGTCTCTCCCATCCTTAAGAAACCCACTGCTGATCCTACGGGCCTACACAACTACCGACCTATCACTAACATTCCCACGCTGGCCAAACTGCTGGAAAAATGTGTTCAACACCAATTAACAAAACACATTGATCGCTTCAACCTTCTCAACAAACACCAATCCGGCTTCCGAGCAGATCAGAGCACTGAATCAGCCATGACTCACATCATTGATGACGCTCTCCAGATACTGGATCAAAACGGATCATGCCTTCTTATCCTCCTAGACCTCTCATCAGCCTTCGATACAGTCAAACACAAGAACCTGTTAGATCTTTTGAACTGTAGAATGGGCCTTTCTGGATCAGTGCTTAACTGGTTTACCTCTTTTCTACAAAATAGGACCCAAAAATTCAAGGTCAACAACATCCTCTCCAAACCCGTACCAGTTACGCTAGGAGTTCCACAAGGATCCTCGCTTTCACCAACACTTTTTAACTTATTCATGGAACCACTTACAGATCTGCTACAAACGTCCAATGTGCAATTCCACATGTACGCTGATGATACCCAACTCTACCTCAAAATCACCGCTCAGAAAGACATCTTACTGCTTAACACTACCCTCAAGTCCACCCAAACATGGCTGGCAGAGAACCACCTCAAATTGAATGCATCTTAAACAGAATTCCTTCTAATAGCCCCACCTGCCAAAGTCCCCATAATGCAGGAGTGGATCAAACACCTTACCGAATTCAACGTTCAACCAACTATTGTGGACTGAGCTAAATCACTGGGCCTAAGTCTGGACTGAAACCTCAACATGCAGAAACACATTAGTAACGCAACTAAGGGAGCAAACTTCCAGATTAGCACACTGAGGAAAATGAAACCCTTCCTACCGGCCAATGACTTCAAGTTGGCGGTGCAAGCTCTAGTTCTACCTCGGTTGGACTACGGAAGTGTCTCGCTTTGCGGGCTCCCTAAAGCTTCTATGGCCCCCCTAAGAACCTCTACTAATGCGGCAGCGAGACTTATCACTGGCTCAAAAAGAACGGCCCACATCTCCCCTGACCTTAAATCTCTTAACTGGCTGCCATTTGAAGCCGGAATTCACCTGAAAATAGCGTGCATGACGCATAAGGCAATACACCACTGTAGTGTAGCTCCTATTTTCCCAATAGGCTCTGCGCATTGGAATAATACCTACAGCAGTAAAGGCCTAGACCAGACGTTAACTAGGTCTACTACTGTCGATACTAGACTTAATTTTTGGGTTTGCCAGCGTAGCTCAGAGTTCGCTAGAAACTTTCTCGAATGTTCAAGGAGGAATTAACTTCCCTGATTAGACAAGAAGGGATTTAGTTTCTGACAACCATAGAACATGACAACTTTGCTCTCCCCTAATCAAGAGTCAATCTCGAGAGTCGTGTGAGCACAAGGCAATTATTTTACTCAGTCAGTACGTGCATTCTTAGTCTCATCAGATTGTAGAGAAAAGGAAGAGACGGGCGTGTTCAATAAAAAGGTGTTATTTATTGATCAGTCTCTTTTCTCATACATGAGAAATGGATCGATATTATTGCAATACTTATAGTTAAGTAAAGTGCATACATTAAAAGCAATAGTATAAAATAATACTGTAAAAACATTGATATGGTTTCTGAGCCATATGATGTTTAAAATGATTAAAATATATTTACATACACATATACATTTGACTAAACGTACTCAACTGGTGTTTCTAAATACGCCTACCCCGTGTACCTGACCTAAGTCTAATGCGTGGGCGGGAATAGAAAGTTACAGTTTAAGTTAAGTTTGGTTTTGCCAAGTGAATAACTAAAGAATTCTCTGTGAGGGGTTATTCAGTTCTGTACCTGGAAGTTAGGATGAATGAGGAATGGTATCTCTTTCTCTGCTCTCGATATTCCAGGCTGCCTGCGAGGGCTGCCCAGAAACGCCGGTGCTGGGTCTCTCGGCTTGAGATAGCAGCGCGTCTCTCAGCGCGTCAGGAAGGCGGGGCTGCTGCCAGCGGGGTCTGCTTCTGCTCTCGGCTTCGGCAAGTATGGCTGCTCCGTCTTGTCACCACGCGTGTGTTTGCATAGGGCAAGATCGGCAATATTTATACCTTAAAGGTGCCGAGATTGACGTAAGGATGGACATAGATACGTCAATAAAGATGTCATACGACTTGCTCGTTAGCACATTCTTTACTAAAGTTCTCCGTGAAATCAAAACAATGGCCGCACGGATTTTCCAGGTTGTCATAGGTTTGATTTGTTATGAGAACGTCGTATGCCTTATCAGGGGCTGGAGGAATGTCGCTTGTCTAATTAGATCTCAAGCGTTATGACCTAATCAGATAACACGTTCCTGTGCCGTAGTGTGACTGCGTCAGATAACGGTATCTGCATCATGGGGGCTGTTCTTGCCTCATGGGCTGACTGTTAGTTAACTCGATAGTTAGTTTAACCAGAATAGGGTCAGGAATAGGGGGATCGATTCAGAACCTATAGGAATACATGACACCCACTCCACGCTAACTATGGACATATTTACTAATCTATGCATAGTATAACATAGTACAACATACTATAGAGTATAGTGTATACCTTACCACCCCAAAATACATAAATGCATTTTGAAATTTTCAAATATACTGAAAAATTGCAGTCATATATATTGTATGCACTTAAGCTATGAATTAAATGCAAAAGTAAACACGCATTTGTATGCATTATTGCTAATTTGGTATTTGAAAAATACACATGAAATGGCTCTTAATATAGCTATACAGAAAGGAAGTTCGAGACCATCTCATCACATAATAAAATATTTGTGAACATCCCAGCGGGCAATTAAAGTTTATAAAGTATCTAAAAATAGAAATCTTAGTTCTCTAGGAATAGTTTCTTACTTTAAGCAGAAGATAAGTGTCCCGAAAAATTTGTGAAAAATAATTTGGGGCTGCTAAAAAATTGTTGTCCGTGAACTGGTGGGAAGAATTGTTCATGTGACTTTATTTTTAAAGTTGAAGGCCGAATTCAGGGAACGCCGTGTGCGAGCTTGCTCAAAAGTCTCTATTTCTGTTCTGGAGAGAACATCATATCATTCAGGCTTTCGAAAAAACTGTCAACAGCTTCATGGGAAAGTTCCACTAAGTCGGAAATAGGGGTAACCATGCATTCGTGCGCATGATTGTCTGCATTGACATTCTTGATTCGCATTGCTGACAGAAGGTCGTACCTGTTCGATGCTGCTTTCATCTTGAACTTCACTACTCTTCAATCGCAGTGGTGAAGATTCCAGGAATGCCGTCATCAGGATTGGCAGCCTTTGAGGGCAGCACAAAGCGTCAACCTTGGTAGGAACCAACAGTGTATCTGCATCCACGGGCGCATCCGATTGTAGCGTCAGACAGGTGTCTAACACGCATTCTTCTCCGCATAGCAGACACCTTAGTACAGGTAAAACACACCTTTGCCACATTGGTCGAAATGATAGAAACCAAGTCATGTTTAGGTCTCTAAGCCGGGAGAGTCCCAGGATTTTTGATATCCGGTCCCGGTATCCAATGGCTAGGATCGTATCTTCCATTGTCGCGAGAGTTTGATCTGTGACATGGGTTGCCATAACGAAAAATAAGGACTAAGAATAGGATTCCTGCAATTAGTCCCAGGATCAGGGGAAGTCCGCCAAAAATCGAATGGACGAAATCTGGAAAAATACCCAGTATGGCTTTGAATGGTGTTAATGCCATCGAAAATACTGTCTTAAATACCCCTGAGATCCCATTGGTATCAGAAATATTTAAGATTTCGCTCAGGATTTCCGCGAAATGTACGGGGGAATTAGTTGATAATAATGTATGTATCTCTGCAGTCGTCCTTGCGACTTGTAGATCATACGTTTCTTTTGATGACGTGAGCCTTGTAGGCGTCTGAAGAAGCACTGTTTTCATTCTGCTTAAAGTATCTATTCGAATAGAAGTAATTTTCAAACTGGGCCATGCCCTTGCCTCCCTGTCTGGAAAGGAGCTGGGGAATAAAGAACGTCCACAGCACTTGACCTTCGCCGTCGTAGTGACTAGATAAGGAGTCCCGGGCATAAGACTACAACATCTGCGGTCTACAATAAGAATGTAACTCCCATTATAGAGTCTTTGAAAGAATGGTTCTATTTCAGTTGCAGGTGCGCCTTGCTGGTGACATGAAAGGTTGTAAGAATTCCCTTCACAGGCTCCGTGCAAACTAATACCGTTACACAGAAGCGTGCCACTTAGTGACATAGCACAATTGTTGCCACTAGGAAACACTTTCTGTCCTTTATTACTGACACATGCATGTGAATAGGGCAGGTTCCAAGTTGTTTTAAGGTACTCCTTTCCCAATTTCTCGTACATGCCAGCCTGTATATATTTTTGGCAGTATTGAAACCTGAAGGTTGAGATTGGAATATTTATGATTCCGTGGATTATCCATTCACTGACAGGTCGTTCTGACATTGTCATTGGTAATCTTTCTAGTTTTTCAATGCTCAAGATTGTATAATCAGCACCCTTTTGCGCCATACCGATTTGTCTATCAGTAAGGTTAAAGATTTGGAATAGTGACATTGTGTTGATTAAACGCCAAGGCACATAGCCTGAACGCAGATTTTGTAACGTCCAGCCAAGCTGTACAATGGAACGCAATTGTGACTGACCATATTGTAATAACAGTAAGTCTTGCGATAATATATCGATTGCTGAAGACACAATGCTGTCCAATGAAAAAATTCTGGAGGACAGAGTCATTAACCCATTGTCCACTACAGATAGTGATTTTTCCAAATTAATACGGTCAATTTCCCGTATTCTTTCTGCTGTCTCAATTTGAGTAACCTTCCAGGCCTCATTGTATGCTGCATATACAGAGGCTGCTATGAAACGCTTTTGACGCTGTTTGCGTGGTCCCATTATGAAATCACGCAAGTCAGCACCATCAGTAAGTAAAGTTAGGTGTTGCTTAATTTCAGGCAGTGTGGAAGTGTGTAGCCATTGAAGGCATAATTTGCCCACACTGTAGGTTGTTATTATCCCTGGGTGATGTCTTTGGGGATATCTAGGGTCTGGCCTGGTCATTTTGAAACCCTGTGTTTTATTCAGGAATCTATCTTGACAGTTATTTGTATCTGTGGGCCAGATCAACCATTGTTTCCAATCAGGATGTGTTCTGTTTTGGTTTAGTATATGGTTTACGTCTATCTCTTCATCTGTATCAGAGCTGTTGCTAAACATTGTTGGCTTTGGAATAGACGGTTTAATTAAATCTTTGATTTTGGCTAAGCCAAGACAGGTGGTTTGTTGAACAGTGTCATTTAAAAATATCATTTGTTCTGGGATCATGCAGGCTCTAAACAAAGCTTCTAAACCTTGTACTTGCCAATCTTTTGTACCCCAAACACTTTTCAAATCAACATTTTTGTCCCAATAATCAAATCCAAAAGTATTCATTTGTTCAAAGAATGAGTCTGAATAAATCAATTTTGTGTTGGTTATCATGGTTTTCATCCCTGTCTTATTTGACAATTTAAAATAAAATGTTTCAGCATTACTTATGTTAAAACCTGAAAAATATGAATATTTGTCATATACGGTTCTAGAGCTCCCTTTTGGAGGTGTAGCACAATGTTCCCATTGATTATAATTTAAAACATTTCTAGGTTGTGCAGATTTATGTAAAAAATGGTTACCATAATGGTTATAGCAATACATACTATCATAATTTGTAGAACCTTGCAAATAATCATGTTTTGTAAATTTAGCAGACATTACTAAGTCAGACATCATGTTGTTAATACTTTCGAAGTCCCAATCATCAGCAAATGAGTTTGGTTTTGCAAAGTCACTCAAGGAGATCTTGATTTGGTGTGGATATTTCAGGATCTCGACCGGACCATAAATTTCATAGTCAGTGTTCTCCCAGGCTACCCCACCAGGTATAGGATTGGCTGTGAAGTTGGCTGAAGAAAGTTCTCTTTTCTCGACGTGTGAAGATGTGTGTGGTTTGAGGACCAAGTTGATGTTCTGACTTGCTGTGTCCATTTTAGCATATTTTCCCTCAATGAAGCGTCCCAAAGTAAATACCATGATGAGCCAAAGTATGAGGATAAATGCACCAAAACCCACCCAAAATTCAATCCATGGAGAAACCAGATATGTTTCTTTCAGATGTTTCAAAAGTTCCTTAGCTTTGTCTTTAAAGGATTTTGATGATGGCTGTGTCTTTGATTCACTGAAGCCGTCAGAGGAATCATCGAAGTTGATGAAGTAACCGGATGCAGTTCTGTCAATTGTTCCAATTGGTTCAGGATTTCTGTTTTTTGCATTTTCACTTGGTACTTCAGTATAGATTGGTGTGTCTCTGCTAAATGTCTTTATTTGGGTTTTAAGAGGTCTGAGTTCTATTGCATTGTTGCATAGTCCTTCTTGTTCTTCTTTAGGCGTTTCGAATGTGATGAGCCTTTTTGTTAGGACCTCTGTGCTGGTAGCAAACCTTGGTGTCCTGCTAATTATTGGGAGTCCACTTGGCCTACTGTTTGTTATCGGCCATATGTTGTGGTTTTACCAGGTCGATGGATACAACTCGGTTCTCCTTTTTACCAGCAAGTGGCGGTAGTACAACTGATCTTGTCCCGTTGACAGACAAGACAGGAACTGCTTTTCTGTAGGAAGGCCCAAATTCCTTCTTTACCGCGATCTTTTCCCTGACTAGATCCCCGACTTTTGGAATCCAGACAGGTCTTGCTGGGACAGGTGGTGATTCTTCAGTGGTCGTTGGCTGTTGTTTCAACTGTATGTTGCTCAGGTCTTTTCTTGTTTTGTTTAAGTCCTGCAAAATAGCCAAACGGTCTTTGACATCAAAGCTTTTTTCTTTAACCACTGAAGTCTGACTATCAAGGTCAGAGATCAACATCCTAGTTCCAAATAATAATTCGTACGGACTGAATCCCCTCAGAGAATTTCTTGGCAAGTTATTTAGACTACGTTGGACACTTATTAGATGTTTGACCCACCCAGCTCCCGAACCTAATACCTTTGCCGTTATAGATTGCTTTATGTCACGGTTTTTTCTTTCAACAATTCCGTTCCCCTCAGGGTGAAATGGACAAGAGTACCACAATTGCACGCCCATGCTGACCATGGCCTCCTTATAAGCCCGAGAGCTAAAAGCAGGACCATTGTCCGAATGCAGCATGCCAATTGCGTATGTGCCGATAAAGACTCGCAAATCTTTTATAACAGTTCTGGCGTCAGCCGTTCGCTGGGGCCACATCCATATGAATCTCGTGCATGAGTCCACTGCGACCAAGATATATTTATAGTTACCATCCCTTTGTAAGGGACCGCAGTGGTCTAGATAAACACAGGCTAATGGTTTATCCGAGATTAGAAGGGGCGTCTGCGCTGGACGTCTCACCGTTGATACTTTAATTTTTTGACATATTTCACATGCTAGAACATAGTTCCTCGTTTGTCTTCTCATTTGTGGCCACCAGTATCTCTGTTTTAATAATGATACTGTGGCTGAGACGCCAGCATGGATAGAAGCAAGCCCTTCGTGTGCCGCTATTATTAGTCCTAACCTATGTTCCATGTTTGGAATTGCCCTATCCCCCACTCCAGGGATTTGAGCAAAAGGAACATTGTTTGCATCAGTTATGTATGAGTATTTTACTGGAAAGCCTTTAGGGAGTGGTTCTATCGAATCCTTTTCTGAAGCGCTGACAGCTTGTAATATTTCGCTGTCTATTTTTGTTTTTGACCTGGTGACGGCAGCTACGGAAGCCGTTTGCACAGCTGCCTTCGTGGCCTCATCAGCCAATGAATTCCCTGCAACGTGAACGCCATCACGTTGATGACTCAGTGTATGTATCACGTGAGTCTTTGGTAGTTCTTTTTGTAAAAGAGCTACTTGTTCCCAGAGCATTTTATGCTTGATTGTGCCACCTTTCGCATCCTTGAAACCGTTCTGAAGCCAGATCTGCAAGTATTCATTGTAAGACTGAACGCAATAATACGAATCACACACTATGAGTGTGGGGAATTCTCGATCGGTATTTTCAAGCGCCATCTTGAATGCTAGTAGTTCAGCTCACTGAGCTGTACAATCTCCTAGGGATTGTGTTTTAGTGAGGGTTGGTTTAAATTTCCCTTCGTGCCAACGACCTTTAACAATCGCGCACGCAGCACTGTAAGCTTGTTTACCCCCTACTGCGGGTTGTGCTGATCCGTCTGTATATATTATACAGCCGTAGTGATCTAGAGGCAGAATTTCGGTTGGCGGAGGACATTCAAATTCATATTGGAGAAATTCTTGTGTTTTTAAATAAGGATCAAATTCGTACACCACGTCTGTTGCAGCAAGAGAGTTAGCCCATTGTATCCATCTTGGATGGAGTGCTTTAGCATTTGGAATGCTTGCCTTTGTTACCGCCTCTAAGGCTGGTATTGGTGTCACGATTATTATTTGTTTACCTTGTGCCAGGGCTCGTTCTTTTGCTATAGCTGTCTGTGTTGCTGTAAGAATTTTTTCCGTTGGGCTAAATTTCATTTCAGCCTTAGTGTACAAGTGTGATTTGAATGCAATTGGTACCTTTTCTCCTTCATTAGAAGTCAGGTATGTGAATCCGCATCTCCCTGGGATGACTCGAATCACAAGATTGCGTGTGTTATCACGTGTTTCTAATTTTGTTTTAATTAGCATGTCTGTTTGTAAGGATCTCAAAATTTCTGTGTGTGTTTGAGTCCAATTGGATCTTTTAAAGTCTGGTTTAATTAGATCATAAAGGGGTTTGACCCTTTCTGCGTAATTTGCTATGTATGTTCTTTCGAAATTTAGGAAACCTAGAATTGACTGTAGGTTTTTTAGTGTTTTAGGAGCTTGGATTACGGCACATTTCTCTAGGAAATTGTCAGCCAAGCTTTTGCCTTCACTTGATAACTCATATCCTAAGAATAGGACCGTCAGATGGGCAATTCTGGACTTTTTAAAGTTGAATTTGTAACCCTCTGCAGCGAACCCAAGTATTATGGTGTTCACTCTTTTCAAGTGAGTATCCAAGTCATCATCTGTTAAGTAAATGTCATCGACATAAGATAATGCTTCATCATCATATAGTTGTAGTAATTCTGTTACTCTCGCTGAGAATACCCCCGGGCTGTTCTTGTACCCCTGGGCTAACCGACAGAATTGCTTTTGAGTGCCATTTACTGAGAATGCAGTTAAAGATCTGCTCTCTGGTGCTATGTTTTGACAAAAGAATCCATTGGAGATGTCCAAGGTTGTTTTGTATTTTTTGCGCACTATGTTATTCATTAGTGCAGCACTGTGTGAGTTTTGCACTGCAAAGGTTTTGCAACATGTGTTAAGGTGTCGGTAATCCAAAACTAGACGATATGAATTGTCTGGTTTGGAGACCGGAAACAAAGGATTGTTCATTTGTGAGGTGCAAGTTTCAATCACCCCCTGGTATTCTAGCTGATCTAGTATTTCATTTACCTGTTTTTTAGCTTCTTGCTTAATTGGGTACTGCCTTTGTGCAGTAGGTTGTGATTTTAACTGGATTTTGTGAGGAGGGGAGTCCTCATCCCATCCTACATGATTTTTATATAAAGCAGGTGCTAAGGCCACTGCCCACTTTCTAGCAAGTGTGTATTTTTTATGAATCGGGATTTGATTCGAGAAGGCAGGCATAATTACTTCTTCGCCATGAGGGCACTCCCTGACAAACTCTGGTGGCCAGTCTTTTTCAGCTAGAAGGATGTCATAACCCTTTGAGAGGTTATCCCAAAATAGTCCCCTTATTTTCCTAGTCTTATCTCTCTCTATACGTAATGTTATCTCGTATATCTTGTGGGGCTTGCTAACTCTGGTGTCTGCAGTTTCCACTTCAAGGTATTCATTCGTGTCCACTGTCTCCAGATGATTCATAAGGACTTTGCGAGCTATGCTCACCTCTGCTGCGCTGTCTAGCATTGTCTGAGCCCATTCTCCGTTTTTCAGTTGTGTCCTCAGTATTCTCTGCATTTTTAACTACCTTGATACTGGCTACCTTCTTTTTTGGAAATTGTAATTTCTTTTTTAGCTGAGCAGGTTCCTTGTCTTTGGACTTGGCGTGCTCTTCTGATCGTCCTCTTCTTTCCGATTTCTGCGAGGAAGTCTGAAAAGATTGAGAGGGACGTGTATCAATGTCTTGATATCTATCAGGTTTTTTAATATTATCCCTATTTCTAAGGTTATATCTATTCCCAGAGGGGTCACTCTGCGGTGACCTCTGTCTTTGGTTTGGAGATTTCTCTCTTTGCCTGGGAGACCTCCCTCGGGACTGGAATTTCTTTTCTTTAGGATTGGATTGTTTGTTTCCATCCCAGTTCTTTTTTGGTGAATTATTATTAAAAAATATTTTTTCTGGACTTGTAGTCAGTTGCGGTTTTACTGGTATTCCACCTAGACTATCTCTGCCTAGTTCTTCATAGGATTTTTCTATGATTCTGGCAATTTCAGCTGGTTGGTCTGCTATATCTGTCTCTTTTAACCTCTGGCGGATCGCCACGTTTGCTGCCTCACCTTTTATGTTGGCTAATAATATAGCCGAGACCTGCTTGAAGTCTTTTAGTAATTTCATACCAAGGGTTAAAGCAGGTTCTGGACCGTATTCATCTTGAATTTGTTTTAGCACATCTGGTATTACCGAAATGGATGGAACACCGTGCGTTTTTGTGTAGATGGAAGCAAAGACTGTACCCCAAGTGTCACAGTCCTCAATGTGTGGTGCGATTCCCATTGGGAGACATATAGTCAGAATCCTGTGTTTTTCTAATGGGGTGGTGTCAGGAAACACCGCCTCTATTTGGGTAATTTTCTGTGCCAACCAGAATGGTATCTGTTCCCGTTTAGCTGGAACTTTACCTAGGCAGGATTGGATGTTCTGTGGTGTAATTTTATTTGTGTTCCCCTGGTGAGGGGTCAGCTGTGGAAGTTTAATCGCTGGCTGAATTGTTGAAGTCCGCATTACATACTGAACTAATTGTCTATGAATTTTTAGTAGTTGTTTTAGCTGTATTAACAGCTCTGCTGCAGGCATTCTTTCGATGTCTGGATGTGGTGTGTATCCGGCTAAGACCGGCCACGTTGCTCCTGGTCTTCCTAAAGGACCGAGCCTTGTAATGTGATTGTTATGTATTAGGGCGCCATCAAATAAGAGCAAATGCTC
This sequence comes from Lissotriton helveticus, assembly GCF_964261635.1. NCBI lineage: Eukaryota > Metazoa > Chordata > Amphibia > Caudata > Salamandridae > Lissotriton > Lissotriton helveticus. The sequence goes on from NC_136057.1 coordinate 1,506,828,289, forward strand.
TTGGAATTTGAGTGGTACTTCCACCTCCTCGAAAGGAGTGTACGTTTCAGGAGGTTCCTCTACTTTGTAATAGTGGAAGTACTTTGTTACAGCATTTGCTGCTGGAAAATGTATCCATGAATAGTATACCTCTGTCTGCCGATATTCGTGTGCCTCGATTACGAATATGACTGTGCCACCTCTAGGTGTCAGTCCATTTTCTATAAGTTTTAAGGTTATAGATCTCCTTTTAATGACCGGAATGAGTGTTATATTCGGGTCTGCTGCTTGCATGGTAGCATCAGCATCTGCGAGTTCAGTTGCTAATCTAACTGCCTCTCTTTCATCATCACTCTCTGCCATTTTACAGACAGGATGGTATTATGTTTGTTTGCAGATCAGGTTTCTTTATGGAAACAGAGATTAGATGCACAATATTTTGGGAATGTTTTTATCCTTCAACGTTGACTATACCAAGAACCATACATAGGAGTTCCCTCCTGCGAGGTTTTGGAGGATATTACCTTTCACCCACTCCAGACGTCTTTGGAGTATAATGGAAAAAGGGGTCTGAGGGAGAAAGCACGACTGAGTTACTCTAAATGTCTTATGTTAGTTTTATCGCCCTTTCCAAACGCGTTGGGCGCCATGTAGTGTAGCTCCTATTTTCCCAATAGGCTCTGCGCATTGGAATAATACCTACAGCAGTAAAGGCCTAGACCAGACGTTAACTAGGTCTACTACTGTCGATACTAGACTTAATTTTTGGGTTTGCCAGCGTAGCTCAGAGTTCGCTAGAAACTTTCTCGAATGTTCAAGGAGGAATTAACTTCCCTGATTAGACAAGAAGGGATTTAGTTTCTGACAACCATAGAACATGACAACTTTGCTCTCCCCTAATCAAGAGTCAATCTCGAGAGTCGTGTGAGCACAAGGCAATTATTTTACTCAGTCAGTACGTGCATTCTTAGTCTCATCAGATTGTAGAGAAAAGGAAGAGACGGGCGTGTTCAATAAAAAGGTGTTATTTATTGATCAGTCTCTTTTCTCATACATGAGAAATGGATCGATATTATTGCAATACTTATAGTTAAGTAAAGTGCATACATTAAAAGCAATAGTATAAAATAATACTGTAAAAACATTGATATGGTTTCTGAGCCATATGATGTTTAAAATGATTAAAATATATTTACATACACATATACATTTGACTAAACGTACTCAACTGGTGTTTCTAAATACGCCTACCCCGTGTACCTGACCTAAGTCTAATGCGTGGGCGGGAATAGAAAGTTACAGTTTAAGTTAAGTTTGTTTTTGCCAAGTGAATAACTAAAGAATTCTCTGTGAGGGGTTATTCAGTTCTGTACCTGGAAGTTAGGATGAATGAGGAATGGTATCTCTTTCTCTGCTCTCGATATTCCAGGCTGCCTGCGAGGGCTGCCCAGAAACGCCGGTGCTGGGTCTCTCGGCTTGAGATAGCAGCGCATCTCTCAGCGCGTCAGGAAGGCGGGGCTGCTGCCAGCGGGGTCTGCTTCTGCTCTCGGCTTCGGCAAGTATGGCTGCTCCGTCTTGTCACCACGCGTGTGTTTGCATAGGGCAAGATCGGCAATATTTATACCTTAAAGGTGCCGAGATTGACGTAAGGATGGACATAGATACGTCAATAAAGATGTCATACGACTTGCTCGTTAGCACATTCTTTACTAAAGTTCTCCGTGAAATCAAAACAATGGCCGCACGGATTTTCCAGGTTGTCATAGGTTTGATTTGTTATGAGAACGTCGTATGCCTTATCAGGGGCTGGAGGAATGTCGCTTGTCTAATTAGATCTCAAGCGTTATGACCTAATCAGATAACACGTTCCTGTGCCGTAGTGTGACTGCGTCAGATAACGGTATCTGCATCATGGGGGCTGTTCTTGCCTCATGGGCTGACTGTTAGTTAACTCGATAGTTAGTTTAACCAGAATAGGGTCAGGAATAGGGGGATCGATTCAGAACCTATAGGAATACATGACACCACAATGCACCCAGCTATCTCACACAGAAACTCACAATATCCGGCGGAATAAGATCCATGAGAAGCTCGGATAACCTCCTACTGAAGCCACAAAGATTCAACAAGAAAAAAACATACACACGCTCCATCTCTGGAATGGCGCCGAGGATTTGGAATGCCCTCCCCCCGGAAACAAGACTCAAACGGGAGGTAAAAGACATTCTTATGGCAAAATTCTCTTAAACATAGTCCTTTGTTTCCGCAAGTATATTTGTACATGGTATCAATCTAGCCTACCTAAGCATTCTATCTGTCGTTGCCATTTCTCCTAAGTCGTTATTGTCATCATCTTAGGGCTCCTTTTTGATCTCAACTCAACTCAATTATGCTCTTTTTATTTCTACTTACCTACCTGGACGTTATCACCTTCACTCTTCAGGTCACTTCATACTGCCTTGTTCTATGACTGCCCCATGGCTCTATGCACTCTTCCTGTACTTATGTTATTACTATTCCCATGTACTGTAAAGCGCTCTGATACCCGCAAGGGTCTTGTCCACGCTCTATAAAAATCTGAAATAAATAAATAAATAAATACATTTATTTGCATTCAGAATTTCCGTTTGGTTTAATACATCCCTGAACTAGCCCTGATTCAGAGTTTGTAAGAGTTTTCCATCCCCTTTCACAAAACCCTGTGTTCGCAAGATAATATTGATTTATATATACACTACTGACTGCATTAGGGCCTACCGCATCACCAGGATAGGAATAGCACTCGTTACAATGCATGCATTTACAACGCATGACATTACAACGCAAGTCGTTACAACAATGTGTTGTTACATTGCATGCCATTCCAACGCAAGTCATTACAATGACTTGCTGCAGGGGGCGCACTGGAGTTTGGAATCATATAATTTACTATTCCAACTCCAGTGGGTGCAACAGTAGTGAAGGTGTTGGATTGATAATCCAACAAATCCAACACCTTCTGCCCCCTACAGCAAGTCATTGTAATCGTTGCATCGTTGCAATTGTTGCATCGTTGTAACGACTTGCGTTGTAAAGTCATTACGATGTAATGCCTGCTTTGTAATGGATGTTTTACCCGGGAGAGGCGACCCCAGCCTGCGGGAGCCGGATAGCTGTATCGCGGGCCACGGCGCCTCACCAATTCGCCACTTACTGATTAGAATAGTGGCATTTCTGGTCCTTCTACCCGCAAACTGGGGATCACCACCCACCACACCTTACCTCTATACGTGCCCTCTGCAGTTCCAAGCGGCACGGTGGCCCAATGGGGGCATGGCACAGTTCGTTCAACCACCCCTGCACTATCTTTAGGCCTTTGCAGAGGTGCATCTGACCCTCTTTTTGCTGCACTCCAAGGACTCTCCAGAAGATTATCGCTGCATGCATATAGAAATAAGGTTTGTAGAAGGAAAACAATGCTGATAACCCCCATGTAATGGTGCGTCCACAGCAAGTTTAGGAATGTAAAGGAGAAAAATTTAATAAACTGAACGTCAGGATTTAAACAGAATCAGGTACTAATTTATCAATCTACTAAAATTAATCTAAGAACATCAACCTCCTAGATCGAACTGCGGCTTTAAGGAATAGGCTCACACGTCCACGGTTCATCATCTGGTAATGCCATTACAAAATGATATGCTTGCATACAGAGCTGGAGATTCCTAAATCTCAAAAATGGTATGAGGAATTTTTTCATGATTCATTTTGTAATATTCACAAAAGGAGAGAAAATGTAAAGAGTTTATTTGTGCACATTAGTACATGGGCATTCTCTGGAGTCGAGCTGCGGTTGGTGGCCAGCTGGAAAATTAAGTAAATATTTCACTGTACCAGCCCAAAAGCTGAACAATAGGAGCCTTTCCCAGTTCGTATTGGTATTCTGCATATAGTCAGTAGACATGGCCCCAGGGTTAAAATATAAATAATGCTTAACACTTGATCTTTGACTTTCAGCTATCAACCTCTGTTCTTTTCCTCGCTCCAGCAACAAAGCTTGTACTTGCTTTTTACTGGGGGCTGCCTGCGGCGTTCTATCTAAAAACATATCAGCCATGTGAGTATCCTCCAGAGATTGTTTCCAGGGTATCAAGAGAACCTTATCCCATGCTAAACATTCTAAACCTACTCTCTTGTTAATATTGCTTCTTCTGAGCTCCAGATAGATAGCCCTAAGAGAACAGGCTGGCTAGCAATAAAATCCCTCAGAAAGTCTAATCCAAGTTTGTTTTGGCAAAGAAAACTAGAAGTTGACACAGGGACTGGCAGTACTCTCCGACAGAATACATTTTCTTCCCTTCGGAGGGTAAGGAACTTCCATATGCCTGCCCCATTAGTTGCTATAGGAACACATTGTGCAGAATATATGTGCAAGAAGGGTGTAAGAACTCCCTGTCCCTTGGATGACGGAAGACTTAGAGAAGAGCCAGCAGCCCTGGAGAACTTGGTCTTACTTTGTGCAATATGTGCGGACCGTGTCCCAGAAGAGCTGAAAGTGACCCTCAGGTGAGAGAAGAAACTTGTGCTCAGTAACACATCCTTACCTACCGTAATAGTTAAGGGGTGCATGCATTTTAGGACGCAGGTCATTATAAAAGACTTAAAATTAGTTAATAAATCCAACCTGGCCATAAAAAGAACAAAGGAATGTACTAGATGACCCAAGGCTTTGGGGGTGCGGTCGATTAGCACCACGTCATCTGCATACAATTATTGTGCCACCCTTAGAGGCCCTGTACCCTGACACACACACACTGCCTTTGTAGGCTTTTGTGTCTTGGTGCAGAACAAAGTGAAGAGTCGACATGGCACACATGTGTGCCATGCGCACAAACCACTGCCCTGGCATACATCAGTCACCCCTCTATCTGAGTGCCCTATACCAGTGGTGGGGGTATAGGTGCATGAGCCCTGTACCCCTACAGTGCCCAAGTTCATTCCTGGTGAAAATTGCAAAAAAACACAGTTGATGGACAGAATGTAGAACAATGTCATACATTCACCCCAGTACAAGGATCTGGGCCTAAATCCATCGTTTTTTTGCACTCCACACCTCCCTGGGTTAGACACTGGCTATATGCAAATCAGCTCTGACCCTGTTCCTCATGGGAACAGTCCAGTCCGAACTACCAAGCCATGTCTTTCCCAAACCGGAATCAAGCATCCAAGGACCGGTTTCTGGCTATCAGCCTTCATCAGCCTGGATAGCTTGACTCCAGTGGTGTGGAGAGCCTGGGACTCACGTCTGAGCATACCCAGCCCACTCGGGGTGAAAATTGCAAAAAACACAGTTGATGGACAGAATGTAGAACAATGTTATGCATTCACCCCAGTACAAGGACCTGGGCCTAAATCCATCGTTTTTTTGCACTGTAAGTGCAGTGCTGCCATTAACCCCTGCTATTTGGCTATTGGCTATTTGGGTTTGTTCGCGCTTAGACTCCTGTAACTTTTTTACCACATAAGGTATCCACACCAAATATGCGTCCTATTCTTCCAACATCATGGGGATTCTAAAGGTATCAAGGGTTTGTGGATGCCCCTCGAGGGGACCCAGAAATTGGCCAAAATACAGCTAAATTTGGGTATTTTGGGGGAAAATGGGAAAAAGTGCTGCAAATGAAAGCGTCCGTTTGTTTCCCTGCAAATGGTATCAAAAAAGGGTTTGTGGGGCTGAAATCACCGTTTTCCCAGCTTTTAGAGAATGACAGAATTTTGTCAGCAAACCAAACTTTTTCACACAGTTTTGGCATTTTTCTGGGACATAGCCTATTTTTGCTATTTTTTGTGCTTTCAACCTCCTTCCAGTTAATGGTAGAAATGGGTATGAAAGCAATAATGGATCCAGGAAAGCTATACATTTTAGAAAAGTAGACACAATTCTGAATTCAGTAGATCCTTCAAGGTTTCTTTGTAGAAACTAACAGTTTAATATAGGAAAAATTGAAAATTAGATGAAAAAAACAGCCATTTGTGTCAATGTTTTCACCTATAACTTCTTCTAATTATGGCAGCTCTTTGAAAGCAATATAAAGTTACATCCACTGGACCTTACTGGTTGTGGGGATATATAGGACTTGTAGGTTCAGCAAGTACCCGACGAACCCGGAGCCAAAAACTGAGCAGCGGCTTGCAAAGTTTTTTTTTATGTACTGGGTATGTAGCAATTATTCTGGGAAAATGTAAACATGGAAAAATCTGTATTAAAGACTCCTATGTATTTCTGAAATGGGAACAAAATATAGAGTTTAGAAACAGTAGATATTTTCACATTTCCGAAATTGTGAATACTCATACTAGCATGAGAATTATCAGTCATTTTTCAAAATGACTAATTTTTTACACATTGTCTTTCATTTGGAAGGCAGAAATGCATCAGAAGTCAATAGGTAATAACAGTTGCTCAACAAATCTGAATTACCCTAAGTCTCCCTATAAAAATGGTATCTCACTTGTGTGGGTAGGCATAATGCCCACGACTGGAAATGGTTCTCAATGCAATGTGAACACACCACATTTTCATATGTCATAGAGCGGTAGTGATGGTTTACACAGTCGCACATCAAATTCTGTAAGTAACTTTGCGTTATTCGTTTCCAATATTTTAATTTATCTAGATTACGGTGCCATTCAAGGTTACAAAAGCATCACGCTACCAACGATGCCAGGTCCACAGATATAAAATACTGTTAATTGAACGTCTTATAGAATGGTTGTACCTCGGCACTCTAAAATGTAGCTTCATCAATATACAATTTAGATTTGGCTGAATGGCCAATACTGAGAATCCTACAACAGTAATTACTTCATCAATTGTGGAACATTATAAATGTATCAAACAAACAGAAAAGAGAACATCAAACTATCAAGTACGTGTCTTTTCCAATTTAATATTGTCTCAGTTCGGTGTTTTGCTATGGTAATTGGCAAGAGTTTTGAGACATAATACTCCAAGGTGTATGAAGATCAAAAGACGGTACATATAATAATAATGTGCATGTATAACAAATTAATCGAGCACTACAAGCCAAATCAAGAGTAGTGGGCAAACTGGAGGTCCTAATCCTAGTGCCTTCCCGGTCGTGGTAGATGACGAACAGCCGATAACAGCAGACACGTGTGTCGTTACAAGAATGTAACTTTCTCAAGGCTGTGAACAGAAATGAATATTCAAAAAGGTGCTCGTTACATACTTTGTTACTGTATTTGTATACATCAGAAAGTATTTTTTATCCTCCAATATCATGTGCATCCAAAATCTGAGCCGAAGAGGACGATGCATGCAATGATGTTCTCTTATTGATATCCAGAAAAGAAAAGGTATTAAGCAATTCCTTTCTATGTATAGGGATTGCTTTTGTGAAAAGTGGTTTCAGGAAAGCCATGGTTGACCCAGGAAATGACCAACGTGAAAAAAGATGGAACCAAGCAAGTGATATAAGAAAGAAAAGGTAGAGCTTGTAAAAAGTACCAGAATAAGAAAGCCAATGTGCAGAAAACTAATGATTAATTCTAACGGATTCAGACTGTATACTGAGTGAGAGTAACAAACAAGGGACATGATCTGTAGCTTATTCTGTATATTACACAGCTCTTATAGCACAGAGGTGTTGGAGCATTTTTCTAGACGTGGTGTTTGATGTAAAGTCTAGGAGAACAAAGGTAAAGGAACATAAGTGTGGTTACATTCTTAAAAATGTAGTAATATTTCTAGTTTACTCGATGTTGTATCAAGATAAAATACCTGAGATCAGTATGTCGCATAACTCCCCCCAATTGTATTAGGGGTGACGTAAATAGTGGAAAGTAACTGGATAGAGTCCTTCGTCAGAAAGGCCTGTCAGAATCACGATGAAAAAAGAATTTAAGATGTGATGATGGCTTTTAGTTCCCAAAAATTTGATTATAGTCGATATACTTTATATGGGTTGCTGTCAGACAAAGCAAATGTATAAATAGAAACAAGTTTCTCATGAGTTGAAATATCAACGCAACCCATAGCCCTGGATTAAACTACGCTGTCTCCACCACAGGTTGTATTTAATATTCCATTAAGGATGGTCAAATAGTACCGTAAAGAGCCATGACATAATAGTTTGAAATATATAGTATAGTCTAAATCTCGACCGTAAATTAGAGAACAGTATCCCATAGGTTTGGTGTCACCTGTAGTCCTAGGTATAGCTATAATTACTGCTCTACCAATTGTGTTTGTTAATTTTGTCGGGAACAGTCGAAAATGTTTAGGAAAGTAGTACGTTGATAATTAAAATATGATAATATAGTCTGTACCTGGTGCATAGATTGAGAGGAGCTCGCCCCGTTAGAATCCCCAACTTATCAGTGGGTGATTCCCCAATATTAAGCAATTGACCCTCTGTACGGAAAAATAAAACAGAAGGGAATGAAAAGGTCAAAAAGCACATACTTTAGTGAAAGTTAAACATATAAAAGAAGGACGGGAACGTATAATTGCATTGTGACAATTAAAATGAATGAGCAACCCTTACTTAATTCGGTTGCTTCACAGGGAGGGTGAGATTTCGTTTTATCGGTTAAAAAATACGAAATCAAACAAATAGACAATTTTCAACAATGCAAGATCCAATGTTTGCTCTTAATACGGTATCGTGCAAAATACTTCTAAAAATGAATTAATTTTGATAAGTAAACTGCCTACAGTTTAGTAAAACTAGTATGCCTGTGACACGAAAAAAATATATATAAAGGAAAAGTGAGCACCCTCTTACTGAAACATTGTAAGTATAACTAAACACATCATATATGCGGATTGGTTACTTACATGCGAAGCATTTGTTTGAACAATGGCCTAGGGCTTTGATATGTCCCTAGGGTGCAAGAAGTAAAAGTATTGTATTGTATTGTATTGGCATTTGTATAGCGCATGGCTACCCGGGGGCATCCCAGCGCTATGAGAAGTTGCTGTGGCGCTGATCTTTAAGGGAAAAGCCAGGTCTTAAGTTTTTTCCGGAATTTTAGATGGATCGGTTTGCTTCGTAGGGGTAATGGGAGGTCATTCCAGAGTTTGGCGGTATTTAGCGAGAAAAGCCTTCCTCCACTTCTCGCCTTCTTGATCCTAGGAAACATTGCAAGATGGAGCTTGTAGGAGAGTAGGGTCTGCTTCCTATGGTCACCCCCACTTTTGCTGTGATTTTCTGTTTTTTCGACTTTAGTGTGTCTGTGGGCCTGCTAATCAGACCCACAGCCCAGCTGTTCTCTCTCTAATTTGATACCATGTACTTTAGGTACACACCTGACTGGGTATTGGGTCACCTTTGTGAGCCCCTGTATAGTGTGCAATAGGTACCCAGGGCATAGGTGCATCCAAGGCCTACCAGGGGCTGCAGCATGTATTATGCCACCCCTGGCTGGCCATCCAAACTGACACCACATGCTCATCCCTCAGCTTGGGTAAGGTGGTGTAATCACCCATTACTTAGATATAGTATTCCTATATCTTCCCATTTATATGGACACATATACACCTATAAGTCACTCCAATGGTAGGCCTCGACAATTCTGGAGGCAGAGTGCTTGGTTTTATGTGAGAGTGTGCCCTGGCATGAGCTGAGCCCCTCTGCAGCTTTCGGAACCATCTCCTTATAGCTGTTCTGTGATATAGCCATACCATATACTCTTAAGTGCATTATAATCCTTGGGGTTAATGCTAACTTTGGTTTGGCTTTATCAAAACATGTCGTGTAAGGTGTCAAACACTTTGGAATACTACCCCCGCCAATTCTGGCGGCGGGGGTAGCATTCCATCTTCTAGAGGGAAAAGACATGTATGTTACTGCTTTACCCGGTTAATGTTAAACAGAGCCCCAGCATCACAAAATGGATGCTGCTGCCACAGACACAAGTCTGACCTCTTGCTGCTGGACGAAACTCTGGCAGGGGAGGCCTGGACAAAAGGTTTCCTGTCCAGGGAGGTGCCAGCACCTCCCCAGACAGGCAGATGTGTATTGGGACAGGGAGGGCTGCATTAGCAGATGCTTTTTGAGACACTGCCTGGGGCACACAAGGTGCTCCATGCATACCCCGGTTCAAACCAGTTGCTGGGGCACTCCAGCCCCGCTCTGGCGCAAAACTTGACAAAGGGAAAGGGGTGTAACCACCCCCTTCCCAGGTCCACCCATAGGAGGGACCTGGCAGGTAATCCAGCCCCTTAGCTTAGTATAAGTATAGGAGCTGTGTCCCCAGGACTTTAGATTATCCTGGAACAAAACTTTGATACAGAACTCTTGGACCTCGACGTTCAATTTTGACTAGAAGACTGAAGACATCTCCCTTGTGGTCAAGGACTGACCACCCTGTGCAAACAGACACCATCAGTAACTTGCCGGTCTGCTTTGTTGTCGTAAATTGACACCAATGGGTTAGCATTTAGTTGAAGCCATCTTGTATTTAGAAGTTATCTTAGCCGCTTTGTGAAAGCCATTTTGTATCTCTGGCAGCCATTTTGTTTGCCATGTGCTCTGTCCTACCTTTCTGTTAACTGCATTTGTAGTCTGCCTAGAGACAAACTATGTTTAGCATCTTCCACCTTTGTACATGCCCAGAAGGGCCTAGCTAGTAGAATGCACCTGCTTCTCTAGTATAACTGTCAGGCTATTTTTGCTGCTGTATGGAGAAGTAACTCTCCTCCCACTTTGTTGAGCAAGCAGATCTTGTGTACTCATATTAGTCATTTTGCATGCTTACACGAGCCAGGACTGCCCCTTGGTCTTATGCTGAGTATGTAACCCTAAGCATATATAAAGTCTCTGTTTTCTGTACTCCTCAGACTGCCTCATTCAGTTGCTAAGGCTTCTGTGTGATGTAGTCTCACTCATTTGAGTTTATTAAAGATGCTCTTTTATATTTCAGCTTTTGTGCCAATTTCTTCTTTGTTGGTCTAAAAGGACCAAGTATCAGTGGGACCCCTGTTTCAGGTTTCAATGTTCTTCATTGTCGACGCTCCCACCGGAACCCGAAGACTCAGTGACACAGGAACTGGACTTACAGACTTCTACGACTCTGACCCACATCCCCAGCAAAGCTGAGACCCGTGGCGGACACAAGAGACTTGGGACCGGATACCCTGGACATCCTGCATTTTACTAACTGCATAGACTCCTGAGGTAACTCGAAGTTGTGCATTGGGGTATGAGAAGCCCCAGACCCAAGCACAATTTGCACTGAAGCTCAGCTCTCCACACTCCACAAGTGCTGCGTGGGGCCTGCTCTTGCATTTCAGATTGACGTGTGTTCCCGGTTGCTAGCCCATTGGCTAGTGAGCCCCCTGAAGACAATCCTTTGAAACCAAACTGCTTTTCTGGTTGCTCCAGGATTGCTCCAGCTTTCCTGCAAAGGAGAAGCTCCTCAGATCTTGCTGGTCTGACCCAAAGCCCATCTTCACTTCCTGCATGGATTGCGTTTGCCAAGGCTTGTTGGGTCCAATCTGGATAACGATGCTGCAGTCAACTAGATCCTTTGTGGGACAGCTTTAATCCAGCTCCTGGTTGTCGTCGACACCTCCTGGTCCTTGTGGCTGCAGAGACAAGCTTCACTTCTTCACCTGCAAAGCAATCAACATTGCCTGGTTCCTTCCTGGTTCCTTCCTGGTCACTGGCTAGTGACCCAGACTCTGTCCCCTCTGCTTTCAGGTTCTTCACATCTTCAATCCACCCTTGGATCCACCTGGACACTCTTCCTCTGGTCGCCTGCAGCACTTCTTTGCAGATCTTTATTGAAAGCATCGACGAAACCCGACACCAAAAGGCACCTATGCACCCGGCTTCCCTGGGTGAGGTAACACAAGTACTTTGGTGCTCCCGTGGGTCTTGACTCTCGAAGTGTCCTAGTCTAAAGGGGTTTTGTCGTAGTCCATCCGGAAGTGCCCTTAAACAGTAACTTTGTGACTCTTACGTTCTCCATTATAAGTCAATAGTAACTCGCATCTCCTGTGGGCCTCCTACTTCCTAACCTTTGGTTGTCTAGTGTCGCCCCAGCGATTCCCTAGGCTCTAGGCTTACTCACTGTTTCTGTCATGGTTCTTATACCACTTACTTAGAATATGGTTTGTGAGGCCCCTAGGACATAGCTGTATTTGTGCAACTTATCGTATGCTAATTGAGTAACTTGTGATGTACTTTTACCTCTGACCTCATAAAGAGTGCAGAGGGGTTGTGTTAGAAATAAATACATATATATTTGATATATACCTTGTGTGGTGTCCTTTCATTTGGTATTCAAGGGATTATAATTGGTAAAACAGCTTGCTTCACATTCTCTCTGAAGTCTTAGCCTATGACTGCTGGTCCATGCTACCACTAGGATACCTTGTCTATCAGGTTGATTTTACAACCACCATCAATAAGGGTCGATTAGACTGGTGCAATGTGCCCACTAGAATAGTGGACTTCAAATGCCAGGCTTACTTCTCACAGAGTTCATTAGAGCGGAGTTTCCTATTAGCCCTATAAGGGCGGATCATGGTGTTAGTAATTATATGCTTTCCTTCATTCAGTGCCTTATGAGCTATACAAAGAGCTGTGAAATGTATTCTCTCCTGTACTGGAAGCCAGTGGAGAGCATGTACAGATGGTCTGGCTGAACATCGATTAGGGGTGTCAGTGAGCATCCTTGCCGCACAGTTCAGCACTACTTGCAGTTTTGAGATCACCTCCTTTGGGGCAGCTAGATACAGAGCATTTCTGTAATCATGTCTGGACAAAATGAGCGCCTGTATCACTTATCTTTTGGCAATCGGAGGTAGAAGTGGAAGAATTTTTCGGACGGTACATAGTAGACCGTAACAAAGGGCGGCTGTTTTCCTGTGTTTTAAAGGTAAGATTCTGGTCCAGCCAGATTCCAAGGCTTTTGATCTCAGTTTTGGGAATCGGTGCTAGGCCCATGGTGGATGGCCAGAGATTCTTTGGGAGTGCGTTTACAGAGTTACCAAGAATCATAAGCTCTGTTTTCTCTCCATTGAGTTTCAGATGCGATAGGTTCATCCATTTTACCACTTCTTGCAGACAGGAAGGAAGATTGGTTTGTAGGCTAGACTGGTTCAAAGCCACAAAAAACTGCAGATTTAAAAATGTTTGTTCTCTACAACGGCTAAGATAATCTACTGGCCGGTAAATATAAAATCCTGTCAGTCTGTGCCACTTACTTTTCAGTGAAGTCCGACGTTCGGGGCGGTCCTGCCGTTTGTGAGGAGACGACCATGTTTCGCTCCTTCTTTTCCTTTTATCATGCCGCAGTCATGAAAATAGATAGTGGAAAAATACCACTTCCTGCCATGGCCCTATCTAGTGCACGAAAATAGAAGAAGGACTGTTTTATTGAGTCCAACCATATGTCTCAAGCCATGTCTGAATGGGGTATTTGATAAGAGATCGAGTGACAACCTGAATATAAAATTGATATCCTGCCACGCAATGCGTGGGCGACACTAATAACATGTTTTCAATGTAAAAAAGAGAAAATACATTAGAATAATATAGTGTGAACCTATATAAAAGAAGCAGTAGGTATCACTGCAAATAAGTAAACTTTTGTTAGTACACCAATATTGATGATGAATCTATCTGATAGGTATTTATAGGAATAATAGTATTTAGTCAAAATGAAAACTATAAGTATCCTTAATGAGAATACGTGTGAAAGGAAACGACTGTTCCACATATTTAGTGCTGTTTGTTACTTGCTGTGGGTAGAAAGATTGACAGTAATCAAAGAGCATATATTGGTGAAATTTCATTATTATAATAGGAACCGATTACTAGTTCAAAATGTAAAATATCTGATGGTTTCTCGTACACCTAATTCTAACATATGGAGAAGTCAAACAGAGAGAATAGAATATCACATTTAGCATAGCGAGTACATGGAATTACATCAGTTCCATGAAACCATGTTCTTACTGCACAATTCTGTGGGAAAAAAATCTACAGAAATTCATATCATATGAGCCCAATATACATATCACATTGAACAGGGTACATAAAGGAATGTTCATTTAAAGACGTCATTTGGCAAATAAGCTGTTAGTCCTGTAAGAATACATGTAGCTCTTTATCATCGTTGATGCCGTTCAACCGCCCGAAGGCGTCATATCCATTGTGCTTCCATTTTTTTTAGTACTGAGGTGCGATCCCCTCCCCTTGGGTCATTGTATGCCTGGGCTATCCCATGGAACCTGATGTTTGTAATGGACATGTTAGGGCTCACAATGAAAAATTACCCTTTTTTTGCAAAGTGCCTAGCTGTAGTTTTTTAACACTAGCTCTGCCGGCACCTAGGGAAACCTAGCAAACCTATACATTTTTTAAAACTAGATACCCACGGGAATCCAGGATGGGGTGAACTGACTGGTTCTCATCAGGTTCTGTTACCCAGAATCCCCTGCAAACCTAAAAATGGTTAAAAAAAACTAATTTTCCTCACATTACTGTGGGGGAAGGTTCTGGAATTTGCGTGGATCCACAAATCTCCACCCACCCCGCATTCCCCAAAGTCTTCAGAGAAAAATGGTATATCACGTGTGTGGATAGGCCTAGTACCTGCAACAGGTAATGGCGCAAAACGCAACATGCACACACCACAATTTGAGAGTGAAAAATGATCGTTTTTTGGCAAAGTGCCTAGATGTAGTTTTTTAACCCTAGCTCTGTCGGCACCTAGGGAAACCTAGCAAACCTATACATTTTTTAAAGCTAGACACCCAGGGAAATCCAGGATGGGGTAAATTGACTGCCTCTCACCAGGTTCTGTTACCCAGAATCCCTTGCAAACCTAAAAGATTGTCAAAAAACCTACATTTTCCTCACATTACTGTGGTGGAAAGTTCTGGAATCTGCGTGGACCCACGAATTTCCACCGACCTCGCGTTCCCCAAAGTCTTCTGAGAAAAATGGCACCTCACATGTGTAGGTAGGCCTAGTGGCCGCAACAGGAAACGTCGCAGAACACAACGTTGACACACCACAATTTCACCGTGAAAAATGACCCTTTTTGGGCAAAGTGCCTAGCTGTAATTTCTGAACCAGAGCTCTGCCGGCACCTAGGGAAACCTAGGAAACCTATACATTTTTGAAAACTAGACACTCAGGGAAATCCAGGATGGGGTGACTTAACTGCCTCTTACCAGGTTCTGTTACACAGAAACCCTTGCAAACTTAAAAAATTGTCCAAAAAAACACATAATCCTCACATTTCAGTGGTAGAAAGTTCTGGAATCTGCGTGGATTCCCAAATTTCCATGCACCAGGCGTTCTCCAATGTCTTCAGAGAAAAATGGTACCTCACTTGTGTGGGTAGGCCTAGTACTCACAACAGGAAACGGAACAAACGCAACATTAACACACCACAATGTCACGGTGAAAAATTACCCTTTTTAGACAAAGGGTCTAGCTGCAGTTTTTGAACCCTAGCTCTGTCGGCACCTAGGGAAACCTAGCAAACATATACATTTGTCAAAACTATACACCCTCAGAAATCCAGAATGGGGTGACTTGACTACCTATCACAAGGTTCTGTTACCCAGAATCCCTTGCAAACCTAAAAAATTGTCAATAAAACCTCATATTCCTCACATTTCTGTGGTGAAAAGGTCTGGAATCTGCATGGATCCACATATTTCTATCCACCCACCTTCCCCACAGTCTTCTGAGAAAAATGGTACCTCACTTGTGTGGGTAGGCCTAGTTCCCCTGACAGGAAACGGCACAAAACGCAACGTGGACATACCACAATTTCACGGTGAAAAATTACCCTTTTTTTGCAAAGTGCCTAGCTGTAGTTTTTGAACCCTAGCTCTGCCGGCACCTATGGAAAACTAGGAAACCTATACATTTTTAAAACCAAGACACCCAGGGGAATCCAGGATGGGGTGACTCGGCTGCCTCTCAACTGGTTCTAATACCCAGAATCCCTTGCAAACCTAAACAATTGTAAAAAAAAACATATTCCTCACATTTCTGTGGGGAAAAGATCTGAAATATGCATGGATCCACAAATTTCCACCCACGCCGCATCCCCTAAAGTCTTCTGAGAAAAATGGTACCTCACTTGTGTGGATAGGGCTAGTGCCCGCGACAGGAATTGGCGCAAAACGCCATGTGGACACACCACAATTTCACTGTGAAAAATGACCCTTTTTTGGCAAAGTGCCTAGCTGTAGTTTTTGAACCCTAGCTCTGCTGGCACCTAAGGAAACCTAGCAAACCTGTACATTTTTGAAAACTAGACACCCAGGGAATCCAGGATGGGGTGACTTGACTTCCTCTCACCAGGTTCTGTTACCCAGAATCCCTTGCAACCCTAAAAGATTGTCAGAAACCCCACATTTTCCTCCCATTACTGTGGTAGAAAGTTCTGGAATCTGCGTGGATTCCCAAATTTCCATGCACCAGGCGTTCTCCAATGTCTTCAGAGAAAAATGGTACCTCACTTGTGTGGGTAGGCCTAGTGCTCACAACAGGAAACGGAACAAAACGCAACATTAACACACCACAATGTCACGGTGAAAAATTACCCTTTTTAGACAAAGGGTCTAGCTGCAGTTTTTGAACCCTAGCTCTGTCGGCACCTAGGGAAACCTAGCAAACATATACATTTGTCAAAACTATACACCCTCAGAAATCCAGAATGGGGTGACTTGACTACCTATCACAAGGTTCTGTTACCCAGAATCCCTTGCAAACCTAAAAAATTGTCAATAAAACCTCATATTCCTCACATTTCTGTGGTGAAAAGGTCTGGAATCTGCATGGATCCACATATTTCTATCCACCCACCTTCCCCACAGTCTTCTGAGAAAAATGGTACCTCACTTGTGTGGGTAGGCCTAGTTCCCCTGACAGGAAACGGCACAAAACGCAACGTGGACATACCACAATTTCACGGTGAAAAATTACCCTTTTTTTGCAAAGTGCCTAGCTGTAGTTTTAGAACCCTAGCTCTGCCGGCACCTACGGAAAACTAGGAAACCTATACATTTTTAAAAACTAGACACCCAGGGGAATCCAGGATGGGGTGACTCGGCTGCCTCTCACCTGGTTCTAATACCCAGAATCCCTTGCAAACCTAAACAATTGTAAAAAAAAACATATTCCTCACATTTCTGTGGTGAAAAGATCTGAAATATGCATGGATCCACAAATTTCCACCCACGCCGCATCCCCTAAAGTCTTCTGAGAAAAATGGTACCTCACTTGTGTGGATAGGGCTAGTGCCCGCGACAGGAATTGGCGCAAAACGCCATGTGGACACACCACAATTTCACTGTGAAAAATGACCCTTTTTTGGCAAAGTGCCTAGCTGTAGTTTTTGAACCCTAGCTCTGCTGGCACCTCAGGAAACCTAGAAAACCTGTACATTTTTGAAAACTAGACACCCAGGGAATCCAGGATGTGGTGACTTGACTTCCTCTCACCAGTTCTGTTACCCAGAATCCCTTGCAACCCTAAAAGATTGTCAGAAACCCCACATTTTCCTCCCATTACTGTGGTGGAAAGTTCTGGAATCTGTGTAGATTCACAAATTTCCACTCAACCCGCGTTCCTCAAAGTCTTCCGAGAAAAATGGTACCTCACTTGTGTGGATAGGGCTAGTGCCCGTGACAGGAAATGGCGCAAAACGCCATGTGGACACACCACAATTTCACTGCGAAAAATGACCCTTTTTGGCAAAGTGCCTAGCTGTAGTTTTTTAACCCTAGCTCGGCTGGCACCTAAGGCAACGTAGCAAACCTGTACATTTTTGAAAACTAGACACCCAGGGAAATCCAGGATGGGGTGACTTGACTGCCTCTCACCAGGTTCTGTTACCCAGAATCCCTTGCAAACCTAAAACATTATCCAAAAACCCACATTCTCCTCCCATTACTGTGGTGGAAAGTTCTGGAATCCACCCTGCATTCCCCAAAGTCATCTGAGACAAATGGTACCTCACTTGTGTGGGTAGGCATTTTGTGCTGTTTCCTGTCACGAGCACTAGGCCTCGTACCTCGAACATACCACAATTTCACGGTGAAAAATTACCCTTTTTTGGCATAGTGCCTAGCTGTAGTTTTTTAACCCTAGCCCTGCCGGCACCTAGGAAAACCTAGGAAACCTATACATTCTTGAAAACTAGACACCCCGGGGAATCCAGGATGGAGTGACTTGATTGCCTCTCACCAGGTTCTGTTACCCAGAGTCCCTTGCAAACCTAAAAAATGTTTTAAAAAAACACATATTCCTCACATTTCTGTGGTGGAAAGATCTGGAGTCTGCGTGGACAACATATTTGGAAGACCATCTGGAGGGATTTCTATATATATCAAGCATTCTCTGAAAATACAATTTACAGAAATAAAAACTATTTCAACTATGTTTCTGGCAGGCACCCTGAAAGGCCTTTCTACAACTAATGGTCCGCTCCCAATACTGTTAATTAATGTTTACTACAATCCTCATGTACCGGGTGCCAAGGAGAAGCTGACTCAGCTGACAAGTCAGATAGAAAACCTCCTCCTACAGTTTGCTCCTATGGAATCAATTATCCTTGGGGACTTTAACACACAGAACATAGGGTTCACTATAGCGCAAAGCAACTATTCTAGGGCTACAAATGTTTTTAACGCCCTAATGCACTCTTATAATCTGCTAACATCCCACTCTTTGTTTTTAAGGAACGCACCGGGGGCACATTGCCCTCCAACATACAACAATCAAACGACAATAGACTACATCTTACTAAGCGGACGGACACAAAATCTCATGATAAACTACACAGTATACCAATGAAACGAAAGCCATCACGCCACCCTAACGATCACGCTAAATCTCACAGTAGACACTCGCCACACTTTAAGATGCAATGGGGCATCAAATGGCGAACAACTGTTTATACTATCAAGAAGAATCAAATGGGGGCCAGTGCCAATCAACAAATTTGAGAAATGGAAAGAAATATGGGCTCCCTGGCAACAAAGCGAAAACAACAGGGGCGCCATAGACGAATGGGATCCGTCCGCCTGCAAATTAACTTCACAGCTCCAAGAAGGTACAACAAGCAGAACCACTCCATTTCCATCACACACTTTTGGACATTTCCCAGCAATTAAA
Source organism: Lissotriton helveticus (assembly GCF_964261635.1). NCBI lineage: Eukaryota > Metazoa > Chordata > Amphibia > Caudata > Salamandridae > Lissotriton > Lissotriton helveticus. The sequence goes on from NC_136057.1 coordinate 1,506,847,428, forward strand.
GAGAGTGCCAAACAACTAAATGCCAAACGTAGGGCCTACCAGAAATCTGACTCAGCATCTGCCAAAAGGCTACTCAAAGAAGCCGCAAAAACCCACTCGAAGGAGGTATGGGCCGCCAGACGCGAATGTATTGAGGCGAAATGGCTGAAGATCTTCGATTTTTTGAGAGCCTGCAAGTCCCAAGAGTTCTGGCAATATCTAAATACTCTAACCCAAGGAGACTACCACAGAGAGAACTCACTTGACGCCGGCACCTGGGCCACTCATGTGAAAATATTGAATAAAGAGGATGTAAGCATAACCTTGCCGAATAAAGACCTTAATGAGGGTGGAGAACTAGACACCACTGCCCACTCCTCAAAAACTTTGGACGATCGAGCACCCCCAGGAAAAACTTTAGTTTATACAACCTTAAAAAAGATCAGACATAATGGGGCACCGGGACTCAATGGCCTGCCGGGCTCCCTCTTCAGGGCCGACACATATTTCTGGACAGACAACTTGGCCAAGTTATATGCTGAATGCCGGCTCTGGGGGGACGTTCCAGATTCCTGGAGAGGGTCGCTACTGCAGCCTATACATAAGAAGGGGACAAAATCCAACCCACAGAATTAGCGCTTGATTGCCCTGCTTGATATTGAGGGCAAGGCCTACGCAAGCACCCTTCTTGTGGAACTTTCAAAATGGGCCAGCACTGAAGGCCTCCTGCCCTTTTTTCAAACAGGTTTTAGACCTGGAGCATCAACAGTGAACAATATAATAGTGCTCTCATATCTAGCTCAAAAAGCCGTGACACGAAAAAGCCTGCCACTTTTTGCTTGTTTTATTGATTATTCTGCAGCATTTGACGGCGTAGACCGTTCTATCCTCTGGCAGAAGTTGGCACGCTGGAACATCGATCCATCTTTACTGCAAGCCATTCGCTCATTATACTCCAGAACCTGGGTAAGAATTAAACTTTCGAGCGCATCTGCTACAGGGAAAATCGACACGGATCACGGCCTAAAGCAAGGCTGCGTTTTAGCTCCGATGCTTTTTAATCTATACACCGCAAGCCCTTACTGGAGCCACATTAGCAACACCTAGGATTGGGCATACTAAGATTCAACTAATGCAATACGCTGACGACCTGGTACTCCTAGACTACACTAAAATAGGCTTACAAAAAGCACTTACGGCCCTGGCCACTGGTACAATGCTAAAAATAAACTGGTCGCCAACCCATCCAAATCGACAACAATAATCTTTGGGTAATACCCTAAGAAAAAACTGGTAAAATGGAGGCTAGGCCAGTTGTCTCTGGATTGTACACAACACTATAACTACTTGGGAGTTTGGTTCAGTGAAACAGGTCGTCCAGGAGTTCACCTTGATAAAATGCGTACAAAAGGGAAAAACATTACCTATGCCCTCTGTAAGCTTTATGCCACTCTACACAGCCCTACAACAACGGCAATTCAAAGAGTCCTGAGGGCGAAACTAATGCCTTCACTTAACTACGCACAACAGGCATTTCCATGGAAACTAGCGAGAGATCTAGAAATAATTCATCGTTTAGCTTACAAAAAGCTATTCCACCTACCCGCATGCACCAGGAATAATCTAGTGCGGTTAGAATTTAACCTGAACCAAAAAAAGCTGGAAGAGAGGGCCTCCCTGAGTAAATACTTCTATCTTACCATGGCAGCACCAGAGAACACAATGAAGTCTATTATAAAAAGTATATTTCTGGAACCTGGCAATCCCTGGTCAACTGGCCTTTCCGCCGCCAAAGACATCTTGAAACTTGCAATCGAAAACTGGGACCCCAAGACAATCAAGTATACGGCTATCAAAAGTACAATAAGAAAACAAGTCCGCCTTTGCTCTCGCACCTCAGACTTAGAATCATTGGTATCAAGAGGCTTTCATGGGTCCCAAAGCCTCCCACATACAGAATATAACCCCAAACTTCATTTCACACATGCGGTGGGGAGAGAAGCATTACACAGGATTGTAGCGTTTAGATTACATCCTCTCCCCCTTAAAGAATTATACCCCTCCGGGTCGACAAATACGGTGATCATGGAGTGTCGGCTCTGCAAACACAAACATGAGACCTTGGCCCATATCCTACTCTGCTACCCAGCCCTGCGCCTAGATCGCAGCCTCTACCTTAGGCCCATCTTGCTACAACGGGGGACTAGAACTGTAAAGGAGGCTATACATCAACTGTATACATTGGACACAGTGAAATCTATGGCTATGTTTGGAAAATGTGTACAAAAGACTCGCAGGAAGCTGATGGACCCTCCTGGTTAAGTCATTGGGCAAGTACCTGCGTTGAGCTTCTATACCGTCTGGAACTAATGGCTTAGCTCATGTTCAACTGTCGGCTGTGTTAAAAAAAAAAAAACACAATGGACTTAATGATCATTGAATTTTAGATTTGGATTTTATTCACAATGTTTATGGTTTTAAACTGTTTAACTTTTCTTTTTATGGAATGTCCTTCTTTTACCTTGTTGTTTTATTGTAATGGTTTTGAGTAACCACACAAATAAAAATGTATTCATTCATATACATTCTTGAAAACTAGACACCCTGGGAATCTAGGATGGGGTGACTTGACTGCCTCTCACCAGGTCCTGTTACCCAGAATCCATTGCAAACCTAAAAATTGTCCAAAAAACACATATTCCTCTAATTTCTGTGGTGGAAAGAGCTGGAATCTGTGTGTATCCACAAATTTCCACCCACACCGCGTTTCCCAAAGTCATCTTAGAAAAATTATACCTCACTTGTGTGGGTAGGCCTAGTGCCCGTGACAGGAAACAGCACAAAACGCAACGTGGACATACCACAATTTCACTGTGAAAAATTACCCTTTTTTTGGCAAAGTGCCTAGCTGTAGTTTTTAACCCTAGCTCTGCTGGCACCCAGGGAAACCTAGCAAACCTATAAATTTTTTAAAACTAGACAACCAGGGGAATCCAGGATGGGGTGATTTGACTCCCTCTCACAAGGTTCTGTTACCCAGAATTCCTTGCAAACTTAAACAATTGTCAAAAAAACACATATTCCTCACATTTCTGTGGTGGAAAGATCTGGGGGTAGATGTATCAAGATACCCTTTTGCGATTCTCAAATAGCGATTTTTAAGGAATCGCTATTTGAGAATTGCAAAATGGTATGTATGTAGAAATTCGCTATTTTTTTAGCGATTTCTTAAAATTCCTTTAATTGCGATTAAGGAATAATTTCCTATTCATTTCTATGGGCCAGGAGGCCCATAGGAATGAATGTGAAATTATTCTCAATTTGCGATTCGCAATTTGCTAATCGCAAATTGGGAATAATTTCAAGGGTGCAGGGGTGTCTCAAAGACACCCTGCTGCACCCTTGAAATCGACATGTGTGCGCATATGGCGCACATACATGCCCTAAGGGCATGTATGAGCATCACATGGCACCTTTACAAAATGCAAAAAGTGCATTTGTAAAAGAATTCGCAAATTACCACCAACTACAAGTTGGTGGTAATTTGCGATTTCTTAGTCAAAAATCGCAAAACTGAAATGCTTAATACATTTCATTTAAGAAATCGCAATTTGCGATTTCTTAAATGCTTACGCAATATTAAGGAAACGCAAAATTTGCGATTTCTTAATATTGCGAGGCTTTTTGCTTGATACATTCCAAATCCCGTTTTTTTTTCGCAAACGCTGCTATTTTGCGAATCGCAGCGTTTGCGACAAAAAAAAACCTTGATACATCTACCCCCTGGAATCTGCGTGGATCCACACATTTCCACCCAATCCGCGTTCCCCAAAGTCGTCTGAGAAAAATGGTACCTCACGTGTGTGGGTAGGCCTAGTGCCCATGACAGGAAACGGCGCAAAACGCAACGTGGACACACCACATTTTCACGGTGAAAAATTACCCTTTTTAGGCAAAGTGTCTAGCTGTAGTTTTTGAACCCTAACTCTGCCGGCACCTAGGGAAACCTAGCAAACCTATACATTTGTTAAAACTAGACCCCCAGGGAAATCCAGGATGGCGTGACTTGACGTCCTCTCACCAGGTTCTGTTACCCAGAATCCCTTGCAAACCTAAATAAAATTGTAAAACAAAACAGATTCCTCACATTTCTGTGGTGGAAAGATCTGGAATCGGCATGGATCCACAAATTTCCACCTACGCCGTGTTCCCCAAATTCTTCGGAAAAAAAGGTACCTCACTTGCGTGGGTAGGCCTAGTGCCCGTGACAGGAAACGGCACAAAACGCAACGTGGTCACTTCGCGAGCATAATACACCGCAATTAACACATCGCACTAACGTTCACATCGCAAGGCACAGCAACGCTTCGTCGCTTACATCGTATGCCATCACAACGTATGGCATCAACAACGCAATGTTAGTGCGATGTCAGGATGCGAGAGTTCACCCATTTCAGTAACATTCGTTTGAAACAAATAAAGATAACGCAATGTTAGTGCGATGTCAAGATGTTACAAATGAAACAAATAAAGATGCGAGAGTTCACACATTTCAGTAACATTCAGTGCGATGTCACTAAAAAGACAAGGAAAAACAATGTAAAAAATAAAGATGCGGAAGAAAGAAAGACAAGGAAAAACAATGAAAATAAAAACAATGCCAAAATATCAATTGCCATGGAAAAACAATCAAATAAATAAAGATGCCAAAATAAAGAATTCACCCACTTCAGTGCGATTCAGTGCAATGTCACTCAAATGTAACGTTATTGTCAGCATGAACGTTTGAGTGACATCGCACTGAAATCGCACTGAAATAATTTGTGAACTCTTTAACAAGGAAAAACAATGTAAAAAATAAAGATGTGAGTCAAGAACGAAATAAACAGCAAGAACGAAATAAAGACTTCACACATTTCAGTGCGATGTCACACAAACGTTTTTATCAACATGAAAGTAATGTGGGTGAGTAGATGGATGGGTCCATGGATGCTAGATGGGTGCAAGATGGATGAATGGATGGATGGCTGGACGGATGAAGAATGGGTGTGAAAAGGATGGGTGGATGGATGGTAGGGTGCCGATGGATTGAAGGATGTGTGTGAAAAGGATGGGTGGATGGATGGTAGGGAGCCGATGGATTGAAGGATGGATCAATGGATGGATGAAAGGATGGATGGAAGGGTGGATGGATGGGAGATGGGTGGATGGATGGTAGGGTGAAAGGCAAGATGGATGAAAGGATGGATGGATGGATGAAGAATGGGTGGGTGTATGGATGGGTGGATGGAAGTGTGGATGAATGAAAAATAGGTGGATCGATGGATGAACGGTTGGGTGAATGTGTGAAAAGGATGGGTGGATGGATGGTAGGGTGCGGATGGATGAAGGATGGGTCAATGGATGGATGAAAGGATGGATGGAAGGGCGGATGGATGGGAGATGGGTGGATGGATGGTAGGGTGGAAGGCAAGATGGATGAACGGATGGATGGACGGATGAAGAATGGGTGGGTGGATGGATGGGTGGATGGAAGTGTGGATGAATGAACAATAGGTGGATCGATGGATGAATATGTGAAAAGGATGGGTGGATGGATGGTAGGGTGCGGATGGATGAAGGATGGGTCAATGGATAGATGAAAGGATGGATGGAAGGGTGGATGGATGGAAGATGGGTGGGTGAATGATAGGGTGGAAGGCAAGATGGATGAAGGGATGAATGGATGGATGGACGGATGAAGAATGGGTGGGTGTATGGATGTATGGATGGAAGTGTGGATGAATGAAAAATAGGTGGATCGATGGATGAACGGTTGGGTGGATGCGTGGAAAGGATGGGTGGATGGATGATAGGGTGGAAGGCAAGAAAGATGGATGGATGGATGGATGGACAAAACTGGTGATGGCTGCACGATGGGTGGATGGATGGATGAATGAATGGGGGATGGATGGATGGACACAATTGTTGATGGATGCATGGTGGGTGGATGGGGGATGGATGGGTGGCAAAAATTGGTGGTGGGTGCATGGGGATGGGTGGTTGGATGGATGGATGAATGAATGGGTGGATGGATGGATGGACAACATTGTTGATGGCTGATTGATGGGAGGATGGATGGATGGATGGACAAAATTGTTGATAGGTGCATGGTGGGAGGATGGGGGGATGGATGGTGAAAATTGGTGATGATTGGATGGCTAGGTGGATGGATGGATGGATCAATGAATGGATGGATGGATGGACAAAATTGTTGATGGATGCATGGTGGATGGATGGGTGGGTGGATGGATGGACAAAATTGTTGATGGATGCATGGTGGGTGGATGGATTGGTGGTGAAAATTGGTGATGGGTGCATGATGGATGGATGGAGCCGGTGAGTCAGTTCTTCACTCGTATAATTTTGGAGCATTGGTTGTGGAATGCTCTTTCTTTATCACGTAATATTAATAAACTATGGCTTGTTTAGGTTAAATATAAAGTATGTTTCTTGTGCCTCCGAAGCTTGAGTCTCCAGTTTTACTAACAAATGCACACTTGGCAGGGATAGTGGCCCACATGCATCATTGTGTCTTTTTGCATTTCTTAATTTGCGAAAAATAAGGAATCGCAAATTAAGAAATGCAAAATGATATGCATCAATATTTTCGGTATTCTTGTGGGATTCGGTAAAAATCGCATTTTTTACCGAATCCCAAAGAAATACCGATTTCTTAACTTAATTTTCGCAATTCCCATTGATTCCTATGGGCCAAAAGGCCCATAGGAGTCAATGGAAATTGCGAGTGGCACTTAGAAAATTTCATGGGTGCGGGGGGGGGGTCCAAAGGACCCCCCCATGCACCCCTGAAATGTACTTTTCAGCATAAGTTACATACACACATGTCCTAAGGACATGTGTGTGTGTAACTTTACAGTTTAAAAAATGCATTTTTGTGCATTTTTAATCAATTTCGCAATTTACCACGAAGTTGAACTTCGTGGTAATTTGCACTTCCAATTTTAAAAAACGCATATTTTTCTATAATGATGCATAGCATTTAAGAAATCGCACAATTGCGATTTCTTAAATGCTAACGCAATTTTAGAAATCGTAAAAAAGATGCGACTTCTAAAATGGCATGATGCATCCCAACAAGCACTTTTGCATTCGCAAACGGCCGATTTTAAGGAATCGCACCGTCTGCGACTGCAAAAATGCTTGATGCATGTGGGCCCGTATGCGCTATATAAATGCAATTACAATACAATACATCTGGACACTGCAGTGTACTAAGCACGGCTCCCTGCCGAAGAGTCTCTTATTGTCACTGAGCCATAGGTATTTCCATTTTACTTCGCATTTTGTAGAGCACCTTGAAAGTGTAATGCTTTCCAAGCAGACTGCTTCTGTGATGTCCAGAGCAAACAGCATTCTTCTAGCGCCAATAAAACCTTTGCTCCTTTTAAAGAAGGCTTGTGCTAAGTGGGTATGTTGGCCTTATGAAGCACTCTCACTCTGGAAAAGCCTCAGAACTTACCTTTTTAAATCGTATCGCAACAAGCAGTAATCTTTCTCATGCGCGAACCACACAGGATGACCCCATCTTGGTCTCCACACATTACTGTCAGAGATATCCCACCACATTTTCGTTTACTGACCATCCAGCTGCTTCTCTTTTCTTCCCATCGGTTCCACCCCTTTCCCTGCTCTCCCCTTCCTCCCTGGCTCTACTCCCCTCATTCCTAACCCATGTTCATGTAAAACTCTTCAGTTCTGGGTAAAGCACATTAATACCTGTCCGGCTGTCAAAGTGCAATATAAAAATGTTAAATAAATCCATAAACTAAATGTTAACTGTAGACATGGCATTGCGGAGCTATCGCACTCCCATCTCATCAAGTAAACTCTAATCACTTATTGATGTGGTATTCTGTCAGAATGTGCAATGACATATCATGTATTTATTTTGTTGGTTAACTTGCATTAAACTGGAGTATATGTCTTCTGTTAAACCAATTCCCACAAAACAGGATAGCTACTGTTAAAGACACTAGTCAACAAAACATGCAGTATAGTTATTCTAATGTCAATTAGCAAATAAACCAGATGTTACATTTTAGGAGCAATTACAATTTGCATAATTATCAAATGATTTCTATTCATGAAATGCGGTTACCTTTTACTCACTTTTTATTCACTTGTGTGTGATAAATAGATTGGTTAAGCCGTTTAAACATTTCAATTCAATAATAAGAATGCCGAGTGGTTGCTGAACAACTCTGTGTTGTGCTAAACGTTCCGTATAGGAGACAACTAAATTGCAGCTTTTCTACTATTATTTTGGTACTGCTTGTCGGCTTCTTGTGGTCCTGCAGTTATACAAATAAACATGCATCCCTTGGGGCCGGTAGACCATTATCCAGAGGTCACAAAGTTTAGCAGTTCTGCTAGCTGCACTGAAATAAAATTGCCATGTGTTTTTTCAGTCATCCTGTCAAACCGCCTTAGATAAATGTGGGGGCTTCAGTGCTTCCAAATTAATCACACCGGTTGCTTGAAGTATTTTACCCTTTTTCCCTTATCTGAGTTTATTTCACTTTCAAACTCATTACAGGGAGTTTACGAGCAAAAACGAGAAACCATTACACGTTGTAATGGCGTGCGCTCTTTCGGTACGCGTCCTAATGGAATTTCCTATAGGCATTAGCGTTGAAATGCCATGCGGTGGAAAAACGTGCGAAGTAAGAGTCATTGCGATGTGGAGGCTGCGTGCTAAGAGCGTGTGTTGTAACGGTTGGCGATGTACTGTCATACATCCCCACAATTTCACGGTGAAAGATTATCCTTTTTTTGGCAAAGTGCCTAGCTGAAGTTTTTGAACCCTAGCTCTGCCGGCAACTATGGAAAACTAGGAAACCTATACATTTTTAGAAACTAGACACCCAGGGGAATTCAGTATGGGGTGGCTTGACGTCCTCTCACCAGGTTCTGTTACCCAGAATCCCTTGCAAACCTATAAGATTGTCAAAAAACCCACATTTTCCTCACATTTCTGTGGTGAAAAGTTTTGGAATCTGTGTGGATTCACAAATTTACACCCACCCCGCGTTCCCTAAAGTCTTTCAAGAAAAATGGTATCTCACTTATGTGGGTAGGCCTAGTGACTGCGACAGAAAATGGTGCAAAACGCCACATGGACACACCACAATTTCACTGAGAAAAATTACCCTTTTTTGGCAAAGTGCCTAGCTGTAGTTTTTGAACCATAGCTCTTCCGGCACCTAGGGAAACCTAGGAAACCTATATATTTTTAAAAGCTAGACACCCAGGGTAATCCAGGATGGGGTGACTTGACTGCCTCTCACCAGGTTCTGGTACCCAGAATCCCTTGCAAACTTAAAGATTGTCAAAAACCCCATATTTTTCTGTGGTGGAAAGTTCTGGAATCTGCGTGGAGCTACAAATTTCCACCCACCCTGCATTCCCCAAGACCTCAGAGTAAAATGGTACCTCACTTGTGTGAGTAGGCCTAGGGCCCATGACAGGAAACAGCACAAAATGCAACGTGGACATACCACAATTTCCCAGTGATAAATTACCCTTTTTTGCCAAAGTGCCGAGCTGTAGTTTTGTAACCCTAGCTCTGCCGGCACATAGGAAAACCTAGGAAACCTATACATTCTTGAAAACTAGACACCCTGGGAAGTCCAGGATGGGGTGACTTGACTGCCTCTTACCAGGTTCTGTTACCCCGAATCCCTTGCAAACCTAAAAAATTGTCCAAAAAACACATATTCCTCACATTTCTGTGGTGGAAAGATCTGGAATCTACGTGGATCCACACATTTCCACCCACCTGTGTCCCCCAAAGTCTTCTGAGAAAAATGGTACCTCACTTGTGTGGGTAGGCCTAGTGCCCGTGACAGGAAACGGGACGAAACGTAACGTGGACATACTACAATTTCATGGTGAAAAATGACCCTTTTTTGGCAAAGTGCCTAGCTGCAGTTTTTTAACCCTAGCTCTGCCGGCACCTAGGGAAATCTAGGAAACCTATACATTTTTGAATGAAAACTAGACCCCCCGGGGAATCCAGGATGGAGTGACTTGACTGCCTCTCACCAGGTTCTGTTACCCAGAATACCTTGCAAACCTAAAAATGTTTTAAAAAACACATATTCCTTACATTTCTGTGGTGGAAAGATCTGGAATCTGCATGGACCCACAAATTTCCACCTACCCCGCGTTCCCCAAAGTCATGTGATAAAAATGGTACCTCACTTGTGTGGGTAGGCCTAGTGCCCTTGACAGGAAAAAGCACAAAATGCAACGTGGACGAACCACAATTTCACTGTGAAAAATCACCCTTTTTTTGGAAAAGTGCCCTATGCAAATTACCATTTTTTGGCAAAGTGCCTAGCTGTAGTTTTTGTACCGTAGCCCTGCACCTAGAGAAACCGAGGACACCTATACATTTTTTAAAACTAGACACCAAGGGGAATCCAGGATAGCCTCGTACAAGGTTCTGTTACCCAAAATCCCTTGCAAACCTAAAAGATTGTCAAAAAACCCATTAAAAGTTCTGGAATCTGAGTGGATTCCCAAATGTACACCCACTCCCTAATGTCATTCAAGAAAAATGGCACCACACTTTTGTGGGTAGGCCTAGTGCCCGCGACAGGAAACTGCGCAAAATGCAACATGGACACACCACATTTTCACGGTGAAAAATGACCCTTTTTTGGCAACGTGCCTAGCTGTAGTTTTTTAACCCTAGCTCTGTCGGCACCTAGGGAAATGTTGGACGTGGCCCTTCTGGCAGGTTCACCCCTGAATTTTTTGCCTTTTAACGTTACATCAGTATAATGATTTCTGATCTTTGCGCACTTTAGCACTGTGGCACAGTGTAAAGTGCGTGCGCTCTCTGAGTGCGTGTGTGAGATTGGCCTGCCCTCCCATAGGAATGCATGGGCAAGGTGTGTGTCCATGGTAATTCCTGATGCGTGGGGAGCGCAAGGTCGAATTTGGTATGTGTGTACTCGTGAGATTGAATGCTGTGCGATGATGTGTGCGGCGTTCATGTTTCTAGTGTGGAAGTGCCACTTCTAGAAGTTGGCCTGTCTGTGCAGTGACTGTCTGACTTGTGATTGGCTGGAGCTGGCTGGTGTGCCTGGCTCCAGAAGTCAGGATGGGTCTGCCCCGGTGGTGAATGGGGAGATCTGCATGTTGATGGCAGGGAGGGGCTGCACCTGGTACCTGAATAGGGCTGGGCTTTCCCTCCACAATGCTGGCTCCGCCCCCTGTGGTGTGACTGATGACCCTAGCCTGTCCTGTGAATATGGAGAGGGGCTGAGCAAAACAAAGTGCTCCAGAACCAGCTGTGTCTGGTTTTTCCCCCACCCTGCACCCTAGAGACAAAGGGATTTTGTGTATAAAAAGAGGCTGTGACCTCATGATAAATGTTCTTGTTCTCGTACTTGAATCTACCAGGGGCGTGCTTCTGCTGGGGCCCAGGGGACTGCCTGCCTCCCTGGGCCCTGCCCAGCCCCTGGACACCTGATGGACTTTTCCTGGCCCTAGAAAACCTTGGATTTTATTTACTTTGGCCCTGGGAGGGCGGCCTCGCTTTAAAAGCACCTGATTCCTTTTACAGCATGACAGCGCTGTGCTGCCTTTCTTTTTATTTGCCTGACTGGTGTCTGCAGGGAGGTAGGGTTAAATGGCACCAGCTGTCTGCTCTCCCCTGTTCGTGGCCGTGAAGAGATATGGGGAGGCTTGTGCCCTGATCGCCAGAGCCCGTGAGCCGCGATTGCGTTTTCTTTCTGTTTATTTAATTAGTGCTAATACGGTTGTCCACCCCGTGTGATTGCCGCTTGACCTTATTTTAATAACGGGCGCCCACCCCGCTTATGGCCAGGTACTTTTAATTTGATTTACACAGGTGCCCACCCCACCTTCCTAAATGGTTATATTATAATCTACCCGAGGGAGCCTACCCCTCTTTGCAGCTAAACTCACCGCCGCCAGCCCGGGACCCCCAAGGACTCCCCCGTGACGTCAGCGCTGCGCTGTGATTGGCGCTGGTGCCGCTCTGCCATTGGAGGGAGTCCCCGGCCACAGAGACAAGCTGCCCCGCACCTCGCTGGTCTCCCGAGTGACAAGGGAGACCAGGTGAAGCTGGCGCCTACGGGTGAGAAGCTCCATGCCTGAGGGAGAGCCCACAAGCACCCACAAATGTAGAAGGAAGGCGGAGGGGGCTCGAGGCACATTGCCGGTGCCTGCCCCCGCCGCGTAGGATGAAGAGACCTCCCCCCCTCGCAGTCAAGAGAGCCGGTGAGTGGTTCTCTGTATGTGCCGAGAGGAGGCTCAGTGCTTTCTCCACCTCATTTCCTGAGCGGCTAGCAGCGGGCCGCTCCCACGAGGCTACCTAATTATGAGAGGGCAGTGATGGCCACAGAATCAGCGGGCCACCACGCCGCAAGGAGCGAAACTGCCCCGAGCAGCCCGGCGAGGTGAGAACGGCTTGGGGGCTGTGTATGGGTGAATATTAATACCGGCACAGAGATACTGGTGCGCCAGTCAGCTCCACCGCTTGGGGCCATTTTCTTAAAGGGCCCAGTAGGGTCCTCAGGGGTCAGTGATACCCCCGTTTTGGCATAGTTGTTCTCAGAGCCCCGTGGCTCCCCCAGGGGCACCTTTATGTAAAACCACATCTTTGGGGCGTAATCACTTTTTAGGAGCCAGGGTGCTCTCTGCCCCATGTTCATTTAACAGCCTAGATGGCTCCTGGGGACATATTGTTTTAGAGCCTAGAGGGCTCCACCGATGGACAAGTGTTGGCTCAGAGCCTAGAGGGCTCCAACCTTTTGCGCAGCCTTGGTTCTGAGGGCCCATGCCGCAGTTTTGAGTCTACAGCTGTCCAGCAAGTAGTGGGCAGCTGCACCGTTTAAGTTTTCCTTCCTAGGGACATGTTCTCTTGGACTCAGGAGTGAGTCGCACTCCTTCGCCCCTACTTTGGCCTTCCCCAGCTGCGCAGCACTTAGTGCCAGCTGCAGCGTTTAGGCCCTGTTCTTGTCTTCAGCTGTCCAGCAAGTAGTGGGCAGCTGCTACATTTAGGTTTTTGCGCAGTGGCACAACCTGGACCCTGATGTGATTTATGTGCTATGGTGATTTATGTGCTGATGCTTTTGGGTGTTAGGAAATGTACTGTGTGTAGTATGTTTTGTGCACCCTGTGTTCTGATACCTCTAGACATATGTTTATGCTTAGGAGGTTGTTTTTCCTAGTATAGGTGATGCTAGTGAGTTCATGGTTCCCTGCGTGATAGTTGCCTAAGGTGTTTAGGATTGCGTAGGTGGTACTTACCTTTTACCAGTGAGTACTGGTTGTGTGCTACATTTGCTATTTGGTGCTACAGTTATTATATGTTCTATGTTCTAAGTGTTATTCCTACAAGTATTCTATTTATACAAAGTGCTAATTCTACCAAGTGCTAGTTCTAAAAGTGCTTATTCCTGACAGTGGTCCATGTGGCCCTGACCCATGTATATAATCCCCTGTAAATTCTGCCCGTGCCTCTGGCACATTGTAAAGTGTTTGTTTACTATCTAATGTGTTTGATAATACAAAGGCTATTTTTATATATAACCTTGTTTGGAGTTCCTTTTGTGGGGTGCCTGGGATGTTGTTGTTGGTGGGTGCGTGTGCAAATACTTAACTTACATTGCCTCCGGGATCAGCCTTGCTGCTCGTGTCACGTTGCTAAGAGGGTGAGCTGGGGTTATGTTTGGAGTGTAACTTCCTTGCCCTAACTGGAGTGGTGGTTTCTGCCTGACTTTGGCGCAAGCCTCAGCCAACCAGAAATCCCATTTCTAACAGGAAATCTACGAAACCTATACAATTTTTAAAACTAGACACCCGGGGAACCCAGGATGGAGTGACTTGACTGCCTCTCACCAGGTTCTGTTACCCAGAATCCCTTACAAACCTAAAAATGTAAAAAAAAAAACATATTCCTCACATTTCTGTGGTGGAAAGATCTGAAATCTGCGTGGATCCACAAATTTCCACCCACCCCACGTTTCCCAATGTCATCTGAGAAAAATGGTACCTCACTTGTGTGGGTAGGCCTAGTGCCCGTGACAGGAAACGGCACAAAATGCAACGTGGACACGCCACAATTTCACGGTGAAAAATTACACTTTTCTGGCAAAGTGCCCTTGGCAAATTACCCTTTTTTGGCAAAGTGACTAGCTGTAGTTTTTTAACCCTAACCATGCCGGCACCCAGGGAAACCTATACATTTTTCAAAACTAGACACCCAGGGGAATCCAGGATAGGGTGACTTGATAGCCTCGTACAAGGTTCTGTTACCCAGAATCCCTTGCAAACCTAAAAGATTGTAAAATAAAACTAATATTCCTCACATTTCTGTGGTGAAAAGGTCTGGAATCTGCGTGGATCCACAAACTTCCAAACACCCCGCCTTCCCCAACGTCTTCTAAGAAAAATGGTACCTCACTTGTGTGGATAGGCCTAGTGCCCATGAGACGAAACGGCACAAAACGCAACGTGGACACGTCACAATTTCACGGTGAAAAATTACACTTTTCTGGCAAAGTGCCTAGCTATAGTTTTTTAACCCTAGCTCTGCCGGCACCCACGGAAAACTAGGAATCATATACATTTTTTTAAACTAGACTCCCAGGGGAATCCAGGATGGGGTGACTCGGCTGCCTCTCACCTGGTTCTAATACCCAGAATCCCTTGCAAACCTAAACAATTGTAAAAAAAAACATATTCCTCACATTTCTGTGGTGAAAAGATCTGAAATATGCATGGATCCACAAATTTCCACCCACGCCGCATCCCCTAAAGTCTTCTGAGAAAAATGGTACCTCACTTGTGTGGATAGGGCTAGTGCCCGCGACAGGAATTGGCGCAAAACGCCATGTGGACACACCACAATTTCACTGTGAAAAATGACCCTTTTTTGGCAAAGTGCCTAGCTGTAGTTTTTGAACCCTAGCTCTGCTGGCACCTCAGGAAACCTAGCAAACCTGTACATTTTTGAAAACTAGACACCCAGGGAATCCAGGATGTGGTGACTTGACTTCCTCTCACCAGTTCTGTTACCCAGAATCCCTTGCAACCCTAAAAGATTGTCAGAAACCCCACATTTTCCTCCCATTACTGTGGTGGAAAGTTCTGGAATCTGTGTAGATTCACAAATTTCCACTCAACCCGCGTTCCTCAAAGTCTTCCGAGAAAAATGGTACCTCACTTGTGTGGATAGGGCTAGTGCCCGTGACAGGAAATGGCGCAAAACGCCATGTGGACACACCACAATTTCACTGCGAAAAATGACCCTTTTTGGCAAAGTGCCTAGCTGTAGTTTTTTAACCCTAGCTCGGCTGGCACCTAAGGCAACGTAGCAAACCTGTACATTTTTGAAAACTAGACACCCAGGGAAATCCAGGATGGGGTGACTTGACGTCCTCTCACCAGGTTCTAATATCCAGAATCCCTTGCAAACCTAAAAAATTGTAAAACAAAACATATTCCTCAAATTTCTGTGGTGGAAAGATCTGGAATCTGCATGGATCCACAAATTTCCACCCACGCCGCGTTCCCCAAACTCTTCTGACAAAAAAAGGTACCTCACTTGTGTGGGTAGGCCTAGTGCCTGTGACAGGAAACGGCACAAAACGCAACGTGGACATACCACAATTTCACGGTGAAAGATTATCCTTTTTTTGGCAAAGTGCCTAGCTGAAGTTATTGAATCCTAGGTCTGCCGGCACCTAGGGAAACCTAGGAATACCTATACATTTTTTAAAACTAGACACCTAGGGGAATCCAGGATAAGGTGACTTGACTGCCTCCCACCAGGTTATGTTACCCAGAATCCCTTGCAAACCTAAAGGATTGTCAGATAACCCACATTTTCCTCACATTTCTGTGGTGGAAAGTTCTGGAATCTGCGTGGATTCACAAATTTACACCCACCCCGCGTTCCCTAAAGTCTTTCAAGAAAAATGGTACCTCACTTGTGTGGGTTAGCCTAGTGACCGCGAGAGGAAATGGCGCAAAACGCCACGTGGACACACCACAATTTCACTGAGAAAAATTACCCTTTTTTGGCAAAGGGCCTAGCTGTAGTTTTTGAACCATAGCTCTTCCGGCACCTAGGGAAACCTAGGAATCCGATATGTTTTTGAAAGCTAGACACCCAGGGAAATCCAGGATGGGGTGATTTGACTGCCTCTCACCAAGTTCTGGTACCCAAAATCCATTGCAAATCCATGGCACCTGTTTAGCTGCAGCGAAAACGCGTTATTTTACTAATGCTAATGCGGGGAAAGCATTAATAAGTGAAGGGGAATAGAGTAGAGATGGGTGGTATACAGTGAAATCATTTATTTTTTAAAGTAACCTTTGTCTTTCAGACTTTATTATTAGATGCAAATTTGGACCTCTCGTGTATGACCGAAGTATGCTGAGCCATGTGACCCTATGGTACAACTGCGCGTGACTGACTGAAAGTTAACCCGGAACGATGACACTGTATTTGAAAAGCAGACAAGGTCGCCGAAGTGACTTGGCCTGAGAAAGAACAGTTTAAAGGTCAACAGAACGAATGTACATGTGGAAGTTTTAACAATTGTTACAAAAATAATGTGAATGCGGGTGGAATAAAGTTTATGAATAAAAATCAAGGGGATAGATTTATGAACAATGGTCTAGTTGAATGAAGTGACATGTAAGCATGGTGTGATGATCTTCCCCTTTGCCTGACCAATTAGAATTCGGATTTTTACGATATTGAAACTTTGGTGGGTGGAACATCCAGAACGAAAGGTATAATGAAGGTAACATTAGTTAGTTACTTAGAGCACGATTTGCTGAATGCTGCAGAGGGAAGATGCTGTTGATGTAGCGGGTGATGCTGATGCTGAGAGAGACGCTGTGAGATGCTGATGAGGAAGCCGAATGCAAAACTTTCTATCCTAATTTAATTGGAATTAGGTAAGAAGATCGCGGAAGAATCTCGAGGAGAAGAGAGCAGCAGAGAGGGGTGCGGCGCAATCGTCTGAATTAGAGAGGTAAACTATCCTGTCCTGAAGTCTTTGTCGCCTGAACTATCTAGGGGGACCCTTACCAGCCCTTTGGCCAGGGAGTTGGTCTTCACACCATTCTTGGTAATTATTATTTCAAATATTTGTACATGATCTTTTCTCTCTGTTCTCTCCTTTTCTGAGCATCAGTCATTGCAAGTGTTTGAAGTATGTGATTGATGATTAATAGATTGAATTTTCTCTCCTAAAGAGTGGAAGTGACTGTACTGTATATTTGAAAGTGGTTTACATGCTCTGAAATTTAGATAAAGCTTTAAAATCTTAAAGGAGTCTGTGGTTATTTCATTAGAATTTAGGTAAGTTAGATTTATGTAATTATCACCATCAATTAGTTCAACTAATGGTCCATCGACCAGAGGAAATAACTTTTTGATCAGTGAAAGGTTAGTTAAGGATAATGACTAACTAAACCAGATATTGTGATCACGACCATTTAAAACTTTAACCACAGTGGTTTACTCAATTTGTGTGTCTATGGGCCCAGGTGAGTATATGGTAGTAGAGTATCTGATGTTGGTACACCGCTGGATCACAGCTACTGTTGCAACATGAAGAAAGAAAAAAAAAAGAAGAAAAAATACACAAAAAGGAAGATTACATTCCCTTCCAAAAGGAGGGAACAGTGGACCCAAAGGGGGGAAACAGGAAGGAAGGGGAGAGTGATCCATACATGGTGAGCTGATGAGAAACAAAGTGCTGGTATGGGTGTGTGAGCAGAGAGTAGGCCAATCCTAGGGGCCAGGGGGAGGAGACCAAGCATGTAAGAGTGCTTCAAGGGTGGTCTCAGTCATTTTATATCACAAAGAGGGCTATGTGCAAGGAATGCAACCATTCCCCATTCAGATGGACTGGTCAAACAGGTGGAGAGAGCACAGTTTGGGTGGTTGGAAACAAAGATTTTCAATCCGTGAGAAATAATCAAGGAGGGGTTGCCATAGCCGAGTAAACGTTTTAGCGGTGAGAGAAAGCTTGTGTGACAAGTGTTTTGTCGCTAAAGAATGCCAATGTCTGGTGAACCGGGAGGCAATGGGAGGGGAGATAGGAGACTTCCAGGCCAAGGCAATCATGCACACTCTCCCTTTTCTCCATGTTGGCTGCATGCAGCCTACATGGAGAAAATGGCCTCCTCACAGACGCCTGTATGGTCAGCGTCCCAACCAATCAAACCGCTGCCATCACAGCGTTGTGATTGGCTTAGGGGAGAGAGGCTGTCCATGTCCTGTTCCTGCGGAGGCAGAAAAGCAGAAGCATACCAAGCAGTGAAGACGCAGAATGTTTGGCTTAGGGGAGGGGAGGGAGGCTGCCTGCTTCCTGTTCCTGTGGAGGCAGGAAAGCAGGAGCAGACCGAGTCGAAAAGACGCGGAGACCCGGGAAAGGTACGTTTTTTTATTTTTATTATTTATACTCCCCCTTCCCACGCGACTACTCAACCAACCCCCCCCCCCCGCCCACAAGACTTCCTTCCAAAAAGTGTAATTTGGAGCCATGTCCACTAGATATGTTTGAAGTTACCGCCCTATGATCCACATCTCCAGCAAGCCGCAGAGGTCGTGGAAATCAGGCATGAAGGCGAGCTGGGGTATAATACCATTTGAACATCCATTGGTAAGCAGACTCTTGGTGCAAGATCTTCCATGTGTCCCACGGCTTCTGTGCGATGACTGTTGCAGTGTCCGACTTTTATTTTGTCTAATATGAGTGGTGCGGTAGGAAGCAAGACTGTTAGAGGGCACTATAGGTTTTGGAAATCAGACCCTTTGAAGTGTCTAACTAAATTTACAAAGGGTGTGAGTGTTCTGGTTGCCCCGGTGACTTTAGGTGGATAAAGCACCCAGTGACAAAGTGACAAAGCTGGAAGTAGATCAGGTAGGCCAAATGATTTAAACTTTTACACCTGGAAGAGATCCTGAAGTATTCTGCATTTGGTTCTCTCCAAAGCAGAGAAGGAGCCCATCTGTAACCGTGGTGTAAAATCGGGTATATGCACTTTGGGAGTATTCGGGGAGGGGAGCGAAGACAGGCTATATTCCACTGCCACCCTAATAATAATAATAACAATAAGGCATTTATTACGCGCACAGCTACCCCAATGGGGTGTCCCTGCGCTATAGCAGACAGAAAGCGAGGCAGAAGCAGGTGCAACAACTAATCATGGCGGCCAAATAGCCAGGTTTTGAGACACTTGTGGAACTCAAGTTCTGACTGAATCAAGCGCAAATGAAGGGGTTGGTTGTTCCAGCATTAAATGGCGTCCATTTTGAAGGTTTTACCTCCTGATCTGGCTTTTGAGAACCGGGGGGGTAACAAGCAGTTTATTGTTGGGCCGTGGAGATCTGAATTGACAATAAGGATGGAGTTTCCTCCTGAGGTAGACCGGCCCTAGTCCTTTGCCTGCCCGGAAAGCAAATGTCAGAGCCTTGAATTCTATTTGCTTTGCAATAGGTAGCCAGTGTAGTAGTCGTAGATACGGAGAGATATGGTGTCGAAGTGGAACACCGCAGACTAAACAGGCAGCAGCGTTTTGTACGGTCTGAAGTCTGCGTAGCAAACCTAATGAAAGTCCCATGTATAAGCCATTCGCGTAATCTAGATGAGAAGTTATCAGCGCATGGACCACAATTTTTCGGGTTGCGTTAGGCAGGGATGTATGTCAGTACAACGTGATCTTTTAGATCACGGTACTTAACAACACGGTTATTACAACGCAAGTCGTTACAACGACTTGCGCTGGAGGGCGCGGATTGAGGAATATTATAATTTTATATTCCAACACCAGTCCACGTAACTGTAGGGAAGGTATTGGAATATAAGATTACAATATTCCTTAACCAACAGCGCCATCCAGCGCATGTCGTAGTAACGACTTGCGTTGTAATGGCAGCGTGGTAAAGGTTGTGCGGTGTAAACACTGCGTTGTAAACAACGTTTACCGTTAGGCAGATAGTTAAGGAATTTCCTGATGATTTCAATTTTGCCAAAGCAGGCAGCAGCCACCATTTGAACCTGCGTGAAAAGGGACAGATGTTTGTCCCATCTGACGCCCAAATTCTTAACCAAGTCCTTGGGTACTGGAGCGGTGCCTAGTTCCTCAGGCCACCACAGATTAGAAGACAGGGGAGAGGGTTGGTTGAAAAATAAGATCTCGGTCTTATTTGCATTGAGTTTCAAGAAATTGCGTCCATCCAGGCCGTAGTGTTCTTGAAACACTCTTTTAGTGGATCAAAAGTGGCGGCAGATACAGCTTTAAAGGTGAACAGTAGCTGGGTATCATCAGCATATGATATAATTATGATCCCAGATGTAGAGATTAATTCTGCCAACGGGGTGAAGTAAACATTAAAAAAAGCAGGCTCAGGGCAGAGCCCTGCGGCACACCCCATTTAAGTGGTTTAACAGGGGAAATGAGCGGGTGGGTCCGGACCTGTTGTTTGCCGTCAGATAGCAAAGATGATAGCCAGTTCAGCACTGTACCCTGCACGCCAATGGTCTTTAGATTATTCAAAAGGATGGGATGGGCGACGGTGTCAAATGCTGCTGACAAATCTAACAGCATTAGCACTGCCTTAGAACCTCTATCGGCCACCCAGCGTATTGAGTCCGCCATTTCAATTAAGGCTGATTCCGTACTATAACCAGCACGAAAGCCGGATTGAGAATCATGCAGGAGGCCATTATTCTCAATGAAACCAGCCAGTTGCTGATAAACCAATTTCTCTAAGATCTTTGCAGGAGCGGGTAAAAGAGAAATAGGTCTATAGTTGCAAGGGGATTCTGGATCTGCATTGGCATTTTTAGAATGGGCAAGAGGAAGGTGTGTTTCCAAGCAGCCAGGTAAATGTTCCAGATGAGATTTAAGTGGGGATTGAGGTATTCAGCAAGGGGGTTATATTGTTTGGCTGACCAAGGGTCACTCGGGGAACCGGATTTGCACTTCTGCAATTCGAGGAGTGAGGCTTCCTCCGAGATTTCAGCAAACTCTTAGAGCACAGTACTTGGAGCCTGCTCCCTATCCCGGAGGGGTCCCGAGATAAGCACTTTGGGGGGGGGGGGGGGGGGCACCTGGCAACCATGCCAAGTCCCAAAGAAGTCTACAGGCCACTGCATGGTCCATGTGGAACCAATGTTTCTCACTTTCTCTGAACACCGAATCCGAAATATACGGCAGATGGGCTGCTCGATAATAGTCAAGAATATTGGGACACGCCAGACCTCCCTGGTTCCTGGGCAGCATAAGGATGATATTAGAGATGTGGGGCTGTTTCTCATTATATATGAAGGTACAGAAGTTGTTCTGTAATCAGCGGTTATCGTGTGCCGAAATGAAGGTCTGAAGTTCCTGAAACAGGTAGAATAAATGGGGTAGGGTGTTCATTTGAACCACATTCTCCCGACCCAGCCAGGAAAAGTGCAAGGGTTTCCACTGGCGGAGATCTTCCAAGATGGGCCTGCGGTAAATGGGCCAGTTGGAGAGGGTCCATGTCTGTAAAGAGTCTGTGATGTTAAGCCCCAGATATCGAATAAAGTGATCGGCCGAATGGAAAGGAGCTAGGTCATGCAAGGCTGGGAGATGCAGTGGATGAAACGTAAGATTATGTGCCTGTAATTTTGATATATTGACCTTATAGCCCAACGTCAATTCAAATTTCTGTAACTTCTGTACAACTGCAGGGAGGGTGGTGGGTGGTTCAGGTAGAGTCAGCAAAATGTCATCTGTATAGAGCAGGACAGTATGTTCCCGTCCCCCGAAGGTAATGCCCACAATGTCCGCTATCTAGCAAAGGTGAATCACCAGGGGTTAAACAACTAAACAATAAGCATTGGTAAATGCGTTAGGTTTCACCTATGTGACAAATACTAGGGGGCTCAAATATTAGGCCCCTTGCGCCGATGGAAATTCACTTTTTGTGATGTTCCCTGGCGCAGAAGCCTGCGTGATATATATCAGGCAGCACTAAGCCACTTTTTGGCTTATTGCTGCCTGATAAATATCGGTCCCGTTAACGCAGTTTTCTGCGCTGAAGGGGCATGCATGGGTATTGCTGGGGGCGTTCCCGGCAACATCCCTGGCTTTTTGACACTGCTTCAGATTTACGAGGAATCGTAAATCTGAGGCAGCAACAAAATTTTACGCCTCCCCATGGGAGGCATAAGAGAGGCACAACAAGAAGAAATGTCTTTATTTTTCCTCATTTTCCTTTTTCTATGTGTGCTGCAGTCTGCAGCACACATAGAAAGAGGAACAAGCATTGGCATAGCCAATAGATCTAGCATCAGTGACCTTATAAGTGTTTAGCCATGAAACAGTTGATGTTGTTGTACCAAGGATATTGTGCTGCATAACTAAATACTTATAAGTTCCCAAAAGCGAGACCTATTGGCTATGCCAATGCTTGTTACTGGGAAGCGCGTGCCCATCTGCAGGTCTCTGATTACCGAGAGCGCGTGTACTGAATCAGAGCGCGTGGCACTCCCAAACGCAGGAGATTGGTTGGAAGTGCACGCTGAAGCACAGCACAAACGCGAGCACAGACCACACTTCCTGTGCGGAATTGCAGTGCGTTTCTAGATTACGTCTTCACAATAGTACCAAGTACAGCTAATCATTCACCCATTGTGGGTTCCAAAAAGGATGTGCGTCATCTGGTGGGATACAAGGTCACACAAACCCTGGAAAGTGTGGAGAGCGGCAGGAAGATTATATGCTTTATGAAATGCCTGAAACTCTGTAGAGATGAACACTAAAGCAGCACTGAAAAAAAACTCGACTACGGTTTCTGCATTACTCCTGGACTAAATGTCTGACTTACCACTGGAATATTATAATTACAAAGCTGGAATAAAGCAGGCTGCGGATCAAGTTCCTAATTTCTTGCGAGCAAGCGCTATAAAGCGGTTTCTGCCAGTAGTGGCTCTCCTGACAAAAAACGTGTGCCTCGTCCATGATGTGACCTGTGAGGAAAACTGGCTTTAATCAAGCAACCTAAAAATGGTGTGCAGTTGTGGTCCGGGCTCAAAAATCAGACAGCGGTGGAAGAAAATGAAGGGGTTGGAAAAAGCTTTCAACGCAGCAACATGTGAGAACAACTTTCTTAACCCTCTCTGCCGTCCATGCTTGAACAGAAACAGGGTTGGACTGGGATGGAAAATAGACCCAGGCACCAAAATAAAAGTGGCCCTTGTTACCGAATTATATAGCTAAAATGTCTCCTACGTTACGTTTGCAAATCAGTGAAGTTTTGAACTTGTTAAGACAAGTGGTATGAGTGTTTTGCAAGGAATGGGGGTGCTTGCATTTGTGCTCGCTACGGGCAATGTTTATGTCAACACTAAAAAATGTGGTCTCCTTTCTTGGGATGCTGTTGGGCGTCTGCCTCAGAGGTAAACAGATGGCCATGTAATTGTGAGTATGTGAATGCGTGCACTGGTGTATACATTTGGCTATGTGTGTTTGTGTGTGTGAAAGCACAAACACGAAAGTTAAAGCACATTAGGAAAAAAAAAACAGATGTCCCCTGAACGCGCCACTGATCGAGTTGCCAAGGGGCATTAGGAAAAAAAATAGATGGCCCCTGAATGCACCTCTGATAAAAAAGCAACAAAAGTGAAAGCTAATTAGAAAAAAAAACAGATGGCCCTGCGCTTGCCGCTGCTCAATCCCGCAAGGTGGATGCCGCCACATGCACGAGTGTGTGGAAAAGAGCTGACCAATTTCTAAAGGTCATCTCCTAGAGCAGCGCATGCGCGTTGCCTAAGATTGCCCTAAAAAGCCTCTTGTGATTCTTTTTTACAGGAAGGTTTCCCTTCCTGTACAAAAATAATCATCCCCGGAACGCAGGCACCCTTGCACCATGGTGCAAAGGTGCCTGCGTTGGCGCACGGCAGCCCATTGCACGCTGGGGAGGGGCAAATGGACAGCAATGCGCCATATCTGATGGATACGGCGCATTCCTGCCCTTTTCTTTTGCCGTAGGGCAGCGCAGCAGGAAGGCCTGCTGCGCTATGGAAAAATCTCATAAATGAGGCCCTAGGGGTTTTTTGCTTATACATTTTAGCTTGGCTAGCAGTTGCGCAATATAAGGTATTAAATCTAATAATATGGTGCAAGTTAATGGAAGACTGTTACCTTTGGAACACTGACATTAGGTGGCAAACGCACAGGATTTATTATACAAAATTAAGTTAAATAAAAGTAGGTTTTGCATAGCTGCCAGGGTTTCAGTTTGCTTGTGTATGACATTTGCATTTTTCTCTGTGCTTATGTGTGATATTGCAGTGCATTGTGTGCAACACTTTACTATGAATATAATGAAGGATGAGGCCCTTGTAATGATATCAGTTTCATAAAGGGATCCCTTTTGTGCGATTTAGTGGTCTGAATAAGCCCAAAGCAGCTGTTGGTATCATGTATCTGTGTAAAAGAGAGGGAGAGACCTTAGGTCACTCATTTGCGTACCCTCTGGATAGCATTACGAGAAAAGCCTTTTACTTAAATCTCTCAACATACCGGAATTGGAGGATGTCAATCTTACCTTCCTCATTCTCCACAAATCTGCATGTGCATTGATTTGAAGAGGATCACATTTCAACTCAATTCCACTTTATCCTCCCTCGAGGCAACGAAGGTTGAGAGGCGCGCCTTTTGCCCATGTTTCAGATAAAAAATGGATATAATAATGGGAAGCTCCAATTAAGTCATTCATGGTACAGTTTAGAGTCTTGTTAACATTGCTTGGAAAATAAAGGGAAGAAATATGCCAATGTGTCAGTCAAACCTCCGGGGACGAGGTTTGTGAAATGAAACAAGGCTAAGAAAAATGAGCGTTGAGGAAGGAAGCATTTTTAGGTCTCGCTGAACCAACACGCATGCGTTGATCTGTGAGAGTATAGTAGGCGAAACAAACTCTTGAAACCAGCGAGGATTGTCCCCAATGCATGTGAGGTACTCAAGCGCGACGCTTCCCCAGCGCGCGCTTGGCCTCACTTCTCAATCACACCCCATATGGTGTTCCCTCCCACTCGCTCGCACATCAAAGGCTGCTCCCGCCCCTTGCTTCACACTTCAAAGGAATGCGCCTCTTGCCCCCGCAATGCCGAGAGCATTTCCCGGCCGGCCGCTTTTTATTTCATTTCGCAAGCAGTTCCCCCTCCTCCCTCTCCTGACTTGCTCCTGCCTCCCACACCAATCCCACGTCGAGGCTGCTTACACTCTCCCGCTGCCCCGTCAGAGCACTTCAATTGCTTGCATTTTTTATTTAGATGGTCGGCGGTTCTAATCTGTAATAAGAAGAGTGACTCCGTGCTTGATTTGAGTGAAAGGCAGCATGGAGGCTGTACCAAGCTTGGAGTGATGTACTTTTCTTTCTATCTTTCCCCGCCCCCGCAATGCCGAGAGCATTTCCCGGCCGGCCGCTTTTAATTTCATTTCCCAAGCAGTTCCCCCTCCTCCCCCTCCTGACTTGCTCCTGCCTCCCACACCAATCCCACGTCCAGGCTGCTTCCACTCTCCCGCCGCCCCGTCAGAGCACTTCACTTGCTTGCATTTTTTTTTTAGATGGTCGGCGGTTCTAATCTGTAATAAGAAGAGTGACTCTGTGCTTCATTTGAGTGAAAGGCAGCATGGAGGCTGTACCAAGCTCGGAGTGATGTACTTTTCTTTCTATCTTTTTTGTGTGTATGTGTATTGATATAAAAATGTTACACAGTGGCTATAGCCACTGTTATGTGTTCTTTTAGTGATTTCATATAGCACAAACTAAACCAGAAGGCATTAGAGCGCTTTACCTGAGCACCAGTTTCATTACATTAGGACACTTTCATTTTTTAGGTCTCGTCTATCCCACAACACCACTCAACGCCACAACACCACTCAGCGCACAGCATCCCTCAATGCCACAGCATCACTCAACGCAACAGCATTACTCAGCACCACCACAGCACCACTCAGCACCACCACAGCACCACTCAGCACCACCATATTATCACTCAGCACCACCACATTATCACTTAGCACCACCACAGCACCACTCTGCACCACCACAGCACCACGCCGCACCACCACAGCATCACTCAGCACCACCACAGCACCACTCAGCACCAACACAGCATCACTCATCGCCACCCCAGCATCACTCAGCATCACCACAGCACCACCACAGCATCACTCAGCGCCACCCCAGCATCACTCAGCACCACCACAGCACCACTCAGCATCACCACATCATTACTCAGCACCACCACTCCACCACTCAGCACCACCACAGCATCACTCAGGGCAACCCCAGCATCACTCAGCGCCACCACATTATCACTCAGCACCACCACAGCACCACTCAGCACCACCACAGCATCACTCAGCACCACCACAGCACAACACAGCACCACCACAGCATCACTCAGCACCACCACAGCACCACTCAGCACCACCACATTATCACTCAGCACCACCACATTATCACTCAGCACCACCACAGCAAGCTCTCAGCACCACCACAGCATCACTCAGCACCACCACTCAGCACCACAACAGTGCCACTCAGCACCACCACAGCATCACTCAGCGCCACCCCAGCATCACTCAGCACCACCCCAGGATCACTCAGCACCACCACAGCGCCACTCAGCACCACCACAGCACCACTCAGCACCCCCACAGCACCACTCAGCACCACCCCAGCATCACTCAGCACCACCCAGCATCACTCAGCACCACCACAGCGCCACTCAGCACCACCACAGCACCACTCAGCACCACCACAGCACCATTCAGCACCAGCACAGCATCACTCAGCACCACCACAGCACCACTCAGCGCCACCCCAGCATCACTCAGCACCACCACAGCACCACTCAGCATCACTACATCATCACTCAGCGCTACCCCAGCATCACTCAGCACCACCACATTATCACTAAGCACCACCAGAGCACCACTCAGCACCAATACAGCACCTCTCAGCACCACCACAGCACCACTCAGCACCACCACAGCACCACTCAGCACCACCACAGCACCACTCAGCACCACCACATTATCACTCAGCCCACCAAATTATCACTCAGCACCACCAGAGCACCACTCAGCACCACCACAGCACCACTCAGCACCACCACAGCACCACTCAGCACCACCACAGCACCAATCAGCACCGCCACAGCACCACTCAGCACCAACACAGCATCACTCAGCACCACTACAGCACCACTCAGCACCACCCCAGCATCACTCAGCACCACCACATTATCACTCAGCACCACCACATTATCATTCAGCACCACCACAGCACCACTCAGCACCACCACAGCACCACTCAGCACCACCACAGCACCACTCAGCACCACCACAGCACCATTCAGCACCACCACAGCATCACTCAGCAGCACCACAGCACCACTCAGCACCACCACAGCATCACTCAGCACAACCCCAGCATCACTCAGCACCACCACAGCATCACTCAGCGCCACCACAACATCACTCCGCGCCATCACAGCATCAATCTGTGCAACCATTCAACAACAACTGGTTCAAATATGTTCTCTCAATGTTTCAAGCTTTTTTACAAATGTCACAAAAAGATGTTAATATTTCATTTCTGTTCTTGGATTTTCGTCACAATAAAATACACTGAACATAATCTTCACAACAGTTATTTACAAAAGTTTAAACTATTGCCATTATAAATTACAATCACTTTTATTTAAGTATTAATTATTTAAAAAAATTAAAAGCCATTTGTAATATCAATACATCTATGTCACGTAAATACAAAACATGTTGCATTACAAATGCTATAGGTGTCACATTGGCGAAAGTTATAACTATTGGCATTGTAAATGACAAAGCTAATAATTTAGCTATTTTCAAAACCAACACATAAATAAAAAAAATGTCATTTACAAGACCAATAGCTCAAACGTTCATAATGCGAGACCTATTGCATTGCAAATGCTTATTCAAGAAGACAGCATCTATCTTACAATAGATCTGTTTACTGGGGTGAGACCAGAGGAGAAAGATTCGGAAGAAGAGGGGGTGAGCTGCTTACGGACTAGTGGGTGAAACTCTAAAGAGAAGAAACTGTGAGCACAAGCTGCTCAAGGTAAGGCACTAGCCTCAGTGCTGCAGTCATGGAAGTGGGGTAGTCTTTAGGCAGGACCGGGCCAGGAACGGGCTACAGCGTGGAAGAGACTGTCTGGCAAGGCTGCATACCATGCACTGCTGGGCTTGAGCCAGACACACTCATAGTCTTGCATAGGGTGACCAATTGACATGGGTGCAAATGCAGGACAGTGGCTGTAAAAATTCGGGACAAAGGATCAAAATTCAGGACAATAATTCCGTACAGAAGGTCAGAATTTGGGACAAATATTCGGGACAAAAGGTACGTTTTACAGACACATCAGAAGAGGTTGCGCAATGTTACATAAGTAAATAGACATCCAATACATCCAATACAAGCACAAGTCAAAAAAAGTTTAAATTAGGTTGAGACAACCTTGCACTGCATCTGTTGTGTGTGCGAGTGAAACTTAAGCACCTGTGTTTGCATATTCTAAAATAAAAAAATAAAAAAAAGATCAAAGCTAAAGGCTTCTCAATTCTTACATGCTCCTTCTCCCCCACTGAAAAAAACACCCGATCCAGTCAATCATTCCAGGGGATGAGATGTGTAAAAGCACAAATGCAGAGACTTTGCACGAATGGAGCAAAATAATATAATAATAGACAATTGTATTTGTATCCTTATCACTGCTTGTGTGACAGTTTAAGAGGCTAACTGTGGATGCACCTGGGTAACATGCGCCAAAATGAAACTTCCACCTCCCCAGAGCTTGGCCCCTGGTGAGGTGGCAGGAGCCCATTAACAAAAGCATGTTACCATGCCCTGGGCTCTGGCAGGAGAAGGCCCAGCAAATGATGTCACTGCGCAGAGAGGCCCATTATAATTCTATATCTGATAGGCTGACATACAGAATGAAAAGAGGCTGATAGCAGCCTGTGCCAGGGGCTGCTGCAGGCCACTGATACCAGCAGGAGCGCGAGTTGGCCCCTGCGGTGAGAGTTACAGAACTCTCAGGCTGCTTGCAAGGGGACACTCCAATGTCTGAAATTACTGACAAAAGGCGCTTGTGAAAGAAGTCCTCACGGACATTGGACAAGAAGACAAATTACGGGCAGTCCATGAAATTTACAGACGGTTGGTCATCCTAGTCTTGCATGCTGTGTGAAAGGAGTTTAAATGTTAGAATCCATCAGCAGGGCATTCTTACTGCTGGTTCGATAGTGCTTCACAGTGCTTAATTTGTAAAACAACAAGTGCCAGGGCTCTAGTCAAGAGGCCACTGCAGTTTGCACCACACATTGCCTGCCATGTGAAATGACGGCAACAACACAAAACTAACCATCACACTCCTACAAGTATAACAATTTGGACTAGAAGAATGGCTCGGGCGGCAGGTAATTGTCATTTTTAAAGTATACTGCATTCATAATGAGCTGTTGTTGTGCTGGTCTCTAAATTAGCCAGATAGCGCCACCTTGTGGCATGCTGTCACAAGTGCCCATGCTGACAATTAAGTGCTGGTGCCACGCACCGGAAACCACTAGCTCAAATTAAGTACTGGGGCTTCACTTCCTAACCTGATTTCACGCTCTAGTCTTCATGCAGACATATGCACTCTGTGTGGGTGGGCCATGGATGACTACGTCATTGTGGTGCATTCAGTAGAAACCTGTGAACAAAGGCCTGGCCAATAACAGCACCTTCCAATCAGAGAATTCCCTGATCTTCTCACTTCCAGGTTGGCTGCTAACAACCACCTCTAGAAATGTGCTGGTGCCTTTAAGCTGTCCCCTGAAATTCATCAGCCATTGCATTGGGCAAGCGGGAAACATAGAAAAACATGAACACGCTATCTGCAGATTGTGTTGCACTCTTTGCTCTTTGCCGTGATGCGTTAGTCTGTGCATCTATCTACACAAACATAATACCAGCGTACCGAGCCTAGTCGCTTAGTAAATAAGTACTGATGTGGAGGCCTGTTTGTGTCCCGTCGGTACGGTGGAGGGCACGTAATGAAAAACACACTCAAATGGGTCCCTGCTTATCCCCTGGGGGCAAGGAGACGGATCTCCAGGGTGTGCGCTGAGCTCACAGCACTTTGGCAGCGCTGTAACTTTAAAGCAAGGATTTTTTGTTTGTTTTCCCAATCGCTGCTTGAGGTGCTTAAAAGAAGTTCCACCAAAGCAGATGAAGAT
This sequence comes from Lissotriton helveticus, assembly GCF_964261635.1. NCBI lineage: Eukaryota > Metazoa > Chordata > Amphibia > Caudata > Salamandridae > Lissotriton > Lissotriton helveticus. The sequence continues at coordinate 1,506,877,788 of NC_136057.1, forward strand.
AGTATTTTGCAGATGGGACTCCTACAACAAATAGAAATGAGGAAAAGTAAAGTGACAAGCACAAGGACCAAGAAGATATCCCTCTTAAGATATATTTAATACAATAGATTTCACAAGCACAGCACAAACGCTGTGTAGGCGAAAACTAAAAAGGAGAGGGGACAACATGCATCCCTGTCCAGTGCCCCACTGTGTGGAGATCTAATCAGTAGAATGACCATTTACCCGGATAGAGGACTTTGGGGCAGCATAGGAAGCCATGATCTTGTTAATCATGACTGGGCCCTGTCCTATATTGATGAGGATAGCCCTAAGAAAATCCCAGCTGACCCTGTTAAATGCCCTTCTCTACGTTGAAGGACAGGAGAAGGGCAGGGATAACATACATGTGTGCTTTTTAGGTCTCGTCCTACGCAACGCGCATGCATTGCTTAGAAGGGGACCTAATGCCATTGGCACCGCTTTTTTAGCAAAGAAGTGCACGTGTTGCTTTGCTTGCAATGCAACGCGTGCACATCTTGGGGATTTCCTTTTGGGAGCGCACGGCACCATAGAGTGGCGCCATATGGTCGCACGCTTCCGAAAGGAAATCGCCCATGCCCCCTCCCCCTGCTGCCACTTTCACTGCCGCGCGGCTTTACTGCTGCGCGGCCAATGCTTGTTGCCAAAGGTTCTACTTGCTTGCTTATTCACCAGCCACACAGCACTTGAGTGTGCACCTCATCTTTGTCAATAATGGAACATTTGTGGTGTATTAAAATGGTGATGAAACCGTCCACACTTTAGAATAATTTTTGAATCCCACTCCAGACTATGTAGGTTCGGCAGCGCTATTTTGAGTCCACGACTCTCTGTGAAATGATTATTAACAGAAACCGCCGTGAATGCACCATCTGGCCTCACATAGACCCCCCCCTGGCGTAACCCGTCTGCAAACTCTCTGGCCATACAAGCCTCTATTAACCGCACCTGTGTCCATCCTTTCTCTATCTTCTTCTCGTCTCCGTCCTACTTACCTCTACACACGATCTCTTCCGACCGTAGGGGGCAATGCCATACATGCCAACATTTCAGAAGAGCAAAGAGGGAGATTAAAAAAAAAATCGGGAGAACGGGGCCATGAATCGGGTTACTGGCATGTATGGACTTTGGAAGTGTGCTGCTGCAGGATTGGACATTTGAAAAACAAATGCACGTTTTTTTTTTAACCTTTCAGAAGCATGGAGCGCAATGGCAGGCAGAGAGAGGGTGAAGCAAGTGTTGTGCACTGGCCTAGCAGGTTGCTGGCAGTTCATGCTCCCCCCGCCCCACTCCCCTGTGTGACAGCCCAGGCTGAAACAGCTTCCTGTGCACACACAGCCGCCCCCCACCCAGTACTTCACAGGTCTTTAAAAGACCATTCCCTTGTTAATGACGCTTTGTTGGTTTTTCACCCCTTCTAGAGCCCCTGCATAGCCACTCTGACTATTGCTGGAAGAATTGGCACTTTACATACCAAGCCCTGTCAGCTGAAACCCAGAGGAATCAGGTTTTTGTTGCTTGCAGGAATCGGGAGGCGGGAGACTAGCCTTGAAATCGGTAGTCTCACGCCTGAATCGGGAGGGTTGGCATGTCTGCAATGCATAGGAACGGTATGTAATGACAAGGACCCAAGCAGCCTATGTATAACCAGCACACAAGCGCCGTAACAAGCCCGTATGTATGATTACCGATGCGTATGTTTACATTTACCAGTGTTTCCTTCGATCGGCTTACTCTGTACTTTTTGGTAAAAACTTCTTCTAATAAAATCTTTTGAAATAAATAAAATAAAAAAACTTATGAGCCATCAGAGCCAAATCCGTGTGGCGCTGTAACAGCATATTTTACTGATTACAAGTTTCACAAATACACGCTACGCCACAAGCGGAACATAATTAACACGAGTGCTGCAAGAAGATCCTCAGATATTCCAGCCCGTTGCACCACACGCTGGCTGCGTTCAATGGGGGACCCGGGGAGAGCCGTGCGCGAGCCGGTCTCTCCCCAGGTAGGTTTGCGCAGGTCAATGGCCACGGCAGGTGGGGTGCTGATTAGTGAGGGCCAGGTGGGGGAATTAGGGCCAGCGCAGGGCAACGGAGCATTGCGCACTAGGGAGGCGGGCGGCGAGGTTCGTTTTTGTTGGCGGTATCGGAGTTAGTGCGGAGGGCGGTCCGGGTCCTTTGCCAGGCTGGGAATGGTTTTTTCTGTGCCCTGGAGTCTCTGGCGCGGCCTCTGTGGGGCTTGCCCGTCCTGCTCTTAGGGCGGCTGGTGGAGTCGCGAGGGCTGTGTCGGCCTGCCTTTCCACACAGGCAGACAGCGAGGATGACGGCGAGGTGGCGATGCCGGAGGCGGAGTCTTCGGGAGAGGCGTTTCCCCCGGAGCAGCTGCCAGCCCCCTCCGGTGCGTCGGGCCCCCTGCAGCAGGTATGTCCTGCCCCCCGTGGGGTTGCTGGCTTGCGTGGGATGCCTGGCGGGGGCAGGAGCGCTCCGGTGGAAGGCCCTGCCATTGGGGGGTGGCGTTTTTTCTCTGTGTAAGCCATTAAGCCTGACTGGAATGTTGGCTGCAGGCGGGGGCGGAGTTTGATGCCCGTAGGCTCGCCCTGTGTGCCCCGTGTACGGTCTGTTTCTGTTCCTGCCCACACTGCATTATTGGAGGCCCCTAGGCCTGGTTTAGTGACATTCTTGGTGTTTACTGGGCAGCGCTATTTTCTTTCACCTGCTCATGTGCTGTCACTGGGGTTCCTGCGATTCCGGCGGTGTTACCTGGTCATGTTGAGGATGCGGTTGGGCAGGTTGCTTTTTGCCCAATGTTCTTCACCCTTTACCCAGGGTAGTCATGCTGCCAGTGTGGAGCTCCGCCCCCATCCTGTTCAAGTGTGTGGGGCTGACCGGGTGCCACCTGGGGGGCTCTTGCCCCCCCCCTCTGCTTCCCACTGTTTTTCCCCAGCCTTCCGGGGGTGTGCATATCGTTGGGGACGCCTCGGCTGCCCCCATTAATCCCCCCTCCTGTGTCCTTCCCCAAGCCTGGGGGGCGCCTCTTGATTTTTCTGGCCGGCGGCATTGGGCTTTGTGTGGCGGCCGCTGGGTGTGGTTGGGCGCAGGTGGGGTTCCGGCGGTGACTCCTCTGGGTGCGGATGGGGGGTTAGGCGCTTCGGTGACGGCGCGGTCCGGTCTGAGTGGCCTTAGGCGTCAGGCACCTGCTACAGCACGTCATTCTGTTTCAATACCAAGTGGTTTGCGGCTTGCCCCACCGGCGGTTTCTGGGGAGGGGGAGTGGAAGGGGTTTCTGGAGCGGATTCCTCTTTTCCGCGGCAGGGTGGGGATGTTGGTAATGTTGCGCCGGTTTGGACACACCTTTTTCCTTGTAACACACAGTATGCTTCCTCTCACATTTTGTTTGCCTTTGATACTTGCACAGGTGCCCACATTGCCTGCGTTACGTTTATGCTGGTGCCTGGTTGTGTAGCTTATATTGCAGTATTATACCTCTACTTGTTCTTGGTTTTCCTTTGTAACCTGCTCATTTGTCAATTTTTCCTCCTGGCGCTTTTGCTACCCATGTATTTTGTTTTCTCTCAATTTGTCGCTTTTCCCTCCTGTTACTTAATGTCTGCTTTTGTACTCTGTTCTCGTGTACGGTTCTCCTCCTGTATCAGTCTTTTTGGGGAGCGCTCTGGCGCCTTCGGGTGGGGTTTGCGCTTTCTGGAAACGCGTGTATGGCTGACTACCTACATGCCTCTATAACTTTCTGTTTTGCGTGAGTTGCATGGGGGATGCACAGAGGGAACTTGTGAGGGTGCAGGCTGTAGGGTCACACAATGAGGAGGCTGGTGCTTATAGTTATCTCTGTCTACATGGGATGGAATACGCATGGGTATACTCTAGTTGTTACTTAGGAATTGTAGAGTACAGAAGGCTACTGCATATACTAGTGCTTAGAGTTCTCTATGAACAAGGGAGGGGATACGAATGGATATACTCTTAGCGTCCCATCGGCATGGTTCTGGATACAATGGCCCCTCCTCGTGCCCCTGTTTCTCCGGTGTTTAGTGGGGGCTGGCCAGGTTTTCGCTATGTCTCTCCGTTTAATTGGCAGGGCTTATGTGCTGTCCCCCTCTCCCAGCAGGTTCGGCCTGGGGCCCTTGGTTCACTTGTTTCCTTCGTCGGCTGGTTTGTGGGGCATGGGGGTGTGTTGCCACCGCGCTCCGCTCCTTTTCCAATGGGAAGCAAGGTGGTTGGGCCTGACTCTATGCATGCTGCGGTGTCCTTGTCCGGGAGCCTGCTCCAGGGGGTGATTCATGCGCGGTTGTTTTCCACTGCTGCAGCGGGGGTTTGTGGGTTTATCATCAGTACGGTGCCGTCTGGCTTGAGCGGCTACAACGGCAAGGATACAGCTACAATGCGTTGGTCCTCGGCTGACAGGACACAGTTCCGGGTTGCGCAGGAGGCGTTTCAGTCTGGGGCGGAAGGCTCTGAAGGGGGATCTGGAGCGGATTTCTCTTCTGGTTCGTGAGGCGCAGTGCGCAGCGAAGTTATCCAATGGCATTCAATCGTTGGTGGACTTGGTGCTGGCAAGTTGCCTAGTGGCTGTGGGGTTTTATGTCCATGATGATGACCTTATTTTGGATGTCTCTAATGATACCATGGAGGGGGGTGAATTACGAATTGAGGATGTTGCACATGTTTACGTCACGTATGAGAGGGGTGGTTTGGGGCAGTCTGTTTCTCTCAGTATTTTGCAGCAGTCCTGTGCGGACCTTGCAAAAGTTCAAGTGTCATCGTCACTCGAGTCGCGTCAAGGGGACCCTGAGTTGTTTCAACAGAGACTGTTGCGGTCTCGAAAGGTGAGGAAGGCTGGTGGTCTGTTTGGCGCAAAGGGGAGAGTCTCCCAGTTTCATACTTGATCTCTTGGTATTGGGGATGAGGTTGTTGGGGAGCAAGTTGCTCTTCAAACGCTGCTTTTGCGGCAAGCTGATGTGCCTAATAAGTTTGGTGGGGACGATGCCGCCATTTCCCGTGAGCAGACAGGGGACTCTGTTGCGGGGTGCCCCAATGGCGGTTTTTGGGGAGGGGAAGCGAAAGAGGTTTCTGGAGCGGATTCCTCTTTTACGGAACAGGGCGCAGTGCGCAGTGATGGTATCCAATGGGAGTATTACGATGGAGGTGTGGGAGATGGGGAGATTCCTGGTGGAAGTGGAAATTAGGTTGAGGATGATGTCTTGCATTGGGATATTGACGATGATGATTTGGACGAAGGTGAAGTACGTGCTGGGGAATGTTGCCACGAGGGTTTGAAAAGGGGGTGTGGGGCAATCCCATGTTGTTCGTTTTTGCAGGAGTCTGGTGCGGACCACGCAAAAGTGAGAGTTCCGTCTTCAACAAAGCTACGCCAAGGGGATTTCTGCGGTGTTTCGACAAAAGTTGGCGCGGTTGCCTAAAGGTCAGGAAGGGTGGTGGTCTGTGTGGCAACAAGGGGAGAGTCTCCCCGTCAAACGTACTCGTTCTCTTGGTGTTGGGGATGGGGATGTTGGTGAGCAAGTTGCTCTTACCAAGCGGTCTGAGCGGCATGCTGCTGTGCATTAAGTCACTAGGGGATGATACCGCCGTTCGAGCGGGGCGGACAGGGGATGATGCTCACACAATGACTTCAAGTGAAGGGGACCAGTCTGTTCACAAAAGTTGCCTCACTCTGGAATTGGCATGCCGTTTCGGTTCCCCCTTCTCGGAGACACCTAAGTCTAGGATTTGGAGTAACAGCTTTGTTGATGTTTTTAAGTTGCCCTCTCTGGCATATTGGCAGGGGTCTCTTTTTATGGGCTGCTGCGGTGGGGAAGAGGTCCGGTGGGGGGGGGGGTGTTGGACAAAGTTTTGAAGGGCCTGGGTAGGCTGCAGTCTGTTTCCAGGTGTTTGCGTCGGCCGGTCCCTTTGGATTGCTCCAACAACTGTTGTTTCAATTACAGGGTTGCTGTTATGATGACTTTGAGTTTTTTCAAATTTAGGTTGTGTTTTTTGTGGTGGTTTTTTCGGGGGGGGCCTTTCGGGCCTCTGAGCTTCTGGGCTTGCGCACCAGGGTGGGCATGACCAGTGAGGAAGTGGTTTTTGAACCAGATAGGTTGTGCATCTGTTTGCGCGCTTCCAAAACTGACCAGCTGGGTAGGGGTAAGTGGGTTTTCTTGGTAGGAGTGGTGTTATGGCTTGTTGCCCGGTATGTGAGTGGGTGTGTTTTTGAAGTCTTGTGTTTTTCGTCTGGTGTGATCTTTTGTCACGCTGATGGCAGTCCCTTTACCGTTGTCCAGTTCTTGGCTGTGTTACGGAAGGTATTGTTAGCTCTGGGATTGGAGCCTTCACAATTTGGTGCCCATTCCTTTAGGATTGGGCGGCGACTGAGGCTGCCCGGCAGGGGTGGGACTGGTCTCAGATCCGGGAATTGGGAGGTGGAGGTCGGGGTGTGGCGAGCAATATGTGAGTCAGTAGCACATCTTTGCTTCGTTGCCATTTCTTTTTCTACTAGGTCCCTGGCTCAGGATGGCTGGCTTAAACCGGAGGGTGTGGATTATTGGACACTCCTTCTTGTCGTGGGCCGCATTGGCTGCAGAAGGACAACTTTGTGGGCGATCTTTGGGTCTTAACGGTTTGACACATGAGGTTGTTTGGCATGGTATTGGAGGAATGCGTTGGGGGGGGTTGTTTCCTTTGCTGGCTACTCTTGGTATTACGGGTGGGGGCCTGCCTGACCTGCTAGTCGTTCTTCTGGGCGACAACGACCTGGTCTCTTTATGTGGCTTACCTTTGATTAAAACACGGCAAATAGATCTGGAGGTACTCGGAGTGCACCATGGTGATCTGGACAGAATTCGTGCCTCGACTTCACTGGACTGGTGCACGGAATGCTTCTGCGATGGACAAAGCACGGAAGACGCTGAACCGTTCTATGAGACTGTTTTGTAATGATTTCTGTATTTATGCTTTGGATCACCCTCATTTGCAGGTTTCGGAATGGCACCTATTTCGTGAGGATGGTGTCCACCTTTCTCGCATGGGTCACTCATTTCATCTTTTAGAGTTACGCGATTTAATTGCACAAGTTCTTGATTTTCAATTGTGGTGCTCTCAGAGTTCAGTTTAACTGTTTGGGTGGGGCAGGAAAACTCTAAAGGTTTTCCTGGGTGGCGGATTTTAGTGGGGGGTGGGTAGCCTGGAGCGGGTTGGTCCATCCTCAATAGGCAGTTGTAGGAAAGGAAGGGGTATACATAAGAGTTAGGGGCTTCTGGTTTGGTTAGGGTTAACTTGGTGGGGGGTTTATCAGTGGGTAGGAATGATCTGTTAGGCTGAGAGCAGTTTGAATTAGTAATTAAATAAATAAATAAACAAGTGGTTTGATGTGTTGTTTATAACCTGTCTTAATAAAGGGGCCTTTCTTGCTGACTAAGAAGTTGTGGACAGTGACTTTATTGCGCGAGTGGGGACCCGGGGAGAGCCGTGCGCGAGCCGGTCTCTCCCCGGGTAGGTTCGCGCGGGTCAATGGCCACGGCAGGTGGGGTGCTGATTAGTGAGGGCCAGGTGGGGGAATTATGGCCACCGCAGGGCAACGGAGCATTGCGCACTAGGGAGGCGGGCGGCGAGGTTCGTTTTTGTCCCACCCACCCACCCTCCCCATTTTTTCTTTAGGCCTTTTTGTTTTTCCAATGCTTACGTGCTGGTTTAGTTGGGTTTTTTATTTTGCCACTTTAAGACAGGTTGTTTTTCTTTTTAGGCGGATTTTAGTGGGGGGTGGACAGCCTGGAGCGGGTTGGTCCATCCTCAATAGGCAGTTGTAGGAAAGGAAGGGGTATACATAAGTATTGTTAGGGTTAACTTGGGGTTTATCAGTGGGTAGGAATGATCTGTTAGGCTGGGAGCAGTTTGAATTAGTAATTAAATAAATAAATAAAGAAGTGGTGTGATGAGTTATTTATAACCTGTCTTAATAAAGTGGCCTTTCTTGCTGACTAAGAAGTTGTGGACAGTGACTTTATTGCGCGATGTTAAACTCGCCGTGTTTTAGGATGCACTGGATGGCTCAAATGTAAGCACAGCACCATGGGAGTTGTAGTCCCCAGTGCAGGCATTATGGGAATTGTAGTCACAGGACGCGATAACTAGCTGAATGGCTGCCTCCTGTAAGGTAATGTGCTCAACTTCCGGGTTTGCATTGTAAACGTTAGCCTGATTTTTCTGTTTAATTGCTTTTCATAACTGATCATGTGATTATCGATTCTGTAATTATTTGGAAATACTATGAGCAGTAAAACGCAAACCAGGCTTGGTTTGGAAACAGCTTTTATACGAGCTGAACAAGGCTTATGTTGTGATTGTATTTAGTATATATGCTCTTGTCACGCTTTCCTATCACAGTTATTGATATAAGCTTGTTTACCATGGCACTTTTAGTCTACTAGCTGTCAGACACACAAGTGGTGTTTTTAAAACACTTGCATTTACAGCAAATATATTGAATTACATTTTATTTTTACACGTTTAGTAACGGGACTTTTTAATTTACAGTGTCTTTTTTAACGATCCTATCTTTTTAATATTTACATTACTGTAAAGCAGATGCGAGCCTTTGGCCATCTCTGCCGTTTTGGACACAACGCATTGTATTTTGGGAATTATACCTAAAAAATTCTCTCCAGCTTAGTAGTGCTGTGTTATCTTAAAACGCCAGGACTGGAAAAATGTGTGCAATATGACTCGTACCACTCCGCTGCTACATCAGGTCCCATTATCGAAAAACATACAAGACTATCATTTAGAAATCTAACTTTAAGTACATAAAGTACACCATAAGTCCAGAGTAGTAGCCATAATTAATGTTCAACTGACAGCCCTGATGGGTATTACTGTGTAAGGGAGTGATTTATCGCGTTTTCAGCGGGACTAGGGAGAAACAAAATCAGTGTGCTGCAGATAGAGGGCAATTCGTGTTAATAGGAGCAATGCATATGTGGCATGGGGGCTGTAGTGCCAGTTGGATCAGTCTTGTCAGGATATACCCATGCGTTGCAGGTAGGTATGGTGGGGTTGCCTGATATTCTGTGGGCAAAATGTGAGAGGTTGTATCTGAGTGTAATGTTCACTAGTCGTGTTGCAAAATATAAGGCTTTTGAGCCATTGTGCAGCCGTGGCGTGTCGGCTGTTCCCCAGCCCAATGCAATCTCCTGCTTTGACAGCAACAGTGCCAGCACAGCAAAACCCTTTGGGGTGTCATGAAAATAACCCAACAACACTATCAGTGACGCTGGGACCGATGCCAGCATTTGGGAGAGTTGTGTAAAAATATCAGACCAATAACTGTGGATATGTCCATGCCAGGTGACAAAAGTCAGCATCGTCAGCGCTGCACTTGGGACATATAGAAGGGCGGGAGGGTTCTACCCTACCCATGATTTAGGGGGTCATGTAGGTGTGCCGGAGAAACTTAAAGTGCAACAGTTTGTGTTTGTGGGAGACCAACTTGGTCTGGAGGCAGCAGTAATACCAAACATCATCTGGCAATGGATGTTGCAGATCCACTCTCCACGCCTCGCACAGCTTGTTTTATGTAACTAGAGATGTGTGCTGAAAGGGCGGGCCCATTATTTCTAGACATTTTCTAGAGCCACACTATGATGGTTGTTTTTAGCAGCATAAACGTGTAAAGAGGAGAAAATTTGATAATACGCAGTTAATTAGACAATAACTCTCTGGTAAATAATAATCCACGGACAACTATATAAGATTACTCCATTTATTACAAAGCCAACAAGCATTGCAATGCAATAGGTCTTGTTTAAACTTTGCTGAAGAAAACATATGCTTTTAGTTAGAAGAGAGATTTGTTTTAATAGGTGGTCTTTCTTGACTTGTGAAGGTAAATGCAAAAGTGCAGTTACCCTGAATTTGTGTAGCACTGCTTAAATGTGCATTTTCAGCACTTCATTGGCACTGAACTGATTGTCCTTCCATTTTGTGAATACCAAGTCCCATGGTTGTCTTGCTGCCGTTTGCCTGCCGCTGCACTGCCCTGCTCAGCCCTATCTGACCAGTCCGCTGGACGCGAGACTGTAACGCCAAAAGCACCAGCTATACCTTCGTGCTGGGGACAGGGGACTCTATTTCCCAGAGTCCCCGGCGGCGCCTACGACCAGCGTCACCAATTAGCACCAGGAGGCGCTTTAAATTCATTGTAGGGCTCCCGCAGCGCGGGTCCCTTGGTTGTCTTGCTGACGTTTGCCTGCCGCTGCCCTGCTCTGCCCCTATCTGACCAGTCCGCTGGACCACGGGACTGCAACGCCAAAAGCATTGGCTATACCGCTTTGGCCGCCATAAGTGTGGCAGGGTATGCTCAGACGTGAGTCCCTTGCTCACTTTGCCACTGGATTCAAGAAAGCCGGGCTGAAGACGGCTGGAATGCCAGAAACCGGTCCTCGGAAGCTTGTTTCCGGTCAAGGGAAGGCATGGCTTGGCAGTTCGGGCTGGACTGTTCCCATGAGGCACAGGGTCAGACTGATTTGCATATAGCCATGTCTGAACTGGGGTGGCAGAGTGGGCTAAAGAACGGTGATGGATCAAACCCAGATCTTTCGACTGGGTGTGAGTGTTTGATTGGTTCAGATGCTCTGTCCATCACCACCCCCCTTTTGTACCGCTTTGGCCGCCATAAGTGTGGCAGGGTATGCTCAGACATGAGTCCCTTGCTCACTTTGCCACTGGATTCAAGCAAGCCGGGCTGAAGACGGCTGGAATGCCAGAAACCGGTCCTCGGAAGCTTGTTTCCGGTCCAGGGAAGGCATGGCTTGGCAGTTCGGGCTGGACTGTTCCCATGAGGCACAGGGTGAGACTGATTTGCATATAGCCATGTCTGAACTGGGGTGGCAGAGTGGGCTAAAGAACGGTGATGGATCAAACCCAGATCTTTTGACTGGGTGTGAGTGTTTGATTGGTTCAGATGCTCCGTCCATCACCACCCCACTTTTGTACCGCTTTGGCCGCCATAAGTGTGGCAGGGTATGCTCAGACGTGAGTCCCTTGCTCACTTTGCCACTGGATTCAAGCAAGCCGGGCTGAAGACGGCTGGAATGCCAGAAACGGTCCTCGGAAGCTTGTTTCCGGTCCAGGGAAGGCATGGCTTGACAGTTTGGGCTGGACTGTTCCCATGAGGCACAGGGTCAGACTGATTTGCATATAGCCATGTCTGAACTGGGGTGGCAGAGTGGGCTAAAGAACGGTGATGGATCAAACCCAGATCTTTTGACTGGGTGTGAGTGTTTGATTCAAGCTGGGGGAAGATCCTAGCTGCTGAAGGCGGGTTTTTCCAAGAAATCGTTGTGAATTCTCGGAACTTAGTGGAAGTAGCCTTGCCGTATTTGGGCTGTAAGGCTCAGGCCAAATATGGTAATGATTTCTATGCCTATATAAGCATAGGGTAAAGTATACCTATATAAGGGCATGAATCGGGAAAAGTTACACTAGGGTCCTAGATTCGTTTACAACAGACCAACTGGTAATTTGGCGTATTTTGGAAAAGGTCTGGGGCTAGAGCCTGTCTTCTTTGGTAAGGTAGCTGAAGCGGCACTCTTGATTTTGGATTTGCATGGCCAAGATTCTGGTTTTGTTTGTTTATTTATTGCAATAAATAAAGGTAGATAATGAGGAGATTTTTGTCTCTACTTTCGATATGCTTGGGATAAATACTATTTGACTATAATATTATATTTTACTATAATATTTTTGGCATGACTGCTCCTAGCACACTTCGTAGAATGTGTTACTGTCTTGGAGGTACCAATATGTATCTAGAAAATAGTCAGCTGGCTCCCCTTGAGGTGGCACCTAATAGGTTTATGTATATTAAATATGGTATTTCTTCCATAATGTATAGTACACTGTGGAACAAATATACAAAAAAGGATCTTGATCTACGATGGCCAGTAAATGGGTCATTTGATTTTAAAAAGATTCAGTATGTTGAGCAGTGTCTGTTTAAATGAAAGAGTCGACAAGATATGTTTGATTGTGTACGAATGTGGCTATTTTTCTCCTTATGATAATTGTTTGATGAACATGGAACAGTCTTTGGGCTGTTTACTTGTATTGGTGCAGTCTCTGGACTGCTTTTAAGAGCTCTTTTGTTTGTAAATATGATTTACAATTGGTTTGGTTTGAGTACAGTTTGTGGGCTGCCTCTTGTTTTTGTCCTGGTGTTGATTTGTAGGTTGATTGTGTGTTTGAGTGTCTATGAGGTTTGAGGACTGACACCGGTGGTAATGCTTTTGAAGTACTTGTTTGAGTGAGTAGCGACTGTGCTCTTTGTGTATGGATGGCTTGCCTTAGCAAGCTGTGTTGTGTGTTATGAGCGTGTGGCCCCTTCTTGAAAATGTCTGGAATGAGCGCAATTTGGTTTGTTGTCGTCATTGTGTTCTGCAGATGCCATTGGAAGAATTACACTTTAAATTTCAAAGAATGAATCATATAAAAAATGTTAAGTAGCTGCACGCTACTATGAAAAGTAAAGCAGTAACAAAGTAGAGATGTGTGAACATTCAATTATTATATTGCCACAATGGTAACACAATTAGAATTAAAACTCGAGGCAGAATTTCCTAGCATTTCATAAAAAAAGAGAACATTTTATCTCACAACATATACAGCGCTTTGAGACCTTTGGGTATAGCTAAAGCTATATAATGGTAAAACTAACTTTACCTAGAAAAAGGCACTCAATAGGGAAAAGTAGGCCTCACAGAGAAAAACAAATTTGTGTGTTTTACACAACTAGGACTTCACAAAATTAAAAATAGATGCCCAATATTTTGTTAGTACTGCCTATCAGCTGTGCAAAATGTTACAGCACTATCCTTAGATACATCCTATTAAATATTAAAAGGCATTCACATTATTTGAGTAATTGGTTGCTGCTAAAATAAAAGCGCCCTCCTTTTACCACACTGCAAACGATAGATTTTGACTGGCTTGGAATGCCTGGTTTTTATTAGAATGAACTGAGCCTCATTCCCAGTACCAGAAAGAGAACTTTTAACAGCTGCTCAAGCTGTCTGTCTGACGGAAGCTGTCTGTCAGAGCAGAGGGAGGTAATGAGTGGTTTATCAATTTTTTGGGGTTTCTGTGAGGACATTAGAATACAGCACATTGCTGTCATATTGGAAACACATAGCATCATAAGGGGCCCTGTGCCATTAATTGTCAGACATGATTTATCAGTCCTAGCACAAAAGGCCTTCTCTCCTGAAAAAATGTAGAAGCTAACACCTGCTGGTCATAAAACACAGCTGAATAAATAAGACAGGCCTTACCCTGGCACAAGCTACAAATAAACACTGTGGCAACTAGGTTTTAAGTTAGTACAAAATGGCATAAAAGCACGTGCATGAAAGACTACTAATTGTGAAAGTTAGAAATACAGCTTCATTATTTTGGATAAAAGAGAAAGGATAAAAGTAAGGACTTTCTTTCCTGTTGCTTTCCTAAGAAGCACATCTGTGGATCTGATGGTAAATAATTACTACTTTCTAAAGGGTGAAACAAACTTTCTGTTTCAGTGAAGCTTCTGTGCTTAGTTTTGAAAGAAGTTTAGTAAGTGTTATAAATGAATGCATTTAAAGATAAAAGAAAAGGAAGGGTTAGTGATCAATATTCAAAAACGACTACATGAAAAAAATTATTGAAAGTCATTGCACTAAAATCGTTTTTGCATTATTATGATCTTTATAATGTCTAATAACACTACTGTGAACATTCAATAATATTTAGCAATGTAGAAAATTACCCTGTGCAAACTGTGCTTTAAGATTTCAATGTTTAAATGCTTAAATATATTGTGCATCAAAATTAAAAAGGTGAGTATTTGTTTCTCTAACAATAACAATTTTACTCTATTCTACTGACAAACTTAAAGTATGGTTTCTAGTATGGCCTAATGGCTGCAGTCTCAAATACAATTAAAAGTTATTCAAAAAGAGTAGGTCTAGAGACATGTGAATTATGTCGCACGCCTTAAGGCACAATAGTTCTGGGCGCATTATGGCATTCTGAAAACTAAAATCTTTAGCCAGTTATTTAGGTGCTAGAAGGCACAGTGCACATGAATAAAAAATGAAGAGCAAAGGTACATCTTACCTTTAAAATATCAGCACACAGACACGGAGCAGGGATGCCCCTCAGTCATGCTTCTTGAAGAGTCACTTTGAATTGTGATGGCAACATGGGGATAACTTTGCTCAGACGAGGGACAACAGGTTTAAGGGTCAGAGGCCAAGTTTTGTATTTAGCAGACTAGCACTGTTGAAAGCAAAATGCGCACATAGGAGGGCTTATTTCTGGCAGGCTTGCTCTGGCACTTTGACCTTGGAAGACATTCCGAAGGAGGGGGCCAGAGCGTAGAGAGAAAGAGAGCAGCTCTGCCATGCATACAGAAATTATGGTTTCAATTTAAGGTTGCTGTGCCAGGGCTAGATGAGGAGGCAATACAATAAATGTTGCATTCATGCACCATTATGTTAAGCTGCACAATAGCTAAAGGAATTGGTAGTTGGTCATTGGATACATTTTTTTTATTTAGCACAATGTGCTTGTACAGCAAAATTTACAAAGTGGTACAGTCCAATAGTATTGGACATGGCCTCCTTGGTATGGATTCCCCTAGATATTTACCTCCTTCAAGTCGGTTTGTGTCCAGCTTCCAAAGGGGGTAAGTATTGTTGACCGGAGGTCACCTGCTTAGGTTACCTACTGTCGAAGGGGGTATGAGACTGGCTCCTGGGCAAATTAAGGTTAAACAAAAATAAACACACTGTGTTTTTTTGGCTTTGGTGCTTGGTATATGTATTATTGTGTCTTTTTTCTTGCTTTATGTGTTTATTATGTGTAGTATTGTGAGCTATTCTGCAAGGAAAGTACAAAGGGCAGCTTGTTGTGTGCTCACTATCTCTCTCTCTCTTTCTCTCTCGAGAGCCTGTCTAAGCTGTCGAGAAACGGCCATGAGACAATCGGTTGGGCTCACTTTTGTCATTCATTTTACAGGATGCTGTGAATATGTTCTTGAATAAATAGAGACAAAGCACCTCACCAGTGCACTTCTAATTGGCTATTAAGTAATACTGTTTGAACAAATTGTTAGAATTAACAAAAAGAATAAATAAATACGCCATGTTACTGCCCATCCTGTCAGTAAACTGAAGAAATTGGGATTGGATAAGAATGAAAGGATGGGTAGAATAGACTTATGTTCCCTTATTTGACATTAAAGGGGAACTACATGCTGGTGATTTTTGTTCCAAATTCCCAGGTGGCAACACCATTATTGTTTATGTTATTACAGCACTACATATGTCGCAGAGGCATCACAAGTACCGCATTAGTTAGTCTATGTAATTGAGCTGACAGCCCTTGATAGAGATGGTGAATAGGTTTCTCCACTGAATATGATATTACATGGCCCAGATCGTGAAAAGTATGATGCATATGGTTCACAATGCTAGGAAAGATGCCCATATGCCCTTAGCACACATTTTTAAGAACAAAATGTTCTTTTGCTTGTTTTCTTGTCTGCCAGAAACAAGTTCTGCTGAAAGAATCATGTACCTACTAGGTTATGTTTAATTTATCAGTTATTCATGTAATATGGATCTCTGTTACATTCACAGTTTTAGAGCTTCCTGCTACACCTATAATATGAGAGCATGGTCATAAGAGCAAAACATGGTTTTTCTTACGCAAGGAAAATAATTTGAGAGGTGTCTGCAGTTTTTCACAATAGTGAAGGTTCACAACGTAGAAGCTGTATTGTGATTTCTCTGACTTAATAAGTACAAGTTTCTTAAAAAAATAGTTGTTTAGAAATTCCTTTTTGTAGATTCCTCAGATGAATAGTATAGGGGAGTTTCTGAGATTGAATATATTCTTTTGATTGATTATTTGTATGTTTTGTCTAAAGATTTCTGTTCTGTTCACTAACGTATATCTGCTGCCCTACAACCTTTGCAGAGGGGCCAGGATATCAGATCCAACCAGGTGACTAAGTGCAAGTCTAATTTGGAGCCGAGGTGAAGGGACTCAGCCCCGGTGTTGCTGGGCACTATAACAGCGGTGAAGGTAGAAGGCCGGAAAAAATGTGTACCCCTACCACTGTCGGATAACTCTTGGGTGAAAGACGGGGTCACAAATCAGGACGGGGAGCTGATTCTTCGCTTTGTTCCTGTTTTTGATGCCTAGCTAAGAGAGGCACAGACCGATAACAAGAGCAAGGCGGTTTTGCCTCAGGGGACCATCTCTGAAACAAGGGTTGCTTCAGATACTCCAGTTTCTGTGCATGAGGCCTCTGAGACCCGGTCCCCAAATGAATGCAAGTCTGCACCTTTGTTTGTTGATAAGGAGGTGCCTGGGCACACTAGGTACAATCTGCTGCCCCTACGAAAGAGCAGTGTGCCAGCAGAGCAACACAGGAGTTAGGGAAGGACTAGAGTTTAGGGTACAGGTGCTGTGTCTCTGGTGCCTGTTAGATTAGAATGAAGAATACTGGTGCACTGCCTGAGACACTGGACAGGATCGTTGAGGGTACTTGCCCTGGAGGGTGATTGCCCTATCCTGAAAGAAATACTTTTTCCTTAGCCTGGACCGTGATTGTTTTTCTGGGTTGCAAGTTGTGCAGCTCTACCGTGGGAGAAGTGAACACTTGATGAAGGATAACAGCCAGCCTGTGAGGCTGAGACAGACACAGGCAGAAGACTCCCCTCTGGCTGGTTGTACAGTGGCTTCAAATCCACAAGTACTTTTTTGTTAGCAATGCAGCCCTTTGGTCGTCCCATTTTTAAGGATGTGCAGCCCTTTGCGGCTCCTCGTCCTAATTCCCATGGCCCAGTTTGGTCCTCCTGGTCCTCCAAAACACACTTTGATGAGTACTACTCCGCCCCAGAACTTATCATTGGTACTCTAGCCCTCATAAAGAAGAACACCGGAATATCTGTCAAGATAATGTTTTTATTTAGACATTGCCTCAGACATGTGCTGTTGGCTATTTCCAAACTGAATAAGATAGCCACTGAAATACGTCAAAGCCCTGGAACTTGGAATTGGACTGCGTGGTTTTGGGATTTGCTTTCTGCTTGGAGTTGGAAAATATTGACAGTTCTGTTTGTGATAATAGCCATTATTTTCTCCTGTGCTCTGTGTGTTCATTACAGCCTGATGCTCTGTTCCCTTTGGGGTTCTACCTGTACCACATGTATACCAGCTAAACAAAATGTTCAGAATGTAAATACCCGACTAGTAACAGACCAGGAAATTAGTGATTTAATGATGATTGACGTCCATGATATCTTCCTTTCCATGTTCCTTTTAGTGCATAGCGATGTCTTCAGCTAATACTAAAAGGGCCAGCTGTGGAAATCGCAGATAACTGCTGTTAGCATAAGCTGAAGCCATTTTGGGTGTGGCATCCATTTTTGTTAGCCATGTGATTCTGCCGTCTTCACTGTTGCTTGTCTTTCTATTCTGCTTGAGTCATCAACTGTAGTTAACTCTTTCAGTACTGAGCCAGAGCAATGTATGAGTTCAGAAAGGCTTGTAGCTGCTAGAAGGCACCTGTTTTAGAATGTAACTGGTCAGGCTATTTCAACTGATGTAAGCAGTTCTGTCTCCCCTCCCACTTTGCTGACTACGTGATATTTGTCTGACCATGTTAGTCGACAGTTATTCCTGTGTATGCCTGTACCTTCTATTTGAGTCTCCATGCTTACTCAGCAACAAACCCAGTATATAAGACCCATGGGTTCTGTATTCCATATACTACCTCCTACAGTGCCCGATGGTGTTGTATTGATGTAGTTCCACTCATGAGTGATTAATAAACTTGTTATTTGATTTTCCAGCTTCCGTGCCAATCTCTATTTTGCTGGTTTAAGAACCAGTGGACTGATAACGGTGAACCTCTGCACCGATGGGCCCCTAAAGAGGCTCATTTTTCCAAACATCCTTCAAAGATGTAGATCCCACCCTTTCGTCATACGTGAGAGTGGATATACGCACATCTGATCTGGTGCCTTGTTCTTGGTATTGTAAGTGTTTGAAAGCTAATACTGTGTAAAGTATATTGTGCTTAGACATCTCATTATGCTAACCTCCCCCAAAGTGACACCCCATGCTCTCGCTGCACATCGCTCGCTCCTTTATAGTGGCGTTGCCGCATTTGCTCCCTTGTGAAATGGATCCAAATAAGGAGCTGGGTTCGCTCTTGTTCCCTTGCGATGTTGATCCAAATATCCCATACAAGCCCAAAGTGAGAGATATGTGCTTACTGTGAAACATGTGCTTACAGTGGCCAGTTCTCTGATGTATGACATTAAAACTAGCCTTGTCTTGATGCCCCTAAGTAAACCCTGATGCCAAAAACATGGATTGACTTGCAAACAATGTTAAAAACATCAAGGGAATGCATTTCAGCAATTTTGTTTGCTATTTTTGAATGCTCTTTATCTATATTTTTTTAGTCCATACTTTGAGGCTTGAGCCATGTCAGGTGTTTATGAAGGGCTTTGATTGAGAGCTCAGGTGCTAAGGCTAGAGCCAAACAAAGTGCCTGTCAGGGGATTGACCTCTCTATAGAGCACACAGAACAATGTTTATGTATTCCATTGCAACTGAAATTCTGTGGATATGTGTTTGAAGGGGGTACACAGATGTCAAAATATTTGCAAGGCTTAATTTTAGGGAGTGCAGTGCATGTTGGGGGCGGTGAAGTGATGGAGATGCGAGGAAGTGCAGTCCGGGAAGAGTGAAAAGATGATGCTGAAGAGGAAAGAGAGGGGGTTGAAGATGTGCAGATAACCAAGATATGCAAAGAAAAAGAGAATACATATCTAACATAAAGCACACATAATTGAAGGCCAAAACTCCTTCCACAGGCCTCAATGCAATTTAATTCACAGACTCACTATTTCATAATTTAGACTTTTCCAATGTTAATCTATATATATAAAAACGAAAGTATGTCTGTCTGTCTGTCTGTCTTTTTGTCCTTTATGCATTACTGCACCATTTATCTGATCGCCATGAAACTTTGGGAAGTTGTTGAGTACACTTCCGCGAAGGTTTCTGGCATAAATTTTTTTTAAATATCGGCCCCCCAGGGCCCTCATAATCTTTCGAATATTGATGTATGCACCAGACGGAAAAACAACAAATCGTGTATCCACAAATAGAATTAAAACAACATTCATCCGATCGCCGTGAAACTTTGGGAAGTTGTTAAGTACACTCCGCAAAGGTTTCTGGCATAAAAATGTTTTCAATATCGGCCCCCCAGGCAGGGCCCTAGGCATGTGCAAAGTGTGCACCTGCACAGGGCCGCCAAACCCCAGGGGCCGCCACGACGAGGATCCGTTCGTGGCACTGGCGGCCCCCTGGCAGGATTTGGCGGCCTCCCTGCTCCGACCCCGGCTAGGCTAGCAATGGCAGCGCCGTTGTTGTTTTTACTAGTTTCACTTCTGCCCAGAGTCAGCCAGCAGTTTGGGTCTCGGGGCCGTCAATCTTAGCACTACCAATGACGTGAAGGCCCTGGGAGAGCCCCCGCGCGATGTGCGCAGTGCGCAACTGCACCTGCTGCTAAGCCGCGCTGTGACTCGTCACGACGGTGGTGGTCACGCTCCCGGTGCCAGAGAGTGCGTGCGTCATCATCATCGTGAGAATAAAGATCTCACAGAGAACACCTCTGTCCGACTCCGAGTCCGGCATCTCGACTCTTCCCGTTCCCCGACCCTATTTGGAACCGGTAAGAGTCTCAGCGGACAGCGGACTGCAGGTATAGACACAACAAATATAGATTAATTTCAATGATCTGTGAATTATATTACAGGCACTGTTGTGTAATGTGGGTGCAGGCCTCTAACAGTCACTCTTACAATGAAAGCCTGCCCAGTAATGGCTGAAATGGGGCTGAGGGACCTGCGAGCCAGGGCCAAATAAGAAACATTCTTGATTCTGCTCAATGTGTGGTATTTATGTTTTTTAAGACTCATAGGGTTAGTTTCAGAAAATACAACTTCTTTACCGGCAGCACAGGTACTCCTATGAAAGCACTAGTATCCTCGAATTTTTTTTCCAAGTCCTGTCCTTCTTATGACGTGCACCTCGAAAATCGAGATCGAACATTTCTCATTAAAACAGCTTCAGTGCAAATTCGAATGAGACTCCTAGAAAAATTATATCCTTTATTCCAAAACAATGCTTCTTTTATGAGCTCCTTTTTGTTGCTCCAGAAAGCTCTTCACATCGATATAAAACTTATTTTATTGCGCCTTCTGTGCATGTAACCTATTAATTCAGATAAGCAACATATATACTCATACACTTGCTGGCACCGGACGAGTGGAAGCCGAAGAGTTACACCCACAAGTAATGTCCTAATAACATTCATGAGAAAGGCTCACGTAGTGACATGAAAGATGGCGATGAATTCAGGCTCCACTTTTTATTTCCATAGCCACGTTCAGAGAGGTTTTATGGGAGTAATGATTATTCTCACTAATACCAAATGTGTAGGATGTAGTGATAATTCCCCTGTTACCAATGTTCGTCATTACAGAGAAGTAAACGGCATTACAGGACAGGAAGCTAGGCATTGCATCCCTGGTAGGTGGACAGTGGTCATGCCATGGGTTAAATGACAACGAAACAACAGCAATCATGTCTGATTGTATTGTATATGATCTATAGTACACACGTAGTCACATGCATGAGGTAATCTTGGCGCGCCTAGTCTTTTCAATGCCCTTTATTCGGATGTTGTCTTGGTTTTCTTTAAGGTTCTTGTCATTTTGTATTTACAAGCCCCTAGCGCGACCAGTGCATCACTTTTAATATGGGAAAAAGTGGCGCACTGGCGGCGCAAGGGGCTTGTAAATAAAATAAGCCCCAGGGTTTTTACTGGTATCCTTGGTCCATGCGGTAAGTCGTGAGGGGGTCGGTGACACCATGAGTTACCCGCACCGGGTGACACCAACCCTAGCTAGGCATTGCATCCATGGTAGGTGGATAGAGGTCATGCCATGGGTTAAATGACAACGAAACAACAGTAATCATGTCTGATTGTATTGTATATGATCTATAGTACACACGTAGATACATGCATGTGGAAAGCTTGGCGCGCCTAGTCTTTTCAATGCCCTTTATTCGGATGTTGTCTTGGTTTTCTTTAAGGTTCTTGTCATTTTGTATTTACAAGCCCCTTGCGCGACCAGTGCGTCACTTTTAATATGGGAAAAAGTGGTGCACCGGCGGCGCAAGGGGCGTGTAAATAAAATAAGCCCCAGGGTTTTTACTGGTATCCTTGGTCCATGCGGTAAGTCGTGAGGGGATCGGTGACACCATGAGTTACCCGCACCGGGTGACACCAGCCCTAGTGACGCCACTGTATATAGGCATAGAAATCATAACCATATTTAGACTTGGCCCATGCAGTCCAAATACGGCATGGCTACTTCCACTAGTTCCGAAAATCCGTAACGATTTCTTGGAAAAACTAGTCTTCAGCAGTCAGGGACTTCCCCTTGCTTGAATATTGATTTATCCAAGAACTCATGGAGTTTTCAAAGAACTGCGAGTCTTTAATGACGTTATTATGTCCAACGTTACGTCAAACGCGGCACCTTCAAGGTATAAATATGCCCACACTTGCCCTAGCAAACACACAGTGCTTTGGAGCAGTTCGACTATCTACTTGCTCGACGCAGCTCCGAGCTCGCTACAGTAAGTGCAGAAGGAAGCCGACCCTGCTAGCTGGCACACACAATTAAGTCTAGTATATTCGATAGACACCTAGTCGACTTAAGTCCTACGTCAATTCTATAGTATATGCTATTCCAATGTGCAGAGCCTATTGGGAATATAGAAACTACACAACAACGTGACCTATCAGAGTCCTAATTTCTTTAGGAAATATCCTTTGATTTGGTAATTTGTGGTTTAAATGAAAATGACACATCAAAATCTTTCACCAGCCGCCACTGCTGATTGCCTTCTTTTTTTCCCTACCCACTGTCAGCCCGGCCCGTTGTATTGCAAGCAAAATGAAGAGAATTCGAGTACACGAATCTGGTTCTTCGAAACGAAAGAGAAAGGTGGCTCAGCAGGCTTTCGTAGCGTCACAGGAAGGAGCAATCCTGAACTTTCTCACCCAAGGGAAACCTAAAGATGGAGAATCCTCTGGCCAGAGTACTGCTGATGCACTAGGTAAAACAGGCGCTGACGACCATGAACAAGAACAAAAAAATGATGATAATATCCATGAGCAGAATGATACTCACGAGCAGACCAATGAAAATGAACAAGGTGACTCTGACATTGATACAAACATGCAGCAATTACCAACTCAGGATGAGGATCCTGACAATAGACCCTCAGACAGAGAAACTGAAACATCATTCATCGGTCCATCAACATCTGGCATTCTGGAGGAGTTTCAGAGTTTACAGACGGATGATGCTGGTAGTGAAAAGGAAGCCAAAGAGCAAGACCATGTTACAGACCTGTGTTCTGAATATGATTTATGTGATTGGAGTGATCCTGCTTCGTGGCCGAACTCTCTTACTGACGCGCAACGTGTTCTTCTTGTTGAAAGGGGTCCCTCCAGAGACCCAGATTCTAAAACAAAGTATCTAAGTGATGAGCACTCAAAAAGTAAACATCATTTTTCTGTTACCATGTTCTCACGGAAATTAAGGAATGGTGAAATTATAGATAGGCGCTGGCTTGTCTATTCAAAAAAAAAATAATGCAGTATTCTGTTTTTGCTGTAAATTGTTTTCTGACGCAGGGATCAAATTTACTAATAATGGAAATTACGACTGGGCACACACGCACAGTTGTCTGTCTGATCATGAATCCTCTTCAAAACATATGCGCGCCGTCAGTGCCTGGGTTGAATTAGAAAGAAGGTTAAAACAAGGACAGACAATAGATAAAGAACAGCAGAAGTTACTGCAAGTGGAAAGTGATCGTTGGGGCAAGGTCTTGGAAAGGATCATATCCATTGTTCATTTTCTAGCAGAACGAAGTTTGGCTTTTCGTGGTACAACTGATACTTTGTTCAAACAGAACAATGGCAATTTTCTAGGTCTTGTTGAGCTGCTAGCCAAGTATGACCCATATATGCAAGAGCATGTGCGTAGAATTAAATGCGCTGAAATCCATGCCCATTACTTGGGCAAGAATATTCAAAATGAAATCATTAATCTTATGGGAGCTTCAGTTTTGGACAACATTATTGCAAAAATACACAAGAGTAAATATTTTTCTGTCATTTTGGATTGCACACCTGATGCAAGTCATCAGGAGCAAATGACGATGGTCCTTCGAATTGTGAACGTGGAAACAATGCCAGTCGAAATAAGTGAATTTTTCGTTGGATACTTGCCTGTTGAAAGCAGCACAGGTGCTGGTCTCACAGAAGCATGTTTGCAAAAACTGCAGGAATTGCAATTGCCGTTTCAAAATTGCAGAGGTCAAGGGTATGATAATGGGGCAAATATGAGAGGCTGCAAGAGTGGTGTTCAGAAACGTTTACTTGACATGAATCCAAGAGCGTTCTATGTTCCATGCGGTTGCCACAGCTTGAATTTAGTACTTAGTGATATGGCGAAATCATCCACTCACGCTGTGACTCTTTTTGGAATCTTGCATCAAATTTACATACTGTTTTCTGCCTCAAAACAGAGATGGCAAATACTAATTAAGCACGTTAAAGATCTGACAGTAAAGCCCATATCCAAAACTCGATGGGAATTCCGTATTGATAGCGTCAAGGCTGTCCGTTTCCAAGTGGCCGCCGTTTATGATGCCGTGGTTGAAGTATCAGAGGAAGCGAATGACCCAAAGGCCAGAACTGAGGCAGCCGGGTTGGCTAAGCAATTAAGGAGTTATGCATTTCTAGTATCGCTGGAGATTTGGTATGACCTTTTGCAGCAAATAAATCTTGTTAGCAAAATCATGCAAAGTAAGGATATGCAACTTGACATTGCATTGAAATGCCTTGAAAAGACTGTCCAGTTTCTGGAAACTTATAAGGAGAGTGGTTTGACATCTGCACAAGTTTCAGCTAAGGAGTCGGCGGAAGAACTGGAGAGGAGCTCAGATGAGATAGTTTTCCTGCATCTACAAGTTTGCAAAGAGGAACGATTAGGAGACAATTTCAATACGAGAGTCGTGATGAGGGAATCTTAGAACCAAAAGAGAAATATCGCTTTGAGTTCTTCAACGTCTTGATGGATCAAGCAATTATGTCCATGACTGAAAGGTTCACTCAGATGAAACATCACTATGATTTCTTTGGATTCCTTCACAACTGGGGGAAAATTGCTAGCATGAACGATAATGAATTGATGAAAAGATGTGCAGATTTAAGCATCGTGTTAACCGACAGTTCTGACTCAGATGTTGATCCCGGAGATTTACATACCGAGCTTCGAATGCTCTCCTCCTTGGTGGCAAATAATGCAACAGCTTTGGAAACATTACAATTCATTTATGAAAACAAACTGCACACTGCAGTTCCAAATCTTGCAGTGGCTTTACGCATTGCGTTGACAATCCCAGTTACAGTGGCTTCAGGGAAAGAACTTTTTCAAAACTGAAATTGATAAAAAATAGTTTGAGGACATCAATGACTCATGAGAGACTGAATCATTTGACATTACTAGATTTCTGGATTACGGACAGCTTATCAGGGAATTCGCAGCACAGAAGGCTCGTAAAGTTGACTTCCTTTCATAAAGAAGTACGCAAGATGTTTTCCATGGTTTTAATCAGACTCGCTATGTTGCTATTCAGCAAATATGCAGAAATGAAAAAAACAGGTCGTAAGATAACGAAAGAAGGACAATGGAAAAGTGGAAACAATATAGAAGAGATAGCAAACAGTAAAACACAAAAAGTAAAAAAGTAAAAGAAAAAGTTAAAAAACATAACATAAAAAAAAAAAAAACTGGGTATTGCTGCTACCTCCATGTGGTGCCTGGTGGAAACAGCGAAAGCTGGCAAAACGCAGCAGCAAATTTCAACAAAAGTTAAACGCTTGTTGTGTCACGAGGTGGCTATGCAGTGTCTGCAACGGATGTGGCCATCCGCCAAGCGTAAGACACTATATTCGATATGGCATCTATATTACTGTTTCCGGGCAAAGAGCCACCGATTATTTCTCTGTGGGGGGTTGTGGGGGTCCGGTGCCCCTGTCATGGCCCTGGCACTGCAGCTGTCTGTGTGCCCAGTCCCTCATGTCGTGTGTCACAATGCCCTCCTCCTCCTACATTGTATCGTTCTGAGACAAATCTGGAAGGGTAGGAGCAGCTGCAGGTACTGGTCAATCATCTAACGACTTTTCTGGACGTATTATTAAAACACCTTCCTGAGCTCCGCCCCGTCCGGACCCCCTCTTCCGGGGCCCCCACCTACGCTCCCTGCACAGGGCCACCATGAGCCTAGAGCAGGCCCTGCCCCAGGGCCCTCATAATCTTTCAAATACTGATGTACGCACAAGACGGAAAAACAAAAATCGTGTATCCACAAACACTTGAATAAAGAAATAGAATTAAAACAGCATTCATCCGATCGCCAGTAAACTTTGGGAAGTTGTTGAGTACACTCCCGCGAAGGTTTCTGTCATAACATTTTTTTAAATCTCGGCCCCACAGGGCCCATATAATCTTTAGAATACTGATGTGCGCACCAGACGGAAAAACAAAAAATCGTGTATCCACAAGCACTCGAATAAATTAATAGAATTAAAACGACACTTTGAAATGTTTTCCATATTAAAATGAATAAGTTTCAATAAAAATTACACAATGTAAATTGAATGTTATCATGTTTCCTTTCTTCGGAGATCGCAGCAACGTGCGACGGGTAAGCTAGTTATTTATAAGAAATCATTGTTGTTACTCATTTATATGAAACAGCTCACACCCAGTGACAAAGCCAATCATACTGACAGGCTTTAAGTGTATGTCAGTTGTTGTACCATTTATCTGGATAAAATTACATCTCAGCGACAAACCAAAATACCAGTCAGGTGGCACACTATGGTAATCACAGATATATATTTGACCTGTTCCTTTATAGAGGACACCCCCTTTTTTCATCTCACTTAAAGACCTGGCTGCACATATTTCCACATGACTGGTCACAGCCAGCATTTGTGGGTGCTCCTCGAAGTCTGGTTAGAGCATATTTTTCCAAAGTTACTGCTGCATGCAGTGCAAGACACAGGGCAAGCATACATTTTAAAGGGATAAAGTTGTCATGCTGAACAATTCACACATTACACTAACTGTTGAACATATTAATGCGGGAAGATATGGGGCAGTTTTTAATGTGTTTAATATTTCAAAACTATATGTTCCCACTGCTTAATAAGCCTTGCTTTATCGCTACATTAATCTGCTCTAAAATGCACCATTTGCCAATCTTTTTTTCATTTATTTCCCGTGAGATCGATTCACCCTGGATCCCAGGTGTGTCCATTGAAAGTGTTCACATCGCTCGCTATATAAAAGTCATGCCCAAAGTTTATGCCCACCACTTTAAAATGTCACCAACCACCACTGGTCTGTGCCCTGGTGACTGCAAAGGCCCATCATCTCTGCATGAGTCCTGAACTCTACTTCAGACCAGGCTGAAGTTTCTAGATCATTGCCAAACACACAATCTACAGGTAGATCTGGAGATACCACAACTCTTTTAGGGCCAGTTAGCCATCCCCAGCTCAGATTCACAACTGCAAAGGAATGATAAGTCATGACGTTGCTATCGGTGGTTACTTGGTATATCTGTCCAAGTATGATCTGTTCAGGGGACACATGTTTCTCTGTCACCATTGTGACACTGGCCCCTGAATCTCTGTAAGCCATAGCTTCCTTTCCATTTATTAAAGGTTATTGTCTGTACTTGCCCGAGGTAGCAGGACTTAACAGTAAGGTGGCAAGATCTATGCCACCATCACAGACAAGAACAGCCTGAGTTGGAGTTCTTACTGGGCCAGAACCCACCTCAAAACCCAAAGTTAACCCCACTTATCCCTTGGTTGCTGTACTGCCACTTGTATTGGTGCTAGGGGGAGCAATTGCCTGAGGGGCAGTGGTAGTAGGTTCCTTGGCCTTTGGACAATCAAAATCTCTTGTCCAATGGGTATTTACCCTACATATATAACACAACGGTTTCTTTTTACCCTTCTTGGAGCTTTCAGACTCACCCCTAGATGCATGTTTTTGGGGACCTTGAGAAGACTCCGTTTTGTCTTTGCCCTTCTCCCCACCTTTCCCCTGGGGTTTAGAAGAATATTGCTTCTTCTGATCACCTCCACCATCATGGTTTTTCTTCTTGATCCTGGTGCGGACCCATTTATCTATCTTCTTTCCTAATTTTTTGGGAGAGGAGAGATCAGAGTCCACCAAGTAATGGTGCAGTAGTTGGTCCTGACAGTTATTAAGGATGTGCTCCCTCATCAACAAATTGTACACTCCTTCATAGTCCTGTACCTTGCTTCCATGACACAAACCTTCCAGAGCTTTAATTGCACAGTCAATGAAATCCATCCAGTCTTGGGTGTGTGCCTTCTGGGTGTCTCTGAACTTAATCCTGAGCAACCTCTGACCCTGCTCGCAGGCAGGTCGTTCCCCACGCTGCTGCACAGCTCTGCCTGCATGGATTTTGCCTAATCTTGTATTTTTCCCCTGTGCCTAACTTGCTTTCTTGCCCAGACTTGATTTTATTCCCCTGTGCCTAACTTGCTTTCTTGCCCAGACTTGTTTTTATTCCTCTGTACCTGTACTTACTTTCTTGCCCAGACTGGTTTTATTCCTCTGTGCCTGTACTTGCTTTCTTGGCCAGATTATTATTTTTTTTACCTTTATTTGTCATTTTCAGCAAGAAAACAAAACAGATGCAGTACAACAGCACTTGACGAGTTGTGAGCTCCAAAAACATAGCACCACGCAGGGTGCGACAGCATTCCCAACAGCAGCCATTTGTAAAACAGTGGGTATTGAAGAGGCAGCCGGCATTCCGCTCAGGTAATGATGAGGTGGCACTAAGCCAACGCAATGTCTGCTCTGCTGGGCGTGACCAGCAGCCAGGTAGGAGCACCAATATCATAGGTGTAGCTCAACCAGAAGGGGAGAAGGCAAGGGTCAGGCAGCCGCCAGCACCGGCGGCCGCCGTGGGCCAAGGGCCGGCAGGGAGCGCGGGAGCGACAGTCGCCAGAGGGAAGAACAGGCAGCGCATGTATGGAACGGGAATAAATGGGGAGATCAGGTAGTGGCCGCCTCTGCGGCCATCGCGGACCCGGGGCCGGCAGGGAGCGCAGGGGATACAGCACCACTAGAGGGGGATTGGGAGAGGAGATAGGCAACCAGGGGACCCCAGATGTCAACAGGATGCGATTTAGAGGGCATCAGATCCCAAAATTTCGGAGAGGAGCGTTGGCAACAGGACGTATCTGCAAGCCAGTCCGCAACAGCAGGAGCGGGCCAGCGGCCCCAGCATATTGCAAACCTGCGTCTTGCCAGCAGCAGGAGCATAGCAAGGAGCTGATGGGAGGTGTCTGGACACGGCTTGACAAACCCGAGTAGACATAGTAGGGGGTCTGGGCCAACCGCGGCGCCAGATATTTCCGATATCGTAGCGCAAGTCTCTATCCAAAACCCCTGCAACCTTGGGCAGAGCCAGGACAATAGATCAAAGTCAGCGGCAGGCGCAGAATATCGCCTGCAGGAGTCCTCCGGACTCAGTCCCAAGCGGTGAAGAAACACCGGAGTGCGATTGAACCTGTGCCGGAACTTGAAGAGAATCAAGCGGAGCCGGTAATTTGGGGAGAGCTTAGTGGTCTGATTGCAGCAGTATGACCAGTCAGCGTCGGAGATGTCCACGCCGAGGTCGGCGCTCCACGCATCCGTCGTCCTGTTGATGAGATGGGGGAGGCCTCCAGCGTGAGAGCATATAACCTGGTGATGAGCTTGGGCGGGGACTCCGAAGTATACACGAAGTCCAGTGCCGGGAAAGTGGGCGGCGGACTCGGGAAAGTTGGGTGCAATTTCTGACAGGTGGCGCGTAGTTGGTAGAAGAGAAGCATATCCATCAAGGAGGGGGACCCAGGAAGGGTGTAAAAGGACTCGTGCGGAAAAAGATCAGCAATGGTCTTTAGTCCACAAGATGCAGCATGGCGAGACATGCTGGACGACTGCAAGGGCGGAAAAGCCGGGTGATCGACGATAGGTACGGCGTTAGCGGATAGAAGAGAAAGACCTGATCATCGGCAGAGTTGTAGCCATGCCCAGCGTAGCGTCTCAACGGTGTTTATCTCCGCCCGAGGATGAGCCGCCGGGGCGAAAAGTGCTCTGGAAAGAGGCCATGGGGAGGCGACATCAAGTTCCACTGCCACGTGAGGCTGGTACAGGTTAGGATGCAACTAAAAATAGAGGAAACTAGCCTGCGCACAAAGAGCGTACAGTTTGAAATCCGGAGCGCCCAGCCCACCGGCTGACATGGGTAGAGTGAGAACATCATAGGCAACCCTGGGTTGTCGCCCGGCCCAGATCAACGACACAATCAGTGCCACCGCCCGACCAAAATTGGAGCGCCAGAGGTCCCTGCTCAACCAAATCCCCAGATAGCGTGTGGGGCCAGCCACCCATTCAAAAGGGTAATCCGGCGTGAATGGGTGAGTGGCGTCATTCAGGGGGAAAAGCACCGAATTGTTCCAATTAATCTGGACGCCCGATAGGCCACCGAACCGGATCACCTCCCGCACCAAGGGACTCAGATTGTCTTGAGGGTGCCGGACATAAAGAGTAACATCGTCTGCATACATGGAGACCAGGAGGGATCGAGATGAAAAACCGATACCCCTGTGGGTATGGTGCTGTCGCAACCGGGCAGCCAAGGGCTCCATTGCGATGGCGAAGAGCATGGGTGACAGCAGACACCCTTGCCTGGTACCGCGCGAGATGGCGATAGGGTCAGAAATCTGTCCATTTACCCGAAGGCGAGCCGTTGGAGCCGTATAAAGCAAACGAATGTTCTGCAGACAATGGGGACTAAATCCCATTCGGGGTAGGACATAAAAAAGAAAGGGCCTTTCCAGGGTGTCGAATGCTTTTGTGGCGTCGAGCAGCGCCGCTACAACCGGAAGATCAGGGTTAATTGGGTGCAGTACAGAAAAGATGGTGCGAAGATTATGTGAGATGGCCTAGCCCGGAATAAAGCCGGATTGATCGGGCAGAGAGATGGTGGGCATCAGTAAAAGAAGACGGGAGGCAATCAATTTAGCGAAGATCTTATTGTCAATGTTGATGAGGGAGAGGGGGCGGTAGGAATCGCAGCAATCAGCTGGTTTATCGGGCTTGAGGAGAAAGGTCAGCGAGGCTTCGCGGAGAGACGGCAGTAACACCCCAGTATCGAAGGATTTGTTAAACATTGCGGCGAGATGTGGGACCAAAAGAGCGGCGAACGCTTTATAAAAAGCAGCGGACAGGCCATCCAGGCCAGGTGCCTTGTCGCTTGGGAGGCTGCTAATTGCTGCTGGAATCTCCTCCCTCGAGAAGGGCTCATCGAGAAATTTTCAATGGTAATCCGCCAGCCAGACCAAGGCTATGGATTCAAAGTATTGGTCAAAGTACGGCGATGAGGGGGGAGAGCCCGCGGAGTAGAGGGTGGAATAAAACTTAGTAAACCGGGTCATGATTTCCTCCGAGGACGTTGTGCGATCCGGGCCACCGTCGCTGAGGGCGGTACTATACGAAGCCGCCCGCGCAAAGATTGGCGAGAGTGCACCCCCGACGATTCCCCTCCCCGTAACGGCGGGCACGGCCCTCTCTGCCCAGTAAGGACAGCTCACGACCCGCCTCATCCGAGAATTCATTATGCTTCTGTCGCAGGCGCATGAGCGTTTTGGGGCTGGGATGGAGCAGCAGAGCCGCGTCCAAGTCGCGCATCTCACCCTCCAGACGAGCAAGCGCAGAGCGAATGGACCTGAGAACGCCCGATTGCTTGGAAATGCATTCACCACGAATAAATACTTTAAAGCTCTCCCAGAGGGTAGAGACCGAGTCGACCGATCTCACATTAAGCTAAAAAAAGGTAGTGATAGAAGACTGGAGTTCGTCACAGAATACCGCGTCCTTGAGGGCAGTTAGAGAGAGGCGCCAGGAAAACGTCCGTCGCTGAGAACCAGATGGCCTAAGGAGAAGCTGGACCTGCGCGTGATCGGAAAGGGTGCGGGACATATGAGTGGCATCAACCATCCAGGACAGTACGTCTGGCGAGGCGACCCAGAGGTCTATCCTCGATCACCAGCCCTGTGCCCCCGTGATGCAAGTACCCTCCCTGGCATCCAGCCGTAGATGACGCCAGACATCCGTGAGCGCATTGTCAGAGAGGATAGAAGACAGAGCAGTAGCAGCCCGTGGGCTAGCCCGAGAGGCGCCCGACCTGTCCAGCGCCGCTGAGAGGGAGACATTGAAATCCCCACCCCAAATCACAGCAGCCGGACTACAAGAGGAGATCAAGTGCCAGATGTGGTGGGAAAAATCGGGGTCGTCCGAGTTCGGGACATACTCCGCGGCGATGGTGACCGGCTGCGCTAGCAGGAGGCCATGTAGGATCACATATCTACCCCCAGGGTTGATGTAGGCCTTAGAGGTCTGCCAAGGAAGGCCGCGGCATAGCAGAATAGAGACCCCTCTGGCGTAGGAGGAGTACGTTGAGGAGTGGGTTTCTCCCCAGTAGCGCGCCTGGAACCTGGAAGTAAATGGGTTTCCTGCAATAGACAAACATCCACGCAGTGGTGCTGTAAATGAGCATGGGTCAGACGGGCCTTACGATAGTCATTCAGGCCTCAGACATTCCACGTCCAACATTGCAGATTAGCCATGAGGGGACGTGGAAGGGGAAGTGTCGCTAGGGGAGCGTAGCAGGGAGACTAACCAGGTTGCACAGTCGGGGAGCGCAGTACAGACTGGCGATTAACTGAGGGGACCAAGGCAGCTTGCAGTGCTATCAAAAACAGGCCACTCAAGGGGAGGCAGGGATTTACACCTATGGAGGTGCCAGAGCAGGAGCACCAGTGTGATGTCGCAGGCAGGCAGAGGGGGTCAAGCCATTTCCACGGCGATCGTGCACGAGGCCACATCGGGGAGCCACCCGAGCCCGACAGAAATGAACGGATTTGCAAGTGCAACATGGCACATATCAAGGAGCAAACATAGCTAATCAGAGGTGACAGAGAAACAGTTAGACAGGTCGACCATCCCTCCAGGAAACAAACCCACCCCCAGCCCCCCCGGCAACACCACAATCCCCGAACAGTAAAGGGAGAGCCAACCGTGAATTTGATAAAGCAGGAGCATTGGCACATCTGGTAACACAGAGCATCATTAAAAAAGCTGCACGACAAGGCCCACCAATCAGAAATAACCCCACACATGGCGTGTCAGGAGCGACCAAGCGTGCAGGAGCACGTAGCATCAGTACAAAAAAAATGCAGGAAAGCCATAAAGGCGGCACAAGAATGAGGACACCTACCCACTCTCCACAAGTCGCAGACCTTGGTCTGCACAGAACAGCACAAGCAGAAAAATCCCCTAATTCAGCCCCCCACCACCCACTCCAACCCCCCAATCAGGTTGAGAAACCCCCCCATCCCACCCCAGGGACCACAAACTTGGACAGGGTAGCATAACCAAAGAGTAGGGAATCATCCCTGGTAGGGCATGGCAGGACTCGGTGAACACTCCCGCGATAAGGCTGTGTGGCCAAGCTGAAGAGGGACAGCAGCTTTTTAACAAACAAAGAGCTAACAGTAAGTCCACACTGCCCAGGCGCTACAAGCATATACAATGGTAAAGTCTACCAGTGGGGGAGAAGATCCAGAGAACAAAAAAGGACGCGCACAGCAACGAATGCCATCCAGGAGAACATTGCATACAAAGCAGAAAAAGGGAGGGGACCCAGGAACAGCAGGAATGAAGAAAAAAAATGGAGGAAATGCAGGGCTAAACCCGGGTCAGCAGGGGAGAAGCAAATAGCAATAACGAACAAAGAGCACATAATGGAGCCAGCAAACCGATCAGTCATTGTCACAGCTGGTTGGCGGCCTCGCGTGTAGATCCGGCAGGTGACTGTCTGGATTCCTTGTCCAGTCACTTTGCAAAAGCGAGGGCTTCCCTCCGGTCAAGGAAAATCAGCGTCTTTGTGCCCTGACAACCCTCAGTTTGGCCGGATAAGTCAGGGAGTAAGCCACCTCGTGCTTCTGGAGAATTTTTTTAGCTGGTAGGAACTCCCATCTGGCAGCCTGCCCCGACACGGTGTAGTCAGGATAGAAAGAAAGAGTGTTGCCCTGGTGGGTGATAGTGCCCCTGTCCCTGGCTGCCCAGAGGATGGCATCACGGTCTCGAAAATTCAGTATTTTAGCCACGATGGGGCGCGGGGGCATGCCAGGACGAGGGCGCGGCCCCAGCGAGCGATGTGCCCGCTCCACCATGAAGAAGGATGAAAGGACGTCGCCAAACAGTTCTCTGAGGAGGTCCTCCAGGTAGTCCTCCATCTTCGAGATATTTGTGGATTCCAGAAGATCTGTCAGGCGGAGATTGCTCCGACGGGAGCGCGCCTCAAGGTCCTCGTTTTTCTCGCGAATGATAACCAGGATTTTGTCCATCTGGAGCAGCTTCTGTCTGTCCTGGGTGGCAGCGTCTTCAGCATCCGAGACCCTGGTTTCAACGTGAAGTAGTCGATTGTCGTGCGAGTCCACCCTGGCTTTAACCGTGTCGAGACGAGCCTAGAGCTGCTCCAGCTGTGAAGCAATGCCGGTAATCGCTGACTTACCTCCAGCATAATCGCCTTGAGATCGTTGTCTCGGCCCGGGGGAGCCTCAGAAGCACCTCCAGAGTCCGCCGACTTAGGGCCTGTGCCATCTTGGCGGGAGGACCTGCGCAGATCAAAGGCAATTTTGGACTGCTTGGGATCCGACTTTCCCATGGCGCACCAAAGCACAGCGGGGCCGGTAAACAACAGAAGAGGCGTCAGGGCCCAAGACGGGACACAAGGAGCAGGGTGCTCAGGATTGCAGCCAGGGGACCCAGGGGGGAGTTGAGGCTACCAAGCGCCAGCAATCGCAGCACCAGAAATCCACACCGTTGAAGGAGAACAAAGCTGATCCGGAATCGCCAAACCCACAAGGCCAGCTGTCCCAGGGTTCCAGGGCAGCACAGGGGGTGCGGGGTGGGAGCACAGAAGATTGCCAAGTTGGGGCCTGGAAAGGACCCCTGGTTAGCGACCACCCCAATCAGCGCCGGCACAACACCCGGGATGATAGCCACCAGACCAGGCAGGGCACAGCAGGATTTCAGCTCCAGGGACCGTCACCAGAGCAGGCCGCAGAGTCACAACACCGTGGGTGAGGGCGCACTCCACATTACAAGGGGCCCGCCGAACCCCCAGACTGAGGGTAAATGTAGTTGAGGAGGCTCACAGGTGAAGGCGAGACCTGGCGCAGCCGGATGTTGCGCGGGAGCCACGGGGCCAGAAGGATGGGGCCCACACTGCGAGTTGAAGCGCTGTCGCAATGGACCCTTTCATGTGAGCAGAGTCGGGGGGAAGCCTCATGCAGCAGTCAGAGGAGAGAGATGTCAGCCGGCGCCCCTCAGCGCCACTTCTTGCCTCCAAATAGATGCCCCAGAGCCTCCACGGAGGGCAGAATGGTGGGTCGGAGGGCCTCAACCGGGGGGCCCCTTAGCCGCTGGAGCCGCCGCGCCACCACAGCTGGGAACGCGCCGGAAGCCCCAGCTGCAAGCTAACCGCGATGGCAGGACCCCAGCCCGGCCTGTCCACAGTTCGCAAGACCCAGATGCTCGAGTCCCACGCCAACTCCACAGCCGGCACTAGGCCCCAGCTAGGCCGCGGTGCCCCAGGAGTGGTATGAGCAGCGACAGCCCACAGCCCCCACCCCTGCCGCCCCCCCCGAGGAGTGCCACTCACCGGTGGGCGATGGATGACCCGCCGCAGGCACCCCACTAGCACCGCGGCCCCCGACCTGGCACCGCAAGCGGGATGATGAAGCACACGAGGCCCGAAAGTAGCCCCGGGCCAGCAGCCCCGTCCTCGGCTCCAGAACCTCTGGGAGAAACGGGAATAGCGGCAGCCGGTTCCAGACGCCCTCGTCAACGGGTAGGCAGTGTGGGAAGGCAGCAGGGATCGCTCAGGCTGCAATATTCTGTCGGATGAAAAGCTTGGCCGGCAGAGCCCACTCAAGGTGCGGCCATCTTGCAGCCGGCTAAGCCACGCCCACGCTTTCTTGCCCAGACTT
Source organism: Lissotriton helveticus (assembly GCF_964261635.1). Lineage (NCBI taxonomy): Eukaryota > Metazoa > Chordata > Amphibia > Caudata > Salamandridae > Lissotriton > Lissotriton helveticus. The sequence goes on from NC_136057.1 coordinate 1,506,913,188, forward strand.
AATTTTCTTCCTCTGTGCCTAACTTGCTTTCTTGCCCAGACTTGTTTTTATTCCACTGTATCTAACTTGCTTTCTTGCCCAGACTTGTTTTTATTCCTCTGTGCCTGTACTTGCTTTCTTGCCCAGACTTGTTTGTATTCCTCTGTGCCTGTACTTGTTTTCTTGTCTAAACTTGTTTTTCCTCCCAGCAGCTCCTCCCTCCCACATCCCCTCACATGGAGGACCTGCAGCGGCCGCGCCTAAGCCAAGCCCGTCTGGGCCCGTCCGCACCTGGACCGCGTCCAGCGCCAGAACTCCTGGACCACGCGAACGCCACGACGCCTGACACCGCTACGATGCCAGAACCCTCCACGCACTCAACACTGGACGATCACACACCTGCTTCTTGGATGCCCCGAAGGGCACCCACGGAGCTTTCACCTGCCGGAACTGCAGCTTCACAAGCATCCGACCCACCATGCTGCCGACCAGGAAAGAACCCAACCACCTCAGATGCATCCTTCTCAACACCCGCTCCACCGCAAACACGCCGTTGAACTCTGGGACCTACTCGACTCAACCTCCCCAGACGTCGCCTTCCTGACGGAGACCTGGCTGAACCCCGCCTCGGCACCCAACATAGCCATAGCCATCCCGGAAGGCTACAAGATCACCCACAGGGAACGCACCAACGGAGCAGGAGGAGGAACCGCCATCGACCACAGGAACAGAGTCTCGACCAACACCGACGACACCCTCAGCACTGCCGAACACCTGCATTTCCAGATCCACACTGGCCCCAACACCACCCTCAGAGGAACCCTCATCTACAGACCACCCAGACCCTAACAACATTTCAGCGACTCCATCGCCGACTTTATCAGCACACACGCCCTAGCCTCCACGGACTACATCCTCCTCGGGGACCTGAACTTCCACCTCAAGAACAACAACGATACCAACTCCACCACACTGATTGCCAACCTAGCCAACTTCGGACTCAGACAACTCGTCACAACACCCACCCACTCCGCCGGCCACACGCTTGACCCAATGTTCTCCGCAAGCCCCCACGTCTCCTTCAACCACACCACTGAACTCCACTGGAATGACCATCGCTGCATCCACTTTACCTTCAAGAAACCCACCACACACCACCACACCCAACAGATGCCTCACCGCTGCTGGAGCATAGTCACTAAAGACCAGTTAACCACCACCCTCGCCCAGAGCCCACCCGCCGACCCCACCGACCCCTACACCACCACCCGCAACCTCAGACAGTGGATCAATGACTGCACCAACACCCTCGCCCCAATCAAGAATCCCTCCAACAGTCACACCAACAAGAAAGCCAGCTGGTTCACTGAAGACCTCCAGGCCTCCAAGCAAACCTGCCGAAAGCTTGAGAAGATCTGGCTCCGTGAACGAACACCGGACAGCCACTCAGCCCACAAGAACGCCACCCGCAGACACCATCACCTCATCAGATGCACCAAAAGGGCCTCCTTCAAAGACTGCCTAGACAACAACACGCACAACAGCAAAGAGCTCTTCAACATCATGAAGGAACTCTCCAACCCCAGGTCCAACACCAATGACGTCCCACCCTTGCAAGACCTGTGCGACTCTCTGGCCACCTTCTTCCACCGCAAGATTGCAGACATCCACAACAGCTTCAACGCCACAACCGCCCCGACAACCACTGAGACCTCCGCCCCCACGACCACCATCCGCACCAACCGCCTGCTCTTCTGGACCAACATGGACGACACCATCAAGATCATAAACACCATCCACTCCGGATCTCCGTCAGACCCATGCCCCCACCACATCTTCAACAAAGCCAGCACATCCATCACAAGCCAACTCCGGAAAGTCATCAACACCTCCTTCGAGACAGCAACCTTCCCGGAGATCTGAAAGCACGCCGAGATCAACGCCTTACTTAAGAAACCCAAGGCGGACCCCAAGGACCTCAGGAACTGCCGGCCCATCTCCCTGCTCCTGTTCCCGGCAAAGGTCACTGAGAAGACCGCCAACGAACAAGTGACCCGCTACCTTGAGGAGAACAACATCCTGGACCCTTCCAAGTCCAGGTTCCGCAGCAACCACAGCACCGAGACTGCCCTCATCGCCGCCACCGATGACATCAAGTCCCTGCTGGACAATGAAGAAATGGTGGCCCTCATTCTCCTGGATCTGTCAGCCGCCTTTGACACGGTCTGCCACCACACACTACGAACATGCCTCCACAATGCCTCCACAATGCCAGGATCCTAGAGAAGGCCCTGGACTGGACCACCTCCTTCCTCTCCGGCAGAACACAGAGCGTCCGCCTTCCCCCCTTCCGCTCTGAAGCCACCGAGATCATCTGCGGCGTACCCCAGGGCTCATCCCTCAGCCCAACTCTGTTTAACATCTACATGGCACAGCTCGCCCACGTCGCCCATTGGCACGACTTCAACATCATCTCTTACGCCGACGACACCCAGCTGATCCTCTCCCTCACCAAGGACCCCCACACCGCCAAAACCAACCTTCACAAAGGAATGAAGGCCGTCGCTGAATAGATGAGGAACAGCCAACTGAAGCTGAACTTGGACAAGATAGAGGTCCTCATCCTCGGATCCACCCCTTCGGCCTGGGACTACTCCTGGTGGCCGACCGCACAGGGAACTGCTCAAAAACCACTGACCATGCACGCAACCTAGGGGTTATCCTCGACTCCACCCTCTCCATGACTAAACAGGTCAACGCGGTCTCCTCCTCCTGCTTTAACACCCTCCACATGCTCCACAGGATCTACAAGTGGATCCCCACTGAAACGAGAAGAACGGTCACCCAGGCCCTCGTCAGGAGCAGGTTGGACTACGGAAACTACCTTTACGCAGGAGCCTCGGCCAAACTCTTAAGACGGCTCCAACGCATCCAGAATTCCTCTGCACGCCTGATCCTCAACATCACTCACCGCTGCCACATCACACCCCACCTGAGAGACCTGAACTGGCTCCCGGACAACAAGAGGATAACCTTTAAGCACATCACCCACGCACACAAGGCACTCCGCAATACCGGACCAACGTACCTCAACAACTCAGCTTCTACACCCCCACCCGCCAGCTCCGCTCCGCCAACCTCACCTTCGCCACAGTCCCTGCTTCCGAAGCGCGACCTCCCGCAGCAGATCGTTCTCCCACCTCACCGCCATGACCTGTAACTCCCTTCCCATCCACCTATGGCAGACCCAAGATCTGCTGACCTTTTGAAAACTCCTCAAGACCTGGCTTTTCAAGCAGTAGCAGCATTCCCCACCCCAGCGCCTTGAGACCCTCACGGGTGAGTAGTGCGCTTTACAAATAATATGATTGATTGATTGATTGCTCAGTGGTTAAGCCAAACCCATCTAGGAGTGCACTCTTAAGGACTGAATAATAATCAGCAGCCTCTTTTCTGACAGTGAGGAGCTTGTCCCTGCCTTTGTTAGCAAAGGAGAGTCACAGCATGGCTCCCTAAGCCCGTGAGGGACCTTCTAAAATGTACAGGCTCTCTCTAAAGCAGTGATCCATTTATGGATGTCATCCTTTTCCTGGTAAGGAGGGACTATCCTGTTCAGGTTCCTAGTGTCAAAGGATGTTTCCCTGATTCAAGGTACACTATTGCTGCCACCATGGGTCTCCAGTCCCAGTTTCTTCCTATTTTTCTGTACTTCCAGGGTCAACTGATCCTGCCTGAGCCTAACTCTCTCAAGTTTGATCTGGTGGTATTCCATTTCCAAGGAATCCTCCCTCTTGCTAGAGATTGAGGTCCCTATCGAACGATCTGAAGCATTGGACTCGGCGGAGGGGGAATTAGACCTTCTCTGCCTACTCTGAACCCTCCCAGGAGTAATACAGGGGACGCCCTCTGTGCCATCTGCACTATTCCCTGGGGATCAGAGTTTGCCAGTGTGGAGTCCGGGGGCTTCTCTTGGCCATACTCTGAATAAAGGTCACTGGGGGGAACCCCTCCTGGCCTCTCTTCTGGAGCCTCCCCACCCACATTTTCCTGCTCCTCTGTCCCACCAAGTATCTGGTCATCCTGGTGAAGTAGCCATAGAGGTACTTTGTATTGTGGTCGGTACCTGCCTTTATCCTTCTAAGGCTACACAGGGTCCTTAGTTCATAGAAATTCTGACCAGGAACGTCAGACCACTGTACTTAGCAGACTGGGATATACTGAGGTCCCCAACTAAAGACTTGGGGCCTCATTTATGAGGCCATGCGTCACTTTTACGCCGCCGGTGCGTCACTTTTTGTGATGCACCAGTGGTGTAAAAAATGCGCCTTCTTGAGTCATATTTACAAAGTGACGCATCTAGGTAGATGCGTCACTTTGTAAACCCCTGCGCCACATTATACCTCCGCCATGTATAATGTATGCAAGGGGGGCGTATTGACGCAAGGAAGGGTCGTAGAAGTGACGCAGTGAAATTTCACAGCGTCACTTTTAGGACGCCGTTGCGTCAAAATCTTGTGCCTGCCTCACAGCAGGCGTAAGACTGACGCAGGCCCTTTCACATGGGGCTTGCCCATGTGAAAGGACGCATTGCTGGAGTTGCGTCACTTTTGTGACACACTGCAGCAATGCGTCACTTTTCCGCTTACAGATACGTCAGAAATACTGACGTATCTGTAACTCCTTGCGACATGATGCGTCATACATTAAATATGACGCATCAGGAATGTCGCAAGGAGTGCACACTGAGAAGTGACGCATCGCTGCTTTCACGCAGCGATGCGTCATTTCTCATAAATGAGGCCCTTGGTGACTAGGTGTAGTGTGGTGTTGCACCTACCTACCCTAGTGGAAACTAAACATCCTAAGATTGGAGAAAGGGTTGTGCCAGACCCTTAACCCCAAACTGAAAGTTCAGTAGAACTTACTTTGTCTATAAAAATAGTATATATGCCTAATGCTAGTGATGGTTTTTCAATTAATCCACACCTAGATTAGCCCGTAAAGCAACATAGACTTGAATCCCAACCGCTGCACACCAATGTAGGAAGCTGGCTTAGTAAATGGTGCTCACTTATGTAAGTGTAGCACCCTGCACTAATCCAGACAACCCTTCAGTAAGCTCTCTAAGTGGTAGCTGTGGAGAGCAACCTTCAAGCTTAGTCCAGAAGGAGTATGAAGCTGCTTGTTTTACCAGTCCATAATCTTATAGCGTAGGTTAAGTGAAAAAGAACCGCACAGTGTATTGATTAAAATATGTATTTATTATGAACACTCACTAACAGATTGCAATATCTCCTGCCAGGCAACACTGTGGAAGACCAGGAGCCATTCACAAGCTGTCCCACATCAGATGTCAAGCGCCAGGGGGTCAGTGACCAGCATCGGTACAAACAAGCCTTGGCAACGGCAACCAACATAGTACTCAAAAAAAGGTGCAGCATTGGGACCTGCTAGGCCAAGTCACTCACCACGCGAAGGTAAGTCAGAGCAGGCCCCAAGGAAGCAGGGGAGCCCACTGGAGCCAAATAATACCCTCAAGAGGACCTTGAGTAGTTCACCAAAGAATGAAGGCCCACAATGCAAAGGATGTGGTGCAGGCAACGGTCTTAGCTGCAGGAGATGCTTGAGGCTGGAGCATCTTGGAGCCTGAAGATCTCTGATGAAGAGAATCAACAAGATTGGGCAATGGCAAGTCAACGCGGTGCACAGAGGTACTGCCCCCGCGGTTCCGATGAGGGAGTTTGGCTTTAAACTTGTTGTGAAGGCAGTGCAGGCCTAAATCGAGTTGCAGAACCACCACTTGTGTTGCTGAACCTTTAAGAGTCCATAGGAGCTCAGGTACAGCAGACCTGTCAGCTTCGTTGTGGTGCCTGCAAATGCAGGAAAGTGACTCCTTCACTTCAAGGAGATTCCTTTAGGTGTCTTGGATGTCCACATGCCTGTAGAAAAACCAGTATGGAGCACAGGCATAGACAACGCAGACTGGCAGGACGACAAGACCAGGAACAGCAGGAACCTTCCCAGTTGCTGTCTCTGTTCTCAAAGCAAAGTCCAACATTCCCAGACAGTTGAAGATGAAGTGGTTTCCGATCTGACACATGTATGCCCTTAAGTACCCTAATGAAAGGGTTGGGACTATTCAGGGATCCCTCCCACAGGAGGGGCTGGACAGTGGGGAATATACTCCCATGTCTTTTGTCCAGTTTTGTACCAGAGTTGGAGCCAATGTCTCCCAGAACTGGCTTCAACTGGAGTATGCTAGGAGGACACCAAATGTGCCCTTCAAAGCAATCACCCTCACCCTGTGCCAATACACCACGTCCTGTCTGGGAGGTGGTCACACCTCCCTGTGACAGGAAATAAATTGTACTGCCTTACCCTGCTCAAGCTTGGCTCGGCAGCATGAGGGCAGAATCGTGTCTCCAGTCGGCAGCAGCCATAGTTTGCTGTCCAGGTCTAGAAGACTGGTACCGTGAGCACTGAGGACCTCCCGGAGGAACTTTACTTTGCATGGAATCATACCTCCAACACTGTTTATGATGTTGGGGTATGATTCCAACATGTTTGATACCAAACACAACAGGGTTTTTTCCAGCCAGGTTAGAGTTAGCCATTGCCTAATGACGCATGGCCACTCTTTATATCCTAATGGCTGATGTACTTACAACCCGCGAGAATGGACTCAGTGGATTGTAGAGGTGTACTGCTCATGCAGGGGCACCCTCACACTTATAAATAAGCACCCTGCCTTCAGGATTGAAAGGACTGCCTCAGGGGTGACTTATAGGTTTTAAGTGCAGTGACCTCAGATATAAGGAAACTTATATCTGTTGTAAGTGGTGCTAGCACCAGCTTACACAGGCTGCAATGGCAGGCATGTAGTCACAACTTGAGCGGTATCCCATGGGTGGCATAATACATGCTCCAGCCCATGGGGGACCCCTGGTGTACTGATGCCCTGGGGGCCTTAGTACCATATACTAGAGACTTACAAGGGTACATCAGTAGCTTCTCTGGGGTGTACCTAAGTACTCAACATGTCCAATTTAGGAAAGAAGCATAGAGATGTGGGTCCCAATTAGCAGGATTCCAGTCAGACTTGTCAGATAAACATAATGACACCAGGGAAAAGTGGGAGTGACCTTGAAAGCACCTACTTTCCTACATAGAGGGCCCAAACTTCCAGAATTATATAACCATAAATAAACCAGCCAGGCAAAGCATCACTGAGTCAGCACAAGAGGAGAAATGGGTGGGAGGAGGAAACTCTGTTTTCACTCTCGTACCATTTAAGCACACTGAGCTGCACATACTCAGGTGGACACAGGAGAATGGGAATAGGTCAAAAGAGCAAATGCACTGTCCTGGAGGACGGTAGAAGGGGTCCAGAGTAATTACTGTCAAAGATTCCAGCCATGACTTGTACTTAATAAGGGTCTCAGGGCCAGATGTAGGTCGGTCGGTAACGGCCGAAAATCGGTATTTTCGGCCGTTACCAACCGGTATTTGAGAAATGGTATGTAGGGCCACATATTTTACAGAATCGGTAAATTTACCGATCGGTAAATTTACCGATTCTGTAAAATACCGAATCAGTATATTTACCGATTCGGTAAATTTGATATGTAGGTGGGACTCTTCTGAGTCCCACAAGCCTTACAGAATCGGTATTTTACCATCAAATCTATTTGATGGTAAAATACCGATTCCGGTGTGCATGCACACCTGTGCCATATGACAGGCGTGCCTGCCCTTAGGGCAGGTATGCCTGCCACATGGCACCCGAGCATCTTTTGGGGGTGCCAGAGGGTGTCAAAGTGACACCCCCTGCACCCTTGTGTCAGTCGGTATTTACCGATTCGGTAAATACCGAATCGGTAATGCCCATTCATTCCTATGGGCTTCAAAGCCCATAGGAATGAATGGGCATTACCGGTCGGTATTTACCGAATCGGTAAATACAGATTTTTTACCGATTCGGTAAAAGGAACATCTGGATGCTCCTACATGTCCCCCCTTCTCATTTACCGATTCTTAGTTACCGAATCGGTAAAATTCGGTAAATAAAAATCGGTAAATGAGTCCTACCTACATCGGGCCCTCAAAGTTAAAGGGCTATATGACTGAATGTTGGTCCCAAGCTTGCTTATCTATAGAGCACAAGCGTCAAGGTCATGGCAGTGATTCACAAAAGAAACATACTAGGTTAAAGTCGCTCACCCAACTCTGACAGTCACATATATTTATTTTTTGTAAACTTTGACACACACAAAATGGACAAAAAGGAAAACTTCACAGTTCATTTTTGTTCTAGATTCCCTAATTTGTCACTATATGAAGTTGCATTTTTAAATATTTTAGGGCCCAATGTATGTAATCCCAGATTACCGATTCTTAAATACCGAATCATACCGATTCGGTATTTAAGAACTGGCAATCGGGATGTAGGTAATTTTACCGATTTATTTACCGAATTGGTATGATTCGGTAATTACCGAATCGGTATTTACCGATTCGGTAATTGCCATTCATTCCTGTCAATTACCGAATCGGTAAATACCGATTCGGTAATTGGGGGAAACATTGAAGGGTGGCAGGTTGTCACTTTGACACCCTGTTGCACCCCTCAATTGTGCATGGGTGCACATGTTGCAGACATACAGGCCCTTAGGGCATGTATGTCTGCAACATGGCACTATTAAAAAAGCAAAAAAAATGCTTTTAAAAGGGTTTTCATTATTTACCACCAACCTCTAGTTGGTGGTAAATTACGAATTCTTAAACCCCTGTAGCACTGATTACAGTGCTACCTACATGTCAAAATACAGAATCGGTAATTTTACCGAATCGGTATTTTACCGATTCGGTAAAATTACCGAATCTGTATTTTAACATGCCCCAACATCCCAAACTCCAAATACCGGTCGGTAACTGCCGAAATCGGCCGATACCGACCGGTATTTGCCTTCCTACATCTGGCCCTTAGAGGGTTGAGGTACCTGCTTCAGGGATTGTTGTGTGTCCCGCAGTCTTCAAGGGATAATAATAATGGTAAGATAACTTTGATGGTTAACTGGAGAAATTTGTGTTTTATCTAGTCGCAATTTTGACTCAAAGTGGCAAACAAGTTAATATGCCAGCTAAAAAACACACTGCGTAATATGTGATACACAGATTTATATTTTATGTAGCTAGGTGAGTGGCACATTGCTTTTGACACACATACTTTTGATATCTGTAGTTCATATGTTACATCCTATTCCAATACAGCACAGTGAGCTATGAACCAGCATCAAGGAGCACAAGGCTTAGGTTTGGAACATAGCTGTTTTTTTTGCTTAATCTGGCATCCTTCTAAGGGTGCTAGAAAGGGTTCCTGTGTGTGGTAATACAGACTTATTAGTGCAAACAACCCCCAGCACTGCATTACATTTTATATCCTAACTTTGTGTATCTCCCATCCATGTATTCCATACATATAGTGCATCTAGTAAGGATGATATGTGACTCTTACGCTTTGTAACCCTCATTATCTTGTGCAGAATTTCCTGGTGCAAGACTGCCTGCGTTGCGGGGATGATTGTTTATGTGCAGAAAGGGACACCTTCCTGCACAAAAACAATCACAAGAGGTGTTTTCCTCTTTCTATGTGTGGGCTTCTTTATTCCTCCCCTGAGGAGGCGTAGGATTCTGATGCATTCCCATGTTTAAGAAACATTGTAAATTTAGGAATGTGGCAGAATCAATGGGCGTTGCGTGGAACACTCACAACACCCATGGAATGTCCCTTTCACGCAAAGTGCTGTGTATAATGGGGATGTATTTACAAGACACGAAAAGCCACGCATCAAACAACAAATTGCGTCACCGGTGTGTCACAAAAAGTGACGTACCGGCTGCACAAGGGGCTTGTAAATATGCCCCTGCATTTTTAGTCAGTGCCTAGTAGAACAGGTCTGAAAATGTGTCATGTAGACTCATTTTATAAAAAAATTCCTGAGGTGATCGCGGCTTGCAAGCTTATTTCGCTCACTTTATGCAGTTTCAAACATGATTGCCACTATTACTCTCAAATTCACTTGGCAGCAAACTGGTGAACTAATTAAAAGAAAGTCGTATTCAGCGGTATGGCCGGTACTTTATTCCAGCAAAGTGGCAAGCCAGTACACACCAATGAGCTAGTAAAGCTAAAAACCCACCACATGGTACAATTGCTGGCTGAGAGAGCAGAAGTAAGCCAAACAGCTTTCCCGTAGCTAAGGAGAGCTGAGCTCTTTTTGTAGCAGCACGCATAAGAAAAGTCCCGTATTTTCACCAAAACACTCTCTGATAATGATGAGCCGAATTCAGGAGGCTTCCAGTTCCTGCCTTCCTGCCCTCATATATTCCCAAGAGAGCAGTAATCTTATAAGGAAATGCTGTCATCACACCTAAAGCTACCGAGGGAGAAAGGAAGTGCAAAACGTCACTATAGTGCTTAATGGTAAACAACAGTCGGGGGGAGCTAATGACTGAAGTTGGCTGTTCCCCCTGTCCCGTGCTATATGCTAATGAGCATAAATAGGAACACACCAATGGATGAGGAGAGCCTGCTGGAAGACATTCTTTGTATATTATAGTTAAACAAACAACAACAAAAGGCCAGCCATTAAAAAAAGGAGATAGAATTGGTTACGAAACACAATGGGGGCAATATAGAATATCAGAAAATAGCTTTAACGACAGAGGACACAAAAGAAGACAAGATATGTTGCTCTTATGTATAAGAAAGTGATGGGTGGACACAGTACCTGAAATAGCTGCTCCAGTCTTCCGCAGCTGGGCTACGATCATCAGGTACACCAGGAAAAGGTCAACGTATGCCACCCCTGAAGAAAGCAGAAGAATTAAAGGAGTAATTTGCAAGTTAACACAAGCGGGCGTGGGAACCGTCTCCTTTCTAAAAAAAAAAAAGCTGTAATACTTGTCAAATAGCTCTGTAAATCTCAAGATTAATAATACATTGAAGCAGGTTGGAGAGCACTTGAAAGGATTAGCTCACATTATTATGACTCCTGGATATTATTAACAGTATTAATATACCCAACCATGCTAAATTTCAAATATACCATGAACGTCAAGGAAGCACCCTAAATATCTTCGAATACCCCAAAACCCGGAATGCCATCAAACAGCCTTAAAAAGCACACAACAGAACTAAAATACCGAAAGGACTAGTCTGGATGCATTATCTCAATATTATTCAATCGTAGAGAAATACCAGCTAATTATTATTTCTTATTTACTGCCACATACATATAATTAGAATTGCATTAGTCGATGGCGTAACACAGCCCCCCCCCCTCCCCCACTCAGCATAGTAATCTGGCCAGAGAGCTCTTGACTGAGTCTGGAGGGGGCCCTGCACGTACCTTGCAGGGGGGGCCCTTTCAAGTTTCCCTACGCCGGTGACTTTAGTCCTTACCTGCCATTGTGTGCTTTCTGTGAAGAATCCAGGGCATGCAATGCATTTTATAATATGGAGTTTGTATTTAACGAGCACACCCATTTAAATCAGCCGTCTTTAAAAGGAGACGCCCAGCATTTTTCCTCGGGGCCCTCCAGAGGAGCGCGTTTCCAAGTGTGAAATGAACACAGAATAATTTTATAAAATCAATGCACGCCAGTGTTAACCTGTATCTGGGAGTCTAATGCGAGGCAATCGAGCGTTTTTTTGGAGTTCAAATATGTGCTCGTGTCATGAGGGCTCGTGAGGAGTCTTCTCAACAATGAAAACTGAAAACACAGAAGCAGAACCTAATGCGGAAAGATACGTGACCTAATAACCTTTATTACCCACTTTAGCACTATGCGACCAAGCACCAGTCGAGCTCTCCGCACAACATCTGGGGCCAGATGTAGGTAATCCAGATTTACCGATTCTAAAATACCGAATTTTACCGATTCGGTATTTTAGAATCGGTAAATTGGATGTAGGTAATCATTCGGTATTTTTGACCGAATCGGTAAGATTCAGTAAACACCGAATCGGTATTTACAGATTCGGTATTTTCCATTCATCCCTATGGGCCTCCAGGCCCATAGGAGTGAATGGGAATTACCGAATCAGTAAATACCGATTCGGTAAAAGGGGGAAAACAGTCAAGGGTGGCAGGGTGTCACTTTGACACCCTGTTGCACCCCTGAATAGTGCATGGGTGCACATGTGGCACACATACATGCCCTAAGGGCATGTATGTCTGCCACATGGCACTGTCATAAATTGCAAATAATAGCTTTTTTCAGGTTTTCCATATTTACCACCAACTTGTAGTTGGTGGTAAATAACGAATCCTGAAATGGGAAAAGCACTAATTTCAGTGCTCCCTACATTAAGGATTCGCTAATTACTGAATCGGTATTTTAAGAATTCGATAATTTACCGATTCCTTAAATTACTGATTCAGTAAATTACTGAATCCTTCATTTTGGCCTCCTACATCAGAAAAGCCTAATACCGGTCGGTAACGGCCGAAATTCAGTAATTTTGGCCGTTACCGACCAGTATTAGGCTTCCTACATCTGGCCCCTGATGACTGTTCAAAAATAGCTTAATCTCCCCGTACTCTAGAAAAATGTCTTGTGTAATCCTACTGTCATGCAATTCACCTCAGGTATGCTCATACTATATAAATCTGCAAAAGTATGTAATCATATTGTGCAACATGATATTGTTTTTCATAAACACATAATAATTTTCCTTGCATAGATCCAGTTTGAGTCCGTGTTCTTAGGTAGATATGCACTGCAAAATGTGGCTAGTTGTAGTATATCAGACTACCTCATCACTGCCTACGTATATTAGTGGTGGCAGGCGTGCAACGCCCAATAGGGCTAAGAGAGTTTTTTGTCTGGATCCAGTACCCCCTGGGTAGAGTGACCAACTGGCATGAGTACAAATTGGTAAACAGCCATAACACCGCATGCGTTACGTTGATGCTTTTACAACGCAGTTGTTGCAACAACCGGATTGTCACAATGAGAGCCATCACCTCACAAGTCGTTTCAACGACTTATTATGTGGGGCACACTTGTTGGGTTTACAATCCAACACCTTCCCTGCTTTTGGGAAAACTGGAGTACGAATAGTCAATTATACTATTCCTAAGTCGAGTGCACCCCCTACAGCAAGTCGCCGAAACGACTTGCAATGTAATGGCTCGTGTTGTAACAACGTGGTCATTGTAACAACTGCTTTGTAAAAGAATGAGATGTATCGCATGCGAACTAACAGTATATATTAGTACTAATTCAGGATGGTGAGTGTAAAAATTCAGGATCCAAATTCAGGACAAAAATTCAGGAAAGAAAGTCAAAATTCAGGACAAAAGTTCGACACAAAAGGTATGTTTTACATTCACATCAGAGGAGGTCGCTCAATAGTATACAAGTACGTAAATAGACAACCAACATAATTACAAGTCAAAAAAGGTTCATATTAAGTTGCATTAATAGTGGACTTCTCATTTTTCTCTGTATGCATACAGCTTTGAGCAACTATGCAGGTATTGTGGTATTTCATATGACTGATGGAAGCAGCTTGAGTCCCACCTCACCCTCTCCACTCTGGTAACTCCACCGACTGAGATACAACCTCCAGTTCAATCACTTTTTGGACAGGATGTTACAAAGCTGCAGTTTTTGTAGTCACTGTTTTAGGGCACTTCTGTAATTTCTGAGTCGTTGCATTGGTGTTGCTAAAATGCACCTCTGCACTGTGAGAAAGTGCCATCTTTCTTGCATGGTATGCCCCCACTTTTTGCTGAATTGCTGATGTACTTTGACTAGTGTGCCCTGGGCACCCATGCCCTGGGCTCCTGCCAATAAGGTGCCCAGGGCCTGTGTTCCTTCCCTAAAACTGTATTGAAACCTCAACCCAAGTGGCATCTCTGGCCACATGTCAGCCCCTGGTAAATGGTACCCTAGGTATCCAAGGCACTGTGACCAGAGAAGGCCCCTAAGGGCTGCAGCACTTAATGTGCCGCCTTTAGAGGCCCTGTACCCGGACACACACACACAGTGCCTTTGCAGGCTGAGTGCCTTGGTGCAGAACAAAACAAAGAGTCGAGATGGCACACATCACTGTGTGCCATGCCCATAACACACTGCCCTGGCTTACCTCAGTCACCCCTCTACCTGGGTGCCCTATGCCAGTGGTGTGGGTACAGGTGCATGAGCCCTGTATGCCTACAGTACCCAGGTCCATTCCTGGGCACTGTAAGTGCAGTGCTGCCATTAAGAGTATATAGTGCTGGGAGGTCGTCATCATGAACTCCACAGCACCATGATGGCTACACTGAAGACTGAGAAGCTTGATATTAAACTTCTCAGCACATTAAATCCACACTGATGACAGTGTGGGATTTAAAGTAAAATGCACGACAGAGGGCAACTTAGAGTTGTCCCTTGAAACTAACCCACAACCCGCGTCCTGACTGAGAGGCTGCCTAGGCTGCCACCCAGCAGACATGTTGCTGGACCCCTGGGTAGAGAGCCATCCGCTCTCGTGAGCCTGCAACAATGCACATCCTGGGGCGAGGTGCTAGGCCTCCTCCCCTAGGATGGGCAGGGGAAGCTTCAGAGGTACTCTCTCTGCAACCAGCTGCCACTGTGCCGCTGAGGGTGTAACTACTGTACCTACATGAACCTGAGAGACCCCTGAGTCTAACCCCAGAACCTTAACTCTGTCAGTCGAGTACTTACCTGAAAGCCGATAACTTATATTTTCTCCATAGAGTAACATTGTCTGGTTTTCACTTGGAAATTCTTCTAAGTGTCAAGTTTTGACACTTCGAAATATTCACTAAAAATCATCCGTTCAACAAAAACAAAATTACTCATCTGTTACCAGGAGAGATCCCCGTGCTGGATCTTGGTGTCCAGCACTGACTCTAAAAAGTAATTACAACTGTGATTTTCCGATAACCTGAATTTTCCCCATAGGATAGCATTGCCTTGTTTTTACCGGAAAGTGACGATTTTTGCAATTTACAAATATTCCTCAAACATCGCCTGTTTGACATAAACGATTTCTTTCAACTGTTTACAGGAGATGCACAAGGGCTGAATCCAGGATCCAGCCCTGAGTAAGAAAAACTTATGCAAAGTAATTGATATTGCATTTCCTTAAAATTCCCTTTGAGCTCTATGTTATTATTGTATTAGGATTTTGTTCCATATTGCAACAACTGCATCTATTGCATTGAAAAGTCTATTGCTATTTGAAAGTATTCAACTGTAGTATCTCATTCTGAGAAAGTATTGTTATACCTCCTTGTGGTTCTAAAATAAAACAACACTATATTTTTATATAAAAAACAATTGGCCTAGAGTTCAGTTCTTGAGTGTGTGTGATTGAGCCCATTTGCTGACTGAGTGTGCACAACAAATGCTTTACAATGTCTTCTGATACTGCCTTACTGCTCGACCAAGCTACCACTTTAGAGAGTAAGGTTATATCTAACTTTAGCCTCTGCCAAACTTCTGGGGACTGTGGACTCTGTGCACACTGTACCTTACTTTGGTGCAGTATATACAGAGCCACTTTCCTACATTGGTGGATCAACGGTGGAATACAAACTTGCATTTGTTGGACTAGTTGGTTACCATCTCATCACACGACAGAACTCTTAAATTGCCTTTAGAATTCTACGTTTTCTAAAATTGTTTTTTTCCCCAAAATTCTAACAGTCTTGTCAGGGCATTGTTTAAGTCCCCTTGGATTTTTTGAAAAATAAAAGTCACTATAGTTAAGGGTAGAGGGTTAGAACTGTTTTGGTTAGAATATCTCAAAAGAACACAGCTATGAGTGAAGGTAATAACATGCAGGACCTGGTTGGGGAGCTCGACCTCACACCTTACTTACACTTGTCTTTCAAGGAATTGAGGTCCTTATGCAAACTTAAAAATATAAAAATGGGCCTTCATCTAACCAAACAAGGGCTCCAGGAGCTCCTGGCTGAGTATGCTTAGGACCACCCCTCTGAAAATTGTGATGACCAGTCAGAAGGGGAAAGGGAGGAGGATGTGGGGGTTGATGGCCCTCTCCCATCCCTAGGGAAGAAAGGGCCCCATACCCTTAATTCCAAGAATCAACCTCTGGGGACAAAGGGCCCGATGTAGGTAAAATAGATTTACCGATTTTTAATTACCGAATCATACTGATTCGGTAATTAAAAATCGGTAAATCTAAGGGGTGGAGATGTAGGAACATCCAGATGTTCCTTTTACCGAATCGGTAAATATCTGTATTTACCGATTCGGTAAATCCCGACCGGTAATGGCCCATTCATTCCTATGGGCTTTGAAGCCCATAGGAATGAATGGGGCATTACCGGTCGGTATTTACCGAATTGGTAAATACAGATTTTGACAAGGGTGCAGGGGGTGTCACTTTGACACCCTCTAGCCCCCCCAAAAAAGATTTGGGGGCCATGTGGCAGGCATACCTGCCCTAAGGGCAGGTCTGCCTGTCATATGGCACAGGTGTGCATGCACACATGTGCATGCACACCTGAATCGGTATTTTACCATCAAATATATTTGATGGTAAAATACCGAATCGGTAAGGGTTGAGTCCCACCTACATAGCAAAAATACCGAATAGGTATGAATACCGATTCGGTATTTTACAGATTCGGTAAATTTACCGATCGGTAAATTTACCGAATCTGTAAAATTCTGGGCCCTACATACCAAATCCTATTTACCGGTCGGTAACGGCCAAAAATACCGATTTTCGGCCGTTACCGACCGACCTACATCTGGCCCCTAGAGACCACATAGGTGGACCAGGTCCCAGAGAAGACACGGTGGAACTCCCCAGTGAGGAGGACAGCTTTTTAGCAAAGCTGGCCAAAAGATTAGAACTAGAGTCCAGACTCCTGGCTCTAGAAAAAGAAAGGAAGGAGATGGGTTTAGCACCCATCAATGGTGGCAGCAATCAAAATAATAAGGATAAAGAACAGTCTTATGATCCTAAAATCCCCAAAGGGATTGTCCTTAAATTTGAGGAAGGTGATGACATCAACAAGTGGTTCACAGCCTTTGAAAGGGCTTGTGACATGAGAAAGGCAAATATACCTCTCTGGGGGCATTCCTGTTGGAACTGTTCTCTGGTAACTGCAGAGACAGGCTTCTGACCATCTCTGGGCCAGATGCAGGGTCCTATGACCTCATAAAGAAGACTCTGATTGAGGGATTTGGACTCACCACTGAGGAGTATAGAATCAGTTTCAGGGTGGCTCACAAAACCCAGACCCAGTCCTGGATTGATTTTGTATACTTCTCAGTAAAGACACTGGATGGTTATTTAACTGGACACGATGTGCATGATTTTACTGGACTTTCCAATTTCTTTTTATGAAGGAATATGTACTAAGTAATTGCACAAATGAAAAGTTAAATCAGCATTTGGTAGACCTAGGTCTAATTCCTCCCCAACAATTGGGAAAGAAGGCAGACCACTGGGTCAATACTAGGGTGACAAGGACAACCACTGAGGATGACCAGAAGAAGGTGGTTAGAAAACCTCCCCAGGGGAAAGGTGGTGAGAATCCCCAAGAATAAAAGTCTGAGTTTTCCAAAGGGCCCCAAAAAACCTGTACAGGGGGGGTGGGTCCCAAACTACTCCCTATGTGCCTCAGCCCTATAGGGGGAATAACTTTGATCCCTTAAAGGCCTGGTGTAACAACTGTAAGAAGTTGGGACACTTAACTGTAGATAAATCTTGCCCCCACAACAAGGCCCGTAAGGCAACCAGTACAGCTACACCTGGGGTGGCAAGTCTACAGATGGGATCAACAGTGTGCCCAGAGCAAATCAGGATGCACACTGAAGCAGTTCTAGTTTCAGAAGGGGAAGTTTGCCACTGTAGCTGTTTGGCCACCCAACTTGAAGAAATACTTACAATAACCTTGGGTTAATGGAACTATGATATAAGCTCTGTGGGATACAGGTGCCAGTGTCACTATGGTGAGAGACACACTGGTTTCCCCTGAGTAATACTTGATCGGACGTACTTACCCAGTCACCAGTGCTGACAGTGTTACCACTAATCATCCAATGGCTATGGTGACATTAGGCTGGGGGGGTGTTACTGGCCTGAAACAGGTATTGGTCTCTCAAAAGTTACCAGCTGCTTGGCAATGACCTAGAAACATCAGCCTGGGCTGAGGTTGAATTGAAAACCCATGCAGCCATGCTGGGTATTCCCAAGTTGGTGTGTGTGCAAACAAGAGCACAGAGCAAGAGGAAGGGTGAAAAAGTAGGATTGGAGCCTGAAAGTATGGCCCAACCAACCAAGAGAAAAGGTAGGAAGACTGGGGGACCAGCTTCTGTACAGCAAATCACTCAGGACCCCTCTCCTCAGGGAGAGGACTTGGAAACCCCAGAGGGAACTGAGCCTATGGAGCTTGACCCTTACCAGGTTGAACTCCTGGGCCCAGGGGGGCCCACTAGGGAAGAGCTGTGCCAGGGTCAGCGAGATTGTCCCACTCTTGAAAGCCTGAGGTAGCAAGCTGTTTCAGAAGCACAGGGAGATGTCAGTGGTGCCCACAGAGCTTATTGGGAAGAGGGATTACTATATTCTGAGGCAAGAAACCCCACTCCTGGAGCCACCAGAAGGGTGGTGGTACCACAAAAGTACAGGGAGTTCCCCCTAACTTTAGCTCATGATATCCCCCTAGCTGGACATCTGGGGCAAACCAAAACTTGGGAAAGACTAGTGAGTCACTTTTACTGGCCCCAGATGCACCAAAAGTGAAGGAGTTTATCAGCTCCTGTGTTACCTGTCAGGCCAGTGGCAAGACAGGTGGCCACCCAAAGGCCCCCCTGATACCACTGCCTGTGGTGGGGGGTCCCTTTGAAAGGGTAGGTGTAGACATTTTGGGTCCAGTTGAACCTACCACAGCCTCAGGGAACAAGTTCATTCTAGTAGTAGTAGATCATGCCACAGGTACCCTGAAGCAATTCCACTTAGGACTACTACAGCTCCTGCGGTAGTCAAGCCCTCCCGGGTGTCTTCACCAGGGTAAGGTTTCCTAAGGAGGTGGTTTCAGACAGAGGTTCCAACTTCATGTCTGCTTACCTGAAACACATGTAGAAAGAGTGTGGAGTGCAGCACAAGTTTACTGCACCATTTCACCCACAAACCAACGGCCTTGTTGAGAGGTTCAAAAAGACATTGAAAGGCATTATCATGGGACTCCCTGAAAAACTCAAGAGGAGAAGGGATGTCCTATTGCCATGCCAGCTTTTCGCTTACAGAGAAGTGCCACAGAAGGGAGTAGGGTTTCCCCCCTTTGAACTTCTGTTTGGTCATCCTGTGAGGGGACCACTCTGTCTTGTGAAAGAGGGTTGGGAGAGACCTCTCCAAGAACCCAAGCGAGACATTTTGGACTATGTGCTTGGCCTAAGGTCCAGAATGGCTGAGTACATGGAAAAGGCATCCAAGGATCTTGAGGCCAGCCAGGAGCTTCATAAGCACTGGTATGACCAAAAAGCTGCACTGGATGAATTTCAACTTGGGCAACAGGTGTTGGTTTTGGAGCCAGTGGCACCAAGGGCACTCCAGGATAGATGGAGTGTCCCTTACCCTATCCTAGAGAAAAAGAGTGAGGTCACTTACTTAGTTGACCTGGGCACAAGCAGGACATCCAAAAGGGTTATCCATGTGAACCCCCTTAAGCTCTACAATGACAGGGCTGACATCACCATGCTTATGGTGACTGATGAGGAACAGGAAGCAGAGAGTGAACCTCTCCCTGATCTCCTCTCCTACAGCCCAAAAGATGGGTCAGTGGATGCTATGGTCTTTTCAGACACCCTCTCTGCCCAACAGCAGACTGACTGCAAGCAAGTCTTACAACAGTATGCTAGTCTCTTTTTCCTGACCCCTGGTCTGACAAACTGGTGTACCCATGATGTGGACACTGGTGATAGTGCACCTGTCAAGAACAAGATCTATCGACAGTTAGACCAAGTCAAGGAAAGCATCAAAGCTGAAGTCAGCAAGATGCTGGAGTTAGGGGTTATTAAATCCTCTGAGAGCCCCTGGGCCAGCCCAGTGGTTCTGGTCCCCAAGCCTCATCCACAGGGTGGAAAGAGAAAAATGAGGTTTTGTGTGGACTATAAAGGACTCAACTCTATCACAAAGACAGATGCTCACCCTATCCCAAGAGCAGATGAGTTGATAGACAAATTGGGGTCAGCTACATTTCTAAGTACCTTTGACTTAACTGCAGGGTACTGGCAGATTGGCATGGCCCCAGGAGCAAAAGAGAAAACAGATTCTCCACATCTGATGGGCACTATCAGTTCACTGTGATGCCCTTTGGTTTAAAGAATGCCCCTGCCACCTTATAGAGGTTGGCAAATCAAGTCATTGCTGGGTTGGAGTCCTTTAGTGCAGCTTATCTTGATGATATTGCTGTCTTCGGTTCCACCTGGCAGGATCACCTGATCCACCTTGGGAAAGTTTTAAAAGTCCTGCAATCTGCAGGCCTAACTATCAAGGCATCCAAATGCCAGATAGGGTAGGGCAATGTGGTGTACTTGGGCTACCTTGTTGGTGGAGGCCAGGTACAGCCCTTACAGCCCAAGATCCAGGCCATCCTAGACTGGGCAGCTCTAACAACCCAGACCCAAGTCAGGGCATTCCTTGGCTTGACTGGGTACTAGAGGAGGTTTGTGAAGGTAAATGGTTCCATTATGACTAACCTCACAGAACTCACCTTCAAGAAAATTCCCAAGAAGGTTAACTCGACAGTTAGTTGCCAAAAGGCTTTTGACACCCTAAAAGAAGTAATGTGCTCAGCACCAATTATAAAAGCTCCAGATTATGCCAAGCAGTTCATAGTGCAGACTGATGCCTCTGAGCTAGGGATAGGAGCGTTTCTATCCCAGACCAATGATGAAGGCCAAGACCACACTGTTGCTTTTATAAGCAGAAGGCTTCTCCCCAGAGAGCAGCGTTGGAGTGTCATTGAGAGGGAGGCCTTTGCTGTGGTTTGGTCCCTGAAGAAGTTGAGGCCATACTTCCTGGTTCAAACTGACCACAGACCTCTCAGATGGCTAATGCAAATGGAAGGAGAGAATCCAAAACTACTAAGGTGGTCCATCTCCCTAAAGGGAATGGACTTTGAAGTGGAACACAGACCTGGGACTTCCCATGCCAATGCAGATGGACTTTCCAGGTTCTTCCACTTAGACAATGAAGACTCCCTATGGCAAGGTTAGTCTCATCATCTTTCGTTGGGGGGGGGGGGTTGTGTGAGAAAGTGCCATCTTTCTTGAATGGTATGCCCCCACTTTTTGCTGAATTGCTGATGTACTTTGACTGAGTGTGCCCTGGGCTCCTGCCAACCAGGTGCCTAGGGCCTGTGTTCCTTTCCCTAAAACTGTATTGAAACCTCAACCCAATTGGCATCTCTGGCCACATGTCAGCCCGTGGTAAATGGTACCCTAGGTACCCAGGGCACTGTGACCAGAGAAGGGCCCTAAAGGCTGTAGCACTTATTGTGCCACCTTTAGAGGCCCTGTACCCTGACACACACACACTGCCTTTGCAGGCTGAGTGACTTGGTGCAGAACAAAACAAAGAGTCGACATGGCACACATTCCAGTGTGCCATGCCCACAACACACTGCCCTGGCATACCTCAGTCACCCCTCTAGCTGGGTGCCCTATGCCAGTGGTGTGGGTATAGGTGCATGAGCCCTGTACCCCTACAGTACCCAGGTCCATTCCTGGGCACTGTAAGTACAGTGCTGCCATTGAGAGTATATGGTGCTGGGAGGTCGTCATCATGAACTCCACAGCACCATGATGTAAATGTAAATGTAAATGTAAAATGGTTTTTCTATAGCGCGTTCTATCACTCCAAGGAGCATCTTGGCGCTTAATACCAGCCCAGAATGAAAAAGGTGGTTAGCTGAGGCAAATCCCAGGAGATTGTATCGTTTACACTAAGGCTCTACAGGCAACATCGGTGAGCGTGAAAATCCAGGTCTTAAGGGCTTTCCTAAAGAGAGATTCTGATGGAATTTGCCGGAGCGGAGGTGGCAGTTTATTCCATGCTCTAGAGCCCAGAAAAGCCAGGGATTTACCACCTTTGGCGGCAAGTCTGAATTTTGGAACAGCTAGGAGATTCTGGCTGGAGGATCTTAAACTCCGAATAGGGAGATGGCCTTTAAAATTTTTAGAAAGGTACCTAGGTCCTTGTGAGTGATAGGCTCTGAAAGTGATGACCAAAACTTTAAATAGGATACGTTTATGGATTGGAAGCCAATGAAGAGCGTTTAGTGCAGCTGTAGCGATGACTTCCTGGGCCAACCTAGAACCAGGCGGGCGGTGGCATGCTGGACCATCTGCAGCCTGTTGAGCACGGACTTATTTGCTCCTGCATACAGGCTGTTGCAGTAGTCCAGTCTTGATGTTATGAGTGCCACCGCTACCGTTTTCCTTGTTGATAGTGGGAGGAGGTCAAAAAATGTTCTGAGCATTCGGATGATGTAGAAGCATGTGCTGGCCGCACTGATTGCTTGTTGCTTGAATGATAGTGAGTCATCAAACTTAATACCTAAGTTACGGGCACTAGAGATGGTGTTTGGGGGGGCTTCAGCATCTTCTGGCCACCATTGCTTAGGGGAAAACAGATTATGGGGGCCAAACGGTAAAATTTCCATTTTCCCAGAGTTACATTTTAAGTGGTTGATCTTCATCCACTCAAATGTCGCAGTCAGGCATTTTTAAAGATTTTCCTCAGCTCCGGGCAGCTCCTGTCAAGTACCAGGATAAGCTGCGTGTCATCAGCATAAGATATTGTGCTAATCTGATAGGAAGAGATAAGCTCGATCAGGGGTACCATATAAAGATTGAAAAGTACAGGGCTCAAACAGGAGCCCTGAGGTACCCCTGTGCTGATGATGGCTACACTGAAGACTGAGAAGTTTGGCATCAACTTCTCATGATGCCAGTGTGGGGTTTAATGTAAAATGCATGACAGAGGGCCACTTAGAGTTGCCCCCTGAAACTAACCCTCAACCCACATCCTGACTAAGAGGCTGCCTAGGCTGCCACCCAGCAGACATGTTGCTGGACCCTTGGGTAGAGAGCCATCCACTCTTGTGGGCCTGCAACAATGCACATCCTGGGGCGAGGTGCTAGGTCTCCTCCCCCAGGATGGGCAGGGGAAGGGGAAGCTTCACAGGCATGCCGCCTTTGTGAGCTTCTTCAGGACACTTGCTGTACTCCGCAATTGGCCCCCACCGGTTCTGAGCCCCACTCTGGCAGGATGACAGGTGGGAAAACCAAAGTGAGGAAAGGGGGTGTGCCAGCCCCTGCCAACCCCACCCCTCAGGTGGGGGAGGCAAGGTGCAGCCCAACTCCGGCTCTCGCCATCTTGAGGATGGGGAGCCCTACCCAATCAGGGCAAGGGTCCTGCCCCCCTCCCAATGGAGAGTGGCAGGATAGGGGGGTGAACTCACCCCAGAAAAGGGACCCATTGGTCCCTGTCCTTTCCCTACCTGTAACGCCCCTAAATTTAGTATTTAGGAGTACCCTGAACCTTCCTTCCTCAGATCCCGATTCCGAAACTACAAGAAGAAAGAAGACCTGCTGTGCAGCTGCTAACAAGAGGACGACACCAACTGACTTGGCCCCAGCCCTACCGGCCTGCCGACCCTCGATCCTGCTCCTGCTAAACCCCGGCATCTCCTATGGTCAGCAACCTCGAAACCCTGGAGGACCTGACTGCCTTGCTCATACAAAACACTGGGACTCCCACAAGCAGTGGTTCTGCTCAAAGATCTACAACCCCTGGTGCCAGCCAGGAACCGCGAATCCAGCACACCCCGGCCTGTGCCAGAGTGAACAAAGACCACAAGGACGTCCCCCCGGTGACTGTGACCATGAATCCAGCACTCAAGGACCTCCCTCAACGCTCCTGATGATGCCTGCAGCCTCAACTCCAGGGACCCCCCCAACCGCTACCAGCAGAGGGTAAGATTTCCCGACTCCAAAAGACACCCCTGCCCCCGGTGCCCCACGGCCCCTTGTACCCAATTCCTGGGTGCCTCTCTAACCTACAACTTCCCAACTTACCTCCCGAATGGTGGTCGCACCAGAAGAATCTTTGTCCCCGAGCCTGCAGCCTTTGTTCGTCTTACAGCTTTCCCATTGAAATCCATTGGGCGTCTGACGGCCCAAAAGCACCCTACTCCCAGTTGCCCGAGTGCCACTGGAAGTGCAACGACTGTTCTATTCTACTTCCCCACTTACCCTGTATAAGTGACCAGGTGCTCCGCACCCACAGCCACGTGGCCTGCCTTCTAGCAGCCACCAACCGAAGGCCTCCTACCCGCCATAGGCTAACATTGGGCCTACTCTCTTTGCACACAGCTGACACTGTGCCGCTGAGTGTTGTAACTACGGTACCTACCTGAACCTGGGAGACCCCTGAGTATAACCCCAGAACTTTAACTCTGCCAGTCAAGTGCTTACCTGAAAGCCGATACCTTACATTTTCTCCATAGGGTAACATTGACTGGTTTTCACTTGGAAATTCTTCTAATTGTCGAGTTTTAACACTTTGAAATAGTCACTACAAATCATCCGATCAACGAAAACGAAATTACTCACCTGTTACCAGGAGAGATCCCCGTGCTGGATCTTGGTGTCCAGCACTGACCCTAAAAAGTAATTACAACTGTGATTTTCCGATAACCTTATTTTCCCCCATAGGATAACATTGCCTGGTTTTTACCGGAAATTCTTCTGTCGATTTTTGCAGCTTGCAAATATTTCTTACAAATCGCCTGTTTGACATAAACAATTTCTGTCAACTGTTTACAGGAGATGCACAAGGGCTGAATCCAGGATCCAGCCCTTTAGTAAGAAAAACGTACGCAAAGTAATTGATATTGCATTTACTTAAACTTCCCATTGAGATCAATGTTATTATTGTGTTAGGATTGTATTGCAAATTGCAACAACTGTATCTATTGCATTGAAAAGTCTATTGCTATTTGAAAGTATTCAACTGTAGCATCTCATTCCGAGAAAGTATTTTAATACCTACTTGTGGTTCTAAAATAAAACAACAATATATTTTTATATACAAATCAATTGGCCTAGAGTTCAGTTCTGGAGTGATTGAGCCCATTTGTTGACTGAGTGTGCACAACAAATGCTTTACACTGTCCTCTGATACTGCCCTACTGCTCGACCAAGCTTCCACTTTAGAGAGTAAGGTTATATCTAACTTTAGCCTCCGGCAAACCTCTGGGGACTGTGGGCTCTTTTGCACACTGTACCTTGCTTTGGTGACGTGTATACAGAGCCACTTTCTTACATGCACTGCAACATTTTACAGTGTGACTGTGCACTTGCTTTACTATATGCTTCCGGGTGGTGATTTTTGGCACTGCTGATATCAGGTGACACGGCGCCCTTGCACTTGTCAGATCTGCTGCGATGCCCACGCTGCACCATTAGGGAGACTAGTTCAGACATCTTGGTAGTACTCCTTTGTACTGCTTTTGTGTGGTCAGAATATAAATGGATAACGGATACTAAACATCTGTTTTTTGCACCTCACTTGCATTTCTGTCTCTTTCAGGTATCAGGACAGTTGTTGCTGATGTTGAGAGCATATTATAGTCTTGAGAGTCTGACACTGGAGGGGGTGGGGCATGAGGAGAGAGGGTGTTCATGTAGGCTTTGGCTGTCGTGGTGCCCTTTGAGGTCGTCCTGTCACTACACATAGAGGCCCATTATCATTCTGTATGTGATAATTTGGCCTACATACAGAATGATAAAGGGCTGATAGCAGCCTGTGTCAGGTCGGGGAGGGGCTGCTGTAGGCCATTTAATTCACGGCAGGAGCACGAGCTGGCCCCTGCAGTGAGAGTTACAAACCTCTCAGGCCGCTTGCAGTGGGACAGCTCACTTCATTGTCTAAAATTTCAAACAAAAGGCGTCTGTGAAAGAATGTCTCACAGACATCATACATCATCAAGAGGCCCAAATAACAGGCGGCCCGTGAAATCTACGGACGGTTGGTCACCCTACCCCTGGATCCCAACACTGCCTATTCCGTACATTTGTATTGAACTTTTACTGCCATAGTATGAACATGCATTTCATGAAAAGGAATATAAAGTAGGGTTGCCAAAAGAACAATACCAGCCATT
This sequence comes from Lissotriton helveticus, assembly GCF_964261635.1. Lineage (NCBI taxonomy): Eukaryota > Metazoa > Chordata > Amphibia > Caudata > Salamandridae > Lissotriton > Lissotriton helveticus. The sequence goes on from NC_136057.1 coordinate 1,506,939,398, forward strand.
GGTTGGTTAAAGAGCCTGCAAAGGCCTCGTCTTGACAATGATAGGGTTATAAACAAAATAGTATGTATTCGTAATGTGACTTTTCTGTCTTTGTTCCCTTTAATTATCAAATTATCAGTCATGGATCAATCAGGCAGCCCTAGAACATGCTTTCTATTTATATTTGCTGTTCCAAGTATGCACAGATAAGTGCCTAAAATAGGCCTTGTTGTGGCCTCCTATTTTAGTACTGCGTGGGACATCAATATAATGAGCTGTAAACCCTCATCACAAGATGGGGAGCCTCGGGGGAGTCGGCTGTCGAGGACGCGGTCGCAGCTGCGGCAGAAGTATAGGACAGCCTGCGGCCGGCAAAAGGCAAAAAAGGTGAGCGGGCAGGCAGGCGGGTGGTGTGAGCGCTGGGGAAAGCAGTGGAAGCAGTGTGTCTAACGCCGTCCTGCAGCCTGCGGCCACCGCTATCGACACGGACATTGACACTGCCACGCTGTATCTCCAACGGCAGGGGGGGCCTGTGGTACGGTGCAGCCTACTACGGAGTGAACTAATCTGAAAAAAAAGGGGGAGACAAATTTCAAAATCCCGAAAATTCACAAATACAAAAAAACCCAAAAAACTTTAAGACCAGCCACCCCTGTCTACAAACGACGTCAGAGGGGAGCAGCTCACAGGCGTGGAAAGGAGGAGAGTCAGGGGGGGAGGGGGAGCGCACGTCAAGCGCTGAGCCCCGTGCACTGAGTGTAGTACGACAACAACAACAGCGTACCTACCATCACACCACCACACCCACCACCGCACCCACCCCACCGACCCCCAAATTCCTGTCAGCTCGAACAGGAACACTCGAAGAAGCAGCTAGAAGCCACCAGCGCCCCAGACAAAGGAAAAATAACCAAAAAAGGCACCACCAGGGAGCAAAGCAAGATAAAATGAGATCTGGCACAAAAAGGCATACTAATCCCAGCAAAAAGCAAAAAAAAAAAATCCAACCAGAAACTAACCCCCAAAGAGTCTTTATCTTCAGCATCAGACGGAGAGAATGAGAGAACAACGGAAAGGGAAAACCCGGGGAAATTAGGGTCTACACTGGTTAAGTTGGTGGCAATATCGGAGAATCCTCGTTCAGAGACACGCAAATACGGCCAGCACAAAATGAACAAATTCTTTTACTTGAAAGACCCGGTTTCGGCGATCTTCTCCGTCACAGCAGAGTCACAAAACCTCCCAAGCCCAATACTTCCTGAGACATCAAAATCGCTCACAGCATCAAAGGATTATACCAAGGATAGAATGCAAATAAATCGAAGTACACAGGAAAATGTACAAGGCAATCCAGAACACATGTATAAACAGACAGAAACAGTCCAGGTCCAAGTACACAACGCACTCAGTCCAACTGAGAAAATGGACGTCATTCAAGAAGGCGATAACACACCCACAGCTTGTTCACGCGTTCAAGAAACAAAGGAACAAAAGAACTCCAAAAACTACCTGTCATCAACACAAGACCTAGAATCACCGGAAAATCTTTTTGCCCAATCAGGATTACAAAATATTAGTTACAAAGAACACATTAACATCAAGAAATCAGTAGAAGGAGCGGACACGGGAGTCACATTAAGACAGAAACTCGACCGGGAGATAGAGCCTGAAAAATCTGTCTCAAGTAATAATACAAGAAAGCTGATCAGTATTACTAAGAAGAAAACAAAAAGAGCACTCGATTTTGATCATTCGACAACCGTATCTCCGTCCTCAAAGGGGCATACACATGAGCAAAAGGCCTCTACTCCACGAAACACAAAGGACCACGACAATGGCCGAATTATCTCGATAGACGATACCATTAATGGTAGAAGCGAAGCAATAATCCAAGCCCAGACGGACCCCATTCTAATCTCATCAACAAGTAGGAACGAACAGTCAAGCGCGAATTTAGGAAACAGAGCTGGTCCTCAATATAACCAAAACTGGGGGAAATCCCTAATTAGTACATTGGACCAAGCAATAAAGGCTTTAAACTTCCAGTCGGACAAAATGGAAGTTCAAATAGATCTGATAAACATCATAGCTGAGCACATTTCTAAAATAAGCGCAAAAGTTGACACAATATTAACCGCACTACCCAGGAAGGAAAACGGGGTCAACAGTGTGATCAAAAGTAGAAATAACACAAACATAGGAAGCGGATCACAAATAAATAACAACACAAAAACTAGTTGGTGTAAGTGCGGCAGTATAATTGAAAAACTGGCAGCCCTCCCTGAGATTCTAACTGACATACTGGGAGTAGTCAAATCTTCCGGCGAACAAAACAGAAATTGGGAACACGTGATCGCCACACAAAAGGATGGAACTCTAATAGGCCAATCTGGAAGCCACATTCAGGACCAATCCCCCAATAGGGGAGAGAAGAAAACAGTCAAAGGTCCAGACAAAGAGTCGTCGGAAAGCCAAGAAGAGCAAATTAACGAAGGTTCGCCAACCCACTCGACCGAACAACAGGACAAACTAACAAAACGTCAACGAAAAAGAGCGAGGAAGGCCCAGCCCAAACAAAAGAAAAAACTCATCTGCGTTCCGGATCACATCTTCCCAATGTTCAGAAAGAGACAAAGCCAAGACCCTGAAAAATCAAGGGACTGGCTCAAAAACTCAGCCAGTCTTCAGGACCAACAAGACCAGGAAAGGGTAAGCTTTTCCTTTGAGAACTCCGCAAAGATGGAAGAATCGCAAAAATTAGAATCAAAAGCCCCTTATGGGCCAATGAAACCCAAACAACTAACAGTAGACAAAATTAAACCCAGACGTAACTTCAAGGACACTCCTCGAAAACGATCTGATGTAGACAATGTCCCACATGCCAGGGATAAAGACAAGGTCATCTACACCACCAGTAGCAATCTACATCGAACTTCTTCACCACTTCAACCAAAAGAGGTAGAGGAAACAAGTATCAAGGAAAAAAAGCTCCTGAGGAAAAACGGAAGCTTGCCTGTAAGAGAACACACAACGACTCAACGTGACCATGACCTAAAAGCATTAAAGATTACGACAAATGCAATAGGTAGAAGTGTTATAACAAAGCAAGACCTTAACGAACACGCGCAAATAGTTCAAGGTACAGGAATTAGTTTTGGGAAGCAAACTGTAACCAGAATGGAAATGCTACCTGCCAACGTAACAGAAAGGGATTCTAAACCACGGCCTTTCAGTATGAAAAATATTTCAAAATCAGAAACAGACAACACAAGAGTAATACCAGATGAAATCGAACCAATAGTTACATTTATTCCTGAGTTTGAAACATTGGGAAAACACGACATCCTCAATCGAGGAAACATCTTAAAATTGATTAAGGAAATTCCAGCCCTTAAGGGAATTGTCTCCCAAGATATGGAAGTAGTAGAGTTTCAGCATAATAGAGCAAGGCCAGGAACAGAAAACTCAGTTACTACTTGGAAATCGAAAGAGATAGCAGCACAAATTTATGCACACAAAGAAACATTCAAGAACTGGGGAATTAAAATAATTCAACACAAACAACCGAAATATCCCTATCCTCTATATAACAGCTCGGATAATCAAAAATACAAGGAGCCCCAAAGGCCCCAAACAAAATCGTGTTTACACTCAGCCCGAGCAACCTCCCCAGAGAAAGGAATAGTAACAAAAACCACACAGAAAAATCAGACACTTACTTACCGGCTTCACGGTAGTAACCAAGACTGGTCTTGGATCCCAACCGCAATAAACGAAAAGGGCTCCTAGAACTAACATTACAAACACATCCAGAAAACATGCAACCGGCAGACAAAATGATATAACACCAGGAGACCAAATTAAACTATGCTCTTGGAATGTGCATGGTTTTAACTCTCTAGAGCAGGATCACGAAACTCTAACTTTTTTTGATAACTCAGACATAATACTCTTGCAAGAAACATGGAATTTATCACAACTAGGAATTCTGGGTTTCTCGTATTATCACATACTTGCAGAAAAACACGCCAAATACGGTCACCCTCGCGGTGGTTTATCAATCCTCATCTCTCAGAAATACAACTGGATCCAAGAAACAATGGACCTTGGATTAAATTGGGTTCAAGCAATAAAAATAACAATACAACCTCCGCAACAACTGCTAATATTAAATATTTACATACATCCAGACCAGAAAACAAAAAAGGATAAACTGGAAACATTACTAACCCTTATCAAAACTTTACAAAAAACAAATAAACAAAGCTCCATGATAATTTCAGGATACTTTAATCAAAATTTACTTATCACAAATACGTCAAGTTCGTACAGAGTAAAAAGGGCAGCAGTTGCAACCACCCAAAATATTCGAAGGAACATAGAAAAAATGGGCCTAACAATACTAAAGAGCAACAAACCGTGCATCACCTACGCGAGCGGCAGTGTTAAATCAGTACTGGACTTCACATTGGTATCAACGAACCTAACAACCGCAATTGTGGATTACACAATAGCTCAGCGCCCTGAAAGTGACCACTTTCCGCAAATTCTCAGGCTTGACATCATTGTCCCCAGAGCCGAGAGAATGAGACAACTAATTCAAGAAACAGAAAAATTTAACTTACAGAAATTAAAATGGAGGGGCGAGGACACTCAAAACATTATGATCACGGCCACCACCTTCATGCGCCAACACGGGAGTTTTGACAACGGTGAGCCAATAAAAACGTGGGAAAATGTATTAGAGGTACTAATGGAAAACCATTCTGCCCATCCGAGAAGAAACAAAGCCCACACAAGAAAACCAGTGCCCTGGTTTAACAATGATTTAAAACAAGAAAAAAAGAAACTAGCCAGGGTCCAGCGATTGGCAGCAAAGAACCAACACACAAACTTCGCAGATCTTAGAATCATGAGAAAGGAATACCGAAAAAAAACTGTGGGCAGCAAAAGGACAATACAAAGAACAAGTATGGACAAAGCTACTGATCTCGACAAAAAAAGCATCCCCCAGAGAGTTCTGGGCAATTATTAACGAACTAAACATGGGACCCACACTACAACAGGACCCCGGGATCAGCAACACGGAATGGGAGACACATGTGAAAGATCTTTATTTAAAAAAAGAACCCCAAAGAACCAGAAAAAAAGAACAAGGGAGACCAATGGAGGACGAGGACTCTTGTTTAAATCTACACGACATCGTCACAATAGAATCAAACCCTACCCAAGAAGAACCAAAGATAACACACGCACAAATAAAAAGACTAATACAGAAATTAAAATCAGAGGGGGCCCCGGGGCCAAATGGCATTCCAACCGCAGTCTATAAATCAGACACGGACTTCTGGGCCAACCTCCTATCCACACTTTTTAACGACATCTTAAAAAAAGGAACGCTTCCGGAAACTTGGAGAGGAAACATCATCCACCCAATTCACAAGAAAGGGGACCGGAAAGAGCCTGGAAACTACCGTTTAATTTCCTTAATAGACGTAGAAGCCAAGTTGTATGCATCTTGCCTGTTGAAAGAGCTGCAGGACTGGGAAACCTTAAGGAAAATAATCCCAAGGTTTCAAATCGGATTCAGAACAGGGATGGGGACAACTACCAATCTGGTCACCCATTGCTTATTAACAGACAAGGCCAAAAAAAGAAAACACAACCTATATGCCTGTTTCGTCGATATAAAATCAGCTTTCGACCATGTTAGCAGGCCCAGGCTGTGGAGCAAGCTAAGAGAGTGGGAGATGCCGGAATACCTAACAAGTGCAATATCTACACTATACAGTGACACATGGGCCAGGGTTAAACAAGGAAACGGTCGCAGCCTGACCAACAAAATCGAAACACAGGATGGACTTAAACAAGGCTGCGTCCTCGCTCCCAGCCTCTTTAATTTATATCTTGCTGATATCGGAAGAAAAATTGAGTCAATAGAAAGCCACGCACCAAAATTAGGAAACGCTCCCGTTCCCATAATGCAGTATGCCGACGATATTGTCTTGCTTAGTAAAACACCAGTCGGGCTGCAACGCCTAGTGAACACGCTGGTTACGTACCTATCAGAGGAAAACCTGGAGTTGAATAAAAACAAAACTAAAGTGCTGCGAATCACGGAGGGAAAGAAACTTAAATATACATGGACAACCAACAAATCACCACTCGAAGTACAGGATTCGTATAAATATCTGGGGATGACCATCGAGAGCGGTAACAAAAAAAATAAGCACATCCAGGTACTAAGAGGAAAAGCGCAATCACTAATATATGCATATAGACAATTGCACAAGACAGTGGGCGGTCCAAACTACACCCACTTATTAAAAGTCATGGCCGCCCAGATTATTCCAACCTTGTCTTATGGTCTAATTGGATGGCTCGGGAGCGAATCATCAATTTTAAACAGCTTACAAAATAAAATATATAAAGTGGTGTTTGGGTTGCCAAAAGGAGCATCAGCAGCCCAAGTTCGACTAGAATTTGGTTTACAAAATCAAGTAATTAGGTCAAATTCTACATTCGTAAAACTTTGTCACAAGCTCCGTCTCGCACCAAGTGACTCCTGGGATAAATGTGCTGGGAGGATATAAACTTCCTAATAAACAAGCCGAATATCAACCATTGGGGAGAATTCCTTAACCAGAGCTTGTCAACCCATGGACTTCACGAGGTGTGGAACAAAAACATTTACCACCAGCAGTTTTGCAAAATTGCAAACGGATCAGCAAAAAAGATCTCCTTGCTTACTGACAAAAAAACCCTAAGCAAACGGAGACACGCCTGGACATTAATCAATACATATTCCACCCAAAAACCGCAAGCTTTTCTAGCCCAACACTACTGTCAATATTTAAAAAAAACTTACATAGCGTACCGTATGGGTTCGCATTTTACAAAAGACTTAATGCCTTCCTGGAAACGCAAAACAGATAGCGCCAACTGCAGACTATGTGGAGACAAGAACGAAACAGTGGCCCACATATTATGTGTATGTCCAACACTGCAAGGCCTAAGAATAAGATATCTTCGGGGAATTTTCAACACACTGAAAATCCGGACCTGCAGACAGGCGGTTATACGGTGGCTAAGCGGCGTTTCCCCCATTCTTACATGCCGGGGAATCAAGTTCATGTCCATGGCATTAAAACAGATACAAGAAAAGGAACAGGCAAACGAACTCACAAAGACTAAAGCAAAATAATTGGACTTAATATCGTTGAACAAGGCCCATGACAAACCGTAAAGACTACCGTTAGATAACCATTAGATTAAATGACAATTTTTTAACTTGTATTTTAAATTCTGTTGTTGTACATTTCTTATTGCTTGTAAAGATTTTAAATAATCATACAATAAAAACACTATGACACACTATGACCCTCATCACAAGACTGGACATTTGTTGCAGGATGAGCACAATATTTATTTACTCCACCAATGATCCCTGAATAGGGCCGGACTGGGAACGCAAACCAGCCTTGGCAATTGAGTCGGAACGGCCCCTGGGAGGGAGGGGGATGCGCGAAGAAATCACTACAGCAGCTTTTGGTACAGAGCGCCGATATTGCAGCACTGCTGCAAAACCAGCCTCCTGTACAAAAACTGGCCCCACCGGTCCAAAACCGGCCCCCACCCTTCCTGTCCACCGAGAAAACACCCGGTGCCCGATATGGCCAATCTGGCCCTGACCCTGAACAATGTTATGTTATGTTATGTTATATGATCTTCTATAGCGCGCGGCAGCCCCAGCAAAGGGGCGTCCCGGCGCTTTCCAGAAAGGAAAAAGAGTACGCCACCGCAGATGGAACAGTGGTAATTACATAACGTAACTGTCTAGCAGAAGAGATGGGTTTTTATGGGCTTTCTGAATGACAAGAGATCAGTTATTCCACGAATCCGGAGGGGTAGGGCATTCCAAAGCTTAGCTGCAAGGTACCGGAAGGAGCGACCTCTCATCCGGGCTTGCATAATACGGGAGACCTCTGCCAGGTTCTGGCCCTCCGAGCGGAGAGTACGCCGAGGCCTGTATGCGGTCAAGAGTGGGCATAACATGTGTGGGGAGGCAGTTTTCAGAATTCTGAATGCAAGGCATAGGGTCTTGAAAGGAATCCTCTTCTCCACCGAAAGCCAGTGGAGTTTGGTGAGCGTACTTGCCACCGAGTGATGATGGGGGAGACCTGTCAAGGCTCTCGCTGCTGCATTCTGAACTCGTTGCAGCCTTACTTTCTCCACCTGGTTGTGCCATAATAGCAATAGTTTAAATTATTTCTGAAACCCTACGCCAGCCCTCAATAACATGCTGAGTTACTTCAAGTGTTTGGGAATGCACCCTGCATTCAGACAACTCACTACTCATTCACACCCTTCACTTTCACACTCACCCTGCACCCACAGCGATCACAGTGCACACACACTTATAACCATGCACTCACACCATTCACCCTGTGCTCACAGCGATCACAATGCACTCACACTGATCACCATTCACTCAGACCATTCACCCTGCACAGTGACCACACTGCACTTATGTCACTCACCATGAACTCACACCATTATCCCTCAAATTACCCTGCGATCACATGAGCACACCGCTCACTCTGCACTCATAGTGATCACTCTGCACTCACAATGCACTTGTACTGTTCACTCTGTACCTCACCCTGCAGTCACATGATCACATGAGTAATTACTGTTGGACTGAGCCCTTTTTGTAGGTTCATCCCTAAACTTTTTGCCTTTCTCCTAGCCTTTTTTCTGACATGGTGTTGGTGGTTCTAGGACTCTGAGCACTTTAGCACTGCTGTCCAGTGTAAAGTGTATGTGCTGTGTTAAATATGGTAAGATTGGTCTACACCTGTTTGGCCTATTTAATTTACCTCTAAGTCCCTTGTGAAGTGGTATCTCACATACCGAGGACTGGTAAATTAAATGCTACTGGTGGGCTTGCAGTGCTGATTGCGCCACCCACCAAAGTAGCCTTGCAAACCTATCTCAGGCCCCTGCCATCCCAGAGGCTGTGCGCGCAGTGTTACTGCCGCTGTGACGTGGCACCTAAAGTGTGTGCCATGTCTGTGACCCCCCCTTTTCTGTATGTCAATCATCGCTAAGGTAGGCCCTAGCTAGCCGTATGGGCAGGTGCATTGTAAGTAAAAGGTAGGACATGTACCTTAAGTGTGTGACATGTCCTGGTAGTGACAAACAGGCATTTTGGTTTCTCACTACTGTGAGGCTGCCCTTTCATAGGAATGCATTAAGGATTCCCTGATAAGTATTTCAGTGGTAATTCCTGATATGAGAGGAGCAGCGTGGTCAAGTTTAGTATATTTGGAATGGTAATAATAAATTCTGTGCAATGGTGTGCGCAGATTTATTATAACTATTTTAGAAATGCCACTTTTAGAAGTTGGCATTTCTGTGTGCTATGTGTCTGCCTGCCTGATGTGAATTGCATGTCTGGCTTTTGAGTGGTAGGGGTTGGTGAGTTGTGTGTGGCTCCAGGAGGGGCAGGGTGAGTCAGCACTAGACTCAATGGGACATCTGCATTTGGAGTAGTGGGAGGAGAAGTCCCTGATCCCTGAATAGGTCTGTACCTAGTCTGTACAATGCTGGCTCCGCCCCCCTGTGGTGTGTCTGATTACGAGCCCCCACCTGACAAAGGGGAAGAGGAGCCTTGTAAACAAAGTGCTCCAATTCCCTCCTGAACCAGTTCCCCCAAGCCGTGTGCCAGGACAGACATGTGGTTCTGAAAATCTGGATTCGTGTAAGTATTCTGGACTCGAGACTAAAAACTTCGTCGAAACATGACGAATTTGGTATCAAAAGACCGAGAATGACGAGTACATCATGTACATATATTTTCAGCACATTCGAGTGACGATTTCACTTCCAAATCGTCATTTACAGTCTGAACCCTTGGCTTCCATTTATGTGTTGCCCTTTACATAGGCCTTAATCCAGTTGAATTCAACTCCACAAGGACACATACTCCTTAATCGACTTTTCCATGACCTATACAAGTTGGAACCATTGCCCCAGGCCGAACTCGTTAGGTCAGTTCCCTCCCAGTGGCCGAGCAAGATAGCATCTAGGCTCAACAAACCATAAAACCATTTCAGCGCGCACACCTGCCATATCTCGCTCACATCTATCTTCACTCTTTTGCTTCACTTACTTTACTAAAAGTATGTTAACTATTTACTTTACAACCAAGAATGTTTTGCCTGGAGCCCAAAATTGTGTATAAGAAGAGAAGCCGGACTTTGTAAAAGTGTGCAGTCTCCTGAGAATATACCCGTATTGTACTTCTAGGACACTTGTTACCTTGGTTGCAGCCAATAAACTAATCTATGACTTCACCTAGAAGACTCTGAGTTTCTGTAGGTCTGGATCAGGAAGAACCCGAGGTCTCTGGGTGTTGATTCCCTGACGCCGCTGGGTTACCGGTTCTGTGCCGGTTCTTAAAAACCCAGTACCTCAGCTGGTGCCAAACGTTTGGGGCGATTCCAGTGGTACCAGTCAGCCAGAAGATCGTGAGGAGCTTCATGTGGAAATTCCGGAGGACAGCCAACCACCTCATCGACCCCTGCATGTCGACGTGGTCCGAAGGTCTTTGCTGCGAGGTTCCCCGCTTCCCGACGGCTACAAGGACTGCTGCCCTGGCTATCGCCCTGATTTGGACCCTTGAAGTTTGGTAGAGCGAAACACTGAGACGAGTCTTCTGGTGACGTCATCGATATTTCAGTTAAGTATAAGTGGAGCGTCTCCCAGTCCTTAGTTGGTCTTAGTTTTGGTATCCTTGGGATAAAAAGTTTTGTGTTGGTACTTGCAAGCACCAAAACCGAAGGACTCGTGTATTCACGAGAAATATCGTAATCGATAATCCTTTGAAGTTTGGAACTAGACTAGAGAGCGAAGATGCCTAGTCTTAGACTTGGAAATTTGTTTTGTCTTGGTGGTAATAATAGGGACTCCCGATTGGAGGACTCATGTCCGGTTCCTCCAGTTGGAACTCCGACTTACGAGCTATATGTAAAACATGGGGTAGGCCCCATCACCTACAACGAAGTATGGATTAAATACACCAGGAAAGATGGTGTTCTAAAATGGCCCCAATATGGTAGCTTTGATTCTGAAATCTTAGACAACCTTGAAGTTAAACTCTTTAAAAAGAAAGCCCGGCCGGCGATGTTTGACTCTTTTCGCCTATGGCGTAAAGAAGCCAAACAAAAAGGAATTAAATTAGCTAAGAAAAATAAGAGAGATGGGGGACTTTCAGTAATACAAGCTGCTGTGCAGTTTAAAGACAATGAAGAAGAGCAGATGAATGAGCAGTTGCACAGGCAACGTAAAATGGCAATAGATAAGTGTTATCCAGTTTTGCCGACTCTTCAGCAAGAGGCAGCAAAAGAGCGTGAAAAAGACCCATTAATGTCACATTTGTTAAATTCACCACCCCCCTATGCGCAGAATGCCACAGCACCCCCGCAACCTTTAGTTGCGCAAACTACGCCTCCTGCTCCTCCACAGCACCCACCAGCTGTTCTTCAGCTGGCTCCTACTTCTTCGGTGCAGCCTCCTCCAGGCCCACCGACCACCTCTGTTTCACCTGTGTTTTCTACGGTTTTGCCTACTGTATTCTTTACGGCTCCTAATGCTCCCTCTGCGATTTTGCCTAGTGCCCCCTCTATTTTCCCTGATGCCTCCTCTGCTATCTCTGCCCCTGCCTTATCTCACCCCGTTTTTCCATCTGTTTGTCCTTCAGTTTCACCTTCCATTCGGCAGAAAATGGCCAGCACTGTTACTAACCTTCTTTTACCTCTTTTCGGGTCGCCTACTACGACCCCTAACATAGGAAGAAGACAGTTGCGAAGTCGACTGCCTGATTATCAAGAGAGAGATTCACTGAATAGTTTAGCACGGAAATGGGTCATGGACACTGTAAAATATGATGTACAGTCTGTCATGGAAGTCTTCCATCAATGGGAAGCAGCGACACAGAGATATGTTTTTGAACAGATGTGTGTTTTCCTTTGCGAGAATTTAGAAGACAATGATCAGGAATTCATCCCACAAGAGATGTGTCGTGTACGGTTTAAGTTTGGAGAGGGTATGATTGTGGGTCCAGATGTGGAAAAAGGAGTTGAAATGTTGTTATCATATCGGAGTAAGGGAAGCAGTTCTGGGTCACCATTTGAATCTAATACATCCAGTAGGAAAAAGGCGCGACAATACCCTATGAGAGAAGTTCCCCCACAATGGAGAGAGGGTGACACGACTGCTGTCCCACCTATTCTGCCACACTTCCAGCGTGTATGGGTACATGTCCCATGGAAGCGAGCTGAAGTTTTAGCACTCAAACAAACATTACCAGATCCGCGTAAAAATCCTGCAGGGTACTATAAAGAGCTGTCGCAAACCGCTGGGTCATGTATAATGAATTTAGCCGATATCGATATGTTATTTGGAAATGTTGTTCCACAGCCTTTATGGGGTAAAATTCGTCATATAGATCATGACCAGGAATTAGGTGACTAATATTACTGCTGCAGATGCCCGACAAGTTGGTGGTGCCAAGCCTGAGCCTTTGATAGAAGAACTCCCTGGTAAAATAGTAGATTACATGAAAAAGATAATGCCTGCAATACGTGTAAATTGGGATAAGTTGTCTGCATGCAAGCAGAAGAAAGAAGAAACAGTCTCAGACTTCTTCACCAGATTTGAAGAAACATTCGTTGATCACACCGGTCAAGATATGACCACAGAAGGTGGTCAGAGATTGTTTGTCGATAAATTCGTGCACAATCTGCTTCCAGAATTGTGTAAAAAGTTAAAAGATTCAGAAAGTTCTTGGGCAGTCTCATCTTCAGCCCAGATATTGGCTACTGCACAATATTACGAGAATAGAGACAAAGATGAGAAAGATAGAGTAGAAAAGAAAACTAGAGAACTAAAAACGAAGGTTTTGCTACAGCAAGCCTATCCGCCACGTGGTGGTGGTAATCAAAATAATAATGGTCAGAATCACTACCAAAATACTTTTCAGCAGCCTCAACAGTATCAGAGAAACTTGCAAAGAGTCGAGTATACTCAACCCCGTGTATCTGTAGGCCCCAACCAGTGCTTATATTGCAAACAAGAGGGTCATTTCAAGTATAATTGTCCTATTCTATTACAACGTGCAAATGGAGTTTCAGGTGTTAGAGGTCGTGGCAGTCAGCAAGCACCGAGAGGTAGAGGGCGTGGAAACGCCCCTCAGGACACAGGTCCCCTTCCACCACAAAACTCTATGAACAGGTTTGATCAGCAAAATAACGTATCTGACAGGACAGCTCAATACTACGTTGATGATTATTACACAGAAGATGAGCAGTGGCAGAATAATGATTGCTAGGACAGCCATAGACAAAGAGAGGGAGTTGTTTCAGTTCCAGTAGATCAGAGTGGACCTTACGTTGAGGTGATTACATCAGGTGTGTCAGAACCTTTTCTGTTGGATACTGGTGCTACAAAGAGTTCTATAATGCACTCCAAACTCCCTGGCGCACCTTTGTCTGGCGAAATGAACGTTTCTGTAGGTTTTTCTGGCGCCCCAGTTAGAAATCCAATTTCTGACCCTTTATCTCTTTCTGTTGGTCCTTGTGAATTCGAAGCACCCCTTATTCTGACAACAGGTTGTGGTGAAAATTTGCTAGGATTGGATTTGTTAAAAAGATTGTATGCGACTTTGTACTGTTCTCCTTCAGGAGTACAACTTACTTTAGGTAAGAAAGTAGTTTCTCCCATGTATTTGTCGAGAGATGCACTTCCAGCTGAATTGTCACTTCTCCCAGATATTCTTTGGGCCACTGGTCCTAATGATGTAGGTCTTTTAGAAATTCCACCATATGTTGTAACATTGAAGTCCAATGTCAAAATGCCACGAATTCCCCAATACAAAATATCTAATGAGGGTGAAAAAGCTTTGCTAGCGATTGTTTACGAATTGATTGAAAAGGACGTGATTGAGGAAACACGAGGCAACGTTTGCAATAGTCCTGTTCTGCCTGTTTTAAAACAAACTGACCCTTCTCAGCCACCTGTGTACAGATTCGTAATTGATCTTCGAGAAGTGAATAAGATAGTTGTGCCACAATTCCCAGTTGTCCCCGACATTACCACATTATTGACTATGATTCCAGCTTCTGCTTCGTGGTTTTCGGTGATTGACCTAAAGAATGCTTTCTTCAGCATCCCAATTGCTGAGGAGAGCAGGGATATTTTTTCCTTCAGTTTAGGAGGTCGAAGCTTCCGCTTTAAACGCGCTCCTCAGGGCTACTGTGAAAGCCCCTCAATATACAGTCAAGCTCTGAAAACACAGCTTGACACGATTGTTTTACCTGAAGGTGCTACTCTTGTACAGTATGTGGACGATTTGCTCATTGCTGCAGACACTGAGAAAATTTGTAAAAAGGCCACATTGACATTACTGCGTCATCTGTGTGATCTGCATCACAAGGTGTCACTTTCCAAGCTTCAATATTGCCGACAAGAAGTGACCTACTTAGGTCACCTCTTATCGAAGGAGGGAAGGAAACTGACCCCAGAAAGAATTCAGGCAATAGCGAAATTGAATGTGCCAAGAACACAGAGAGAAGTGCGTGCTTTCTTGGGCATTACATCGTACTGTAGACAGTGGATTCCAAATTTTTCATTATTGGCCAAACCCTTGGTGGCATTAACGTGTAAAAATACACCCAATCCCATTCCTTGGTCTGAAGAGTGTCAGAAAAGTTTTCTCGAATTACGCACAGCATTATGTTCGGCTCCAGTGTTAGGTACCCCCAACTACAGTAAACCTTTCACATTGTATGTCCACGAGAAGGAGGGCTGTGCATTGTCTGTGCTGACTCAATTATTTGGAGGTAGACAGCGGCCATGCGCCTATTTTTCGTCGACTTTGGATCTGGTAGCTAAAGCATTGCCAAGTTGTTTGAGGGCCACAGCAGCAGCAGCTGTTTCTATTCGACAGTCTGCGGATCTAGTAATGAATAATACACTAATCGTGATGGTTCCGCATGCAGTAGACACATTGTTAAATAGGACCAAGACACAGCACTTAACTAGTGCTCGGTTGTCAAGCTACGAATTAACGCTGCTAGCGAGCCATGTGCACATAAAAAGATGCAGTACCTTAAATCTAGCCACGTTGTTACCAATTGCAGAAGAATCAGATGCTTTAGAACAGCACGATTGTTTCCTCACAACAGAGGAAGAGACAAAAGGGAGAGTGGATTTATTTGACACTACCCTTGCTGAATGTGATGTTACGTTATGGGTGGATGGTTCATGCTTTAAGCTCCCAAATGGTAACGTGACTGCAGCATATGCTGTCACAACTTTGCACACAGTTGTTGAAACTGCACGAGTACCGCATGGTTCAGCTCAAGCTGCAGAATTAGTTGCACTAACGAGAGCATGTGTATTATCCAAAGGAATGAAAGTGAATGTCTACACCGACAGCCAGTATGCTTTTGGCGTGGCTCACAGTTTCGGACGATTGTGGAGAGAACGTGGGTTCCTGACTTTGCATGGAGCTAAGATTCAGCATGGTCAGTTGGTGAATGAGCTTCTTGAATAAATGACTTTGCCTCTGCAAATGGCGATTGTGAAATGTAGTGCTCACAAGAAGGTGACTGATGATGTAGGTCGTGGAAATGCATTTGCTGATGAGATCGCTAAAGAAACGGCAAAGAATGTGATGAGCCGAATGTATGTTGCAGGCCCTGAAAGATGGACTGGTGATGTTGGAATATGTGAGGACACGATAGAAAGTGTGAAGTCCATCCAAGCTGAGGCCACAGAGAAGGAGTTGAGCACGTGGAGAGAGAGTACGGGTAGAATGGATGCAAATGGTTGTTGGATTGAATTGACAGAGCATCAGAGATGGTTGTTACCCGATGCATATGTGCTTGCAGTGGTTACAATGGCTCATGGAATGGCTCATATCAGCGTGAAAGGGATTTGCGAGTTGTTGGCCCCAGTGTGGAAGAATTCAGGGATTCCCAAGTGTTCAGAGAATGTTGTCAAGAATTGCATGGTATGTCTGAAGCACAATCCTGGTAGGGGAACCCCAACTCCAGCTGGTCATTTTGCACCTCCTACGTACCCGTTCGAGGTTTTGCAGCTAGATTTCATACACATGGAGAGGTGCAACAACTTAAAATACGTGCTCGTTGTTGTTTGTGCTTTCTCAAGATGGGTAGAAGCCTATCCCCTAAAAGACAATACTGCCTTGTCCACAGCAAAAGCCCTTGTGAAAGAGTACTTCCCCAGGTTTGGAATGCCTAGAATGGTCTGGTCCGACAACGGAAGTGAATTTGTGGGTCGTGTGATGAAAAGAGTGTGTGAAGGGCTAGGCATTAGGCAGAAGTTCCACGCTGCGAATCACCCCCAATCAGCTGGATTAGTAGAATGTTACAATGGCACTTTAAAACTTAAATTAGCCAAAATCCAAGCGAGCACAGGTCTTAAATGGCCTGACGCTCTACCCTTAGCACTCCTATCCACCAGAATGACTGTGCATTCGCGAGTGAAACTCAGCCCCTATGAAATTGTCTTTGGCCGGCCAGCCAACATATGGGGAGTGCCTAGGCCCACAAAGTTCAGCGAGCTAGAACACCCTATTTTGCTTGATTACCTGTATGAATTGACGGCTAAATTGCGTGTTTTGCATCAACAGGTCCACAACACCCTGCCTCCGGTCTCTGAGACTCCAGGTCACTCCATTGTCCCTGGTTCCTGGATCCTCGTGAAAAACTTCCAGAGAACAAAGAACGACCAGCCCAGGTGGACCGGGCCACACCTCGTCCTTCTTTCCACGAGGTCAGCCGTTCGAGTGAAGGGGAAGGCCAACTGGATCCACGGGGTCCACTGCAAAAGAATCCCTTCACCTCCGCCACATGACCAGTGGGTCCAGAAGGGTGTCACTGACTCAGAGCTTACAACTGTGCCACGTGTCATACCTGTCAGCGATGACCGTGTAAAAGAAACTAACCCTGATTATGAAAGCGAGAACATTTTCCAAGAGACTGTGCCACCACCAGAACAATTGAACTTTTTGGAGCCTGAACTCCTGTTTCAGGACCAGACAGTACCAGGAAAAAGACGCTACAATCTGAGACCGAGAAAAACGGACTAATAAAAGTGATTGCTTTTTATGATTTGAGACCAAGCCCTATGGACAACTAAATATATCTTTTTTTCCTCCCAAGTCCTATTTTTGAAAGTGCAGATCTCCCATCTAGGTAACTTGCTTATTTTTGTTTTTCGAACCGCCATCCGGGTTCCGCTGCTAGGGCCGCGGTTGATTAAAGTCTTTTGGGTGCAGCTGACGACGTTAGGTCGGTAGTTCTGGTTGGTCCAAGGGAGTTGCCCTAGACTGACGGAAGCATCCTTTAGCAGAGGCAACCTACCACCGCGGGCAGCACCTTAGAGAGGATGGAGTTTCCTGATGTGGAGAGACCTGCCAAACAAATGAACTTTAAGCAGAGACTGTGTAACACGATGACAAAGAAAAGTTTTATAATATTGTGTATTTTTATGCTATCCAGCGTAATGATCTTTTTGATAAGTTATGTTTTATTCTCTTTCCATGTAACATTTGCGCCCACTGCATCACCCATACCTCCTCCTACTGTTTCCTCTCATTCTTTCCACCCTCTGCCTGACCACGAATCGAATAGGAGACTAGAGTTCATTAATAACTCCTTTGTTCAGCTATTACACCAACACCAACTTGTAATAAACACAACTAACTGTTGGGTGTGCGGTCTCATGCCTCACACAACGGATAAAGGTATCCCCTATTTGGTCCTGCCATTTAGTCACAATGGTTCAGTATGGGCATATAGGACAATGTTCATATATGCACGAGAAATCCAACCCCTACGTTCTGTAGAAGACAACCTCAAGACTAGCGCCCTAGTCAAAGGTATAGTTGACATGATCAAGGAAGTAACTTCTTATGAAGATACTCCGGATGATGAGATACTTCCATATGTAGGTTGGAACGTGACCGGGTATGGCACTACTTTAAGTGAGAAACAGCAAGCCAAAAGATCATCCCCTATCTGGATCGTACCCCATCAAGGTCACCTGTGTCTGCAAGGTGTTGGCAAGAATCCCAGAGCTCAGCTAGGGAAGAGTATCTGTACAGAAACGTATGTTTTTGGATCTCAGACTTCCCCTGCGTTTTTAGCCGCTAAGGGTACTTATTTCATCTGCCATGATAGAGCCTATACATGGTTGCCCCCTGACTTCTCGGGCTCATGTTTTGTTTCATTCCTGTTACCTCCCAGCTACACAGCAGCGGCGGATTACCACCGGACAAGGGTAGTTAGAGGTGTCTTGAGTAAAGAAGACACTGCAGGTCAAGAATTTGGGGACTTTGCAAAGGGTTTTCTGCCATTCTGGGGATCCATGGCTAACAGTAGAAATATAAGGCAATTAACAAGGGTAGTTGAGTCCACCGTGACTGAAACTGCTGGTGCCCTTAGTAACTTGACTGCTGAGCTCCAGTCGGATCGACTTATGACCCTTCAGAACCGGGTCGCTTTGGATGTTATACTTGCAGACCGAGGTGGAGTATGCAAATTGATCCAGTCTAGTTGTTGCATTTTCATCCCAGATAATGCTCCAACAGTGTACAGGGCCATCTCCAAACTACATAAGATTTCCGAATCTATTCATGTGGATAAAGGAGATTGGTCGTTAATGGGATGGTTCTGGGAACTGATATCTGCCTGGGGATGGAAAATTCTGATGGTCATTGGGATGGTCTTAGCCATTCTTTTCCTGTTCTGTCTGTGCATACAGTGCGCTCCTGCAATATGTGGCCTCTGTGCTACATCATGTGTAAGGAAGCCTGTGTCAAGAGATGAACTTAGCACTAGAATGATGTTACAGCAACATCTCAATGACTTTACGAATATCGATCTGGACTCAGACTAACATGAGGATAGATTAATTGCCTATGTAAGGGCAAAAGGAGGGATTGTGGTTCTGAAAATCTGGATTCGTGTAAGTATTCTGGACTCGAGACTAAAAACTTCGTCGAAACATGACGAATTTGGTATCAAAAGACCGAGAATGACGAGTACATCATGTACATATATTTTCAGCACATTCGATTGACGATTTCACTTCCAAATCGTCATTTACAGTCTGAACCCTTGGCTTCCATTTATGTGTTGCCCTTTACATAGGCCTTAATCCAGTTGAATTCAACTCCACAAGGACACATACTCCTTAATCAACTTTTCCATGACCTATACAAGTTGGAACCATTGCCCCAGGCCGAATTCGTTAGGTCAGTTCCCTCCCAGTGGTCGAGCAAGATAGCATCTAGGCTCAACAAACCATAAAACCATTTCAGCGCGCACACCTGCCATATCTCGCTCACATCCATCTTCACTCTTTTGCTTCACTTACTTTATGGTGGGGAGGTGCCCGTTTTTATTAGGGGTCCAGTGATATCTGATGAAATGTTGGGCCTTGCCAAATGATTTGTTGTAGGCAGCACGAAGTGAAATATGGACATGTCATCATGACTCTGCTTTCTCTTTGTACTAAAAGTATGTTAACGATTTACTTTACAACCAAGAATGTTTTGCCTGGAGCCCGAAATTGTGTATAAGAAGAGAAGCCGGACTTTGTAAAAGTGTGCAGTCTCCTGAGAATATACCCGTATTGTACTTCTAGGACACTTGTTACCTTGGTTGCAGCCAATAAACTAATCTTTGACTTCGCCTAGAAGACTCTGAGTTTCTGTAGGTCTGGATCAGGAAGAATCCGAGGTCTCTGGGTGTTGATTCCCTGACACCGCTGGGTTACCGGTTCTGTGCCGGTTCTTAAAAACCCAGTACCTCAGCTGGCGCCCAACGTTTGGGGCGATTCCAGTGGTACCAGTCAGCCAGAAGATCGTGAGGAGCTTCGTGTGGAAATTCCGGAGGACGGCCAACCACCTCATTGACCCCTGCATGTCGACGTGGTCCGAAGGTCTTTGCTGCGAGGTTCCCCGCTTCCCGACGGCTACAAGGACTGCTGCCCTGGCTATCGCCCTGATTTGGACCCTTGAAGTTTGGTAGAGCGAAACACTGAGACGAGTCTTCTGGTGACGTCATCGATATTTCAGTTAAGTATAAGTGGAGCGTCTCCCAGTCCTTAGTTGGTCTTAGTTTTGGTATCCTTGGGATAAAAAGTTTTGTGTTGGTAATTGCAAGCACCAAAACCGAAGGACTCGTGTATTCACGAGAAATATCGTAATCGATAATCCTTTGAAGTTTGGAACTAGACTAGAGAGCGAAGATGCCTAGTCTTAGACTTGGAAATTTGTTTTGTCTTGGTGGTAATAATAGGGACTCCCGATTGGAGGACTCATGTCCGGTTCCTCCAGTTGGAACTCCGACTTACGAGCTATATGTAAAACATGGGGTAGGCCCCATCACCTACAACGAAGTATGGATTAAATACACCAGGAAAGATGGTGTTCTAAAATGGCCCCAATATGGTAGCTTTGATTCTGAAATCTTAGACAACCTTGAAGTTAAACTCTTTAAAAAGAAAGCCCGGTCGGCGATGTTTGAATCTTTTCGCCTATGGCGTAAAGAAGCCAAACAAAAAGAAATTAAATTAGCTAAGAAAAATAAGAGAGAAGGGGGACTTTCAGTAATACAAGCTGCTGTGCAGTTTAAAGACAATGAAGAAGAGCAGATGAATGAGCAGTTGCACAGGCAACGTAAAATGGCAATAGATAAGTGTTATCCAGTTTTGCCGACTCTTCAGCAAGAGGCAGCAAAAGAGCGTGAAAAAGACCCATTAATGTCACATTTGTTAAATTCACCACCCCCCTATGCGCAGAATGCCACAGCACCCCCGCAACCTTTAGTTGCGCAAACTACGCCTCCTGCTCCTCCACAGCACCCACCAGCTGTTCTTCAGCTGGCTCCTACTTCTTCAGTGCAGCCTCCTCCAGGCCCACCGACCACCTCTGTTTCACCTGTGTTTTCTACGGTTTTGCCTACTGTATTCTTTACGGCTCCTAATGCTCCCTCTCCGATTTTGCCTAGTGCCCCCTCTATTTTCCCTGATGCCTCCTCTGCTATCTCTGCCCCTGCCTTATCTCACCCCGTTTTTCCATTTGTTTGTCCTTCAGTTTCACCTTCCATTCGGCAGAAAATGGCCAGCACTGTTACTAACCTTCTTTTACCTCAATTCAAATCTTTATTTCGGCATTACGCCATAAAAGAACAATTTAAACATTGCATTTCAATAAAAATTACATTTCAATAAAAATAGAGACAATCACAAAAAAAAAAATTAAAATGCATTCTATATAACTGTGCAACACATGTTGGAAAATACATGGAGCATGACAATAAAAATCATATGAGACGGGAGGACACCTCAATAGTTCTATAAGCAAATTCAATTATATAGTACAATTAGTGCTAATATAAACAAAATCAATTCCATAGATTAAGACCAAAATAATAGAAATTAGATTCACAGCTGAAGGCCCATTTTTTTCCTACGGTAGCAAATAGAAAGTAGAAATCTGCTAACACTAAATATAATCTGTTGTGAAGTGTTAGTAGTCAAAATTCTCAGAGCCTGATCGCAGGACCTCAAGCCTAATAGAAGGCATATCGGTTTAATCCATCTTTTCCTTTCATGGGCATAGATAGGACAAAAAAAGAGAATGTGCTGCACATTCTCAATTTGGTTGTTTTCACAAAGTGAGCAAACTTTGTCCAATACCTCAGCCGATGGGTCACGGTTCCTTGCCCAACGTGCCAAAGTTGATTTTAATAAAAGATTTCCATATCTAAACTTTAGAAATAGTGTCTTGGCAAGTGGGGGCTCTATTTCGTCCATAAAGGACTCGTAAAAGGATTCGTCCTTAAAACTTAAAAATGTTGATACTAATGAACCACTAGTACTGATATTTACAGTCATATTTGCTACATAGGACCAAAAAGCTTTTTTCAGGACTAATTTGGGATTAGGTGGTAACCGCTCGGGATACTCCCAAAAGTGTTTCAGGCCTATAAGGTTAAGCCAAGTCCTAACATGTGTGAACCAGGGGATTTTTTTGTTACTATCCAACCCCAAGATCTCTATCAGCCCTTCTCTGTATGCTTGAAGCTCAGAGACGTGCCACAATCTTACCCAGAGCATAAGCGGTCTAATAAGAACATGATGGTCAGTTCTTTTAAGATCAAGGTCCAATTGCAGAGGTACTAATGGGGTTCCTCTCGGAACCCTAACCAAGCTTCGCATAAAGTTGTTGTCGTGGATACTAAAAGTCTCCTTAGAGCCTGGCCCCCACAATTCAGCACCATATAGCACTGATGATTGAACCTTAAATTTAAAAAGTTCCATAACGGGACGCACCGCTTTACTGGTGCTTAAGCTTTGCTCTCTGAGTATTGGTTTAACGTTCTGAGCAAATAACAATTTGCTTTTTTCCAATTGTGCTTTCCAGGTGAAGTTGCAATCAAGCGTCACCCCTAAATAAGAAAAGTGAGGCACAGATTCCAACTTTATCCCTTTTAAAGTTAGGCAACCCTTATCTGGTTTGATTGGATTAAGGGCCATGTATTTCGTTTTTTTTACGTTAATCTCTAGCCCCTTTTGACAACAATAATCGTTAAAAGTATTCAATAAAATCTGCAAGCCGTTTTTTGTTTGGGATATCAGAATAGTATCATCAGCAAACAATAGAGATGCTACCCTTTCGCCATTCAATTTAGGTGCGTCATTTTTACATTTGTCTAAGTAAGAGGGAATATCATTCACGAAAATAGAAAATAGAGTGGGGGCCAGAACGCATCCCTGGCGAACTCCACGTTCGATTGGAATTTTCCGTGATAATTCGCCATTTTGTCCCCATCTAATTCTCGCAAAGTTCCCATCGTGTAATTTTATAATTTGAGCTACTATATTGTTTGGCATACCCGCTGCACTCAGCGTCTTCCACAGAAGATCACGTGGCACCAGGTCGAATGCTGCCCTTAAATCAACAAAGGCAACATACAAGTGTGCCTTCTTTATCATTACGTACTTCCAATAGAGGCAGCAGAATCTAAAGCACTGATCTATAGTGCTGACTTTAGTTCTGAACCCGGCTTGAAATTTGGTCAAAAATGAATTTTCGTCCAACCAATTACTCACTCGTAATAAAATATGGCGTGAGTAGATTTTCTGAAGGATGTCCATTAAGCTTATTGGGCAATAATTACAGGGATCCTTCCTGTCTCCTTTTTTAAATATTAAAACAATTTCAGCTCCTTTCCAACTTTCAGGAAATTCTAAGCTTTGAGATAGTTTGTTGCATAGATAATTGATATATGGTGCCCATATTTTCAAGTCATGCTTGTAAAGATCCCCGGGGATTTTATCCAAACCTGGGGCTTTCCCAGTTTTAACTTGGCTTATGGCCAGCTCTGTTTCCCCCAAGGTAAAGACCAGCGGATCTACTGGAAGTTCATGACTTGCTTCAGTCGATGCTGTATAAGGGTCATCATATTTCGTATACAAATTGGTAAAGTGGGTTACCCAGGTTTGCTCGTCTAGGAATGTGTCTTTAACCACCCTTCCTACCTTGTTCCCATTAGCTATCAACTTCCAAAAAGCTACAGTGTCTTGTGATCTTACAGCTAACAGCAATTCCGCCCACTTTTCTTCCTCCCACGCAATTTTCGATGTCCTTTGGGTAGTTTTATAGTTACTTCTAGCTTTTTTAACATCCAGTTGCGACTTGGATTTAATAGCGATTAACATTTCCCTCTTAGACTCTCTACACGATCTGTCGTACCAAGGCTTGCTGTGAGACAAGTTCTGAGTCTTCTGCTGGGGTTTTTTAGGCATTTTAGTTACCAGTAGTTTTATTTTTTGGAAAAACTCCTGATGTAAGGTCAGAAAAGGAGTTCTTGCTTCCTCCTCAGGAGTTAAACTTAGATATGTAGCAAAGGTCCCTGCAAAAAGTGAGTATATTTCGCTCAAAATATCACCATGATCCAAAATAAATGGCCATTTTAGCGATCTCCTGTTGTTACTGATATGAATATCATTACCATCCCCAACACCCCCCTCAAAGGGGAGTGGAGGAGAAGGATCGCTAAATAATGCAGCGTTTAGTGACAAATTTAATGGAAAGTGATCACTTTCTGCCCTCTCCATTATTTCAAGATCTATGAGATACGACCAAAAAGAGATGGAAACTATTGCAAAATCCAAGATGCTCCTATATGTATTCCTACTAAAGGTTGGTTTTTTTATAGTGTCGGACGGTAACCGGCCGTTACAGGCCCTAAGGTGATGCTCTGTACATAATTTGATCAGTTGGAGAGCCAGAATGGAACATTTCACAGATTTGCTGCTCCCGAGGAGGGGGATTTTATTTGCCTGATCTTCCTCCTCAAAAATCTCACTTATGCCCAACACAGGTTCATAGTTACAATTGAGATCCCCAGCCAAGATGACAAAATCCTCCCCAGGATCCAACCCCCTCAAAAAGCAATCCAACTTAAAAACAGTCGAGGATTCCTTTGATGACGGCGTTGGCCTATTATAGATATTTATTAGGAATAATTTATTCCCATTGGAGGTAGTTATTTTTAATGCTAGGATATCTACAGAATTTGTGTCTATCACCTCAATATTAACCCTTAGATTGATCTTTGTCCAGATCAGGAGGCCTCCAGACGGCCTACCACTTCTGGATGGGATTGCTCCAATACCAAAAGTCTTGTAGCCCACCCTGTGGGGAGTGTCGACTGCCCAGGTCTCCTGAAGTAAGCAAAAATCAAAGGATTCCATAAATGCAGCCCAGTCAGGATCCCTCAAATTGCTAGCAACCCCAGCTACATTCCAGCTAACAAGCTTAACTGAAGTCCCCAGTGCAGAAGACATAACAGTATTAACCCTTGGCATCTCATCACCAGTATATGTTACTTGTTGGATTCCCGAAGATATTCCCTCAGAAGGTGAGTGTCTTAAAGTACGAGTTAGTTCTACCTGTTCTTCAGGAATATTATCGTTACATGTTGCATTTTTTTCCAAAGGTCGAGATACAACAGTTGGCAATGGATTACACTCAGTTCCAACCCCCATTTCAGTATGGTTCCTTGAGTCCCCTCCCTCATCCCCCCCACTCAAAAAACTTCAATCGCAACTATCAAGGCCACTGAAAACATCAAAACGATTGGACGTTTCAAGTGGCGTGAAGGGTTTCAGATGGTCCATCCTTCTGTCTTGAAAGTTATGAAAGTTATGATGTCTAACTGGGACAGAGTTCCATCCCAAGGGGTCTGGGACTGTTACAGGGCAAGGGGCACAAGGCATGTTTCTCATACCCTGATAGATCGGGGGGTACTGAGCATATTGACTACTCCCAACATTCTGTACAATTGAATAATTAAGTGGCTGAGTTTGAGTTGATCCCTGTAAAAGGGGAAACTGAGATGGAAACCCCACTGACCTTGGATAAAAATACGTTAGAGGTCTTGGGATTATAGTACTATTAAAGCTGCCCGTCTGCCAATTCAATATATAGTGGACTGCGTTTGGGTCCCTGAAATTAACAACCACTACATCACCTTCGATATCTTTAGTTCTGCCCCCCAACCATTCGAGGCGTCGAACATGAACTATATCCCCATTGATATAATTTGCAATAGGCCTGTGTGTTCTCAACCAGTGCGTTATCTTGTTTTTTAGTTGAAAAAAGCCCTCCCTCTTATTTTGTTCAAGGGCCGGCACACCTGTTAGGACTACCACATAGGGTACTGCCTCTGGTGGGAGTTCAGGCAACGGAACCCTTTTAGGTTTCCCCCAGGTGCGTCTAGTTTCCCTCACTTCCCTTGTTAAGTCTGTTAAAGCTAAGTTAGTTATATTACCAGAATTTTTAGATGTATCAACACTGGTTTTACTAACGGCAGTCCCCAGCATTTGATCACCTGTTTTTTCTTGAGATGGTCTAGAGTCAACATGGTGGTGAACAATAGCTGATACTGTGTTCCCCAAAGATTTTGGTACAGGTAGAATTGAGGGAGGGGTAGGAACAACATGAGGGGAAATAGGGGGAGGAGGTTGCACAGCAGATGACAAAACTTGTAATGCACCATTAAATGCTTGACTGTCTGCATAGTTAACACCTTTATGGCCTACAAGATCTATTTTGGGCAATGCATTCTCAATTTTTGACAACCTAGACTCCACCTCCGTTAACCTCTCCAAGATAGATACAGAGTATAATCTGATTAGATTCTCAATATCCTGTAGGGACACGGGCCCCTTATTCTCAAAGTGAACATCGTCTCTCGCACTAGACTCCATGTTGACCTCTTTATCTATAGAGGTATTCAGTAGAACTGGGGATGCGGAAATGATGTCGATCCCCTCAGAATCAGATTGAATAACACAGGGATTCTTAACAACTGTGGACAATTTTTTGCCAAAGTCAGAGCAGCTCAGTTTGGGTTGCAACGGATCCCTCCTTTTCCGTCGCTTTTTGTTCGGCGGGGGGCCATAGATTTTCCCCGTAGATGGTAATTTTTTAGCCTTAACGCGGGCTGCATGCAGTTGTAACAAGGCGTCTCCCTTTAGAGTCGACAGGCCACTTCCAATAGATGTTGCGGACAGGTCAATCATATCCGCTCGGGATTCAGTTTCGGGTGAAAGAACAGCAGTATTTACATCCGGGAGTAAACTGTCTAGTAGAGGGATCGACTCGTTTACTAATACCCCAGCAGCATTAGCAGGGGGTCCGATCACGGGAGATAAAGATGGTAAAGCCGACCCATTCTTCATACTTTCCACTGAACGGCGGCGGTCTGCCCGCCTCTCCGCCAGCACAATCTCCCTAGCAATATCAGGCGATGATTTAGTGAAATAACTGTCCAAGGTCCCATTGAGCAGCAAACCCTGTTTGTCCTGCACATGCAGCTCAACATTAACAGTTGCCATATCTAAATAAGAGGGGTCGGTTGGTGAGGCAGTTGACGGTGATGAAAAGAAGATTAGATAAAAGAACAGTCAGTACCTGTAAACAAGAAGGTATGCCCGGTCCGGTCTCCTCGTGTCTCGGAGGGTCTCAGAGGGTCCGCCCTTAGTCCGGGCTTTGTCCCGGGATTCGTCCCGCACACGCGTTCCGCTCAAGCGTGCCTGGTACCAGTTCATATGCCGGAAGGAGTGTAAGGGGAGGAGACCCGGGAAGAGGCAGCAGGTGTGCTAGGTCTTGTGCGCACAGCCTGTTGGGCCTCGGAGTCCCGTCCTCCTTAAGATTTCACTTGCTCCCTTTCGCTCCCTTTCGCTCAGCGGAGCACCTCTTCACCTTCGAGCACAATTCCAGGGCTTTTAGGAAACAGCAGCACGACCAAGCAGCAAACACTCCTTTGCGAGCGGCTCCCGCGGAGCGGGGGCCGCGAGGAGTGAAGTAGGCGGTGAGGAGGGGAGGAGACCCGGGAAGAGGCAGCAGGTGTGCTAGGTCTTGTGCGCACAGCCTGTTGGGCCTCGCAGTCCCGTCCTCCTTAAGATTTCACTTGCTCCCTTTCGCTCCCTTTCGCTCAGCGGAGCGCCTCTTCACCTTCGAGCACAATTCCAGGGCTTTTAGGAAACAGTAGCACGACCAAGCAGCAAACACTCCTTTGCGAGCGGCACCCGCGGAGCGGGGGCCGCGAGGAGTGAAGTAGGCGGTGAGGAGGGGAGGAGACCCGGGAAGAGGCAGCAGGTGTGCTAGGTCTTGTGCGCACAGCCTGTTGGGCCTCGCAGTCCCGTCCTCCTTAAGATTTCACTTGCTCCCTTTCGCTCCCTTTCGCTCAGCGGAGCGCCTCTTCACCTTCGAGCACAATTCCAGGGCTTTTAGGAAACAGCAGCACGACCAAGCAGCAAACACTCCTTTGCGAGCGGCACCCCTTTTACCTCTTTTCGGGTCGCCTACTACGACCCCTAACATAGGAAGAAGACAGTTGCGAAGTCGACTGCCTGATTATCAAGAGAGAGATTCACTGAATAGTTTAGCACGAAAATGGGTCATGGACACTGTAAAATATGATGTACAGTCTGTCATGGAAGTCTTCCATCAATGGGAAGCAGCGACACAGAGATATGTTTTTGAACAGATGTGTGTTTTCCTTTGCGAGGATTTAGAAGACAATGATCAGGAATGCATCCCACAAGAGATGTGTCGTGTACGGTTTAAGTTTGGAGAGGGTATGATTGTGGGTCCAGATGTGGAAAAAGCAGTTGAAATGTTGTTATCATATCGGAGTAAGGGAAGCAGTTCTGGGTCACCATCTGAATCTAATACATCCAGTAGGAAAAAGGTGCGACAATACCCTATGAGAGAAGTTCCCCCACAATGGAGAGAGGGTGACACGACCGCTGTCCCACCTATTCTGCCACACTTCCAGCGTGTATGGGTACATGTCCCATGGAAGCGAGCTGAAGTTTTAGCACTCAAACAAACATTACCAGATCCGCGTAAAAATCCTGCAGGGTACCATAAAGAGTTGTCGCAAACCGCTGGGTCATGTATAATGAATTTAGCCGATATCGATATGTTATTTGGAAATGTTGTTCCACAGCCTTTATGGGGTAAAACTCGTCATATAGATCATGACCAGGAATTAGGTGACACATGGGCTAATATTACCGCTGCAGATGCCCGACAATTTGGTGGTGCCAAGCCTGAGCCTTTGATAGCAGAACTCCCTGGTAAACTAGTAGATTACATGAAAACGATAATGCCTGCAATACGTGTAAATTGGGATAAGTTGTCTGCATGCAAGCAGAAGAAAGAAGAAACAGTCTCAGACTTCTTCACCAGATTTGAAGAAACATTCGTTGATCACACCGGTCAAGATATGACCACAGAAGGTGGTCAGAGATTGTTTGTCGATAAATTCGTGCACAATCTGCTTCCAGAATTGTGTAAAAAGTTAAAAGATTCAGAAAGTTCTTGGGCAGTCTCATCTTCAGCCCAGATATTGGCTACTGCACAATATTACGAGAATAGAGACAAAGATGAGAAAGATAGAGTAGAAAAGAAAACTAGAGAACTAAAAACGAAGGTTTTGCTACAGCAAGCCTATCCGCCACGTGGTGGTGGTAATCAAAATAATAATGGTCAGAATCACTACCAAAATACTTTTCAGCAGCCTCAACAGTATCAGAGAAACTTGCAAAGAGTCGAGTATACTCAACCCTGTGTATCTGTAGGCCCCAACCAGTGTTTATATTGCAAACAAGAGGGTCATTTCAAGTATAATTGTCCTATTCTATTACAACGTGCAAATGGAGTTTCAGGTGTTAGAGGTCGTGGCAGTCAGCAAGCACCGAGAGGTAGAGGGCGTGGAAACGCCCCTCAGGACACACGTCCCCTTCCACCACAAAACTCTATGAACAGGTTTGATCAGCAAAATAAGGTATCTGACAGGACAGCTCAATACTACGTTGATGATTATTACACAGAAGATGAGCAGTGGGAGAATAATGATTGCTAGGACAGCCTTAGACAAAGAGAGGGAGTTGTTTCAGTTCCAGTAGATCAGAGTGGACCTTACGTTGAGGTGATTACATCAGGTGTGTCAGAACCTTTTCTGTTGGATACTGGTGCTACAAAGAGTTCTATAATGCACTCCAAACTCCCTGACGCACCTTTGTCTGGCGAAATGAACGTTTCTGTAGGTTTTTCTGGCGCCCCAGTTAGAAATCCAATTTCTGACCCTTTATCTCTTTCTGTTGGTCCTTGTGAATTCGAAGCACCCCTTATTCTGACAACAGGTTGTGGTGAAAATTTGCTAGGATTGGATTTGTTAAAAAGATTGTATGCGACTTTGTACTGTTCTCCTTCAGGAGTACAACTTACTTTAGGTAAGAAAGTAGTTTCTCCCATGTATTTGTCGAGAGATGCACTTCCAGCTGAATTGTCACTTCTCCCAGATATTCTTTGGGCCACTGGTCCTAATGATGTAGGTCTTTTAGAAATTCCACCATATGTTGTAACATTGAAGTCCAATGTCAAAATGCCACGAATTCCCCAATACAAAATATCTAATGAGGGTGAAAAAGCTTTGCTAGCGATTGTTTACGAATTGATTGAAAAGGACGTGATTGAGGAAACACGAGGCAACGTTTGCAATAGTCCTGTTCTGCCTGTTTTAAAATGAACTGACCCTTCTCATCCACCTGTGTACAGATTCGTAATTGATCTTCGAGAAGTGAATAAGATAGTTGTGCCACAATTCCCAGTTGTCCCCGACATTACCACATTATTGACTATGATTCCAGCTTCTGCTTCGTGGTTTTCGGTGATTGACCTAAAGAATGCTTTCTTTAGCATCCCAATTGCTGAGGAGAGCAGGGATATTTTTTCCTTCAGTTTAGGAGGTCGAAGCTTCCGCTTTAAACGCGCTCCTCAGGGCTACTGTGAAAGCCCCTCAATATACAGTCAAGCTCTGAAAACACAGCTTGACACGATTGTTTTACCTGAAGGTGCTACTCTTGTACAGTATGTGGACGATTTGCTCATTGCTGCAGACACTGAGAAAATTTGTAAAAAGGCCACATTGACATTACTGCGTCATCTGTGTGATCTGCATCACAAGGTGTCACTTTCCAAGCTTCAATATTGCCGACAAGAAGTGACCTACTTAGGTCACCTCTTATCGAAGGAGGGAAGGAAACTGACCCCAGAAAGAATTCAGGCAATAGCGAAATTGAATGTGCCAAGAACACAGAGAGAAGTGCGTGCTTTCTTGGGCATTACATCGTACTGTAGACAGTGGATTCCAAATTTTTCATTATTGGCCAAACCCTTGGTGGCATTAACGTGTAAAAATACACCCAATCCCATTCCTTGGTCTGAAGAGTGTCAGAAAAGTTTTCTCGAATTACGCACAGCATTATGTTCGGCTCCAGTGTTAGGTACCCCCAACTACAGTAAACCTTTCACATTGTATGTCCACGAGAAGGAGGGCTGTGCATTGTCTGTGCTGACTCAATTATTTGGAGGTAGACAGCGGCCATGCGCCTATTTTTCGTCGACTTTGGTAGCTAAAGCATTGCCAAGTTGTTTGAGGGCCACAGCAGCAGCAGCTGTTTCTATTCGACAGTCTGCGGGTCTAGTAATGAATAATACACTAATCGTGATGGTTCCGCATGCAGTAGACACATTGTTAAATAGGACCAAGACACAGCACTTAACTAGTGCTCGGTTGTCAAGCTACGAATTAACGCTGCTAGCGAGCCATGTGCACATAAAAAGATGCAGTACCTTAAATCTAGCCACGTTGTTACCAATTGCAGAAGAATCAGATGCTTTAGAACAGCACGATTGTTTCCTCACAACAGAGGAAGAGACAAAAGGGAGAGTGGATTTATTTGACACTCCCCTTGCTGAATGTGATGTTATGTTATGGGTGGATGGTTCATGCTTTAAGCTCCCAAATGGTAACGTGACTGCAGCATATGCTGTCACAACTTTGCACACAGTTGTTGAAACTGCACGAGTACCGCATGGTTCAGCTCAAGCTGCAGAATTAGTTGCACTAACGAGAGCATGTGTATTATCCAAAGGAATGAAAGTGAATGTCTACACCGACAGCCAGTATGCTTTTGGCGTGGCTCACAGTTTCGGACGATTGTGGAGAGAACGTGGGTTCCTGACTTTGCATGGAGCTAAGATTCAGCATGGTCAGTTGGTGAATGAGCTTCTTGAATAACTGACTTTGCCTCTGCAAATGGCGATTGTGAAATGTAGTGCTCACAAGAAGGTGACTGATGATGTAGGTCGTGGAAATGCATTTGCTGATGAGATCGCTAAAGAAACGGCAAAGAATGTGATGAGCCGAATGTATGTTGCAGGCCCTGAAAGATGGACTGGTGATGTTGGAATATGTGAGGACACGATAGAAAGTGTGAAGTCCATCCAAGCTGAGGCCACAGAGAAGGAGTTGAGCACGTGGAGAGAGAGTACGGGTAGAATGGATGCAAATGGTTGTTGGATTGAATTGACAGAGCATCAGAGATGGTTGTTACCCGATGCATATGTGCTTGCAGTGGTTACAATGGCTCATGGAATGGCTCATATCAGCGTGAAAGGGATTTGCGAGTTGTTGGCCCCAGTGTGGAAGAATTCAGGGATTCCCAAGTGTGCAGAGAATGTTGTCAAGAATTGCCTGGTATTTCTTAAGCACAATCCTGGTAGGGGAACCCCAACTCCAGCTGGTCATTTTGCACCTCCTACGTACCCGTTCGAGGTTTTGCAGCTAGATTTCATACACATGGAGAGGTCAACAACTTAAAATACGTGCTCGTTGTTGTTTGTGCTTTCTCAAGATGGGTAGAAGCCTATCCCCTAAAAGACAATACTGCCTTGTCCACAGCAAAAGCCCTTGTGAAAGAGTACTTCCCCAGGTTTGGAATGCCTAGAATGGTCTGGTCCGACAACGGAAGTGAATTTGTGGGTCGTGTGATGAAAAGAGTGTGTGAAGGGCTAGGCATTAGGCAGAAGTTCCACGCTGCGAATCACCCCCAATCAGCTGGATTAGTAGAATGTTACAATGGCACTTTAAAACTTAAATTGGCCAAAATCCAAGCGAGCACAGGTCTTAAATGGCCTGACGCTCTACCCTTAGCACTCCTATCCACCAGAATGACTGTGCATTCGCGAGTGAAACTCAGCCCCTATGAAATTGTCTTTGGCCGGCCAGCCAACATATGGGGAGTGCCTAGGCCCACAAAGTTCAGCGAGCTAGAACACCCTATTTTGCTTGATTACCTGTATGAATTGACGGCTAAATTGCGTGTTTTGCATCAACAGGTCCACAACACCCTGCCTCCGGTCTCTGAGACTCCAGGTCACTCCATTGTCCCTGGTTCCTGGATCCTCGTGAAAAACTTCCAGAGAACAAAGAACGACCAGCCCAGGTGGACCGGGCCACACCTCGTCCTTCTTTCCACGAGGTCAGCCGTTCGAGTGGAGGGGAAGGCCAACTGGATCCACGGGGTCCACTGCAAAAGAATCCCTTCACCTCCGCCACATGACCAGTGGGTCCAGAAGGGTGTCACTGACTCAGAGCTTACAACTGTGCCACGTGTCATACCTGTCAGCGATGACCGTGTAAAAGAAACTAACCCTGATTATGAAAGCGAGAACATTTTCCAAGAGACTGTGCCACCACCAGAACAATTGAACTTTTTGGAGCCTGAACTCCTGTTTCAGGATCAGACAGTACCAGGAAAAAGACGCTACAATCTGAGACCGAGAAAAACGGACTAATAAAAGTGATTGCTTTTTATGATTTGAGACCAAGACCTATGGACAACTAAATATATATTTTTTTCCTCCCAAGTCCTATTTTTGAAAGTGCAGATCTCCCATCTAGGTAACTTGCTTATTTTTGTTTTTCGAACCGCCATCGGGTTCCGCTGCTAGGGCCGCGGTTGATTAAAGTCTTTTGGGTGCAGCTGACGACGTTAGGTCGGTAGTTCTGGTTGGTCCAAGGGAGTTGCCCTAGACTGACGGAAGCATCCTTTAGCAGAGGCAACCTACCACCGCGGGCAGCACCTTAGAGAGGATGGAGTTTCCTGATGTGGAGAGACCTGCCAAACAAATGAACTTTAAGCAGAGACTGTGTAACACGATGACAAAGAAAAGTTTTATAATATTGTGTATTTTTATGCTATCCAGCGTAATGATCTTTTTGATAAGTTATGTTTTATTCTCTTTCCATGTAACATTTGCACCCACTGCATCACCCATACCTCCTCCTACTGTTTCCTCTCATTCTTTCCAACCTCTGCCTGACCACGAATCGAATAGGAGACTAGAGTTCATTAATAACTCCTTTGTTCAGCTATTACACCAACACCAACTTGTAATAAACACAACTAACTGTTGGGTGTGCGGTCTCATGCCTCACACAACGGATAAAGGTATCCCCTATTTGGTCCTGCCATTTAGTCACAATGGTTCAGTATGGGCATATAGGACAATGTTCATATATGCACGAGAAATCCAACCCCTACGTTCTGTAGAAGACAACCTCAAGACTAGCGCCCTAGTCAAAGGTATAGTTGACATGATCAAGGAAGTAACTTCTTATGAAGATACTCCGGATGATGAGATACTTGCATATGTAGGTTGGAACGTGACCGGGTATGGCACTACTTTAAGTGAGAAACAGTAAGCCAAAAGATCATCCCCTATCTGGATCGTACCCCATCAAGGTCACCTGTGTCTGCAAGGTGTTGGCAAGAATCCCAGAGCTCAGCTAGGGAAGAGTATCTGTACAGAAACGTATGTTTTTGGATCTCAGACTTCCCCTGCGTTTTTAGCCGCTAAGGGTACTTATTTCATCTGCCATGATAGAGCCTATACATGGTTGCCCCCTGACTTCTCGGGCTCATGTTTTGTTTCATTCCTGTTACCTCCCACCTACACAGCAGCGGCGGACTACTGTCGTGTATTTCTATAGGTTCTGAATCGATCCCCCTATTCCTGACCCTATTCTGGTTAAACTAACTATCAAGTTAACTAACAGTCAGCCCATGAGGCAAGAAATCCCCCATGATGCAGATACCGTTATCTGACGCAGTCACACTACGGCACAGGAACGTGTTATCTGATTAGGTCATAACGCTTGAGATCTAATTAGACAAGCGACATTCCTCCAGCCCCTGATAAGGCATACGACGTTCTCATAACAAATCAAACCTATGACAACCTGGATAATCCGTGCGGCCATTGTTTTGATTTCACAGAGAACTTTTGCAAAAGAATGTGCTAACGAGCAAGTCGTATGACATCTTTATTGACGTACCTATGTCCATCCTTACGTCAATCTCGGCACCTTTAAGGTATAAATATTGCCGACCTTGCCCTATGCAAACACACGCGTGGTGACAAGACGGAGCAGCCATACTTGCCGAAGCCGAGAGCAGAAGCAGACCCCGCTGGCAGCAGCCCCGCCTTCCTGACGCGCTGAGAGACGCGCTGCTATCTCAAGCCGAGAGACCCAGCACCGGCGCTTCTGGGCAGCCCTCGCAGGCAGCCTGGAATATCGAGAGCAGAGAAAGAGATACCATTCCTCATCCATCCTAAATTCCAGGTACAGAACTGAATAACCCCTCACAGAGAATTCTTTAGTTATTCACTTGGCAAAAACAAACTTAACTTAAACTGTAACTTTCTATTCCCGCCCACGCATTAGACTTAGGTCAGGTACACGGGGTAGGCGTATTTAGAAACACCAGTTGAGTACGTTTAGTCAAATGTATATGTGTATGTAAATATATTTTAATCATTTTAAACATCATATGGCTCAGAAACCATATCAATGTTTTTACAGTATTATTTTATACTATTGCTTCTAATGTATGCACTTTACTTAACTATAAGTATTGCAATAATATCGATCCATTTCTCTTGTACGAGAAAAGAGACTGATCAATAAATAACACCTTTTTATTGAACACGCCCGTCTCTTCCTTTTCTCTACATTCTGATGAGACTAAGAATGCACGTACTGACTGAGTAAAATAATTGCCTTGTGCTCACACGACTCTCGAGATTGACTCTTGATTAGGGGAGAGCAAAGTTGTCATGTTCTATGGTTGTCAGAAACTAAATCCCTTCTTGTCTAATCAGGGAAGTTAATCCTTCCTTGAACATTCGAGAAAGTTTCTAGCGAACTCTGAGCTTAGCTGGCAAACCCAAAAATTAAGTCTAGTATCGACAGTAGTAGACCTAGTTAACGTCTGGCCTAGGCCTTTACTGCTGTAGGTACTATTCCAATGCGCAGAGCCTATTGGGAAAATAGGAGCTACACTACATGGCGCCCCACGTTGGGCGCCATGTAGTGTAGGTACTATTCCAATGCGCAGAGCCTATTGGGAAAATAGGAACTACACTACACTACCACCGGACAAGGGTAGTTAGAGGTGTCTTGAGTAAAGAAGACACTGCAGGTCAAGAATTTGGGGACTTTGCAAAGGGTTTTCTGCCATTCTGGGGATCCATGGCTAACAGTAGAAACATAAGGCAATTAACAAGGGTAGTTGAGTCCACCGTGACTGAAACTGCTGGTGCCCTTAGTAACTTGACTGCTGAGCTCCAGTCGGATCGACTTATGACCCTTCAGAACCGGGTCGCTTTGGATGTTATACTTGCAGACCGAGGTGGAGTATGCAAATTGATCCAGTCTAGTTGTTGCATTTTCATCCCAGATAATGCTCCAACAGTGTACAGGGCCATCTCCAAACTACATAAGATTTCCGAATCTATTCATGTGGATAAAGGAGATTGGTCGTTAATGGGATGGTTCTGGGAACTGATATCTGCCTGGGGATGGAAAATTCTGATGGTCATTGGGATGGTCTTAGCCATTCTTTTCCTGTTCTGTCTGTGCATACAGTGCGCTCCTGCAATATGTGGCCTCTGTGCTACATCATGTGTAAGGAAGCCTGTGTCAAGAGATGAACTTAGCACTAGAATGATGTTACAGCAACATCTCAATGACTTTACGAATATCGATCTGGACTCAGACTAACATGAGGATAGATTAATTGCCTATGTATGGGCAAAAGGAGGGATTGTGGTTCTGAAAATCTGGATTCGTGTAAGTATTCTGGACTCGAGACTAAAAACTTCGTCGAAACATGACGAATTTGGTATCAAAAGACCGAGAATGACGAGTACATCATGTACATATATTTTCAGCACATTCGAGTGACGATTTCACTTCCAAATCGTCATTTACAGTCTGAACCCTTGGCTTCCATTTATGTGTTGCCCTTTACATAGGCCTTAATCCAGTTGAATTCAACTCCACAAGGACACATAGTCCTTAATCGACTTTTCCATGACCTATACAAGTTGGAACCATTGCCCCAGGCCGAACTCGTTAGGTCAGTTCCCTCCCAGTGGCCGAGCAAGATAGCATCTAGGCTCAACAAACCATAAAACCATTTCAGCGCGCACACCTGCCATATCTCGCTCACATCTATCTTCACTCTTTTGCTTCACTTACTTTACTAAAAGTATGTTAACGATTTACTTTACAACCAAGAATGTTTTGCCTGGAGCCCAAAATTGTGTATAAGAAGAGAAGCCGGACTTTGTAAAAGTGTGCAGTCTCCTGAGAATATACCCGTATTGTACTTCTAGGACACTTGTTACCTTGGTTGCAGCCAATAAACTAATCTTTGACTTCACCTAGAAGACTCTGAGTTTCTGTAGGTCTGGATCAGGAAGAACCCGAGGTCTCTGGGTGTTGATTCCCTGACACCGCTGGGTTACCAGTTCTGTGCCGGTTCTTAAAAACCCAGTACGTCAGACAAAGCCAAGATGCAATATAAATGTAGGGGCTGTGACCCCATGATATTGAGCTGTTCCTGTGACTTGGGGGGCCTGTTGTTGCTGCTGGGCTCAGGGAGGAACCACCCAAGGGACTACCTCCCTGCTGGAGGGCCCTGTGTACTGGCCTACCTGGGCCCAGCTTTGCCCCCTTGCACTGTGCAGGACTTAACGCCTCGTGAGCGCGTTATCTTATTTCAAGAAGAGCGTGGGCTTCGCAGTGTGGAGCTGCCACCTATTTAGAGGAAATCCTGATGTGGGGATCCCCCGCCTTCTTGTCAAACGGAGCGGGAGCCCACCCCACTTTTTTGCATATTTTAATAGCGGCTGCCACCCCTCGTTTGGGGTTTGCTGGCGGTTGCCCACCTCACTTTATGCTTTTATGTTTAGGCGGTTGCCCACCCTGCACTGTGGCGCTGAAGAGAAATCAGCGCTGCGGCCCGATTTGGCACCGGAAGTCAGGCGTGTCCGCCTGACTATGGGAGGGGCCTGCTGGCAAGGGCGAGAGTCCTGCACGAGAGCCTTGTGGGCTCCATTAACGCCCCCCCTTCGCTCCCTTGGCCGTAGGAGAGCCCCGCAGATGCCAGAAATGGCACCAGAGGAGAGTGGAAGTGTCCCCAGAATAGCCCGGTGAGTGAGGGCTCTGCTTGGCACATTGTCAGTGCCTATTTTCTGAGCGGTCCCACAGGAGAGCTGACCGCTCCAACGTTGGGGGAAATTTTGTTGAGAGAGCCCCAGAGCGGGGCCCCAGAGCGCCGCTGCCCATTCTTTTCACAACTGCACCACACCAGCACGGGCAGCTGCAACGTTAGCCACTTTTGTTTTTAGAGTCGCAGAGTGGGGCTCACGCGGCATAGTGGTGCCAGGCCTTGTTCACAGCTGCACCGTACCAGCGCGAGCAGCTGCAACAGTTGACACATTTGTTGGTAGAGTCCAGGTGGGGACTCCAGAGGGCACAGTGAGTGCCAGTACCTACAGTTATTTTCACAGCTGCACTGCAGTTAGCGTCAGCTGCAACGTTTAGGCCAGATCATTTTTAGGAGTCCCAATGGGGACCCAGGATCCACAGTGGTGCCAGTCCTATCATGGGGGCATTTTTGGTTTCCTGTGATAAGCAAGGAGTGAGATACACTCACTCACACTCACTAAGATGCAATTGCGCACTTTATTTATTTTTTTATTTTAGAGGTTTTATATAGTGCTGGCTGGACCCGGAGGTATCAGAGCGCTTTACATGATCGAGCTAGTACGGTCAGAAACAAATTACAGAATCATGGAATAACAAAACATCAGAATGCTTTACACAACAGAGCTAGTAACAGTAAAACATAATTACAACATCATGGTATAACAACAGGTTAAACAGAAGAAAGAACAACTTGAGATTATACATATCATGTAAACAGAAAGTCAGAGTAAAGAGTTAAATACCTATTAGACATGGCAGATTGAGTTTAAGGCACAGGTAGAGACCCCCAATATTTGTAGAAGAGGTGCATTTTGAGGGTTTTTTTAAAGCTGGAGAAGGAGGTCGTAGGTCTTTGGGGAGGGCGTTCCAGATGTAGGGGGCATTTCCGGAGAAGGAGCGGGATTGTGTGGACTTCTTTTTTAGCAAGGGTGGAACAAGGAGGAAAGCGTTACTGCTTCTCAGAGGTTGTGTGCTGCCCGCTTTGCTGGGTTTATTGGCGAGGTATGAGGGAGCATTTAGGTGGAGGACTTTGTGTGTGAAGCATGCATTTATGTAGGCAGATCTGCCTTCGATAGGGAGCCATTTAAGAGTTATGAGGCTGGGGAAATGTGGTCAAACCGTTTACAATTGGTGATGAGCCTGGCTACAAGGTTGAGTACAGATTTCAGTGGGGTCTGTGGACCTTGGGGATTCCGGTGAGGATGGCATTGCCGTAATCAATTTGCGAAAGGACCAGGGATTAAACTACTAATTTGAAATCTTCAGTTGGGAGAAAGGGTTTGATTTTCTTGAGATGACGGAGAGTGAAGAGGCCTCCTTTAGTCGAATTTTTTATGTGGACATTGAGGTTGAGACTGTTATCGATGGAGATACCAAGAGATTTTACTAAGCTGGACAAGGAGAGAGTGTAGTTGAGGGCATTGAGGTCGGAGATCCAGGTTTGAATTGGGAGAGGGTTGTTTTTAGGGGAGAAGAGAATGATTTCAGTTTTTTGGGGGTTGAGTTTGAGATGATTAAGGTGGAACCAGGATTGGATTTTTGTTAGGGTGTTATTAAGGTCTATGATGTCGGAGTGGGTTTTGATCTTATAGTAGAGTTGGGTGTTGTCTGCATAAAGGTGATAGCTGATACCAGCTTGTTTAAGAATGAGGGCCAGGAGTTCCATAAAGAGGTTAAAGAGAGAGGGTGATAGAATAGATCCCTGGGGGACTCCTAGAGAGACCGGAGTGGGGTCAGATAGACAGTCTTGAATTTTAATTTGCTGGGTTCAAAATTATCTTTGAGCACATTAAGTAGGGCAAAGTGGTTAAAAGTGCCAAAGCTGTGGAGAGACCAAGGAGGATAAGTAGACATGTCTCACCATTGTCAAGGGAGTGGTGGATGTCGTCAACAATGTTTAGTATGGCAGTTTCAGTGCTGCAGCCTTTTCTGAAACCTGATTGTAAGGGGTCCAGAAGGCTGAATTTGTTGATGTGTTTCTTTAATTGGAGAAAGACCATTTTTCGAGGGCTTTAGACAGAAGGGGGAGGTTAGTGATGGGGCGGAGGTTGTTTAAGTCATTAGGAACAGCATTAGTGTTTTTAATAATGGGGTAGATTTGACCGAGTTGAAGGGAGCTAGGGACAGTTCCAGTGGCAAGGGAGTTGTTGATGATTGTGGTCCAGAATGGGACAATGATGTGCTTTAGGTCTTGGACGAGGTTAAAAGGGAGGGGGTCTTTGGTAGGGGAGGATGGTTTTAGTTTAACAATGATGTGAACTTCATGCTCCGTCAACGGGCGGAAATTTAGCCAGGAGGTATTGTTTTTTGGTTGTGAGTTTTGGTGTATGGGAACTGGTGGAGTAGCGGTGCAATGGTGTTGGGGGTAGTTTAGGGTGGTGATAGGAGAAGGAATGTGTGAGGAGGGGTTAGGATGACGTGAGGAAGCGGGTAGGTATGAGGGAGGAACAAGGTGTGTCAAGAGTGAGGAGTATGATTTAGAGGTGAAGTCAGGAGTAAGTAGGGGGTTAGTAGGGATCTGTATTGAATCTGAAGGATTGATCTATTTTGGCATTTTTTTCAGAAAAGAAGAGGGCAAATTCTTCACATCTAGCAGTAGAGGCCATTGGGTTCGGCAGAGCTGGGGAAGTATTGTGACTGATAATGTTGAACAGTTCTCTAGGTCTGTTTTTGGCCCGATCGAGTTGTGTACAAAAGAAGGATGCCTTTTCGTTAAAAATGTGTTTTTGTATGTAGATCTAGCTGATCTGAGGAGTGTCAGGTTTGAGTGGGAGGGATGCTGTCTCCAGGTTCTTTCAATCAGTATTAATGAGCATCTTTTGTTGTTAGGTTCTAGGTTAAACCATGGATTTGATGTTGCTGCATTGGCAGCCCGCCCTGACATTTTGGACATAGGGCATTTTAGCCCCAGAGAGGAGGCCAGTTGGCCAGGGGGTCAGTGGTAGGTTGGTATGGCACCAGGCCCTAATGTGATTTAAGTGGTGCCTATGATAAATGTGATTTATGCACCATGATTTATGCCTCTAAAGTGATGAAATTATTGTATACTGTGTTTTACGCCTAAGGTGATGCTGACAGCATAATATGATTTATGTTGCAGGATATAATGCTGAGTACAGTATTTTGCCAGTTATTACTGGCTGTGCTCTACATTAACTATTTGTGCTTGGTGATGGTTCTGACAGGGGCCCAATTGGCCCTGTCATGTGTATATAATCTCCTGTAAATATTGCGTAGTGCCAGTTGGCACAGTGTATATTGTGCGATTACTATTCTAATGTGTTTTGGATAATACAAAGGCAATTTATATATATAACCTTGTGTGGAGTTTCTTTTGTGCTGTGCTTAGTGTGTTGCGCAAACACTTTACACATTGCCTCTGGGATAAGCCTGACTGCTCGTGCCAAGCTGCCAAGGTGGTGAGCAGGGGTTATCTTTAGCGTGTAACTCCCTTGCCCTGACTAGAGTGGTGGTTTCTGCCTGGCTTAGGCGCAAGCCCTAGCCAACCAGATATCCCATTTCTTAGAACTACTCACCCTGCACTCATGTGAGACTTTACTCACCTGTCCCCTTCACTGCTCACTCTGCAATCTCACTCAAACAAGCCCATCACTAACCATATATTAATTTGTCCCTCTCTGCACTTACATCCGCATCCAAATACATATCGTCACCTCACTCATCCTGCAGTCACTCATCTCACCCTACTCTCACACTGTTGCATGGCTCTCCGTGCACTCACATGGGCGCTCCTGTTACCCACACAGTGCAGAGTGTTAATGTGCCTGTTACAAATAACATGTACCATGCAGATCACAGAACTCAGTGTGAGTAAACTATGAGTAGCCCTATTCAAAAAATTAAATGTTTGTCAGAAAGGGGCTATAGAGAGATGAGGTGCATTTTTGGTGACTTGGAGTGAGGGAATTCTTGGAGAAGGAGGAAATGGGGGAGAGGCACCAAAAAAGACTGTTGCACCGTGCATGGCCAGTGCTAGGGCCAGCCGTGGTTGGGAGTCTTAGCCCCCTCAAAGTTCAGACCTAGTTGCTCCCCTGAGTGGTGGCTTGAGCAATATTAACTATTAGTGTCTAAAGGGGGGAGTGGTTTCCGTGCCATGCAAGATGGCGGCAGACCCCTGAGCTCCAAAGCAACTCAGAGCTTACAACCTACAGAAAGCCAACTCTAGCCTGTGGAGTCTTCTCCGTATCTGCCTTCAAGCTCCTCTTGACTCCCAAAAACACCCATCTTGCGGGTGCACCCCACTGAGCCTCCTTTATGCCCTGGTGCTGCGGTAGTGAGTTCAGTGATTTACGAGCGCCGTCATTTTATCAGCACACTGCTTGATCCATCCGCTCTCCGCTGAGA
This sequence comes from Lissotriton helveticus, assembly GCF_964261635.1. Lineage (NCBI taxonomy): Eukaryota > Metazoa > Chordata > Amphibia > Caudata > Salamandridae > Lissotriton > Lissotriton helveticus. Next base: position 1,506,981,832 of record NC_136057.1, read on the forward strand.
AGGAAAGCAGAGGTTGGGGCACAACATGCCCTTGGGATTTACTGAACAGCTTTAGTTAATTCAATCTTGCAGTAGCCTCTTTCTTCCCTGCAATGGTGACCTCCGATAATTCACGAGTAACTGGCATTTTGTTAGCGCGCTACTTGCATTTAAATTTTTGGCACAAATCTAAGTTTCTTTTCTGGAATCGGTCATATGAATAAACAATCTTAAGCCTGCACTTTCAAAGTCCCGTTCATTAGGGTGTCTCTAACACCAAAGAAAATGCTATGAATCTCTTCTGCTTTTCTTTTCCCATACCCCCCCCCCACAGAATACTCTGCATTTGTGTGTACAGAAGTTTGAGAATTTTACCTCAACGATAGCCTGGGGTATGCCTGTAATCTAAAGATGTGACTCTCCTTTTCCATTTACCAGTCAGGCTTAAACGATAATTCAATACTGAGTTACTATTGCTTTCTATGTTTAGAGATTGACGGCCTATATTCTACTCACCTGATATTCCACTTAAGTCTTTACTGCCTTATGTGGGCAGGGCAAAATCCTTCCAGAAAGTTCCTCATCATACTGTACAAAATGGCTAGCATTCTGCTTCCCACTGCTAAAGTCACCTCTTTTAGCACAAAAACGAAAAGGGAAAAAAATGTTCTTCCATCACCTATTATGTCATCTCATAATCCAGTCTTAGACACCATCCTTGATGAGGGTATTAAAACCTTTCATGTGTGCTACTAATGAAAAACGTTAAAAAAATTGAGAACCACAAGATCATTCTGGATGGTAAACTGGTCGAAATGGAGCAACGTGTTAGTACTCTTCAGGATGTGGCCACTAAGATCTCTTTTCTTGAACATAAAATCCTTAAACTAAAACTGCATACAGAGGATCTTAAAACAGAAATAGATGGATAACCTTCACCTATACGGAATACAGAGAGCTCTTGATGGCCCTGATCTCCTTGCATTTTTGAAGAAATTCCTACCAGACCTTCTTGGACTTCCTAATACTCCTCCTATTAATATTCAATGTTCACTGTCTGGGTCATCCTCATTTTCTTTCTTCCAAACCTAGAGGTATCATTATGCTATTTCCAGAATTCACAGACCTTCGTCATGACTTGAAAGCTGCTAAGGAATAATGTTTTCTTGGCTTCTCCTTTCCGGCCACTATATATTAATCTCTCAAGATCTCTCCAATGCGACTAATGCCAGGCGAAAGGAATTCCTTGCCTTACGTCTTTAAATGAGACAGATGAACGTTCGGTACAGCATCCTTCATCCTTGCCTATGCAAAGTCACTTATGAAGGCACCTTGAGATCATTTCATGATCCTGACAAATTGAAATCGTTTCTTCAAACTATCTCACCCCATGATATAAACACTAATGTTCAGGAATCTTAAGAACTGTAATTTGTGCCTGTTTTCTTTCATTTCCTATGTTTCGTAAATATATGTCTTTTTCAACATAATTCTTTATTTTTCGTCACTCTGCTGTTGTTCATGTTATGGTGTTGACACTTCCCATGCTGATTTTGAGTGCTCTTCTCCTCAGATGTGGATTTCTATTCTTGATCTGCCTTGTAGGAAAGTAGAATCTGCTTCTTATAGTTACCCCCACTTTTTGCTTGATGTTACACTGTTTTGACTAGTCTGACTGGGATCCTGCTAATCAGGACCCCAGTCTATCTGCTTTCTCCTTTAAATGTTATACCATGTACTTCGGTACACTCCAGATTGGATACTGGGGTACTCTTATAAGTCCCTAGTATATGGTACACATGTTCCCAGGGCATAGGTACGCCAGAGGTCCCCCATGGGCTGAAGCATGTATTATGTCACCCATGAAAGGCCATGCAAAATGGAAATACAGGTCTGCCATTGCAGCCTGTGTAAGCTGGTGCTTGCACCACTTACTTTAGATATAGATTCACTATATCTATAGGTCACTACGCTTAAAAGTAATAAGTCAACCCTATAGCAGGCCTTAACAATCCTGAAGGCAGGGTGCTGGGTTTTACATGAGAGGGTGCCCCTTCAGGAGCATAGCCCCTCTGCAGTCTTCGGGGACCATTCTCCTGGGTTGTCCGTGACTGAGCCAGACATATAGGTAGAGGTGCGTTATAACCTTGAGGTAAATGCTATCTCGAAAATGTCTGAAACAAACATATTGTGTTTGGAATCAAACATCTTGGAATCATACCTCCACACCGGTAACCAGTGTGGGATGTATGATTCCACCGTTCTGAAGCAAGATTCGTGGGCTCACTGGTTTTCCCGGTACCAGCCTTCTCAACCTGGACAGCACAAAATGGATGCTGCCAACCAGAGACACATTTCTGCCCTCCTGCTGCTGAGCCAAGCTTGAGCAGAGGAAGGCAGAACAATAGGCATCCTGTCACAGGGAGGTGTGACCAACTCCCAGACAGGATTTGATTTATTGCGGCTGGGTGGGTGCACTTCCAAAGTACCTGAAAGTCTGCAACTGGGGCACATTTGGTGTCCCTGTGCACAGTCCAGCTCAAACCAGTTATGGGAGTTGTTGGCTCCTGCTCTGGTGTGAACTGGACAAAGAACATGGGAGTAACCTCCCCTCTGTCCTCACCCTCCCTATGAAGGTTCCCTGAATCTGTCTAACCCTCTCCCATGGGTACATAAGAGCTTACCTGGCTGTAGGACCTTTGATTCAACTTGGACAAGATTCTAAAACAAGAAACCACTGACCTTCGACTGTCTGGACACTCTGGACTTTGACTGGGCCCAACTTCATCTCCCTCTCCATCCAAAGCATCGTCTGTGCTCTTGCACCATACAGGCTCTGTGCAGGACCTGTGGGGCACAAAATACAACTGAAGATTCTCCCTGGGAGTAAAGGAGTCACTCCCCTGCATTTGCAGGCATCGTAATGTAACTGACTGGTCTGCTTATCCTGAGATTGAGCGGACTCCGAAGGGCTCCAGCTATACAGGAGGTGGGTTCCTAAGTTCCTTGAGGTCAAGCTGCCTTCTCACCGAATTTAAGGTTAGTATCCCTCATGGGGACCGCATAACCTGTACCCCTGTGCACCATGTACTTTTACAAGTGCATATGCTTGTTGGCAATTGTGAGAAAGTGCCATCTTTCGTGCATGGTATGCCCCCACTTTTTGCTGAATTACTGATGTACTTTGACTGAGTGTGCCCTGGATCCTGCCAATCAGGTGCCCAGGGCCTGTGTTCCTTCCCTAAAACTGTAGTGAAGCCTAAACCCAATTGGCATCTCTGGCCACAGGTCAGCCCCTGGTAAATGGTACCCTAGATACCCAGTGCACTATGACCACAGAAGGCCCCTAAGGGCTGCAGCACTTATTGTGCCACCCTTAGGGACCCTGTACCCTGACACACACACACTGCCTTTGCAGGCTGAGTGTCTTGGTGCAGAAAAAAACAAAGAGTCGACATGGTACACACCCCTGTGTGCCATGCCCACAACACACTGCCGTGGCACACCTCAGTCACCCCTCTAGCTGGGTGCCCTTTGCTAGTGGTGAGGATACAGGTACATGAGCCCTGTACCCCTACAGAACCCAGGTCCATTGCTGGGCACTGTAAGTGCAGTGCTGCCATTAAGAGTATATGTGGCTGGGAGGTCATCATCATGAACTCCACAGCACCATGATGGCTACACTGAAGACTGAGAAGCTTGGTATCAAACTTCTCAGTACATTAAATACACACTGATGCCAGTGTGGGATTTAATGTACAAAGCACAACAGAGGGCAACTTAGAGTTGCCCCCTGAAATTAACCTACAACCTGTGTCCTGACTGAGATGCTGCCTAGGCTGCCACCCAGCAGACATGTTGCTTGACACCTGGGAAGAGAGACATCTTCTCTCGTGGGCCTGCAACAATGCACAGCCTGTGGCGAGGTGCTAGGCCTCAACCTCCAGGATGGGCAGGGGGAGCTTCAAAGGCATGCCGCCTTTGGGAGCTTCTCCAGGCCACTAGCTGCACTCAGCAACTGGCCCCACCGGTTCTGACCCCCACTCTGGTGGGAAGACAGGTAGGAAAACCTAAGTGAGGAAAGGGGGAGTGCCAGCCTCTGCCAACCCCACCCCTCAGGTGCTGGAGGCGAGGTGAAGCACAACTCCTGGCTCTTGCCATCTTGAGGATGGGGAGCCCTACCCAACTATAGACAGGCTCCTGCCCCCCTCCCACAGGAGAGTGTCAGGAAAGGGGGTGTACTCACCCCAGGGAAGTGACCCATTGGTCCCTGACCTTCCCATACCTGTAACGCCCCTAAACTTAGTATTTAGGGGCTCCCTGAACCTTCCTTTCTCAGATCCCGATTCCAAAACTACAAGAAGAACAAGAAGAAAGAAGACCTGCAGTGCAGCTGCTAACAAGAGGACAACAACAACTGACTTGGCCCCAGACCTACAGGCCTGTCGACCCTCGAACATGCTCCTGCTAAATCCCGGCATCTCTTATGTTCAGCAACCTCAAAAACCTCAGAGGACCTGACTGCATTGGTCATCCAAAGACTGGGACTCCCATGAGCAGTGGTTCTGCTCAAACAGCAACACCCCCTGGTGCCAGCCAGGAACCGCGAATCCAGCATACTCTGCACCCGCTGAGCCCGGCCGGTGCCTGAGTGAATAAAGACCACAAGGACGCCCCCCAGGCAACTGTGACCATGAATCCAGCACCCAGGACCCTCCTCGACGCTTCTGACCACGCCTGCAGTCTCACAACCAGGGACACCTCCAACCGCGACCAGTTGAGGGTAAGATTTCCTGACACCAAAACACACCCCTTTACCCGGCACCCCACGGCACCCTGTGCCCAACTCCTTGGTGGCTACCTAACCTACAGCTTCCCAACTTACCTCTCAAAGTGGTGGTCGCACCTGAAGAATCTCTGTCCTCGAGCCTGGAACCTTTGTTCAACTTCCAGCTTCCTCATTGAAATTCATTGGGCGCTGATGGCCCAAAAGCACCTTGCATCCAGCCGCTCGAATGCCACTGGGAGTGCAGAATCTGTCCTATCGTACTTCCCCACTTGCCCTGTGTAAGTGACCAGGAGCCCAGCTCCCACAGCCGCGTGGCCTGCCTGCTAGCAGCCACCAACCAAAGGTCCCCTGCCTGCCATAGGCAAACATTGGGCCTATTCACTCTGCAGACTCCAAGCTCTTTGGGATATAATTAGCCAGCTTTCAAACGACAAGAACCGACATTTAAATTCGGACGTAATGGAGGACACCTGGAAAGCACACATTGATCAAACATATAATGACACCCCACCCTCAGGAGCTACAAATCTTGAAATTTCTACTACAGGAATAGCTCACGACACATCTAAGATTGAACTGCCAGAACTCCCCCTGGAGATTTCACAAGAGCAGGTCCTTAAAACCATAAAAAACCTAAGGCCTGAGGGAGCTCAAGGACCCAACAGATTGCCTAACGCACTATTGCGGCACGACCCTTTATTCTGGTCCGACATCCTTACTCTGTTATTCACACACATACTATCATCAGGCACGGTTCCAGATTCCTGGAGAGGAAGCATCCTAAATCCCATATATAAATCGGGCTCACGTTCAGACCCAGCCAATTACAGATTGATCACACTCATCGACGTTGAAGCCAAGATTTACGCCTCGAACATGCTGGCAGATTTAGAAGACTGGGTGAGTCACACACATTTGATGCCAAATACGCAAACTGGATTCTGGGCTGGAATGGGCACTCTCACTAACATCTCTGCGGTCACACTCCTAGCCAATCAAGCTATGGCTAAATCCCGTTCCTCTACGCCAGCTTTATTGATCTCAAAGCCACATTCGATAAAGTACAGAGGGCAAAGCTTGGGGGCACCAACAAAACTTCTGGAGGCAATTATCAACCTATATTCAGATACATGGGTCCAAATAAAAAAAGGAGACGGGTGCAGCATAACAAGTAAGATCCAAACAAAAAACGGGTGAAACAGGGGTGTGTGCTGGCCCCTTGCCTCTTCAACATCTATACCGCCGACCTCAAGAAACACCTTCAACAAGTTCAAACTGACCCCCCAAAACTGGGCAAAACACTAATCACCAGCCTGCAATATTCAGATGATATCGTCCTTATATCACAAACACCGATAGGCCTGCAGCGATCAATGACCCAACTAGGAGCCTATACCATTCCAGCCCAATTAACAATTAATCTTAAGAAAACTAAGGTGCTGTGCTTCTCAAAACAACATAAAAAAGGGTCAAAAGGCAAATTCATCTGGAACCTAGATGACAAACCAATATCCCAGGTGGAGTCTTATAAATACCTGGGGTTTCAAGTTGATCAAAACCTCAACTTTAAACAAAAGCTGAATCAAGGGAAAACGAAAGCAAAACAACTTTTCCACGCCTTCAAAACTTTACATAGGACACTAAAAGGCTACTCAACAGGGCATCTGCTGAAGGTAATCGCAGCAAAATTTATACCAACAATATCATACGGGTCGGAAATAATGTACACAAAAGACGCGGCCACCCTAAACCAAGCCCAATCGAGCTTTTTCAAGAGGTTGTTCTCAATCCCTCAGCACATTTCTCAAGCCCAGATTCGACTGGAATACGGGCTTAAAAACCAGAAACCAGCCAGACAAGGGGTGGTTGTCAAATATCATTGGCGGATGAGGTAAGCAGAAGACAACACACTAGCCCACTCTTGCTGGGAAGAAATTGAAAAGCAAGCAAGGCTAAACAATTCCATTGCCACGTTTCTAAAAGAATCACTCAAGGACCTACACTTCAAAGAGGCATGGCATTCAAACAACTCTTATTCTCGCTTCAAAAATGCAGTAAACAGTGCAACAAAACAAATCTCACAGCTAATGGACAAAACTGCATTTTCAAAGAAAAATCAAGCTTGGGCAGTGATTCGTTCTTATCAATCGCTCAAACCACAACCATATTTGTTAGAATACTTTTCAGAACATAAAAAGCATTATCTGACAATGTTACGGCTGGGGTCATTCTCCACGAAGGATTTAACCCCAAAATTGAAACAAGTATGTCTAACAAAAGAATGCCGGTTGTGCGGACAAGGAGAAGAGAGTCTTTTACATCTCCTATGCATCTGCCCCTCACTTTTAGAAATTCGGAAAAGGGTCCTCCGCGAGCTGCCAGAAATTCTTCTAAGTGTCCATTTTTAAAACATACAAATTTTCCTTAAAAATTGCCTGTGTAAGAAAACAATTTATTTCAACTGTTTTGAGGAAATGCACCAGGGCTGAATCCAGAATTTTCCATTGAGCTCAATGTTATAATTGTGTTTAACTTGTGTTGCATATTGCAACAACTGTATCGATTGCATTTAAAAGTCAATTGCTATTTGAAAGTATTCAATTGCAACATCTCATTCTGAGAAAGTATTTTTATACCTACTTGTGATTCTAAAATAAAACAACAATATATTTTTATATTCTCCACTCTTCCTGTCTGTAGGACAGGGCTAGACTGCCACTGGTTCTCCAGCCTAGGGTCTACACCCCCAGGTGGACCAGGAGTCACAGGGGAGGATCTCCTCCCCCTACCTCTCCTTCTAGGGTTCCTCCTCCTCCTGCGAGGGGTACCCTTAGAACACCATTCTCCCAGCCTAGGGTTTAACCCCACAGGTTGCACCGGGGTGAGAGGCGGGCTCTCCCACCCTCTGCACCCCCTTCCAGAGTTCTGCACCCTCCCAACTGGAGTGGTACCCCTGGAAGATGAACCGGTCAGGACGCTGGTTACAGACGTCCTACCCTTCAGGTTAGGCGGATCCTGAACCTTTCTACGCATAAGGCGTAATTGCAGCAATAAGGAGGACTACAACACACAGGCCACAGACCTTTCCCACAGACTACAACAACGGGGCTATCCAACAAGGATCATCGACAGGACCAAGAAACGGGCAAAAAACCAAAATAGAGACGCCCTCCTGGAAACACCGACCCGTCAAGAAACAACAACACCGTTGACCTGTGTCACGACGTACAACCCTATCTCCAATACAGTGGCTGAAATCATTAAGAAAAATTGGAGAATCATCAACACGGGCAAACGAGACTGGGATCTGCCCCTCTTCGCTTATCTCGCTTATAAAAAATCGAACAGCCTACGGGATCAACTCATCTCTACACAACCTAGAACCACGGAAACCACCATCAACCCTACACTACATCAAGTGTGGAACCTCCCCAAAGTCACAGGTCACTACCCCTGTGGCGATTGCAGCATTTGCCATCTCACGACACATACCAAAACCCTCAAACTGGAAACGGGAAAAACATGGCACCAACGCAAGCACACAAACTGCAATTCAACCAACCTAGGGTACTTGATTGAGTGCCATGCCAGCTCCGATACGTGGGGATGACCACGAGAAAAGTACGCACCAGAATCACTGAACACAGAAGTACGATTCGGTGCAAGAAGACTATCAGCAAACTCACAGACCACTTCCTTAGGCTTGGACATACCACCAATGACCTCAGATGGACAGTCATCGAACAGATCCCTGTCCACCCTACAGACAATGAGAAGCAGCTACTGTCCAAAGAACAACGCTGGATCTACAGACTGTCAACCTACACGGAGGGACTGAATGATAATATTCCGTGGAACAGCCTCAGCAGATGAGGCCCCCCTTCTGTCAACACCTGACACATCATTTCCACACTCCCAGTGCCATCTCACCAACAGCGCCCTCGCAGGGCCAGGGATGACCCTGCCCTGTTACATGTCCCAACACCAAACGTCCTCAGTGCGACGTACTGGCTCTAACAGGTAGGTTGTGACTAACTCACTCACAGTTCCTTCTCAAAATGCGCTAAACCATCACTCTGTGGGACGACACCAGATCCTGCCCACTGATGCCCCCTGAACCTTACTCCACCCGGCAGGGCACTTAATCTCCACGGCCCGCCTGTAACCACTACACTGTGCCTGGGTATACACCCACACAAGACCATTATGACCCCGCGATGTCCCTTCCCTGAAGAGCACGGTAACCCCCCATGTGTAATCCCCCTGCACATTCTCATGAGCCCCCCACACAGTGGGTTCATCACCTCCACTCATGGCAGAGCCAATATGCAGCAACATAACTGCACATTAGCGTAGGTTACCACCTTAGCCCCGCCTAGTTGCCGCTTTATACACAAATAGAGAGGGCGCCCCTCCATTATAGTGCACAGATGGAGCGCGACTCCCCTATATGGATTAGCACTCTTCTAGATGACCGCACATTTGCACGCGCATGTAAGCGATCTAGACATTCAACTGCACCATGAAAATAAATAGAGAGAGCGTTACATACACCTGCATGCGAGTCTTTCTTCTATTTCCTCTACTACAGGCATCTCCTCGAGACAACAGGAAGCTGAACACACCCCGTTACACGTGCCCAGGCCAGAACACCTGACACAGCTAACAAGCAACACCTGGCGCTTTCTACTGGTATTTAAGCGCTCTCTACACTGAAGCTCACTTCTCTGGAGCCTCTGCCCGGACAACAGGTTAATTGCGGGCCCAGCGCCATCGCGCAGTAGGTACCTGAACTCGACTTTGTTAACGGTACAGCCACCATTCATGCTGCCCCAGGCCGTGTCTGTGTGTGCATCCTTTTACCGTTACCTTGTTGGGTCCAGACTACCCCCTCCCCCAACAGCCTTTTTCCTTTTCTTCCCCCAATTTAAAGTGCACATGGTCCTGGCACCCGGCTGAGCTCCATGCTGAGTTGTTCGCTAAAATCAGGTGTAAGCAACTCCATTTTAATGTTTTTTATTCCTTCACCACTGTTTACGCCAACTCCGGTTATGGTACTTAGGCCTAATTTCACATAAAATTACGCATATTGTTAGACCGGCTACACTTTCACTGCCCGCCACTGACGCCAACACTATCGCCTTGTCCGTGGTCACCACTAGGCACCCAGCGCGGCCTCACTGAATGCTTTTCAATCAATCAATCAATCAATCAATCAGGGAATTTGTAAAGCGCACTGCTTACCCGCTAGGGTCTCAAGGCGCGGGGGAGGGGGGTGCTGCAGCGAGTGGTCGAAGAGCCAGGTCTTGAGCAGTCTTCTGAATGCCGGGAGGTCTGCGGTCTGTCGTAGGGGGAGGGGGAGGGCGTTCCAGGACTTGGCGGCACGGTGGGAGAATGATCTGCCCCCGGCGGTGGTTTTGTGGATGCGCGAGACGGCGGCCAGGGACAGGTCGGCAGAGCAGAGTTTCCTGTTGGGTACGTAGAAGGAGAGTCTGCCATTGAGGTAGGCTGGGCCGGTGTGTGGAGTGCCTTGTGTGCGAGGATTATGAGTTTGAATGTGATTCTTTTGTCGATAGGGAGCCAGTGCAGTTCTCTCAGGTGTGGGGTGATGTGGTTCCGGCGTGGGACGTTGAGGATCAGGCTTGCAGAGGTGTTCTGGATTCTCGCCCCTGCACTCCCCACAAATCAGGAACTACCATGGACACACATATCCCCATGCATTCCTATGGGAGGGCAGGCCACTCTCACCACACATACACAGAGAGCACACACATGTTACACTGGACCACAGTGAAAAAGTGCGCAGAGGCCTAAAATCACCAACACCAGGTTACAGAAACAGGCTAGGAAAATGCAAAAAGTTTCAGAGTGAACCTTCCAAAAGGGCCAAGTCCAACAGTGACACTAATGGACGATGGGCATTGGTTAATGCCAGTATTCATAATAGATATGTTTCCTTGGTTAATATCTATTGTGCAGCTAAGCCTGATCCTGGTCGGACCCCTTTCAGATATTTCAAATTCAAATTTAATCCTGACAAATCTCATAGGGCCTTCCACTCGGCCAATACCACTCGTCCATTATTTGATGTTTGGAAAATCCGAAATTCTGATACATGCGGGTTTACTTTTTTTCCAATGTACATCATACAATGTCCATTTTAGTCACAAAGACCTTACTCCCGTCTATACAATAATAAGAAATAGGCTCCATTTTTATTTCGGATCATGCACCTGTTCTGTCCTCTTTTGATTTATCTCTCACTAACTCCAAAACTGGTCGCTGGAGATTTAATAATTCCCTACTATCTAATAAAAGTTTTATGACTGAAGCTACTGCTTTTATCAAGGGATTTGTTTCAAATTAGCCAACCCATTGATACATCCATTACTAACAATTGGGATGCTTTTAAGGCATCTTTTCAGATTTTCACCATAGGTTATTCTGTTAAAAGAAATAGGTTAGATTCTCAATATTTTACTTTACTCAAACAAATTCAATCACTTGAACATAGTTACTTCACTTCCAAATCTTCCTCGGTTTTACATGCGTTAATCACAGCCAAATCTAATCTCTACAAACTTGCTACCACTGATGCATGTAACATCTTACTGAAAGTCAAATCTAAATTACATGGAGGTCAGAATAAGGCTGGAAAAATGCTAGTTACTTATCTGAAAATAAAAACGGAACATAAAAACATAGGCCCCATTTGTAATAAATATAATAATATCACTGCAATCTTCAACTCTGATATCTCCAGTGTTTTCCAATCCTATTACAAATCATTATATACATATAATACCCCGCCATCACAGCCCAATATACAATATTTGTTCAATGATCCCCGCAGACCTCCTTTCCTTTCTAACACATTAAAGAACTAGAAGCTAACATTACCCTCTAAGAAGTTTTAGATGCCATAACATTCCTAGATAAAGCTAAGGCACTGGTCCTGATGGATTTTCTATTTTCTCCCTTTCAACATGTTTTGCTGTTTTGCCCATAAAATAGTAAGCTTTTAAACTCCTTTCTTTTGGCTCTTTTTTGGAAGCTTTGCTTCTTATTATCCCCAAGCCAGATAAAGATCCTACCATTTTCAAAAATGATTGTCCTATTTCATTGATCAATTATGATTCCAATATATGCCAAAATCCTAGCCTTTCACCTAAAAACTGTTGTACCCTTTCTTGTCAAACTTGATGAATCAGGTTTTATTAAGGGCAGACTTGCTGCACATAATGACAGGATGTTTTCTAACATTCTTGCATTGACTATGGAAATGTAATGCTCCTTTTGTAGCCTTATCACTAGATGCTGAATACACTTTTCCCATATTAACTGACAATTCATGTTCACCACTCTTCACTGGTTCAACTCTGGTCCAAAATATATTTCATTCATAAATGTATCATACTCCGCCACTCATGCAAGCGCTTTTGCTAATGGTCGTTTCTCCCATTACTTTACCTTACTTAGGGGTACCAGACAAGGTTGCCTATTATCCTCTTTACTTTTTTTTCACTGTCTAAAACCATTCCTTGAACGTATTTATTGCAATACACTTATTTCTGGGTTTAAAAACAATGCTCTACAGATAAATGTATCGACCTATTTCAAATCACTCAATCTCCTTAGATCTTTTCTTACAAGTGATCCCTTTATAGTGCAATATTTCTGGATATAAACTTAATTTTTCAAAAAGTATAATCTTATGATTAAATTCCCTTTTTAATCAATATTTGTTTGCCAACAATTTTACATGGTGCCCCTCCCAAACTAAATACCTTGGTGTTTGGTTTTCTTCTACTATCTCCAGCAGACTGACCCATAATGTTACCAATTTAAAATCAAAATTAAAAACGTTCCTCTCGAGTTGGTCTCCTCAGCATTTATCTTGTTGAGGTAGACTAGATACTATCAACATGATGTTTGTACTGCATGTCCTTTACACACTCTATATGTTTCCCCTTAAGGTCTCAAATTATCACTTTTCACAAATTAACTCCGTTTGTATGAAATTGCCATAGAGCAACAAACATCCACATATTGCTCTATCCAGACTCCAACACCCATAAATGAAGCGGGAGTTCAATTTCCTCTTTTTAAGCTTTATTATGCTGCTTTTTTGATTCAACAATGTCATGCCGTAATTAATGATTTTCAAGTGGATTATTTTTTAACGATCCTTACTGAATGATTTCTCATTTAAAGATGTTATTCATATGTCTATTTGTACTTTTATATCCGCAAATCCAATTTTAAAATATTCCCAGCATTTATTGCGTACATTGGCTACTTTTGATTTTCAACAATGCCTTTTGTCCTCCTTGCTACGGTACAATACATTTCTCAAAACCCGTCACAATTTTTTTATTTTAAACACTGAAAGGAGAAGGGTATTATGTTTGTCCTCCAATTGGCAAGAGTTCATTCTTTTTAAAGGAATATGAATTAATACACTCCTCTCTCTAGTCCTTTTTAGGTTGAGCATTCGAGACCTATTGTAACTTCTTTTATGGGCTTAAAGCCATCCCCCTACTTTTGATTTGATTGTTACAGTGTTCTTTACAAATCATTGGTTGCTAGTGGTCAGTCCTGTCTCTTTGTCCCTCTTTTTTTCTCTTCGGTTCCTCCCAGGCAGCAGGGTCTAAGTACGGTCTCATTGCACTATGGCTATTTAACTATTCTCTAGGGGACTTTTTTCTTGGTTTCCTGCTCTGTTACCTTCTGCCTGTATTCAGCGTTGGTGGCATAGCTGCTTAGATTTTACTATAGCATTCCTTCCTCCTACCTTCTCTTAATGGATTGAAAATCGTAAATTTAAATAATGGCAGAGCCGAGTCAAGAGCTATGTCTTCACTGCACAGATGGTCTGCCCCCCAGTCCTCTGCTCGTGATTTGGCTCTGCCATTATTTCTCTTTAGATTTGTGTGTCTGTTCACTTTCAGAGCCTGAGATTGTACTTCATGTTTAGTGCTCCAACCTGCAAAACCTAAACAAGCTTCACCCAAAGGTATTTGACCACATTTTAGTGCAGTTTCTGTAGTATCCTTATGCAGGACCTGTGCCTTTGGATAACACACTGTGGGTCGGGTGGTAGACGCACTCTGTGCACCCGCAATGCGTTTGTTAGCCTAGTTTGCATTAGCTAGCTCAGAGTGCCACTAGAATCACCTTTTATCAGAGAGATTAGTTTTTGGCAAAAGATGGAGCAAGGTTTCATACGTAAAGATACTTGCTTGTATTCAATCCTCTCGAAATAACATGTAACTTATTTGTGATTACTAATCATTGCATTTCAACTCCTTTTTAGTATCTAGGGGAAGCTTACCTATGTGCTTTTACTAACAGTAACCCGAGTGTCCTAATATGGCCGCCTAAAACACGGTAACCTTTCTACACATGCATCTGCTACATCTACGTAGTGTGACGTATCTTGGGGATAATGAGTAACTACTCGCACCAACTGTGGTGAACTACTTTTTACTCGTCCATCTACATGCACTACATGTACCAGAGTGCTAAGGGGTGACCCGGAGGAGAGGCTAGTGGTGTGCGATCCATCTTGGTTGTACTTAAACGGCTCCCGTGAGCCCTGAGCTGACGAGCTCATGGAGACGCACCTGCGCGCCGGAGAGGCATCAGGGCCTGTGACGGTTACTTGGCGGCCTTCTCATCCACCCCAAACACTGCTCTGCTGATGAGGGAAACTGTCCCGAAACCCGGGCCATGTCTCGGGTCCAGAGAACTTGGGGATAATGAGTAACTACTCGCACCAACTGTGGTGAACTACTTTTTACTCGTCCATCTACATGCACTACATGTACCAGAGTGCTAAGGGGCGACCCGGAGGAGAGGCTAGAGGTGTGCGATCCATCTTGGTTGTACTTAAACGGCTCTCGTGAGCCCTGAGCTGACGAGCTCATGGAGACGCACCTGCGCGCCGGAGAGGCATCAGGGCCTGTGACGGTTACTTGGCGGCGTTCTCATCCACCCCAAACACTGCTCTGCTGACGAGGGAAACTGTCCCGAAACCCGGGCCATGTCTCGGGTCCAGAGAACTTGGGGATAATGAGTAACTACTCGCACCAACTGTGGTGAACTACTTTTTACTCGTCCATCTACATGCACTACATGTACCAGAGTGCTAAGGGGCGACCCGGAGGAGAGGCTAGTGGTGTGCGATCCATCTTGGTTGTACTTAAACGGCTCCCGTGAGCCCTGAGCTGACGAGCTCATGGAGACGCACCTGCGCGCCGGAGAGGCATCAGGGCCTGTGACGGTTACTTGGCGGCCTTCTCATCCACCCCAAACACTGCTCTGCTGACGAGGAAAACTGTCCCGAAACCCGGGCCATGTCTCGGGTCCAGAGAACTTGGGGATAATGAGTAACTACTCGCACCAACTGTGGTGAACTAATTTTTACTCGTCCATCTACATGCACTACATGTACCAGAGTGCTAAGGGGCGACCCGGAGGAGAGGCTAGTGGTGTGCGATCCATCTTGGTTGTACTTAAATGGCTCCCATGAGCCCTGAGCTGACAAGCTCATGGAGACGCACCTGCGCGCCGGAGAGGCATCAGGGCCTGTGACGGTTACTTGGCGGCCTTCTCATCCACCCCAAACACTGCTCTGCTGACGAGGGAAACTGTCCCGAAACCCGGGCCATGTCTCGGGTCCAGAGAACTTGGGGATAATGAGTAACTACTCGCACCAACTGTGGTGAACTACTTTTTACTCGTCCATCTACATGCACTACATGTACCAGAGTGCTAAGGGGCGACCCGGAGGAGAGGCTAGTGGTGTGCGATCCATCTTGGTTGTACTTAAACGGCTCCCGTGAGCCCTGAGCTGACGAGCTCATGGAGACGCACCTGCACGCCGGAGAGGTATCAGGGCCTGTGACGGTTACTTGGCGGCCTTCTCATCCACCCCAAACACTGCTCTTCTGACGAGGGAAACTATCCCGAAACCCGGGCCATGTCTCGGGTCCAGAGAACTTGGGGATAATGAGTAACTACTCGCACCAACTGTGGTGAACTACTTTTTACTCGTCCATCTACATGCACTACATGTACCAGAGTGCTAAGGGGCGACCCGGAGGAGAGGCTAGTGGTGTGCGATCCATCTTGGTTGTACTTAAACGGCTCCCGTGAGCCCTGAGCTGACGAGCTCATGGAGACGCACCTGCGCGCCGGAGAGGCATCAGGGCCTGTGACGGTTACTTGGCGGCCTTCTCATCCACCCCAAACACTGCTCTGCTGACGAGGGAAACTGTCCCGAAACCCGGGCCATGTCTCGGGTCCAGAGAACTTGGGGATAATGAGTAACTACTCGCACCAACTGTGGTGAACTACTTTTAACTCGTCCATCTACATGCACTACATGTACCAGAGTGCTAAGGGGCGACCCGGAGGGAGGCTAGTGGTGTGCGATCCATCATGGTTGTACTTAAACGGCTCCCGTGAGCCCTGAGCTGACGAGCTCATGGAGACGCACCTGCGCGCCGGAGAGGCATCAGGGCCTGTGACGGTTACTTGGCGGCCTTCTCATCCACCCCAAACACTGCTCTGCTGACGAGGGAAACTGTCCCAAAACCCCGGCCATGTCTCGGGTCAAGAGAACTTGGGGATAATGAGTAACTACTCGCACCAACTGTGGTGAACTACTTTTTACTCGTCCATCTACATGCACTACATGTACCAGAGTGCTAAGGGGCGACCCGGAGGAGAGGCTAGTGGTGTGCGATCCATCTTGGTTGTACTTAAACGGCTCCCGTGAGCCCTGAGCTGACGAGCTCATGGAGACGCACCTGCGCGCCGGAGAGGCATCAGGGCCTGTGACGGTTACTTGGCGGCCTTCTCATCCACCCCAAACACTGCTCTGCTGACGAGGGAAACTGTCCCGAAACCCGGGCCATGTCTCGGGTCCAGAGAACTTGGGGATAATGAGTAACTACTCGCACCAACTGTGGTGAACTACTTTTTACTCGTCCATCTACATGCACTACATGTACCAGAGTGCTAAGGGGCGACCCGGAGGAGAGGCTAGTGGTGTGCGATCCATCTTGGTTGTACTTAAACGGCTCCCGTGAGCCCTGAGCTGACGAGCTCATGGAGACGCACCTGCGCGCCGGAGAGGCATCAGGGCCTGTGACGGTTACTTAGCGGCCTTCTCATCCACCCCAAACACTGCTCTGCTGACGAGGGAAACTGTCCCGAAACCCGGGCCATGTCTCGGGTCCAGAGAACTTGGGGATAATGAGTAACTACTCGCACCAACTGTGGTGAACTACTTTTTACTCGTCCATCTGCATGCACTACATGTACCAGAGTGCTAAGGATCGACCCGGAGGAGAGGCTAGTGGTGTGCGATCCATCTTGGTTGTACTTAAACGGCTCCCGTGAGCCCTGAGCTGACGAGCTCATGGAGACGCGCCGGAGAGGCATCAGGGCCTGTGACGGTTACTTGGCGGCCTTCTCATCCACCCCAAACACTGCTCTGCTGACGAGGGAAACTGTCCCGAAACCCGGGCCATGTCTCGGGTCCAGAGAACTTGGGGATAATGAGTAACTACTCGCACCAACTGTGGTGAACTACTTTTTACTCGTCCATCTACATGCACTACATGTACCAGAGTGCTAAGGGGCGACCCGGAGGAGAGGCTATTGGTGTGCGATCCATCTTGGTTGTACTTAAACGGCTCCCGTGAGCCCTGAACTGACGAGCTCATGGAGACGCACCTGCGCGCCGGAGAGGCATCAGGGCCTGTGACGGTTACTTGGCGGCCTTCTCATCCACCCCAAACACTGCTCTGCTGACGAGGGAAACTGCCCCGAAACCCGGGCCATGTCTCGGGTCCAGAGAACTTGGGGATAATGAGTAACTACTCGCACCAACTGTGGTGAACTACTTTTTACTCGTCCATCTACATGCACTACATGTACCAGAGTGCTAAGGGGCGACCCGGAGGAGAGGCTAGTGGTGTGCGATCCATCTTGGTTGTACTTAAACGGCTCCCGTGAGCCCTTAGCTGACGAGCTCATGGAGACGCACCTGCGCGCCGGAGAGGCATCAGGGCCTGTGACGGTTACTTTGCGGCCTTCTCATCCACCCCAAACACTGCTCTGCTGACGAGGGAAACTGTCCCAAAACCCCGGCCATGTCTCGGGTCAAGAGAACTTGGGGATAATGAGTAACTACTCGCACCAACTGTGGTGAACTACTTTTTACTCGTCCATCTACATGCACTACATGTACCAGAGTGCTAAGGGGCGACCCGGAGGAGAGGCTAGTGGTGTGCGATCCATCTTGGTTGTACTTAAACGGCTCCCGTGAGCCCTGAGCTGACGAGCTCATGGAGACGCACCTGCGCGCCGGAGAGGCATCAGGGCCTGTGACGGTTACTTGGCGGCCTTCTCATCCACCCCAAACACTGCTCTGCTGACGAGGGAAACTGTCCCGAAACCCGGGCCATGTCTCGGGTCCAGAGAACTTGGGGATAATGAGTAACTACTCGCACCAACTGTGGTGAACTACTTTTTACTCGTCCATCTACATGCACTACATGTACCAGAGTGCTAAGGGGCGACCCGGAGGAGAGGCTAGTGGTGTGCGATCCATCTTGGTTGTACTTAAACGGCTCCCGTGAGCCCTGAGCTGACGAGCTCATGGAGACGCACCAGCGCGCCGGAGAGGCATCATGGCCTGTGACGGTTACTTGGCGGCATTCTCATCCACCCCAAACACTGCTCTGCTGACGAGGGAAACTGTCCCGAAACCCGGGCCATGTCTCGGGTGCAGAGAACTTGGGGGTAATGAGTAACTACTCGCACCAACTGCGGTGAACTACTTTATACTCGTCCATCTACATGCACTACATGTACCAGAGTGCTAAGGGGCGACCCGGAGGAGAGGCTAGTGGTGTGCGATCTATCTTGGTTGTACTTAAACGGCTCCCGTGAGCCCTGAGCTGACGAGCTCATGGAGACGCACCTGCGCGCCGGAGAGGCATCAGGGCCTGTGACGGTTACTTAGCGGCCTTCTCATCCACCCCAAACACTGCTCTGCTGACGAGGGAAACTGTCCCGAAACCCGGGCCATGTCTCGGGTCCAGAGAACTTGGGGATAATGAGTAACTACTCGCACCAACTGTGGTGAACTACTTTTTACTCGTCCATCTGCATGCACTACATGTACCAGAGTGCTAAGGATCGACCCGGAGGAGAGGCTAGTGGTGTGCGATCCATCTTGGTTGTACTTAAACGGCTCCCGTGAGCCCTGAGCTGACGAGCTCATGGAGACGCGCCGGAGAGGCATCAGGGCCTGTGACGGTTACTTGGCGGCCTTCTCATCCACCCCAAACACTGCTCTGCTGACGAGGGAAACTGTCCCGAAACCCGGGCCATGTCTCGGGTCCAGAGAACTTGGGGATAATGAGTAACTACTCGCACCAACTGTGGTGAACTACTTTTTACTCGTCCATCTACATGCACTACATGTACCAGAGTGCTAAGGGGCGACCCGGAGGAGAGGCTATTGGTGTGCGATCCATCTTGGTTGTACTTAAACGGCTCCCGTGAGCCCTGAGCTGACGAGCTCATGGAGACACACCTGCGCGCCGGAGAGGCATCAGGGCCTGTGACGGTTACTTGGCGGCCTTCTCATCCACCCCAAACACTGCTCTGCTGACGAGGGAAACTGCCCCGAAACCCGGGCCATGTCTCGGGTCCAGAGAACTTGGGGATAATGAGTAACTACTCGCACCAACTGTGGTGAACTACTTTTTACTCGTCCATCTACATGCACTACATGTACCAGAGTGCTAAGGGGCGACCCGGAGGAGAGGCTAGTGGTGTGCGATCCATCTTGGTTGTACTTAAACGGCTCCGGTGAGCCCTTAGCTGACGAGCTCATGGAGACGCACCTGCGCGCCGGAGAGGCATCAGGGCCTGTGACGGTTACTTTGCGGCCTTCTCATCCACCCCAAACACTGCTCTGCTGACGAGGGAAACTGTCCCGAAACCCGGGCCATGTCTCGGGTCCAGAGAACTTGGGGATAATGAGTAACTACTCGCACCAACTGTGGTGAACTACTTTTTACTCGTCCATCTACATGCACTACATGTACCAGAGTGCTAAGGGGCGACCCGGAGGAGAGGCTAGTGGTGTGCGATCCATTTTGATTGTACTTAAACGGCTCCCGTGAGCCCTGAGCTGACGAGCTCATGGAGACGCACCTGCGTGCTGGAGAGGCATCAGGGCCTGTGACGGTTACTTGGCGGCCTTCTCATCCACCCCAAACACTGCTCTGCTGACGAGGGAAACTGTCCCGAAACCCGGGCCATGTCTCGGGTCCAGAGAACTTGGGGATAATGAGTAACTATTCGCACCAACTGTGGTGAACTACTTTTTACTCGTCCATCTACATGCACTACATGTACCAGAGTGCTAAGGGGCGACCCGGAGGAGAGGCTAGTGGTGTGCAATCCATCTTGTTTGTACTTAAACGGCTCCTGTGAGCCCTGTGCTGACGAGCTCATGGAGACGTACCTGCGCGCCGGAGAGGCATCAGGGCCTGTGACGGTTACTTGGCGGCCTTCTCATCCACCCCAAACACTGCTCTGCTGACGAGGGAAACTGTCCCGAAACCCGGGCCATGTCTCGGGTCCAGAGAACTTGGGGATAATGAGTAACTACTCGCACCAACTGTGGTGAACTACTTTTTACTCGTCCATCTACATGCACTACATGTACCAGAGTGCTAAGGGGCGACCCGGAGGAGAGGCTAGTGGTGTGCGATCCATCTTGGTTGTACTTAAACGGCTCCCGTGAGCCCTGAGCTGACGAGCTCATGGAGACGCACCTGCGTGCTGGAGAGGCATCAGGGCCTGTGACGGTTACTTGGCGGCCTTCTCATCCACCCCAAACACTGCTCTGCTGACGAGGGAAACTGTCCCGAAACCCGGGCCATGTCTCGGGTCCAGAGAACTTGGGGATAATGAGTAACTACTCGCACCAACTGTGGTGAACTACTTTTTACTCGTCCATCTACATGCACTACATGTACCAGAGTGCTAAGGGGCGACCCGGAGGAGAGGCTAGTGGTGTGCAATCCATCTTGTTTGTACTTAAACGGCTCCTGTGAGCCCTGTGCTGACGAGCTCATGGAGACGTACCTGCGCGCCGGAGAGGCATCAGGGCCTGTGACGGTTACTTGGCGGCCTTCTCATCCACCCCAAACACTGCTCTGCTGACGAGGGAAACTGTCCCGAAACCCGGGCCATGTCTCGGGTCCAGAGAACTTGGGGATAATGAGTAACTACTCGCACCAACTGTGGTGAACTACTTTTTACTCGTCCATCTACATGCACTACATGTACCAGAGTGCTAAGGGGCGACCCGGAGGAGAGGCTAGTGGTGTGCGATCCATCTTGGTTGTACTTAAACGGCTCCCGTGAGCCCTGAGCTGACGAGCTCATGGAGACGCACCTGCGCGCCGGAGAGGCATCAGGGCCTGTGATGGTTACTTGGCGGCCTTCTCATCCACCCCAAACACTGCTCTGCTGACGAGGGAAACTGTCCTGAAACCCAGGCCATGTTTCGGGTCCAGAGAACTTGGGGATAATGAGTAACTACTCACACCAACTGTGGTGAACTACTTTTTACTCGTCCATCTACATGCACTACATGTACCAGAGTGCTAAGGGGCGACCCGGAGGAGAGGCTAGTGGTGTGCGATCCATCTTGGTTGTACTTAAACGGCTCCCGTGAGCCCTGAGCTGACGAGCACATGGAGACGCACCTGCGCGCCGGAGAGGCATCAGGGCCTGTGACGGTTACTTGGCGGCCTTCTCATCCACCCCAAACACTGCTCTGCTGACGAGGGAAACTGTCCCGAAACCCGGGCCATGTCTCGGGTCCAGAGAACTTGGGGATAATGAGTAACTACTCGCACCAACTGTGGTGAACTACTTTTTACTCGTCCATCTACATGCACTACATGTACCAGAGTGCTAAGGGGCGACCCGGAGGAGAGGCTAGTGGTGTGCGATCCATCTTGGTTGTACTTAAACGGCTCCCGTGTGCCCTGAGCTGACGAGCTCATGGAGACGCACCTGCGCGCCGGAGAGGCATCAGGGCCTGTGACGGTTACTTGGCGGCCTTCTCATCCACCCCAAACACTGCTCTGCTGACGAGGGAAACTGTCCCGAAACCCGGGCCATGTCTCGGGTCCAGAGAACTTGGGGATAATGAGTAACTACTCGCACCAACTGCCGTGAACTACTTTTTACTCGTCCATCTACATGCACTACATGTACCAGAGTGCTAAGGGGCGACCCGGAGGAGAGGCTAGTGGTGTGCTATCTATCTTGGTTGTACTTAAACGGCTCCCGTGAGCCCTGAGCTGACGAGCTCATGGAGACGCACCTGCCTTCTGGAGAGGCATCAGGGCCTGTGACGGTTACTTGGCGGCCTTCTCATCCACCCCAAACACTGCTCTGCTGACGAGGGAAACTGTCCCGAAACCCGGGCCATGTCTCGGGTCCAGAGAACTTGGGGATAATGAGTAACTACTCGCACCAACTGTGGTGAACTACTTTTTACTCGTCCATCTACATGCACTACATGTACCAGAGTGCTAAGGGGCGACCCGGAGGAGAGGCTAGTGGTGTGCAATCCATCTTGTTTGTACTTAAACGGCTCCTGTAAGCCCTGTGCTGACGAGCTCATGGAGACGTACCTGCGCGCCGGAGAGGCATCAGGGCCTGTGACGGTTACTTGGCGGCCTTCTCATCCACCCCAAACACTGCTCTGCTGACGAGGGAAACTGTCCCGAAACCCGGGCCATGTCTCGGGTTGTGGTAAATAAATAAATAATACCTCTATTTTTGACTAGATATATAATAACAGATAGCTCAATAAATAAGAGTCAAGATTCGAGGTAGTAGGAGTTTGCAGGTTTAATACAGCATAAAGGACAGGAACAGGACAACCTGCACGGGAATAGGATGGCAGCGCTGCACGGGGCAGGGACAAAGGAATGGAATGGCAACTTTTAATAACAGTGCACAAGTATATATACTTAAACAAAATACATGGTATTCAATACAATAGGCGTAACAGTAGGCAGGGCCTATAGCAGTCGCGAGAGATAAGGCAGAAAGTAGGTGTAACAAGAGGCGTGAACAGGGCGTATACATAGACATGTGATGTAAACGTAACGGAATATGTCACAAATGGGCGGAAACATGGAGGGGGCTACCTAAGGAGCCGGGACCTCTAACCTAGTGGTGCGCGCAAGCTGGCAATGACGTGTTACTAGGGAGAAGCTGGGGGCTATGACTTCTGAGCTAGAAGGAGAGACGAAAGTCTGGAGAGTCAGAGCGACATGTACCTAAACACTATCTAGTATCTGATGTTTAGAGAACATGTTGATAGAATCCAAAAGTTATCAGGGCAAAGGCTAACAGACACTAAGACTGGTGCATGCATTATTCTACATGTAGTGTGTGTTGAGGAACATTAAATGACCATAAATACAGTATTTCTCTTACATGGAGACGTAAAGGCTAGACGATGACTGAAACTATTGATGCGATTCAGTAGCTTAGGAATGCAGAGAAGGAGAGCTGGACTGATAACTGGAATCATAACATACTCTTGGCAGACTGGCAGGCAGAGCCAGGCCGAGCCGGGCACTGTGAGGCAGGAAGTAAGTGAAGGGTCAGGGATACAGGTGGGGGCTGTATCGCTCCTCGGAGAGGGTTCAGGAGACAGGAGCTGAATCTGAGTCCGGGCCCTTTTGAGGCCTAGAAACGGGGACTTTCAATGAAATAACGTGCACACTGAGAAACGTGGCAATGTAGCTTTACATAGGCCTAATACTCGTAGCTTTCACGAGAACTGAAAACTGGCATACTAGAGATGGACACAACTGTAATTGCGTCTTTAATCGATCATGGGGAATACATATGCATATTAATCATGCACATATAGCATAAGATGGGGAACACGTAGGGACACAGAACATGGCAAAATTTACTTTTCCACATTCCCTCCTTGTCACTACTTTTCCATCAGGAAACATCAATATTCATGATACCATCTATCATTTCATACAGTATCATTTGCTCGTCTCGAAATTTCTTGGAACAGGATCTAGGACGGGACTTGGGACTAGGAATACAAGAGGTAGCACAAATGCCGCAAATCGCAGGGCCACATTGTATACAGAGGCAGCAACTGAATATGATTGCTACTGTAATACCTAGAAAGGACAATACTTTCCATCCCCAGGCAGAAATTATACTCCAGAACCAACCGGACCATGTCCAGGTGCCTGGATTCTGGTGTAACTGATGGGCAATTTTATGAAGTCTGGTTATAGCTGAATAAACAGACGGCGCGTTATTAGGAATGAAAATGCAGCAACTAGATCCGATGACTCTACATGCTCCTCCTCTATCGGCCAGTATGACGTCAAGAACGAGACGATTTTGGAGCACGACAAATCTCATAGCAGATTGCTCTTCGGTTAAGTTACCTAGGGCAGAGGCAGTCTCATTCACTACTGCTTCAAGAGTTCTTGTTAACCTACGGATTAACTTACTATTCTGGATAGGTCCTATAAAGAAAAAGAATCCTCTATTGAAATCTGTATACTGTTCTAGAGCGGTTTCAGTTTGATCGACAATCGGGGACTCGATCTCCCTTCTATGTCTAATGTGTACTAGATGTGTGTTTCTATGATAATCAGATGGGGCTAGAAAACTGGTGGCAGTAGGAAGGCAATGTAACAGGTTCCATCCCAATCGAGGGGCAGACGAACATATGCGGTCTGACCACAAACAAAATAAGAATGACGTGAAGCTTTGAAAATAGATTTCCCACTGTCACTATACTCGACAATAGTAGTACAATCACTATGTCCTACATGTACGGAACCATTATTTCGGACACATAATTCGCCTTTGACTGGTAATACTGAAATAGCAGGTAAGTCTGGAGTAGGATCAGACTGAACATTCAGAACCATGAAATTCGAAGAATAATTACCCAAATTATAAACTTCATTTTCTAGATCTAACCCTGTTCTGTGGGGAAGACCTTGCTTGTCTGGAAAACATGTACTGTTCAGAAGGGACATATCAGTTGAGGATGACGTTAACGTGGACCATGCTCCACATGAACCATTATGTGAGAACGGATAAGGAAACAGTGGCAGAACTCCCTTCGGTGTCTGAAAAGGGGGGAGTCGACCACACACCCAACAATTAGTGGCATTGCTGGTCTGGTGTGAATAATGCAACATACGGATAAATGTGTTATTGCGCATAGCAAGACGATAGGATAGTTCGTGAGGAGGCAGATCACTAAATGTGTGCTCTACTGTAGCATTAGAAAACATATTTACATGAGAAATTGGAAAACATAAATGAAATGCATAACTCGTGCAGGTAACCATTAAGCTTAAAAACAATATAAAACTTAGAAAAACGATACATCGGATTGAGTTTTGACTAACTCTCTCACTATGGGGGTCTATCTCATACATGTCAGATACCGGTCTAACCGTTTCACCTAGGGGAGGACTTAGACAATTAAACTGGCTGACTTATTTTACTAGACCGTAGCTTACTTTTATACTCCTGTTGCGGAGTTTTCTCTAACAGGGAGGGCTTGATATCAATGTCATTTGCGGGACAGTCCTTAAGAATAGTATCTTGGCAGTCTTTAAAATCTTGACAATCCTTGGAAATGTTCTTGGAAACAGTTTTTAGTCCGTGAAATTTCTTGACGTGTGACAGGTGCACCCACCCCTTCCTGCCTTCCAACTTGACGGCAGTACGGGTGGTTAGAAGGACTAACTTCGGCTCCTTCCAGCGAGGCTCCAGCGGACTTGAACGATCAAAATTGCGGACGAGGACCAGGGTGCCGGGAAGGATCTCGTGTGGCTTGACTTCAGTATTGTCGGGAAATGCGGCGGCAACCTGTGAACGACAAGAGTGTAGGGCAGACATCAAGGAAGCTAGGTAATCTGTCAGCATATTACTGGAAACATCGGTAATACTTCGGGGTCTAGGTGTACCCCACATATTCGGGGGGCGGCCAAATACGACCTCATAAGGGGACAGACCTGATCTGGAGTGTGCGACCATGCGCATATAAAACAAAGCGACTGGCAGAGCAACTAACCAGTCTACACCTTTTTCTTGACAGATTTTGGCAATGCGGATTTTCAAGGTTTGATTATGTCTCTCTACGAGACCGGCTGCTTCTGGATGGCGTACACAATGGAACTTCCACTGGTACCCTAACAAAAGGGAAACGTGCTTCATTAGTTCAGATGAGAATGGCTGGCCGTTATCAGAATACACGACCCTAGGGAGTCCATAACGGGGGAAGAATTCACGAACCAACTGCTTGGCAGTGGTTGCGGCTGTGTAATCTGGGACTGGATATGCTTCTGTCCACCTGGACAAAGCGCATACAACTACAAGGACATACTTGAAACCTCGACATCGCTCCATCTGAATATAATCCATCTGGAGGACTTCAAAAGGGTGGTCAGGAGGTTGGAATCCACCTTGTTCCACCGGGACACTTTTACCTGGATTGAACTGGCAACAGATCATACAGGTACGGACTTTCTGCTTGGCTGCAGCTCGTAAATGTTTGTTAAACCAAATGTTCTGGATACTGTCTAACATGGCTTTTTCTCCTAAGTGTGCAGGACTATGTGCGGTATTGATAATGACTTGAACCATTGAGTCGGGGAGAAACCATGTGGCTTTTCCCTTCGTCACCCATCCCTGATCTGTCTGGACCCCTCCTTGTTCGGACCATTTCTTGATTTCCTCGGGAGTAGCATGTAACTGGATATCTATGACATCTTGAGTAGGGTCCTTAACTGTCATACAAGTAGTCTGTTCGAGAGTGGATGTCGGTGTCTTGTTAACTGGTATGTCTGGAGTCTGTGCTGTAAGCTTGGCTGTTCGATCTGCTAGATCATTACCTTGGGAAATAATGTCAGTAACTTTCGTATGTGCCTTGCACTTCATGATAGCGATAGATGTCGGTAAATGTATTGCATCTAACAGAGCTTGAATGAGGAGACCATGCTGAATCTTGGTTCCATGAGAAGTCATGAAACCTCTCTCCTGCCAGAGCACTCCGAAGTCGTGTACAACTCCGAATGCGTAGCGTGAATCTGTGTAAATATTAACTTTCAGGTTCTTGGCGTGTATGCAGGCTTGAGTCAGAGCAACTAGCTCTGCTGCTTGAGCAGACAGGGTGTCAATACGGTGTGTTTCAATAACTTCAGTGTCAGTAGTCACTGCATACGCGGCTACTAGTTCTCCTGTACTCGTTCTCATACATGAACCATCCACATAAAGTGTCAGGGCAGGATCTGGTAACGGAATATCTGTCAGGTCTTGTCTCGGCTTAGTCATAGTGTTAACTACTTCCACACAGTCATGTGTGGCAGGATTTGAAGTAACTGACGGTAACAGTGTAGCAGGATTTAGAACGTTGCAGCGTCTGATTTCTATGTGTGGCTGGAATAGTGTCAATTCATAACCTGTCAAACGTGCAATTGTCAAGTGCTGAGTCTGTGTTCGGTTTAAAAGAACTTCCACGGAGTGTGGAACTTGTACTGTCAGGGAATGTCCTAATACTATGGAATCACTTTGTCTAATAGCTAGTGCTGTGGCTGCAACTGACTTGAGGCACGCAGGCAGCGCCTGGGCTACTGGATCTAATGTGCTCGAAAAATAAGCACAGGGCTTGTATTGTCCTGCTTGATCTTGTGTGAGAACGGATAATGCTGTACCATCACGTTCTGTAACAAAAAGCGTAAAAGGCTTACTGTAGTTCGGTGTAGCTAGAACAGGTGCTTGGCATAAAGCTTTCTTTAACTCATTGAAACTAAGTGTATGTTCAGATGTCCAAGGGAGAACAGTCGATACGGCTGCCTCCTGTGTCGTTAACTGTATCAGTGGCTTGGCTAGAAATGCATACTGAGGAATCCATTGTCTGCAGTAAGAAGTGAGGCCGATAAAAGCACGTACCTCCTTCTGTGTCTTGGGCTGAGGGAGACTCGCTATTAACTGGATACGGTCAGGTGTCAACTGCCTACCCCACTTGGACAGTAAGTGGCCTAAGTAGATCACTTGCTGGACACAGAATTGAAGCTTTGAAGGGGACACCTTGTGCCCCATCTCGGCTAGGAAGTGCAGAACTGTGAGTGACGCTCGCTCGCAAGTACGTTCAGAACGGGCAGTGATCAGTAGATCATCGACATATTGGAGCAGGGCAGTGTCAGTTGACATGTGAATATTGTCTAGTTGTCTCTTAAGTGCTTGACTGTAAATACTAGGACTCTCTGTGAAACCTTGAGGAGCTCGTGTGAATTTATAGCTCCTTCCATTTAAACAGAATCCGAAAAGGTACTGGCTGTCTGGATGAATGGGGACACTGAAAAATGCATTCTTGAGGTCGATTACGGTAAAGAATATTGCCTCAGGATCAATAGCTGTCAATAGAGATGAGATATCTGGAACAACTGGGTACTGAGGAATGATACATTTATTGAGTTCTCGAAGGTCAATCACTAATCGATATACTGGGGGTGCATTTGGATCAGTACGTTTCATGACTGGAATGATAGGAGAATTACATACATTGGAGTCAGTTTCTACAACTACTCCTTGAGCAATGAGCTCGTCAATAATTTTGGATAAGGCTGCTACAGCCTCAGGTGGCAATCTGTACTGTCTGATTCGTGGTAACACTACACCTTGCTTGAGAGTCACACGATGGGGTGTGATTTGCATGAAACCAACATCAGTTGGACCTTGCGCCCATAGATGTTGCGGGACATTTGACAATCTCGGATCAAAATCTCGTAATACATAGTGACCCTTGAAGTCACGTAAAAACAAACGTATCCCCTCTGGGGAACAGCAAATAACTGCACCTAATTCTTTCAGTGTCTTAATGCCTAACAAATTTTCTGGACATGACTTCGTAAGCAATAGATCAGTAGTTCGGGACAATGGACCTACTTCTAGAGTAACTGGCTTTGATATCTCGTTTACAATAGGCTTTCCTGGAAATCCAAGGGAAACATTTCTAGAGCCTGAGAGCGGAGCCCCTGGAACCTCGTCGTGACTAATGGTAGTCCTACTTGCCCCTGTATCAATCAGAAACTTTCTGTCTTTCCCTAATACTTGACTGTGAACATAGGGACCTTCTTGATCTACAGGAATCTCGATGAGAGGCAAGCCTACCTCCCTCTCTAGGCTGTTTCATGAATACGCTTGATACTCTGGATACTCTGTCTGTGCATACTGGTACATCTGCTGTGTAACGTGCTGTGTTGCAGCTATAGGCTGCGGTGCTGGAACTGTCTGTTGTGCATTCTGTGGTGACTGAGAAGTCTGTGAAACTTGTCCTTGTCTAGGCGGACGTGGTCTTTCTTTAGTTTTACCAGTGGCTATATTGTGTTTCAGAACTGCACACTCGTTTATAAAATGACCTGGCTGTTTACAATAATTGCATGTCCCTTTAACGGGAGCTGCAGGATGACTGGCTTGATTCGGACCCCTCTTCTGACTGTCTTGAGGAACAGATTGTGCAACTAGTACTTTCATTTTTGTGTCTTTCATACGTCTTCTCTCGTGTTCTTGCTCTTCTCTGATTCTATTCTGGTGATACTGGAGCATTTGGAGCATCTGGGACGGGGTACTAGCTTGCCAAGTACTTTCGACTTTCAAAACTCGATTTTTAACTTGTGGACATGAATTCTCGACTAATTTAGTAACAAAAAGATGAGGGTATGACTCGCTACTCGTCTTCAAACCACTGTTTATTATAAAACATTTCTCAAATCTAGAATAAAAATCACTAGTGTCTTCGTCTTGTTTCTGTTTACAGGCTGAGATTGCATCCCAGTCTTCCTTTTTAGTGGCTAATAATCTAGGCAAAACTTGTATTAATAATTCTGGTAATTCTTTACATTTGTCTCCAAGACCGGTACCTGGTACACGTATCTTATCTTCAGCTTCTAGAGCTGTCCAATCGATCTTTTTCTCTCCCACCTCCCAATCCTTTTCCTTGAGTTTTTCGTATATGCCCGCAGGCAACAGGACTTTTAACATTTTAATTATATCCGGATATGTGTATTCTCCCATACGGAGCATGTCTTTTAATTCTTGGTGGAACCCTGCTGGATCTTTGTCGTGACAGGGAATTAATTTATTCATCTCTAAGAGTTCCATCTTGGTAACTGGGGTGTAAACAAATACTTGTTGCATTTCACCACCCGCTGTCCTAACTGGGTGTACTTCTCGTAACGGATGCTGTCTATCTATATAAAACGGTTTACTTTCTGGAGGTGAGACATGAACAAAATGCGGATTTAGGAACGTTCTATATTTGTGGCGCTGTTCTAGAATGACACTAATTAAATCGGTGCCTAAACCTTTCCATCTATACTGGAGTAACTCGTTCAGGACATCATGTAACGGACCTGGATCAGAATGTTGACCCTCATACAGAGTAATGAGGTGTTGGATCATATACATACCCACCAGTCGCTGCTCGGCTGGGGGCAGTTTCAGAAACATTTGTGCCACTATTTCGTCCGGAAAAGTGGTAGAATCAGTAATCCATCGGACTGCTGATCGGGCTAGTTCTTGTTCATGCATGGTACTTAACTCACTATAACCGATTCGTGATTTCAGAATGTGATCGGTAGCTTGAAATACTTGTTCTAGAGAACCTTGTTCTGGGGCTGGAAGAGGAACAGTTTTCTTGTGTTCTAGGCGTAAATGTCGGTCTGGAAATCTAGATTTACCTACATACGCTATTCTGGCGGTGTTCTCGTCGTCTACCTCTTCAGTAGAAGAGTCATTTTCTTTCTCGCGTCCTAGAGCTTCTTTGCGTTGTTCGTGTAACCTTATTATTTCTTTACGTATTTTCTTGTACATACTCTCTATACTATTGAGTGTCTTGTGCTTACCCTCGGCTATATTATCACTCCACTTTGTCAGAATTTTCATTTCGGTCGGATCTTTAGTCGGGGAATCTTGTTCCCTAATTAAACAATTGATCAGAAACTTTAACAGCATGAACTGGATCTCAGATTTTCTGTGAGACATGACTTCACCAATACTTTCTGGATCTTGTCCTGTACGAATGAAACGATACATTCTGTCTAGATCTTCTTTCATATTCGGTAGGGTGTCCAAATACTCGGTCACCCGTCTTACACGTAATGAATATATAACCATACTATCATCACCTGGGACCGGATCATAACGGCATTCGGTAAGAGCTCGTCTGATATCTGCAACAGACTGATGTTTGGGCGTGCGCTGTAACGCACGTTCATGTAACTCGACTGACGTTACACGTTTGTGTGGCGGCGGGGTTCCCGGAGGACCTCCTCCCGCGGCCCCTAAACTGGAATCGTCGACTGATACTCTTCGTGCTGGCAGAGTGGCCAGTGTAGCGGGTACTTGTAATGTAGGCTGGACCGGGGGTACCGTAACAGGTGCTGTAACAGGTGCTGTAACAGGTGCCCCGGTGACTGGAGGAGCAGGATTTACATTATTTACAGGAGCTGGCGGAACAGGATTTGCATATTCTGGGAC
Organism: Lissotriton helveticus; assembly: GCF_964261635.1. NCBI lineage: Eukaryota > Metazoa > Chordata > Amphibia > Caudata > Salamandridae > Lissotriton > Lissotriton helveticus. The sequence goes on from NC_136057.1 coordinate 1,507,013,267, forward strand.
TGTGTCGTCCAAATAGGACGAGAGAAAAATATCAGCTGCGGTCGGTTTGTGACGTAGCTTGGTCGGAACTAAGGGTGGCGGAAAATTACTGGATGCCTCCGGGGTTGCTTTTGGCAAGCCCTCGGCAAGAAGAGGATACATACCCTTAATAAGGGCATTCCTCTGTCTGTCTGACTGTTCGGTTTTAACTCGTTCACCTATTTCGATTAATTCCCTTTCTTGGGCTCTTTCTGAGGATTCTCTACTTAATTCTGACTTTCTGATTTCTTTTTCCGTTCTTTTATGAGATTCTTTGCGCCATAACTCGATGGCATCTTTCTGTGACTGTCTGGCTTTCTTTTTCCATAATGCTTCTTCTACTCGCATGATGCACTCGGCATCCCATGTACCCGATACGGGCCATCTATACTTTTCTTCTAACTGTTTGGTGTACTCCACCCATAAATCTAGATATAATATGGCACTTATGCCATGCTTTTGATACATAAAATGACCTGGACTGTCCCTAGGCGGGACAGGAACTGCTTCTTCTAACAGACCTTTTCTAGTTCTTAACTGACGTAACTTTGAAAACAATGGCATGACTGGGCTGGAGTCTAGACACAATTACAATACACAATGAACACGATAATTACTGAGGGTACACCACTTTCATACCACGACATTGAAATACATGAATGACATTTAAAATAACAGTTCGGACAAAATACTACCTGGAATACTGGAAACAGAATACATGAATTTCTCGAGAACAGAACGGACTAGAACAGAAACGAGATGCACTGCTAAAACAGTACGAAACTTACCGGTCTCATAAAGAGACACGTCAGGACCCGCATCCACCTAAGTGGACACTTCGTGTTGGATCTGTGTACCCAAACCCACGGACCAGAGACAATGCAATTGACCCTGTCTAGAAACTACCCCAGCAACGGTACTCACCGGGCAGCAAGAACGGAAGGCCTCGGACTGGACTGGACTGCTACGACGACGGACGGACGAACTTCGGACTTCAGTTACAGGTGGGCCTCCGGATACCTCGGACCTTGGACTCTCGGCTTGGGCTCTGGTCGGGACTCGCCGCGTTCCTCCACCGCCTCGTCTGGACGCTGGACCGCAACCTCCGTCTCCTCCGTGGGCCTGAGGGATACTTGAAGCAGAAATATCTGCACGTGGCCGGTATGGTTCCGTCACGGCTGCAGAGGGTCAGGGGGCTTGCGTGGCTTCTCCGGCGCGTGGGGAAAGGGCAGGTCCCTGTTCGGGCGCCATTATGTGGTAAATAAATAAATAATACCTCTATTTTAGACTAGATATATAATAACAGATAGCTCAATAAATAAGAGTCAAGATTCGAGGTAGTAGGAGTTTGCAGGTTTAATACAGCATAAAGGACAGGAACAGGACAACCTGCACGGGAATAGGATGGCAGCGCTGCACGGGGCAGGGACAAAGGAATGGAATGGCAACTTTTAATAACAGTGCTCAAGTATATATACTTAAACAAAATACATGGTATTCAATACAATAGGCGTAACAGTAGGCAGGGCCTATAGCAGTCGCGAGAGATAAGGCAGAAAGTAGGTGTAACAAGAGGCGTGAACAGGGCGTATACATAGACATGTGATGTAAACGTAACGGAATATGTCACAAATGGGCGGAAACATGGAGGGGGCTACCTAAGGAGCCGGGACCTCTAACCTAGTGGTGCGCGCAAGCTGGCAATGACGTGTTACTAGGGAGAAGCTGGGGGCTATGACTTCTGAGCTAGAAGGAGAGACGAAAGTCTGGAGAGTCAGAGCGACATGTACCTAAACACTATCTAGTATCTGATGTTTAGAGAACATGTTGATAGAATCCAAAAGTTATCAGGGCAAAGGCTAACAGACACTAAGACTGGTGCATGCATTATTCTACATGTAGTGTGTGTTGAGGAACATTAAATGACCATAAATACAGTATTTCTCTTACATGGAGACGTAAAGGCTAGACGATGACTGAAACTATTGATGCGATTCAGTAGCTTAGGAATGCAGAGAAGGAGAGCTGGACTGATAACTGGAATCATAACATACTCTTGGCAGACTGGCAGGCAGAGCCAGGCCGAGCCGGGCACTGTGAGGCAGGAAGTAAGTGAAGGGTCAGGGATACAGGTGGGGGCTGTATCGCTCCTCGGAGAGGGTTCAGGAGACAGGAGCTGAATCTGAGTCCGGGCCCTTTTGAGGCCTAGAAACGGGGACTTTCAATGAAATAACGTGCACACTGAGAAACGTGGCAATGTAGCTTTACATAGGCCTAATACTCGTAGCTTTCACGAGAACTGAAAACTGGCATACTAGAGATGGACACAACTGTAATTGCGTCTTTAATCGATCATGGGGAATACATATGCATATTAATCATGCACATATAGCATAAGATGGGGAACACGTAGGGACACAGAACATGGCAAAATTTACTTTTCCACAGGGTCCAGAGAACTTGGGGATAATGAGTAACTACTCGCACCAACTGTGGTGAACTACTTTTTACTCGTCCATCTACATGCACTACATGTACCAGAGTGCTAAGGGGCGACCCGGAGGAGAGGCTAGTGGTGTGCGATCCATCTTGGTTGTACTTAAACGGCTCCCGTGAGCCCTGAGCTGACGAGCTCATGGAGACGCACCTGCGCGCCGGAGAGGCATCAGGGCCTGTGATGGTTACTTGGCGGCCTTCTCATCCACCCCAAACACTGCTCTGCTGACGAGGGAAACTGTCCTGAAACCCAGGCCATGTTTCGGGTCCAGAGAACTTGGGGATAATGAGTAACTACTCACACCAACTGTGGTGAACTACTTTTTACTCGTCCATCTACATGCACTACATGTACCAGAGTGCTAAGGGGCGACCCGGAGGAGAGGCTTGTGGTGTGCGATCCATCTTGGTTGTACTTAAACGGCTCCCGTGAGCCCTGAGCTGACGAGCTCATGGAGACGCACCTGCGCGCCGGAGAGGCATCAGGGCCTGTGACGGTTACTTGGCGGCCTTCTCATCCACCCCAAACACTGCTCTGCTGACGAGGGAAACTGTCCCGAAACCCGGGCCATATCTCAGGTCCAGAGAACTTGGGGATAATGAGTAACTACTCGCACCAACTGTGGTGAACTACTTTTTACTCGTCCATCTACATGCACTACATGTACCAGAGTGCTAAGGGGCGACCCGGAGGAGAGGCTAGTGGTGTGCGATCCATCTTGGTTGTATTTAAACGGCTCCCGTGAGCCCTTAGCTGACGAGCTCATGGAGACGCACCTGCGCGCCGGAGAGGCATCAGGGCCTGTGACGCTTTGCGGCCTTCTCATCCACCCCAAACACTGCTCTGCTGACGAGGGAAACTGTCCCGAAACCCGGGCCATGTCTCGGGTCCAGAGAACTTGGGGATAATGAGTAACTACTCGCACCAACTGTGGTGAACTACTTTTTACTCATCCATCTACATGCACTACATGTACCAGAGTGCTAAGGGGCAACCCGGAGGAGAGGCTAGTGGTGTGCGATCCATCTTGGTTGTACTTAAACGGCTCCCGTGAGCCCTGAGCTGACGAGCTCATGGAGACGCACCTGCGCGCTGGAGAGGCATCAGGGCCTGTGACGGTTACTTGGCGGCCTTCTCATCCACCCCAAACACTGCTCTGCTGACGAGGGAAACTGTCCCGAAACCCGGGCTATGTCTCGGGTCCAGAGAACTTGGGGATAATGAGTAACTACTCGCACCAACTGCGGTGAACTACTTTTTACTCGTCCATCTACATGCACTACATGTACCAGAGTGCTAAGGGGCGACCCGGAGGAGAGGCTAGTGGTGTGCGATCCATCTTGGTTGTACTTAAACGGCTCCCGTGAGCCCTGAGCTGACGAGCTCATGGAGACGCACCTGCGCGCCGGAGAGGCATCAGGGCCTGTGACGGTTACTTGGCGGCCTTCTCATCCACCCCAAACACTGCTCTGCTGACGAGGGAAACTGTCCCGAAACCCGGGCCATGTCTCGGGTCCAGAGAACTTGGGGATAATGAGTAACTACTCGCACCAACTGTGGTGAACTACTTTTTACTCGTCCATCTACATGCACTACATGTACCAGAGTGCTAAGGGGCGACCCGGAGGAGAGGCTAGTGGTGTGCGATCCATCTTGGTTGTACTTAAACGGCTCCCGTGAGCCCTGAGCTGACGAGCTCATGGAGACGCACCTGGGCGCCGGAGAGGCATCAGGGCCTGTGATGGTTACTTGGCGGCCTTCTCATCCACCCCAAACACTGCTCTGCTGACGAGGGAAACTGTCCTGAAACCCGGGCCATGTCTCGGGTCCAGAGAACTTGGGGATAATGAGTAACTACTCACACCAACTGTGGTGAACTATTTTTTACTAGTCCATCTACATGCACTACATGTACCAGAGTGCTAAGGGGCGACCCGGAGGAGAGGCTAGTGGTGTGCGATCCATCTTGGTTGTACTTAAACGGCTCCCGTGAGCCCTGAGCTGACGAGCTCATGGAGACGCACCTGCGCGCCGGAGAGGCATCAGGGCCTGTGATGGTTACTTGGCGGCCTTCTCATACACCCCAAACACTGCTCTGCTGACGAGGGAAACTGTCCCGAAACCCGGGCCATGTCTCGGGTCCAGAGAACTTGGGGATAATGAGTAACTACTCGCACCAACTGTTGTGAACTACTTTTTACTCGTCCATCTACATGCACTACATGTACCAGAGTGCTAACGGGCGACCCGAAGGAGAGGCTAGTGGTGTGCGATCCATCTTGGTTGTACTTAAATGGCTCCCGTGAGCCCTGAGCTGACGAGCTCATGGACACGCACCTGCGCGCCGGAGAGGCATCAGGGCCTGTGACGGTTACTTGGCGGCCTTCTCATCCACCCCAAACACTGCTATGCTGACGAGGGAAACTGTCCCGAAACCCGGGCCATGTCTCGGGTCCAGAGAACTTGGGGATAATGAGTAACTACTCGCACCAACTGTGGTGAACTACTTTTTACTCGTCCATCTACATGCACTACATGTACCAGAGTGCTAAGGGGCGACCCGGAGGAGAGGCTAGTGGTGTGCGATCCATCTTGGTTGTACTTAAACGGCTCCCGTGAGCCCTGAGCTGACGAGCTCATGGAGACGCACCTGCACGCCGGAGAGGCATCAGGGCCTGTGACGGTTACTTGGCGGCCTTCTCATCCACCCCAAACACTGCTCTGCTGACGAGGGAAACTGTCCCGAAACCCGGGCCATGTCTCGGGTCCAGAGAACTTGGGGATAATGAGTAACTACTCGCACCAACTGTGGTGAACTACTTTTTACTCGTCCATCTACATGCACTACATGTACCAGAGTGCTAAGGGGCGACCCGGAGGAGAGGCTAGTGGTGTGCGATCCATCTTGGTTGTACTTAAACGGCTCCCGTGAGCCCTGAGCTGACGAGCTCATGGAGACGCACCTGCGCGCCGGAGAGGCATCAGGGCCTGTGACGGTTACTTGGCGGCCTTCTCATCCACCCCAAACACTGCTCTGCTGACGAGGGAAACTGTCAAGAAACCCGGGCCATGTCTCGGGTCCAGAGAACTTGGGGATAATGAGTAACTACTCGCACCAACTGTGGTGAACTACTTTTTACTCGTCCATCTACATGCACTACATGTACCAGAGTGCTAAGGGGCGACCCGGAGGAGAGGCTAGTGGTGTGCGATCCATCATGGTTGTACTTAAACGGCTCCCGTGAGCCCTGAGCTGACGAGCTCATGGAGACGCACCTGCGCGCCGGAGAGGCATCAGGGCCTGTGACGGTTACTTGGCGGCCTTCTCATCCACCCCAAACACTGCTCTGCTGACGAGGGAAACTGTCCCAAAACCCGGGCCATGTCTCGGGTCAAGTGAACTTGGGGATAATGAGTAACTACTCGCACCAACTGTGGTGAACTACTTTTTACTCGTCCATCTACATGCACTACATGTACCAGAGTGCTAAGGGGCGACCCGGAGGAGAGGCTAGTGGTGTGCGATCCATCTTGGTTGTACTTAAACGGCTCCCGTGAGCCCTGAGCTGACGAGCTCATGGAGACGCACCTGCGCGCCGGAGAGGCATCAGGGCCTGTGACGGTTACTTGGCGGCCTTCTCATCCACCCCAAACACTGCTCTGCTGACGAGGGAAACTGTCCCGAAACCCGGGCCATGTCTCGGGTCCAGAGAACTTGGGGATAATGAGTAACTACTCGCACCAACTGTGGTGAACTACTTTTTACTCGTCCATCTACATGCACTACATGTACCAGAGTGCTAAGGGGCGACCCGGAGGAGAGGCTAGTGGTGTGCGATCCATCTTGGTTGTACTTAAACGGCTCCCGTGAGCCCTGAGCTGACGAGCTCATGGAGACGCACCTGCGCGCCGGAGAGGTATCATGGCCTGTGACGGTTACTTGGCGGCATTCTCATCCACCCCAAACACTGCTCTGCTGACGAGGGAAACTGTCCCGAAACCCGGGCCATGTCTCGGGTCCAGAGAACTTGGGGATAATGAGTAACTACTCGCACCAACTGTGGTGAACTACTTTTTACTCGTCCATCTGCATGCACTACATGTACCAGAGTGCTAAGGATCGACCCGGAGGAGAGGCTAGTGGTGTGCGATCCATCTTGGTTGTACTTAAACGGCTCCCGTGAGCCCTGAGCTGACGAGCTCATGGAGACGCACCTGCGCGCCGGAGAGGTATCATGGCCTGTGACGGTTACTTGGCGGCATTCTCATCCACCCCAAACACTGCTCTGCTGACGAGGGAAACTGTCCCGAAACCCGGGCCATGTCTCGGGTCCAGAGAACTTGGGGATAATGAGTAACTACTCGCACCAACTGTGGTGAACTACTTTTTACTCGTCCATCTACATGCACTACATGTACCAGAGTGCTAAGGGGCGACCCGGAGGAGAGGCTATTGGTGTGCGATCCATCTTGGTTGTACTTAAACGGCTCCCGTGAGCCCTGAGCTGACGAGCTCATGGAGACGCGCCGGAGAGGCATCAGGGCCTGTGACGGTTACTTGGCGGCCTTCTCATCCACCCCAAACACTGCTCTGCTGACGAGGGAAACTGTCCCGAAACCCGGGCCATGTCTCGGGTCCAGAGAACTTGGGGATAATGAGTAACTACTCGCACCAACTGTGGTGAACTACTTTTTACTCGTCCATCTACATGCACTACATGTACCAGAGTGCTAAGGGGCGACCCGGAGGAGAGGCTATTGGTGTGCGATCCATCTTGGTTGTACTTAAACGGCTCCCGTGAGCCCTGAGCTGACGAGCTCATGGAGACGCACCTGCGCGCCGGAGAGGCATCAGGGCCTGTGACGGTTACTTGGCGGCCTTCTCATCCACCCCAAACACTGCTCTGCTGACGAGGGAAACTGTCCCGAAACCCGGGCCATGTCTCGGGTCCAGAGAACTTGGGGATAATGAGTAACTACTCGCACCAACTGTGGTGAACTACTTTTTACTCGTCCATCTACATGCACTACATGTACCAGAGTGCTAAGGGGCGACCCGGAGGAGAGGCTAGTGGTGTGCGATCCATCTTGGTTGTACTTAAACGGCTCCCGTGAGCCCTGAGCTGACGAGCTCATGGAGACGCACCTGCGCGCCGGAGAGGTATCATGGCCTGTGACGGTTACTTGGCGGCATTCTCATCCACCCCAAACACTGCTCTGCTGACGAGGGAAACTGTCCCGAAACCCGGGCCATGTCTCGGGTGCAGAGAACTTGGGGGTAATGAGTAACTACTCGCACCAACTGCAGTGAACTACTTTTTACTCGTCCATCTACATGCACTACATGTACCAGAGTGCTAAGGGGCGACCCGGAGGAGAGGCTAGGGGTGTGCGATCCATCTTGGTTGTACTTAAACGGCTCCCGTGAGCCCTGAGTTGACGAGCTCATGGAGACGCACCTGCGCGCCGGAGAGGCATGAGGGCCTGTGACGGTTACTTGGCGGCCTTCTCATCCACCCCAAACACTGCTCTGCTGACGAGGGAAACTGTCCCGAAACCCGGGCCATGTCTCGGGTCCAGAGAACTTGGGGATAATGAGTAACTACTCGCACCAACTGTGGTGAACTACTTTTTACTCGTCCATCTGCATGCACTACATGTACCAGAGTGCTAAGGATCGACCCGGAGGAGAGGCTAGTGGTGTGCGATCCATCTTGGTTGTACTTAAACGGCTCCCGTGAGCCCTGAGCTGACGAGCTCATGGAGACGCGCCGGAGAGGCATCAGGGCCTGTGACGGTTACTTGGCGGCCTTCTCATCCACCCCAAACACTGCTCTGCTGACGAGGGAAACTGTCCCGAAACCCGGGCCATGTCTCGGGTCCAGAGAACTTGGGGATAATGAGTAACTACTCGCACCAACTGTGGTGAACTACTTTTTACTCGTCCATCTACATGCACTACATGTACCAGAGTGCTAAGGGGCGACCCGGAGGAGAGGCTATTGGTGTGCGATCCATCTTGGTTGTACTTAAACGGCTCCCGTGAGCCCTGAGCTGACGAGCTCATGGAGACGCACCTGCGCGCCGGAGAGGCATCAGGGCCTGTGACGGTTACTTGGCGGCCTTCTCATCCACCCCAAACACTGGTCTGCTGACGAGGGAAACTGCCCCGAAACCCGGGCCATGTCTCGGGTCCAGAGAACTTGGGGATAATGAGTAACTACTCGCACCAACTGTGGTGAACTACTTTTTACTCGTCCATCTACATGCACTACATGTACCAGAGTGCTAAGGGGCGACCCGGAGGAGAGGCTAGTGGTGTGTGATCCATCTTGGTTGTACTTAAACGGCTCCCGTGAGCCCTTAGCTGACGAGCTCATGGAGACGCACCTGCGCGCCGGAGAGGCATCAGGGCCTGTGACGGTTACTTGGCGGCCTTCTCATCCACCCCAAACACTGCTCTGCTGACGAGGGAAACTGTCCCGAAACCCGGGCCATGTCTCGGGTCCAGAGAACTTGGGGATAATGAGTAACTACTCGCACCAACTGTGGTGAACTACTTTTTACTCGTCCATCTACATGCACTACATGTACCAGAGTGCTAAGGGGCGACCCGGAGGAGAGGCTAGTGGTGTGCAATCCATCTTGTTTGTACTTAAACGGCTCCTGTGAGCCCTGTGCTGACGAGCTCATGGAGACGTACCTGCGCGCCGGAGAGGCATCAGGGCCTGTGACGGTTACTTGGCGGCCTTCTCATCCACCCCAAACACTGCTCTGCTGACGAGGGAAACTGTCCCGAAACCCGGGCCATGTCTCGGGTCCAGAGAACTTGGGGATAATGAGTAACTACTCGCACCAACTGTGGTGAACTACTTTTTACTCGTCCATCTACATGCACTACATGTACCAGAGTGCTAAGGGGCGACCCGGAGGAGAGGCTAGTGGTGTGCGATCCATCTTGGTTGTACTTAAACGGCTCCCGTGAGCCCTGAGCTGACGAGCTCATGGAGACGCACCTGCGCGCCGGAGAGGCATCAGGGCCTGTGACGGTTACTTGGCGGCCTTCTCATCCACCCCAAACACTGCTCTGCTGACGAGGGAAACTGTCCCGAAACCCGGGCCATGTCTCGGGTCCAGAGAACTTGGGGATAATGAGTAACTACTCGCACCAACTGTGGTGAACTACTTTTTACTCGTCCATCTACATGCACTACATGTACCAGAGTGCTAAGGGGCGACCCGGAGGAGAGGCTAGTGGTGTGCGATCCATCTTGGTTGTAATTAAACGGCTCCCGTGAGCCCTGAGCTGACGAGCTCATGGAGACGCACCTGCGCGCCGGAGAGGCATCATGGCCTGTGACGGTTACTTGGCGGCATTCTCATCCACCCCAAACACTGCTCTGCTGACAAGGGAAACTGTCCCGAAACCCGGGCCATGTCTCGGGTGCAGAGAACTTGGGGGTAATGAGTAACTACTCGCACCAACTGCGGTGAACTACTTTTTACTCGTCCATCTACATGCACTACATGTACCAGAGTGCTAAGGGGCGACCCGGAGGAGAGGCTAGGGGTGTGCGATCCATCTTGGTTGTACTTAAACGGCTCCCGTGAGCCCTGAGTTGACGAGCTCATGGAGACGCACCTGCGCGCCGGAGAGGCATGAGGGCCTGTGACGGTTACTTGGCGGCCTTCTCATCCACCCCAAACACTGCTCTGCTGACGAGGGAAACTGTCCCGAAACCCGGGCCATGTCTCGGGTCCAGAGAACTTGGGGATAATGAGTAACTACTCGCACCAACTGTGGTGAACTACTTTTTACTCGTCCATCTGCATGCACTACATGTACCAGAGTGCTAAGGATCGACCCGGAGGAGAGGCTAGTGGTGTGCGATCCATCTTGGTTGTACTTAAACGGCTCCCGTGAGCCCTGAGCTGACGAGCTCATGGAGACGCGCCGGAGAGGCATCAGGGCCTGTGACGGTTACTTGGCGGCCTTCTCATCCACCCCAAACACTGCTCTGCTGACGAGGGAAACTGTCCCGAAACCCGGGCCATGTCTCGGGTCCAGAGAACTTGGGGATAATGAGTAACTACTCGCACCAACTGTGGTGAACTACTTTTTACTCGTCCATCTACATGCACTACATGTACCAGAGAGATAAGGGGCGACCCGGAGGAGAGGCTATTGGTGTGCGATCCATCTTGGTTGTACTTAAACGGCTCCCGTGAGCCCTGAGCTGACGAGCTCATGGAGACGCACCTGCGCGCCGGAGAGGCATCAGGGCCTGTGACGGTTACTTGGCGGCCTTCTCATCCACCCCAAACACTGGTCTGCTGACGAGAGAAACTGCCCCGAAACCAGGGCCATGTCTCGGGTCCAGAGAACTTGGGGATAATGAGTAACTACTCGCACCAACTGTGGTGAACTACTTTTTACTCGTCCATCTACATGCACTACATGTACCAGAGTGCTAAGGGGCGACCCGGAGGAGAGGCTAGTGGTGTGCAATCCATCTTGGTTGTACTTAAACGGCTCCTGTGAGCCCTGTGCTGACGAGCTCATGGAGACGTACCTGCGCGCCGGAGAGGCATCAGGGCCTGTGACGGTTACTTGGCGGCCTTCTCATCCACCCCAAACACTGCTCTGCTGACGAGGGAAACTGTCCCGAAACCCGGGCCATGTCTCGGGTCCAGAGAACTTGGGGATAATGAGTAACTACTCGCACCAACTGTGGTGAACTACTTTTTACTCGTCCATCTACATGCACTACATGTACCAGAGTGCTAAGGGGCGACCCGGAGGAGAGGCTAGTGGTGTGCGATCCATCTTGGTTGTACTTAAACGGCTCCCGTGAGCCCTGAGCTGACGAGCTCATGGAGACGCACCTGCGCGCCGGAGAGGCATCAGGGCCTGTGACGGTTACTTGGCGGCCTTCTCATCAACCCCAAACACTGCTCTGCTGACGAGGGAAACTGTCCCGAAACCCGGGCCATGTCTCGGGTCCAGAGAACTTGGGGATAATGAGTAACTACTCGCACCAACTGTGGTGAACTACTTTTTACTCGTCCATCTACATGCACTACATGTACCAGAGTGCTAAGGGGCGACCCGGAGGAGAGGCTAGTGGTGTGCGATCCATCTTGGTTGTAATTAAACGGCTCCCGTGAGCCCTGAGCTGACGAGCTCATGGAGACGCACCTGCGCGCCGGAGAGGCATCATGGCCTGTGACGGTTACTTGGCGGCATTCTCATCCACCCCAAACACTGCTCTGCTGACGAGGGAAACTGTCCCGAAACCCGGGCCATGTCTCGGGTGCAGAGAACTTGGGGGTAATGAGTAACTACTCGCACCAACTGCGGTGAACTACTTTTTACTCGTCCATCTACATGCACTACATGTACCAGAGTGCTAAGGGGCGACCCGGAGGAGAGGCTAGGGGTGTGCGATCCATCTTGGTTGTACTTAAACGGCTCCCGTGAGCCCTGAGTTGACGAGCTCATGGAGACGCACCTGCGCGCCGGAGAGGCATGAGGGCCTGTGACGGTTACTTGGCGGCCTTCTCATCCACCCCAAACACTGCTCTGCTGACGAGGGAAACTGTCCCGAAACCCGGGCCATGTCTCGGGTCCAGAGAACTTGGGGATAATGAGTAACTACTCGCACCAACTGTGGTGAACTACTTTTTACTCGTCCATCTGCATGCACTACATGTACCAGAGTGCTAAGGATCGACCCGGAGGAGAGGCTAGTGGTGTGCGATCCATCTTGGTTGTACTTAAACGGCTCCCGTGAGCCCTGAGCTGACGAGCTCATGGAGACGCGCCGGAGAGGCATCAGGGCCTGTGACGGTTACTTGGCGGCCTTCTCATCCACCCCAAACACTGCTCTGCTGACGAGGGAAACTGTCCCGAAACCCGGGCCATGTCTCGGGTCCAGAGAACTTGGGGATAATGAGTAACTACTCGCACCAACTGTGGTGAACTACTTTTTACTCGTCCATCTACATGCACTACATGTACCAGAGAGATAAGGGGCGACCCGGAGGAGAGGCTATTGGTGTGCGATCCATCTTGGTTGTACTTAAACGGCTCCCGTGAGCCCTGAGCTGACGAGCTCATGGAGACGCACCTGCGCGCCGGAGAGGCATCAGGGCCTGTGACGGTTACTTGGCGGCCTTCTCATCCACCCCAAACACTGGTCTGCTGACGAGGGAAACTGCCCCGAAACCCGGGCCATGTCTCGGGTCCAGAGAACTTGGGGATAATGAGTAACTACTCGCACCAACTGTGGTGAACTACTTTTTACTCGTCCATCTACATGCACTACATGTACCAGAGTGCTAAGGGGCGACCCGGAGGAGAGGCTAGTGGTGTGTGATCCATCTTGGTTGTACTTAAACGGCTCCCGTGAGCCCTTAGCTGACGAGCTCATGGAGACGCACCTGCGCGCCGGAGAGGCATCAGGGCCTGTGACGGTTACTTGGCGGCCTTCTCATCCACCCCAAACACTGCTCTGCTGACGAGGGAAACTGTCCCGAAACCCGGGCCATGTCTCGGGTCCAGAGAACTTGGGGATAATGAGTAACTATTCGCACCAACTGCGGTAAACTACTTTTTACTCGTCCATCTACATGCACTACATGTACCAGAGTGCTAAGGGGCGACCCGGAGGAGAGGCTAGTGGTGTGCGATCCATCTTGGTTGTACTTAAACGGCTCCCGTGAGCCCTGAGCTGACGAGCTCATGGAGACGCACCTGCGTGCTGGAGAGGCATCAGGGCCTGTGACGGTTACTTGGCGGCCTTCTCATCCACCCCAAACACTGCTCTGCTGACGAGGGAAACTGTCCCGAAACCCGGTCCATGTCTCGGGTCCAGAGAACTTGGGGATAATGAGTAACTACTCGCACCAACTGTGGTGAACTACTTTTTACTCGTCCATCTACATGCACTACATGTACCAGAGTGCTAAGGGGCGACCCGGAGGAGAGGCTAGTGGTGTGCAATCCATCTTGTTTGTACTTAAACGGCTCCTGTGAGCCCTGTGCTGACGAGCTCATGGAGACGTACCTGCGCGCCGGAGAGGCATCAGGGCCTGTGACGGTTACTTGGCGGCCTTCTCATCCACCCCAAACACTGCTCTGCTGACGAGGGAAACTGTCCCGAAACCCGGGCCATGTCTCGGGTCCAGAGAACTTGGGGATAATGAGTAACTACTCGCACCAACTGTGGTGAACTACTTTTTACTCGTCCATCTACATGCACTACATGTACCAGAGTGCTAAGGGGCGACCCGGAGGAGAGGCTAGTGGTGTGCGATCCATCTTGGTTGTACTTAAACGGCTCCCGTGAGCCCTGAGCTGACGAGCTCATGGAGACGCACCTGCGCGCCGGAGAGGCATCAAGGCCTGTGATGGTTACTTGGCGGCCTTCTCATCCACCCCAAACACTGCTCTGCTGACGAGGGAAACTGTCCCGAAACCCGGGCCATGTCTCGGGTGCAGAGAACTTGGGGGTAATGAGTAACTACTCGCACCAACTGCGGTGAACTACTTTTTACTCGTCCATCTACATGCACTACATGTACCAGAGTGCTAAGGGGCGACCCGGAGGAGAGGCTAGGGGTGTGCGATCCATCTTGGTTGTACTTAAACGGCTCCCGTGAGCCCTGAGTTGACGAGCTCATGGAGACGCACCTGCTCGCCGGAGAGGCATGAAGGCCTGTGACGGTTACTTGGCGGCCTTCTCATCCACCCCAAACACTGCTCTGCTGACGAGGGAAACTGCCCCGAAACCCGGGCCATGTCTCGGGTCCAGAGAACTTGGGGATAATGAGTAACTACTCGCACCAACTGTGGTGAACTACTTTTTACTCGTCCATCTACATGCACTACATGTACCAGAGTGCTAAGGGGCGACCCGGAGGAGAGGCTAGTGGTGTGTGATCCATCTTGGTTGTACTTAAACGGCTCCCGTGAGCCCTTAGCTGACGAGCTCATGGAGACGCACCTGCGCGCCGGAGAGGCATCAGGGCCTGTGACGGTTACTTGGCGGCCTTCTCATCCACCCCAAACACTGCTCTGCTGACGAGGGAAACTGTCCCGAAACCCGGGCCATGTCTCGGGTCCAGAGAACTTGGGGATAATGAGTAACTATTCGCACCAACTGCGGTAAACTACTTTTTACTCGTCCATCTACATGCACTACATGTACCAGAGTGCTAAGGGGCGACCCGGAGGAGAGGCTAGTGGTGTGCGATCCATCTTGGTTGTACTTAAACGGCTCCCGTGAGCCCTGAGCTGACGAGCTCATGGAGACGCACCTGCGTGCTGGAGAGGCATCAGGGCCTGTGACGGTTACTTGGCGGCCTTCTCATCCACCCCAAACACTGCTCTGCTGACGAGGGAAACTGTCCCGAAACCCGGGCCATGTCTCGGGTCCAGAGAACTTGGGGATAATGAGTAACTACTCGCACCAACTGTGGTGAACTACTTTTTACTCGTCCATCTACATGCACTACATGTACCAGAGTGCTAAGGGGCGACCCGGAGGAGAGGCTAGTGGTGTGCAATCCATCTTGTTTGTACTTAAACGGCTCCTGTGAGCCCTGTGCTGACGAGCTCATGGAGACGTACCTGCGCGCCGGAGAGGCATCAGGGCCTGTGACGGTTACTTGGCGGCCTTCTCATCCACCCCAAACACTGCTCTGCTGACGAGGGAAACTGTCCCGAAACCCGGGCCATGTCTCGGGTCCAGAGAACTTGGGGATAATGAGTAACTACTCGCACCAACTGTGGTGAACTACTTTTTACTCGTCCATCTACATGCACTACATGTACCAGAGTGCTAAGGGGCGACCCGGAGGAGAGGCTAGTGGTGTGCGATCCATCTTGGTTGTACTTAAACGGCTCCCGTGAGCCCTGAGCTGACGAGCTCATGGAGACGCACCTGCGCGCCGGAGAGGCATCAAGGCCTGTGATGGTTACTTGGCGGCCTTCTCATCCACCCCAAACACTGCTCTGCTGACGAGGGAAACTGTCCCGAAACCCGGGCCATGTCTCGGGTGCAGAGAACTTGGGGGTAATGAGTAACTACTCGCACCAACTGCGGTGAACTACTTTTTACTCGTCCATCTACATGCACTACATGTACCAGAGTGCTAAGGGGCGACCCGGAGGAGAGGCTAGGGGTGTGCGATCCATCTTGGTTGTACTTAAACGGCTCCCGTGAGCCCTGAGTTGACGAGCTCATGGAGACGCACCTGCGCGCCGGAGAGGCATGAAGGCCTGTGACGGTTACTTGGCGGCCTTCTCATCCACCCCAAACACTGCTCTGCTGACGAGGGAAACTGTCCCGAAACCCGGGCCATGTCTCGGGTCCAGAGAACTTGGGGATAATGAGTAACTACTCGCACCAACTGTGGTGAACTACTTTTTACTCGTCCATCTGCATGCACTACATGTACCAGAGTGCTAAGGATCGACCCGGAGGAGAGGCTAGTGGTGTGCGATCCATCTTGGTTGTACTTAAACGGCTCCCGTGAGCCCTGAGCTGACGAGCTCATGGAGACGCGCCGGAGAGGCATCAGGGCCTGTGACGGTTACTTGGCGGCCTTCTCATCCACCCCAAACACTGCTCTGCTGACGAGGGAAACTGTCCCGAAACCCGGGCCATGTCTCGGGTCCAGAGAACTTGGGGATAATGAGTAACTACTCGCACCAACTGTGGTGAACTACTTTTTACTCGTCCATCTACATGCACTACATGTACCAGAGAGATAAGGGGCGACCCGGAGGAGAGGCTATTGGTGTGCGATCCATCTTGGTTGTACTTAAACGGCTCCCGTGAGCCCTGAGCTGACGAGCTCATGGAGACGCACCTGCGCGCCGGAGAGGCATCAGGGCCTGTGACGGTTACTTGGCGGCCTTCTCATCCACCCCAAACACTGGTCTGCTGACGAGGGAAACTGCCCCGAAACCCGGGCCATGTCTCGGGTCCAGAGAACTTGGGGATAATGAGTAACTACTCGCACCAACTGTGGTGAACTACTTTTTACTCGTCCATCTACATGCACTACATGTACCAGAGTGCTAAGGGGCGACCCGGAGGAGAGGCTAGTGGTGTGTGATCCATCTTGGTTGTACTTAAACGGCTCCCGTGAGCCCTTAGCTGACGAGCTCATGGAGACGCACCTGCGCGCCGGAGAGGCATCAGGGCCTGTGACGGTTACTTGGCGGCCTTCTCATCCACCCCAAACACTGCTCTGCTGACGAGGGAAACTGTCCCGAAACCCGGGCCATGTCTCGGGTCCAGAGAACTTGGGGATAATGAGTAACTATTCGCACCAACTGCGGTAAACTACTTTTTACTCGTCCATCTACATGCACTACATGTACCAGAGTGCTAAGGGGCGACCCGGAGGAGAGGCTAGTGGTGTGCGATCCATCTTGGTTGTACTTAAACGGCTCCCGTGAGCCCTGAGCTGACGAGCTCATGGAGACGCACCTGCGTGCTGGAGAGGCATCAGGGCCTGTGACGGTTACTTGGCGGCCTTCTCATCCACCCCAAACACTGCTCTGCTGACGAGGGAAACTGTCCCGAAACCCGGGCCATGTCTCGGGTCCAGAGAACTTGGGGATAATGAGTAACTACTCGCACCAACTGTGGTGAACTACTTTTTACTCGTCCATCTACATGCACTACATGTACCAGAGTACTAAGGGGCGACCCGGAGGAGAGGCTAGTGGTGTGCAATCCATCTTGTTTGTACTTAAACGGCTCCTGTGAGCCCTGTGCTGACGAGCTCATGGAGACGTACCTGCGCGCCGGAGAGGCATCAGGGCCTGTGACGGTTACTTGGCGGCCTTCTCATCCACCCCAAACACTGCTCTGCTGACGAGGGAAACTGTCCCGAAACCCGGGCCATGTCTCGGGTCCAGAGAACTTGGGGATAATGAGTAACTACTCGCACCAACTGTGGTGAACTACTTTTTACTCGTCCATCTACATGCACTACATGTACCAGAGTGCTAAGGGGCGACCCGGAGGAGAGGCTAGTGGTGTGCGATCCATCTTGGTTGTACTTAAACGGCTCCCGTGAGCCCTGAGCTGACGAGCTCATGGAGACGCACCTGCGCGCCGGAGAGGCATCAAGGCCTGTGATGGTTACTTGGCGGCCTTCTCATCCACCCCAAACACTGCTCTGCTGACGAGGGAAACTGTTCTGAAACCCAGGCCATGTTTCGGGTCCAGAGAACTTGGGGATAATGAGTAACTACTCACACCAACTGTGGTGAACTACTTTTTACTCGTCCATCTACATGCACTACATGTACCAGAGTGCTAAGGGGCGACCCGGAGGAGAGGCTAGTGGTGTGCGATCCATCTTGGTTGTACTTAAACGGCTCCCGTGAGCCCTGAGCTGACGAGCTCATGGAGACGCACCTGCGCGCCGGAGAGGTATCATGGCCTGTGACGGTTACTTGGCGGCATTCTCATCCACCCCAAACACTGCTCTGCTGACGAGGGAAACTGTCCCGAAACCCGGGCCATGTCTCGGGTCCAGAGAACTTGGGGATAATGAGTAACTACTCGCACCAACTGTGGTGAACTACTTTTTACTCGTCCATCTGCATGCACTACATGTACCAGAGTGCTAAGGATCGACCCGGAGGAGAGGCTAGTGGTGTGCGATCCATCTTGGTTGTACTTAAACGGCTCCCGTGAGCCCTGAGCTGACGAGCTCATGGAGACGCACCTGCGCGCCGGAGAGGTATCATGGCCTGTGACGGTTACTTGGCGGCATTCTCATCCACCCCAAACACTGCTCTGCTGACGAGGGAAACTGTCCCGAAACCCGGGCCATGTCTCGGGTCCAGAGAACTTGGGGATAATGAGTAACTACTCGCACCAACTGTGGTGAACTACTTTTTACTCGTCCATCTACATGCACTACATGTACCAGAGTGCTAAGGGGCGACCCGGAGGAGAGGCTATTGGTGTGCGATCCATCTTGGTTGTACTTAAACGGCTCCCGTGAGCCCTGAGCTGACGAGCTCATGGAGACGCGCCGGAGAGGCATCAGGGCCTGTGACGGTTACTTGGCGGCCTTCTCATCCACCCCAAACACTGCTCTGCTGACGAGGGAAACTGTCCCGAAACCCGGGCCATGTCTCGGGTCCAGAGAACTTGGGGATAATGAGTAACTACTCGCACCAACTGTGGTGAACTACTTTTTACTCGTCCATCTACATGCACTACATGTACCAGAGTGCTAAGGGGCGACCCGGAGGAGAGGCTATTGGTGTGCGATCCATCTTGGTTGTACTTAAACGGCTCCCGTGAGCCCTGAGCTGACGAGCTCATGGAGACGCACCTGCGCGCCGGAGAGGCATCAGGGCCTGTGACGGTTACTTGGCGGCCTTCTCATCCACCCCAAACACTGCTCTGCTGACGAGGGAAACTGTCCCGAAACCCGGGCCATGTCTCGGGTCCAGAGAACTTGGGGATAATGAGTAACTACTCGCACCAACTGTGGTGAACTACTTTTTACTCGTCCATCTACATGCACTACATGTACCAGAGTGCTAAGGGGCGACCCGGAGGAGAGGCTAGTGGTGTGCGATCCATCTTGGTTGTACTTAAACGGCTCCCGTGAGCCCTGAGCTGACGAGCTCATGGAGACGCACCTGCGCGCCGGAGAGGTATCATGGCCTGTGACGGTTACTTGGCGGCATTCTCATCCACCCCAAACACTGCTCTGCTGACGAGGGAAACTGTCCCGAAACCCGGGCCATGTCTCGGGTGCAGAGAACTTGGGGGTAATGAGTAACTACTCGCACCAACTGCAGTGAACTACTTTTTACTCGTCCATCTACATGCACTACATGTACCAGAGTGCTAAGGGGCGACCCGGAGGAGAGGCTAGGGGTGTGCGATCCATCTTGGTTGTACTTAAACGGCTCCCGTGAGCCCTGAGTTGACGAGCTCATGGAGACGCACCTGCGCGCCGGAGAGGCATGAGGGCCTGTGACGGTTACTTGGCGGCCTTCTCATCCACCCCAAACACTGCTCTGCTGACGAGGGAAACTGTCCCGAAACCCGGGCCATGTCTCGGGTCCAGAGAACTTGGGGATAATGAGTAACTACTCGCACCAACTGTGGTGAACTACTTTTTACTCGTCCATCTGCATGCACTACATGTACCAGAGTGCTAAGGATCGACCCGGAGGAGAGGCTAGTGGTGTGCGATCCATCTTGGTTGTACTTAAACGGCTCCCGTGAGCCCTGAGCTGACGAGCTCATGGAGACGCGCCGGAGAGGCATCAGGGCCTGTGACGGTTACTTGGCGGCCTTCTCATCCACCCCAAACACTGCTCTGCTGACGAGGGAAACTGTCCCGAAACCCGGGCCATGTCTCGGGTCCAGAGAACTTGGGGATAATGAGTAACTACTCGCACCAACTGTGGTGAACTACTTTTTACTCGTCCATCTACATGCACTACATGTACCAGAGTGCTAAGGGGCGACCCGGAGGAGAGGCTATTGGTGTGCGATCCATCTTGGTTGTACTTAAACGGCTCCCGTGAGCCCTGAGCTGACGAGCTCATGGAGACGCACCTGCGCGCCGGAGAGGCATCAGGGCCTGTGACGGTTACTTGGCGGCCTTCTCATCCACCCCAAACACTGGTCTGCTGACGAGGGAAACTGCCCCGAAACCCGGGCCATGTCTCGGGTCCAGAGAACTTGGGGATAATGAGTAACTACTCGCACCAACTGTGGTGAACTACTTTTTACTCGTCCATCTACATGCACTACATGTACCAGAGTGCTAAGGGGCGACCCGGAGGAGAGGCTAGTGGTGTGTGATCCATCTTGGTTGTACTTAAACGGCTCCCGTGAGCCCTTAGCTGACGAGCTCATGGAGACGCACCTGCGCGCCGGAGAGGCATCAGGGCCTGTGACGGTTACTTGGCGGCCTTCTCATCCACCCCAAACACTGCTCTGCTGACGAGGGAAACTGTCCCGAAACCCGGGCCATGTCTCGGGTCCAGAGAACTTGGGGATAATGAGTAACTACTCGCACCAACTGTGGTGAACTACTTTTTACTCGTCCATCTACATGCACTACATGTACCAGAGTGCTAAGGGGCGACCCGGAGGAGAGGCTAGTGGTGTGCAATCCATCTTGTTTGTACTTAAACGGCTCCTGTGAGCCCTGTGCTGACGAGCTCATGGAGACGTACCTGCGCGCCGGAGAGGCATCAGGGCCTGTGACGGTTACTTGGCGGCCTTCTCATCCACCCCAAACACTGCTCTGCTGACGAGGGAAACTGTCCCGAAACCCGGGCCATGTCTCGGGTCCAGAGAACTTGGGGATAATGAGTAACTACTCGCACCAACTGTGGTGAACTACTTTTTACTCGTCCATCTACATGCACTACATGTACCAGAGTGCTAAGGGGCGACCCGGAGGAGAGGCTAGTGGTGTGCGATCCATCTTGGTTGTACTTAAACGGCTCCCGTGAGCCCTGAGCTGACGAGCTCATGGAGACGCACCTGCGCGCCGGAGAGGCATCAGGGCCTGTGACGGTTACTTGGCGGCCTTCTCATCCACCCCAAACACTGCTCTGCTGACGAGGGAATCTGTCCCGAAACCCGGGCCATGTCTCGGGTCCAGAGAACTTGGGGATAATGAGTAACTACTCGCACCAACTGTGGTGAACTACTTTTTACTCGTCCATCTACATGCACTACATGTACCAGAGTGCTAAGGGGCGACCCGGAGGAGAGGCTAGTGGTGTGCGATCCATCTTGGTTGTAATTAAACGGCTCCCGTGAGCCCTGAGCTGACGAGCTCATGGAGACGCACCTGCGCGCCGGAGAGGCATCATGGCCTGTGACGGTTACTTGGCGGCATTCTCATCCACCCCAAACACTGCTCTGCTGACAAGGGAAACTGTCCCGAAACCCGGGCCATGTCTCGGGTGCAGAGAACTTGGGGGTAATGAGTAACTACTCGCACCAACTGCGGTGAACTACTTTTTACTCGTCCATCTACATGCACTACATGTACCAGAGTGCTAAGGGGCGACCCGGAGGAGAGGCTAGGGGTGTGCGATCCATCTTGGTTGTACTTAAACGGCTCCCGTGAGCCCTGAGTTGACGAGCTCATGGAGACGCACCTGCGCGCCGGAGAGACATGAGGGCCTGTGACGGTTACTTGGCGGCCTTCTCATCCACCCCAAACACTGCTCTGCTGACGAGGGAAACTGTCCCGAAACCCGGGCCATGTCTCGGGTCCAGAGAACTTGGGGATAATGAGTAACTACTCGCACCAACTGTGGTGAACTACTTTTTACTCGTCCATCTGCATGCACTACATGTACCAGAGTGCTAAGGATCGACCCGGAGGAGAGGCTAGTGGTGTGCGATCCATCTTGGTTGTACTTAAACGGCTCCCGTGAGCCCTGAGCTGACGAGCTCATGGAGACGCGCCGGAGAGGCATCAGGGCCTGTGACGGTTACTTGGCGGCCTTCTCATCCACCCCAAACACTGCTCTGCTGACGAGGGAAACTGTCCCGAAACCCGGGCCATGTCTCGGGTCCAGAGAACTTGGGGATAATGAGTAACTACTCGCACCAACTGTGGTGAACTACTTTTTACTCGTCCATCTACATGCACTACATGTACCAGAGAGATAAGGGGCGACCCGGAGGAGAGGCTATTGGTGTGCGATCCATCTTGGTTGTACTTAAACGGCTCCCGTGAGCCCTGAGCTGACGAGCTCATGGAGACGCACCTGCGCGCCGGAGAGGCATCAGGGCCTGTGACGGTTACTTGGCGGCCTTCTCATCCACCCCAAACACTGGTCTGCTGACGAGGGAAACTGCCCCGAAACCCGGGCCATGTCTCGGGTCCAGAGAACTTGGGGATAATGAGTAACTACTCGCACCAACTGTGGTGAACTACTTTTTACTCGTCCATCTACATGCACTACATGTACCAGAGTGCTAAGGGGCGACCCGGAGGAGAGGCTAGTGGTGTGCAATCCATCTTGGTTGTACTTAAACGGCTCCTGTGAGCCCTGTGCTGACGAGCTCATGGAGACGTACCTGCGCGCCGGAGAGGCATCAGGGCCTGTGACGGTTACTTGGCGGCCTTCTCATCCACCCCAAACACTGCTCTGCTGACGAGGGAAACTGTCCCGAAACCCGGGCCATGTCTCGGGTCCAGAGAACTTGGGGATAATGAGTAACTACTCGCACCAACTGTGGTGAACTACTTTTTACTCGTCCATCTACATGCACTACATGTACCAGAGTGCTAAGGGGCGACCCGGAGGAGAGGCTAGTGGTGTGCGATCCATCTTGGTTGTACTTAAACGGCTCCCGTGAGCCCTGAGCTGACGAGCTCATGGAGACGCACCTGCGCGCCGGAGAGGCATCAGGGCCTGTGACGGTTACTTGGCGGCCTTCTCATCCACCCCAAACACTGCTCTGCTGACGAGGGAAACTGTCCCGAAACCCGGGCCATGTCTCGGGTCCAGAGAACTTGGGGATAATGAGTAACTACTCGCACCAACTGTGGTGAACTACTTTTTACTCGTCCATCTACATGCACTACATGTACCAGAGTGCTAAGGGGCGACCCGGAGGAGAGGCTAGTGGTGTGCGATCCATCTTGGTTGTAATTAAACGGCTCCCGTGAGCCCTGAGCTGACGAGCTCATGGAGACGCACCTGCGCGCCGGAGAGGCATCATGGCCTGTGACGGTTACTTGGCGGCATTCTCATCCACCCCAAACACTGCTCTGCTGACGAGGGAAACTGTCCCGAAACCCGGGCCATGTCTCGGGTGCAGAGAACTTGGGGGTAATGAGTAACTACTCGCACCAACTGCGGTGAACTACTTTTTACTCGTCCATCTACATGCACTACATGTACCAGAGTGCTAAGGGGCGACCCGGAGGAGAGGCTAGGGGTGTGCGATCCATCTTGGTTGTACTTAAACGGCTCCCGTGAGCCCTGAGTTGACGAGCTCATGGAGACGCACCTGCGCGCCGGAGAGGCATGAGGGCCTGTGACGGTTACTTGGCGGCCTTCTCATCCACCCCAAACACTGCTCTGCTGACGAGGGAAACTGTCCCGAAACCCAGGCCATGTCTCGGGTCCAGAGAACTTGGGGATAATGAGTAACTACTCGCACCAACTGTGGTGAACTACTTTTTACTCGTCCATCTGCATGCACTACATGTACCAGAGTGCTAAGGATCGACCCGGAGGAGAGGCTAGTGGTGTGCGATCCATCTTGGTTGTACTTAAACGGCTCCCGTGAGCCCTGAGCTGACGAGCTCATGGAGACGCGCCGGAGAGGCATCAGGGCCTGTGACGGTTACTTGGCGGCCTTCTCATCCACCCCAAACACTGCTCTGCTGACGAGGGAAACTGTCCCGAAACCCGGGCCATGTCTCGGGTCCAGAGAACTTGGGGATAATGAGTAACTACTCGCACCAACTGTGGTGAACTACTTTTTACTCGTCCATCTACATGCACTACATGTACCAGAGAGATAAGGGGCGACCCGGAGGAGAGGCTATTGGTGTGCGATCCATCTTGGTTGTACTTAAACGGCTCCCGTGAGCCCTGAGCTGACGAGCTCATGGAGACGCACCTGCGCGCCGTAGAGGCATCAGGGCCTGTGACGGTTACTTGGCGGCCTTCTCATCCACCCCAAACACTGGTCTGCTGACGAGGGAAACTGCCCCGAAACCCGGGCCATGTCTCGGGTCCAGAGAACTTGGGGATAATGAGTAACTACTCGCACCAACTGTGGTGAACTACTTTTTACTCGTCCATCTACATGCACTACATGTACCAGAGTGCTAAGGGGCGACCCGGAGGAGAGGCTAGTGGTGTGTGATCCATCTTGGTTGTACTTAAACGGCTCCCGTGAGCCCTTAGCTGACGAGCTCATGGAGACGCACCTGCGCGCCGGAGAGGCATCAGGGCCTGTGACGGTTACTTGGCGGCCTTCTCATCCACCCCAAACACTGCTCTGCTGACGAGGGAAACTGTCCCGAAACCCGGGCCATGTCTCGGGTCCAGAGAACTTGGGGATAATGAGTAACTATTCGCACCAACTGCGGTAAACTACTTTTTACTCGTCCATCTACATGCACTACATGTACCAGAGTGCTAAGGGGCGACCCGGAGGAGAGGCTAGTGGTGTGCGATCCATCTTGGTTGTACTTAAACGGCTCCCGTGAGCCCTGAGCTGACGAGCTCATGGAGACGCACCTGCGTGCTGGAGAGGCATCAGGGCCTGTGACGGTTACTTGGCGGCCTTCTCATCCACCCCAAACACTGCTCTGCTGACGAGGGAAACTGTCCCGAAACCCGGGCCATGTCTCGGGTCCAGAGAACTTGGGGATAATGAGTAACTACTCGCACCAACTGTGGTGAACTACTTTTTACTCGTCCATCTACATGCACTACATGTACCAGAGTGCTAAGGGGCGACCCGGAGGAGAGGCTAGTGGTGTGCAATCCATCTTGTTTGTACTTAAACGGCTCCTGTGAGCCCTGTGCTGACGAGCTCATGGAGACGTACCTGCGCGCCGGAGAGGCATCAGGGCCTGTGACGGTTACTTGGCGGCCTTCTCATCCACCCCAAACACTGCTCTGCTGACGAGGGAAACTGTCCCGAAACCCGGGCCATGTCTCGGGTCCAGAGAACTTGGGGATAATGAGTAACTACTCGCACCAACTGTGGTGAACTACTTTTTACTCGTCCATCTACATGCACTACATGTACCAGAGTGCTAAGGGGCGACCCGGAGGAGAGGCTAGTGGTGTGCGATCCATCTTGGTTGTACTTAAACGGCTCCCGTGAGCCCTGAGCTGACGAGCTCATGGAGGCGCACCTGCGCGCCGGAGAGGCATCAAGGCCTGTGATGGTTACTTGGCGGCCTTCTCATCCACCCCAAACACTGCTCTGCTGACGAGGGAAACTGTCCCGAAACCCGGGCCATGTCTCGGGTGCAGAGAACTTGGGGGTAATGAGTAACTACTCGCACCAACTGCGGTGAACTACTTTTTACTCGTCCATCTACATGCACTACATGTACCAGAGTGCTAAGGGGCGACCCGGAGGAGAGGCTAGGGGTGTGCGATCCATCTTGGTTGTACTTAAACGGCTCCCGTGAGCCCTGAGTTGACGAGCTCATGGAGACGCACCTGCTCGCCGGAGAGGCATGAAGGCCTGTGACGGTTACTTGGCGGCCTTCTCATCCACCCCAAACACTGCTCTGCTGACGAGGGAAACTGCCCCGAAACCCGGGCCATGTCTCGGGTCCAGAGAACTTGGGGATAATGAGTAACTACTCGCACCAACTGTGGTGAACTACTTTTTACTCGTCCATCTACATGCACTACATGTACCAGAGTGCTAAGGGGCGACCCGGAGGAGAGGCTAGTGGTGTGTGATCCATCTTGGTTGTACTTAAACGGCTCCCGTGAGCCCTTAGCTGACGAGCTCATGGAGACGCACCTGCGCGCCGGAGAGGCATCAGGGCCTGTGACGGTTACTTGGCGGCCTTCTCATCCACCCCAAACACTGCTCTGCTGACGAGGGAAACTGTCCCGAAACCCGGGCCATGTCTCGGGTCCAGAGAACTTGGGGATAATGAGTAACTATTCGCACCAACTGCGGTAAACTACTTTTTACTCGTCCATCTACATGCACTACATGTACCAGAGTGCTAAGGGGCGACCCGGAGGAGAGGCTAGTGGTGTGCGATCCATCTTGGTTGTACTTAAACGGCTCCCGTGAGCCCTGAGCTGACGAGCTCATGGAGACGCACCTGCGTGCTGGAGAGGCATCAGGGCCTGTGACGGTTACTTGGCGGCCTTCTCATCCACCCCAAACACTGCTCTGCTGACGAGGGAAACTGTCCCGAAACCCGGGCCATGTCTCGGGTCCAGAGAACTTGGGGATAATGAGTAACTACTCGCACCAACTGTGGTGAACTACTTTTTACTCGTCCATCTACATGCACTACATGTACCAGAGTGCTAAGGGGCGACCCGGAGGAGAGGCTAGTGGTGTGCAATCCATCTTGTTTGTACTTAAACGGCTCCTGTGAGCCCTGTGCTGACGAGCTCATGGAGACGTACCTGCGCGCCGGAGAGGCATCAGGGCCTGTGACGGTTACTTGGCGGCCTTCTCATCCACCCCAAACACTGCTCTGCTGACGAGGGAAACTGTCCCGAAACCCGGGCCATGTCTCGGGTCCAGAGAACTTGGGGATAATGAGTAACTACTCGCACCAACTGTGGTGAACTACTTTTTACTCGTCCATCTACATGCACTACATGTACCAGAGTGCTAAGGGGCGACCCGGAGGAGAGGCTAGTGGTGTGCGATCCATCTTGGTTGTACTTAAACGGCTCCCGTGAGCCCTGAGCTGACGAGCTCATGGAGACGCACCTGCGCGCCGGAGAGGCATCAAGGCCTGTGATGGTTACTTGGCGGCCTTCTCATCCACCCCAAACACTGCTCTGCTGACGAGGGAAACTGTCCCGAAACCCGGGCCATGTCTCGGGTGCAGAGAACTTGGGGGTAATGAGTAACTACTCGCACCAACTGCGGTGAACTACTTTTTACTCGTCCATCTACATGCACTACATGTACCAGAGTGCTAAGGGGCGACCCGGAGGAGAGGCTAGGGGTGTGCGATCCATCTTGGTTGTACTTAAACGGCTCCCGTGAGCCCTGAGTTGACGAGCTCATGGAGACGCACCTGCGCGCCGGAGAGGCATGAAGGCCTGTGACGGTTACTTGGCGGCCTTCTCATCCACCCCAAACACTGCTCTGCTGACGAGGGAAACTGTCCCGAAACCCGGGCCATGTCTCGGGTCCAGAGAACTTGGGGATAATGAGTAACTACTCGCACCAACTGTGGTGAACTACTTTTTACTCGTCCATCTGCATGCACTACATGTACCAGAGTGCTAAGGATCGACCCGGAGGAGAGGCTAGTGGTGTGCGATCCATCTTGGTTGTACTTAAACGGCTCCCGTGAGCCCTGAGCTGACGAGCTCATGGAGACGCGCCGGAGAGGCATCAGGGCCTGTGACGGTTACTTGGCGGCCTTCTCATCCACCCCAAACACTGCTCTGCTGACGAGGGAAACTGTCCCGAAACCCGGGCCATGTCTCGGGTCCAGAGAACTTGGGGATAATGAGTAACTACTCGCACCAACTGTGGTGAACTACTTTTTACTCGTCCATCTACATGCACTACATGTACCAGAGAGATAAGGGGCGACCCGGAGGAGAGGCTATTGGTGTGCGATCCATCTTGGTTGTACTTAAACGGCTCCCGTGAGCCCTGAGCTGACGAGCTCATGGAGACGCACCTGCGCGCCGGAGAGGCATCAGGGCCTGTGACGGTTACTTGGCGGCCTTCTCATCCACCCCAAACACTGGTCTGCTGACGAGGGAAACTGCCCCGAAACCCGGGCCATGTCTCGGGTCCAGAGAACTTGGGGATAATGAGTAACTACTCGCACCAACTGTGGTGAACTACTTTTTACTCGTCCATCTACATGCACTACATGTACCAGAGTGCTAAGGGGCGACCCGGAGGAGAGGCTAGTGGTGTGTGATCCATCTTGGTTGTACTTAAACGGCTCCCGTGAGCCCTTAGCTGACGAGCTCATGGAGACGCACCTGCGCGCCGGAGAGGCATCAGGGCCTGTGACGGTTACTTGGCGGCCTTCTCATCCACCCCAAACACTGCTCTGCTGACGAGGGAAACTGTCCCGAAACCCGGGCCATGTCTCGGGTCCAGAGAACTTGGGGATAATGAGTAACTATTCGCACCAACTGCGGTAAACTACTTTTTACTCGTCCATCTACATGCACTACATGTACCAGAGTGCTAAGGGGCGACCCGGAGGAGAGGCTAGTGGTGTGCGATCCATCTTGGTTGTACTTAAACGGCTCCCGTGAGCCCTGAGCTGACGAGCTCATGGAGACGCACCTGCGTGCTGGAGAGGCATCAGGGCCTGTGACGGTTACTTGGCGGCCTTCTCATCCACCCCAAACACTGCTCTGCTGACGAGGGAAACTGTCCCGAAACCCGGGCCATGTCTCGGGTCCAGAGAACTTGGGGATAATGAGTAACTACTCGCACCAACTGTGGTGAACTACTTTTTACTCGTCCATCTACATGCACTACATGTACCAGAGTGCTAAGGGGCGACCCGGAGGAGAGGCTAGTGGTGTGCAATCCATCTTGTTTGTACTTAAACGGCTCCTGTGAGCCCTGTGCTGACGAGCTCATGGAGACGTACCTGCGCGCCGGAGAGGCATCAGGGCCTGTGACGGTTACTTGGCGGCCTTCTCATCCACCCCAAACACTGCTCTGCTGACGAGGGAAACTGTCCCGAAACCCGGGCCATGTCTCGGGTCCAGAGAACTTGGGGATAATGAGTAACTACTCGCACCAACTGTGGTGAACTACTTTTTACTCGTCCATCTACATGCACTACATGTACCAGAGTGCTAAGGGGCGACCCGGAGGAGAGGCTAGTGGTGTGCGATCCATCTTGGTTGTACTTAAACGGCTCCCGTGAGCCCTGAGCTGACGAGCTCATGGAGACGCACCTGCGCGCCGGAGAGGCATCAAGGCCTGTGATGGTTACTTGGCGGCCTTCTCATCCACCCCAAACACTGCTCTGCTGACGAGGGAAACTGTTCTGAAACCCAGGCCATGTTTCGGGTCCAGAGAACTTGGGGATAATGAGTAACTACTCACACCAACTGTGGTGAACTACTTTTTACTCGTCCATCTACATGCACTACATGTACCAGAGTGCTAAGGGGCGACCCGGAGGAGAGGCTAGTGGTGTGCGATCCATCTTGGTTGTACTTAAACGGCTCCCGTGAGCCCTGAGCTGACGAGCTCATGGAGACGCACCTGCGCGCCGGAGAGGCATCAGGGCCTGTGACGGTTACTTGGCGGCCTTCTCATCCACCCCAAACACTGCTCTGCTGACGAGGGAAACTGTCCCGAAACCCGGGCCATATCTCAGGTCCAGAGAACTTGGGGATAATGAGTAACTACTCGCACCAACTGTGGTGAACTACTTTTTACTCGTCCATCTACATGCACTACATGTACCAGAGTGCTAAAGGGCGACCCGGAGGAGAGGCTAGTGGTGTGCGATCCATCTTGGTTGTACTTAAACGGCTCCCGTGAGCCCTGAGCTGCCGAGCTCATCGAGACGCACCTGCGCGCCGGAGAGGCATCAGGGCCTGTGACGGTTACTTGGCGGCCTTCTCATCCACCCCAAACACTGCTCTGCTGACGAGGGAAACTGTCCCGAAACCCGGGCCATGTCTCGGGTCCAGAGAACTTGGGGATAATGAGTAACTACTCGCACCAACTGTGGTGAACTACTTTTTACTCGTCCATCTGCATGCACTACATGTACCAGAGTGCTAAGGGGCGACCCGGAGGAGAGGCTAGTGGTGTGCGATCCATCTTGGTTGTACTTAAACGGCTCCCGTGAGCCCTGAGCTGACGAGCTCATGGAGACGCGCCGGAGAGGCATCAGGGCCTGTGACGGTTACTTGGCGGCCTTCTCATCCACCCCAAACAATGCTCTGCTGACGAGGGAAACTGTCCCGAAACCCGGGCCATGTCTCGGGTCCCGAGAACTTGGGGATAATGAGTAACTACTCGCACCAACTGTGGTGAACTACTTTTTACTCGTCCATCTACATGCACTACATGTACCAGAGTGCTAAGGGGCGACCCGGAGGAGAGGCTAGTGGTGTGCGATCCATCTTGGTTGTATTTAAACGGCTCCCGTGAGCCCTTAGCTGACGAGCTCATGGAGACGCACCTGCGCGCCGGAGAGGCATCAGGGCCTGTGACGCTTTGCGGCCTTCTCATCCACCCCAAACACTGCTCTGCTGACGAGGGAAACTGTCCCGAAACCTGGGCCATGTCTCGGGTCCAGAGAACTTGGGGATAATGAGTAACTACTCGCACCAACTGTGGTGAACTACTTTTTACTCGTCCATCTACATGCACTACATGTACCAGAGTGCTAAGGGGCGACCCGGAGGAGAGGCTAGTGGTGTGCGATCCATCTTGGTTGTACTTAAACGGCTCCCGTGAGCCCTGAGCTGACGAGCTCATGGAGACGCACCTGGGCGCCGGAGAGGCATCAGGGCCTGTGATGGTTACTTGGCGGCCTTCTCATCCACCCCAAACACTGCTCTGCTGACGAGGGAAACTGTCCTGAAACCCGGGCCATGTCTCGGGTCCAGAGAACTTGGGGATAATGAGTAACTACTCACACCAACTGTGGTGAACTACTTTTTACTAGTCCATCTACATGCACTACATGTACCAGAGTGCTAAGGGGCGACCCGGAGGAGAGGCTAGTGGTGTGCGATCCATCTTGGTTGTACATAAACGGCTCCCGTGAGCCCTGAGCTGACGAGCTCATGGAGACGCACCTGCGCGCCGGAGAGGCATCAGGGCCTGTGACGGTTACTTGGCGGCCTTCTCATCCACCCCAAACACTGCTCTGCTGACGAGGGAAACTGCCCCGAAACCCGGGCCATGTCTCGTGTCCAGAGAAATTGGGGATAGTGAGTAACTACTCGCACCAACTGTGGTGAACTACTTTTTACTCGTCCATCTACATGCACTACATGTACCAGAGTGCTAAGGGGCGACCCGGAGGAGAGGCTAGTGGTGTGCAATCCATCTTGGTTGTAATTAAACGGCTCCTGTGAGCCCTGTGCTGACGAGCTCATGGAGACGTACCTGCGCGCCGGAGAGGCATCAGGGCCTGTGACAGTTACTTGGCGCCCTTCTCATCCACCCCAAACACTGCTCTGCTGACGAGGGAAACTGTCCCGAAACCCGGGCCATGTCTCGGGTCCAGAGAACTTGGGGATAATGAGTAACTACTCGCACCAACTGTGGTGAACTACTTTTTACTCGTCCATCTACATGCACTACATGTACCAGAGTGCTAAGGGGCAACCCGGAGGAGAGGCTTGTGGTGTGCGATCCATCTTGCTTGTACTTAAACGGCTCCCGTGAGCCCTGAGCTGACGAGCTCATGGAGACGCACCTGGGCGCCGGAGAGGCATCAGGGCCTGTGATGGTTACTTGGCGGCCTTCTCATCCACCCCAAACACTGCTCTGCTGACGAGGGAAACTGTCCTGAAACCGGGCCATGTCTCGGGTCCAGAGAACTTGGGGATAATGAGTAACTACTCACACCAACTGTGGTGAACTACTTTTTACTAGTCCATCTACATGCACTACATGTACCAGAGTGCTAAGGGGCGACCCGGAGGAGAGGCTAGTGGTGTGCGATCCATCTTGGTTGTACTTAAACGGCTCCCGTGAGCCCTGAGCTGACGAGCTCATGGAGACGCACCTGCGCGCCGGAGAGGCATCAGGGCCTGTGACGGTTACTTGGCGGCCTTCTCATCCACCCCAAACACTGCTCTGCTGACGAGGGAAACTGCCCCGAAACCCGGGCCATGTCTCGTGTCCAGAGAACTTGGGGATAGTGAGTAACTACTCGCACCAACTGTGGTGAACTACTTTTTACTCGTCCATCTACATGCACTACATGTACCAGAGTGCTAAGGGGCGACCCGGAGGAGAGGCTAGTGGTGTGCAATCCATCTTGGTTGTAATTAAACGGCTCCTGTGAGCCCTGTGCTGACGAGCTCATGGAGACGTACCTGCGCGCCGGAGAGGCATCAGGGCCTGTGACGGTTACTTGGCGCCCTTCTCATCCACCCCAAACACTGCTCTGCTGACGAGGGAAACTGTCCCGAAACCCGGGCCATGTCTCGGGTCCAGAGAACTTGGGGATAATGAGTAACTACTCGCACCAACTGTTGTGAACTACTTTTTACTCGTCCATCTACATGCACTACATGTACCAGAGTGCTAAGGGGCAACCCGGAGGAGAGGCTTGTGGTGTGCGATCCATCTTGGTTGTACTTAAACGGCTCCCGTGAGCCCTGAGCTGACGAGCTCATGGAGACGCACCTGGGCGCCGGAGAGGCATCAGGGCCTGTGATGGTTACTTGGCGGCCTTCTCATCCACCCCAAACACTGCTCTGCTGACGAGGGAAACTGTCCTGAAACCCGGGCCATGTCTCGGGTCCAGAGAACTTGGGGATAATGAGTAACTACTCACACCAACTGTGGTGAACTACTTTTTACTAGTCCATCTACATGCACTACATGTACCAGAGTGCTAAGGGGCGACCCGGAGGAGAGGCTAGTGGTGTGCGATCTATCTTGGTTGTACTTAAACGGCTCCCGTGAGCCCTGAGCTGACGAGCTCATGGAGACGCACCTGCGCGCCGGAGAGGCATCAGGGCCTAAGACGGTTACTTGGCGGCCTTCTCATCCACCCCAAACACTGCTCTGCTGACGAGGGAAACTGTCCCAAAACCCGGGCAATGTCTCGGGTCAAGAGAACTTGGGGATAATGAGTAACTACTCGCACCAACTGTGGTGAACTACTTTTTACTCGTCCATCTACATGCACTACATGTACCAGAGTGCTAAGGGGCGACCCGGAGGAGAGGCTAGTGGTGTGCGATCCATCTTGGTTGTACTTAAACGGCTCCCGTGAGCCCTGAGCTGACGAGCTCATGGAGACGCACCTGCGCGCCGGAGAGGCATCAGGGCCTGTGACGGTTACTTGGCGGCCTTCTCATCCACCCCAAACACTGCTCTGCTGACGAGGGAAACTGCCCCGAAACCCGGGCCATGTCTCGTGTCCAGAGAACTTGGGGATAATGAGTAACTACTCGCACCAACTGTGGTGAACTACTTTTTACTCGTCCATCTACATGCACTACATGTACCAGAGTGCTAAGGGGCGACCCGGAGGAGAGGCTAGTGGTGTGCGATCCATCTTGGTTGTACTTAAACGGCTCCCGTGAGCCCTTAGCTGACGAGCTCATGGAGACGCACCTGCGCGCCGGAGAGGCATCAGGGCCTGTGACGGTTACTTTGCGGCCTTCTCATCCACCCCCAAACACTGCTCTGCTGACGAGGGAAACTGTCCCGAAACCCGGGCCATGTCTCGGGTCCAGAGAACTTGGGGATAATGAGTAACTACTCGCACC
The DNA here is from genome assembly GCF_964261635.1 of Lissotriton helveticus. Lineage (NCBI taxonomy): Eukaryota > Metazoa > Chordata > Amphibia > Caudata > Salamandridae > Lissotriton > Lissotriton helveticus. The sequence continues at coordinate 1,507,046,977 of NC_136057.1, forward strand.
AACTGTGGTGAACTACTTTTTACTCGTCCATCTACATGCACTACATGTACCAGAGTGCTAAGGGGCGTCCCGGAGGAGAGGCTAGTGGTGTGCGATCTATCTTGGTTGTACTTAAACGGCTCCAGTGAGCCCTGAGCTGACGAGCTCATGGAGACGCACCTGCGCGCCGGAGAGGCATCAGGGCCTGTGACGGTTACTTGGCGGCCTTCTCATCCACCCCTGTTAGACGGAGACCTGGAGGGTCGGCCGAGCACAGTGATCGCACAGACAGGTAACTTCCCCCCCACAGATGGACACCACACAAAGATCAGGGTAACACCTTTTATAGGCACTTCTGGTAGTAGAGTGGTACGATACAAGGCGATCAGGACACGATGATCCTCTCAATTCTAGTCTCTAGTAAGGGAAGGGGGTAGCGGGACAGTCTTGGTACCCACGGGTACGGAGGTGTAACGGTGATAGCTCACAATCCTCGAGCTCGGTGTTCGGATGGGTCAGACCGCGGCAGCGCCGGCAGGTCCCGAAGAGGTCGTAGGTGGCAACGGGCCGCGGCAGCGCCAGCAGGTCCCAACGAGGATGAAGGTTACAACGGGCCGCGGCAGCGCCAGCAGGTCCCACGAGAATGCAGGTTGCAACGGGCCGCGGCAGCGCCAGCAGGTCCCACGAGGATGAAGGTTACAACGGGCCGCGGCAGCGCCAGCAGGTCCCACGAGGATGAAGGTTGCAGAGGGCCGCGGCAGCGCCAGCAGGTCCCACGAGGATGAAGGTTGCAGAGGGCCGCGGCAGCGCCAGCAGGCAGGACAATAGTTCACAAGGCAGGGCTGTGGCAGCGCCAGCAGTCCGTCTCGACTCCAGGATACAACTGCCTTCCTGTCCTGGGGCGGCCTTAGTTATAGGTCTGGCGCCCTTTGATGTCCGGACCCTCGCTCTTGGAGGTCGGGAGGTCTGGGATGAGGGAGTCCAGACACCCAGCAGGGGGGTGGAGCCAGCGCCCGAGGAGGCTGGGGGTGCTCGGCACCTGGCGGGGGAGAGCCATCGACACTTCTTACTCCCGTTGACCTGCCAAGTGGTCCGTTCACCTCCTGGGTGGAGGGTGGTGCCGGGATGTCGGGGCCTGGCCAGGCCCAGGGTTGGGGTCGGGCTGAGGCCGCGCGGCCGCGTGGTGCCGTGTCCAAGATGGCAGCTGGGCCGGGCAATGGTGCTGACGGTGGCCGGGCCCTGTCCTGCGGGGAGGGAGCGAGCCCTTCATGTGGCCTGTCCAACATGCGTCCCCCCCAGCTGAAGGCGGGGAGAGTCACCCATCTTCTTGGGGACTTTCCTCGTCGAGGCGGAAAAAGCAGGACAGGCCATCCGCGTTGGCGTGGTCTTGGCCAGGGCGATGCTCCACAGTGAAGTCCATCCCCTGCAGGGAGATGGACCATCGCAATAGTTTGGGGTTCTCCCCCCGTATCTGCATGAGCCATTGCAGGGGCCGATGATCTGTCTGTACCCGGAAATGGGTCCCGAAGAGGTACGGCCGGAGCTTCTTGAGGGCCCATACCACTGCGAAGGCCTCTCGCTCAATGGTGCTCCAGCGCTGTTCTCGGGGCAGTAGGCGTCTGCTGATGAAGGCCACGGGTTGGTCCACTCCTTCGGGGTTCAGTTGGGAGAGGACGGCCCCAATACCATGGTCGGAGGCATCGGTCTGCACGATGAACTCGCGGCTGTAGTCGGGGGCCTGGAGCACCGGAGCGGTGCACATGGCGGCCTTCAGCGTCTCGAAGGCCGCGTGACAGTTGGGAGTCCAGTTGACTCGTTTTGGGTTGTTCTTAGACGTGAGTTCCGTGAGGGGCCCCACAATGCTGCCATAGTCCCTCACAAACCGCCGGTAGTATCCGGTGAGCCCCAGGAAGGCTCGGACCTCTGTTTGTGTTTCGGGGGGTTGCCAGGACTGGATGGCAGCTACCTTGAGTTGGAGGGGGGCCACCAGACCGCTCCCCACTTGGTGTCCGAGGTAGGTCACGGACCCCTGGCCGATTTGGCACTTGCTGGCCTTTATGGTGAGGCCGGCCTGTTGGAGGGCCTGCAGGACCGCTCTGAGGTGGTGGAGGTGGTCGGCCCAGTGGCGGCTGTATACCGCGATGTCGTCCAGGTAGGCGGCGCTGAATTCTTCGAGGCCCGCCAATACCTGGTTCACCAGTCTTTGAAAGGTGGCTGGAGCGTTCTTCATGCCGAAGGGCATCACTCTGAAATGGTAGTGCCCGTCCAGGGTGGAGAAAGCGGAACGTTCTTGGGCCCTGGGGGTGAGGCCGATCTGCCAGTAGCCCGCTGTCAGGTCAAAGATGCTTAGGTAGCGGGCTGCCCCCATGCGGTCGACTAGTTCATCTGCTCGGGGGATAGGGTGAGCGTCGGTTCGGGTGACCGCGTTCAGCCCCCGATAGTCGATGCAGAATCGGAGCTCCGGCGTGGTGCCCGGTGCCGCGGCCTCGGGGACCAGGACGACCGGGCTGGCCCAGGGACTGTCCGAAGGCTCGATGACCCCGAGGGCGAGCATCTTGGAGACTTCTTCTTGGATGCATGTACGTACCCGATCCGGTACTCGGTACGCCCGGTGTCGGACAGGAGGACTGTCCCCCGTGTCCACGTCGTGCAGGCACCAGGAGGTGACTCCGGGTGCGAGGGAGAACAGGTTTGCGAACGGCAGCAGGAGGGCCCGGCAATCTTGACGCTGCTCTGGGGTCAGGGCCTCGGAGAGTCGGACCCCGTCCACAGAGCCATCTCTTTCCCGAGTCCTCAGTAGGTCAGGGAGGGGCTCGGAGTCTCCTTCTGTGCCACTGTCGGTCACCATCAGCAGGCTGAGCTCTGAGCGCATGAAGTGGGGTTTGAGCCTGTTGGCGTGGAGGACCCGGAGGGGGTTCCGGGGGGACTCCAGGTCGATGAGATAGGTGACGGGACTCCTGCGCTCGATCACCTTGAAGGGCCCCGTCCATTTGTCTTGCAAGGCACACGGTTCGATGGGGGACATCACCCATACCTGCTGACCCGGTTCAAACTCGATGGAGGAGGCATGTTGGTCGTACCACTTCTTCATGTCCTCCTGACTGGCCTCCAGATTGGTTTTAGCGATCTCCCTGAATTTCCGGGTCTGATTTTGGAGGGTCAGGAGGTATTTGTAGACGTCCGGAGGGGTCTTTAGGGGGGCCATTTCCCATTCCTCCTTCACTAGGCTGAGAGGCCCGCGAACGGGGTGTCCGTACAGGAGTTCAAAGGGGCTGAAGCCGAGGGACTTCTGGGGGACTTCTCGGTAGGCGAAGAGGAGGCACGGTAGTAGCACGTCCCACTGGCGGCGTAGGGGTTCTTCCAGCCCCATGATCATCCCCTTGAGGGTGCGGTTGAACCGCTCGACCAGTCCGTTCCCCTGGGGGTGATAGGGGGTGGTGAAGCGGTAAGTGACTCCGCACTGCTGCCAGAGGGATTTCATATACTTTGAAATAAAGTTCGTACCCCTGTCGCTGACGACTTCCCGGGGGAAGCCCACTCGAGAGAAGATCCCCATCAAGGCTCGACCCACTACTGGGGCGGTTATAGTACGGAGGGGGACCGCCTCCGGATAGCGGGTGGCGTGGTCCACCAGGACCAGGATGAAGCGATGCCCCTGTGCTGTTCGGGGGTCCAGGGGCCCCACAATGTCTATTCCCACCCTTTCGAACGGGGTGGTCACCACGGGGAATGGTTGTAGGGGTGCCTTGAGTTTGCGGACGCTCTTCCCGCTGGCCTGGCAGGTCGGGCAGGACCGGCAATGGTTGGAGACGTCATTTCTCATTTTGGGCCAAAAAAAGTGAGTCACCAGGCGGTGGTAGGTCTTGTCTTGGCCCAGGTGCCCGGCCAGGGGGACATCATGGGCTAGGTTCAACAGGAAGTCTCTGAAGTGGAGGGGCACCACCAGCACTCGCCCGGCCCCCAGTTCTGCGATTTTCTGCTCGCTGTACAAGAGATCATTGTCCCAATAAACCCAGTGGGCCCCGGTGGTGTCTCCTTGGCTCTGGGCGAGCGCTTGCTGTCGCAATCCCTCGAGGGAGGGGCAGGTCTTTTGCTCCTGCCGGAATTGTTCCTGGGTGGGCCCCCCTTCTTGACGCCACTGAGCCAGGTCGGGAAGCTCGGGGGGCTTTGTGGACCCCTCTGTGGTGGGGTCCGGGTGGTCGGTCTGGAGGAAGTCTTCTTCTGGAGTGATCGAGGGCGGAGGTGCTGCCCATTCTGGTTCTTCTGGTCTAGGGATGGTGCGGGTGGCCATGGACCGGGTGGTTACGCACGCCCAGTCCGGGAGACCCAACATCCCCAGATGCTCTCTTCTTTCTACAGCGGCCCACGGGGAGCTCTCGAGATCGTTCCCCAGGAGGCAGTCCACGGGGGCATCGTCGCGGACAGTTACTTTCAGCATGCCGGACACTCCTCCCCATTCGAAGGGGACGCAGGCCATCCGACACAGGCTCTCCGAGTTATCTGCCGATCGGACGGGGCAAAGTACGTTTGGTAGGATTTGTTCTGGGGTCACCAGGTGACAACGGACGGCCGTCACACTGGCCCCGGTGTCACGCAGGGCCTCGGCCTTGCGCCCATTGATGCTCACCCATTGGCTGTACTTCCGAGTGTTGGCGGGCAGGGGAGTCCGCGGGACCATGTCTCTTCCTCCCAGGCATGCCAGGGTCATGGCGGCGGGTTCCCACTCGAACTGCTCCGACTCATAGGTCTCCGTGTCTTCGGAGACTTGTTCTTCTCCCAGGGCGGCGGCCGCCATCTGGCGGGGCCCGGGGACCTGGTTCTTCGGGCAGGTCGGGTCACTGGCATAGTGGCCGACTCGCTGGCATCGATGACACGTCACGTTAGCTCGGAACCCCGGGCGCATCGGGGGGTTTCCCCGGCCTGCTGGGGCCGGGGTGGCGTTAGTGGGCGCGGCCGGGACGGCGTCTCTGCCCCGGCCCGGGCCTCCTCCTCCTCCTCGGGGACGATGATGACCTTGGTTGGTTCTGTTCTGCTCATTCGGCCCACTCCGGGCCACTCGGGTGCTCTCCCACCGGTCAGCCTCGGTGGCGAGCTGCCGGGGTTCAGTCAATTAACTGTCGAGGAGGTGCTGCCTGAGCTCGACGAAGCAGTTGTTGGAGAGGTGCTCCCACGCAATGAGATTGAAGAGTTGTTCGTAAGTGGTTACGTTGTTACCCTTGATCCACCCCTCGAAGGCTCGGCTGAAATAGTTCACGCATTCCAACCACGTTGTACCTGGGATCCGGGTGCAGTTGCGGAACCTCTGGCGGTACATTTCGGGTGTAAGCCCATATCGACTGAGGAGGGCGGCCTTCATGTGGTCATAGGACGTCATTTGATGGTCCGGAAGCTGCAGCAGGGCATCACGACCCTCGTTGACGAATCTCCCCCATAGACCGGCTCCCCAGTCACTTCGAGCGACCCGGTGGGCGGTCATGGCAATCTCATAGGCCTTGAACCACTGCTGTATGTCGTCGTTCCGGTGATATTCTCGGACCACATCCTTGGGGATGTGGACCTTCTGCTCGGTAGGACCCGGGGAGTGCGGTTGCTCGGGCACCCCTAGGTTTTTGTTCAGTTTGTGTATTTCTATCTCCGCTAGTTTGCACTCGTGCTCGTATGCCAGTCTTTTTTCTTCGAGGTCTCTCTGTCTCTGTTTTTCCTCTCGCTCTTCTCTGAGCCGTAAGTGTTCTAAGTTTATTTTTTGTTCCGCCAGTTTCAATTCTCCGTCTAATCTGAGTCGTGCCAAGTCTAACTCGTGTAATCTATTTTTTTCCCGCTCTTGGATCTCTTCACGGGAAGGGCCTGTTCTCCGTTCCTCCGTCCGGGTGGTGTTGACTTCCGGGGTTGCGGGGTCCCGGGGGATTGCGGTATTTGTCTCTGTCCAGGCCTCTAGGGCGTTTTTGAAGTCTTCTTTTGTGCTTAGCCCGGTGGTAGCAATGCCTAAGTCCATGCAAAATTGTTTGAGCTCTCGGTGGTTGTATTCTTCCAGCTTTTCCATCTGGAACTTCTCCGCCGATCCGCTCTCTTTGGTCGTCATTGTGGTTTTAGTCGTAGGGTGAGTTACTGTCTGTACGGTACGCGTTGGTTCGGATCGCGCCGCTAGCCACCAATGTTAGACGGAGACCTGGAGGGTCGGCCGAGCACAGTGATCGCACAGACAGGTAACTTCCCCCCCACAGATGGACACCACACAAAGATCAGGGTAACACCTTTTATAGGCACTTCTGGTAGTAGAGTGGTACGATACAAGGCGATCAGGACACGATGATCCTCTCAATTCTAGTCTCTAGTAAGGGAAGGGGGTAGCGGGACAGTCTTGGTACCCACGGGTACGGAGATGTAACGGTGATAGCTCACAATCCTCGAGCTCGGTGTTCGGATGGGTCAGACCGCGGCAGCGCCGGCAGGTCCCGAAGAGGTCGTAGGTGGCAACGGGCCGCGGCAGCGCCAGCAGGTCCCAACGAGGATGAAGGTTACAACGGGCCGCGGCAGCGCCAGCAGGTCCCACGAGAATGCAGGTTGCAACGGGCCGCGGCAGCGCCAGCAGGTCCCACGAGGATGAAGGTTACAACGGGCCGCGGCAGCGCCAGCAGGTCCCACGAGGATGAAGGTTGCAGAGGGCCGCGGCAGCGCCAGCAGGTCCCACGAGGATGAAGGTTGCAGAGGGCCGCGGCAGCGCCAGCAGGCAGGACAATAGTTCACAAGGCAGGGCTGTGGCAGCGCCAGCAGTCCGTCAAGGATGAGTTCGTCGCGGTGTCTCTCGACTCCAGGATACAACTGCCTTCCTGTCCTGGGGCGGCCTTAGTTATAGGTCTGGCGCCCTTTGATGTCCGGACCCTCGCTCTTGGAGGTCGGGAGGTCTGGGATGAGGGAGTCCAGACACCCAGCAGGGGGGTGGAGCCAGCGCCCGAGGAGGCTGGGGGTGCTCGGCACCTGGCGGGGGAGAGCCATCGACACTTCTTACTCCCGTTGACCTGCCAAGTGGTCCGTTCACCTCCTGGGTGGAGGATGGTGCCGGGATGTCGGGGCCTGGCCAGGCCCAGGGTTGGGGTCGGGCTGAGGCCGCGCGGCCGCGTGGTGCCGTGTCCAAGATGGCGGCTGGGCCGGGCAATGGTGCTGACGGTGGCCCGGGCCCTGTCCTGCGGGGAGGGAGCGAGCCCTTCATGTGGCCTGTCCAACAACCCCAAACACTGCTCTGCTGACGAGGGAAACTGTCCCAAAACCCGGGCAATGTCTCGGGTCAAGAGAACTTGGGGATAATGAGTAACTACTCGCACCAACTGTGGTGAACTACTTTTTACTCGTCCATCTACATGCACTACATGTACCAGAGTGCTAAGGGGCGACCCGGAGGAGAGGCTAGTGGTGTGCGATCCATCTTGGTTGTACTTAAACGGCTCCCGTGAGCCCTGAGCTGACGAGCTCATGGAGACGCACCTGCGCGCCGGAGAGGCATCAGGGCCTGTGACGGTTACTTGGCGGCCTTCTCATCCACCCCAAACACTGCTCTGCTGACGAGGGAAACTGCCCCGAAACCCGGGCCATGTCTCGTGTCCAGAGAACTTGGGGATAATGAGTAACTACTCGCACCAACTGTGGTGAACTACTTTTTACTCGTCCATCTACATGCACTACATGTACCAGAGTGCTAAGGGGCGACCCGGAGGAGAGGCTAGTGGTGTGCGATCCATCTTGGTTGTACTTAAACGGCTCCCGTGAGCCCTTAGCTGACGAGCTCATGGAGACGCACCTGCGCGCCGGAGAGGCATCAGGGCCTGTGACGGTTACTTTGCGGCCTTCTCATCCACCCCCAAACACTGCTCTGCTGACGAGGGAAACTGTCCCGAAACCCGGGCCATGTCTCGGGTCCAGAGAACTTGGGGATAATGAGTAACTACTCGCACCAACTGTGGTGAACTACTTTTTACTCGTCCATCTACATGCACTACATGTACCAGAGTGCTAAGGGGCGACCCGGAGGAGAGGCTAGTGGTGTGCGATCCATCTTGGTTGTACTTAAACGGCTCCCGTGAGCCCTGAGCTGACGAGCTCATGGAGACGCACCTGCGCGCCGGTGAGGCATCAGGGCTTGTGACGGTTACCTGGCGGCCTTCTCATTAACCCCAAACACTGTTCTGCTGACGAGGGAAACTGTCCCGAAACCCGGGCCATATCTCGGGTCCAGAGAACTTGGGGATAATGAGTAACTACTCGCACCAACTGTGGTGAACTACTTTTTACTCGTCCATCTACATGCACTACATGTACCAGAGTGCTAAGGGGCGACCCGGAGGAGAGGCTAGTGGTGTTCGATCCATCTTGGTTGTACTTAAACGGCTCCCGTGAGCCCTGAGCTGACGAGCTCATGGAGACGCACCTGTGCGCCCGGTGAGGCATCAGGGCCTGTGACGGTTACTTGGCGGCCTTCTCATCCACCCCAAACACTGCTCTGCTGACGAGGGAAACTGTCCCGAAACCCGGGCCATGTCTCGGGTCCAGAGAACTTGGGGATAATGAGTAACTACTCGCACCAACTGTGGTGAACTACTTTTTACTCGTCCATCTATATGCACTACATGTACCAGAGTGCTAAGGGGCGACCCGGAGGAGAGTCTAGTGGTGTGCGATCCATCTTGGTTGTTCTTAAACGGCTCCCGTGAGCCCTGAGCTGACGAGCTCATGGAGACGCACCTGCGCGCCGGAGAGGCATCAGGGCCTGTGACGGTTACTTTGCGGCCTTCTCATCCACCCCCAAACACTGCTCTGCTGACGAGGGAAACTGTCCCGAAACCCGGGCCATGTCTCGGGTCCAGAGAACTTGGGGATAATGAGTAACTACTCGCACCAACTGTGGTGAACTACTTTTTACTCGTCCATCTACATGCACTACATGTACCAGAGTGCTAAGGGGCGACCCGGAGGAGAGGCTAGTGGTGTGCGATCCATCTTGGTTGTACTTAAACGGCTCCCGTGAGCCATGAGCTGACGAGCTCATGGAGACGCACCTGCGCGCCGGTGAGGCATCAGGGCCTGTGACGGTTACCTGGCGGCCTTCTCATTAACCCCAAACACTGTTCTGCTGACGAGGGAAACTGTCCCGAAACCCGGGCCATATCTCGGGTCCAGAGAACTTGGGGATAATGAGTAACTACTCGCACCAACTGTGGTGAACTACTTTTTACTCGTCCATCTACATGCACTACATGTACCAGAGTGCTAAGGGGCGACCCGGAGGAGAGGCTAGTGGTGTGCGATCCATCTTGGTTGTACTTAAACGGCTCCCGTGAGCCCTGAGCTGACGAGCTCATGGAGACGCACCTGCGCGCCGGTGAGGCATCAGGGCCTGTGACGGTTACTTGGCGGCCTTCTCATCCACCCCAAACACTGCTCTGCTGACGAGGGAAACTGTCCCGAAACCCGGGCCATGTCTCGGGTCCAGAGAACTTGGGGATCATGAGTAACTACTCGCACCAACTGTGGTGAACTACTTTTTACTCGTCCATCTATATGCACTACATGTACCAGAGTGCTAAGGGGCGACCCGGAGGAGAGTCTAGTGGTGTGCGATCCATCTTGGTTGTACTTAAACGGCTCCCGTGAGCCCTGAGCTGACGAGCTCATGGAGACGCACCTGCGCGCCGGAGAGGCATCAGGGCCTGTGACGGTTACTTGGCGGCCTTCTCATCCACCCCAAACACTCCTCTGCTGACGAGGGAAACTGTCCCGAAACCCGGGCCATGTCTCGGGTCCAGAGAACTTGGGGATAATGAGTAACTACTCGCACCAACTGTGGTGAACTACTTTTTACTCGTCCATCTACATGCACTACATGTACCAGAGTGCTAAGGGGCGACCCGGAGGAGAGGCTAGTGGTGTGCGATCCATCTTGGTTGTACTTAAACGGCTCCCGTGAGCCCTGAGCTGACGAGCTCATGGAGACGCACCTGCGCGCCGGAGAGGCATCAGGGCCTGTGACGGTTACTTGGCGGCCTTCTCATCCACCCCAAACACTGCTCTGATGACGAGGGAAACTGTCCCGAAACCCGGGCCATGTCTCGGGTCCAGAGAACTTGGGGCTAATGAGTAACTACTCGCACCAACTGTGGTGAACTACTTTTTACTCGTCCATCTACATGCACTACATGTACCAGAGTGCTAAGGGGCGACCCCTAGGAGAGGCTAGTGGTGTGCGATCCATCTTGGTTGTACTTAAACGGCTCCCGTGAGCCCTGAGCTGACGAGCTCATGGAGACGCAACTGCGCGCCAGAGAGGCATCAGGGCCTGTGACGGTTACTTGGCGGCCTTCTCATCCACCCCAAACACTGCTCTGCTGACGAGGGAAACTGTCCCGAAACCCGGGCCATGTCTCCGGTCCAGAGAACTTGGGGATAATGAGTAACTACTCGCACCAACTGTGGTGAACTACTTTTTACTCGTCCATCTACATGCACTACATGTAGCAGAGTGCTAAGGGGCGACCCGGAGGAGAGGCTAGTGGTGTGCGATCCATCTTGGTTGTACTTAAACGGCTCCCGTGAGCCCTGAGCTGACGAGCTCATGGGGACGCACCTGCGCGCCGGAGAGGCATCAGGGCCTGTGACGGTTACTTGGCGGCCATCTCATCCACCCCAAACACTGCTCTGCTGACGAGGGAAACTGTCCCGAAACCCGGGCCATGTCTCGGGGCCAGAGAACTTGGGGATAATGAGTAACTACTCGCACCAACTGTGGTGAACTACTTTTTACTCGTCCATCTACATGCACTACATGTACCAGAGTGCTAAGGGGCGACCCGGAGGAGAGGCTAGTGGTGTGCGATCCATCTTGGTTGTACTTAAACGGCTCCCGTGAGCCCTGAGCTGACGAGCTCATGGAGACGCACCTGCGCGCCGGAGAGGCATCAGGGCCTGTGACGGTTACTTGGCGGCCTTCTCATCCACCCCAAACACTGCTCTGCTGATGAGGGAAACTGTCCCGAAACCCGGGCCATGTCTCGGGTCCAGAGAACTTGGGGATAATGAGTAACTACTCGCACCAACTGTGGTGAACTACTTTTTACTCGTCCATCTACATGCACTACATGTACCAGAGTGCTAAGGGGCGACCCGGAGAAGAGGCTAGTGGTGTGCGTTCCATCTTGGTTGTACTTAAACGGCTCCCGTAAGCCCTGAGCTGACGAGCTCATGGAGACGCACCTGCGCGCCGGAGAGGCATCAGGGCCTGTGACTGTTACTTGGCAGCCTTCTCATCCACCCCAAACACTGCTCTGCTGACGAGGGAAACTGTCCCGAAACTCGGGCCATGTCTCGGGTCCAGAGAACTTGGGGATAATGAGTAACTACTCGCACCAACTGTGGTGAACTACTTTTTACTCGTCCATCTACATGCACTACATGTACCAGAGTGCTAAGGGGCGACCCGGAGGAGAGGCTAGTGGTGTGCGATCCATCTTGGTTGTACTTAAACGGCTCCCGTGAGTCCTGAGCTGACGAGCTCATGGAGACGCACCTGCGCGCTGAGACGCATCAGGGCCTGTGACGGTTACTTGGCGGCCTTCTCATCCACCCCAAACACTGCTCTGCTGACGAGGGAAAGTGTCCCGAAACCCGGGCCATGTCTCGGGTCCAGAGAACTTGGGGATAATGAGTAACTACTCGCACCAACTGTGGTGAACTACTTTTTACTCGTCCATCTACATGCACTACATGTACCAGAGTGCTAAGGGGCGACCCGGAGGAGAGGCTAGTGGTGTGCGATCCATCTTGGTTGTACTTAAACGGCTCCCGTGAGCCCTGAGCTGACGAGCTCATGGAGACGCACCTGCGTGCCGGAGAGGCATCAGGGCCTGTGACGGTTACTTGGCGGCCTTCTCATCCACCCCAAACACTGCTCTGCTGACGAGGGAAACTGTCCCGAAACCCAGGCCATGTCTCGGGTCCAGAGAACTTGGGGATAATGAGTAACTACTCGCACCAACTGTGGTGAACTACTTTTTACTCGTCCATCTACATGCACTACATGTACCAGAGTGCTAAGGGGCGACCCGGAGGAGAGGCTAGTGGTGTGCGATCCATCTTGGTTGTACTTAAATGGCTCCCGTGAGCCCTGAGCTGACGAGCTCATGGAGACGCACCTGCGCGCCGGAGAGGCATCAGGGCCTGTGACGGTTACTTGGCGGCCTTCTCATCCACCCCAAACACTGCTCTGCTGACGAGGGAAACTGTCCCGAAACCCAGGCCATGTCTCGGGTCCAGAGAACTTGGGGATAATGAGTAACTACTCGCACCAACTGTGGTGAACTACTTTTTACTCGTCCATCTACATGCACTACATGTACCAGAGTGCTAAGGGGCGACCCGGAGGAGAGGCTAGTGGTGTGCGATCCATCTTGGTTGTACTTAAATGGCTCCCGTGAGCCCTGAGCTGACGAGCTCATGGAGACGCACCTGCGCGCCGGAGAGGCATCAGGGCCTGTGACGGTTACTTGGCGGCCTTCTCATCCACCCCAAACACTGCTCTGCTGACGAGGGAAACTGTCCCGAAACCCGGGCCATGTCTCGGGTCCAGAGAACTTGGGGATAATGAGTAACTACTCGCACCAACTGTGGTGAACTTCTTTTTACTCGTCCATCTACATGCACTACATGTACCAGAGTGCTAAGGGGCGATCCGGAGGAGAGGCTAGTGGTGTGCGATCCATCTTGGTTGTACTTAAACGGCTCCCGTGAGCCATGAGCTGACGAGCTCATGGAGACGCACCTGCGCGCCGGTGAGGCATCAGGGCCTGTGACGGTTACCTGGCGGCCTTCTCATTAACCCCAAACACTGTTCTGCTGACGAGGGAAACTGTCCCGAAACCCGGGCCATATCTCGGGTCCAGAGAACTTGGGGATAATGAGTAACTACTCGCACCAACTGTGGTGAACTACTTTTTACTCGTCCATCTACATGCACTACATGTACCAGAGTGCTAAGGGGCGACCCGGAGGAGAGGCTAGTGGTGTGCGATCCATCTTGGTTGTACTTAAACGGCTCCCGTGAGCCCTGAGCTGACGAGCTCATGGAGACGCACCTGCGCGCCGGTGAGGCATCAGGGCCTGTGACGGTTACTTGGCGGCCTTCTCATCCACCCCAAACACTGCTCTGCTGACGAGGGAAACTGTCCCGAAACCCGGGCCATGTCTCGGGTCCAGAGAACTTGGGGATCATGAGTAACTACTCGCACCAACTGTGGTGAACTACTTTTTACTCGTCCATCTATATGCACTACATGTACCAGAGTGCTAAGGGGCGACCCGGAGGAGAGTCTAGTGGTGTGCGATCCATCTTGGTTGTACTTAAACGGCTCCCGTGAGCCCTGAGCTGACGAGCTCATGGAGACGCACCTGCGCGCCGGAGAGGCATCAGGGCCTGTGACGGTTACTTGGCGGCCTTCTCATCCACCCCAAACACTCCTCTGCTGACGAGGGAAACTGTCCCGAAACCCGGGCCATGTCTCGGGTCCAGAGAACTTGGGGATAATGAGTAACTACTCGCACCAACTGTGGTGAACTACTTTTTACTCGTCCATCTACATGCACTACATGTACCAGAGTGCTAAGGGGCGACCCGGAGGAGAGGCTAGTGGTGTGCGATCCATCTTGGTTGTACTTAAACGGCTCCCGTGAGCCCTGAGCTGACGAGCTCATGGAGACGCACCTGCGCGCCGGAGAGGCATCAGGGCCTGTGACGGTTACTTGGCGGCCTTCTCATCCACCCCAAACACTGCTCTGATGACGAGGGAAACTGTCCCGAAACCCGGGCCATGTCTCGGGTCCAGAGAACTTGGGGCTAATGAGTAACTACTCGCACCAACTGTGGTGAACTACTTTTTACTCGTCCATCTACATGCACTACATGTACCAGAGTGCTAAGGGGCGACCCCTAGGAGAGGCTAGTGGTGTGCGATCCATCTTGGTTGTACTTAAACGGCTCCCGTGAGCCCTGAGCTGACGAGCTCATGGAGACGCAACTGCGCGCCAGAGAGGCATCAGGGCCTGTGACGGTTACTTGGCGGCCTTCTCATCCACCCCAAACACTGCTCTGCTGACGAGGGAAACTGTCCCGAAACCCGGGCCATGTCTCCGGTCCAGAGAACTTGGGGATAATGAGTAACTACTCGCACCAACTGTGGTGAACTACTTTTTACTCGTCCATCTACATGCACTACATGTAGCAGAGTGCTAAGGGGCGACCCGGAGGAGAGGCTAGTGGTGTGCGATCCATCTTGGTTGTACTTAAACGGCTCCCGTGAGCCCTGAGCTGACGAGCTCATGGGGACGCACCTGCGCGCCGGAGAGGCATCAGGGCCTGTGACGGTTACTTGGCGGCCATCTCATCCACCCCAAACACTGCTCTGCTGACGAGGGAAACTGTCCCGAAACCCGGGCCATGTCTCGGGGCCAGAGAACTTGGGGATAATGAGTAACTACTCGCACCAACTGTGGTGAACTACTTTTTACTCGTCCATCTACATGCACTACATGTACCAGAGTGCTAAGGGGCGACCCGGAGGAGAGGCTAGTGGTGTGCGATCCATCTTGGTTGTACTTAAACGGCTCCCGTGAGCCCTGAGCTGACGAGCTCATGGAGACGCACCTGCGCGCCGGAGAGGCATCAGGGCCTGTGACGGTTACTTGGCGGCCTTCTCATCCACCCCAAACACTGCTCTGCTGATGAGGGAAACTGTCCCGAAACCCGGGCCATGTCTCGGGTCCAGAGAACTTGGGGATAATGAGTAACTACTCGCACCAACTGTGGTGAACTACTTTTTACTCGTCCATCTACATGCACTACATGTACCAGAGTGCTAAGGGGCGACCCGGAGAAGAGGCTAGTGGTGTGCGTTCCATCTTGGTTGTACTTAAACGGCTCCCGTAAGCCCTGAGCTGACGAGCTCATGGAGACGCACCTGCGCGCCGGAGAGGCATCAGGGCCTGTGACTGTTACTTGGCAGCCTTCTCATCCACCCCAAACACTGCTCTGCTGACGAGGGAAACTGTCCCGAAACTCGGGCCATGTCTCGGGTCCAGAGAACTTGGGGATAATGAGTAACTACTCGCACCAACTGTGGTGAACTACTTTTTACTCGTCCATCTACATGCACTACATGTACCAGAGTGCTAAGGGGCGACCCGGAGGAGAGGCTAGTGGTGTGCGATCCATCTTGGTTGTACTTAAACGGCTCCCGTGAGTCCTGAGCTGACGAGCTCATGGAGACGCACCTGCGCGCTGAGACGCATCAGGGCCTGTGACGGTTACTTGGCGGCCTTCTCATCCACCCCAAACACTGCTCTGCTGACGAGGGAAAGTGTCCCGAAACCCGGGCCATGTCTCGGGTCCAGAGAACTTGGGGATAATGAGTAACTACTCGCACCAACTGTGGTGAACTACTTTTTACTCGTCCATCTACATGCACTACATGTACCAGAGTGCTAAGGGGCGACCCGGAGGAGAGGCTAGTGGTGTGCGATCCATCTTGGTTGTACTTAAACGGCTCCCGTGAGCCCTGAGCTGACGAGCTCATGGAGACGCACCTGCGTGCCGGAGAGGCATCAGGGCCTGTGACGGTTACTTGGCGGCCTTCTCATCCACCCCAAACACTGCTCTGCTGACGAGGGAAACTGTCCCGAAACCCAGGCCATGTCTCGGGTCCAGAGAACTTGGGGATAATGAGTAACTACTCGCACCAACTGTGGTGAACTACTTTTTACTCGTCCATCTACATGCACTACATGTACCAGAGTGCTAAGGGGCGACCCGGAGGAGAGGCTAGTGGTGTGCGATCCATCTTGGTTGTACTTAAATGGCTCCCGTGAGCCCTGAGCTGACGAGCTCATGGAGACGCACCTGCGCGCCGGAGAGGCATCAGGGCCTGTGACGGTTACTTGGCGGCCTTCTCATCCACCCCAAACACTGCTCTGCTGACGAGGGAAACTGTCCCGAAACCCAGGCCATGTCTCGGGTCCAGAGAACTTGGGGATAATGAGTAACTACTCGCACCAACTGTGGTGAACTACTTTTTACTCGTCCATCTACATGCACTACATGTACCAGAGTGCTAAGGGGCGACCCGGAGGAGAGGCTAGTGGTGTGCGATCCATCTTGGTTGTACTTAAATGGCTCCCGTGAGCCCTGAGCTGACGAGCTCATGGAGACGCACCTGCGCGCCGGAGAGGCATCAGGGCCTGTGACGGTTACTTGGCGGCCTTCTCATCCACCCCAAACACTGCTCTGCTGACGAGGGAAACTGTCCCGAAACCCGGGCCATGTCTCGGGTCCAGAGAACTTGGGGATAATGAGTAACTACTCGCACCAACTGTGGTGAACTTCTTTTTACTCGTCCATCTACATGCACTACATGTACCAGAGTGCTAAGGGGCGATCCGGAGGAGAGGCTAGTGGTGTGCGATCCATCTTGGTTGTACTTAAACGGCTCCCGTGAGCCCTGAGCTGACGAGCTCATGGAGACGCACCTGCGCGCCGGAGAGGCATCAGGGCCTGTGACGGTTACTTGGCGGCCTTCTAATCCACCCCAAACACTGCTCTGCTGACGAGGGAAACTGTCCCGAAACCCGGGCCATGTCTCGGGTCCAGAGAACTTGGGGATAATGAGTAACTACTCGGACCAACTGTGGTGAACTACTTTTTACTCGTCCATCTATATGCACTACATGTACCAGAGTGCTAAAGGGCGACCCGGAGGAGAGGCTAGTGGTGTGCGATCCATCTTGGTTGTACTTAAACGGCTCCCGTGAGCCCTGAGCTGACGAGCTCATGGAGACGCACCTGCGCGCCGGAGAGGCATCAGGGCCTGTGACGGTTACTTGGCGGCCTTCTCATCCACCCCAAACACTGCTCTGCTGACGAGGGAAACCGTCCCGAAACCCGGGCCATGTCTCGGGTCCAGAGAACTTGGGGATAATGAGTAACTACTCGCACCAACTGCGGTGAACTACTTTTTACTCGTCCATCTACATGCACTACATGTACCAGAGTGCTAAGGGGCGACCCGGAGGAGAGGCTAGTGGTGTGCGATCCATCTTGGTTGTACTTAAACGGCTCCCGTGAGCCCTGAGCTGACGAGCTCATGGAGACGCACCTGCGCGCCGGAGAGGCATCAGGGCCTGTGACGGTTACTTGGCGGCCTTCTCATCCACCCCAAACACTGCTCTGCTGACGAGGGAAACTGTCCCGAAACCCGGGCCATGTCTCGGGTCCAGAGAACTTGGGGATAATGAGTAACTACTCGCACCAACTGTGGTGAACTACTTTTTACTCGTCCATCTACATGCACTACATGTACCAGAGTGCTAAGGGGCGACCCGGAGGAGAGGCTAGTGGTGTGCGATCCATCTTGGTTGTACTTAAACGGCTCCCGTGAGCCCTGAGCTGACGAGCTCATGGAGACGCACCTGCGCGCCGGAGAGGCATCAGGGCCTGTGACGGTTACTTGGCGGCCTTCTCATCCACCCCAAACACTGCTCTGATGACGAGGGAAACTGTCCCGAAACCCGGGCCATGTCTCGGGTCCAGAGAACTTGGGGCTAATGAGTAACTACTCGCACCAACTGTGGTGAACTACTTTTTACTCGTCCATCTACATGCACTACATGTACCAGAGTGCTAAGGGGCGACCCCTAGGAGAGGCTAGTGGTGTGCGATCCATCTTGGTTGTACTTAAACGGCTCCCGTGAGCCCTGAGCTGACGAGCTCATGGAGACGCAACTGCGCGCCAGAGAGGCATCAGGGCCTGTGACGGTTACTTGGCGGCCTTCTCATCCACCCCAAACACTGCTCTGCTGACGAGGGAAACTGTCCCGAAACCCGGGCCATGTCTCCGGTCCAGAGAACTTGGGGATAATGAGTAACTACTCGCACCAACTGTGGTGAACTACTTTTTACTCGTCCATCTACATGCACTACATGTAGCAGAGTGCTAAGGGGCGACCCGGAGGAGAGGCTAGTGGTGTGCGATCCATCTTGGTTGTACTTAAACGGCTCCCGTGAGCCCTGAGCTGACGAGCTCATGGGGACGCACCTGCGCGCCGGAGAGGCATCAGGGCCTGTGACGGTTACTTGGCGGCCATCTCATCCACCCCAAACACTGCTCTGCTGACGAGGGAAACTGTCCCGAAACCCGGGCCATGTCTCGGGGCCAGAGAACTTGGGGATAATGAGTAACTACTCGCACCAACTGTGGTGAACTACTTTTTACTCGTCCATCTACATGCACTACATGTACCAGAGTGCTAAGGGGCGACCCGGAGGAGAGGCTAGTGGTGTGCGATCCATCTTGGTTGTACTTAAACGGCTCCCGTGAGCCCTGAGCTGACGAGCTCATGGAGACGCACCTGCGCGCCGGAGAGGCATCAGGGCCTGTGACGGTTACTTGGCGGCCTTCTCATCCACCCCAAACACTGCTCTGCTGATGAGGGAAACTGTCCCGAAACCCGGGCCATGTCTCGGGTCCAGAGAACTTGGGGATAATGAGTAACTACTCGCACCAACTGTGGTGAACTACTTTTTACTCGTCCATCTACATGCACTACATGTACCAGAGTGCTAAGGGGCGACCCGGAGAAGAGGCTAGTGGTGTGCGTTCCATCTTGGTTGTACTTAAACGGCTCCCGTAAGCCCTGAGCTGACGAGCTCATGGAGACGCACCTGCGCGCCGGAGAGGCATCAGGGCCTGTGACTGTTACTTGGCAGCCTTCTCATCCACCCCAAACACTGCTCTGCTGACGAGGGAAACTGTCCCGAAACTCGGGCCATGTCTCGGGTCCAGAGAACTTGGGGATAATGAGTAACTACTCGCACCAACTGTGGTGAACTACTTTTTACTCGTCCATCTACATGCACTACATGTACCAGAGTGCTAAGGGGCGACCCGGAGGAGAGGCTAGTGGTGTGCGATCCATCTTGGTTGTACTTAAACGGCTCCCGTGAGTCCTGAGCTGACGAGCTCATGGAGACGCACCTGCGCGCTGAGACGCATCAGGGCCTGTGACGGTTACTTGGCGGCCTTCTCATCCACCCCAAACACTGCTCTGCTGACGAGGGAAAGTGTCCCGAAACCCGGGCCATGTCTCGGGTCCAGAGAACTTGGGGATAATGAGTAACTACTCGCACCAACTGTGGTGAACTACTTTTTACTCGTCCATCTACATGCACTACATGTACCAGAGTGCTAAGGGGCGACCCGGAGGAGAGGCTAGTGGTGTGCGATCCATCTTGGTTGTATCTATGCTTTTGGTGGGAATTTTTGCAGCTGCGCACCAGTGCCAAAGATGGCCGCTTCATGCTTCACATACTAATGCACATGCTCCTTCTTGAACTAAACTTTGTATGTCCTGTTTAAATATTAATGCTATAGTTAAAATAAAGAAATGGGGTTAGAGTAGAAATAAGTGGTATACAGTGCATTCATATATTTTTGTATTCTAACATGTCTCTCATTAGCTCATATTTGGGCCTGAAGGGTGTCTCAAACTCCATTTTGAAAAGGCTGCGTTTGCGCAGATGGTCAAAGAAATCCTTGAAGCACTGTCATTGAACCACAGCCAAAGTCCTGACTTACTCACAATGTTCTTGGGTACCTGACCGTATGACCCCAGGAGAAGAAGAAATATGGACTGTATTTAATACATTGTATATGATTTGAAACAAATATTGCTGGGTGGAATGAAAGCATGCGAAAGTAAATTATGGGTGGGAACATTGATCAACTTTATTGAATGGAAATGATCTCATACTGGTATGGTGTGATGACCGCTCCTCGCCTTTCTGACCATTCAAATGAAGGGAATACACATATTCGCAACATTGGGGGTGGTACATACCCTGGAAAATGGTAGAACTAAGGTAGGTTCAGTTAGTTAATTTGTCCGAGTTGTCACAGACCTGTCACTGACCCAACGTATGCTGGAGAATAATCATGGATGCCACAGACCTCAGAGGGCTGGTCGAGCACTCTAAAAGAAGAATTGGGAAGTTGCTGGGGGAGAAGACTCTGTCAACCAGAAGAGGAACAAGAGTAGCTGCAGAGAGGGGTGTGATGCTGGTGTTGCACTTAGCGGAGGTTACCTGTCTTGTCTTGCACTTGTCCTGTACTGTTGGCACCTGATTAGTCGGGAGCCTTTCCTTGTCCCAGCCCCCAGCCAGGGTTGGTCCTCGCACCATTCTAGGTAAATATAATCTTTGTGGTACGTCCTTGTACTGTTTCCCTTTCTCACCCTTCCCAGGTACCAATGTCTAAAAGTATTTGCTTAAAGTCTCACAAGATTTATGTTTTAATAGCTATTTTCTTACTTGCAAAGTCCTTAATCTGTTATGGCACCTGACTCACAAAATATTGCATGGATAAAGTGTTTCAAACTTTCCCAAGACTGCGGTTATTTTCATAAGTAAATGTTATCTTCTACCTATTATTCTAACTCCTTTGATCCATTAGATTTAGGACTTAGGGCACAAGTGACAAGGATTTGGTAAGTCATGGTGTATGGGTATAAGTCCTAAAGTTGAATACATTTCTGATAGGCAGGTAGGAAAAGGTGGATTACCGGTTCAAAGTCAGGTTCAAAATATGAATGTTTTATGGGCCCAGGTGAGAGTAATAAACTGAGCCGGTAGTCCTGCGCCATCAGTATATTCTTTGGTAGCAGAGTGATGGTTAGGGATTAGTTAAGATAGGTAGTTAGTTGTGTATTGATTTCATATTGATTCATGTATTAACCAAAACCCGTTTGTATTGTTATATGGTCTGGAAATCCCCGGGGAAATCGAATAGCGGGTGGTAAATGGAAGCCACACTGCAGTGAGGTTACTGGTCTGATGAAGTAAGTTAGGTAAAACTTGAGGCACTGGTTAGGGATTATTTCTGTATAAAAGTGAGAGTAATTGAAAGCAAAAGAGTTCGCTGGTGAAACTTTGGTCTTATATCACCTAGAAAGAGTAAGTCTGAAGGAGTAACAGGTTCTTTGATGATTGAGTGAAGAGTAAGCGGAAAAGGTTTTACTTGTAGTGTGTGAAGAGTAAACGGAAGGGTTTTACTCGCAGTGAAAGAAAAAAAAATCTTTTTTCTTTGAAATTAGTCAATCAGGCACAGTAGCAAATGATTCTATGTTGTTAAATAATGAAATGTGCATTTAAAATTTGAAAGAAATTAAGTTGTCATAGTATCTTGCAAAGGAGGGGTCAGTCGAGGGTGCTGCACTGACGTCACAGAAAGCCTCGCTGGGATTGGTTTTGACAGCGGGTGTGCAGCTTAGGTAAAATTGTAAAAGAGGGGTGAGTGCAGAGAGTGAAACTCACATCACAGAAGAGCTTCACAGACATTGGTTAATAGTTTTTTTTTAAAAATGTTGATTGGTCATTGAAAAAAAAAGACGCGCTGATATTGGAGAAGCATTTAAGTGAAGTAAACAATTTATTAAACTGCAATAATTGAAATTTCAGTGTTAATCGACAGCGGTAATTATATGTGGCATCTAGATCCAGCATTTACAGGAAACACCCTGATAGAAGATAACTAGGTCTTACCCAAGAACACCATATTATAGGAAGACCATATATCATGTACGGAGGAAAGAGCAAAAAATTTTTTTTGCAGAAAACTAAGAATTATTTAAAAAAGGATAAAATCATTAAGACGAGAGAAAGAATTCCACCACCAAAAACGCCTGCATCATGCATGATGATAGAAAGAGGCTACCACACTTGTGTATGGTTAGAAATTTGATAGAATACACAAAAGATGATGGTATATAGGCATTTCCAGAATATGGTACCTTTAATGGGAGAATTTTGCACAATTTACAGGATCGCATGAAAGAGTTAGACCCCAGACCGAGATTAATGCAGTATGAAACATTAAAAGAGTAGGAGAATGAGGCTTTTGAGCGAGACAGACCCAGATGTGACAGGAACATAAGTACATTTCATCCTAGATTTCCCCGAGAGACAATAGATAAGCAGATGAAAGAATGGAGACAGTCCATGTTAGTGGAAGGATTATATCCAGTATTCGCCACAGAAGAACCGTCAGGAGGTAAAAATACAGAGAAAATGAAACATTTAATGACTAGTAGTGGAGATTCAGAAGATGATTATTTTGAGGATTTATTAATGAAAAATCCACCACCTTATCAGGAAGAAACACATTGAGTTATCCCTAGTGCTCCGTTCTTCAAACCACCTTTGGTTCCATAGATTGTACATGAGACTACTATAGAAAAGGCATTTCAAGAAAAAGAAAGAGAAGCAATAAATAAACAGAGAAGTGAATTAATTCAGAAAATCACCCTACTGAATATAAGTCCTGAAGCACTAACAATACCAGCAACTATAGGTCCCGTTATTCCCTTATATGGAGATAGGCAACCTAGTCCTAAAACTCCCGTTCTGACCACACCCATATTAAAACCAAGAAAAGAAATTATAATAATTGATGACCAGGCAAGTGAGTGCGAGTCAGTGATTTCTCTGATGGATTTGCCTATAAGAGAACCAGTGGGTGATTCGATTAGGAAAATTACTCCTGGATGCTCTAGAGAAGTACAGATTGAACCGTCCACAGGAACGAGAAGTGCCACTGTAGTAACGCCAGAAGAAATAGAAAGATGGACACGAGAGATAGAAAAGCCAAAATTGCAGCCAAAAGTATTAGACATTTTTAAATTAAGAGTAGAACTGGAAGACATGATAGCTGGAAAGGTAGGATTAGAGAGTCTAAATTCCTTCAACGAAGAGGAGTTGTTATTTATATGCAGAAGCATAACTCGAAATACAAAATATGTTATGACAAATTAATGAATTTGGCCTCAGACATGGGATTTGACATAGGTAAATCTAAAGTATTGCAGAAACCATACAGAGCAGAATTCTCTGACAAAGATTTAGAAAACATGAATGTGTCAGGATGAAAATTGCAAATAAAAGATTTATTGTCATTGTTACAAAAATGGGGAGACTTAGACAGGTGGAAAGCTAGATGGACAAAGAAAAAGAGGAAGCACAGGCAAATCGAACAACATCTGAGTATCTAATGAAAGAAACAGAAAAGGTTGAAAGATTATGTCCAATGAGAGAAGTTCCAGGAGGAGGTTATGTACATGTCCCTTGGTCCCGACAGGATATTTTATCATTTACCAATGATTTCCCAAAGCTTAGAGAAAACCCCATAGAATGGTACAGGCAAGTCGAAAGGTTTATGAAAGTTTCAAAAGTAATGCTAAAGGATTTAGATGGCTTGTTTGACATAAATGTTCCTGCAGATTTATGGACAGAATGCAAAATAACAGTAGATTGGCCAAATGATGAGTATCCTAGAGATGCAAACACAGGAGCTCCGTCAGATGAAGTAATGAAGAAATATAATCAGGTAATAACTTACTTAAAGGGAAAGGTACCTCCAAAAGAGACAGATTGGACAAAAATAGACAGAACAACCCAAGATAAGGATGAATCAGTACATGCATATATGAGCGTCTTTTACAGGTGTTCAAACAATATAGTGGGTTGGAAAATATTGATAATAAGGACATGACACCTTTTATATATCGTTTTGTGTCCGTACTAAAACCAGAAATATCCCAAATGATTAAAGAGCATAAATTATGTTGGCAGGCAAAGCCTATTGATGAAATTCTCAAGTATGCAAAATACCGTGGGGATGAAATCGATAATAGGCGAATGAAATTAGAAGAAAAGGTAATGTGGGCACAAGTTAAATTAGCAGAACAGCAGGAACTCCAGTTAAGTCATCAGGCAAATAATCAAGGAAGAGGGGAAAGTCGAGGTAGAATTAGTGGAGGCAAGCCTAGAGGGAGAATGAGTAAAGAAGTGGCAAAGAAAATGTTTCCCTGTCACGGGTGCGGAAAATTAGGGCATTGGAAAAACAAGTGTAAATGAATACAGAATAATAATGTCCAAACTCAAAATTTAAATCCACAGACACAGAATGAGGTGTCAAAGAGGTAACCGCAACAGGTAATACAGAATCAGTTACCACCTGCCCCTATGCCAGATTTTGTGAGTCAAGCCAAATACAGTGTGGACACTGGATTTTGGGAGGGAAGTGGTAAGAAAAATATCGTAACACCACAGTTTCTTTTGCAGGACACATTTTTTGAAGCCGAGTCATACTGACGGTGCCTGAGAGGGAGGGAAAAGGAATGCGTACTTGGTGCATCCTTACCGGTAGACCAGTCAGGGCCTTACATAGATGGCAAGGTTGAGGGTAATGACATCACCTTCTTATTGGGCACTGGTGCCACCCGTTCTACTATAAGAACAGCTGATGTCCCTAACCTACCCCTCTCTGGAGAAGCGATCCAAGTAGTGGGCATTTCTAATAAACAGATTAGGACCCCTGTTACAGAACCAATGGAGGTACGTATTGGCAATTTTAAAGTGATGCACAAATTTGTTTTATGTGACTCCAGTCCTTTAAACGTGCTAGGAAGGGATTTATTGTTCCAAAATGAATTCCGCAATCTTTTGCACACCAAATGGTGTTGAAATCCAGATTCATGATAAAGATGGAGTGTAAAAAATCATGTTAGCTAAGCAAGAAACTGAAATTAAAAAGATGACCCTAAAATATTTACCTGAAGAACCTCAAAATACCATAAATCCTGATGTGTGGGACTTTACCAGAAAATAAGTAGGATTAATGGCAAATGTGGACCCAATAAAAGTGACAGTGAAGGAAGGTGCAGTATGCCCAAATACCCGACAGTAAAAAATGAGCCCAGAAATAAAAGCAGGTGTTGCACAAGAAATTGAGCGATTGGTTGAACATGGCATTCTAAAAGAAATAATGAGCACTCCATGTAATTCACCTATAATTAGCATGAAGAAACCAAGCGGAAAATATGGGGTAATTCAAGACCTGCGGAAAAGTAATAAAATTGTTGTTACATGTTGCCCAGTAGTACCGAATCCAGTAGTGATTTTATATCAGATACCATGGAATGCAGGATGGTTCACTGTAATTGACCTATGCCATGCCTTCTTCTCCACCCCATTGCAACCAGACAGTAAGTTTTTATTTTCGTTTAAATTTGACAAGTATGTTTACGTTTGGCATCGTGTTCCTCAAGGGTACACTGAAAGTCCATCGATCTTTAACCAGATTGAGAAAACATTTCTTGAATCTTTGGTGCTGCCCAGACAGTCTGTTTTGGTGCAGTACATAGACGACTTACTGGTTGAGTCTAAAACCGAAAGTGACTGCATCATTGATACAGTTGCATTACTGAATCAGTTGGCTGAAGGAGGACATAAAGTGTCACCAGAGAAATTGCAATTTTGTACCACATCAGTCAAATATCTAGGACACCAGATATAGAGAGGAATCAGAAGAGTGACTTCAGAAAGAATCAAAATAACTAGAAACATGACATTACCCCAGACACAAAAAGAAATCAGGATGTTTCTTGTAGTTAAAGGTTACTGCAGGCATTGGATTGTGGGTTTTGCAGTACTAGCTAAGCCATTGATACAATTGACAAATAAACGGGCCAGAGATCCAGTGGAATGGGATGATGAAAGCATGACTGCTTTCCTAAAGTTACGCTCCTGTCTATGTGAAGCCCCAGCATTAGGGATACCTGACTATTCAAAAGAATTTGCACTATTCTGTGATGCAAGAGACAATTGTGCACTCTCAGTTCTAAGCCAGACACATGGCTTAATGCGACGTCCTGTGGCATACTCTTCTGCCACACTTGCATATGGCCATGTATGAACTGGGGTGGTGTGGAGTGCAAAAAACAATGGATTTAGGCCCAGATCTCTGTACTGGGGTGAATGTATGACATTGTTCTGCATTCTGTCCATCAATTGTTGTTTTTGTACTTGTCACCCCGAGTGTGATGGGTATGCTCAGATGTGAGTCCCATGCTCTCCACACCACTGGAGTCAAGCTATCCTGGCTGAAGACGGCTGATAGCCAGAAACCGGTCCTAGGATGCTTGATTCCGGTCCAGGAAAGACATGGCTTGGCAGTTTGGGCTGGACTGTTCCCAGGAGGCACAGGGTTAAGGCTGATTTGCATTTGGCCATGTCTGAACAGGGGTGGTTTGGAGTGCAAAAAAACAACGGATTTAGGCCCAGATCTCTGTACTGGGGTGAATGTATGACATTGTTCTGCATTCTGTCCATCAACTGTTGTTTTTGCATTTGTCACCCCGAGTGGGATGGGTATGCTCAGACGTGAGTCCCATGCTCTCCACACCACTGGAGTCAAGCTATCCTGGCTGAAGACGGCTGATAGCCAGAAACCGGTCCTAGGATGCTTGATTCCGGTCCAGGAAAGACATGGCTTGGCAGTTCCGGCTGGACTGTTCCCATGAGGCACAGGGTCAAGGCTGATTTGCATATGGCCATGTCTGAACTGGGGTGGTGTTGAGTGCAAAAAAACAATGGATTTAGGCCTAGATCTTTGTACTGGGGTGAATGTATGACATTTTTCTGCATTCTGTCCATCAACTGTTGTTTTTACACTGGACCCGGTAGCATCAGCATTACCAGGATGTTTAAAATCTGTAGCTGCAACTTTCATGAGTCTAGAACAAAGTGAATCCATGATAATGGGACATCCTGTGACAGTATATGTTCCCCATTCAGTCGTGATTCTGATGCAAGAACCCATACTCAGTACCTAACTCCTAGTCGGCTGACTAAGTATGAGCTAGTTATTCTAGCTGCAGAAAATGTGACAATAGCCAGATGTACTGTTCTGAATCCAGCAACCCTGTTACCTAATTCACATTTTGAAGAGGGAAAGGAGGAAGTCGAACATGATTGTATCAACCTCACAGAATATAGTAATAAACCATGTCCAGACATACAGGAAGAACCACTAAAAGATCCAGAACATGAGCTATTTGTAAATGGCTCATGCATGCGTCATGAGGAAGGAGGATTGAGTGCTGCTTACGCTGTGTGTACATTGGCTGGTATAGTCAAAGCATCCTATTTACCAGGAGTCAAGTCTGCACAAGTAGCCGAATTGATTGCTTTAATAAAAGCTTGCAAAATTGGGAAAAATTGGAAAGTAACCATTTATACTGATAGTCAGTATGGTTACAGGGTTGTGCATGACTTTGGCCAGCTTTGGATGCAAAGGGAGTTCATGACTTATTCAGGAACCCTTATTAAAAATGGACAATTTGTAAAGGAACTACTTGAAGCAATTCAATTACCAAAATAAGTGGCCATGGTCAAGTGTGCTGCTCACCAATCTGGAAATGACAAAGTGACAGCCGGTATCCGTTATGCTGACCAGGTGGCTCAACACTGTGCCAAGTACAAAATGGCAGTAAACAAGAAAGTCGATGCATGTGGAATCAGCTGCCAACTTATGCTACTAAGGGGTGTAGGAACATGGGAGGAAGTGAGAGATTTACAAAATGAAGCATAACCCAAAGAAAAAGAGGAATGGGAGAAAATAGGTTGTCAGAGAAGAACTGAACATGGTGTGATAATTTACCTAGATGGGAGACCAGTGTTACCTGACAGTATCATTGCACCTATGGCTAGGGTACCACAGGGGACACACATAGGCAGAGATGATATGATAAGACTGTTTAGACAAGATTGGTTTAATGCAAGGTTTAGGAGCGTAGCAGAGAGTCTTTGCCAGAAACGCTTAATTTGTCAACAAATGAATCCAGGCAGGAAAACTGTAGTTTGCCCCTGGAAAATTGGAAAGGCAAAGGTCCATTCATCAGACTCCAAATTGATTTCATTCAGTTACCTGCTTGTCGAGGATTAAAATATGTCCTTATCATTGTGTGTTTATTCTCCAAATGGGTGGAAGCTTACCCGACCAGAAGGAATGATAGCATAACTGTAGCCAAACTCCTTTTGAGAGAACTCCTTCCTAGGTTCGGTTTTCCAGTAACGATTGAATCAGACCGAGGGTCTCATTTTAATAATGAAATAATTCAATTAATTTGTGAAGCATTCAAAATTGAGCAAAAGCTGCACTGAGGCTTCTGGAGTGGTAGAACAACTAAATGGCACAATAAAATCAAGATTGGGAAAGGTGTGTGGAGCCACCCCATTGGAGTGGCGTGACGCTTTACCTCTTGTCATGATGGGACTCAGAAGCATCCCAGACAAAAATACAGGCTCGAGTCCCCATGAGATACTCTTGGGAAGGGCAATGAGGCAAGCATGTGTACCAGGACACAAGCTGTTAAATATATCTGATGATTTGGTATTGGAGTACTGCAAAGTGTTAGCTGACCAAGTGTGTTCTATCTCTCACCAGGTTGGGGAAGACGCTGTGGCCAGACAGTCGACTCAAGCACGTGACATGAACTCAGGTGATTGGGTAGTGATAAAAGATCACACTTGAGAGTCGTGCCTAGCACGAAGGTGGGGAAAACCAAATCAAGTCACATTGGTTACCACCACAGCTGTAAAGTGTGCAGGTTTACCAAACTGGACTCATGTAAGCCTTACCAAAAGAGTGACGGAACCTGATGAAGCAGAGGCTGAAGGATCCCAAGAAATCAATCCTGAAGTAGCTGATGAGGAGCGACCTAGCACCAGTCAGGATGAGTGGATTCCCATAGTCGACATACGTGAAATAACAGAACGAACAAGAAGTCAAACCTATTTAGACAGACAGAGTGATAGTGAGGATGAATCAGGAATAGAAGAACGTACTCAGATTACAGAAAACAAAGTCAATATCAAATCTGAGGACAACCAGATAAGGAAAGAGCAATGTATTCAGACAGAAGAAAATAGAACAAGCATTCCCGAGTCTGAGGAGGGACAGCTAGGCACTAGAGAAAATGCCCAGGCAGAAGACAATCAAGAAAAAGAAATACATGAGCAGGACCAGACAGGTATAGAAAAACAAGTTCAGGAAGAAGAAGGAGAACAAAGCCAAAGTCAAAGCCAAATCCAACAAACTCCTGAACAGGGTCAGATTAATGTACAAGAACGATCCAGGCAAAAACGGCAAAGATAATAAGCCCTGGACAAGGTCAGATAGAGAAGGAATCTGAGGACGAGAAAAATCAGTGTGCCACAAGTTAATGAAAATAAAAGGACACTTGTAGAAAATAAAAGCACAGTGCCAGCTAAAAGACTCAGAAAAGGTGATACTTGGCCTAGTTTTATCAAGAGACTGAAATATCGCTTCAAAACAATAAGTGAAGAACCGGACCAAGTAGATGAAATACCAGTCAGTCTGGACTATCCACAGAGAAACCCAGAAGGAGAAGTCCACGTTTGAAAAGACTGAATAATAAATTCAAGGGTCCTGAGTGGACATATGTAATTCTTGAGGATTGTGAGAATTTGGAAATCAGTGGAGACAGTGATGAAGATTTAATTGCTAATCAAATTGATGAAGAAGTGAGACCAACTTAAAAAATAAACACAGTTAAATTCTGTGTAAAAGTTACAAAGAAGGGTTAAAAACTCCTTAGTCAGAAATGGCTGATAATAGAACTGCTCGGAAACCGAAAAGAAATTGTATAAAGACATGTTGTAGAATATGCATATGTAGTATATTGATAGTACTCATAGCATGGTTGGGACTGACAATAGCTATACCTTACTTAATGAATGAGAGTAGACAGAACAACACTAGTGCACATGGAAAGGTAGCTAACCTTAAGCAAGGCAAAGTAGAATTAGAAGCACCAGATGAGACAGAAATACACTACTGTATGAATACAAATGAGACGGATTTAAATGTGTTTGCTAACCTGTTAGTACATTATGTAGAAACAATGGAAGTTAGTGACTGCTATGTGTGCATGAAGTTACCGACCTCAGTTGCAGAAGGAGTAACATATCATCATTTACCATTGACATATGGTATTTCATGTAGTGTTTTAGCTAGTTTATTTTATGGAACTGGAAAGTTACAATATTATTATTCTAACATAGATGTGATTTTTTCTGAGATTCCTATACGTAGAAACATGAACCCTGTCCTTAGTAGTAAAGACTCACAGTTATGGGTGATTTTTTCCTAACAATTAAAACAATAGCTATAGCAGAACACATAAGGATAAATTAACATGTAGGTTACATGAAGAAGATAAAATATTTTTGAATTTAGCAGAGAAAAGGAGACAGGATTTCCATAGAAGGGCTACGGAACCGAAACCTCAGATACCTAAATGGGCTGAGAGGGAAGAACTATTTGCAACTGGCAAGACTCATGCTGCTATGTCCCTGGACTTTGAAAAGAAGGGAAAAATCTGTCTCCATGGGTTAAAAACAGCATATAGCAATATATACATTGGTTCGAGTGAATGTGAACACAATTTCCTGATAATTGGGGGTTGGGGACTAAAAGTAGGAACTGTTCCAGTATTTCTTGGCGTCTATTATATTTGTGGAAACAAATCTTATTTTAAGCTGCCTGATCTTTGGTATGGGAGTTGCTATTTTGGAATAGTATTTCCAAAAATATACCATGTAAAAAGAATCACTGGAAACAATGAAGAAAATAATGGACTAACACAAAATAAAAGAGCTCGTTTTTCAGAAATTGTAGGTGATATATTCAGTGCATTGATACCTTCAGTGGGAGTAATTCTGAATACACAAAGAATTTGTAAATTGTCTACGGTGGTTGATCGCTTATCGACTGACACTGCTGGAGGATTCTTACTAATCAATACTGAATTAGTTGTGATAAGATCAATTGTTTTGCAAAATCGACTTGCTCTTGATATATTATGGGCAAAAAGAGGGCGGAGTCTGTAGAATGTTGAAGGCGCAACATTGTTGCACTTACATACCCGACAAAAGTGAAGAAAATTGGGAGGTATGTCAAAAATATTACACATTTTGAAGAAGAATTAAAACCACTTGAGGTTGATAGTGTAGGAGAGTAGGGTCTGCTTCCTATGGTTACCCCCGCTTTTTGCTGTGATTCTCCTGTTGTTCAACTTTAGTATGGCTGTGGTCCTGCTAATCTGGCCCACAGCCTAGCTGTTCTCTCTCTAAATTGATACCTTGTGCTTTAGGTACATACCAGATTGGTAACTGGGTCACCCTTGTGAGCCACTGTATAGTGTACCCTAGGTACCCAGGGCATAGGTGTACCCTAGGCCTACCAGGGGCTGTAGCATGTATTGTGCCACCCCTGGTTTGCCTTACAAACTGACACCACAGGTCTGTCCTTTCAGCCTGGGTATGGTAATGTAATCACCCCTTACTTAGATATAGTATATCTATATCTACCTTATATATAGACACATAGTAACCTATAAGTCACTCCTATGGTAGGCCTTAACAATCCTGGAGGCAGAGTGCTTGGTTTTATGTGAGAGGGTGCCCTAGCATGAGCTGAGCCCCTCTGCAGCTTTTGGAACCATTTCCTTATAGCAGTTCTATGATATAGCCATACCATATACTCTTACGTGCATTATAATCCTCGCTGTTAATGCTAACTTTTGCTTGGCTTTATCAAAACATGTCATGTAAGGTGTCAAACACTTTGGAATACACCCCCCACCAGACCTGGTGGCGGGGGTAGCATTCCACACTTCTAGAGGGAAAAGACATGTAGTTACTGGTAAACCCGGTTGAAGTTAAACAGAGCCTTAGCATCACAAAATGGATGCTGCTGCCACAGACACGAGTCTGCCCTCCTGCTGCTGGATGAAACTCTAGCAGGTGAGGCCTGGACAATAGGTTTCCTGCCCAGGGAGGTGCTGGCAACTTCCCAGACAGGTTTTTGTGTATTGGGGCTGGGAGAGCTGCATTCAGTGAATGCTTTCCAGACACTGTCTGGGGCACACAAGGTGCTCCATGCATTTCCCAGTTGAAACCGGTTGCTGGGGCACTCATCCCCAGCTCTGGCACGAAACTGGACAAAGGGAAAGGGGTGTAACCACCCCCTCCCCAGGTCCACCCATAGGAGGGACCTTAAAGTTAGTCCAACCCCTAAACTTAGTATAAGTGTAGGATCCCAGTCCCTAGGACTTTAGATTACCATGGACGAAACTCTGAAACATATATCCTGGACCTTCGACATTCCATTTCGAATGGAAGATGGAAGACATCTCTCATGTAGTCAAGGAATGACCACCCTGTTCAAACAGGCATCAACAGCAACTTTGCCAGTCTGCATTTTTGAGGCACCCGCAAGATCCTGAAGCATCTGTGAAACAAGACATAAACTTCCAGACATTGATGACCCCGACCTTTTTTCACAGCAAAGCTGAGACCTGTGGCAGACACGAGAGACGTGGGACCGGAACTCCTGGACATCCAGCCTTTTGCAAGTTGCATCGATTTCCAAGGTACCTCGAAGTTTTGCATTGGGGTGCTTGAAACCCCAGTCCCGAGCACCATTTGCACTGAAGCTCAGAGGCCCACACTCCACGAGTGTCCCATGGGCCCTGCTTTTGCATTTCAGCTTGATGCGTCTTCCCAGTTCCCAGTCCATTGGCTAGTGAGCCCCCCGAAGACTTACTTTTGAATCTAACTTGCTTTCCTGGTTGCTCCAGGCTTGCTCCAGTTTCCCTATAAAGGAGAAGTGCCACAGTGCTTGCTGGTCTGCAACAAAACCAATCTTTATATCTTGCGTGAATTGCATTAGCCAAGGCTTGTTGGGTCCATTCAAGATACTGATACCGCAGTCAACTAGATCATTTGATGGACAGCTCAAATGCAGCTCCTGGTCATCATCAACGCCTTCTGGACCTTGTGGCTGAAGAGACAAACTTCACCTTTTCACCTGAAATCACCCGACATTGGCTGGCAGCTTTCCATAGCCATCCTGGTCATTGGCAAGTGACCCAGACTCTGTCCCTTCTGCTTTCAGGTTCTTCAGATCTTTGATCTACCCTTGGATCCACCTGGACACTTTTCCTCTGGTCGCCTGCAGCACTTCTTTGCAGATCTCCATTGAAATCGACGACGAAACCCGAAACCAAAAGACACCTATGCACCTGGCTTCGTGGGTGAGGTAACACGAGTACTCTGGTAGTCTCGAGGGTATTGGCCCTCCTAATGTCTTTGTCTAAAAGGGTTCCATCGTAGTTCATTTAGAAGTGTCCTTAAATTGTAAAATTGTAACTTGTTTGTTTCCCATAGAAAGTCAATTGTAACCGGGGCTGTGTTTAGACACTGCATGCGTCTCTCGTGAGCCTCCTACTTCCTAACCCTTCATTGTTCCTAGAAGCCCCAGTGATTCCACAGGCCCTAGGCCTGCTTTCTATCTCAGACATGGTTATTATACCACTACTTTAGTATATGGTTTGTGAGGCCCCTAGGGCAAAACGTATACTGTACAACTTATCGTATGCTAATTAAGTTCCTTGTATTGTACTTTTACCTCTGACCTCATAAAGAGTGCATATGGGTTGTGTTTAGCATAAATACATATATATTTAATATATACCTTGTGTGGTGTGCTTTCATTTGGTACTCAAGGGATTATAATTGGTAAAACTACTAGCTTAATTCACTCTCTGAAGTCTTAGCCTGAAGACTGCTGGTCCACGCTACCACTAGGATAGCTTTCTATAAGGTTGACTTTACAACCACCATCAATAAGGGTCGATTAGACTGGTGCAAGGTGTCCACTAAAACTATTGGACATCATATGCCAGGCTAACTTCTCACATTGGTGTGCAGCGGATAGGGTAAGAGCTTGCATTGTTTTACCAAATAATCTTGAGAATATCTTTTGAAAAATCACATCAAGGTACCTGTAGGTACATATGAATCAAGTCTTATAATACTTAAGTTCTACTGAACTTAGCAGTTGTAGGTGGAAGGGCTTAGCACACCCTGACTACAACTTCTATTGAGGTTCTAGTATGTAACACTAGGTAGGTGCACACTTCACACCACACTAGTCATGGCTTTAAAAGCAGGGCCTAGTGTGCCTCTGCAAGAAGTCAGCCCAGTGACGCCTTATAAATATGACACCTTCACTTTTCAAGAACTGAGAAGCTTGTGTGCCATAAGAAAATTAAAGCAAGGACAGAGTCCAACCTTTCAACACCTGGTAGATATCTTAGTGATAGATGATGCAGCAAAAGCATCAAATCCACATAACCATGGTAGTGGGGAGGGGGTCCATCCTTCATCAGAGGAAGATCCTAGTGGTGCAGCCCCACTGGTGTCTGAGGATGATGAGGATGTAGGCCAGGATGATGTTAATGAACCTGCCCTGGAAAACACAGGACTACCTGAGGGTGGAGAGGGCCTCAGAAGGCCTCCCTCTATCCCTCCAGGCAGGCCTAATGGTGTGCCCAGCAGACACAGATCTCTTTCAGACGAATCTGGACATTCTGACTCATCAGTAGGGTCCTCTGCCTCAGCTCAAAGGAGAATGACTTCCCCTCAGAGAAGAGAGTACAAAGCTAGAATGAAAGGAGTCAAGCTTAGGATCAAGAGGCAAGAAGTTGCCCTTGCAAAAGAGACCCTAGCTCTTGAAAGAGAGAGAAAATTGTGTGGGCTTGAGCCCACTCGTGGCAGCAACAACCCTAGTGGTAGGGAAAGGTCTCATGACCATAGAAACCTGAACAAAATTGTCCCTCCCTATGAGATTGT
Source organism: Lissotriton helveticus (assembly GCF_964261635.1). NCBI lineage: Eukaryota > Metazoa > Chordata > Amphibia > Caudata > Salamandridae > Lissotriton > Lissotriton helveticus. Next base: position 1,507,081,595 of record NC_136057.1, read on the forward strand.
GAATGCCATCCACAAGTGGATAGCTGCTTTGGAGAGGGCCTGCAAAGTACAGCGGGTACCCCAAAGTCAGTTGGCAGCAATTTTGTGGCTCTCCTTTGCAGACACAGGAAGAGACAAGCTTCTCACTGTTAGAGAAGAGGATGCTGACAACTACACTGTCCTGAAGAGTGCTCTGATAGATGGGTTTGGCCTAACCACTGAGCAGTACAGGTTGCTGTTCAAAGAAGCCCAGAAGACACAGACTCAGGACTGGACAGATTTTGTAGATTGTGCTACTAAGGCTCTGGAAGGCTGGTTACTGGGCAATAAAGTAAGTGGCTATACAGGATTGTTTAACCTTATAATGAGAGAACAGATTCTTAATAATTGTCAGAACCAGTTATTGCATCAGCACTTGGTTGACTCTGATTTGACCTCTCCCCAAGAATTGGGTAAGAAGGCAGACAAATGGGTCAGAACCAGGGTGAATCAGAAGGTACAGAACCAAGGCGGTGACCAGAAGAAGCAAGACCAAAAGGGTGGGAAGAAAGCAAAAGACCAGAAGTCTTCTCAAGGTCCCCAAAAAGCTTCTAATGGTGGGGGTTCCCAACAATCCAAAAAGAAAGAAGGTCCAAAGAAACCCTGGTACAAGATTTGTAAAGTAAATACTCACTGGACCAGTGAATGCACCAAGAAGGAGACAGCTACAACCACCATTGCCCCCAAGGCAACTGTTCCCCCTAGTTCATTTCCAAGTGGTGGTTCTCAACAGAAGGGTGTAGTAGGGTTAACCCTGGGAACTGGAGTAGACTCTGGCCTAGTCAGAGTGCCAACCCAAGCTGTTTTGATCTGTGATGGGGACATAGATATGTCCTCTACTGTGAGTCCCAATAACTTGGGCAAGTATAGACAAACTCTTTTAGTCAATAAGAAAGAGGCTCAGGCCTACAGGGATACAGGTGCCAGTGTCACAATGGTGAAACCTAACTTTGTGGACCCTGAACAGATCATACTAGGTGAAACCTACCTAGTGACCAATGCTAGCAATGTCACTACCATGCATGATATGGCAGTTGTTAATTTCTCCAGGGGAGGGGTAACTGGCCTTAAGAAGGTTGTGGTTAGCTCAGACCTTCCTGTAGAATGTTTGCTTGACAATGACCTAGAGACTTCAGCCTGATCTGAAGTGGAGTTTAGGACACATGCAGAAATGTTGGGCAGCTCAGCACATGTTCTTGCTGTGACTCGGTCACAAGTGAAAAAGTCTAACTGAACAGGCACAGGATTCTTAAATAATGGACCAGTTGCCTCCCAGGAAAAGGAGTAATAGGGTTAAGGCCTTGCCTTCCCTCCTGCCTCAGGATGAAGATCAGCCTTCTGAGGTAGCTGATTGTGAGCCTGAAGAAGGAACTGTACTAGAAGAGCTTGAGCCTGATCAGGTTGAGTTTCTTGGGACAGGGGGACCTTCCAGGGCATATCAGAGGCAGGGGCAGTTGGACTGCCCTTCTCTTGAACCCCTCAGACAACAAGCTGCTGCTAAGGCTGCAGAGAATGCTGGTGGAACCCTTAAAGTTTATTGGGATGAAGGGCTCCTGTATTCAGAGGCTAGAGACCCCAAGCCTGGTGCTTCCAGGAGGTTGGTCATACCTTTGGCATTCAGGGGCTTCCTTTTGACACTAGCCCATGATATTCCCCTTGCAGGACATCTTGGCCAGAACTAGACTTGGGACAGGCTTGTCCCTCACTTTCACTGGCCCCAAATGTCAGAAGACACCAAGGAGTTTTGTTGTTCCTGTGTGACCTGCCAAGCCAGTGGCAAAGCAGGTGGCACTACAAAGGCCCCCCTTATATCACTACCTCTGGTGGGGGTTCCCTTTGAAAGAGTTGGGATTGACATTGTTGGACCAATGGATCCCCAAATAGCCTCTGGGCACAGGTTTATTCTGGTGGTAGTGGATCATGCCTCCAGATACCCAGAAGCTATTCCACTTAGGACCACTACAGCACCTGTTGTGGCAGAAGCCCTTTTGGGAGTTTTCTCAAGAGTGGGCTTCCCTAAGGAGGTTGTATCAGACAGAGGTGCAAACTTCATGACTAGTTACCTGACTGCAATGTGGAAGGAGTGTGGAATGAACTATAAGTTCACCGCACCCTATCACCCACAAAGCAATGGTCTAGTTGAAAGGTTCAACAAGACCTTATAGGGCATGATTAAGGGTCATACTGAAAAGCTCAGGCGGAGATGGGATATCCTGCTGCCCTGCCTTTTAATTGCTTACAGAGAGGTCCCACAAAAGGGGGTTGGCTACAGCCCTTTTGAAATTTTGTTTGGCCATCCTGTAAGAGGACCCCTTTGTCTGGTGAAGGAAGGATGGTAGTTACCTCTCAAAGTTCCCAAACAAGACATTGCGGACTATGTACTTGGTCTCCGCTCCCAGATTGCTGAGTACATGAAAAAGGCATCCAAAAACCTTGAGGCTAGCCAGGAATTGCAAAAGGCCTGGAATGACCATGTACTAAGTACTTTGAAATGGTACGAGATGCACACCTTCTTTTTCTTTCTTTTAACTTTCAACTTAATTTTCTAATTTGTATCCACTGTTGCGTGCTCACTGGTGTGGGTGCCTTCCCCCATTGGCCCCAAGGTACAATAACTCATAAGGTTTGGGGCGACCCATCGCCCCAAGGCCAGTGGCCAGTTCTGTTGCTGTTGTTTAGACGAAACAAATGAGAAATGGTAACTAAAGCTTGTTTTATTAATTTTTTCAGTTACCCCCGACGAAGGGCTGAAATTGCCCGAAATGCATTGGGTTTAATAAAATACTGCTTCTTATGAACTGAATGCTTCTGTACTTGTTCTTAAATGAGGTCCGGATGGACGACTTTGAACATGAGAAAACGTTGGAAATTTGCATGAGACCATACGTGCGGAGTTTAAAGATGGATTTATAAGAGAAAATTACGCTAAAACGAAAGAGAATTATAATGAAACACATGTGTCATCAAGAAAAAGAAAAAGCGCAAACAGCTTATGGCTGTGCCACTGACCTTGGGGCGATGGGTCGCCCCAAACCTTATGAGCAAAAGGCTGTACTGACTGTTTACCAGCCAGGACAGAAAGTGTGGGTGTTGGAGCCAGTGGCCCCAGCAGCTCTCCAAGACAAATGGAGTGGACCCCACACTATTGTTGAATAGAAGGGAAAGGTTACCTATCTGGTGGACCTTGGAACTCCCAAGAGCCCCCATAGGGTGCTTCATGTCGACAGACTGAAACCATATGTTGACAGGGCAGACATGGGCTTGCTCATGGCTACTGATGAAGGACAAGAGGAAGAGAGTGACCCTCTCCCAGACCTGCTCTCTCAGAACCCTGATGATGGATCAGCTGATGGTGTAGCCTTGGCAGGCAGCCTCACTGATCAGCAGCAGAGTGACTGTAGACACGTTTTGCAGACATACAGACATATTTTTTCACTGACTCTAAGTCAGACTACCTGGTGCACTCATGAAGTGGACACTGGGAACAGTCTGCCTGTTAAAAGTAACATTTACAGGCAACCTGGTCAGGTCAGGGATTGTATCAGGACAGAAGTCCAGAAAATGTTGGAACTAGGAGTAATTGAACATTCAGGAAGCCCTTGGGTTAGTCCAGTAGTCCTGATGCCAAAACCTCATACCCAAGATGGTAAGAGAGAGATCAGGTTTTGTGTGGACTACAGAGGTCTCAATGATGTCACTAAGACAGATGCCCATCCAATACCCAGAGCAGATGAACTTATAGATAAGTTGGCCTCTGCCAAATATCTGAGTACATTTGATCTGACAGCTGGCTACTGGCAAATCAGGTTAGCTGAGGAGGCCAAGTCAAAAACAGCATTTTCAACTCCTGGTGGACATTATCACTTTGTGGTAATGCCCTTCGGTCTGAAAAATGCACCTGCCACATTTCAAAGGTTGGTGAACAAAGTCCTCTCAGACCTGGATGACTACTATGCAGCTTATCTTGATGATATTGCTGTCTTTAGCTTCACCTGGGAATATCACCTGATCCACCGTAAAAAATGTTTTGGAGGCCCTGCAAAAGGCAGGCCTAACTATCAAGGTTACCAAGTGCCAGATAGGGGCAGAATCAGATTGTGTACCTGGGCCACCTTGTAGGTGGAGGCCAGGTTCAACCACTACAGAGCAAAATCTAGACCATATTGGACTGGACTGCTCCAACCAGCCAGACTCAGGTCAGAGCTTTCTTGGGCCTGACTGGGTACTACAGAAGATTTGTCAAGGGGTATGGTTCCATTGTGACACCCTTGAATGACTTAACTGCTAAAAGAATGCCTAAGAAAGTTCAGTGGACAGTCAGCTGTCAAAAGGCATTTGATGACCTGAAGCAGGCCATGTGCACTCCCTTTCTGCAAAGTCCAAACTACTCCAATTAATTCATTGTTCAAACAGATGCTTCTGAGGTGGGGGTAGGGGCTGTGCTATCACAATTGAATGAAGAAGGTCAAGACCAGCCAGTAGCTTTTATAAGCAGAAGGCTGACCCTTAGAGAGAAACGTTGGTCAGCTATTGAGAGGGAGGCCTTTGCTGTGGTTTGGGCCCTGAAGAAGCTGAAGCCATACTTGTTTGATACTCACTTCACAATTCAGACTGACCATAAGCCCCTCTTATGGCTAAAACAGATGAAGGGTGAAAATCCCAAACTGCTCAGGTGGTACATTTCCCTGAAGGGGCTGGACTTTACAGTGGAACATAGACCTGGAAGTAACCATGACAATGCAGATGGACTCTCCAGATATTTCCACTTAGAACATGAAGACTCAACTGGTCAAATTTAGTTTAATGTCCCTGCGTTTGGGGGGGGTGTAGGAGAGTAGGATCTGCTTCCTATGGTTACCCCCACTTTTTGCTGCGATTCTCTGGTTTTTCAACTTTAGTATGGCTGTGGTCCTGCTAATCCGGCCCACAGCCTAGATGTTCTCTCTCGAAATTGATACCATGTACTTTAGGTACATACTAGATTGGTTTCTGGGTCACCCTTGTGAGCCCCTGTATAGTATACCCCAGGTACCCAGGGCATAGGTGCACCCTAGGCCTACCAGGGGCTGCATCATGTATTATGCCACCCCTGGTTTGCCTTCCAAACTGACACCACAGGTCATTGATTCCTTTTTAGTTTCATTTATTAGAGGGTTTTATCTAGGGGCAAGGGCACGGTTTGGGATAGGAGGTGAATGCACGAGCCACTTTGAAGTTAAACGAGGCGTCAGGCAAGGTCTTGCACCCTTTCTCTTTACCCTGTACATAAATAGTGTCGATAAAGTATTAGTTTAAGACTGTAAAGATTTACCTCAGGCTGGAAAGTGGTCCATTCCCCTATTGTTATACGCATATGACGCGGTATTAATGGCGCGTGCTCTGTTGGGATTGCAAAAGGTCATTTCCAGTTTTGAAACCTACATGTCAGATAGAGGTCTTATTATAAATGCCTCAAAAACATATGTAATGAACTGTGGTCCAGGATGTTCAAAGAAGAAATCTATTTTTATCGATCAAAAGCGGGTTGATACCACAAAGATTTTTTCTTATTTGGGAATACTGTTTGATCGAACGGGGTCTTGGGTCCAGGCCGTAAGAACAAGGAGGTTACTCTATATTAAGACCTTGTCCGCTCTTTCTAACTTTAGTAGGAGACTCAGTAGACGTCCCGCTGTGGAATGAATGGGAGTTTATAAGGCAAAGTATGGCCACATAAGGCGCAGGCATATGGGGTTATGCAGATGCTGGCTCAATCCAGGTAGCTAAAAATATGTTTTTAAAATTTCTATTGATGGTTCCCAATAGTACCTCCTCTTTTGTATGCCATACAGAACTAGGATTGACTTACATTGAAGATACCATAAAGATTCAACTGGTCCTTTTATGGCACAGGATATGGACCACTGAGGAGACTCATTTTAATAGGGGAGTTTTAGTACACAGTATAGGCCTGGATGGGGCAACAAGGATTGGTTGGTTGTAAAAACGTTTTTAATTAATCTAGGCCTACATGAATTTTATGACAAACCCTCTACTATGGCTGAAATGAGCGGAAAACACCTTAAGTCCATATGTCTGAATTTCCTGACAGGACAAAGACAGCGTGCCGAACTAAATAAAATCTCGGTTCAGGCACACAATCTTACTTTAACTACTTTCTGTCTTCAGCCATATCTATGCCTGCCAATGAAAGATTATGACCGATTTTTGCTAACGCAGTTCCGCAAGGGTTCCCTACACAGATTAATCAGTTTCCCTGTAGTTAATGATTGGAAAAACACCTCTGAAAATGCCCTTGCGATGACACCTACGAACAGTCTACGGTACACGTACTATTTTTTTGTAAATTTTATTCCTTGCCAAGAAAAAAATGCATCGTCCCTATCCTAAAAGAATCAGGAATGAGACTCTGCCGTCCTGCTATTCTGGTACTCCAGCAATCAGAGACAATTGTGGTTGTATTTTCAATTTTGGTCTTTTTAAAAAGTGTTTTTAGACTGAGGAAATCAATTATAATGTGATTTAGTGTTATGATGTTTTTCCTTTGTAAAGCAATTGTAATGGTATATTTGTAATGTGTGATCAAATTGTATGTGCTTTTATGGTTATATATCTCTATAACTCAATAAAGTATTTTGACTGACTGACACCACAGGTCTGTCCTTACAGCCTGGGTAAGGTGGTGTAATCACCCCTTACTTAGATATAGCATATCTATATTGACCTTATATATAGACACATAGTAACCTATAAGTCACTCCCATCGCAGGCCTTAACATTCCTGGAGGCAGAGTGCTTGGTTTTATGTGAGAGGGTGCCCTAGCATGAGCTGAGCCCCTCTGCAGCTTTTGGAACCATCTCCTTATAGCTGTTCAATGATATAGCCATACCATATACTCTTAAGTGCATTATAATCCTCGCGGTTAATGCTAACTTTGGTTTGTCTCTATCAAAACATGTTGTGGAAGGTGTCAAACACTTTGTAATACTATCCCCCCCCCCCACCAGTCCTAGTGGTGGGGTAGCATTCCACCCTTCTAGAGGGAGAAGACATGTAGTTACTGGTAAACCCTGTTAAAGTTAAACAGAGCCTCAATATCACAAAATGGATGCTACTGCCACAGACACGAGTCGGCCCTCCTGCTGCTGGACGAAACTCCGGCAGGGGAGGCCTGGACAATAGGTTTCCTGCCCAGGGAGGTGCTGGCACCTCTCCAGACAGTTTGTTGTATATTGGGGCAGGGAGGGCTGCATTCAGTGAATGCTTTCCAGACACTGTCTGGGGCACACAAGGTGCTCCATGGATTTCCCAGTTCAACCCGGTTGCTGGGACACTCAGCTCCAGCTCTGGTGCGAAACTGGACAAAGGGGACAGGGTGTAACCACCTCCTCCCCAGGTCCACCCATGGGAGGAACCTTAAAGTTAGGCCAACCCCTAAACTTAGTATAAGTATAGGATCCCAGTCCCTAGGACTTTAGATTACCCTGGATGAAACTCTGAAACATATATCCAGGAACTTCGACATTCCATTTCGAATGGAAGACGGAAGACATCTCTCTTGTGGTCAAGGAGTGACCACCCTGTTCAAACAGGCACCAACAGCAACTATGCCAGTCTGCATTTTTGAGGCTCCTGCTGGATTCAGAAGCATCTGCGACACAAGACATGGACTTCCAGACATCTCTGACCCTGACCTTCGCTCTCAGCAAAGCTGAGACCCGTGGTGAACATGGGAGACGTGGGACCAGAACTCTTGGACATCCAGCATTTTGCAAGCTGCATCAACTCCCAAGGTATCTTGAAGTTATGCATTGGGGTGCTAAAGCCCCATCCCCGAGCACCATTTGCTCTGAAGCTCAGAGGCCCACACTCCATGAGTGTCCCGTGGGCCCTGCTTTTGCATTTCAGCTTGATGTGTCTTCCTGGTTCCTAGTCTGTTGGCTAGTGAGACCCCCGAAGACTCACTTTTAAATGTAACTTGTTTTCCTGGTTGCTCCAGGTTTGCTCCAGCTTCCATGCAAAGGAGAAGCGCCTCAGATCTTTCTGGTCTGCAATGAAGCCAATCTTGACATCATGCGTGAATTGCATTTTCCAAGGCTTGTTGGGTCCAATCCGTATACCAACACCGCAGTCAACTAGATCCTTTGTGGAAAAGCTAGAATCCAGCTCCTGGTTGTCATCGATGCCTCCTGGACCTTGTGGCTGAAGAGACAAACTTCACCTTTTCACCTGAAATCATCCGACATTGGCTGCCAGCTTTCCATAGCCATCCGTGTCAGTGGCAAGTGACCCAGGCTCTGACCCTTCTGCTTTCAGGTTCTTCATATCTTCGATCCACCCTTGGATCCACCGGACACTTTTCCTCTGGTCGCCTGCAGCACTTCTTTGCAGATCTCCATTGAAATCGACGACGAATCCCGACACCAAAAGACGCCTATGCACCCGGCTTCCGTGGGTGAGGTAACACGAGTACTCTGGTAGTCTCGAGGATATTGGCCCTCCTAGTGTCTAAGTCTAAAAGGGTTCCATCGTAGTTCATTTAGAAGTGTCCTTAAATTGTAAAATTGTAACTTGTTCGTTTCCCATAGAAAGTCAATGGTAACCCGTGGCTGTGTTTAGACACTGCACGCGTCTCCCGTGGGCCTCCTACTTCCTAACCATTGGTTGTTCCTAGAAGCCCCAGCAATTCCACAGGCCCTAGGCCTGCTTTCTATCTCAGACGTGGTTCTTATACCAATTTTAGTATATGGTTTGTGAGGCCCCTAGGGCAAAATGTATACTGTGCAACTTATCGTATGCTAATTAAGTTCCTTGTATTATACTTTTACCTCTGACCTCATAAAGAGTGCAGAGGGGTTGTGTTTAGAATAAATACATATATATTTGAAATATACCTTGTGTGGTGTGCTTTCATTTGGTACTCAATGGATTATAATTGGTAAAACAAATAGTTTAATTCACTCTATGAAGTCTTAGCTTGAAGACTGCTGGTCCACGCTACCACTAGGATAGCTTTCTATAAGTTTGACTTTACAACCACCATCAATAAGAGTCGATTAGACTGGTGCAAGGTGCCCACTAGAACTAGTGGACATCATATGCCAGGCTAACTTCTCACAGATAGTGCATGGAAGAGACTGGTCTCTCCTCTGTAGGTAGTTGGTTTTCTTATGTAGGAAAAAGTATTGTAGGTCGAATACTGATGCCGATATTGGGATTAGCCCTACTGATTTTAGTGATAATGATTTGGTGCAAATACTGCAGAAACAAAAAGTGATATGCAGCATGTGAGAAAAGAAAGAGGTGAAAATATGATGAAATTCAACGTGAAGAGATGAAAGGGGATATTTACAAAAGAATGAAAGGTTTTCAAAAGAAAAAGGAAAGAGGAAATTCTAAAGTAATAGAAGAAATTGAATTGGGAAACTGCTAAAGTTGGCATCTGATTTCAGTAATTATTGATGGTATAGAATACCATCAAAGAGGGGATTGATGGAGCAAGATTTCATACGTAAAGAAATTTGCTTGTATTCGAACCTCTCGAAATAAAAGGTAACTTATTAACCAACATGTTTTGTGATTACTAATCATTGCATTTCAATACATTTTAGTATCCAGGGGAAGCTTACCTATGTGCTTTCACTAACAGTAACCCGAGTGTCCTAATATGGCCTCCGAAAACGTGGGAACCTTTCTGCGCATGCGTCTGCTACATCTACGTAGTGTGACGTATCTATGCTTTTGGTGGGAATTTTTGCAGCTGCGCACTAGTGCCAAAGATGGCCGCTTCATGCTTCACATACTAATGCACATGCTCCTGCTCGAACTAAACTTTGTATGTCCTGCTTAATTATTAATGCTAAAGTTAAAATTAAGTCATGGGATTAGAGTAGAAATAAGTGGGATACAATGCATTCATTTCTTTTTGAATTCTAACATGTCTCTCTTTGACTTCATCATTAGCTCGTATTTGAGCCTGAAGGGCGTCTGCGCAGATGGTCACAGAAATCATTGAAGCACTGTCATTGAACCACAGCAAAAGTCCTGACTTACTCACAATGTTCTTGGGAACCTGACCGGTTGACCCCAGGAGAGGAAGCTATATGGACTTTATTTAATACATTGTATATGATTTGAAACAAATATTGCTGGGTGTAATAAAAGCATGGGAAAGTAAATTATGAGCGGAAACATTGATCAACTTTATTGAATGTAAATAATCTCATTAGGGTACGGTGTGATGACCTCTCCTCACCTTTCGGACCAATCAAATGAAGGGAATACACATATTCTCAACATTGGGGGGGTGGTACATACCGTGAAAAATTGTATAACTAAGGTAGATTCAGTTAGTTAGTTTGTCCGAATCGTCACAGACCTGTCACTGACCCAACGTATGCTGGAGACGAATCGTGGATGCTGCAGACCTCAGAGGGCTGCTCGAGCACTCTGAAAGAAGAATCGGAAAATTGTTGGAGTAGAAGACTCTGTCACCCAGAAGGGAAACAAGAGTAGCTGCAGAGAGAGGTGTGACGCTGATGTTGCACTTAGCAGAGGTTACCTGTCTTGTCTTGCACTTGTCTTGTCCTTTTGGCACCTGATTAGTCGGGAGCCTTTCCTTGTCCCACCCGTGGCCAGGGTTGGTCCTCGCACCATTCTAGGTAAATATAATCTGTGTGGTATGTCCTTGTACAGTTTCCCTTTCTCACCCTTCCCAGGTACCAATGTCTAAAAGTATTTGCTTAAAGTCTCACAAGATTTATGTTTTAATAGTTATTTTCTTACTTGCAAAGTCCTTAATATCACTGTTATGGCACCTGACTCACATAATAATGCATAGATAAACTGTTTAAAACTTTGCAGAGACTGTGGTTATTTTCATAAGTAAATGTTATTTTCGACCTATTATTCTACCTCCTTCGATCTATTAGATTTAGGACTTAGGGCACAAGTTACAAGGATTTGGTAAGTCATGGTGTACGGCTATAAGTCCTAAAGGTGAATATATTTCTGATAGGCAGGTAGGAAAAGGTGGATTACCAGTTCAAAGTGTGAATGTTTTATGGGCCCATCTGAGTATGATAAACTGAGCCGGTAGTCCCGCGCCATCACAACCTGAGAACACAACAAACCCCGATTCCTCAGACACGTGGAAACAATATACTACTTTTCACCCAGTCACTCATGCTTGCTCATTTTGTCTCAGAGAGATACACGAGAGAAACTGTTGTACCGTTGTTCTTCTAGTGTAAAATATATGTGCTGCTACAACTGTTACACAGTAGCAGAAATATAGGATTAGCAGTACAGTAAATAAAAAGGAATAGTACCATTTTGCAATAGTCATGAACATATAGATGAATATAAAATGCATTTATGAAATAAAGCGCTTACTCCTAAGATGCCTGTCTAGATGTACCTAAGTGTACCTAGCATATGAGTAGGTGTGAAAGAACTAATAAGCCTAGGAGCCAAGAATCCTGTTAGGATTTAGTCGAACCCCATTACCTGAATAGTGAGAGTCTGGGACCGCGTCCTGGTCTTGAGTTGGACACCTCGCAAGGGATGTTCAGACCACTGTCAGCTGGAGCAACTGCATGCAGGAGTCTCAGTGTCTCTGGTCAGTGTGTCAGCCTTGAAGTCTTAGTTCCCTCCTGACTACTTATAGCAAGAGGTGCTGTAATTATACAGTCCATGTGCGTGTGTTAGCTATTGTTTAGTATGAGGATTACATTAGGGATTAAACCTTGTGCATGGATAGGAGAGGTGAAGTATACCCCCGGGTAGTGTTCTAATAAATTATTCATATGTGCTAAGGATGACGTCTTATCAATATCGATTGGAAAAAAATCCTCCCTCTGCATGGAAGTAGGTGAAAGGTTTAGTCCGTAAAAGGCATTAGTCCTTATAAGGCTTTCTGTCCCTATAAGGCATTCTGTCCTTATTAGGAGTGCTGTCCTTATAAGGCTTGGTCATGTGAAATGAAGGGGAGATAATGTAGGGAAAGTGTACAATGTTCCCTGGACCTATATTAGGGTACACATATGAAATATAACACCCACTCCTCCTAATGCTCAACAATAATAATACACAATTTGAGATACACATTTACAACGGTGTCAGTGCATGAGATTATCAATGAGTTATTTAAAATGTTTCTAAAAATGTTAAAAAATCATTTAAAAACAGGTTAAAAACAAGGAGATAAAAACTTTCTCTTGAAATATGAATTTTTGTTGTAAAGTTCCGCAAATCACAGTTCTAAATTAGTTCAATCACACAAGTTGAATTACTACAAGAGTACTTAGAAGGCCAGGCTTTGTTATGGAAAGTGTCAATTTGAAAGGTTATTTTAAGAAAAAAGGGAAAGAAAAAAATCTGAATTCGCTCCCAGGACACAGTGAGCCAGATTTAGATTAAATGTCCCTGCTGGGAGACACAACATTATCGCTGCCTGCTGCCACAGGGGACACACATTCTTTTACCTCGCATAGCACATCAAGAGTGCACAGATGAAATTCAGCGCTGCCAACAGTTGTTGAAGAGGCAGCCGGTGTTGTAGTCGATACCTTGTTGCCAATCGTGGAGCTGAAAGTCAACTCAGTTGAAAAGGGCACCTGCGGATCCTCGAGGAATGCATTCCTCAAGATGAGAATACACTGAGGACAGAGTCGAGCATGGGACCGCAGTGGTTCCAGCCTGGAGTCTAAGTCCACCGGCGTCTTCATTAGAGGTGTCAGACAGATGTCCATTTCGCATTCTCCTCCACAAAACAGGCATCGGAAAACAGGTACAATGCAGCCTTCAAAGACTGGTCTGAATGATAAGAACCAAGAAGCACTTTGTTTTTGAAGGTGAGGTGCACCCAGATGTTGAACCATGCTCTCATGGTAATATCTCTCCAGGAGAGCTTTTGCAATCTTGCTGGCGGTTGGTCCGTCCGTTGCGTAGCAGCTAAATGACAATCAGGATTCCAGCAATTGCAAGCAGGATCAGAGGTAGACCCCTGAAAATGCTTCCAAATACGGAGTGTATAAAGTTAGGAATGACTCAGAGGATTGTCTGAAAGGTTTTACTAATCCTGACCCTATTGGTTTAATTAGGTGTACAATACCACTCGTATCTGACAGATTAAAGATACGACCCACCATTTATATGAAATGCAGGGGGCAGTTTGTACGTATAGGCGCCTGTATCTCTGTCGAGGTCCTTGCGATCTGAAGTTCAAAGGTTTCTCGAGCGGAGGTTAAGGGTACGGTCTGCTGTAAAAGCATGGCTTTTATTCAGCTCAAAGCATCAAACTGTATAAAAGAAACATTCAGTGAAGGCCATAGCATGGCCTCCATGACTGTTTTTGTCAGTGGAAACAAAACTTGCATACAGCAAGTAACCCTGGTATTCACGGTGACCAGATAGGCAATGCCCGGAAGCATACCACAGCAACCTTGATCGTTCAGCATCAAGTAACACCCATTCAAATATAAGTTAAACGCTGGCGTGATCACGGCAGCTGGAGTTCCTTTCATGTGGCAAGACAGATTTGCTATTGAACCAGTACAGGCTCCGTGCAAAACGATATCTTGGCAAATGAGAGAACAGCTTAAAAGCGTTCTTGTATTTTGTACCACTAAGAAACACTTCTCGATTCCCCACTCCGGCATCAAAATCTATATGGTAAATTTTCAGAGCTGATGTTGTGCAACCTTACAATAATATGAGGCTGGATCTGTTGTGTTAAACCCTGAAAAGTATGCAAATTTATGTGCAAATGCTTGTGTTGGGCAATGTTAACACTGATGGTACTCAAAAACATTCCTAGCTGAAATGGATTTGTGCTGGAAATGATTACCATAATGTTGGTAACAGTACAATTGTCATAGTCTGAAGAACCCTCTAACATTTCATTATTAGAAAATGCAGCAGTTTTCTCTAAATCAGACAACATGTTATTTACTGTTTCAGTGTCCCAATCATCAGAAATTGTACTGGAGGTAATAATATCACTTAATGATATTTTAAATACATGATTAATTTTTAAAAGTTCGGTCAGGCCGAATATGTTAAAATAAACCTTATCCCATACTATATCATCAGGTATAGGAACTGCTGTAATGTTCACTGAGGACAAGTCTCTTTGTTCACGATGTGATGATGGATGTGGCTTCAGTAGGATATTGACCTTTTGGGCTTTGCTAAAGATAGTGTCCAGTGATAAGCATACTAAATGTTAGTACTAAGCCTAGCCAGAAAAGAAAAAACAATATCCCAAAAATTACCCAGCGTTCAATCCAAGGTGATACCAGGTATTTCTTTTGAAGAAAGTGAAAAAGTTCTTTAATTTTTACTTGAATGATGTTTTGGCTGGCGTCGTTTCCGGCTTGCTTGGATCCATAGAAAACGTATCAAAGTTTTTTTTTTTGTCTTTATTTTTTTGAGCAAGGACAAAATACATATATCAATAAACAACCATCGAGGAAACTGAATCATCTAAATATACATCACAGATTATTAAAAAAAAGAGTAATAATCGCAAACTATGTGAGTACAGCAGAAAAGAAGGAAAAACAAACGGATATTTACAAAGAAAGAAAAAAATCAATTCACATATTTGTATGCACAAAAGAAATAAATAATATATAATTCTAGCCATTGAAATTTCTAAGGGTTCATTTTGTTATCATACCATCTAGTGATAGGAGTCCAAATCTGAGCCCCAAGTGTTCTTGATTTCCTTCCTCTGGTTTTATAGATGGCTATCTCATGCTTATAAGTTCCTAAGAACCGGCATACCCACATTGAAAAGTAGGGGCTTCTGAGTCTTTCCAGCGGGCAGCCAGTATGACTCGGAGCACTGCCATACCCAGAAATACTGAGGGCAGTTCTACCCTACTATATCCCATGGATTCATCATGACCCAAAACATATATTGTCAATGAAGTTCTTAATTCATGCCCGAAAATTTCAGTCCAGTATTCTGAAATCATCTTTTTAATTAAGTCTAGCTTAGGGCATTCGGCGAACATATGGGTAAGATTCGCTGGAGATTGACCACATCTTGGACAGTTGTCGTTTGTCCGGAGGCCCCATGAGAATATTTTGGAAGGAGTAAAATAAAGATCATAAACAGTTCTATAGTACTGGGCTTTTAGATTAGAGGCTATAAATAATTTAGATGACAGGATCAATGAGGTGTCAATGTCTATATTTGGGTTTCTAGTTTAGTAACCCACCCTGTCTCAACTCGCTCCATATCGTCGCTAAGATTTTTCATCAATATTTCATAAATGGTCCCTATCCTAGTGGTTCGCCTATCGATAATTTCAAAAAAAGGAATATTGTCTAGTTCAATCTGTGGTAAGCTAAGCCGAATACACGAATGGATTTGAATAAATTTTAAAAAGTCGGTTGGGGGTATCTGAAAATTCTGTTGTAAGCCCTCAAATGTTGCTGTAAGTCCCTGGCCAACAAAATTACCCAAAGTAATAATACCTGATTGTTCCCATCGTCTGGAAATATTGTCATTGAGATACGAAGGTAAGATCGAGCTATGCCAAAGAGGGGTATATTTAGTGTACTTTGGTATAGCTAGATGTTTTGAAATCTGTTTCCAGACCTTCCACGCATCAACAATAACCTTAAATTTGATCTTTTTTAAATTTGAAGGTTCTACCGCTCTTAGTAACAACCCTCTAGCGGTGTCCCCCAATATTAGTTCATAGATTGAAGGTATATGATGATCTGTTATGGTAGCAGCTATAGGTTTGGTGTTAAATAGGGGGGCCATTTGCTGAATAAGAGTTGCCCATAGATACAGTGTCAAGTTTGGGATGGCTAACCCTCCCCTATGTTGAGGTAGCGATAAGAATGGTAACGCTCTCCTGATTTTCCCATAATTCCAAATAAACTTTGACATACTAGCATCGAGGGCCTTGATGATATTGTCCTCAACAATCAGGGGAATTGCTCGAAATAAATATAACATTTTTGGAAAAACATTCATTTTAAGATAATTCCCTTTACCTATTATTGACAGCCGGAGATTGTTACCTCTGGTGAGATCAGATTTTATTTTCTTAATCAGGGGGTCATAATTAATCTGAGTAATTTCTTTAACTGTAGGAGGTAAAACCACACCCAGATACGTAGCCTGACCAGTTCTATAAGGACTCTCGAAAACAATATTTTCAGTGCACAGCACCATTGTTTTATCCCTATTCAGGGAGTACCCTGGGACTGCCGCTGAAGCCTGCTGTTACTTGGAGCTCCGTTCTGCTGTGGAGGAAGGCAGAGCTCTTGGTTGTGAATAATAATATTGCTAGCGCTTGGTTCCTGAAGGCGCTACTGAGCGGAGCTGCGCTGAATATTTAATTTCTGTGCAGTGTTTGCACCACTACTGCTCGCGTTTCCCGCTTCGCGGGAAACACTCGCATTTCTCTGCTGGTCGGCGGACTGTGATCAACAACAGACTACAGGACCCATAAATCTTCTGGCCCTGGAGCACCGCCCTGACACGCCCTCCTCACCTGGCGATAATTGAGCTGCAGGAACGCGCATCGCGGGACGCGCGCGGGCGACGCCGGGCTAAGCCCGGGCAAAGGGCGGGCCCTCTGTGGCCCTCAGTGGCCGAGGTAGGCCGGGCTGGGCCCTGGTATTTTCATTTCATATTTTATCTCCTGCACAACTTCGCCGATGTCCATTGCAGTAAATCTTTGAACTAAAACACATGGATGATCTGTATTTAACAGACTGTAACTCTGGTATCCGCTAATGTGAACTTATCGGCTTCTTCCAGTAGATCTGTATTTATATTTTATAAACTGTTTGTGTTGATATCTGCGACTGCCTATCAGGCGTAAGGTCTGGTTTACCAAGTAGTATCATGTCTACAAAGAAATTACGTTCTGGGAAAGTTTTAGGGGACAAAGTATATGTGATATCTGAACCTGCACGCTTGAGGAAAAAGTCTGAAAATAGTGCGCTAGTGAAAGGTCAGATGCAGCTGGAACATATCTGGGAAAAATCAGTAAATAAACTCGCAAAAGACCCAATAATCTTAAAGGCTGCTTTATCACCACATTCGCAATCACAAACCAACGTGGAAATGGATTTAAACACTGACGTACTGATTGAAATAAATAAATCTTCTCTATCTCAAATGAATGAATTGAATCCCCTAGTCCATGATCATAACACTCTCAGTGAAAGAGAAAAGGAGGAGGAAGACATGGCTGCTACATCTATCTCCACTAGTATTGATCTTGAACTCTGTGGTCGATATATGGATAAGAAACTTTTGGCCCAGGTTGGGGATAGTAAAACTCCAATTAGAGCAACTCCATCCGGAATGCTTTTATATAGCAGCACTCCTTCAATCAAATCCCAAGATGATTTATTAACGCATAGTGATTTGAAGTCTCCTCAATTTAATTTATCGGGGATTTGTTCTTTTGTTCAATCTAGCTATCCAAAAAATGAGAAACCAATTTCTGAATCTCTGATAGCTCTTGAACAAATCTTGTCCTCTATACTGTTACTCCTTGGTAAATTTGCTGTGAGTTCTGATTGTATTTTGTCATCTGTGTCTGAGATACTGAAGGAAATGTTGTCTAAAAAGGCTGCTAATGTTACATTACCCCCTACTGAATCTGTAGTTCAAAATGTGTCAAATTGTATCAATCCCTTGCAGGGTAATACCCCTTTGAAATTTTCTGTAAAGGCAGACATCCATATGCCTCTTAAGAGCCCTACCTCATCTGTCTCTGAACAGAGCAAAGACTTAAAGCCTATTGTCAAGGAAGATAGCATGGTAGAGATGGTACAAACGGTCGAAAATGATCTTTTTCCCATCTTTACTCAGGAAAAAAAGGGCCCGGATGGATTGCTGGCACAGACTAAAATCAGAAAAGAAAAATTAAAAGGGAAAAATAGGAAGTTATTACGTAAATATAAGAAAAAAAGACCAAGGCAAATCATTTTCCAAAAAAACATAAGCCCTGAAGCGCGAGAGGAGTTAGGAAATGGGGATAACCCACTGCTGAATATTACCAACAATAAGGTAGCGGAAGATGCATTTAATAAAGCATTGGAGGGCACCATGGATGTGGGTTGTATAAAGGAGGTAATTCCATGTCGTGTGCTAAAGGCGCCGGAACCCCTATCAGTGCTGGTTGATGCTACGGGAGTTCCTCCGCAAGTGGTAAAAGTACTAAATCCAACGGCATCTATTTTCCGGCCCCAGCCTGATACAGCTAGTGGCTTAAATATTCAACTTGCAAAATGCGCTACGACATTTGTGGATACATTAACACTGGACTTTCTTCCGTTGTTCGATCAGGATGTAAAAATGAATAGGTCTTGGTTGCTTAATTGTTTTAAAGAGATTGATAGTCTAAAATTGATTTTATCAAATGATATCGATTTAGTTCTTCCGATAAAATCAATTATTGGACAACGAACAAGAGTAACTTTTTACTCAAAAATAATTACTAATCTTGTTCTTCATCAGGCGGAATTTTTCCAATGTAGAGGAATTGACGTATTACCTTATTATAATAAGTCTTATGTATTGCCTCTGGAGATAGTATTATTAAGCCAGTATTTACACAGGATGATCATTACTCCGGTAATAAAGATCTAAAAATCTGGGTCTCAATGGGCAAAAGAATGGTATCTCAGGTCCTGCCATTGCCTGATAATACAGATGTCCCTCTAATAGAAGACAATCAGATGTGGAATTGGTTACCCGGGGTTTTATCTACCAATTCCGCGAGTAACCCACGACTCTTCCAACATCTTTAACAATAATTTAAAAATTGTCTCTTGGAACGCTGCTGGTATGTTTAATTCCCCTGAGAAATTTGACTTTTTATCTTCTTTAAACGTCGATGTAATATGTCTCCAGGAGACGTGGTGTAAAAATCTCCCCTATGTAGGGAAAGAGTTTTTCGTCCTGGAGGCTTCAGCAAAACCTTCAAAAAAAGGCCATGCGAAAGGTGGAATTGCTTGTCTTTTATCCACCTCTCTACAATGGCAATATACACATTACTCAGACTCTAGCAATCTCTTTCAATCCATAACTATTAGTAACTTAGGCAATGTAGGCACGCGGTCCTCGTTTGTTATTTTAAATGTATACATCCCTCCCGAGGAATGTTTTAATCCAGTTATGAAGCGAATGTTTTCTTATGTTACAAAGCTATTGGAGGCTGAACATCCCCCCTATATACTGTTGGTTGGTGATTTAAATAGTAAATTATCCAACTCTACTTTAGTCAGGTTCAGAAATAAATTTAAGGAAGAAGCATATAATATACCTCAAATGACTTGGCCTACTAGAATAAAAACTAATAAAAGAGGTAAGATTCTCTTGGAGGAACTTAGCCTCGTAGAAGGGCTTATTATTAATGGCAGAATGCCCTCTGATAGTCCTGCCCATTATACACATGGATCATACAGGGGTGAGTCTATTTTGGACTACGCCATTACGGACTATGAGTCGTTCTATTTGATTAGGGATATGGCGATCACTCATTCTTTACTGAGTGATCATAAAATAATTAATTTAACTCTCTCACTAACCCTTCCTGAAATTAATTCTTGGTCCCTAAAGCATAGAGATCTTTCCATTGATCGAAGGTCGGGTAGATGTTTTTGGGGCCCTACTACCATGAAGGATGTACAAAACCTCCTTGCCCAAACCTTACTAGAACTCGACCAGTGGGAGGGTATAGAATTTTTACAACTCGAAAACCTTATCAAAAAAGTTATTGGGTTTGCCAAGAAAAAGGGAAACCCTAAAAGACCTCATTTTTCTCCTAGTCTTCTACTTTTCCTGAATAGGGAGATAAATGCACTGATCAGGAAACAATATCTTAATAGATCTGAGGAAAATGAGTGTCAACTAGCATTGTTAAAACGTAGGAGAGTTAGATTGAGACTTAAGTTGAAAAGAGAAAAAGAAGATTCTCTCTGGATTAGTTTGAGAGAGGCTATAACCTTCAATCGATCTAGAGAATTTTGGTCCATAATAAGGAAAGGCTGTGGTACCATAGTAACTCCCCGTCCTATAGCCATTGTCGAAGAAGTCTGGACAGTATTTGTAACTGCATTATATGCTCCTAATGAAGTACTGGAGGATATAGGTATGTTGGATTTAAATGGTATGCAAAAAATTATACTCCCCACTGAAAAAACAATAGTTTCCGCGATAATGAGTATGCGCTCTACCGGAGCCATGGGTCCAGACGAACTCCCCATGTCTATAATTAAGCAGGATATCTCTACTTGGAGTAGGATTCTTCTCCCTATATTTCAGGCTTGCTTTTTAACAAGAACTGTCCCCGATTCCTGGAGGGGTAGTATATTAATTCCTATATTTAAAAAGGGGGATCGGGAGCTGCCATCTAATTATCGTCTAATAGCTCTATTAGATGCCATAGGAAAAATTTTCGCCAAATGCATATTAATGTTAATTATGGAATGGGCAGAAACTAATAAGATTTTACCAATGGAACAAACTGGTTTCCGTGAAGAGCATGGAACGCTAGATAACCTGACATTATTGCAGGTGATCACTGACAAGTATGTATGTGTCCGTGATGGTGGCTTATATGCCGCATTTATTGATTTCTCCACGGCGTTTGACAAAGTGGACCGCCCATCGCTGTGGAGAAAATTGGCGGCACTGGGTATGCCAGGATACTTACTTGCATTGGTTAGGTCTCTGCATATGAACACATGGTGCAAGGTGCTACAAGGCGGCGAAGGGGGTCTCACTTCATCCATACCCTCCCAGAATGGCCTTAAACAAGGGTGTATACGGGCGCCCATATTGTTTTCTTTATATATGGCCGACCTCCCAACCTTTATCTCATCTTGTGAGGGAGTGGCACCGAAAATTGGAGGGTCTGCTATATCTATCCTAATGTATGCAGACGATATTCTTGTTTTAGATTTGACCCCGAAGGGTTTATCTAACCGTCTGCTTGCATTGAACGAATTTGCTGTAGCACACCATATGAAAATTAATACATCAAAAAGTAAAATCATGTGTATCTTTGGTAAGAGAAAATGTAGGTCTAGCAACTATAAGTGGTTTATTGGGGGGCAAAAACTCGACGTGGTTAAAACTTATCCCTTTTTAGGCAAAATAATATCAGCGAATCTTAGTGAGATCCCCCATATCGAACATAACTCTCGCAAAGCATTGACCCATGGTATGGGGTTATGTTCGTTATATAACGCCACTGGGAAGAGACATTTCTCACTCTTTTTGGAAGTTTTTAAAGCAAAAGTTCCAGCTACTCTCCTATATGGAATTGAATTAGTAGAGCTGAAACATTGGGGATTCCTTCAAAAAATGGAAGGACGGGTACTTCGGAAAATCACATCGCTTAGTAATGCATGTTCTACTTCTTCATGTAGATTAGAATTCGGACTTCGAAGTTGTTGGACACAGGGACTGGTGGCCCTGGTAAGATGGGTAGCCTGCTTGGCTAGAGGAAAACCTGGTACCCTAAGAGAACTTATTAAAAAGGAGCTACTGGGCAAACTTAATGACTTTTCCTCTCTATTAAAAATTTTTAGGAAAGCAGTAGCCCTGTTAGAGTTGGATGAGAGTACCCTATTTTTACTCACTCCCTCAGAACTTAAAGCTACATTAAAAAGAGCATCTTGGGAGCTATGTTATAAGCTGGATACCCTTGCCCAACCCAGATTATATGACAGGGAACCTCTCCTAAAAACATACACCCCCAAGCTGGCCCAACAATATCTGATCTGGAATATTCCTCATGGAGTTCGTAGGCTATGGTACCTCCTACGACATGATTTGCTTCCTCTTAATTCACTCTTAGCAAAGTGGTATGGGGGTTCCCCAATATGTAACTTTTGTAATGACGCTGTACAAGATCGTAACCACGTCTTGTTTATCTGTCCTGCTTTACGCTCCTTGCGATTTAAGTGGATTAAACCTATTTGTTTACAATTGGGAATTGCAAATGCTAAATTGTTTTTACATGCACTTTACTGCCCTCCAAATGAACTGTTTTGTTGTAGAATTTTTAAATTTTTTAAAGGGTTCTTAAATATTTATTGATGTTGCTGGGATGTTGCCGAGGTTCACTTAAAGAGCTGATAACTGTAGTGTTTTTGTTTTTTCGTTTCTTATGTAGTATGTTTACATATTTTTTTTCTTGTTTCTATTGTATAATGGTGTGTTTAATTTTATGTGGCCCTCATTGAGAGCCAAAACATAATAAAAAACTTTGACTTTGGAGTACCCTGAGTAGGAACCAAAAGTCTGGGTAATTTGCTCTATCTCTTGGATTGCCTCGGTGGGGTTAGAGGTTAATACTGCCACGTCTTCGGTATAGGCTAATATTTTAGTGCTAGATGTTCTTGTAATTATAGGTTCTATTACGGCAGATATGAGTAATTTTAATATTAACGGGTTGATATAAAGGGCGAATAGAATTGGGGAGCACGGACACCCCTGCCTCGTGCCCCTTTGGATGTTAATAAACTCTGATTCGATACCACCTATGGAAAGTTTGGCTTTGGGTTCTACATAGAGTGCATTGATAGCTTTAATATAGGCCTTTCCAAAGTTATTTAATTACAATACTTCCCACAGGAACTGCCAAGAAACCTGATCAAAGGCCTTCTCGGCGTCAAGCAGGATCATTGACATCCGGCCCCCGTGGCTCCCATGATGTCAAAAAGGGAAATAGCTCTCCGGGTATGATCTGTTCTACCCTTACCGGGAATAAAGCCATGCTGCCACGGGGAAACCAGACGCTCAACAACCCTGCTCAGCCGGTTAGCGAGTATCTTGGCATAAAGTTTCGAATCAGAGTTTATAAGTGATATGGGACGATATGAAGATGGTAACTTGGTAGGCTTCCCTTTTTTAGGAAATATAACAATATTTGTGTTTTTCCAGGATTCAGGTGGTGTGCCACTATATTGTACTCCAAGGAACAAATCCAATAAATAGGGGATAATCTGCTTCCCAAGAATTTTGTAGAGGTCCAAAGGGATCTTATCGGGATCTGCTGCCTTACCATTAGCAAGGTCTAATAATGCTAATTCAAGTTCTATTCTCGTAATTTCTTTATCAAGATCTTCCCTAACTAGATCGTCAATTGATCTAGTTTCCGTACGTAACAGCCAATGATGTAAAAAAAAATTGGTATCTGCTACATGCGGTTGATCTTCATTTTGATAACGTTTTTGGTAGTAGCGTTGGAAAGCACCTGCGATATCAGCAGGGGAGGTATATTCCTACCCCTCAAACTCAATTGTTTGGATAGCTCTATGGGATTGCTTCTGGCGTGTTCGTAGGGCAAGCTGTTTTTTTCTCCATTCTCGTCGGTATTTCTTTGGTTTGCCTGAAAAGTCTTGGCCGCTTTTTGTGTAAGGCCAGTATTAATCTCTGTCTTAAGAACTAGTATTTTCTGCAGGGTGTTCTGACTTTCTTCTCCAAGCTGTATCTGGGTAGCGTGCAGAGTCTCTAGATTTGCTAGCTCTAGGTTAAGTTGTTGATTTAGGTTGTTCTGGTTCTTTTTTTGCTTGGCCACAAACGCGAGATTCTCACCTCGGAGAGCCGCCTTGAAGCAGTCCCAGACCACGAATCTAGGGGCACTATATTGATTATAGTCGAAAAATTCCTGGGCCCAGATCGTTATATATGTTATATAATCCCTATTGACCAGGAGCTTACGGTCAAATGTCCATTGAGAAGATGGCCTCCTAGAGCTGGCAGCATCAAAAGTAAAGGTTAGGGCATTGTGGTCTGATATAGTTTTAGGTAATTTAGCTATCCTAGAATCTGCTATATTTTCATTAGATACCATTACGTAATCTATCCTGACATATTTATTATGGGGAAAGGAAAAATAGGTGTAGCCAGGATCATTAATATTTTTCAGACCCCAGACATCAGTTAGATTATAGCTGGCCATTAGTTGTCTTATAGCACTATATACCTTGGGTTCACGCCCATTATAAGTCTGCTGTATTTGGGTATTCAATGTACCACCTAGCACTACATTGAAATCCCCACAGAGAATCAATGGACCGATCCAGGATGCCAGTTCTAGCTCTAGATCTTGGAATATCTGGGGATCGTCTAAATTTGACCCGTAAACCGAGCAGATGGTAAAGCCTAGATCAAGGTGTACTATGACCCATCTACCATGAGGGTCTACTAACTTCCGTGTTGGTTGTCCCAAAAATGTCTTTGCCAAAATTGCGACACCTCGTGTTTTAGAGGTTTGAGTTGTCATAGCCAGGATCTTATACCCAGGTATCTTTAGTAGCTCTTTGTCCCCCACTGCAATGTGGGTCTCTTGTAGACACACAAAATCGTATGAATCTTGATGAATTGCCTGATAAAATTGAGCCCTTTTACCCCTATCATTGAGGCCAGCTATATTCCAACAGCAAAGCTTTAACTTCCCCATCGTATCAATTCAGTACATATACCAGCCATGCTTATATAAATCACTATTTGTATAAGTAAATATATCCATTGTTCCAAATCTTTGGTCATTAACTGTACATTATGAATTATAACATTCAATACATCTTTTAAGTATTTGAGCTTGCTCTTTTTAATTGTGTTAAACACACCCACCCACCCTCCCACCTTGCCCCCCTACACACCCCCCAAAAAAAGGCAATTAGACTCTGTAAGAGTCTATAGCGATGGTGAGATGTTTCCCGACCTGTACCGTGCAGTTCTGACCTTATATTAAAATCAAATAGAGTAAGGAAAAGACGAAACGTTTCAGTGCGGAAAGGGAGAAAAAAGAATCAGAAGAACAATGATAAGAAAAAGAATAAACCAAAGAGGGAGAAAAAAAAAAGAGGAATAGGTGAAGTAAAAAATTACATTCTAGAAAAAAGGAAAGGAAAAGAAAGAAAAAAGGGACAATGGAAAGAAAACTCTAATCAGATCAATTTTAACATAGTGCACCAAAAATATAGAACATCATATGCCACCACTCTTTCCCCACTGCTTGAGATAACAATCTTCCTATCTCAATAAGAGTCAGGGTACTTTTGTTCTTTCATCACAATAGTTTATATGTAGGTTGTGTCATGGCTATAAACTATGTCTTGAGCATAACAATAGGGAAAAAGAAGAAAAAAAGTATAATAATAATAATAAAAGATAGCATCATCTTTTCCCTGCAAAAACCTTTAACTCCATATCAAATTAATTCATGCTATCTAGAAATTCTTTTGCTTTAATTTCTGATGTAAAAAATCTTGTCTGCCCCCCAATTATGATTTTTAATTTGGCAGGGTTGTTGAGATAAGCCTGTGCCTTCTTATCCAAAAAGGGCTTGATCAATTGGCGTAAACGCCATCTTCTTTCCACTGTTACGTGGTAGAAGTCTGGTCGCACAAAGTATGAAATAGAGTCTCTATTACGCCGTGCTTCAGGCCTTGCTTTATCTGAGATAGCCTGTCTTAAAAGAAAATTCCCAAAATAAACTAAAACTGCTCGAGGATAGCCACCCTGCTTAGATGTTGGCTTCAAAGTCAATGGTACTCTATGAACACGTTGTACCTCAAGGTCCCAGTTCCAGGTGGAAAGTTCAGGCAATGTATCACGGAAGAGCTGTATGATAAAGGCACGGATGTCTGCACCTTCGGTTTTCTCCGGAATGCCTAGAACGCGCGGAATATTTCGGAGTGGCCGATTTTCGCAGTCTTCTAGTTTCCACCTGATATCCTCTAGCTCAGCCTCATGGGATTCAACACGTTCTCGAGTTGTCGTAGCTTCTGTCTCGTTGGACACAATACGAGGTTCCATTTCCGTCATTCGATCATTAAAGGTGCTCACTGTTTTGGTTAGCTTGCGTACAACCCCCTGAACTTTATGAAGGGCAACCTGTGCCTTACGACCATCTTTTGAGGTCTCCTCCCGATGATAGGCAATAGCCTGGAGCCCTGTGTCCATAACTGTAGATAGAGTAGCCCTTGAGTTTTCAGGGTGGTCTAGTGATACGAGCCGTGTGGTACGAAGAGGATGATTCTGATTTTGGTTTTGGCTTAAGGACTGGACTGAAGGTGAGTAATCTCAAGTTAGATCTAGTGTTCCATGATGACTCCTTTTCTTTTTAAGAACAGTTCTACGGCTAGCCTTAGGGTCGTTAGTTTTCAAGGTCTGGTCACTGTCTGTAGTAGCATCGGACTCAGTGTTGCCATCAACGTCTTCCTCAATTTCATTTGACCAGCCAGCATCCTCAGAAAAGGAATAGAAGTCAGTGGGATCCCTATCAGTTTCTACTGTCTCTGCAATTGTCTCTGCAGCCGATGCCCCAGGGGGTTTGTAGAATTTATTGCCACTGAGTCATTTCCTTCGAGGTTCACCTCAGGCATCTCTATAATATTAGTCGGAGTCGAGATCAAGATAGCAGGGACAGCCCCAATAGCAATTATTGTGTTTGTTGTATCTGATAGTTTCCCTTCAGTATTTCCTACAGGTAATGCTGTATTGGCAGTAGCTGCCTGGCTAGTAGACATAGTCACCCCTACTTCACATACCAACTGCGTTATTTGAATAAAGTCCTGGGACCCCCGGGCATCAACTACGCATGGTACAACAAATGCCTCCCCAAAATCACATGCTGCTGCTGCACTATCCATTGTTTCTGATGTTAAGTCCTGTTCAGAGGGTGTAGACGTCAAGCTAGTAAATATATCCACTACTAACGGAGTTTCTGGGTTATTGTTAGCGGAAATCGATTGTGGGGTCATACCTTTTGACTCAGAGTTCATCCCAAGCCGATCCGTAGTGCCTGCGCCATCTGGTACAATCTCAGCAGTCACCACATCGCCCGGAGAGATCCCAACGTATCAAAGTTAATGAAATAGCCATAAGCATTTCGTTCAATCGTTCAATTGTAGAAATTGCATCGGGATTAGTTGAAATGTTATTTTCCTCTTGACGAGGCATGTTGATGTAGACGTCTGTATTAGGTCTAATTGCAACTTGTGAATTATTCCAATGTTCATTTTGAATTTGAATGTCTGGTTCAAGTGGAACAAATTCCATAGCATTGTTGCTCAGTCATTCATTCCTTACAGGTGGCTCTTCAAACGTGATGAGTCTTTCTGTTTGAACTTCTTGGATTGTAGCCAAAGGAAGGCGTCTGCTACAGCGGAGTCCACGGCTTACTGTTTAGTATCGGCCACATAGTATGATTTGATTAAGTCGATTGAGACAAATCGTAATGGGCCGCAGTGGTCCAAGTACACACATGCAAGAGGTTTGTTTGATTTTAATAACGGCGTCTGTGCCGGGCGTGCAACGGTGGAGCAAACCTGGTTTAGCGCGACTTTTTTTATCACCGCGCATCACCAGAATCTATCGCCGCGTTAGTGATGTATTATCAATACGTTGCTCGCCGGCGATAGTTTCCTTCCCAGGTGAAAATAGGCGGCGATAGATTTAGCGGGACGTCACTAAAGAAACGCACGCTAGCGTGAAAAAAATGACGGTGGGCCAATCAGCGATACATATCGCAAGCCAAAAGAGAACAAGTCTTTCATTTAGCGTGTATAGCGACAAAAAAAGCACCCGAAAACGCCCCCTAAGCCAGAAAAATATCGATATTAAAATGTAGAACACTGTAGAAGATGGCAAACAACCTGGGACAAGTGCAGAGGCCAGAAACAACACCAACAACACCCAGGAAGGCCAGGCAGAGACACAAGGAAAGGCCAAGAGGAAGAGGAACCCCAAGTTCAGTCCTATCGAGAACCAGGTCCTGGTTGAAGAGGTGACACAACACCAACAGGAACTCTTCGTGAGTTCCACCGTCACCTTGGCAAGGAAAAAGGAGATATGGCAGGACATCGTGTCCAAAGTCAATGCTGTGGGAGAGAGGAGGAGGACAGTGGATGAGTGCAAGAAGCGGTGGCACGATCCTAAGAGCAAGACCAAGAAGAAACTGGGAGCCAACCTTAAGGCAGCGAGGGAGACTGGAGGTGGCGGACCAGCTCCACAGCAGGAGCTGGATGATCTGGAGGAGCAGGTGTCCCGCATCATCAGTGAGGAGACTGTTGTTGGAGTCGCAGGCCAGGATGTGGAAAAGTACCAAAATGGCCCCCTTGCCACATCACCATGCACATACAAATTGACTGCACAATACACATGTCACTCGGATGTCACATTGTGGATGAGCAGGAAATGTCCATGCCCCTGCGCACAATCAGGCATGCCTCCACCAATGTCAGCACACCTGCAGCATTGCCCACATGTGTCTGAGTAGTGTCCAAGCTCATGCATGCATTGCCAGCCTGACACATATGCACTTGCCTGCAGACTACTCAAGCACATGTGCTTAATGTCACCTGTGTGCTAATGTCCGAGGCGGCATGCCTAATTGTGCACATGAACATCAACATACACAGTGCAGCCACAATGTAGTGTCAGAGTTGCATGTGTCTGTGTGCACACACATCGAATGTGTGTGGTGAAGAGCAAAATCAAAAATTAAGACAACACCTGCAATCTCATGTAATGTGCCTCCTGGCCTATCCATAAGATGTGGCGCCACATTACCCAGATTGGTGACAAAATCATCACTGCCTTGCAGTAGAAAAATGCAGGTAAAGTGGTGGCAAGAGGCATGATGAAATCCCCCATAGAATTTCATCAAAGATCCAGTGTCTGGTGTGACCCTCGGCTCATTTGGGGGCATATCAACAACAAATGGCAGACAGTGACGTACAAAAGCCTGTCTCACGTTAGTATTTTTCTTAACCTCATTCCACTGATCTCCTTCTTCCACTGTCTTGCAACATCCACAAACACTCACCTGGGACCCATGCATGGACTTGCAACAAATCTAAATTTCATTTACAATGGCACAGCAAACTCCGCCTCTTCCCTTGGCTCTGACACTCACAATGGAATATGTCTGCCACTCCAACATCCATCAAATCATGTGTTCTATGGGCCAGCACTGGTGCAGTCTCCCCCTTGTATTGTAAAGAAATTCACTTAAGTCACACAGATGCGTGTTTACATGACCAAGCAAGTATTCAACTGAGGCAAGAACTAAGGGGCTGTGAATCCACAAGAAGGTCCACCAAGGGAAATAGAACCAATCTACATGTGTAATCTGACACGGATAGGCAGTGAGATGACTGCGTATGAGCCAAATTTATTTCTCAAGTTATCAAGCAGCACACCCGTAAAGCACACCACTCAGCTGTGAGTGTCTCAAGGCGCTGGGGGGGGGGATGCTGCTACTGCATGAAAAGCCACGTCTCACAGAGTCACCTGAAGGTTCGCATGTCCTGGGTGTGCCGTAGGAGGATGGGGAGAGTGCTCCAGGTCTGGGTGGTGAGGAGGGAGAATGTTCAGCCCTGGAGGTCACTCACTGGATGCGGGGAAGTGTTACGAGGGCGAGGTTGGTGTAGCAGAGCTGGCATGTTTGTGGGGTAGAAGCTGAGTAGTTGTTTGAGCCATGCTTGGCCTGTGTTGTGGAGTGCCTTGTGTGCGTGTGTAAGGAGATTGATTGTGATACTCTTGTTGACAGTGAGCCAGTGCTGGCCTCACAGGTGAGGTGTGATGTGGCTGCTGCAAGGAATGTTGTTGATCATGCGTGCAGAGGCCTTTCAAATGTGTAGAAGTTGGTTCAGGAGTTTGGTTGAGGGGACTGCAGAGAGGGCCTTATCTTTTGCCAACCTGCTGCGGGACCTGGGAGACCCTTCCCCTTGTTATGGTGGGGATCCACCTGTACATCCTGCGGAGCATGTGGAGGTTGTTGAAGCTGGAGGAGCAGATGGCCTTATACATGCATTGTTACAGAGATAGTAAATTTGATGAAGAAGCACAGGTAATGTGCGTGGATGGGTGTTGTTGGAGCTGTTACCAGTGCAGTGGTTCACCAGGAGTCATCACTAGCCGAGGATGTGGAGCACAAGAAGAGGACTTCTGTCTTGTCAAAGTTCTGCTCCAGTTGCCTGTACTACATCCACTCAGTGACGCCTCCCATTCCTACATGGAGGTTTGTTGTAGCGTTGGGGGGGGTCCTTGGTGAGGGAGAGGATCAGCTGGCTGTCGTTGTTACAGGGGATGATGTAGAGGTTGTGTTGTCAGGCAACGTAGGCAAGCAGTGACATGTAGATGTTGAACAATGTTGTGCTGAGAGATGAGCCATGTGTACGCCACACATAATAGTGGTGGATCCAGAGCTGAAAGGGGGAGGCGGAAGCACTGGGTCATGTTGGAGCGGAAGGAGGTGTTCCGCTCCAGAGTTCTGTTTTGCCACTCTGCGTTGTGGAATCATGTGCGTTGTGTCTTGTGACAGACAGTGTCGAAGCCAGATGACAAATCCAGGATGATCAGGGATGCAGTTTCTATGTTGTCCTGCAGGGCCCTGATGTCATTGTTAGTGGAGATGAAGGCACTTTTGTTGCTGTAGTTGCCTAGGTGTTCTTCGAAAGGGGCCCTCTTGAGGATCAGATGAGGGGATGGTGTCTGCTGGTGTCGTTCTTGGGTGCTGTGTACCTGTTCATTGTCTGTACACAGTGACATTCCTCCTCTGGCAATTGGCACATTTGCTTGGAGTCCTGGAGTTCCCCAATGAACATGATGGCTCACTTGCTGGTGTGTCTGTGTGAGGCTTTTGTTTTTGTGGACAGTTGGTTGGCACAGTTGTTGAGCCATTGTCTGAGGTCACGGGCGGTGGGGTGGGGTTCGGCGTGGTAGCTGTTTGGGCTACAGGCGAGGGTGGTGGTTAGCTAGTCTACTGTGACTGTGCCCCAGTAGTGGTGGGGGATCTGTTATGTGTGTTGGTGTGTGGTGGGGTGCCGGGTGGTGAAGTGGATGCATATATAGGCAGTCCAGTGGAGTAGGATGGTGTGTTTGAAGGAGATGTGTGATGAAGAGGATAAGATGTGCTCAAGCCTTTTGCAGACAGAGTGGGTGGGTGTTGTGAATAGTATCCTGAGTCGGAGTCTTGCGAGGCTGTCAATCTTGGTGGTGGAGGTGGTGGTGGTGTCCTTCCCGAGATGGAGCTCCAGGTCCCAGAGAAGGATGTAGTCTGTGGAGGCAAGGGCATGTGTACTGATGAAGTAGGCAATGTAGTAGCTGAACTGTAATCGTGGTCGGGGGTCTGTACACGATTGTCACTCTGAGGGGTGTGTTGTGGTTGGTGTGGATCATGAAGTCCAGGTGTTCTGTGTTGCTGAGGATGTTGTTGCTGTTCTTTGAGACTCTGAGAGTGCTCCTGTGGAGGATGGCATTCCGTACTCCAACTCCATTGGTGTGATCCCTGCAGATGCACTTGCAGCCGTCCAGGATGTCAATGACGATGTTGTGTGCTGTGGAGGGGTTCAGGCAGGTCTCCGGCAGGAAGGCAACGTCTGGGGATGTTGTGACAAGTTGGTCCCAGACTACAAGGGCGGGTTTTTGGGCAGAGTGTGTGTTGAGAAGAATGGATCTGAGGAAGGTGGGTTCCCATCACGGTTGGTGGATCAGTGGATCGGAAGCAGATTGAGCTGCAGATCAAATGTGAGGAGAGTCCTTATGTGTGTTCCGGGGACGCTTGGAAGCAGGTGTGTGATTTTCCCTGTTGAGTGCGTGGAGGATGCTGGCATCGTAGTGGCATAGTTTTATGTGGAATCTGTGTGTGGCAGGCCTGCTTGCGCTGTACGTGGTCAAGGTGGAGATGGGCACATACGGGCCAGCATCATGAGCGCCTTTGGTGTCCCTGCGATGTGGATACACAGTGTCTGCCTTTGGAAGGGGACGTTGGAGGGAGGGCCATCTGTGAAGGGGTAACGGGTCAAATTGCCTTGCTTGAAGGCATGGTGTCAGGGGATGCTGCAGGGGGAAGTGAGGGTGGAGATGAGTGGAAGAAAGTTATAAACAATACATGGCTAAATATAGAACATGAGGTATACTACCATTTCAAGGTGACGGGGGCACAGTGCTCAAAATTCATGTACATCTGTAAAAAGGTGCCAAAGATACTTCAGAAGGCAGACAGTGAAAAAGGTGCACAGGGGTTAAAACAACAGTACACGGGCTAAGATGCTGTGCCCACATTTATCAGATATAGCAATCTAGCTAAGTACCAACTCTGACCCACGCCCATTGTTTATAAATGCATGTGTGAAAGCATGTACAATCAGTCGCAGTACACAAGTAGTGTCCCCCAGAAGGATTGGAAACCATATTCGACTGCCATATCTCCTTATACTGGATGTGGTGGACAAAGCTTTTTGTGACGTTGCGCATTGCATATCACATCCCTAGATGTTGCACAACAGATTCACATTGATGAGGTGAGCTAAGGTCACATGTGTAACATAAATATATGGTACTACAAAGTCTGCAACACTGCATTTGACTCCACAATAGAGACTGTAGCACATTTGCTAACTGTCATACTGTCCATACCTGTGCACAAACAATGCCAAATAAATACAGAGCCCTCTCATGCTGTGCACAATGTCTGCATATTGGCCAATGTGATCATGGATGTCTGTAGTACTGCATTTAACATCTAGTGTGTATTTGTTGCAATAATTCAAGTGTACCATCACTATGAGCCAATGGCAAAAAAAACAGCCTGGATGAGTGGCTATGACACTGTTGGTACAGGGAGCAATGCAACATGTCACCACCTTGGTGATGCAGAACAGTGTGCCTGCAAGAAAACATCATCAGTGACTAAGGCATCACCTAACTGATTAAGGGTGTCACAAAAGGAAGATTGTACAAGTGTCGTCAGTCTACCTACCAGTGCTAATCAAAAATGGCATCTGGGAACGACCCCAATTCCAAAGCCATGAGTCTGTACCACATTACTCATGTGATTCACAAACACTGTTGTGACCTGTGACGTTACCAATAGACACACATTTGACCTACATCAAGCATGTAGATGAGATTGGTCATCCATGCACCGGAACATGGAAGGCTGACCAAGCTGATGCACTGGCACCACGCATCAAGTGTGCCAAGGTATGTGCAATGGAGATGGACTCCGAGCCTGGAGCATCAGATGTGCAGTTCTCCCAGGCCATATGTGGTATCTGGGTAACACATACATCTCCATGATGGATAACTGTAGCAACTCTGATAGACTCACAATGCTATGTGCCTATGTTGATTTTCAAATGTGCAACAATGTGCAATTTAACTCTGTGCATAACACTTTAGATGTTGTGTATCACTAATTAGATGTCACTAGACTAGGCCGTGAGCAATCCTTGCTAATCTGTCAGCCATGCAAGTTAACTGTGCTCACATCTGAGGTTTCTGGACACTATACATGCTGCTGAGTAACAGGTCTCATCCATAGTCACACATACAGTGATTATTCCACAGGTGGCATGAGTAGCATACAATGTAGCAAGCTCCACACTCTGCATCCTCCCTGACATCAGTGCAAGCAGTAATCCAATTCAACAGTATTTAGTATATAAAATGAAACTTATAACAACCTACACTAACACTAAACCCTACCACTTTCACTAAATCTAAAATACCTAAACATATATTAAACTTAACTACACATGTTACACTAACTATTCACTAATACACATAATAAAAAAGGACATTAACCCCCCACCCAAAGATAAAAGAAACTTAGCTCCAACACTATAGTAACCTATCCTATGAATATATCACAATAAAAAACTACCTATACCTATGCTAAAACTACTCTAAATATCTAAATACAAACAACACTAACTACACATCTAAAAAAATTATAACATTCTGGGAAGGGAGAAGAGGGGAGTGGGGGTTAACATGGGGAGGATTTATGGAAGTCCCAGGTGTTGGCGGATCTCATGGATATGTCAGTTTAGGTATAGCAGTAAGTATGGGTGAAATTTGCGAATTCGCAATACGCGAATTCGTGCGAATACATACTTGCGGTCCGCAAAATTTGCGAATCTGTGCGAATTTGCAGTTTTTTTTATTTTTGCGTGTTTGTGGGGGTTTTTTTCAGCGCAGCTACCGCAAAGTTACCCATGCGGTCGTACATGGGCGCGGCCATCTTGTTTTCAGTGTTCGCGTTGCGTATTTCCGTTTCCGGGTGCCATTTCCTACATGCGGGGTGCATTTCCTACGTGCAGGGTCAATTACGTGATCGCGTCAGGTTTTTGCGTGCTGGCGGGGAAAATATCGCGCAAAATTACCCACG
Source organism: Lissotriton helveticus (assembly GCF_964261635.1). Taxonomy (NCBI): domain Eukaryota; kingdom Metazoa; phylum Chordata; class Amphibia; order Caudata; family Salamandridae; genus Lissotriton; species Lissotriton helveticus. Next base: position 1,507,115,804 of record NC_136057.1, read on the forward strand.
CGGTCGCAATGGGCGCGCTCATCTTGTTTTTCATTCATTGCTATGATTCTGGGCATGCTTTTTCTATCCTGCTTTAATCTTTGCAGTCCTTTGTTTGTTTGAACTTTATTTTGATCTTTTTTACTCATTATCTATCCCTCTATTTTTCTACATCTATATTTTGTGTTTTTTTCAACTTTTTGTTACTTTAATAACTACTTTTTTTTTTAGCTCTCTCTTTTCTTTTATTTACTTTTTTCCCTATTCTTTTCTTCTTTCACCCAGGACCATGGCAAAGGGAGCCGGCAAGTCTAAGGGGAAGGGTCCCGCACCCCGTAGCCGGCTCCCTTGCGGGCGCTTAAGGGGGAGGAAGTAACTGCCCGGGAGATCTTTAGCGCGGTGGAGGTGGCCTCACTGGTTTTCTTCGTCCAGCACCACCTTCTTAAGACCATCGTGGCAGGCCCGGTACCGGGTACGTGCTCCGGGAGCAGCGCCAGCTATGGGGGAAGGTGTGCCGGGCCATGTATCGGGAGTCTGGGGTCCGGCGCACCTACAACCAGGCAACGCATCGGTGGTCCAACATCCTGGACCGGGAACACGACCTGCTCGACCTGCTTGGCGTGGAGATCCCTGCGCTTGGTGAGTAGTAGTAGCTATTTAATCACTACTTTGTTTTCTCCTGCTCTGTGTTATTATGATATTGCAAATATTTGTTTTTTCAGAAGAGCAAGAATGCTGCAGATTACATTGCAGGTAAATTATGTTTCAAAAGCTTCTGTGATTGCAGGTGCTCACCTGCCCACTGGCGGGTCTACTATGTGTACTTGTTTTCAATTTTGTGCTCATTTGGCCTGGGTGATTATGTATGAGTGTACTCTACACAAGTGCGTAATGCTAGACACTAGAGATTACATTGCAGGTAAATTATGTTTCAAAAGCTTCTGTGATTGCAGGTGCTCGCCTGCTCACTGGCGGCGCTACTATGCTTACTAGTTTTCAATTTTGTGCTCATTTGGCCTGGGTGATTATGTATGAGTGTACTTTACAGAACTGCGTAATGCTGAACACTAGAGACTTAAGTCCAGTCCTTCCTTGGTACTCCTGCCACTAAGAAGAGATAGTGGTGGTGGATTGATAGTTTGAGTATATTATGCCTGGTTATTTAGTAGGAAACTTTTAGTGGTCTGCAATCATGACGGACTGTGTCTGTCACTGCGCATGCTGCGGAGTGCTGCCTGCCAGTCCTAGTAGGACGTTTTTGTAGTTGGTTTAGTGAGTTACATAACTTTCCAAGTAGACGGTCCGCGAACCCAGAAGTACTAATATCCTAGAAGACCACATCAGATAGGTCAATAAATTTAGTGCAATTGTTGTCTATTTCCCCGAAATAATTTGTTATTGTTTTTTTGAAATGTTTGATTTGGTTGACAACAATCATCCATGTTTGCGTCTTTCTTTCATGTTGTACATCAGCTTCCCCCAGGGGCAAGAGGACAGAGGAGGAGGTAGCGGCGCCGGCGGAGCAGGAACCACAGGAAGGCCAGGATATGTCCATGAGGGCTCCTCTGCTGGCCCCAGTAAGTTTTCCTGTTAATATTATTAATTATACTTCCCTATCCTTTACAGCACCTATTTATTCCAAACGTTCCTCATAATTCTATTTTTTCCTAAATCGTTTTTGATCTTCTTGTAGACTGTTTCTAAATTCTTATCCTGCCTCTACTATGACTCTCTGTGCTACCACTAGATTATTATTAGTCTGTCTGTGTAGCTAGCTAAGCTTGCACAGTTGGCAAAAGGTATACTGTTAAACAAAACTCCTATTCAGCAATAGCTCTAGGCACTGAGTGCAGTTGTCTGGGTTGTCCATAATGTCTATTGAAGTCTTCTAAATGTTTATACTTTAATCAAAATCGCTTTGACTGTCTGGAGGCAGTCGATTGACCCGATGCTGGAGTGAGAGAATCGAATATCTCCCCCTCCCTCTTGGGTGGTTGCTCTCCAGACCCACTTGCTTCACGTCAGTCCATGGGGCACGAGCCCTTTGTTATAGCCCTGGACACTCCGAGTATTATTAACACTGATGCCAGCCAGGCCTTAGGTGAAACCTTAAGTGCTCCAATCCCCATGAAGGTTTATATTAACAATCTTAAAATTGTTTCGTGGAATGTGGCAGGTCTGCGAAACAAGCTCTTATTACCAGATTGGAATAGTTTCATCGATGGGTACGACATATGTATGTTTCAAGAGACATGGAGTGTTGAACCGTTGTACAAACAGGGATTCTCTTGTTTCTATGCACCAGCTACTTCGGTTGGACGTGGTCGTCCCTCTGGAGGGTCATGGTTTGGGTAAGGGTCGATCTTAATCTCAAGATCACTCATCACACCTCCTCTTGTTTGGATGTTATGAGACTTTCTATTGAGGGCACGAATGGTGTCCCCACCTGGGATTTCTTTAACGTATATGCAAGAGGTACCCAAGGGGGGGCTAAGTCCCCCACTATTGACATTCTAACTGATTTGCTGAAATTATGTTCTCCCGACTCCTTAGTCCTGGTTGCAGGGGACCTTAACTGCTCGTTTGAAACTTTGGCAGCAGATGATATTTTGGGAGTGCATGAGGATGATGCCCAATGGGGCGTCCCGCCTCTTACCCTCAAGCCTGTGAGGAAATGGTCTCCTGTAGTTATTCAATTAAATGCTTTAATGATTGAAACAGGTCTAAGAGCCGTTAGACCTGGGCGTGGTCGTACTGTCTCCGATGCCCAGGGAGCAAATCATACAATAGAGTACTGTGCGAGAGCAGGATTGACTATATAATGGTGGACAGGAGAGCTTGGAAGTCAGTGGTAGACATGGTCATTATACCATCTGTGGAGAGTGACCATAACCCCCTGTCCCTTATTTTGGTGGACCCGTGGCAAAGAAAGGATCATACCTCTTCAAATAGTGGGGGGTTAATAACTAAGCAAATCATACCCTCCAATTGTAATAGATTTCTCAAGTGGCCTAAGTTCTGTATGGATGAACCTAGATTGAGTGCGCTGAATGGAATTCTTGTTGAGCAGTCATTAAGGCTATCTGGAGTATGTAATGATGCGGCTGGGCCCGCAGAGGTAGAAGCCATTTACACTGTTACTATGGATCAGATTGGCAAGCTGTTCATGGTTCCGGGTAAAAAGAGCTTGACAACCATCAAACCAGTCCAGAAATGGTTTAATAGTAACTGCAGAAGAATGAAAAATAACTTAATTACTGCAATTAAATCTCGCAATCCAGTATCTGTCCGGCTGGCCAGATTGCATTACAGACAAGCTATAACAATTGCCAATAGGGAGTGGGAAGAATCCCACGGGGAAAGCCTTAGAGATGCTAGTAAAACCAAGAATGGTAATTTATTCTGGGCACTCGTCAGAAAATCGAATGGTTGTGATTCAAATCAAATCCCCAATCATATCACAGACAGTGATTGGTTTGAACACTTTAGTAAACTCTATGGTGGTAATGCACTGCCTGGAGCCCCAGGGCATTTGAGCGGTGCACTGGATGATGGTTCTCGGCAGGCTGCTCCCATTAGAGTTGATAAAAAAGAGGTTCTGACGGCAATAGCTAAAATTGTATCTGCTAAAGCCCCAGGGCAGGATGGTGTGCCGGGTGACCTTTTTAAAGCTAACTCTGATGGTTGGGCCGTTTATTTCACAAATCTGACAAATGCACTATTAGCAGGTTCACCTGTCCCCAATTCATGGAAGGCGGCTGAGGTGATCCCTATCTACAAGAAGGGCCATAGGGAGGACCCTGGCAACTATCGCCCAATTAGTCTTATAGACGCTGGGCAGAAATTGGTTGGTAGGGTCCTCCTGGAGAGAATTCTCTCCTGGGCAGAGGAGAACAATATCATCTCACCCTTTCAGGCAGGCTTCAGGGCATGCACAGGCACGGTTGATCAAGCTTTTAGGTTGCTACTCCTTCATTGGAAGGTGGTCACCATTGGCAAAGGCGGTCTTTATTTGGCATTTATTGACTTAAAGACCGCCTTTGACCTGGTCCCCCGTGAACGCCTTTGGCTGATATTGGAGGAGATGGGGATTCCTCCACCAATCCTAAATCTTCTGGCATGCATGCATGATGGAACCTACGCTCGCATTAGATGGGGATCTCAAGAGCAGAAAACGGACAGAATACCTGTGAATCGAGGGGTACGTCAGGACTGCGTGTTAGCCCCGACACTCTTCACGCTATTTGTGAATGGTGTGGTCTCCTTTCTGCTCGAAATAAACGCTGATGCCCCGGTCTTGGCGGGTGACAAAGTGCCCACCCTTCTTTTTGCTGACGACACACTGTTGGATTCAAAAACCCCCGTGGGTCTGCAAAAGCTGCTGGACCGTTTTTGTCTGTTTTGTGAGCGGAGGGGCTTGGTCATAAATACCTCAAAAACCAAACTCCTTTATTTCAACCCAAGTAAGGCTTCCAGATCCACCCTCTCCTTAGATGGGGTTTCACTGGAACGCGTAAACGAATTTGATTACCTGGGTATTAGAATCTCACATAATTTAAAGTGGCAACCTCACATAGATAAAATGGTATTAAACCACAAAAGGGTAGTTGGAGCATTAGGGCGAGCACATCGCACATCCACCTCTAAGCCCATCGCTCCTGCCTTGGATATATATGCTGCAAAAGCTGTAGGCTGCGCCCTTTACGGCGCAGAGCTGTGGGGCTTTGACTGTGTTGGCGCCCTGACCACCGCTGAGAATACGTTTTTTAGGGAGCTGGTATCGCTACCAAGGGGTACCCTCATCAAACCATTACTGAGCGATTTGGGTCGCCGTTCCATTAAGGATTTAGCTAGGTTACGTCCTCTCTTATACTGGGCCAGGTTATGGCGGACCCCCGAGCTCTCAAAGTATTTAGATGGCTTGAAAGAAGTTATGAATCGTTATGGTGCTCACAAAATTAGCTGGATTCGCAATATAAAGAAGCTCTTGCTTGAATCTGGCCTGCCAACTGATTGGGAGCCTGAGGTTTCTCTATCCAAGGATGAAACTAAACGAGCCTACTGGAAGTGGGTTGATGAAAATGAACTAAGGGACCCAAACCAAGGCAGGCTGACTGAGGCGTTCATGCAGCATAAATTAAAGCCTCGTTTAGAGCCTTACCTGGATTTCATCAAGAAACCAAGAGACAGATCCCTTTTTATCCAGTTTAGGTTGGGAAACCTCCCCCTTCGTGATTAAACGTGTAAGTGGAAGCCCCCGGATCAAACCTCACCTGACTGCCCAATCTGTGAAGGTGTTACTGAAAACATCTCTCATGTCTTCTTTGTATGCCCAGCCTATGTAAAACCTAGACAGAAATGGCTAAAACCAGTGTATTTACTGCTTGGAACCAGGGATCATTCCTCTGCACTTAGAATACTTAAGGCTGACACTAGTACAACCTTAGTGTGTGGGGTGGCCACATTTCTGAGCTGGGCTTGGCTGAGTTGATCAAAGGCTACTAGATGAGCTTAGTATTAGTTGGAATTTTTTTTAAAATAACTCACAAAGCTGCTAATGTTTAATATGCTTTTAAACCTATTTATTGAAATATGAATGGTTTTATTGTAATGTATTTTTTAAAAATGTAATGTATATGAATTGTGGTTTTATATTTCTAAGTGCTTTTATGATATTCTGCATTTTGAAATAAAGCTTTGATGATGATGCTTTGACAATTCCCAACAATAAAATGTCAAGGGCCACCAAGAATAAGATACTAGTTTACTTTTTGATTGGATAGGAGCACATACTACTACTGTTGCAGGGACTATTCTGCCCATACAGAACTATGGAGAAGAAATAGGGCATTGGTTATAAATTATAATAGGCGCAGTTAGACTTTCCACATACCTCAGTCATAACAGAAGTTGAACCCCCAATCTCCTTACTGACTAGCTAGTGTGTCAGAGAGTAATTATTTAGCTCCCAAATGCAGCGATGATCCCCAATGATTATACAACCCAGAACATAAGACTATGGAGTCAGAGTCCGGACCTCTCAGAGTCACGGACTCATGCTTGCAAATTGCAAACCCTTTCGCTCACTCACTCATGACCAAAAACCACAGAGTCTATTTAAGTTTTAAAGCTTTATTAAAAGTAAAACAACTAGCTCTGTGTGTACTCTGTAAAAATTAAAATTGTGCATTATATAAAAACATTCATTAAAATCAATGTCATATAACAAACGGTGAACGACTGAAAAGTGGCTGATTTCACACATTAATTGTGGGACAGCCCTCACCTGGTTGGAACTTAAAGTCTTGGTGGGGATGAATCGTTGACGACTCCGCCTTAGATATGATGATGATCTTGCTCTTGTTCGTAGAAGGGAAGCTTCTGTCTGTTATGAGAAAAATGGTGTGTGTTAAAAAGCAAGCATTCATCAGTTGAGCCAAAAATTGTAGCATCACATGTTATGACTAAGCATAAATAAAAAAACACCCTTCCCTGAAGAAAGGGAAATTTTTAGTTTAGACTATAGAGCCACAAGTTATTAAATTTGTTTATGTAGTACTAGTAAATTTTTTTTATTCCTAAACAAAATAGGGAGTGGGTGTATATGGCATCTAAAAATATCAAATGTATTTTCTAGGCATAACACCATCGTCACAGCCATCCACCAGTGCGGGGCCAGCGTGGAGGTGGGCACTCCAGGGGCGGATGCAGTGCCACAGCCAGCAGGAACTGCTGTGGGGGATGCCACGGTAGTGGCGGGCAGTGGTAAGCTATTATATTCTTTACTTATTGAGATTGCAGGGTGGGCTCTCTGCAGGGGTGTATATGTTGTACAGTACAAGTACACTTTACTTACAAATTTAGAACTAAGTTTTTGTCAACCAGGTAGAAGACAGTCACCCTTGACTTCTCATTAGCAATAGCATTTAGCGGCGGGAGTTGACCAGTAACCAATGGCCTCCTCTAAATTTGACTTCAACTCAGCTGTGAAAGTTTTATCGAGAAGCCAAGTCAGATCAGAGATGAACTTGATGGATGGGATGAACGAAAAGAGAAAGAAGGGTGTAAGGAAGGACAAGCGAGTTGAAATTAATGACTGGCAAAGAATGATACATGTTTTTGAATGCTGCCCGAGGTGGCTGGGAATCTGATGCATGGCCGGTTGAAGGTTGAAGCAAGGATGGGTGGAAGGAGAAAAAAAAGAGGACTGCCTAGGTGGGTGAAACAGAAACTGTATGTGTGCGCAATATATCCTTTGGTTCAAATTCAAATGCTAGTCAAGCACGGATGCATGGCTGGCGGTATACAAAATAAAATAAAAAGGTTGTTTTTCGGTGAGAAAAAGGAAGGTTTATCCAGTTGAGACATTATGAGGAGGGATTGATATTTACTTTGAATGGATGGATGCCGGGATGGTATCTTCCTCATAGATAGCATAGGTGTATGTAGACAGAGTAGACGGTCACTAGATGAAGAGTGTTACTTTAAAGAGCATGTAACACCGCACCTCCGTGCCAGAGTAGCAAAGCCGAGGAAAGAAGTTGTAATTTTTCAGAATACTACCATGACTAGTAACAGTAGTTTGCAAGCACAGCATATATCCGGCGATTGCAGGGAGTCGGGTACCACTCACTACCTCTGTTAATAACTTTTTTTACAACTCTGTCATTGACATTGATGTGTGGCCTATCGGTGTTCAGTCAATCAAAAACAAAGCACCTAAAGTCATCCCATATGTAAGCACATAGCCTGTGAAGGGATAGATGATCATATTAACTTCTTCATTTTTAAATTAATTGTGCAGTAGCCCTTGTAACAGAGTATGGCCAGTGCCACCTGCAATAGAAAAAAAAAGCTTCACCACCTGCATGTACTGGACTGGTAACAGTAATGCAAGTCTGTGTCATCATGGCTTGCGTCTGTTTTTCTCGGTTGCAAGTTGACAGCGCGGGCATTATGACGGCTTCCACAAGTTTACGTACCAATTTCGCTAAACAAGGGAGAAGAAGAAGACTGGTGTAATGTCTGAGTCTAATGTAGTGAGTCCATATAGTGCTAGTAGAATTCCTGAAACTCCCACTAATGTTAGAGCAGAGGCCCACGAAGTGGGAGGTTAGATAGATACATGCCACAAATGTTATGTACTGTGCTTGCAAGTTGCTAGTGCTACTGTGGCACAACTTTCTGCTGCATTATTTTGTGTTAATCTTAAAGAGCATTGGTTACAGTATGTTTTTCTTTTTTCATATAGATGCTCCTTCCAAACTAACAAGGAAGGAGTTGGCTAGACGGGCCCGGCAACGGAAGCTGGAGGCAATTGTCGCCGAATATCGGGGGCTGGTGGCCCAGGAGGAGGAGGACACGCAGTCGCAGTCGACAACATCAACGACAGCTGCATCCTCCTCTGCTGCCCTGGGTCATACGGTCAGGGCAAGCCATCAGCGGTATGGAGCCGTGGTCCGGCAGCCATCCGCCATCACCAATCAGCTGCCCCCAGAGTATCTGCAGGTGCAAGGCTTGTGTGCACCGCTTGACCCTCAGAGTGTCCAACCTTGAGTAGGAGGTGGTGAGGCAGAAAGCCCTGCTCAAGGACCTCCGGGGAGAGCTGCGTGACCACCTGGCCAGAGGACACCGCCGGCGGAAGTACATGATAGACTGTCCCTTGCCCCTTTTTTAAAGACTTTTGAGGGGGTGGGAATTGGGCGTTGGGGTTTTTAGACTTTGGGGACTTTGATTTCATGGACATTCGTTGGGGTTAGGGAGGGGGTGGGTCGGGTCTGGGATAGTTTATTTTTGTTAGGGCTCAAATAATTATTTATTTCAACTTAAACATAGCATACGTGTTTTTTTACTGTTTTGTGGGGAGGCGGGGGGTTTAACTGTACGTTTGTTTTCCTGAAACTTAACTGGCGGGTTGATTCAAATTGTCTAATCGCCCAAATTTGTACAAGAGTGCCACTGACAGACTTAGTGAATTCAATTGTCCTACTACTTTACTAGAACTACGGTCAGTCTCTCCTCTCCTCCTACTCCATTATTCTCCCCCCTCAAATACTTATCTTACCTGTGATTCGTGTTTGAGAGAATAGGGCTAGGCACCGGGCTGGCTGCATGGCAAATGGCGATTAAGGTTAGCTATGGAATCCTGGACGGATGAAATGTCTTCATTGTGATGGTAGTAGTAGTGGTACACACTGGCAGTAGCAGCATATGAAAAAAGGAAATGAAACATTGAGTGGCCTGAGCGGAGCATTAGAACAGTATGGTAGATAGTACAGTACACAACAACAGTGCCATAAATTGTAGCCTAAGCAATGCTAAAGTATTCAAAATATAACTACTAGTTGCGTGGAGTATGGCTACTACAAGAGATAGTACTGAAGGTGAAGGACACAGCAGCGTAAGCATTTGTGACGTGTAGGAGGAGGATGTTGTTGATGATCAATCCACTTGATGGCGCACATGAATTTCTGATTTGATTTGCAAATACTCATGGGTGTGTGTCAAGCGGAATAAGAATAAGAATATATCCTCGGATTCCTTCACCAGCCTTGACATTGATTTTCTGTTGCTTTGACCTTATCCTCCCCAGCAAGTGTGTGGAATTATTGTTGTCATGTCATTTAGTCACACGTCAATGAAAATTACACAGCCCGGGGGAAGAGGGTTAAGGTTTGAAAATTGGATGGGGATGGGGGTTTTTGGGAAAGTTTTGTGGAGAGAGGAAAAAAACCACAGCATGGACAAACAACAAATGAAGAAAAACAAATGTCTGGATACAAAGAGATATCCATAAATCTTTTAAGGGACATAAAAGAAGTGCACTGCATGCATGAAGTTGTTTGCTAAATGGATGGTTAGGTTACTGAAAAGTAGTACTTACTAGTAATACATCTTACTAACTATGAATAAACAATTTGACAGTACAGGACTGCAGTAATTACGCAATTTCACTTGCCTATATGTCCTCAGAGAGAATACACACTTATTAGTACATTAAATTAGTTTTAAAAATAGCAAAGAAACTTATCAAATAGCTGTAGGGATGAATTTGAAGCAGAGAGCAAACGCACAGAGTCACACTCATAGAAGTTCACAACAATAACATTATTTAAAAGATAAGGAGAAGTGAAGAGGATACTGTAACTGTATGTTGTAGTTGTCCTGTTCATTGTGCATCCAGCCATTCCTCTTATTCGCGGTACTCCTCCATTCTATCTGACGCTCTGTTGATCAATCTTGGTGACCAGACACACTATCCACTGCCTGCCTGGTGGATGCAGAATTGCGGATTGCTAATGGTAAGCCTGAGTTAATGTTTTTCCCATCGCAACGGGGTACAAGCCGGCCTTTAATTGTTGAGCGAAAAACAGGAAGTGATATTAAAACACCACGGAGAAAAAATATAAGGTACGGTGTATAGTGCAAAAATAACACTTTCAGTTTCAGAGGCAACAGTAATATTTACATACAACAAGCATCATTTCTAAAGTGCGTACTCTGAGTCTCCTTTTCAAGGATAGTAATTAGCACACAGCAGGCCAGGGCCTTGCAGATGGTCAAGGCAGGCACCATTGAGTGAACCAACCTGATGTAGCATACCTCTTTGACACTGACAGACAAAGCATATCTAATTGTATGCACTGCAGCAACCCACATAGCCGCAATTTTACATGAACTGCTGTCTGGACTCTGGCATAACAGCACTACACTTGCTCGACCACTCCATACCACGACTAGACAGACATATAGTTCTGCTGTGGTTGTTGTTGACTTGTTTACCTGTTTGCCACTCACGAAATGACCATAGTTCTTCCGTAAACCGATGATGATGATCCAGCATCCATCCCAGTGAGTGACTGTAAAGAATAAAGATATTATGTAACTTTGATCAGCAAGACTCATCATCATCATGGTGTATTGGCAAACTCAATGTTGTTCATGCAGTCACAGTCTACACACAGTGAGTCCAATGACATTTTCCATATTAAAAAATGCAACCTAGTGGCCCCGGCAGTAGAAGTACAATTTAAATTAAACAAGGTAAAAACAGAGTAGACTTGAGTTAGATTTAGTGTGTAAAAGATTAAATAATAACAGAACACATATGATTCATTTCATGCACAACAATCAAACAGCAATTGCTTTCAACAGAGCCATACAGCCAGTGTTGTCCACTGCATGCCATCTCATTATTCATTACCTGTTCCACTTTTTGTCCGCATCTTGTTCTTAAAGTTAAGGCCCACAGGGCAGCCTCTCGTGTCAATTTCTGAAGTAACAGTCAGCATCAGCAATCAGCATATAGTCAGTAATTCCAGTCCCACTTCTTTTGAGGGGACTCGTCTATGAAGCAACAGTTTCTTGATTCTGTGTATTTCAGCCATCTGCCTTGAGGGAAATGGATAGGGGGAATCTGGAGGAGGAGGATAGAGGAGCATGACTGAGTTGTGAAATTGTGAACTTCAGGAATGCAGACAGCGGCACCTTCAATAAGGAAATAAAACGAAGACAGTGCTGGTGATGGATTTGTTGTGATTAGAAATTTCTTGTGGTAAAAGTTGCAAAACAAAGAAAGACACACAGGAATAAAAGTGAATAAGGATGAAAAAAATGAAGTCTGTTTTCAGACCTAGGTGTCAGGGAAATAGAGCTCATCCTCAAACTCTGTGACTTGCAACGGGAGTAGGTCAGCTAACAGAGAAGAACTTCTGTCACCTAAGTCGGTGTCCTCCTTTTCTTCCTGCGTGGATTCACGTATTTTGTAATCTGGTGGTATGAAGTGCTGATTCATCTTGATCATTGTTAACCTCTCCACATTTTTGGGTGAGAGGCGGGTCCTTTTTGAAGTTACAATGGCACCAGCAGCACTGAAAACACGTTCAGAAGACACGCTTGCGAGTGGGAAAGACAAATAATTTAGAGCCAGCTTGGTGATCAGTGGCCATTGACCCCTTTTCCCAATCCAATACATCAATGGGTTGTGATCAATGTAGACCTCTGTTCGGTCATCCAGATCGGCCTGCACCATCCACTCAAGGTCATCCAGGGCTGCTCCACTTTGCGTACCATCTGTGGCCTTTGCATCAGCACTGGAACAAGCAAACCCTTGATGAGTTATCCAATCCGCTTCCGACAATATTATGGCTGGGCCTGGTGCAGGTGAGGATGATGATGTAAATGTAAATGTGTTGGATTTGTAAAGCGCACGACTGCCCGTAAGCGTCCCGGCGCTGGAGACCGCTGGGGAACCCGTCCTGGCTTTCCCTGTGAGATGGTCCCTTCTGGGTATCTCCAAGGTGAAACCAGGCATCCCCGGCGTCTGTGGGGGGCCGTTGTAGAGATGAGGCAAGCTTAATGCCCAGAGTTGCAGAGTGTGATCCCGGGTTAGAGTAGGCGCCGAGGCGAGAAGTGTCGAGTCCGCTGACCCTGGTCCACGACCCTGCCGCGTCAGGAATTGAACCCTGGTCCCGGGCCGTTCTCTGCTTCCGGGTCTGCCGCCTCTAACCAGTGAGCCACACCACTCCACTCCACTCCACATGATGATACGGTTGCTGCTATCGGTAACGTCTCTGAGGGAAAGTGTCTGCCTTTGGCCACAGAAGTGGACCTTGACGCCGGATGGCCTGCTGATTCAGTAGTACTTCTGCCGTTGCTTCAATTTCCTGCCGCTCTTTTTCGAACTGAGTGGCTGACAGAGCTAGCCAATGTTTGCACTTTGAAAGATCTGCTTCTTTAAAAGGAATGAATGTATTGCTGGCCAGTGCCTTTTTGTACCGTGGATCTAGAATAGTGGCATAAATGTAATGATGATCACAATGTATTCCATTAAGCCTTACATTGTCATGTAGGCGGGTTAATAAGCTCTCCGCCAACTGATATGCGTCTTGCTTGTCAGTATCATCTTTGAACGTTGAAGACACTGCCTTCAGTTGGTGCTCTAGCATGCGCAACAATGGGATAGCTTTGCCCAAAGTACAGTCCTCCCTGCTGACTTCACGCGTGAAGACTTCAAAAGGACGAAGCATGTCTGTCAGTCTTTTAACTAGGTCCCATTCCTCCACCTCTAGCCTCATGTCTTTCATGGAAGAACCCAGTGCAAAGACATACTCATTGATTACCAAGCACTGCTCAAACAGACGCTCAAGCATGTAGAAGGTTGAGTTCCAATGAGTTGCCACCTCCTGGATGAGTCCTCTGACTGGCACTCTACGCTCACGTTGAATGATCCTCAGCTGCTTCCGGGCCTTAAAAGAATGGTTGAAATGTGTGCAGATTCTTCGGCAGGTGGTCAGTAACTTGCTGACTTTGTTTTCTTTTTTCAATAAATCTTGAACAACATTGTTAATACTGTGCGCCAAACACGGCACTCTGAAATAGCCACCATCATTCATGGCCCTAACTATATTACTGCCATTATCCGTAGAAACATAACCAATTGTGCGCTTTCTTGGATGCAGCCATTTAAAGACCTTAGTGTTAAACTCCTCCAAAATGTTTACTGCAGTATGAGATTTCTCCATGGCAAACATGGCAACTGTTGCATGTTTCTGACTAGCTTGAAAAATTGTGGCAGTGTCAACACCTGCAGATATCTTGTCTCTAACCCCTGCAAAAGAGACCCAGTGTGCAGTGAAGCACATGTAATCAAGGGCTTGGCAACTGGTCCACATGTCTGTTGTCAGGTGGATAGTGTGAACAGCACTCTTCTGCAAAGCTGCCCCAATCACCTCCAGCACATCTTGATGTAGTGCTGGAACCGCAACTCTGGCAAAATAGGACCGGCTAGGAACCTTCCATTTAGGGCAAACTTTTGCCACAAATGCTCAAAAACTCACCCCTTCCCCGAAAGAAAAAGGGAGAAGGTCCCGCGCTAACATTTTAGCCAGCATTGCATTATAAAGACGTACCATTGGGTGGTTGTGTTCAAATGGCACCTCCGACCAAAACATGCTTTTAATGGTGGTCTGGACCGTTTTCATATGTGATGAAGAGGATCCAGACCTCTTCAAACCAGTTAGGCTCATTGACGTAGTTTTCGCATTGGTGTCTCTACCAGACTACTGTGCCTCCTTGATGTTGTTGGGGTAGAGGAGGGTGTGGGCGCTACCACTGCAGTGCTGCTGCCAGGGGTACTGTGTGTACCAGAAAAAATGTCTCTTGGTTGTTCACCTCCCCCTGCACGATCAGCTCCTCTTCGTCATCAGATGCAATATCAATGTCTACATTTGGATTTGTACTTTTGGCTTTTTTCCGGATGTTACTTAGGTGCGCCTCCCACTGGATAATGTGGTGTCTTTTTAGATGACCTCTCTGGCCTCCGGTACCATAGTTGGTACCAAGCTTACCCCGACTTACTACTTGTTTACAAATCGAACAAATGACTAGGTTTTCTGACTTTTTGCTAATACTAAGAAGTCCCAAACTGGGGACTGGAGATTTCTGGTGGTGGTGGAGGTGCTACTTTCAATGCCAGATGAAGTGGAGGATAGGCGTGGCTGAATTTGACTCTGTTTTGCACTTACAGCACCACTACTTGAGGTAATGGAGGTCGATCTGGATGGAGGTCCCTGCCGGCCCTTCTGACGAGAAAATATGGAAGCTGTAGGTCGTGTTGGTGTAGTAGTTACCTGTTTTGGTGGTAGTACCAGTGCCACGCTGCCCACATCCTGCACAGCAGCATTTCGGGATAGGGTACAAATGTCTGTCTGCTGCATGCCCGCTGGGGCTGGAGTGACGACTGTGATGACTAGGTCATCATCATCAGACTGTTCATCAGCAGCAGAATACACCACTTCTACTTCTTGTTCGTCGTCATCATCCATAAGTGAAAGCCTTGCTGGAACCTTCCTTTTAGCTACCTTTGTCGGCTCATGGCGTGCCTCCCTCTCAGACTTCATTGGTGGGTTCCAATCAACATCTAGATCATCAGAAGGAAGGGGGCTTGAAGACGAACTTGTACTAGCCCTCCTTGACATTTTTCTTGCTGGGGATCTGGAAGACAATGGATCATCAGGAGGAGTGGCTGCTCGGATGATACCTCCGCTTGAATCTCGATTTCCTGATGTGCCCAACTTCTGGAGGAACAAGCATTGTGGGAAGTTGTGCCTCTCCATGCGCCTCTACTTGTGCCTCTCCATGCGCCTCTACTTGCACCTCTACTTGCGACACTCCTTGCACCACTCCTTGCGCCACTCCTTGCGCCTCTACTTACGCCACTCCTTGAGCCACTCCTTGCGCCACTCCTTGCGCCACTCCTTGTGCCACTCCTTGCGTGTCTCCTTGCGCCTCTCCTTACGCCTCTCCTTGTTGCACCTGTGGTTGTCTTTGCGGCTGTGGTTGAACACTCGTCAACTGAGTTACTCCCTGCGTTGATTGGATGCTACTTTCTTGCGATGAGTCAACGCCAACATCACTGGTCGATGGTGATTGAGCAATTAAATTGGCACTCATGGCCTTGGGCCTAACTTGGCGTGGTGGCACTGAGACCAATGAAGCGGAGGTGATGCTCCCAGCTTGGTCTCCGGCGGACACCGCTGCTGCTGCAGGCATAGGTTTTTTTCCCCCAAAAAAGGTGTCTGTGGGCACACCAGTCTCCTTGGTAAGTGGCGCCACTTGCTTCTTCTGCTCCTTCTTACTGGCAGTGGCACTGGAAACTTCCTTTGTAGAGGAGCTCCGGACACCTTTCTTTGGGCCCATCTTCTTCAGATGTCAGAACAGCAGGACGCTGTTGCATGAGTTGCAGAGTTGTCTGTGGCCACCATACGTGACGTCACGAGACGTTGTGCACACACCGCAGCAGGACTTCTTCCTGGCACTACAGCAAGTGATGAGGATGAGGATGATGTCGTCAGTCTTTGTGCACCTAACGCAAAGGAAGCCAGAGAAACATCAGTTAAATAAATGTTGCATATTTCGTGCTTCAATTAATATTTGCAACTAGGCATTTATTATTATTAACACAACACACCCAAAAACGGAAAGACTCAAAATAAAAATTGAAATTCTAATCCAAAATGGATGTTTAAATTAATAGAAGAGAGAGAGACCACACAGAGAGAGTTATTTCATGCACCACTGACTACCCCTGGGAATAATGGATGAAAGCAAGGCAGACTGGGTGCAGTCCTATGGCACAAAGCACACTGCCTGGCTTCAAAATGGCCCCTTGACCCCCACCCACATGGCCAGGCCCTGCCTGGACCAGGCCTCAAAATGGCCCCCACCCACATGGCCAGGCCCCAACAACACCCCAAAAAATCGGAAAACACACAAAAAATCACCACAATCCAATGCCATCCATGCCCTAAATGATGTTTACATTCAAGAGACCCGACAGAAACCTTGGTCCATGCACCACTCACTACTCCTGGGCCTACTGGCTAGTGTGGCTTTACACGCACCCCAAAATGTAAAAAAAATTCCACATATAACAGTGAGCTATTTAATTCCATGACATAAATGAGATTTAAGTTGAACAAAAAAACTCACAGAAACAGTTGTATCATGCACCCATGACTAACCCTGGGCCTACTGGATACTGTGCCTACCCACAATATATTTTTTTTAAAGATGTTAACAAGTTTAAAAATTGTAGTTGCAGCAACTGCAATGCCTCAAACAACAACACCAACTTACTTGTAAAATCTCAAATCCAAAAGTGATCCAAACAAAAAGTCCTCACATATAAATATCCAGCAGCAGCCACAAAAAATAATCCTTCCAGCTCCAGATCCAAATGAAAAGTGACCAGGACATGGACAAAGCACTGGGAGCAGCCTGCTGGACAGGAATAGGAAGTTGGAAACTCTGGGGCACATCTTTCCTCCCACCCCCCAAAAAATGGACTCCTTGCACAAAAAAGTGCAGCCAAATGTCAATCTGAGGAGTTATTCTGATCCAAATCATAATTTTCAGAAGGTTTATGCTGCCTGCGGTGGATTTCTTGTGCAGAATTGCAATTTTTGCAAGTTCGGTAAAGCGAGCTGTTCAAATCTCTCACCGGAAGTCAGCTGCGCGTCGCATCTACGTGTTCGCAATTGTTTACTCTTACGATGCGTGATCACGGGCCCTTATGACGTGGTCGCGTTCTCAAACTCTCACAGTGCAAGATGGCGAGCCGCGATGACGTACTCGCGGTCAAAAAGTCTCATGCGATCACGCAGCCAGATCCAAAAATGGAGCAGCGCACGCAAACCGGGAGGAAAACAACTCGGCGAACTCAGAATCACGGTAAGTCAACGCCACGCACGCAAGATTATATTTTTGAAGCGCGACCAAGCAAAAAAATCCCCCAGTTTGCGAATTGCGAATTCTTTGACAATTTCACGTGATTCGCGGAACACGAAATTGCCAAAGATTTGCCAATTCCACCAGCTGAACCGATTTTCAGCCCACACTTATATAGCAGTTCACCACGAACATCCTCCAACAACTTGTTGCTCCAGTTCAACGCCTCCAACATCCTCATAATTGCCTCCGTCAGCTGAGGCAGAGTTGTGGGGGAGACTGGCACCTGGCTGGTTGTGGGGGGAACAGGCACCTGGCTGGTTGTGGGGGGAACTGGCACCTGGGTGGGTATGGGGGAACTGGCACCTGGGCAGGTGTGGGGGGAACTGGTATCTGGGCGGGTGTGGTCTGCGCTTGCAAAATCGATCGGTGGCCCACACTGGCACCAGCGGTGGAGGGGATGGGCTGCGCGGTGATCTCAGTAATCTCTGGCAGTGACTTCCATCTTCCTGCCTTTTTCTCGGACAGACGCTTCCTCGCCATATCAGGGTAGCCCTGCTTCACACACAGGTCATGGTGGTACCTTTCCTTTGCTACCTGTAAGGCATGGACCTGCGCAGGAGTCATATTGTCTGTAAAATATGGTAAATGCCAATTTCAAGCCAATCACACTATGTCACGGTCCAACATGAAATTAATGTTCCAACTCCTATACAACATGGAAGGCGACACACAAGCCTAACTCTGTAAAGTCACAAAGTGACCTGCCCACAGAAATGTCAAGGCTTGATAAGTTCACTACAGGCTATGGATAGTGACATTAATACAGCGGGTAGTAAACCTATGTCACTCCCTGACCTGATGCACAGCTGCACTGCGTTTGACTACTGTTCTAAAATAACATACACGTTCATACTGTTATTTTATGTAAATTTCTCTTGGTTTTATTCACCATGTTACTTTTCTATGTGATCAATCTTTTTCTTATTTCTTGCTTTTATGATTTGCCATCATCTGATTCATATATATACAATAAATCTTTGTACAATCAATCTTTGGTGTGATCAAACTCACACTTTAACACAGCCCATAATTGTTTTGTGTTGTACCGACGATTGAGGTTTAACTGGCCCGATGCATTTCGGGACCCTGTCCCTTCTTCGGGGGCCTTCCTGTAAAGAAAATTCATATGTTTCACGTTTTTTTCATATAAACTTATTCATGATAGTTTGCGTACTTAAAGGACACATAAAAGGTTCAAATCTACCACCAATCTTATATATTGCAGATCAACTGTTTCCCCTATATAATGTTATTTAGCTCATTTGCTCTAGCGTTTCATCTCAATACTGCAATTTCATGAACGTGCTGCATGCCTTTGTTCTTTATCTATTCTTCCATACACATTGGGTGTTTATCTTACGGAGTTATTGCCTATTAGGGTGTTTATATACAGTGTTGTTACCACTCTTAAATCAATTGTGCATTAGAATCCATATACTAACATAATCAAATCGTGTCATAGCAATCTAAGGGCAATGTGCTTGGTTAACTAAATCACTGTCAACGTTGGATGTCGAGTTCTAATCTCCTTTCATGCTTCTCCACGGTTAAATAGAATCTTGGTCAAGACCACTTGCCCTTTGCCTCATCGTGCGGAGTGCACTTATTACATAATGAAATCATAACATAGTATTTTTAGAGAATTTACTTAGCCAACTTAAACATAATAAACGTCAAATATAAAGTGCTGACTCCTTTCATACTTCTTCCCGTAAGCCTAGATCAATTAAATAGAGCCTCAATAGAAGCAAAACACTGTCCCTTTTACCTTATCGTTCGGAGTTCACTTCTAGTTCAAAGATGCTTTGTTCTGAAACTAACAACCTGTTGTGATCTGTAAAATCAATGCATAAATTCTATTATACTGCTAGTTCCTTAACGCAAAGGTTAAAAGTGATCAAAAGGAATCTTCCTATTCATTACCTTAAGATGACGATCACCTTCTTACCGGTTTTTCAAAATATTGGGCGGTTCTCTATTCTCGGCTTTTCAAATTAGCTGGTTGAATCTGCACGGGTAACAAAAATACGGGTCTCAACTCTGTTTAAATTTAATAGTGCTATGTTTTTTCTTATATTGCGCTCTGCTTATTTGTAGCCGATAAAACTCACCGGTTTATTTTGCTGCGCTAAGTTTTGGCGTCTCAGTCTTTTGCTAGATCTGTTCGTCACTAGTCTCGTGCACATCCTGAACGTTACTTATCAGGGCAGCATACCGTTTGTTTCTATGTATTATGGGCGCCATCTTGAAGTGGTGAAAACTCTATAGAGCCCTGCGACTTACTGAAAAAACGTCTGTTTAGGATATAGATACGAAAACCCTATTACAAAAAGATTGTGTTTGAGGATGTGTAGGGAATATAAATAAAAAAATTAAAAAACGAATTAAAAATGGTAAAGGTGTTTTTTCTGGCATTAACTTGATCTTAAAACCTACACAATGTGGATACACTTCACCCTCTGTTGTATTTGTTACATTTTCTTATAAAAAACATCCCATGTCTAATTTATCATTTAACCATAGTGGTTCCATAGTTTGAAATTTTTTAATTAGCATAACTTCCCTTTGGGACAAGAATTTTTGATGATCCCTTCCTGGTTTGATCTCAATTTTCTCAATTACTAAGAATCTTAACTGTGAGATATTGTGGTTCTTTTCTATCCAGTGTGCTGCCAAATTTGAGTTGGTATTTTTAGTTCTTATCATACTTTTGTGTTCTCCTATTCTGGTTTTCACCTTTCTTTCTGTTTTGCCTATGTACATTAGTCCGCACGGACATTTTATACTGTAGATCACATAATTTGAATTGCAGTCTGCTGTTAATCTGAGTGGTATTTGTTTTCCTGTTCTAGGATGAGACACAAATGTTTGTTGCATCACGTTATTGCAATTAACGCAATTATTACATTTCTTCATTCCTTTGTGTTCTGTTGGTTGTTTCTTGCTTTTGGTTTTCAATTCTTCCTTTACATTTTTGCTTCTTGTGTATGCGAATATAGGTTTTTCTAGAAATATATTTTGAAAATCCTCATCCTGTTGTAATAGTTCCCAGCGTCTTAGTATGATTTTCTTGATGTTGCGAGATTTGGTAGAATATTTCGAAACAAAAACATTCTTTGATTTCATCGTTGGTTTTGTTGCACTCTCAAGTAGGCTTTCACGACTTAATTTGTTTACTTTATCTTCAGCTTTCTGTAAACAAGTGTTTGAGTATCCTCTTTGTTGAAATTTAGTTTTTATTCTTTTCATATCCTCTTCCTGCGCTTCAGATGTGGAACATATTCTTTTGCTTCTTAGCATTTGTGAGAAGGGTAAATTCTCAATCAATTGTGGCGTGTGAAAACTGCTGGACAATAATGTGTTGTTCCGATCAGTTGGTTTAACATAAGTTTGTGTTATTATCTTCATGTTTTTCCTTGTTATTTTTACATCCAAAAACGATATTTCCTCATTGTTTATAATATGAGTGAATTTTATCCGAGGATTTTTTTGATTGAGTTCCTGAATGTTTCTTTCTAGTGTCTCTGTTGGTCCTTTCCAAATCAGAAATATGTCGTCTATAAATCGACGGTACATAAGTAATGAGGTGTTCCACTTGTTATCTGTTAGGATGTATTGTTCCTCAAACTGCGCCATAAAAATGTTCGCGTACGTTGGAGCTCCTCCAAAACCCATACTGGTTCCACTGATCTGTAGAAAAAACTTGTCGTTGAAATGGAAATAACTGTGTTGTAAACAGAAAACCAGAAGTTCAAGCAAAAATATTTTATTGGCTCCAATGTCTTCTAGTTGCAATAATGCCCACTCTATAGCTTCTAGTCCTTCTTTTAATGGTATGGATGTATAGAGTGAATTGACATCAATTGTACATAATGTCCATTCTTGATGATCTTCTAATTGTACCATTTCAAGTAGATTTAAGAATTCTGTGGTATCTTTGATGTTGGTTTTCCACTTGGTAACACATTTTTGAAGAAAAACATCTATGTACTTGCCTAGAGGCTCAAATATGGATCCTACTCCCGATACTATGGGTCTGAATGGTGGATCTTTCAAGTCTTTATGCACCTTGGGGAGAATGTATATGTGAGGTCGTCTGAGTTCTGTTTCTAAAAGGAATTGTAAAGTTTTGGTTGAAATCCATCCCATACTTAATGCGTTTTGTAATATGGGGCCCGATGTAGGTAAAATAGATTTACCGATTTTTAATTACCGAATCATACCGAATCGGTAATTAAAAATCGGTAAATCTAAGGGGTGGAGATGTAGGAACATCCAGATGTTCCTTTTACCGAATCGGTAAATATCTGTATTTACCGAATCGGTAAATACCGACCGGTAATGCCCCATTCATTCCTATGGGCTTTGAAGCCCATAGGAATGAATGGGGCATTACCGGTCGGTATTTACCGATTCGGTAAATACAGATTTTGACAAGGGTGCAGGGGGTGTCACTTTGACACCCTCTAGCACCCCCAAAAAAGATTCGGGGGCCATGTGGCAGGCATACCTGCCCTAAGGGCAGGTCTGCCTGTCATATGGCACAGGTGTGCATGCACACATGTACATGCACACCTGAATCTGTATTTTACCATCAAATATATTTGATGGTAAAATACCGAATCGGTAAGGGTTGTGGGACTCAGAAGAGTCCCACCTACATATCAAAAATACCGAATAGGTATGAATACCGATTCGGTATTTTACAGAATCGGTAAATTTACCGATCGGTAAATTTACCGATTCTGTAAAATACTGGGCCCTACATACCAAATCAGATTTACCGGTCGGTAACGGCCGAAAATACCGATTTTCGGCCGTTACCGACCGACCTACATCTAGCCCATGGTGTCAAGAGTTTTTTTTATTTCATTGGTGGGATCCCTTTCCAGGGGTAGGTACGTTATTTCATCCATCAGATGTTCCTCAACTTTCCTTTGATAAAATGCAGCATCCATTATTATTAAAGCTCCTCCTTTGTCTTCTCTTTGAAATTCTAGTTTCTTCATTTCTGCCAGTTGTTGTAAGATTTTCCTTTCGGTTTTTGAGAAGTTAGTTTTATTTTTAGTTTGAAAGTTCAGTTTTTGAAAATCTTGTAATACTAGCTTCTCAAACATGTCAATGGTCTTATGTGACGTAGGTGCTGTGAATGTGCTCTTTGGTTTAAATTCCACGTATTCTTTCGCAATTGCAGGTGACCCACAGTTGCGCCACCCTTCACAACAGGAGAGTCAATGAGCTTCTGCCACATCCCCAAAATGGAATTGAATAACTGTTGATGTGTCCACTCCACCTTCATACCAGTCACCATCCACAGGAACATGCTCATATTCCCACAAACAGACAGCACCTGAATCGGTGCTCAACATCCACACTCATCACTCAGGTACTCCATCACAAACATTGAGGAGGACTAGACCAATTCCATCGCATCACAAGACATGCACAGATGCATCTCCAACAGCTACACAACCACCAACCACAAACTAGCAATCAACAACTGGACACCCATCACCAAGGCTGACACACTGCAGTGTATGAAGTCAAACCACTCCAGGTGCTGCATGGAACCCTGCCGCCCCACCATTTTCTACTTGTATGCAAGATTCATTTCAGTCAAACTCTGCCACAACATCAAACGTTCTCTTCTCAGGCACATGCATTGTTGACCAACTACATGGAACACGATGAGTTCAAGTCACTCCTGATTGGACACAAGGCCGAGCGCACAAACATCAAACACTACATGGACAACTCCCTGACAATAACTCTGGTCAACACCGGCCCCCATAATTCTATATTACTTAAAAAGAGGTCCAGCGGTATCCCATCTGGGCCTGGGGCTTTATTTCGAGTGAGTCCCTTTATACCCCCCCCTCAATCTCTTTTAAGGTAAAAACTATCACCTCTATGCTAGTCTCCCTGCAGTTGCCTTTTTTTCCTCCATCAAAGTCCCTCTGTTATATAAGCCGCCAAAATGTTCCACCCATTGTTCGTGGAGCACATTTGATGCCATACTGGGGTTATTTCCATCCTGGAAACAGGGTCTATTCATTATTGACCAGAACCTAGTCAAATCCCTATTTTCAGCAGCCTCACGTAGGTCTTCCCATGTTTCCGTTTGCAAGGCTTTTTTTTCGACGTCTGACTTCTTGCTTATATTTTAGCCTACAACTGACAACCCCTAGACTGTCTCTAGGTTTAAGTCTTAGGGCAGCTCTTAAATTTCTTTGTGCTAGGGAGCATCCTCTATCAAACCATCTTGGGGTAGTTGATGCCTTACCTTTCCCTGTCGAGTGCATTAGGCTATCTACTAGCCGTCCTATTTCCTCAAAAGCCTCGACCACCGGAGACCCACTTATTTCCGGGTCTAGACACACATCCAGGTGCTGTTTCCCCTTTGTCACTAACGATTTGTAGAAGCTTGCCCCATCCAAGTTTGCCCATTTTAGACATCTGCCCTGATCCGTAACTGTTTCCATTACATCAACTGCTCTTCTCCTGTTTTCATTGTTTACCTGAGACACTACCAGTGTCAATGTGAGGGGGTTGTGGTCACTAAAGCCGCTACCATCAATATTAAATCCTAGTGTTTTGTCTTTTAATAACTGCGACATAATTACAAAGTCGATATAAGAACTACACCCTCTTCCTTTAAAGGTGGGATTAACCCCACCATTAAGGTTAAGGGATATGTGGTCCATAGAGTGTGCCAAACCCAAGTTTGTCATCATTTTCTTAAGTTTGGCCCCCTCTATTGAATGATCAAAATGGGCTCCTTCCTCCAGGTTACAGGCAGATCAGTCTTCCGTAAAAGGTATCAACTCAGGACATAAATGACAATTAAAATCCCCCGCAATTAAAATGAGTGGAGCTAGCATATCTTTCATCTTCTCTCTTTGCATTCCGAGTTGTTCTACCAGCTCATCCACTCGACATTCCCCAGCATTATAAAAATTTACTATGATTAGATTAAGATCCCTGGTTTTAAACTGTACCGCTAACATACAGTCTAACTTCCAGTTTAGGGCCTTCCAGGTCCCGTCTAGAGTCAGACTAGCCCATAAAAGGAGACCCCCTTTTGCTCTTCCTACCCTCGATCGGACTGCTGGGGTTCCAAACAATTTGTACCCTTCCAAATTAAAATTGGTTGGATTATGTTCCCACGTTTCTTGTGCACAAATTACATTGTATTTTTTTACATACTCCAACCACTCGTTATTCCGAAATTTGGCTGATAGTCCCGCCACGTTCCAGGATAGTAGTTCTAGGGTATTCCACTTGCTCACCTGTCTTGAACCTGTCACTACAGGGCATCCCTGTACTACATTTCCTTTGGTTTTTAGTGTTTCTGTTGTAATACCCACACTGATACAGCCTCCCTTTATTTGCTGTCAATCACAGTCCTCCAACGCTGAGAGTACCCCGAACCTATTTTGTAACTTTATATTCTGTTGGACAAAATGATTTGGTCCCTGGTGCCCCACGGGATTCCCCCAGTTTGGAAACTGTGCTGGTGCATAAAAAAACATGAGCGATAACGGTTGTATTCGGGATGTGAGCTCTCTACATTACAAATGCAGACTCCTATCTCCTATCCCTGAAGTTAATAATAATACAGTCCCCCCGATAGTCTTATCCCCACTCCCCACCCAATTGACTCTCCTGGCGAACAGTACCTCAGCACTTATATTAGTTGCTAAAGGCCGATTGGCGTTAAGCCAATAAATACACTTATTTTTTAAATCCATGTATGACTCCCTCTTCCCCTGTTCTAGCGGAGGAACCCCTGTTAATACTACCACATAAGGGGCTGACTCTGGGGGGGAGATCGATTATTTGCAGGCTAGGTACAGTCTGAGTTATGGGGGGTTTTGGTTAACGGGTGGGGTAGCACTGCGGGATTACCTTCTTCCACAGAGCTATTTCTGACTGTCTGGGCTTTTTGATGGGCCCCTGCCGAATCAGTCAGAGGACTAGGGACAGTCGGTGCCATTGGTGTGTTTACTACCAAATAATTGGAGCTTTTCCAGGGGGCTTGAGTGTGTGGCGATTCAGATAAATGTACATCCGCAACTAGTTGCCCTGGCACACCGGGCTGTATATGTTTTGCACTACCTCCCTGATTCCCCACCCTTTGCTGTGCCGAAGCAAGTGAAAGTTCCATATACACCAATCTGTAATGTTCGTTTCTCCCACAGAGCACACTGGAGCAGTAGGGTGAGTAACACTGGTTTATTATTTCACAACATTTGGAAATAACTAGAGCTAAGGGCGCCGAGCGTCTAACTGTCCCAAGCTCCGGTCGCCAACTGCCGTTATTATCCTTCGCGCCTATTCTTTCCTGCTTCTTGCGCATGCGCCGCCTCTCCGCTCTAGTCTAGTGCGTGCCGCGTCATCGCGTATGCGCGCATAGACTAGAGCGCACACCACATATCTCCCCCCTTTAATGAAAACAAGGTTAAAGCGTTCCCCCCCCCCCCAGGTTGAATGTCCTTCAACTGTGAATTGTCTTGGTGGGGCACCCAGGGAGGGCAGCACCCAGCTATTGTCCTTCCATCTCAAAGTCTCTATAACGAGAGGGCACAATAACTGCCCTTCCGCTGCGGGTGTGTCTTACCGGCATGTTCTCTCCCACTTCTGTCTCTCCTCGGGCCACCCCAGCTTCTCTCGCATCTGCTCTCTGTTCTGCATTCGCCTGTGCATCACCGCCGTCGGAAATCCTGGCTCCCCGGGCTTCCGCTTCACTGTCGTCCCTTGCACTTTCTTCGTGGTTGTCTGTGCCCTGCTCCGAGAGGGCTCTGGCCTCCTGGTCATTCATGCTACTCTCTTCCACCTCAACCTTGGGCCAGACTAATATTTTGTTGACTCTGGCCATGCGGTCTTGCGACCAGACCTTTCCGTCACTGAGGAGAGCCGCCCTACCACGCACCTCCTTGACTTGTAGCGGCTGGCTAAATTTACTTTCGCCTTTCTTTTGCAGAGTGGGGAGTTTGATCCTAACCCACTCCCCTTTTTCCAACGCCGTGTCCTTCGTGCTGCGTCGCTTGTCATAGTGGGCTGCATAGATCCTCTGGGCCTTCTCCAGATTGTGTTGCACCACCGCTGGGGACCACTTGCTGGTGATGGTCTTCTCCCTCCATGCTACATTGTCCCGGGTGAAGGGATGACGTCCCCTAAGCACTTGGAACGGACTGTACCCCACCACCGAGGGCGTTATCCGGTAGGCCCACAGCATGTTCATCACTTCCACCTCCCAGTCTTTTCCTTGCGAAATGGCCGCCTGAATGGAGCCCATGAGCACCCTGTTAAACCTTTCGACCTGGCCGTTGCAAGCCGGATGGTACACAGCCGTGTGTTTCACCTCGATCCCATTCCTCTTCATGTATCTCCCCCACTTGTCCGACACAAATTGCGGTCCATTGTCACTAAGAATGGATTTGGGTATTCCCTCTCTGAGGAACACCGAGGTTAGGAACTTAAGGATCGTCTCCGTGTCCATCGACTCTTGTATGTCCACTTCCGGCCATTTGGAATACTTGTCAATTATCACACAAATGTACTTATTCACTCCTCTGCTGTCCAGCACAGGCCCCAGAATGTCAATGGCCACTTCTTCCCACGGGCCTTGTGGGGTGTCGAACTTCCCCAGAGCTGGTCTGAGTGGGCGAAGCACCTTATCTGCTCCTTGGCACTGTTCGCACTCCCTCACTTGCCTCTCAATGTGATTATCCATTCCAGGCCACCAATACATCTGTTTGACCAGCGCCTTGGTTTTTACGATGCCCAAATGCCCCTCATGGAGCAATTTCAGCAGTCTTGGTATCAGTGTCACTGGGGGCACCACTTTCTCTCCTCTGTACAAGAATATTCCCGAGTCACTCAGGGACAATTCTTCCCTTATTTCATAGAATCGTCGCACACCCTCCTTGAGCTTCTTCTTGTCCGGCCAGCCTACGGTAAGGTGTTTCCTTACTTCCATCTTTTCCTCATCGAGCTCGTAAGCTGCCTGCCATTCCTGTGCACTGATTGACATTTCGTGATCCTCCATGCTGGCCACCATCTCCTCTGTGTCCGGGGTCTCACCCGGCGCCTCCTCCATTGCTGCTGCCCGGCTGAGGTAATCAGCTACCTTGTTCTGCGTTCCTGGAAGGTATTCTACATCATATGTATAGTCTAGCAACTTCAAGGTCATCTTCGCTATTCTCGGGGTGGCGGTGTCATGACCCGATGACGTCAACACTTTGATAAGTGGCTTGTGATCCGTTTGAAGTCTGAATCTCGTGCCCCATATGAACTGACGAAACTTGCTCAACGCCCACGTGACCGCTAGCATCTCTTTTTCAATTACGCTGTACCTTTGTTCCGTCGGGGACAGCGCCCTGGATGCAAAACAGATCGTTTCCTTGGCACCATCTTCCCTTTCTTGCGCCAAGACAGCTCCCAAGCCCTTGTCGCTTGCGTCTGTTGTCACCACAGTTTTGCCGGTGGGGACATACCCTTGCAGTGGGATGGCGTGGCTGATACAGTCTTTAATGGACTCGAATTCGGATTGGGCCGCCGCATCCCATTCGAATTTTGCATTGTTTCTGATTAGTTGTCTCATCCTGTGCGTTCTAGTGGCAAAATGTCTGACAAACCGGCTGTAATACTCGGCCATTCCGAGGAATGACCGCACTTCCTCTTTGGTAGTTGGGGCCTTGGCGTCTTTTATTGCTTTCACATTTTGCTCCTTCGGTGATATGCCATGCGTCCCTATCTCGTGCCCCAGGTAGGTCACAGAGCGGGACCCTATTCTACACTTGCTCCATTCCGCCGTCAATCCCCTGCTTTGCAGCACTCCCAGCACTCGATGTAGTTTCTTATCGTGCTCGCTTTTGTCGGAGCCCATCACTAGGATGTCATCTTGGAAGT
Organism: Lissotriton helveticus; assembly: GCF_964261635.1. NCBI lineage: Eukaryota > Metazoa > Chordata > Amphibia > Caudata > Salamandridae > Lissotriton > Lissotriton helveticus. Next base: position 1,507,143,989 of record NC_136057.1, read on the forward strand.
ATTGCACTCCCGAGATGTCCTTAAACAACCTGTGCATAAGTTTCTGGAACACGGCCGCAGCGGATGCTAGGCCGAACGGCATTCTCCTGAATTGGTAGCATCCAAAGGGCGTTATGAAGGCTGTGTACTTCCTACTCGACGGATGCAGTTCTATCTGGTAATACGCAGACGTCAGGTCTATGGTGGAGAAGTGGGTGATCCCTTTTGTCTTAGCCAGCATCTCATCTATTCTGGGGAGCGGGAATCTCTCCACTATGAGGCTTTTGTTGAGCTCCCTTAGGTCCACGCAGAGTCTGACCTTGCCATTTGGCTTCTTGACCACTACCAAGGGCGATAGCCATTCCGCACTGTCCACTGGTTCAATGATGTCTTGCTCTTCTAGCTTCAGTAGTTCTTGGCGCACCGCCTCACTCGTGGACATCGGTATGTTCCGTACCTTATGCACCACTGGTACTGCTCCCTCCTTGAGGACCATCTTGTGCACGAATTTGTCCAGTTTTCCAACCGTGCCCTCAAAGACCTTGGGGTATGCTGCCTTCCAGTCCTCCTCCTTCGAGAGGGGCCATTCGTCTGTTAGCAAAATCTGTTCTTTCCCCCCAGGGTTGAGTATGATACCGAGATCACCTGCATCTCTCCATCCCAGTACCGACGGGCCTTTTTCTGCTACATACAGGGTGCACGTGGCAGACCGTCCTCTGAATTCGAACTCCAGGTCCCTGCACCCAACCAGGGGGATGGTATTCTCGGTATACGAGATGGGTCTGATGTCCGGCGGCATTAGGTCAGGGCCTATGGCAGGCGCGAAGTCCTCTTCCCATATCGACCTTTGTACAATGGTCCAGGGGGATCCTGAATCCACAGCCACATGTACTTTGACGCCCCCAATGAGCATGTCGGTGCGGGGCTTGTCTCTTCGCTTGCCGGACACGTCCAAAACTTGATCCTCTATGCACAGGACCAGATCATCATCATCCACTTCGTCTTCCTCACTTACGTTGGCCGTGGCTGCATCGATGCACTTAACAGTGGACTTCGTCCCTTTTTTCCGGCAGACTTTTTCGAAATGACCAGTCAACCCACAGAACGAGCACCTGGCGCGGAACGCGGGACAACGCCTGTCCTGGGCCGCGTGTGCTGCACTGCCACATCTGTAGCATGCGAATTTTGTTCCCGGGCCGGAGCGAGCCATCTGTTTCCCAGACCCTCTTATATCCTTCCTCGGGTCCCCGTAATTGCTTTTGGGTTTACTGGATTGTGGTGCCTCATCAATCTTGTTGACCATCTGTCTTGGGCCACTTTCCCTTTTCGCCGCGTCTGCGCCTCTCTTCGACATTTCGGCCTTTTTGACCATCGCCACCACTTCTTTCAGGGTTGTCTCGTTCATTGCCCATAGCTTGTCTTGCACCGATCTGCTGGTGGTGTGCATTACAATTTGGTCCTTAATGTACTCATCCTGCAGGTTCCCATACCTACATGTGATTGCTAGTCGGCGAAGGGCTGCCACGTAATCATCAATGGACTCTCCCGCCTCCTGTTTCCGCTGTTGGAAGTTATAGCGGTCTATCGAGACGCAGACCGCTGGGCGGTAATGGCTGTCCAGGTCATCCAGGGCATTCGCAAAAACATCCGTCTCCGCTGCACCCCTCTCCTTGGGCACCAGGTTCTTAAACACCCTCACCCCTTCCGGGCCTAAGTTGTGGAGCAACAGTCTCTTTTTTCTTTCCGGCGTGTATTCACCTTCACTCTCATCTCCCAGCGCCTCAATGTAATTTAGGAAATAATCTTTCCAGTCTTCCCATTTTAGTTGGGGTTCACCTGGTCTAGGTAGGAACGGGACTGGTGCCATCAGGGCTGACGCCTGATTCGCCATTCTTTCTTCGCCTCTAGGTTCGCCTTCCTGGGCCCTCCTTTGGGTGGGTTCACCAGACACTCCTGCGCTCTCTGACGTGTCAACTTGGCCCCTTGGGCTCCCTGGGGTGTTATCCCTCGCACTGTGCGCAGTCTGTGCACTCTCCCCCCTTTCCTCTGGCTTGGGGGAGTCTCCCTTGGTTGCCAGGTTGCTGCTTGGGGGCTCCTGGAGTCTTGGGCCACACTAACCTGGCTTGTGTAGTTGGTGTTCAGCTTAGTGCCGTGCTGCTGCGCTGCTGCCACGCCCTTTGCTCTTCTTTGCCGGTGATTAGCCTTACTGACTCGTGAGGGTGGCTGTGGGGGTGTTTGCTGTCGTCCCTGCACCTGGTGGTGTCCGGGTCCCAGCCTCGTCGCCACTGTAATGTTCGTTTCTCCCACAGAGCACACTGGAGCAGTAGGGTGAGTAACACTGGTTTATTATTTCACAACATTTGGAAATAACTAGAGCTAAGGGCGCCGAGCGTCTAACTGTCCCAAGCTCCGGTCGCCAACTGCCGTTATTATCCTTCGCGCCTATTCTTTCCTGCTTCTTGCGCATGCGCCGCCTCTCCGCTCTAGTCTAGTGCGTGCCGCGTCATCGCGTATGCGCGCATAGACTAGAGCGCACACCACACAATCTTGTTTCAATACGATCCAGTCTGTCATGTATTGGGTGTATTATTTTTTTAACAGTACTTCCAAGTTTTTTCCAGAAAGAGAAATCCAGTTCTCCCGGTGCTGCTCCTTCTTCTCTTCGCAATGGAATCGCCCCTTCATTTGCAATTAACAGTGTTTTAGAACAAACTGAAGTACTTGGTGGCAAAATTCCCTTGGGCGCACCCTCCCTTGGTTTTTTTGCATTTCCTTCTACTCCTTGCGAATGCGCCACTGTACGTTTCCTTTTCACTGCTGCTGGTGCCTGTGGCTGCTTAACCACTCCTGCTTTTGCGCTTCTGGGTGACCTTGTCTTTATATTAGGTGAGGACGGCGTCTTAGATTAACTTTTCATGTTGGGCTTAGTGTTCAGAACAGCCGGTTGTGCTTCCTCTAGTACCACCACAGGCCCCACTGACTGTAAGATATCAATTAGCTCCTCCCCTTCTGTGGAAGACAACGTGTCTTCGCTATCAATCTCTTGGGGAGACAGGTGACCTTGCCCTTGCCAGACTTCCCATAGATGAACGCTTGTCTAGGAGGGTGTCAAGAGATAGTCTTTTCTCGGTCAGTTCAATATCTTTAGCCAGCGCACGTGACACTCTTATCAAAAAATTGTCTAATGTGCCCATTAGTGTTCCGCCTGTGCTTTTCCTGCAATCCCTACCTGTCTCTGCCGATGTAGTCATATTGATCAGGCTCACTATCAATCAATCCAAGGTATATGATTATACTCCTTAGCTCAAGAATCCAACAAAGTTACTTTAGAATAAGTGAATATAAGCGTAGGCCCACTGACCTTGTTGATGTTAGGGGGATGGCCCGTCCCGTCCTTGGCCGGTCTTGAACGGGCTTAAACGGGCCCACCCTTGGCCCGGGCTTCGCCCGGCTCGGCCCGCGATGCGGGGTTGCGGGCCTGATTTTGTGCACCTGGGGCCGGGCGTGACGGGAGGGTGTCACAATGCCCCGATGTCTCCTGGGACGTGTGGTTCCACGGTTTAGTGCAGGCAATAGTCTTTGGGCTGCGAGTGTTTCCCGTGAAGCGGGAAACGCGAGAAGTGTCCAGGCAGTCCAGGGATGGGAGCGTGGTTCTCCTCAAGTCGTAGCCCCCTCAACTGCTCCTTCAGCTCCGTGCAATCAGTAAGGCTGTGAGAATTACTGAACCCCAGGGTGGTGGAATCTCCACTGGTGCTGTATGCCTCGCTACTGTTATGCAAAAAAGAGAGCACCAAGCCACTGGCTTTGCCTCCAGGGCAGTTCAAAAGAGACCATCATCCTGTACAGCTCTCTCCCCTGATCAGCTGTCACTGTTGATTTTGCCCTATGAGAACTATCGCGCAGCCCTGTACTTTGCTTTTGCTGCCTGATTGTGCACTGTTGGGGCATAACGGGCAACATCCTTGCAACGAGGAACAACTGCGTACTAAGTGCCTGCTGACCCGAAGCATACGCTCTGGCCCTACGCTGCCTCACCGGGACACTATACTCCTACTCCAACACTTGTCAGTGTTACAGGTTTTGCCGACACGCTATTCGTTAACAGGCTGGCAGCATTGATCCTCTTCTAGGCGCCATTCCTGCTAGTACAAGCACCTGAGCAACGACGCATACTTAAATCGCAAATTGGGCAAACCCAGGGTGGACAAGACATGGCCCCAATCAACTGCCAAATGCTCTCTGGCATCTACTTCAGAAAGTGATATGCAGGCAAAGACCCTGAGCCCTGAAGGCCGCGAGGATCACTCACATCAGTTTCGATGAGCTGTTGGCGGCGTTCCTAGATAATAAGTCTACACTGGGACCTAAGATAGACTCGCTGCAGGCAAAAATTAGGTTTCTGAGAGAAGATCACAAAAAACTGAAGGATAGAGTGGGGCACTCAGAGTCAGCCCTAGCATCCCTGTGGCCCACCATGTTCACAGCAGGTCACACAGGAACTACGTATGGATAGTGGACCTGCCAGAGCGAATCGAAGCCCAAAGTATTGAACTGTACCTGGAGTCCTGGTTCTCCACAGAAATCCTGATGGGTAGGGTCTCCATGTTCTTCTCGATCGAGAAGGGCACACAGAGTGCCTGGGCCCCCCCCCCCCGTGCCCGGGCAAATTCCCAGACCTGTGGTAGCGAGGCTGTTCAATTTCGCAATATGGATCATGGTCTTCAGGTAACCAGGTCCTGTGGCCCATGGCAGGATGAAAATGCTGCAGTCCTCATCTACCCAGACTACACACTATCAGTGCAAAGCCACAGAGCCTCCTATCTTGACATTAAGCTATGCCTTCGGGATCATAGGATACAATACCTGCTGTAATATCCTGCCAGGCTGTGCATCAGATATAAGGACAACACCATCTTCTGCTTCTCCCCTGAAGAGGCCTGGGCCTGGATAGACCAGAACGGTCTTGCACATGCCCAGTCTGCACTTCGCCCGAACATCAACAGCCATGGAAACTGGCAGGCCCATGCAGACACCGTGGCAGAGGTGGAGCGCGCGGTACCCAATGAGAACTGAGGTGGCAAGCAAACATGAGCAAGACATCAAAATAGCGGAGCTCCTAGGCAACTCTACATCACCTCCCAGATCTGAGACCAACTCCGACAAGGCCCTGGAACAAACACTACAACTATCTGCCTCGCAGCTTGAGGCACTGTCGGGGAGGTCCAGTGGTCACGCCACAAACTTCTGAGGAGCTTGGTTGATGTCCTATATGGCGGGCCAAGTGACTTCTTAGGAACAATGAATCTACCACACCACTAATGAACCTGTCACATTATACCCTGGCTATCGTTCACTTGCTTTTAATTAGGTTGATATAGGCACAAACTCAGAATAGCGGCCCAGATGCAGAAGATGTGCAGAATTGCTACCCCCCCCCCCGCATACGATAAGTGGCTGATATAGCACCTTTATGCTTTGCTCTTCTTTTCTTTCTCTCTGCCTCTTTATAGTGTGATTTTCATATACCACATTGTCAAAGGCATTATCTTTTCTTCTTTTAATAGTTGCTTCTTGTTCTGTTTAGTTGCATTATAGTGCAGATGACCAATTGCCTGTTGGCAAGTTGACCTGGGGTGGGGTGGTGGGCATTCTTATTATATACTGTGATCTGTTCATCTCGATATGCCGTACATAATGTATTCAATGGGCATTGTTACTGCAATTGTTGTGGGGGGTGGATGCTGGGAGGGGGGCTTGGATAAAGGGGGATAGGAGGTTGGGGACAGTCCCTGCTCTGCCTTTTTTGCAGACTAACACCTATGGGCAACAACAAATATATTTTATTTACATGAAATGTGAGGGACCTAGCAGGATGCACTAAATGTCACAAAGTCTACCAATATTTATGCAGCCACGGGATTTCCTTCGCACTGATACAAGAGACACACCTCACTGCACAAACCCTCTCATCACTTCACAAGAGATGGAGGGGCACGGTGGTGGGTGCTCCATGCTTGGGGTACACCAGGGGCACTCTGATATTGATGGCACCAGGTGTCCTCTTGCAGATAACATAAACCTGAGCAGATTCCCAGGGTTGCTATATAACTTTGGAAGGTCTCTTGGACGCTTCCCACTGACTTCGGTCTCCTTATACGCTCAAAATTCAAGGCAATCCTCGTTTCTGCAGACAATTACACAGACACTGCTTGGGGACCCCACTGCACCAACGTACTGGGGTGGGGACTGTTTGAATCGGGGTAGCGTGGTGCGAAACGGGTAGGCTAAACTCCCGGAGCAATGTGTAAAGCATCTGCGCAGTCCATCTTGACAGGTGACACGCTAGGCACACTACAAAAGAGACTCCACACCAGGTTGCGTTACAATAGCTTTTGTATTATGAAAACAGATTAGAATCATAACCACAGACGCATATAACACGGTGCCAGTGGCACTAGGTAGCAATTTACAGGGGGGATTATATACGGGGCAGGGCTAAATGGGTCGTTGCCAGAACTATCATGGAGCACAGGGAATAAATGCAAGACCATCAATAAATGTGTAACAGCCAGTAACTACTGGCAAGTCCATGTACCTATGAACATTGCAATAAACATTAGGCCTAAACATAAGGCATCATCATTAGCATAGGTCCAGAAAATGTAATCAGGCAGGAACATAAAGCATTATAACTTTAGACTCAGGCATAAATCACCTTTGCCGTAGGCCTGGAATGAAAGCGTCAGGTTAGGCATAGAAATACAAAATGCATAATCATTTTAGCATGGGCATAATATGCAACATTAGGCATAACATCACACTATATGTAAAAATAGGCATAGGTCACCAGGGCATAAATCAGAGTAGGCCTAAACATATGCAGGGGGCATATCACATTAGGCAGAACACCAACCATGTACGCCTTAGGGGAAATAAACCATTAGCATTAGGCCTGAAATGCAAGCGTCATTGCATGACATTCATGAAAAGCACGGTGCCCCCGTGTACCCTCCGTCAATGCCCTAGGCCTAACCAGATAAGGATAGTAGGCATGCATTCCAACATCATAAGCACATTAGCATACAGTACCTTAGCATTACACAGCATGATGTGAGCATAAAGGCCCCAACAGCAGGGTCAGAGCATTGACATAAACCTCATTAGCAGTGGGTATAACCATGAGCCTAAAAATACATTCTGCATAACCATATTAGAAGCGTGAAGGCAGCATTAGGCATAATCATATTTGCAAGAGGCCTCGTCCGAAGCCACTCCAGCATAAAGGCATAAACATATCATGCATAGAGTCAGTAGTACTCAGCATTTCCTGATTGTCATCACCAGTAATGCAGGGCACACCTTAGACATGCCCAAGCGTTGCAAAGATTAGTCCTGGGCGCCACGGAGCCAGGGGAGCCCCTACTTGGGGGCGACTAAACCCAAATGTGCCCAACGTTGAAGCTGCCCACCGTCCAGTGGGGCAGCTGGGTAAACCCAACAAGCACTGACGACAACAATACGGCGATGGGAGCCCCACTCCGGGCTCTAACAGGAATCTGTCCACAAGAACACTGGCATGTTGGAGCCCCTCTTCTAGGACTCTAAAAACAAAAATGCCCCTTCGGTGCAGCGACCCGCAACTGTGGTGCCGCTGTGTAGCCCCAGGGGCACGGTGGTCCTGTCCGTGGTGGAGCCCCACGGGGGCTTCAAAACAAATGTGGCTGCACGTGGGAGCCCCATGGGGCCTCCAAATCGAGTATGGCCCCCAATGTTGGAGCAGCCCGCTGTCCTGCGGGGCTGCTCAGCTACTACCGTCACCCTCGATCCCTTCAAGACCCCCACACTTACCGGGACTCTCTGGGGCAGTCACCGGGGCCCGCGAGGCTCCGGTCGTCTCTGGTGGCACCTCCTTGTCCGGCTGGCAGGCTCGGCAACACGCAGGGCTCTCTTCACCTCACGAGAGCCCCGTCCACAGCAGCACTGCTCCAGACTTCACCCGGGCCCCCGCCTGGGTCCCGGGGCGTCACTGGCCAGACACGTGGGGCTCCCACTGGCACACGGAGGCCCCGCCTTCCTCCCTCTGGTCCGCCTGACTTCTCCTTCGCCACCAGACTTCTTCCGGTACCGTGCTCGACTCGCAGAGCTCTCAGCAGCACACAAGAGCCCCGTCTGGCGCCTCACTTCACCCGGGCCACCCCTCATGGGGCCCGGGACTTCGGGTTTGCTGCTTGGGTAGGTGGGGTAGGCTCTCGTCCTCTCTTCCGCCCATGCTCTTTACTCCGGCCTGCAGTGGCTTCTGTCATGCGGCTCTGCCCACCTACAGGCAGGCTGCAGACCTTCCGGGTCACCACGAGCAGCGCGGCGGCTCGCCTTTTGCTCCCGGCCCGGGTGGTGGTAGTGATTTTTCTTTTGGCAGTGACACGCGGGGTGGGCTCCCGCTTTCAATTAAAGGCAGAGGCGTGTGGGCACCCGCCGGAGAGTGCACACACGCGGGGTAGGCTCCCGCTAATAACATATGCATAAAGCAGGGTGGGCACCCGCGACCAAGGCGCATAAAGCGGGGTGGGCACCCGCTTTCTTTATAACAACACACAATTGCAGAGAACGTGGGGTGGGGTCCCACAGGTCCAATTCAGAATACCAAGCTGGGAGGGCACCGGCGGTGGGCACTCATCAACACAGGTCAGCAGTTCCTAGGAACATTCAACCCCCATAATGTGGCACTCCTCCTGGCATGGCAGCCTTCACTCCAGCAAAGGCTTCTCGCTGGCCCTGTGGACAGCAGAGGGGGTTCAGATGGGCACAGGGGCCAGCACACGGGCCCTTGCTGCGGTACCTCCTGGCAGAGTGTCCCCTCTCAATCAAGTCCACGCTCAGACTGTCATATGAAGGCACAGCCCTTTATACATATACCCCTCATCCTTCCTACCAGAAATGGCCAGAAGCTTCTAGAAGGTTCCTGGCAGTTCCAGTCCCAACTGTCACTGTGGGGGAGGTGTAGAGCACCCTGTCACTTCGAACACTAGACCGCCAACCCACCTCAGGCAGGCAGGCACAAAGTACATCAAAATGGCAACTGTGGAAAGTGACACTTCTAACACAGTGTAAATAAACCTGCATACACCATTGCACAGCATTTAATATTCACAGTCCACCCACATACCAAACCTGGCATACCTTTTCTCTCCCATGGGGGAGTATTGTTCCTAATGTAAGCCCATGGGAGGCAGACAGCACACACACTGCTAACCAGCGCTAACGTGTCCAACATCCTGAACCCACCAATTCTACAACAGAAAAAAGGCTAGGGGGAAGGCAAAAGTTTTGAGATGAACCTGCAAGCAGGGCCAAGTCCAAGAGGGCAATATTTGTGTACACAACCTCACCTTAGACCGCTTGCGGCCGCCGCTCCCAGGCGTGCAATCCATGAGTATAGCGCACCACATGAAAGACTGGGTCAACAATATGCAACTACTCAAAGCATGATGCAGAAAACACCCCACCATGCGTGTCTACTCACACTACTCCACGATTCATGACCTCCACACGAGGATAGACACAATATACTGCTTGGACAATGCCATGCCTAAAGTATCCCGCGCAGAGTATTTGGCCCGCACGATCTCTGATCACAGTCGTTTACATTTACACCTTGTGTGGGGTACGCACAAAGCTAGGTTACAAACCTGGTGCCTCCCCATCACTGCATTCGAAAGGGGCGAACTCCCGCCATCCCTACGTGAGGCAGTACTGGTCACGCTACCCAAACATGGCAGGGACCCACTCCAAATGGGTTCCTATCGCCCTTGTCACTTCTTAACTCCAATTATAAAATCCTAGGAAGGATCTTGGCCAATAGGCTGCTTGTTATAGTTCAGATAATGGTGCATGAGGATCAGAACGCATTCATTATGGGCCGAAACACTGGTCTGAATCTGCGTTGCCTTTTAAAATTGTTAGAGTGGGCCCGATCGGAAAATGTAGGTCCTTGGCTGGTGGCTTTTGACATTGAAAAGGCATTCAATACCCTGGTGTGGCAATATTTATTAACAGTACTGGCTCGTTATGGCAAAGGCCCACATTTTGGGAGGTGTATAAAAATATTATATACAAAGCCGCGAGCCAGGGTCAAGACCGGCCGTATCATCTCCCCGCCATTCGCAATTGAAAGAGAGACACCCATGTTATTCTTGCTGGCTATGGAGCCCCTGGCGTGCAAACTATAATAGCAGGTATTAGACGGGGGCATATGAGTATATGGTCAGTGGCACATAGTGCCCAGATTTACTTACGCAGCCTTATTGCAACTCTGCAGGGCATAATGGGGCTGCTGGGTGATCATGCCTGCGTCACAGGTCTACAGGTGAACTAGCCAATGCAGCCACCATCAGAAGAACAGAGACACACTCTCCCTCGTATGTCGCTGAGGTGGGCCTTTAACACCTTCAGATACCTGGGCGTCCAGGTTTATCCCTCCCAGACAGATCTCATAGATGGCAATCTGGGATGGGTGATCACCAGGGCCCATGCAACTCCCATTTAGGTTGGGCTTACCCTTATCCCCCTTGGGGCGGAATTGCTATTTCTAAGATGCTCCTACTTCCCCGGCTCCTATATTTTTTCTCAACGCTTCCTTATAGGCTGCCGCGTAAACTTTTTAAAGACCTAGAATCGCTCCTTGTATCCCTGATTTGGGGGGGCTTGAGATCCAGAGTGGCACTTCATAAGCTGTACCTTCCCTTATCTGAAGGGGGCCTAGGGGAGCCAAACTATGAACGTTACTACGCCGCTGCACAGCTAAGTGGCCAATGAGATGGCTCGCAAATAGCAATTTGGCCGAACTTCCCCCCCCCGGGGGATGACACTACGACAGCCAGCCATGATTGAATGGCTATCAGACTCCGTCACCGCGCTACAGAAAAAACAGGGCAACATATTAATGTTGGCAGCAAAGCACTGCTGGCTGAAATATGTGCCGCCCAATGGACAGTCTGCACCATACGCCCCTAATGTGCTGCTGAAGGTCCTCCCTAGAACTTACACCTGCCATGGGCGCCCAGAACTCAAAGCCTGGAGGACAGCTGGACTGGACATATGGGGAGACCTGTTTGTAGAGTCCCATTACAGGACTTCACAGGTTTGACGGACGATTATGGGATGCCACCATGGACATTCCTGCTCCATACCATTCTGTCACAGCATTTCTTACAATTATAGGGTAACACTCGCAAGGAACCCACCACATCCCAGCCTCTACAAACCCTATTAACTCACTGATGGGATAGGTGGGCACTCACAGCGATTTACAACTCTCTTACTCCTGATCGGACACCCTTGTTGGCCCCACTGCGAGAGTATTGGGACACGGCATTGTCTACTAACATCACCGCACTTACCAGTTTATTTAAATTATGGCCTTGTATTTCAATTTGGAAAAATCTCTAATCGGGTATTTTTTTTGAGAAGTGTCATTTCTCTGCAAGGCATCACTATGGATAAGCAAAAGGAAAGGCTGTTTTGCAGTGGCCTGACCTCAAGAATTTCCCAAATATTCAGGAATGCTGGGCTTTAAAAATTGCTATAGAGATGATATTCATGCAATTCTGATTTTGAAAAATAACTAAGATATGGATATAATTTCTGTGGGAAACATGGTATTATTATTATTGTGCCTCGTATACAAACAAATCTGATGTATGTCTACCTTCTATTGTACAAACAGATACTTCTGTTACAACTGCATGAGCAATACTGGCACAAAATCATCATGACACCAAAGCCCCCTTTTCCGATGCTTTCTCTGTTTGATGCATTATTTCTTTTGAGCTTCATTAAAGTATTTATGACTGAGGTATTATTTATTAAGGGATGTTTTCTTACTTACAGCATTTCTTAGAAAGAGCAATAGATGAAAATAGAGCCAAGACCTTTCATTAAAATGTAGGATTCTTAAGATCCATGAGCTGTGATAATTATAGACAATGCACAATGGGTGCTTTTCTTCACCTGTTTTTAATTTCAGAGAAATTACTGGCCTGGTAAAAGATATTGAAAAGCGGGCGCTCTTTGTAGATATTAAGATCATGTTAACAGTGCGACTTAGTCTCTACATATACTACCTTTGAACGCTACTGAGAACTCAGTCACATATCATTTCATATCGTAGTTCATTATCCTCTTGCATGCTCATGACAAGGTGAGCTCGTCATGAGGCACACTGGAGCTGTGCTCATGACAAGGTGAACTCGTCATGTATAATGGGATTCAGTAAATATCAGCACAGGACGGGAAACGCCTTAGCAGCCAAGTGGTTAAAACACACATAAAGTGATGGGAGAAATGCATGCAAATAGTCTAACCACAGACAATTGCTTGGGTAGCATTCCAACCCATCATTTTTCACTGACTGTACCACTCTAGACAAAGGCCTGCTGTATGCAAATCAGTACTGACCATGCTTCTCATTGGAGCAGTCCATACTGATCTGCCAGGCTAGGCCTCCTCCACAAGGGACCACAATCAAGCCCAGACTGGTGTCAGCCTATGAGTCTACTTAGGCCTTGTCAGTGAGGTTTAACTTGCATCCTATGGCACAGTGAGCAAGGAACACACGTAAGATGATGGGGGAATGCTTGCAAATAGTCCAATACCACTGGCAATTGTTCTGGGTAGCATTCCAACCCGTTGTTTTTTACCTTCTGTGCAGCTCTAGACAAAACCTCACATTATGTAGGTCAGTACTGACTCTGCTCCTCATGTGAACTGTCCATCCAGAAGTACCAGATGAGGCCCCCTCAATAAGGGACTCCAATCAATCAATCTCATAGTGGTTTTGTCCTACTAAGGCCTGGTCAGTGTGATTTAGCTTGGATCCTATAGCATATCCTATGGATGAACTGTTTTCATGAGAAGCATGGGCGGGATCAATTTGTATAAGGTGGACCACTGTCTAGAGTGGGGGGGTTGGTTTGAGGAAAATTGAATTTTGCCTTGTCATATGTGCCTACGTGTTCCCCATCCTATGATATATGTACATGATCGATATGCATATATCCCCCTATGATCGATTAAAGACGCAATTATAGTTGTGTCCAACTCTAGTATGCTAGTTTCCAGTTCCTGTGAAAGCAACGAGTATTAGGCCTATGTTGCCCACGTTTTACATTATGCACGTTAATTCATTGAATTGTCCCCGTTTCTAGGCCTCAAAAGGGCCCGGACACCAGATTCAAGCTCCAGTCTCCTGAACCCACTCCGAGGAGCGATGCAGCCCCCACCTGCATCCCTGACCCTTCACTTACTTCCTGCCGCGCAGCGCGGTGCCCGGCCTGGCTCTGCCTGCCTGTCTGCCAAGAATATGTTATGCCTCTAGTTATCAGTTCAGCTCTCCGTCTTCACATTCCTAAGCTACTGAACCACATAAACAGCTTCAGCTATAGTCTAGTCTTTCTGTCTCCATGCAAGAGAATTAATGTATTAATATTCATAGAAGATTCATAGCACACGCAATACACGAAGAATATATGCATGCACCAGCCTTAGTGTCAAGTAGCCTTTGCCCTGATAACATTTAGATTCTATCAACATGTACTTCAAACACCAGATACCAGATATGCTATAGGTACATGTCGTCCTGACATCGCAGACTTTCGTCTCCTCTTCTAGTGCAGAAGTCATAGCCCCAGTTCTCCCCGGTAACACGTCATGGCCCGTTTGCGCGCACTACTAGGTTAAAGGTTCCAGCTGCTCAGGTAGCCCCCTCTATGTATCCACCCACTTTATGACACTTCTGTGACGTTTTCATCACATGTCTACGTGTACGCCCTGTGCACGCCTTCTTTTCACGCCCATGTGTTCTTATCTTACGCTTGTCACTTGTTACGCCTACTGTATGTAATGTAATTGTGATGTTTTACTATATATACCTTGTACTGTTGATGAAACGTTGCAGCTGCCTTCTATGCCATTCTATTTCAGGCTGTCCCGATCCTGTCCCTTCCCTTATGCCTGAATAAAGCCCGTTTGACTCAGATACATCGGATCTTGCCTCTTATTTATTGAGCTATCTGTTTTATTAATGTATTCAAAAATAGTACCGGTAATTAATTATTTATTTACCACATAATGGCGCCCGAACAGGGACGTGCCCTTTCCCCACGCGCCGGCGATGTAACGCAGGCCCCCTGACCCTTCTACAGCCGTGACGGAACTCTACCGTGCACGTGCAGATATTTCTGCTTCAAGTCTCCCTCAGGCCCACGGAGGAGACGGAGACTGCGGTCCGGCATCCAGACGAGGCGGTGTGGAATGCGGTTCGTCCCGACCAGAGCCCAAGCCGGGAGAGCAAGGTCCGAGGTATCCGGAGGCCCACCTGTAACCGAAGAAAGAGGTCCGAAGCGCATGCGTAGTAACCAGACGTCGTAGCAGTCCAGTCCAGTCCGAGGCCTTCAGTTTCTGCTTCCCGGTGAGTACCGTTGCGGGGGAAGTATCTAGACAGGATCATTAGTTTGTTCCTGGTCAGATGGGTTTGGGTACACAGATCCAGTCCGACGTGTCCATCTAGGTGGATACGGTATGACGTGTCTCTTTATGAGACCGGTATGTTCTGTACTGTTTTAGCAGTGCATCCAGTAATTCTAGTAAGTCTGTTCTCGAGAAATTCAAGTGTTATGTTTCCATGTATCAGGTAGTATTTCTGTTCGAACTGTTATTTAATGTATTTCTATGTCGTGGTATGAGTGATTTGTTTGCCATTTCATTACTGTGATTATTGTGTATTGTGTTCGCAAGTATAATTCAGCCATGCCTCTGTTCTCGAAATTACGTCAGATCAGAACCAGAAAAGGGTTACTCGAAGAATCAGTTCCTGTCCCTCCTAGGGACAGTCCTGGACATTTTATGTATCACAAGCATGGTTTAAATGCCATATTATATCTAGACTTATGGGTGGATTACACCAAACATCTTGAAGAGAAATATAGATGGCCTGTATCAGGTACATGGGATGCCGAGTGCATCATGCGAGTAGAAGAAGCATTATGGAAAAAGAAAGCCAGACAGTCCCAGAAAGATGCCATCGAGTTATGGCGCAAAGAATCTCATAAAAGAACCGAAAAAGAATTCAGAAAAGCAGAGTTAAGTAGGGAATCCGCAGAAAAAGCCCAAGAAAGGGAACTTCTAGAAGAAGGTGAACGAGTTAGAGCAGAACAGTCAGACAGACAGAGAAATGCCCTTATTAAAGGTATGTATCCTCTTCTTGCCGAGGGCTTGCCGAAGGCAACCCCGGAAGCACCCTGTAATTTACCGCCACCATTGGTCCCGATTAAGCTACGTCATAAACCGACTGCAGCTGAAATTTTTCTTTCGTCCTACTTGGACGACACAGTCCCAGAATATGCAAATCGTATTCCGCCTGCTCACGCTCAGCATCCTGTAAATAATGTAATTCCTGTTCCTCCAGCCACTGGTCCCGGGGACCCTGTTAATGTGCCCGTGCCCCCGGACCAGCCCACATTAAATGTACCCGTTTTGCCAGTCACTCTGCCAGCACGTACAGTATTAACTGACGATTCCAGTTCAGGAGGTGCGGGGGGAGGTGCTCCTATCACCCCGCCTCAAGTAAGACGACTGACGCCGCGAGACGCAGCGTTACAGCGTACGCCAAAAGTGGCTACATACGCAGACCTCAAGAGACTTCTTACTGACTATATATATGATCCAGTCCCAGGTGAAGATCACATGGTATTATATTCAGTACGTTTAAGACGGGTTGCCAACTTTTTGGTCACCCTGCCCTACATGAAGGATCATCTAGACAGAATATATCGTTTTGTCCGTACAGGAGAGAATCCAGGAAGTATTCACGAAGCTATGGCACACAGAAAAGCCGAGATTCAACATATGATTTTACAGTTCTTGATTAACTGTTTAATAAGAGAACAAGATTATCCTGATAAAGACAAAGACGAGATGAAAGGTCTGACTAAGTGGAGTGACAACATAGCCGAGGGAAAACACAAGACACTAGGTAGTATAGAAAGTATGTACAGGAAAATTCGTAAGGAAATTATAAGTATACACCAGAAGGAGGAAGCAAAAAGAGCAACCGAGAAAGAGAATGACTCTTCCAGTGAAGAGGTAGACAGCGAGAATCCCTCCAGAATAGCGTATGTAGGTAGAACTAGACTTTCCGACCGACATTCATGTCTAGATTACAAGAAAGTTTTTTCTCCTCCCGTACCAGAACAGTGTTCTCTTGAACAAATATTCCAGGCCACCGACCAAAATCTGAAATCACGAATAGGTTATAGTGAGCCTAGTACCATGCATGAACAAGAACTAGCCCGATCAGCAGTACGATGGACTAGTGATTCCACCACGTTTCCAGATGAAATAGTGGCCCAAATGTTTCTGAAACTGCCCCCAGCCGAGCAGCGTCTGGTGGGTACGTATATGATCCAACACCTCATTACATTGTATGAGGGTCAGCATTCTGATGCAGGTCCTTTACATGATGTGTTGAACGAGTTACTCCAATACAGATGGAAAGGTCTAGGTACCGATTTAATTAGTGTCATACTAGAACAACGCCACAAATACAGAACGTTCTTGAATCCACATTTTGTTCCTGTCCCACCTCCAGTAAGAAAATCATTCTACATAGACAGACAGAATCCGTTACGAGAAGTACATCCAGTTAAGGGAGAGGGCGGTGGTCTAGAACGAGTATTTGTTTATACCCCTATCACGAAAATAGAACTTCTGGAAATGAAAAAGTTAATACCCTGTCACGATAAAGATCCAGCAGGGTTCCACCGTGAATTAAAGGACATGCTCCGTATGGGAGAATACACGTATCCTGATATCATTAAAATGTTAAAGGTCCTGTTGCCTGCGGGCATATATGAAAAACTCAAAGAAAAAGAATGGGAGGTGGGAGAGAAAAAGATAGATTGGACCGCATTAGAGACTGAAGATAATACACGAGTTCCAGGTACCGGTCTTGGGGATAAAGCTAAAGCATTGCCCGAGTTACTGATACAAGTCTTGCCAAGATTACTAGCCACGAAAAAGGAAGACTGGGATGCCATCTCAGCCTGCAAACAGAAACAAGACGAAGATACTAGTGATTTTTACTCTAGATTTGAGAAATGTTTCATTATTAATAGTGGTCTGAAAACAAGTAGTGAATCTTATCCACATCTTTTTGTTACCAAGCTAGTCGAGAATTCAAGTCCACAAGTTAAAAATCGAGTACTGAAAGTCGAGAGTACCTGGCAAGCTAATACTCCGTCACAAATGCTCCAGATGCTCCAGTATCACCAGAACAGAATTAGGGAGGAGCTGGAACATGAAAGGAGACGTATGAAAGACACGAAAATGAAAGTACTAGTTGCACAGTCCGTTCCGCAAGACAGACAGAAGAGGGGTCCGAATCAAACTAGTCACCCTACAGCTCCCGTTAAGGGGACATGCAATTACTGTAAACAGCCAGGTCATTATATAAACGAATGTGCAGTTCTGAAACATAACATAGCTACTGGTAAAACGAAAGAGAGACTACGTCCTCCTAGACAAGAACAAGTTTCACAGACTTCCCAGCCACCGCAGAACGCACAACAGACAGTTACAGTACCGCAGCCTATAGCTGCCACACAGCACGTTACACAGCAGATGTACCAGTATGCACAGTCAGAGTATCCAGATTATCAGCCGTATTCATGAAACAGCCTAGAGAGGGAGGTTGGCTTGCCTCTCATCGAGATTCCTGTAGATCAAGAGGGTCCCTATGTACATAGTCAAGTATTAGGGAAAGACAGAAAGTTTCTGATTGATACAGGGGCAAGTAGGACTACCATCAGTCATGACGAGGTTCCAGGGGCTCCACTCTCAGGCTCTAGAAATGTTTCCCTTGGATTTTCAGGAAAGCCTATTGTTAATGAAATATCGAAACCAGTTACTCTAGAAGTTGGTCCATTGTCCCGAACTACAGACTTGTTACTCACGAAATCATGTCCAGAGAACTTACTTGGTATAAAGACTCTGAAAGAATTAGGAGCAGTTATATGCAGCTCCCCAGAAGGGGTGCGACTGTTTCTGCGAGATTTTAAAGGTCATTATGTATTACGTGATTTTGATCCACGATTATTGAATGTACCACAGCATTTATGGGCGCAAGGTCCAACTGATGTAGGTTGTATGCACATCACACCCCATCGTGTTACCCTGAAGAAAGGTGTTGTATTACCACGAATCCGACAGTACAAATTGCCATCTGAGGCTGTAGCAGCCTTATCCAAAATTATTGACGAGCTCATTGCTCAAGGAGTAGTTGTAGAAACTGACTCCAATGTATGTAATTCTCCTATCATTCCGATTCTGAAACGTACTGATCCAAATGCACCTCCAGTTTATCGATTAGTGATTGACCTTCGAGAACTTAATAAATGTATCATACCCCAGTACCCAGTAGTCCCAGATATTTCTTCCCTATTAACTGCCATTGATTCTGAAGCTACGTTCTTCACTGTTATTGATCTCAAGAACGCATTCTTTAGTGTCCCCATTCATCCAGACAGCCAATTCCTTTTCGGATTCTGTTTAAATGGAAGGAGCTATAAATTTACACGAGCTCCTCAAGGTTTCACAGAAAGTCCTAGTATTTACAGTCAAGCACTTAAAAGACAACTAGACAATATTCACATGCCAACTGACACTGCTCTGCTCCAGTATGTCGATGATCTATTGATCACAGCCCGTTCTGAACGTGACTGCGAACGTGCGTCACTTACAGTCTTGTATTTTCTGGCCGAGATGGGGCACAAGGTGTCCCCTTCCAAATTGCAATTCTGTGTCCAGCAAGTGGTCTACCTAGGACACTTACTGTCCAAGAGGGGTAGGCAGTTGACACCTGACAGTATCCAGTTAATAGCACATCTTCCACAGCCCAAGACTCAGAAGGAGGTACGAGCTTTTATCGGCCTCACTTCTTACTGCAGACAATGGATTCCTCAGTATGCATTTCTAGCTAAGCCACTGATACAGTTAACAAAACAGGAGGCAGCCGTATCGACTGTCCTCCCTTGGACCCAGGAACACACACTTGTTTTCAATGAGTTAAAGAAAGCCTTATGCCAAGCACCTGTTCTAGCAACACCGAACTACAGTAAGCCTTTTACACTTTTTGTCACTGAACGTGATGGTACTGCATTATCTGTTCTCACACAAGATCAAGCAGGACAATACAAGCCCTGTGCTTATTTCTCTAGCACATTAGATCCAGTGGCCCAGGCGCTGCCTGCGTGCCTCAAGTCAGTTGCAGCCTCAGCTCTAGCTATCAGACAAAGTGATTCCATAGTGTTAGGACATTCCCTGACAGTACAAGTTCCACACTCCGTGGAAGTTCTTTTAAACCGAACACAGACTCAGCACTTGACAATTGCACGTTTAACGGGTTATGAACTGACACTGTTTCAGCCACACATAGAAATCAGACGCTGCAATATTTTAAATCCAGCTACACTGTTACCGTCAGTTACTTCAAATCCTGCCACACATGACTGTGTGGAAGTTGTTAACACCATGACAAAACCAAGACAAGACTTGACAGATATTGCATTACCTAATCCCGACCTGACACTTTATGTGGATGGTTCATGTATGAGAACAAGTACAGGAGAACTAGTAGCCGCGTATGCAGTGACTACTGACACTGAAGTTATAGAAACACATCGTATTGACACCCTGTCTGCTCAAGCAGCAGAGCTTGTCGCTCTGACCCAAGCCTGCATACGAGCGAAGAACCTGAAAGTAAACATATACACGGATTCACGTTATGCATTCGGAGTCGTACACGACTTTGGAGTGCTCTGGCAAGAAAGAGGTTTTATGACTTCTCATGGAACCAAGATTCAGCATGGCCCCCTCATTCAAGCTCTGTTAGATGCAATACATTTACCGACAGCTATTGCTATCATGAAGTGCAAGGCACATACGAAAGTCACTGACATCATTTCCCAGGGTAACGACCTGGCAGATCGAACAGCCAAGCTTACAGCTCAGACTCCAGACATTCCAGTTATTCATCGGAAGACCAGACGACCGCATACATACGCTACGACGCCGCCGAACATATGGCATATACTTTATTCTTCTTTTTCTCGACTGGATCTCAATGAATGGATGATTATTAGATCTGCCAACTACACAAATTATAAAACCTATTGTTCAGACACCTACTAAGACGGATGGGACGTGTAGCATAAAAATACACTGCGTTAAGCCCTGAAGAAGTCCGGTTTCGGACGAAACGCGTTGGCTATTTTTATCTGCGAGTTTTTGAATAATAAAAGAAAGAATAAAACAAAGAAAACTGACTTGAAATTTTCTTGGGAGAACAGTTGGATTCCATCTATGTCACAAAACAAATGTCTATAAAGCACTAACATCGTGTTTATTATACAGTCCTTGGTGTGCGAGGTCAACTTGTGAAGTTTGATGTACAGAACAAATTCTCATTTGTTCTATGTTGGGATCTAGGGGGTTGTATCCCAGACCATTTGCACCCATACTATAACAACATTAGGAACTTGACCCTCGGTGCGGCCCTTAAAGCCTCAATCCCCTCTTTTCTGCTTTGACAAAGACATTCCAGTTAACATGACACAGACAGACATTCCCGATCAGACTACTTGTATGACAGTTAAGGACCCTACACAAGATGTACTAGATATACAGTTACATGCTACTCCCGATGAAATCAAGAAATGGTCTGAACAAGGAGGGGTCCAGACAGATCAAGGATGGTTGACGAAGGGAAAGCCACATGGTTTCTCCCCGATTCTATGGTTCAAGTCATTATTAACACCGCACATAGTCCAGCACATTTAGGAGAAAAAGCCATGTTGGACAGTATCCAGAACCTCTGGTTTAACAAGCATTTACGAGCAGCAGCCAAGCAGAAAGTGCGTACCTGCATGATCTGTTGTCAGTTCAATCCAGGTAAAGGTGTTCCGGTGGAACAAGGTGGATTCCATCCTCCTGACCACCCTTTTGAAGTCCTCCAGATGGATTATATTCAGATGGAGCGATGTCGAGGTTTCAAGTATGTCCTCGTAGTTGTATGCGCTTTGTCCAGATGGACAGAAGCATATCCAGTCCCAGATTACACAGCTGCGACCACTGCCAGGCAGTTGGTTCGTGAGTTTTTCCCCCGCTATGGATTACCTAGGGTCGTGTATTCAGATAACGGCCAGCCATTCTCATCCGAACTCATGAAACAAGTATCCCTTCTGTTAGGGTACCAATGGAAGTTCCATTGTGTACGACATCCTGAAGCAGCCGGTCTCGTAGAGAGACATAATCAGACTCTGAAAATCCGCATTGCCAAAGTATGCGCAGAGAAAGGTGTAGATTGGATAGTAGCACTGCCAGTCGCCCTTTTCTATATGAGAATGGTCGCTCACTCCCGTTCAGGTCTGTCCCCTTTTGAGGTAATTTTCGGTCATCCCCCAAACATGTGGGGTACACCTAGACCACGTACAATTACTGTTGTTGACAGTAATATGCTGACAGATTACCTGGCTTCCTTGATGTCTGCACTACACTCTTGTCGTTCACAGGTTGCCGCTGCTTTTCCAGACAACACCGAAGTGAAACCGCATGAGGTCATACCAGGCGACCTCGTCCTCGTGAGAAATTTTGATCGTTCAAGTCCGCTGGAGCCCCGCTGGACGGAGCCCCGACTTGTACTACTGACAACAAGGACCGTCGTGAAGATCGAAGGCAGGAAGGGGTGGTTGCACTCCAGTCATGTAAAGAGATTCCATGGACTCAAACCAAAGACTGTTTCCAAGGACTGCCCCGTTCTCAAGGACTGCCCAGACACTGAATCTAAACTTCCCCTGTTAGAGAAAACTCCGCAGCAGGAGTATAAAGATAAGCTTCGGTCTAGTAAGTCAGCCAGTTTAATTGTCTAAGTCCCTCTCGGGTGAAACGGTTAGACAGGTTCCTGACATGTATGAGATAGACCCACACAGTGAGAGAGTTAGTCAAAACTCTAAGAAAATACGTTATCAAAAGAATCTTCGAAGTAGATGCATTGTTACTCTGTTTTTTCTGTTATTTCTGAGTCTTATGGTTACCTGCATAAGTTATGCCTTACATTTATGTTTTCCTATTAATTCACATGTACATATGTTTTCTAATGTTACAGTAGAGCACACTTTTAGTGACCTGCCTCCTCACGAGTTATCCTATCGTCTAGCCATGCGAAATAATACGTTTATCCGAATGTTACACTATTCACACCAGACCAGCAATGCCACTAATTGTTGGGTGTGTGGTCGACTCCCCCCTTTCCAGACACCGAAGGGAGTTCTGCCACTCTTTCCCTATCCATTTTCACATAATGGTTCGTGTGGAGCATGGTCCACGTTAACGTCATCCTCAAATGATATGTTTCTCCTGAATCAGACATGTTTCCCAGACAAGGAAGGTCTTTCCCATAGAACAGGGTTAGATCTAGAAAATGAAGTATATGATCTAGGTAATTATTCCTCGAATTTCATGGTTTTGAATGTTCAGTCCGAGACTACTCCAGATTTGCCTGCTATTTCAGTTCTACCCGTTAAAGGCGAATTATGTGTCAGAAAGAATGGTTCCGCACATGTAGGTCATAGTGATTGTACTACTGTAGTCGAGTATAGTGACAGTGGGAAATCTATTTTCAAAGCCTCACGTCATTCTTATTTTGTATGTGGCCAGACCGCATATGTTCGTCTGCCCCTCGATTGGGATGGAACATGTTACATTGCCTTCCTACTGCCACCAGTTTTTCTAGCCCCATCTGATTATCACAGAAACGCACATCTAGTACACGTTAGACATAGAAGGGAGATCGAGTCCCCAATTGTCGATCAAACTAAAACTACCTTAGAACAGTATCAAGACTTCAATAAAGGTTTCTTTTTCTTCATAGGTCCTGTTCAGAATAGTAAGTTAATACGTAGGCTAACCAGAACCCTTGAAGCAGTAGTGAATGAGACTACTTCCGCTCTAGGTAACTTAACTGAAGAGCAATCTGCTATGAGATTTGTCGTGCTCCAAAATCGTCTCGTCCTTGACGTCATACTGGCCGATAGGGGAGGAGCTTGTAGAGTCATCGGATCTAGTTGCTGCATTTTCATTCCTAATAACGCACCGTCTGTTTATTCAGCTATAACCAGACTTCATAAAATTGCCCATCAGTTACACCAGAATCCGGGCACCTGGACATGGTCCGGTTGGCTCTGGAGTATAGTATCTACATGGGGATGGAAAGTATTGTCATTCCTGGGTATAGCAGTAATGATCATATTCAGTTGCTGCCTCTGTTTACAATGTGGCCCTGCGATTTGCGGCTTGTGCGCTACCTTATTCCTAGTCCTAAGTCCCGTTCCAAGACAATTCGAGACGAGCAAATGATGCTCTATGAACAGATAGATGGTATCATGAATATTGATGTTTCCTGATGGAAACGTAGGGCACAAGGAGGGAATGAGGAAAATTGAATTTTGCCTTGTCATATGTGCCTACGTGTTCCCCATCCTATGATATATGTACATGATCGATATGCATATATCCCCCTATGATCGATTAAAGACGCAATTATAGTTGTGTCCAACTCTAGTATGCTAGTTTCCAGTTCCTGTGAAAGCAACGAGTATTAGGCCTATGTTGCCCACGTTTTACATTATGCACGTTAATTCATTGAATTGTCCCCGTTTCTAGGCCTCAAAAGGGCCCGGACACCAGATTCAAGCTCCAGTCTCCTGAACCCACTCCGAGGAGCGATGCAGCCCCCACCTGCATCCCTGACCCTTCACTTACTTCCTGCCGCGCAGCGCGGTGCCCGGCCTGGCTCTGCCTGCCTGTCTGCCAAGAATATGTTATGCCTCTAGTTATCAGTTCAGCTCTCCGTCTTCACATTCCTAAGCTACTGAACCACATAAACAGCTTCAGCTATAGTCTAGTCTTTCTGTCTCCATGCAAGAGAATTACTGTATTAATATTCATAGAAGATTCATAGCACACGCAATACACGAAGAATATATGCATGCACCAGCCTTAGTGTCAAGTAGCCTTTGCCCTGATAACATTTAGATTCTACCAACATGTACTTCAAACACCAGATACCAGATATGCTATAGGTACATGTCGTCCTGACATCGCAGACTTTCGTCTCCTCTTCTAGTGCAGAAGTCATAGCCCCAGTTCTCCCCGGTAACACGTCATGGCCCGTTTGCGCGCACTACTAGGTTAAAGGTTCCAGCTGCTCAGGTAGCCCCCTCTATGTATCCACCCACTTTATGACACTTCTGTGACGTTTTCATCACATGTCTACGTGTACGCCCTGTGCACGCCTTCTTTTCACGCCCATGTGTTCTTATCTTACGCTTGTTACTTGTTACGCCTACTGTATGTAATGTAATTGTGATGTTTTACTATATATACCTTGTACTGTTGATGAAACGTTGCAGCTGCCTTCTATGCCATTCTATTTCAGGCTGTCCCGATCCTGTCCCTTCCCTTATGCCTGAATAAAGCCCGTTCGACTCAGATACATCGGATCTTGCCTCTTATTTATTGAGCTATCTGTTTTATTAATGTATTCAAAAATAGTACCGGTAATTAATTATTTATTTACCACAGGTTGAAAAAAGTATGGGTTGTAATGGTACCCCTGGTGATTGCCAGTGGTTAGATGTTTTACAAGCAATGCTTTCATTACCTTTTGTGTGTATTTTGAAAGTTCAGTAGTAGCACGATGTTCAAGGACTGGTACCAGCAGAACCCACAGGAAGACAAAATATAAAATGACTTTTAATCAGAAGTAAGAAAATATATTTGTCCACTTCTCAGTTATAATCACAAGAATTAAATTGTTATCATGGTAAACCTGTAGGCAGTCTTCCTGGGACATAACATAAAGAAAAGTTAATTATCAGATTTTTTGGGTGGCCATGTCTTTGACAAGACAGTGTAAATCATAGGCAATCGGATGTATGACGTTACAACGCATACTTTTACAACGCCTACCTTTACAACGCAATATTTACAACGCAACATCCTTTACAACGCATTCCTTTACAACGCATGCATTTACAACAAACTTTTAAAAACTACCTTTACAACGCATTCCCTTACATTGCATACTACCTTTACACCGCATACCATTACAATGCATAACATTACTTTGCATGTAAGGTAAGTATTGGATAGTGTAGGGGTAATAATTACTATTCCAACTTCAGGGGGTGCAACAGTAGGGTAAGTGTTGGATAGTGTAGGGGTAAAAATTACTATTCTAACTCCAGGGGTTACAACAGTAGGGTAAGTGTTGGATAGTGTAGGGGTACTATGCGTTGTAATGCTATGCGTTGTAATGGTACACTTCTGAAATCTGAAAATTAAGCAGTTATTTTGAATATATAAGTCTAGATTTTCCCACAATAACCCATACACCTTCTCCACACTATTCTGGAATGTAGCGGGTTCACGCCCAAAATCCAACCTGCAACCATGGTTGGATACAATAAATTTACACCAAGTAGTATGCCTGCAGGAAACATGGTCAACCAACCCTATTCATCTCTTGGGCTTCAAAACATTTTTTGTCTCGGCGTCCCCAGGTGTGTTTGGCAGACCCAAGGGAGGTTTAGTAATTTATGTAACCAACAATCACTTTCCCTCACATATAGTGGAATTGAAGGGCGAAGAGAGTTATCAAATCCTCGAAGTGTCTTTTAATAAGTGTATAACGTATCTCCTGGTTAATTTCTATAATAATTTGGACCCCGCTAACTGTGTGAGGATTTTAAATGAAATTACAGCCTTTTTGACCGCCCAGCGGACTAAGAATCTGTCTTCTTCTGTCTATGTCATCTGGGGAGGGGATTTTAACATTCCACTGTGTAAAAATTGTAAAAATGGTAACTGTGGGTTACTAGATGAACGTGGTCTTCCTCTGTCTCATTTTGTGCATACACTGACCGGCAATTGTCTAAATGAATGTCTCTTTTCTCTAGAGTTGGATTTCGCTAACAAATTGACCGACCCCCCGACAGATTTCTCGCCAACCTTTCATGGGAGAGGGCTGTCGAGTACTATAGACTTTATATTGTCTTCTCAGAGTATGAAAGGTCAAATGGTAAATTTCAAAACAGGCTCGAATACTGTTAGTGACCACTTCCCAAATAGCTTAGTGGTGCTACCAAAAAATGTACCCCTGAGTCCAGTAACTAATAGTTGGTTAACCCAACAAACCCTGACTATGGATAAAACCAACGGCTTTTCTGTAAAATGGGCTAAGACGGACCCGACAGAAATGACCAGAAAAATTTTAACTAAAGCACTTCCATGGGTACAAAAATGTTTGGCGACAGATTCCCCCCCACTGCAGGTTATTACTAGCTTCCAAGAAATTACTAGAATTATTAAAGAGGAGCTTTTCTGTAAACAGACATCTAAAAAGCCAACATCCAACGGATGGTTTAACTCTCACTGTCGTAAAGCCCTTTCTAACTTAAAGGCGGCCCTTCGGAATACAGTGAGGAATGAAATCGAAATAGCTCCACTAGAGCTGTCTAAGTAAAGATAGTGCCATGTTTTGGCGAGTAATTAAATCCCCATTTCTGGCTGACTCATCTGCCGCGAGACATTTAGATGTCGCGGTGACGGCTGATGAGTGGGTCTCCCACTTCTCCAAAATATTTGATGGTAAGCCAATTGAGACCAGTAAGGAGGGCGCAGTCTTGGGAGGTCAACCTCTGGACAAAATCTACCCGATAAATCTTCTTTTTGACCACAAAGAGGTCATTAAAGCCCTGACAGATTCTAAAACTGTGAAGGCCCCAGGCCCTGACGGGGTACCGTTAGAAATTTATGTCCATAATCCCGATCTTTGGTCCCCCCTGATTACCCAGGTTCTAGCGGCAGTTACATCTGCCGGCTTAATTGACTCCTGGTCTACATCCATATTGCTTCCAATCTTTAAGAAGGGCGACCGCAAACCCCGCCTGTTACAGGCCTATTTCCCTTCTGGACTCTCTGGGGAAAGTTGCAGGCCGGTTGATATTGGAGCGCCTTCAAGATTGGGCGACCACAAATAACATCGTGACCGACCTGCAATATGGGTTCCAGGAAGGCCTCTGCACAGTGGAGCAGGCTTTGAATCTTTCCCTCTTGATAGGGAAATACACCGGAGCCAAAAAGTCGAATCTGTTCCTGGTGTACGTGGACCTCAGCGCAGCATTCGACTGCGTCCAGCATTCTAGACTTTGGACCATTCTTGGGGATCTGGGGGTTGACCCCCCGCTCGTTATTTTTCTCCGCGAACTCTACTCAGATGCCACTGCTCGCGTCAGGTATGGAGTAAACGGAGAATTTATCCCCCGCATTTACCATCACAAAAGGGGTTAGACAGGGTTGCGTGCTGGCTCCCTTCCTGTTTAATTTATATACCAACGGCCTTGAGGCGGCCATGCTAGAAGGGAGCCAGGACCTCCCAATGATAGCCCATTGCCCAATTCCGGCGCTACTATATGCTGATGATTCAGTAATTCTAGCCAGAACACTGAACCAACTACAAATCCAACTCACCAAATACTGCCAATTTATGGGTACATTAGGCCTAAAAGTAAATGCGAAAAAGACCTTTGTTATGCACCTTGGTCCCAGGGTACATAAACCAAAGAGTATTTACAATGATAAAGTGAGGCTGGAATGTACCAAGGTATATCCCTACTTGGGTATCTTAGTGGACGATAATTTAAGTTGGAGACCGGCTATGAACAGCAAAAAACTTCTTTTCCAGCGAGCAACTTCGCCTCTAGTCTCTTTCTCGAGAAAATTGGGTAAACCGGCCCCACAAGAACTGTTAAAGATCTATTATGCAAAATGCCATTCTGTAGCCGTCTATGGAGCCGGGGTCTGGGGATACTCAAACATTGACTCCCTCCAGAGCATAGAGAATAGGTTTTTAAAATATCTGCTGGCGGTACCACAAAGCGCTCCAAATTACGCATGCCACATAGAACTGGGTGTAGACTATCTCATAGATATCATTAGGTCCCAACCCATCCTCCTGTGGCACCGTATTTGGACAAAGACCCAATGTCATTTGACACGCTCACTAATCACAGACTGCTTGGGCTTAGATAGATGGAATAAAATACCCTGGCTAACATATATTAGCAATTTCCTTAGAGACTTGGACCGTTCTTCCTACTTTCAAGACCCCTCCTGTTTAGCCGATATCACTAGGAAAGATTTAAAAAAGTTATGTTTAACTCACTTGAGAGAACTACGTCTATCTCAGGAAATTAATAAGCCCTCCAACGTTCAAATTTTGACAGTACAGACTGCCCCGGGTATCCAAGCATACCTAACCTACCATCTCACCCCATACGAAAAGTACCTATTAACGAGGTTCCGTTTTGATTCTTTTTTTCGTATTGTTACATTTCCTAAAAAACAGGACTGGTCTCCCATTATTATAAAGTGCCCGTGTGACGGAATATCCCCACAATCAACAATGCACGTCACTCTCTTTTGCAGATATTATGTGTTTGCCCGTAAGCGCTGGATTGTGCCGCTCTTACGCACATTAGGTACGAGATCTTGTCGTCCGGCCTATTTGGCTTTGAAATGTTTGGACTCAGAATATGCCGCAAAATGTGTAGCCTGTTTTTTAAAATCCTGTTTAAAATATCGTTCTAACCTTGACTGATTAATTATATTACATAAATTTTTTACAAACTGACTTGTTATTCACACGCACTTACCATGGAATGTTAATTTTAATTAGCCGTCTTATTTTTCGTCTCTGTTTATTTATTTATTTATTTATTTATTTTTTTAATTATATTGAGATGTTTTTATATGATCTGTTTTTGTACTTTTTATGGTTTCAAAAGTTTTGTAACCGAATAAAAGTTAATATATATATATATATATATATATATATATATATATATATATATATATATATATATATATATATACCTACTGGCGGTCGCCAGTAGGTATATATAGTTAGGATTTTTTCCCTATGGGATTTTTGAAAATTCTATGTCTAATAACTTTGGCGTTTGTGGACGGAATTGGCTGAAATTTTCTGGAAAATGGAACATTTTGTTTCTGAGCAACCACTGGAAATTTGGGGGGAGTTGGTCCAGGGGGGGCCGAGAAAAAAGGGGGGTCCCAAAACGTGTTTTTAACATTGAGTTTTCCATAGGGCGGTTAGCCTCACTTTTAGCCCGAACGGCTGAATGGATTTGCACGAAACTTGGCAAAATTGTAGGGACTGGTAGCCCGATGTGCCTTTTGTAGGTCTCAATATATGTGCTGCAGTGGATTTTGAGAAAATAACGTTCAAAAAAAGATATATATCTGTAAGCGCGGACCAGGCAGCGCCCCGGTACGCGTACTTGACGCGTAACGGAACTTCGCGTAGCGAAGTTGATTGGCTCTCCGGTGTCTGTCAACATTCTAAACAGTCCGGAGCGGCCGCCATCTTGTCTCTCGGTAGGATCGAGAGACAAGAGGAGGTCAAAAGCGAAGGGGCAAATGACCTTAAGGGGGCATAGTAGATACTCCCTGACCCCCTAGGTTTGATGTGGAGGCTTTAAAGGGGCCCCGCTAAGCAAAAAAAAAAAAAAATTTTTTTTGTTTTTTTTCGTGGTTAGCGCCCGGTACGCGAACCGGGAAGCGTACTGGGGAGCGTATCACAATAAAAAATGAATGATAGACTTTTCAAATGCTGTATGTTAATTGATTGTTGGTTTTGTTGATTATTTTTTTTTTTTTTTAAACTTTTTTTATTGTGTTTCATAATTTATTAAACTTTCTAACATTTCATTGTCAGAAATTTCATAATCATGGAATATAGATTGTAGTCTCTGAGGTTGTAAAATGTCCTCATTTGCAAGGAGGTTATCTACTGCTTGCACACATTGCAGTAGTTCTTGGTCCCATGTTTCATCCATAAATTCAATCTCATTTGGATCAATGATTTCTGTGTTGGACTCTGGAAGGACAATTTCAAATGAAATGTTTTGTTCACTTTCCATTTTTCCTGAAATTTGCATAAAAAAAATATATATTAGTAGAGGTAGGGCACTGTTGGGATTAATTTTAGATAGGCAGTTTTTATCAGAGAATTTATCTTTGGGCAGTGTATAGTATCAGAGTGGAAGTAGGAACATAAAAAAGTGTATCTAAATTTATAAGTACTACAGAGGGATAGTATATAACTAACAGAAAAAGTTTGCCATATTAACTTAAAGTGCACAATATACTTCAGTTTTAAAAATAACAACTTACCTTTAAAAAGAAGTTGAAGTTATTAATGAAAATCCAAATGAAATGTACACCAGGAAGTAGTAGTCAAAATGGCTGTGTTTCCTTCTCTTCCTTTATATATATTCGGGTACATAACCAATCAAATGTCAGGTAAAAAAAGTAGAAAATGAAAGTAACATTTTAATTGGTTGTCAATTCCAACACTTCAGATGTGTTTTGTGAAGTAATTTACCTCACGGTATTTAGAGAGGACTACAGGCTAAATGGCTAAATGGAATTCCAATCAAATTTGTGAAAATGGTAGGGATTGGTATGTAGTATGAGCTATTCTATATTTGGTGAAATTGTCTCCAGTGGCTTTTCTGTGAACTACTTTCCCACCTTTTTTGATGGTGCGCTTCCCAGGAAGCGACCCGGTACGCGAACCGGTGAGCGCCCTGGTACGCGAACCTTAAGCGTAACGGGAGTCCACCATTTTGTGTTTCGGTCGAATTATGATACAAGATGGAGGGCAAATAATGTTCAGAATGGGTAGAAGGGGGCACGGTAGACTTATCTTGACCCCCTAGGTTTTGTGAGGGTGGCTGAGGAGGCCCATATGTGCGGAAAAAAAACATTTTTTTAAAAAATTTCGCGAGGTTAGCTCCCGGTACGCGTACCGGGTAGCGCACCAGGGAGCGTATTTTGTTGAAAATTAGTGAAAATAGTTAGAGTAAAAAAATAATTGTGAGTGATTAGATGTAGGGTAGCTCTGAGAAGAGCTTTTGGGTTTATGGTACATTTAGGTACTTATAAGTAGGTACCAATGCACATTTTTAAATTCAGAGTGAAAACTCTGTTGCCCTCATCTGAGAAGTGAACTCCATCTCCTCTGTAGATATCTTGCATGTAGTAACGCAAGTTATTGTTGTACAGGGAGCCCATTCCATGGTCTCTCATGTAAGCTGAAACAGATTTGTTTACATGCTTCCTCGACTTCTCAATTTGTGGACAAAATTGGTTTGACCACCTCCATTTCTGTCTTTGGCATATATTTGAATATACCAAGGCAGTCTGAGGAAAAAGTGCCATTAATTGCTCAAAGGTGTCCTTTAAAAGCATTTCCAGACCTACACCAGTCAAAGTGCCCAAGTCATTACCTCCACAGTGCACAATTAACAGGTCAGGTTTTGGCAAATGCATAAAGGTTTTCACCAATGGTATCAATTGGTGACATTTTAATCCTCTCTGGCCAAACCACTTAATTTCCACATCTTGTAAATTGAGGTTAGGTAAATTCCTGCTTTCAACGTACCTTTGAGCCCAGTGAATATAACTATGACCAACAATCCAGACAGAAAACATGGTGAGAGAAGGTTCTCCTGCAGTCAGATGAAGTGTGGCAATGAAATGGCAGTTGAAAAAATGTGAGTTTGAAATGAAAAAAACTGTGGAGTTTCTGTGTTCATGAAGTAGTAACAGTGATTGGTGGATTTTGATTGATGAAAACAGAAAGTTAGGGTGTAGAGATGTGTTCTTTGAAAGATGTATTTTGAGTGGTCAATAAAAAATCATTAAATGAAAGAAAGCACTGGATATGCAGGTGCACTGAGAGTTCAGAGTTCAATTGCAACATTGTTGTGTGAATTTGCAAACACCAGAGTTTCTCCAAGAGGTGGTTGCTATGGAAAATAGGCAGAAAGGGCAGAGGGGGAAGGGTTTTCATTTGAAAAAAAGTGAGGGAAGAGTTTTGATTGGGTGACATGAGAAATATGTGTGAAGAATTACACCATTTCTGTGCTTTTGATAGCTGCAGACTCTGGAGTGCATACCTTTTGCTCTGCTGAAGACAAATTGGTGTGTTTCTTAGACTGTTTTCAAACTCAAAGTATTTGCTAAGGTGAGAAAATATTTCTTTACTTTAGATAGAGAATAGTGTGCTTTAAGGAGAAAATTATGATTTATGTGGCGCAATTTGCTAGTAAATATGCTCTCACATGTGCATGGAAATTTTTGATTTTGAATGTTTTTGTTATATAGCCATGTTAAAAGTGACGCAACCATGCTGGAAAGCCAATCAAAAAATGCTTTCATGTGTTTTAATGACATTTTAAGTCATTTTCTGATGTGCAGTGTTTAGAAATTATGATTTGAAAATCGTTTTTGTGGAAAAGGAATTGTTTTTAAATTCATGACAAGGATATAATGGTGTATGGTTATTTA
The DNA here is from genome assembly GCF_964261635.1 of Lissotriton helveticus. NCBI lineage: Eukaryota > Metazoa > Chordata > Amphibia > Caudata > Salamandridae > Lissotriton > Lissotriton helveticus. The sequence continues at coordinate 1,507,176,512 of NC_136057.1, forward strand.
TAAGGCAATTGACTGTCCTTGATGTTATTTTTCTCATTTTAGTGTAAGACCTTTCTCTGTGGCGCAAATTGCTTGTAAATATGCTCTTACATGTGCATGAAAATTTTAATTATCAATGTTTGTGTTACATAGCCATGATAAAAGTGAACCAACCATGCAGGAAAGCCAATAAAAAAACGCTTTCATGTGTTTCAATGACATTTTAAGTCATTTTCTCATGTGCAGTTTTTTGAAATTATGATCTGAAAATCGTTTTTGGGAAAAAGGAATTGTTTTTAAATTCATGAGAAGGACATAATGGTGTATGGTTCTTTATAAGGCAATTGACTGTCCCTGATGTTATTTTTCCCATTTTAATGTCAGACCTTTCTTTGTGGCGCAAATTGCTTGTAAATATGCTCCCACCTGTACATTGAAAATTTTGATTTTGAATGTTTATGTTACATAGCCATGTTAAAAGTGACCCTACCATGCAGGAAAGCCAATCAAAATACGCTTTTATGTGTCTTAAGGACAATTTAAGTAATTTTCCCATGTGTAGTGTTTTGAAGTTATGATTTGAAAATCGTTTTTGAGGTAAAGGAATGTTGTTAAAATTTATGTTCGCCATATGCCCCCAAATTTCTTTCTCAGGGTTGCAGCAGGGTGTTCTTGAGACACCCCTGCACTTTTGGAATAAATTCCTAATTTGTGATGAGCAAATTGTTAATCGCAAATTGCACCTTCATTTATATGAGCCTCCTAGCCCATGGAAATGAATGGGTAATTTGCAATTAGCAATTTTCTCATCGCAAATTTGGAATGGTAAAGAATCGCTATTTATTCCTTAAAATTCGCTTTTTTGGAAATGCAAAATAGTTATATGATACATATGGCGGTTGATGTCTAACAAGATAAGAAGCTTATGGATACATTTATGATGACCGGTGCAATGAAGTAGAAATCACTTACTTCATTGGTAGGCCTTTACAATAAATTATCTCCTCTGTATTCTTCATCAAGCATAACTTTAATCTGCAATCCTGAGTAGGCCTCACCTTAAACAAACCTCTGGATAGGCCACATCTTATTGTCATCCTGATTTAATCATTTATAATTCTAGGGACAGATTTATGATAGGTGTATACCTCTTTTGTGCCACTTAGAAAACATTGTCCATGGGGAAATGACTTAAAATGTCATTAAGACACATGAATGTTTTTTTTTAAAACGTTTGCAATTTTTTTGGGTCACTTTCAACATGGCTATGTGTCTGAAACAGTCAAAATCTAAATTTGCAATGCACTGGTGGGAGCATATTTACAAGGAATGTGCTTCATGGGGAAAGGTCTTATAATGTAATATGGGAAAAATGACATTAGAGATACTGAAATGCCTTATAGAGAAGCATACACCATTATGTCCTTGTCATAAATTTGCAAACCATTACTTTTCCCCAAAAACGATTTTCAAATTATATTTAGAAAACAGTGCACATGTGGAAATTACTTAAAATGTCAATAATTCAAAATTTGTGATTCCTTAAATGCAATGTATAAAAAAAAAATATGTAAAAAATGATATTAAGGATTTGGAAACTACCACCAACTTGTAGTTTGTGGTAATTTGCGAATTCTTTTCAAAAAGCATTTTTTTTTTTAAAAAAAAAAGGTCCCATATGACGCCCATACATGCCATTAGGGCATGTAGGTGTGCCATGTGCTCCCAAATTTCTTTTTCAGGGGTGCAGCAGGGTGTTCTTGAGATACCCCTGCACGCTTGAAAAAAATCCTATTTTGTGATGAGCTAATTGCTAATCACAACTTGCAACATTAATTCCTATGAGCCTCCTAGCCTATGGAAATGAATGGGTAATTTGCAATTAGCAATTTGCTCATTGCAAATTAGGAATAGTAAAGAATCGCTATTTATTCCTTAAAATTTGCTATTTATAATATGTAAAATATTTTGATGATACATATGGCAGTTCATCTGTAACAAGATAAGAAGCTTAGGGATAGATTTATGATGAGTGGCGCATCCCCAGGGATGTGACAGTCATCCTGCGCCACTGTTCCGCCACCCATGGTGTGCTGCATTTACAATGCGGCGCAGCATGGGGCAAAAAAGGCACAGATGCGTGACGCATCTGTGCTGTAAAGGTGGCGCATTGCTGGAGTTGTATCGTAAGTGCGATGCAGCTCCAGCAAGGATCAGGGGTGCCCCATCTATACAATGCTGCGTCAAGACCTATGCCAGCTTCAAGCAGGCGCAGGGTTTTGAAGCAGCTTTCTCCTATCTGATTGTAAATGCGGCACACCATGGGTGGTAAAGCAGTGGTGCACATTAACTGGTGCATGCCTGGGGATGTGCCATTTAATATAAATCTGCACTTTAACATTTGAGTATGTGCAGGGGACACAGAGTCGTTGAGGCTTATCCAAGGTTAAGAACAGATGAGTCCTGTTCAGTGAAAAATTAGACATAGGCTTCACCTGCTCAGCATCGCTGGACATGGCTAAATAATAGCTGCAAAATGTTACTCTTGTTAAATAATTTTACTATTATAATCTGTGAGATTTGTCTCTTACTCTGCAACATCTCATTGTTGTTGTCTTTCTTTAAAGATAAAGACAACCTCAACATGAGCGACAATCTGCAATCAGTTGATTTTGACCTCATCATTGAACTTGTAATTGAAACATCAGTGGATGTTGATCCATTGGATGATTTAAATCCTGAGGATGAAGAAGAGCGTGATGAGGATGCAGATTTGTCCGAATTATATGATATAGGATGGGAAGCTGACCTGCTTGAGCCTTTGGAATTATAAACATTTATTTTTAAAATTTATAATCAATAAAAAGTAAAAAGGTAAACCGTTTAATTTAAAAATAAAGACACCTTCAAAAACAGGTTATGTGTAGTGTCTTCAATAAAATATTAAAATATGCTCATAAAATTAGATCAGATTCACATATAAAATAGCATAGGTAACATAAATATAAATCTCATTTCTTTTCTGCTATTTCTGTATTGTAAATTTGCAAGGACTAAAAAATCTTCTATTTAAAATGTCAAGTAGTGTGTTATGTTTTTGATCACTATTACTGATTTACTGTTTGATAATAATGTTTAATAACATTTTTATTATATTTTTCCTCAGATTCAACTATGCCTACAAAAATAAGAGAGATGAAGGCTGCAAAACGTCAAAGACAGCAGGAGAAAAAAAAAATGCAGCAGTCCTCTAACAAAAAGATTTCTCAAGCGATGAAGAAAGCACCGGGTAAGAGCTCTAAATATTTCATAAAAAATATTTCTAATAAAAAAAATATTAGTACAGAAAATGTTTCAATCCATAACAACACAAGTAAATCAAATGGAAAGAAAAGGACAAATGAAAATGTTACTGCTAGAGCAAGAGATAAATCTGTGCATGATAGTAGAAGGAAACAACAGTTTACGGAGATTCGTAAACGAATGTTCCGTAACAGGATAATTGGCAATTTGTTAAAAAATATTAAGAAAGGTCAACAGAAATTAGTTTTTTATAGGAGAAAAAAAAAAGTTGAGAAAGTTATTGATCAGGCTTTTGAAATTAAACGTAAGTTATTTATTTTGATAATCAATAGAATTAGGAAGCTAAACAAGGCAATTTTTGATTTCAAAAGAAATAGTAGATGGAAGAGAATAGTTAATCGTAGTAATTTTTGTGAAGTTTTTTCTGGAGAATGGATACATAGTTCAAGCTGTGAGGCATTTTTTAATGAAGAGAGTTATTTCCAGGATAATGATTTGGTGCATGCAGTTGACATCAGTGGTCGTGCTTATGAAGTGAAAGATGGTTGTCCAGTTGAAAAAGAAAAACTTGTGACAACAGAGGCAGAAGAGTTGTTAGGTAATGAGGTTTTAGGAAGACGTGCTAAGGGTCCTGTGTACACCTGGAAGTGTAGTAGTATTTGCAGTGTGCGACAGGATTCCATCAATTTGCTTTGTGATTTTGTACGGTCATTTAACAAGAAAAGTTTGAAGCAGAAAATGAGGTTGTTGCAAGAATTAGATCCTTGCAGAGTGAGAGAAGTGACAGGTTTGCATGGTCATTCACTGGCTTGTCTTTCCAGGAGAGTATGCCAGAGTGTTTTTCATCATTTCAGGATGCTAGCAGTGCATCATAACAAAGTGAGGAAGTTAGTTAGACTGTTGTATTATGCTAAGAGTCCAGCAATTATGCTGAAACAATTATGCGCTGCTCTTTTGCATGGTTCTGAAATAGATGTGAGGAATATATGTGAAGAAATTGAGTTTTGTTACTTTGGAAGTAAAGAGGAGAATGTTGAAATTGAGCAAGAAATAGAGGGTCATTTGGAAGATACTGTACATGTTTCCAGTACAGATAATTTCCAGAGGGAAATTGCGACGTTTGACATGAAATCAAGTGAGAGGCCTAATTTCACTTGTGTGTGTTGTCGACGCACTTATTATAAGAATCAGACTAAGTTAGTGGATTTATATGCAAAAAGTGAAAGGGAAAATAATAGTGAATGGAAGGATTTTGCAACATACTTGATGGTAGAAAATTGTTTTGATTTGGGATTGGATCAACGTGTGTGTACTTATTGTTGTAACAAATTAAAACAAAACCAGATGCCTGCTAGAGCAGTTCATAATAATCTGGAATTGGTTGAGATTCCTTCTGAATTGAAGGATTTAAATACTTATGAATCTATTTTGATTCAAAGTATCCATCCCTTTCAGGCTATTGTAAGAATGGAGCCAAAGACAGGGAAATTGCCTCCATCAGATTTACAGAGAGGATTAAAGGGAAGAGTTGTTTATTTGCCTCTAGATTTGAAGAAAAACATTAACACAATTGGAGTAGAAAAAGTGGAAGAGGAACCTCTGGTTATCTTAGTTAATGGGGTTCCGACAAAGAATAAGAAAATATGGCAAGATTTAGTAGATGTTAGGAAAGTTAAAAAGGCAACATTGTATTTGAAAAAAAATAATAAATACTATAAGAATGTATATGTTGCAGAAGAGGAAGTAAGTGAGGAAGAGGATAGCGATTTGTGTGCTGGTCAAATTGAGAAAGTAGAACCCTCTACTAGTGAGGAAATATATGAACATTATAGTGTTCATCCTTTGCATTCAAAGGAAGTCATGGGGAATGCTATTGAGTTGTTTCAAATGAAACAAGCCAAAGGGAGTCCCATTAGTGTTTGGGAGGAAAGTTTGGAAGCTCGGTGTTTCCCACAGCTTTTTCCAACAGGTCAGGGAGGAAGATATGATGAGCGACCTCATCAAATTCCTGCTTCTGAATACCGGACTTTGCGATTGTATGCAGGAGATGCTAGGTTTCGACAATGCATTCCTTATTTGTTTCATCTCCTGTTTGAAAGCGATCTGTCTGGACTGTCATATGCAGTGAACCACATCTTGAAAAGTGGTATACACATGCAAAACATCTCGGCAAGTGATTTTATGGATAAAGTGAATGTCCAAGATAGTATTTTGGATTCTCACCTGATTAATCTCATGGCGTGTCAGCGTGGTACTAATGAGTACTGGTACCGTCGTCATGGTGATTTAAAATGTATGCTGAGGAACTTAGGTACTCCCACATGGTTCCTCACTCTGAGCTGTGCCGAGTATGGCTGGGAAGACTTACTTGAATTTCTACGAGAGGCAAATGCTAACGTAGAAAACATCGAATTCAAGACACCCGGAGAACTGTGCTCTTTGGATCCAGTCAATGTATGTAGGTACTTCAATCATAGATTTGAAGCTATGATGTCTTTCATCATGAATAAGAAGAATCCACCTCTTGGAGAGGTGTTGGATTTCTTCTGGAGAAAGGAGTACCAAGCAAGAGGTGCTCCTCATATACATATGTTGCTGTGGATCAAGGATGCACCTAAATTTGGAACGGATCCAGATGACTCAGTGATGAGTTTCATCCAACAGTATTCTACGTGTGCTGTTCCAAACGCAAAGGAGAAGAAAAGCCTAAGAGAAAAAGTTCTGCGTTTCCAAAGCCATCGATGTGGAAAGTACTGCCGTCGTAAATTCCGAAACAAGGACAAGTTCTACACTAAATGTCGTTTCGGCTTTCCACGACCGGTGATTTCTAAAGGAAGAGTAAACAGTTTGATGTCTTCGCTGCGACACAATGTCATGAAGAAATCACCTAAAAACACTTACAATTTGAAGAGGAACGAAGAGTCCAAGTACATCAACGACTACAACCCGGTGATTTTGTCCATGTGGAATGCTAACATGGATATACAGTTTGTGGCTGATAACTGTATGGCTGTGGCTCGGTATGTGACGTCTTACATCACCAAAAAAGAGAAGACAGAATTGAAGGATATGTGGGAGGACATTTCCCATGAAAAGAGCCTCAGCAAGAAGTTGTACAGTTTCAGTCTGAAGATGTTGTCGCATCGAGAAATCGGAGCGTACGAATGTTCTGACCGGTTGTCTTCAGCAAGTCTCTATGCCAAGTCCAGGAGTATCGTTTGGGCGAGTCTTGGTCTTGCTGCAACGCGTAATCGAGTTCTCAAACCTGTGCGGGAAATTGAGTATTTGGCGGAAAAGGAGCCAAACAGTACCGACATTTTGAAGACAAACATGTTGGATACATATTATCCAAATCGAAGCAGTCACCTAGAGAATGTTTGTCTGTATGAGGTTCTGCAAAATTACATGTTCAAGAGGAACATCAAAGAAGATACTGAGAAAGGAGTGTATGCTGTAATAGGAAGTGAGGGATGTCTGGTGAAGCAAAGAAAATGCCACTTGATAAACCATCGAAAATTGAGTGGCGAATCTCCTGAAAAAAAGGAGTTTTTCTATTTAGCACTTTTGCAACTTTTCAAGCCTTGGCGTGCAGAAGAGGAACTGCTTGGAGATTTCCTCTGTTATGAAGACTCTTTCAATGCCGCCAAGGAGACCATAGAATGTCCTGCTTTTCCCAAATATGTAGAAATGTTGAATGCGGAAATTGAGCAGGAAGCAACGATTGCAGCCGAGATTGCCAGAGACAGTTCTCAGGACAGTCAGAGTTCTGCTTCATTGAGTCAGGATCCACTAGGAGGACCTCTTATTGAAAATGAAGCTGCCACTGCTATGAATGAGGTGGAAAGAGCCATGGCACATGCTCAAGAGGATGCGGTTAACTTAGAAGAGTTGGAAAGGCAACTCAACGTTGAGCAGAGGAAAATATATGACGAAGTTACCATGCAAATTGATCATGGATTAAGTCATGATAAGAAAGAGTGCTCATGTACGTCGTTGAAGCCTGTCCGACTGTACGTGAGTGGAGAAGCGGGAACTGGGAAAAGTTTCCTCATTAAAGCAATTTCATGCTATTTGCAGGAAAGGACAGAGTCATCGCTGTCTTGTGTTGTCACTGCTCCAACTGGACTGGCAGCACATAATATTAAAGGGATTACTTTACATCGTTTACTGATGCTGCCAGTGGAGCATGACAACAAATTAGAATATCACAAGCTATCTGGAGATGCTTGTTTTGAAGTTTCAAGAATCTTGAGGAAAATGAAACTTCTTATCATTGACGAAGTAAGCATGGTTTCCAATGTCATGCTTGCCTTTGTGCATTTGAGGATGCAAGAAGTTCTCAAAACAGAGTATGATGTGTTATTTGGTGGCAAACACATCATTGTTTTCGGAGATCTTCTGCAGCTGACACCAGTGAAAGGGCAACCTGTGTTCAAAATGCTCACGCATGAAGATACCAGGAAGTGCCTAGGCAGCATTGGCAACGTCAATATATGGTTAAACTTCAATTATGCTGAACTGCATGAAAATATGCGTCAGGCAAAGGATGAAGTTTACAAGACTATTCTACAAGATGTTAGAATTGGAAAAGTGACCGAGCATGGGAAAGAAGCTTTACATGCACGATTACTGTCAAATTTATATCCAGAACAAGATGTTGTGCCTGAGAATATTTTTCAGAAAATTACTGATAAGAAATCTGGAATATGTTTGATGCCAACTCTTGCAGAATGTGCCAAATTTAACAACAAAATGTTGCATTTAGAAAAGCAAGAGATTGTGAAAGTGGAAGCTATTGATAGAGTAGAGCATATGGGATCAACAATTATTTTGTCTGAGAATCTGAAATCAAAATTGGATTCATTAGAGAAGACTATATCTAAAACTGCAGGTTTTGAAAAGACTCTGAATGTGTGCTTGAACTGCCGTATAATTTTAAGAAGGAATTTACATGTTGAAAGAGGTCTGGTAAATGGATCAATGGGTAATGTTGTTGATTTTGTGAAATACAGAAATAGAGATGGAATTGAATTTTTAAAAATTAAATTTGATGGCATTGAGGAAGTACAGCTAATTGCTCGTTGTTCTGCTAGATTTTTGCTTGTAAAAGACTTATATGTTCGCCGTAAGCAGTTCCCTGTTTGCTTGGCATATGCGGTGACAATTCATAAATCGCAAGGTTTAAGTGTAGACACTGCATTGGTGAATATTGGCAGTTCTGTGTTCAAGGAGGGTATGGCATATGTGGCATTGTCACGAGTTAGAACTTTATCGGGATTGTACTTGATTGAGTGTGATGTCAGAAACATTTGTGCAGATCTAGATTGTGTTAAGGAATACAATAGGTTAAGAAGAGAGTATGCGCCACATTTGCCTCAGTTTCCTTTGTTTGAGAAACGTCTGGTAGGCCGGAAACGAAGAAATGAGAACAATACTGGGGAGGTTGTAGCAAAAAGACAAAAAGTGAATGAACCTAAAATTACAAGCAGAAACAAAGAGGATTCTGTTGAAGATGTTGTTGGTTTTCAGTTTGAAAACAGTTCTGGTGTCAACTGCTATGCTAATGTAGTAATTAATGTTTTGTTTTCTCTAAAAAATGTAAAAGAAGAGATTGTGGTCAATTCTGATCAAAGATTTTGCAGTTTGTTGAATTCTGTGTTAGAGAAATGTAGCACAGATAGAACAAAAATAGAAAGTGTGTCTGAAATTCGAAACCTGTTAGACAGATGTTCAGGGCAAACACAATTCTCTCAAAATATTCAGCAAGATTGTCAGGAGTTTTTAATGTATATGCTTGATGTATTACATGCTGAAGGTGTAGATGTAGATCAGCTGTTTGGGCTTTCTTATCAATGGCAGCATGACTGCGAGAACTGTATGGTATCAAGTACTACTAGTGTAGACTCAGAAAGATTTATATATTTAACTTTGCCAGACAGTAAATCAGTCTCCTTTAATAAGCTAGTAAAAGCTGCTAATCACAGCATGGAGTGTAGCCAATGTAAATCTGAAATGATGTCCACATTATTTATACGAACATATGGCCAGTACGTCATTTTAATGTTCCAACGATGTAGGCCTGATGGAACAAAATTGACAACTTTAATAAAAAATTTTGTAGCTTCGCAGTTGTCAATATCAGGAAGGACTTTTGTAACTACAGCAATTATATATCATGACGGCCCTTCAATATCATCAGGACATTACACAGCTTATTTAAAGTCTAGAAATGGCTGGTCATTCTGCAATGATTCTGTTTTAATTTTCAAAAAAAAATTGCCGTATGACCTTAAAAACTCTTACCTGGTGTTTTTAAAACCAAAATTTTAGGAAAATAATCTCGGGATATGATCTGTGGAATTTCAAGAAGTTCTAATGGCTCCTACACAATTTGGCCTTGAGGATAAGTGTAGTTCAGAGACATAACTTCTAATCAAAGGATTGGACATCATGGAGATGTATGTGCACTTTAAATGAGTTCAGAAAAACTGTTTCTTTTCATAAGCTAATTGAAGCAGCCAATCAAAACATGGAGTAGAGGGAATGTAAGTCTGCAATGCTGTCTACTGTTTTACATTGCTTTGTGATTAAAAGTGATGTAGAGAATTAAATAATTGTAGTACTCATAGAGGTAGTGTAAGTCTGCTTCATATTAAGCAGTATCAGTGTCATAGGAAATGTAGAACATGACTGACCAAGAAGGGGAAGATATTACTATTCCAGGATTGTGAAAATGATCTTCAACATTTTAATTCTGAAAGTTGCGGAAATGCCAAATGATGGGATTGGCTTACAAGAAATCCAAGAGTTATAAATATCTCTGACTAGATTTGGCCTTGTGGAAAATAGTGGTAGAGAGCAAGAAGTCATTTATTGCATGTAACGTGTTTTTAAAAACGATGGAGGTTTTCTTTCAGAAAGTGGCGGGCTGAAAGTAATAACAGCACAAAAGAGTGTAAGCTGTTCATAGGACATCCTTGGACGTCATGGAAAGTAAGTTAACTTTAAGGAGTTCTGAATTTTATTTTCTGATGTTGTATGGGTTTTTTAAACACAATCATTTTGATTGTGTTTTTTTTTCCCCGCTGTTACATGATGAATACCTTCAAGTCACTGTTTTTAGTGAATTTTGATACATTCTGAGAACAGCAAAAATAAACCATTTAACATGTATAATTAATTCTGTACTGTTTGCATTTATGATGTATATGTAGAACTGTGTAGGAGGCATGGAGAAGGTGAGTTTTCTGTAAGTGTTAAATTTATTGTATGCAGTGCTGCACTTCTACGTATTCTTTCATATGCTGGACTACATCTGCACAATGAGATACCTAAGCAAAGGAAACACAAGTGATGTGATTGTGAAATGAGCAAAATAAATTGCACATATTTCAATTACATCACCTGAGTTTCCTATCATTACGAATCACATTGTGCAGATCAAGTTTAGGTCTGTCCAGGGAAACATAGGAGGTTTCTACTTTGTTGAAGAGTGCAGTGGACATGACTCACTTCATTAGTAGACTTTCACAGATATTATCTCCTCTGTACACTTCAACAAGTGTAAATCTCATCTTGAACTCTGAGTAGGCCTCACCTCAAACAAATCTCTGGATAGGAGACATGTTATTGGCATACTGAAGCGACACTTTTCTGAAACAAGAGCAATGCAAAAGATGCACCATGTTTTAAGATAGGCCTCACTTCATCTGCATCAAGATACTGTTAGTTTAAAATGTATATCTTTAGCATTGTGTAGAGGACCTGGAGAAGCAGAAGCTTCTGTCAGTGTCAAAGTTGTTGAAAAACTATTTGTCCTTCAATATTTTCCCTTGTCGTTTGTAATTTTTAAATACATATTTTAATTTTTTTCAAATGTTGGTTCTCTCTTTCACAGATTGAAAGTATAGAAATAAAATGTGATTAATTTAACGGCAATTACAAGGTAAATAGTTGTACTCTTTTCGTTACATTTCTATCACATTCACCTACTATTAGATCCACTGCTTCACTTCTTTAATCCTCAGTTTCCTGCCTTTGCTACTTTCCTCATTCCTTTCTCTATTACCTATTTACTCAACTCCTTCCACTCTTTTTCTCAGTCCCTCTGTTCTCATAGTTCCTCAGTCTTGTTCACTCACTCCATCTCTATTACTCTTAGTGTCTGTGAATTACTTTCCCAACTTTTTTTTTTTGGGGACCGCTTCCTGGGAAGTTGCCCGGTTCGCAAACCAGCAGCGTTATGGCAGTCCACCATTTTGTGTTTCGTTCGAATCAAGATACAAGATGGAGGGCAAATAATGTTCAGAATAGGTAGAAGGGGGCACGGTAGATGTATCTTGACCCCCTTGGTTTTCTGAGGGTGGCTGAGGAGGACCATAGTTCTTCACTCTTGTTCACTCTCTCTGTTTCTATTAATGTCACTGTTTATGACTGATCAAAAAAATGTTTTTTAAAAAAGAACAGTAACTATAAGGGAAGGAAATAGACAGTTATGTTAAAAGAAAGACAGCTATAGGGAGTAAACTAACGATACTGTTACCTACAATCCACTGCTGTTGATGTTACTGACCATGTCATGAATGATGTAATATGTGACATCATCAACAGTGGATTGTAGGTAACAGTATCCTTAGTTTACTCCCTAGAGCTGTCTTTCTTTTAACATAACTGTGTATTTCCTTCCCTTATAGTTACTGTTCTTTTTTAAAAAATATTTTTTTGGTTAGCTTCCGGTACGCGTACCGGGTAGCGCTCCGGGAGCGAACTAAGAGAAATACAGGTTGGCAGAGTTCCAAATATTCTACCAATTTTTTTATAATGGGGAGTTAGTTCTGAAAAGAACTTTTTTTTTTATGTTTTTGTTGTTTTATATTTTTTTTAGTATTTTTTGAACATTTTTTTACTTTTTTTGTATTTTCTGAACGTTTTTAAAAAATTTTTGGTTTTTTTGGGGGGGGGGGAAACAAAAACGATCCATTATAAAGGGCTCAACAGGAGCAAAAAAAAAAAAGAATTTATTTTTTGGTGCGTCTTGTGCAAACATTAATATGATTTTGAATTGCTCGCAAAATCAAAGTGATGCTACTTTCTCTGTAGCAGATGAAAGCGCCACATTCCACGCACACTTGTTTTACGTGCCCAAACAACATTTGGATGTTTGCAATCACCTCCCTCGCCTCTGGTCCCGACACCTCTGGAACCACCGATCTTCTTGCCATTTGGAGGGGATTTTGTTGTTGGTCACGTAGCTGGGCAGCACTATAATTATTTGGGTGCCACCTACTCATATGCCGATGCATAGTATGATTGCCATAACTATATTTTTTATCAGTGCCCCTTGACAATCTGTCACCGCATATGCGGCAAAACACGTAACGAGCATTCACTTTCTTTTGCCCCTCAGGAATTCTGTAGAATTGCCAGATATAATTCTCCTGTCGATTGTACCTCCTGGGCTCCTCTGGCAAAAACTCATGCTCTTCCTCCTCTTCCTCCTCTTCCTGTTCTTCCTCTTCTTGCAGAATTACTTCTGCAGGTGGTCCTCTCTTTCTTGGATTTGGTGGAGGTGGTGGGCTAGCACCAGCTGAAGCTACTAATGAAGCCATCACAAAGTCTCAATAAAGGGTCTTTCTCTCACCAAGATGAAAGTCAGAGTGATGAAAGAAGGAGGGGTTTTCATCATTTGGGAAAAACAAAAGTTCTAAACCAATGAAAAGTGTCCATTTTAGATCACATGACCTTGTATTACATCATTAGGAAACCAAAAGTGAAATGAACCAATGAAAAGTGTTATTATCGAGTCACATGACCTGCTATGTTTACATTACGCGGTCGGCGCCGCGCCGCGGATCGCTTCCGGTTCGCGTACCGCTGCGCTTCCGGGTACGCGAACGTAGCACGTAATATGACGTATTACGCGAGAACGCGAAACGTCATGCTGACGCGAAGCGTCGCGATGTTGTTTTGTAACGCGAGAGGTGCGCTAAAGGAACGTTTACCAGTTTGCGTACCGGGTCGCGCCTCCGGATTGAGCTAACGGGAAGCTAACCGGTACGCGTACTGGGAGCGAAACAAAAAAAATACAAAAAAAATTGTATAAAAAACATGTAAAAAATATTTTTCTTTTTAAAGAATAATACATTGTAAAGGTTTTGATATTAGCTATTAAAAAACCAATGAAATTCACTGAAAAAACCATAGGTTATAGACCATATATAGTTAGGAATTAGCATTTACAAAACCTTAAAAATTCACTGAAAAAACCATAGGTTATAGACCATATATAGTTAGGGATTAGCATTTAAAAAACCTTATTTTACTCACACAAAACCATTGAAATTCCATATATAGTTAGTTGTACTAACTATATATCACGCACCCGCAATCCACTGCTGATGATGTCACATATTACATCATTCATGACATGGTCAGTGACATCACTGATGACATCACTGATGACATCTCAAATGACATCACTGATGACATCACTGATGACATCTCAAATGACATCACTGATGACATCACTGATGACATCTCAAATGACATTACTGATGACATCACTGTTGTGATAATACGATGAACCTCTTCAGACTCTAATATAACCTTAGATACACTCAGTGTAAACACAGACTCACAGATTGTCACTCATCCATGAAGTTACACACACACCTAGACAGTCATGCAAACAATCAATCACACCTCCATTTCCTTAACTATACAGTTAAACACACCTTACTTACTTATTCAAACAAATACTAAAACATATTTACTCACTTATACAATCCTGGATACAAGTTCACAATGATCCATACAGCCACTCACACATTCACTGGCTCTTATGCACAGTTATTTATATATGTCAACTCTCACATGTACTGTATTTTACATATGTACTTAATTTGACATGTAGCACTGAGATATCTATTCACTCACCAATACAGTCATGCACACAGTCAACCGCCCATACAGCTGTTTCCAACATGCACTTTTGAACCCATACATCTATGCACAGAGTCATACACTTCCCAGCCACTCACACACACACTCAGTCTCCCATACAAATGCTTGGGCAACCAATCAATAACCTATATAGTTACTCATATAGCTACTGATCAACACATGCAGCAGTTTACAGAACAACAGACATAATGATGCACAAATTAAGACAGTTTAGTCACTAACCCATGCACTCAGTGAGACACATTTAATCACTCACTCATACAGTCAGTCACGCACCTACTAAATCCTTCATCCAGACACTTCTACATCTACTCATTCTTCAATATGTAAAACATATTTAAACTTTACAGAAACACACAGTCACTGGATGATGTCATCAGTGATGTCATCAGTGATGTCATTTGAGATGTCATCAGTGATGTCATCAGTGATGTCACTGACCATGTCATGAATGATGTAATATGTGACATCATCAGCAGTGGATTGCGGGTGCGTGATATATAGTTAGTACAACTAACTATATATGGAATTTCAATGGTTTTGTGTGAGTAAAATAAGGTTTTTTAAATGCTAATCCCTAACTATATATGGTCTATAACCTATGGTTTTTTCAGTGAATTTTTAAGGTTTTGTAAATGCTAATTCCTAACTATATATGGTCTATAACCTATGGTTTTTTCAGTGAATATATATATATATATATATATATAAGTCATAATATGTTTAACTTTTAACTAACTTACCTACTGCCTCACAACTTGCCGATATATTTATTTAAAAAAAGATTGTCAGGTTACATTTGTAACCAGGAGAAATCCTCATTGAGAGTGGGACACAGTTTTCTTCAAAATCTTTTATGTATTACTACAAATTCTGGACATTCAAGATAGAAGACCTGGTAGTTGACATCCCCAAACAGACGGGCAGACTGTGAGAGTAAGCCAAGCTCTTTAACAATTGCTACCATGTTTTGCAACTCAACATCGTGATGAGATATGAATGCACTGGCAAGCTATCGATCAGTTTGAGTATATCAATTAATTCCACAGTTCTTAGATCTTTCCCCTGCTTTGTTCATGGTTTCTATATATTGGTGTTGTCCATTACAACTCCTCACAATCAGCTGCAGAGGCGCAACTAGAGCCAAATTTCAGGGGGTGGGGGGGCTAAGAAAATATTTCGGGGGAGCCTAATTCTTTATGCAATAGGCAGAGTGGAGCTGCAAGTGCTTTAAGGAGGGGTGAAAACCAACAACGCCTCATTAACAAGCCAATGGTCTTTTAAAGACCTGTGGAGTGCTGGGGAGCGGCTGTGTGAGTGCCCGGGAAGTTGTCTCATCCTGGGCTGCCACACCCGACCGGGGGCTGGGGAGAGGACAGAGGGCGCGCCTGATCAGCTGACTTCTGTCTCTGCACTCCTCTAAAGTTTATAAACCATACACAAACAAGTTTTATCGCATCTTATAGTTTATAAGGCTGCTCAGAAAAGACAAGTTGAGGCCCATAGAATATCTGGGACCTATGCCAGCTTTAACTCTCACCCTGGGAATCATTTCCAGGCAGATGCCCTTGTAAACCTTTTGGCTGTTTGTCTTTGGCTACTTGATCATCGGTGTAAAGATCTTCTATTTCATTTTCTTTACTCCAATCACTCCCCACACGTTTTGCCTTCATGTCCTTTACCCATTCCTCCCTAGCAGTTGTAAATGAAAACAGAGAATATTAAGGTGATGAGATTCCCGTTTTTTTGCAACTTAAATTCCTTGTAGGTTGGAAATGCTTTAATTCTGAAGAAAGATCTTGGGAACCTGCTTTGTTTATCTATGATCCTCGTGTTTTCTTACAGAGCCCTCTTGGGAGGGGGTTCTCTCAGGGCGTATCATCATGTTAGGAGCCTACACATGTTTGTCACAATAGCCAGTAGTATATAGAGGTCGACAGTTTCCTGTAAGGGCAGGACGCCAAGGGTTTGTAGGCGGTTGCATCCAGGCCATAGTTGGACATTGAGATCTCTTGGTATGCTTGACTCCCATTCCAAAATGGTGTCACTCACTATTACCACGCTAGTACCCAATTTAAGAGGGAACCTGTCACTACAAATCCTAAAATCACTTCCTCTTCTGGGTCATTCTAGGAAAAGACCCTTTAGAAGGTAGCAACATGTAAACACCCAATGCCTGTTAAATGTGTGTCTTGTTGGGTCTGCAACTCATTCATTGGTTCACACACAGCCTTATCCCTCACTACATCTTTGTTGAGTTCTAACGTACCGTTTTGTCCTCCCTTTATTGTACATGTGCTGTGTGTTGGAACTCTTGCCTTTATCCTTGTGCAGGTTTTTGGGCACTGTTACTGAATGAATCTCAGTCCCTCTTCTAGTAATTTCCAGGTTCTGATGGAGGACAGATGTGTTCAGCTTTAAGTGAATCTAATTCTTTTCTACGTATCCTTGTTTTGTTCGCCTGCATCAGCAAGACCATTCCGCTAGAGCATTCTTTTCCTATTAGTGCTCTTGAAATGTTCGGTTTCAGGGAAGCGGGAGATTTGCAGCTGCAAGTCCTTACCAATATTGGCCCTGACACCTGCCTTTTTATCAATCACTTATGGGGTCTGATTATGGGCTACAAGGTTTCAAAGAGGCAGTGCCACAACGTTCCAAGCTTCTTAGTGATGGACAAAACAAACAGCTGATGCTTGATAGGGTGGCAGCTGCTGCACATGGCGCACATTTTGGGTATTTAGAGCAGTGATGCAATGGCACAGTCATAAAGGTGGGGCCTGAAATTACAGCCTGCCACTCTCCATCACAGTCCTGTACAACAATGCTCCATAACTAATGGCATGAAGTTCTTCACATTTGGAGTAATGAGCAGTACAGTACTTCTAATACAGGCAATCACCACGCAGCTCAAGTTGCTAGGTGAGTGGCTGCATTATAAGCTGTATGCTGTCAATCCCATTCTAAGTATGTTTTTGTACGCACTGATAAGCAGTAAGACCCAGGAACCTGAGGAGTGCAATACAGACAGTGTACCAGAGCAAGAGGCAACAGTGGCTAGGACCAAAAGGGCATGTAAACATAAAAAAGTCTTCCAATAAAGCTGGCTGTGGAAAAAAACCCTAGTGGCTAAACTCAGCTCAGCCTTCGAGGCGATACATACCCACCTATTGAGAAAAAAACAATGACACGGTTAATGAAGCACTGGTCTGTGACTTTCTGTCTTACGCCCCACACTCCCCTACAGCGAGAAGAGCACCAAAACTCTACTACTGCCTGGAATGTTTTGTTAGAAAAGTGAGGCAGCAACAAAATGGCAGCTCCATATTCAACAGTCGTGGAATCTCCTGGTGGTTGCAGACTGCACAGGTCACTCATACCAGACACATTGCTACCACCGAGGATAGAGAAGTACTGTCTTGTCTCCATCTCTGTTGTGAATGCATGGGAGGGAACTATGGCAGCGTCAAGGGGTGAGAGTGTGACTGAGATATGAGAATGAGAGACTGCACCCTGTAAACTTGAGGATGGCTACTACAGCCTCCCAGAACAACCCGCAGGAGTACGCCACAGCTATCTGTGAAAGTAACGCAAAGCTGCACATAGCACTGTTTCGCGTTGCTTTGCATAGTGGCATTCTGTGGGTGGTACATGGTTGTTCTTGTGCAACCAACCATGGTTTAAATGCAAAACCCTATCTACTAACAATAGTAGACAGGGTTTTGCACCAAACAATAAAGCCACTTTGAAGCAGATGTTAACATGGAGAATGCTAAATTTCCTAGCTAACGTGCAGGAAAGTTTCAGTTCTATTAAGGACACGGAGGCGAGGATTAGGCTGTATCATTCTTCAATTTATAACAATTCATTAGCTCCAGCAGCCTTACAAAGAACCACAATCCACATAAAAAACTACATTTCCCATGAACAGAGGGAAAATGGAAATAAAGAAAAGTCCAATAAGGTAGTCAATCCTGCACGAGGACATCCCATAGCTTCCCCCGCAGATGCTCTGTCTCCCTCTTTCTTCGTGCGACCCATCAAGGTAGTCTCTGGTTATTCTTGCTTGCCAGCATTCGATCCTAAGATAAGAAAGCAATGTAGGTAAGTCCGGGACTAGACTAAATGCAATATTCTATTCCACCATTACATGTCCAAAAAACAAGCAATCAGAAGGGCATGACCAACATTATTACTTTGGTTAAAAAAATGACTGTAAACAGGTACTCACCATACATACGCAGATGTTCTGGGCGGGTTCGGAAGAAAACCGGGTGGGCTAATCCTCGCCTCCGCTTCCTTAATAGAATTGAAACTTTCCTGCATGTTAGCTAGGAAATTTTGCATTCTATGGCAGGACCGGAGGCTTCAGATTAGGCTAGTTTAAAGCTTGTCCACCAGCAAAGATCCCTGTGATATTACCTGTTTAAAGTAAAATCTTTTGAAGGTGGAGTCCAAAGACCAGTGTGCGGCATTCAAAATATTCTCCAGCCGTGCTCCCAGGAAAAAAGGCCTTGGATGCCATTGCACCCCTCACCGAATGAGCTCCAAAGCGGGAAGTATCTATACCTGTTTCCTTTATCACCCAGCGGACCCATCTTGCAATCATAGGGGATGAAACCGCTTTGTGTGGTTTAGTAAGAGCAATAAACAATTGTTTAACTCCCTGAGGACATATATCTAATGTTGCCACCTCGTAGACTTTGAGCGCTCTGACCACACACAACTTTGGGATGTCAGGGAAAGCAGGATATGACACAGACCGTGAATCACACTTAGTTTGTCTAGAAATGTGAAACGTAACTCATTCCGAAGTGAAGACCCGGCCCGTGGGGTCTAGGGCCCTCGCATCCGAAACCCTGCGACATGAAATCAAACACAGCAACATTGCGAGTTTAGAAGACATTTGCTGTCGTGACAAATACTTGTTGGATGGCCAGGAGTGAAACAGGTTTAGAACTTTGTTCACATCCCATAACACCGAGTAACGTGGTTCCGGAGGAACAGGCAACATGATACCTCTCAATAATTTGCAAACCAAAGGATGTTCGCCAATCAGGCGATTAGCCAATGGAACATGGCCTGCCGAGATCGCAGAAAGAATGGTGTTGATTGACCTATAGGCCAGCCCCTCCTGTGCCAGCTAGGCTAAAAAGTTAAGGACGTAGACAATGTCGGCCCCTATGGGATCCACCTGTTGTCGCAGACACCTAATTCTCAACCGTGACCATGCGGACCAGTATCTCTTATTGGTGCTCTCGGCCCAGGACTTAGAGAGCAACACAGCAGCTTCCACCGAAAGGCCTGGGACTTTCCAGAGTTGCCTGTAACCCACCAGGCCATCAAACGCAGACCACCCATGACTAGAATATGGTGAGGATTCCCCCGAGGATCCTTGAGGAGATCGTGACTGAGGGGTAGAGGGATTGGAAAATCCCAGGAAAGTTCCATCAGAACAGGAAACCAGGCTTGCGACCTCCATATCGGAGTGATCACCACTAAGTCCGCCTATTGTCTCCTAACCTGGGTTGATAACCCCATGATCATTGCGAAGGGGGGAAACAAATAACCCTTTTCCTTGCTCCAATCTTGGAGAAAAGCATCCACTTGTAGTGCCCCCGGATCCGGGTGCCAACTGTAGTACCGTTCCAGTTGGGCGTCCATACAGGAGGCAAACAGGTTCACAGAGAAAGCACCCTATCGAGCCTGGATTTCCCTGAACACACTGGGATGTACCTGCCACAAACTGGTGTCCGTCCAATAACAAGAGCACCAGTCTGCCACTTGGTTGGACGAACCCGGCAGATCTTCAGCTGACAGGGATATCTGGTTGGATAGGCAATATTCCCAAAGATCGTGGGCTAGATTTGACAAAGCCTTGGACCGTGTCCCTCCAAGATGGTTGATGTAGCGCACCGCTGCCACATTGTCCATCTTGAGCAGAACACAACTTTGGATCCTATCCTTTGTCCAACACGTTACTGCGAAGGAGCCCGCCATCAACTCCAGGCAATTGATGTGAAGAGCCTGCTCGGAAGAGGACCATCTTCCGCCGGTAGATACTTCTCCGCACCGGGCACCCCAACCCGAACCACTGGCAACTGACTCTATCACCCGATCCGGTTGTGAGTCAAAAATCGCTCTGCCGTTCCAGGCCTCCATATGTTTGACCCAGCATTGCAGCTCTGTTCTGGCCTCCTCTGTGAGGGGCATGACCTGAGAGTTGGTGAGGCCTTTGCGCAAGTGATAGGCTTTGAGGCGCTGAAGGGCCCTGTAGTACAGGGGTCCCGGAAATATAGCTTGAATCGATAACGAAAGGAGGCCCACCACTCTGGCTAAGTGGCGCAGGGAAATCGTGGGCCTTGCTAGTGTACGCCTAAGTTCGCGTCTGATCCTGGATAACGTTCGAGAGGGCAGGGCCAAGGTAACATTAACTAAGTCTATCATGAAGCCCAGAAACTGCATCTTCTGGGAAGGAGTTAGGTCCGACTTGGTCTCGTTGATTACAAATCCCAGGGACTCCAGGAGGGACACTGCATGCTGCAGCTGTGCCTCCAGATGTTGGGGACATTGACTTATGATGAGGATGTTGTCCAGATAATTATCAGCCGGACACTCTCTGATCTGAGACGCTCCACCACAGGCTTCATCACCTTGGTGAAACACCACAGAGCGGAAGCCAGCCCGAAAGGAAGGGAGGCAAACTTGAAAACCTGAGAACCCCACTGAAACTGCAGAAAACATCTGTGAGGGGGTAAAACCGGGATCGTAAGGTAAGCGTCCTTGAGGTCCAGGCGGACCATCCAGTCTTCATTTTGAAATGGCGGTAAATGAGTCGCCCGTTGAACTCTCGCAGGTTTATTACGGGGCGGTAGCCTCCGTCCCGCTTCTCTACCAAGAAGATGTTGCTGAGGAACCCCCGGGGGTGCAGAGTGGAGGGTGTAATGGCCCCTTTCCGCAATAACTCAGAGTTCTCTCTGTCGATAAGGACCTCTGCTCCCGCGTGAAAGTGAGGGGTCTGGGGCGAAGAGGCTGAGTAGGTAGTTTGGAATATTCAATTTGAAACCCTCTGACGGTTTGCAAAACCCAAGCGTCGGCGGTGAGCAAAGACCAATTGTGAAGAAAGAACTGTAGTCCGCCTACCAACTTCACCTCCCCCAAACTCTAGAGTCTTACTTCGTTGGTTGTTTTAGGGACCATCACCACGTCCTCTGCCACCCTCTGTTGTAAGGGTGGCTGGCGGAGCACCCCATGCCACGACTGGCTGCGCCAAAAACACGTGGAATAAAGATCTGTTTAATTGACGTTTGGGACTTGTCCAGAGAGTTAAATGTGTTTACAAATTTCCCTAATTCTATTACGAAGGGGCCCTCCGTAACTGGACTCGCTTCTGAGGTAGCCAACTCCCCAAGTTTAGGATCTATTTTTATGAGGAGGGACCTGCGACGTTGATTGAAATTGCCACATTGGCGTTCCCTAAGAAGATGATCACCCTCTGTGCCCAACTAACTAGGGAGGGTGTCCGGGATATCAGGGTACCCGAAGCCTTGGCATTTTCCGCCATAGCCAGAATTTTTGACAATGTTGAAGACCTTATCCTGTCATGCTCTCCATCAGCGGTCGATACCTTTTGTGGGGTCGCGGATGAATTTTGCCAAAAAGGTGGACATCTTAAAATCTACTTCGGGGGTAACTGCGACGTTACCATCTAGGGTAGGCCACGGGCAATCCACGCGAAAGCAACTCCTTACCTCCTGGTCTAGGGGCTTACGCAGTCTGACCGCCATATAGGCTGCCACCTTGGGGGCAGGGGTCCACTGCGATGAACATGGATGCAATAAATCATCTGGATTAAGCATGTTTGTGCTTGGGTTTGGAGACGCCGCTTGGGCAGGTTTAGATAGGCGCCACGGTCGCTCCAATTCCCCATCCCCATTGGAGGTCTGAGGAGATTCGTCTGGGTCCAAGGTAGTCACATCGTCCGGAACACCAGAGGGTCCCACCAGAGCCTCCTTTGGTTTTCTGGGTGGTGCGAAGGCTTTGGCTTCCATGAATGCCATCTTAAGTTGGGCAAAGGCGTCCGTGTCCACTCCTACGTCCTCAGAACGCTTGCGTTTGGGATCTGCTGCACTAGTGGAGGGTTGGCCTGGAGGTAGGAGAGTCTTAGGCCCCGACATATCTTCCCTCTGGTCGAGGGGTAATTGACATTGCGCATCTAACATTTCGATTTTCTTCTCCAAAGGCTCAACTACCTTGGACACCCCTTGAGGATGAAGGAGTCCATGACCCGACAAAAATGTATGTCTACTGGCAGGTACATGATCGCCTCCTCCTCCTCAGAGTAATCTTCATACTCCATGAAAAAGTTGTCCAAAGCTCAATCGCAGATAATAAAGGGGATTAATGTAGGGGAAAATACCCTCTTTAAATAACACAGAACGTGCACCTCAAAGGCCAAGCAAAGGCCTGGGACCAGAAAGTCGCCCTCTCTATTCTGAGGGAACTGACACCTGCCTAGGCTGGTCCCTTTTCCTAATGTAATGGTGGTCTTACCCGCAGTGCTGGTGTTTAGGCTCCAAGCAGGGGCTCTCTGATTAAACAATGCCCAAACGCTAATCAAGGATCTTCCCCCACGGCTGCAGCAAGTCCGTCTGAACCGCGTTAGGTGTTGGCCAAGCGGAAACTAGATGACTCGCCGCCGCGGGAGGTAGACACATTAGCAGTGTACTGAGCAAAAGGGCACGTGGTCCCCTAGCGGCGGGAGGCCGCACCACGCCGAGAGCCTGAGGGAGATGCTGCAGCCGTGAAGGAGCGCACTACCCTCCCGCGGCCATCCTGAAAAGAAAACACAGCGTTATAGCAAACAAGTCAAACACGAGGCAATACCCCACAATAGCTGGTAACCCGTAATGGCAATACTAATACCAAATACAAAAGCGATCACAAATGTGAAGGAAAGAGAAAGGCACTCATCTTAATGCTGCTGGAGCAGCGAAGAAAGAGGGAGACACAGCGTCCGCGGGGGAAGTTAGGGGATGTCCTAGCGCAGGATTGGCTACTTTTGTTGAACTTTTCTTTATTTCCATTTTCCCTGTGTTCATGGAAAATGTAGTTTTTATGTGGATTGTGGTTCTTTGTAAGGCTGCTGGAGCTAATGAATAATAAATTGTAGAAAGATATAGCCTAATCTGAAACCTCTGGTCCTGCCATAGAAATGCTTTTGTTTCTCCCAAATTTTCCCACTTTGCATGTGTGCTGCACTGTCCAGCACACATCCGAAGGTGGAAAGGTATTTAACCTAATCTAAGTATAGTATTTGTACTTGAAGAGTACCCTTCCAGTACAAAACATATGCTAGACTTACTCAGACAACTTTGCACTGTAAAAGTGTGTGCGTGGCACTCTGCAGCCTGACTGGGCCAGCCGTAAGTAGAGGGCAGGTAGTTGCATATCTTTGTAGATGTCGGGCTTCCTTACTCCCACCTTGTCACACAATGCAGAGCAGCAGCTTTGAGTGCTGCATTGCGTTGTGAGTCAGTTTCATAACTCTGCACCAAAGAAACAAACCAGTAGAAAGAAAGAGGGTACTCCTGACTACCATTGAGAAAGACCTAGAAATGTTTTCCAAGTGCAATCCCTGACTCGCAATAGTATGCAACAAGTACTTAGTCTGGCATAGCTGCATATTTGAGTCAGAAGTTGGATAAGGAGCAGAGCAACTTTCACATGTTTTAGTTTAGGGCATTTTCAAGCACTATGGGTTTGGAGTAATAGATAAATGTACAACTTAATGATTTGAATTGTATGTGTGGCAATGAGATTGAAACAAATGAAAATCTTATTAGAAGGTATTGCGCTCCAGCACCTAAGAAATAGCACACTTGGACATTTTCATTGATCAGCAGTAAGTATTTCCATTCACATAACTTGGTACTAGGTCTAGTTGGGTGAGGAGAAAATCTTTAGTCGGAATATTTGTGCATTTGCCAGAGCCGCTAGCCGAACAAATCCATCACGATATATCTGCAACAGAAGTTCTAAATGTGCTGAAATCTATTGCAGGGGCAAAAGCTTGTGGAGCTGATGGACTACCAATCGAATTTTATAAAATCTTCTCTAAGGAATTGACTCCCTTCCTAGTGAAGCTGTTTAATACTATTACATTGGGAGGTTGTGCTCCCCCTAGTTTTAAAGAATCTATAATCGTCAGTTTTGTGAAGAAGGGGAAAAATCATAAGGATGTCAATTCTTACAGACCGATCAGTCTACTCAATGCTGATTTAAAAATTTTAATGAAAGTCTGGGCTCAACGCTTCACCCCCATAGCCCAGGCACTAATTCATAGTGATCAGTCCGGGTTTGTTGCTGGGAGTTCTATGTCCTCCGACACTGAGTTTCTATTTCAGGCCCTCGATTATTTGACAAACAATAAAATTCCAACCATTCTTACTATGGTCGACGCCGAAAAGGCATTCGACCTGGTTAATTGGGATGCACTTTTTTGGATTTGGAAAATGTGGTATCCCTGTCCAAATTATAAATATGTTAAGAAACATCTATCAGAGTGCCCAGCCGGTAATAAATGCCAATCAAATAGGTGCTGTTAATATAAATCGTGGGACCAGACAAGGATGCCCAATGTCCCTCATTCTGTTTACCTTTTTCATTGAGCCCCTGGCCATTAGAATCCATGGAAATCTGGAAATTAAAGCTCCAATGAATGAGATGGCGAAAATAAAACTTTTTGAAGATGATATAATTATAAATCTGAGCCCGGACAAGCTGAATCTGGACCAGGCTTTAGCAGAATTCAGACACTTTCTATTCATAGGGGGATACAAAATAAATCAAAATAAAACTGAGATTTTAACATTGAATGTTGATTGTAATTTTTTGCCCCCAATTTAAAGACCCAGGTTTTGAAAGCAGAACTGATTCAATATCTGGGCATGTATGTCTCCAATCACTATGAACAGTTATTCAGTTTGAATTATTCAGCAATGTGGAATAAAATTAAAGCCCTGCTTGATAAATGGTCCCTCTTACCTTTAACTCTAATAGGATGTGTAGCGCTCATAAAAATGTCTATTCTTCCCCTATTAATATTCCTCTTCATAAACGTACCCTTGAAGATTGACTCCAGCTTTTTTAAAGAAATGGAGTCAATGTTCAGGGAACATTGACTCCAGCGGGGTCTAGCTTTACCAAAAATTTGAACTTATTTAGAGGCAGCGATC
Source organism: Lissotriton helveticus (assembly GCF_964261635.1). NCBI lineage: Eukaryota > Metazoa > Chordata > Amphibia > Caudata > Salamandridae > Lissotriton > Lissotriton helveticus. Next base: position 1,507,201,990 of record NC_136057.1, read on the forward strand.
TTGGATCTCACAGCACGCTTATTGAAACCAAATGTTTATTAGACAGATATTTTTTTGATAGAATGAATCAGGAGTCTGGCTAGCAAATTCCAATATTTTTAAAACTATTTTTAAAATTTCCAATACAAGACGGTTTGAGACTTTTCCTATAGATTACAGTCCGTTTTTAAACAAGCCGGGTCCTCGAGGGTTAACTATTTAAAGTTAGAAGAGTGCAAAATGTTCGGACTTCAAGTACACTTTATTCGGCTTAAAAGATGGAAGGACTGTGGCCTTGAGGAATTGGGTCACTGGTTAATTAATAACCCTGGGCAGAGAGCTTCGCTCCGCCCACGGAGTGCACGTAGTGTTGCCTACTTCGCAATTCGCAAAGTAGAAGTAGTAGGCAACACTACGCACACCCGTGGACGGAGCGAAGTTGCCCGCCACCTGCCTCCCTTCCGCCCTCTTCTACATCCCTAATTTAGTTTTGGTCGGAAGAAGTCGGCGTGAAATAGAAGATGGAGCCCCGGGACGCCGCTTATCAGGTAAGTGCTTGTATTTTATTTTTATACTATTTTAAAACTAAATTAGGGATGTAGAAGAGGGCGGGAGTGGGGCGGGAGGGAGGCGGGCTGCGCGTAGTGGGGCTACGCGAAGCGCATGGGTGGGCGTAGTTTCCTTCCCACTTCACGAAGCTTCGCGAAGCCCCCCTATGCCCACTACGCCCACCGTTATTAATTAACAGGAAGGTAATCTCCTGGCAAGAGGTTCAAAACAGATTTGGCAACCGAAATAAGCCTGGGTTTTTGGAGTATCTGCAGGTTGTAAATTTTATAAATAGATACAATATATTGATAAGCGGTGCTCCAACAAAGCAAGTACATGCTCTATTTAGAGCTAAACTAAAGAGGGTTGGAAATTGGTATTCTCAACTGAGAAAGTCAAATGAGCTCCCCCTGGTTCTTTTTATCTCGGTGATTGGCGTATTACACCCCCAAAACTCTTAATAAACCCTATCCAGAAATAGAAAACAAATGTCTCGAACTCGAAACTCGAACTATTCTGGCACAAGATCTTCTCAGCTATAAGCCAGGCAATAAAGAAGAGGCTTGACCCTGAGGCAGAGCTAGCTCTCTTTGACATTTCTAAAGCAAGGTCTGATTTGACCAAAGCCGAAGAGACCTACACTGCAATTTGCTCTTTAGTTGCTTGCTTTCTAATTCTCCAAAACTGGAGGTCTGAAGATGTATCTTCCTATTCTAACTCCATACTAATATTATAAAGAGAGAGCCCAAACCTTTGAGGCGGGTAATCTCAGGAACCACAGCACCAATCACAACACCCAATACAGCATTGGAAAGGACAGTTGGAGTAGATGGACATAGGCTATACAGCTGGCCACCATATACATTAGAAGGGTAAAACAACCTTAGGGGCAAAGTAGTCCCTTGTGAGTGTGGGCGTTCTGCTCGGGAAGTTCTGCTGGGGGCGTGTGCATACAGCGATAAACTAAAGACTTCAAAGTACTTCATTGTGGGTGTCTGCGTTGTGCTGGGGGCGTGGCCATACAGCAATGGGCGCGGCATTCGCTACATATTACAACCGCATTCCAAAAATAAAACCCTTCACAGTACTTCCTTGCGGGTGTGTGCGTTGTGCTGGGGGCGTCGCCATACAGCAATGGTCGCAGCATTCAAGCGGCATTCGGAAAAAATGGTGCGCGGAAATCCGGTAAAACAAGCGTTCACAGGGCTCCGTTGTGGGCATGTGGGGTTGTGGCCATACAGCAATGTGCGCGGTATTCAACGGGCAATCAGCAAAAATGGGGCGCGGAAATCCTGGAAAACAAGCATTCACAGGACTCCGTTGTGGCCGTTTGCATAGGGCTGGGGGCGTCTGCAGACAGCGATAGGTGAGCCTCAAACCAAGTTGGATTCCACCCCTTGCGCCAAGCCTTCTGGGGGCGACTACCGTTACAATAACACTGAGCGGTGCTTTTGACAATTTGCGGTGCGTTCGCCATTCACGCCAATGTGGGTCGTGGAACTGACAACACAGCGGGCAAACACTTCAGCTGAGGCACATATCACAAGGCCGGAGCCTCACACTGGCTGCAGAAGCGTACGCCCATGTTGCACAGCAATGGAGAACTAACTTTACCCAATATGCACAAGTAAACAGAACAGGTAAAAGACGACGTGCAAGGTAATTCTTAAAGCACCCATCTAACTAATCTTACCTTTTCTGCAACTTACCTATGATGCATACGAGACAACCATTGCAGACATTCTATTTCATACTCGGACAACGTCGGGACGGGCTGCTAGTATATATATATATATATATATATTTGTGCATTTGACCCCAGATTTATAAAAATTTACATCAGGGTAGCTGAAATTCTACTTTTGTATTTACTAAGCCACGCGAAGGCAGATTTGGGTGTCTTTTGTGTGGCAATTTAAAAAAAAAAGGTCAGGTAAGTGTTATAAGGGTGGAGCATGGGCGTTCCTGTGCAACCACACATGTATTTTTATGAAAACCCATATTTACTAAAGACTTGTAAAGACGGGTTTGCACCAAAATGTTGCACCTAGCCGAGGCCGCCGTAACAAGGAGAAATATCTTTATTTCTCCTGCTTAGTTCCTTTTTGCACGGGTGCTGCATTCTGCAGAACACATGCAAACTACACACAACTACTCTAAACTAGGGAACATATTTACCAAGAAGCCAATAAGCTGCGTGACAGGGAAAGTGCACAAATGCACCGTATTTAGCGTAATAGGCCTATTCCTGTCATTTCCCAGTGCAGGCGCACAATGAGCTGCCAGCGCTAATGAAAGCACCCTTGTACCATGGTGCTAAGGTGCCTGCTTTGTAAGCCGGATTGTTTTTGTGCAGGAAGGGGCCCCTTCCTGCATAAAAACAATCCCTTAAAGGCATTTTCCTCTTTCTATGTCTGCTATGAGTCTGGGGGCGCATAGCAGTTTTGACTCAACATTATGTTAAATATGACCCTATGTTCTAGAGCACCTATACTCATAGTAAGGCCCGGGGGCCGCATGCAGCCCTCCTTACCTTCACATGTGGCCCCCTGGTCAACAGCAGCCCTGGGTTGCTGTTTACTCGAATCAACAGTAACATGAAAAAGATGTTAAATAAACAGGAAATAATTCATTTAAAGGTTTAGTGAAGTTAAGGAAAGGAAGTAACTAGGGTGTACTGAAGGAACCAAAATATTATACTAATGGACCATACTCACCAATAGCCCATATACCTTATTCATGAATAATAAATCAGTCGGCAATGGAGAAGGTTCAATCGTTTATTCTGCAAATACAAGCCCTGACAGGGGAGCCTCAGTCTACACGACCCTCAGAGGTGCGCAGAGGAGACTGCCTACACACAAGTGGTACAAAGCATATATACGTTTTACACACAGCACAATGCTACCTTACTAGGAAAGATACAACTTGTCAGTGAGCCAGCAGGAAGACCCATATAAGGCACAATTGATTGCTAGTAGCTAGGCCTAAGCTATTCCGGGGGCAGGTCAGTAAGGTGCCTCCCTTTCTATCTGTAGCTCGGGGAGTACAGGAACGGATCTGCTAGAATGTGCGCATCCCACAAGAGGGGCAGGTGGGACCTTGAGTTTCCCTGAGCTACACACTAACGAGTGGAGCAAGCGGCTAAGTCTGACATCGTGGTTTCATGCAGAAAGCTTGATCACGTGATTTCAGGGAAACAGCTCGTGAACAAAGAGAAACGAAACAAGATGGCTCCGGTTACACCAATAGGTTTAAGTAGCACCAAAGTGAATCGTTTCGAACTATAATAATACAATAAAAATGATGCAATGCTATCGAGCAGTTATAAGGTTATATTGTATATATTAGGCCAATAATATGTATTTATCGAATATATATCCCATCAGATGGCTCTTTTGGCCTACTATAGCCAATATAACTAGATGTATTCTACAAACACCCACTCATCGATCTGCATAAGATCTGAGACCTCCTTCTGGATCATTTGTTTGTCGACTTTGGCCTGTCGGGAAACATTCAAGGCAGACGTGATTCTAGCTGCACAGAGAAAAAAAAAGCCGGGCCACAATGGAGACATAGGCAGCAAGTAAATATGACTCCAAAGGCTCCAGCAAGTATCATGAATATCTTCCAACCCCAGGCCCCAGGTGGATAAAAGACCCCAAAACCATCCACTAAGGGACCAGGTACCATTATCGACATGTGCTTCACTGGCTAACCGGTGTAGTTTCTGGATTGCAAGATGTATGGTAGGGGCCGAGTCAGGAATGAACACACAACGAGAGCTGCCGATCGCGCGGCAGGCTCCACCCCTATCTGCTAGGATGACGTCAAGAACCATTCGGTTCTGAAGCGAAACAAGCCTCGTAGCCTGAAGCTCAACAGTAAGGTTGGTCAGAATCCCAGTTGTGGTCTGAACCACATTTTCCACTATTCTTGACAGGCGTCTTATACTTCGACTATTGAAAATCAGTCCCCAAAAAGGGGTGAGACCTTTGGCAAAATCCTCAAACTGTTGCAAGGAGGTTTCTGTCTGGTCAGTACTATCGGTATCGAAACTCCTAATGCTCCGGTTAGATGCTATCTCTCTTTTAACCAGTTGATTTGTCTTATGATAGTCAGATGGGGCAATATAGACTGGGGGATAAAGGAATGAGAGGTAACATCGCCCTGCCCATCCCCGGGGAAGCCTAGTCTATGCGTTTTCACCGCACACAAAATATACATTAGGGGGAGTGATCACAGGGGGAGTACTAAATGTCTGCAAGGTGTAAGTGTAATTGCATTTACTGCTTCCTACCTTAATATGACCTCGTCCCTGTATGCAAAAAGGGGAAGTAGTATTTATAATGGGAATTGGCATGGCTTTGTCATTTGTGACGTTTCGTTCCTTAAAATGCTGAAAATACATGGTGGAGTTGAAAAGTTCAAAATCCTGCATTTCCTCTTGTAACCAAGTAGCATTTTTATAATCAGTGTATACATTCATACAAGCATTTGTGTTCAAAGATCCCTCTCCTCCATTTCCTTCGGCTTCAAATCCTTGGTGCTGCTCTATATATTTCAGAATGGCCTCATAGTCTTTTTTGATATATATTTTAGGTAGTGAGAATACATCAGTGACAATAATTGGAACCAGGCTTCACAGCTAGCTAAATGTGACAAAGGTAGAGAAATGAATAGTTCATGCTGATGCATTACTGACGGGAGTAACCCACAGACCCAACAATTCGTCTTGTTAGTGGTCCTATGGGTCTGATGTAACATTTCAATGAAGACATTCTTTGCATAGGTTTCTCTGTGCCTAGCCTTATGTGGAGGTAAGGAATAAAAGAGGTGTTCTTCCAGGGCAGGGGTAGTTCCTAGCATTTTCTGTACAGGGTGCTGGAATTCTAAATACACAAATACACACATTAAAATCACCGTTATTACAACAATAAAAGCAACGAATGCCACCTTCACTCTGGTGGGCCATCCGGAAAACAAATGGGTATCATCAATATGCTGTCGAGGGGCAATCGGCCGTTCATCCTCCATGACAAATCGGGCAAAAGGAAACATTCTCACTATAAGTCCAAAGCCTAACTCGGATCCTCTCTAAAAGTCCAAAACTAATCTTTGTATCCACAAAGCACGCACACCACCAGAGGGTTCTTCTTTGCACTGAGGGATCTTCTCCCTGTGTCCGTTAGAGCCTCACAGGCAGACTCCTATCGTTCATCAAAAAGAACAAGCTTTTGTATCCCAATAGTATGACAGCGGCCCTTAACTCAGTCTTTCTTTCTGAACAGAGCTATTTAACACAATGTTCCAAGCTCTCAACGGGTTCAGTCCAGTGTCTCGCTCAGTACCCCAGTAATTCTATCCGATGTTCCTCAACTCAAGTCTCTGTCTAGCTCCTACCATTGGAAGCTGGGGTACCGTGCTGTTTTCGGGGCCGCAAGTCGTATTTACAACGGCCAGGTTGCTCCTGGTCAGAAAACAATTCTGCAGCAAGGGCATCTGATGCATTCAAAGCCTGTGGTGCCCCGGAAATGACAGCATCCACTGATTGAGCTGTCGCACTTTCAACGGTGGGCAACACCTCGCTCGGTTGCCCTATTTCTTGCGCATCTGAAAAGGGCACAAAGCTTTGATTCAGCTCTCTTTCCTGGCTCGGAATTCCTTCTCAGTTCCGTAGATCAAATGGCAGAGGCAGTGGCAGACGTTTCAGGTGGGTGACATGGATCCAATGTTTTCTTCCATGCACCTTTACTGCCGTTCTGGTTGCCAAGAGGATTTTGTAGGGTTCCGACCACTTTTGCTCCAAACTCGATTTCCGTTGGTAATTCTTCACCATTACCCACTGGCCAGGTTCCAATCGATGTCCAGGACCCTCCGGTAGTGGCTGCAATGTGTCTGATACCTGTTGATGAATAGAACGCAAATCTTTAGTCAAAGCGTACAGGTAGTCTGTCATCAAAGGGTAATCAATATCCCTAAAGGATCGGGGTCTGGGGACTCCCCACACATTGGCGGGGCGGCCAAAGATCACCTCATAAGGGGACAATCCAGTTCTAGTGTGAGGGGTCACCTCAAAATCCCCTTCTTAATGTTCCCAGCCAGAGAAGTGAATAAAATGTATTTTTTCTACTAGCCATGGAATTTTTAACTATTTTTATATTTTTCGCACTCACTTGTTAGGTCCCTACACTTCACTGACACCCCTACACCTACACATAGCCTCTGTCACAACTTAAGTGCTCCCGCGTAGTCCGTTTGGGCGTAGCACGCCCCGCCCCGATATAGGGACGGGAAGACCCCTATGATGAAGCATGACACTAAAGGATTTTTTTAGTGTGTGAGGGGTATAGTGCTCTTGTCTTTCTAGACCTAAGAGAGAGCCTAGTATCTCACTAGACCAAAAAATATTTAAAAAATCACCTATAAATTACCATCACTTCACATTGATAGAATCTTATTGTTTATCTAAAACTTCGGCCAGCCAATGAGAATCCGAAGACATTTCTACTATCAGGCTGAATTGGAATGCTAAAGAAAGCATTCTTAAGATCAATTACTGAAAAATACTGAGCCGTAGGGGGGATCATTGTAAAAATTGCAGTAATATCGGGTACCACTGGGTATTGTGGGACCACAATTTTGTTGACCTCTCGGAGGTCAATTACAAAACGATATGTATTTTTATAATCTGGGGCACCATCAATTGGTGTTTTCCTCAAAATCGGTAAAATCGGACTGTTACAAACATTAGCAGCTATCTCTTCCACCACCCCAGGTGAAATTTTATACTGAGGAATGCGGGGCATTAGGTTTTCAGGATTATTGACACGGGGGCTATTTTTAACAATCCAACATCGGTGTCTCCTGTAGCCCACAGTGTCTGAGGGATCGTAGAAAATTCAGGGGGAAGGCTCTCATTTTTGGCAAAATATTGAGCTGCCTTCAAAGGTGGTTTCTGCATTGTCAAATAGACACCATCGGGGGAACAATAAATTTGTGCATTTAACTTTTTCAAAATGTCCAGACCCAAAAGATTTTCTCCACAATTTGAAGTTAAAAGAAAAGGTGAATGTAAAGAAATGGGGCCTATAGTGAAAGGCAGAGGCTTAGAAACGGGGCTTACTACAGGTATTCCAGAGAATCCCACTGATACGTTATTTTGGACAGACAGAGCAGCCCCTGGGACCAGCGTATGGGCAACTGAGCTATTCATTTCCCCAGTATCCACTAGGAATTTTCCTGATGTTCCCAACAGTTCCCCCTGTACATAAGGTCCCTCTTGGTCAACTGGTACTGTAAAGTGGCCCCCGCTCTGTCCTTGGCTGTCTCATGCATAATCCTGTCCGCCATACCCATCATCCCTGTAATTCTCGTTGTAGTACTGTCTGGTTTGGGGATCGTCAAAATTATTTTTCCGGGAATCCTCATGGTGCATCTCTTCTCGTAGCATACTATTTCGGTCTATATTCCCTCTAACCCCTTCCTCGTCCTCTGCTAGGACCATTCCTTGCCAGCAACAGAGGGCAATCTGCCCTCCAGTGCCCTTCCTGTTTGCAATACGAACATTGATTTATACCAATGTTTGGGGGACCTCCTCTACCTCTTCCCGCCATTGCACCCCGCTGGAATGAGCCACGTACTCCCCGTCCTGCAGTCTGTCCTCTACTGACTTGCTGCAACAGAACTCTAGTTTTTAAGTCCTTAGTCTTCTTATCTGACGTCTCTTTACTTTCATTCTCTCGATGTTCATAATATTGGGCCATACTGAGAATTACTGACGAGGCAGCCGTAGTCCACGTGCTCTCGGCTGCTTGGAGACGAGACATAACTTCGGGGAGCAAATTTGTAACAAACCGATTCACAAACAACCATATCCCACCTTCCGTGGATAGGTCTTGCCCACTGAAATCTATAAAGACTTTCTCAAACCTAGTAAAGAAATCCGACACACTTTCATGCTTCTTCTGTCTACAGGCCGTTAATTTGTCCCAATCAACTTTTCTAGGAGGGAGGAGGGTCTGCATATAGGTGATGATCTTAGCTGGTACGGCTAGTACCTCGTCTCTAGGTTATTCTCCAGGCTTTCATTCCTGATCCCATGTTTTTAATTGGTCCCACGTCCCTCCCAATTCGGGGGCATGGTTCGTATCATGTATCTATCTCCAAATGTCTTCCGGGATCAAGAGACCAAAGAACAGCTCAATATCAGCTATCGTCATGATAGCAGAATTGGCAGCCTCAGTTAATTCCTTATAATAAGGTGGGATTTTTACGGGGGTCAGGGAGCTGAGCTTTTAGAGTAAGGACCTCGCTTTGTTTCCAAGGGGTATAAACCCATTGTTCCTGAAGCCTGGCGTCCACACGAGCCCTAGTTACCTGGCCATTGGCATCCCTTATTTCAGGTAGTTCAGGATAAAAGAGGGGGTGCACCTCTCTCATGGGGTGTTGTGCTCCCCAATCGGCACACTTTCGGTGCATTCGTTCACGATAATGCACAAGAGTTGCTACATTCTGATATACTTCATCAGCCTGTAATTGGAATTTAAAAGCTCGATCTCTTATATCATGCAGTACTTGAGGAGGTAGTCCCTCTTCAAAACACTGCTCCCATAGTGAAATTAATCTGATCGCCATGTTCTCTAAAGCCAGTTGCTGCGCAACAGGTTCAAAATCTTTCATGGTGCTCCAAATGTCCTACAAGGTGTAAATGGCGTTCCGCATCCACTGGGATGCCTGAATTACTATGGTCTTCCTTTCTTCCGTACCCAACAACGACCTAGTATAGACGCGCTGATCACTCAAGTCAGATCTAAGGCGCTTGGGCGTGGTATCTAGACAAGCCGTGTATCAGGGATCTACGGAGGTCTGAGTCGGAGGGGAGAGAAATACAGGATGCGAAGGGGAGGGGACAGCCTCGTCCGGTTGTAAGGATATCAAGGGTGAGGTAGTTGGTCGGAGAGTAGGAGGGGGAAGTAACGTACGTCGTACTGGTCCGTCAGCAGGGGCCATCGCAACCGTTCCTACCTGTGCACCAGCGGCCGATGCTGCTTCAATTTGGCCTGGTTGTACCAAAGGCACAGCTGGGTATAATCCCTGTGGGGCAAAAGGAGGGGGTGGTCGGGCTTCTAATAAGTCCTCTATTTCATCTCCAGTCTCAGGTCGAGTCACATAACCTTTGTCCGTCTCTAAACGGAACTGTCTGTCCATTTGTGCGATATTGTCTTCAACCTTCCCTTTATCATAAGCTATAGCTTTCTGGGTGATTGTCTGTCCTGATTTTAGTTTTCCCAATTTCTCTTCCCTTATCTGTCGTTGTTTTGCCTCCTTCAACCATAGGTTCAAGGATTCAAACATCGACTGGCGGCTTTTCTTCATAAACAGTTTGTTTTGTATGTAATTAATCTGTTTCTCATCAAATGACCCCGTTAGAGGCCAAATCAAATCAGAGGCAAATCAGAATTGTCCTTGATATATCTATGCCATAGAGTATTAAACAAAATCGGTGTAAGACCGTGTTTCACATACATATCAAAACTGGGGCTGCCCTCGGGAGGGGCAGGCTGTCTTTCTTCCAGCCGTTTATCTCGCCGACAGCAGCACCCAAAACATATTTTACTAAAGCAAAGCATTATTATAATATTCACATAATTCTATTCATATACTTCAGAAATCATTCACATTCGGACGCGTCCTCCTCACCACTCACACTCTCGTATTCTTCTTATTTTCTCACAATAAAGTGCTGTAAAATGTCGCAAGGCAATAACTTTTTAATACTGGCTTTTTGCTCAATGCAAATGGCATGTCTTCAAAACTAATAGAGCCCGTCGACTCCTGTTCGGGAAATCGATTCAAAAGAATTCCGGACCAACAAAATTCAAAAACAAAAGAAACAGTCACTAGACTGTTCTGAGATCACCTTATAAGGTTATATTGTATATATTAGGCCAATAATATGTATTTATCGAATTTATATCCCATCAGAATTGCTTAAGGAACACCTTCATTTTTTAACACATCTTACAGCAAAAGTGTAGAGATTTTATAAAATCTCTTTAAAAATTCAAAAAGTGCATTTCTTTAACATGCAGAGCCATTTCTTCTTAGTACATCAGAATATATTAGTCCTTTGCAAAGTATTTTTTTGTTTAAAGTGATAGATTTCAAACATGAAATTTAAAACATTCATTCTCCCCTCCCCTACCCTGACAACAATGCCAAAATTGAACTAAGAATTAGGTCTATTGCTATGCACATCCCCTGGGTGGCCTGGATTCCCAATATACATGAACAAAAAAAAATGTTAACTTATTTTTATTCAATACTGCACAGGTATCACATTACATAGCGACCCATCAGGCCGTGAAACAACGAAGAAGGATAAAGAGCCACAGATTAGCGTACACTCCGGAAGAGTAGTGCAGTGTATCACAGCGGCCCAAATGTTTGCCCAAGTGCTCTGCTTCATATAACTTATGGGGTACACTAACTCTGGTATCGGCAGTTTCAACCTGAATGCATTCATTCAAGTCCACTGTCTCCAGATGATCCATCAGGATCTTGTGAGCTATGGTTACTTCTGCTGCACTGTCTAGCATTTTCTGAGCACACTCCCCGTTCTTGAGTTGTGTCCTTAAGATCCTCGGCATCTCTGACTTTTATACTTGCTACCTTCTTCTTGGTAAATTGCTGTTTCTTATTTTTTGGAACGTGTTGATCGTCTTTGGATTTCACGCATTCTTCTTTGTGTTCTGATCGTCCTCTTCTTTCGGATTTCTGCAAGGTAGTCTGAAAGGTACGAGAGGAACGTGTATCAGTATCTTGATATCTATCAGGTTTTCTCAAATTATCCCTATTTCTGAGGTTATACCTCTTCTCAGAGGGCTCCCGTTGAGGAGACCTTCCTCTGGGCTGAGAATGCTTCACTTTAGGAAGTGTTTGTTTAGTGTTTTCCCATTTCTTTTTAGGAGTAGTGATTATTTTTAATAAAGATTTTTTCAGGATTGTCAGTCAGTTCAGGTTTTACTGGTTTACCACCCAAACTGTCTCTGCCTAATTTTTCATAGGATTTTTCAGTAATTCTGGCCAATTCATATTGTTGCTCAGTTATATCCATTTCTTTTAGTGTTTGGCGGATCGCCATGGATGCTGCTTCACCTTGAATGTTAGCTAACAATATAGTCGAGACCTGTTTGAAATCTTTTAGTAATTTCGTACCAAGATTCAAGGCAGGTTCTGGTCCATATTCATTTTGAATCTGTTTCAGGACGTCTGGTATTACCGCCATAGTCGGAACACCATGTGTTTTTGTGTAGATTGAAGCAAAGACTGTACCCCAAGTGTCACAGTCCTCCATGTGTGATGCGATCCCCATTGGTAAACAGATTGTTAGAATCCTGTGTTTTTCATGAGGTGTACTATCGGGAAATACTGCCACTATTTGAGTAATTTTCTTGAGCTAACCAGAATGGAATTTGTTTCCTCTTTGCTGGTAATTTACCAATGACTGATTGTATAGTCTGTGGTCTAATTTTGTTTGTGTTCCCCTGGTGAGGGGTGTGCTGTGGAATCCTTATAGCAGGTTGGACTGTTAAAGTCCGCATGACATATTGTACCAATTGTGTATGGATTTTTATTAACTGTTTTAGCTGAGCTAATAATTCAACATCTGTCGTTCTTTCAATGTCAGGATGTGGTGTATAGCTGGCTAGTACTGGCCATGTTGCTCCTGGCCTACCTAGTGGACCGAGCCTGGTAATGTGATTTTGATGTTGTAGGGCGCCTTTAAACCAGAGCTGATGCTCTTGGTAAGTTAGTGGAATTTCAACATCCTCGAAAGGAGTGTATTCCACTGGAGGTTCCTCTACTTTGTAGTAGTGGAACTCATGTGTTACTAGATTTCCTGTGGAAAACAGAATCATTGAATAGAATACCTCTGTCTGCCGATACTCATGTGCCTCTATAACAAAGATTACCTTACCACCTCTTGGTGATACGCCATTTGTTATAAGCTTTATAGTGATTGTTTTCCTTACATTCATCGGGATGAGTATAGCATCTGGGTCAGCTTCATTAAAGCCTGTATTATCTAAAATCGGTTGGTCTGCATTTACTGCAGCTCCACCCCTTTTGTCGTCATTCATTTTGTTGACCGAAAGTTTGCAAAGCTAGTTTCAAGGAAACAAAGATAAGGTGCACAATATTTTTGGAACACTGTATCCTTCAACGTTGAACTAACCAAAATCTAAAATATAGGATTTTTCGTCCTACTCAGTTATGGCAGATATTATCCTTTCACCCATTCCAGACATCTATTGGAGTTTTTATGGGAGAAAGGGGTCTATGTGAAAAGCACGACTGAGTTACTCTAGTATCTAGCGTTAAATTAGTGCCTTACCAAACGTTGGGCGCCATGTAGTGTAGTTCCTATATTCCCAATAAGCTCTGCGCATTGGAATAATATATACTACAGAATTGACTTAGGACTTAGGTCTACTAGGTCTCTATTGAATATATTAAACTTAATTGTGAGTGCCAGCTAGCTCAGAGGTCACTAGAAACGTTCTTGAATTCACAAGAAGGGATTAGTTTCTGACAACCGCATAAACATGACAACTTTGTTTCCCCAAGATAAAACGTATCTCTAGAGTCGTGGAAACAATAGATAGATATTTCACTCAGTTAATCGTGCATGCTTCGTTTCACCAGAGGTGCAGAGAAATAGAGAGACGGGCATGTTTAATAAAAGTATTTATTGAACAGTCTTCTTTCTCATGCAGAAGAAATGAACTGCTACAATCGTAATACTGGCTGTAAAGTATAAAGCATACAGCAAGAAGAGTATTATAAAATAATACTGTAAAAGCATGGTATGGTTTTTAAGCCATAGAATACATACATATTTACAATGACTAAAATAGTACTCAACTGGTGCTTCTAAAACATGCCTACCCCAATGTACCTAACCTAGGTCTAGTACAAGGGAAAAAGTAAGTGAGGTGTAGCATAGGTTTAGTATTTTATGCCAAGAATCTATCCAAGATTTCTCTTAGGGTCTAATCAGCTCCGTACCTTGGTTTAGAATGAAGGAGGTCTGGTATCTCTCTCTCTCAGGACTCGATTTCTCAACACCCCGCAAGGGGAGCTTGGAAACACTGGAGCTGGATTTCTCGGCAAGAGAAAAGACAGCGTCTCTATCAGTGCGTCTGCTGGAGGGTCGGCTTCCTTCGGCACTTGCTGCAGCGACCTGTGTCGGGCAAGTAGATAGTCGAACTGCTTCAAACCACTGTGTGTTTGCTAGGGCAAGTGTGGGCATATTTATACCTTGAAGGTGCAGAGTTTGACGTAAGGTTGGACATAATAACGTCATCAAAGAGTCTCAGTTCTTTGAAAACTCCATGAGTTCTTGGACAAATCAATATTCAAGCAAGGGGAAGTCCCTGACAGCTGAAGGCGAGTTTTCCAAGAAATCGTTGTGGATTTTCAGAACTAGTGGAAGTAGCCATGCCGTATTTGGACTGCATGGGCTAAGTCTAAATATGGTCCGATTTCTATGCCTATATAAGGATAGGGTGATTTATACCTATATAAGGGCATGATCGGGAAATTTACACTTGGGTCTTAAAATGCTACACAACACTGTGTTACTACCTTGGGGTCCCAGCGATTCTACGTGCTCTAGGCACTGTGTAGTCAAGTCGTGGTACTTATACTACTTTCTTAATATGTGGTTTGGTCTCCCCTGGGGCCCATTGTATATTGTGCTATTTACTCACGTTCTAGTGTGTTGATACTGTGTGTCTTGCTCTCTAATCGCATAAAGAGGTTAGTAGAGAGTGTTTAGCAATAAATACATTTATTTTATATACACCTTGTGTGGTTCTCCTTTAATTTGGTCATTCAAGAGGTTATAATCTGGTAAACCAAGCTACTTTACACTCCTTCGAGACTTAGCCTGAAGGCTGCTCTCCATAGCTACCACTAGGATAGCTTTCAATTAAGGTTGTTTTAAACCTATTCACCAAAAAGGGTTGTTTGGACTGGTGCAAGGTGGCCACTATATCTAGGGGACTGCATATACTAAGCCAACTTCTCAATCTGTGTACAGCAGTTGGATTTAAGCTTGCTGTTGCTTTACCAGATAATCTCATTGAGTGACTAACTGAAAACAATTATAGGTACTTAGATACATATAAAACAAGTCTAGAACAAAGTAAGTTCTACTTAACTTAGAGTTGGGTAAGTCAAGGGTCTATCACACCCTTTCTCCAACTCAAGAGAAAGTTTAGTAGTCCTACTAGGTTAGGTAGGTGCCTACACCACATAACACTAGTATGTCTTCAAGAGCTTAAGCCAGTGGCTCCATGCTAACTAAGTATGATCATATCCCATTTCAGGAATTGAGGAACGTGTGTATCTAGAAAACTGAAAACAGGAAAAAACTCTAGAGCTCAACACCTCATAGAGGTATTGCTTTTATATGACCTCAGAAAGACCCCAGGGTCTGATGGGGCAGGTATGTTGGGCGGGGCAGCAGAAGAGGAATGGCTAGGAGGTGAACACATCCAAGACCTAGACTCTGAAGCTGACCAAGAGGAACATGATGATGGGCTCATTCTTTACTCCACCTGGAAGGGTTAGCAGTTTACCAAGATCAAAATATCCGTCTCAGGAATCTCATCATTCTGGTACTTCTGTAGGGACCTCTTTTTCTCATAGGACTTCTACTGCTCACAAGAGGGAGACTTCCTATGATAAAAAGTGCAAACTGCTTGAGTTTGAGAAAGGTCAGCTTAGAATCAAGAGAGAGCAGTTGACTCTAGACAAGGAATCCCTGGAGCTCCAGAGAGCTTTACAAAGGTTGGGGCTAGAGCCCCTTGGTGGCAGTTACAGTGTCCCGAGAGGTAGGGAACATACTCATGACCATAGGAACCTGAACAAGATTGTCCCTCCCTACCAGAGTGGGGATGACATCCACAAATGGATAAAAGCACTTGAGAGGTCCTGTAAAATACAGAGGGTCCCTCAGGAGCAGTGGGCAGCAATCTTGTGGCTCTCCTTTGCAGACAAAGGTAGAGACACGCTCCTCACTGTCAGAGAAGAGGATGCTGATAATTACAAAGTCTTGAAGAGTGCTCTGATTGATGGGTTTGGCTTAACCACAGTTCATAATCTTTTATTCGGTTTTCATAAAGTAGAAAAACCATAAAAGTACATTAAAAAAGTTCAAACATGAAATATAATAAAACATTTGTTTTACAAATAGGATAAAGTCCAGAATTCGTTAATGATTTTTAGTACCATGTAAGATGCAGAAATACAATCGTCAGATTAAAAACAATCTAAAACATTTAAAAATAGAGACAAGGATAATCGTAAACAGGGTATAGTTTTCACAGACTAATCCAAGTTTGACCTGTGCCTGACAACAAACTTCAGAAATCTGACTACAGCTTTTGCAATATAGTTCTCCTCCAGGAATTGGAGACAAAGAAATGCAGGACGACATCTTTGAAAACCCATAATTTTTAAAATCGGAATTAGCCAACGCTTTCTTGGTTCTTTATAGAACTTACAAAATAAAACAGTGTGTATTGAAAACTGGTGTGAGAAGTTAGCCTGGCATATGATGTCCACTATTCTAGTGGACACCTTGCACCAGTCTAAACGACCCTTATTGATGGTGGTTGTAAAGTCAACCTTATAGAAAAGCTATCCTAGTGGTAGCATGGACCAGCAGTCATAGGCTAAGACTTCAGAGAGCATGTAAAGCAAGCTGTTTTACCAATTATATTCCCTTGAATACCAAATGAAAGGACACCCCACCAGGTATATATCAAATATATATGTATTTATCTCTAACACAACCCCTCTGCACTCTTTATGAGGTCAGAGATCAAAGGACATCAGAAGTTACTCAATTAGCATACAATAAGTTGCACAAAAACAGTTTTGCCCTAGGGGCCTCACAAACCATATACTAAGTAAGTGGTATAAGAAGCACTTCAGGAATAGTGAATAGGCCTAGGGCCTAGGGAATCGCTGGGGCTACACTGAACAACCCAAGGTTAGGAAGTAGGAGACCAACGAGAGACGCGTGCAGTGTGTGAACACAGTCGCGAGTTACCATTGACTTATAATGGAGAACAAAGAAGTTACAAAGTTACTGTTTTAGGGCACTTCCAGATGGACTACGACAAAACCGCTTTAAACTAGGACACTTGGAGAGTCAATACCCATGGGAGCACCGGAGTACTCGAGTTACCTCACCCAGGGAAGCCGTGTGCATAGGTGTCTTTTCGTGTCAGGTTTCGTCGATGCTTTTAATGGAGATCTGCAAAAGAAGTGCTGCAGGCGGCCAAAGGAAGAGTGTCCGGGTGGATCCAAGGGTGGATAGAAGAACTGAGGTACCTGAAAGCACAGGGGACAGAGTATGGGTCACTAGCTAGTGACCAGGAAGGAACCAGGAAGGAACGAGGCAATTTCGCAATGATCTCAGGTGAACAGGTAAAGCTTGTCTCTGCAGCGACGAGGACCAGGAGGTGTCGATGACAACCAGGAGCTGGATTCGAGCTGTCTCACAAAGGGTCTAGTTGACTGCGTTGTCGGTATCTGGATTGGACCCAACAAGCCTTGGCAAATGCAATCCATGCAGGAAGTGAAGATTGGCTTCAAGTCAGACCAGCAAGGTCTGGGGAGCTTCTCCTTTGCAGGGAATCTGGAGCAAGCCTGGAGCAATCAGGAAAGCAGTTTGGTTTTAAAGGTTTATCTTCAGGGAGCTAACTAGCCAACAGGCTAGCAACTGGGAAGACGCATTATGCTGAAATGCAAGAGCGGGCCCCACGTGGCACTCGTGGAATGGGGAGGGCTGAACTTCAGTGCAAATGGCCTTCAAGTCTAAGGCTTCTCATACCCCATTGCCCAACTGCGAGGGTGCCTCGGTAGTTGCACTGTTAGCAAAATGCAGGATGTCCAGGGTTTCCGGTCTCACGTCTCTCGTGTCCGCCCCGGGTCTCAGCTTTGCTGTGAATGTGGGTCGGAGTCCAAAAAGTCTGAGAGTCCAGTTCCTGAGTCACTGAGTCTTTGGGATCCATTGGGAGCAATGAAAAAGCAGACCAGCAAGATACTGGTGGTGCCTGTTTGCACAGGGTGGTCACTCCTTGACCACAAGGGAGATGTCTTCAGTCTTCTAGTCGAAATAGAATGTCAAAGGTCCAAGAGTTTCATTTCAGAGTTTCGTTCCCGGATAATCTAAAGTCCTGGGGACACAGCACCTATCTTTATACTAAGAAAATGGGCTGGATTACCTGCTAGGTCCCTCCTATGGGTGCACCTGTGAAGGGGTGTTTACACCCCTTTCCCTTTGTACAGTTTCACGCCAGAGCGGGACTGGAGGGCCCCAGCAACTGGTTTGAACTGGGCTATGCATGGAGCACCTTGTGTGCCCCAGGCAGTGTCTGGAAAAGCATATTTCCATTCAACCCACCCTGCCCCAATAAACTAAAGGCTGTCTGCGGAGGTACTAGCACCTCCCTTGACAGGAAACCTATTGTCCAGTCCTCCCATGCTGGAGTTTCCCCCAGCTGCAGGAGGTCAGACTCGTGTCTGTGGCAGCAGCATCCATTTTGTGATGCTGAGGCTCTGTTTACCTTTAACTGGGTAAAGCAGTAACATACATGTCTTTTCCCTCTAGAAGGGTGGAATGCTACCCCCGCAGCCAGGACTGGCGGGGGGGGGGGGGGGGGGTAGTATTCCAAAGTGTTTGACACCTTACATGACATGTTTTAATAAAGCCAAACCAAAGTTAGCATTAACCGTGAGGATTATAATGCACTTAAGAGTATATGGTATGGGTATATCATAGAACAGCTATAAGGACATGGTTCCGAAAGCTGCAGAGGGGCTCAGCTCATGCTAGGGCACCCTCTCACATAAAACCAAGCACTCTGCCTCCAGGATTGTTAAGGCCTGCCATAGGAGTGACTTATAGGTTACTATGTGTCTATATATAAGGTAGATATAGATATACTATAACTAAGTAAGGGGTGATTACACCACCTTACCCAAGCTGAGTGAGCAGCCTGTGGTGTCAGTTTGGATGGCCAGCCAGGGATGGCATAATACATGCTGCAGCCCCTGGTAGGCCTTTTATGCACCTATGCCCTGGGTACCTATGGTACACTATACAGGGGCTCACAAAGGTGACCCAATACCCAATCAGGTATGTACCTAAAGTACATGGTATCAATTTAGAGAGAGAACAGCTGGGCTGTGGGTCTGATTCGCAGGCCCACAGCCAGACTAAAGTCTAAAAACCAGAGAATCACAGCAAAAAGTGGGGGTGACCATAGGAAGCAGACCCTACTCTCCTACAATTGGTGGGAAAGTTCATCACAGGGGCAGGTGGGCAAGATCTTTGCCCAATCATTTATTTGCGGAAAGGTGACTAGACGGTGGAAAATATTCATCCTAAACCTTGTTAATAAAAATCTTTCATAGCTGGTCAAATTGAAAGTTAAATAAGGTTGTATAGTCAGGGTTACTTGGGCTGTCAGCATATGTTGGACACTTGTCTTGGTGGCTTCAGATGTCAGCCGCAACTGCTGTTGTTGTAATACTTTATTCGATATATTCATATCATAAAAGTACAAACATTTCTAAACATCAAACCAAATTAAAAAAAGTATTACATCCATTTGAACATAAAAACAATAAAATACTATGTACAATTAAAAAGCCCAGTTAGAAATGCATTCACAATAGTATTCATATGGCTGGATATAGAAAGGAGGTTTAGATTTTGTTATCGTTTAACAGTCTTGTGCGTATAAACCAAGCACCCGCAAGGTTCTTTGCAACCCCACAAACAATGAACAAGGATGTTGTATCAGTTAAAAGGATGCGCAAAACAATCCTAAAATCTCTAGCACCCAGCTCCCTACACACAGGTTTTAGCCATCTTGTTCTAGGGCGTTTGTAGGCCTCACAAGCAAACAAAAAGTGAGGTAGGGATTCTTTCCTGCATGGGCAGCCTGAACAAGCAAGGTCATGGTCCCTCATTCTTTTCCACCCTTCTGTAAAATTTTTAAGAGAGAGTATTCCGTATCTCATTTTCAAGAAGAGAGATCTGTCTCTTGGAATTCGGATGTAGTCTAGAAAAGGCTCAAACTTTACAGTGGGCTTGTGTTCCAAAAATTGGCTGGTCAACGCCCCCCATTTTGTGCTCTTTAGTTCCTCAGCCTGCACCCACTCCCAATAGATTTTTTTGACAATTTGTTTATGCGGTGGGGACTGGGTAGCCCAAAATTCGGCCATTCCTGAACTCACTACCAACTGTCTCAGTTTGTTCAGCCACTGTATCTTATTCAAGGTATTCAGAATAATCAATTCATCCAGCAACAAAGCGTATTTTGCCAGTTCTGGTGTCCTTCTCAGGCGCACCCAGAACAGCAAAGGATGGAGGCGTACTATATCTGCAATTGAGCGTTTGCCCATATCATTGAAGAGTGGTTTCAAGGGGGGCGAGAGCGGGAGGGATACTAAGTCTCTCACAAACTTATTCTCAGCTCTTACCAGATCCACCGTATTCTCGCATCCCCATAATTCAGAGCCATAAACCGCTGAAGCCAGCGCCTTGCCCTCGTAGACGGTAAGAGCCGGGGCTATCGGCCTACTGGTAGACAGCCATTGATTCCTCAGGATAACTCCAGAAACTCTTTTGAGGTTTAGGAGCATCTTGGCCACGTGGGAGTCCCATTTCATTTTATTATTTATCCTGACTCCCAAGTAGTCAAATTCCTCCACCACCTCAAGCGGGGACCCATTTAAAGTAATGTTTACTCTCCTAGTTTTTTTTGGGAGGATAAGACCATCAACTTAGTCTTAGTGGTGTTAACAGTTAGCCCCCGCTCATCACAAAACAAACTAAAACGATCTAATAATTTCTGGAGACCGGTGGGGGTTTTGGACATCAGGAGGGTGTCATCTGCGAAGAGGAGGGTCGGTGTTTTCTCCCCTGCCAGGACTGGGGCATCCGCAGAGTACTCCCTCAAATGGGCTACTACCCCATTAATAAAGAGGGAGAACAATGTCGGAGCCATCACACAGCCCTGGCGGACCCCCCTGGTCACTGGCACCCTCCCCGTTAACTGCCCTTGACTCCCCCACCAAATTCTGGCATAGTTGTCTTGATGGAGCCTAACAATAAACTCCAAAAGGTAACATGGGAACCCCATATCCAGCAATACCTTCCAAAGCTTATCACGGGGGATCACATCAAACGCAGTTTTTAAATCAATAAAGGCTAGATATAAGCTGCCCTTGGCGATGGTCACAGATTTCCAGTATATCGCAAAGAACCTGAAAACCTGGTCCATCGTGCCCACATTTTGCCGGAAACCCGCCTGAAAATGAGTCAGAATATTATATTCATCAAGCCACGCCCCTATTCAAGTAACAACTACCCTGCCAACTACTTTCTGGATTGTATCGATTAGACTTATTGGCCTGTAGTTGGCAGGGTCCTCTCTATCACCTTTCTTATATGTGGCTACTACCTCGGCGCCCTTCAATGATTCAGGGACAGGATGTCCATGGAGGATCAAATTCATCAGGAGGGCAATAAAGTCGGACCAAAGCTCAGGATTGTACAAAAGTAAGTCACCTGGTAACCCGTCCGGTCCTGCTGCTTTACCGGGTAGTATTTTTGTAATAGCATAGTGCACTTCCCGGGCAGTGAAGGAGTCTATATGTGTTTGGTTCTCCATCCTAAAATCAATAGATGGCTCTGATGTTTGCCCCGAATCTACTTCACCACAATACAGTTTTAAAAAATGGGAATACGACTCCTGCTCCGTTATGTGGTTTGGCACAGGCTCTGCCCCCCTTCTATCAAGTTTATTGACCAGATTCCAAAACACAGACGAATCTTTCATACTGGCAGCGTGCATAAGTTGCTGCCAGTGATCTTCCTCCCAGTCCCTCTTAGCTATTTTAATGCTCGTACTGTACTCTTTTCTGGCTAACCTCACTGCTATTATATCCTTCCTCTTAATGGAAGTTGCTATTGCCTTTCTCTTTTTCCTACATTCAGCTGTATACCAGGGTGTGCCATTCGAGGTTTTTTTTTTGGTTTTCGTAAGCCCCCTATTCCCCCCATAGTAAAATACAGACCAATTTTATCAAAAAGGTTCTGGTAGGAATCTGTTAATTTAAAGCTTGGGTCGCTAACCAGTGTAAACCTAGAAGATGTAAGGTCTCTAGTCTCTACTTGCACCAGCTCTTTAATGCTAGACAGTTTGGCCTCTTCACACCTTACCCTATTCCATTTTAATTTACGGTTGCAATTCGAAGGAATTACTTCTTTTGTGATCATTACCGGAGCACTCCTTACTTCAATTGCGCTCCCCCAGTTAATTTTCATACAAAGTGGGTTATGATCACTATCCTGCGATTGTCTAACCTCCATATCCACTAGTTTGTCCCATGATCGAAGATCAAGTAATATATAATCTATGCGTGACGGGCAACTTAGTTTATTATACGTCATTTCCCCTTTAGAATCGGAAATGGTCCTTCTGTTAAGCGCACGCAAATTATGTTCTAGTGTTAGGGCGTTTATTTGTATTGCTCTAGCCGACCATTTCCTAATAGGTTCCAAGTTTAAAGGCGGGATATACTGCTTCCAATCGTCTGCGCTAAGACCAAGAAGGTCTTCACCAGCTAGGGGTTCATATGTACAGTTAAACTCTCCCCCTACTATGACATTAGAACAGGGGGGAATGCCCACCAGTGTTTCATCCAGTAGTGCTAATGTTGATGAAGTTTGGCCACCCGGGGAGCCTCTAGCATATACACAAAACAGTTCCACTCTATTTCCCCCATTGTGGCCTTTAAGGGATATATATAATATATCATCTGAGGGTAAGTTATGGACAGTGACCGCCCAATTCAGTGCCACACTCATCCATATATGGAGGCCACCTGAAGGGCGTCCTCTCCCTACCGTAGTTGCTGGGATAAAGTAAGTGGCATACCCGCTTTTATGAAGTGGGGTCATGCTCCATGTTTCTTGGAACATGCAGATATTAAAAGTATCAATGAATTCATTCCATTCTGGAATGGCCAGTTTTTTTTGAAGCCCTGCTATGTTCCATGAAAGGAGATTGATAACATTAGAATTTGGAGCCATTCCCTTAAATGCTGCATGGGAAGAAGATCCCTCATCCACTATGCTTAGAATTATTTGGCCTTTGCTGGTAATTTCCTTCCTCATCCCAAGGCTCTCTTCACTAATAAGTGCTGTCTCCTCCCACTCTGTGGCGCTTAAAATGGGCTCGTTCTTGTGCTCATTCCTCTGGGCAATATGTATGTGTGGCAAATTAATTGTCTGGTAACCCTTTCCTAGTCAGTCTATGTTATTCAAGTCTGAATCTTCTTGGTATTTAACTTTTGACGACCAGGGTGACTGTCTGATTTGTATATTGGAGATGTCCTATACTCCAGAGAGACTAAATTCTCCGCTAGTGTGATGTCCCCTAGTTGTATTTCAATACAATCTGTATCAGAACTTGGCAGGGACAATCTTTGGACTTTGGTCATATCTTCCCTTATAATTGATCTGCACCCTCTTATATGGCGCAGCCAATGTATCGCTTTGTTACAGATAGAATCCCTGCTCTCATATGCTTTGGGGCTAAGTTTCGGCACCCCAGTCATATAAACAATGGTGTTCGAGGGTCTATGCGTTGTATTTTTTTGGGCAGTATACCATTTGTCCCCTGCAGTTACTATTTTATTTCCTGCTCTAAGATCACTCAAAGTCCCTTTGCTCCCCTGGTGGTTTTTTGACAAGGGGCCTAGCTGTTTCACTGCACCCGCATAAGAGCTAGAGCTGTCCCGCCCTAATGTCCCCCTATCTAATGGTACTTTAGTTAACATTTTAACTGCCGGCCCTTCTGATATTTTGGGAACAATTGCTTGTCCTGCCTGCGTGTTGTTTTTTTTTACCAATTTGGAAGCGGTAACTGTTTGTGGGGCCTTTGAAGCAACCGGCCGTCCTGAAGTTTTAAGACCAGCTGCTAGGCCAGCTGCTTGTGCTACCCGGGTATTTGGATCTTTTGTCAATAAAGATGGCACTGCTGTTTGAGGTGCACATGGGACTTGTTTACCACCCTGCTTTACTAGTCCTGTCAACAATTTCCTTATCTGTACTAATTCCTCTTCCAAGCAGCCCATTTTCTTTAAGAGAATATCTTTGAAATTCTGGCAATTTGAACATTCTACTATACTATCTGGACTCTCCTCCTGATCTCTTGGTCCTTGTTCTAGTACCTTGGATAATTCTCTTGATTCTCCTTCCAATATAGCATATCTATTGGAGCAGGTAATCCCCGTTTCACATAAAGCCTCCAACCCATCCCTGTCTGGAGTCTCCATTATTTTAAGCGGGATCTCTACCCCATTATTTAGAATGCACCCCTTTGTAGTATCTATAGTGTTAATTACAGCAGGGTTTTTTGGGGCCTAGTGGATTTCAACATCTGTGTGGGTAGGCAGGCGTTTATTTTGAAAAATTGCCGGGATTACTCTACATCGTTTCTGTGCTGCAACCTCTAGCAAGGGGTCTATGTTCCTCCCCTCTTTAGAATTCGGGGCCCTCAATAGGATCTCCTTCCACAATCAATTCAATACTTGATAAAACACAGTTAGACGATGCATGTAATGACTTTTTAGCCTTTTTCCCTTTTTTCCCATTTGCATGATCTATACCCCCTTCTATAGTCTTTCTTTTGCCCATTCCCTTTGTCAACCCTCTAGGTTTGCATAAGGTGTTATCCTCGCTCCTTTCTACAAAGCAAATGGGGGAAACAATATCCAAATATCCTTCCAGCAGCTGTCACAGTACCTCTTTGTTGGATGGGCTCTGCTGCTCCACACCTAAGGGGGGTGGCCCAGCCCAGCCCCTGTCTGTCCCGGACTGTCACAGACTGTCCCGCCCTTGTCCCAGGCTTCTCCCGGGACGCTCCCGCGTAGCGGGGGATAGCGCCGTTCTTTAAGCGCCTCCTGGCGCGAATTAACAGTAGGGGGCTTCCGGCCGCGTTCCAGGCTGGGAGATGTAGTTCCCGCACGCAGGCCCCCCCCCCACACAGCAGCCGCGCTCAGATGGTGCAAGAATGCGGCGGCGGGGGGGGGAGCAGGCACCGCGGCAAACTGCAGCAGGTCCAGCAGGCAAGTGGCAGGGTCCGATTCAAGATGCCCCCAGCAGCGAAGGTAGGCAAAGAAAAAGGTGCTTCTAGTGGAGCCGCAACTGCTCTAAATGAACCAAACATATTTTTTTGAACGCTTTCTCCGAACATTCCGAAATTGCTGTGGGTGAATGAAAATATTCGGCCATGCCCAAGTCATACAGAAAGTTTTTAATATAAGCAATCCACCCGATCTTATGAGCATTTTCAAGAATAAGGCAGTCCTGTATGACCTCTTGACAAAATATAGTTTTAGTGGATGACCAAATGCGGTGCCGTAAAAGAAGTGGTTGAATTTTAACTATATCTGTCAAATATAACAGACCCAGTTCCATATGGCAGGAATACGTCAAGGAGCCCTGCGGTAGAGCCAGGAGAAACCTTTTGTAAGGCATCCACCTTTCTGTAGCCCCACACTCCTGCCCCATAAAATCACAGTGCTTATGCTCTTTGCCTAGTAGATATAAATGAGTTCAGTGGGGGGTCTTTTCCCTAATCTTCGTGAAGTTGGCTAATGCAACTGTTTCCCTCATAAAAAACAATTTTCTTGTCTCAATTGACTGCCCCCAAGAACATTTCCTGTCATTTAAAATTCCTAAATACGAATACGTATTTGTGATCTCGAGTTTAATATTATCTATAAAAATGGCCCTTGTTCTCTTAGTTCCAGAACCTGTGTACATAACAAAAGTTTTTTTAATATTAATTTTCAGGTCCAGGTTAGCCATGAAGGTATTATATCTCACGAGAGCACGTTGCAGTTCTAAAGGGGTACGGGCTAGAATCACTGTGTCATCAGCATAGAGCAAGGCCGGTATCGGGCGTTTGTTAATTTGAGGCAGGTCCTGGCACCTCTTTACTGTATCCTGTTCTAAACCGTTGGTATAAAGTGTAAAAAGAAAGGGTGCCAGGACACAACCCTGCCTAAACCCCCTCTCTATGCTGAATGACGCCGTTAATTTCCCCCAAAGACCATACCTCACTCGCGCTTTTGCATTAGAGTATAGTTCATGTAAAAAATTTACCAAAACTGACTCTACCCCCATTTCAAATAAAATAGACCATAATTTGGAGTGACTTACACAGTCAAAAGCTGCTGATAGGTCAACATACGCCATATACCAAGCCCGCCTTTGGCATTTACATATTTGGGTCAAGTTAAGAGCTTGTTCTGTAGTGCCAAGACCCTCACGAAACCCGAATAGAACATCTGGTGAAATCTTGTTATCGTCCGCCCAATGTTGGAGTCGCTTGAGGATGATGCGTCCCGCCACCTTCCCCAGGAAATCCAACAAGGATATTGGTCGGTAACAAGAGGGGGATGTGCGCTCCCCCTTTTAAAAAATCGGGTCCAAAATAGATTCAGACCATGAGTCTATTAGCCCTACGTCACATATTGCTTCTAAGACTCTGGTCAAAATGGGGGTCCATAGTTCCAAAGTACATTTATAAAAATCTACTGGGACCCCATCAGATCCTGGAGCCTTTCCACTCTTACTAGCCAACAAGGCAAGCTCTACTTCTGTATGCGTGATATCAAGAGCTATGGGGAGGGGGGTTGTCCTTGTTACCAAATTAGTTCCTTCCTTGTCGCTATATGCTTGTTGTTCTTCGGGGGGCAGGCCAAATATTCGGGCAAAGTAATCAACCCATGTTTGTTCGTCTATTTCCACATCAATTTTAGGGTTGTCTTTAGGTTCGAATAAAAAAGGGGAATTAACAGTTGCCCAAAATGCAATATTATCCTTTGTAGTGCAGCTTTTGTGCAATTGGTCCCATAATTCGTATTTCAAATCACTTTTCCTGGATTTTATGGTCTGGTTATACTCCCTTCTAAGACTTGCTATTTCCTGTTTATCCCTTATTGTTTTATGTAGGGCTGCTTTCAGTTTAGAATAGACTTTAGTACATACATTATTAAACCAACCTTTTGGTTTAGCCTTTCTTTCTTTTAATTTAATAAAGAGAGCTTCTTTTATTGTTTTTGTTAAGATCAAAAAATAGGTCAAAACCTCACCATTAGGAGTAGCAGGATCTAAGCAGTTTTTTACTACTTGTATGGTAATCTCTGATGGGTTTACTTTGTCCCACTTCAGGGAATACCCATTTGTCCTGTCTAGAAGCAGGGTTGCACCGATCTGACTGACGCGGTAAGGATAAGGTAATGCTATTGGGATAGTGATGACTAGTAGCATTATCGTATGTTTGAAAGTACAAAACTCGAGAACCAATATTACTAGAAATAAAAATAAAGTCTATAATACTGGACAATCCTCTGCCATTAAAGGTGCAGGTGATCGGGATTGGAGGAATCGTCAGTTCGTTTGCCAACAACAGTTCCAGACCAAAAAGAATTTCATTCAAACTATCCCCCGTAGTTGTATGGGGGGAAATGAGTTAGGGCACTTTCATTCTCATCCCAAAGACCACAAATTGAATTATTGTTATACCTACATATAGTTTGGATAAAATCGCCCCCTCCATATAATTGACATATCTTTAGTTGCGTTATTTTTTAGTTCTTGCAGAGAAGAAAAAATTTCCCTTAATACTCTTATTCATTCATCCTGTTTAAGGTTATTATAAAAATGAACCAATACGAGGGAATCACTTTTGGTCATATACAAAATTATTATTTGGTAGTTTATCTCCAATTTAACTGGGACAATTTGCTTGATATTCACCAATTGGAAACAAAGATCGTCATACCTCCTTTCGCTCTCCCAGAAAATGAAGAAAGTGCTGAGGAAAAATAGGTTTTATAACCCTCTAGAGGTATTTCAGATGTGGCCAAGGTCTCATGGAGACAGAGGACATTAAACGTAAGTGCAAATTTAGCCCATAGTTCGTTGGCCACATTGGAGCATAAACCATCTACGCTCCAATAAAGTATACTAAGAGAAGGTTTATCCGGAAATTCCGATTGTATCAGACCTTGGCTAATGAACCCAGATTGTAAATCAGGATGCTTTAGAGTTGGGAATATTTCTCGTTTTTTACCAATTTCTGAGACCAAATTTACTACTGAGAACTGGAAAGTTTCCATACACTCTTAAAGAGGAGTAGTCACAATTGTAGGGGAATTGGATGGGGACAAATGTTCTGTTTGATACTGGTCCACCAACATCGAGGGTTCCTGTACCCCGAAACATTTGGGATCTAACATGGCGAGTCAGTCAGTTTCTTCCAATCCTGAAAGTGGATTACATCTGTTAGAGATTGGAATCTGATAGAAATGATCCTGGCTCAGTGCATTATTACCAATCCTGGGTACTGTATTAAAGCTATTCAACGGCGGATAGAAGAAACCTAATGGGAGTATGTTAATCTCACCCCTTTCTAAAAAGTTGTTTCCCCTCTCCCACAGAATTTTCTTAACCAGCAGAGGGGATCTGAAGGTGAGTACAATACAGTATCCCAAAAAAGTTTTCCCACGATTACCCACCCACTGAACCCGTCTTGCCATCTTGAACTCCCTGAATAGATGGTCAGTTAGACCTGTTTTACGGCCCAACCAATGAAGCAATTTATTTCTGAGAGTTTCCCAGCTTTATACTTCTAAATGTGGCTTTTTTGGGATGTTTGACAACACAATTATATATGGGGCGGCGGCAGGTGGTAAATCGAGATGCTGGTCAGATCCTGTAGTGGGACAATTTGTGCTTATAAGATTTGGAGGTAAATGTTGGTGGACCTGGGAAGGATTTTATTTATTTTATTTATTTCAAAGGTTTTATATAGCGCTACTGGACCCGAGAGTATCAGAG
Organism: Lissotriton helveticus; assembly: GCF_964261635.1. NCBI lineage: Eukaryota > Metazoa > Chordata > Amphibia > Caudata > Salamandridae > Lissotriton > Lissotriton helveticus. Next base: position 1,507,230,536 of record NC_136057.1, read on the forward strand.
CGCTTACCAAGGCAGGTGAAAACAAACAATGAAATAAACTAGAAATTAAGCAAGAACGAGTTACAAAATGATAGTGTAATCAACATGTCTAATGGGGCAAAGAGAATAGAGATAGAAATTAAATTAAGATGGAAATGGATAGTGAAAGTTAGGAAAGAGAGGGGGTGAAGAGAGGGGGAGTAAGAGTATGAGGGCATAGAGAGGGGGAGTAAAGAGGAGTGCATAATAGAGGAGAGGGGAGTGAACATGTAAGGTGTCATTAAAATAGATATCCCAATACTTGGAACATGTACAGTGTCAGTAACATTAGATACCCCAATATTTGTTGAGAAGAAGTATTTTTAGTTATTTTTTGAAGAGAGGGTAAGAGGGGTTGCAACGGATATCTTTTGGGAGAAAGTTCCAGATTGTGGGAGCGTTACCAGAGAACGCACGGGATTGGGTCTTTTGACATTTTAGTCTAGGTGGGATCAGGACAAGGGAGTTTGTGCTCCTCAGTGATCTAGAGCAACCTGCTTTGTGTAGTTTTGTTGCAAGGTAGAAAGGGGTGTTTTGGTGGAGAGATTTGTGGGTGATGCAGGCAGTCTTATAGGTGGATCTACCTTCTATTGGGAGCCACTTGAAATTTTCTACAATCAGAGATGAGTCTAGCAGCAAGGCTGAGGACAGATTTAATTGGAGCAAGATGGATTTTAGGGGTGCCAGCCAAAGTGGCGTTGCCATAGTCAATCCTGGAAAGGACCAGCGATTGGACAACAAGTTTGAAATCTTCTGCAGGAATAAAAGGTTTAAGTTTCTTAAGGTGGAGAAGGGTAAAAAGAGCGCTTTTTTTTTTATTGGTTCACAGCAATCCATGAGTACATCAAATATAGTAAAAAAATCAAAACTTCAAATATACCATATATACAAAAACTTAATTCATCCAAAGACAATATAATCAATACTACCCTTAAACCAAATAAATAATAAATCTATGTGGATCCATTATTAACAAATAAAATTCAAATTTAAATTTGAATACATTCTCCATTCTCAATCCTCATAATAAGCTAAGAAAGCACCCCAGATTTTCATACCCATTTTCTTTTTTCTCCTTGATCCAGTAATTGAAAAGAGCCCCCACTCCAGTTTATATAGACTATACATTCTTGATTGCCATTGTTGATAAAGGGGCTGCTTTTCCTGAAGCCACTCGGTGGCTATACACAATCGTGCAACAGTCATTGGAAAAAAAATAAAGTGGCGATAAGGATATAACCTTTCCGCAGAGTTATCTATAGGAATATTCCCCAGAAGCAACATAGCGGGGGTAACGGTTACGTGGAAATTAAGCACTAAAGAAATTAATTTTTCAATTCCTCCTATCAATCCAGCAAGCCTAGGGCAAGAGAAAAAAATATGTATACTGTCTGCGTGATCAGCCTTACAACGGAAACATTTGCCATCAAAACCCTCGCCCCATTTGGACATACGTTCAGGAGTATAATATAAATCAAACAAGGTTTTGAAAAATTGAGCTTTTAAATTAGCAGACATTAATGCCTCTTTTGACAGTAAGATAAGATCTTCCACTGCTATTTCTGAATCTCCTAGACTGTTAGCCCACTTTACCCTTACTTTCTGAAAAGAGCGCTTTTGGATGCTGTTATAATCCATATGTTATTTTACACATGTTACATGTTGCTACATGGTTATATCCACAATGAATTTATATGCTTTTGATAGATTGCTAAACTCCTATTATAAGGTGGGGATATGAGCTACGTATATACAGGTTAAGATATGAGGTTTATACCTGAGGGGATATTGTACTTGGTATCCTCCTCCACCCCTCCCTTTCCTACCCCTTGGTACGTTCCTCATCCCTGGAGGCTGCTGTGGAATGTTCACAGGATGAGACGATCTTGAGGAGAGAATGAACGGGAGTTTCCTGTTATCTGTTGGCACTGTGGAGGTCGTGAATAAAGAAGGATTTATCCAGCAGCATCTGGTTTGTTATCTTTCTAACACTGGCGATGCTGCATGAGGGAGCAGAACGACCATCCTTCCCTCTTGTGTCATTAATCTTGTGACCCGCAAGATTAAGGTACTTTACAAATTCTAAGCCATCGGACACGTCTTCTCTCATCATTAATTAAAAAGGCATTTCAGCAGCAGCGCTGTCAGCTGAACTTTATTAAGTGATTCTGCCTTTTAAAAGACTGTCTTCGTGTTTATTTGAGACATTGAATGTATCCCTGCAGTTAATGCGCTCTTTAAGTTAAAGCTTGGAATATCAATCTAGTGTTTTTAATAATTTCCATCCTTGGTAAAGGAGCGCAGACGGAACATTACTGGAAATTATCCTCCATGTGTTTAGCCGAGCGTGAAGGGGGGGGGGGCTCTGGCTTAGAGCGTCTGCTGTGGATAAGTAATTAATCTTAACCTCGTGAAAAAGTACAGTCCATTAACAAAATTGTTTTCCAAATAAAAGAGTCTGAAGAGGTCAATCAGATAGAGTATCCCCAATGTGAGATCAGAATTGAAGGAAAGTTAGTTAAAATGTACGCAGACTCTTGTTCACCATTCACACTGATGAATTTATCAGACTTTAAGAGTATTAATATATGTGATGAAAGGGATTTGTTGAGAGCGGATATCAATCCACGTAGCTACACCAAAGGACTTATTCCTGTCAAGGGTATGTTGAACTCCCACATCACCTTTAAAGACCGTTCCATTCTAGGTAAGGTTTACATTGTTGAGGAAGGCTCCAACCTTCTGGGGTGGCAACACCAAAAAGAACTGGGCATAATACTGAATCCTAACAGCCTTGAGCAGGTGCTTTCCATGGACTCACCCAGTTCCAGTGACAAGTGGGTTAAGGATTTCCCGGAAGTATTTATATCCGAATTGGGGCTCCTTAAAAACTTCCAACACAAGATTAAGCTCAAGCCTAATGCTAAACCCATCACCCATAAAACTAGGCCCATACCACACCTAATGGGTGAACCTTTAAGGGGGGAACTGAACAGACTACAAAAACTGGGGGTTATCAGGCCTGTAGATTGCAGCGCATCGGTTTCTCCAGTAGTTATTGCTAAGAAGGCTGATAATAACGGTATAAGGTTATGCATAGACCTCAGAGATCTAAATGACAACATCATAGTGGAAAGATTCCCTCTTCCCCGCATTCACGAAGCATTGAGCATCATGGGGGAGGCAAGTTGCTTCAGTGTTCTAGACTTATCAAGCGCATACCACCAGGTGGAACTTCACCCTGAGTCAAGGGAACTTACTACCTTCACCACTCCTTTAGGCTCCTTCTTGTTCCTCCGTATGCCATTTGGGTAGGCTTCTGCGGCTGCGGTTTTTCAAAAGATCATGAAGCACATCTTGGAAGGAATCCCTCATACTATATGCTTCCAAGACGATGTCTTAATATATGGTGCCACTAATGAGGAACATGATACCTATCTCAGGCCAGTTCTTGGGAAGTTCAAAGAAGCAGGTCTCACCCTTAATGAAAAGAAGTGCAGGATCGGAGTGGGATCTGTAGATTACCTAGGGCACTCAATATCCAAAGAAGGTTTCCGTCCTAAACTCAGCCTCCTGGAGGCCATAGAAAAAGCCCAAGCCCCCACAAACAAGCAAGAGTTAGTGTCCTTTTTGGGACTAGCGGAGTATATGGCAAAGTATGCCAAAAAACTTTGCAGACATTGTCGGAGATCTCAGAGATCTCACAAAGAGTCATGCCCAATTTAAATGGTTAGAAGTACACCAGAATGCATTTGAGGCCATCAAGTCAGCTATTCTAAATGCCCCATATCTGTGCAACTTTGATCCCTCAAGAAAAACTATACTTACCTCGGACGCCAGTAACAAAGGGTTGGGTGCTACCCTGTCTCAAGTCATCGCAGGCAGAGAAAGAATAGTGGCTTTCGCCTCTCGCTCCCTGACCAGTGCAGAGAAAAACTATTCGGTAATAGAAAAGGAGGCACTAGCCTGTTTCTGGGCCGTGAGACACTTCAAGTTTTACCTATGGGGCATCAAATTCACCGATCGAACGGATCACAAACCCTTGGTGTACATTTTCAGTTCTAAGGGGGCTCCCAGCTGCACACCTAGGATAGCCAAATGGGTACTAGGGTTAGAAAGTTTCATCTTCAAGGTGGAGTTTGTTGCCGGAGACCATAATAAGGCAGCAGACTTCCTATCTAGAGTACCTTTGGATAAAGTGGAGCAGTTTGAGGTTCAGGAATTCCCCATTTTACAAGTACATTCAGACACCATTAGTAAGGAGGAATGGGCTGTAAGTATGAACAATGGCCCAACTATCTGCAAGTTGAAGGACCTGACTGTAAATGGGTGGCCTGAGAGCCGCAAAGAAGTCGATGATGAACTGAACAAATTCTGGGAGGTAAAACATGAAATTAGTCTTAACAATGAATTGCTCTGGAGGAAGGACAAAATAATACCCCCAAAGATCTTAATAGACAAACTCATCGATCTAGTCCATGAAGGACATTTGGGGAGAAGCCTTACAAAGAACAGACTCAGGGAACATTACTGGTTTCCTGGCATGGATTCATGGGTGGAGAGCAAGGTGAAGAACTGCTTCGCTTGCGCCAACAGTGACGAATCCAAACATATTCAGAAGGTCCCATTACCACCGGTGGCAATCCCGAGTAAACCATGGGACAAACTGGCGCTGGATATCATAGGCCCGATCAACCGACCAGCAATGAGTAAACGCTTCATTTTCACTTTGACTGACTTCCATTCACACTGGGTGGTGACTAAAATGGTCAACGACATCACTACCGAATCCTTAATAGAGTTCTTGAGTGAAACATTCTCCAATGAAGGTATTCCTTCCGAACTGGTCACGGATAATGGAGTACAGCTCACGTCATCAGCAATGTCAGAATTCTTGGAAAAGCTCAAGATTAAACATCTTAAAACAGCACTATACTGCCCGCGGGCAAATGGCATGATCGAGAGAGTGAATAGAATGATTAAAGAGAACATCCAGTTAGCATGTGCCAATAATGTTCCAGTAGAAAAGTCAATCAGAGAGCTATTATGGGCATTTCACACAACTCCAAACACAGTCACTGGAATATCTCCTTTCTGTTCCCTCAGAAGAAGGAAGCCAAGTACCAAATTCTTCCCTTCATGGATAGGAGGTGGAGAATGTTCTTCTCATTCGGTTGAAGAAGCAAGAGGAAAAATAGTATCTCATCATGCCAAATATAAAGAGCAGTACGATAATAGACATGGATGCAAAGCACAAAATTGGGCGGTAGAAGAGTTGGTAATGGTAAGGAGACCGAACATTACTGGAAATTTTTAATCCAAATACTTAAAGCCCAAAAATATTGTTGAAGTTAAAAACAACACAGTAACATTGGAGAATGGACAGAACTGGAGCATGGACCGACTGGCAAGGTATCATGAGCCAGGAACCCCTGCACAGGAGAGCTTTAAGAAAACCACCGACCAAAGGGTACACACAAAGATAGTTACCAAGGCTCCTAACTGGCACAAGGACTATAAGATGTATTAATGTATGTTGTAGTTTATTATATCTCATTACAATTTTTGTTAGGAAGGAAGATGTGTTATAATCCATATGTTATTTTACACATGTTACATGTTGCTACATGGTTATATCCACAATGAATTTATATGCGTTTGATAGATTGCTAAACTCCTATTATAAGGTGGTGATATGAGCTACGTATATACAGGTTAAGATATGAGGTTTATACCTGAGGGGATATTGTACTTGGTATCCTCCTCCACCCCTCCCTTTCCTACCCCTTGGTACGTTCCTCATCCCTGGAGGCTGCTGTGGAATGTTCACAGGATGAGACGATCTTGAGGAGAGAATGAAAGGGAGTTTCCTGTTATCTGTTGGCACTGTGGAGGTCGTGAATAAAGAAGGATTTATCCAACAGCATCTGGTTTGTTATCTTTCTAACAGATGCATTTTAAATGTGCGGGATGAGATTAAGATGTTGGTCAATACTGATGCCTAGGGATTTGACAGAATTAGAGGTGGAGAGAGGGCAGTTTAGAGCTTTGATGTCATTTAACCAAAGTTGAATGGGAAGAGAATTATTTTTGGGGGAGAAAATTATGATTTCTGTTTTTTTGGGGGTTAGGTTTGAGATGGTTCGGATGGAACCAGGTTTGAATTTTTTTCAGGGTCTCATTGAGGTGAAGAATGTCTTTGTGAGATTTGATCTTGTAGTATAATTGGGTGTCGTCAGCATAGAGGTGGTAGTTGATATTAGAATGTTTGAGGATGAGGGTGAGTGGTTCCATGAACAGATTGAATAGGGAAGGGGAGAGGATGGATCCTTGAGGGACGCCGAGTGAGACAGGTTGAGTTTAGAGAGGAAATGGCTAAGCTTGATTGTTGAGATCTATTTTGTAGGAATGAAGGAATGAAGAGAACCATTTGTATACAATCCAAAATTTCACCTAGACCGCTCATATAGTTACTCATGAGATTAACACTGAAGCCAGGATTTTTTGTAAACATATTGGCACTGTTATAGATTGTTTATGGCTCTGCTATTTTGACTTATTCATAGTTCTTCTGCTCTGTAGTCGCGTTGATGAGCTCCCGTTGTTGAGCTGTACAGTGAATGAACTTGTTCTGAATTATCATCGTGGTGACAGAACCTTTTTTTGTATATATATTTTTTCAGATCCCCTGGTATCTGCACGATTACGATGAAAAAGGTCCTGATGAAGGTGGCCTAGAGCTGCCGAAACGCGCGTAGACCTGCTGCGAGGGCCAAAAGCTACATCTTGGGGCCCATATTTTAGCACTTTCATCTTGCTAATTATAAATTCAGTTCCTTTCTCCATCTTAGTATGAGGTTTGATTGTGGTATCATTGTTAGCACGTGAGCATGTTGATGGATATGGTTGTTACCAAGGGGTAATAATTTCTTATATATAATTTTTGCTGTTTATATTCATGATTTATTTGTGCTATTTCTGACTTTTTGATATAAATTGATACATTCCTTATGTGATTTTTTGATTGAAAACAATATTTATATGAATTGAAAAAATAAAAAATAAAATGTTATATGTTTTTGAATAATCACAGTATAAAACTTGTTTTTGTCACCTGTTTGGGATATTTACAGATGTACTCACACAATTGAATTATAGGGCCATCATAGGAACGATCCCCTACATTATAGAGAACCATTTGTATACCGTGTCTTCCAAACCGAATCGATCTTTGAGAGTGCTGAGAAGGGTGGGGTGGTGGACGGTATCAAATGCAGCTGAGAGGTCTAGAAGGATTAGTACTGAGGATTCTCCTTTGTCAAGGGAATGATGAATGTCATCAATGATATTAAGCATGACAGTTTCTGTACTGCATCCATTTCTAAAGCCGGACTGGAAGACATCAAGGAGGTTGAAGGAGACGATATGTTCCTCTAGTTGTAATAGGACACATTTTTCAAGGGCTTTGGATAGGAATGGAAGGTTAGAGATTGGACGAAGGTTGTTTGTATCATTGGGGTCAGCTGTGGTGTTTTTGAGAATAGGCGAGATTTGACCAAGTTGAAGGTAGGCAGGGACACAACCAGTGGAAAGAGAGGAGTTGATAATTTTAGTCCATATGGGGGCAATAATAGATTTAAGTTCTTGAACCAGAAGGGCGGGGAGAGGATCTTTGGAGTGGGCAGAAGGTTTTAGTTTGACAATGATATTAGTGATCATAGATTCTGTTACTGGACTGAAATCGCTCCAGGAGGCATTGTTTTTAGCAGGGGGGTTTGTTTTTGGAATGGTATCCTGTTGGAGTAGAGCAGGGAGGGGAACAGAGGTATCGAGAGGTGTGGTAAAGGTGGTTGAAGGAGAGTTATGAGTGTTGGGGAGGGTGTCTAGGGTGGTGGTAGGTTGTAGTGAGAGTGGGAGGGAAGGGAAAGTTTGATCATGTTGATTTTGTTCGTAAAGAAGCTGGCTATTTCTTCGCATTTGTCAATGGAGGCTAATATTTTAGGAGGGCCAGTGGAGGTTTGTTTTTTTACAATGTTAAAGAGTTCTCTAGGGCAGTTTCTAGACTGATCCAGTTGACTGGGTGTGAGTGTTTGATTGGTTCTGATGCTCCGTCCATCACCACCCCCTTTTGTACCGCTGATCCAGTTGAGAGCGTAGGAAGGAGGCTTTTTCGTTAAATATGTGTTTTTTGTACTGGGATCTAGCAGTTCTAAGGATAGCCAGATTGTCCACACTTGTATGAGTTCTCCAGATCCGTTCAGAATGTCTAAGGGACCGTCTTTCATTGTTGAGTTCAGAATTGAACCAAGACTTAGGAGGAATGTTTTTTTGTTGTTTGAGTTTGATTGGAGCAATTTGGTTGAGGGTTTCAAGATTAGAATTGTTATAATGGTTGGTTAGGTCAGTGGTGCTGTCAGAGAAAGGGGGTAGAGCTAAGTGAGCCTTAATTGCTGTTTCTAATTCGCCTGGAAGAATAAGGTGAAGGTTGCGAGTGGATTTCTTGGATAATATGCTGGTGGGGGTGGGGCGAGTAATGGATTTAGTCATGGTGAAGAGGATAAGGTAGTGGTCAGACCAATCTACCGGAAGAATATTGGAGAGGGAGGCTAGATCGTTGTTTGTTATAATAGCATCAAGGGTGGCACCTTTGTTATGTGTGGGAGAGTGGCAGAGTTGGGACATATTGGTGATGTCCATGGTATCGTTAAGTAGGATGACAGCAGGATCAACACTATTGTTCCAATGGATGTTGTAATCACAGAGGAAGAGATTTTTAGAATGTGAGAGTGACGCTTGTATGATAAGATCAGTCAACTCTTCCGTAAAGGGGATGTTGTTTCCAGGGGGGTGGTAGATAGTGTGTAACCGGGTAGTGGGGGAGTCAGGTATGATGAGATCGGCGCAAAGGTATTCAAAGGATGAAGGGTCTTGTAGATTGACTAGTGAGATGTTAAGTTCAGCTTTAAAAATTATGGCGAGACCACCGCCTGTTTGTTCCATTATGTCTTTTCTAATGATAGAATACCAGGGGGGATAAGCAAGTCGAGGATGGGAGTGGAGTGGGAGGTGAGCCATGTTTCAGTTAGGAAAGCAATGTCAATGTTTTCACTAAGAATGGTTCAGCAATCTCAGTGGCGTGGCAGGAGGCAGATCTGCAGTTAATCAGCATGCAGCATAGGGGGGTGGGGACTGGCGGTAGGGAGGGGGAACAAGTAGGGATAGGTTTGAGTAGTTGGGGTGGTCTAGGGGAGGAAGGAGGAAGGGAGAGTTTGCTTGTTCCTAAAAGAACTGGAATAGTAGACAGATGTGTAGGGCAGGAGGCGGATCGGCAGTTAGTTAACGTGCAACATAGAGGAGTGGGATCGGGCGATTGGGATGGGGGACAAGGGGGGATAGCTCTAAGTTGTTGCGGTGGTCTAGGGGAGGAAGGCGGAAGGGGGAGTCTTCTAGTTCCTAAGAGAACTGGGATGGAAGATTTATGACTAGAGGGTAAATTGGACGACGGTGGAGGTGTAGAAATAGTTAAGTTCGAGGAACTGTTGGCTTTAGAGGATAGAGATGGAGAAATAGTTAGGTTAGAGGAACTGTTAGCATCAGAGGTTGTTGGTTGAGTGTCACGTTGTGGTTGTGTGGACATGTTGGTATTATATGGGGTCATGACTTGTGAGGGTTGATTGGGTAATGTGCAGGTTGTGAGGTTGTTAGAAGGAGGAGTGATTCTGTAGGTGATAGAGTTAGGCTGACAGTATGTGGGTGTGCTGAGGAGGGTGTCAATGTGTGAGGCGATAGTTTTAGAAAGAAATGAAAATGGTTTTTTTTGTTTTTTTAAATGAAAGGAGTGAGATATCGCTTCTAAGAGAGGGGAGTTCTAAGATGAGGGACAAAAGGACAAGTTCAATGGTAGGGGAAGCTAGAGAGTGAGTTGATGAGTGCGGAGGGTCTGTGTTTATTGGTCTGTTCGTCGAGTTAGGGTTGTTTAGTGTTGGGATAAAGTGTGGAGGAAGAGGTGTAAAGCCAGGAGGGGTGGAAGGGAGTTGCATGTGTTTTTGGCATCGGGGGAGATCGGGGGGTAGCAGGGGGATGTAGGAGGTAATGTTGTTTTGATGTAAGAAGTATTGCAAGGAGGGGGGATGTTGGGGGCGAGGTTGAAATGAGAGGCGTGTGTAATGGAGCGTAGCGAATTAGGAAGAGGTGATAAGGGGGTGGGAGAAGAGAGGGTAGATGAAGGTAATATGAGTTGGGGAGGGTCATGCGGGTGAGGTACGAGGGACGGGGATGAGATGGGGGTGATGAAACTAGGGATAGAAGGGGTGAGAGGCAGTGTTCAAGGATTGTGTGATGGTTTGGGATAGACTGCTAATTTGTTGTTTATTGAGCACAGGAGAGGAAAGGGGAGAATCAGGAGGGAGCGATGGGGGGAGGGAGAAATGAAGGGGGATGCATGTAATAAAAGTTGGGGATGGTCAGAGGAACAAGGTAGGAAGGAGGGGGGTGGAGTGGGGGTTTGGGATATAGTGCTAATGTGTTGTTCATTGGGAGTAGGAAGGGAGGGGTAGAATCAGGAGGGAGCGATGGGGGGAGAGAGAAATGAAGGGAGATGTAGGCACTGGGGGTTGGGGTAGGTCAGAGAGGTGAGGTAAGAAGGAAGAGGATGAAATGGGGGGTGATGACTCTAGGGTTAGATGAAGTGAGAGGGCAGTGAGAGGGTATTGAGTGGTGGTAAGGGACGTAGTGCTAATATGTTGATCATTGGAAGTGGGAGAGGAAGGGGGGAATCAGGAGGAAGTGATAGGGGGGAGAGAGGAATCAGGGGAGATACAGGCATTAAAAGTTGGGGTTGATCAGAGAGACAAGATATTGGTACCGGGGATGAGAGGTGGGGGAGGTGAGTCTAGGGGAAGAGAGTTATAGCGGGAAGGGTTCAAGGATTCTGTGAGGGTTTGTGGTAAGGCGTTAAAGTGTTGTTCAAAGATGTCGAGGTGCTTTTCAGATGCTTGGATGAGTATGGTTCCCGATTTGAAGATGGAGATATCTATTTCGCCAGGAAAGGAAGAAGATGATGTGGTGGAGAGTTTAAAACCGTAGGGGATGTTGCGTGAATTAGAGATCAGGAAGTGACTTAAGAATAGGCTTTTCCATTTGGACGGGCATTTAGTGAAAAAGATGAAGTTGGTGACAAGTGAAGAGTTAAGGCTGTTATGGTGATCAGCGAATAAGGTTTCAGGGTGGAGACAGATAAGTTTGTGTTTGAGTTTTTTTTACCATGTTTAGAGAGACGGGGTGGGTAGATGATGGACCAAGAGTTAGGGCCAAATTTGGAGATGTGAGGGGTTGAGATTGACGGTGAAAGAGTGAGTGGAGGCATGGTTTAGAGAAAAGAAGGGGAGGAGGAGAAGGCACACTGGAGTTAGTACGCACTAGTCCTCCAAGGGAGTATAGAAGGTGGTGCTAAGAGAAGAGGGGGGGGTAAAATAAGTGAGATCAAAGCAGATTCATGCAGAGAGTTGAGTGGGTGGAGTTTAACTTAATCACAAATGGTGAGGGAGCAAGGTAATCATAGGAGATAACATTTCAACAAGTGAGGAGGTAAACATAAGCTCAATGTGTGAGGTGTTGAGGTAAGCATATAAATTACAGTTCAAGGTGAAGGAGGGGCAGCCCAGAGAAATTAGTGGATAGGGTTGTATAGTAGGTGAAGGAGTTAAACAATATCCTGAACAAATTATACAGTTAGGGTATAATTATGATCTACACCTAGTAATCATAAGGAAACACATTGAGAACAAAGGCAAAGTGATAGAAGGATTAAACATAGAGAGCAGTCTGTACAGTATTGTGAGACAATTTACAATGATCGGCAATGAGGGTGGACTAAACAGAGGAATATCAAAGTATAAAATATAACAGAATATATAACGACAAGAGGATATACCATAATGAGTAGTCCTGTTAACATTGAAATAAGATAAATAGCGTCACAATAAAATAACATAACCAAACGATATAAAAAGAAGTGCAAATATAAAACATTATAAACTGAATATGGTAGAATATGATAGAATAGTTGTTAGTCAGGAGGGGGCTGGAGATAGAAGGAAGTAGAAAATAGTGAAGATAACTAGTATAGAGGGGGTATAGGTAGGAGGGTAACCTATAATAGAGAATGAGTGGGATGGGTGATAAAATTGAGGGAAGCGGTAAAGGTAAAGTAATTAAAATAAGTAGTATAATTGAGTGGGAAGAAGAATAACTAAAAGGCGGAATAAAAGAAGGAGAAAAATAGAAAGGGAAGTAAGTGGAAAGAGGGAGTTATTATTATAGATAGCAGGGCAGAGGAACATCGGATGGGGAAGTAGTTACGCCCGTGTTTTCTATAGTCCTTTTTGAGGCCCGAGTCCATCATCAAAAAATATGTTTAGGGCGGGATTCATTTTATCTGTCTGGCTCATTGGGTCTCTGGTAGAGTTAATTACCTGGGGGTTAGGCGTCTTAACAGATATTAACTGAGATTGTGGGTGCCCAATATTCACATTTTTGCCCAAGTTTACCGTTCCTTGTTTAGTAGGAAGGGATTTACCATCGTCTCCACATTTCCTGTTATTACTAGTGTTGTATTTGTATCTGGGACCCTAATTCGATATTCCTGATTTATGCCCTTATGTGGTTATAATAAATAATATCCTTATAAAGGTATAATAATCATATCCATATTTAGTCGTAGCCCATGCAGTCCAAATTAAGCAAGGCTACTTCCCCAGCCTCCTAGAGAGTACAATGCATTCTTTAAACAAAGCAAACCTCCAGCAACCTGGGAAATCCCCCTGCTTCTGTTTTGATTTGTCCTAGAACTCCTGCGAACACTGAAAGAACGGCCAGTTCTTAGTGACATCTTTATTGACGTCTTATGTCCAACCTTATGTCAAACCCGGCACCTTTCAGGTATAATATACCAACGTTGCCTTAAGCAAACACACGGTGGTTTGGAGCAGAGCGGCTACCTACTTGCCCGAGAGCCCAGCTGATGCGAGAGCCCACGGACGCCGCCCCTCCCTTTTGACGCACTGAGAAAGACGCTGTCTTTTTCTCCAGCCGAGAAAATCCGGCTCTGGTGTTTCCAGATACCCTTGCGGGTTGCTGGGATATCGAGTCCTGAGAGAGAGATACCAGACCTCCTGCATTCTATTACCAAGGTACGGAGCTGACTAAACCCTTAAGAGAATTCTTGACTCAGATTCTCGGCAAAAACCAACTTAACTTAAACTGCTACTTACTTACTCCTTCCCACGTATTAGGCTTAGGTCAGGTACACCGGGGTAGGCGTATTTAGAAGCACCAGTTGAGTACGTTAGTCAATGTATATATGTATGTATATATTTTATCCATTTTAAAGTATCATATGTCTAAGAAACCATATCAATGCTTTTACATTATTATTTCATAATACTCCTTTTACTGTACGCACTTTACTTTACATTAAGTATTGCAATTATGGCAATTCATTTCTCTTGCATGAGAAAGAAGACTGCTCAATAAATAACACCTTTTATTGAAAACGCCCGTCTCTCTTTTCTCTGCACTCTGGTGAAACTAAGTATGCACGATTGACTGAGTAAAATAGCTGTCTATTGTTTTCACACGACTCTAGAGATACACTCTTATTCTGAGGGAGCAAAGTTGTCATGTTTATGGTTGTCAGAAGCTAATCCCTTCTTGTCTATCCAGGGAAGTTAAACTCCTCCTTGTTTATTCGAGAAAGTTTCTAGTGACCTCTGAGCTAGCTGGCAAAACTAATTAAGTCTAATATAGTCAGTAGAGACCTAGTCGACCTCAGTCCTACATCTACACTGCTGTTTATATTATTCCAATGCGCAGAGCCTATTGGGAATATTGGAACTACACTACATGGCACCCAACGTTTGGTAAGGCGATAATCTAACGCAAGACACTAGAGTAACTCAGTTGTGCTATTTCACACAGAACCCTTTTTCCTGTAAAATACTCCAAAAGACGTCTGGAGTGGGTAAAAGGTTAAAATCCGCCGGAACTTAGTAGGAAGAGATTCCTATGTATAGTTTTGGTTTACTCAACGTTGAAGGATACAGTGTTCCAAAATATTGTGTACCTAATCTTTGTTTCCCTTGAAACTTGATGTGCAACAAAAAAAATTCTGTCAGTAAAATGCCTGACGGAGACAAAGAAAGAGATGCTACAGCGTCTCAACAGTTGTTGGATGACACGAATATCCAACAGAATGACCCGAATGCTATTTACATTCCGGCAAATATAAGAAGAACTATAACTATTAAACCTATAGAAAATGGACTATCATCACGAGGTGGTACAGTCATATTTGTGGTAGAGGTCCATGAATATCGTCAGACAGAGGTATTCTATTCATGGATACACTTTCCAGCAGCAAACGCTGTAACACAAGAATTCCACTATTACAAAATAGAGGAACCTCCGGATGAATACACTCCTTTCGAGGAGGTTGAAATCCCATTAAATTACCAAGAGCACCTGCTCTGGTTTAAAGGCGCCCTAAAACATAAAAATCACATCACCAGGCTCGGTCCACTAGGTAGACCAGGAGCAACGTGGCCGGTTCTAGCCAGCTACACACCTCACCCAGACATTGATAAAATGTCAGACCAGGAACTTTTAGCTCAGCTAAAAATACTAATTAAGATACATAGACACCTTGAGATGGCTTCAAAAAATTCTCTGGATGTTGCCCCCTTCCACACAAAGAACGGTAGTCCAGGCGTTGGTTGTTTCCCGCCTGGACTACGGCAACGTTCTATATCTCGGAGCTGATCTGACAACCATAAAAAAAACTCCAGGTTGTTCAGAACGCAGCTGCTCGGCTGCTTCGCAACGTCCCCAGGAGGATATCCGCCTCTCCAGCTCTTCTCGACCTACATTGGCTTAGAGTCCCGGAGAGAATTAAGTTCAAGGCCCTTTGCCATGTTTTTAAAATTAAGCAAGGCTCTGCCCCTAAATACCTTCAGGGCCTTATTCAGGTCTATAAACCTAATCGTGTCCTCAGATCTTCAGGGAACGGTGATTTTTCCATCCCCAGATTTAGGCTAGCTAGAATGGGAGGCCGCTCTTTTGCCTATCTGGGGCCTAAACTCTGGAAGGCTCTTCCCATGACCCTGAAGACAGAAACCAATCTTTTTCGCTTCCGTAAAGGGCTTAAAACCTGGCTCTTCCAACAGTAAATTGGAGCTTCCTTTTGCCATACTCAGCATACAAATTCTTCTTCAGTCTGTCCCTTAGTGCCGGGAAACCCACTGCGGGTAGCTGTGCGCTTTATAAGCTTAAATAAATAAATTGGTCCAATAGGTAATGCGGACTTCAACAGTCCAACCAGCAATTAACATTCCACAGCTGACCCCTCATCAGGGGAACACAAACAAAATTACACCACAGAACATACAATCATGTCTTGGTAAAACACCCGCAAAACGGGAACAAATTCCATTGTGTTTAGCACAAAAAATCACTCAAATAGAGGCAGTATTTCCTGATACTACAGCCAATGAGAAACACAGAATTCTGACTATCTGTCTTCCAATGGGGATCGCACCACATGTGGAGGACTGTGACACTTGGGGTACAGTCTTTGCTTCCATCTACACAAAAACACATGGTGTTCCATCCATGGCAGTAATACCGGATGTACTAAGACAGATTCAAAATAAATACGATCCAGAACCTGCTTTAACTCTGGGTATGAAATTACTGAAAGACTTCAAGCAGGTCTCGGCTATATTATTAGCCAACATAAAAGGAGAAGCAGCATCTGTGGCGATCCGCCAGAAATTTAAAGAAACAGATATAGCAGAACAACCTTTTGAACTTGCCAGAATCATAGAAAAATCCTATGAAGAACTAGGAAGAGATAGTTTGGGTGGGAAACCAGTAAAACCCCAACTAACTGAAAATCCTGAAAAACCTTTTATTAAAAATTATCTAAATACTCCAAAAAAGAGTTGGGATGGTAATAAACAATCCACTCCCAAAGAAAAACGATTCCAGTCCAGAGGAAGGTCTCCTCAACGGAGAGAAAAAAATCTCCGGACCAAGGACACCAGTCTCCCCAGAGGGAGCCCTCTGAGAAAAGATACAACCTTAGAGATAGGGATAAATTGAGAAAACCTGATAGATATCAAGATATTGATACACGTCCCTTTCGATCTTTTCAGACTTCCTCACAGAAATCGAAAAGAAGAGGATGGTCAGAACACAAGGAAGAGCACGTCAAGTCCAAAGACAAAGAACCTGCTCATCAAAGTAAAAAATTACAATTTCCAAGAAAGAAGGTAGCCAGTATTAAAATAATTAGACATGCCGAGGATACTGAGGACACAACTGAAAAACGGAGAGTGGGCCCAGACAATGCTAGACAGCGCAGCAGAAGTGACCATAGCTCGCAAGATCTTGATGAATCTTCTGGAGACAGTGGACACGAATGAATACATTCAGGTGGAAACTGCAGATACCAGAGTTAGCAAACCTCATAAAATATACGAAATAACACTGCGTATAGAGGGGGGCAAGACTAGGAAAGTAAGGGGTCTCTTTTGGGATAACCTTTCGAAAGGCTATGACATCCTTTTAGCTGAGAAAGACTGGCCACCAGAGTTTGTCAGGGAGTGCCCTCATAGCGAAGAAATGATTATGCCTGCCTTCTCAAATCATATTTCAATTCATAAAAAATCCATATATGCAAGAAAATGGGCAGTGGCCCAAGCTCCTGCATTATATAAAAATCATGTAGGATGGGATGAGGACTCTCCTCCTCACAAAATCCAGTTAAAATGTCAACCCACTGCACAAAGGCAGTATCCTGTTAAGCAAGAAGCTAAAAAACAAGTCAGGGAGATCTTAGATCAACTTGAATACCAGGGGGTGATTGAAACATGCATCTCACAAATGAACAATCCTTTGTTTCCTGTCTCCAAGCCAGACGATTCATATAGTCTAGTTTTGGACTACAGACACTTAAACTCATGTTGCAAAACATTTGCAGTACAAAACTCACACAGTGCAGCACTAATGAATAACATCGTGCGCATAAAATATAAAACGACATTAGACATCTCTAATGGATTCTTTTGTCAGAACATTGCACCTGAGAGCAGGTATTTGAGCGCGTTCTCAATAATGGGGTCGCATAACACTTCTGTCGACTCCCACAGGGATTCAAGAATAGCCCAGGATTATTCCCAGCAAGAGTAACAGAGTTACTACAAATATATGATGATGAAGCATTGTCTTATGTCGATGACATCTATCTAACAGATGATGACCCTGAGACTCACTTGAAAAGAGTGAACACCATAATACTTGGTTTCGCAGCAGAGGGTTACAAATTCAACTTTAAAAAGTCACGAATTGCCCATCTAACTGTCCTGTTTTTAGGATATGAATTATCAAGTGAAGACAAAAGCCTAGCAGACAACTTCTTAGCGAAGTGTGCTGTACTCCAAGCACCTAAAACGCTGAAGGACTTACAATCAATACTAGGTTTCCTGAATTTCGGAAGAACATACATTCTAAATTATGCAGAGAGGGTTAAACCTCTCTATGAATTAATAAAACCTGATTTCAAACCAATCAATTGGACTCAGAAACACGCAGAAAGTTTAAGATCATTGCAAACAGACATGTTAGCTAAAACAAAATTGCAAACACGTGAAAACGTACGCAACCTTGTAATCCGAGTCATCCCAGGAAGATGCGGATTCATGTACCTAACCTCTAATGAGGGAGAAACGGTACCAATAGCTTACAAATCACACTTGTACACACAAGCTGAAATGAAATTCAGTTCTACTGAAAAAATTCTAATAGCGGTTCAAACTGCTGTAGCAAAAGAAAGAGCCCAAGTCCAAGGCAGAAGGATAACTGTTTTAACAGCAGAATCTGCCCTTGAGGCATTAACAAGCCCACGCAATTTGACTGCCGTGGCATTAGATCCAAAATGGATACAATGGGAAAATTCTCTTGCTGCAGAAGACGTGAAATACTATTTTGACCCGAAAATGAAAAAACTAGAAAATCTAGACTATGAAGAAGAATATCCTCTGCCAATCGAAATTCTGCCTCTCGAACAATACACACGTGTAATCTACATGGACAGATTTACACAACACTACGATGTAGAGAAAAAATCCTACAACGCAGCGTGCGCGATTGTTAAAGATCGCTGGCGCAATGGTAAATTCAGACCATTAATTACCAAAACTGAATCACTCAGAAACTGCTCAACTCAGCGAGCTGAAATAAGATCTTTAAAGATGGCGCTTGAAAATGCCGATCGCGAATTCCCCACACTAATAGTGTGCGATCCGCATTTCTGCATCAAGTCTTACAATAATGACATGCAGACCTGGATTCAAAACGAATACAAAGATGACACAGGTGCCACAATAAAGCATAAGAAGCTTTGGGAACAGGTAGTTCTTTTGCAGAAAGAACTACAAAAGACTCATGTGATACATACACTGAGTCATCAACGTGATGGCGTTCATGTTGCAGGGAATTCATTGGCTCACAGAGCCACAGCGGAAGCAGCTCAACCGGCTTCCGTAGCCACAAAAAAGCGTTCAGAAAAATACATAGACTGAGAAACTATGCTCGCGGTAAAAGCGTCTTTAAAAGGCGACTATGCAGCATTACCTCTGAACTATCGACTCAGTATTACATACATAATTGATGCAAACTCCGTTCCTTTTGCTCAAATCCCTGGAGTGGGGCATAGAGTAATTCTAAACACGAACAGGCGAGTCTTACTAATAGCAGATGCACACATGGGAGAGGGTCTAGGTCATTGAGAGATCAAGGAATCTCAGAAAGAATTACAATCAGAATACTGGTGGCCGGGGATGAGCCTGCAACATTACAAATTTGCAATGGGCTGTCCAAACTGCAACAGAGATCGCAGTCGTGAACCGACCGGAGTATTGCCAGGACCCTTCTATTAGAAAGCATAAGGCTATCTATACACAAAAATCCAGCAGGAGAAATTCGTCCCATAAATGTTTAAGACTAGATTCACATAAAATGTAGACACCAGCGCTCGGCTGACGCCAGAACTGTTATAAAAGATTTGCGAGTCTTTATCGGCACATACGCAATTGGCATGCTACATTCTGACCAGGGTCCTGCGTTTAGCTCTAGGGCTTACAAGGAGGCCATGGCCAGCATGGGCATTGCATTGCGGTACTCTTGTCCCTTCCATCCTGAGGGAAATGCGGTAGTGGAAAGAAAAAAACGGGACAAAAAGCAATATATAACGGTGAGGGTATTAGGTTCGGGTGATGGGTGGGTCCAACATTTAACAAGTGTCCAACGTAGTCTTAATAATCTGCCAAGAAATTCTCTAAAAGGTCTCAGTCCGTATGAACTATTGTTCGGTACTAGAATGCATATTCAGGACCTTGATAGTCACACTTCAGTGGTAGAAGAAAAATGCTTTGATATCAAAGACCGTTTGGCTGTTTTGCAGGACTTAAATGAAACAAGACGAAACCTGAGCAACATAAAGTTAAAACACTAGCAAACAGCCACTGAAGAAAAACCACCTGTCCCAGCAAGACCTGTTTGGATTCCAAAGATTGGGCATCTGGTCAGAGAGAAGATCGCGGTGAAGAAGGAATTTGGGCCTTCTTACAGAAAAGCAGTACCTGTCTTAGCTATCAGCGGAACAAGATCAGTTGTACTACCGCCCCTTGCTGGTAAAAAGGAGAACCGAATTGTATCCATGGACCTGGTAAAACCACAATCATGTGGCCAATAATAAGTAGTAGGCCCAGTGGACCCCCAAGAAATAGCAGAATACCAAAATTTGCTACAATACAAGAGGTTCAAACTGAGAGACTAATCACATTCGATAAACCTGCAGTGAATAAAAAAGGACTATGCAACAAAGCCATGGAACTTGTGCCTCTTGAAACCCAAATTGCAACAGTTCGTCAAGAAACACCAGTCTACAACGATGTAGCCTCAGACTATGCTAATAAAACAAAGAAAAATACAAAAGCAACTGAAAATCCGGAAGCAATTACAACAATTGACAGAACTGCATCTGGCTACTTCATCAATTTCGATGACTTTTCTGAAGATCCAAGCGAGCCTGAAGAAAAGCCAGCCACAAAAACTTTCAAAGAAAAAGTAACAGAACTCTTTCATCAACTCAAAGACACCTATCTGATTTCTCCATGGATTGAATTTTGGATTGTGTTAGGTGTACTTTTCCTCCTGCTTTGGCTCATCATGGTTCTTTGTTTGGGAAAATTAATTGAAGGAAAATACAGTACAATGGACACAGCAAGCCAGAACATCAACTTGGTCCTAAAGCCTCACAAGTCATCTCACATCGAGAAAAGAGAACTATCATCAGTAAACGTCACAGCCAATCCAATACCCGGTGGGGTAGCATGGGACAAAACGGATTATGAAATCTATGGCCCGATTGAGCTCTTGAAATATCTACACCAGTTTAAGGGTTCATTAAGTGACTTTGTAAAACCAAGTACTTTCTCTAATGATTGGGACTTTGAAAATATTAACAATATGATGTCAGATTTAGTAATGTCAGCAAAATTTACAGAACATGATTATTCACAGGGTTCATCAAATTATGAAGAAATGTATTGCTACAATCATTTTGGTCATCACTATTTGCATAAATCTGCACAGCCTAGAAATGTTCATAATTATAACCAATAAGAACATTGTGCTACACCACCTAAAAGCAGCTCTAAAACATTTTATGAGAAATTCCCATACTTTGCAGGGTTTAACACAAGTTATGCAGAAGAGTTTTATTTTAAAATGATAAATAAGACAGGAATGAAAACAATGTTGATAAATACTAAATTGATTTATTCTGAAGCATTTTATGAAAAAATAATTACATTTGGTTTTGAATTCTGGAACAAAAACATTGAAACAAAAACCATCTGGGGTACAAAAGAATGGCAGGTCCAAGGTTTAGAAGCATTGTTTAGAGCCTGCATGATCCCAGAACAATTAATATTCCTGAATGACACCATTCAGCAGACTACCTGTCTTGGCCTAGCCAAAATTAAGGACTTAAACAAACCGTCTATTCCAAAGCCCATACCTGATAGTGATAGCACTACTGATATGGAGATAGACGTATCCCATATTTTATACCAAAACAGAACACATCCTGATTGGAAAAAATGGTTGATCTGGCCCACAGACACAAATAACTGTCAAGATAGATTCCCGAACAAAATACAGGGGTTAAAACTGAACAGGCCAGACCCAAGATACTCCCAGAGACAACATCCAGGGATAGTTACAACATACAGTGTAGGGAAAATATGCCTCGAATGGCTACAAAAATCCACACTGGCTGAAATTAAGCAACACTTGACTTTACTTAAAGACGGTGCTGACTTGCGTGATTTCATACTGGGACCACGCAAACAGCGTCAAAAACGTTTCATAGCGGCCGGTATATACGCTGCGTACAACGAAGCTTGGAAAGTAATGCAAATTGAAACAGGAGAAAAAATACGAGAAATTGATCGTATTCATTTGGAAAAATTATTTTCTGTTGTGGACAATGGGTTAACGACTCTGTCCTCCAGAATATATTCACTGGACAGTATCGTATCATCTGCTATTGATATAATAAAGCAGGACTTACTAATGTTACAACATGGTCAGTCCCAATTACATTCTATTGTACAGCTTGGCTGGACGTTGCAAAATCTGCGTTCAGGCTACGTACCATGGTGTTTAATCAACTCAATGTCATTATTCTCTATCTTTAACCTTACTGATAAACAGATCAGTTTGCCACAAAAAGGAGCAGACTATACGATTCTGAGCATTGAAAAACTTGAGAGATTACCATTGACAATGTCAGAAAGACCTGTCATTGAATGGATAATACATGGAATTATTACAATTCCGATAACAACTTTCCAATTTAAATATTGCCAAGAATATATATACCAGCGGGCCAGTATGAAAGGTTGGGTAAAGGGTACACCAAGTCAACATGGAAACTACCTTATACACACACATGTTACAGTGAAAAGAAAAAGAATGTATTTCTTAGTGGTAAAAATTGTAAACGATCACTAAGCGGTACATTTCTGTGTCAAGGTATTAACTTGCATGGGGCCTGCGAAGGGTCTTCGAATAACCTTTCATGTCACCTGCACGGCACTTCTACAACACGGATAGAGCCATTCTTTAGACAACTTTCAAACGGGAGCTATGTTCTAATAAATGACCACAGCTGTTGTGGCATGGTGCCAGGGAAAGCCTATCTCGTCAGCGTTAGTTCCATGGTCACTTGCTGTATGCAAGTATTGTATCCAAACAGCACTCCAGACATGGAGGCGGCATGGCCTTATTTCAATATCTCTTCTATTCGAATTGATACTTTAAGCAGAATGAAATCCGTTCTTTTACAGACAACTGTGCCTTTGACCTCGTCCAGAGAAACATATGATCTGCAAGTTGCAAGGACAACGGCAGAGATACATTCCCTTTTATCAACAAATTGCCCCGTGCATTTCGTAGAAATGCTAAGCCAAATCCTAAACATGTCAGATACCAGTGGCATCGCACATGTATTTAAGACAATTTTTTCGGGACTGTTTACACCCTTCGAAACAGTTCTGGGCTTGGGACTCGTGGCAGGAATTTTATTTTTGATCCTTCTGCTCCGATATGGCAAGCCAAGTCGCAGACAAGACTCCAGCAACGATGGAAGAAACGATCCTAGCCGTACGCTACCGGGACCGCCTAACTAAAGTCCTCGGATTAGCCAGGCTAAGAGATCTGAATATGACCTGGTTTCTTTCATTCAGACCTATCTGGCAAAATTGCATCTTACCTGTACTTCGATGTATGCTATGCAGAGAAGAATGCGTGTTGGACATCTTTCTTACACGACCATCAGCAGTACCATTGGACACAGATACTTTGCTAGGTCCTGTAACGGCTCATGCATCGTGTTGTCCCCAGCGGCTACCCATTCTGATGACGGCATTCGTTGAGACTTCACCACTACGAGTATGTGGCAGTGGAGTACGAGATGAGAGCAGCTTCACCCAGGTACAACCTTCTGTGAGCATTGCTGATCCTGACATCGATGATAGCAATCATTCTCACGACTGCACTGTTACAGCATTTTCTAACTTGGTCGAACTTTCACCTGAGGCTGTAGACAGATTTTTTGCGAGTCTGTCTGAAATTATGTTCTCCACTGAACAACGGGAATAACTTTTTAAGCAACAAGCACACAGCGTTCCCTGAACTCTGAATTCGGCCTTCAGCTTTGATAAACAAAAGCTACTGAAAACATTTGGAACTATTTTTTTCCCCGGAAAAAACGAAAATTATTTATTTTTCACTTCCAAAATATTTACCTTTTTCTGGCACATGTACTCTGCTTAAAGTAGAACTATTCTTAGAGAACAGAGGTTCTATTTTAGGAACTCTAGAGACAATATTTTACCTCAGCCTCTAGCACATGTACAGCATATGCATTAATATGTGATGGAATGGTCTCGACCTTCTCTTCTGTATTAAGAGCCATTTCATGTGTAATTTTCACAATTCATTCAGCTGATATATATATGCATTTTTAACTGAATGATACCACTGCTTGAAAAGCGTACAGTACCAATACTCATTTTCGTGTATTTACCATATACCATTTCAAATGCAAATTATGTATTTTGGGGTGGGTTGGAAAACACATGCACCATTATATGTTTACTATTGCTTAGTTTTAAGTAATGAGGGACATTAGATCGTGGAGTGGGTGTTGTATTTCTATCTAGGACCCTAATTCGATATTCCTGATATATGCCCTTATGTGGTTATAATAAATGATATCCTTATAAAGGCATAAGAATCATATCCATATTTAGTCGTAGCCCATGCAGTCCAAATTAAGCAAGGCTACTTCCCCAGACTCCTAGAGAGTACAACGCGTTCTTTAAACAAAGCAAACCTCCAGCAACCTGGGAAATCCCCCTGCTTCTGTTTTGGATTGTCCTAGAACTCCTGCGAACACTGAAAGAACGGCCAGTTCTTAGTGACATCTTTATTGACGTCTTATGTCCAACCTTACGTCAAACCCGGCACCTTTCAGGTATAAATATACCAACGTTGCCTTAAGCAAACACACGGTGGTTTGGAGCAGAGCGGCTACCTACTTGCCCGAGAGCCCAGCTGATGCGAGAGCCCACGGACGCCACCCCACCCTTTTGACGCACTGAGAAAGACGCTGTCTTTTTCTCCAGCCGAGAAAATCCAGCTCCAGTGTTTCCGAATACCCTTGCGAGTTGCTGGGATATCGAGTCCTGAGAGAGAGATACCAGACCTCCTGCATTCTATTACCAAGGTACGGAGCTGACTAAACCCTTAAGAGAATTCTTGACTCAGATTCTTGGCAAAAACCAACTTAACTTAAACTGCTACTTACTTACTCCTTCCCACGTATTAGGCTTAGGTCAGGTACACCGGGGTAGGCGTATTTAGAAGCATCATTTGAGTACGGTAGTCAATGTATATATGTATGTATATATTTTATCCATTTTAAAGTATCATATGGCTAAGAAACCATATCAATGCTTTTACAGTATTATTTCATAATACTCCTTTTACTGTACGCACTTTACTTTACATTAAGTATTGCAATTATGGCAATTCATTTCTCTTGCATGAGAAAGAAGACTGCTCAATAAATAACACCTTTTATTGAAAAGGCCCGTCTCTCTTTTCTCTGCACTCTGGTGAAACTAAGTATGCACGATTGACTGAGTAAAATAGCTGTCTATTGTTTTCACACGACTCTAGAGATACACTCTTATTCTGAGGGAGCAAAGTTGTCATGTTTATGGTTGTCAGAAGCTAATCCCTTCTTGTCTATCCAGGGAAGTTAAACTCCTCCTTGTTTATTCGAGAAACTTTCTAGTGACCTCTGAGCTAGCTGGCAAAACTAATTAAGTCTAATATAGTCTGTAGAGACCTAGTCGACCTCAGTCCTACTTCTACACTGCTGTTTATATTATTCCAATGCGCAGAGCCTATTGGGAATATAGGAACTACACTACACTAAATATAGACTGCTCTATAAAGATTATTCTAGACTCCATTTGATCCAGCCTAACTCGTAGGTATAGATCTAGCCTTTCCACCAGGATAGTAAGATTCTTTATTTCGTTACTGTGTACCTCAGGATTTTTACTACTTCCATCTTTGGCCCTCAAATGAACTTTTCTTGATCCCACTTTTTTCTTCCCTGATGACTATGTTTTGCTTTTGTAATTAAAGTATCTGTTATGGTGTTTATATGGCTGGTTTTACACCTTTACTTATGTTATTATCAGGAGGTGTATTTTCAACTAGAATAGGATTTTTTAGGTCTCGTGACCTTAAATGCGCGCAAGCGCATTGAGGAACGAGAATTCAAGTGCTCAAAATGCTCATGAAACCACCAGCTTTTTGCTGGCGTTTTCATGCAGTTCATGTGAACCACGTGTTCAAACATGAACGCGCATCAGCCTCCCTCCATTTGCCGCACAGCACATCAAAGGGCTTCGCCCAGCGTGCGCTCTGCGGCTTCTCGGCTTCTCCTCCCCTAACTTCCTTGCATTTCTCCTCCCCCTCCCCAGCCAGCTTCCCCCAGGCCGTGTTCCCTCATCCCTTGCACCCACTCCAATGATCGCACGTCACGACCAGAAGATTTGTTTTTTTAGAACAACCTCGTACAGCTCCTGCCTTGACTTTTCTTGCTCCGTCTCTTCTCCAGTGTCTTCCTTCTCGTCCATGTCTCCCTGGTCTTGTTATCTGCCTTTTTTTTTTACCTCTACTTGTAATTGCACACATGTCACTTTTTCCTCTTGTAAAGTATCGCTTGCTACCTCTTGTATTTTGTTTGCTTTTGGCACATGCACAATTGTCATCTTTGCCTCATGCAATGTAACGTTTGCTTTTGTAACACGTCCACTTGTAATTTTCTCCTCATGTAACGCTACTGTTCCCATTGTGAAGCGCTTTGACACCTTCGGGTAAAGTCTGCGCTATATAAAAACGCATAAAGTAAATAAAAAAAATTAATCAAATCTATTCTCCCTTTCAACAGCTGTCAACGTCTAGCCTCCTGTCACTGCTCTTTCGTGTCCATGTCTCCTCCGTTCACCCTCTCTCTACTCTGGCTTCTCCAGCGCATCTTTCTTAACCTCCCCCTCTCGCTTGAACTCTTTCTTCCGTGGTCTACTGTTCGGGATCTTCAGGATCTCAGCGTTCCCAAATCCCAAGTCTCTGTCTCCCTCTCTGAATAACAACTCCACGCTTGCCCCTGTTGGTGGGTCTCCCTCTTCGGGACTCCAGCATCTGTCTCCTCACCTCTTCCCGCCCTTCAACGCTCCTCCCTTTATCTGGCCTCACACTGTGTCGCTCCGAACTCCGCACATCCCTGCCTTTGCATCTCTATCTCTTCCCCCCCCCCCCACACACACACAATGAGCGCTTTATTTCTCTTAGGGCAGTTTAATACAGAGCGACTTCGAAGGTATTGGAGCGCTTTACATGAACACCATGAGGTGTTACATAACACTAACTCCCATCTTTGTGTTGTGAGACAACGCCGAGACTCGAACATGGTGTCGGAATCTCTGGCCGTAACGCCACATCCTAAAACTGTTTTTTTTTTCTCGGAGATATGACCCTCTTTACACCGTCCCAAATGAAAAGGTAAAACTTGCCAGTATTTTTGGCCGTTCTTTATACTGCTTACAAAAATGTCCAATGCAAGATTTTAACCCTCGCGCCTCAGTATTTCTTCGCACGTTGAAAATCCCAACGCAAACATTTCTATGGCGAGTTAAACCCTTTACATCCGCACGGAACGCGCAATCGACAGAAAACGTCTGTTTTTTCACTATTTTTTTCGGCCCCGTGAAACTTACCGCGAAAGCACCTTCGAGCGTCCTTCTAGGAAGGTGAACTCTGCAGTCTGGGCCGCGGGGAGCAAGTAACTCAGACGTGAAACCGAAACTTCCATAATACTTGCACTTTCGATATGAATGCTCGCCCAGCTCAAAGTTCAAGGGTGTTTACACAAACACAGGAACAATTACCTAGCAAACGTCAACTAATGTAACACCTACACAAGCCAGTTTTTTAAAACAAGCATTTGCAATGCAATAGGTCTCGTTTTAACGCAAATTTAAGCTATAGGCCTTGTAAATGACAAAGCCTTTTATTTATGTTCCAAAAACCAGAACGCAAAAATAAAGGGCATTATCATTTACAATGCTAATAGTTCAGACTCGCGTTATTGCGAGACCTATTGCATTTCCAATGCTTGTTTGTTTCTTTTGGGGCAGTTGTAAAGATGAATCTGAATCACTTAATGTAATTCCATCTGGAATATGCTGGACACAACCATTTGGGGCATTTTATATCGGTGTAACATGTCTCGATCTATCCAAGACATCAGAGTGATTTGATTCAGGGTTAGACCGAGAGGTACCTGCTTCAAGAGATTCTTCCACTGTACTGATCTGTTTATCCAAAGCCCCCATTGCTCCAGTAAGGTAACTTAATAAAGTTTGCTGTGAATCTGTATGGTTTTTCTTTCCTGCACTGAGATTAGGGCTGGGCAGCTTTCTTTTCCCCATGTTAACAAGACTAACTCCAATCTATCAGGAGGTATATTATATTTAAATTGTATTTAAAGAACCACCCCTTGCTATCAAAATATTCTACAGGTACTGTTCAAATAGGTTGTCCTTGTGGATTCAATAAAAACAGTTATGTTCCAGTCAAAAACCAATATAAGAAGGATGAATGTCCAGAAAGAAAATCAGCAGAGGTGAACAAAAGCTTACTGTCTATATGTCCTTCAGGATTCAAGCACCAAGAGAATGGGCCCAGCCCGGCCTCATTTTGTCACAGACGGGCGCAAGACGGGCCCGCGTTGGCCCACGTGCGTCCCGCGCCGCGGGAGCCCTACGCGATATTTAAATGGCAAGAGAACCGGCTGGGGCTGCACCTCTCATGGGACCGCACTGCCCTCTGGGAAGTGTAGTCCAAAGCAGATCGTGGCCCGCGTTCGAGTCGCAGCAGAATCACCCCCACAGGTCCGGTAGCGGTAACAGATGAAAGGAAGGTCCCCCAGGCGAGACCAGTGATGTAGTTAAAATCCGGGCAGAGTGGCACAAAAAAGAAAGCAGCAGTTCAGGCTGGAAGGGCGTGTTGTTTGGTCATGTGTGGAGCATTTGTTTGTGCATCCTTGTGACAATCAGAGAGTGCATCAGTTGGGTACAGTTCCATTAACTGTCTTGAAATATGGATGTTCTATTTCAAATTAATTGTCTGCAGATACGTTACCGCGCTGCAGCTTCAGAGCCCTCTCAGGAGAATCCCGTGCCACTGAACAATACAGGATTAAGTTCAGAGACACCCAAAAGGCACAGACTCAAAACTGGGTTGACTTTTTAGATTGTGTTACTAAGGCTCAGGAAGGCTGGTTACTTGGCAGGAAAGTGTGTGATTTTAAAGGATTGTACAATTTGATTATGAGGGAGCAGATCCTTAATAATTGTCAAAATCAGCTGTTGTATTAGTACCCGATGGACTCTGATCTGACCTCTCCCCAAGAACTGGGCCAGAAGGCAGACAAATGGGTCAGAATCAGAGGGAGGCAGAAGGTTCAGAACCAAGGTGGTGACTAAAGAAGCAAAATTCTAAAAACTCTGATAAGGGTGGGGAAAATGGTAAAGATCAGAAGTCTTCTCAAGGGGCCCAAAACCTGCATAAGATGGGGAGTCACAATCAAGCAAGGGAAAATGCAAGAAGAAACCATGGTGTAAAATCTGTAAACAGAAGATCCATCGGACAAGTGACTGTAACAAGTCCAAGGACTCAACTTCCACTACCACTGCCCCTAAGGCAACTGTTTCCCCTAGTTCAGCTCTAAGTGGTAGTTCTCAGAATAAGAGTGTAGTAGGGTTAACCCTAGGATCCGAGATGGACTCTGACCTAGTCAGAGTTCCTACTCAGGCTGTACTGATCTGTGATGGGGTCATGGATATGGCCTCCTTATTTGTAAGTCCCAGTAACTTGGGCAAATACAGAGAGCAACCCTTGATAAATGGGAAGGAAGCCTTGGCATTCAGGGACACATGAGCAAGTGTCACGATGGTGGCAAAAGATCTTGTGGCTCCTGAGCACATCATACTTGGGGATATGTACCAAGTGACCAATGCTAGCAATGTCAGGACAGACAATTCCTTGGCAGTTGTTAATTTCACCTGGTGAGGGGTAACTGGCCCTAAGAAGGTTATGGTAAGTGCAGACCTCTCTGTTGAATGCTTATTGGGCAATGATTTGGAAACTTCAGCTTGGGCTGATGTGGAACTCAGGACTCATGCAGAAATGTGAATCCCTACAGATGTGTTTGCTATAACTAGGTCACAGGTAAACATGTCTAACACTGAACAGGTCTTGGATCCTGGAAGAATGGACCAAACACCTTCCAAAAGGAGGAGCAGTAGGGGTAAGGCAGTGTCTTCCCCCTGGCTCAGAATACAGATCAGTCTCTTGAGGGAGATGATCCTAGGCCTGAAGCAGTACCTGTCCCAAATGAGCTTGAACTTGACCAGGTTGAGTTATTGAGGACAGGGGGACCTTCCGGGGCAGTTCGGAGTCAGGAACAGCTGAGCTGCCCCTCTCTTGAACCCCTCCGACAACAAGCTGTTGCTGAGGCTGCTGGTAGTGCTAGTGGGTCACAACGGGATCTACTGGGATGATGGACTCCTTTATTCAGAGAGTAGAGACCCCAAGCCTGATTCCACCAGGTGGTTGGTTTGAAGTTTACGGGCTTCCTATTGACACTAGCACATGACATCCCTTTAGCAGGTCACCTAGGCCAAAACAACACTTTGACATGCTTGTCCCTCACTTTCATTGGCCTCATGTCTGAAGACACAAAGGAGTTTTGTCGCACCTGTGTCACCTGTCAAGCCAGTGGTAAGGCAGGTGGTACAACAAAGGCCCCCCCTGATAGCACTACCTGTGGTCGGGGTTCCCTTTGAACGTGTAGGGATTGACATTGTTGGACCAATGGATCCCCAAACAGCCTCTGGGCATAGGTTTATTCTGGTGGTAGTGGATCATGCCACCAGATACCCAGAAGCTATTCCACTTGGACCACAACAGCACCTGTTGTGGCAAGTGCCCTTTTGGGAGTTTATTCAAAAGTGGGCTTCACTAAGGAGGTCGTATCAGACAGAGGTGTAAACTTCATGTCTAGTTACCTGACTCCAATGTGGAAGGAGTGTGGAGTAAACTATAAGTTCACCACACCCTATCACCCACAATGCAATGGTCTAGTTGAAAGATTCAACAAGAACTTAAAGGGCATGATTAAGGGTCTCCCTGAAAAGCTTAGGCGTAGATGGAACATCCTGCTGCCCTGCCTTTTGTTTGCTTATAGAGAGGTCCCACAAAAGGGGGTTGGCTACAGCCCTTTTTAACTTTTGTTTGGGCATCCTGTAAGAGGACCCCTTTGTCTGGTGAAGGAAGGATGGGAGTTACCTCTGAAACTTCCCAAGCAAGACATTGTAGATTATGTACTAGGTCTCTGCTCCCGGAAGGCAGAGTACATGAAAAAGGCATCCGAAAACCTGGAGGCTAGTCAGGAATTACAAAAGGCCTGGCATGACCAAAAGGCTGTGCTGACTGTTTACCACCCAGGACAGAAAGTGTGGGTGTTGGAGCCAGTGGCCCCAGCAGCTCTGAGGTTCTGTGGTTTTCGACTTCGCTTCGTATTTAGCCGCCATTTTGTGTCCAGCCGCCATTTCGTGTTGCATTCACTCAGGCAGCACGGCGAACATAGTGTTTTTACTTTTTCAGCTGCTACGTCTCTCTTCTGTTAAAACATAACCCTTTGCCCTTGTTTAGGAAACCGATGTCAGGGTCTGGCCGAGTTTGTTAATCCATGTCTAGACTGATTGATCCTTGTCTTAGTTGACTGTTTGGGTCCCACCATTCTTCCCTTACTTTATCTTATTTGACTGGCCTTCGCTATTCTCCCCTTGTATTCTCCTATTAAACAACTATCCTTTGAGGCATGTAGATACGTCCTGCCACCTGCAAATTGGATTACAGGCACTAGCATTGATTAACTTGAGGGGAGGGGAGAACACGGGGTCTGAAAGAAGGGCATATTCAAGATACTTGATAGCTTGTTTTCAAACTTTTCATATTTGTCAGTTTTGTATGTTTTGGGAGTAGACGTTGTAAATATGGGTGCTATAAAAGATTGTGCGCCACGGAATTAAGTGGCAGTCTCCTAAGAATATACTATTGTACTTCTTGGATAACTGTGCTTAGCTACAGCTAATAAACTCGATTTTCTACGCCTAACAGAGTGTCTCGTGTCTCTGTCTGACAAGGCGGGTGAACCCGGAGATATTAGGCGTGCCCTGCGCCGCTCGGCCCATAAGGCCCGGTTCTCCAACTGGCGCCCTACGTGGGGCCGGCTTCAGTGGTAGCGGTTCAGCCCGAGGGTCGTGAGGAGCCTCGCAAGAAAATTCTGGAGGATTCGCGAACCACGTCAAGCGACCCCTGTATGTCGAAGTGGACTGAAAGTCTTTTGCAGCGCGGCTACTCCTTTCCAACGGCTGCTGACGACTGCTGCCCTGACTGCCGCCCTGCCTTGGCCCTCTGATGATGATTGGTATCGCGAGACGTTAGACGGACATCTGTTGGCGTGAGAAAACACTTAGTTAAGTATTCGTGGGTAGCGCCCACCCTTTTGTCTTGTTTTTGTTATTCGACTAGTGCACTTGTCGAAGCCAAGGGGTAAGTACGTTTGTGCTGTGATCATTGCTTTAACCCCCTTGAAGTTTGTGAACAGTCCAGTTCGTTACGAAATGCCTGGGCTTAGTAAGTTTAGGAAGTTTTGCTGTTTTGACTGTAATAGGGATTCCCGGCTAGAGAATTCTTGTCCAATTCCTCCGGTTGGAACTCCCACTTATGAGCTCTATTTGAAACATGATCTTGGCCCCATTATTTTTAATGAAACATGGATTCGATATACGAAGAAAGATGGTGTTCTGCAGTGGCCAAAAAATGGTAGCTTTGAGCCTGACATATTAGATAATCTAGAAGAGATTTTGTTTAAGAGAAAAGCCCGGTCGGCAATGTTTGACACTTTCCGCCTATGGCGTAAGGAAGCCAAACAGAAAGAAATTAAACAGGCGAAAAGAGATAAGAAAGCGCAAGATATGACGATTTTACAGGCTGCTCAACAGCTTAAGAATAATGAGACTGATCAGTTGATTGAAGTCTCAGAAAGACAACATCGTATGGCAATAGATAGATGTTATCCTGTGTTGCCTAATCCCCCACAGAGTAAGGATCTTGACGAAGATCCCTTAATGTCCCATTTGTTGAGATTACCTCCGCCTTATGTATTAGGTGCTAATGCACCCCTATTACAACCTGTTGTTCAGCAACCTGTTGTTCAACCAGCTGTTCCGGTTCTTCCACAATTGCCTCTTCCAGTAATTCCACCTCCACCTCCTTTGCCTCCGACTTCTGTACCTCAGTCTCCTTTACTGTCAGTTCCTCTTACAACTGTTAGTTCTTCTCCTGCTGTGCTCAATACATTGTCTCCCGTTTTATTGTCAGATTCCCCTACGGCTCGTCAACGATTAGTCGATACTGTTTCTGGTCTTTTCTCACTTTTCTTTGGGTCTCTTAACTTGACTCCTGCTTCATCTAGAAGGCAATCCCGTAGTCAAATTCCAGATTCTGACGAGCGAGTTAGGTTGGACTCTCTCGCTCACAATTGGATAATGAGTGGCCCACAGTATAGCGTGCGCGATATCCTGGATACTTTCCTTCATTGGAATGCGCCCACGCAGAGATATGTTTTTGATGTTATGTGTAATACTCTTCTTAAAAGATGGGAAGATATGAATTTGGATTTACCTCCTCAGGGTTTGTTTGACATACAGGCTAAATTTGATAAAGGACTTATTGTGGGTTCCGAAGTCGAGGATGCCGTCAAGACACTTGTCACTTTCAGATCTTCCTTTTTCTCTCAAGCTTTTCTTGAACCTGATCCTGCGGTTCGGCATAAAGTGAAACACTATCCTATGCGAGAAGTTCCTCCGATATGGAGAGATGCGGTTCCACAGGTAGGCGCTGTTCCAGCCGTTCCAGCTCATTTCCAGCGTATATGGGTACATGTCCCTTGGAAAAGATCGGAAGTTTTGGCACCCAAACAGTCTTTACCGGACCCTCGTAAGAATCCTGCTGGGTATTATAAAGAGCTGTCCCAGACTGTTGATGCGTGTATTATGAATTTGGCAGATATTGATTTGCTGATGGGAAATGTAGTCCCTCAGGCATTGTGGCTCGGATTCGTAGGGAAGACCACGACCAAGCTTTAGGTGGTAATTGGGCTGCTATAACTGCTGCGGATACAGCACAAGTAGGTGGTGCTAAACCCGATGATTTGATCACAGAATTACCTGGTAGAATAATTGCTCTAATGAAAACAATGATGCCTGCCGTACGTGTTAATTGGGATAAGTTAGCTGCGTGTAAACAGAAGAAAGATGAGAGTGTCTCCGATTTCTTTACCCGTTTCGAGGAAACGTTCATCGACCACAGTGGTCAAGATATGAGTACTGAGGGTGGACAGCGATTATTTGTGGATACATTTGTATTTAATTTACTTCCAGAATTATCGCATAAATTGAAAGATTCTGAGAGTTCGTGGGCCGTTTCTTCGTCTGCCCAGATATTAGCTACTGCTCAGTACTACGAGAATAGGGATAAGGAAGAAAAGGATAAAGTTGAGAAAAAGACTAAAGAGTTAAAAACGAAGGTTCTTTTGCAACAAGCTTATCCCCCTCGTTCTGCTCAGCGTCAATTGCAACAGCCTTCACAGTTTCAAAGATTGTTACAGAAACCTGCACCTTTTGTTCCGCGACCTTTGCTGGGTCCTAATCAATGTGCCTATTGTAAAGAGGAAGGTCATTTTAAGAGTAGCTGTCCGGTTTTATTGCCGCGTAATGGTGGACTGCCAGGGCCACGAGGCCGTGGTGGTTTTCAGTCAGCACCTAGTGGTAGAGGGCGAGGTGCGTTGTCTCAGGAACAGCGTTCTTTTCCCCCTCAGAATACTATGAATTATTTTGATCAGCAGAATTCTCAGTCTGCACAATATTACAATGATGATTATTGTACTGAAAAAGAAAATCAGGATTTTTATACTAGCTAGGACAGCCATGGACAAAGTAAGGGAGTCGTAACATTTCCAGTCGATCAGAATGGGCCTTATGTTGACGTTGTTGCATTGGGTGTTTCAGAGCCATTTCTTTTGGATACTGGTGCAATGAGAAGTTCTATCATTACTCCAAACTCCCTGGGGCACCTTTGTCTAGCTTAACGAATGTTTCTGTAGGATTCTCTGGCGCCCCAGTTAGCAACCTGGTTTCTTGTCCTTTGCCTATCTCCATTGGTCCTTATGATTTGGAAGCCCCGCTCATTTTAACGACTGGTTGTGGTGAGAATTTGTTGGGTTTGGATTTATTAAAACGTCTACATGCAACATTGTATTGTTCCCCCTCTGGTTTACATCTTACTTTGGGTGATAAATTGGTTTCTCCTATGTATTTGTCTAAGGATCAACTGCCACTTGAATTGCGTTCACTTCCTGCTACGCTTTGGGCCACGGGTCCGAATGATGTTGGTTTGCTAAAAATTCCACCGTACGTGATTACTGTCAAACCCGACGTTAAATTGCCACGCATGCCTCAGTATAAGATTTCCAACGATGGCGAAAGAGCTCTGTTGGCTATTGTTTATGATTTAGTTCAGAAGGGTGTTGTTGAAGAAACGAGAGGAAATGTTTGCAACAGTCCTGTTCTGCCTGTTCTTAAACGTACTGATCCTTCTAAGCCTCCTGTATACCGTTTTGTGATTGATCTTCGAGAGGTCAACAAAATTGTTGTCTCTCCGTTTCCCGTTGTCCCGGATATTACTGCTTTGCTCACAATGATTCCTGCTTCGGCTGTTTGGTTCTCAGTTATTGATCTCAAAAATGCTTTCTTTAGCATTCCTATTGCTGAGGAAAGTAGGGATCTCTTTGGTTTCTCTCTTGGAGGCCGAAGTTTTCGATTTAAACGTGCACCTCAAGGCTATTGTGAGAGTCCCTCCATCTATAGTCAGGCTTTGAAATCCCAGCTTGACGCTTTTTCTTTGCCTCCAGGTGCTACTCTTATTCAGTATGTGGATGATCTGTTAGTGGCTGCCGATTCAGAGGATGTTTGTAAAAATGGGACTGTTTCGCTTTTGCGTCATTTGTCTGATTTACATCATAAGGTGTCACCTTCTAAATTACAATATTGCCGCCAAGAGGTTACCTACTTAGGTCATCTCTTGTCGAAGGAGGGAAGGCGATTGACCCCAGAACGTATTCATGCAATTGCACGAGTGTCTGTACCATCCACACAAAGAGAGGTGCGTGCCTTTCTGGGCATTACCTATTATTGTAGACAGTGGATTCCGAATTTTTCTTTGTTGGCTAAACCTTTGTTGGCACTTACTTTGAAAGATACACCCCAACCTCTTCCTTGGACTGATGAATGTCAGAAGAGTTTTTCTGACTTACGTACTGCTTTGTGTTCTACTCCTGTGTTGGGTACTCCAGATTATAGTAAGCCTTTCACACTCTACGTCCATGAAAGAGAAGGTTGTGCATTGTCAGTTTTAACGCAACAATTTGGAGAAAAACAAAGGCCATGTGCCTATTTTTCGGCTACATTGGATCCAGTAGCCAAGGCATTACCTAGTTGTCTCAGAGCAACAGCAGCAGCAGCGATCTCCATTCGTCAATCTGCTGGATTGGTGTTGGATCATACTCTTAACGTTATGGTGCCACATGCAGTAGATACTCTCTTGAACAGAACGAAAACGCAACATCTCACGAGTGCTCGCCTTCTGGGTATGAGTTGACGCTTTTGGCTAGTCACATACATATCAAGCGATGTAATGTTTTAAATCCAGCAACATTGTTACCCATTCTAGATGAGAAAGATACACAATAACAACATGATTGTTTTCTTCGTACAGAAGAGGAAACTAAAGGCAGAATAGATTTAAAAGATACACCAGTTGTGGACCCGGATGAGATCCTATGGGTAGATGGGTCTTGTTTCAAGCTTACTAATGGCGAGACGACTGCAGCTTATGCTGTTACTACCTTGCATACAGTAGTAGAAACTGCACACATTACACAGAATTCAGCACAAGCAGCTGAGTTGATTGCACTAACGAGAGCGTGTGTGTTGGCAAAAGGAAAAAGAGTGACTGTTTACACCGATAGCCAATACGCCTTTGGCGTGGCTCATAGCTTCGGTCGTTTGTGGAAGGAAAGAGGATTCTTTACTTCCCACGGGACTAAAATACAGCATGGTCAGTTGGTAACTGACCTTCTTGAATCACTTGCCTTGCCTATTCAGATAGCGATTGTGAAGTGCAGTGCACATAAAAGGATCACGGATGATGTGGGTCGTGGGAATGCTTTTGCAGATGAGGTAGCAAAAGAGACAGCGAAAGATGTTAAGAGCCGTATGTATGTTGCAGATCCTGCAAGATGGGTCAGAGAAGTAGGTATGTGTGAGGACACAGTAGAAAGTGTGAAAATGATCCAAGAAGAAGCAACTGAGAAAGAATTGAGTAAGTGGAGAGAGAGTACGGGAATGTTGGACGCGACAGGATGTTGGACGGAATTGTCAGAACACCAACGTTGGCTGTTACCAGATGCCTATGTACTGCCTGTAGTTACTATGGCGCATGGTCCGGCTCATATCAGTGCGAAAGGAATATGCAAGCTTTTGGCTCCAGTATGGCAGAATGAAGGTATCCCCAAATGTGCGGAAAATGTGGTGAAGCATTGTATCGTTTGTTTGATGCATAATCCAGGAAAGGGAACCCCAACTCCGGCAGGTCATTTTGCTCCTCCTACGTATCCTTTTGAGGTATTACAAATTGATTATATTCATATGGAGCGTTGCAATAACCTCAAGTATGTCCTGGTGGTGGTCTGTGCCTTTTCCAGATGGATAGAGGCCTACCCCCTAAAGGATAATACTGCTTTGTCCACTGCCAAAGTCCTCTTGAAGGAATTCTTTCCGAGGTTTGGTTTGCCGCGCATTGTCTGGAGTGACAATGTAAGTGAATTCGTAGGCCAAATTATGCAGAAGGTGTGTGCGGGTCTTGGTATTAGGCAGAAATTCCATGCGGCAAACCACCCTCAGTCAGCGGGTTTCGTAGAGTGCTATAATGGCACTCTAAAGCTCAAATTAGCAAAGATTCAGGCCAGCACGGGTCTTGCTTGGCCCGATGCTTTACCTTTGGCACTTCTCTCAACGAGAACAACTGTACATTCTCGTTTAGGACTTAGTCCTTATGAGGTCGTTTTTGGGCGCCCAGCCAATGTCTGGGGAGTCCCTCGACCTAAAAAGTATTCCGATATTCCATACCCATTGTTGGTTGATTACTTGCATGACCTCACCACTAAATTGCGTGTTATTCATCAACAGGTTCAAAACGCTTTGCAGGAGGCCTCCTCAGATCCAGGTCATTCCATTCAACCTGGAGATTTTGTGTGTCTGAAGAATTTTCAGAGGAAGAAGAATTTGGAACCTCGTTGGGGGCCGCCGCGACAAGTGCACCTTGCTACACGTACAGCTGTGAAGGTCGCCGGGAAGAAAAATTGGGTCCACGGCGTGCACTGTAAGAGGGTACCTTTGTCTTTACCTTACAACCAGTGGGTCCGAGAAGGCGTAGGTGACAGTGAGAGTGAAAAAGTACCCCGATTTGTACCCTTCAGTAGTGCACGCCTGGACTGGACAAGTTCTGAGAAAGAAGATGACGACCTGTTGCAAGAAGCTGTACCAACACATTTGCGATTGAATATGACAAACCCAGAGACTTTGCTTCGGGACCAAATGGTACCTGGCAAGGCACGGAAAAACCTAAGACCTAGGTTGACTAAAGACAATTGAACTTTTTTTTTTTTTTCTGGTTATACTTTTTTTTGAAAGACATTTCCTTTTCACTATCCATCAAGTTGCAGGGTCACGGTATGAGTCTTAGGCTGTGACCTGAGTAGTGACATAGGTATGCAGGACTTGCGGTGTCATAGGACGGCTAATAAGCACAACTAAGTGATCCAGGAAGATTACCGTGAGCAACGCTTTAGAGAATGGATAATAAAGTGGAAGGGAATGATATAAAGATTGCAATGAAAAATAAGTATAAGAAATTATTGTTTAGTCGATGTGGCGTAGCATTGTGTATTTTAGTATGTTTATGTATTTTATTAGCTTGTGTGGGTTGGATTGTCCACACTATGCAGCAAGCACCTGTTCCTACTTCTGTTTCTTTGCCTTTTTCTACTACTACCTCCCCGCATAAGTTCCATACGCTCCCAGATCATGAGCAAATTAGGAGAACAGAATATTTCAACAATTCATTCATCCAGTTGTTACATCTGCATCAACTGGTAGTCAACACTACTGATTGTTGGGTTTGTGGGCTCATGCCCCCAGCACTGGCCTGATGTGATGGGCACACCTCCGGTCCCAGTCAAATCAGCACGCAATCTCGGAGTCATCATTGATGAATCATTAAGTCTTAATCAGCAAGCTACTAAGACATCATCCACTTGCTTTGCGATTCTAAAGTGGTTGAAGAAAATCTGTTGGATGTTGCCCAATAACACCCAAAAATCGGTCATCAATGCTTTGATAACCTCCAGGCTTGATTACGCCAACGTGCTTTATCTAGGGGCCAACAAGGCCATAACCCGACGACTACAGACAGTGCAAAACGCCGCCGCAAGACTGCTGTGGAAAATTCCCATCTCCACACCTACCACCAAGTATATCCGCGAATTGCACTGGCTGAAAATCGAGAATCGGGTAAAATTTAAATCTTTATGTCTTATGCACAAGATCTCAACCAACAAGGCACCCAAATATCTTCAAAACCTTATTCAGCCCTACCGTCCATCCCGCACCCTTCGATCAGCTACAGCCAACCAATTTGTGATCCCTAAAATCAGGCTGGCGAGAATGGGCGGCAAATCTTTTTCATATCTGGGACCTTCCCTTTGGAATACTCTTCCATTGATTCTTAGGCAGGAAATGAATCACCTGAAATTCAGGAAAGCCCTAAAAACCTGGCTGTTTAACATCTAAATTCCTGATTTTCTCAATGCACGGAATCATCAGCGCCGGGAAACCCTTTGTTGGGTAGCTGTAGCGCTTTAAAAATGAAATAAATAAATAAATAAATAAATAAATAAATGCCCCATAACACAGAAAGAGGGATGCCGTATTTAGTCCTTCCATTTTCATATGAAGGTTCCGCTTGGGCTTATTTGGCTATGTTTTCTAATGCATACCAGAATCAACTTCGATATCCTCCTGGTGGTCCATATAATGGTGGAGCAGATTTTAGTCATAGTCCTTTGATAAAGGGAATAGTGACTATGCCTAAAATTGCCGACATTGGTAAGATTCCCGTTGATGAGAAACACGCATACGATGGTTGGAATGTGACTCGTTACGTCACTATCCTCACTGATAAGGCTAGACAAGGAAGATCTTTGCCAATTTGAACCATACCTCATCGAGGTAACTTATGTCTGCAGATAAATGGGCAGAATACTAAGAACAAACAGGAAAAGAGTGTTTGTTCCCATACATACATCTATTCACCCTTGATTTCTTCACTGCTGGTACCATCTCAAGGTACATATTTTGTTTGTCAAGATAGAGCCTACACATGGCTTCCCACCTATTTTTCAGGAACATGTTATGTGGCTTTCCTTCTTCCCCCGACATACACTGCTCCTTCAGGTAATCACAGAAAAAGATATGGTAGAGGGGTTATTGATTCTAAAGACACAGCTGGACAAGAGGGAGGAGACTTTATCAAAGGGTGTCTTCCTTTTTGGGGTCCAATGGCCAATAGCAGAAACATTAGACAGCTAGTTCGTGTTGTTGAGGCTACGATAAATGTGACTTCCGGAGCATTGAGTAATCTGACAGCCGAACTTCAGGCGGATCGTCTTATGACTTTGCAAAACCGAATGGTTTTAGACATTGTCCTTGCAGATAGAGGAGGAGTCTGTAAACTGATTGGGTCTAGTTGCTGCATTTATATTCCTGATAATGCCCCTACAGTATACCAAGCCATTTCTAAGTTACACGTGATTTCCGAGTCTATTCATCACGACACAGGAGATTGGTCTGTGATGGGATGGTTTTGGGGACTACTGTCCACATGGGGATGGAAAGTGTTAACTTTTCTTGGAATGATTCTAGCCATCATTTTCTCTTGCTGTCTTTGTTTGCAGTGTGGCCCCGCCATCTGTGGTCTTTGTGCCACCTTGTGTGACCCAAAGCCTGTGTCACAGAAAACAGAGAACATTAAAATGATGTTGCAGCAACAGCTCAATGACCTCATGACCATTGACATTGACTCAGACTAACTTGAGTCCTTTGTGTTTTGCCTGAGTAATGGCAAAAGGAGGGCCTGAGGGTTCTGTGGTTTTCGACTTCGCTTCGTATTTAGCCGCCATTTTGTGTCCAGCCGCCATTTTGTGTTGCCTTCACTCAGGCAGCACGGGGAACGTAGTGTTTTTGCTTTTCCAGCTGCTACGTGTCTCTTCTGTTAAAAAGTAACCCTTTGTCCTTGTTTACCAAACCGATGTCAGGGTCTGGCCGAGTTTGTTATTCCATGTCTAGACTGATTGATCCTTGTCTTAGTTGACTGTTTGGGTCCCCCATTCTTCCCTTACTTTATCTTATTTGACTGGCCTTCGCTATTCTCTCCTTGTATTCTCCTATTACACAACTATCCTTTGAGGCATGTAGATACGTCCTGTCACCTGCAAATTGGATTACAGGCACTAGCATTAATTAACTTGAGGGGAGGGAAGAACACGGGGTCTGAAAGAAGGGCGTATTCAAGATACTTGATAGCTTGTTTCAAACTTTTCCTATTTGTCAGTTTTGTATGTTTTGGAAGTAGACGTTGTAAATATGGGTGCTATAAAAGATTGTGCGCCACGGAATTAAGTGGCAGTCTCCTAAGAATATACTATTGTACTTCTTGGATAACTGTGCTTAGCTGCAGCTAATAAACTCGATTTTCTACGCCTAACAGAGTGTCTCGTGTCTCTGTCTGACAAGGCAGGTGAACCCGGAGATAATAGGCGTGCCCTGCGCCGCTCGGCCATAAGGCCCGGTTCTCCAGCTCTCCAAGACAAGTGGAGTGTACCCCACACTATTGTTGAACAGAAGGGTGAAGTCACCTATTTGGTTGACCTTGGAACTCCCAGGAGCCCCCACAGGGTGCTTCATGTCAACAGACTGAAACCATATGTTGACAGGGCAGACATGGGCTTGCTCATTGCTACTGATGAAGGACAGGAGGAAGAGAGTGACCCTCTCACAGACCTGTTCTCTCAGAACCCTGACGATGGGTTAGTTGATGGTGTAGCCTTGGCAGGCAGCCTCACTGATCAGCAGCAGAGTGACTGTAGACAAGTTCTGCAGGCCTACAGACATATGTTTTCACTGACTCCAAGTCAGACTACATGGTGCACTCATGAAGTGGACACTGGGGACAGTCTGCCTGTTAAAGGTAAGATTTACAGGCAACCTGATCCTGTTAGGGACTGTATCAGGACAGAAGCCCAGAAGGTGTTGGAATTGGGAGTCATTGAACCCTCAGAGAGCCCTTGGGCCAGTCCAGTAGTCCTGGTGCCTAAACCTCACAACCAAGATGGTAAGAGAGAGATGAGGTTTTGTGTGGATTACAGAGGTCTCAATGCTGCCACTAGGACAGATGCACATCCAATACCCAGGGCAGATGAGCTCATAGACAGATTGGCATCTGCCAAGTTTCTGAGCACATTTGACCTGACAGCTGGCTACTGGCAGATCAGACTAGCTGATGCTGCAAAGGCAAAGACAGCATTTTCAACCCCTGGTGCACATTATTAATTTGTGGTAATGCCCTTTGGTCTGTAAAATGCACCTGCCACATTTCAAAGGTTGGTGAACCAAGTCCTCCCAGGCCTGGATGACTACTGTGCAGCTTATCTAGATGATATTGCTGTCTTTAGCTCCACTTGGGAAGATCACCTGATCCACCTGAAAAGTGTTTTGGAGGCCTTGCAAAAGGCAGGCCTAACTATCAAGGCTACCAAGTGCCAGATAGCGCAGAGTCAGGTTGTATACCTGGGCCACATTGTAGGTGGAGGCCAGGTTCAACCATTGCAGAGCAAAATTCAGACCATAATGCACTGGACTGCTCCAACCACCCAGACTCGGGTCAGAACTTTCTTGGGCCTGACTGGGTTTACAGGAAATTTGTCAAGGGGTATGGTTCCATTGTGCCACCCCTTAATGACTTAACTTCCAAGAACATGCCTAAGAAAGTTCAGTGGACAGTCAGCTGTCACAAGGCATTTGATGACCTCAGGCCATATGCACTACACCAATTCTGCAAAGTCCAGACTACTCCAAAGAATTCATTGTTCAAACCGATGCTTCTGAGT
Source organism: Lissotriton helveticus (assembly GCF_964261635.1). Classification (NCBI taxonomy): domain Eukaryota; kingdom Metazoa; phylum Chordata; class Amphibia; order Caudata; family Salamandridae; genus Lissotriton; species Lissotriton helveticus. The sequence continues at coordinate 1,507,273,233 of NC_136057.1, forward strand.
TGGGAGTGGGGGCTGTGCTATCACAATTGAATAAAGATGGTCAAGACTAGCCAGTAGCTTTTATTAGCAGAAGGCTGACCACTAGAGAGAAATGTTGGTCAGCTATTGAGAGGGAGGCCTTTGCTGTGGTTTGGGCACTGAAGAAGCTGAGGCCATACTTGTTTGGTACTCACTTCAAAGTTCAGACAGACCATAAGCCCCTCTTGTGGCTAAAACAGATTAAGGGTGAAAATCCCAAACTGCTCAGGTGGTCCATTTCCCTAAATGGGATGGACTTTACAGTGGAACATAGACCTGGGAGTAACCATGCCAATGCAGATGGACTCTCCAGATATTTCCACTTAGAACATGAAGACTCAACTGGGCAAGGTTAGTTTAATTTCCCTGCTTTTTTTTGGGGGGGGGGGGGGGGGGCTGTGTAGGAGAGTAGGGTCTGCTTCCTATGGTTACCCCCACTTTGTGCTGTGATTCTCTGGTTTTTCAACTTTAGTCTGGCTGTGGCCCTGCTAATCAGGCCCACAGCCTAGCTGTTCTCTCTCTAAATTGATACCATGTACTTTAGGTACATACCAGATTGGTTACTGGGTCACCCGTGTGAGCCCCTGTATAGTGTACCCTAGGTACCCAGGGCATTGGTGTACCCTAGGCCTACCAGGGGCTGCAGCATGTATTGTGCCACCCCTAGTTTGCCCTCCAAACTGACACAACAGGTCTGTTCTTACAGCCTGGGTAAGGTGGTGTAATCACCCCTTACTTAGATATAGTATATCTACATATATCTACATCTATATATATATATATATATTATGGTGAGCTTTTGCGGTTAAAACGCAACTGTTCTACGAATGAGGATTTTGAACTAGCGGCCAAGGACAGTATTGAGAGATTTGAAGCCAGGGGGTATAATAGAACACTGTTGCAAAACACCCTTGATAGGGTTAGGATACCATCGAGGAGCACCCTGTTTTCTAAAAAACACAGACCCAAGAACGATCAAGAGAAATTCAGGATGGTCACGCCCTATTCGCAGGACAGCCAACAACTCAGAATGATTCTGAAGAGGCATTGGCATATCCTGAGGCTTGATAATATCATAGGAAGAGACATACCTGAAAATCCACTTATTACTTTCAAACGAGCTCGCTCTTTGAGAGACATTTTGGTACAGAGCCATTTGAGACCGATTCCACCTAAGACAGGAAAACTCAAGGATGCTAAAGGGTTTTTTCCCTGTGGACGGTGCAAGTCGTGTGCCAATAGTAAAAGGGTCTATACATATGAAATTACAGGGCGCAGGCAAAAGAAGATTAACAAGTTCTTAACATGTAGTACGCCATTTGCGGTTTACTGTCTAAAGTGCCCTTGTGGGCTCAGGTACATAGGGAGCACTATCAATCCCGTAAAATTGCGTATCTTGGAACATATGAGGGCCATATCTAATAGGGACTTCTCATATCCAGTCGCAAGACATTTCTCCATTAAACACAATAGTGACAGGAATCTCCTACAATATCACTGCGTGGATGCAATACCCGATAATATCAGGGGAGGAGATAAATTGCAGAAATTACGTAGATTGGAGTCACGATATATCATAGACTGTCAGACAAAAACCCCGGAAGGATTAAATTGTGGGGAGGAATTGGCGGTACATTTGGGCAGTTAATCAGCTTGAATTTATGAATTTGTAACATATGTAAATTGGTAGTCTGTTATCTCTCTTTGGTAGATGGGGTAGAAATGTATAAGAATAACTTTGATCTCCTTTCAAGAAATGGACATAATGCTTACAGTATGTATATTCGAGGATTTTATAAGAATTTGTCAGTGATACTGAAAAGATTCCATTATATGTATTATTCCAATGATCAACTCAGGACACATTGAGGGGGATAGTATTGAACAAATGGGCATTGGGACTTTATAAGTGGGCAACCAAATTGGTTGCCACAAGCCGATCCACGGCAAGATTTCTTTGTCTCATGTCCAAATGTAATAATATGAGAGGACAATTGCCGATCCACGGCGTAAATTGCGGATGAGGTTTCTCATTGCTTCTTCTAAAATATGCATGCTTTATTTAAGGTCTTCTATTTTGTTTAAACTATTCTGCATAACGTTTTGGTACTTACGATCTTTTTGTACTAATAACATGGCGCGCACTACGCCAGTCCTCTCTCTATGTCCCATGATCTGACCTGTGTGCTGTTGGGTAATAAAATGGCGCCTACAAGCGCGGTGCGTTGTAACTACATTGAGGAAGGAAGCGCAGCTTCCGAAACACGTCTGTGCAAATTAAAGTTGCTGTTGGAAATCTAATATTCCCGTGTGTGCAGTCCTTATTTTCCGACCCGGGACCGGGGAGGGATTGAGCTTTGATATATATATATATATATATATATATATATATATATATATATATATATACGCTCCAAAATCCCAGGAAAATCAATCCTCAAGGAAAGTAGCACACACAGGGGAGGTTCCACAAAGATTTAATGAAAGAACCAACAGCAACGACGCGTTTCGCCTTGGGGCTTTGTCAACTTGACAAAGCCCCAAGGCGAAACGCGTCGTTGCTGTTGGTTCTTTCATTAAATCTTTGTGGAACCTCCCCTGTGTGTGCTACTTTCCTTGAGGATTGATTTTCCTGGGATTTTGGAGCGTATTTAAGACTCGGGCACACCCCCGTTTTTGTGTGCACCCACTCGTGAGTGCAACTAGTTGGTGTTTTGAAGCTTTTCATATATATATATATTACCTACTGGCGGTTGCCAGTAGGTAGTTATAGTTAGGATTGGCCCCCATAGGAAATCCGCAACATTCTACTGGGAATAACTCTGGCGCCGGTTGAGGAATTTGCGTGTAATTTTCAAACATTTTGGCCAGCTCCGCTCCGCTCCTTCCCTGAAAGTTTCGGGGGGATTCGTGGAGTGGGGGTTGAGAAAAAAGGGGGGTCCCAAAACGTGTTTTCCCCATGTTAATTTCCATAGGACGGTCTGACAAGTCTACAGCCCGAACCGCTGAACGGAATTACGCCAAACTTGGCAAAATTGTAGGAACTGGTACGCAGATGTGCGTTTGCTATATTTGGTGAAAATTGCTCCAGTGGTTTTTTTGAAAATTAACTTCAAAACACATATATATCTATAGGCGCTCTCCGAGCGCTCACAGGTGCGCGTACCGGGGAGCGCACCCGACGCGCTACGGGAGTGCGCGAGCAGAAAGCTGATTGGCTGTCGGGTGTCTGTCAACATTCTAAACAGTCCGGAGAGTCCGCCATCTTGTGTCTCGGTAGAATCGAGACACAAGAGGTGAAAAAGAAAGAGGGAAATAATTAAAAGGGGGCAGAGTAGACACCCCTTGACCCCCTAGGTTTTCTGAGGGGGGTCTAGTAGGACCCTGAAGGGCAAACAATTTTTTTTTTTTTTTAATTTTCGCGGGGTAAGCACTGGGTGCGTTCCCAGGTGCGCGCTCTGGTACGTGCACCCTGAGCGCACCACAGGGAAAAACAGCCACACTCCCTCACTTATGGTTTCTTTCCTCTCTCAGTCAGGGCCTCATTTATGAGAAATGACGCATCGCTGCGTGAAAGCAGCGATGCATCACTTCTCAGTGCGCTCTCCTTGCGACATTCCTGATGCGTCATATTTAATGTATGTCGCATTATGTCGCAAGGAGTTACAGATACGTCAGTATTTCTGACGTGTCTGTAAGCGCAAAAGTGATGCATTGCTGGAGTGTGTCACAAAAATGACGCAACTCCAGCAATGCATCCTTTCACATGGGGCCAGCCCCATGTGAAAGGGCCTGCGTCAGTCTTATGCCTGCTGTGAGGCAGGCGCAAGCTTTTGACGCAACGGTGTCCTAAAAGTGACGCAGTGAAATCTCATAGATTTCACTGCGTCACTTCTACGACCCTTTCTTGCGTCAAAACGCCCCCTTTGCATACATTACACCTGGCGCAGGTATAATGTGGCGCAGGGGTTTACAAAGTGACGCATCTACCTAGATGCGTCACTTTGTAAGTATGACTCAACAAGGTGCATTTTTTACAGCACTGGTGCGTCACAAAAAGTGACGCACCGGCGGTGTAAAAGTGACGCATCGCCTCATAAATGAGGCCTTCAGTCTTCTACTCTTACTTTTTCTTTCACTTTCTCTGTTTCTTCACTGCCTTACTCACCTTGTCTCACACTCACTTGTCTTTATCCAGTCTGTATCTTCACTCTTTCCTAAACATCACTGCTCTTTTCTTACCCTTCTGCACCCCCGTTCCTTTACTACATTTTCTTCACTTATCCTCATTCCCCATGTTCACTCTCCTTCTCCTCACTCTCCTTCCCCACACTCACCTTCTTTCAGTCCCCCTACATCACTTCCCTTCCCATCTCGTCCCTTTCTTTGCTTTCTCACTCATTTTCCTCTCCTCTCTCACTGCACTCCACTTCAGTTACTCTTTTTCATTTTTTTAAGAATACAGCTCTTTGATGAGAATTGGAGGTAGTTCTGAAAATAACTTTTTTTTTCTTCTTTTTTCCTTTTTTTTGAACAAAAACAAAAACAGGGAATGGGAAACTGCTCAACAGGAGCAAAAAAAAAATCAAAATTAGGGCTGGGGATGGCAGCGGTGGTTCTCTATTGCTCGAACCATGTTCATAACACTTTGTTCCCCATAACAAAGTAGCTGATCACAATGCCTGCATTTGATTGTGGCTTCATTAAAAGCAGGCTGAATATTTGGGATCAGCTGTTCTGGTCGCCCCCTCACCGATACAGTTGCTCCTCCAGTTGAAGTAGAAGCACCATCCCTTGGTGCCTCTCGTGCCAGAGCCCTGACACTATCCCGGGCATAGTTCTGGGGATGCCGGCGTTAAACATGGCGAATCATGGTTGAATTACCGAAACTGTACTTCCTGCTGGGGTCTCCTCGGGAAAGTACAGTTTGGCAGATTTTGCACTCCACCTTTGGTGCATTTACTTTTTTACATCCCTCAGGTATAGAAAAAAAATTCCAGATAAAATGTTCTTTTACCTTCGGCTGAGGAGCCTCTTCTTCAATGAACCCATCCGAGTCATCACTGCTACTGGTGGGTCTAGCAGCCATTATAATTCAAAAATAGGTTGAGCAGGAAAAAGACAGGTCTTGCAGTCACAAAAGTGAAAGAAGAAGTGAAGGAAAAGCGTGGGGTTTTCATTAGTTGTAAAAAAAAACGTTAACAACCAATGAAAAGAGTTATTTTAAGGTCACATGACTTGACGTGCTTACGCTGCGCGCACCGGAGCACTTCCGGGGGCGCTTACGCGGCGCGAACATAGGCGCTTCCGGGGACGCTTACGCGGCGCGCCTCAGTGACGTTGTGGTAGCTTTACGGAAATGCAAAATCATTTTCACTCGGAAAATCAAAAATACTACTTTTATAAGCATGGTACTGAATGTCTTGCATTATTATTTAGTTTTCATACATATTTTTTTTTACGAACGCAGGAATAGCGCTCTTGCTGCGCTCTCGGGAGAGCTTACCGGTGCGCGCACCCTGAGCGCTCCAAGTCAAAATGATACGGGTAAGCTTACCGGTGCGCGCACCCTGAGCGCTCTAGGACAAAATGATTAAAAAAAAGAAAAATACAGTGACCAAATAAGTTTTTTTTTTTTAAATAATTATAATTAATAGTTATAAAAACCAGCTAATAAAAAAAATTAAAAAATCGTAGGTAACAAAGTTGATATACAAAAGAATTAACTTTTAAAAAAACTATGAAATTCACTGAAAAAAACATATGTTTCACAAACGTTATAGTTAGGAATTAGCATTTAAAAAACCTTTGAAATTCACAGAAAAAACCATAGGTTTCACAATCGTTATAGTTAGGAATTAGCATTTAAAAAACCTTTGAAATTCACTAAAAAAAACATAGGTTTCACAATCGTTATAGTTAGGAATTAGCATTTAAAAAACCTTTGAAATTCACTAAAAAAAACATAAGTTTCACACCAGTTATAGTTAGCTGAACATTTTACTCATACAAAACCATTGAAATTCCCACGTTATAGTTAGTTGGACTCACTATAACTCGCGCGCCCGCAATCCACTGCTGATGATGCCACATATTACATCATTCATGACATGGTCAGTGACATCACTGATGATATCACTGATGACATCTCAAATGACATCACTGATGACATCACTGATGACATCTCAAATGACATCACTGATAACATCATCCATGTGATAATACGATGCACCTCCTCACACTCTAATCTAACCTTTGATACACCCAGTGTTAAATACAAACTACCATTCCTGAAACCATTGACACAGCAATACCAGTTACCACATACACACTCACTGATTTCTAGGTCTACACACACATCCACTCATTCACCCATACAATCACTCATACATACAGTCAGTCATCAATACAACAGTATCATATGCACTCATACACCTATACAGACACTCACACACTGCCACTAATCCATGGAGTTACTCACACACCTAGTCAGTCATGCAAAGAATCAATCACACTCCCATTTCCTCATCTATACAGTTATACACACATAACCTTACTTATTCAAACATATGCTAACACATACTCTCTTTTACAATCACTGATACAAGTACACATTGATCCATACAGTCACTTACGCAATCACAGGCTCTCATGTATAGTCATTGATATATGCCAACTATCACATGCACTGTGTTTTACATATGTACTTACTTGGACATGTAGCACTGAGATATCCATTCACTCACCAACACACCCATGCACACAGTCAACCGCCCATACAGCTGTTTCCACACTCACTCTTAAAACCATACACCAAGTGAATCAACTGCTCACACATCTATGCACAGAGTCACACACCTCCCAGCCACTCCCACACACACTCACCCTCACATACAAATACTTGGGCAACCAATCAATAACCCATATAGCCACTCATATAGCTACTAATCAACACATGCATCAGCTTACACAATAACAGTCATAATGATGCACACATTCAGACAGTTTAGTCACTAACCCATGTATTCAGTAAGACACATTTAATCACTCACTCATACAGTCAGTCACGCACCTACTAAATCCTTCATCCAGACACTCATACATACACTCATTCTTCAATATGTAAAACATATTTTAACTTTACAGAAACACACAGACACTGGATGATGTCATCAGTGATGTAATCAGTGATGTCATTTGAGATGTCATCAGTGATGTCATCAGTGATGTCATTTGAGATGTCATCAGTGATGTCATCAGTGATGTCACTGACCATGTCATGAATGATGTAATATGTGACATCATCAGCAGTGGATTGCAGGCGCGCGAGTTATAGTGAGTCCAACTAACTATAACGTGGGAATTTCAATGGTTTTGTATGAGTAAAATGTTCAGCTAACTATAACTGGTGTGAAACCTATGTTTTTTTTAGTGAATATATATAGCCGCCGAAACGCGTCTGAGCAGCAACTGATTATGGAATAAACGTTTTGAACTGAGATTCACGGAGTCAGCGCCTTCTTTGAATGGAAAAGTTTGGTGTGGTAAAGAATATATATATATATATATATTACCTACTGGCGGTCGCCAGTAGGTATATATAGTTAGGATTTTTTCCCTATGGGTTTTTTGAAAATTCTATGTCTAATAACTTTGGCGTTTGTGGACGGAATTGGCTGACATTTTCAGGAAAATGGCACATTTTGTTTCTGAGCAGCCCCTGAAAATTTGGGGGGGTTTCGTCAAGGGGGGGCCGAGAAAAAAGGGGGGTCCCAAAACGTGTTTTTAACATTGATTTTTCCATAGGGCGGTTAGCCTCACTTTTAGCCCGAACGGCTGAATAGATTTGCACGAAACTTGGCAAAATTGTAGGGACTGGTAGCCCGATGTGCCTTTTGTAGGTCTCAATATATGTGCTCCAGTGGATTTTGAGAAATTAACGTTTAAAAAAAGATATATATCTGTAGCAGCGGACCGGGAAGCGCTCCAGGACGCGTACTTTTCGCGCAACGGAGCTTTGTGAAGCGAAGCTGATTGGTTCTCTGGCGTCTGTCAACATTCCAAAAAGTCCGTAGCTGCCGCCATCTTGTCTCTCGGTAGGATCGAGAGGCAAGAGGAGGCCAAAACAAAGGGGCAAATAACCATAAGGGGGCATAGTAGATCCTCCCTGACCCCCTAGGTTTAATGTGGAGGCTTTAAAACGGCCCCGCGGGGCAAAAAAAAATAATTTTTTTTTTGTTTTTTTGCGTGGGTAGCGCCCGGTCCGGGAACCGGGAAGCTTTCTGGGCAGCGTACTGCAATGAAAAATGAATGATAGACTTTTATTTTTTAAGGATTGTTTATTGTGTTTAATAATTTATTAAACTTTCTAACGCGGCGCGTCATATGACGCATTACGCGACAACGCAGGTCCAGAATATAGTGAAAATGTCTCCACCAACCAGCGGACGGCACACAACCCCTTTCAGCAGGCTAAATAGTTCTGTTAAATGACAACAGAAGGGACAGGCAACAAGAACCATCAGTCAAAGAGGGGAGGGCAAGTTCTTCTCTACCGGGTCACGTTGGAGCGCTACCGGAACTGATCGAATTGGTAGTCTACAGTGTTTCTGGATGTTTCAGACTGAAGCTGGCGTTAGCATGAGAGCACCACCATTTCGTAGCTCCGTCGTGGCCATTCCACGAGCAATCATGCTAGGCGCTCCCCACCAGAAGCCTGCGGGAGTCGGGGGCCCCCCAAGACTTTTGTAGAATCTTCAAGGATGAGGGGACGCTTTCGAGAATGGAGCCCAAGCTCTAGCAGACAAGCGTCCGAGTTCCAAGGTGTCGCAGGCCCATTTTAGTGGACCACGCCCAAATCTGAAGAGATGGCCGCCATTTTGAGAGTCCTGTGGCAGCCGCCTATCGCTGCGCCGCAAGAGCGGGAGCAACTGAAGTACATGGTGAGCGAGACGCTGTAGTCGAAAGAGCGGGCGGTAAACAGCTGAATAGCGGAAGAGGCACAGTGTAGCAAAAGCGGGCTGAATGGCAAATGAAACGGAAAAGGGGTGCCCCACTACAGCGTGTCTTTAGGTGAAACGGATTGTGGGACAAGGTGAAGAATGGAAGAGTCACCAAAAGGAAAAAAGTTCCGCTTGACCCCGGGAGCCGGCCACCTATGTCGGGGGCGATCTCAGGCCACACCAGGGCAACACGACTTGGGGAGGGGGCCGGAGCCAAGCGCCCCCTCCGAGTCCGCGACATGACACCGTCCCTCGGGGGCCTCCGTCAAGCGGTTCAGGGTGGCACCGCATCACAACAGCCCCCACTTACTTTAAGAATAGTGAAGATGAAGCAATTGCAAATAGGCTTCAGACAATGTTACAAGCACTCCTCAAAACTTTGAACTTTCAGAGTGCATGAGTTGGGACAGCGAGGGGTGATTTGGTTTCTCGGATTTGGTTTCTCGGACTGTTTTTCTGGTCTCTCACCACTGGCATAGTTTAACGTTTTCTTGTTTCTAGGACATTAATAGGTTTTATCATTACGTTATGTTATCGTTTCTTTGTTTGTTGTTTAATAAAAGTTCATGTTCATCAGTGGCCTACTGATTTTCGTTTTCCTATTTTTTTCTTTCCAGGTTGTTTCATGGTAAAGTTTCTGTTAACAGGATACAGTGATCACTTCGTTATTATTGCATATGTCCTTTTCACTAGGGGTGCTCTCTGGTCGGGCCAGATGACGTATCTCTAGTAAATGGTCCGGGTGAAAAAGGTGCATCAATCAGTGGGGAGTAGATAGGCATGACAGATTACAACGGGGGAGAAAGGTCCGCATTACGTACCCTTTCACTACTTGCAAAGATTTTCCTACGTTTATATGCAAACAGGGAATACCTCCAAAAATAACTAATTCCCAAACAGTCAATGTTCGGACAATCAATCAATCAATGAGGAATGAAATAGGTACGACGTGTTAAAGGCTTGCGTTACCTACCCTTCACTATCTGCAAAGGGAGAGAGAATATTCCTATTCTTCCTCGTTTGCAGGTAGAGAAGATCCTTAAGAGAATTAACTTCGAACAATTCAATGCTCGATTGAAACAATCAACAAGGGGTACTGTGAACACAAATGAACGCCGCTTATGTACATACGCATTGCTATTTTCAACAGGTTGTTCCTAATGTTTCTATTTTAGCGAGGTCAAAAAGAGATCCCATTAGTGGCCTACTGATTTTGCTCGATTCCTTTTGTTTTTTTACACGATTTTTCGCTATCTGCAAAGACTAAACAGAGTATTGCGACTCTGTGCTTGTTTGTAAATAGAGAATGAACCAAAGAGAACAATCAATCAAATGGAGAGAGAAGCAGGCACGACGTATTACAAAGGGGGCAAAGGGCTGCGTTAACTACCCTTCACTATCTGCAAAGAGAGAGTACTCCTAATAGAAATGAGGGGTGGGGGGCAGTATTCAAAGCAGATCAGTGTGCATAAACACGAAAATGTTTTTACTTACCACGTACTTGACATTCGACAGCTTATGATATTTGCTATTAAAAAACCATTGAAATTCACTGAAAAAACCATAGGTTATAGACTATATATAGTTAGGAATTAGCATTTACAAAACCTTGAAAATTCACTGAAAAAACCATAGGTTATACACCATATATAGTTAGGAATTAGCATTTAAAAAACCTTATTTTACTCACACAAAACCATTGAAATTCCATATATAGTTAGTTGCACTAACTATATATCGCGCACCCGCAATCCACTGCTGATCATGTCACATATTACATCATTCATGACATGGTCAGTGACATCACTGATGACATCACTGATGACATCTCAAATGACATCACTGATGACATCACTGATGACATCTCATTTGACATCATTCTTGTGCTAATACGATAAACCTCTTCAGACTCTAATATAACCTTAGATACACTCAGTGTAAACAGACACTCACACACTGCCACTCATCCATGGAGTTACTCACACACCCAGTCAGTCATGCAAAGAAACAATCTCACCTCCATTTCTTCAACTATACAGTTAAACACACCTTACTTATTGAAACATATACTAACACATATTTACTCTCTTATACAATCCCTGATACAAGTTGACAATGATCGATACAACCACTCACTCATTCAGTGGCTCTCATGCACAGTTATTTATATATGCCAACTCTCACATGTACTGTGTTTTACATATGTACTTACTATGACATGTAGCATTGAGATATCCATTCACTCATCAATACACTCATGCACACAGTCAACTGCCCATGTAGCTGTTTCCACATGCACTCTTGAACTCATACACCTAGTGAATAAACTGCTCACACATCTATGCATAGAGTCACACACCTTCCAGCCACCCCCACACAAACTCAATCTCCCATAGAAATACTTGGGCAACCAATTAATAACACATATAGCCTCTCGTATAGCTAATGATCAACACATGCAGCAGTTTACAGAACAACAGACATAATGATGCACAAATTAAGACAGTTTAGTCACTAACCCATGCATTCAGTGAGACACATTTAATCACTCACTCATACAGTCAGTCATGCACCTACTAAATCCTTCATCCAGACACTTATACATCCACTCAAGACATATTTTAACTTTACAGAAAAATACAGTCACTGGATGTTGTCATCAGTGATGTCATTTGAGATGTCATCAGTGATGTCATCAGTGATGTCACTGACCATGTCATGAATGATGTAATATGTGACATGATCAGCAGTGGATTGCGGGTGCGCGATATATAGTTAGTGCAACTAACTATATATGGAATTTCAATGGTTTTGTGTGAGTAAAATAAGGTTTTTTAAATGCTAATTCCTAACTATATATGGTGTATAACCTATGGTTTTTTCAGTGAATATATATATATATATATATATATATATATATAGACACATATACACCTATAAGGCACTCCTATGGCAGGCCTTGACAATCCTAGAGGTAGAGTGCTTGGTTTTATGTCAGAGGGTGCCCTAGCATGAGCTGAGCCCCTCTGCAGTTTTCCGAACCAACTCCTTATAGCTGTTCTATGATATGGCCATACCATATACTCTTAAGTGAATTATATTCCTCGTGGTTAATGCTAACTTTGGTTTGGCTTTATCAAAACATGCTGTGTAAGGTGTCAAACACTTTGGAATACTACCAGCATCACAAAATGGATGCTGCTGCTGCCACAGACACGAGTCTGCCCTCCTGCTGCTGGACGAAACTCCGGCAGGGGAGGCATGGACTGGTTTCCTGTCCAGGGAGGTGCTGGCTCCTCCCCAGACAGGCTTTTGTGTATTGGGGCAGGTAGGGCTGCATTCAGTGAATGCTTTCCAGACACTGCCTGGGGCACACTAGGTGCTCCATGCATTTCCCGATTCAAACCGGTTGCTGGGGCACTCTGCCCCTGCTTTGGTGCGAAAAGAAAAAAGAAAAAGGGGTGTAACCACCCCATTCCCAGGTCCACCCGTAGGAGGGAACTTAAAGGTAGTCCAGCCCCTAAACTTAGTATAAGAATAGGAACCCGGTCCCTAGGACTTTAGATTACCCTGGACGAAACTCTGAAACATAAATCCTGGACCTTCAACATTCCATTTCGACTGGAAGACGGAAGACAACTCCCTTGTGGTCAAGGAGTGACCACCCTGTTCAAACAGGCACCAACAGCAACTTTGCCGGTCTGCATTATCGAGGCTCCCGCCGGAACCCGAAGACTCTGCGAGCCAGGACACGGACTTCCAGACATCTCTGATGCTGCGCGATGTTCCCAGCAAAGCTGAGACCCGTGGCGGACACGAGAGACGTGGGACCGGAACTCCTGGACATCCTGCATATTGCTAACTGCATCAACTCCCAAGGTAACTCGCAGTTTTGCATTGGGATGCTTGAAGCCTCAGCCTGAGCACCATTTGCACCGAAGCTCTGAGCCCCACACTCCACGAGTGTCCCGTGTGCCCCGCTGTTGCATTTCAGCTCGACGCGTCTTCCTGGTTCCTAGTCCGTTGGCTAGTGATCCCCCTGAAGACCTACTTTTAAATCTAACTTGCTTTCCTGGTTGCTCCAGGCTTGCTCCAGCTTCTCTACAAAGGAGAAGCACCATAGATCTTGCTGGTATGCACCGAAGCACATCTCAACATCCTGCGTGGATTGCGTTTGCCAAGGCTTGTTGGGTCCAATCCTGATACCAACACCGCAGTCAACTAGATCCTTTGTGGGACAGCTCAAATCCAGCTCCTGGTCATCGTCGACGCCTCCTGGACCTCGTGGCTGAAGAGACAATCTTCACCTTTTCACCTGAAATCAACCGATATTGGCTGGCAGCTTTCCATCGCCATTCTGGTCACTGGCAAGTGACCCAGACTCTGTCCCTTCTGCTTTCAGGTTCTTCAGATCTTCGATCCTCCCTTGGATCCACCCACTTTTCCTCTGGTCGCCTGCAGCACTTCTTTGCAGCTCTCCATTGAAATCGACTACGACACCTGACATCAAAAGACACCTATGCACCCGGCTCCCAAGGGTGAGGTAACACGAGTACGCTGGTAGTATTGAGGGTATTGGCCCTCCTATTGTCTAAGTCTAAAAGGGTTTCAACGTAGTCCATCCGGAAGTATCCTTAAATTGTAAAATTGTAACTTGTTTGTTTCCCATAGAAAGTCAATGGTAACTCGCGGCTGTGTTTAGACACTGCATGTGTCTCCCGTGGGCCTCCTACTTCCTAACCCTTGGTTGTTCCTAGAAGCCCCAGCGATTCCCCAGGCCCTAGGCCTGCTTTCTATCTTGGATGTGGTTCTTATACCACTATTTTAGTATATGGTTTGTGAGGCCCCTAGGCAAAATGTATACTGTGCAACTTATCGTATGCTAATTAAGATTCGTTTTGTACTTTTACCTCTGACCTCATAAAGAGTGCAGAGGGGTTCTGTTTAGAATAAATACATATATATTTGATATATACCTTGTGTGGTGTCCTTTCATTTGGTACTCAAGGGATTATAATTGGTAAAATAACTTGCTTAATATGCTCTCTGAAGTCTTAGCCTGATGACTGCTGGTCCATGCTACCACTAGGATTGCTTTCTATAAGGTTGACTTTACAACCACCATCAATAAGGGTCGATTAGACCGGTGCAAGGTGCCCACTAGAACTAGTGGACATCATATGCCAGGCTAACTTCTCACAGACAGCATATACCAACCCACCTTCTCACAATAGGGCCTCCATCCTGTATCTGGGAGCCATGTCTTATATTGTTGGACTCAGGAGAAGTCTGTGTCTCCGGATTTGTTCAACGGTGGGGTCGAGGAGCCCCTCGGAGATGTCTCCCCGCCTGGTTCGAGTTCCTGTGACAGTCCGCACTGTCTCCCTTCTGCAGGAGATGTAGATGTGCTCCTCGCCATTAGTCCCAGTGATATAGATGGTTTTGGTCTGGTGTTGCGCCACCCCGAGACCGGGTGCACCACCGCTGTGGCTTCGGTGACTTACTCCATGTGGTGCTGGTAGTGTATCTCATCAGGGACACGGCAATCATGTTATTCAGGCCAAGGGTCCATTCTGCTGTGGCCCACATCCATGCCTCCTCTGGGGTGTTAAAAAAGAGACTTTTTTTTGGTCCTCATACGCCATTAAATCTTGCAAGAGCAGCTTGATTACCTAGGCTATCCCTCCTGTCAGATGGGAACAGCGCGAGAGCTCTTATTTTAATGGTATGCACTTTACACAGAACCTCTCGTACTTTGTCCGTTCTTTTCTTCTATCTGTGAACCCCAGACCTGACCCGAGTGGTGAAGTAATTCCATGTAGAGGCATAATCATTAGACAAACATACCCCTAATTCAAAGATTATCCATCCATTCTATACATGGTGTCCAAAAAGCCCTCTTCTTGTTATTATCTTTACGTGTGGCTATATCCAATTTCATTGCGTATTTGATAGAGTTAAGCCAATCTAGATAAGTCGGGGGGGGGGTACATTTGATCCCACATTTACAAATGTATCTACGCGCTAATAGGATGAGATTAAAACATAACTTATTAATATCTAATGATAACAAATTATAATTTGGAAAAATGCCAAAGAATGTTAAGGAAATGCTCACCTGGATATCAAACCCAAATATATCTTCCATACCTTTTATTACTAGACCCCAGAATTGTTGTAAGCTAGGGCAGCTTATGAACATATGCTCATCATTAGCTTTATCCTTCCGGCATTTTGGACAGCATGGAATAGTACCTCTTGCAAACTTAGATAATTTAAGAGGAGACCAATATACTCTGTGAAGAGAAAAGTGGCTTTTGTTGTTGAGGATTACCCTGAGTAGGGCAGGGAATAGGAGCCGGTAGGATAAGTTAAGCGCCCATAGTTTCTGCTTTTCCACGGTATAGGCTCGCCTCTGTGCTTGCACTTCTTTCGTATAGTCCGCATAAGACTTACGTCTTGGTAGGACTGCGTGTGCATGCACACATGCACAGTTCTTGTAAGTCATAAGTCCGACGAAAGGGTTTGCGAGAGAGAGACCACGGTGAGGAGGAGGAGGGCAGCCCATGGACGCCACAGCAGAGGTGAGTGCTTTTTTCTTTTTTACTTTTTGTAGAATATTTTAGGGAGGGTGGAGGCGGGGATTGGAGCAGAGTTTTCCCCCCAACTCTGTGGAACTCTACATAGTGGCACCACACCAGCTCCTCCTGGGGTTAAAAATAATATGAATCACACACTATGAGTGTGGGGAATCCAGGATCCGTATTCTCCAGTGGCAGTATTAGAGCCCTAAGTTCAGCCAATTGCGTAGTGCAGTCACCATGTGACTGTGTGTAGGTTTTCTTGGTGTGGAATTCTCCATCCTGCATGCGCCCCTTTACTGAAGCACACTCTGCTGAATATTGGTAATTCTTCCCTATGGCAGGCTGTACAGTAACAACAGTATATAAGATGTAATCATACTGATCTAGAGGCATTATTTAATTAGGCAGTGGATATTCATGTTCATATTGCAGAAAGGCTTGTGTTTCTAGTTTAGAGTCAAATCTGTAGTTTACATCTGTTGCGGTGAGTGAGTTAGCCCATTGAATCCAACGCGGATGTAATGCTTTTACTTTTAGAATGCATAGTCTTGTGACAATCTCTAAGGTTGGCACAGGGGTCACAACAATAATTTGTTTTCTCTGAGCCAGGGCCCTCTCCTTCAATACAAGGGTCTGTACCACTGTCTGTATTTTCTCTTTCGCTGCAAAACGCATTTCAGCATTGGTGTATAAATGTGACTTTGTCAGAACTCGAAGCTAGACCATGGCTTACCGGTTCTTGCACAGGAACAGAGATGCTTGTACCCAAATCCCTCTCAGCAATGCCAGTAGGTCTTTAACCAGAACCTCCTTGCATTACCTCGGGGGAAGGGGGAAATTGGATAAAATAACAAAAGAGAAGAGAAGAGACAGTTCCTGTATGGGTCCTTTGCTCAGCTATCTTCTGTCGCTGTCTTTCGCTAAGGAACCTAAAAACAATAATACATTATCACAATTCTAGCCTCTTTTAAACTATTTAGATTCTACTCTGTAATCTTCTCTCACCCACCCTTATGCTTCAGGACGTTAGCTCCTCTTCTGTTATATGGTTGTGGTTCAATTCTCCTCTAGTTAGTTGTCACTAGTATATAAGAAAAATAACATTTTAAATTACTTTTCCTAACATGAGCCTTGGCTATGTTAATTTTCTTTCTTAGAGTAAGTGCACTTACTTCACTAATTAGCGGAGTTCTTCTCTAATTGGGGGTCTGTTATTCGTTGTAATTCTGCTCTGCACCTCTTACACTTTTTAATCCAAATATTTGAAATGTCTTTTGAAGGTTGACTGGGCAAACTACAATTCCTCAACTCCTGGTGAGTATTTACAATATTTACATTTCATTATATTCTTTCGCCTGGCTAAGCACACTGTCCATGTTAAATCTTTATTCTTTTTCTTTATTTTCAGATACGATGGACTCAGTGAATATTTCTAGTCAGGTAAATGACGAATTTAACATTGCAACTCTGTAAAAGTCTGTTAATGCTTAATTTGCTTTCACGTAGCTTATCTTTCTCCAGCTGGTTTCTGCCACGCAAAGCCTCTCAAGTCACGCGTCACAGGGCTTCTTTCTCTAGACGATTTTTTTAACTGTTTGCCTCCAAGCTCCTTCTGACAGCTAGACTTGATGAATCTTTTCTCTGTGACCTTCACAGACGCGTCTGCACCTCTCAGGGCTTAATTCATTTAACTTGACTCGGCAACTTGCGCTTGACTGAATGCGCCGAGAGCCTAATTGAACTTGACTTCTTTTGTTTTATTGCTAACCAAATACCAATCTTTACTGGAACATTTCTCTGACTAAAACTATAGCGCAACCTTGAAACGAACTTCTCCGGTCAAATTCTGTGGTGAAGTGCGCATTCCTTAATGCGCTCGCGCTGCTCCTAGAATTCACTGCAGCTGTGACCAGAGAGACTAAAGTGTCTACTCGCCTTCTGCTGTGGCCACTGCGGCGGCCATCTTATTTCTCCAAATCTGTACCTTTTTCGTCCAAGTGTGTCTGACTGAAACATCTTGTCCAGCTCGCCTCATATTAGGGTCACTAAGGATGGAACCCAGGGTTTGAGTCCTGACAGTACCCCCCAACAAGGCAGGTCCTCTCCTTCTGGGTTTACTGGGAAACCGTTGGTGAAAAGACCTAATCAACCTTGGAGCATGAACATCTTCCGCCAGTTCCCAAGATCGTTCCTCAGGCCCATAACCCTTCCAGTCTATTAAATAGTACAGTCTTCCCTTGGATTTCTTGGAATCCGAAATTTCTTTTACTTCATACTCAGTTCCTGTTTCTAACTGAATTGGCTTTGGAGGTAATTTAGTTCTCAGGTTTGTCGAGGCCTTCTTTAACAAAGATACATGAAAAACTGGGTGAATCTTTAATTTGGGTGGCAAAGTTAATCGCTAAGTGACCTGATTGATTTGTTCTTCTATAGGATAAGGACCAATAAATCGAGGCTGAAACTTCCGATTTCCCTTTAACCTCAAGTTCTTGGTGCTCAACCAGACCGGATCTCCAATTGTCAAGGAAGGCCCCTCTCGTCTCTTCTGATCAGCGTAACCCTTATACTTTTCTTTGGCTATTTTTAGACTGTCTTCTGCTCTTTGTTGGATTTGATGCAAATGCGAAATGACTTCCTTTAATGCAGGGACTGCTGTTTCCATTTGTCGAATAGTCGCATTTAGTCTGCCATAGTTTAAGTAAAAGGGGGAATACCCAGTCGAACAGTTTTTTGCATTATTGTGAGCAAACTCTGCTGACCATAGGTAGTCAGACGAATCACCCTCCTCTTTCAGGAGATACAAACGTAGATATTGTGCCAGTTCTTGGTTTGCTCTCTCGGTCTGCCCATCAGTCTCTGGGTGATAGCTGGTGGGAAACCTAACTTCGGTTCCTAGACTCTCCATGAAGGCCCTCCAGAAATGAGATAAAAACTGGGAACCCCTATCTGAGATTATTATTTTTGTAAATCCATGTATCCTTACTATCTGGGAACTGAATTGGGTGGCTAGTTGTTTGGCAGAGGGAACCCCTTTTAGTGCTACAAAATGGGCCATCTTAGAATAGGCATCCACTACTACTAGGATGGTGTCGAAACCCTGACTGTTTAGCAAATCTGTGATAAGGTCAAGTGTTACTGTGTGCCAAGGAGAAGGTGGTGTGGGTAATGGCTGTAATAGCCCCTTAGGTGCCTGCCGCTCCGATTTTCCCTGCGCGCAAATCTCACAGGACTTAATATACTTCTCAATGTCTGAGGTCATCTTCGGCCACCAATAATGTCTCTTAATTAACTCTGCAGTCTTGGCTTCTCCTTTGTGCCCAGCTAGACGATCCTCATGACATTCACGCATTATTTGCTGTTGTAATTCTGTAGTGGGAATATACAAGGTGTCCTGGAAATACGGCAATTGTTGAATGATTCTTCTGTTTGCATCTTCCTTAACCCATTCTTGCAATGACTCTGAACTCATGACTTCTCCAATTTCTTTCTCCAGATTGATGGAAGTTGTGACTCCAATTATCCTCGATTCTGGAATGATTGGTTGATTTTCAGTTAAGGTTTTCTGAGCTTGGACGCTAGGTGGCGCACTTGTGAATGGAAGCCTCTTTGTAAGGCTCCCACATCCTGGCGACCAATATCCTATAATCGATCCTGTTATCGGCGACTGATCGGGCTGAAATCGCCCTCGCCTGCTCAGGGGACTGCGCGGAGGCTCCGGTGAAAGTCTGGAGCGGATCGGCTGCTGTATGCCACCGGTAGAGACATTCTAGTGCGCAGCGGGGATTGCTGCCGGAGACTCCAGCACGCCCGGCCGGCTTGCCTGCGGACGCGAGGTCGGGGCTTCACGAGCGCCAACTGGGCCCTGAAAGGCGCGAAAACGTCGGAAGGCCGCGAAAACACGGCGGTGAAGGACAGCGGACCCGGTCTTCCCCTCACGGAAGAGCACTGCCAGCGGAGAAGGTGATACCCTGTCCCTCCTGCTCACCGAGGTAATCTGACGGCTTTTCTGCTATTCCTGCTGACCCGGCGCGGCCTGACTCTGCGGAGCGCGACTCCCACCCTGCCATCTCCCCATCAAGAGTGACGGCCAGTTCGGGAAAGGGGGCCCTGCTGCCATTGGTCCCTCCGGAGCCCCGACTCTCCTTGCCTTCGGTGCAGGGGCTACCCCGCTGGGCATCTACATTGCGCATAAGTGGAAATTATCTGGGGCATTACCACCGGCAGTGAATCCCACCGCTCCGGCCATAGAACCTCATCCTGAGCCTGCGTGTGTGCACTGGGGTGCGAGGGCTGCTGGCTAGGGGCCGGGGCTGCAGATTATCACTATACCATAACCCTCCCATCCTGGCATTGCGTGGGACATAAGCTCACTTCACGGATTGCTATGGGGATACTGGACATCATTCTATGCGACGTGTGTGACTGGGGAGTGCTTGGTCGCAACACGTAACTGCGGTGCATACACCCTCAATCCATCGAGAATCTGGGCCCACATTTCTAAAGTCCGACTGGGGAATCTGCTTCATACCCCCTCCTGGCATACGCTCATGCACGACAAACGTCCGTCCTATGACAGCTGACATTTTGGTGGCAAGCTCCTGAGTGTTGCACAGAGGGACGGCTGCACCGTTGTATTCCCGAAAGACTGCAAGGTTTAACGCCGAGGGGTGTGCTGTGCCCGGGGGCAGCGACGAACGCCTACCCACACCTGCTGCCCGTGCCCCCCCCTCTCCCCCCCCACGTGCGCAGGTGCTGCTCCATACCGGAGTACGACTTGTAGGAGGGAGCTCCACGGCAGGTTCTGCTGAACAGTGGGATTGCTTAGGCGGAACGGCTCTTGCTTTCTTCCATTTCACGGATTCACCCGCCTTTGCTGAGCCGCTAAGATGGGTCGGCCTGACACGCGGCAACCGAAGCTCACGTTTGATGCCGCGAAGAAGACGAATCGCACCAGCCCGGAATCTCAGAAACGAATAGAGGCTAACAATCCTCCTGATAACCAGGCGACCACCTCCACGGATACCCAGGAACTTCTTCGTGAAATGCGCCAGGGATTCGCGACCATTGCGGACAAGGTGGACAGGATGTCGTCCCGTATGGATGCTGTAGTCCACAAATTGGAGGTCCACGAGGGGAGGTTGAAGGAAGTGGAACAGCGGGTATCGGATGTCGAGGACACCTCCGGACAACATACAACACGTCTAGCACGAATGGATAACTTATTGCGCACCATTGCGGCTAAGAATGAGGATTTGGAAGCGAGAAGCCGGCATAATAACATACGCATAGTTGGAATTCCGGAATCCACCAATGTGGGTAGAATGGAGGAATATGTGGAACGTCTGTTGAGGAATGCAGTGGGATCGGAAGCATTCTCCCCCCAGTTTATAGTGGAGAGGGCGCACAGGTCCCTGGGACCGGTGCCCAAGCCGGGCATGAAGCCGAGGCCTATCATAGCCCGTCTGTTAAACTACAGGGATAGAGATGCGGCTTTACGAGCAGCTCGCTCTTCCAACAAGCTCATATGTGATGGTAACGAATTCACAATCTATCCTGACTTCACACCCATGGTACAGGAAGAGCGGCGCAAATTTTTGGAAGTTAAAGCAAAGCTTCGGACCCTGCAAATTGACTACGCATTACTCTATCCGGCTAGACTGCGAATCACTTATCAAGCGCGACAAAAGTTTTTCACGAAACCGCAGCAAGTTGAGGACTTCATTAAGCAGGTAAAACGTTCAGCACACCAGCATAGGGAGGAGGCGGATGAACTTGATCGCGGAAATGACCGGCTTGAAGATGATGAACACTGACCCCGCTACTACTACACCATTGGACGTTGCTGTGGTTCCTGTATGTGAGTACTGATATGGGGTACACAGAGCGATGGGGGCTGTAGTTACTGCCCTGTCGTCTCCCCCTTCCCGACAAGATGAGCGAGGGCTGAGACCTGAGAAACGCTGAAGCTGTACTGCGTCGCCAGGTACCCCCCTCTCTCCCTATAGCTGAGGTTGGTCTACCATGGGCAGCTGATGGAGAAGAGAGGTTGTTGTGTCGCCACCTAGAATGGTTCCTAACGGGCATTACCCATGCAGTTACTGTTGTTGTAGCAGGGATTATTATCATTCCTGGTTGTTGAGGGAGTTGGGGAGGGAAGGGGAGGGAGGTAGCACTGGCAAGTTGGGGTTGCCTCTGTGGGAGGTGGGGGGGGACTGGGGGAATGTTTGGTTGATACGTGAACTGTATGAAGATATGATACACAAGACAAAGGCCACAGTCATATACTTGAGGAATGTGAATTGGAGTATTGCTAATGACACTTTGCGATTGGGGAGGATGCACCGCACGTTTTTACAGCGCAGCCAATTGAGCCGATCCAGGTGCGGGGACTGATAACCGATGTAATTTTATATCCTGGAATGTACGAGGGCTAAAAGATGCACATAAGCGTAGACAATTGTTGGCGTATTGGGATAGACACAATGTGCAGGTGGTTATGCTACAAGAGACTCATATTCCCCCATCAACTGCTTCTACATTCGGTGCGAGATGGGCGGGGGTGAGAGTTTTCTCAAATTTCTCCTCATATGCTAGAGGCACTGCCATTCTTATACACCGAGCTCTCCCATTTACACTACAGGGGCAACAAACTGATAAAGAGGGAAGATATGTCATTATCTGGGGGAGACTGGGCGGGGAGACGATCACCATTGCCAACTGCTACGCTCCCAATGTTGATGACCCTCATTTCTTCACCCGACTCTGGGGAGATATATTGGATGTTGGCTCTAGGTATCTGGTCTGGGGCGGAGACCTTAACGTAGCCTTACACCCGAGCCTGGACAGAGCAGATGGGTGCTCAACATACCACACCAAGGCGAGAGACTCCCTTGAGGGGATAGTTGAGGAGGGGGGGTTGATTGATAGTTGGAGACACTTACACCCTGAATTGCTGGAGGGCACACACTTTACGTCCTACACGGGCACATGGGCTAGAATTGATTACATCTTCGTGTCCCAGAATTTGGCCCCGAACGTTCTAACTTCTCAACATTTACCTAGAACACATTCCGACCATTGCCCTGTTCTCCTATCTTTAGATATGCCTGGATTTCACAAACCACGCCCGCCCTGGCGACTACATCCCAACATCCTGATTGACACTGTCTTCTGCGAAGAACTTAGAACCGACATAGAAGACTTCTTTCCCCGAAACAAAGACACGGTGGGTAGTGTAGAAACAGTGTGGGAGGCGTTTAAGGTTACGGTACGGGGGTGGTGTATAGCTAAAAGCTCTGGGGTGCTAAAGGACATACAGCAAACACTATGCAGGTTGGAGGAGGAGTTGAGAGCTTTAGAGATTTGCATGACACAGGGGATTGATGGGGAGGCGCACAGCACATTCAGAACTAAATTGTCGGAGTACGAAGCGGAAGTGCAGAGAGAGGTACATTTCAAAGGAAAACATTGGCGAGCCCGTGCTTATAATGAGGGAGGGAGACCAGGAAGAGCGCTGGCCATGGCAGTAAGGATGGCACGAGGTTCAAACACAATCTTGGAGCTAACTGCAGCGGATGGGGAAGTACACAAAGACAATGATGGTATTCTCAACACACTCCAGGCACACTATAAACAATTGTATACCTCGAGAGCCGCTGGGGAGTTTGACCTGGATAGCTATCTGGGGGATATAGCACTTTGCTGGATAAGCGATGTCCACAGACAGTTTCTAGGGGCACCACTATAGCTGGATGAGGTACGGGATGCCATAATGTCCCTGAGCAACGGGAAAGCGCCGGGTCATGATGGTCTCCCTGCGGAGTTTTATAAATGCTACGTGGAGATTATGGCACCGGTGCTACGGGAGGTATTTACTGATGCAATGGAAGTGGGAGTGCTCCCGAGATCTATGTGAGAAGTAATCATCACATCCTTACTTAAGCCCTGGATGAATGCCACAAAGTGTGACTCGTATCGCCCACTGTCGTTGCTAAACTGCGACGCCAAAATTCTGGCGAAGGTGCTCGCAACCAGACTTTCCTTACTTATGACCACGATCATTTTGCCAGACCAGTCCGGCTTTGTCCCCACGAGGTCAACCTCGCACAACCTTCGCACAGTATTTTCCCTAATTCAAACGGTTCACCCTGAGATTCCCCTTGCCGGGGTCTTTTTGGATGCCTCAAAAGCATTGGATTCTGTGGAGTGGGGATTCCTCTTCGCGGTCTTGCAGAGGATGGGATTCCCCCCTATCTTTGTGGATTGGGTACGGTTGCTCTACACATCTCCAACGGCAAGAGTGCTTGCAAATGGTCAACTTACTGCCGCATTCGCAATAACGAGGGGGACCCGGCAGGGGTGCCCCCTCTCCCCATTACTTTTCACGGTGGCGATAGAGCCGCTGGCCTGTCGAATTCGACAGCTCCACAAACCCAGGGCCTTCAATTGCTTTCAGCGCCAACTCTCAATCTCGTTGTATGCCGACGATGTCACTCTTTACGTTAAGGATCCCCAATCTAATCTAAATACGCTACTGCGGGAGTTCGTTACCTTCGGATGCCTTTCGGTTGTCTCTATTAACTGGAACAAGTCCCAGCTCTTCCCTCTGACACCAGCCGTCTCCGAATTCCCACTGGACTACCCGCTCGAGTGGTGTACTTCGGAACTACGCTACCTGGGGATACAGATATCAAGAGACAAAGGGGACACATTGCGAATGAACTACGGAGTGGCCATCACCAAGCTGACGGATTCAGTGACGCTGTGGATCAAATTACCCCTGTCTATGGCGGCAAGAATTTCCCTCATAAAAATGGTGGTCTTGCCACGCTTCTTATATCTGTTCCTCAATATTCCCTATCACCCAGGCGCATACTTTTTTAAAACCTTACGCTCTGAACTTATTCGACTGGTGTGGGGGGGAAGGCAGGCTAGGCTCCGCTGGGCGGTAATGACACAGCCCTACAGGGCGGGTGGCTTCGATGTCCCGGACTTCGAAGTATACTATTTAAGTGCTCAGGCGCACTACCTATATCATTGGTTACGGCCTACTGCTTTCATGCCGCAGGTGGCAGCGGAGGACTGGATAGCACACCCGCTGCCATTGGTAGGAGTGGTGCACGCCCCCACAGCCGCACTGGAGATGCACTCTAACACGGTGTCCTGCACGATAGAGGCATGGCACAAAATAGGGAGATGACTACAAACCCCGTTACTGTATACGGCTCGTATGCCACTATCCTACCATCCACAGATGTCGCTCCTGCAAGAGGTAGGATTCCAACGAATGTGTAGAAGGTTGAAAATATGGGTATGGGGTGAACTATTCCGCGATGGGAAGTTCCGATCTCGAGATGATTTTTTCGGAGATAGCGCACATAACCCTCTGGAGCTATTCTATTACCTACGGCTCAGGGAAGGCTTGAGAGCCTTATTACCTGATTACCCTCATGAACCCCCCAGTATAGCCCCGCTTACGATAGTGTTAAACAGCTCTGATGGCGCACACCTAGTTTCTAAACTGTATAAGTGCATACGAGAGGAACTACCGATAGTGGAGAGTGCGGCTAGGGCGCACTGGACAAGGGATTTTGGTGGTAGTGATATCACAGAGGCATAATGGGAGTACTGCTTGTCGGGAGCGGTAATGTCTAGCTGTCGCCTTAAAATCATACATTACAAATTCCTCCATAGGTTATACTACACTCCTGCTAGAAAGTTTCGGTTCGGGCTAGCCGACTCGGACAGGTGTGAGCGATGTAGACAGGAAGGGGCAGACTTCTTCCATTTAGCATGGACCTGCCCGCAAGTACAAGAATACTGGTCGCGGGTCTGCGAGGGTTTATCCCACATGATAGGTGCTGGGTTGACCCTGGATCCGATGATGTTCCTTCTAGGCTATACTGCGCAGATAGCGCGGACGGTTAGGAAGTATACAAATGTAGCACTGCTATTGGCAAGAAGACATTTAGCATGTAGATGGGGTCGAGGCCGAGCTCCTAAGTTTAAGGATTGGATGCATGACATGCTATACTGTCAGGAACAGTATGGAGTATTTTCGGAACTGATGCCTCTAAACTCGAGACCGGCGGACATTTGGAGCCCCCTACAAACTTACCTTCTCGCTAGAGCGTCGCAGGGGGAGGGAGATACTGACACTGCCGACACAACACACACACAGACTACCTAGCTGGCTTGTTCTCATATACCATTTCTTGACCTGTGCTGGAGTGTATGTATTGAGGGGTGACTGTACTGTTATGGATATGTCCGGTGTGGAGATTCCTTTCCGGAAACTATGTATCAATTGATTGACGGTACTCCTCCGAGGCTGTACTGAACACCTAAATTGCTGCTTCTCGTGGGCTACCTAATGCCAATGCATCGGACTGAACTCCCTAGCTACCCTAATATACCACCTACTTGTAACCTCTTCCCTGGTAGGAATTCCTCACTGTTCAAATAGTGGGTAATGCTTATACTCCCCTGAATACCATTGTGCTGCTGTGCTCTGTCAATTGTATTACGCCCTGTCACGTTTTATCAACTGCGTACCCTCCTCGATTGTTCACCTATAGCTAAGATTTGATATGAATGTATTATTACTTTATTACATTGCTGATGGTTGACCCTGACTACACTCCCTGGGGTTGAGACTCAAGTACCTCCGATTGCAACAATATATGTGTATCGCTGCCGGCCTTGTATGGTTGTAGGCACACTGCTGTGTATGACTGCTTGAATGTTAATAAAAGTTTATAATCCCCCAAAAAAAAAAAAAGGTTTTCTGAGCTTCCGTGCCAATTCCAGATAATGCGTCTGCCTTTCCATTTTGCGCACCCGGACGATAGGTAATTACAAAATCGTAATCTGCAAAGTATAGAGACCATCTCAATTGTCGGGGCGTGAGCGTTCTGGCAGTCTTCAAAAATTTAAGATTGAGATGATCAGTGAACACCGTCACTTGATGCTGGGCTCCCATTAAGTAGTGTCTCCATTCCTTAAAGGCATCTTTAATCGCCAACAGCTCTTTTTCGGTTATGGTATAGTTGACCTCCGCTGGGGTTAACTTCCTGGATCGGTAAGCCACCAGGTATAACTCTCCTGTGGTCTTATGTCGTTGGGACAACACTCCACCCACGGCCTGATCTGAAGCATCCGTCTCTACATAAAAAGGCTCCGACGGGTCCGCATGTAATACAACTGGTGCCGTGGTGAAATCTTTTTTCAAAGACTGGAAGGCCTCCTCTGACTCTTTTGTCCATTCAAACTTGATTCCTTTCCTTAGTAATTTCGTCAAAGGGAGAATCTTTCTGGAGAATTCACTTATAAACCTTCGATAAAAATTGGCGAATCCGATGAAGCTCTGAACTTCCTTCACACTCGCAGGTGAGTCCCAATTTGTGACTGCTTCGACCTTTCGTTGATCCATCAATATTCCGGAGGGTGAAAGGACAAACCCCAAAAACTCAACCTGCGACACATGAAAAGCACACTTCTCCAATTTTACGAACAATTTATTTTCTCGTAGCTTCTGCAACACTCCTTTGACTTGCTCTCGATGTCTGGTTACATCGGCCGAATAGATTAAAATATCGTCGATGTACACAATTGCGCACTGATCAATAAATTCTTTCAAGACGTCATTTATAAAATGCTGGAACGCTGCTGGAGCGTTTCACAATCCATAGGGCATAACTTGATACTCAAAAAGCCCAAACCTCGTCCGGAATGCCGTTTTCCACTCATCACCCTCTCGCATTCGGACTAGGTGATAAGCTCCTCTTAGATCTAATTTGGTGTAAATTTGAGCTCCCTTCACCTGATCCAGAAGTACCGAGATTAAAGGTAAAGGGTAACGATTTTTCTTTGTCATCTTGTTGATTGCTCTAGTCGATGCAAGTTCTCAATTCTCCTTTCTCCTTCTTTGGCACGAAAAATAAAGGAGACGAGACTGGGGACTGAGAGGGCCGAATAAAGCCGTTGGCCAAGTATTTATCCAAATACTCCTTTAAATGTTGATGTTCTCTTTCCGTTAGGGCATAGACACGACTGCACGGTAAGTTAGAACCCGGTTCCAAGTCTATTTTACAGTCATAGACTCGATGCGGCGGTAGCTGTTCGGCCTCCACTTCGTTGAACACATCCTCAAACTCCTTATACTCCTTTGGTATTTCTTGGGCGTTGATTACACACATTGAATGACCGATTGAGCACAAGGATAAGGCCGCATTGGACTCTAGACGTCCTGTCTCGGTTTCAAAACAATTCTCTTGACAATAATTTGAATCCATTTAGATGGTTCTGGAACTCCAGTCAATCGTGGGATTATGCTCGGTGAGCCATGGGAGGCCCAGAATTAGTTGGAACTGGGGAGCATCAATCAAGTTAAACTGAATCTTTTCTTTATGCCCATCATTAGAGATCAATTGAATTTGTTCCGTGTGACTCACAATAGGCCCTGATGAAAGGTTCGTTCCATCAACTGCCCGGACTGGTTCACTCCTGGTTTTTCTGATTGCTTGTGTGCCTACTTTAGCAGCGAATCTTAGGTCGCAGAAGTTTCCGGTCGCTCCTGAATCGATCATGACTGATACTTCCGTTAAGGTCGTCTGTCCAAATCTCACTTTCATTGATAAATTTAGATGCGGAGCCGCAGCTTGCAAGGTGTTCGCTACTCGATGTTCACTTGGAGTCATTTCTTGGATTGCACTCACCTGTTCAACTCCTCCCACAGGTGGTGCCATTAGTTTTCCTTCGGCTTAAAGGCTGTTTTAGGTTTCTTAGGACAATTCCTAACAAAATGCCCCCCAGATCCACGGTACATACACAAATTACTAGCTCTCCTTTTTTCCTTCTCTTCTTTGGATAATGGTCCTCTTATCGTTCCAATTTGCATGGGCTCAGTTCCTTGTTGGCTTTCTGAACTTCTGGTGCTGTCAGATCGAGCTCTATTATACCTTGGAGCAATTGTCCTAAAGTCTTTTTTCTTTTCACGTCTTCTTTCTCCTTGGCGGAAATCAATCTCCAAAACTAAGTAATCAGTGCTGAAATCTCGGTTGGTGGATTGGGAATTTGGGCCAAAGTATCTTTTAATTCGTCTCTCAGACCCCTATAAAAAACTGCCGCTCTCTTGCTTTCTGGCCAGTCAGTCTCCACCACCAGTTTATTGAACTGGGCCAAGTACGCTATCAGATCTCGATTGCCTTGCCGCAAATCCAATAACTCATTGTCCACCACTTGGGATATTCTCCACCGATCAAATATTCGAAGAAATTCTTGTTTGAATTCCTCAAAATTTCTTAACAAAGGATCATCTCGAGTGACTAGGGGCATAGACCATGATTCTGCGTCCCCACTTAAATAAGACAGTATGAAAGCCACTTTGGACTGCTCGTCAGGAAATATCGAAGGGCGGCAAATAAAATGTAATGAACATTGTGAAAGAAAAACTTGTGCCTTCTGTGGGTCCCCATTAAATCTTTCGGGAACGGCTAATGGTATAACAGGGGATAATGAATGAATTACTTGTGTGGTGGATCTATTTGTGGCTTCTAACACTGGATTCATCGCTTCCCTCTCTAAGGTACTGGACTGTCGTAACCTTTGCGCTAATTCTGCAGTTTCTTTTCTGGAATTAACTACCTCCTGTCTGAGGTTTCAATTATCTTCTCTGACTGCAATCAATTCCTTTTGTATAGCGTCTAAGACTGTTCCTAAGGATTGCAGGTCAATTCCTTCCGCCATCTCTGTTCGGGTGCTGAAGGCAACTTGGGCACTTCACTCTGTCAGAACACAAAGCTAGACCATGGCTTACCGGTTCTTGCACAGGAACAGAGATGCTTGTACCCAAATCTCTCTCAGCAATGCCAGTAGGTCTTTAACCAGAACCTCCTTGCATTACCTCGGGGGAAGGGGGAAATTGGATAAAATAACAAAAGAGAAGAGAAGAGACAGTTCCTGTATGGGTCCTTTGCTCAGCTATCTTCTGTCGCTGTCTTTCGCTAAGGAACCTAAAAACAATAATACATTATCACAATTCTAGCCTCTTTTAAACTATTTAGATTCTACTCTGTAATCTTCTCTCACCCACCCTTATGCTTCAGGACGTTAGCTCCTCTTCTGTTATATGGTTGTGGTTCAATTCTCCTCTAGTTAGTTGTCACTAGTATATAAGAAAAATAACATTTTAAATTACTTTTCCTAACATGAGCCTTGACTATGTTAATTTTCTTTCTTAGAGTAAGTGCACTTACTTCACTAATTAGCGGAGTTCTTCTCTAATTGGGGGTCTGTTATTCGTTGTAATTCTGCTCTGCACCTCTTACACTTTTTAATCCAAATATTTTAATGTCTTTTGAAGGTTGACTGGGCAAACTACAATTCCTCAACTCCTGGTGAGTATTTACAATATTTACATTTCATTATATTCTTTCGCCTGGCTAAGCACACTGTCCATGTTAAATCTTTATTCTTTTTCTTTATTTTCAGATACGATGGACTCAGTGAATATTTCTAGTCAGGTAAATGACGAATTTAACATTGCAACTCTGTAAAAGTCTGTTAATGCTTAATTTGCTTTCACGTAGCTTATCTTTCTCCAGCTGGTTTCTGCCACGCAAAGCCTCTCAAATCACGCGTCACAGGGCTTCTTTCTCTAGACGATTTTTTGAACTGTTTACCTCCAAGCTCCTTCTGACAGCTAGACTTGATGAATCTTTTCTCTGTGACCTTCACAGACGCCTCTGCACCTCTCAGGGCTTAATTAATTTAACTTGACTCGGCAACTCGCACTAGACTGAATGCGCCGAGAGCCTAATTGAACTTGACTTCTTTTGTTTTATTGCTAACCAAATACCAATCTTTACTGGAACATTTCTCTGACTAAAACTATAGCGCAACCTTGAAACGAACTTCTCCGGTCAAATTCGGTGGTGAAGTGCGCATTCCTTAATGCGCTCGCGCTGCTCCTAGAATTCACTGCAGCTGTGACCAGAGAGACTAGAGTGTCTACTCGCCTTCTGCTGTGGCCACTGCGGCGGCCATCTTATTTCTCCAAATCTGTACCTTTTTCGTCCAAGTGTGTCTGACTGAAACATCTTGTCCAGCTCGCCTCATATTAGGGTCACTAAGGATGGAACCCAGGGTTTGAGTCCTGACAGACTTCTATGCAATCGGTACAGTGCCACCTTCATTGAATGTAAGGTAGGTGTACCCTGATGTGCCCGTAATTACACGGATCACCAGGTTTGTTGTGTTTACACATGTGTTTAAGTGTTGTACTGAATGTAAAATTTGTATGTCTTCAGTAGTCCAGTGTGTGCTTGAGAAATCTGGACAAATCAGGTTGTAAATTGGTTTAACCCATTCTGCGTAATCTGGAATGTAGTTTCTGCCAAAATTTAGAAATCCCAATATGGATTGTAACCTCTTTAACGTACACGTGCACACTTCTCTAAGAAATGTGTTGCACAGCTTTTGCCTTCACTTGACAGCTCTTGTGTCAGTACCAGGACATTGAGGTGGACAATGTTTTTTTTTTTTTAAAGTTGAATTTGTAGACAATGTACATAAATCCCAGAATTATGCGATCCATTCTTGTCAAGTCCCTTTTCTACTCTATCGCTGGTACCTTAGACAGGGTACCTGCACCCTATTCTTCGTCCATGAAGTCCATCCCTACTAATGATCTACACACCTTATTCTTCATCCCCACTTATCTGACTTTCCCTTGGTGCACTGTTCCTCCATTGGGCGGATATTGTACCTTGTCACTCCAGGTACAGGGAAAAAATGGGGGGTCAGACTCAAGAGGACCGGGGGGCAGAGGCTCAAACTCAGACGAGACCACAGGCTGGGCTCAATTGGGCTGGGACTCAAGCACAGGTGAACCAACAGGTTGGGGCTCCTAGATAGCCCCTCTTTCTTTTGTATTTCGGTGGTACTGCCTCGTCCAGCGCTTCTTTGCTCCGCAGCTCCACCTCAATTCTATTCAAATGGATGGTCCATAATGAGCAGCCAGGCTGTGCCCGGACTTGTTAGTGGATAGAATACGAACTTTCAGTTAACTGGCAAGGATAAAACTTTATATCATTTTTCTTTTGATGCCTCTCAACATTAAATAGTGGGAAAGGCCTCAATCCATTTGCTAAACTCTTAAAGAACAATCAGAACATCCTATGAATTACTATATCTATCTATTCCTATATTATTAATCTGAAGATCCTAAAAGAAAATGTGTGGTGCGAAATTATTGGGAGCATCATGTGCACCATACAGGACACAGGCTGAGCAATGTCTCATCATGACCACAGGAAATACAAATGCACCTGGCAACATTCTTTTTCCTTTCCTGGCCTATCAATACACCATCCCTTGTCCTTTCAATTGTGCTATACTTCCTATTCAAACATCATGACTTACGGTGACCATTCAGCAGGTTCTATTACAAACATTATTTTCATTTTCAGTCTAATCATTTTCCTTAGTTGTCTGATCTGCAAACATTATCCATTCCCACATCATCTGGTATTTTCTAGTAGGCACTACCCTTACTTGCAATTCACAACCCAGTTACTGAGGTTAAATAATAAGGGACTTGTGATGTCTCTGCAACTGTATGTAGTGTTGTGGTAATATGAGCAATAGTGGTGGTGCCACCTGGATATTTAAACAGGTCCCATCAACCTATAGTTCCCCTTAAACATCCGATAAGGGAATATCAGTCTAGCCTCCCGACCTTTCATTTACATTTCAATGCTAATTCCATCAATTTTACAGAAGGGAGGGGCAGTAACATGGTTGGCTTCAAGGTGACACATTGTTAATCATGACAATTAAAAAAAAATGTTGTGAACAGTGTTATTTTATAGCAGGTTAGACGTGCACTGTTGAGGTGCTGTGTCTCTATTTATTCAAGGGCATGGTTACAGCATGGAGTACCATATCTGTGAAATTAGTGGCTAAAGCGAGTATAGCTGATTGTCTTATGGAAATGGTCACCGTCATGACCCTTCCTAGACAGCTCGGGAGGGCTGTTGTGGTAGCATCAAAGACAGAAAGTGCACAACAAGCCGTCTTGTGTACTTACAACACAAAAACAGCACAAAACAATATATGTACCAAGCACAGAAGCCAAAGGAAAACGCAGTTTGTTAGTTGCCCAAGTATTAGGCATCGAGTAAAGATTCATGCACCCCATGCACAACATTTAATGTGTTAGTACGCCAAGAAGCTAATCTGTGACCTAAGCTGGTGACCTCCTGTCGACAATACTTACCCTTTTTTAAAGGCATACTCCCTGGCCAATCAAAGCTAAATACAAGAACTTTTTGTTAGAAATGGCGTCTCCTGTTGGCAGAGGTAGGCACCTTTGTCCAAATAGGGACCCTTCCTTCCGGTCAGGGTAAGGGGATACACACTTTAGATAACCCCTGCTCACCTTGACACGAACAGTCAGGCTTATCCCAAAGGTTAATGTATAACGTATTTGTTCCCAACACTCACAGTAACACAATGAAATCACCACAAAAGGACACCACACCAAATGCACATCCCCTTTCTCTGTCACACTGAAACAAGACAGTCAATCCACAAAAAGACAGAAGCACACAGAAAAGTTGGACAAGAAAATAGCCACTTTCTAAAAGTGTTTGCGTTTAAACACAGACTTTAAAACCATCTTTACTAAAAGACGTGTTATCAGATTCTGAGTTCAAGGGTACCACATTCCTATTTTCTATCTTATCCCCATGAAAGATATACTTGAAAAATGTTACAAATATTCCCCATTCTGTCCTATCGGCAGGACAGCCCTTCAATAGTGAAAAAGTAAAATGGCAGCATTTCACCACCAGGACAAGCCACACACACCAGCACACATTCCACCCCTCACACACATCGCACTCTGTCTAGGAGGAAGTACCCTGGGCCCACCATAGGGGTGCCCTATGTACAAACTGCACACATGCACTGTGGTGGAAGGCCCGAGACATCTTTTCCGGGCCAATCATTTGGGCGGCACAATCAGCGCCGCAAGGCCCACCAGTAGCACCCAATCCTCCAGCCCTGGCACACCCAGTGCACTTCACTAGGGATCAACTGGCAAAACATACGCAAATCAGGGAGAACCAAGCACAATACCATGTTACACTGGTAGCACCTGCACTGTGACACTGACCAGCAGCGGCAAAATTCCCAAAACATCCAAGCCAGCAAAAATGAAATCCAGCACAGCATCAAAAACATAGGATGTAGAGGAAAGAAGTCAGGACAAACCACGGCAAGGATGCCATGTCCAACTGCACCTTCCCTATAACTTTGCTAGCTGTCTGAAACTATGAGAAAATAACTACCCCTCTTTTCTTTTCAATATTTTATAGATCCTCTGTCTTTCTGCATAGTCCTAAGAAGCTCAGCGGAGCCTATGACTCCTACCAGTCAATGTGAAATCCGGACAAAGACCTATTATTGAAATAAATAGTCCAGCCAAAGAATGTATTTTAGATCAGTAAAAGAATAACATTGAGCAGCAGAAAGAACACATTAGCAGAAGCATAGCAATGGCTAAAACAGCAGGATGTAGGAAAAACATGTTTTCATGAACTTCACACCAATCAGTCACAAAATAGCAAACACAATCAAAATAATGAGACTATTAATATTTACCAGTTGTCTCTTCACCAACACATTTCTCAACCAATCCTGTATCATACACAAAAATGCTTGTGAAATCTGTAAGAATCCCAGGTCAACATCGCCTATTACCCACAAAGTGGATGGCACACCGCAAAACTTGGGGGGGACAAACACTATTCACTACTTACATTAAGGCCCATTATCAGACATTCACCTGTCTGAGAGCAGTAATACTAGAATGCCAAACCCATCACATGCTCACCACAACTAAACATGAACTGAAACGGAAAATTCATTTTGAAAAGAACCAATAATCAGAGCAAGAGAGCGCAAAACATGTGCTACAACTAATGCGTCTGAAAACACCCACCAAAACATTCATAACACTGTGGTATGTTAAATATTAACAGAAAGTGGCAATGTAGACCAAATACTTCCAAATGTCTACAACCAAGTCGCTATTGTAAAAACACAGAACAAAGAACAAATCTGTAAACAATCAAATCCACCTTTTTAAGACACAAATCCTGCCCACTATAATCTAGAATCACCTTCACTCTCAGAAAGAGAAACAACCGCTCAATCATGTTCACACAAAGCATATTGTACACACAGTACCCCTTAAAGGGAGAAAACCCTGTTTTCTATGGAAAATTAGACAATCAGGGAAAGAAAGTACTCCTGAAAATATAATGTAAGGGGTTGTTCAACATTTAGCTAGATCATTTTTTAATAATTGCTAAATCTCCCATAACGAGGATTAAATGCATAGAACAAGTGAAAACTCTACAATGCCTGTTAGTCAAAACATAGAACTTAGGGCCAGATGTAGGTCGGCAAATACCGGTCGGTAACGGCCGCTTTCGGCCGTTACTGACCGGTATTTGCAAATGGAGATGTAGGGGGCATTTCATTTACAGAATCGGTATATTTACCGATTCGGTAAATTTACAGATTCTTTAAAATACCGAATCTGTAAATTTACCGAATCTGTAAATCCAGATGTAGGTGGCACTGCAAACAGTGCCACAGGCCATTACCGATTCGTTATTTACCATGTAATACAATTGCATGGTAAATAACGAATTCCAGTGTACATGCATGTGGCACACATACATGCCCTAAGGGCATGTATGTGTGTCATATGGCACACAAGCCAAAATCAGGGGTGCAACAGGGTGTCAAAGTGACACCCTGTTCCCCTTGCAAAATCGGAAATTTTACCGAATCGGTGTTTACCGATTCGGTAATTGACATTGATTCCTATGGGCCTGTAGGCCCATAGGAATCAATGGCAGTTACGGAATCGGTAAATACCGATTCGGTAATTACCGAATCATACAGATTCGGTAAATATTACCGAATTTTTACCTACATCTGATTTACCGAATCTAGAATACCGAATCGGTAAAATTCGGTATTCTAGAGTCGGTAAATCAGATTTACCTACATCTGGGCCTCAGACTGTTAGCATCTAGTTTTGTCCGCATTCCACACTTCGTATCACAGCAGTCTGATTGTGCTCACTAACTGCTCAATACCCCCTCCCTCTTTTTTTCCTTTTCAGAAACTCGAGTAGAAAGAGGAGAAAAATACGTGCCTGCCTGCATGCCTCTCTTTCATGGAGAGACCGAACAGAGAGCAGCTACAGATATTCTGTTCATATCTCAAGGCTAAACAGCAACCCTTTCAATGCTACTGAATCACAAGCGTGTATTTCATGTTTCCTACGGCACTTTTAAAATGTGTGTCTGTTCAGCACAAATATACACCACCTTGAATGTTCACAATACATTTTTCAAATTAAATGTACATTCTGTCATTAGGTCAAATCTACCTTCAACACACTCAAATAGATCATGAAATAATTAATTGAGCATCATCAGACGGAAACATCCCAGCAAGCCCACCTTCCTTTCCATCCTTTTTCCCCTCTGTTAACCTCCTTCAGCCATGTTAAAAAAAAAATCTAACATACTGCCTCCCCCAGCTTCTCACTTCTCTGCCTGCTGCTCTTCGTCTCCCTGCCCGATGAGCTCCCTCCTTGAGAATTAATTTCCTATCTGAAGAGGCCGCAGTCAA
Source organism: Lissotriton helveticus (assembly GCF_964261635.1). Lineage (NCBI taxonomy): Eukaryota > Metazoa > Chordata > Amphibia > Caudata > Salamandridae > Lissotriton > Lissotriton helveticus. The sequence continues at coordinate 1,507,309,555 of NC_136057.1, forward strand.
CCTGCCAGAACAAACTGAATTCACAATCTATGTGTTTCAACTTTGAAAATCCTTTTCATTCAGCATAAATACACGCTGCCTGGAGTGCTTGAAACACCTTTTCCAAATTAAATACATGCTCTATTGTGCGGTCAAATCCAATTAAACACTCTCACTCAAATCAATCATAAATTAACTACTTGAGCATTACACCGAATTTCTGCGTGCCATTTTCAAAATGCAGTTCATGTCTCTAAGTGAAATTTGCACCAAGATAATTTGGAGACAGTACCAAGACAAGAGGATAGGCTCTCGCCCCATGTCTTTTCAAGAGTGGGACAAATTACCAAGTGATCTGGAAGAACATTCGCAAACACTCTGTACCTCAAGGGTCCACAGACCCACCAAGTTCAAACAAGACGACGCTGCACTTACCAAAAATTCAAGATGAACTCACCTGGTGCACACAGGTCAAACAAGATTATTCTCCACTGCCGACTCTTCGGACCAAACGGTCAAATCTAAGGGTTTCGCCTTCTCGGGACCCCAGCCAGGGTGACCACCAGACAAGAAGCCGCCCGATCAGACAGGCAGGCAGCTGTGAGTGCAAAGCTCTATTGTGCAGGGTACCCTGAGCCGCCAATCTGACCAGATGTGACCCTAACCTTCTTACACCAAATTACTACGGGCGAGGATAGGACACCCAATGGAGGTGTCCCTATTCGGGCACCAACTGAAGGAAGTGTCCCAAAATGGGTCACCCGGGTCACTTACGACCACCTCATAGCCTTTCTAACAAGTGAAGAGTTGGTCTGACAGCAGAGAATACAAACGATCATTTATTAGTAAAATTCACTGAAGTGGAGCCCAATCTGATCAGCACCCGGAGATGACTGTCGAGGGGACTGGCTTTCACAAGCATAAGGTGACATTTATACATTTCTGCATGAGCACAAGACACACCCACCCAGTAACTTTCCACAGAAGGCAGCTTGAAACAAATAGGACACACAAAGATGATCTAAGAGCCTGAGACCGGGCACACAGTATCTCTCTCGCAAGGTCATTCTGTCTGTGCCTGCAGCTGGGCCATTGGAAGCAGGCTTCCATCTCATGGGAAAGGTATGCACTAACAAACAACTTTTCGTACTTCGCTGAGGCCTGACCTTGGGGATGCAAATGCATACCAGCAGCATTCTTAATCTGTTCATAGCAGACTTGTCGTCGACCCTGGATGAAACCAATAGTCATCCCCCAAAGGTGGGAGGCACGGCACTTAGCAATCTGTTATACGCCGATGATCTTGTTCTTTTCAGTCTTACCAGGGTCGGGCTGCAAAGGCTTCTTGACTCACTGCTTCGTTATACATTGGCGAACCAATTAGAAGTCAATTTAAAGAAAACCCAAGTAGTTCCCTTTGGGAAGAAACGATATGTTGGTGGTGGGTGGTCCTTTAACAACATAAGCCTCGTGATAGGTCAATCGTATAAATATCTTGGCGTCCACCTGGATTCAAAGGGCAACCTTATAAAACAGCGCCATGAGATAGCAATTAAAGCCACGACTCTTGCAGTATCTCTAACTAAGCTTTCGAAAAATCTCTCAGGTCCAACTTTTTCGCCACTCTTGGAAGTCCTGAGAGCGAAAATCGGCCCCACCCTATCATACGGGATAGAGACATTCAAGGGCAAACTGAATACGGCCCTAAACCAACATACCACCAAAATCTATAAAAAGGTCCTCCAGTTGCCAACCTCTGCATCTGCCGCACAGATAAGATTGGAGATGGGGCTACCAAACTATGAGGTTTCCCATATTGGTGTATACCTTAACCTGTGTCACAGGCTGAGACAGGCTGACCCAGACTCACTAGAATCCTTAGTCTGGCTAGAAATCTCCCAGAAAAACCCAGGAGGAACGTTTGGTCGCCTCTTCAAGGACTATATCCAACAAATGTCAGCAGGAGACCTATGGGCTCTTAACCCTAGTCAGACAGCGTTTAAAACTGCTATCAAAAAATGTGTAAGAATGAGATCACTCATTACAGACAAAGGACTCTTTTCAAAACGGAGCCATTCTTGGGCCCTTGTAAACTCCTATAGTCGGCTAGTTCCTGCCGCTTATCTCTCCTGCACATACCCACTGTTTCTAAAACGTAGCTTTATAGCCATTAGAATGGGTGACTGGCGGTTCCTGCAAGACTTACCCCCCTGGAGACGCACGGCGGAAGATCTAACATGCAGAGGGTGCGGTACAACAGCCGAAACACTGTTACACGTGGTTTGCCTTTGCCCAGCCTTCAACTCCCAACGCAGGTGCAAACTAAAAGCAGAATGGAACAGGCTGGGCGCTCGAACCTGCAGGCAAGCCATTATTGTGGCCTTGAACCCTGAAAACACTGACTTAAATATAAGACTAACAAGGTTCATTCGGCAAGCATATTGCAATTTTAAGTTAAAGAAGTCCTGTTAAATCCTCCCTCTTATTTTCTTTCTCTTTTACCACTTAACGATCGTTATGATACACGCCAAATTTCTAGAGGGATGAATTGAAAAGAATACGAGCAGTACCCCTAGGAAATTTGGGTCGTCTTTTAAATGTATGATATACAAGTCAGTGAGAGTAAAGAAAAAGGAGTGAAGTTCCTTGTATATCAGGTTTTAACTTTGGTATTATATTATTATATATTTTTATTTTATTTTATTTTTTCTTGGTTTTTATCTTTCTTTTATTATTCTCACTACGGCTGACTTACCGACTGTTTTGCTGTCTTCATTTTTAACAAGTTGCACATGAAGTTAATAATGTAACCCTCTTTTAAAGATATCTATGTTATATCTAAATAAAGAATTTTCTACTACTACTACATACCAGCAGCATTCTGATGAGGCAAGCAACATGAGACAGAAGCTTAGTTTCAATCATAGAGTAAAATGATGGCTATAAGTGTAGAAAATGGCGTCACAGATGCTAACCTTAACTCACACAATAATTGCAGGGATTGATTGCCCATGTATACAAAAGTGATTAACACAAAGTAGCTACATGAATGCTAATATAATACAATGTAAGGCATGAGTGATGGAGCAATAACGCATTAAATTCCAACAGGACCTCTAAACCTAGTGAGGTAACAAATGGTTTGGGCAACCTCAGAGCATGACATCCCTGACATCCTAAGGAATCATGGTAACAGATATATAACCTTTTCACTCAGTTACTCATGCTCACTCAGAAAGGTACACAAGAAATACACAAAGGGACATTTTCAATATTTTTTGCACCATTTTGATTCTTGCATAAAATATATGTGCAACAATGATAGACAGAAGCAGATAAAAGTGATTAGCAATATAAGAACAGAGAAAAGGATAAACAATTCTACTATTGTGCTAAAACAGTGTATATATGCTGGCATATAAGTACAGAGTATAGTGTACTTCTACTATGCGCTCCCTAACCTAGTTGCCTAGGACAGGTGTTCTGCCAAGAATCCCTACTGGTTGATCTAACTACCCATTATTTGAAGGCAAGGTATGTTGGTCCCCGTCATGGTCCCAAGTTCGTCATCCCTCCTCGCAAAAGGTAGGCATCAATCAGCTGGGCTGAGACTCCAATACACAGAGATTAATTCGCAATGATAGCAGAGTTCTTTTCTAATTTGAGCACGTAAATACGAGTGTATTTATAACATCATCCTTGCTTCCAGGTCCAGGCTTCAGGCTGGCCAACATTGTTTATTGTCTTTATGAAAGCTATGTTGCCTCATGGGCGAATAACAAACAACAACATTTGCACAATGTGTTATCAGGCCGTGTATTAAATGTTCAAGGTATCGTGGTAATGTACTTACAAAGTGGAATACTAAGCAATATGGTTTCAGAGAAACTAATCCAGCACTGTCAAAGGTCATTTTGTAGAAAAGAAGGCAACTTAAGAAACGTGATCATGTAAAAGGATAGTATTTTTTTCCGGGCCTATCCTAGCCACGTGACACTTTAAAGTGTAATTATTTTTTTTTTAATTCTTTTTATTTGCTTTTCTCATAACTAGTACAACAATTACATTAATTGCAGTGTAGTACTTATTGTTGAGTCTACTGTTCCGTTCAAAATACAGTACATTGCCCACAATCCGAGCACGCCATCACATCATCCGGATCAAAAAGGAAAATAAAATCCAATTCAACTATATCAAGGAGTGCTGCACCTACACGACAAGGCCCTATAGCATCGCAAACAGAGTTGGAACGGTCAGCTGCCCTGCACGCGGTGCCGGAACTCTTCCAAGAGCGTCTTTCCCCATTGGTAGCAGACACTGAGTCGGAAAAGGGGACGAGGGGATCTGACTCGGAGGGTCCAATACAGATAGCGTTGCCCTGCCGCATGTTACACCAGGGACAGCTGATGAGATTGTATGATTGCCTCCTGTGTTGTGTCCATTTGGGACTGCCTTTTCCTGTTGTATTTCCTCTCCCGTCCCTGTCCCCTTCCGTGATGAACGACGCTCTGGCCATCTGGTTGGTAAGATATTGAATGCAGAATTATAGGATAGTTAGGGTGATGATCTAGGACGGCTCTCTCAGATCTAGGAGCACCCGGAGGGGGGACTGGCTTTTTGTTTGGGGTAAGGCGCTGTTTTGCTGCCAAAGTGTTAGAGCTTCCTTGTTGGCTTGTAGCCGCCTCCCCTTCCTTTTTTTGGTTTGATCCTCGGTAGCTACTAGAGGATATCGCGTGTTTCTTAGTTTGGATGGGAACTAGGGTTTTAGTACCTGTTCTGGGGTGGGGGTGTTGGGGGATTGTTGGAGTTTGTTTGGGGTAGGTAGGGGCTCCAGTGTATCCTGTTGGGGAGCAACCTTAGTGCTTAGTTTACAACTGCGCCATGGGGTCATTACTTGAACTGAAATGCATTTTGTGGAATGTTAGAGGAATACAGACAATGTTGTGACAACATAAGGTACATGCTTATTTGGTGAGGAGAGGGGTCTAAATAGTTTTTCTCCAAGAGACACATATCACCCGTCCCGAAGGATTAGCATTGCACCGCAGATGGAGGGGGCAACTTTTTTACACTACATATTCAGCTTTTGCATGGGGAGCGCTGATTTGGGTAAGAGCGGGAGTCCCTTTCCAACCTGTTCAGCAACTGGTAGACCCGGAGGGAAGGTTTGTGGTAGTGGCGGGCTAACTTAATGTCAGAGATATTGTACTGAGCAGTATCTATGCGCCTAGCACGGACCATCCAGCCTTTTTTTTAAAACTCTTTTTATTATATATAGTATCATCAAAGCATAAATCATTCAGGTAATATACAGATACATTGTAAATCAACAGTACGCAGTCCTGCAGCATTGTTTCATTGGTAATCATAGCATCATAATTATTACCAGTATCCCATACGCTAACCACTGTTCCCTCCCTAGTATTCCTCATCCGTACGCTCTTCCGCCCGTGCCCTCAGTGATTCACAAATGTCTCCTCTGAATTTATTCCATGCTCCCCAAATCTTGCTCCATTTCCGGGGACAGCCACGTCTTATGAACACCGTTCTCTCGGCCACCATAGCTGTGTCCATGTCTTTGCACCATGCGGCGAGTGACAGCAAATCTGCTGAACCCCATTTTTGTGCAATATTGCATTATGCAACCATTATCCCCAAAGTGACCCAGTCTTGTGCCGGATGAGTAAGGTCATTTGGTTCCCGTACATTTAGCAAACACCTCTTGGATTCCGGTACCAGTGACACTTCCTCTGTTTGCGATATTGTTCTCATCACTTTTGTCCAATAGTCCATAATCTTTGGGCATTGCCATAAGGTGTGATAAAATATACCCTCCTCCCCACAGCGCCGTAGGCAATATGGGTGTGATGTTTTACCCATCCTAAATAGGGTAAGCCTAGTGTAGTAGGTTTGATGTAATATCTTGAGCTGCACCAGTTTGAGTCGTGAAGGTATACCCACCTCCCGCGGTGAAGCCAGTGCCTCCTGCCAGTCAGTATCGTCAAGGTCCCCCACATCGCGAGACCATTTTTCCCTGAGTGGTACCGTGGGATCCGGCAGGTTGTTAACTAATTTTCGGTAGGTGAATGATGTAGCCCGCTTATGCATGTATTCTGTCAATAGTCTGTCCTCCAGAGGTGAGGCCTGGTGGTATGACTTCTTTCAATGCGTGCTTTATCTGCATGTATCTAAAAACTTCAGAGGGTGCCAGTTCATACTGTTGCTGAAGACGCTCGAATGCAATTACTTCACCCTTGCTCCACATGTCACCCACCTTGGATATGCCTATTGCGTCCCACTGATTGAAGCCCTTACTGTTCCTAAGCCTTCCCAGCCGCTTCGTATCTCAAAGAGGAGTGAGCTGGGTTATAACCCCTTGCCAGCCCAATCTAGCATGTGCAGCGTGCCATATGGCAACTGTGTGTTTTGTGGGCCCTATTAACGCAGGGGTTTGCTTCTTGTTATAAAGGGTTGACAGCATACTCTCCGTTCCCAACAGAAATATGTCCGCCTAAAATGCAGGCTCTGCTTTTGGGGTATGTACCCATTGGTTGACTACTTTCAATTGCGCCGCCCAGTAGTATAAATGTATGTTTGGGAGTGCTATCCCCATCATACCATCCTCGAACCAACTTATCCTGTGCTATGCGTGCCGGTTTGTTTCCCCACTCAGACTGGAAACCTGAGCTGCTATTGCTTTGAAATAGCTCAGTGGCACTGGGAGCGGTGTGTTTTCCAGCGAATACAAACATCGGGGGAACAGCATCATTTAAAAAACGCTGCTTTTCCCAGCAGCGTCAGCGGCAATGTCCCCCAGTGTGTGGCATCCCGTTTTAAGTACTCTAGGGGGGGCACTAGATTTCTTTTGAAGAAGTCATCTGGGTTGACTAGAACGGGAACTAGCTACAAAATGCCATGGTCATCTTTGCACTTGACCTGGCGCGTTTCGAGGCTCCTGCCTCTTCTTCCGAGGTCGCTTTGTGATTAGGAAGTCTTGCAGATGGTTCCAATTAGCATGCTTTTATTCCGCCCTCAGTGGGCCTGCATGCTGGGACTTGTGGTCCTTTAGGATTTAGTGTTCACCCTTAGTAGGTACTGCGTGCACTTCCAGCTTTAAAAAAAGCATTTTTCATACAACATGCATCAACCTACTAAGGGATATAATTATGCTCACATGAGGGACTATACATCCCATAATACACCAGAAAGAACATTGCACTAAGCACAACCCACTGAAGCCAAGAATGGAAATAAAAGATGCCCCAACATGAGCTAATGATGTAATGTTTATTCAGCAGCCCTGGAAGAAGAGGAATTGAACCTCGAATCGCGTCGGCACAAAGTAATGAATATCGGAACATTGAGACAAGCTGCATTTCAATGCCGAATGGTGATAGCGCTGTTGTGTGCCTTCTCAAATGCTTACGGGCACCTTTGTTTCAAATATATATATATATATATATATATATATATATATATATATATATATATATATATATTACCTACTGGCGGTCGCCAGTAGGTATATATAGTTAGGATTTTTTCTCTATGGGTTTTTTGAAAATTCTATGTCTAATAACTTTGGCGTTTGTGGACGGAATTGGCTGAAATTTTCCGGAAAATGGCACATTTTGTTTCTGAGCAGCCCCTGAAAATTGGGGGGGGGGGTTCGTCCAGGGGGGGTCGAGAAAAAAGGGGGGTCCCAAAACGTGTTTTTAACATTGAGTTTTCCATAGGGCGGTTGGCCTCACTTTTAGCCCGAACGGCTGAATGGATTTGCACGAAACTTGGCAAAATTGTAGGGACTGGTAGCCCGATGTGCCTTTTGTAGGTCTCAATATATGTGCTCCAGTGGATTTTGAGAAATTAACGTTTAAAAAAAGATATATATCTGTAACAGCGGACCGGGCAGCGCTCCAGTTCGCGTACTTTTCGCGCAACGGAGCTTTGTGAAGCGAAGCTGATTGGTTCTCCGGCGTCTGTCAACATTCCAAACAGTCCGTAGCGGCCGCCATCTTGTCTCTCGGTAGGATCGAGAGACAAGAGGAGGCGAAAGGGAAGGGGCAAATGACGATAAGGGGGCATAGTAGATCCTCCCTGACCTCTTAGGTTTGATGTACCATTTTGCCAAGTTTGGTGTAATTCCGTTCAGCCATTCAGGCTGTAGACGTATCTAAATGTCAATAATCGAACGGCTGAATGGATTTGCACGAAACTTGGCAAAATATTAGGGACTGGTAGCCCGATGTGCCTTTGCTAGGTCTCAATATATGTGCTCCAGTGGATTTTGAGAAATTAACGTTCAAAAAAAGATATATATCTGTAACAGCGCTCCGCTTCGCGTACTTTTCGCGTTACGGAGCCTTGCGAAGCTGATTGGTTCTCCGGCGTCTGTCAACATTCCAAACAGTCCGTAGCGGCCGCCATCTTGTCTCTCGGTAGGATCGAGAGACAAGAGGAGGCCAAAGCGAAGGGGGAAATGACCATAAGGGGGCATAGTAGATCCTTCCTGACCTCTTAGGTTTGATGTACCATTTTGCCAAGTTTGGTGTAATTCCGTTCAGCCATTCAGGCTGTAGACGTATGTAAATGTCCTATGGAAAATTGCATGGGGAAAACACATTTGAAAGTGTTGAAATTTAGAACCAATTAAAATGTTACTTTGGTTTTGTATTTGTGTGTGATGAAAGTTAATTGGTTATGTATATATGTCAAATGAGAGGAAACCACAGCCATTTTGTGATACTACTGTCTGAGGTACATTTGTGAGGAATTTTTGGTGGTGAATTTCTGGTGTTTGATTTACACAGTACTAACACTTCTCCTACTTTTAAAAAGGTGAGTTGTTAATTTGTAAGGGGAACTATGTTGTACACTTGAAGATAATTTGAAAAATGTTTTCTGTTATTTATTTGCAGTCCTTTCTGTTATACTAAATACTTGATAAAGTTAGTTTTATATTATGTATTACTAAAAACGATAAATGAAAGTGATTATTTTTTTCTGCAATTTACAGCAAGCAATTTCAAAATAAAATGGCTCACAATGAAGAGACCGTGGCAATTTCTTTTGAATTGTCCACTACATTGATTAAAAATGGGAGAGCACCAATAATGAAATATTGTCACATGGAGGAGATGACTTGTATGATTCCATTAGATTGATTGAAATGGACAGCACCAATAATGAAATATTGTCACAAGGAGGAGATGACTTGAATGATTCCACTACATTGATTGAAATTGAGAGCACCAATAATGAAATATTGTCACAAGGAGGAGATGACTTGTATGATTCCATTAGATTGATTGAAATGGACAGCACCAATAATGAAATATTGTCACAAGGAGGAGATGACTTGAATGATTCCACTACATTGATTGAAATTGAGAGCACCAATAATGAAATATTGTCACGAGGAGATGACTTGAATGATTCCACTACATTGATTGAAATTGACAGCACCAATAATGAAATATTGTCACAAGGAGGAGATGACTTGAATGATTCCACTACATTGATTGAAATTGACAGCACCAATAATGAAATATTGTCACAAGGAGGAGATGACTTGAATGATTTTTTTGATCAATCTGTTGATGGCGAATTTTTCGAATGTTTGGAGACCATAGAGTTACAAGAATCATCATTGCAGACTTTTCATGAGGAAATTGCTGATGAGAACATGTTACTAGTTCTTTCAAATTTAGAAAATTCTGAAGAATAAATTTATATTTAGAAATCAAAAATTGTTTGAGACATTATTCATTTTTATTTTTAATTTATGAGGTTGTAGCGAAGTGATTGTAGTATAAAATGAGACTTATAGTATAGAGTGCAACATTTTTATGTTACATGGTAAGTTTACTCATATTTACTTACCTTCTGCCACTATATTATCTCCAATGTGTATTTGACATCTCTTCTTCATCTCCGGCCTCCTTTCTCTCACTGTGTGTCTCCGATGCATCTTATCGCTGCTATTTTGTGTAATTACAGAAGAGAGTAAAATAAAATAGTTCGGAACGTGAAAAGGGGGCAAAGTAGAGTACCCCTCACCCCGTAGGCCTTTTCAGGCGGTCCCAAAAGGATCAGTTTCTGCTTTCCTGAGAGATTATGGTATGAGTTCCATATACCACAATAATTTGCATTACAACATGCAAGATATCTATCTCCTATTACCAACTTTTGGAGATATTCGCGCTAAGCGCGAATATCTCCAAAAGGTTATACCTGCCCTGAGCAGTTCTTAGCCATGTTATCCAATGGGAGGTGGATAACATGGCTAAGAGCATTAGCTCGGTAATGCATGAATATCGCTGACTTTTTAGCGATATTCATGCATTGCGGCCGTTTTTTATCGCATTTGCGATAAACCTTGATAATAGCAAGGTTTATCTTCGATAATTTCTGACGATGCTTAGCGGTAAAAAATTCGTTGGTAAGCATTGTTAGCGATAAATATCGCTTAACTTTGGTAATATGCACCAACGTCTGTTAACGTTCGATTCGAAGGAAATGAGGAAGTGTTGAAAAACATTGTTTGCGCCATCTTGCCTTTTTTGAAATGCCACACTTTTGTCGTGCACGGCAGCCATTTTAGATGCCTTGACCAGACCCACTCTCTGCACGCTGTCGATTCGTAGCATGGCTCCCCACCCTCGCAAGCATCTTCCCCAGGCACTGGTCACCCCCGCTCTCTGTCTTATGCATGGGCAATAAACCTCCCCCCATCTGCGCTGCTCTTCCCTGAGAATCACACTCTGTGCCCGCCCGACACCTCCCTTTCGCCCTATTCACTACCGCACCCTCTGACACTCCTCTTCCTCTGTGTCCGATTGTCCAGGCTATCAGCTAGCCCTGCAGATGTAGTTTATGGCTCCAGCTGTAAAGAATCACCCCTCTTTAAAGGAGTTATAGTAGATCAAGGCCCACACCCGATGAGATCCGTCACACCACACGTGTTCCTACTATCTGAAAACCATCCTGTATTGTGATTGGGGAGGGGACCGAGCCTGAAGCGGAAGATTCCAGGAATGACTCTTTGTACATCAAAGTTTTTACAATTATGTGTCACATTAAAAATATATAGCACTCCAACAAAGTAGTAGGAATATAAAACTTTAATAACATATAAATATTTACAACAAAACAAAAACAGTAAAAACATTTAAACAACGAAGAGACCGTGGCAATTTCTTTTGAATTCCTGATGAGGACATGTTACTAGTTCTTTCAAATTATGAAAATTCAGAAGATGTTGCCTGGGGGTGGGTCGTCAGTAGCAGTCTGTTGTGCGAATAGTTCCAAGGCAGCAGAACGCGCTGAAATCTAGATGGCACGAAAGTGATGTCTAGTAAGTTGCCCCCCAGCAAATAACGGCGTGGGGCGCCGCGGGGGGTGGATTGTCAGTAGCGGTCTGTTGTGCGAATAGTTCCAAGGCAGCAGAAAGCGCTGAAATCTGGATGTCACGAAGGTGATGTCTAGTAAGTTGCCGCCCAGCAAATAACGGCGTGGGGCGCCGCGGGGGTGAGTGAGTCCAGTAGGCACCACAGCTATTCTTACCGGCATTGCAGAATTACTGCTGGGGACAATGCCTGTGCTGTAGCAGGGTCACAGCAGAAACAAAAAGGATTTTGTTGAAGATGTTGTTGGTTTTCAATTTGAAAACAGTTCTGGTGTCAATTGCTATGCTAATGTAGTGGTTAATGTTTTGTTTTCTCTAGAAAATGTAAAAGAGGGGGAGGCAGTCCAAAGTTCCGTTAAAAGGGCAAAGGAAAGGATCGGTGGTTTGAACTATCAGTCAAAAAGGGGAGGGGGTGCAACAATTTTTCCTACCGGGTCACACTGTGCTTTCACCGGAACTGAGGTCTGCAGGATTCTAGTAATTCAAAGTGAGGCTGGCGCCAGCATGGGAGCGCCGACGTCCCGCGGATACAGTTTCGTCACTCCACGGGCGATCATGGCAGTCATTCCCCATCAGGGGTGTCTGTGGGGGTCGGAGACTCCCGCGGCTCCTGTAGAATCTTCAAGGTCGTGGAGGACTACGGTGGTGGAGTCAACCAGTGACCGGGCCATTTCTTTATGCTGGGCCCGCTCTTGCCAGGTCGACCGCCATTTTGAGAGTTCGGTAGCTACTGGCGATCGCGGGGTCAAATGAGCGGACGGGCTCACCCCTGCCGGGCGAGACGTTGCAGCATCGCCACAGTGGAAGAACCCTTTTCTGGGCGCTTGGAGCGCCGAGGGTGCAGGTGGGAAGCCTCCACTGGGGAGGCGGGAGAGGCCTGTTCGCATCGTCTCTCCCTCCCAGTGCACCCCACGGCGTCTCGCTTGAGATTTGTTATGGCCGGACCAGGCGATGAGGACGAGGGGGGGGGGGGGTCGGAGGCATGTGCAAGACATCCCCCCCCAGTGTTGTCGCAGCCATTATTCAAGAGAGAAGAAGTGTCCCGTCCGTCTTCGGGCCGGGCTTCCGGTGGATGTCGGCCGGACGCCCCTGGCTCTGGCCCCATGAACGGGTTTCTTGGTTTATCGGCTGCAGCCGGATCCCGTCGGCCTCGGCCCCCCGACCGTTGGTGGCCGGACCGGAAGAGCATGTGGCGGGACTACCTGCAACTCTCAAGGGCCACCGCGGCCGGACTGGGAGAGAGAGGGGAGGGTCGAGGAGACATTCCCCCCCCCTGAAACTCTTCAGCGTTGTAAAGGCAATCCCCTGGCCGGGTCCCGCTGGCCTCGGCCTCTCCTCCGGCTACACCCTACGTTAGGATCTCCTGGCCGAGGCGTGGCAGCAGGATCCGCCTTATATGGGCTGCTCCCGGCTGGGCGTAGCCGCAACCCTGCCCCACCTTGGAAGTTTCCAGAGTGGGGGCGGATGTTCTACTGACTTGCATTTTCCCTAGTCTATCGATTTTTTTGGCGTGGCAGGCGGTGGGACAGCGAGGGGTGATTTGGTTTCTCTTACTGTTTTTCTGGTCTCTCACCACTGGCATATTTCTAACGTTTTCTTGTTTCTAGGACATTAATAGGTTTTATCATTACGTTATGTTATCGTTTCTTTGTTCGTTGTTTAATAAAAGTTTATGTTCATCAGTGGCCTACTGATTTTCGTTTTCCTATTCTTTTCTTTCCAGGTTGTTTCATGCTAAAGTTTCTGTTAACAGGATACAGTGATCACTTCGTTATTATTGCATATGTCCTTTTCACTAGGGGTGCTCTCTGGTCGGGCCAGATGACGTATCTCTAGTAAATGGTCCGGGTGAAACAGGTGCATCAATCAGTGGGGAGTAGATAGGCATGACAGATTACAACGGGGGAGAAAGGTCCGCATTACGTACCCTTTCACTATTTGCAAAGATTTTCCTACGTATATTTGCAAACAGGGAATACCTCCAAAAAGAACCAATTCCCAAACAGTCAATGTTTGGGGAAACAATCAATCAATGAGGAACGAAATAGGCACGACGTGTTAAAGGTTTGCGTTACCTACCCTTCACTATCTGCAAAGGGAGAGAGAATATTCCTATTCTTCCTCGTTTGCAGGCAGAGAAGATTCTTAAGAGAACCAACTTCGAACAATTCAATGCTCGATTCAAACAATCAAGAAGGGGTACTGTGAACACAAATGAACGCCGCTTATGTACATACACATTGGTATTATCAACAGGTTGTTCCTAATGTTTCTATTTTAGGGAGGTCAAAAAGAGATCCCATTAGTGGCCTACTGATTTTGCTCGATTCCTTTTCTTTTTTTACACGATTTTTCGCTATCTGCAAAGACTAAACAGAGTATTGCGACTCTGTGCTTGTTTGTAAATAGAGAATGAACCAAAGAGAACAATCAATCAAATGGAGAGAGAAGCAGGCACGACGGATTACAACGGGGGCAAAGGCCTGCGTTAACTACCCTTCACTATCTGCAAAGAGAGAGTACTCCTAATAGAAATGAGGGGTGGGGGGCAGCATTCAAAGCAGATCAGTGTGCATAAACACGAAAATGTTTTTACTTACCACGTACTTGACATTCGACAGCTTATGATATTTGCTATTAAAAAACCATTGAAATTCACTGAAAAAACCATAGGTTATAGACCATATATAGTTAGGAATTAGCATTTAAAAAACCTTATTTTACTCACACAAAACCATTGAAATTCCATATATAGTTAGTTGCACTAACTATATATCGCGCACCCGCAATCCACTGCTGATCATGTCACATATTACATCATTCATGACATGGTCAGTGACATCACTGATGACATCTCTGATGACATCTCAAATGACATCACTGATGACATCACTGATGACATCTCATTTGACATCATTCTTGTGCTAATACGATAAACCTCTTCAGACTCTAATATAACCTTAGATACACTCAGTGTATACAGACACTCACACACTGCCACTCATCCATGGAGTTACTCACACACCCAGTCAGTCATGCAAAGAAACAATCTCACCTCCATTTCTTCAACTATACAGTTAAACACACCTTACTTATTGAAACATATACTAACACATATTTACTCTCTTATACAATCCCTGATACAAGTTCACAATGATCGATACAACCACTCACTCATTCAGTGGCTCTCATGCACAGTTATTTATATATGCCAACTCTCACATGTACTGTGTTTTACATATGTATTTAGTATGACATGTAGCATTGAGATATCCATTCACTCATCAATACACTCATACACACAGTCAACTGCCCATGTAGCTGTTTCCACATGCACTCTTGAACTCATACACCTAGTGAATAAACTGCTCACACATCTATGCACAGAGTCACACACCTTACAGCCACCCCCACACAAACTCAATCTCCCATAGAAATACTTGGGCAACCAATTAATAACACATATAGCCTCTCGTATAGCTAATGATCAACACATGCAGCAGTTTACATCACAACAGACATAATGATGCACAAATTAAGACAGTTTAGTCACTAACCCATGCATTCAGTGAGACATATTTAATCACTCACTCATACAGTCAGTCACGCACCTACTAAATCCTTCATCCAGACACTTATACATCCACTCATTCTTCAATATGTAAGACATATTTTAACTTTACAGAAACATACAGTCACTGGATGTTGTCATCAGTGATGTCATCAGTGATGTCATTTGAGATGTCATCAGTGATGTCATCAGTGATGTCACTGACCATGTCATGAATGATGTAATATGTGACATGATCAGCAGTGGATTGCGGGTGCGCGATATATAGTTAGTGCAACTAACTATATATGGAATTTCAATGGTTTTGTGTGAGTAAAATAAGGTTTTTTAAATGCTAATTCCTAACTATATATGGTCTATAACCTATGGTTTTTTCAGTGAATATATATATATATATATATATATATATATATATATATATATATATATATATATATATATTACCTACTGGCGGTCGCCAGTAGGTATATATAGTTAGGACCTAGTTACCATAGGAAATTCCGAACATTCTATTGGGAATAACTTTGGCGCTGATTGAGGGATCTGCCTGTATTGTTCCTTAAATTTGCCTCGCTGCGCTACGCTCCTTCCCTGAAAGTTTCAGGGGGATTCGTCAAGCAGGGGCCGAGAAAAAAGGGGGGGTCCCAAAACGTGTTTTCCCCATGTTAATTTCCATAGGGACATTCTGACAAGGCTACAGCTCGAACGGCTGAACGGAATTACACCAGATTTGGCAAAATGGTAGGGACTGGTATGCAGCAATGCCTTTTGTATGTTTGGTGTAAATCCCTCCAGTAGTTTTTGAGAAAATTGAATGTGAAATTGAGTCCAATGCAATTTTCCATAGGACCTTTAGACACGGCTACAGCTTGAACGGCTGAATGGAATTACACCAAACTTGGCAAAATGGTAGAGCCTGGTATGCAGAAGTGCCTTTTGTATACTTGGTGAAAATCCCTCCAGTAGTTGTTGAGAAAGTCAAATTTGTTCAAATTATATATCTATAGGTGGCACACGTGAGTGCACTGTAAGCTTACTGTACTCTATACCTTCCAGAGTACGAGCTGCATGCTGATTGGCTGCTACTGTCTGTGAACATTCCTAAACAGAAATTGTTGGCAGCCATCTTGTGCCTCGGTAGACTGAGGCACAGGAAAGCAGAAAAACAAACTTGTAGAACTCAAAAAGGGGACAGGGTAGAAGCACCCTGACCCCTAGGCCTGCTCAGGGGTCCCCACAAGGCCCCCCCAGGCCAAAACAAAAAAAATTCAGAAAAATCGCGAGGGTACTCGCACCGTCCGTGCACCGTGCACGGACGGTACGTGCACCGTGCGCGCACGGTCAGCGTACCCTCGCGATTTTTCGGAATTTTTTTTTTGTTTGGGGGGGCCTGGGGGGGCCTTGTGGGGGGCCCCTGAGCAGGCCTAGGGGGTCAGGGTGCTTCTACCCTGCCCCCTTTGCGTGTTTTGCACCTTTGTTTCACTGCTTTCTTGTGCCTTGGTTCTACCGAGGCACAAGATGGCTGCCAACACGTCCTGGTTTGGAGTGTTGACAGACAGTGGCAGCCAATCAGCATGCATTTCACAGGAAAGCAGCATGCTCATTGGCTGTCAACACTTCTAACCAGGAAGTGTTGGCATTCATCTTGTGCTAGGTAGACCGAGACACAAAAGAAGCAGAGCTCACAGCCCACACAGCTCTCACAGACCACACAGCTCTCACAGCCCACACAGCTCTCACAGCCCACACAGCTCTCACAGCCCTCACAGCCCTCACAGCCCACACAGCCCTCACAGCCCTCACAGCCACACAGCTCTCACAGCCCACACAGCTCTCACAGCTCACACAGCCCACACAGTTCTCACAGCCCACACAGCTCTCACAGCCCACACAGCTCTCACAGCTCTCACAGCCCATACAGCTCTAACAGCCCACACAGCTCTCACAGCCCACACAGCTCTCACAGGCCTCACAGCCCTCACAGCCCACACTCTCACAGCCCACACAGCCCACACTCTCACAGCCCACACAGCTCTCACAGCCCACACAGCTCCCACAGCCCCCACAGCTCTCACAGCCCACACAGCTCTCACAGCCCACACAGCCCTCACAGCCCACACAGCTCTCACAGCCCACACAGCTCTCACAGCCCACACAGCCCTCACAGCTCACACAGCCCTCACAGCCCACACAGCTCACATCCCACAGAGGTCTCACAGCTCTCACAGCCCATACAGCTCTCACAGCCCACACAGCTCTCACAGCACACACAGCTCTCACAGCCCACACAGCTCTCACAGGCCTCACAGCCCTCACAGCCCACACAGCCCTCACAGCCCTCACAGCCCTCACAGCCCACACAGCCCACACAGCTCTCACAGCACACACAGCTCTCACAGCCCACACAGCTCTCACAGCTCTCACAGCCCACACAGCCCACACTCTCACAGCCCACACAGCTCTCACAGCCCGCACAGCTCTCACAGCCCACACAGCTCTCACAGCTCTCACAATCTACACAGCCCACACAGCTCTCACAGCCCACACAGCTCTCACAGCTCACACAGCCCTCACAGCCCACGCAGCTCACATCCCACACAGCTCTCACAGCTCCCACAGCCCATGGGATAGGATCTTACAGTGGGCCTTAGCGCTAAATAGGATAGCCACCCCATGTTTTTTTGCCGGACCTGAGGACCACAACTGCACGGGCAAGCACCCCTCCTTCATCCTCTTAGTATCCTTGGAGAGGAGGTGGGTCTCCTGCAACAGACACACGTCCCCTTCTGTATTCTCTCACAGTGATAGTATGGCTGCGCGCTTAACAAGGTTATTGAGGCCCCGAACATTCAAACTGACAATTTTCAAATCCTTACCCATATTTGCCAAAGAGGGACAAAGGCACTAGACAAAGCACCTCAAACAGGGCCACTGAAGGACACACCGGGGGCACCCAGCCACCCCAACCTACACCTAACCCCCCAGAGAACTGATGCGGAGCCCCGGTAACAACCCCTTCCCCAAAAACCCCTCCCTACCCACCTTACAACAGAACAGAATCCCAAAAAGGGGAAAAAGCCAACTGGGAAATGACCAATGTTCGTCAAGGAAATCATTCTAAAAGGGGAACGTGGTGCCATTCAGCACCGTATCTAACCCTGATACAGGGCACCACCTTTCACTAGAGACAAAGAGGAGTGAATACCACAGTCTTAACTCCCAGTGCCCCCTCCCAACGCCGCCATGCAACTCATCCTGGGCCAAGCAATCAGCATTCAAGAAGCACCCTCGCTGTCAGTCACCTGTGCCACCAAGGAAACGGCGGCCTCCCTTTCCATGAGGCTTGCAGAAGGGCCTAGTTTCCCCAGCGGAGGCGATCTTCCCACGGTCTGCCAGTCAGTGGAGCGCCTGCGTCGCCGAGCTGGAGACCGGACTGGACCAGCGGGAGTGTCCGACTTCTCCAAGCCCAGTGCCTCAAATGCTGCCTCCAGAGAGCAAAGCTGCAAGAGTTTCCCCTTGAACTTAAAAATAATGCAAAACGGGTGTCCCCAAGAGTAGGAGATGCCTTGCTCACGTAAGTACATGGTGATTGGCTTGAAGCTGTGACGTTTGATGAGGGTAGAGGCCGCTAGGTCTTGGAAAAGGGCAGGTTGATGCCCCCGAAACTGGACTGATGGGAGGGCTCGTGCCTTGCGTAAAATCTGTTCCTTGATCTGAAAGTCATGGACACGGACTAAGATGTCCGGTGGTGGGGCCTTAGCGTTTCTCAGCAAGCCAACTCGATGTACCCTGTCCAGCTGATGGTCAAGATCGTCCCCCTCATCCAGGATCTGTCGGAACAATGCCGTCACATACTCCTGTAGGCTATCCCGCTCTCCCTTCCAGGGGACCGCCCGTATCCTGATGTTATTCCTCCGCGAGCAGTTCTCCAGATCCTCTGTATGCTCCAGGTTCTTTTCCGTGAGCCTAATAACATCCTGTTGAAGCTGATGGAGCTTGTCGGCTGTGCCCAAGTCGTGTTCCTCCAGGGTCACCACCCTCTCCCCAATAGTGTCAATGTCCTGCCGCGCATTTCACGGACATCAGAGGAGAGTTGGGAACGAATTTCCAGGATGTCCTCCTTAATGGCGGCAAAAAGCTCCAGCATGAAGGCCTTATAATATAATAATAATAATCCACATTTGTATAGCGCACAATCACCCGTTAGGGTTTCTAGGCGCTGGGGGCCGTCGGGAAGATTAAGCAAGCTATTGCCCAGAGTCGCATGGTGCTGGGCTAACCTGCCGCCGGAGCCGGGGATCGAACCGTGATCCCCAGATTCCAGCGTCAGTCGCCCTGGCCGCGGCGCCACACCTCTCCCTTAGTTGCAGGAGCCTCCACATCCTCCAGCTGCGCGGCCTAAGAGTCCGACTGCGAGGCAGCCCGGCCCCCTAACTTCAGCATGGAGTCCTTCGGGGCCTTGTCCTTCTTGCCTCTGCTAGTTGCCATAGTAGCGCCGCTTCGGGCCCTCAGACCCGTCCCGGGCCACCACCGGAAAACGCCGCCTACCGATATGTAGGCCAATGGTGCGCCCCCCGCCAGTCAACAAGCTCCCCATGCAATCAGCGCCACAAAGGAGTAGGCCCCAGGTCCGTCAACCGCAAAGTCCACCTCGGTGCAGGGCCTCCGTAGGCTGCAGCCCCTTAACCTCCTCTCCACCCGGGCGCTGTTGCCGACAGCCCAGCCAGGCTCCCACTGGACCCACACCGGGCGCAGGCCAATCAGGGGGTATTTATTCCGGGAGGCTGCTTGACTCTGGAACCCTCAAACTCTACGGGAGCTGCAGCCCAAGCCGACAGTCACAGGGTCACTCACCGCACCTCTTCTCTGCTTGCACTCCCCTTTCAGGGCCACTCCATGGGGTTCATCCAGCCTCTCTCCCGCGACGTGCAGGCACCACAAGCAACTCACCAGCCCTGCCCTCCTAGCCACTACGTGCAGCGGGGTGCCCACCAGGGAGGAACAAAGTCGTGGAGTCGCTGCCCGCAGAAATGCGGGTCGATGAACAGCTTCCCACCGGTCCCAAGAGTAAGGGGGAAAGGCCCACCAATGCACCTGTATTCTGGCACTCTCCTTGCCCGCCGAATCACGGGCCGAAACAGAGTGTCCCTGGGTCCCGGACCCGCAGGCCGCAAGCACCGGGCACAGCCTGCTGCAGACTAGCCCAGCCGGGGGGGTCACACCCACCACTGGAACCAGGGCCGGCCCCCGCCAGCACCCGCAGGGGGCCCCACGCCGTCACCGGATCGCGGGCCTGGTCCCAGGACTCAGCCTCAGTAGTGGGAGGAGGGGGCAGGGCCCACTGATGCCCCGATGTGCTGCCTGCCGATCTGTGGTCCGTTTCAGAGCTCCGCCACTCCACAAGGCTGCCAAGCCCCACTCGTTGGCGGTCGCCGTAGGGGGGGCCTCTCCTGCCACCACACTCGCTGCCCTCCGCCGTTAGAACCGGCGCGAAGCCTCGCCATGTCCGCCGAACCGCGGACCGATCCCCCAGCTTTGAGGCAGCCTCCCCACTACTCCTCACCTCGTCCTCCGGCCACCACCGCCTGAGCCGCTCAACCGACGCAAACACTGCTGGAGTACCCAGGCAGCGCCAAGTTTTCCGGGCCCAGTAGTCATCGCCAATGCCTTTTGCCTGCACCGGGGTCGCCCACTCACAGCCCGGGATGCGCCTCTCCGCCGCACACAGGTCTCAGCTCCACTCACCACGTGGCCAGCCATGCTCGGAGGACGCCAGGGCCGCACCGCTACAAAAGTGCAGACCTCCGTCAGCCAGCACCAAAATAGTGGCACCACCGGGACCAGGACAGCAAGAGGACCTCCGTCCACTCCCTTGGCAGCGCGGATGGGCACAAGGTATGGCGATTAACAAAGCTAGATGCCAGGTGGCACCGGAGGGACTGAGATACACGTCCTACACCGCCGCCATCTTGGCCATGCCCCCGAAGCAAAGAGTTTAAAGTGTGTTTATTTTCCTCCACAACATGACGCGTTTCGTCCAGGTCACCCCGGTCTGGATCACATGTATGTACTGCACGGCCCTCCACCGCAACTCCCTAAAGATTGCCCGCTCCAGATTGCGGAAGACACATTTAAATATTTATATATATATATATATTCACTGAAAAAACCATAGGTTATAGACCATATATAGTTAGGAATTAGCATTTAAAAAACCTTATTTTACTCACACAAAACCATTGAAATTCCATATATAGTTAGTTGCACTAACTATATATCGCGCACCCGCAATCCACTGCTGATGATGTCACATATTACATCATTCATGACATGGTCAGTGACATCACTGATGACATCACTGATGACATCTCAAATGACATCACGGATGACATCACTGATGACAACATCCAGTGACTGTGTGTTTCTGTAAAGTTAAAATATGTCTTACATATTGAAGAATGAGTGGAAGTATAAGTGTCTGGACGAAGGATTTAGTAGGTGCATGACTGAATGTATGAGTGAGTGATTAAATGTGTCTCACTGAGTGCATGGGTTAGTGACTAAACTGTCTTAATTTGTGCATCATTATGTCTGTTGTTCTGTAAACTGCAGCATGTGTTGATCAGTAGCTATATGAGTAACTATATGGGTTATTGATTGATTGCCCAAGTATTTGCATGGGAGACTGAGTGTGTGTGTGGCTGGCTGGGAGGTGTGTGACTCTGTGCAGATCAATGTGTACTTGTATCAATGATTGTATAAGAGACTAAGTATGTGTTAGTATATGGTTGAAAACGTAAGGTGCTCTATGTTTAACTGTATAGATTAGAAAATGGAAGTGTGATTGATTCTTTACAGGACTGACTAGGTGTGTGAGTAACTCCATGGATGAGTGGCAGAGTGTGAGTGTCTGTATAGGTGTATGAGTGCATATGATAGTGTTGTAAAGATGATTGATTGTATGTATGAATGATTGTATGGGTGAATGAGTGAATGTGTGTGTAGACATAGGAATCAGTGAGTGCGTATGTAGTAACTAGTATTGGTGTGTCAATGGTTTCAAAAATTATACTCTGTATTTAACACTGAGTGTAACAGAGGTTATATTAAAATGTGAGGAGATGCATTGTATTGTCACATGAATGATATCATCAGTGATGTGGTCATTGATGTCAAATGAGATGTCATCAGTGATGTCATCCGTGATGTCATTTGAGATGTCATCAGTGATGTCATCAGTGATGTCACTGACCATGTCATGAATGATGTAATATGTGACATCATCAGCAGTGGATTGCGGGTGCGCGATATATAGTTAGTGCAACTAACTATATATGGAATTTCAATGGTTTTGTGTGAGTAAAATAAGGTTTTTTAAATGCTAATTCCTAACTATATATGGTCTATAACCTATGGTTTTTTCAGTGAATTTTCAAGGTTTTGTAAATGCTAATTCCTAACTATATATGGTCTATAACCTATGGTTTTTTCAGTGAATTTCATTGGTTTTTTAAAAGCTAATATCTGTAGCTGTAAAATGTATTCTTCTTTAAATCCAAAAATATATTTTATATGTTTATTAATAATTTTTTTTAAAATATTTTTTTTGTTTCGCTCCCGGTTCGCGGACCGGGAAGCTTTCCGTTAGCTCAATTTGATGCCGCGACCCGGTCCGCGAACCGGTAAACGTTCCGTTAGCGCAACTGCCGCGTTAGAAATCAACATCGTGACGCGTCGCGGAAGCGCGACGTATCACGTTGTCGCGTAATGCGTCTTATGACGTGCTGCGTTAGCGCACCCGGAAGTGCTCCGGGGCGCGAACCGAGGCACCAAGCGCAGCTCCCCGGAAGCGATCCGCGGCGCATCGCGAAAGTGCGATGTATCGCATTGCCGCGTAATGCGTCTTATGACGCACCGCGTTAGCGCACCCGGAAGTGCTCCGGAGCGCGAACCGAGGCGCGAAGCGCAGCGAACCGGAAGCGATCCGGGGCGCGTTCCGCAGCGCGTAACATAAGCGTGAGAGGTCATGTGACTTGTTAATAAAACTTTTCATTGGTTCATTTAACTTTTGGTTTCATAATCATGTAAGGCTAGGTCAGGTGACCTAAAAATAACACTTTTCATTGGTTTAGAACTATTGTTTTTCCCAAATGATGAAAACCCCTCCTTCTTTCCTCACTCTGACTTTCATCATTGTGAGAGGAAGACCTTTATTCATAATAGAGCAATGGCTTCAGTACTTGCTTCAGCTGGTGCACCCCAACCACCACCACCACCTCCTCATGGGAAGAGAGGACCACCTCCCCAGGTCATCACCAACACAGAGGAGGAAGAGGAAGAAATAGAGGAAGAGGAGAGAGAAGGACCACAGTTCTTGGAAGAGGTGCCCCGGGTTTCCCATAGGAAAGCCAGTTTCATTTGGCAGTTTTTTTCATTCCCTCCAGGGCAGAAGAAAGTGAATGCGAGGTATGTCACCTGCCTCATTTGCAAAGAAAAATTATCAAGAGGGACTGATAAAAAGTATAGCTATGGGAACTATACCATGCATAGGCACATGAGCAGGTGGCATCCACTCAATTACAGCCGGGCGGAAATACGAGACATGGAACAAAACCCAACAGCAACTCCTGTGGCCAGGTCAACTTCGTTGATTTCATTGACAGCAGCAGAGGCACGGGAAACCGTGCCAAACATCCAGGATAATTTTGGGCATATGAATTTACTTGTCTGCACTGCGGTGCATTGATATCATGTGGCAACATGAGTATTAATTCCATCAACCTGGCTTATAACAATCATAATTGCCCTAACCGCCCCACACAGTAATTTTTTTTTTGCTCCTGTTGAGCCCTTTGCAATGCCTGTTTTTTGTTGTTTCCCCCCCCAAAAAAACCCAAAAAAATATAAAATTGTTCAAAAAATACAAAAAAAACAAAAAATGTTCAAAAAAAATATATATATATAAAACAACAAAAACATTTTAAAAAAAGTTCTTTTCAGAACTACCTCCCCTTTCAAAAAAAATTGCTAGAATGTTTAGCACTCTAGCAAGCTCTATTTCTTTTAGTTCGCTTCCCAGTTCGCTTCCCGGTTCGCGAACCGGGAGCGAACCAAAAACATTTAAAAAAAAAAAAAAGAAGAGTAAGTATAAGGAAAGTAAACAGAGAGTGATGTTAAAAGAAAGACAGCTATAGGGAGTAAACCAGAGATACTGTTTAATAGATCTATTTACCGAAGAAAAGACGGAAGAGGGTATAATTGTGGAAAACAAAATAGATAAGGAAGTGAAAGACAAAAAGAGAGTAGAACAATAACAAAGAAGAGTTTCTTGGAGAATGTGAGTGAATGTTCAAAATAGGATTAAAACATGGGGAATAACAGAGAGAAAAAATAGAAAACAGAAAACAAAAAATAACAGAAAAAGATTAATTGAAACAGCAAAGAAATGTAAATAACATAGAGCCATATCATCAACATAGGCAATAAAAGTTTTGCAGCTTTTATCGGCAGAAATATGTCACCAAAGCCACTTTTGCGGCAGAAAACTGCCGCTAAAACCACTTTTGCAGCAGTTTTCTGCCAATAAAAACAGCAATAATTTTATTGGCTGTGTTCATAATATGCCCCTTAGTGTGCTTCAACTACACAGAGAAAGCATTATGAACAAGTAGTGAAAAAGTGATCAGTCAAAGACACTAAGAGTAATAGAGACAGAGTGAGTGAACAAGAGTGAGGAACTATGAGAAGAGAGGGACTGAGAAAAAGAGTGGAAGGAGTTGAGTAAGTAGGTAAAAGAGAAAGGAATGAGGAAAGTAGCAAAGGCAGGAAACTGAGGGTTAAAGAAATAAAGCTGTGGAACTAATAGTAGGTGAATGTGATAGAAATGTAACGAAAATAATACAAAACATTTACCTTATAATTGTCGTTAAATTACTCACTTTTTGTTTTTATACTTTCAATCTGTGAAAGAGAGAACAGACATTTGAAAAATATTAAAACATGTATTTAAAAATTACAAAAGACAAGGGAAAAGATTGAAGGACAAACAGTTTTTCAACAACTTTGACACTGACAGAAGCTTCTGCTTCTCCAGGCCCCCTACACAGTCCTAAAGATATACATTTTAAACTAACAGTATCTTGATGCAGATGAAGTGAGGCCTATCTTAAAACATGGTGCATCTTTTGCACTGCTGTTGTCTCAGAAAAGTGTCGCAAGACACTAACATTTTAAATGATTGCTTCAGGATGCCAATAAGATGTGTCCTATCCAGAGGTTTGTTTGAGGTGAGACCTACTCAGGGTTCCAAATGAAATTTCGAGTTGTTTGAAGAGAACAGAGGACATAATACATGTGGAGGCCTACCAACGAAGTGATTAATGTCCACTGCACTCTTGAACAAATGTCAGACCTCCTCTGTCTCCAGGAACAGGCCTAAACCTCATCTACACAATGTGGTGTGTAATGTTAGGAAACACAGGTAATATAATTGAAAAACATGCAATTTTTTTTGCTCATTCCACAATCATATGACCTGTGTTTCCTTTGCTTAGGTATCTCACTGTGGAAATGTAGTCTATCATATGAAAGACTACGTAGAATATGAGCACTGTATGCAAGAACTTTGACACTTACAGAAGCCTCTCCTTCTCCATGCCTCCTACACAGTTCTAAATGTACATCATAAATGGAAACAGTACAGAATTAATTATACATGTTAAATGGTTTATTTTTGCTGTTCTCAGAATGTATCAAATTTCACTAAAAACAGTGACTTGAAGGTATTCATCATATAACAGCGGGGAAAAAAAAACACAATCAAAATGATTGTGTTTAAAAAACCCATACAACATAACAAATCAGAATTCAGAACTCCTTAAAGTTAACTTAATTTTCATGACGTCAAAGGATGTCCTATGAACAGCTTACACTCTGTTGTGCTGTTATTACTTTCAGCCCGCCACTTTCTGAAAGAAAACCTCCATCGTTTTGAAAAACATGTTACATACAATAAATGACTTCTTGCTCTCTACCACAAGTTTCCACAAGGCCAAATCTTGTCAGAGCCATTTATAACTCTTGGATTTCTTGTAAGCCAATCCCGTCATTTGGCATTTCCGCAACTTTCAGAATTAAAATGTTGAAGATCATTTTCACAATCCTGGACTAGTAATATCTTCCCCTTCTTCCTCAGTCATGTTCTACATTTCCTATGACACTGATACTGCTTACTATGAAGCAGACTTACACTACCTCTATGACTACTACAATTATTTAATTCTCTACATCACTTTTAATCACAAAGCAATGTAAAACAGTAGACAGCATTGCAGACTTACATTCCCTCTACTCTATGTTTTGATTGGCTGCTTCAATTAGCTTATAAAAAGAAATAGTTTTTCTGAACTCATTCAAAGTGCACTTATTTCTCCATGACGTCCAGTCTTATGGTTAGAAGTTATGTCTCTGAACTACACTTATTCTCAAGGCCAAATCGTGTAGGAGCCATTAGAACTTCTTGAAATTCCTCAGAGCACATCCCGAGATTCTTTCCCTAAAATTTTGGTTTTTAAAACACCAGGTAAGAGTTTTTAAGGTCATACGGCAATTTTTTTTTGAAAATTAAAACAGAATCATTGCAGAATGACCAGCCATTTCTAGACTTTAAATAAGCTGTGTAATGTCCTGATGTTATTGAAGGACCGTCATGATATATAATTGCTGCAGTTACAAAAGTCCTTCCTGATATTGACAACTGCGAAGCCACAACATTTTTAATTAAAGTTGTCAATTTTGTTCCATCAGGCCTACATCGTTGGAACATTAAAATGACATACTGGCCATATGTTCGTATAAATAATGTGGACATCATTTCAGATTTACATTGGCTACACTCCATGTTGTGATCAGCTGCTTTTACTAGCTTATTAAAGGAGACTGATTTACTGTCTGGCAAAGTTAAATATATAAATCTTTCTGAGTCTACACTAGTAGTACTTGATACCATACAGTTCTCGCAGTCATGCTGCCATTGATAAGAAAGCCCAAACAGCTGATCTACATCTACACCTTCAGCATGCAATACATCAAGCATATACATTAAAAACTCCTGACAATCTTGCTGAATATTTTGAGAGAATTGTGTTTGGCCTGAACATCTGTCTAACAGATTTCGAATTTCAGACACACTTTCTATGTTTGTTCTATCAGTGCTACATTTTTCTAAGACAGAATTTAACAAACTGCAAAATCTTTGATCAGAATTGACCACAATCTCTTCTTTTACATTTTCTAGAGAAAACAAAACATTAACCACTACATTAGCATAGCAGTTGACACCAGAACTGTTTTCAAATTGAAAACCAACAACATCTTCAACAGAATCCTTTTTGTTTCTGCTTATAATTTCAGGTTCATCGACTTTTCGTCTTTTTGCTACAACCTCCCCAGTATTGGTCACATTTCTTCGTTTCCGGCCTACCACACGTTTCTCAAACAAAGGATATTGAGGCAAATGTGGCGCATACTCTCTTCTTAACCTATTGTATTCCTTAACACAATCTAGATCCGCACAAATGCTTGTGACATCACACTCAATCAAGTACAATCCCGATAAAGTTCTAACTCGTGACAATGCCACATATGCCATACCCTCCTTGAACACAGAACTGCCAATATTCACCAATGCACTGTCTACACTTAAACCTTGCGATTTATGGATTGTCACCGCATATGCTAAGCAAACAGGAAACTGCTTACGGCGAACATATAAGTCTTTTACAAGCAAAAATCTAGCAGAACAACGACCAATTAGCTGTACTTCCTCAATGCCATCAAATTTAATTTTTAAAAATTCAATTCCATCTCTATTTCTGTATTTTACAAAATCAACAACATTACCCATTGATCCATTTACCAGACCTCTTTCAACATGTAAATTCCTTCTTAAAATTATACGGCAGTTCAAGCACACATTCAGAGTCTTTTCAAAACCTGCAGTTTTAGATATACTCTTCTCTAATGAATCCAATTTTGTTTTCAGATTCTCAGACAAAATAATTGTTGATCCCATATGCTCTACTCTGTCAATAGCTTCCAGTTTCACAATCTCTTGCTTTTCTAAATGCAACATTTTGTTGTTGAATTTGGCACATTCTGCAAGAGTTGGCATCAAACATATTCCAGATTTCTTCTCAGTAATTTTCTGAAAAATATTCTCAGGCACAACATCTTGTTCTGGATATAAATTTGACAGTAATCATGCATGTAAAGCTTCTTTCCCATGCTCGGTCACTTTTCCAATTCTAACATCTTGTAGAATAGTCTTGTAAACTTCATCCTTCGCCTGACGCATATTTTCATGCAGTTCAGCATAATTGAAGTTTAACCATATATTGACGTTGCCAATGCTGCCTAGGCACTTCCTGGTATCTTCATGCGTGAGCATTTTGAACACAGGTTGCCCTTTCACTGGTGTCAGCTGCAGAAGATCTCCGAAAACAATGATGTGTTTGTCACCAAATAACACATCATACTCTGTTTTGAGAACTTCTTGCATTCTCAAATGCACAAAGGCAAGCATGACATTGGAAACCATGCTTACTTCGTCAATGATAAGAAGTTTCATTTTCCTCAAGATTCTTGAAACTTCAAAACAAGCATCTCCAGATAGCTTGTGATATTGTAATTTGTTGTCATGCTCCACTGGCAGCATCAGTAAACGATGTAAAGTAATCCCTTTAATGTTATGTGCTGCCAGTCCAGTTGGAGCGGTGACAACACAAGACAGCGATGACTCTGTCCTTTCCTGCAAATAACATGAAATTGCTTTAATAAGGAAACTTTTTCCAGTTCCCGCTTCTCCACTCACGTACAGTCGGACAGGCTTCAACGACGTACATGAGCACTCTTTCTTGTCATGACTTAATCCATGATCAATTTGCATGGTAACTTCGTCATATATTTTCCTCTGCTCAACGTTGAGTTGTCTTTCCAACTCTTCTAAGTTAACCGCATCCTCCTGAGCATGTGCCATGGCTCTTTCCACTTCATTCATAGCAGTGGCAGCTTCATTTTCGATAAAAGGTCCTCCTAGTGGATCCTGACTCAATGAAGCAGAACTCTGACTGTCCTGAGAACTGTCTCTGGCAATCTCGGCTGCAATCATTGCTTCCTGCTCAATTTCCGCATTCAACATTTCTACATATTTGGGAAAAGCAGGACATTCTATGGTCTCCTTGGCGGCATTGAAAGAGTCTTCCTAACAGAGAAAATCTCCAAGCAGTTCCTCTTCTGCACGCCAAGGCTTGAAAAGTTGCAAAAGTGCTAAATAGAAAAACTCCTTTTTTTCAGGAGATTCGCCACTCAATTTTCGATGGTTTACCAAGTGGCATTTTCTTTGCTTGACCAGACATCCCTCACTTCCTATTACAGCATACACTCCTTTCTCAGTATATTCTTTGATGTTCCTCTTGAATATGTAATTTTGAAGAACCTCATATAAACAAACATTCTCGAGGTGAATGCTTCGATTTGGATAATATGTATCCAACATGTTGGTCTTCAAAATGTCGGTACTGTTCGGCTCCTTTTCCGCCAAATACTCAATTTCCCGCACAGGTTTGAGAACTCGATTACGCGTTGCAGCAAGACCAAGACTCGCCCAAACGATACTCCTGGACTTGGCATAGAGACTTGCTGAAGACAACCGGTCAGAACATTCGTACGCTCCAATTTCTCGATGCGACAACATCTTCAGACTGAAACTGTACAACTTCTTGCTGAGGCTCTTTTCATGGGAAATGTCCTCCCACATATCCTTCAATTCTGTCTTCTCTTTTTTGGTGATGTAAGACGTCACATACCGAGCCACAGCCATACAGTTATCAGCCACAAACTGTATATCCATGTTAGCATTCCACATGGACAAAATCACCGGGTTGTAGTCGTTGATGTACTTGGACTCTTCGTTCCTCTTCAAATTGTATGTGTTTTTAGGTGATTTCTTCATCACATTATGTCGCAGCGAAGACATCAAACTGTTTACTCTTCCTTTAGAAATCACCGGTCGTGGAAAGCCGAAACGACATTTGGTGTAGAACTTGTCCTTGTTTCGGAATTTACGACGACAGTACTTTCCACATCGATGGCTTTGGAAACGCAGAACTTTTTCTCTTAGGCTTTTCTTCTCCTTTGCGTTTGGAACAGCACACGTAGAATACTGTTGTATAAAACTCATCACTGAGTCTTCTGGATCCGTTCCAAATTTAGGTGCATCCTTGATCCACAGCAACATATGTATATGAGGAGCACCTCTTGCTTGGTACTCCTTTCTCCAGAAGAAATCCAACACCTCTCAAAGAGGTGGATTCTTCTTATTCATGATGAAAGACATCATAGCTTCAAATCTATGATTGAAGTACCTACATACATTGACTGGATCCAAAGAGCACAGTTCTCCGGGTGTCTTGAATTCGATGTTTTCTACGTTAGCATTTGCCTCTCGTAGAAATTCAAGTAAGTCTTCCCAGCCATACTCGGCACAGCTCAGAGTGAGGAACCATGTGGGAGTTCCTAAGTTCCTCAGCATACATTTTAAATCACCATGACGACGGTACCAGTACTCATTAGTACCACGCTGACACGCCATGAGATTAATCAGGTGAGAATCCAAAATACTGTCTTGGACATTGACTTTATCCATAAAGTCACTTGCCGAGATGTTTTGCATGTGTATACCACTTTTCAAGATGTGGTTCACTGCATATGACAGTCCAGACAGATCGCTTTCAAACAGGAGATGAAACAAATAAGGAATGCATTGTCGAAACCTAGCATCTCCTGCATACAATCGCAAAGTCCGGTATTCAGAAGCAGGAATTTGATGAGGTCGCTCATCATATCTTCCTCCCTGACCTGTTGGAAAAAGCTGTGGGAAACACCAAGCTTCCAAACTTTCCTCCCAAACACTAATGGGACTCCCTTTGGCTTGTTTCATTTGAAACAACTCAATAGCATTCCCCATGACTTCCTTGGAATGCAAAGGATGAACACTATAATGTTCATATATTTCTTCACTAGTAGAGGGTTCTACTTTCTCAATTTGACCAGCACACAAATCGCTATCCTCTTCCTCACTTACTTCCTCTTCTGCAACATATACATTCTTATAGTATTTATTATTTTTTTTCAAATACAATGTTGCCTTTTTAACTTTCCTAACATCCACTAAATCTTGCCATATTTTCTTATTCTTTGTCGGAACCCCATTAACTAAGATAACCAGAGGTTCCTCTTCCACTTTTTCTACTCCAATTGTGTTAATGTTTTTCTTCAAATCTAGAGGTAAATAAACAACTCTTCCCTTTAATCCTCTCTGTAAATCTGATGGAGGCAATTTCCCTGTCTTTGGCTCCATTCTTACAATAGCCTGAAAGGGATGGATACTTTGAATCAAAATAGATTCATAAGTATTTAAATCCTTCAATTCAGAAGGAATCTCAACCAATTCCAGATTATTATGAACTGCTCTAGCAGGCATCTGGTTTTGATTTAATTTGTTACAACAATAAGTACACACACGTTGATCCAATCCCAAATCAAAACAATTTTCTACCATCAAGTATGTTGTGAAATCCTTCCATTCACTATTATTTTCCCTTTCACTTTTTGCATATAAATCCACTAACTTAGTCTGATTCTTATAATAAGTGCGTCGACAACACACACAAGTGAAATTTGGCCTCTCACTTGATTTGACCTGAAACGTCGCAATTTCCCTCTGGAAATTATCTGTACTGGAAACCTGTACACTATCTTCCACATTACCCGCTTCTTCTTGGTCAATTTCAACATTCTCCTCTTTACTTCCAAAGTAACAAAACTCAATTTCTTCACATATATTCTTCACATCTATTTCAGAACCATGCAAAAGAGCAGCGCATAATTGTTTAAGCATAATTGCTGGACTCTTAGCATAATACAACATTCTAACTAATTTCCTCACTTTATTATGATGCACTGCTAGCATCCTGAAATGATGAAAAACACTCTGGCATACTCTCCTGGAAAGACAAGCCAGTGAATGACCATGCAAACCTGTCACTTCTCTCACTCTGCAAGGATCTAATTCTTGCAACAACCTCATTTTCTGCTTCAAACTTTTCTTATTAAATGACCGTACAAAATCACAAAGCAAATTGATGGAATCCTGTCGCACACTGCAAATACTACTACACTTCCAGGTGTACACAGGACCCTTAGCACATCTTCCTAAAACCTCATTACCTAACACCTCTTCTGCCTCTGTTGTCACAAGTTTTTCTTTTTCAACTGGACAACCATCTTTCACTTCATAAGCACGACCACTGGTGTCAACTGCATGCACCAAATCATTATCCTGGAAATAACTCTCCTCATTAAAAAATGCCTCACAGCTTGAACTATGCATCCATTCTCCAGAAAAAACTTCACAAAAATTACTACGATTAACTATTCTCTTCCATCTACTAATTCTTTTGAAATCATAAATTGCCTTGTTTAGCTTCCTAATTCTATTGATTATCAAAATAAATAACTTACGTTTAATTTCAAATGCCTGATCAATAACTTTCTCAACTTTTTTTTTTCTCTTATAAAAAAGCACTTTCTGTTGACCTTTCTTAATATTTTTTAACAAATTGCCAATTATCCTGTTGCGGAACATTCGTTTACGAATGTCCCTAAACTGTTGTTTCCTTCTACTATCATGCACAGAGTTATCTCTTGCTCTAGCAGTAACATTTTTGATTGGCCTTTCCTTTCCGTTTGAATTGCTTCTCTTTTTCTGGACTGAAACATTTTCTGTAGTAATATTTTTTTTACTACAAATATTTCTTATGAATGTTTTTGTACTCTTACCCGGTGCTTTCTTGGTGACTTTACAAATCTTTTTGTTAGAGGGCTGCTGCTTTTTTTCATTCACCTGCTGTCTTTGACGTTTTGCAGCCTTTCTCAGTCTTTCTTTCGTTGGCATGGTGAAATGTTGAAATGATCTGCAGTTGAATCTGTGGTAAAATATATTAAAAAATGTTATTAACCACTATTACCCAACAGTACATCAATAACAGTAATCAAAAACTTAAAACACTACTAGACATTTTTACATAGAAGATTTTTTAGTGCATGGCAAATTTAGAATACAAAAATAGCAGAAAAGAAATGGAATTTATATTCATGTTACCTGTGCTATTTTATATGTGAATCTGATCTAATTTTATGAGCATATTTTAATATTTTATTGAAGACACTACACATAACCTGTTTTTGAAGGTGTCTTTATTTTTAAATTAAACGGTTTACATTTTTACTTTTTATTTATTATAAATTTTAAAAATAAATGTTTATAGTTCCATAGGCTCAAGCAGGTCAGCTTCCCACCCTATGTCATATAATTCGGACAAATCTGCATCCTCATCACGTTCTTCTTCATCCTCAGGATTTAAATCATCCAAGGGATCAACATCCACTGATGTTTCAATTACGAGTTCAATGATGAGGTCAAAATCAACTGATTGCTGATTGTCGCTCATGTTGATGTTGTCTTTATCTTTAAAGAAAGATAACAACAATGAGATGTTGCAGAGTAAGAGACAAATCTCAGAGATTATAATAGTAAAATTGTTTTACAAGAGTAACATTTTGCAGCTATTATTTAGCCATGTCCAGCGATGCTGAGCAGGTGAAGCCTATGTCTAATTTTTCAGTGAACAGGACTCATCTCTTCTTAACCTTGGATAAGCCTCACCGACTCTGTGTCCCCTGCACATACTTAAATGTAAAGCGGCAGATTTATGTTAAATGGCACATCCCCAGGCATGCACCAGTTAACGTGCACCACTGCTCTGCCACCCATGGTGTGCCGCATTTACAATCAGATAGGAAAAAGCTGCGTCAAAACCCTGCGCCTGCTTTAAGCAGGCATAGGTCTTGACGCAACATTGTGGAGATGGGGCACCCCTGAGCCTTGCTGGAGCTGCATCGCACTTGCGATACAACTCCAGCAATGCGCCACCTTTACGGCACAGATGCGTCACGCATCTGTGCCATTTTTGCCCCATGCTGCGCCACATTGTAAATGCAGCACACCATGCGTGGCGGAACAGCGGCCCAGGATGACTGGCACATCCCTGGTGATGCGCCAGTCATCATAAATCTATCCCTAAGCTTCTTATCTTGTTACAGATGAACCGCCATATGTATCATCAAACTATTTTGCATTTCCTAAATAGCGAATTTTAAGGGATAAATAGCGATTCTTTACCATTCCTAATTTGCGATGAGCAAATTGCTAATTGCAAATTACCCATTCATTTCCATGGGCCAGGAGGCCCATAGGAATGAAGGTGCAATTTGCGATTAGCAATTAGCTCATCACAAAATAGGAATTTTTCCAAAGGTGCAGGGGTGTCTCAAGAACACCCTGCTGCACCCCTGAAAAAGAAATTTGGGTGCATATGGCGCACATACATGCCCTAAGGGCATATATGGGCGTCATATGGCACCTTTTGTTTTTTGGAAAAAAAGCTTTTTGAAAAGAATTCGCAAATTACCACCAACTAGAAGTTGGTGGTAGTTTGCAAATCCTTAATGGCATTTTTTGCATATTTTTTGTTTGATACATTGCATTTAAGGAATCGCAAAATTTGCAAATCCTTCAGTGCAATCGCAAAATAAGGAATAGCAAATTTTGCTATTCCTTATTTTGCATCAAACTTGTTTGATACATACCATTTGTCTAATTAGCATTCGCAAAGGCCGAAATTCGCAGAACTTTGACCTTTGCGAATGGTAATTAGCTTGATACATATGGCCCCAAGTGAGGCCTGTCTTGCAACATGGTGCATCTTTTGCATCACTGCTGCATCGGTTTCATGTGGCACGTTTTTTTTACACCATGACACATCTGCCTAAATGCATCAATTTGTAATTTTGTCGCCTCATAGCAAATCTTTTGCACCACCGCTGCATCACAAAAGTGACGCACAGTGGCGCAAAAGAGGCATACACCTATCATAAATCTGTCCCTAGCATTTTAAATGATTAATTCAGGATGACGATAAGGTGTGGCCTATCCAGAGGTTTGTTTAAGGTGAGGCCTACTCAGGATTGCAGATTAAAGTTACGCTTGATGAAGAATACAGAGGAGATAATACATGTAAAGGCCTACCAATGAAGTAAGTAATGTCCACTTTATTGCGCCAGTCATCATAAATGTATCCCTAAGCTTCTTATCTTGTTACAGATGAACCGCCATATGTATCATCAAACTATTTTGCATTTCCTAAATAGCGAATTTTAAGGAATAAATAGCGATTCTTTACCATTCCCAATTTGCGATGAGCAAATTGCTAATTGCAAATTACCCATTCATTTCTATGGGCCAGGAGGCCCATAGGAATGAAGGTGCCATTTGCGATTAGCAATTAGCTCATCGCAAATTAGGAATTTTTCCAAGGGTGCATGGGTGTCTCAAGAACACCCTGCTGCACCCCCTGAAAAAGAAATTTGGGGGCATATGGCGCACATACATGCCCTAAGGGCATGTATGGGCGTCATATGGCACCTTTTGTTTTTTGGAAAAAAAGCTTTTTGAAAAGAATTCGCAAATTACCACCAACTAGAAGTTGGTGGTAATTTGCAAATCCTTAATGGCATTTTTTGCATATTTTTTGTTTGATACATTGCATTTAAGAAATCACAAAATTTGCAAATCCTTCAGTGCAATCGCAAAATAAAGAATAGCAAATTTTGCTATTCCTTATTTTGCATCAAACTTGTTTGATACATACCATTTGTCTAATTAGCATTCGCAAAGGCCAAAATTCACAGAACTTCGACCTTTTGCAAATGCTAATTAGCTTCATACATATGGCCCCAAGTGAGGCCTGTCTTGCAACATGGTGCATCTTTTGCATCACTGCTGCATCAGTTTCATGTGGCACGCTGTTTTTTACACCATGACACATCTGCCTAAATGCATCAATTTGTAATTTTGTCGCCTCATAGCAAATCTTTTGCACCGCCGCTGCATCACAAAAGTGACGCACAGTGGCGCAAAAGAGGCATACACCTATCATAAATCTGTCCCTAGCATTTTAAATGATTAATTCAGGATGACGATAAGGTGTGCCCTATCCAGAGGTTTGTTTAAGGTGAGGCCTACTCAGGATTGCAGATGAAAGTTACACTTGACGAAGAATACAGAGGAGATAATACATGTAAAGCTCTACCAATGAAGTAAGTGATGTCCACTTCATTGCGCCAGTCATCATAAATGTATCCCTAAGCTTCTTATCTTGTTAGAGATGAACCGCCATATGTATCATCAAACTATTTAGCATTTCCAAAATAGCAAATTTTAAGGAATAAATAGCGATTCTTTACCATTCCTAATTTGCGATGAGCAAATTGCTAATTACAAATTACCCATTCATTTCCATGGGCCAGGAGGCCCATAGGAATGAAGGTGCAATTTGCGATTAGCAATTAGCTCATCGCAAATTAGGAATTTTTCCAAAGGTGCAGGGGTGTCTCAATAACACCCTGCTGCACCCCTGAAAAAGAAATTTGGGGGCATATGGCGCACATAAATTTTAACAACATTCCTTTACGTCAAAAACGATTTTCAAGTCATAATTTGAAAACACTGCCCCCGGGGGGAAATGACTTAAAATGTTCTTAAGACACATGAAAGTGTTTTTTTAAAGCCTTTGCAAGTTTTTGGGTCACTTTTAACATGGCTATGTAACTCAAACAGTCAAAATCTAAATTTGCCATGCACAGGTGGGAGCATATTTACAAGGAATGTGCCCCACGGGGAAAGGTCTTTTAATGTAATATGGGAAAAATGACATCAGAGACACTGAAATGCCTTATAAAGAAGCATACACCATTATATCCTTGTCATAAATTTATAAACCATTCCTTTTCCCCAAAAACGATTTTCAAATCATAATTTGAAAACACTGCACATAGGGAAATGACTTAAAATGTCCTTAAGACACATAAAAGCGTTTTTTGATTGCCTTTGCAGCATGGTTGGGTCACTTTTAACATAGCTATGTAACACAAACATTCAAAATCTAAATTTGCCATGCACAGGTGGGAGCATATTTACAAGGAATGTGCCCCACGGGGAAAGGTCTTTTAATGTAATATGGGAAAAATGACATCAGAGACACTGAAATGCCTTATAAAGAAGCATACACCATTATATCCTTGTCATAAATTTACAAACCATTCCTTTTCCCCAAAAACGATTTTCAAATCATAATTTGAAAACACTGCACATAGGGAAATGACTTAAAATGTCCTTAAGACACATAAAAGCGTTTTTTGATTGCCTTTGCAGCATGGTTGGGTCACTTTTAACATAGCTATGTAACACAAACATTCAAAATCTAAATTTGCCATGCACAGGTGGGAGCATATTTACAAGCAATTTGCTCCACAGAGAAAGGTCTTACATTAAAATGGGAAAAATAACATCAGAGACACTCAATTGCCTTATAATGAAACATACGCCATTATGTCCTTGTCATAAATATTATAACCATTCATTTTCCTCAAAAACGATTTTCAAATCATAATTTGAAAAGACTCCACAGCTCCTATGCACAATAACACCCTGTCAGTACTAATACTTCACATTTTCTCCAATTACATTTTCTCAAAGAAACAAAATCTATTTGTAAAACACTTGAGACAAAGCAACATTTGAAGAACACAACTTTCTTCATAATTTTCTCCTTAAAGCGCTCTATTCTCTATCTAAATTAAAGAAATCTTTTCTCACCTTAGCAAATACTTTGAGTTTCAAAACAGTCTCAGAAACACACCAATTTGTCTTCAGCAGAGCAAAAGGTATGCACTCCAGAGTCTGCAGCTATCAAAAGCACAGAAATGCTGTAATTCTTCACACATATCTCTCATGTCACCCAATCAAAACTCTTCCCTCACTTTTTTTCAAATGAAAACTCTTCCCCCTCTGCCATTTCATGCCTTTTCTGCATGGCAACCACCTCTTGGAAGACTTCTGGTGTTTGCAAGTTCACACAACAATGTTGCAATTGAACTCTGAACTCTCAGTGCATCTCATATCCAGTGCATTCTTTCATTTAATGATTTTTTCTTGACCACTCAAAATACATCTTTCAAACAACTCATCCATGCACCCTAACTTTCTGTTTTCAGCAATCAAAATCCACCAATCACTGTTACTGCTTCATTAACACAGAAACTCCACAGTTTTTTTCATTTTAAACTCTTATTTTTTCAACTGCCATTTCATTGCCACACTTCATCTGACTGCAGGAGAACCTTCTCTCACCATGTTTTCTGTCTGGATTGTTGGACATAGTTACATCTATTGGGCTCAGAGGTATGCTGAGAACAGGAATTTACCTAACCTCAATTTACAAGATGTGGAAATTAAGTGGTTTGGCCACAGAGGATTAAAATGTCACCAATTGATACCATTGGTGAAAACCTTTATGCATTTGCCAAAACCTGACCTGTTAATTGTGCACTGTGGAGGTAATGATTTGGGCACTTTGACTGGGGTAGGTCTGGAAATGCTTTTAAAGGACACCTTTGAGCAATTGATGGCACTTTTTCCTCAGACTGCCTTGGTATATTCAAATATATGCCAAAGACAGAAATGGAGGTGGTCAAACCAATTTTGTCCACAAATTGAGAAGTCGAGGAAGCATGTAAACAAATCTGTTTCAGCTTACATGAGAGACCATGGAATGGGCTCCCTGTACAACAATAACTTGCGTTACTACATGCAAGATATCTACAGAGGAGATGGAGTTCACTTCTCAGATGAGGGCAACAGAATTTTCATTCTGAATTTAAGACTGTGCATTGGTACCTACTTATAAGTACCTAAATGTACCATAAACCCAAAAGCTCTTCTCAGAGCTACCCTACATCTGATCACTCACAATTATTATTTTACTCTAACATTTTTCACTAATTTTCAACAAAGTACGCTCCCTGGGGCGCTACACGGTACGCGAACCGGGAGCTAACCTCGCTAAATTTTTTAAAAAATGGTTTTTTTTCCGCACATATGGGCCTCCTCAGCCACCCTCAGAAAACCTAGGGGGTCAAGATAAGTCTACCGTGCCCCCTTCTACCCATTCTGAACATTATTTGCCCTCCATCTTGTATCTTAATTCGACCGAAACACAAAATGGTGGACTCCCGTAACGCTTAAGGTTCGCGAACCGGGGCGCTCGCCAGTTCGCGTACCGGGTCGCTCCCTGGGAAGCGCACCATCAAAAAAGGTGGGAAAGTAGTTTACAGAAAAGCGACTGGAGACCATTTCACCAAATATAGATTAGCTCATACTACATACCAATGCCTACCATTTTCACAAATTTGATTGAAATTCCATTTAACCATTTAGCCTGTAGACCTCTCTAAATACCCTGAGGTAAATTACTTCACAAAACACATCTGAAGTGTTGGAATTCACAACCAATTAAAATATTACTTTCATTTTCTACTTTTTTTACCTGACATTTGATTGGTTATCTACCTGAATATATATAAAGGAAGAGAGAGAAACACAGCCATTTTGACTACTACTTCCTGAACTACATTGCAAGATCATTTTCACTCACAACTTAAACTTCTTTTTAGAAGGTGAGATATTATTTTATAAATTTGAAAACATTTTCAGATAGTTATATACTATCCCTCTGTAAGAGTTAGACATTGAGAAAGGCTTCTTTATTATAATTATGGATTGATTTAGGTTTCTGTGGTATAATTATGAATTTACTTAGGCTTCTTCACAGGCACTTTTTAATAGTACTACTTCACGCCTGAAACCATACAGTGCCCATAGATTACTTCTCTGTTATAAACTCACAAGTACCTGTCTGAACTTAAACCCAACAGTGCCCTATCTCTACTGAAATATTTATTTTTTATGCAAATTACAGCAATAAAATGGAAGGTGAGCAGAATGTTTCCTTCGAAATTGTTCTGGAGAACAACACAGAAAAAGATATTGAGGACAATGATGACTCAGATTTCATGGATGAATCACGGGACCATGAATTAGTTCAATGTGTAGAATCTGTGGATCATTTACTTCATTATGATGACGGTCAAATGTGGGAACTTATGTTCACTCAACAAGAGGACATATCGGACAGTCAAATGCTAGACGTTCTATTAAATTTTGAAAAACAATCCGAAAAATAAAATTATATGTAATATTAAAAAATTATTTGAGTCTTTAATCATTTTTATATGTAATTCATAAACTAGTGAAATGTTAGAAATGTTATTACATTTTGAAACACAATCACAATAATAAATAATTGCTTAAAAAATAAAAAAAATTAAAAATAATCAACAAAACCAACAATCAATTAACATACAGTATTTGAAAAGTCTATCATTCTTTTTTCCTTATAGTACGCTGCCCAGAACGCTTCCCGGTTCGCGAACCGGGCGCTACCCACGCAAAAAAACAAAATTTTTTTTTATTTTTTTTGCCCCGCGGGGCCCTTTTAAAGCCTCCACATTAAACCTAGGGGGTCAGGGAGGATCTACTATGCCCCCTTATGGTCATTTCCCCCTTTGTTTTGGCCTCCTCTTATCTCTCAATCCTACCGAGAGACAAGATGGCGGCCGCTCCGGACTGTTTAGAATGTTGACAGACACCGGAGAGCCAATCAGCTTCGCTACGCGAAGTTCCGTTACGCGTAAAGTCCGCGACCTGGAGCGCTGCCCGGTCCGCTGTTACAGATATATATCTTTTTTTGAACGTTAATTTCTCAAAATCCACTGAATCACATATATTGAGACCTAGCAAAGGCACATCGGGCTACCAGTCCCTACAATTTTGCCAAGTTTCGTGGAAATCCATTCAGCCGTTCGGGCTAAAAGTGAGGCCAACCGCCCTATGGAAAACTCAATGTTAAAAACACGTTTTGGGACCCCCCTTTTTTCTCGGCCCCCCCTTGACGAACCCCCCCCCCAAATTTCCAGGGGCTGCTCAGAAACAAAATGTTCCATTTTCCAGAAAATTTCAGCCAATTCCGTCCACAAACGCCAAAGTTATTAGACATAGAATTTTCAAAAATCCCATAGGGAAAAAATCCTAACTATATATACCTACTGGCGACCGCCAGTAGGTAATATATATATACATTTATATATTACTTGTGGCCTCTGCTCTTTTTGGTAAAGGAGGTTGGTGTCATATATATATATATTCACTGAAAAAACCATAGGTTTCAGACCTTATATAGTTAGGAATTAGCATTTAAAAAACCTTGAAAATTCACTGAAAAAAACATAGGTTTTAGGCCTTATATAGTTAGGAATTAGCATATAAAAAACCATTGAAATTGCTCCTATATAGTTAGTTGTACTAACTATATTTGGCGCACCCGCAATCCACTGCTGATGATGTCACATATTACATCATTCATGACATGGTCAGTGACATCACTGATGACATCTCAAATGACATCACTGATGACATCATCCAGTGACTGTGTTTTTCTGTAAAGTTTAAATATGTTTTACATATTGAAGAATGAGTGG
Source organism: Lissotriton helveticus (assembly GCF_964261635.1). Taxonomy (NCBI): domain Eukaryota; kingdom Metazoa; phylum Chordata; class Amphibia; order Caudata; family Salamandridae; genus Lissotriton; species Lissotriton helveticus. The sequence goes on from NC_136057.1 coordinate 1,507,351,125, forward strand.
ATGTATAAGTGTCTGGATGAAGGATTTAGTAGGTGCGTGATTGACTGTATGAGTGAGTGATTAAATGTGTCTTACTGAATGCATAGGTTAGTGACTAAACTGTCTGAATGTGTGCATCAGTATTCTGTTGTTGTGTAAGCTGCTGCATGTGTTGATCAGTAGCTATATGAGTGGCTATATAGGTTATTGATTGGTTGCCCAAGTATTTGCATGTGTGAGTATGTGTGTGAGTAACTCTAAGGATGAGTGTCGGTGTGTAACAAAATGTATAGGTGAATGAGTACAAATGATGATTGAGTATGTGTATGAGTAACTATATAGAAATGTTGGTGAATGAGTGAATGTGTACGTAGATTTTGCAATTTCTGAATAGGTTGTTGTAACTGGAATTAGTTTCTCCATTGTTTTGACTTTTTTTATTCTATTTTTCAATGTGTGTATCAAAACTTATATTACACTGAGAGAGGGTCTACCACCCTTTCACAAGGATGATGTCATCAGTGATGTCATTTGAGATGTCATCAGTGTTGTCATGAGTGATGTCACTGACTATGTCATGAGTGATGTAATATGTGACGTCATTAGCAGTGCATTGCGGGCGCGCCAGTTATAGTGAGAACAACTAACTATAACGTGGGAATTTCAATGGTTTTGCATGAGTAAATTGTCCAGCTAACTATAACTGATATGAAATGGATTTTTCAATGAATTTGCTAGGTTTTTTAAATGCTAATTCCTAACTATAACGTGTGTGAAACCTATGGTTTTTTCTGTGAATATATATATATATATATATATATATATATATATATATATATATATATATATTCACTGAAAAAAACATAGGTTTCAGGCCTTATATAGTTAGGAATTAGTACTTAAAAAACCTTTAAAATTCACTCAAAAAACTATAAGTTTTAGGGGAGTTATAGTTAGCTGGACATTTCACTCATACAAAACCATTGAAATTGCTCCTATATAGTTAGTTGTACTAACTATATTTCGCGCACCCGCAATCCACTGCTGATGAAGTCACATATTACATCATTCATGACATGGTCAGTGACATCACTGATGAAATCATCCACGTGACAATCACATACACCTTTTCATACACTAGTAAAATCTTTCATCACTCTTTGTAAAATACAGAGTATCATATTTGAATCCATTGTTACAGCAATACAAGTATCTAAAAACCCACTCAGTGATTCATAGATGTATACACACATCTAATCACTTACCTGTAGATTCACTCATACATGCTGTCAATGAACAATAGAACACTATCAAAAATACTTATACACCTAAATCGACATTACACACCAGCACACATCCTATTCACATATGAAGTCATCCTACTCACTTATGCAAACAATGGATCATACTTACATATTTACTTAGCTACACACTTATAAAAACACAACTTCATCTATTCATTTTGATATTAAGTCATAATACTTAGTGAATTATAAAATCATTATTACAAGTATAAAGTTATCCATACAGTCACTCACACAATCATTGAGTCTTATGTATACTTATTTATTCACTGAAAAAACAATAGGTTTTACACACGTTATAGTTAGGAAGTAGCATTTAAAAAACCTATGAAATTCACCGAAAAAACCATAGGTTTTACACCAGTTATAGTTACCAGGAAATTTTACTCGCATAAAACCATTGAAATTCCCACGTTATAGTTAGTTGGACTCACTATAACTTGCGCGTGCAATGCACTGCTGATGACGTCACATATTACATCACTCATGACGTGGTCAGTGACATCACTCATGACATCACTGATGACACCATCCTTGCGACAGAGTGACAGACCTCTTTTCACTGTAATGTAACCCTTGAAACACATATTTAAAAATAGAAACAAAAATTTTCAAAAAAATGGAGATACCCATACCAGTTACAACAACCAATTCAGTAAATCTACCATCTATATACACATCCACTCTTTCACCAACAGTTCTATGTAGTCACTCATACATATACTCACTCATCATATATAGTGATACACCTATATATCCTGTTACACAACGACAGTCATCTAAAAGATACTCTCACACATACTCACACATGCAAATAAACTATTAAACATCCATTTAAAATTCCCTCAAAAAACTATAAGTTTTAGTGGTGTTATAGTTAGCTGGACATTTTACTCATACAAAACCATTGAAATTGCTCCTATATAGTTAGTTGTACTAACTATATTTCGCGCACCCGCAATCCACTGCTGATGATGTCACATATTACATCATTCATGACATGGTCAGTGACATCACTGATGACATCTCAAATGACATCACTGATGACATAACTGATGACATCATCCAGTGAATGTGCTTTGCTTCGTTATTTAAATATGCATTATATATATATATAGCAATTTGATTGAAGAATGAGTGGATATATAAAAATAAATATTTGGATGGAGGATTTAGTAGCAGTGTAATTGACTGTTTACTTGACCAATTTATAGTGTCTCACTAAATATAGTGGATAGTGACTAAACTGTTTGAATATCTGTATCACTTTGTCAGTTGTTGTGTAAACTGGTTCTCCAGTTGGTTACTAGCTATGTGAAAGTCTATATTAGTTATTGATTAGTTAACTGAGTATTTGTATGGGAGAGTGAATGTGTGTGTGGTTCGGTGGGGGGGGGGGGTGACTGCCCAAAGATGTGTGAATAGTTGATTCACTAGATATATGAAGTTAAAACTACATGTTCTAACAGTTGTTTGGGTGAGTGAATATCTTTATGGGTGTGGTGATGAACAAATATATTTCTCAATGGTACATGTCCAACAAACTAGAAAAATAAAAGGCAGTGTATGTGTCAGTTGTTGTATATTACCTACTGGCGGTCGCCAGTAGGTAGTTATAGTTAGGACCTAGTTTCCATAGGAAATCCGCAACATTCTATTGGGAATAACTTTGGCCCTGGTGGACGAATGTTTGCGAATTTCTCAAAGAAGATGGCTAGGTCCGCTGCCCTCATTCTGTGAAAGTTTTGGGGGAATTGGTGAAGTGGGGGCTGAGATAAAAGGGGGGTCCCAAAACGTGTTTTTCCCATGTTATTTTCCATTGGACGTTTAGACACGGCTACAGCTCGAACGGCTGAATGGATTTATAAGAAATTTGGTAGAAAGGTAGAGTGTGGGTCGCAGATCACGCTTTTGTTTAAATGGTGTAAATCCGTTCAGCAGTTGCTGAGAAAATTAAAGTTGAAATCAGTTATATATCTGTAAGCGAGCACGGGTGCGCGCACCTATGCGGGTGTGCGCGAGCGGCATTGTGATTTGCTGTTTAACGTCTGTCAACATTAGATTCGGAGGAAATCAGGAAGTGTTGTCCGCCATTTTGTTAGTGCGAGTGAATATATAATACAGAACAAAGGGTTAGTACATGGAAAGGGGAGAAGGTAGAGATTGTCTGGCTGGGTAGGTTTTCTAAGGGGATACAGTATGGACCCTGAACGCGAAAATACTATTTTTTTTTGGAGAAAACATTTGCGGGGTGCATGCATTCGGTCGCGCACCCCTATTTACAAGACTGTGAAAAACTATAGTGGTGAGAATGGAAAGGGAGCAGGGTGGAGAGTGTTTGATTTCGTAGGTTTCTTGAGGGGTTTATTAAGGATGACGAAAGTGTAAAAGTAGCTTTTTTTCGCAAATAAGTTACGAGGTGCGCGCACTCGGTCACGCACGGCGATCAAAAAACATAAGGAAAGATGGAGATAAATTACAAGTTTGAGTGTTTAGATCTAATGTGGCTCTTAAAAGAGCCCTTGTGTTAATTGAGTTTTTGCTGAACTTATAAGTAAGTTCCGATGCAGAGTCTCATGTTACAGAGGAAAATTCTATTTCCCTCATCCGTGAAATGAACACCATCTCTCCGATAGATGCCTTCCATGTTGAAACGTAGGTTGTTGTTGTATATAGAACCCATGTTATATTCTCTGAGGAAAGCAGAAATAGATTTATTTACATGTTTCCTTGCTTTCTCAATCTGTGGACAACGTTCATTCGACCAATTCCATTTTTGTCTTTGGCATATTTTGAATACACCAAGACAGTTCGAGGAAAAAGTGACATCAATTGACAAAAGGTGTCTTTTAGAAGCATTTCCAGACCTACCCCTGTTAATGTGCCTAGATCATTGCCACCACAGTGCACAATTATCAGGTTAGGTTCAGGGAGATGCATAAAAGTTTTCACCAATGGTATCAATTGGTGGCATCTTAATCCTCTTTGGCCAATCCACGTAATCTGCACATTTGGTAAGTCAAGGTTACAAATTCGTCTGTTTGCAGCATGTTTTTCACTCCAGTGAATATAACTGTGTCCTAAAAGCCAAACCTTCATTTTCAAGGTAGATGCAGTAGTACTCCGATGGGTTCGTGAAGTGGAATGGCAAGTAGATGGTGAAAGTCACGATAAAAAAAGTGTGTGAGGTTTGGTGTTAAAGGAAAACTGAACATGATTGGTTAATTGATATACTTCAAGATTGAAGACTACGCTGTATGTTATAGTTTTATTATAAACAAATCTTCTATTGGTCGTGGAAAATAAAGAAATGTAAAACAAGAGTGGATAGGCAGGTGTGTTTGGAGGGAAATTATCCTTTTTGCTTGGATTTAGAACGTTGAGATATGAACTTTTGACCTGTGCCTTCAGCTAGGTGCAGATTGAGCTGTTACCATGGTAACAGCCAGAGAAGGCAGAGGGTGAAGGGGGACCGTTATGTGACTTTGAAAATATTGAAAGGATAACCAACTGAAATGTTAATTTGAATATGAAATTGTGCGGGAACAAATATGATTGGTTGAGGAGACATATATGAGTGTGTATTGACAGAAAATCTATGCCATTATTCTTTGGTTGCAGTGATAGAAGTATTATTGAGAGCTCCGTCAAAGGGCTATCGTTTCACAACTATCATTGTTCTACATCTGATAAAGCATTGGTAAAGGTGAGTGTATAACTGTTTGTTTTATGATGTACCGTTAAATGTGGTTTGATCAATATATTTGATTATATGAGTTACTGTGTCTAAGGAAGGAAGCACATTTTTGACTTTGATACAGTTTGATATGTTTTCAACTAATGTTCCATTTTATTACATCAATGTTTTGGAACATTGTTTCTTTGTAATTATTAGTTTAAAATTACGATTAATTAATGTGATTAAGGATAGTGGAGTTCAGTCATGTTTTGAAGTTATGAGCTACTGTTAGGTGTATGAATTAAATGTTAGTTAGAGACGGATCTGCAACGAAATTTGGGGGGGGAAGGACGATAAAAAATGATTTTTTGTAGGGGGCATGAATGTGTAATCAGTAGGTAGAGTAAAGTTGGAGGGGCTCTTAGAATGGGTAAAACAAGTGTGAGGCCTAATTAATATTGAAATGGTTGTTTATAGAGATGTGAAACGTTCAAGTGCGGCTCTGTGTGTATCTGGGATGTGTGTTATCTTGGGCTTCCACAGCAGACGTCAGAGGGGGGGGAAGGGGCTGAAGTTCTGTTAAGTTAATGGGGGTTGTGCGCCGTTTCTTCACTTTCTTTCAAGTCTGAATTAAAGTTTTGAATGTATTTGTGGAAAACTGAATAAATAGAAAATAAAATATAATGAAATAGACAGAAGTTAATCAATATTTGGGAGCATTTGCACATAATTTGTAAAGTTGGTTACAAATCAAAAAACAAAGGAATTGGTAGAGTAGAGATAATGCAGGTAGAGAGAAAAATAGGTGATTAAATGTGATATTGTCGAAAAAAGTGGTAATGGTTTAGGTATTTTAAACTTTAAGTTTGAGGAAAAAATTACAGGGGCAGATTTATGAAGGCCTTGCGCCGCCGGTGCGTCATTTTTAACATGGGAAAAAGTGACGCACCGGCGGCGCAAGGCCTTCATAAATAAGGCCCACAGTGCGGGTTGCGGCCGAGGAATGCAGTGGTGGGGGTGGGGTGAGAAGGAGAGGTGTCCCAGTACAATTAAATGAAAAATTGTGACCATCAGGTTGTAGACAGGTTCGTGGAGTATATGCCTTTTATAAATTGATGTAGAAGAGCAAATATATATAGAGGTTTCTGTGTACCACAGTGTGACTCCATTTTCATCTCACTCCTGCTTTCTATATTAGTTGCTTTGTGATATGTTAGTGTGTGTATGTGTGTATGTGTGCGTTCAGTCTGAGCTAAGGAAGTTTGTTCTGCAGGCAGACACAGTTGTTATAGTCGAGATGAAAGGGTGATAGGTACTGAAATAGGATATAGCGTGTGCTCTGTGGAAGCGAGGGAGCAGTGATTAATACTCTGAGTGAAGCAGAACTGCGGCGGAGTTTTGTTACAATAATAAATAATTGTTTTGCCAGAGGTACAATTGATGCTATGGTTCACAACTCGTAAAGAAAGGGTTGACTGACCGTTGCAGGCCAGCGGGTTGAAGTATGAAAAATTCAGGTTGACAAAAGAAAACATGAATTGAGTACAGCTGAGATTACGTCAAACACATGAATACAGTTTTAGTATAAATTATTTCAGTTGTGAATATGAGTTAAAAGAGGGAACGTATATATTTCAAAATTTTATTCAATGATGCAGTGTTTTGAGAGAAAGTTTTTTATTTAATACAAGTAAACATAATCTAAAGAAAATAGTGGGTATAGTTACTAGTTCATAGAACACAAATGATGGAAATGTAGTATGAAGCCAAATGAATATCGTTTAAAAAACATTGTACAGCCCTGCAATGAAATATATTTAATTATATTGCATGCAAGAAGGTGTGTTTTAATTTTAAGTTCAGTAATCATATATGAAAATAGTAATGGTTACACATCACTTCATTTACAGTTAGTTTACAGCATACGAAGCAGTAACAAGCTTGTTGTATGGTATTGTGAAAGGAAATGAAAGCGCGCCAAAAGGGAGAATTTGGCTCGAGGTGCATGTATGTTATGTGCACGGACATTCGAAAATCAGTACTCAGAACAACTATTGTATTGATATAATTTTTTGAAAGGTTTCAGTACACAATGTCTCATACAGGTTGATAAGCAAGGGTAATATCAGGGTAATCATAAACTTTTTAGTTATGAATCAAAAATCTTGCAATAGGCATAAATTAAAAGCAGCACATGTGTGTGAGGCGGAAATAAGGAGTAGAAAGGGAGAATGGTGATAAACCATATAAAATCATATAAAAAGTCATTGTAACTATACACATTTCTCAGGGCACATTTAACCATATTTTACGCAGCCTTGGTTCGAGAATATTTTAAATCAGATAAGATAACATAAGGTAATGATTTGTTGAAATTAGAGCATCATGAAATGTTTTGAACAAAATGGAGGAGGTGTGGAAAAAAATTAACTCCACATAACTTAAAAAATTCACACCAGTAGGAAATTACAATGTCCAATGTCAGTAAAGCCAATAGGTCAGTTTATATAAAATATAATAAGAAAAAAAAATAAGAAAAATTAGGAAGGGAAAAAACAGTCAAGATGTCAATGGTTTGCAGAACAGCTATTTTTCCATTGAATAGGCAAAGTAAGTGGCAACTGCTTCTAAAAGAAAGTCATTGTTATCATCCGAAAAGAAGTCAGCCATCCAATTGAAAAGAGGAAATGAAAATACATGGTCATTAATCACCGGAGCCTCTAGTAGCATCAGAGGAGAACTCGGTGAATTTTCAATGTAGCTGTGTGCCAAGAAACCTTGCGCCGCTGCGAATATATTCCAATGACCCAGAACTCCATGTATCGCTGCAAAGGCCATAATCCCTCTGTAGGAACAAAGCTGTTCATGATCAAGTAACGGATTCATGAGATGATTGTAATTGGAACATTTTGTTTCTGAGCAGCCCCTGAAAATTTGGGGGGGGTTCGTCAAGGGGGGGCCGAGAAAAAAGGGGGGTCCCAAAACGCATTTTTCCCATGTTAATTTCCATAGGGTGGTTGGCCTCACTTTTAGCCCGAACGGCTGAATGGATTTGCATGAAACTTGGCAAAATTGTAGGGACTGTTAGCCCGATGTGCCTTTGCTAGGTCTCAATATATGTGCTCCAGTGGATTTTGATAAATTAACGTTCAAAAAAATATATATATCTGTAACAGCGCTCCGGGTAGCGCTCCGGTTCGCGTACTTGACGCGAAGCGAAGCTGATTGGCTCTCCGGTGTCTGTCAACATTCTAAACAGTCCGGAGCGGCCGCCATCTTGTCTCTCGGTAGGATCGAGAGACAAGAGGAGGCCAAAACAAAGGGGGAAATGACCATAAGGGGGCATAGTAGATCCTCCCTGACCCCCTATGTTTGATGTGGAGGCTTTAAAAGGGCCCCGCGGGGCGAAAAAAAAAAATCGTTTTTTTTGCGTGGGGAGCGCCTGGTACGCTTTTGTGCAATGGGCGGTGGTAATCTAAATGATGAGGGGGGGGGGGAAGAGTTCAAAGCACATCAGCGTGCATAAACACGAAAATGTTTTTATCTACCACGTACTTGACTTATCTCTCTGAAATGCATTCCCTTGTGTTTCGGCAATGGTAGTCTGTTCATTATATAGATCGCCCGAGGGCGGTAGTACAGACCGCGCGTAGGAAAGGGTCAAAAGCCAGGGGTATAGGAGTATGTAACAAGCGAGCCATTTAATTGAAAAAACTAAACGTGACAAACGGTTGCAGGATCAGTGAAGGTTGATTTTATAATTGAAAGTATAACAGGATCAGTTACAATAAAATCGTCCATACGCACACCATGGGCGAGTATCATGGGTAACATTACTTCGAAGCTTTATTAATACAATAATCAATAATGAAAAATCGACATCAATAGGGTTGTCCGTATGCCCAGTCAGTACCCTTCCCCGCCCGCCATGTGCACAAAGACCGCATACATCCCCCATAACGTCAAGGCTAAGTAACTAGAACGTCATAAGGAGTTGCAAGTCGCTCCCATACTGGCGCCATTTTGGTCGAGGCCAGGCAGGTTCAGAGTATAGTTCAATGTCTCCAATAAGTAGCGGCAGGACTAGAATCCCTTTCGGCAGTTCAAAAAGTTCGTTAGCACCAACAGAAAGAACAGGCAGCATGAACAATGACTCAAAGGCGAGGGAGGCAAAATCTTCCCTACCGGGTCACGCTGAGGTCCCACCGGAGCTGATCAAGTTGGCAGTCTACAGTGTCTCTTAGTAATTCGGACAAAAACTGGTGTCAGCATGAGAGCACTACCATCCTGTGACAATGTTGTGGCCACTTCCGGAGAGCGGGACAGCAGGCGTATCCCTCCGCCGATGCACTGAATCAGCCTCCCTCACGGCACCAGATGTGGATAAGGCGGCGGACACCCGTGGCAGCAGTATATCCATGGGGGATAGTCGAGCAACAGTGGCGGTTGCCCCCATCGGGAGTCGAGGGCCAACGACTCTCGTAGAACCTTTAAAACTGAGAGGACGTCTTCAAGAGTGGGGCTCATGCCCGAGCAGGCAAGCATTCGAGTTCCAGGGTAGTCCAGAGTCGTTCTAGTGGACCAGGCCCAAATCCGGGGAGTCGGCCGCCATTTTGAGCGTTCCGCAGCAACAGCCGCTCTTCACCCCGGCCACCGGAGCGGGTCCCCGGCCATCCAACCGAGTGGAACGCCAATGGCAGTCATGGTGCAGCTGACCGGGGAGTGAAACGCTAAGGGTCGCCCTGCTGCAGCTGACCGCGGGGATGGGCCTTGGCGCGTGATGTCGCCCCGGGCTATTTGCACAACGGTCCTCCACCCCTAGGCCGCCACCTATGCTACCTCGACAGGAACAGCGTCATGCATTTGGATCGATGTTGCAGCAGGCTGCCATGTAAATAGTTATTAATAAAACGTTTTACCCTGTTACTTTGCTGGTGTGTTGTATATATTTATAATATTTGCATAGGGTTTGTCGTTATTTTGGGCGGGGTGGGCGGCGGAGCCGAGCTAACTTCTCTTATTTAGTCAGCACATAAATTGACTTACTGGTGCGCATTATTTTGGTTGTACATTTGGAATATCGGTTGGGGTCGGGTTCGTCGTACTGAAATAACCCTTCAAGTTTCTGGTGTAGGCTACTCTCCCATTCACTAGCTCCAGAGAGAGTCGTTCCTAAGTAAGGAAAGTGTTATATTCTTTTTCGTCCTTCACATGCGGATACCATGTTCGGGCTTATTTTTCTCATTCCATTAACCGTTCGATCAACGCCTCAGTCATACAAAAAGCATTCTTTTATTGACCCAGTCGTGCGCCACACATACGCATTCATACCGTACAAATCAGGGCCCATGCGCACATTCATACCATACAATCTTTCACGCTCTCAGAGATAGCTCGTACATATAATGTACAGTCTCACAGAGCTAGCCTATTTTTCCTCGCGTGGAACACGGTGCGGTTTAGGTCTTCTCCATACTTTAGCTGAAATTCCAATGTAACCTGCAGAAAAAGAAAAGAGGAGGGGGCAGCGTTCAAAGCACATCAGCGTGCATAAACACGAAAATGTTTTTATCTACCACGTACTTGACTTATCTCTCTGAGATGCATTCCCTTGTGTCTCGGCAATGGTAGTCTGTTCATTACATAGATCGCCCGAGGGCGGTAGTACAGACCGCGCGTAGGAAAGGGTCAAAAGCCAGGGGTATAGGAGTATGTAACAAGCGAGCCATTTAATTGAAAAAAATAAACGTGACAAACGGTTGCAGGATTAGTGAAGGTTGATTTTTTATTCGAAAGTATAACAGGATCAGTTACAATAAAATCGTCCATACGCACACCAAGGGCGAGTATCATGGGTAACATTACTTCGAAGCTTTAATAATACAATAATCAATAATGAAAAACCGACATCAATAGGGTTGTCCGTATGCCCAGTCAGTACCCTTCCCCGCCCGCCATGTGCACAAAGATCGCATACATCCCCCATAACGTCAAGGCTAAGTAACTAGAACGTCATAAGGAGTTGCAAGTCGCTCCCATACTGACGCCATTTCGGTCGAGGCCAGGCAGGTCCTTTCAAGTGGTGTGGGACCTGCCTGGCTTGGGGAATCTATCAAGTGATGTGACTGAGGAGCAAATTGTGGACCTCTTTAAAGACTTCAACCCACTACATGTCAAGAAATGTCAAAGCGGAATGAAATGCTTTGCATTTGTAGACTTCAGTTCAGCGAAGACCCAGCAGAATGTTATAAGTAAATGTCATGGCACGAAGTTCAGTGGGCGGTCTGTCATTGTGAAAGCTTCAATTAAGTTGAATGGCTGCAAGAGCCCCGATTACACCAGCAGCCCTGTTAATATGCCGATCTTGGAAAAAGTTCCTCTGTTGGATTGCAATGGCTGCAGTGATGGTCTTGGGAAACTGCTTCCGAAAACTCTAAAGGCCACGAACGCTTGCTATGCTGTTTCTTTGGAAATGCGGTGCTGGGTGATGGAAGTTATTGAAGAGTAGGCAGTGGTGTTTTTTGTAGATTTTGGACGCTCTGCCACAGTCCTGGCTTCGTCATTACGAGCACTTGAAAACAAGACATTCTGGGCAATACCACCCTTGACGCAGCCCTTTATGCTACAAGATGGTGTCTTCCATACAGAAAATATTGTTGACAGCATTTTGAAAGGAAAGATAAACGGCCGTTCTCCTAGTGAGTCTCACATTCTTACATTTATGAAGAATGTTGAAGAGTAGTATGTTGAAAATCTGAAGCCATCGTTCTACAAACTCTCAACCAGCCTTGGATGGAAAAATCCTAAAGAATGTACAAACTGAAAACCAGTTTTTGTCTGCATAGCATCAGCAGCAACACTTGAGTCAGCTTTGTGTGAAGCCGCCATCTTGATCCAATCAATACCGTCCCCCCGCACACATTCAGGGACCAGGCCGCATTGCGAGGGCACCGCAGGACGTGTCTTCAGGTCAAACGGATTGTGGGACAAGGTCCAGAATGGAAGAGTCACCAAAAGGCTAAAAGTCCCGCCGGACCCCGGGAGCCGGCCGCCTATGTCGGGGGCGATCTCAGGCCACACCAGGGCAACAAGACTTGGGGAGGGGGCAGGAGCCAAGCGCCCCCTCCGAGTCCGCGCCACCACACCGCCCCTCGGGGGCGTGGAACAGTCGCCCGGTCCGGATGTGAGCCATGAAGAAGGGCACCAGCCGCCATCTTGATCCAATCAACACCGTCCCCCCGCACACATTCAGGGACCAGGCCGCATTGCGAGGGCACCGCAGGACGTGTCCCCAGGTGAAACGGATTGTGGGACAGGGTCCAGAATGGAAGAGTCACCAAAAGGTTAAAAGTCCCGCCGGACCCCGGGAGCCGGCCGCCTATGTCGGGGGCGATCTCAGGCCACATCAGGGCAACAAGACTTGGGGAGGGGGCAGGAGCCAAGCACCCCCTCCGAGTCCGCGCCACCACACCGCCCCTCGGGGGCCTCCGTCAAGCGGCTCAGGGAGGCACCGCAGGCAGCGGTTCTTCAGATCAGTGGCTCTCACCGGCAAGGCTCCCCTCCGTCAGCAGCGATCGTTGGCGCGGGTGAGATGCTGTAGTCGCAAGAGCAGGAGAAACTCAACCGGCCGAGTGAGGCACTGTGCCGCAAGAGCAGGTGAGACTCAGCTGGCCGAGCGAGGCACTGTGCCGCAAGAGCGGGCGCAACTCAGCTGGCCGAGTGAAGCGCTGGGGTGCAGCTGAGGAACCTCCACCTGGGGAGGCGGGGGAGGCTCGTTCGCGCCGCCTCTCCCTCCCAGTGCACCCCACGCCGTCTCCTGGCGCAGGTATATGTGATGGTCGGACCAGGCAATAAGAGGGGGGGGTCATCAGCAAGGCATTCACCCCCCACCCGTGGCTCGCTGGATGCCACCTCAGGGTGGACGAATGGGAAGGCCAGTACAACAACATCGTGGCCGTGGTGCTTCCGGGCCATCCACCCAACGACCTCTTTGGCCGATGGCTGCCAGCAAGACCCCGCCCTATACGTGCCGGGGGCCTCGTCTTCCGGATGGGCGTAGCCGCGGACCTGCTGCACAAGGAGGGACAGGAACAGCGTCATGCATTTGGATCGATGTTGCAGCAGGCTGCCATGTAAATAGTTATTTAATAAAACGTTTTACCCTGTTACTTTGCTGGTGTGTTGTATATATTTATAATATTTGCATAGGGTTTGTCGTTATTTTGGGCGGGGTGGGCGGCGGAGCCGAGCTGTCTTGCAGACATCATGGCGTCGAGCTCGGTTCCTCTCACTAGTTTCATATTTCTCATGAGGGGTTGTTCCTAATGTTTCTATTTTAGCGAGGTCAAAAAGAGATCCCATCAGTGGCCTACTGATTTTGCTTGATTCCTTTTGTTTTTTCTAACGATTTTTATGTTATAGTTTGCTTGCACGATACAGCGGCTAGTCCGCATTTTATATATATGTCCTTTTTATTAGGGGTGTCCTCCGGTGGAGTCGGATGATCTACCTCTAATAAACGGTCCGGGCTGAACCAACTACCAACAAACGGGGCAGGGATAGGCATGACGGATTACAAAGGGGACAAAAGTCTGCACTACCTATCCTTCACTATCCGCAAAGACTAAACAGAGTATTGCGACTCTGTGCTTATTTGTGATAAGAGAATCACCCAAAGAGAACCAATTCTGAACGATCAATGTTCGGCCAAACAATCAATCAAATGAGGGATAAAAATAGGCACAACGGATTACAACGGGGGCTAAAGCCTTGCGTTACCTATCCTTCACTATCTGCAAAGACTAAACAGAGTATTGCGACTCTGTGCTTGTTTGTAAATAGAGAATGAACCAAAGAGAACCAATTCCAAAACAGTAAATGCTTGGATAACAATCAATCAAATGGAGAGGGAAGCAGGCACGACGGATTACAACGGGGGCAAAGGCCTGCGTTACCTACCCTTCACTATCTGCAAAGAGAGAATACTCCTAAAAGAAAAGAGGGGGGGGCAGCGTTCAAAACACATCAGCGTGCATAAACACGAAAATGTTTTTACCTACCACGTACTTGACATTTTAAAGCTTTTGATATTTGCTATTAAAAAACCATTGAAATTCACTGAAAAACCCATAGGTTATAGACCATATATAGTTAGGAATTAGCATTTACAAAACCTTGAAAATTCACTGAATAAACCATAGGTTTTACACACGTTATAGTTAGGAAGTAGCATTTAAAAAACCTATGAAATTCACTGAAAAAACAATAGGTTTTACACACATTATAGTTAGGAAGTAGCATTTAAAAAACCTATGAAATTCACCGAAAAAACCATAGGTTTTACACCAGTTATAGTTACCAGGAAATTTTACTCGCATAAAACCATTGAAATTCCCACGTTATAGTTAGTTGGACTCACTATAACTTGCGCGTGCAATGCACTGCTGATGACGTCACATATTACATCACTCATGACGTGGTCAGTGACATCACTCATGACATCACTGATGACACCATCCTTGCGACAGAGTGACAGACCTCTTTTCACTGTAATGTAACCCTTGAAACACATATTTAAAAATAGAAACAAAAATTTTCAAAAAAATGGAGATACCCATACCAGTTACAACAACCAATTCAGTAAATCTACCATCTATATACACATCCACTCTTTCACCAACAGTTCTATGTAGTCACTCATACATATACTCACTCATCATATATAGTGATACACCTATATATCCTGTTACACAACGACAGTCATCTAAAAGATACTCTCACACATACTCACACATGCAAATAAACTATTAAACATCCATTTATTTGCATATACAGCTATACACACACTACCACTTTACTTCTAAGGAAACTTACACATACTTACTCTCTTAAACAATCACTTATAGAAACACATACTTATTTAAACAGGAACTCTTACAATCCCTCACTCTCACATATACTCACTTATATACATCAATATTCACATATACTAGATTAAAACATATGTAGTTACAGATAAAGACACTAGTGAGACAGTGATTCACTCACTAACATACATATATACACACTCATCCACCCATACAGTCCTGCACATATGCTGTATTCAAAACACATACAAACAGAGAGTCAGTCATTCATGCATCTATGTGCTAAGTAACACCCCCACCAAACATATAGACACTCATATTGATATTTAAAAAAACATCTAATAATCCATATACCTACACATGTAGCTACTCACCAACCCATGCAGCCACTTATACACAAAGTGAAACATTAATACATATGTTTAAAAATTTAAACATTACTCACTAATATTTATTTTTCAGAAAGACACACATTCACTGGATGGTGTCATCAGTGATGTCATGAGTGATGTCACTGACCACGTCATGAGTGATGTAATATGTGACGTCATCAGCAGTGCATTGCACGCGCAAGTTATAGTGAGTCCAACTAACTATAACGTGGGAATTTCAATGGTTTTATGCGAGTAAAATTTCCTGGTAACTATAACTGGTGTAAAACCTATGGTTTTTTCGGTGAATTTCATAGGTTTTTTAAATGCTACTTCCTAACTATAACGTGTGTAAAACCTATTGTTTTTTCAGTGAATAAATAAGTATACATAAGACTCAATGATTGTGTGAGTGACTGTATGGATAACTTTATACTTGTAATAATGATTTTATAATTCACTAAGTATTATGACTTAATATCAAAATGAATAGATGAAGTTGTGTTTTTATAAGTGTGTAGCTAAGTAAATATGTAAGTATGATCCATTGTTTGCATAAGTGAGTAGGATGACTTCATATGTGAATAGGATGTGTGCTGGTGTGTAATGTCGATTTAGGTGTATAAGTATTTTTGATAGTGTTCTATTGTTCATTGACAGCATGTATGAGTGAATCTACAGGTAAGTGATTAGATGTGTGTATACATCTATGAATCACTGAGTGGGTTTTTAGATACTTGTATTGCTGTAACAATGGATTCAAATATGATACTCTGTATTTTACAAAGAGTGATGAAAGATTTTACTAGTGTATGAAAAGGTGTATGTGATTGTCACGTGGATGATTTCATCAGTGATGTCACTGACCATGTCATGAATGATGTAATATGTGACATCATCAGCAGTGGATTGCGGGTGCGCAAAATATAGTTAGTACAACTAACTATATAGGAGCAATTTCAATGGTTTTGTATGAGTGAAATGTCCAGCTAACTATAACACCCCTAAAACTTATAGTTTTTTGAGTGAATTTTAAAGGTTTTTAAAATGCTAATTCCTAAATATATAAGGCCTGAAACCTATGTTTTTTTTCAATGAATTTCAAAGGTTTTTTTGAATGCTAATTCCTAACTATATAAGGCCTGAAACCTATGGTTTTTTCAGTGAATTTGCAAGGTTTTTAAATGCTAATTCCTAACTATATAAGGCCTGAAACCTATGTTTTTTTCAGTGAATTTCAACGTTTTTTTTAATGCTAATTCCTAACTATATAAGACCTGAAAGCCCACCAGGAATCTCTAGTATGCGCCAGGAGACTGCATTGCAGAGAGGTGTAATGAAGCCACGCCCCTTTTTACACCTCTCTGCAACGCAGCCCCCGTGCATGTTTGAAGAGGGGGAACTAATTCCCCTTGCACACTGCTGGCCCCTGGGGGCCAACTAGCCCACCTGGAACCTCCAGTATGCGCCAGGGGGCTGCATTGCAGAGGTGTAATGAGGCTATGCCCCTTGTTACACCTCTCTGCAACGCAGCCCCCTGGCGCGTTTGCAGAGGGGGAACTAATTCCCCTTGCCTACTGGGGGTCCCTGGGGGCCAACTAGCCCACCAGGAGCCTCCAGTATGCGCCAGGGGGCTGCATTGCAGAGAGGTGTAATGAGGCCACACCCTTTTTTACACCTCTCTGCAACGCAGCCCCCGTGCATGTTTGAAGAGGGGGAACTAATTCCCCTTGCATACTGGGGGTCCCTGGGGGCCAACTAGCCCACCTGGAACCTCCAGTATGCGCCAGGGGGCTGCATTGCACAGAGGTGTAATGAGGCTATGCCCCTTTTTACACCTCTCTGCAACGCAGGCCACTGGCGCGTTTGCAGAGGGGGGACTAATTCCCCTTGCAAACTGGGGGTCCCTAGGTCATGTCTGACCAAACGCCGATATTCCGAACGATTAAAAATGACTTTTCTTGAGAAAAATTTGGATTTGGATTATCATGTCCTATACTTTGGTATTTTTGAAGGACTGACTTTGAGGATGCTATAAATTACTCAAGTCTGCCCGAATTGTGTGGGTAAAATTGATACCTAGTCACTTTGAATAAGAATGTACTTACGTCTCGTCTAACATTTGGAAGAAATATCTAGTTATATGACAACAGGATACCGACATAACTTGAAGGAAATAAGGACGCCCTGAAGAAGTTCTGTTGTACAGAACGAAACGCGTCGGCTGGCTGTGGTACATAAACTTAAGGAAAATAAAAGCATTTGAATATACACCAAGATTCAGCGCTTCAATAAGGACTCTAAGTGATATGATTTGATTGGAATTATTGTGCAAGTGGTACTGTGCCAAACTTTGGAATATTCTCCACTACTCTCTACTACTTACTCTCTACTACTCCACTACTCTCTAATACTCACTCTCTACTACTCATTCTCTACTACTCTACTACTCTCTCTCTACTACTCACTCCCTACTACTCACTCTCTACTACTCTCTACTCTCTACTACTCACTCTCTACTACTCTCCCTCTACTACTCACTCTTTACTACTCACTCTCTACTACTCTCTACTACTCACTCTCTACTTCTCACTCTCTACTACTCTCTACTACTCACTCTCTACTACTCTCTCTCTACTACTCTCTACTACTCACTCTCTACTACTCACTCTACTACTCACTCTCTACTACTCTCTACTACTCACTCTCTACTACTCTCTACTATTCTCTCTCTCTGCTACTCACTCTCTACTACTCTCTACGACTCTCTACTACTCACTCTTTACTACTCTCTACTACTCACTCTTCACTGCTCTCTACTACTCACTCTACTACTTACTCTCTACTACTCTCTACTACTCACTCTCTACTACTCACTCTCTACTACTCTCTACTACTCACTCTACTATTCACTCTACTACTCTCTACTACTCACTCTCTGCTACTCTCTCTACTGCTCTCTACTACTCTCTACTACTCACTCTGTACTCTCTATTACTCACTCTCTACTCTCTACCTCTCTACCTCTCTCTACTTCTCTCTCTACTAGTCTCTACCTTTCTACCTCTACCTCTCTACCTCTACCTCTCTACCTCTACACCTCTACCTCTCTACCTCTCTCTACACGCACCCATATATATATGCATCTATATGCATATGCATTTATATATGTATGTGTATATATATACATACATATATAAACATATATATATAAATACAAATATAAATGCATGCATACATATACATATACATATATGTATTGTTATTGTTATTGTTGTTAGTGTTATTTACATGAAAGTTTTTTAAAAACACTAATAAAAGCAAAGCTAAAAAGCCACCTCATTACAAACAGAATGGCTTTAACTTAGACGAGGGCGAGATCTATTGCATTTTCAATGCTTGTTTACTTTGGTTCCATCAAGAAGGCACTCTCTACTCTCAGGAGCCTCAGGGGGAATAGGGAACAGGCCGCCCCCCACTCAAACCTCAATCGTCAACAGTGGTCTGCCCCTTTTATGCTCTGTGGTTAAAAAAACAGTTTATTTGGTTCGGTCAAACAGAGGATATACTTACACCTTCTGTCTGAGTGTGCTAAACACTGTCACTGGCTAAACCAACTCTCACAACTATATATGTGTGTCTGTGTGGTCCACCACCGATCTAACACCTCCCTATACCTTCCAACTGTGAAGAAAAAAGGGGAGGGGAGGTTGACAGTGCCTCACGGAAGCAACACCAAGGGGAGGGTCTGACAGACTGGTACTCGCCTGATTCCTCACTTCTCATCATCAGCTACTGTCAACCCAAAAGAAAAAGGGGGATAAAGATAGTGCAATCAAACCAAAAAAACATTATGTGTTACCCGTGTTACATAACCCATTGTGGTGTGCCAATACCCCTACCAAAATGAGATACAGCCATACCACCTTTAAAAAGAGCTGAGCAAACTTGGCAACTACAACTTTATTCTGTGTTGTTGGCTCACTCTATTAAAAATAGACCGACATGTTTCATCACCGTTCTTTATTTTACCGGTGATTTCTTCAGGGTTTTGGGTCAGCATATAAATTGCACGTTATGAATTCTCCCCTTATTGTACCTGTAGTCGGACATGGAACAAAAACACACATATATACATATATTACACGAGTTGTGTCTCAATAAGAAGCACCGGTTAATGTGCTGGTTTGAATGTGGCATTTCTACTTCTGGTTAGTGGCAATAATTGATTATACATTACCAGGTGGCCTCCACTGTTGTGCCTACCCGGCCCCCGTGGAAGAATGTATGACTGTTGGACGTCCCTACACCTTTAGTGGGTGCCGTCAACCGCCTATAGGTCGGTATCTGCAGTAAAACAATCGACAAATGTACATTATATTGAAACCTTGCCCCCTCGTACTGCACTTACACATAACATAGTCCCTTCCCGTTGCGCTATGGTTTGTTAGCGATGGAAGGGATATTGCATATCTTTGATGGTAGCTTTACTCCTATCCCTCGCCCTGTGGCTATTGTTGCTAGGTGATTCTATGTCTAACAGACACCTTCCTTGGGACGTATCACCACCTTCTACAATCCCCCGGTCACTTAACCCGCATGGCTTCTGGGTTCCATAACACTTCTACCGGTGTCAATCTCTATTTGCCTGCTCGATTACATAACCCTTCTTGGGTTCCCATATGGTTCGGGTTAGCTCGTCCCGCTCCTTACCGTTACCGCTCGCTGATATGGTCTATGCTCACCCTGCGTGTGTCCTGATTCAGCCGGCGTCCCGATTTCATTGTCGGGCTCCCGGTCACGTGATCGGGGTGTATTGCGTCAACGTCAGCACGACGTTACGCCTCATCACGGCTCTATTCGGCTGCCATCTTGGATCGGGATGTTCCTCTAGTACTCTGAGTCCCTAACGATTTCCACTGTGTCTATCGTCAATCGTGAATTCATAATGCTGTATTTTAAAATATCGATTCCAAATTATTTGATACCACCCTTCTCAGATTTTTAGTGAGCCAAAAATAAATACAACCCAGCTATATAAGTCTACGTTTAGTTCAGCATCTATTTGTCAACCATCATCCACGATATCTCTATGTACAAGGGAAACTGATTAGTGGTGTGTATAATTTAAGACAACACTACACTGCTGATACCTTATTCCACTCAATAATTTCGTTGAGGCCATGTTCGTCCGTGGCTTCTTCAAATATCCAACGTGCCTCTTTCTTGAGCAGTCTATTACTCATGTTATACTGATCTCCCTGCATTCTTTCAATCACTACCCAGCGGAGGTCCCTAGGTTTGTGGTTTTGGCTGGTGAAATGCTGCACCAATTTGGTAGAGAGCTTCGCTGCTTTGAGTGTACTTAAGTGTTCCTGGATTCTGACTTTGATCTTTCTAGTCGTTAATCCAATGTAGTACAGTCCACAGGGACATGATAACCTGTAGATCACATTGCATGTGTTGCAGTTGCTAAAACTATTTAGGTACCAGTTTTTCCCGTTGGTTCTTATGATGGAACTGGTCTTCGTGGTGAGGGCACAGATAGTACAGTCGCCACATGGGTAGTGGCCCGGTGGAATGTTAGAGTGCGGTAACTTCACCTGGGGGCGTGTATGGACCAGCCGGTCCTTCAGACTAGACGATCGCTTGAAGGCAAATCGTGGTTGTGGCATGCGCATAGAGTTGGTACTTAAAATGTGCCAATGTTTCCTCAGTATTTGGCGGATTTTGGTGGAGTGCGGTCCGAAAGTAGTTATTATCGGAATGCAGTCCTGCTGTTCTTTAATGTGTCGGTCAAGGAGGGCCTCCCGCGGGGTATTGAGTGCCCGCTTTTTTGCTTGTTTCACAGTTTTTTGTGGGTAGGCTCTAGCAGTGAGTTTGTCAAACTGTCAGTTGTGGCGCAGTTCCTCCGGTATCTCATGAATTGCCCCACCGGGAGGTTATCCCGCAAGGCCCTGGGATGGAACGACCTATAGTGCAACAGTGAGTTCTTATCTGTTGGTTTTTGATGGACTGATGTTATAAGTTTGTTGTCTCTGGCATAGATATCTAAATCTAGATACGTGGCTTTTTGGCGATCCACAGTCCATGTGAATCTAAGGCATCTATCGAGACTGTTAAGCCACGATAGAAACTGATCCACTGTCTCAGAGGAACCCCTCCAGATGCACAGGATGTCATCTATATATCTCTTCCAGAGGACGATGTTCCCCTGGAAGAGATTGGATGAATGATAGATGTGGTTTGCCTCGAACTGGCCGACATAGATGCATGCCAGGCTGGGGGCAAAAGTTGCCCCCATCGAAGTCCCCGAGGTCTGTAGGTAGAGTTGTTGTTTATACGCAAAGAAATTGCGTGTCAACACTACCTCAATGCACTGTAGTACAAAGGTTTGTCCAGTGTCATAAAACCACTCGCATTCCCCCAAGGAGCGAGCTGCTGCCACCAGCGTCGCCTCCTGGGGTATGTTCGTGTATAGTGACTAAGGCCTGAAACCTATGGTTTTTTCAGTGAATTTGCAAGGTTTTTAAATGCTAATTCCTAACTATATAAGGCCTGAAACCTATGTTTTTTTCAGTGAATTTCAAAGTTTTTTTTAATGCTAATTCCTAACTATATAAGACCTGAAAGCCCACCAGGAATCTCCAGTATGCGCCAGGAGACTGCATTGCAGAGAGGTGTAATGAAGCCACGCCCCTTTTTACACCTCTCTGCAACGCAGCCCCGTGCATGTTTGACCCTTCTTGGGTTCCCATATGGTTCGGGTTAGCTCGTCCCGCTCCTTACCGTTATCGCTCGCTGATATGGTCTCTGCTCACCCTGCGTGTGTCCTGATTCAGCCGGCGTCCCGATTTCATTGTCGGGCTCCCGGTCACGTGATCGGGGTGTATTGCGTCAACGTCAGCACGACGTTACGCCTCATCACGGCTCTATTCGGCCGCCATCTTGGATCGGGATGTTGCTCTAGTACTCTGAGTCCCTAACGATTTCCACTGTGTCTATCGTCAATCGTGAATTCATAATGCTGTATTTTAAAATATCGATTCCAAATTATTTGATACCACCCTTCTCAGATTTTTAGTGAGCCAAAAATAAATACAACCCAGCTATATAAGTCTACGTTTAGTTCAGCATCTATTTGTCAACCATCATCCACGATATCTCTATGTACAAGGGAAACTGATTAGTGGTGTGTATAATTTAAGACAACACTACACTGCTGATACCTTATTCCACTCAATAATTTCGTTGAGGCCATGTTCGTCCGTGGCTTCTTCAAATATCCAACGTGCCTCTTTCTTGAGCAGTCTATTACTCATGTTATACTGATCTCCCTGCATTCTTTCAATCACTACCCAGCGGAGGTCCCTAGGTTTGTGGTTTTGGCTGGTGAAATGCTGCACCAATTTGGTAGAGAGCTTCGCTGCTTTGAGTGTACTTAAGTGTTCCTGGATTCTGACTTTGATCTTTCTAGTCGTTAATCCAATGTAGTACAGTCCACAGGGACATGATAACCTGTAGATCACATTGCATGTGTTGCAGTTGCTAAAACTATTTAGGTACCAGTTTTTCCTGTTGGTTCTTATGATGGAACTGGTCTTTGTGGTGAGGGCACAGATAGTACAGTCGCCACATGGGTAGTGGCCCGGTGGAATGTTAGAGTGCGGTAACTTCACCTGGGGGCGTGTATGGACCAGCCGGTCCTTCAGACTAGACGATCGCTTGAAGGCAAATCGTGGTTGTGGCATGCGCATAGAGTTGGTACTTAAAATGTGCCAATGTTTCCTCAGTATTTGGCGGATTTTGGTGGAGTGCGGTCCGAAAGTAGTTATTATCGGAATGCAGTCCTGCTGTTCTTTAATGTGTCGGTCAAGGAGGGCCTCCCGCGGGGTATTAAGTGCCCGCTTTTTTGCTTGTTTCACAGTTTTCTGTGGGTAGGCTCTAGCAGTGAGTTTGTCAAACTGTCAGTTGTGGCGCAGTTCCTCCGGTATCTCATGAATTGCCCCACCGGGAGGTTATCCCGCAAGGCCCTGGGATGGAACGACCTATAGTGCAACAGTGAGTTCTTATCTGTTGGTTTTTGATGGACTGATGTTATAAGTTTGTTGTCTCTGGCATAGATATCTAAATCTAGATACGTGGCTTTTTGGCGATCCACAGTCCATGTGAATCTAAGGCATCTATCGAGACTGTTAAGCCACGACAGAAACTGTTCCACTGTCTCAGAGGAACCCCTCCAGATGCACAGGATGTCATCTATAAATCTCTTCCAGAGGACGATGTTCCCCTGGAAGAGATTGGATGCATGATAGATGTGGTTTGCCTCGAACTGGCCGACATAGATGCATGCCAGGCTGGGGGCAAAAGTTGCCCCCATCGAAGTCCCCGAGGTCTGTAGGTAGAGTTGTTGTTTATACGCAAAGAAATTGCATGTCAACGCTACCTCAATGCACTGTAGTACAAAGGTTTGTCCAGTGTCATAAAACCACTCGCATTCCCCCAAGGAGCGAGCTGCTACCACCAGCGTCGCCTCCTGGGGTATGTTCGTGTATAGTGACTCGATGTCAATCGTCACTAGAAATTGCTCATCGGGATCATATGTAACCGTCTGCAGATGTCTCAGGATATCAGTGGTATCCTGCACAAATGATGGTTGTGTGATCACACATTCACGCAGAAAAAAATCTGCAAACTGTGACAATGGCTCAAGTATGGAGTTAATGCCAGAGACTATCGGCCTTCCAGGTGGGGGCCGTTGTGCTTTGTGAATTTTCGGCACAATATAGAAAGCTGGTACCCTGGGAGATGGATTAACCAGGAACTCAACTTCCTTAGCCGTAAGCCATTTCTTTTCCCTGGTAGTAGCTACCATGGTGTGTATAATGGCTTGTAGTTCGGCCGTAGGATCTCTGGCTAAAGGTTGGTAATGTTCTCTGACTCCTAAGAGTCTGTTTACTTCATTCTCGTAGTCAGAGGTATTCATCACCACCACCGCCCAGCCCTTGTCGGCCGGTTTGATGGTGATGAAGTCATTATCTTGTAGGGACTTCACCGCCATCCAGTCAGCTTTGGACATATTGCTCTGTTTTGCGGTGTGTTGTTTTTGTTCTAGGTCCGCAATGTCTTGCAAGACTTTCTGCTCAAACACCGCCACTTCAGGACCCACTTGCTGGTTCAAGGGTGTAAAATTAGATGGACGCCGTAAATCTGTGCAGAACGTCTTGTCGGTGGGAGTATTGTCTTTACCCTCAAAGAATTTTCGAAGTTTATTCTTTCTCATTACCCCGTTTAGTTTGCCCCTTAATTGAAAACTATCGTGTTTGGGGGTGGGGACAAAGCCAAGGCCTTTATTTAACACTGCAATTTCATTGGGTGTGAGTGGATAATCAGATAGATTTACCACGATGTTGTCCATTGAATTTATATTGGCGTCCATCCCCTGCTGCGGGTGATTCTGGGGGAGTACATTTGTTGGTTTACGTTGGTAGTGTGCCGAGCTCGGCCCCTGCCCCTGCCTCTCGTGTTTGCCCCTCTCTGATTCGATTGATGCTGTCCTAAAAAAGCCCTAAAAAGAGCTCCTAGGTCCTGATCAGAATTACTTTGGGGCTGAAATCTAACTCGGGCATTACTCTGTGGGGGTTGCGCATTTGGTTCTTCCTCCTCACTGCTTGTATTATGAAACACCCAGTTATTTGGGGTTCTCCTTGCCTGCTGTCTCCCTCCCCTACCACGTTGGGGTGCTGGATTCTGAACATTTGTCTGTTGGTAATATTGATCCTCTGTATAGGGGAATGCCCACTCATAGCTGAATCTGTCCAGATTGCGTCTTAAGCCCTTTATTTTTTGATTTACCATGTATGCTTGGTATTCTCCCAGATCAGTCTGAATCTTGGATAGCTGTTCTTTTGTGTCAAGTATGGTGGTATCATTTTTTATGCTTGTTTCCAGATCCAGTATTTCAGTGAGGAGCCCCTCACTGAGACGTTTGGCAGTGTTAATTATCAAGATGAGCCAGTCCCGGGTGCACTTGTTAGCTATATAGCTCCAGTCCACCCGGAACTGCTTGTCCTCCAGGAAAATTTTGGGTTCCAACCTCACCAGTAAGCTGGCAGGTGCCGCCCCTGCCTGGAGGTATTCAGTCATTAAAGCCCCATGTAGAGCTATTCTAACTTGTCGTTTTCTCAATGCTGACAATTTGTCCCATTCATCCCGAACAGTATTAGTACTTCCCAAAGGAGTGTCTGGTAATAGGGAAGGTCCTGCTAGGATGGTGGCTATCTGATCCTCCGTGAAGGCTAGGCAGAAATTTGCCAGAGTGAAAAACCAGAGGTAGAGGCCACTAAGCCTTATTGAGACAACTGACTCTAAAAACAATGTCTCGGAATTTAATCCTCAAGTCAATGTGTTCCTACTGTGAACTATGATTCCATATTGTGGCCCTCACGGCTAGGCTGCCGTACTCAATACTCTCTACTCTCAGGAGCCTCAGGGGGAATAGGGAACAGGCCGCCCCCCACTCAAACCTCAATCGTCAACAGTGGCCTGCCCCTTTTATGCTCTGTGGTTAAAAAACCAGTTTATTTGGTTCGGTCAAACAGAGGATATACTTACACCTTCTGTCTGAGTGTGCTAAACACTGTCACTGGCTAAACCAACTCTCACAACTATATATGTGTGTCTGTGTGGTCCACCACCGATCTAACACCTCCCTATACCTTCCAACTGTGAAGAAAAAATGGAAGGGGAGGTTGACAGTGCCTCACGGAAGCAACACCAAGGGGAGGATCTGACAGACTGGTACTCGCCTGATTCCTCACTTCTCATCATCAGCTACTGTCAACCCAAAAGAAAAAGGGGGATAAAGATAGTGCAATCAAAACAAAAAACCATTATGTGTTACACGTGTTACACGTGTTACATAACCCATTGTGGTGTGCCAATACCCCTACCAAAATGAGATACAGACATACCACCTTTAAAAAGACCTGAGCAAACCATCAAGAAGGCATACAGATGTGTCACACATTTGCCATAAATTCTGAATGTTAGCACTCTAGTTGCTCATTAGATCACTGTAGTAAAGCTAATGCTCACCAGGGAAGTCTGCTGCTGGTGTTCAAAGTGCATGTTTCAGTCTGCATGTCAGAATTTTTTTAATGAAATAGAAGAGGATGTGAGAAGTCACTCAAAATGTGCCCTAATTTTTCTTTCTGAAGCCCTAATCATACTTTCTATGGCAAAAGGAGCCCCCTCATTTTGTTCCTTTTTAAATTAAATGTTTTCAGACTTACCACTTCATTCCAATCAAGATGGCTTCTGGTGTGCCATACCTTTGTCATAAGTAAGACTGTTAGCGCTCTAGTTGTTCTTTAGAACACTCTGGGACATTCTGTCATTGGGCTATACTTGGGCTACATCTGGGTGATATTTGGGCTACATTTGGGCTCTTTTGTCTCTGGTGGCCATCTTGAGAGACTGCATGACAGAATGTTTTAATGAAATAGAAGAGGATTTGAGAAGTCACTCAAAATGTGCCCTCATTTTTCTTTCTGCAGCACTAATTATACTTTCTATAGCAAAATATACCCCCTCATTTTGTTCCTTTTTAAATTAAATGTTTTAAGAGTTACCACTTTATTCCAATCAAGATAGCTTCAGGTGTGCCATACCGTTGTAATAAGTAGGACTGTTAGCGCTCTAGTTGTTCTTTAGAACACTCTAGGAGGCTGCAGTAGAACACAAAGGAATCAACTGACAGTCTCTGTCCTTGTTGTATGTACATGTTTTACTGAGAATGTCAGACTTCATTCTCACATGACAGAGAAAGATAATGTGATTTACAGAAAATATGCTTTCAGTTTAGCTTATAGATCCCCTTCCAACCCACTGTGGGAAAAGCATGAGAAATTAGTTTTCTTTCAAACATGATTCATGATATCCCAGCAGAAGTCTTTTTCACATGGTAAAATCACCTTAGAACACACCACAATTCCTAAAATGAGTATAGTACCATCAACAAATGATTTATAATGTAACTATTAACTACAATGCTTTTTAATGAGGTGCTATCATGTATATTGGTCCCAAGATGGCTGCCAACACTTCTAGGATGAAGTGCTGACAAGCCAATCAGATCTCACGATGAGATGTGTGGTTAGGCTCCGCCCAGATATATATGTGTTTTTAAAGTTAATTTTCATAAAAACCACTGGAGCAATTTTCACCAAATATAGAAAAGGCACTTCTGCGTACAAGTCCCTACAATTTTGCAAAGTTTGGTCTAATTCCATTCAGCGGTTCGGGCTGTAGCCTTGTCTATTCGTCCTATGGAAATTAACATGGGGAAAACACGTTTTGGGACCCCCCTTATTTCTCGGCCCCCGCATGACGAATCCCCCCGAAACTTCCAGGGAAGAAGCGGAGCGGAGCTGGCCTAAATTCTGGAAAATTACACGCAAATTCCTCAACCGGCGCCAAAGTTATTCCCAATAGAATGTTGCGGATTTCGTATGGTAGCTAGGTCCTAACTATATATACCTACTGGCTATCGCCAGTAGGTAATATATACATATATATATACCTAAATATTTAAATGTGTCTTCCGTGATCTGGAGCGGGCAATCTTTAGGGAGTTGCGGTGGAGGGCCGTGCAGTACAGACAAGACGGACTTGGACCAGTTAATGGTATATCCAGACGCCCACCCGAAGAGCTCGCACACATTCAGGAGAACCAGTATGGAGCGCCTAGGGGAGGCCAGATACAACAATACGTCATCCGCATACAATTAGATGCGGCCTTCCCACCCTTCCGCCCATTTGAGTCCCCGGATCATTGGCTCCCACCTAATCCACGCTGCCAGTGGCTCCAGCACCAGGGCAAAAAGCAGCAGCGACAAAGGACAGGCTTGGCGTGTGCCACGTGCTAGGTGCCACGTGCCATGTGCTAGTGGAAAGTCTTTGAAAATGTGTCCATTGGCCGTAACGTGTGCCACTGGCTTAGTATATAGGAGGCGGACGCATGCTCAAAATTTAGGGCCAGAGCCCAAGTGCCTAAGCACAGAGCATAGGAAGGGTCATTCAACCATATCAAATGCCATTCGTGCGTCAAGGGAGAGTATGACAGCTGGTTCCTGAAGATATGGGATATGGGCCATCACACCGTGTAGGCGTCTCAGGTTCAGAGCGGTATTTCTGCCCGGCATGAAACCGGACTGATCTGGATGTATCAAGGTCGCAAGGTGCGGTGTTAGTCTAATCGCCAGGAGCTTCGCCAGGATTTTAGCCTCTGCATTGATCAATGATATTGGTCGATACGAGGTACATTCTTCAGCCGGTTTCCCAGTTTAGGGATCGCTACTATAGTTGCTATATATACATGTGTAGCAGGTGAGGGGAAATAGTCCCCACCGTCTTTCTATAGAGTTTAATAGGTATACTGTTCGCCCCTACCACTTTACCTGATTGCAGTGAACCGATCTCCACTTGTAACTCCTCAATCGTGAGATCCGCCTCATGCATGAGAGCCGCTTCTGCGGTGAGCTTGGGCATGTCAGTGTCTTTTATGTAAGTCAGCACCTCTTCCAGTGTCATCGCGGGGGACGACGTAAACACCTGCCAAAAGTGTTGCGCTAGTGTGTGTACTATTGTCTGCAGGACCGTTGTTGTTTGTCCCTCCCCCGTCCGAATCCTTGCAATCCATTTATTACCCTGTTCCCTTTTATCCAGCCACACCAGAAGCTTTCCGGCTTTGTCCCCGGTTTCATATATCTTATGTTGTGTGGCCGTTAGTGGCAACCTGGTCGCTTCCTTAAGGTACTCTCTGTGCAGTTGCTGTCTAAGATGTAAATTCTGGGATGTAGCCGGCGTTGGGTTGTTGGAGTGTTCGGCCTCAGCATCATGTAGCTCTAACTCAATATCATGCAGCTCCCGCTGCTTCTCCCGCTTGTGCCCCATGATAGAGGCAATGGCCTGCCCTCTGAGAACAGCTTTGTATGCCTCCCACAGGGTAGTCAGGGAGCTAACCAACAAGAAATCTTTTTGGAAATAATGTTTTGTCGCCGTAAGGACAGCCTTTTTGATCTTGGGGACCTGTAGATAGACAGGATAAATGGGATAGATATGCTGCCGCGTCCTGTGGTGATATGTTTATGTTAATAACACCGGAGAGTGGTCGGAGATACCTCTAGGCCTAATCTCTATACTGTCAATATTTCTAAGACTATCTGCTGAAGCTAGAAAATAATCTATTCTGTACAGGCTATTGTGTACCCCGGAGTGTAAGGTGAATTGCCGGGCCGTGGGGTGGTGCCATCTCCACACGTCAGCGAGCCCAAGTGCTTCCATAAAACTCTCAAGGCGAGATACGCCGGTTATGTGTGTCTTCGTAGGGTATCGGTCTAAAGTTGTTAAAGTCCACTCCAATCAGTAGCTCCCCTTCCGGAAGGTCAAGCAAGAAATCACTAAGAGCTGGCAGTGTTACCGTGTGTAGGGCAGGAGGAATGTAAACAGAGACTATATTGATAGACCGCCCCTCCCATTGACCTACAATGGCCGCGAAGCGGCCATAATCGCCTGTCTTTGTTTTATGCACTATTAGTGGTGATTTTTTTCTAACTAGGATACCCACAAACCTAGAGCTAGAAGAGAATTTCGAATGTACTATCATTTTGAACCCCCATCTGTCCAACGCCTTGTATGTGGTACCAGTGAGATGTGTCTCCTGCAGCAAGACCACCACTGGAGAGGACAGTTTTAAACACTGCAGGACCAAGCCTCTCTTTAGTTTGTCTCCCAGACCATGTACGTTCCACGTAAGCAAGGACAGGGGTGCCATCTGAGTCACGGGATACGTCCCTGGATCAGGGTCTGTTGGGTCTTGTGCTGCCATATTTAGCGTAATGCATAAGAAGTGTTACGGAGTTGTATGAGCAATGAACCTGTTGAACAATGTGTAAAAACGCTTCATACCTGAATGCCTTACTAATAACCAAAACAAGGAACAAACATAACCATAAGAGCAGTCCCATCTCCTCCACTCCTAACCCTGCTTCCCTGCCAGACGGAGTCAAAACTGCCCACCATCCCAACTTTGGAGAGTGCTTAGTCCCCAATCCAATGAAAAGTGCTTGCGTGTAGGGGGTGAGAAGTCCGCAGAAGGTCGCAGTTGTTCCCCACCCCAAAGACAATCTTTACATAAAGGTCTATAGCATCATTTCGGCGAGTCCGCTGCCCTGGTCACCAGTCCATCCCTATGCCACAGGTGGGGGAAGAATCAGAGTCTACAAGTCCCTTTGGTAGGATAGTCCACTCCATATGGATGCTTGAGCTGCGTAACCGTCTCCTAGTGTTATTGAGTTCGCGTGATTGCCATCACTTATCATCCTTTCTTGGTTTCTGACCACCACATATAGTCTCACTCTTCGGTCACATTCCGCTGTGGGTGTTCTCCCTATTGCTCTTGTCCAAATTCCCTGGGGTCGTCCTCCACCCTGTGGTGTCGCTGGCGTCTTTCTAACCATCTGGATCCTTCCACTCGCCGCCATCCCTTAAGCCAGTCGTGGGCCTCTTCAGGTGTCTCAAAAAAACAAGTTTTTCCATCCCCCACTACACGTAGCTTCACCGGGAACAGCATCGAGTATGGCAGTTCTCTGTTTCTCAATTCTTTTTCTACTTCCAGGAAGCTCCTGCGATTTTTAGAGACTGTCGCCTTATAGTCCGGGAAGAAGGATACCACCGAGTTTTGGATGCGTAGCGGTAGAGCCACCCTCGCTGTTTTCAGTATGGCATCTCTGTCTCAGAAATTGAAAATACGAGCAAGGATGGGTCTAGGGGGGTCCAGGTTTGGACTTACCCCCGGGCACCCTGTGGGCTCTTTCAACAGAGAAAAAAGTGGGGAGTCTTCTGGGCTGAAGTCTAGTTTTTATGAGGTCTTCTACATATAACGTGTGCCTTCGGGGTATAATTATTGAACGGATTATGTGGCGGATCGACGGGGGAGTCTACTGTTGTGTTTCTATCTAGGACCCTAATTCGATGTTCCTGATTTTATGCCCTTATGTGGTTATAATAAATAATATCCTTATAAAGGCATAAGAATCATATCCATATTTAGTAATAGCCCATGCAGTCCAAATACGGCAAGGCTACTCCCCTAGACTCCTAGAAAGTACAACGCGTTCTTTAAACAAACCAAGCCTCCAGCAGCCCGGGAAATCCCCCTGCTCTTGTTTTGATTTGACAAAAATGGTGAGTGGGACTTGCACCGCTCAGATTGTTCTCAAGTGTTCTATAATTTATCGGCTTTGGCGTGCTTCCAGTGGAATCGCTGTCTGATCCTCACAGCGTTGATTATGACAGAAACTAATACTAAGCTGCCCCTGTCAAGGGGGAAGACTCCTCTGTGCACTGCTTTGAAGACTATATGGTCTTATTCGTTTTTCTAAATTTGATAAAGTTTTCTGTATTCACAAAAAATATGTAGGTTCAAAGTTTTTTTATTGTTGATTCAACTCATTATCTTCATGGTTGTAACATTACATCCTTGTACATTTCCTCAAGATCTCAATGTTGCCGTTATATCATCCTCCCTGTTCGCTATCCCCAATGCATTTCGGGCTTCCTGTCAGCCATTCATCAGGGGATTACTCTAAAAGTAAAGAAAGTAGGTGCCCGTCAGTGATAATGTTCTATGAGGTTGCGGGTACACAAAGCGATGTTAAACGGTTGGTGGTACTGGTTACAGTGTGCCTCTGTGATATGCACTGTTCTATGCAATCAGTGTATGAATGTGAAACATGCTTCAGTTTAACGTCTAAGTTCAAGTTCATGCATTGCAGTGACTAGTAAGCTGAACGACTGTGTTATATGTTAATAATGGTGGTGTTAAAAAAAGTGTATCATATCCGGTGCCCGATTCTACTATCATACGTGCTAGTGAATATAAACGCCGCGTTAAATGGGTTAAACAATGCTGTTCACTCACGGAGGGTGCGATTTATCCAGGTAAACCTGCAACGATATCAAAATTTGTGCTCGGTATTAAAAATCGATCCTATAGTTGTGAGAACGTAAGCGGGTCCTCATGTGAGGTACTTACTGGATTGTAAATAAATTCCACTGAGTGTCCGTGCTGCAGAGTGACTCGTGGCGTGGCGTTAGGTGTGGAAGTGAAACGGGATGTTTCGCCCTGGTAAAAACACAATCATGTGGCCAATAATAAGTAGTAGGCCCAGTGGCCTCCCAAGAAATAGCAAAAGACCCAAATTGAAACAGTTCGTCAAGAAACACCTGTCTACAACGATGTAGCTTCAGACTATGCTAATGAAACAAAGAAAAATCCAAAAGCAAATGAAAATCCGGAAACAATTCCAACAATTGACAGAACTGCATCTGGCTACTTCATCAATTTCGATGACTTTTCTGATGATCCAAGTGAACATGAAGAAACGCCAGCAACAAAAACTTTCAAAGACAAAGTAACTGAACTCTTTCATCAACTCAAAGAAACCTATCTGATTTCTCCATGGATTGAATTTTGGATTGTGTTAGGTGTACTTTTTCTCTTGCTTTGGCTCATCATGGTTCTATGTTTGGGAAAATTCATTGAAGGAAAATACAGTACAATGGATACAGCAAGTCAGAACATCAACTTGGTCCTAAAGCCTCACAAGTCATCTCACATCGAGAAAAGAGAACTGTCATCAGTGAACATCACAGCCAATCCAATACCCGGTGGGGTAGCATGGGACAAAACTGATTATGACATTTATGGCCCGATTGAGCTCCAGAAATATCTACACCAGTTCAAGGTTTCATTAAGTGACTTTGTGAAACCAAGTACTTTCTCTGATGATTGGGACTTTGAAAATATTAATAATATGATGTCAGATTTAGTATTGTCAGCTAAATTCACAGAACATGATTATTTACAGGGTTCGTCAAATTATGAAGAGTTATATTGTTGTAATCATGTTGGTCATCACTATTTGCATAAATCTGCACAGCCTACAAATGTTTTTAATTATAACCAATGGGAACATTGTGCAACACGGCCTAAAGGCAGCTCGAAAAATATTTTACGAGAAATTCCCATACTTCTCAGGGTTTAACACAAATGATGCAGAAACGTTTTATTTTAAAATGTTAAATAAGACAGGAATGAAAACAATGTTGAAAAATACTAAATTGATTTATTCTGAAACATTTTATGAAAAAATGACTACATTTGGTTTTGAATTCTGGAAAAAAAACATTGAAACAAAAACCATGTTGGGTACAAAAGAATGGCAGGTCCAATGTTTAGAAGCATTATTTAGAGCCTGCATGATCCCAGAACAATTAATATTCCTGAATGACACCATTCAGCAAACAACCTGTCTTGGTCTAGCCAAGATAAAAGACTTAAATAAACCGTCTATTCCGAAGCCCATACCTGATAGTAATAGCACTACAGATGTGGAGATAGACATATCCCATATTTTTCACCAAAACAGAACAAATCCTGATTGGAAAAAATGGTTGATCTGGCCCACAGACACAAATAACTGTCAAGATAGGTTCCTGAGCAAAATACAGGGGTTCAAACAGAACAGGCCAGACCCAAGATATTCCCAGAGACAACATCCAGGGATAGTTACAACATACAGTGTAGGGAAACTATGCCTTGAGTGGCTACAAAAATCCACACTGGCTGAAATTAACCAACACTTGACTTTAGTTAAAGACGGTGCTGACTTGCGTGATTTCATACTGGGACCACACAAACAGCGTCAAAAACGTTTCATATACGCCGGTATATACACTGCTTACAACGAGGCTTGGAAAGTAACACAAATTGAAACAGCTGAGAAAATACGAGAAATTGATCGTATTAATTTGAAAAAATCACTTTCTGTAGTGGACAATGGGTTAACGACTCTGTCCTCCAGAATATATTCACTGGACAGCATTGTATCATCTGCTATTGATATAATAGAGCAGGACTTACTAATGTTACAACATGGTCAGTCCCAATTGCGTTCTATTGTACAACTTGGCTGGACGTTGCAAAATCTGCGTTCAGGCTACGTGCCATGGCGTTTAATCAACACAACGTCATTATTCTCTATCTTTAACCTTACTGATAAACAAATCAGTTTGGCACAAAAAGGAGCAGACTATACGATTCTGAGCATTGAAAAACTTGAGAGATTACCATTGACAATGTCAGAAAGACCTGTCATTGAATGGATAATACACGGAACGATTACAATCCCAATAACAACTTTCCAGTTTAAGTATTGCCAAAAATATATACCAGCAGGCCTGTATGAAAGGTTAGGTAAAGGATACATCAAGTCAACATGCAAATTACCTTATACATACAAATGTTATAGTGAAGGGAAAAAGGAGGTATTTCTTAGTGGTAACAATTGTAAAACATCGCTAAGCGGTACACTTCTGTGTCAAGGTATTAACTTGCATGGAGCCTGCGAAGGGTCTTCAAATAACCTTTCATGTCACCTGCACGGCAGTCCTGCAACACAGATAAAGCCATTCTTTAGACAGCTTTCCAACGGCAGCTACGTTCTAATAAGTGACCACAGCTGTTGTGGCATGGTGCCAGGAAAAGCCTATCTCGTGAGCGTTAGTTCCATGGTCACTTGCTGTATGCTAGTATTGTATCCAAACAGCAAACCAGACATGGAGGCGGCAATATGGCCTTCTTTGAATATCTCTTCTATTCGAATTGATACTTTAAGCAGAATGAAGTCTATTATTTTACAGACAACTGTGCCTTTAACCTCGTCCAAAGAGACGTATGAACTGCAAGTTGCAAGGACAGCGGCAGAGATACATTCCCTATTATCAACAAATTGCCCCGTGCATTTCGTAGAAATGTTAGGTCAAATTTTAAACATGTCTGATACCAGTAGCATCGCACATGTATTTAAGACAATTTTTTCGGGACTGTTAGCACCCTTTGAAACAGTTCTGGGCATTATCCCGAATTTTGTGCATTCCATTTTTGGCGGTCTGCCTCTTCTATTGGGACTCGTAGCAGGAATTTTATTTTTGATCCTTCTGTTCCGATATGGCAAGCCAAGCCACAGACAAGACTCCAGCAACGATGGGATAAACGGTCCTAGCTATACGCTACCAGGACCGCATCACTAAAGTCCTCGGCTAAGAGAGCTAAGTACAACTTGGTTTCTTTCTTTCAGACCAATCTGGCAAGATTGCATCTTACCTGTGCTTCGATGTCTGCTATGCGGAGAAGAATGCGTGTTGGACGTCTGTCTTACACTACCATCAGCAGTACCAATGGATATCAATACCTTGCTAAGTCCTGTAATGACTCATGCATCGTGTTGTTCCCAGCGGCTACCTATTCTGATGACGGCATTTGTTGAGACTTCACGATTACGAGTAGGTGGCGGTGAAGTACGAGAGGAAAGCAGCACCAAACAGGTACAACCTTCTGTGAGCATTGCTGATCCAGACACCGATGATAGCAATCATTCTCACATGTGCACAATTTCAACTTTTTTCGAACTTGGTCGAACTTTCACCTGATGTCGTAGACCAATTTTTTGCAAGTCTGTCTGAAATGATGTTCTCCAGTCAACGAGAATAACTTTTAAAACAACGAGCACACAGCGTTCCCTGAACTCTGAATTCGGCCTTCAGTTTTTGATAAACAAAACTACTGAAAACATTTGGAACTATTTTTTCCCCTGAAAGCGAAATTATTTTTTTTTCCACTTCCAAAATATTTACCTTTTTTCTGGCACATGGTAGTCTGCTTAAAGTAGAACTATTCTTAGAGAACAGAGCTTCCAATTTAGGAACTCTAGAGACAATACTTTACCTCAGCCTCTAGCACATGTACAGCATTTGTATAAATATGTGATGAAATGGCCTCGGCCTTCTTTTCTGTATTTAGAGCCATTTCATGTGTAATGTTCGCAATTCATTCAGCTGATATATGTATGCATTTAACTGAATGATGACACTGCTTAATAGGCGTACAGTACCAATACTAATTTTCGTGTATTTACCATATACCATTTCAAATGCGATTTATGTATTTTGGGGTGGGTTGGAAAACACACATGCATGGTTATATGTTTAATATTGCTTAGTTTTTAGTAATGATGGACATTAGTACGTGGAGTGGGTGTTGTGTTTCTATCTAGGACCCTAATTCGATATTCCTGATTTATGCCCTTATGTGGTTATAATAAATAATATCCTTATAAAGGCATAAGATTCATATCCATATTTAGTAATAGCCCATGCAGTCCAAATACGGCAAGGCTACTCCCCTAGACTTCTAGAAAGTGCAACACGTTCTTTAAACAAACCAAGCCTCAAGCAGCCCGGGAAATCCCCCTGCTCTTGTTTTGATTTGCACAAGAACTTCTAGAGTCCAGCAACAACTGTTAGTTCTTAGTGACGTCTTATGTCCAACCTTACGTCAAACCCGGCACCTTCCAGGTATAAATATACCAACGTTGCCTTAAGCAAACACACGGTGGTTTGGAGCAGAGCAGCTATCTACTTGCCCGGAAGCCCAGCTGATGCGAGGAGCCGAAGGAAGCCGCCCCTCCCTTTTGACGCACTGAGAAAGACGTTGTCCCGCCGAGAAAATCCAGCTCCGGTGTTTCCAGTCACCCTTGCGGGTTGCTGGGAGATCGAGTCCTGAGAGAGAGATACAAGCCCTCCTACATTCTATTACCAAGGTACGGAGCTGACTAAATCCTTAAGAGAATTCTTGATTCAGATTCCTTGGCAAAAACCAACTTAACTTAAAACTGCAACTTACTTACTCCTTCCCACGTATTAGGCTTAGGTCAGGTACACCGGGGTAGGCGTAGATTAGAAGCACCAGTTGAGTATGTTAGTTAATGTTTTTATGTATGTATATATTTTATCCATTTTAAAGTATCATATGGCTAAGAAACCATTTCAATGCTTTTACAGTATTATTTCATAATACTCCTTTTACTGTACGCACTTTACTTTATGATAAGTATTGCAATTGTGGCAATTCATTTCTCTTGCATGAGAAAGAAGACTGCTCAATAAATAACACCTTTTATTGAAACCGCCGTCTCTCTATTTCTCTGCACTCTGGTGAAACTAAGTATGCACGATTGACTGAATGAAATAACCGTCTATTGTTTTCACACGACTCTAGAGATACACTCTTTATTCTGAGGGAGCAAAGTTGTCATGTTTATGCGGTTGTCAGAAGCTAATCCCTTCTTGTCTAAATCAAGAGAGTTAACTCTTTCCTGAACATTCGAGAAAGTTTCTAGTGACCTCTGAGCTAGCTGGCAAAACTGATTAAGTCTAATATAGTCAGTAGAGACCTAGTCGACCTCAGTCCTACGTCTACACTGCTGTTTATATTATTCCAATGCGCAGAGCCTATTGGGAATATAGGAACTACACCACACTACATCTCCCTCGGAGCTCATCTAAGCTGCAGCCATCTTGCTCGGCTGCAAGCCACGCCTCTCAACCAGCCTTTTTTAATCACTTATCTAGGAAGTTGGCGCCCTATTTAACTGGCCCGGTGCTTATGGGAGGAGACTTCAATTCAGTGTCTGACACATCTCTAGATCGCTCTCAGCCCCTACTTCCTGAAGCACCAATACATAGGATCTCTAAAGCCAGGAAGAATTGGCAGAATAAGTGGGGTCTGGTTGATACATGGCGGGCGCAGCATCCAGGGAAAGGAGATTACTCTTCATTCTTTTCAGCACACCAGGTATATACACCACTGTTAAGCATAGTGAATACCTTGCTAGGATGATATCCGATCATAACCCTTTACTGCTGCATCTTCACTGGTCCCAGGAGGGTCCAGTGATCCCGAATTGGAGACTGCGCCCGGAAGTCCTGGAGGATCAGGACTTTTGTGATGCAATAATAGGGATGGGGATTACCCAGTATTTCTCTGAGAATGAGGGGACAGTGTCCTCCTCAGCAGTGGAATTGGATGCCTTTAAGGTAGTAGTGAGGGGACTCTGCATAGCTAATATGGCGGGAGTACGGAAAAACGTGTTACATGACATTGACACGGCAGAACATCGCTTGCGAGTAGCAGAAAGAGCCCGCCCCGAATGTCCCGACGAACAGAGGGAGATCTCTGAAGCTATGGAAGAGGTAGCGGTGCAGACTGAAATGCTGCGCTGTTTTGACCACAAGAAATACCTAGCGCGTGCGCATGCAGAGCGTGATAAGGCGAGCATGCTGTTGGCTTGGCTTGCTAATCCGTACCGCCAAGGGGCGTTTATACTCTAATTAACTAATGTGGCAAGTGTTCCGGTTTATACCCAACAAGGGATTAATGAGTTGTTCTTAGATTGTTATGCGGAGCTTTATCAGAGTAGGCTAGAGCTTGATGAGGCTACTAGAGTTTTTTTTTTAACTGGCAGTATTACCGCAACTGGAAAAACGCAGGCTGATCTTCTAGGGCAGGACATATAATTGGGAGAAATACGCAGCGCCATAAAACATATGGTGCGCAACAAAACGCCTGGGACAGATGCGTTACCAATAGAGTTCTATTCCACTTTTGTATATTCTTTAGCCCCCAAGCTATTGACTATATATAATGAAGCAAAGAGCGCTGGGGTACTACCGATCTCGAGCCGTGAGACCGTCATCATCCCTTTATTGAAACGTGGGAAATCTCCCACTGATGAAACGGCATACCGTCCCTTGTCAATGCTTAGTACTGATTATAAAATCTTAAGCAGGATTCTTGCAACACGATTGCTTCTGCATATGCAACACCTGGTTGGCCGAGACCAAGCTGGATTTATTCCGACTCGGAAGACGGCCACGAATGTGAGGCGCCTTCTTTACATCTTGGGGGGGGACTTTTATCCACTGACTACCGCTGTCATATTGTCAGTCGACATAGAAAGGCATTTGATAGCCTGGAGTGGCCGTATCTGTTTCAGGTTTATGCGAAAATTTGGTCTTGGAGATGCCTTTGTAGCTTGGACAGCGATACTATACAAATCATCCACAGCTCAGGTACGGACGGGGGCTTTGGTATCATTCTCTTGTGCGGTAGGTTGGGGAACACATCAGGGTTGTCCGCTCTCCCCTCTGTTGTTTGCATTAGCCATAGAACCATTAGCGGCCCAACCCCAGATGGGGCAGCGACATGCGGGGCTTGACGTGTATGTTGCGGCACATTATATATATCACTTTATGCCGAAGATCTCCTTTTGTTCCTAGCGAATGTAACTGATGCCCTCGACGGTGCGACGGGCCTACTCCAAGAGTTTGGGATGATATCGTTTCTCAAGGTCAACTTGGCTAAAACTTGTCTGTTCCCAACGACCCCGAAGAGTGAGAGGCCCTCTTCTAATAACGGAATAAAATGGGAGTACCAGTGCTTGCCGTACCTGGGGACCCACATATATCATTCAACTTCTGATTTGCTGGATGGAAATGTGGGGAGGGCTATCCGAAGTCTCTGAGGTAAAATGGATTTCTGGAGCACGCTACCTCTATCAGTAGCTGGACGAGTGGCGCTTTTAAAAAAGGTGGCGCTTCCTCGGTTATTGTACTATTTTCGAACATTGCCAATCTGGGTACCGGCCTCACTGTTTAAACAGATCCAAACGCTGCTTACAGGCTTTATCTGGGTGACGGACAGACGATGGGTAGCACTTAAAATACTGCTGAGACCAAAAGCAGATGGGGGCCCAGCTGCAGTGGCTTAATCAAACTGTGGCGCTAGAATTTCAGGGCCCGGATGAACAGCGGGATTACAAGACACCTGTTGTCGTCCATCATCCTCCAGCAACCACTGCGACTTGGGACGCTTACTGGTGAGGCCCGGACGCTGAGGCTATGCTGGAATAGAAGCCAGCGACGTGCCAAGATTAGTAGGCCTTATGCCCCTGAAATACCCCTTACTATGTGCATTGCACTCCCGCATGGAGGGGATTGGGGAGCATTGTTTGAATGGGAGAACAGGGGGCTGCAGATGCTGGTTGACTTGTATGAGGATGGCGGCCTCCTCCCATTTCGGGCTTTACAAGATAGATATGATCTGCCCCGGGGAGACTTTTTGCTTCATTCAGCATTGGTGTCAGCTATACAAAAGCGATGGCGGGAGGGACTGTTGGAACAACAAATTTCAATGGCCTGTCAAGACGTGGTTATGGCGGCAGGGACCTTTAAGGCTGTCACATGTTCATATAAACGCATGATAGCTGAGGGGTTGGGGTCCTTGCGGGAACTGCAGAATAAGTGGGAAGCAATCATGGGCAAAGAAATCCCAGAGAAAGCATGGGATCAGATAGTCAGGAGAGTGTGGCAGAGCTCTAGAAACGCCCGCTTCCAACTGGTCCATTTCTTTATATTGCATAGGGCATGCCTTACTCCTGCTAAGATGAATAAATATTTTAATACTGATACAGCGAGATGCCCACGCTGCTATTTGGAGGGGGCGGAGTTTAGCCACATGATGTCGGGCTGCCCACAGTTAGGAACATATTGGGAGGAAGTAATGGCGGTGCTAAGTAAGATCACAGGGAGGCAGATAACACCTGACATGGGTACTTGTTTATTATGGTTTCAATCTTTATTGCGTTTTATCAACAAACAATACATTCTACACTGTCAGGCAGAGACATGGCCCTTGGAAGATTTATGACAAGCAAAGACAACAGGCCGGTGCGGTTAAAGAACGTGTGAAAAGAGAACAAATCAAAACTCACAACATATGAGTAACATATACCACCCCCATACCTCCCCCCTTGTCAACCAAAATAAAAAGGGTAACAATGTGCTGTGTTGTAATCTCGTTTTGAAATTCAGGCCTCACTCCTTGTCTCCACGGGGTCAGATCGCAGGAGGCGAAGGTACCTTGGACAGGTGATCTCCCTAAACTCGGACGAAAGTAGGGAGAGAAAAGGTTGCCACAGCTCGGCAAACAAGGAGCCACTCCCTGCCACAGTCAGCATCAGCTTCTCCATCCCCAGTACATACCAAAGTCGGTGCAGCCAGCCTACGAAGGTGGGGGTCTGGGAGGTGCGCCAATGTGTGAGAAAGTTTTGCACCGCCGAGCCCAATGCTATTGCCATGAGCCGTCCCCTGTGAGATTTGAGTGGGAAGGTCACAGGGTTTGGGAGGCCTAAAAGGACATATGGCGGGAAACGTGGTATCTGCGTGTGTAAGTGTGTGTCTACTTTGTCCAGAATTTGAGTCCAATATGTCTGGATGTGTACACAATCCAAGAGCAAATGTACCAGCGTACCAACCTCCCCTCCAGCAAGTCGCATCCTGAGAGGGGTCCATGCGTGAAGTCTTTCGGGGATATAGTACCAATAATTGACAAGTTTAGTGAAGGTTTCCATCAGTCCCATGTGGTAGGCTGAATGGCGAGCTCTGTAGTAAATCCCCTCCCATTCTTTATATGTGAGTGTTCTGCCCAAGTCCCTTTACCATCGTGCCCAGCTGGTGTTGTATATGTGTGTGTTCTGAGCCAGGAGCATTTTATAAAGGACCGAGTTTTTTGTCCGAGGTACGTGTGACCAGCCACTTTTCGTATATGGTCAGGAGCCTCCTGGCAGAGGGCTTCATCTGGGAGTGCAGGACCCATTGGCGGATCTGACAGTATCAGAGTCTCTCAGACTCGGTGAGTCGTAGTCTAGCTTGAACTGGTGGAACGCTATAATTCCTTCCAAGTCGAATAGGTAGCCCGTCGAGAGGCAGACTGAGGACCGCCATTGTGCAGCGGCAGCAGCGTCGTCGTTCATACCCGGTTGGAAATCAGGATTCTCGAACAACGGGGTAAGGGAAGGTGGTAAGGTTGTGTTTAAGGTTGGTATGTTCCCACGTTTGTAGCAAGACCCGAGTGATTCGGGACTCATAAAGATCAGGTGGCCTGTGCTTTCGAAGTGTGAAGGGAATACCCTGCAACGGTTTAGCAGCTGGTGCCGGGTCTTGGAATAGCCAGTGTTTTTCGGACTCCAAGTGACTCCACTCAGCTAGGTGACGTATTTGGGCTGCCTGAAAATAAAGGATGAGGTCGGGGACACCCAGTCCCCCTTTCTCTGGAGGAAGCGTCATCAGGGCTTGTTTCATCCGAGGTTTGTGGCCGTACCACACATTGCATGCCAATTCAGATTGGGTCTGTCTGATCCAATCCGCCGGAGGTCGAAGAGGAAGGGTGTGGAAGAGGTATAGAATCTGGGGTAGGATGGTCATCTTGATCGCTGCTATTTTACCTAGCCAGGAGAGCGGGTAATGCTTCAATTGGCCCAGTTCTGTTGGTATCTTCTGCCGCAGTCTTGCGTAA
Source organism: Lissotriton helveticus (assembly GCF_964261635.1). Taxonomy (NCBI): domain Eukaryota; kingdom Metazoa; phylum Chordata; class Amphibia; order Caudata; family Salamandridae; genus Lissotriton; species Lissotriton helveticus. The sequence goes on from NC_136057.1 coordinate 1,507,393,643, forward strand.
TTAATATGCACTATTTCTGCCAAGGAAGGGGCCAACTGTATCCCAAGCTATGGGATCGCATCAGTCGCCCATTGAATAGGGTGATGGCTCTGGAGACAGGCCTGAGTGGGGGCCAAGAGGGAGAGGTCGAGAGCAACCGATTTGTCCATGTTGACCGTGAAGCCCGATGCCAGCGCAAACATGCCTAACTCTGCGAGGCATGCAGGTAACGCGATGAGGTGGTTTGATAAGGAGATCAGGACATTATCAGCATACAAGCTGACCGTATAGGTGTATCCCCGAACCGGATCCCTGTGATCTCAGAGTGAGTGCAGAGACGGTGAGCCAGTGACTCCATATAGAAAGCAAAAAGGAGTGGCGACAGGGGACATACTTGGTGCGTACCTCTCTCTATTGGGAACCAAGATAATGTATGGCTGTTAACCCGCACTGTGGCCATTGGGAACTTCTAGCAATTGAGGATAAGTGTCCAAATCCTCTCCCCTAGTCCCGCGCGAGCAAGAACCTGTTCTAGGTAAGGCCAGTGGACCTGGTCGAAGGACTTTTCGGCATCGATGGTGAGCAGCATATATTCTCCTCGAGTTCGAGAGTCCTTTTCAATAAGGTGTTATACCCGTTTTGTGTTGTTGCTCGTCTGTCGTTGGGGGATAAACCCAGCTTCGTCTGGGTCAATAAGCTCAGACATATAAGGCAAGAGACGAGCTGCTAGTTTCCCAGTGTATAACTTAAGATCAATGTTGAGGAGGGAGATGGGACGATACGCCCCACAGGCCGTCTTGTCCTTCCCAGATTTCGGAATACCTACTATGGAAACCTCTAGCATCACCGCTGGAATCGCAACCGGTTCAGCGAATGAGTTAACCGCTACCGCGTTTTCCTGCTGTGCGCTGATTTTTGAAAAACGCGCGGTTTGTGACAAAGCCAGCTCGTCATCCGCGTAGCGCAGGTAACGCCCATGACGAGCTGGCTTTGTCATCAGCGCGGAAGGGGTTAAATAGCCTCAACCCTTATGTCTCGGTCTAGGTGATCTGCCTCGGCCTTCATCAGGGTGAGCAAACCGTCTGTTGTGAGATAGGCTGCACCGTCCGCAAGGGCGGAGCTGGTAGATAGGCGGGCATAAAAATCCCAAAACGCCTCTGAGATATCAGAGTCTGTGGAGGCTCGCCTTCCGTCATCGTGCTGGATCTCCCTTACCGCCTGTTTTTGGCGAGTCTCTCGTAATTTCTGGGCCAGTGGGCGCCGCACCTGTCTCCACCTACATAATAAGCATGTCGTAACCGGAGGGCTGCATACTCCGCTCAGTCCTGGTCTAGAGCGCCTAGCTGTTGCCGCATAGCTTTGAGCTGGTGTCAGACGCGAGGCGCTCCCTTCCGCTGGTATATTTGTTCCAATTCTTTTATCTTCTGAGAGAGATCGTCTCTTTTGAATCTGCGTTCTGTGTTCTCCGCAGATGAGATGGCCACTAATTCCCCTCGGATGACTGCCTTAAGTGCCGCCCATTGCGTGGAGAGTGAGGTGTCGGTGTTCATGTTGTGGGAGAGGTAGTCTTTTATGGTGCACTGTATTTGGTCAACCACTGTGGCTCGGTGTAATAGAGGGTCGCGGAGGTGCCAAACCCTTGGGGAACGCTGTGTAGGGGGAAATGTGAAGGTGGCAATAACTGGTGCATGGTCCGATAGAGAGGCCACCCCCATCTCCACAGTCGTAGCCAATGCCTGCAGAGGTGTGGAAGCCAGCAGGTAATCTAATCTAGCATACGTTTTATGGGCATTGGAGTAATAGGAAAATTCACGGCTGTGGGGGTGATCGCAGCGCCAAAGGTCATTAAGGTCTAGTTCATGCAATGGAGTCAGGCCGGTCGCGGATAGTGCATGCATCTGGTTAGTGTGCTGGCCCGATCTATCTGCAGTGTTATCCAAAACAATATTGAGGTTGCCCCCCCAGAAAAATCCTACGCTCCATTGTGGCAATCACCTCTATGAGTGCAGCGAGAAGAAATTTCTCTGGACCTTCATTGCGACCGTATACTGAACCAATAGTGAATGTAAGGCCTGCTAGGGCGAAGTGGTAGGTAAGAAGCCGTCCCTTTATTTCAGCCTCTTTATGAAGGACATCTCCCTGGAACCTCTGCGTGACTAGAATGGCCACCCCCGCTATTTTAGTGGGGCCTGAAGAAAACAACTGTATTGGGAACCTAGGGGATTTGAGGCGATGACAGTCCTTAGGCAATAAGTGCGTTTACTGGAGTAGGCATATATCCGCCCAGAGTTTTCCAGGCAGGACAGGACCGCCTTACATTTAATGGGATTTTTAAGGCCCCGCACATTAAGGGTGAGTAATTTAAGTTTGGAGGGGGTCATGCAGGCGGTAGGAGATGACTGGCAGTACTTGGGACCCAGGGTCCCCTGTGCTGCGAGTGCATGGCGGCTGTTGCACAGAAGGACCCTGCTTGAATGAGAGTGAGTAGTGGATTAAAAAAAGTGGACAAGGGACCCCAACCTCCCCCAAAAAATACTAATCCCAACTGACATTCAAATAAACGTCCTATCGCAAAAAACAAAACTGAAAAAGAAAAAAAGAAAGAATCCACTCGTAGTCCATCGTCCCAGGATGGTCGGGAGACAGTTAACATGGGGGGAACTTTGTGGACGAAGGTGGACCCACCCCCGCCAACAGTCCAGAGCACACACTCGGAAATCTTGCACACAGACCAGGATATCAGATTGCGGGTCCGTCGTGGCTCGTTGTGGACCTACTCTGTGTGCTCTGACCAGGCATAAATCAGTGTCGAGAGGCCTACCCAGAATGTGGATGTAGAGTTCCCTGGTGTATTTAAAGATGTTGCCTGCTTCCTCGTCAGTCTTCACTCCTCAAATCCGGCCCTCTTGTTGGAGTGCTGCCATCTTCGTGTCCCGCCCATCGCACTTCTCCTCCAGTTCAGCGACTCGCTCTCCGATGCCGTCCATCTCCCTGCAGACATCCTTGATTTCCGCTGTGAGATCCCGCTTGAGAGTTTGCGGTCTTCCCGTAGCGCAATGAATAGGGACTCCAGAAAGGCATTGGTGATCGGTTCTCCACCTTCACCGCCCAGGGACTCGACATGTTCGGAGCCCTTCGTCATGTCACTGGTATGTTGATCGGCTTGTGCCTTCGCGAACAAGTCCTCAAGGGTTCTGTCTTTATGCCCTCGGGAGAAGGATATATCGTGCCCCAGTCGAAGTGCAAGCCAAATGGTGAGTGACTCCGCTTGGGTTCTCCCAGAGCTAGAGTGACCGGACCCTCGTTAGTTTGGTGCGTGGATCTGTGTGCTGAGCTCCCAGAGCTCCGTGACCGGGGACCGATGGAAACTCTGGCCGGTGAGGCGTGATGGTTAAACTCCGCGGTGGCGTGTCTGTGTCGGTGCCTACCTCTCGGGTTATGCTACATAGCGGGGCTGCATGTTGGATGGTAGGAAGTGATGGGCTATGGTAGTTTCCGTGGGGGGGCGGTACTGCATAGCCCCTCCATTGCCCCCAGCTGGTCACATGTCCCGGGGACCCCCTCGCTGCAATGTGTATCGGGTAGCTAATCCACCACCGCTGCAGCCCACCGCCCAAGGACAGAATGCGACTTCCAGGACCCACAGGGTGGCGAAGGGCCGTGCTGCAAGATGGCGGGTCGTGTCTTGCCCCACCGCCTCACTAGGGGTCTCTGCGGTGCGTTGGGGTCTCGGTTTCAAGTGCTGACTCTCATCCCCCCTGAGCGGGCCCTGTGCCAGCAGCCTGACCCTAGGCTCCTCCGGCGCGGCCCCGCTCTCTCATGGCCAACCGCCACCCAACTCCTAGGGCCTCCCTGCCTGCCTCCCTCATAGCGCGTCGCTTCCCCAAAATAGTCACTTGCTAGGGCGGGAGAGTCCTGGTCGCTTAACGGGACCCTCGACCATCCCTAGGCTCACCTGGTCCTCGCTGGGCCTCCTCAAGATGGCGGATCTCCACTGCGTCAGGTCCGGTGCACAAGATTAGGCCGAGGCTCGGGTGCCAGTAAAGCAGCCATTCCCAGGAGTGCTGTGGCACGCCAGGGGCATGGGGGACGCTCCTCTTCACTCTCTACCCACCATCGGGCCCCCAGGCGGATCACCCGGTCCCGGACGTTACTGCTGGAAGCTCCTTATATCTGGTGGCCAACCGCCACCCGACTTTGACGCTGTGGCGCTCTAGTGTTTCGCGGGTCTCGGATGAGACCCGGAAACACTCACACACATTGTAGCACCTTCTGGCCAGGCGTGGCCAGGAGGCTATAAATAAACGGACGGAGGTTGCTCGAGGCTTCCGGTCCATAACAGTAACCTGAGTGTGTAGTGTTCATTACTTGTATGCGCCGCCATGATCTGCAGGTCCCAGGTGTTGTGACCCCCCCCCGTTTGCTCCCCTACACTGGCGACAGGGCAGGGACAGCTGCAAAAGAACCCTGGATGGGGAGTGAGTTTTTCCTACCGTCGGAAGTGGCAGTGTGGTCTCCGGTCTGCACGTGGTCGAGCGTGGTGTTGGGCGAGCCGGCAGTGAAGAGACCGCCGCTCAAGCAGACGCTGGTAAGCAGCGTGAGCGGAGCTGCGTGGGGACCGGCGATCGGTGAGCTGATCAGCGGACTGAGTCGTAGCAGGCATCGGGCCGTGTGGCGCGGAGACCCAGCTGGCGCCTGGTGTGGTGTGCGCATGCGCTGTGCGCGGGAGGCCTGCCCCAGCGTCGGAAGACGCGTGAAGAAGCCCCGGCCTCAGCGCATGAAGGGAGAAGCAGACACGGTGCTACTGTGTCCCCGCTACAGCTGAGTGTGGACGAGTGGCGTGCTGCTGAGAAGGCATTGTCGAGGGACGCCGTGGATTGGCAAACAAGCCTTGATACCTCCAAGTGAAAGAAAAAAAAACATATAAACAAAAAGTAAGTCGAAGTAATACATGGACAAAGGCAAGGTCACATGCACAATAATACTAAAGAAGGGAATTAGCCACATCGCAGAGAGGGCCACTTATATAGCACTGAGTCTGACAAGTGAGGTGAGGAAGCAAGCCTGAGCAGTCACAATCATGTCAGTAGTGCAAAACGCTGCTGCAGTAAGAGGGGCCCAACAGGCCGCAGCCCCAGTACAGGCAGCAGGGCTGGTTGTACAACAAGCAGTGGGCCCAGTGGTCCAACAATCGCCGCACTTACACATCAATCCAATACCACCATTTAGTGCGCCAGTTGACCCAGGCACGGCGGCACCGAGATGGACAGTGTGGCTGAGTCGTTTAAACAACTACTTCACGGCAACAAGGGAAAAGGACAATGAGGTAAAAAGATCCCTGCTACTGCATTTTGGTGGAGATGAACTCTATAAATTGTTCACACACCTGCCGAACACCGGAATAGCGACGGACTATGATGCTGCCGTACAAGCGCTAAATGCACATTTCGACCCACAATTAAACCCCCATTATGAAAGGTTCAAGTTCAGGCAGTCCAGGCAAAGGGAGGGAGAAACGATGGACGCTTTTCATGCACGGCTGAGAGAGCTGATAAGCACATGTCCAGGTAATGATCAAACAAAGGAAGTGAGAGCGCAGCTGATTCAAGGATGCAGGAATAAACATCTAAGGACACTGATATTAAGACAGCCCCGCATAACATTGGATGAAATACTAATGCTAGCCAGGTCACATGAATTGTCAGATGCGCGAGCCACAGCGATGGAAGCAGCCATAAACCCGTCAGCAAGCACTGAAGTAACAATGAAGACAGAAAGAGTAGATGCAGTGCGGAGCAGTGGCCGCGGAGGACGAGGAAGATGGCCGACCAGGACACAGCGCCGCGCGCAATGTGGCTCCTGCGGATATGAAGAACATAATCAAGATGGCTGCCCTGCACGTGGCAAGACGTGTGCCAAATGCGGAGGACTTAACCACTTTGCCAGTGTCTGCAGGGGTGGTGCAAGAGGAAGCTTCAGAGGCCAAGGAACAGCAGGAAAAAAAGCACCAACTAAGGCGGTCAGGCAACTTGCCCTAGAGGAGACACGTGATGCACACCCGGCGAGGGGAAGTAGGACACCATCACGCTATCCGCAGCGGCTAGATGACTCGTTGATGGAAGACGAAGAAGAGTGCTACTACGTATCCTTCGTGAGTGAGCTCAAAAGGAGGCGAAGAACGCAACCGAAGTGTCAGATTCAAATCGACGGATCGACAGTAACAGGGGTCATAGACACTGGAGCCACGATCAATGTGATGGGCATTCAACATTACAAGGCGTTAAAACCGAGACCATAGCTAGTACTATCGAAGGCTCGTATCCTAACGTATGGCAGCAAGACGCCGATACCCCTGCGAGGGAAGATGACTGTGCAAGTAAAAGCAGAAGGTCAAGAACTAATGACCACTTTTCATGTAATTGACAAAGAGGCAGACTTGCTGCTTGGAAGTCACACAGCTGAAGACCTCAAGCTAACTGCTTTTGCAAATGCAGTCAAAGCGCTACACACGGAGGAAATCCTTCAAATGTTCCCATCACTGTTTCAAGGTTTAGGAACCATCAAGAGGCGACCAGTCAAACTGCACATAGACAAGGCGATACAACCGATAGCTTTGAGGCATCGAAGAATTCCGTTCCATCTTCGGTCTGCAGTTGAACAAGAATTAATAAAGCTGAAGGAGCAGGGAGTGATAGAGAAAGTAACGGGACCGACACCATGGGTTTCGCCGATGGTGATTGCAGAGAAGCCCCGACAGCCCGGCAAGATTCGAATATGCATCGACATGAGGATGCCCAATAAAGCGATCAAGAGGGAAAGGCATCTCACGCCCACAGTAGATGACATACTGACGGACCTGAACGGAGCACAATGGTTCTCCAAATTAGACTTAAATGCAGGCTACCATCAACTAAAGCTAGCGGAAGAGAGCCGCTACATCACGACGTTTTCAACGCACTTAGGACTGAGAAGGTATAAAAGACTCAATTTTGGCATAACCTCTGCGGCCGAAATTTTTCAAAACGCCATCAAAGAGATCCTGTCTGGATTGAGTGGGGTTCTAAATGTCAGTGATGACATACTTATCCATGCCAAGACTAGCGAAGAACACCATAGGAGGCTGAAAGCCACGCTCCGAAGACTGGCCGAATTTGGAGTCACGCTACACAAGGAAAAGTGTCAGTTTTTCAAACAGTCCATAGAGTTCTTTGGATACGTCTTCGACTTGGAGGGAGTCATGGTAGATCCTCGGAAGTCAACCGCCATAAAGTGTGCTCCAGCCCCAACCACTGCGTCAGAGGTGAGAAGTTTTATGGGCATTGCACAATACTGTGCCCGGTTTATCCCGCACCTTGCCACCATAGCTGAACCTTTGCGGAACCTGACAAAAAAAGAGAATTCCTGGAAATGGTCCCAAACGGAAGCCGAAGAGTTTGATAAAGTGAAGGCAGCGTTGTTAGACAGCACAACAATGGCATACTTTGATACGGCAAGACAGACAGAAATACTAGTGGACGCTAGCGCCGTTGGTTTGGGTGCACTGCTTACACAAGAATCAGAGCCTGGAGTATGGGTTCCCCTGGCATTTGCAAGCAAGGCCCTCACAGCGACAGAGGCAAGATATTCGCAGATCGAAAGAGAGGCGTTGGCAGTGAAGTGGGCCTGCAATCACTTCCACCTATACCTCACCGGACAGCCTTTCAGGATGGTCACAGATCATCAGCCGTTGATACCTTTGTTTAAAGGTACAGCCCCACACCCGCCGCCGCAGATTGAGAGATGGGCCATTCAGGTCCAACACTATCAAATGGCTCTAGTCTACAGACCTGGAGCAAAAAAACCGGTGGATTTGCTGTCACGACATCCTCAGGTGGAGGCAAGTGAGGCTCAAGATCAGGAATTACGGACCGAAGAGTTTGTAGACATGGTGTCCCAACTGTCATGTCCCCGAGCACTAGCAGCAGAAGACATTGTAGCTCAGTATGACAATGATGTTGTCGTGACCAGAGTCAAGACAGCGATAGACGCTGGATCCTGGGAAAACTTCTTACGTAATGTGAGTGACTGGAATGAGGCAGACCGCACTCGCCTTTCTCAATTCTGGAGGATACACAATGAACTCAGTAGAGCGAACAATGGGCTCATACTTCGAGGGTCACGAGTAGTGATTCCGATTACTCTCCAGGATCAAGCAACCTCACTGGCCCATGAAGGACACCAAGGTACGAGAAGGATGAAGGCCAGAATGAGGGAAAAAGTGTGGTTTCCTCACATGGAAGAAAAAGTTGACAGTATTGTAAGAAACTGCCGAGCATGTCAATTAACCAGTTTGCCGGATACCCCAGCACCTGTCATCACGGAAGAGCCCTCTCCAGCACCCTGGACCTGGGTCAGCTTGGATTTTGGTAGTTTTCCTGACGGAAGAGTGACTGTAGTTCTGGTAGACAGCTACACTAAATACCCAGTGGTTGAGGTAGCACCATCCACCAGCTTCGTGAATATCCAGCCGATCCTCAGTAAAATATTTGCGATGTTTGGCATCCCCCAGGTGGTTAAAACGGACAATGGCCCGCCGTTTCAAGGAAACGAGTTTAAAGAATTCCTACAAAGTCTGGGGGTAAAGCATCATCGAATCACACCCCAATGGCCTCAGGCCAATGGAGAAGCGGAACGATTTATGAGGACAGTCAATAAAACCCTGAGGATAGCAATGGTAGAAGGGACAGATCCGGAGAAAGCACTGCAACTCTTTCTGAGGGAGTACAGAAGCACTGCTCACAGTACCACTCAAAGATCCCCGTGGTCGTTGATGTTTGCAGGACCCCGGCGTGACCTATTACCAACAGCGGATAATTGGACGTCTGAACCATATGTACTGCCCGCTACCCAAGAGAGAAGAAGGAAGACGAACGAGAGAGCAAGCCGGAAGAGGCGGGCACGAGACAAAGACTTAATCCCAGGGGACACGGTGTTGATAAGAACACGTAGACTGGGAGGAAAGTTTCGTACTGCTTACGAAGCTGAACCGTGGATAATCAAGGCAACAAAAGGCACTGCTGTAACAGTACAAAAGAATGGGGAAGAAATCACCAGGAATGTATCGTGGTTTAAACGCATCCCATCTGCGCCCGAAACCCCGGTAACCTGTGAAGGGCCAACCACCGAATTTGCGGACCAATCTGACAATGCTGGTGAACCAAGTGAAGATAGTGAGTCTGTCAGTGCACCGCCGTCTCCAGTGAGACGAGAGCCTGAACCCTCGACATCCAGGGGGCGAAGTTTTCACAACCTTCGACCGAACCCCAGGCCAAACCAAAGACTGGCAGATTTTGCATGTTGACTCGTTAAGACTGTTGAAGAAGAAAGAAAACAACAAATACCAACTTGGGAAGGGATGTGGCGCTCTAGTGTTTTGCGGGTCTCGGATGAGACCCGGAAACACTCACACACATTGTAGCACCTTCTGGCCAGGCGTGGCCAGGAGGCTATAAATAAACGAACGGAGGTTGCTCGAGGCTTGCGGTCCATAACAGTAACCTGAGTGTGTAGTGTTCATTACTTGTATGCGCCGCCATGACCTGCAGGCCCCAGGTGTTGTGACCCCCCCCTTTGCTCCCCTACAGACGCCCCCACCTTCGGCGGACTCGAGCTTTGGGGCGCTACGGGGGGGGAAGACCCTGGCTGGAAGTTGCTGGAGGCGGGAGGGCCCCGAATGGACCTCTGGACCCTCAACCTGCCCTAAACTCCCAGTCTCTGCCTCAGGCTGTCTCAAAATGGAGGGTGGGCGTCGCTGATCCCCAGCCACCTCCTCACTGGGGTCGAGCTCCGTCAGGATGAGGCGGACAGAAACTCCAGCACTATCAGGAGCGGAGGTTCGGTGTGACGGATCGCGCCAGCAGTCGGTTTCTCCGGTCCCCCGTCACACGAGCCAGTCTCTGATCTCCTCCGCCGGGCACTGCCTTCTCGCGGTGTACCTCCTTGGGGCCAGGAGCAAAACCGCCAGCTCCCCACTCACAATGGGAAAGCAGGTTTTTTCGATAGCCGGTCGCACACCGGGAGGTGTCTCCTTTGGGCACTTGCGCTCAAGCCAGTGTGAATGCAAGGTCGTCTTGAGGCTAAAGACGGCAGATAGCCGGTGCTTTGCCGCTGACCGCGCGACACGCAGGGGAGCATGGGCGGGCAGCGCCCTAGTCCCACACGGCGGGCGAGCAGAGCTTGCAGCGCGTCAACCCCTTTGAGCCGCCCTCCTCGCCAACAGCCAATAGGGAGGGCTCACCTGGGAAAGGGGGCGTGCCTTTGAGTATAAAACAGGCCCAGCAACTATGCTCGGCCTCTTTTTCCCGCGCCTGGTTTAATTCAGCCCCAGTCCTGCAAAACTGCTTTGCTCCATTTTTATCTCCCTCTCTCACCAATAGAAGACAGAGTGGTAAGCGTATTGCAAGTGTAGGAGGAATAATCTTAGACTGCTGTATCTGATATCTCAACTGGTTTGCTCATTACTGTTTCTTAACGGTCCCTTCCAGTTCCCTCTCAGGAACTTCTGACATGCTTGTCCAAAATCGCAAGGATTAGCAGCTGCACCTCTGGAGCAGGGACGCGAAGGTCCTCTCGCAAGTGGAAACACACCCGCAAAGGATGATAGTTAGTTTAGGTCCTGAACACTAAGGGCTCTAGCAGGAGTCACAGCCACTTGCGCGCATGGTCGGCGAACACGCACCCTAATGGGGCAGTCTTTCAATTTCTTGAGGTCACCGGCGTTCATTTATTTATTTAGGCGTTTTTATATAGCGCAGACTCTACCCGAAGGCGTGAGAGCGCTTCACAATAGGAGCAGTAGATGACAGGTGAAAAACTGATAAAAGCAGACGTTAAGTTCATGGGGTGAAAGCGACAATTGTGAACAAACAAAATAGGCACTTGTTCAAGTAGCAAAGGCAAACAGCATTTGAGAAGTAGCATACAGTGTTACAAGTGGAAAGTGACGTGGGCAAATACAAAAAGAGTACCACACACAGGTGCAAGGATAATACTGCAATAAATGGCAAATACTTCACAGGGACCACTACTCTTTCCAAGGCAGGATGGGAGCGCTTGGAGGTAGCATGCACACGATACATGGACATACATTGCGTAAGTGGGTAATCCAGCAGTATACATGAGGGGTTACATGAGACGGCGAGGGTTACAAGGGATAGGAGTACCACCACCTGTTAGGTGTACCTGCCAGGCCATGCTACAACCATTCCTGGTAATGACCTTGCAGTGTTTAGCCAGGACATGCACTGTCATAATTGTTGCGGCTACTGTGTTCACGCAGCAAGTAATTAATACTGATCACAGGGTGACTTCCATAATTCTTTCGCTTTGCTTGGTCACATATCACGGGTTTTTCAGCACCAGTTACAGTAAGGCAAATAGTCACTGGCCAAAAACAGCATTAAGCAGATAGTAAGAAAGATGTACTAATATGACATTTTGTAATAACACCCTTAAGTTCACTGAGGGGAAGGATAGAGCCTGGAAGCGAGGTCATGGCACTGAAGGCCTCTAGCAATTATACCGTATTTACAACATTAAACGGGAAGGACGATTTGACGGTAAATTCATTGTCATAATGACTACTATGCCGTGCCCGCATTACGGTTACATGTTACAAAAGAGTACTAAACACAGGTACAAGGATAATACTGCAGCAAAATGGCAGGGACTTAGGAGAGACATGCCTTGACTTTGTTCGCCCTACATATAAGTACAGGCACTGTAAGATTGCCAGATGCCTTTCTCTGTCCTTGTACTTACCCAAATAACGTTTGAGGAAGCACTATTCATACCTTATAGCACTACTCTTCCCATTGCAGGATGGTAGAGCGCTTTTGAGTACAGGAGTCCAATATCCTTCATAGACCACGGTGGTACATTAGAAGGATTCTAGTTTTATGAGCTGCAAGTAACAAGCTATAACAAATACTAATCAGTCATCTGCATGATACATGATGGCTTCCACTGCAGGCATTATACCCATCTCTTTTGGTTCCTGGGACCAATATTAACGGTCTTCCACTAGCATCCAATAAAATATTGCAAATAACATGCATAAGGCAACAGAGAAGCAGGGACCAAGCGAGGATGTGCGGCTCCTCTTGTAGATATTGACAGGTAATGCCAAACAGCTTAATTCAAACTGCAGGGTTCACAAGAGGTGGAGGGCCCTGGGCCAGGTACACTATTAAGCGGGCGCCCTGAGTCAGTGAGTTATGGGTTATTCAGGTCCCAAGGTGGCAAGATCAATGTTGTGGTAACTAGTCCTGTGTGAGTGAGACCTGCCCTTGTAGCATAATCATGTGCATGCAGGTTCAGATGGGGCGTTACCATGCGATAACCGGGTATCCATTATGTATTAAAGCACTTTGAGGCTCAAACAAGAACAGCACCCTGCGTACAAAGGTGTCTTTTTTACCTAAGGGCGTGGCCTAAGAACAGTATCTACGCAATACCCATTGAGGTGCGGCTTAGGTAACTAAGGGCTTGTCTACGCAATCCTCATTAGAGGTGCGGCTTATGTAACTAAGGGCGTGTCCTAAGAACGGTTTTAAGAAATCTCCATAAGGGTGTGGCGAAGGGGACTATGATAGAGGTGCACGAAACAGCGTCAGAAAGTAGCTAGGTGGGTGGGGGGCTCTGTCATCGACGGGGGCCTCCTCCAGAGCTGTGGCGGAGTACAGGGCGATCTGGAAGCAGATGGACAGTAGGGGTACCTCTGCGGCAGAAGGATACAGTCTAAATACCTCTGCCTGGCACAGTAAGGGTGCCTGAGCCAAGAACCTGGAGCCGAGGGGGTTCCAGGAAACAGTGTCGGCGCCCCGTTAGTCCTTCGGGCGGTCGGGGGGCCTGAACCGACCGGGGGTGTGCCTCATTGCTCCGCCCTGACAGGGGGGGCGGGAGTATAACGAAATAAAATGGTAATTTACTGCACCGTCAGAGCATCGACTCGCCGTGCAAGATGGCTCCTTAGGCATGCGGGTCAGCGAGGGGCTGCCGCATTGGATCGCCTGTAAGATGACCCACCTTATCAGCTACCTGTTGTACGAAATAAACCTGCAACAGTGCTTTCCCACAAATATGTCTCGTGAGTTTTACTTGGTATATAAGTATTAATGTGCGCAGAGCGGAGCGAGCGCTGGCGGTGTGGGCACTATGCCGCTGACCGTGCGACACGCAGGGCAGCATGGGCGGGCAGTGCCCTAGTCCCACACGGCGGGCGAGCAGAGCTTGCAGCGCGTCAACCCCTTTGAGCCGCCCTCCTCGCCAACAGCCAATAGAGAGGGCTCACCTGGGAAAGGGGGCATGCCTTTGAGTATAAAACAGGCCCAGCAACTATGCTCGGCCTCTTTTTCCCGCGCCTGGTTCCCCCGGCTCTGAGCTGATCCCACCCTGAACCCTGACCCAGCTGCAGAGCGGCGGGCGAAAGTTGTGAATTTGTTAATGGTCATGTTTTGTGTTGCAGGCGGAGTCACAGGGTGATCTGGAAGCAGATGGACAGTAGGGGTACCTCTGCGGCAGAAGGATACAGTCTAAATACCTCTGCCTGGCACAGTAAGGGTGCCTGAGCCAAGAACCTGGAGCCGAGGGGGTTCCAGGAAACAGCGTCGGCGCCCCGTTAGTCCTTCGGGCGGTCGGGGGGCCTGAACCGACCGGGGGTGTGCCTCATTGCTCCGCCCTGACAGGGGGGGCGGGAGTATAACGAAATAAAATGGTAATTTACTGCACCGTCAGAGCATCGACTCGCCGTGCAAGATGGCTCCTTAGGCATGCGGGTCAGCGAGGGGCTGCCGCATTGGATCGCCTGTAAGATGACCCACCTTATCAGCTACCTGTTGTACGAAATAAACCTGCAACAGTGCTTTCCCACAAATATGTCTCGTGAGTTTTCCTTGGTATATAAGTATTAATGTGCGCAGAGCGGAGCGAGCGCTGGCGGTGTGGGCACTATGGTGGGCCGTCGGCGCGAGCGACTAAGCAACACATCTGTACACACTGCCATCTTGGCCACTCCCCCTGGTACTTGTTTATTACACAGGTTCCCCCTTACATCAAAAACTAAACTCACGAGTAAATTCATAGACCTAGGGTTCCTGCTCGCCAAGAGGGACATTACGGCGCATTGGAAAGCCGCATGGGGCCCAGTTTTCAGAGATGAAAGGCGGAATTCCTGACGCTGGGGAGTGAGCGAGAGCACAGTTCACTTTCAGCTAGCTAGACGGGAAAGGAGATATAAACCTTTAGAGACTACGAAAGCCTGGGAAGCACTAGTAGTTTTATTACAAACTCCGGAGGAGCAATTGGATGACAACTCTGCCACGAGCGCACTGAATGTATCACCTTGAATCAGACCTATATTACTGGAGGGCTAGCGGTTCCGATAACAATGAGAGAGATTCTGCATGTTGGAATTTTATGTTTTCACGTAACTTTCATGGAAACACTTCATGAGGTTGAATAATATGTAATTGAATTCGAAATGAGTAGCATTAAAGGACACACCGGGGGCAGGGTAGGGCTCTTAATGGTGGTTTTGATCTTTATTTTAATAGGCCTTGCTGAAGAGTTGCAGTGGAATTTACTGGGTGCTGCATATCAGGGAGGCCTTGATTACCAGATCAGGACATATACTGTGGGTATAATGATAATGTTATACAAGAGTTTATTGGAATTAGAAATGTACGGGAGACTTGCAGAACTCCAGGAAATTACTGCTGACTTTTAAATCCTGTAAGTGATAATGTTTGTTTGAAAATCAATAAAAATATATTTTAAAAAATCAAGGAGTGCTGCACATCGGTATGCATTTCCAGAACATCACTGTACATCACCATATTTGGGGACACCCCCATCATATGCATACAGTACAATCTTTGTTGCTTCACAAGCATCTGCAGCCGCAGAATTAAGCCAAGTCACCAAGGGTTCCCATATGTCTCTTGAACGAGATCTGGTCGGTAGTAGTTCCCAATAATTTGACAACTGTGTCCTACAGTATGATACATTCTAAACGCACTCTTTTGCCGTTGGAGGTTGGATCGCCCCCAAGTGTACAGCCACCTGTCTTTTAGCCATTAAAAATAACATTTCAGGTCATTTTCGTGATTTTGGTGGCACTATCTCAATTATTCCCAACAGGGATACTAATGGCATGCAGAGTAGGTCCAGCCCAGTAATGGCTTTTATGTGACCCATTACAGTAATCCACAAATTTTCTATTGGTTGGCACTGCCATGCTAAATGTAAAAAGGTCGCCCGAATGACACCGCAGCGCCAACAGCTGTCATCCGCGCATAGCCCCATCTTATGTAGTTGTATGGGAGTGCGGTAGAGGCTGCGAAGATACTTAAAAGTGGATGAGCCGGTGATGGTAATTGGGCGACAGCCTCTCCAACTGAGTACAACTGAGGTCCCATTGCTTATCTGTGAGATCTTCCCCCAGCTCCTCCTCCCAGTCCCTACGAGAGATTAGGACAATTATCGGAAATTCCTTTTGAGTGATATGGTAAATACGTGAAATGAGTTTACGCTCCGATTCCACTGCCAACAGGTTTTCAAGTGCTGGCAATGTTGGACGGGGGACCGGAAATGTGGGGAATTTGCTCTTGCAGGATGCACGGAGCTGATAGTATAGTAGCATGTTGAGCGCTGAGGGTGGTGTGGGTTTGCACATTTGCTGCAGTGTAAGGAAGGTGTCCTGCGGGTAGAGATCACCACCCGTCTTAATGTTATGCGTGGATGCGCGCTCCCGTGCTTTAGGTTCCATGAGCCGGGGATTAAGGGATTGTTAGAAAGTGGCATAAACGGGCCATATAGTACATCTACGTGTGCTCTTTTACGAAGACCCTCCCACGCCCACCTGATGACTTGTACCATGTCAATTTCGTCACGGGGACGCTTGTATGGGTGGAAGAGTGCTGTTGACAATGGTAGTGGTGCTTCCCTATCTATTTCAATTGCAACGTGTGGCTGAAAAGTTGTGGGGTGCACACAGAAATTTAAGAATTTTACCTGTGCACTGTAGGCATAGCGGACACAGTCTGGGGCTGCCATTCCACCCTGTGCTTGTGGTAGCGTCAAGACCTCCCAGGATATCCTTGGCTGTCCCCCAGACCACACCAGCTCAATCATGAGCGACCTGAGGCGGTTAAAGAAATGCAGCGTGAGTGGCAAAAGGATGTTGACAAAGAGATACAGTAATTTTGGCAGAATGATCATTTTGGCCACCGCTATGCGGCCGGCTAGGAAGAGGGGAAGAGTCTTCCATCTTTTTACCTGTTCTTCAGTCCAGGTCACAGCCTTACCATAATTGGCTGTCCACAGTTCCTGCAGGTCACTACTGAACCATATGACCAGGTATCTAACCGGTCCAGACACCCAGACCGATGGGTAGTCAGTCACAAAAGCCTGAGTTCCAGATGTGAGCGGGAGGATCAAGGATTTGCTCCAGTTGATGTTTACTCCGGAGAGTCCCCCATATCGCACAACCTCCCATGTCATAGGCGACAAATTGTCTTTGGGGTTCACCAGACAGTTATAGTGTCCACGTACATCAACAAGTTTAAGGCCCTGGTTGTGAAACCAATCCCTCTATTGGTGTGGTACTGTCGCAGGCGGGCCACCAGGGGTTCTGTCGCATTTGCGAACAATAACGTTGACAGTGGACAGCCCTGCCTGAAGTCCCCTGTGATAGCTATTGGCTCCGAGATCAATCCATTGACCCTTAGCCTCGCAGTGGGTCGCATGTAGAGAAGCTGGATTTGCTGAATAAATAGTGTTCTTATGCCTAGTCTTCTGAGAAGCGGGAACAGAAATCCCCACTCAAGAGAATCGAACGACTTAGTGGCATCCAAAAGCGCCGCGATCGCGTAGACATGTGGGGCGGGGTAGTGCAACAGCCCAAATAGCGTTCTAAGATTGTGTGAGGTAGAGCAACCCGGCACAAAACCAGATTAGTCTGGCCTGACTATTAATGGTAACAATGGATGAAGCCTGGTGGATAATAGTTTTGCAAAAATCTTAGCATCTAGATAAATGAGAGTGGGCGATATGAATCACATTGTTGAGGTCCTTATCCAGTTTTAAAACAGTAATTATAATAGCCTCGACCATCGACCCAGGAAGGATTCTCTCCTGCATGCTGCCTGGTATACCGCCAATAGGTGAGGGTCAAGCAACTCCGACTATTTTTGGTAAAATTTAGCCGTGAGACCGTCCACTCCCGGAGCCTTATCCGGCCGTATACTGCCGATGGCCCTTCGTACGTCCTCCACGGTGAATGGTATGTCGAGGTACTCGCGATGATCTCCACTAAACCACAGAAGCTCTATGGAATCAAAATAATCTTCTAGGACCGAATCTGATGGGGTTGTTTGACATGTATATAGTTGTGCATAGACATCCTGCAAAGTGGAGAATGTACCAAACCGTTAGCCGGTGTATTTAGTACTGTGATAAAAGTGGAGCCTCTAGATGGGCGCAGGAGATTCGCAAGTGTCTTTCCCGGACTGTCTCCCTCACTATATCTATGCGCGGTTGCATACTTGTGTAGGAATTTGATCTCTTTGTCCGCCTCTTCCTGATGCTCAGTTAGTTTACTGCAAATACTCCCTAGCGCCGTAGCTGACGGTGTTGTGAAATATTGTGCCTCCAGTGCATGCAACTCCAAGTCGAGCCTGCCCAGGCTGCCGCGTATGTCTCAGAATACCCTGGTCTGTCCCGCTATGCAGTGCCCCCTGATGACCACCTTGAATACCTCCCAGATCACTCCAGCAGTCTCTACGGAAACCACATTATGCTCACAGTAGCTTGTAATATGCTCTTGGATCTCTTCCCTGAAAGCTGCATCAAGCAGAGCGTAAGGTGGTAGGCGCCACGTGAAAGGTTGTATGTAGGGTGTGGGTATCTGAAGAGTCAGTGTGACTGGTGAGTGGTTCGATAGGGTGCAGGCATAATGGGCCATCTCTAATATCCAGGAATGCAGGTCTTGAGACGCAAGACAAAAATCTAATCTGGACCATGCTAGATGCTGCTGTGTAATACATGTGCTCTCTCCTGTGTTAGGATGGAACACCCGCCAGGTGTCAACTAAGCTATAGTCAACATTCAATCCCTGCAGACCTGCAGCGGCCTGTGGGTGATGTGTGCAGGAGGTGCCAACCCTGTCCTCCTCCAGCGATAGTACAGTCTTGAAATCACTGCCCCAGAGTAACACAGCATCCCCCATGGACTGTATGTGGTGCCATACCTTCTGAAAAAAAGTGGGATCATCCACATTGGGCCCATATATGTTTGTGATGAGGACCCATTGGTGAAATAGCGTCCCCAATACTAGTAGATAAAGCTCTTCTGAGTCGCTGACTACCTTAATTGTTTGCCAGGGAGTGCCAAGTTTGATCAACGTTGCCACCCCTCTGGAATAATTGGAGTAGCAGGATGTATATACCTCGCTCCATCTGGTGGAGTTCAATCTTTCGCACGCCGTACCCCTTAGGAGGGTCTCCTGTAGCAGGCACACATCAACCGTGTGTCGCGTGAGATATGATTGCACCAGCCGAAACTTTCTGTGCTCATTTAGGCCATGCACATTCCAAGTGATGCAGGTCAATTTAGACATGGAGCTTATAAGAAAAATATGTCTCTATGGTGACCAGAATCCCGGTTTGTGAGATGTACCCCTGTAACTCCCTGTGTTAACCCTCATGTTGTGTGATGGTGAAATCTGGACAGTGACAAGTAGGTCCCATTCACAAAAGGTCCAGTAAAGAATATGATGTGCTTTGCAAGGAAAACAAGAACAATCAATAACATGCCCAACCCGCCCACCTCCCACTCCAACCCGCTAATCAGGTTGAGTATCCAAAGCTGCCCACCCCATAATAAACAGAAGCCCGCAAAAAGCGAGGCCTAAGGGAATCATCCCAGAGGGGGTGTGGGGTTGCCGGCATACTGCCCTGTCACAATGCAACAGGGTGGCCGAGCATCAATAGAACTACCTAAGAACATTTTAGTGAACGCAGTCAAGAATCTGGAAAGTGGTTACAGTTCCTCCCAATAGCATATTAAGCCAAACGCATGGCAGGATCAAGTTTGGGACTAAATGGAGGGGTATATGTACTAGTCATTGTCACTTAGCTGACTGTGTGAAGAGTTGTCCTTGTCAGGGCTGTTGGAGCGGTTTGTGTGCTTGTTGCTTCGTGAATTTCAGTGCGGCGGTTGCTTCTGTAAAAATATAGGCTTGCCTCCAGTCTGCACTCTCAGCATTGCCGGGTATAGCATTTTAAAATAACTTTTTCGCTGATATGAATTCTCGTTGTGCCGCTTCCACTGCTTGGGTGAAATCTGGGTAAAATGGGACGCTGTTCCCTTGGTGTTGCAGTTCCCCCTTCTCCCTGTTTACTCTCAAGGTGGTATCTCTGTCCCTGTAGTTGAGCAGGTGAGCCAGAATTGTTCTGGGTGGAGCTCCAGGGGAAGGTCTGGGTTCGGTGCCCATATTCCACCAGAAACGTCGGCGCTAGATCAGGGTGGAAGAGATCCCGCAGAAGGCCATCCACAAATATTTCCATGTTCGTTATGTTTGAAGACTCCAGTATTCCCGTAATTCGGACATTGTTCCTCCTCGATCTTGCTTCAAGGTCTTCATTGCGTGCCTTAATGACATCAAGCACTTTGTCCATTCGGAGGCGGTGTTCCTGCGTCTCCACTTGGCGATCGTCCGAGACCGAAATTCTGGTTTCCTGAGCGTCTAATCTGTCATCGTGCTTGTCCACTCTTTGTGAGACCTGTTCCATCTGCAGCACCAAGGAGTCCAGTTTAACGCTTAGCGCTCGAAGGCTGACCTTCACTTTGTGGAGCATGGTTTGTATATCATCCTCTTGCTCTGGTTCTAACTGTGTTTCAGGCACCACCGTGATCTGTGTCAGGTCAGTGTCTTCCATTCTGTAGAGAGGTTTCTCGAAGTTGATTTTTGACTCTTTGTTGTCTGTTTTTCCCATTGCTGCTTTTCTCCTGTAGCGTCTGTCTACTGCGTGTGGAGACACTGAGCCCAATCCAGCCAGGGCACCACACGCCTGAGTTTCCAAGGATGGAACTTCGCATCTCAGAGTAATGTCTCTGAGTGTGCGGGGCGGCTGGTGCTTTCCAAGCAATGTCCCTATCTTACACCTTGGATGTAGCACGATGTTCAGGGGACCAGACACTGGTCTGCGCAATATGCAAAGGTGGTGCAAGCTCCAGTCATTTTCATTTTTTTTTCATTTCAAAACTTTATTCGATTCATAAAATGGATCATAAAAGTACAGAACATACAATTCATCGTACCTCATGGAACAAAAAAAGTTTTTAAATACACAATTTCCCAAATTTATAAAAGACATAGTAAAATGACTATTTGTAAAAAATATACAGATACACGGTTTTCACCAGAGAATGTTCTATACATTTTGGTACTAACCATAGGCCTTCCTAATCTTTAGCGAAACTCTAATAAAATTTAGCATGGCACAGCAAGTTTCAACAGAGGATAGTGCTAACAGATAATCATACCCTTCCTTATAGGTGCAAGGTTGCCTCCCCTTCAGGATTGGTTTAATAAACCGGCTCCTTGGTTCTTGATATAAAGAACAAAAAAGAACCACATGTATAGTGCTTTGGCTATCCCTATTGTTACATGGACAAGGGGGCAGCCTCTCACACCAACCCCCCTGTTTCGGGAAAGCAAGCAAAAAATGCAAAATATCCAGTCTAAACTTTGTTAGTAGGAATCGCCATTGCACATTAAGAGTAAATGTTAGATAAAACTGAGGTTGGGGCTTACGAACATAGACATTAGCATCGTCCAAGGATGGCGGATTCAACAATTTTCAATACATTGCCTTTATGTCCACCTTTTGGTTTCCCTCAATTTTTTCAGGATTATCATAATAGGAACCCAATCCAATCTTATTTAACATATTACAAACATAGGACAACCAGGGAATCTGTTTTGAATTTTCTAGAGCCATGCAATCAATGATGATATCTTTAGTGAGTTGCAGGTCTTCAGATTGCCATATTTTGCCCCATAACAATAAAAGGGACATACGAATCGTATCAGAAACACTGACCATTCCAATTTCTTTGTGGCAGAAAATGTTTGAGGAGCCTTTGGGAACTGATAAAACCCTTTTTATGAAGTTATTTTCCACCACCTGTATCACGGATGGTATTTCAGTACCCCATACCCCGCCCCATAGGTGGCCACCGATAAACATTTCGATGTATAGAGGGTTTTGAGGTGCGTAACATGTTTTTGCCCCAGTTTGCTACAGAAACGAAAGATGCCCTCTATAGCCCGGGTCGCGTTCTGGGCTCGAATCTTCATGAGTGGCGTCCAACTTAATTTACTATTGAACAAGTTACCAAGGTAGTTAAAATTTTCCACCTTTCCAATTGTGCGTTTATTTACCACAAACTTCCTGATGTTGGACCCTTTAGGACCACAAGACATTACAAAGGATTTATCAAAGTTCACCTTTAAGTCGAGGTCAAGCATGAAAGTATTAAAGGCGTCTAAACATACTTGCATGCTATTTCCGGTTAGGGTCATTAAGACAGTATCGTCTGCATAAGAAAGCATGGGAATACTTTTGCCGTTAATTTTTGGAAAGTCACAACCCTGGTTTAATAGATACTTTTCTAGCCCGTTTGTATAAACCAGAAAAAGAAAAGGCGCCAAAATGCATCCTTGACGCACACCCTCGGTGGAAGGAATTGATTTTGTCATTTCACCACCAGAGCCAAATCTAATTGATACAGTTGTTGCTGCATGTAACCTGCGAAGCAATGTGACTAACGGTTCCTCAAAGCCCATGTCATCCATCATCCGCCACAGCTTATGTCTACAAACAGTGTCGAACGCACTTGACAAGTCCATGAAGGCAAGATGTATTGAGGACTTTTTTGCCTTCATGTACTTGCCTATAATTAGTGCCAAGTTCAGACACTGCTCGACGGTCCCCTTTCCACGCCTAAATCCGTATTGAGAATCAACTATAAATCCTGTTGAATCTGCCCAACTTTCTAATCTCGCTAGGATTACCCTGCCCAGGATTTTACATGAGGCGTCTATTAAAGAAATCGGACGATAGCAACATGGGTCGCACCTGTCGCCCTTCTTAAAGATTGGCACTACAATTGCCTCCTCCCAAGTGCCAGGGATGCGCCCGACCACAACAGCCTTGAAAACATTCAGTAATATGGGTGCCCACAGACTAACGTTATGTTTAAAAAGGTCCAAGGGGACGGCATCTGGGCCTGGAGCTTTTAGTGATGATCCCTTCTCTAAGGCTTCCTCAATCTCGATCAATGTAAAAGAAGAGCTGAGGGTCAAAGCCGAGGGGGATGTCACTAATTCCCCTGTTCTATCCGTGCTTAACTTTAATGAAATAGAAGTTGGATTAAAAATCTTAGTAAAATGTTGAACCCACTGTTCAGCGGTGACCTGCACAACTATAGATTCTTTATTGTCGCTCTTGAAAAGGGGGCGATTTAGGACCTCCCAGAAGAGCCTACTATCTTTTAGTTGTGCAGCCTTTTCAAGGTCTTCCCAGGCAATGTTTTTTAGGTCCTGCTTTCTTTTTACAATAGCCTCCCTATAGGCCTTCCTGCTAGTTCTTACAAGTTCTCTGTTTCTTGGTTTTTGGCGCAAGGCTAATTTTAGTGATTGGTGTGTGACAGAACACACGGAGTCAAACCATCTAAAGGCCTTTTGGCCACCCTTTCCCTTGGGTTTCCTAAAGTTCTTTGCTACATGCCCACACAATTTCTCAAAGCTCTCAATTACCTGATGGGGGTCGGTTACAGGGGCTAGACATGATTCCATTTCCGTTTTACAATTTGAAAGAATATCTTCCTCCAGTTGTAAAACATTTACCTTGCCCCATTTCAAGGTAACGCCCTGATTCCTGCTATACTTAATTGGATGTTCACAGATCTTAGGTGATTCTTGTGTTGGCATGCATAATGACAACATTAGGGGATTATGGTCACTTGCGGGGTTGGCCACCACCTCCAACTTATCAACATATTTGAGAAAGCTACTGGATACCAAGACAAAGTCGATTGTGCTCATCTCCCCCCTTGTACCCTGGAAGGTTGGTATATGCGGTATGTCGGGGGCTGACCAAGGTTCTACCACACACAAGTCATTCAGCATGATAATGTTGTTTAAAGCTTCCCCCTGGGGTGTGTGTTTAAAATGGGTCAAGGGCTGAGCGTTTGAGTCCTCCAGTCCGCACACATTCGATCCTCCAAAACTGCACAACGTACAGTTGAAATCACCAACCCAAATGACAGGCGATAAAGGGTGCCTGCTGCGTGCTTTACCCACTGCGTCCTCCAAACTTTGAATTATTGATATGTCATGTCCATTAAAGATGTTGTGATACCAGTTGACTAACAACACAGGTTCTGGGAAAAGATGTTCTAATAACAGCAGTTGGTACCAGTTTGTATCCATCAGTTTCAAAGTTGTCAGTTTCTGTAGTTTTATAGACAACGCTGTCATTATACCACCCTTTGCCCTCCCAGATGTCGATGGAACAGCCAAAACATTGAATGATTGAAAACCCTCAATGTCACAGGTAGTCCTAGACCAAGTCTCCTGTAAACACAGGATTCCCTGGGCTCCCACATAGTCCAGCCACGCATCATCTTCCAATCTCCCTGTTAGTCCGGCAATATTCCAAGATATTAAGGATATTAAGGACGGCCCCTGTTTCCCATGGGTGCCTCCCAGATCAACTCTTACACTTGAAGGGTCTTGATCAGGCAGTAATGTAAGTTTCTCACAACCCAAGGTGGTATTTCCCCCAAAAATGACAACGTTCTCGGCGTATGGGGGGCCAATACTCACAGTATCACAATCAACGGTCAACATTGCTGAGTCATCATTGCTTACTATCCCTAAATTTTCCTTCTTTCCCAAATCTAGAACAGTAGGCGCATTGCCCTCAAACCCAGTTGATGGTCAGTCTACCCCGTCCATACCCATTAATGGGTCAAAGCGATTTCTCAGTGGGATATTATTATTTGAGATCCATCCTGGGTATTCTGCTCCCTTAATCCTTAGTCTTCGTGGGTTAAACGGGACTTGTGTAAAAGGGCCCATACTTGGTGGTCCCAAAAAGGGGCCATTTGTCTCATGCCAAGGGGCCCAATAATGTTGTGTGCCTTGCTTCATATTCAAATTATGTGCCCAACCCAAGTGATTGTTACCGCTTATTCTATGCCCACGATGATTGGGGTTTGAGGCAGTATGATAAAGGTTGGGGTAGAAATATTCGAGTCCCACACACTGGATGTCCCCCATCCTACCAAACCTTGCTTTACTGCAGATAATATCCTTAACCCAGATGTCTCTAAAGTTAATCAGTATGCAATCTCCCTCCAGATCTTTTTTGCTTGGCCCAACCCAGGGGACCCTCCGTACACCTAAGATTTTTGTGGCAGTTTCTTCGGATAGGGGCCTGTTATTATTTAGCCAGAATTTTGTTTTATTTAAAAGGTCCTCCATTTTCTCATATTTATTCTCTGCAATTAATGGAACACCTGTCAAAATTGCCATGTACGGGGCAGCTTCAGGGGGTATATTTACATAAATCTGCTTACCCGGCAGTGGTGTTTTACTAGGAGCTAGAGGTTTACTAACTGGAGTTTCTTTCCCCTCAGTGTTTGTAAGGGCTGGGGCAGCTATATTTACTGGTGTGGCCACCACCATAGAGTTGTTTATCTTTGAGCCCACAATAATCACCGGCTTAGTTTTAGTAAGAGTAGCTGGTGCTTTACAAGGGATGATACCGTCAGGATCTGCAGACACTACAGTTTTGGATTGCTGAGGTTGTGTCTGGTTTTTCTTAGCACCCTTTTCTTCAAAACTAGTAGTAGTATTACCACCAGTAGCAACGGGTTGTTTGCTATTATCTACAAGGCTCTCCAATAAAGTGGTGTTTTTGGATGTTAGAAACTCTAGTTGATCTAATTTTAGGTTGATGATTTGGGTTTTTACCATAAGGGGATTCAGCAGGCTTTTTTCCAGCTTCTCAAGGCTGGCCGTAAGATCCTTATCTTCTCTGTGGGTTGCTTTTTTATCTAAGTTCGAGATACTTTTTTCAATGCCCGAGAGCTGGGATCCTATCTGTGAAAGTCTCACTTCAAAGGGAATTAAGAGCTTTTTGAGTGTTTCCCATACCACAGTGAAGAATTCTACGTCTTTCCCTTTTATGACGCAGAGTGGCACCCCACTAGTTTCATTCTCTATTGTGAGATTATTAATTTCATGGGTTACTACCAGTGATTCTAGGCTAGGTTCTGGTCTTAGTTCAGAAGGCTGTGGGTTGTTCTTTAGGGGTGGATCTAGGGGTAGAATAAATGGTGCCTTGGTGGATAACTGTGCCTTCGCAATCTTAGCCTTTTTTCTTGCGTATGCTGTTAAGTTATTGCGCTTCCTTTTATTGTTCGGCCCTCGTTGTTTAATGCAAGAATTTCCCCCACCCGGTTCTATAGAATTGGGTCTTCGCGCCATTCCCAGGAGGCCACCCTCACCCTCCTTCTCTTCCCCGTTTCCCCCAACCATAGAAAAATTTAGGGAATTAGATGATACTAATGGTGATCCCCCCTTTGGTATGGATGGAGTGGGTACTAATGGCTGGTGAATATCTGCCTCGGTTACAATCAGGGTAAGAGGTGGACCAGTTAAACGATCAGGCGTTTTAGCGAAGGCTATGGACCCTAGGGAAGATTTTTTGGCCGCTGCTAACTCCTGTGACAATCTCCTTGCGGCATCTAGTTCAATAGAGACTCAATGCTGCATTTTAGCAATCTCTGTATCGATGGCTGTGTGGGTCCTGGTGATAAAGTCATCTAGGGTACCATTTTTCAGTTTAGACTTAGCTGCCCTCTCTTTGTACTCACGGGATGACATATTGGCTAGTCAACAAAACAAACTGGCAATGCAATTATTTCCCGGGGGTTAGGGCCAAAGAGAGTGGCCCAGTCCAGTCTCTCCCAGCCTCTAACGGCCTCAAACGGCCCGCTCTTAGCCCGGTCTTAGCCCGCGCCTCCGTCCGCGCGCGTCCCGCGTACGCGTCAGGAGGCTGGGCTAAGTAGGAGGAGGGGGCGGGAAGAGGCACCAGGTGCGCAGAATGATCTTGCTGCAAGCGCTCCTGGTCCTCGCAGTCCCGCTCCCAGTCGCTGGACGTGGTTTCCTGGGTCCGAAGGGTGACTGAGCACACGGGCTCCCAAGTCAGATGCACAATGTAATTAAGCCTCACGGGCAGCAGAGAAAGGGATCCTTAAGTGTTCCACTGCGAGCGGCAAGCTCCAGTCCGGATGCGCCCACTTCGCCATTACCGTGTTAATTGGGGACCTTCTCTGCACAGCTTCTTGCTTCTTGTGGTGTCTAATTCATGCAGTTAGTACTGCTCCCCCGCTTTTGTAGCTTTACTGGCAGTGCCTAGTGCAGCGTCAGTCTCAACCGTTGTCCCGGCTGGCCTCCACCACCAGCAGGTCTCTGTTAATGATCTGCTTCCTGATTGTCATTAGTGCGATATGTGCAAGTTAGCGTTATGGCACCCACGTTGTGTTGAGCGCCTTGTTAGCAGACGTGTTTACGCTAGGTTATATCCGTGGTCCAGCCTGTAGTTGTGCTCGCGCGCGGGCTTGACTAGGGCCTTCACCCTCACTTTATTCTGCAGTGGTGCCTTTTAACAGTTTGCTCACTCCTGCTTAGATCGTAGCTGCGGGTGTTTCGCCAGTGCTTCCGGCGTGTTTTCTGAATGCGGCTTAGTCACAGATTTAATCTGTCTCACCCCGCGATCGCCTCGCGGGGCCGTTCCCGCCTCACAGGTCCCCAGCTGGCTAATGAGGCAAGGGGAAGGTCGTCTCCGCTATCGCTGCTGGCACCTGTGTCCACTCTGCACCGCGTGCCGCCCAAGCCGCCCCAATGAACGCAAGGAGGTCCAGGTGGGCCGCGCAGCAGCCACTCACTCACAAGGTCTCAGCCTGCATGAATTGCACACAGCCGTGGTCTCCGGCCGAACTGCAAGCACATTGATTCCACTTTGTGAACAGCGCTGGATAGCTGCCCCGCCAGTCGCTGTAAGTGTCGTTCCGTTTCTTCTTCACTATGCCTGCGCTATTTTGAGTTTCCCGGCCTGGGGCTCATGCTTCGCTTCCGCCATATGTTTTGTGCGCTCCTGGGTTCCCCGCAATTAAATTTCATGCTGCATGGTAAGTCGCTATTTCTGCATCTTTTAGACTGCTTTTTGGACACGGATGAGCGGGTGGGTCCCGGATATTTGTCGAATTCTTAGCTCAGCCAGCAGAGCCACACTAACGAGCGGCCATCTTGCAGCTCAGCTCGCCACACCGCCTTTAAAGTGTAATTGAAAGAAAACCTTTTCAAAGTTTCTCTGGGGGCCGACTCTAAGTGTAAAAATAGACCGTCCCACCCATCTTACTAAAAGTCTGCTTCAAATGTAAGCCATAGGATTTCAGTCATTTTATCTAACGCTTAATGAAACCTAAGAATTAGCCTAGAAAATTCTGCATCAAGTGTTCACCAGATCTTATGCCACAAATCTAAGTAGCCCCACCAAGGGCATCCTCTAGGTAACTAATCCCAGTCTCACCGTGACAAATCTTGTTAGCTGTACTCTGCGGGACTGAGAGCACCCTACATATAAAACTATTCCTGGCCCTTTGGAGGGGTTCAATATTTACATAACCCCTGAACCTCCACTCCGTGCAGTCAAACCGGGATACATTTAATTTTTTAGGTATGTGTGAGTTTCTTTGACTGGTTTGTGATGAAGCCTCTATGCAAACCTAAAGATGGCATCAATCACTCTATGAAAATACAAGAGTCCTAACTTGTGTACATGTGCCCATTATAATGCATCATCAAGAGGGGCCTAAGTATTTGAAATTCCTTACCCTTTCAATCTTGACCACCCTCCCTCTACCAAATGGCCTCTAGTTATAGTCTTGGATGGACCAGTTACCATAATGAATGATTTTGCAAAGTTAACTTTTAGATCTAAATGGTTCATAAATGAAGCAAAACCACCCGAATGGGCTTCCATCACATTTGATGGTGTCGCTTGGAGAACAGCATTGTCATCATGATGGAGGAATGGTATTGCTTCTTTCTCTATTTGAGGCATATCTTTCCCTCTATGGACAAGCTAATTCTCTAGACCATTTATCTAAATGAGGAATAAGAAAGGGACCGAAATGCATATCTAACGGACACCACTTGTAGATCTAATTAGAGCGCTGCACTCGCATTCTTGGCTACATCGTTTTCTAACAAAGGTGTCTCCATGCAAACGGCTGATAAATTCCAGCAGAGCTTTCTCAACCCCCATATTCACCATAATAGCCCACAATTCATGCAGTTAACAATATCAAGAAGGACCTCTAGCAACAGAATCCGGCCCCTTTGAGCTCTCACCAGCTATATCTTGCACCTTCGTCCTGCTTGAGGTTTTCGACTGTCAAAAAGTTGTCTAAGCCCAAAGATAAAAAATTTCACCAGGCTCAATGGCGGCCTCCATGGCCTGGAAATCCGGAATCTTCTGCTTCAAGCTTTTTCCCATCATTGTTGATGGCTTCACCAAGCGCGACACAGCTACCATTAAAGTGCTCTAGCATTTGCGAGAGTTTGAGCTTTTGGCATTAAAAATAACAGAGGGCCATATTATCAAGAACGGCGTTAAAATTATTGCCGGTTTGGCGGCAGAAAACTGCCGCTAAAACGGCGATAATGGGCTTGATAATATGCCCTGGAGAATTCCAATAGAAGCCCATGTTCTGGTGTGAACATGGGCTTCTATTGGAATTCTCAAGGGCAAATTATCAAGCCCATTATCGCCATTTTAGCTGCAGTTTTCTGCCGCTAAACCGACGATAATTTTTAACGAAGTTCTTGATAATATGCTCCAATGTCTTTTATATATGTGTTGCTTTTAAAAACACATAATAAAAAGCATTGTCATTTACCGTGCCAATAGCTTAAAAGCTCGCAAATGCAAGATCTATTGCTTTGAAAATACTTGTTAAGTTAGATATTGTGGCATGGTATTGAGGTCCATAGGGCACACGATTGAGGCTCAGATCTAAGCACTCATTGCCGACTATCAGTAGTGAGCCTAGAGAGCCCACACTAAACTCTGATCTCCATGGAAATGGCCTCCACCTCCAATGCCGATGCCCTGTACACTGAAGAAGGACTTTAGTAGCAGCCTGTTTGCAGAACACCTTGCTGATAAGGAACATGTACTGCTTGCAACGCACGACGTGTCAGAGGGAATCGTCTGCAGGAGGTTCGTGGAATAAATAACATGTGCTTAAATTAATCCATAATTAGAATTCGTGGACACGAACACCACCTAGACCAGTTTTAACATATGGAGTGTTTTCAATTAAAAGTGTAAAAAAAAGTAGTGCCCAGACTGAAGGAAATAAACGCTTATCCACATATATTGGACGACTGAGAATATATAACAATATGGTGCAGCATGCTCACTGTGCCTGGGGCATATTAGCAAGAACCTCGTTAAAATTATCACTGTTCTAAAACGGCGATAATGGGCTTGATAATATGCATAATAGAATTCCAATTGTGCAGGACATCTAACCTGGGCTTCTATTGGAATTCTATAATGCATATTAGCAAGCCCATTATCGCCGTTTTAGCGGCAGTTTCCTGCCGCTAAAATGGCGATAATTTTAAAGAAGTTCTTGCTAATATGCCGCAGAGTTTTTGTGCACCTGCCACACTTCTCTACCCACTTAAGGTCGTTGCCAGTTGAAAAGGGAGTGAACTGGCGCAATGCTGCAGTAAAAAATAAAAAGTCAATTGAAATCCCGCCTGTGTAGGTCTGTTGAAGCAATTTATACTTGTTTGTAGAATAAATGGTAACGTTTTAAAACATTCATTTTTTAGCGTTACAAACATTCAATGTTACCTTTATCCAATATGTTGATAATTATGTATCGACTTTGGAAGGATGAAGGACTGCATTGATATTTCTGGGCTTTGAACTAGTAGTATACAGCTCATTACTGGCGTTATCAGCCAAGGAATAACTCACTGCAGCAGTATGCAGGTCGTTGGTTATTAATTTTGTCTTGTTTCAGTGTTCCTGTGATATTCAGTCTTGTTTCAGTGTTCTTGCCATTTAGCCTATGCCTTCACTCTCATCACTTTGATTGGTACTCTGCACGCCTCTGCTTTTGTAATGTTGGGCTAATTTGGCTGAAAATATTTTCCCTTGCGTTTTGCAAACGAGCGATGATGGCTCGTTCGTTTTGACTGGTGAAGACTGAAGAGGATGGGGTTGTGCCTTGTTCACCTGCTGTGCTTTTGTCTTGAGCCACCCGCAAACACTGCTTGTAAAACTTGGGTCTACTAATGTAATCATTGAGGGGCATATTAACAAGGGCTTTATCTCCGCTTTTTTGGCTTTAAAAGCCAAAAAAGCGGAGCTAAAACTATCGCTCTATTTACAAGAGGGTGCTAACATGCATAATCGCATGTTAGCACCATTTTTCCAGACGCCTCCTTTGCATCTCTAATGAGATGCAAAGTGGGCGTCACTGGGCAGTACAGCCTTGCAAATATCACTGATGTGCACATCGCAATATTTACAAGGCTGCCCCAGCATTTTAGCACACGTTAGTTTTTGGAGAAAACTGCTGTTTTCTCCAAAAACTAACGTCGGCTAAAATCCTGACTTACCCATCCCTAACATAGGGTATGGATTATGCTGCTACGCCCACAGGGTCGTATCAGCAAGGTTATCGCCCTTTTGCAGGGAACATCGCTGGAAAAACCAGCAATGTTCCCTGCAAAACGGCGACTTCCCCCAATATCTCTGGAATTTGTATCGCCCTGGAGCAACGCGTTGTTGATAACGCGCTACCAGGGCAATACATTCCAGAGATAGATGGCGATGAATAACAAAGCGCTAAGTGCCCTTTGTGTTATTCATCGCCGTTCCTTGCTAATATGCCGATTAATGCATTTTGCTTTTATACATCAATATAAAACAGGACAGAGGTGCCATGTCACCTTCTGCCCTTGCAATCTTTAGCTGCTCTCCTGTCTGGCCCAGGTGCCGAGGAGCTGTTGTACATTTTGTGGAAAGGAGACTGTAGTTAGCTTAGTAGTGCATGAACATTCTTAGGTTTAAGGGTAATGATAACAGGCAAATATTTATGATGGCCATTTTTGCTAAATATCATTTGGTTCCATGGGTGCACACTCAAGGCTATATTCTCAATCTCTTCTAATTGGATATACGGCAGAAACAGTGGTGCAATTGTAATGTGGCGTGTAGCTTTTGTGTTTTTTTTATAACTTAACAGGTTTCAAGTCACAAATGTCCACAAGCTCTCAGAAGGTGGCATTATATCTCGGGGCATATTATCAAGAACGGCGTTAAAATTATCGCCTGTTTAGCGGCAGAAAGCTGCCGCTAAAGCCGTGATAATGGGCTTGATAATATGCCTTGGAAGAATTCCAATAGAAGCCCATGTTCACACTAGAAAAAATAAATTGATAATATGCCCTTGAGAGGTTTTATGACTCTGGGCACTTTACCACTGCTGATCAGTGCTAAAGTGCTATCTTTTGTAAATGTATGTATTGATTAGTGTCGCTATGATTGGATTATTTGATTTACCTATCAGACCTTAGTATAGTGCACCATGTGTGCCCAGGGCCTGTAAATCAAATGTTGCTGGTGGGCTTGCAGCACTGGTTGTGCTACCCACAGAAGCAGCTTGTAAAGTATGTCTCATGCCTGCCATTGCAGAGCCTGTGTGCAGTCTGTCACTGCTATGTCGACTTGGCAAGTGCACCCACTTGCCAGTGCCAAAACCTTCCCATTTCTACATATCAGACATCCCTAAGGTAGGCTCTAGGACAGAGTACATTGTATGTAAAAGGTAGGTTATGCCCTGATGTGCGTGGTATGACCTGATAGTGAATTACAGCCTATTTTGTGTTTCACTATTTCAAGGCTACCTGTCCCCATAGGCCAGAATGGGCAGTTTGATTAAAACATCTTATTGTCCTAACTGACCCAGGGAATATGGTTGGAGCTCGAGTTTAGTATGCCTGAACTCAGAATGATAAAATACATCTTTTAGTGAAGTTGGTTTTAACATTCTGTGTTTGAAAATACCACTTTTAGAAAGTACATTTTTTCTTGCCTAACTATCCAGCCGGCCTCTGCTAGCTTGTGTATTGTATGTCTGGTTCTGTGAGTGACAGTGGCTGGGAGGCTACAGGAGACAGGGTGAGTCAGAACAAGGCCGAATAGACCTATTTGGATTGGGAGTGGTGGGAGGATTGGCACCTAGGCCTGAATAGGAATGCGCCTGCCTTCCACAATGCTGGCTCCACCTTCTGTGGTGCGTCTGATGACCCTGTCCCACACACACAAAGGAAGAAGGTGTGTACTAGCAGAATGCACCAAGAACTGGTTTGGACTAGGTACAGTACCCTCTGCCTTCAGACACTTTAGATCACTTCTGGGAAATCAAGACAAACCTTTGCTAAGGAGAAGAACCAAGGAAGCTGCTGGAGTTTGGACTGCCCCTCTGCCAGTATGCTGTTTCATTGGGTTGGCCTGCAGTGGTTTCTTTATTGCCAAGGAAAGGATAAGGAACTTTCATCATCTTGCAGAATAGTTCTCCAAGGGCTTGAACTTCTGCTTGCCTCCTGCTGAAGTCTCAGGGATACAAGACTTCACCACCAGCTCCCCCCTGAATTTTCTTTGCTGGGAATTCTGTCTGCAGAAGCCTACGTGTCGCTGGGAGCTTGAAGAGTGACTCAACGAGAAGAAGCGTGTCGCCGTTGCAGCTCTTGCTGTCGCATCGCCAGAGAAGCATGTCACTGCCTCAGAGGCCGCCACCGCATCACCAGAGAAGCGTGTCTTCGTCGCAGCTGTTTGCCGTTGCATCACCGGAGAAGCATGTGACCACCGCAAGGGGGCATGTCCCGGCTCCAAAGTTACAGAGTTCGCCGCATGGCCATTGGGCATGCACGCATCGTCATCGCATCAAGGGCGCCATCTTATCGCATCGCACCGGATTGTCGCATCGCATCGAGACGCCATCTTGCCACATCCTAACCGAACGCAGTACGAGAATCAACTAATCACCTCCTCTCCAGTAAAAAACAGATGCATCCCCTACTGTGCGCAAGCATTGAGGCGCAACCCATCGCCTCCCCCGAAGCAAGGAACCGATGTATCACCCTCCCTGCGAACCTTTTGTTTGTTTTGCGTTACGCATCCAAGGTACTTTTGTGAGAAACGTGTTGCATATATCATCAACTTGAACTAAGTTACTTCTACCACCTTTAAGTCTATTTTGAGTATTGTGGATTTTTGTCATTTTTGGGCTTGTGTTAAGTCTATGTAAAGAATCCTTATTTTTATAAAAACCTGTGTGGTGTCCACCTGTAGTGTTTTCACTGTATTACTGTATGTGTTCAGAAAAGGTTTACACACTGCCTCTGAGATAAGCCTGGCTGCTCATGCCAAGCTACCAAGGGGGTGAGCGGGGGTTATCCAGGAGTGTAATCCCTTTTCCCTTACTAGCAGCAAGGGTCCCTATTTGGTCAAAGGTGCAAGCCATTGCCAACTAGAGACCCCCCGTTCAAATAATGAGCATTTATTTCACGTTGTTTTTCGATAAACATTATAAATTACACACTGAGTCTGTTATTATTTAGTAGTATTGATAAGTGCATATCATTGCTATCAATTATTCAACTACCCAAGGTCAGTCGCCGCAAATATATACATATTGTAAAGAGAAATGCAGGTTCTATTGTGTATTTGGTGAGTTGGGTATAAACTTGCATCACACTGAACCCAGCGTGAAGGGATTAGTTGGGTAAAGTAAATGGCCCAATATTAGTGTAAATGTATTGATCCCTGATCACTGGATCACACCCTTTTACAAAACAGCATTCCAGGAATACTCTAACCCAGCCTCTCTGTCCCATCCAACACATTTCACACGATGAATGTATGGACCTTGTCAAAGCAAGCAGGACTTCTGGCAACCCTTCTGATCCCTGTCCACTGCAAACTTTCAAGACAATTCTTCTAACAACCTCTGCTGCCACTCCAGTAAGAAGAATCATCAACGATTCCTTAACTGCCAGAATATTTTCAGAAGAGCTCAAAAAGTAATACATATGCCCTTTATTGAAGAAAACGAACTTGGACCCGCTGAACCCTGACAACTACAGCCCCTTTACAAATGGACATTTCCTGGGCAAACTGATAGAAAGAGCAGCATCTGCCCAGATGTTACAATTCATTGAGGAGAATGCCATACTTTCAGACTTCCAGGATTCCATCCAGGAAGAGGCACAGAATCTGCACTCCTTGCCATCTGGGTTGACCTGAAGAACACAGTTGACCGCAACGCTCTTGGACCTCCCGGCTGCCTTTGACACAGTTGACCAAGACCATTACACTCTGACACAAAGACTCTACGAAGCCGGTATAGAGGGAACTGTCCTTGACTGGATTGCGTCCTTCCTTCGAAACAGAACTAATGTCGTCCAAACCATACTCCACAAAAGCAGGTGTCCCTCAAGGCTCTATCATCTCACCCATGCTTTTCAACATCTACATGATGTCATTATCAGTACTTTTAAATCAATGTCACCTCACTTGCTATGACCATGCAGATGACACACTAATACTTCTTAAACTAGAATGCCCCAAAGACTTTGGAAACTCGCCAATTTTCAGTTGCCTCAGAGCCATGGATCAATGGATGACTTGGAGCCATCTCAAAATGATTTCTTCCAAAATAGAAATACTCACATGTGGCGATTGGAAACATTATGACCCGCTTGCCGCCTGGCCTGATGAACTGGGATCCCCACCTAAAGTATCGAAGGAAGTAATAAGCATTGGGATGACCATCGACTCCAAGCTATCGATGAAAGCCCAAGTGGACAAACTAGCAAGATCAAGCTTTGTTTGTGTAAAAACT
This sequence comes from Lissotriton helveticus, assembly GCF_964261635.1. Taxonomy (NCBI): domain Eukaryota; kingdom Metazoa; phylum Chordata; class Amphibia; order Caudata; family Salamandridae; genus Lissotriton; species Lissotriton helveticus. The sequence goes on from NC_136057.1 coordinate 1,507,428,731, forward strand.
CTGCAACGAATCTTCCCCCATTTCAGATTTCCACACAAGGTCCAAGCTACTATCTCCCTTTTTCTGTCCAAACTCGATTATGCCAATAGCCTCTACCCCGGATCACCTTTAATGACCATGAAAAGACTACAGTGGATTCAAAACTCAGCTGCCAGACTACTCTTGCATATCAAACAACGAGACCAAATCTCCCCTGCCGCCTTGAAAACCCTGCATTGGTTACTGGTTGGCAGAAGATCCATGTTCAAGCTGCTTTGTATCACCCAAAATGCAATACATGGAATGTCCCCACTCTTCATCGGGAAAAAAATTACCAAACACATTAAACAAAGGAACCTCCACTCTAGAGTGGCACCTCGCCTCGACAATCCCAATATACAAGAAAAAAACCCTGGGTAGCATATCCTTCTCTGTTTAAGCAACCAAACTATGGTTACCCCCAACACAAGATCCACGTACAACCACCTTATCTTCAGAAAACTACTCAAGAATTGGCTCTTCCGCACATAAGCACCATAAGCAAACAGCATGCCCCTCTGTATATAAGCATGTATTTGTACAATAGATATGTACCCATATATGTGTAAAGCTTTGAACTAAACATGTAAAACAATTGTTTAAAAAAAAGATTTTTTAAGTACAACAATACTGGAAAACCAGAGTTCATCTAATGCATCTTTAATCTACATATACTTACTTCCTTTATGCAACTGTATACCTCCATGTACTTGGATCTATATATTTATTACTTTTCTCCTAAAAAAGCATATTCAATGCACTAGCCTATTTCTCACCCTATACCTCTATCAATATCTTTAATCTACATATACTTACTTCCTTTATGCATATATATTTAGGCGTGTCATAAAACTTTATTTCGATTCAAAGTAAAGAATCATAAAAGTATACATTTTAAAACACACAATACAAAGACATTTTTCAAGTTTATAGGTTCAGGTTATTATCATACCATAAATTTCGACCACATTTTCAACGCGTTACGAAGAATGTTAACATAATTCATAGAAGCCAAGAAGAACAAAATATATGTGATAATAAAGTGTGTTGTGCAGTTAAAAATTCAAAATCACATATATAACACAATTTAACATTTCACAATAAACTGGGTCATATTTTCAATATCTGTTCCTGTTAATCAGTGACAATCTAATGAAACTGAGCATAGCACAGCATATAGCAGGAGTATGTAACGATTTTAGGTACTCATAACCTTCTTTGAATTCGCAGGGTCGAATATCCATTACAATTGGTTTGATAAACCGGTTTCTCTGGATTTTATAGAGAGTGCAAAAAAGGACAAGGTGCAAAGTGCATTGCTGAGCTTTGTTATCACATGGGCAAGGGGGTAGCCTCTCACACCAGCCCCCTTGCTTCGGAAAAGCAAATAGGAAATGCAGTACATTAAGTCAAAATCTCTTTAAATAAAAACGCCATTGTGTATGTTCAGTGAATGATGAATAAAATAGGAGCTGCAATTTACCAAAAGGAAGAATTACTTGACCATCATTTTTTAACAATCCCAAGGTGTTACGGTAAGCGTTCTTAATTACCATCTTTGTAACCTGCTTTGCAGATTCTGGTTTTTCATAAATATGTCCTAATACAATTTTATGAAAAGATTCCTTCACATACAACAGCCATGGGATCTGCATAGCATAATCCAGCCTTACACAATGATTCAAAATTTCTTTAGAGAGCTCCAAATCCTCAGATAGCCAAATTTTCCTCCATAAAGCAATGGAGAGACATGGATGATGTCACTCACAAATTCTATACCCATTTCTGTATGACCAAAGGTGTTTGGTGAACTAGTTGGAATAGATAAGAGACGCTTTAAGAACTTGTTTTCCATGACTTGTATTTGAGTGCATTTATGTGTCCCCCACAACCCTGCCCCATAAGTCGCGACAGGCAGGCATTTTGCTTCATACAAGGTCTTCAAATTGGCAATTGGTTTTTGTCCCAGTTTACTCGAGAAGCGAAAAAGGGCCTCTATAGATCGCGTGGTCTTTTGGACTCTAGCCGTAATTAATGGATCCCAACTCAAGTTCTTATTAAAAAGATTTCCCAAATAATTAAAATTTACAACTTTTTCAATGACCAGATTATCTACAGCAAACCTACGGGTTTTAGTCCCTCTGGGACCACAAACCATTGCAAATGATTTTGTAAAATTGACCCTAAGGTCTATATCCTTCATAAAATCATTAAAACAATTCAAACAAGTTTGCATGCTGTTGGCAGTTAGAGTCATTAACACAGTGTCATCAACATAGGTTAACAAAGGTATTTGTTTACCATTTACTTTAGGGAAATCTGAACAATTCTCCAACAGGAATTTCTCTAGTCCATTTGTATAAACTAAAAACAAAAATGGGGCCAGAATACAGCCCTGGCGTACACCTTCAGTCGATGGGATAGATTTTGTCTTTTCACCCCCCCGGCCATATCTAATGGTCACAGTAGTAGCAGCATGTAGTCTGCGAAGCAAGGTAACCAAGGGTTCCTAAAACCCCATGGTCTCCATCATCCGCCATAACGTATCCCTACATACAGTGTCAAAGGCACTGGATAAGTCCATGAAGGCCAGGTGTATAGAAACACCCCTGGCCTTCATGTACTTACCCATAATCAGAGCCAGGTTAAGACACTGCTCTGTTGTCCCCTTAAATATATATTTCAAAATCTTTATTTCAGTTAAAATGTAACCATAAAAGACATACATGCAATATTTAAAACAGAACCAAGTTATCCATTCCGTCCCTTTTTCCCACAATTCATTTTAGACCAATTGAAATTTATTCAAAGAGATTTGAGATTATAAAACAATAAATACATTTGTAAATTTAAAACCATAGTGCAATTCATCCTTCTTAATAAGATATTTACAATCACAGATTAAAAAATCTATATTTCATTAGAACATAGTTTATATATGAATTATTACTCCCTTTTCCTATTAATAGGAAAATGAATAAAAGGTGCAAATCTTTATGACAATTGCATTATATAAAACTAACTAGAAGGCATTACAGCTTAAGACGCTGTCTCTTTCGTACTATCGCCACAGAAAAGAGGTATCTGCTCACTCTAAAAACCATTGGTTGAGTTGTTTCTGATCTAAGAATTCTTTCCGCCTCTCAATAGTGCCTAAATCCCAGGAGGCGGCAGATAGGTTTTATCCACTTTCTCCTCAGGTATGTGTATGCAGGACAGAATAATAATAAATGTGCTTCATCCTCTCTGGCTTTGTTGTTACATAATTCACATCTAGCCAGGTCATCCTTCCCTACATTACCCTCATGACATACCCATCTCGCGGTGTTAGCTTTGATTTGCAATATGCCATATCGAAACTTTAAATACAGTGATTTGGCTAGGCCTGGTAGAATCTCATCCATAAAGGGTTCAAATCTACTCTCTGTCTTCATACCCAGATATTTAAGAGTTAAGACCCCCAAGTCCGGGTTGTGTAGTGTTGAGTTTAGGAAAAACGCCAAGTATCGTTCCTTTAGCAAATTTTTGCAGCTCAAAGTAAGACCCTCAGGATCCACCAAGTAATGACTCAGCCCCAGCTTAAACAACCACTCCTCGATATGGTTTAACCATGCCAACTTCGTGGTGTTTTTTATTTTCATAATTTCTTTCAGGGCTTCTCTGTAGTCTACTAATTCATCTGTTGACCACAAGCGAACCCAATACAACAGGGGTCGTAAAGTCGCATGGTCATCAGCACGATGAATATCCAGGTCCATTCTGAGTGGGAGTAGGGGTGTGCACCGTGGAATCGCTAGGATATTCCTGAGAAAGGTGTTCTCTTGTACCATAAAGGCGTGTTTGGCTACATGGCCCCAGAACTCTGCTCCATAAAGTGAGGCCGATTGTGGTTTGTGCTTATACAACTTCAAAGCTGGAGTGACAGATTTCCAGTAACTAATCTTGTGGCGCCTTATTATTGGTGCTACATTTTGCGAGAGGATAATTTTGCTTTTATCTATCTGGGTTTTCCAGTTTAGTTTAGCATCTATTGTAATACCTAAATAATTAAAATTCAGAACATGTTCAATTGATTCTGTGTTAACAGTTAATGTATTTTTAAAAGTTCTATGGGGATTAACCGCCATGTACTTGGTTTTTGACGAGTTGATCTCCAATCCTTTAGCTTCACAGTAAGACCGAAAGGTATCTAATAAGTTTTGCAGTCCTTTGGGTGTATGTGAAATTAAAATGGTGTCATCTGCGAATAACAACGCGGGCACATGGAGACCACCCAACTTGGGAGAGTCATGCTCGCAGCCCAAGAGGGTGTCTGGTATATCATTATCATACAAGGAGAACAGTGTTGGCGCCAGCACGCATCCTTGCCTGACACCTCTATTTATATTAATTCGATCTGACAGTTCTCCATTTGGGCCCCATCTCACTCTGGCGTAATTAGCCTCATGCAACCTGACAATCTGTCCCTAAATTTCCCCAGGAACACCCTGGTCCCTCAGTCTTGACCAGAGTAAGTTTCTAGGGATCAGGTCAAAGGCTGCCTTAAGGTCAACGAAGGCCGCATACAAATGTGTCCCCTTAATTTTAATGTATTTCCAGATGATGCATAAGAATCTGAACACCTGGTCGATTGTGCTAATCCGTTCTCTAAAACCTGCTTGGTACTTGGTTAAGGTATTAGTCTCCTCAATCCAAGAACTGAGCCTATTTAAAACCTGCCTCGCAAATACTTTCTGTAGAACGTCAATTAGACTAATTGGTCTGTAGTTGGCCGGATTCATACGATCCCCCTTTTTGAAAATTGTTACAATCTCAGCGCCCGCCACGTATCTGGAATAGGGGCACCCTTGGCAATATCATTACAAAGGCAGTTAACATATGGGGCCCACAACATGTTTTGATGCTTCCATAGGTCCCCCGGGATCCTGTCCGGTCCGGGTGCCTTTCCCAGTTTAATCGCTTTAATGGCTTCAATAGTTTCTGCCAAACTAAAAGACAGAGGTGTAACACTCAGGTTCGGTCCTGGGTCATCAGTAATAAATGTAAATTCAGTATTACTAGGGGAGTAATAACTTTGAAAAATAGGAGACCCAAACATTTGCTTCAAGGAACCTATCCCTACTGGGGATTCCACCTCCGGAGCCTTTCGCAATCAGGCCCCAGAATAAGGTCTGATCATTTGCCTTACACGCTTCCAATAATTTGGACAAGTTTTTTTCCTCCCAGCTTTTCTTTGCCCTAGCTGTTAAGCTCTTATAACACCTCCTTTTCTCCCTTAGCGCTTGTACATTGTTGTTCTTTTCAGCCATTATAAGTTCCTTTTTGGCATTTCGGGAGCTTTTATCATACCATGTGTCCCCTTTTGCTGAGTTTAGCTGACCCCTTTATATTCGCTTGTTATTTTTGGTCAGCAATACCCCCAGTCCTGAAGAGATGTTTCCATGGATTTGCATAAAGGGGATTTCCTGTACTGTGGAGTTAATATACGGGGTAAACTGATCAACATAGAGTTCATAGATTTTTTAACAATAGTATTGTTTCCCATTACTACTGGCCACTTCAATGCTCTACGGTTGTATGAAGTCAAGGGTTAAATATCAGTATGTGTAAGACAATTTCTCCCCGTAGGCAGCAAATTAAATAATGCCTTATTGAGCTTCAAAGTAAGCGGGTAGTGGTCGCTTTCAACACGATTCTCCACTACAAGATCATTTACCTCTGGCCAGAGAGAAATTGACACCATAACATAATCAATGTGACTATTACAGCTACCCCTCTTAAAGGTTGGCTGACTTGGGCTGTCTGATGGGAGACTCCCATTACAGGCTCGTAAGCCATGCGTAGTGGTCAGACGCAGTAACTGTGCTGTCGCCACTGAGCATGGCACCGCCCAACTCGTCTCAATTCCCGGAATATTATTGGCGCTGTCCTCTTGTTCAAGGATATTTTCTAGGCCTATGATCGGCTTGAATTTACGATTAGAATCCCCCCCAACAATTACCAACGTTCCCTGGTCGAGCATAGAAATAATATTATCTAATTGCTCGATAACTTTTGCTTCCTTGTTGGCCGCCGAGGGCCTGCTGTAGACGTTCAGGATGCAAACTTCTATTTTGTTTGTGCCATTAAACTTAACTCCCAGGATATCCGGGCTGTTGCAGTCAATTTGCTTAAAATTAATTCCTAATGCAATTTTTGTCCATATCGCCAGACCTTCCGAGGGTCTTCCTTTTGGCGCGGCAATAGCGGGTAGGCAAAATGATCTATAGCCAACTTTAAACTGGCTTTCAACAGCCCAGGTTTCCTGAAATAATATAATTTCAGAATCATCTATGTAATTCTGCCATGCAGGATCACTTAGGTTCTTTTTAATACCTGCTATGTTCCAGGACCTCAGTTTGAGACTAAGTTCTACCTCTGTAACTAATATATTGCCTGTCAGATTAGTTTCTGCTACTTGTACCACCTCAGTACTAACATATTGAACACTATCTTCTAGATAATTACCTTTAGATGTTTCACTCGCATTATCTAACGGGGGTGTAGGACAGGTACAATTACATGGGGTGTTATATGCACACAATTACTCCCCCATTCTTTCCCAACAAGAGATTCATTGATCGCAGCCTCCTTATTTTTAGAAATACCCCAGTTTAAATCCTCTCCCATACTGTGTAAGGTCAGTCAGTCTACACCTTCAAGGCCAGATAGCAACTCAAATCGATTTAAAGTAGGGATGGTATAATAATTCCTGGACTCGCACATAATCCCTACTTGTTGCCTCCCAAAGGGGTTATAATTGGGCAATGTCGTGGATGGTGGACGATAAAAATAGGTCAAATCGTGAGGATATATGCCACTCCCATCACTTGGATGAAAGCGGTCACAGATATACCCAACTACCCTTCGGTCCCTAAAATTAACGATAACAGAATCCCCAGCTATATCTTTAGTTCTATGCCCGACCCAGCTAACTCTCCGCGCATACAGAATTTCCCCGTCAATGTTACTCGGGAGGGGCCTGTTCTTACTTAACCAGAATATTAGTTTGTTTTTAAGTTCTGGGTAAGTTTCTGTTTTGTCGCTCTTTTTTTTTTTTTTTTTTTGCATTTTATATATAACACCTTAGTGACCAAACAAACATAATACTAATTACAAAAAACAAACTACACCAAAAGACAAAAATCCACAAAAGACATTGGACCACAGAATCACACCCACAAAAAACACCAAACCACAGAGAACCCATGCACGCAAAGCCCGCCACCCCACAAAGGCAGCCACTGGTGCTCACAACATCCACACAACCCTTCGTATCATCAAAATCACATGCCTCATCAACCCGCACGCGACTGCGACAACATCACAAGCAATATGACACCAGCAAATACCATCGACAACATGAGGCAATTAATTCCATTAGTGGGTCATCACAAATGCAATAATTGTGCAGCGTGTGCCACTACAAAAACTGTAAAAACTTGTAAAGTTAATGATGTGGACTTCAAAGCTAAAACCTTTTCGAATTGCAATACCACAAACGTGGTTTATTGCATCCAATGCCCTTGCCTGTTGCACTATCTAGGCAAAACCATTCAGCCCATTAAAAAACGTATTCTCCAACACCAGTCGCGGATTAGGTGCAAAAAGGACAATGCGCCACTGGTTGAGCATTATCTACAACTTGGCCACAAGGAAACAGATATGTTATGGTGGGTGCTTGAGGTTATCAGACCCAATAAAAGACAGAATAATATCGATAGAGATCTTTCTATGAGAGAAGGTAAACTCATCTGTCTAACTGATACTGTCAAACGAGGATTAAACTCGGCCACTGAATGGCATGCATTAGCATGCCTACTTTGATCTGATTCAATGGTCTTATAACTAGTTACCCTTCTATTTAAACCTATTCGATTTAGGTTTTGTCATACTGTCATCAGGGTTACATTTATAAAGACTTAGACGGTAAACTGATGATATCTATACATGGTTTTCGACTGTATATATATGCTAGTTGATCTGTTGATTTTTCATTGTAATTGTTTCCAAGTTTGTTTACAAGAACTACCCATATACACAAAGTGGATGTTTTGTTCTCAGAGGAAGTCTGTATTACATCCCTTTTAGAGATTTATATTCCCTTTCTATATACATATCACGATGTCAAACTTGTTATTGGTTGTCTACATAGTCCGCAACGGTATATAGGCTATACCGCATTTACACCACACTCTATATGGAAATGAATTGCTCACTCTTCCAATATGGCGGCCATTACGTAGTTTGTCTCTTGGTCTTAATGAGAGCCCGTAATTAGGCTATAATTGATTAAAAAACTCCCCATTCTTACGCGTTACATTATGGACATCACTTTTGATAACGCTGCGGTCTCATGCATACTTTTACTTATAGCTACGTCGGGTTGCATATGGAGCGTTTCGCACACCCGTTTCAATATCGCGCTCAAATTTGCAGTCCTATTTCGATCTCCAAACGGAGCTTTAAATACAGGTAAAATTAGTAGGGAATGCTTCTTCCTCCCGGTGACATTTTGGATTTAGTTTGCCGATGACCAAAAGATTTTGACGGTAAGCCCGTAGCCTCAGTCTCATAGATACCCTTGTGGCACTTTGTCGACAGGCTTTATATATCCCTGTCTTTCGATTTCAGAATCGTACCAACTACTCTGCAGTACTATAGGAAGTGTTTCGACCTTCAGGGATCGAGATTCGTACTCGATTCACCTCGTCAATAACGCAACGCTCCTTTCGGCCAAATCACATCACTATTGGCCTTAGAGGTAACTTAACTCTATTATGTCATATAGAGTTTGCGAAATCAATGTTAGTTTAACAAATTTAAATAATAAAAACCTTTGCCTCTCTAGATTCTGAATTGCTCCTTTCCATCCCGTGGGTCAAACTAACTACGCGACACTATCTGTTTGTCTTTACGACTTTGACAACGATCCTCAGGTAGGTCCATGAGGCGACCTCCTGCACTGTGCGCATCTGGTTTATTGCTCTATTGTTGAATGCTGGCTGTCTACATTCTTTGCCTATAACGCAGCCCTCTATTTTGTAGATTGGACGCTGCTGGTTTTTAACCCCCGTTGCCATTGAAACTGAATGCTTATCGGTGTGGCCCATCTTTGATATATGGTATTTATCACTTTTGTCTCTAACATAGTATACACGAAGGGTTTGGAGCTTATTAAGTAATTGATACACTTAAATTTAGGTACCCGCATTTTGGATTAGCGGTCCTTCGTGAAAAACAAAGTCGCCCAAGCATGTATTGTGAGGTAAAATGGTTACCCACTTAAGATTTCCTCTGAATGTAAAACATCCACAAACCTAAAACTTTCGGGTTTTGGTAAATATAACTGTATGATCAGAGTGATCAATACTACAAATAGTCTAAGTGGATCATTCCAAACAATAAACTTTCAATATGTTTTGCACATAATGAATTTACAATATGTTTTGTATATTTGGCTAGTGTGTGTAACTGTGCCAATTATGATTAATGGCAACATTTTTTGGTTTCCTTTGATTAGATGGACTTGACGCATTTTCAGTGTATGAGATCAATGTTCTCTTAGCTTGCCTATGATGCCACCACAGCCACACACGGGCCAACGAAACACGCGACCCTGACACGAAAAACTGTGCAAACACAACGAACACCAGTAGCTGCCCCCGCGAAACAACGAGCCCCGCACACATGAACCCTCCACGGTTCAATGTTCCGTGCAAACACGATTCCATGGTCCAATGTCCCCTGCAAACACCTGTCTCCTGGTGTAGCTTGTCCCTTTTTTTTTTTTTAAAACCTTTATTGTCAGAAAAGTCATACAAATACAGACCTACAACCCCTCAGGGCCGGTCAGTAATAATCTGCAACACAATCGAAAACAGTACAAGGCCCATCAACCCCCGGAATCAATGCAATGTTTACACGTCAATAAACAGGGCTGGCGGCTGTAAGGGGACAATAGAAAGGTTTCACATTTTATATTTTAAACAAACAACACAAAAACAAAGTCCGAGGTAAGATTGTTGTCAAAGTGACCATTTCCACCAGCAGGGGGGGAAAGCCAGCCAATAGCTGGTCTACAGAAGGATAAGTCTTAAGGGGGTGGAAAGAAGGGCCAAGAGTGGACAAGCAGACAGTGTGGTATAGGAGAAGGATGCATGGAGGCGAGGTCACGGAGACAGAGGGGTAACAACGGGATCTACGGAGGGGGGGGTGTACAAATCTCTCCTCGATACGCATTCCACTGACCCCACACCTTACCCCATGTCCTAGGCCTACCCCGGGCAACATACACCGTTTTCTCCCTAAACATACACCAATCCATGCATTCCATCCACGCCGATGCCGAGGGTGCCCTCTGGGACCCCCACAGCTGGGCTATGTCCCTTTTGGCGATCATGTTGCCGAGGGTGGCCCACCGAGTCTGTGCCACGCTATAATCATTGGGTTCCCAGACATTCAGAAGGCACCTCCTAGCCTCTGGCAGTAGAGACACACCTGTCACCTCTTCCATAATGACATGTACACCTCTCCAATAAGACATCACATCCGGGCACTCCCATATGATGTGGAAAAAAGTAGCAAGCATACCACAGCCACGCCTGCACAACCCATCCAACGAATAACCCATCCTCATCAGGCGTGGACCCGTGACATAGACGCGGTGCAAAATCTTCAATTGCACCAGCCGTAGACGCGCCGGAATCGCCACTTCCTTTGGAGACGACACCGCGGCCTGCCAGTCCTCGTCATCTAACTCAAGCCCATCCGCGGTCCAGGCGTTACGGAGCTGTAAGAGGAGGTCAGAGCGGGCGTTAATAAGCTTCTTATATATAAGAGAGATGGTACTATCAGGGACATGCCCATCGAGCACCCTATCCTCCAGGGGGGAGGATTCCGGGACTACGGCACCAGCCGGAAACACCGAAGCAAATGCGTGGCGAATTTGAAGATAGCGGTAGTCTTCCCTGTCACTCAGGCTGTATTCCTGCTGGAGTTCGGCAAAAGTCTTGATCCTGTCCTTGATCAGGAGATCCCCAACTCGGCTGATACCGATAAGATCCCACTTGTCAAACCCCTTCGTCGCCCAGAGATTCCCCAGCCGTTCAGTCGCATAAAGCGGAGTCGCTCTAGCCAGTTTGTCCGTCCAGCCCGTGGCAGCCGTCGCACTAGTCCAAACTCGCACAGCGACCGCAGTGGGACCAGTAAGTGACTTCCTAGCAGCTTTAGAATAAAGCGCTCTATTGTAGTCGCCACCCGGTAGCTGCCATTTGTCCATCTCGAACGCAGGGTTAGGGGTAGGTCCATACATGGCATGGTTGATGGCACTCAACTGAGACGCCCAGTAATAGCGCCTGACGTCGGGCAGCGCTATACCCCCATCATACCAAGGTAGAGTCAGTTTCGAGAACGCAATGCGAGGCCGCCCGCCCCATACCAGTTGCCATTGGAGGCCCTCAACCTCACTGAAATAACTAGCTGGGACCAGATCGAGCGTATTCTGAAGGGCATAAAGGAACCGGGGGAGAGACATCATCTTAAACAGGGCGGCTCTCCCCAACGGGGACAGCGGCAAGCCACACCAACCCGCGCGACGTCCGACCGCAGCCGACGAAGTGGCGGCAGTAGATTCTTCTCATACCGCACCGTAGAGTCCAAGGAGATATGTGAGAAGTTGGCCTGATGTGCAGTGCTCACTATTCTAGTGATCACTATATATCAGTCCAAACAACCCTTATTGATGATTGGTTGTAAGTCAACCTTATAGACCAGCTATCCTAGTAGCATGGATACGAGCAGTCTAAGGCTAAGACTCTAGAGGGCGTGTTAAGCCAGCTGTTTTACCATCACATTACCCCTTGAACACCCAGTGAAAGGACACCACACAAGTTGTTATGAAAATAAACAGTGTATTTATTTATAACAAGACTACCCTGGCTCTTTATGAGACAGGGAGCTAAGCACACAACAAAACTCTTACGAAAATACTTTAAGTTAGCACGTTACACAAATGCCCGAGGGGCACGAAAAACCATATACGCTAAAAGTGGAATGCGAATTACTAGCAGGTAAGTAACAGTTCTAATAGGCTTTGGAATCGCTAGGACTGGACTAGGGAATCGTTAGATTACTACTAGGAGACCCAGGGGACTCGGGTGCAGAGTGTGCACTCTCACGCGGGATGCGGGACAAAGTCTATGGAGGCTAGTAAAGGCAAAGTTAGTGTTCACGGGCGAACCCGACCTGGTGGGAAGAAAACGACAGTGGATCCTGACCCTTGGATAGTGAGGCTATGCTGGGACACCGGAGTGCCGAAGTTACCTAGCCCAGGGACTGCAGCTGCATAGGTCTGAAAAGACGTCGGGGATCTCGTTGCCGGACCAGGAGCCTGGAAGGAAGAAGTTGCTGGCAGGCGACCAGTGAAGAAAAGTTCGATGGATCCAAGCCTGGATCAAGGAAGAAGAAAACCTGAAAGCAGAGGGGACCAAGTTCTTGAATCACTAGCCAGTGATTAGGTGGGCACCAGGATGGCACCGGGCGAAGTCACCGCAGTCAGGTGAGTGGGCGCTGCTGGGCTCTGCAGTCTCTCGGACCAGGAGGCGTTGTCGGCGACCAGGATGGAGGTGCGAGCTGTCCCACGAAGGATCTTGCTGTCGACGTCGCTGGACCCAGGATTGGGCAACAAGTCTTGGCAAATGCAAGGCCCACGCGGTGGACCTAAAATGGCGTCTTGAGTGGACCAGGAGGGTCCAGGATACTTCTCCGATGGAGGGAAGCAAGGGCCAGTCTGGAGCAACCAGACCAGCAGCAGAAATGTCGTCGGGCGTCGTCAGGAAGGCCACAAGCCAGCGGGCTAGTAGCCAAACAACGCGGTGAGCAGCAAAAAGCAGAAGGGCCCCACGCAGATCGTGGGGATGCTGGGGGGCTGCTCTTCGGTGCTGGAGCTGCTCAGGGTGGGGGTTTCTCGGACCCCAAAGCACTCACCAGGAATTCACTCGGCGGGCTTGCTGGAAAGAAGTCGTGCAGTCTTGCAGATGGCCGGTCCCTTGAGGTCTCGTCGCACCCACGGTTCTCAGCTGGGCTGTAGAGGTGGGTAGAGGTCAGAGGTGCCAGGGAAGCCGGTTCTCGTCGAGCTGGGCAGTCGGATTCCGGAGGAAGGACTTGCAGCAGACCGCAGTGTTCTTAGATGGTGCCTGCGGATGCAGGGTGACTACTCCTTAGTCACAAGGGAGAAATCTTAGGAAGAAGTCTTGAGTTCCTTTCGCAGAAAGTAGTTTCAGGATTCAAAGATGATCTGATTTGGAAGGGGGCCAGTTCCTACCTTTATCCTGTAAAAGGGGGCTGGCACGCGACTAGGTCCTGCCCTATGGGTGGGACCAGGAGGGGGGTGGTTACACCCACTTCCTTGGCGGGCTTTCCCCAGGCCAGGGGCTGGAGTGCCCCTGGAACTGGTTTCAGCCGGCCTATGCACAGTGAGCACCGGGGTGCCACGTGCAGTCACCTTCCTCTAAAGCCCTGCCTACCTACAATACACAAAACCCTGTCTGGGACGGTGCTGGCACCGCCCCTGGCAGGAAACCCTTTGTCCTTATCTCCTGCTCTGGGAGGACTCCCAGCAGCAGGAGGGCAGACTTGTGTCTCGGTGGCAGCATCCATTTTGTGGATGCTAAGGCTCTGTCTGACTTTAACCGGGGTTAGGGGTTACATACATGTCGTGTCCCTCTAGAAGGGTGGAATGCTAACCCCGTCGCCAGAATTGGCGAGGGGTTAGTATTCCAATTCGTATGACACCTTACTCGACATGTTTTGATAAAGCGATACCAGAGTTGGCACATAACCGCGAGGATTATAATGCACTTAAGAGTATATGGTATGCGATATCATGGAAACGGCTAAGGGATGGATCCCGAAAGCCGCAGACAGGCTCAGCTCATGCCAGAGCACCATCTCACACGATTCCAAGCACTCTGCCTTCAGGATTGTTAAGGCCTGCCATAGGAGTGACTGATAGGAGATCTGTGTGTCCATTTTAGGGTTAGATATAGGTATACTATATCTAAAGCAAAGGGTGATTACACCACCTTGCCCCAGCTGTCAAGCAGCCAGTTGTGTCAGATTTGGATGGCCAGCCAGGGGTGGCATAATACATGCTGCAGCCCCTGGTAGGCCCTGGGTACACCTATGCCCCGGGTACCTAAGGTACACTGTACAGGGACTGATAAGGTGACTCAGTATCCAATTTAGATATGTACCTAAGGTACATGGAATCCATTTTACAGAGAGAGCAGTGGGCCTGAGGTCCTGAATAGCAGGGCCTCAGGTCAACTAAGTCAGAAAACCAGCAAAACACCAGGCAAAAAGTTGGGGGCAACCATAGTCAGGGATCAACCTTCCTACATAACCCCCCCCCAAACGAAAGGAGATAAGGCTATCCTTGTCCAGGTAAGCCTATATTGCCTAAGTGGCCATTTAAGGAAGTGCCAGCACTGGCATGGTTACCCCCTATGTCATGGTCCACTAAGCAATCCCTCACCCTAAGGGTGTCTGAGGGTCTCCACCATAGGGAATCTCTACCTGTGGTGTGTTTTGTCAAAGAAAAAGGCTGGTGCTGAAATGGAGTACTGAAGTGAGGCTCCACTAATTTTGGGCTCAACTTCCTCCAATCATTTTCCACCATAGAGGCCTTTCTTTCCAAGACTGAGTTGTTTTGGGCTCTCAGGGTCAACCTCTGGCTACCTACAGCTGGAGGTTGGGTCCCTCTGTTTGGCTTACTGGAGGGACAGGTCAGGTCTGGGGCCCTCAGGTCCCAAGTTTGGCTGTGCCCAACAGTGTCCATCAGTGGGAGGTCCCTAACTAATTTTAAGGGGGATCCCTCAGGAGTATGTTTTATTTTCACTTGGCTAGGACTACTAGCTTCAGTGCCCTTAATCTGTTGATTGGGAAATTCTTTTGGACAGGGGGCCCCTTGGGGTCCAACACTGGCCTCCCTGACCTCTACAGCCCTGGGCTGACTGAGGCAGGGTAGAGAGGGGCAGGTTACCTGCTCCAGACCGGGTCCCACCTTGGAAGGGTCCACTGACATCAGGGGTTCTGCCAGGCTAGGCCTGACTACCTCTGTGGCAGTTTCTTCACAAGGGGTCAGATCAGTTCCCTGAGGAGGCTGATCCTTTCCTAAAGTCTGGTGGGAGGGAGATTTCTCTTCCTCCTCAATACTCTCTGTCTGAGTGGAGTGATCCATAGTTTCAGGCTTCACAACACTGTCATCTGTCTGAGTTTGAGCTGTGGCCATCACAACTCTCCCAACCTTTTCAGGAGGGGGCTCAGTTTGGGTGTGGGCTGTTACCATTACAGCCTTGACAACCTGTTCTGGGAAGGAAGTTGTCTGAGATGGGGTTGTGACTGGCACAACCCTCCTGACCTGTTCAGGGAGGATATCTTGGACTGGGGCTGTGGCTACCACTGCCCCACTAACCTTACCATGGATGTTCACCATTCTAGAATGGGTTTCTTGCTCTACTTCAGCCCAGGCTGAGAGCTCTAAATCATTCCCCAGTAGGCAATCAACAGGCAAGTTTGGTGACACTGCCACTCTCTTGTGGCCAGTGACACCTCCCCAGCTGAGATTGACCACTGCCATGGGATGATCTCTCTGTACTCCATCAATATTGGTCACCTGGTATGTGGCACCAGGTAAAAGTTGCCTTGAGGGGACTAGACTCTCAGTCACCATAGTGATGCTAGCCCCTGTATCTCTATAGGCCTCAACTTTTATACCATTGATGAGGGGCTCCTGTCTGTACTTGCCCAAAGTGTTGGGACAAGTTGTGAAGTTGGCAAACCCCATGCCAGTCTCACAGACAAGAGTATCTAAGTTTGGGGACCTGGTTAGGCCAGAGTCCCCAGGAACTCCCAAAGTAAATGCACCCAAATTCTTGGGGGCACTCCCACCACCTGGGGGATTACTACTAGTAGTAACAGGAGGTTTGGGAATGTTACTTGGGGGTATGTTTTCCTTATTGTTATTCTTGGGGCAACTGCTGTCAGTTTTTAAATGACCCACCTGTTTACAGGGATAACAATAAGGTTTCTTCTGGTTGTTGGAAGGATTCTGGGACCCACCCCCCTCAGAGGATTTTTGGGGCCCTGATGTGGTTTGATCTGTAGATTTATTCCCACCCTTCTCTTGAGGCTTGGTTGATTCCTTTTTCTGGTCACCACCTTGGTTCTTGGGCCTAATCCTGGTTCTGACCCATTTGTCTGCCCTCTTACCCAATTCTTGTGGAGAGGTCAGATCAGAGTCTACCAGGTGCTGGTGTAATAACTGGTTCTGACAATTATTTAAGACTTGCTCTCTCATAATTAGATTATACAATCCCTTGAAATCAGTAACCTTACTACCCAGTAGCCAGCCTTCCAAAGCCTTAGTGGCACAATCAACAAAGTCAGACCAGTCCTGAGACTGAGTTTTCTGGGTGTCTCTGAACAGCAACCTGTACTGCTCAGTGGTTAAACCAAACCCATCAACCAGTGCATTTTTCAGGACCTGGTAATTGTTAGCATCCTCAACTCTAGTAGTGAGGAGCTTATCTCTACCTTTGCCATCAAAGGAGAGCCACAGTATAGCTGCCCACTGACTCTGGGGAATGCCCTGCACAGTGCAGGCCCTCTCCAGAGCAGCCATCCATTTCTGGATGTCATCCCCTTGCTTAAAGGGGGGCACTATTTTAGTCAGGTGTTTAGTATCTAAACCCTTCTCTCTATCTCTTGGGAGATTGCTGCCACCAGTGGGAGCTAACCCACACATCTGCTGCTCTCTAGCAAAGGCAAGCTTCTCTTTGGCCAGGGCAAGTTCTTCCCTTTCAATCCTCAGTTTAGCTTGTCTCATCCTTGCTTCATGCTCTCTTCTCTGAGGGGAAGTCAATCTCCTCTGGGGAGAGTTCCTTCTCCCCTGAGAAGAGGCATTAGAGTGCAGAGATCTAATGGAGTCCCTAGAAAGAGATCTATCTCTCCTAACTCCAAGGTTAGGCCTACTTAGGGTCAGTACTGGGGGTCCCCCAGATCCTAGCCCAAGCAAGTCTAAGTTGGCCCTGGTTAGCCTTCTGACTACCTCAAGACCTTTGTCTACCTCATCCCCAGAGAGTACCTCCTGATCCTCCTCCTCAACTGCTGAATCAGTGTTGGGGAGATCTGGATCCCCAGAGGTTCCCTCTAAGGCTGGCATGTTCTCATGTAACTGAGAAAGCTTTCTGGCATCATATGTCTCTAAGAGACCTATCAGAAAGGGAGTGGTGGGGTTAGACCCCTGCTTCAGTTTTCTGGAGACACAGATTTGTCTCATCTCCTGGAAACTGAGAGCTGCATATCTTGAAGTGACCTGTGGAGGGTCAACACTGACCAGGGGAGTCTCAGTAGATTCTCCCTGGGTAGACATGCTTTTCTAGTGAGGTGTAAGTGGTGCACTTACCTACACTATATGTTTGCCTACTGATCCCTTGCTAGAGTTGTAGTTTAGGGTGTGCTAGGCCCTAGGAGCTACAACAGCTGGTTCAGTAGAACTCAGAGTATTCTAAGCTAAGTTATATGTACCTTTAGTACTTATGTGATCTTTCACAAGATATTCTTAGGGCATGTGTGGTAAAACAACAGCAAGCTCAAATCCCACCGCTGCCACCAATGTGAGAAGTTGGCCTGATGTGCAGTGCTCACTATTCTAGTGATCACTATATATCAGTCCAAACAACCCTTATTGATGATTGGTTGTAAGTCAACCTTATAGACCAGCTATCCTAGTAGCATGGATACGAGCAGTCTAAGGCTAAGACTCTAGAGGGCGTGTTAAGCCAGCTGTTTTACCATCACATTACCCCTTGAACACCCAGTGAAAGGACACCACACAAGTTGTTATGAAAATAAACAGTGTATTTATTTATAACAAGACTACCCTGGCTCTTTATGAGACAGGGAGCTAAGCACACAACAAAACTCTTACGAAAATACTTTAAGTTAGCACGTTACACAAATGCCCGAGGGGCACGAAAAACCATATACGCTAAAAGTGGAATGCAAATTACTAGCAGGTAAGTAACAGTTCTAATAGGCTTTGGAATCGCTAGGACTGGACTAGGGAATCGTTAGATTACTACTAGGAGACCCAGGGGACTCGGGTGCAGAGTGTGCACTCTCACGCGGGATGCGGGACAAAGTCTATGGAGGCTAGTAAAGGCAAAGTTAGTGTTCACGGGCGAACCCGACCTGGTGGGAAGAAAACGACAGTGGATCCTGACCCTTGGATAGTGAGGCTATGCTGGGACACCGGAGTGCCGAAGTTACCTAGCCCAGGGACTGCAGCTGCATAGGTCTGAAAAGACGTCGGGGATCTCGTTGCCGGACCAGGAGCCTGGAAGGAAGAAGTTGCTGGCAGGCGACCAGTGAAGAAAAGTTCGATGGATCCAAGCCTGGATCAAGGAAGAAGAAAACCTGAAAGCAGAGGGGACCAAGTTCTTGAATCACTAGCCAGTGATTAGGTGGGCACCAGGATGGCACCGGGCGAAGTCACCGCAGTCAGGTGAGTGGGCGCTGCTGGGCTCTGCAGTCTCTCGGACCAGGAGGCGTTGTCGGCGACCAGGATGGAGGTGCGAGCTGTCCCACGAAGGATCTTGCTGTCGACGTCGCTGGACCCAGGATTGGGCAACAAGTCTTGGCAAATGCATGGCCCACGCGGTGGACCTAAAATGGCGTCTTGAGTGGACCAGGAGGGTCCAGGATACTTCTCCGATGGAGGGAAGCAAGGGCCAGTCTGGAGCAACCAGACCAGCAGCAGAAATGTCGTCGGGCGTCGTCAGGAAGGCCACAAGCCAGCGGGCTAGTAGCCAAACAACGCGGTGAGCAGCAAAAAGCAGAAGGGCCCCACGCAGATCGTGGAGATGCTGGGGGGCTGCTCTTCGGTGCTGGAGCTGCTCAGGGTGGGGGTTTCTCGGACCCCAAAGCACTCACCAGGAATTCACTCGGCGGGCTTGCTGGAAAGAAGTCGTGCAGTCTTGCAGATGGCCGGTCCCTTGAGGTCTCGTCGCACCCACGGTTCTCAGCTGGGCTGTAGAGGTGGGTAGAGGTCAGAGGTGCCAGGGAAGCCGGTTCTCGTCGAGCTGGGCAGTCGGATTCCGGAGGAAGGACTTGCAGCAGACCGCAGTGTTCTTAGATGGTGCCTGCGGATGCAGGGTGACTACTCCTTAGTCACAAGGGAGAAATCTTAGGAAGAAGTCTTGAGTTCCTTTCACAGAAAGTAGTTTCAGGATTCAAAGATGATCTGATTTGGAAGGGGGCCAGTTCCTACCTTTATCCTGTAAAAGGGGGCTGGCACGCGACTAGGTCCTGCCCTATGGGTGGGACCAGGAGGGGGGTGGTTACACCCACTTCCTTGGCGGGCTTTCCCCAGGCCAGGGGCTGGAGTGCCCCTGGAACTGGTTTCAGCCGGCCTATGCACAGTGAGCACCGGGGTGCCACGTGCAGTCACCTTCCTCTAAAGCCCTGCCTACCTACAATACACAAAACCCTGTCTGGGACGGTGCTGGCACCGCCCCTGGCAGGAAACCCTTTGTCCTTATCTCCTGCTCTGGGAGGACTCCCAGCAGCAGGAGGGCAGACTTGTGTCTCGGTGGCAGCATCCATTTTGTGGATGCTAAGGCTCTGTCTGACTTTAACCGGGGTTAGGGGTTACATACATGTCGTGTCCCTCTAGAAGGGTGGAATGCTAATCCCGTCGCCAGAATTGGTGAGGGGTTAGTATTCCAATTCGTATGACACCTTACTCGACATGTTTTGATAAAGCGATACCAGAGTTGGCACATAACCGCGAGGATTATAATGCACTTAAGAGTATATGGTATGCGATATCATGGAAACGGCTAAGGGATGGATCCCGAAAGCCGCAGACAGGCTCAGCTCATGCCAGAGCACCATCTCACACGATTCCAAGCACTCTGCCTTCAGGATTGTTAAGGCCTGCCATAGGAGTGACTGATAGGAGATCTGTGTGTCCATTTTAGGGTTAGATATAGGTATACTATATCTAAAGCAAAGGGTGATTACACCACCTTGCCCCAGCTGTCAAGCAGCCAGTTGTGTCAGATTTGGATGGCCAGCCAGGGGTGGCATAATACATGCTGCAGCCCCTGGTAGGCCCTGGGTACACCTATGCCCCGGGTACCTAAGGTACACTGTACAGGGACTGATAAGGTGACTCAGTATCCAATTTAGATATGTACCTAAGGTACATGGAATCCATTTTACAGAGAGAGCAGTGGGCCTGAGGTCCTGAATAGCAGGGCCTCAGGTCAACTAAGTCAGAAAACCAGCAAAACACCAGGCAAAAAGTTGGGGGCAACCATAGTCAGGGATCAACCTTCCTACAAGATATAAATCCCCAAATACTTAAAGCCGTCACGTACTACAGGTATCGGGCAGTCATGGGGCAGCAAGGGAATTTCTCCAGTGAGCGAATAAATACAAGACTTGGTCCAATTGATGGACAAGCCAGAATTTCTCCCGAAGGAGCGCAGCACATCAAATAACACTCCCAAGGATTTACGAGGGGAAGTCAAGTACAGCAAGATATCATCCGCATACAACGAGACACGATCCTCATATCCCGGGGACCAACTAATGCCCTTAAGCGACGGCTCCCATCGGAGCCACGCGGCAAGGGGTTCAAGAGCAAGTGCGAAGAGCAACGGTGACAACGGACAGCCCTGCCGCGTGCCCCTGCCAAGAACAAAGGACTCCGAGGCCCTGCCGTTCACCACCACCTGAGCCAATGGTTGTTTGTAGAGGAGCTGAACCCACCCGATAAAACGCGGGCCGAAACCGAACTTCGAAAGAGCCGCCCATAAATACGACCACTCTATTGTGTCAAAGGCCATCGAGGCGTCTAAAGAAACCAAGATGGCCGGCTCACGAAGTGACCCCGCCCGCGCCAGAACGCCATTAAGACGGCGAAGGTTGTGCGCAGTATTACGGTGGGGGATAAATCCGGACTGATCCGGATGTACTAAGTCACCAATCACTGCGACTAGACGGTTCGCCAATACTTTCGCCAGAACCTTAGGTTCAACATTCAGAAGCGAGATCGGTCTATACGACGAACACTGCTCACGGGGTTTCCCATCTTTATGAATGACCACAATGGACGCCAATCTCTGATCCCGGGGAAGAAGTCTGAGATCTCGCGATTCCAAGAACATGCGACGCAGATGTGGCGCCATCTTATCCGGGCACAACTTATACAACTCTACCGGAATACCATTCGGGCCAGTGGCCTTGCCTGAACGAAGGGAACGGATAGCAAGCGCTATTTCGTCAGCGGAAAAATCCGCTTCTATAAGCTCACGGTCCGACTCCGAGAGGCTAGGCAGCGCGATATCTCACAGTAGCAAATGTGAGTCTTCCTCCGGCCTGTCCGAGACCGGCGCGTAAACCTTCTGGAAGTGCTGAGCAAAAGCCGCGACTATCCCAACAGGGTCCACAACCCGCGAGCCATCCACCCCTTCCACAGCAGGCACAACCCTATTCAAACACTCTCTCTTGTCCAACCAAGCAATCAACTTCCCGGCCTTATCCCCAACATCATACATTCTCCCCTGTTGCACACGGTACATCATCCTGGCTGCATCCGTCACCAAAGCCTTGTATTCAGCCTGTTTAAGGGCTAAAACATGCAACTTCTCGGGTGTAACCCCAGACTCCAAGTCTTCCTCCAAAGCTGTGACATCATTCTCAAGGCGAACAACCTCCTCATGCTTACTTTTCTTAGCGCTAGCAATCAAGGACAGGACCTGACCCCGAATCACGGCCTTATAGGCCTCCCAGAGGGAAACGGAAGAGGACACCGATCCCACGTTCTCATTAAAGTAGTGTTCCATGCATTGAACCACTGCAGCCCTAGTTTTGGGGTTGCGTAGGTGCCAGGGGTTGATCGGGGCAACACGGCCCTCCGCTCCCAAGGACAAATCAATCCCAAGCCAAAGTGGAGAGTGATCCGAGATCCCCCTAGCCAAGTGACGCACTTCCGTTACGGAGACCATCTGCACCGCTGGCACTAGAATATAATCAAGCCTCGAAAGACTACCATGCGCTCCCGAGTGAAAGGTGTACTGTAACTGTCCAGGGTGCAGGTGCCTCCAGCTATCCACTAAACCCATCACATCCAAAAAATCACCCAACCATGACCCGGATCTCAAAAGAGTTCTTGGGGGGTTACGATCATCATCACCACTAACCACTGAATTGAAGTCGCCACCCATTATCAACATGCCTTCGGGGAAGCTCAAGACCACCCCACCCAAATCAGAGAACGTAGTGGACTGTAGACCTGGTGGGACATAGACAGAGAGGATGGAAATCGTCTTCCCCTCCCATCGCCCCGTAATGGCCGCATATCGGCCACGATCGTCAAGCACGACGTCATCGATCTCCAAGGGGAGGGAGTTACGAACCAAAACGCCCGCCCCCCTCGAACCTGTGGTGAAACCTGAGTGCGCCACTAGACGATACCCCCTCCTATTCAGCGCATGGCAAGTGTTCCCTATCAAATGAGTTTCTTGAAGCAACACAACATCAGGTGAAAGACGTTTCAAGTACTGCAAAACTATCCCCCGCTTGATCCTATCACCCAGCCCGTTTACATTCCAACTCAACACCCTCAGCCCCCTACCCCCCATTGCAGAAACGTAACCAGCGTCCCCCCCGCATAAGGACAGTCACATCCAGCGAATCGTATATTGAAATGAAACCTCGGAGTAAACAAAGAAACAAAAGACCCCCCCCGCCCCCGAAAGAATACCCAACACACACCCCCCCACCCTGCACCCCTGCGTCGATCCAAAGAACCACCCCAACTTGCAGTGTGCCTGTCGCCCCATTAAACTAATCTACAGAAAGAGAGAAGAACCCCTTAGAGGAGGAAGAAACCCGAACCCTCCCACCCCCGGGTAAAAAATATACATGCGCTCAATAACAGTCAAACCGCTGCTGCAAGTCCATATAGCCGGCCCTCCGGCGGGGACTCACTCCACCCGCTCCTCCAGTCCACCTTCAGCACCGCCGGAGTGTTCAGATCGATCTCGCCGTGTAGTCAAAGTATCAAGCCAGTCACTAGCAACCTCCGGGCGATCAAAAAAGAAAGTGCGCTCCTCATATTCGACCCTCAAGCGGGCCGGGAACAGCATAGCGTACTTTAGGCTCATATCTCGGAGGCGTCGTTTCACACCCGTGAAGTTCATGCGCTGTCTTTGGACTGACTGCGTGAAGTCCGGGTAAAAACTGATAGATGCATTGTCAAATTTCGTGGGTCCACCAGTGCGCGATGCCTGAAGAATAGCGTCTCTGTCTCGAAAGTTGAAGATCCTGGCTATAATGGGCCGTGGCGCCGCTCCCGATTTAGGCTTACCACCTGGGACTCTGTGGGCCCGCTCTACAGTGAAGAAGTTACTGAGGCCCTTAGGTGCCAAGTGGTTCAGAACGAGGTCCTCAACCAAAAGATCCGTGGACACTGCTTCGGAACTTTCCGGAACACCAATGATGCGGACGTTGTTTCGCCTGGCCCGGCTCTCGTAATCATCCAGCCGACGAGCAAACAAGTCATTAAATTTCTGGAGATTGTGGACCTCGGTCTGGAGGTCCGAAACATCAGTAGTGAGACTTGCTGTTTTAATGTCCAGCGATTTTACCCGCTCATTAGTCTTTGCAAGATCCGTTCTGATGAGGTTAACCTCGATAGCCACAGTGTCTATCTTTGAGGCTAGTGTCTCGTACTGCTGGCCCATGGAGGTCTTTACACTGGCAATGGCGCCCATGACGTCTCGCAGCGTCAGGTCGTCTGTCGCAGGAAGGTCCTCTCCAGATTCACCCGGGGCTCTACCCAGCCCCCCAGGGGTGCCTTTCGGGCGGGCAAAGCGATCAATGGTATTAGACTGAGTAGAACCCCCTCGGTTCGTGACCCTGGTGGCCCGCTTCTCGCTCTCAGGTTTACCCGACATGGTGGCCAAGGAGTCTTGGCAGACCTCCGGAAGGGTACGGCGAAGGCAGCTCTCTAGAGATCCGACGTGTACAGTCAAGAAATACGAGAGACAGGAGATGCGCTGGGGGCGGGCTGCAAGGTATGGGCCAGCAGTACTGGCAGGCAGGAAGCGACGGAGGACAGCGACCAAAAACGAAACCGAAAGTACCACGAGGGTTGCGATCAAGCCCCAGTGACCGTTGTTATTCAATTACCACTCGGGTAGTTCGGCAACTCGAGTCCGTGGGCATCCGCCGGGGTAGGCTAGAAAGTTCGAGATGCAGCAAGTCCGGTGTCCGGCGGCCACACGAATTACGAAAGACAATTTCGTATCAGCAGGGCTTCCTTCAGTCAAACCCGTCGTCTAAATCAGGATATTGTACAGGATAGCCGCAGTAGGTGGAAGGGGTCTCGGGAGCCCTGTGCTCACGCGTCCATCTTGGATCCGCGCGAAGCTCCTCCTCTATTTTGTCGCTCTTTAATTCTGGTACCCCAGTGAGAACCACCACATATGGAAAAGAATCAGGTGGGAGATCAATGCGATTTAGATCAGTTTTACTCTTTATAGGGTTATTACGTTCCCTTACTCCCATTGATTTGTCCTTGTTCTGTCCCCTGGTTCTATCTTCGTTCACCCGTGTCTCCTCCCTCGCTCCTTGGGAGCATCTTGTCAGTTCCCTTGTCCTGTTTTCCAATGGTGGGGGGGTTTGATTTCCTCTACCAGATTCCACCTTTCTCCTATTTTCCAATGGTGTGGGGGTTTGATTTCCTCTACCAGATTCCACCGGAACTATCTTAGCTGCCATCGGATTAGGTAATGAGATTGTTCCCACTGCTGGTGCAGTGGGTTTATTTACCTCCCCCATATTAACTCTTGCTGAGCACTCAATCAATTTTTTCAACATACCAGATTGCTCAGTAGTGTTCAGCTCGAGTCTCTCCAACCTTTTGCTAATTACTTTTATCCTTTGCAATAATGGTAGAATTAGGGACTTTATCATTTGTTCCATTTGGGGCATAAGTCCCTCCAGTGGTTGGACCAAAGGAAGGGTTAAATCAACCAGCCTTAATGGCGAGGATATTGGGGCTAGTAGTGGATGACAGTTCTCGGTGTGGTGATACAATGTCTTGGGAAATCCCAACCTCCTCAACAATACTATCAATATTATTTGCCACTTCCGCAGTTTTTGGCAACTTTGGACCCCCCTCCCCGCTTCCTTTTGGCAGTGGTAGTTTGTCCTGTAAATTGCTTGATCTTATGTGTTTTTGTACTATTATTTACACAAGACCTTGTTGAGGAATGTAATAGAGCGTTAGTGCGTGCCTCCTCAATGGCTACGGCATTTACTAAATCAGGTGGGACAACCTCATTTAGCACTAGATTAGCTCGTACACTCCCCACTTCATATTCAGTGCTACCTCTCTCATTAGTATGTTGGGCGGTAAAAGCTTGCCCTTCTAATCGGTTTGGTGAAATAACCGATCCTATAGGTCCTAGAGATGATTGTCTTATATACATTGGTTCCAGCGACAGACGACGTTCTGTCAAGACTATTTCATGCTCAAGAACCGATTGTGCCCTCATGATAAACTGGTCAAGCGTTCCGCTTATAGATCCCCCCGCTGCAGCCCTCCTCCCCTTTCCAGCACGAGCCGCCATAACTATACAAAGTGCAGGCAGGTACTCCCAGACCACTTCCTAATAGGTAGATATACAGTCAGTAACAGTACAGCGTTCAAACGAAAGGAAGGGTTTATAAAATCTAATCCCCTTACAGTTCTTGAAATGTTCGGGGGTGGCCCAGCCCAGCCTCTTCCGGGCGATGAAGGGCGCAGGATGGGCCCGCCCTTGGCCCGGGCTTGGCCCGGGCGAGCCCATGTGCGTCCCAAGCTGCGGGAGCCCGCTGAGATTTTTATGGGACGGAACGTCCCATCCTCCTCCCCTCGCGAGACCACTCTGCCTCCTGGGTAGTGTAGTCCAGCAGCAGCGGTCCACGTAGGGAGCCGGTCATGAAGGCTCGAGTCTGGGGATGGCCAGGAAACTTCGCTCGCAGAGAGTACAGGGCAACAGAGAACCAGCAGCTGAAAAGCCACAAATCCCACAGGTAAGGGCGTCCCGCGCCGCTGAGATTTTTTGGGCCGGAACATCCCCTCCTCCTCCCCTCGCGAGACCGCGCTGCCTCCTTGGTAGTGTAGTCCGGCAGCAGCAGTCCGCGTAGGGAGCCGGTCACGAAGGCGGGAGTCTGGGGATGGCAAGGAAACTTTGCTCGCAGAGAGCACAGGGCAACAAAGAACCACCTGCTGAAAAGCAACAAATCCCACAGGTAAGGGCGTGCCGCGCCGCGGGAGACCGCCGAGAGTTTTATGGGCCGGAACGTCCCCTCCTCCTCCCCTCGCGAGACCGCGCTGCCTCCTGGGTAGTCTATTCCGGCAGCAGCGGTCCGCGTAGGGAGCGGTCCGCGTAGGGAGCCGGTCATGAAGGCGGGAGTCTGGGGATGGCCAGGAAACTTCGCTCACAGAGAGCACAGGGCAACAAAGAACCAGTAGCTGAAAAGCAACAAATCCCACAGGTATGGGCGTCCCGCGCCACGGGAGCCCGCCGAGATATTTTGGGCCGGAATGTCCCCTTCTCCTCCCCTCGCGAGACCGCGCTGCCTCCTGGGTAGTGTAGTCCGGCAGCAGCGGTCCGTGTAGGGAGCCGGTCACGAAGGTGGGAGTCTGGGGATGGCCAGGAAACTTCGCTCGTAGAGAGCACAGGGAAACAAAGAACTAGCAGCTGAAAAGCAACAAATCCCACAGGTAAGGGCATATATATACTTTCCCTGTACTTATGGATCTATATATTTATTACTTTCTTCTAATTCAGCATATCCAATGCACTACCCTATTTCTCACCCTATGCCTCTCTCAATATATCTTCTACCTCTACTCTGACTCATCGCAAACCTATTTCTACTACTCTTTCCAATGCACTACCCTATTTCTCACCTTATACCTCTACCAATATATCCTCAACACCCACTCTCTCGTTCATCCCAACCCCCATACCACTACTATGATCCCCAAAATAACCATTTCTAGACTTTCCCCTATTCTACCCCTCCTAGCATCACCCCTTTTACTATACCGATCCCCCCAAACAAGCCTTTTAAACTCTTCCCTCTGACTCTTCCAGTCCACATACCTTTTTACTCCCCCAAGCCTCCTCCTACTGCTATGACCTCCCCCTCAAAAAAGTCTAAATTCTTCACTCTTCTATCCCTCCACTATCCTTTTCAATCAAAATAACAAACTAACATGTCCACTTCTCAAATTTCATATTTCACTATACTAATTCACCACTAATCCTTTATGGGTTCAAGAGTAGCATGGTACTCAGCGAAGAAGCGCTTCAATACCTCATCAGGGGAAGCACGCACTATATAAATGCAAACCTTTTTCCCTCTTCTATGCCTCCACTACCCTTCTCTATCCAAATAACTGAATAACATATCCACCACTCAAATTACTTTCATATTTCACTATACTTATTCACCACTAATCCTTTATGGGTTCAGGAGTAGAGTGCTACTCGCCAAAAAAATGTTTCAACACCCCATCAGGGGTAACAAGCGCTGTATAAATGCAAACCTTTTTCCCTCTTCTATCCCTCTGCTATCCTTTTGAATCCAAATAACTGCCTAATCTATCCACCACTAAAATTACTTTCATATTTCACTATACTAATTCAACACTAATCTTTTATGGGTTCCAGAGTAGCGTGCTACTTGGCGAAAAAGCATTTAGACGCCTCGTCAGGGGTAGTAAGCGCTATATAAATGCAATTACAATACAAGAATTTCAGAGGCAGTGCAGTCAATAATTAACAGAAAAAAGATAAAGGCACTGTGGGTTTCTAATATTCAGCTGAAGAATTTTGCTTATTTTCAGTTTATTTCTTAACAGTTAAGTCAAAGTGCATTAGTGCAGTGTTTATATCACATAGATTTCATTAATAGCATAGAAAATCGCTGTCCAGAATGAAAACACTGTGAGTTCTAATTACATAGCTAAAAACACTTAGCAAAAAAGAGTCACCTCTCATTATATTTCATCTTTTAACATCAAATTCTAAGTGTCATAGTGTGATGTATGCAGCAAAATTGGTACTATTTTATATTTCTTCATCCATATTTTTGACATCAATATTTTTGCCATCAATATTTTGTCAGTGAACCCATAGAAATACTGAGGACTATATGTGTGACAAACGTCCATATCAAATGCACCTTTATATTACTCATCGTTTGCCCTACGGTTTCCACTTTATCAGTAGAAACTAATCATTTGAAACGGTGCCAGACTGATTTCATGATGCCCCCCTCAGGATATGTTGGTCTGTAGACCTGCTACCTAACAATGCCACCATATGTACCCCTAAGCCTAGTAAGGTAACAAATGGTTTAAGCAACCTTGGAAGATGACAACGCTGACATTCCAAGGAGTTGTGGTAACAGATCTAGTACCTTTTCACTGAGTTACTCATGCACAAGAAATACACAAAGGGGTGTTTTCAATATTTTTTTAACTATTGTGATTCTTAAATAAAATAAATGCACTGCAATGCCAGAAGCAGATTAAAGTGATTCACAATATAAGAACAGTGTAAAGGATAAACGATTCTACCATTGTGCTAATACAGTATATATATGATGGCATACAAGTAATGGGTATAGTGTACTCCTACTGTGTGCTCCCTAATCTAGTTGCTTAGGATGGGTGTTCTGCCAAGAATCCCCTACTGGATGATCTAACTCCCCATTAACCGCATCCGCGCTAGCGGTTTTCCCGCTGTGCGCTGACTTTTGCGGAAGTCCGCGGTTCATGACGAGCTCAGCTCGTCATGAGTGTATGAGAGGCGTAACTCATGACGAGCTGAGCTCGTCATGAGCGTCGAAGTGGTTAAGGTATGTAGGTCCCTTTCTTGGTTACAAGTTGGACATCCCTCCTTGTAGAGGGTACACATGAATTCGCTGGACTAAGAATCAGACACAGCAAGGACAGCAGAATGTTCCTCTAATTTGAGCACAGAAATGCATGAGTATTAATAATAACATAATCTGTGCTTCTGTGTCAAGGCTTAAGCCAGGCCTCATGGACAAATAACAAACAAAGCATTGATTAGCCATCATTGTATATAAAAAAAAATAATAAGAAAAAGTAGATAAAAATATTTCACTGACTGCTCTTTATAAATTGTATGAATAATATATGATTTTATAACAGTCTAAAGAACCATTATTGGAGAGATTTAAAATCTGCATTTTATATGGATTTATCATCCTAGTTACAGTTGACTATTTTGTGGGTGTGTTCTGTAATATGTTGCGAATGGAGGAAAGGGCATGATTGATTATAGGAGGGTATGATTGCTTGTAGGATCAACATCACAAATGTAGTTTCTTTATGAGACTCACTTTTATTGGGCTTTAACAAGGTGAAAAACCATCAGACACAATAGATCATGGTATCAATTTCTAGACAGCATGGTGGATAAAGTGTAGGGTACTTGGAGTGACCCACTCTCCCGGCATTTTAGAGTGCCCATACGTCAAAGACCCTAAATTAGGAATTAGACCAATATACATCTCTCTTGCGCTTTAACCCAACAGGCCCAGCCATTTGCCCCACATTCTCCTGTGTTTAGTTGGGCACCCTCGAGCTTCATACACTAGTTGTTCTATTGCAGCACACCAGTCCAATCCTTTGTGCCACTGGAATATTTTGGGTGGGATGGGGTTTTTCCACTTATCCGTATGTCTCTCTTGGCCACCATGGCGGCAATGCCAAGAAGGCCTTAACCGCTCTAGTACTTCCTGTGCCGTCCATCAGCCCCAAGGGCAAGGTTCTGGGCATAAGCGGAACCTCTCAGCCCAGGAACTCAGTCAACTCCTCAACCCCCTTTTTCCAATAACCCGCTATGACCTCAAAGGACCATGTCATGTGATAGAAGTCTGCGGGCGTACCTTCATATCAAGGACAACTTGGATTCTGCAGGTACCCCGCCCGGTGAAGCCTAGCAGAAGTGAGCTATGCACAGTGGAGATAATAGAGCTGGATCAACCTTAATCTTGCTAAGATAGTAATCAATCGGGTGCCATAAGGGTGTCCCTCCAATCTTCATCTTCCAGGGGACTCAACCGTCCCTCACATCGGGTCCGCAAGTGATCTAGTGTGGTGGGAGAATTATTAACCAGGGTCCCATAAATCTGGGTCTCCCCCTCCCCAGGGATCCCATGAGAAGTTTTCTTCTAAGGGCCTGAATTCTGGAAGTGTTGTACCCTTGGGGATAAGCGGGGTGATAGCGTGTCAGAACTGGTGGTATTTATAGAATACTGAGGGAATATAGGCCCTGCAGGTCTTGAAAGGTAAGGATTTGTCCTCCCATGCACACAGCCACACATATCCTCCCTGGGAAATGCTAATAAGGTCCCATTTTTGGAAACCCCAGTGGTGATCGCTAAGCTAGGAGGACTGTTCTAGTCACAGTTGGAATAGTAAGAGGGATCGGTGACCCGTAGAGCGTCCCTTGAATCTTTTAGAACCCCAGGCTCTCCAGTTCTAGTTGGCAGGCTGGTTCCAACCATCCCCCAGCGAACCAGTGGTTAAATACCAGGAGGCGTGTTGTGATTTAGTAAAGGAAGAGGTTGGTCATTCTAATTCAACCGTCATGTGGAGCTTTCTTACAGTGGGTCAGCGCCACCCACGGTCTAGAGTTTCCCCAGAGGAACGATGTCATTAATTTTTTATAGGGAGTGAAACCAGTGGCATGGGAGATGGAGCAGGAGAATCTGTGGTACATAGAGGAAGTGCAGGAGTATCATGATTTTATACAAGGCCGTTTTTCCCATCGGTTTCATTGGGAGGGCCTGCCACTTCTGCAGATCATCTTTGGACTTCTTTATTATTGGGGTCAGGTTGAGGGACCAAGTCAGTTCCGGATGAATTGCTACCTAGAGCCCAGGTGCCGGAAATTGAGGCATCTAATGGGAATATTTGATTGCCATTCTATACATTCCCTTGAGGTGTGGAGAGGAACCAGAACCAATGTGGCAGGATTAAACCTCAGACCTGATGCCCCCTCAAAGAGTCTAGGATCCGAAGACAACGGGGGCCTGTATGAGCAGGGACCGTCATAAACAAGAGAACATTGTCTACATACAGGGCGATACGCTCTTCGTGAGAGGTGCTCCAATGCCATCCTTGGACCTGGGCATCGTATCTAATACATCGGGCTAGTGGCTCTATCACCAGAGTGAAAAGCAGGGGAGACAGGGGGCACTCCTGTCTCGTCCCCCGACGAATCGGGAAGTCCATTGATCAAGACTGATGGCGGCCGGTTAGAGTATAGTACTCTCAGCAGGCCCCTGAGGTATGGACCAAAGCCTGCCTGAACCGGCACCCCCTCCATGTAGCGCTAATCCATGGTATCAAAAGCCTTCTCAAAGTCTATCAAGAGCAAAGATACAGCAGAAGGTAATGTCAATGTGCCAGTGCCACATGTAAGCATCTTAGGCAGTACCCCATACTGTGACATGGCATGAATCCCCATCAATCAGGATGTATTAAGGGGGCGAGTACATGCTTGAGGCGGGTGGTGAGGATCGTGACATAGATTTTGACTTCTGTGTTAATAAGTGAGATCGGACTTAACTTCCAACAGGAAGTGGAAGCTGGATTTGCTTTGGGTATGACCATGATCATGGCTACATCAATGTCTCATGAGAGACCTCCTTGTTATACTGTCTCCTTGTAAAGGGTCTGTAGTTGTTGTACCAAGATCTCTTTAAATGCTGAATAAAACTCTGCCGGATAACCATCTGGTCCCGGGGTTCAGCCAGGTGCCATCACTGATATGGCCTGATCTATTTCCTCCCACAAGATGGGCTGATCCACCACCTGGGTATCAGTGTCTGACAGCTGTGGGAGCGGGGCATCTCATAGGAAGTCGGAGCCACCTCCTGTATCTGGGGCAAGGGTCGTGGAATAGAGATGCTTGTAATATGCAGCAAATGTCTGGGCTATTGCCTCTGATTTCTGCTGAGTACATCCATCAGCATCCACGATTTCGGGAATTATCTGATTAGCTAAGGGACGAGATGCTAGCCATAATAAGACCTGACCATTTTAATTGTGCCATCCGTAGACAATGGCTGTGGAAGACCTCCACATTTGCTTGACCGATTCTAAGGAGACGTGGCAAATTTCTGCACATATGAGCTCGAGTTGGTGGGACTCTGTGTCTACGTCCTTTACGTCCATGACTGGGATCAGCGCATCACTTTGATATATCCCTTGGTGAAGCTTCAGATGGTGGCCTTACCAGTCGCCCATAGCGTACTGGGTGACCTAACTGTACCTTCATTACTTTGGAAGTATTGCCTAAGTCCCTCTCTCAGAGCCTTTTTGCAATCCTTATTTTGGAGGAACCAGGAGTTAAGCTGTTGGATAGGGCAGAGTGTGCCAATGGGACCACCCATGCAAAGGAGTAGGGGCAAATGGTCTGAAATTTCTCTGGCGAGTGTTTGGATGTTTGTCACCAGACGACAGTCAGGGGCGGGCATAAACATCAGGTCGATGCTTGAGTGGGTGTGGTAGGCCACAGATGTGTGAGCGTATTGGTGGAGCCAGAGATTCCATTTTCTCCAGACATTACAAAGCATAAGCTGGGAGGCCCAATTCGAGAGACGCCAGGCACCTGAGCGATGACTATGGTAGGGGATGCCGGTTGCATAGCTGGTAACGTCCATGACTGCATAGAAGTTTCCACCAATCACTGCCTGTCCTTCTGGAAAAGACGAGATCAGAGCTGGAAGGTCCCTCAGAGGGATATCCCTAGGAGTGTTGGAGGCATATAGACCATAAGCAGATTTAAGGTGTGTCCTCCCATCCTCCCTGCCAGGGCTACGAAGTGTCCCTGGGGATCTAGGCTATCCAGGCAGTGTGAACAATCCCAGGATTCATAAACAAAGGCCTGCCTGAGCAGGAGGTAACACCTTCCTCCTTGACAGGAGAGCAAGTGAAGTCACACATCAAGGCGGTGATCATCAAAGCATGGACTGCCTCTGATGTGCATGCAGGCTGACTCCCAAAGGAGGAAGCCATCTTCCCCTTGCCCCCAAGGCACAGGTGCAGCTGGACAGGTGAGTAAATTAGTTAGTCATCAGGCATACAACCCCAGAAGGCTAGCTACACCCTTAGGGTGGGCTACCTACTCTGCACAGCCATGCAAGGTTTCCACCATATTTAGAAGTGGCAGAAGAGAAGGTTCTGAGTGGAAAAGGTAACACTCACCACTGCAGAGGTCATCTCTGGGGTGTGTTTGCTGCTGGAGCAAGTAGCCCATTAGCCACTTACACCAACAACCCTAACACCCCTAAATCTAGGATTGAAGGGCCACCTCAGATGCCAGAACCTCAGATCTGTGAATACTTCCAACCAAGGACAAAGAACAGACCAGACTCTGCAAATTCAGGACCAAGGATAGGCTCCCCCAAACCGAGGGACCCCTTTGAGGGCCAAAGGTAACTCCATACTCCCTTGGACTAGTAGCACTAGTCCCCTGCAGCTGACAGATAAAACCCGACTCCCGAAACCAAAAAATCGCTGGCCATAGTGCCCTCTGAGGAATACATCGGACGTATGTCTTGTGAGAACTGCGCATGCGCACACACACACGCATGCGCGCATGCACACTCATGCGCAATCCTACCAAGACATACCAGCCTTAATCCATGAATGCCAAAATTTAACAGCTTGAGAAAGTTTCAGTTGTGGATTCCACCATAATGACATATCACCAGTATTTGAGATAGTTGATTGAAAAAGTGAGTCAAAATCATTTAATATTAGTTTTGCAGATTTCAAAATAATAGACTTATGAAATAATAATGACTTGCTGGACATGGTTATTGAGGTAGACAATGAAAACAGAGTTACCAAACTTTTTTCTAACTTTAAGAAGCCATGCATGAGGATTAATCAGGTGGAAATGATTAAATCAAAGAGAGCTTTGTTTTATGATGAATGCTTTGTGATAATTAAAAAAATCTGGTAAACCAAATCCTCGATTACACTTTGCCATTTTTAGGTTTTGTATAGCCAATACAAGGTGACTTATTATTCCAAAGAAACTTAGAAAGATGTTGATCAACAATTTTATAAAACTTCATAGGAAATTGACTAGGAATTATAGCTAGAAAATAAAAGATTTTTGGTGCTATGATCATTTTTATTGAGTCCATTTCCCCCACCATAAAAGGTGAAGCGAAGACCATTTAGATACTTTGGGCCATATGTAGGTAGCTGAATACCGGTCGGTAACGGCCGAAAATCGGTAAATTTGCAGTTACCGACCTGTATTTTGCTTTTTCTAATGTAGGTGGCTGGATTTAATGATTCGGTAATTTACCTATTCGGTAATTTAAGGAATCGGTAAATTATCGAATCCTTAAAATATCGAATCGGTAAATTACCGAATCCTTAAATCCTATGTAGGGAGCACTCAAGTGAGTGTATTTTTGATTTAAGGATTCGTTATTCACCACCAACTACAAGTTGGTGGTAAATATTAAATACCTTTAAAAAAAGCAATTTTGTGCTTTTTTAAAAGTGCCATGTGGCGCACAGACATGCCCTTAGGGCATGTATGTGTGCCACATGCCCACACGTGCACGATTCAGGGGTGCAACAGGGTGTCAATGTGACACCCTACCACCCTTGAATATGCTCCCCCTATTACCGATTCGGTATTTACCGAATCGGTAATAGTGAATGGCTTCCCATTCATTCCTATGGGCCTCCAGGGCCATCGGAATGAATGGGAAGGTATTCTTTATTACCGATTCGGTAAATACGGAATCGGTAATAACGAATATTGCCAAATCGGTAAATATTACCAATTTTTTACCTACATACTATTTACCCATTCTTAAATACCGAATCAGTAAAATTCGGTCTTTAGGAATCGGTAAATAGGAATTACCTACATCTGGCCCTATATCTTTAATGTAATTTAAAATATATTCACAATTTAATGTTATTGTTTTTTTTCATAGGCGAAGAGAACAAAAGTCCGTGGTATTTAAACGTATCTCTTTGCCAAATTATTCTTTTATGGGTAACATATCTGGGGTACAGTGAGGATTTGAAGCAAAAAAATAAGTTTAATTGGTGTTTAACGAATATCCAGAAATTAAGGAATATGATGAGATAATATCTAATAAAGGAGGAAGTAAGGAATCAGGATTGCTAATAAATAAAAGTACATCATCTGCGTATGCTAATTTTTTAATAATTACCTCATTAATATTAATACCAGCAATATCATTACATTTTCTAATGGAAACAAGAAAAGTTTCATTAACAAAAAGAAATAGTAGGGGGACAGTGGACAACTTTGTCTGGTTCCTCTAAAAAGAAAATATTGATTTGAAATTTGACCATTAATAAATAAACGAGCGGTAGAGTAGATAGAAGATATCATACGAATAAACAAATCACCAAAATTAAATGCTGATAAAGTATGGCAATATTTAGGTAGAACCCTTCAATCTCCAGTCTGCTGATTTGCATGGCGAACACACCAAGGCCTGGAGATCTGAAGGGTTCTACCTAAATATTGCCGTATGGGGCAACTCTTCTAAAAGAAACTCCCTTATATTTGGAGGCATATTAAGCTCTCCGGACATAAGACTAATTGTTCTACCTCTCCAGTAGCAGTACTTATAGGAACCCCTTCCGATTTGGAATTATCACCAGAACTAAGAGACTACTTGAAACTGACCTCAGCCCTGAATAAGTCATAGGATAATCCCCTATAACAGCGACGAAACATGTGTTGGCTAAGAAGGCATAAATATCTTGAATTCAAGACATCTGAAAATATAAAGACAAGCATCATTGTGATTGTTAGAAATGGGATCCCTGGCTGGCCAGGGCTTGCTCCAAAGTCAGTCAGAGACCACCACTCCTTAGTCAGGGCAAGGGAGTTACACGCCAAGATAACCCCTGCTCACCCTCTAGGTAACGTGGCGCGAGCAGCAAGGCTAAACTTGGAGGCGATGTGTGTTAAGTGTTTGTGCAAGCACCCCCAGCAACAAAACCCAAGACCCACCACACAGGAAACTCCACACAAGGTTATATATAAAAATAGCCTTTGTATTACACCAAAACACATTAGATAAAAACACACACTTTACAATGTGCCAACAGGCACGGGCAGAATTTACAGGGGATATGTACAAGACAGGGCCACCTGGACCACTGTCAAGAATATGCACTTTTAGAACTAGCACTTGGACTATCACTTAGAACATAGAATATAAAATCACTGTAGCACACAACCAGTAACTACTGGTAAATTTTAAGTACCACCTACGCAACCCTAACCACCTTAGGACAATATTGCGCAGGGAACCAGGACCTCCCTAGCACCACCTGTACTAGGAGAAAAACAACCACCTAAGTATCACAATACCTGTAGGGGCATAGGCACATTACACATGATGCATCACAACACATTCAGAGGTGTAGGGAAGGAAGACACATGATGCATAAACAACACATTCAGAGGTGTAAGAACAATTGCGCATTAATCACATTAGACACAAACTGTGGCAGTCCCTAGGCCAACTGGCCTTGTTGGGGCTACGACGCCCTGTGTCCCAATGTCAGGGGCCTAAACGTAGCAGCGGCCCACTAAGTGCTGGGCAGCTGTAGAACTACTGGCAGGACAATGCTCGGGCCAACGCTGGAGCCTCACAGGCTCTGAACCAAGGAATGTGGCTGTGAGCCTCTCTGGGCTCCAAATCAACAATGTGCCCCCTAGAGCCTCCGTGGCTCTGAAAACAAATGTGCCCGTTGGAGTCCCTCCTCTGGGAACTCAAAAACGACAGTGGCACCCCAGAGCCTCGCAGGCTCTAAAGATATAATGCGACCTTGAGCCTCTCGCGGCTCGAAAACATAGTAATGCCCCTGGAGCCGCTCTTAGGCTTGAAAGCAAATAGGGCCGGTCATTGGAGCCCCCCTCCTGGGGACTCGTGGACAACTGTGGAAACCAAGAGCCTCTCTGGGCTCAAAAACACTGCAATGCCCCCGGAGCCTCTCCGGGCTCCTCAACAGATATGCCCCCTAGAGCCTCTCTTGGCTCGCAGCTCACGCAATGCCCCGGCACTGTAGGGGCGGGACGGGCACCGGCAATGTGCCCCGACGCACCCTCCTGTCACGCTGGGCTGGAGGATACCTGAACCACTACTTTTGGAGTCACTCACCACTGACTCTAGAGAACCTCTAGCCCTTTCCCAGCGGTCTGCTTCATCTGCAAGTAACCCTGGATCAGTAAACCCAAATTGCAACAGGTGTTGGTGCAACTCTGGCGAACAACCACTGAGCAGGTGCTCTTTGAGAATCATACTGAACAGTATGTCATAATCAGAGTCCGTGTGAACCCATATCCAATCTGAATCAGACAGTGTTCCTAACATTCATCCACAAACTCTTCCCAAGACTGGTGAGACAGTTTCCTACTGCCCCTGAATTTCAACCTATACTCCTCTTCATGGGAAACAGGTACCATACTCTGGGAACTGGGAATGGGACTTCTTACACTGAAATCTATATAGCTGCCACCACTGGACTCAACCCTCCCGGGGGAGTCCAGAAAACTACAACTGCGCGCGGGGGATAGTCTCCCCTCCAGAGCTACTTTGCCTCTGGTGGAGGCCCTCTCAGCCTCCTCTATCCTCTCCTGCACTAAGACCCTTTCAGTCTCTAGCTGTTGCTTCTTAACCTCCTGCTACGCCATAGCCTAGGCATGCTCTAACCTGAGCTTCTCTAAGGCCAGCTGGTGCTCCCTCTCTTTCCTCCTATCCTCCCACTCCTCTGGGGACAGGGAAAGGGATGAGGCGCTGCCTCCTACGCTGGACCCAGCAAGGGACTCCCTACCTATGGGGTCTTCACTCTCTACTGGCATCCAGGTACTGGCATCTTCTCCCTCCTCTTCTGAATCTTCAGGGCTCCCCACAGACCCACCACCCTCATGGTGTGAGGCCCAGGCCCTTTCCTCACTGCGCTCAAGATCCCCTCTTGCCATCTGACCAGGCAGTCCTTAAGTTCATACCAGCCTGCCTTATCCGCCCCTATGTCTCTCTCTTCACAGAATATTCTCAGCTCCCACACACCGTATGTGGCTAGATCATTGAAATCAAAAACAGGCTCCATCTTGGCAGGACGTTTCTGGAGAAAAGATCACACAGGGAACCTAGGGGTCTGAGCTTAAACAGGAGTACACAATTCACAAAGGATTCAGCAAGCTCTCTATCCCAGAAAAATCACACTCACTTGTCTAGTGCAACACACCACTCATCCACACACAACCCCCCCCCTCGGACTGGTAAGGCAGTTTCTACCACCCCTGATTTCTCAACCTGACCACATGTGACACAGGTACCGACTCTGGGCGCAGGATGGGGGACAAATGTACTTGACACAATTACACAATGATACCTTTAGGAGAAGAAAATAATGGAACTTAAAAAAAAACAATAATCCCCAAAATGTGGTTATCTAAAATGCAGAGTTTTGTGGTGCAGCCAGCTGCTACTGTGGTACAGCGCAAACACAAATCCGGATCCTCTCCGCTGCCAGCCAATGTTAGAATTCGGATCCCTGGCTGGCCAGGGCTTGCGCCAAAGTTAGTCAGAGACCACCACTCCTAAGTCAGGGCAAGGGAGTTACACGCCAAGATAACCCCTGCTCACCCTCTAGGTAACATGGCGCGAGCAGCAAGGCTAAACTTGGAGGCAATGTGAGTTAAGTGTTTGCGCACGCACCCCCAGCAACAACACCCAAGGCCCACCACAAAGGAAACTCCACACAAGGTTATATATAAAAATAGCCTTTGTATTACACCAAAACACATTAGATAAAAACACACACTTTACAATGTGCCAACAGGCACAGGCAGAATTTACAGGGGATATGTACAAGACAGGGCCACCTGAACCACTGTCAGGAATATGCACTTTTAGAACTAGCACTTGGAATATCACTGAGAACATAGAATATAAAATCACTGTAGCACACAACCAGTAACTACTGGTAAATTTTAAGTACCACCTAGGCAACCCTAAACACCTTAGGAAAATATTGCTCAGGGAACCAGGACCTCCCTAGCACCACCTTTACTAGGAGAAAAACAACCACCTAAGTATCACAATACCTGTAGGGGCATAGGCACATAACACATGATGCATCACAACACATTCAGAGGTGTAGGGAAGGAAGACACATGATGCATAAACAACACATTCAGAGGTGTAAGAACAATTGCGCATTAATCACATTAGCCACAACCTGTGGCAGTCCCTTGGCCAACTGGCCTTGTTGGGGCTAGGACACCCTGTGTCCCAATGTCAGGGGCCTAAATGTAGCAGCTGCCCACTAAGTGCTGGGCAGCTGTAGAACTACTGGCAGGACAAAGCTGGGGCCAACGCTGGAGCCTCACAGGCTCTGAACCAAGGAATGTGGCTGTGAGCCTCTCTGGGCTCCAAGTCAACAATGTGCCCCCTAGAGCCTCCGTGGCTCTGAAAACAAATGTGCCCGTTGGAGTCCCTACTCTGGGAACTCAAAAACGACAGTGGCACCCCAGAGCCTTGCAGGCTCTAAAGATATAATGCGACCTTGAGCCTCTCGGGGCTCGAAAACATAGTAATGCCCCTGGAGCCGCTCTTAGGCTTGAAAACAAATAAGGACGGTCGTTGGAGCCCCCCTCCTGGGGACTCGTGGACAACTGTGGAAACCAAGAGCCTCTCTGGGCTCAAAAACACCGCAATGCCCCCGGAGCCTCTCAGGGCTCCTCAACAGATATGCCCCCTAGAGCCTCTCTGGGCTCGCAGCTCACGCAATGCCCCGGCACTGGAGGGGCGGGACGGGCACCGGCAATGTGCCCCGATGCCCCCTCCTGTCACGCACTCACCGGGTCTTTAGGGTTGCGGGGGCTCTTCCTCACCCGGTCCCGCTTCTGGGGGCCGGATCCTACCACGGGCGGCGGGCAGGGCTCCTCTTCCACCACGGAGCCCTGCCGGTGCCTTCAGCTGCTTCTCCTCTCCTCGCGCTGTGGCACCGAGGGCGGGACTTCAGGGGCAGGCTGGGGCTCTTCCGGGTCACGCTAGGCAGCGGCCTGTCAACGCTGTTGGCACTCGGGGTTGCAGCGGTGAAAACACGGGGCAATGCCAGGTGGGTACCGGCTTTAATTATCAATAAAGCGCTCCCAAAGCGCTAGTAAAGAAATACTCAATTTTGCTGGCAATGCCGGGTGGGCACCGGCTTTAAAGATCAATAAAGCGCTCCAGGCGCTATAAGCAAATAAAGCGCTTCCAGGCGCTTAGGGGTCCCCCAGTACAGCAACAAAGTCCTTCTTGCAGAGCAAGGCAGAGGGGGGGGCAAGGCTGGGCGAGGGGCAAGGCTGGGCGAGGGGCCAACTCACAGGGCCCTCCAGACAGGAATGCAGTCCCAAGTGGCGGTTCCTCCTGGCACCAGCAGCAGCAGCAGCCCCCCTCAGTAAGATCAGCAAAGAACAGCTTGTGTGGAGATACAGCCCCATTTTTATACAGGTAATCCTTTGTTCTAGCACAGGGTGAGGGGGCAAACCAGTCGCAGCTCGTTTTGGAGCACCCTTGTTGTGCTCAACCACCCTTTTCATTCACTAGGCAGGCTAGGGTCATTAGACGCACCACAGGGGGCGGAGCCAGCATTGTGTGGGGAAAGCCCAGCCCTATTCAGGACCCAGGTGCAGCCCCTCCCTCACATCAGCATGCTAATCTCTCCATTCACCACCGTGGCAGACCCACACAGACTCTTGGAGCCAGGCCCCCCAGCCAGCTTCAGCCAATCACACGCCAGCACTCTCCTAGCACACGCACAGCCATGTCTAGAAGTGTCACTTCCACACTAGACACATACACGCCGCATACATCATTTTGCAGCATTCAATCACACGAGTCCGCACATACCAGACTCGAGTCTGTACAACCCATGCATCAGGAACTACCAGGGACACATACATTCCCCATGCATTCCTATGGGAGGGCAGTCCAACCTTACTCCACGCACTCAGAGTGCGCACGCACTTTTCACTGGGACACAGTGAAAGTGCGCAGAACCCAAATTTCACCATCACCAGGTCACCATTAAAAGCAAAAAGTTTAGGGGTGAACCTGCCAGAAGGGCCAAGTCCAACAGTGATATTTAATGTAACTTTATGGATTTACTTTTGAATGAGTGCAGAGGATTTGTATATATAACATTAGTGTTCTGCTGGCACAACAATGGGGATCTGGTGGTTTTTCCCTACCTTATGCACCGTGCCAGATGACCTGCCTTAACTGATTTGTACTTGTGACAGACCTTAGAGTACCATCTTTGCCTATTGCTGACCACCGACTATCTAATATCCACTCTCTGCATCCAAAGATTTACTTAAAGTTTCACAATGTAACCTTTTTGCAAAAAGAATAGCAAAACATTTTTTACCCAAAGCAGGAGACAATATAGTAGAATCAACACACTTTTTTTCATAAAATCCAAAACCTTGTCTTCAATATGAGTTTCTTGTATGAAGCAAATACCCACTTTATAACTACCTAAATAATATAATATTTGTGTACGTTTTACAGGATGTCGTAAACCTTGGACATTCAAGGAAACTATTTTAATATTATGAACGTTAGCCATAGTAAAGTAGGAAAAATACCATGAAGAAGAAGAGATAACATTTGAAGCAAAATAAGAAAAATAGTAGCTCCAGAGAAGGACAATAGGGAAACAAAAGGGAAAATAAAGAGACATACAAACATGAAAAGCGACAACAGTTCAACACTAATAACAATTTTGAAACGCACACCCGCTTTGCAAGCATGACCGAACCATTGGAGCCCTGTGAGGGAAAAAAACTATTTAGCCAGAAGAAATAATGCATTAATATTCAAGTAGCAGACTCATGTGTATCCATAGAAAGTTGCAAATGCTGATCTAGAAATATTTGTAGGTCTTCAGGGCGCTGGAAAGATACCGAAAAACTATCTTTCCAGATTAACATTGTTGAAGGATCAAAAAGATCATATTTAAATCCAAGACTTCGTAACTGTGGATGAATGTCAGTGAATTCCTTGCGAGTCTTAACAGTTTCTTTAGCAAAGTCTTGATGAATAAAAATGTTCTTACCATTTACCATTAAGGAAGGAGTTTCTCGTGCCACTTTCCTTATCAGGACTAAATGATGGTGACATAAAACATTGAAGATCATTTGTTTTGGCTTAGTGTGATGTGGATTACGATAAGAAGGAATCCTGTGAGCTTTATCTGTTTCAAACTTCTAAAAAAATTTTTGCGTAAAAGACCAGGTAGGAGATTTTCCAAATATAACCTGCAACCATTACCTTCTACGTCTTCTGGTAAATGAAAAATACGCAGGTTATACTGTCTGTTAAGATTTTCTAAATCAAGAAGAAGAGCAGACATAGGAGATATTTTTGCCACAAGCGGTGAAAAATTATCAATTTTATCTTTAATGTCTTGAATTTTAATTGCATTGACAGATATTTTCATTGACATACTAGCCATATCTTTCGGCAACTTTTTAATCTCTGACGCAATAGTATCAGTGCTAGAGCGAATTGTTTGAATGTCTTTTTTTTTATTAAATTCTTTATTCATGAATGTACATACAAGGCAGAACATACCTATAATCGTCATATATTTAACATTCACGGTTTTCTATTTTCACCGCAACAATAGGTAACACAATGGTAATCCCCCTCAATAGTTACGGATCTATGTAACTTCTATACCTTTAATATGGCCCCTCGGCGTGTGACATTACACATCTATCTACGGGGAGGTTGATATAGAACGTCTATATCCATCCATATGTCTGAAGAAGAAGACCCATCCCCTCCCACATCCACCCCAACTATCCCGCCCCCAACCCTCCTTTCTCCTGGGCGCAAGGATCCCTCATTGGTATGATTCTCCAGTCAACAGTACCGACTACTTTATTACTGTGTTCATATTGAAACATAAACTACGAATCTGGCATTGGTATGATCTGTCTCCGGACCTCTCTACTCAGTGTGTATCCTGAGGTCTATCTTCCTGGGATGGTGCCGGTTCCCGTCCATCTAAGTCCAGTAGCATGACCTCCCAATCCATAGCCATGGGATTTTTCCGTCTCCCAGAGTCCTCCTCTCTCTTAAGGGTGACGCTCTCTATCTGCCCCCATTTTACTACATCCCTCCTCTATGTCTCCGCACTAGGCGCTCTGGGGGATTTCCATCTCATTGTGATCACTCTAATAGCCAAGAGAAGCGCTTGATC
This sequence comes from Lissotriton helveticus, assembly GCF_964261635.1. Lineage (NCBI taxonomy): Eukaryota > Metazoa > Chordata > Amphibia > Caudata > Salamandridae > Lissotriton > Lissotriton helveticus. Next base: position 1,507,472,253 of record NC_136057.1, read on the forward strand.
TATAAATCTCAGTTTGGCTTTCAGTGTTTTAGGGCGGTGGCGGGCTCCCACTAGGCAATACAAGGCAGTCTCCTGTATCCGCACGTGTGTAACCTTTCTTAGCGTCTGACATACCTCCTCCCAATATCTCCTCAGTTGTGGGCATGTCCAAAGCATATGAAGGAGGCCCGCCTCGTCTGCTCTACACCAAGGGCAGCAGTGGGGAGAGTCTGGGAACATCCGGTGGATCCTCTCCAGGGTTAGATACGCCCTATGAAGAACCATGGACTGAATACATTTAAATTTCACATTCCGTGAGACTCTTTTAGGGTGTTCGAGTACCGTCTGCCATATATTATCTGGTCCCCAGTCCCCATATAATGCATCAGGTGCACTAGCTCGTGTCTAGGTGGTTGGGTCCGTTGTGGCGCCCAAGTTGTCCGAATATAGTGGGACACTGTGGCATGCAACAAGTACTGTCCGTCAGAGGTCCCTGTAACTTGTACAAAGGTGTCGTGGTCCAGAAGTGTGTCATCCCCAAAGAAGCTCCCTATCTCCTCAATCCCATTCTCTGTCCAGTGGTGCAGTGTCTACCTTGTGAGTCTCCCCTGTAGTGTTGGGATGCCCAGTAAGGGGATATTCCCCGCATAGGGTGTTACTGACGCAGTGAACGCTAGTGCCTTCTTCCAGAAATTGAGGGCCGTGCGAAGCAATGGGTGACATGTCTGTGGTATCTTACTTTTTGGCAGCAGTAAACTATGTAATTCTCCCCGATCTAATCGGTCCGTCGCGAGTCCAATCTCGTGAAGGTTCCTACCTGCCAGCCAGAATGACAACCACTGGAGCTGGCTGGCATAATAGTACCCTCGGAAGTCTGGGACTGCAAGGCCTCCCAGTCTGGTGCCAAGCTGGAGTTTGCGAAAACGTATCCGCCTTCTGCCCGTCCCCCATATGAGAGTAATCAGCAGAGTGTTTATCGTGTTAAATACCTGTTGTGGGAGACATACCGGCAGGTTAACGAAAAAATACAATAGGCGAGGGAGCATGACCATCTTGGCTATCGCAATGCGACCCATGACGGACAGAGGTAATGAGGTCCAGAACCCTATACTGCTGCGGAGACCGGTAATAGCCTTAGAGATATTACCATCAATCTGGTCCTCCGTTGTCCTATATATTCGAATCCCCAGGTATCTAAAGGTGGACTGTGCCACCTGGATTTGATAGTCCCCGAAGAGTATGGAAGGAGGGTGAGGTGCGTCCCAGAAATAAAAGCCAACCGATTTATCTGGGTTTATGACCAATCCCGACACTATTCCGAACCTGCAGAATGTGTCGTACAATTGTGTATGGTCCGCTTCCAGATCCCGGAGGTAAAGCAACATGTCATCCGCATATACGGAAATTAGGTGGGATGCCCCTGTGTGACAGGGTGAGGCCGCGTGCTGTAGGGGGGTGTGCTGTAAGTGACTGGTGGGCACCTGGTTCTGACCCGGCACATCCTCCTTCTTTGCAGACCGATCCATGGGACACGGAGTCCGAGGAGTACGCCGAGGAAGAACGCGGCTCCTTTAACTGGACTTACACTGAGGAGAAGGATCCGCCCACTGTATACGTCAGCCGGCCTGGATTGGCCAAAAGTGAGGAAGCAATGTGGATGGCGTGTGACGTCACCCCCGAAGTGTCGGAGAAGAGTGAAGACGGAGAACCAGGAACCGGAGACGAGAGAAACGGAGGAAGAAGCGGAGAACCCGACGAACAGCTGGGAGCTAGCGGAGGAGCGACCGAGGGGAAGCCAGGAGGCCAACGACCCTGCGAGTCGCCGTGCCACTCTCCCGGGGGAGGAGCGTGGCTTGCCCAGGTACGTCAGCGTATGGCGGCTTGGGTAGGGAGCAAGCGTGTACTTTAGTGTAAATAGCCCCGTGTGAGATCCTGCGTCCCCCTTCCCCCTCTTGTGTCCATTTATCCCGCGTTTACTCCCCCTCACAGTCTGTTTCCTCCCCTCACCACCGCACCGCATTTTACTTGATTGTGTGAGCACGAGTGGTGTCTCCCTACACTACACCCCTGGGACCCCGGTGCATGCCCTCCCTGAGGACGCTAGAACTAACGGCCCCTTTCTGCTTGATCTCTCCTTTCCCTGGGTCACCGGAGCCACGACGACGGCCATAAACACCCCACCATCCGTGACCAGACCGCGAGGGGGCCGCGACACACAACCTAGGAGAAGAAGTCCTTCCAAACGTCACAACGGAACCCAGTCAGTTCGCGAGGGAGAGACTTACGTTCCGAACCCGGAGAACTCTCATGTTGAAATCCCAACGGGGAATACCAATAAAACCCTCATTAACACCAAGAATCAGTGTACTGCCTGTTCCTACACCACCATCCGATACCTCCCCGACTCCTGGTACACAGGGCCCGTCTACAGTGGTGTCAGAAGTGGGATCTACTCCCTCTGAGCAAGACCCGATAATGGACCAAGTGATACAGACCTTAATCGATGGCCAACAGAAACTGGAATGGGCTATCGGCCAACAAATCAGCACAGCTGATGCAGACAGAGCCCTGTTTCGTAGCACAATGACCCAACAAATGGACAATCTGCAGAAGGTAGTGGCATCCCCCGGTACGGCTATGTCAGGAGATCGACGGCCTCAAGGACCTCATCCTTCGGGAGTATCCCTGCAGAAGTATGTAGTGGGCGAAGACCCGGATGCCTTCCTGGTCAATTTCGAAAGAGCTGCCCGTGCATGTGGGTGGTCTGAGGACAAGTGGCTCTTCTTCCTCGCTCCCTTATTGACAGGAGAAGCGCAGACGGCATACCAGGTCGCTAACCAAACAGGTACGGCCACCTATATCGAGATCAAGGGGGTGATCCTGGACCACCTCGGTATGGACGCAGAAGCCTACAGGCTTAGGTTTCGCAAGGAAAAGGGCATCACCGGAGAAAACCCAAAGACGTTATATCTACGTCTGAAAATGGCGGCGGAAAAATGGCTGAGACCCGAAACCCGGAGTAAAGAGGAAGTCATGACAAGTATAATCCTGGAACAGTTCATGGAAACCCTGCCCTACGGCACACAAAGATGGTTGAGGCAACATCCAGGACTAACTGCTGCTCAGGCGATTGAAATGGCGGCCAACTATACTAGAGCCGCTCCACGCACCTTTCCCTGGGAACCGGAGAAGCCATCCAAAAGCACCCTCCCTCCGCCCAAACCGGAAAGAAAAAAAGCCGTCTTTGAACCCCTGAAACCACGGCCCTTCCGGCCCGACATAACCCCTCTACGGGGGCCTCAATGCTTCGAATGTGGGGAGTGGGGCCACATTGCCCGGTTGTGCCCCAGAAGAAAACCGACGGAGGAACCCATGGAAGTGGGTTACATACCCAAGGCCGTGATGTACAGCGCAGAGATGGGGCCCTCCTACTACGTAAGGGTACGGGTAAATCACACGCCAGTAAAGGCACTCCTAGACTCCGGCTGCAGACAGTCTGTAATACGGGGGACACTAGTACATCCCTCACAGATAGGGCAGGAGGGCGAAGTACACATACGGTGCGTCCATGGGGATGTCAAGACGTATCCCATTGCCCGTATCACCATACACTCCCCGGGGAGGGAACCCTGTACGGTAAAGGTAGGAGTGGTGAGTGCCTTACCTGAAGAACTGATATTGGGGGTGGACAATCCGCAGTTCCTAGCCTTGTTTAAACGGGAGTTGAACAAACATCCGACAGAAGCCTACCTGTCCTCCGAACCATGGGTCCTAGACAGGGGGTTCAAGTTTGCACAGTCCAATGACCCGTCTCTCCTGAACGCTTGGGAGGCCGCCCACGTCGCCCAGACCACGGGAGCACCCCAGAGATACCCCCGCTTCACTATGGAAAACGGCCTGTTATATCGGGAGGGAAAGGAGGGAGAGCCCAAGCAACTGGTGGTACCGAGTGACTTCCGAGAACAGATATTGTTCTACGCACACACACATTTGACAGCAGGGCATAGCGGCACAGAGAAGACCACACAAAACATACTCCGATTGTTTTACTGGCCGGGGATCTACAAAGAAACCGAGACGTATTGTCAACAATGCGAGGTGTGCCAGAAGAAGAACATGTCCAGACCACCAGCAATCCCGTTACAACCCCTACCTGTGATAGGCAATCCGTGGGAACGTGTCGGCATGGACCTCATAGGGCCCCTGCCCCGCTCCTCAAGGGGGCATACCTACGCCCTAGTGGTGGTGGATTATGCCACCCGTTTCCCGGAGGCCTTTCCACTAAGCAGCCCCACCACAAAGAACGTAGCCGAAAAGCTCGTTGAACTGTTCTCAAGGGTTGGGTTTCCCCGTGAGATCCTGACGGATCAGGGGACGCCCTTTGTGTCTCGCATGATGAAAGAGGTATGCAAGACATTGGACCTCCACCACATCCGTACGTCTGCATACCACCCCCAAACGGATGGCTTGGTGGAGAGGTACAACAGGACTCTCAAGAACACCCTAAAGAAACTGCTGTCCACCGAGAATAAGGACTGGGACCGAATGCTCCCGTTGGCACTGTACGTAGTAAGGGCACAGGTCCAAAGTAGCCTTGGATGCTCACCCTTTGAGCTACTGTATGGCAGGCAACCAAGGTCCCTGCTCGACATAACCAAGGAAACATGGGAGCACGAGGAGGCCAACGAACAGCGGTCACTCCTGGACTACACCCAGCAATTGAGGTCGCACTTGGGAAAACTGAGGGAACTGGCGTATTCAAACCTGCAGTCGGCTCAAACAAGACAGAAGCGACAGTACGATAAAGGCAAACGCTGGAGATCCATGAATCAAGGGGACTGGGCGCTGGTGCTACTTCCTTCCTCCACCCAGAAATTCAGGAGCGAATGGAAGGGGCCGTATCGTGTTCTGGAAAAGATTGGCAATACCACATACCGGCTACTAATGTCTCCCACCCGCAAGCAGACCTTTCACATGAATCTCTTAAAAAAATGGCTGGGTCCTACACCCCGATCAGCCAATTTGACCCTTCCAGAAGGGGGCGAAAAAACAACCATATCCGAACTACCCATCAACCCGGATTTGTCCGACAAGGAGAAACATGAACTGCTGAGCGACCTCCGCCCTTTTTCCCCCTTGTTTTCGGACACTCCTGGTTGCACACACTTGGCAGAGCACGAGATCAATACAACCCCGGGTAGCAGGGTACAGCTAAGAGCCTATCGCATACCAGCAGCAAAAAGGGCTGATGTGAGGAAGGAAGTCGCGAGCATGTTAGACCTCGGCGTCATCAGGCCCTCAAAAAGCAACTGGTCCTCCCCAATCGTGATGGTGCCCAAACCTGATGGGTCCACCCGTTTTTGTATGGACTTCAGGGCACTGAACGCCGTCTCATCCTTCGATGCGTTCCCCATCCCCAGGGTGGACGAACTGATTGAGCGAATAGGGGAAGCCAAGTACATCACAACGCTGGATCTGACAAAGGGATACTGGCAGGTGCCTTTGAGAGAGGAGGATCGCCACAAGACCGCCTTCGCCACTGAGGACGGGTTATACGAGTTCAACGTCCTTTCCTTTGGCCGACACGGGGCGCCTGCCACGTTCCAAAGGCTCATGAACACGGTGTTATCCCCCCATGCCGGCTATAGCTCCGTATATTTGGATGACATAGTCATATTCAGTCAGACCTGGACTGAACACCGAGAACATGTCACCAGGGTTATGGCCTCCTTGAGAGACGCCAGATTGCACGTGAACGCCAAGAAATCCAGAGCGGCTTACTCTAAAGTGAAGTACCTTGGGTTCATGTTAGGGGACGGAGCGATAGCTCCCCAAGTGGAGAAAATCAAAGCCATCACCGAAACTCCGTTTCCTAGGACAAAAAAAGAACTAAGGGCCTTTTTAGGCCTCATGGGCTACTATCGACGGTTCGTAGAGAACTTTGCCGACATTGCCACCCCCCTGACTAACCTGCTCCAAAAATCTGTTAGGAACAGCCTGCCTGTTCCTCCTACACTGGAAGCCAAAGCAGCCTTCGAACGACTGAAGAATGCCATCACCACCAGTCCGGTGTTAATACCACCAAACTTCGATAAACCGTTCATACTAGCCACGGATGCGTCCGACTCAGGAATCGGGGCTGTACTGTCTCAGACAGGGGAGGACGATATGGAACACCCGATACTGTATATAAGCAGGAAACTACACCCCCGTGAACAAAGATACCCCACAGTCGAGAAGGAGTGTCTGGCGATCCGATGGGCTGTAGAGAAGCTTCGTTACTATCTGGAGGGGAAGGCCTTTACCCTGTACTCCGATCATGCCCCTTTGCAGTGGATGCATAAGAATAGGACACAGAACGCTAGGGTACTGAGGTGGTTCCTCTTCCTCCAGCCTTATGCATTCACGGTGGTACATAGGAAAGGGAGGGACAACGGGAACGCCGATTTCCTCTCTCGCATGCCTGTTCTCCCCAAACGGGAGAATGCAGGGGGGGAGGTGTGTGACAGGGTGAGGCCGCGTGCTGTAGGGGGGTGTGCTGTAAGTGACTGGTGGGCACCTGGTTCTGACCCGGCACATCCTCCTTCTTTGCAGACCGATCCATGGGACACGGAGTCGAGGAGTACGCCGAGGAAGAACGCGGCTCCTTTAACTGGACTTACACTGAGGAGAAGGATCCGCCCACTGTATACGTCAGCCGGCCTGGATTGGCCAAAAGTGAGGAAGCAATGTGGATGGCGTGTGACGTCACCCCCGAAGTGTCGGAGAAGAGTGAAGACGGAGAACCAGGAACCGGAGACGAGAGAAACGGAGGAAGAAGCGGAGAACCCGACGAACAGCTGGGAGCTAGCGGAGGAGCGACCGAGGGGAAGCCAGGAGGCCAACGACCCTGCGAGTCGCCGTGCCACTCTCCCGGGGGAGGAGCGTGGCTTGCCCAGGTACGTCAGCGTATGGCGGCTTGGGTAGGGAGCAAGCGTGTACTTTAGTGTAAATAGCCCCGTGTGAGATCCTGCGTCCCCCTTCCCCCTCTTGTGTCCATTTATCCCGCGTTTACTCCCCCTCACAGTCTGTTTCCTCCCCTCACCACCGCACCGCATTTTACTTGATTGTGTGAGCACGAGTGGTGTCTCCCTACACTACACCCCTGGGACCCCGGTGCATGCCCTCCCTGAGGACGCTAGAACTAACGGCCCCTTTCTGCTTGGTCTCTCCTTTCCCTGGGTCACCGGAGCCACGACGACGGCCATAAACACCCCACCATCCGTGACCAGACCGCGAGGGGGCCGCGACACACAACCTAGGAGAAGAAGTCCTTCCAAACGTCACAACGGAACCCAGTCAGTTCGCGAGGGAGAGACTTACGTTCCGAACCCGGAGAACTCTCATGTTGAAATCCCAACGGGGAATACCAATAAAACCCTCATTAACACCAAGAATCAGTGTACTGCCTGTTCCTACACCACCATCCGATACCTCCCCGACTCCTGGTACACAGGGCCCGTCTACACCCTGCCACTGGAATGCCCAACTGTTCGGTGTGCATCCGGAGGGCAATGGCCAGTGGCTCAAGTGCCAGAACAAACAGCATTGGGGACAGGGGGCAGCCCTGCCGGGTACCCCTATGCACTGGGTATTCCGCCAAAACATATCGCCCCGTTCTTGCCCGGGCGGTGGGATCGGTGTACAGCAACCAAATCCATTGCAATAAAGAAGCAGGGAAACCAAAGCGTTTCAAAGCTTCGAACATGAAGGGCCAGGAAAGGGAGTCAAACGCCTGCTTTAGGTCCAGTGCAATGCACCCCACTCGGTTCAGTTCCTTTGGCGATGCAGCCATCAGTGCGTGCAGGCGTCTCGTATTCAGGGAAGTATTACGCCCAGGGAGGAATCCACACTGGTCCCTGTGTATAAGAACGGGCAGGTGGGGTTGGATCCGCAGGGCAATAGCTTTGCTCAATATTTTATATTCTGTAGACAGCATGGATAGAGGTCTATAGTTTGCCAGTTCTAGGACATCCCTGTCCGGATTAGGTATGGAGATTACCAGGGCTTGCATGGTTGACTGCGGCAAGTGTCCCTCCTCAAACGCTGTCCTGTAGATCTTTTCCAGGACCGGTACCAGAATCTCAGCATAGGCCGAGTAAAACTCCACCGGGAGCCCATCCATGCCCGGCGTCTTATTTCTATTTAAGTGTTTAATCGCAGCGCGTATCTCATGTTGTGTGATAGGCCCCTCAAGCGCCTTCTGCGTGTCTGCGGCTAAGGATGGGAAGGGGAGATCGCGCATAAACTCAGCTATCTGCGTAGAGTCGTCTAAGCCTATAGGAGCATTAAGTGCCTTCAGGTGGTCGTGGAATGCCAGGTTAATGTCGGATTGAGTGTGCACTAGGGCGCCCATCGGGTTATGTATTTGTGTAATTGTTGGTGCGTCCGGTCTATCCCGCACCAAACGGGCCAGAAGAGTACCAGAACGGTCAGCTTCAGTATGTTGTCTCCACAGGTATGCCTTAAAATCTACGTTTCGAAAGGACTCTAACGTTTCTGCGTGATCAATGTATACTTCTTGTAGTTCCCTTTTTTTCGCTGGATCTACGCTCGTCTCTTGCTCAAGCCCCTTTAGTCATTCCTCCACCTCGCACAATTTCTTGCGTATTTCTTTTCTGGCCCCTACTAATTGACCTATCGCTGCCCCCGTACCACTACTTTCATTGCATCGCACACCACCAGATTAGAGGAAGCGGAATCCCAATTGTCCTCCAAGTAGTGTGTTAGGGCGTCCGACAGGGTCGCCCGAAACGGTCCGTCCTCCAAGAGGTGTGGGTTAAGTCTCCAGGTTGGTATCGGGGTCGGCACTCTGCCCCAGTGGAGAGTGAACGCTAGGGGCCTATGGTCCGAAAAGGTTTTCGCCAGGTACTCCGAGGAACCAACCGACGTGACCAGAGTGCGGGAACACAGGAAGCGGTCTATGCCGGTGTCTAAATCATGCACCGGGGATTAAAAGGAGTATTCTTTATAGGAGGGGTGTAGTGTTCGCCAGCTATCAGTCAGTCCCCAGCCGTCTGCCCATGTAATAAATGAGTCAGTCAGCTTCGTAGCACAGGACGCCTGGAGGGGGGGTGTGACCTGTCTAGGTCCAGATCCAACACAGCATTCCAGTCCCCTCCAAGTACCCAGGGGATTTCGGCACAGTCTGATAATGCCATCCCCACCTTGTGTAGGAATTTGTCCTGTTCATAATTCGTGGCGTATATGCTGCCCAGGATTATCAGTGTGCCATCTAGGGTGCCCTTAACTAGGATATACCTGCCCTGATCGTCCGTCCTCCTTTCCAATTCTACGAAAGCTGTCCCGTGGCGAACCCAAATAGTTGCCCCTCTAGAGAAAACAGAGTAAGACGTGGAATAAATAGTGCCCCTCTACTTTTTTCTCAGCTTGTGCACTTCTGACATCGTGAGGTGTGATTCTTGTATGAAAGCTATTTGTGTCTGCTGTCTGAGGAGGAAAGAGTGCACTCTGTGTCGTTTCTGCACTGCTCCTAGACCCCGCACATTCCAAGTAATACGTTTGTACGACCCAGCCTTCTCAACCATGATCATTCGTTGTCAGATCTATCAGTGTCAGTAGTCGTTTACAAGGATCCAAACAGATAAGCGCCCAGGAGAATGCATACCCCAAAGTGTCTAACAAAAACAGAACCAACTCGGCACAGCGGTGCAACCCAGCTGAGCCCAACATAAACCAGTGTAACATAAAAATCCAAAGTCTTGTGCATTCGCCATTGGGGGGGCGGCCAAGCACACACACACGTTCATGGATTTGTTGTCATCAGGCGCTGTCGGCTCAACGGTAGTCCAGCCAGAGAGTCTATCTTACAAAGAATACCAAAGCATAATTCGAAACGGTTGCCGCGGGGCACTCAATGGGTCCCTCTCAGCCCCTCGTGGGAGTGTCCCCTGTAAACATCCTCTATAAACAAGGTGGCTTCTTGGTAGAGCTACCCGGGTGTCACTAGAACCCGTGACCCCCTCCCACCTCACAATCCTATAACCACTCAGAACTATTACAGGGTCTGCACTGTGCAATATAAGAAAAGGGATACAGTGAAGTGCATTCAAGGGAGACTGTTTTAGGATGCCTCAGCCATCCAGTCAATTATCCATTAGTTCATCCGCAGCTTGGGGTGTGACCGTGGGGAATAGGACCACACTGTTCTCCGAGTCTGATTGTAGTGTGCTGTCCTCTGAATCCGTAGTTATTTTCACTGCATCTTCTCTAAAGTTACCAGCCATCGACAGTGCCTCGAGCCGGTCCTTCTGCTGTTGTGCTCGAGACGGGCCTTGTTGGTTCCTCTCCTTCCCGGTTCCCGGGGACCGACAGTCGCTGTGGTCCGAATCTTCTTTCGAATAGCTGGTAGCAGCCATTTGGGAGCTGTCCTGACTGCCATCAATGCCCATTACTTCCAGCCATTCATCAGCGTCAGAGGGGCTCTCGAAGAAATGAGTTTTCCGCCCATGTATGACTTTCAGGCGGGCGGGGAAAAGGAGAGCATAGTTCAGCTGTGCCTTCCTAAGTTTCTTTTTAACCTCCAGGTACGACGCCCGCCGTTTTTGCACCACGTTTGTATAGTCTGGGTAGAGGGACACCCTCTGGTTCTCGAAGTGAATGGTGGACTTCTCTCTGGCTCTCTGTAGAAGGACATCCCTATCCCGGTAGTTTACGATACGGACTACCAAAGGGCGCGGTGGGCGTCCCGGTCTAGGCTGACCGGAGGGGATCCGGTGCTCACGTTTCACGCAGAAGTGTGGGGATAGTCCGTCAGTCGTAATCTGGTCGCGGAACCAGTTTTCCATAAACTCCGCAGCCTTCGTCCCTTCGCATCTTTCCGGCAGGCCAATCACCCTTATATTGTTGCGGCGATTTCGCCCTTCTGCGTCCTCCACCGTATCCATCAGGGAAGTGACCTGGTTCTGCAGCTCCTGTATAGAGGTAGTGTGTTCCGCCACTGTTGGTGTAAGGTCTGCAACCGCTAGTCCCTGGTCCTTGACCCTCTCCGCCAGTTTGGCGTGATCTGCCTTCAGAAGAGAAAAGTTAGTGGTGAGGGTCCCCAGTTGTTGTTCCATCGCTATCCGAGAGTCTCTGATTTCCTGGAGGATAAGGTCAAGCTTGTCCATTTGTTGTGCACCCGGCTGGACCATCTCAGCGGTCCACGGACGGCCTCCGCCCTCTCCCGCCCCAGTCTGCTGGTGGGGCCCATCCGGATCTCCCTGTCCCTCAGTGGTTTTCGGGCCTCTACGCAAAATGTCCTCTATCTACCAGGGTCTCCCCACTTCAGGGCGCAGTTTCAGTGTCGGTCCCGCTCCCGTAGACTGGGTGTCACGTCCCGGAAAGCGTAAGTGTCTGTCCCCTGAGGCATTCAGCTGCGTGGCATTGCGGGGGCAGGGGGGGAGGGGCGGTACGGCCCACACCAGGCCGAGCCGAGAGTAGAGCTCCCGGTGCCCGCACCTTCTTCTCCGGTGTCTCATCAATCCAGAGTATCCCTCCCCGGAACCCGCTCACCCCACCATCCGTCCGTCGAGGGTAGAAGTCAGATCAATCAATCAATCAATCAATCAGCGAATTTGTAGAGCGCGCTACTCACCCGCTAGGGTCTCAAGGCGCTTGATGGGGGGGAATCACTACTGCTCGAACAGCCAGGTCTTGAGTTGCTTTCTGAAGGAGAGATGGTCCTGGGTCATCTGAAGGTGGGTGGGGAGGGAGTTCCATGTCTTGGCCGCCAGGTAGGAGAAGGATCTTCCTCCGGCGGTGGATTTGCGGATTCGTGGGACGGAGGCGAGGGTGAGGCTGGCGGATCGGAGCTGGCGGGTGGGTGTGTAGAATGTGAGGCGGCTGTTGAGGTATTTCGGGCCCATGTCATGGAGAGCCTTGTGTGCGTGGGTGAGGAGTCTGAACGTGATCCTCTTGGTGACGGGGAGCCAGTGCAGGTCTTTCAGATGGGCAGAGATGTGGCTGTGGCGAGGGATGTCCAGGATGAGTCGTGCAGAAGCGTTCTGTATGCGCTGGAGTCCTTTCTAGAGTTTGGCTGTGGTTCCGGCGTAGAGGGTGTTCCCGTAGTCCAGACGGCTGGTGACGAGGGCCTGGGTGACCGTCTTCCTGGTTTTGGTGGGGATCCACCGGAAGATCTTTCGGATCATGCGCAGGGTGTTGAAGCAGGAAGACGAGACGGCGTTGACTTGCTTGGTCATCGTGAGGGAGGAGTCCAGGATGAAGCCCAGGTTGCGTGCATGGTCCGTTGGCTTGGGTGCGGTGCCCAGTGCAGGGGGTCACCAGGAGTCGTCCCAGGCGGAAGGGGATGGTCTGAGGATGAGGACTTCCGTCTTGTCTGAGTTCAGTTTCAGACGGCTGATCTTCATCCATTCCGCGACGTCTTTCATTCCTTCCTGGAAGCTGGCTTTGGCGGTGGCGGGGTCGTTGGTGAGGGAGAGGATCAGCTGGGTGTTGTCGGCATAGGAGCTGATGTTAAGGTTGTGTTGGCGTGCGATGGCAGCGAGAGGGCTCATGTAGACGTTGAAGAGGGTGGGGCTGAGTGAGGATCCTTGCGAGACGCCACAGATGACTTCGGTGGCCGCGGATCGGAACGGGGGGAGGCGGACTCTCTGGGTTCTTCCGGCGAGGAACGAGATGATCCACTCCAGGGCTGCTCCGTGGATTCCGGTGTTGCTGAGGCGCTGGATCAGGGTGCCGTGGCATTCTGTGTTGAAGGCTGCTGAGAGGTCGAGGAGGATGAGGGCAGCAGTTTCCCCGTTGTCGAGCAGGGATCTGATGTTGTCGGTAGCTGCGATGAGAGCGGTCTCGGTGCTGTGGTTTGCTCGTAAACCGGACTGTGATGGGTCGAGGGATCCGTTGGTCTCGAGGAAAGCAGAGAGTTGTCCGTTGACGGTCTTCTCGATGACTTTGGCTGGAAAGGGGAGGAGTGAGATGGGGCGGAAGTTCTTGAGGTCCGTGGGGTCAGCAGTGGGTTTCTTCAGGAGGGCGCTCAGCTCGGCATGTTTCCAACTCTCTGGGAAGGTGGCAGATGCGAAAGGAGCTGTTGATGATGTTCCGGAGCTGGGGTGCGATGATGGAGTCAGCTTTGTTGAAGATGTGGTGTGGGCAGGAGTCGGTTGGGGAGCCGGAGTGGATGGTGTTCATCAGGCGGGTGGTGTCTTTGGTGCTGACTGGGGTCCATGTGCAGAGGGTGGTGGTGGGGGGGCGTTGGTTCGGTGGATGGGTGCGTGGTCTGTGCACCGAAGCTGTGTATGTCGGCGATCTTGCGGTGGAAGAACGAGGCGAGTGAGTCACAGAGGTCTTGCGAGGGTGTGATATCGTTGTTGCAGGCGCTGGGGTTGGAGAGCTCTTTAACGATGCTGAAGAGTTCCTTGCTGTTGTGGGCGTTGTTGTCCAGTCGTTCTTTGAATGTTGTCCTTTTAGTGGTGCGGATCAGCTGGTGGTGTTTGCGGGTGGCGTTCTTGAGGGCTGTCATGTTTTCTGTTGTCTGGTCGTGGCGCCAGGCTTTCTCGAGGGTGCGGCAGGTTTTCTTGGAGTTTTTGAGGTCTTTGGTGAACCACGAGGCTTTCCTGCTGCCGGATCTGCTGGGAGGGTTCTCAGTGGTACGAGGTCCTCGGCGCAGGTGGTGAGCCACTGTGCGAGGTTGCGGGCTGCTTGGCTGGGGGTCCGTCGTGTTAGTGGGTGGGTTCTGGCTGAGGGAGGTGGTGAGCTGGTCGGCGGTGATCTTGCTCCAGTTTCTACGGGTGACCTGCTGCGGGTGGTGGTGGGTCGTGGTTCTCCTGAAGTTGAAGTGGACGCAGCTGTGATCTGTCCAGTGTAGTCCGGAGGAGTGGCTGAAGGAGATGTGCTTGCTGGAGGAGAAGACGGGGTCAAGCTTGTGGCCCGCGTAGTGGGTGGGGGCGTTCACCAGTTGCTTGAGTCCGAGGTTGGCGAGGTTGTCCAGCAGGGTGGCGGTGTTGCTGTCATTGTTTTTTTTTTTTTTTTATATTTCTTTTTCTTAAAGTGAAAAACAAATGAGCATGTAAGAACAAACAATACAAGGCAGTACGTACATAAATGTGTCACATCAATGCGAGGATAGGGACATACAGATGCAATTCAATCGACATAATCACGGGAGAGGCAAGGGAGAGGAATCTGAAACAGGGGAAATGCTTAAAGGGTTGCGGAGGGAACATCAGGTTGGGAGGGTAGCAGTTCAGTGTCTAAGTCCGCTTGGGGGGAGTACATATCCCACCACGATACGAATTCCATTGATTCCATACCTTCCCCCATTTTCGAGGTCTGCAACGTACACCGTCTTCTCTCTGAACATGCACCAATCCATGTTTTGTTTCCATGCCAGAACCGTGGGCGGCCTCTGGGCACCCCAAAATTGGGCTATGTGTCTATTGGCAATCATATTGCCCAGGGTTACCCATTGAAGCTGCGCCACATTGTAATCATTCGGCTCCCACACGTTCAACAAGGACCGCCTAGCCTCAGGCATCGACTTCACACCCGTGACTTCACTCATAACTTCATGCACACGAGTCCAATAGCGCGCCACCGTAGGACATTCCCAGATTATGTGGAAAAGGGTACCCACGAGGCCACAACCACGCCTACACAGCCCATCCAGAGAAAATCCCATGTGCACCAGACACGGCCCTGTAACATAGACTCTGTGAAGAATTTTGAGTTGAACAAACCGAAGGCGTGCCGGAATTGCCACCTCCTTAGGAGAAGACACCGCCGCCTGCCAATCCTCATCATCCAGCTCCAAGCCATCACTAGTCCAAGCCTCTCAGAGGCGACATAGGAGGTCAACCCTGTTGTTTATCAACTTTTTATATATTAGCGAAATCGTGCTGTCTGGGACATACCCGTCCAGTATACGGTCCTCGAGCGGGGATGCCTCCGGAATATCCGCACCCACAGGAAAAACAGATAACAACGCGTGACGGATTTGCGCGTAACGAAAAAATTCCCTAGCATTCAAGTCATACTCTACCTTCAGTTCCTCGAACGTCTTGACCCTACCTTTGGTCCACACATCGGCTACCCTGCAGATACCGATTACTTCCCACTTATCGAATCCCTTCGTTTTCCATAGAGACCCCAGTCTCTCAGACGCATACAACGGGGTCGCTCGAGTCAATTTATCCGTCCAACCCAGGGCAGCCGTGGCGCGATACCATACCTGTACTGCTATCCTTGTGGGGCCCGTGAGTGCCCTCCCCGCGGATCGTGCGTACAGAACCCTATAGTAGTCCCCGCCTGGCAACAACCACTTATCCATCTCAAACGCCGGATTTGGCGCGGGACCATAAGTACAGTGGTTAATCGCCCCCATCTGAGAGGCCCAATAATAACGACGAATGTCCAGGTGC
This sequence comes from Lissotriton helveticus, assembly GCF_964261635.1. Taxonomy (NCBI): domain Eukaryota; kingdom Metazoa; phylum Chordata; class Amphibia; order Caudata; family Salamandridae; genus Lissotriton; species Lissotriton helveticus. The sequence goes on from NC_136057.1 coordinate 1,507,487,645, forward strand.
GCGATTCCACCATCATACCACGGGAGCGTCATCTTCGCGAGAGCAATACGGGGACGACCCCCCATAGCAATTGCCTCTGTAGACTCTCGACCTCTCGAAAGTAGCTAGCAGGCACAGTGTCGAAAGTGTTCTGCAACGCATATAAGAACCGGGGCAGCGACATCATCTTAAACAATGCCGCCCGTCCTAGAGGGGAGAGGGGGAGCCTACAATAGGCGGCTACGTCAGACCTGAGGCGCTGAAGCGGAGGCAACAAATTACGCTCATAACGGAGTGCGGGGTCCAATGTGATAAACATCCCCAAATACTTGAATCCCTCCCGCACCACCTGTATAGGACATCCACGAGGCAAGAGGGGAGCGTCGCCCGAGAGAACATAGATACAAGATTTGGACCAGTTAATGACAAGACCAGAATTTTTACGGAAAGAGTTCAGGACGTCAAACAGGACCACCAACAACTTCCGAGGGGACGTGAGATACAACAGGATATCGTACGTGTACAATGACACACGGTCTTCAAAATCTGAAGTCCATCGAATGCCCTTCAAGGACGGCTCCCACCTCAGCCAAGCTGCCAGGGGTTCCAAGGCGAGAGCAAAAAGAAGCGGGGACAGGGGGCAACCCTGGCGCGTCCCTCTGCCAAGGGTAAATGGAGCGGAAACTCGACCGTTTACCACCACTTGAGCTAGAGGATCAGTGTAAAGCAACTTCACCCAGCTAATAAATGCCGGGCCGAAACCGAACTTCGCGAGGGCCGCCCAAAGATATGGCCATTCCAGCGTATCAAACGCCATTGTGGCGTCCAAAGAAGCCAAAATGGCCGGCTCACGTAACGTTGCTGCCCTACCAAGGGCGCCGTGCAGGCACCGGAGGTTCAGTGCCGTGTTGCGATGTGGTATAAAACCAGATTGGTCGGGGTGAACCAAGTCGCCGATGACGGTTATTAAGCGAGTAGCAAGCAATTTGGCCAGGATCTTAGGCTCGGCATTTAAGAGAGATATGGGTCTATATGAGGTGCAACGGTCGCGTGGCCTCCCCTCCTTGTGTATTACAACAATAGAAGCCAGTCGTTGATCAGGAGGGAGGGAACCCGTTTCCAACGACTCCAAAAACATCGACCTAAGATAAGGGGCTATCACATCGGGGCGAAGCTTGTAGAGCTCAATGGGGAGTCCATTCGGGCCCGTGGCCTTCCCCGATTGAACAGCACGGATGGCATTCGCCACCTCCTCGACAGTAGGCGTGGCATCGAGGAGTTCCCTTTCAGGGTCCGACAAACAAGGGAACGCGATATCCCGCAAAAGTAGCCGAGAATCCTGCTCAGGTTTATCCGACACTGGGGAATAGACATCCCAGAAATACTCCGCAAAACACTCCACAATCTCAACAGGGCCAGTTATTCTCGCTCCATTCGCACTCTCAAGCACCGGAACCACACGACTAGCACACTCCTTCTTATCCAACCACGCAAGCAATTTCCCGGCTTTGTCACCCACATCATACAGACGTCCCTGCTGCTCTCTACTCATTACTTTCGCAGCTTCAGTAACCAGTGCTCTATAATCAAGTTGCTTAAGACTAAGGAGGTGCGGGAGGAGGAGCTACGCAAGCATCCAAGATGGCCGCATAAGCTCCCGGCTCCGTCGACCTCCCTCGCTGGCGGACTTATCCTGAACTTCATCCTGACCTCCCGCCAGACTCCCGTGTGTCTGAATGGTTGCTGAGTCCAGAGGGGCAATCCCGGAGTTTTTATCGCATATATTGACGAAGTTACACCGTCTTTCATTTTTGGGCCTCCTCCAGTGTGTAAGCCGGGACCTCGAGTACTGACCCAGCCGGGTTTCAGTTGAACAACATCGGCCGAGGGTGCCCGGCAAAGTCCGGTCTCATCGGAGTGGAACATATTCTTTGTCCCCGGGTGGTTTTCGGTCCCTGCGAATACTGGACGAACAGCAACGAGACGTGGTTGCCACGGTGGGTGGGGGCCGGGTCCCAGGACCCTGCTGCAGCCCTCGGGGTCCGCGGGTGGGGCCCCCACTCTCGGCAGTGGTGTAAAGGTCGCCAAGCCTGTGAGTCGCCAGTCGCTTCCGTCCACTCCGCGCCTGTTGGTTTCCCCAGAGTAGCCGGCCTCCGGGGCTGAAGATCTGCTTTTCTATCGCCCACGCGGAGATGGCTCGGACAATGTGTGGACCGACCCTGGGGACCGTAATGGCCGCCATCGGGGCTCTTCGCTTGCAAATGGAGGCTGCTCTCCACAATTTGACTGCACGCCTCGAGACTGTTTGTTTGAGACCGGACTCCAGCCTTGTGTTAGACCTGCAACATACGCTCACCCCCGCGACGCTTGATCTACCTCGAGAGGAGAACCCCGACTATGATCTGAACCTGGTGCCGATTGTGCCCGCACGATTACAGCGCTACGTTACTGGAGCCCCTGAACACCTAGCAAGATCGGCAAAGTCATCGTCCGCGCAGGACTCACTTCTTCCTTCTCTTCTGCATACCACCACTACTATTTTTTGGATTGACTTTCGTGTATCTGATGGACTTCGAGACTTAACCTTTTTGACTCTTTTTGGCTATATTGATCTCCTTTTTCAACGACACTTTGACTCTTTTGCTACTATATTGGTTCTACTGGATGGGGTTTGTGCAATGGATCGTCAGGGCCAGGGCTGATTTGACTTGAATTTGGTACGATGACTTTCTTTTGGCTCAGCTGGGTTGTTTCTGTGGGAGTGAGGGCCAAATGGAATTCTTATTGTCTGGGTTTGGTGTGACTGCTATGATCGAAAAGGGATTTGCTGTCTCTGTGGTGCCGGGGGCTGGGCGGGACGGTCTTTTCTCTGTCGGTGGCTCCCCTATCGGTTTGCTTATTAGTCTGTTATAACTTGCTTAATACCGCGGTAGGGGATGTCTGCTTTTGGCGGGGGGGAGGGGAGTCCGGGAGCATGTATCGTTTTGTAATACATCTCCTCCTCCATCTTTTCCCTTCCCTGGGGTGTAGTTTAGGGGGTGACAGGCACGCTGCTAGTGGGGTTAGGTCGTAGCCATCCGCAGGGGTGCAGGGTGGGGGGTTGAGGGGGGGGGGGTTTATTTTTCCTTTATTGTGTTCTATGACCTTTCTATTTCCCTTTTCCCTTCTTCACAAGAGATGCGGCATCTTCTCCTGATCTTTTTGTCTCTCATGTCCGGGTGTCGAATGTCCACTCTGCATATCCTGTATCCCTGGTGGGCGGGTTCTGCTGAGGTTTGCTTATGGTTATCTGTATCGTATTGTTTTGCCTCAGCTCTAAGCTGGTATTGATATTTTTCGGATGCCTATGATTGTACTGTATTTCCTCAATTCATTCGCCCGTTCCCCGCTGTACTATGTACCACCAAATGACACCCGATATGTACATTTTTACTCTTGTGTTATAATCAATAAAAACATATACAAAAAAAAAAAGACTAAGGAGGTGCAGCTTATCTTGGGTAACCCCCGAATCGAACTCCCCTTCCAAAGCAGTTATTTCATTTTCAATTCGAACAACCGCCTCCTGTTTACGTTTCTTAGCATTGCTAACTAAGGAAAGGGCCTGGCCCCGAATGACAGTCTTGTACGCTTCCCACAATGAGACAGAGGAGGACACAGAGCCCACATTCTCCGCAAAGTAATGATCTAGCTCTTTAATCAGTTCCGCCCGCACCCTAGGGTCCCGGAGGTACCAGGGGTTAATCGGAGCCACCCGACCCTCCGTTCCCAGCTTCGTGTCCATGACCAACCATAAGGGGGAGTGATCCGATATGCCCCTGGCCAGATGTTTAATCTCCCTAATAGAGGAGGCTTGTGAAGAGGGCACCAGCACATAGTCTAGTCTTGAGAGACTACCGTGGGCACCGGAATGGAACGTGTATTGCAACTGCCCCGGGTGGAGCAGTCTCCAACAATCGACCAGTCCCAGAGTGTCCAAGAAGCCACCCAACCAAGATTGAGACTTCGCAATTTCCCTGGGAGGGTAGCGATCACACATCCCGGAAACCACTGAATTAAAATCTCCACCCACCACCAACTGACCCTCCGGAACTCCCAGGATCACTTTCCCCAAATCAGCGAAGGTAGTAGTCTGCAAATCAGTTGGAACATAGACAGAGAGGAGGGTGATGACCCTCCCCTCCCAGCGCCCGACAATGGCGGCGTACCGCCCTCTATCGTCGAGGATAATATCATCAACCTGAAGAGGGAGGGAGTTCCTGACTAGAATACCAACCCCCCGGGAGCCAGAGGTGAATCCGGAGTGCGCTAAGAGACGATAACCACGCCTGTTCATAGCATGGCATGTATTGCCTATTAAGTGCGTCTCCTGTAGCAACACCACATCAGGGGATAAACGACGTAACAGTTGTAATACCACCCCCCGTTTTATCCTATCTCCCAACCCATTGACGTTCCAACACAATAGCCTCAATCCCCTACCCCCATCCCAGAAACCAATCCCACCCCCATCCCACAACAGATGCGACACAGAGCTACAGTAGATCATCAGTACATTGCCTTGAGAGAAACAAAAGAACAGTAACTTCGCCCCGTCTACCCCCCAACAGATCCCAAACATCACACCCCCCACCCTGCACCCCTGCGTGAGACTAAAAAGCCACCCCAACTTGCAGTGTGGCTGTCGCCCTAACACACAACTAATCTACGAAAAGAACCCTAGAGGAGGAAAGACCCACCCAACCCCCGCCCGTGCCCCCGAAGGACAGTACATTAGCAAACAAATTTGCATAGCATCAAACCGCTGCCAAAAGTCAAAATGTTGATCCGGGAGCCGATCTAACCCCCTATTCCTGCTCCACCGGGCCGCCCTCGGCTCCTCCTGAATACTCAGAGTGTTCTTGCCGCATGGGCAGTGTGTCAAGCCAGTCTCCTGCAGCCTCAGGATGGTTAAAGAAGAAAGTCCGGTCTTCGTACACCACACGTAGCCGGGCCGGGAAGAGCATAGCATACTTCATGTCCCTGTCTCTTAACCTCTTTTTCACCCCTTGGAACCCCAGTCGCTGTTTCTGTACCTGCTGGGTGAAGTCCGGGTAAAAACTCACTGCAGTGTTTTCAAAGGCAGTGGGACCACTCTGGCGCGACGCTTGCAGGATCGCGTCTCTGTCCCGAAAGTTGAAAACCCTAGCAATAATGGGTCGCGGGGTGGCCCCCTGCTTGGGCATTCCTCCCGGTATCCTATGAGCCCGTTCCACAGCGAAGAACTTACTGAGACCCTTGGGGGCAAGGTGGTTCACAACAAGGTCCTCCACAAGCAGGTCGACCGAAGAAGCATCCGCCTTTTCCGGGACACTGACCACACAAATGTTGTTCCGTCTTGCACGGCTTTCAAAATCTTCGAGGTATCAGGAGAAAAAATCTTGCGAGGATCTCAGGTTACTGACCTCCGCCTGTAGATCAGAGACATCGGTGGTAAGACAGGAGGTAAGTGGAGTGGTGTGGCTCACTGGTTAGAGGCGGCAGACCCGTAAGCAGAGAACGGCCCGGGACCAGGGTTCAATTCCCGACGCGGCAGGGTCGTGGACCAGGGTCAAAACGGACTCGATAATTCTCGCCTCTGTGCCTACTCTAACCAGGGAACACACTCGGCAACTCTGGGCATTAAGCTTGCCTCATCTCTACAACGGCCCCCCACAGACGCCGGGGATGCCTGGTTTCACCTTGGGGATACCCAGAAAGGGACCATCTCACAGGGAAAACCAGGACGGGTTCCCCAGCGGTCTTCAGCGCCAGGATACTCCATGGAGTCGCAGTGCGCTTTACAAGTACACCCACATTTACATTTACATTTAAATCGAGTGATTTGACCTTTTCATTAGTCTTAGCTAGATCTGCTCTGATCAGAGTGACATCAATAGCAACTGTGTCCAGTTTGTGGGCCAGGGATTCGTACTGTTGACCCAGCGAGGCCTTCATGCCAGCAATGGCGCCCATGACATCGTTCAGTGTCAGGTCCTCACCCGTCGAGGAATCTTCTCCAACGTTGCTCGGGGGTTTAGTCGGTCCCCCCGGAGAGCTCTTGGAATCAGTGTACCTGTCCATAACGTTTGACTGTACGGAGCTCCCACGGAGAGCCGGCTTGGTCTTGCGCTTCTCACCCTCGGGCTCGGTGGCCATCTTGGGTTCAGCGCGCCGGAGGGGAGCCTTGGACCTGGTGAAAATGGCTACACTCGATGCGACCAAAACAGGTCCTCAGGATAAAGTGGGCACTTCACATCACACGATAAACCACAGTAGGCCAGCGCGGAGCTAGAGTTGAAGCAGGAGAGCAGAATGCGACCAGTGCGGGTCCAGGCAAACCAGAGTCGGGGAGGTCTCAAAGCCAAAACCGAAACCGAAAGTGAATGGCGGGGCGAGAAGATTCGGGCAAGCCGTTGTTGTTCGATTACTGCCCGGCTGGTAGAGAAATCGAGCCCGGGTCAGCAAAAGTTCAGGAGCCCGTAACTTCGGCTCCCAAGCTCCAAATCGAAATCCAAAAACAGCTAGTAGGTCAGCCAGGTTGTGCCAGTAACGACTCGTCGTCGTGGACAGGATAAGATGCAGGATAAATGGCGGAGGCGGCGCGCAAAGTTCCTCCGTTGCTGTCATTGTTGTTCTCCAGGTGGAAGTTGAGGTCTCCTAGGAGGATGTAGTGTGATGAGGTGAGGGCGTGTGGACTGATGAAGTCTGCGATGGCTTCGCTGAATTGTGTGCATGGTCCCGGGGGTCTGTAGATGAGAGTGCCTCTGAGGGTGGTCTTGGGGTCGGTGTGTATCTGGAAGTGAAGGTGCTTGGCGGCGGTGAGGGTGTTGTCGGAGTTGGTCGTGATGCGGATGGTGTTTCTGTGGACGATGGCGATGCCTCCTCCGGTTTGGTTGACGCGGTCCTTCCGGGTGATCTTGTAGCCATCCGGGATGGCTATGGCGATGTCGGGGGCTGAGGAGGCGTTCATCCAGGTTTCTGTGAGGAAGGCGACGTCTGGTGATGTTGTGTCGAGGAGGTTCCAGAGTTCAACGGCGTGCCTGTGGACGAAGCGGGTGTTGAGCAGGATGCACTTGAGGTGGTTGTTGCTGGTGCTCGGCTTGGCGGGTGCGGTGCAGGTTCGGAGGCAGGTGAATTGGCAGGCTTGGCAGGTGAAGGGTCCGTGGGCGCGTTTCGGGGTGGCTCGGTTGGAGGCGGGGTTCCGGCCGGTGTTGAGTGCGTGGAGTGTGGCGGCGTCGTAGGTCGGTCGGGTGGGCTGGCATCGTTGAGGACCAGGGTTCCTGGCAATGGGCGCGGTCCAGGCGTGGACGGGCGTAGACGGGCTTGCCTTTGGCGCGCAATCAGCGCGCCCGCTGCGCATGGCCGCTGCGCGTACGCGCGGTCCCCGCCATTTATGGAGAAGTGGGAGGGAGGAGCAGCTGGGAGGCGGGAGCGGGGCAGCGAATGGGGAGCGGAAGACAGGAGATGGGGGCGCGGCCGCAGGAGAGCAGCGGCGGGGAGCAGAGGGGGGAAAGAGTGGGAAAGCGGAGCGGGGGAGAGCGAGGGCAAGCCTGGGCAAGCCTGGGGAGCGAGGGCAAGCCTGGAGAGCAGGGGCCTTAAGGAGAGGCGGCAGCAAGAGGGCAAGCAGGCAGCGGCAGCAGAATCCGGGCACACGAGGGCCGTGCGGTGGTGGAGTGACCGGGTCCACAGCGATCTCCAGGTACCACCCCGCCGCATGTCCGGCGATGTCAGGGAACTTATTCTCCACATAGAGCCCCAATGTCTCTCCGTCGCAGTTGAGCCCCTCTCACCACCATGTCTTGTGGCCCTCCAGGCACCTCACTGTTCCTGCACACCCACCACGGAGCGATGGGTGAGTCTCCAACTGCCTTTCAGGGCCGTCATTAGGAGGGAGGGGGACGCTGGGGTGGGAGAAATGCTCCACCGCCTCAGGCTCACACCGTTTCCCTCCGATGGCGCCGCCTCACCCCCGGGCGTCTGGGTCCCAGTCCCCGGCCGTCCGCTATGCGTTTAAAATGGCGCCGATGGGAATTCTCGGACGGCCTCCAGTGCGGTCCCAATCTACACGGCGTGCCTTCGCCACGCTACCGCTCCTCGCCTCCTCAGTCTGATCGGGGACTTGTGCGGGGAGGGAAGTGCCGACACCAGTACTCACCGCCGCGGCTACCAGGTCCCAAGCCGCGGCCGTCCGCCGCACAGTAGAAATGGCACCGACGAGGTTACTCTAGTGCCCTCCAGGGCGGCCGTGATCAGCGCGTCTCTCCCGGCAGCCCGTCTTCTGTACTCTGGGTCCGAACCGAGCTCCAAGCGGGGGGGTAGCCCCGATATTATTTTTCGCTGCCGAGGGAGGCCCATGGCCCGTTCTCAGCGCTCCCCAGGCTGGTCGCAGGAATCCTCACCCGGCCGCGTGCCGCCTCCATGCCACTCCCCGGCTCCAATGACCCACGCCGTCTAGGAGGCCCTGTCTGCTCCCGGGCGAAATGAAGATCGGCTATTCTCGGAACCGGGCCCAGAGCAGCAGCCCAGCTCCGTCCGCAGCTGCCGGTCCGTTTGCACTTCGGACAGCGCCCGCAGCTCCGCTTCAACAGGATCTAGCTCTCGGCCGGGCCCGGAGCTCTAACAGTCGCCGTCCGCCATCGTGGCTGTTCGGCCACGCCCCCTTGTTTGAATGTCAATGTTAGAACTGGGGGTCTCTAGTTGGCAATGGGATACACCTTTGACCAAATAGGGACCCTTGCTTCTTAAACAAGTGGATACCCCCTTGGAAGCTTGGAATGAGCAGACAGGCGTATCTTAGAGCCAGTGTGCTAAGCATTTGTGAAAACACTACAGATGGACACCACAGAGGTTTTATAAAAATAAGTATTCTTTATATAGACTTAACACAAGCCCGCAAAGGACAAACATCCACAATACTGTACTTAATATTGGCTTAAAGATGGTAGAAGTTACTGTTGGTGATGAATGAGGCAAAGTTCTCACAAAAGTACCTGGATGCGTAACGCAAAACAAACAAAAGGTTTTCAGGGATAGAGATGCGTTGGTTCCTTGCTTCGGGGGAGACGATGCGTCGCGCCTCAATGCTTGCGCAGAGTAGGGGTTGCGTCTTGTTCCTTACCGGAGAGGAGGTGAAGCGTAGATTCTCATGATGCGTTCCGGTTGCGATGCGGTAAGATGACTCCTCAATGCGATGCGACGATCCGGTGCGATGCGAAAGATGGCGCCCTTGATGCGACAATGTGAAGACGATGTGTGCACGCCTGGCAGACGTGCAGCGAACTTTGTAGCTGTGGAGCCGCGACAGGCCCTGCGACACACTTCTCGGGCGATGCGTTGGGTAACAGCTTTGACGAATACACGCTCTCTGTGATGCAGCGGCAACCTCTGCGGCGGCGACACGCTTCTCTGGCGATGCGATGGCAACAGCTGCGGCAAGCTTCTTCTCGATGCGTTGCGCTTCCAGCTCCCAGTGACACGCAGGCTTCTGCAGATAGAATTCCCAGCAAGGAAATTCAGAGGGGAGCTTGTGGTAAAGTCTTGTAGCCCTGAGACTTCATCAGGAGGCAGGCACAAGTTCAAGCCCTTGGAGTAATTTCTGAAAGATGATGAAAGTTCTGTAAAAGTTCCTTCTCCTTTCCTTGGCAATAAGGAAACCACTGCAGGCCAACCCGGCAAACAGCACACTGGCAGAGGAGCAGTCCAAACTCCTGCAGATTCCTTGGTTCTTCTCGTTGGCAAAAGGTTTGTCATGTTCCCAGAAGTGATTAAAAGTCTTGGGGTCTGGGTACCCATACTTATACTCACATTCTCTTTGTTCTCAGAAGCCAAACCAGTTCTGGTCTTTCCTGGAGCACTTTGGTGACAAGACACCTTCTTTCCTTTCACAATGTAGGACAGGGACATCAGAACAGGAGGTGGAGCCAGCATTGTGGAGGGAAGGCACAGCCCTATTCAGGTCCCAGGTGTAACTCCTCCCTCCCATCTGCATGCAGATCTCTCTATTCAGCCCTGTGCTGACTTAACCCATGTCCTGGAATCCCCCAGCCCCTGTCACCCAAACTCCAGACAAGGAATACACAACCTGGCAGAGGCAGGCTTGGATAGTTAGGCAAGAAAATACCTACTTTCTAAAAGTGGTATTTTCAAACGCAGAATGTTAAAACTAACTTCACTAAAATATGTATTTTATCATTCTGAGTTCAGGCATACTAAACTCGAATTTCTACCATAATCCCTGAGTCAGTTAGGATTATAAGATGTAATAATCAAACTGCCCGTTCCAGCCTATGGGGAACAGGTAGCCTTGCAATAGTGAAAAACGAAAATGGCTGTAATTCACTATTAGGACATGCTACAGACACCAGGGCATATCCTACCTTATAATTACAATGCACCCTGCCCTTGAGCCTACCTTAAGGGTGTCTGATATGAAGAAAAAGGAAGGTTTAGGGACTGGCAAGTGGGTGCACTTGCCAAGTCGACATGGCAGTCACAGACTGCACACAGGCTCTGCAATGGCAGACCTGAGACACATTTTACAAGGCTGCTTCTGTGGGTGGCACAGCCAGTGTTGCAAGCCCACCAGCAGCATTTGTATTTACAAGCCCTGGGCACACTTAGTGCACTGAACTAGGGTCTGACAAGGAAACTAAATCAGTCAATCATGGAGTCACTAATCCATACAACAATTTACCATAGGGAGAGCATATGCACTTTAGCACTGATCAGCAGTGGTAAAGTGCCCAGAGTCATAAAACCAACAAAAGCAGGTCAGACAAAATACAGGAGGAAGGCAAAAAGTTCCGGGATGACCCTACAAAAAAGGCCAGGTCCAACACAACCCACTTCCAGCCAAAATGCAGTGTAGACCAATCACTACCTTGATGAGCTTCTCTGCTTTGGGCGATAGAACATGGACCCTGGCTGGCAACAGCAGGGCATGTTCCAGTTCTATGCCAAGCTATACCTTTTTGGATCCCTCTATCCATACTCACAGGGCTCACCATGCTAACCCATGGGGAACCCTTCTCCTCATCTGTGGACACCATCTGTGCAGTAGCTAACCTTAGCTTGCTCATAGGTGTGTCCTAACAGACAGACAGCGAGCCACAGTGGCCACTGACATTAGTCAGTGATGCGACCCAGGCCTTATGCCTCTCAGGGCTCTCAAACCTCTGTGGCATCAGAGAGCGGGGGGCAGTAGCTCCAGTGCTTGGCACCCTTTGTCCACTCTCCCTCCTGTCAGGTCAGGTATGACATCCTGACACTGACCCACCAGCCCCAGGCCTGTACCCTGCGGCAGGACAAGAGACTGAGGTGGGCTCTCCCACACCCAGTACTCCTCCTTGGGGCTCTGCACCGTCCCACCTGGAGCGATACCCCCTTCCAGAATTGTCAGGGTGCCTGTAGCAGGTGTCCTGCACAATTCGCCCACCAGTTCAGGGGTTCTATCCTGCAACTGGGCTTCCAGGTTAGGGGGGACACCCTGAACCTGGTCCTCCAACCTAGGGTCTAAACCCTCAGGCTGCACTGGGGTCAGAGGCTAGCACTCCCTCCCTTTGCACCCTCGTCCAGAGCACTGCACTGTGGAAATTAGCTGAAATGGCTGTTAGCATCGCCTGAAGCCATGTTGTTTTCTGGCAGCCATTTTAGTTAGCCATGTGCTCACCATGTGCTTTCCCCCTCTTTACTGTTGACTGCCCTTGTATTCTACTTGTGTCATGTGATAGAGTTAACTCCTTCAGCACTGAGCCAGAGCCTTGCACATGCTCAGAAAGCCCTGTAGCTGCCAATTCCCCTGTTCTAGTATGTAACTGTCAGGCTATTCTTACTGATGTAAGCAGTTTAGTCTCTCCTCCTACTCTGTAGACTAAGCGTTTCTTATGTATCCTTATATGTATTTGTGTGCACACTTGTACTGCCTCTTTTTAAGTCTTCCTGCATACTGCGGTAAATGAGGTATAAAAGACGGATGTATGACGTTACAACGCATACTTTTACAACGCCTACCTTTACATCGCAAGTTTTACACCGCATACCATTACAACGCATAGTGCTTTTGGGCGCTGGATAGTGAATAGTTTAATTTACTATTCCAACTCCAGTCCCCGTGGATAGTAGGGAAGGTGTTGGAGAGTACATTAAACCTATTCCCTATCCTAGAGCGCCCCCCAGCGCAATGCGTTCTAATGGTTTGCGTTGTAAAATTTGCGTCGTAATGGTAGTGCGTTGTAAAAGTTTCGTTGTAAAGGCTGTTCACCATAAAAAATCCATGATTTCTGTACTCTATGTGCTACCTCCTACATTGCCGGAGAGCTCTGTAGTGACGCATTTCCAATCATGAGAAATAATAAATACTTCTTTTGATATTACAGCTACTGTGCCAATCTCTTCTTTGTTGGTTTAAGGAGCAGGTGTATCAGTGAACCCCTTAAAAGGTTTTTATTTTTACAAATTGGCGTCCGTATGTGGGGCTCATCGGAGAAGCGGCTATTCAAGGGAGTGGTCTTGACGGTAGACATGAATCTACTGAGGAGGACAAGACAGGAATCTACTGAGGAGGTACCCTGCGAACGGAGATTCTTTGTCTTTGCAGACCCATGTGTTTCTGGTTTTTCCGATTTGCCCCCCAAGTGTTTGCCGCTCCCGACTGAGAACTTCTTTGGCGTGAGCATTTTAAAACAACTGTTAGGTAATTCAGAACTTGGCAGTTGGAGGCTGGAGACTTGGTTTGGTAGGGTTGCTGTAGCAACACCTTTTGGAATGACTTTGCCAAGATTTTGTTTATTTGATTGTTTGCTGCAGCCAAAGAGGGCATGTAATGAGGAGATTTTTCTGTAAATTTTCAAAATTTGAACGACACGCATTGTGTTAAGTGTCACTTGGCGAATAATATTGTATATGCTACAATATTTATGGCATGCCTGTTTCTAACACACTTCGTAGAAAGTGTTGCTGTCTCGGCGGTACCAATATGGATTTAGAAAGTACTCAGCTGATTCCCCTAGCGGGGATACCTAAATAGGTTTAGTTATAGGAAAAAAGTATTTCTTCCACGCTGACTAGTACACCATGCAACAAGATATATATATATATATATATATATATATATATATATATATATATTTATTCACTGAAAACCCCATAGGTTTCAGGCCTTATATAGTTAGGAATTAGCATTTAAAAAACCATTGAAATTGCTCCTATATAGTTAGTTGTACTAACTATATTTCGCGCACCCGCAATCCACTGCTGATGATGTCACATATTACATCATTCATGACATGGTCAGTGACATCACTGATGACATCTCAAATGACATCACTGATTACATCACTGATTACATCATCCAGTGAATGTGGTTTGCTTCGTTATTTAAATATGCATTATATATATAGCAATTTGCATTGAAGAATAAGTGGATATATAAAAATAAATATTTGGATAGAGGATTTAGTAGCAGTGTAATTGACTGTTTACTTTACCAGTTTATACTGTCTCACTAAATATAGTGGATAGTGACTAAACTGCGTGAATATCTGTATCACTTTGTCAGTTGTTGTGTAAACTGGTTCTCCAGTTGGTTACTAGCTATGTGAAAGTCTATATTAGTTATTGATTAGTTAACTGACTATTTGTATGGGAGAGTGAATGTGTGTGTGGTTCGGTGGGGGGTGTGTGACTGCCCAAAGATGTGTGAATAGTTGATTCACTAGATATATGAAGTTAAAACTACATGTTCTAACAGTTGTTTGGGGAAGTGAATATCTTTATGGGTGTGGTGATGAGCAAATATATTTCTCAATGGTACATGTCCAACAAACTAGAAAAATAAAAGGCAGTGTATGTGTCAGTTGTTGTATATAAATAAGTATACATAAGACTCAATGATTGTCTGAGTGACTGTATGGATAACTTTATACTTGTAATAATTGTTTTTATAATTCACTAAGTATGACTTACTATCTAAATGAATAGTTGAAGTTGTGTTTGTATAAGAGTGTAGCTAAGTATGTAAGTATGAGCCGTTGTTTGCATAAGTGAGTAGATTGACTTCATATGTGAATAGGTTGTGTGCTGGTGTGTAATGTCGATATAGCTGTATAAGTATTTTTGATAGTGTTCTATTGTTCATTGACAGCATGTATGAGTGAATCTACAGGTAAGTGATTAGATGTGTGTATACATCTAGGAATCACTGAGTGGGTTTTTAGATACTTGTATTGCTGTGTCAATGGATTCAAATATGATACTCTGTATTTTACAAAGAGTGATGAAAGATTTTACTAGTGTATGAAAAGGTGTATGTGATTGTCACGTGGATGATGTCATCAGTGATGTCATCAGTGATGTAATTTGAGATGTCATCAGTGTTGTCACTGACCATGTCATGAATGATGTAATATGAGACATCATCAGCAGTGGATTGCGGGTGCGCGAAATATACTTAGTACAACTAACTATATAGGAGCAATTAAATGGTTTTTTAAATGCTAATTCCTAACTATATAAGGCCTGAAACCTATGTTTTTTTAGTGAATTTGCAAAGTTTTTTTAATGCTAATTCCTAACTATATAAGGCCTGAAACCTATGGTTTTTTCAGTGAATTCGCAAGGTTTTTTAAATGCTAATTCTATTAGCGGTTAACGTTTAAATATGTTAATATCCTTGTGGGACCACCTGAGCAGCCCTAGGGGGTCAGGTTGTTTCTACCCTGCCCCCTTTTACATTCTACACGTTTGTTTTTCTGCTTCTTTTGTGCCTCGGTCTACCTAGCACAAGATGAATGCCAACACTTCCTGGTTAGAAGTATTGACAGCCAATGAGCATGCTGCTTTCCTGTGAATGGCATGCTGATTGGCTGCCACTGTCTGTCAACACTCCAAACCAGGAAGTGTTGGCAGCCATCTTGTGCCTCGGTAGAACCAAGGCACAAGAAAGCAGGTGCAAAACACGCAAAGGGGGTAGGGTAGAAGGCCCCTGACCCCCTAGGCCTGCTCAGGGGGTCCCACAAGGACCCCCCAGGCCCAAAAATAATGTTTTTTTGTTTTTCCCCGTGGTACGCTCAGGGTACGCGTACCTGTAAGCGTACATGGCATCGCACCCAGAGCGTACTCCGCGAAATGTAAAAAAAAATAATAATAGTTGTTTTGCCCTTCTGGGTCCTCCTAGGCCCCCCCTGCGAAAACCTAGGGGTCAGGGGGTCTCTACCCTGCCTCCTTTTAGAGTTTTCCCCTTTTGTTTTTCACCTCTTGTGTCTCTTTTCTACCGAGACACAAGATGGCAGACTCTCCGGACAGTTTGGAATGTTGACAGACACCCGAGAGCCAATCAGCTTTCTGCTCCCGATCTTCCATGGCGCGCCGGGTGCGTTCCCCGGTACACGTACCGGTAAGCGCTCGAAGCGCGCATATAGATATATATGTTTTTGAAGTTAATTTTCATAAAAACCACTGGAGCAATTTTCACCAAATATAGAAAAGGCACTTCTGCGTACCAGTCCCTACAATTTTTCAAAGTTTGGTGTAATTCCATTCAGCGGTTCGGGCTGTAGCCGTGTCTGAACGTCCTATGGAAATTAACACGGGGAAAACACGTTTTGGGACCCTCTTTTTTCTCGGCCCCCGCTTGACGAATCCGCCCAAAACTTTCAGGGAAGGAGCAGAACTGAGCTGGCCAAAATTTTGGAAAATTGCACGCAATTACCTCAATCGACGCCAAAGTTATTCCCAATAGAATGTTGCGGAGTTCCTATGGTAACTATATATACCTACTGGCTATCGCTGGCGCCGTGATTTTCGTCAACCATCGATCACCCCGCCCTTCTGCGTGGACACTAAACCACATTTTTTCCACTCCCCCACACCGGTGACCTAGTCATGCCAAGACAGTGCATGCTGGGATTTGGAGTCCGCAATATTCAACACGGACTACAACAGCTGTGCCGAATGCATCAGGGGGAGGGAACTCAGTGCCTACAAGACATCTAGTCACAGGAGGTAGAACATTTGGGGTTGTTTCGTTTAGGAGGAAGGCGCTGAGGAAGGCTCTTAAGCCGAAATGCATCCGCCATTACCTGGACTTCTGAAATAAATGGCTACCTGCTCCTGAATCCCCGTGTGGCCTCTCTTCTTTTCTTTGAAAAGCTTGCAGTCATATATCCTGCGCAGCCAGACGCGCAGTTTGGGATGGCCCTGCAGATCAAGTGACTCCGGAGCTTCACTGGCACCACGCTGCTTGCAGCAATTTTTACAATTGAGTAATCGATAGCACCGGGAGTCCGCCAAGAGCCGCAGACCAATGGAAGCAGACTGAGGTATTTTACTTCGACAGGCAAACAGTCTCACATTTGACCGCCCCTGCTTTCAACACTGACCTGGGAGGATAGGCGCTGCAGTCAATGGGGACACAGGGCTGGTGCCGTGATTTTCGTCGACCATCGATCACCCCGCCCTTCTGCGTGAACACTAAACCACATTTTTTCCACTCCCCCACACCGGCGACCTGGTCATGCCAAGACAGTGCATGCTGGGATTTGGAGTCCGCAATATTCAACACGGACTACAACAGCTGTGCCGAATGCATCAGGGGGAGGGAACTCAGTGCCTACAAGACATCTAGTCACAGGAGGTAGAACATTTGGGGTTGTTTCGTTTAGGAGGAAGGCGCTGAGGAAGGCTCTTAAGCCGAAATGCATCCGCCATTACCTGGACTTCTGAAATAAATGGCTACCTGCTCCTGAATCCCCGTGTGGCCTCTCTTCTTTTCTTTGAAAAGCTTGCAGTCATATATATATATATATATATATATATATATATATATATATATATATATATATATATATATATATATATTCACAGAAAAAACCATAGGTTATAGACCATATATAGTTAGGAATTAGCATTTACAAAACCTTGAAAATTCACTGAAAAAACCATAGGTTATAGACCATATATAGTTAGGAATTAGCATTTAAAAAACCTTATTTTACTCACACAAAACCATTGAAATTCCATATATAGTTAGTTGCACTAACTATATATCGCGCACCCGTAATCCACTGCTGATGATGTCACATATTACATCATTCATGACATGGTCAGTGACATCACTGATGACATCACTGATGACATCTCAAATGACATCACTGATGACAACATCCAGTGATTATGTGTTTCTGTAAAGTTTAAATATGTTTTACATATTGAAGAATGAGTGGATGTATAAGTGTCTCAATGAAGGTTTTAGTAGGTGCGTGATTGACTGTATGAGTGAGTGATTAAATGCGTCTTACTAAATGCACGGGTTAGTGACTAAACTGTCTGAAAGTGTGCATCAGCATGTCTGTTGTTGTGCAAGCTGCTGCATGTGTTGATCAGTAGCTATATAAGTAGCTATATGGGTTATTGATTGGTTGCACAAGTATTTGTATGGGAGACTGAGTGTGTGTATGACTGGCTGGGAGGTGTGTGACTCTGTGCAGATCAATGTGTACTTGTATCAGTGATTCTATAAGAGAGTAAGTATGTGTTAGTATATGTTTTAAAATGTAAGGTACTCTATGTTTAACTGTGTAGATTAGAAAATGGAACTGTGATTGATTCTTTACAGGACTGACTAGGTGTGTGAGTAACTCCATGGATGAGTGGCAGAGTGTGAGTGTCTGTATAGGTGTATGAGTGCATATGATAGTGTTGTAAAGATGAGTGATTGTATGTATGAATGATTGTATGGGTGAATGAGTGAATGTGTGTGTAGACGTAGGAATCAGTGAGTGGGTATGTAGTAACTAGTATTGGTGTGTCAATGGTTTCAAAAATTATACTCTGTATTTAACACTGGGTGTAACAGAGGTTATATTAAAGTGTGAGGAGATGCATTGTATTGTCACATTAATGATATCATCATTGATGTGACCATTGATGTCAAATGAGATATCATCAGTGATGTCATTTGAGATGTCATCAGTGATGTCATCAGTGATGTCACTGACCATGTCATGAATGATGTAATATGTGACATCATCAGCAGTGGATTACGGGTGCGCGATATATAGTTAGTGCAACTAACTATATATGGAATTTCAATGGTTTTGTGTGAGTAAAATAAGGTTTTTTAAATGCTAATTCCTAACTATATATGGTCTATAACCTATGGTTTTTTCAGTGAATTTTCAAGGTTTTGTAAATGCTAATTCCTAACTATATATGGTCTATAACCT
The DNA here is from genome assembly GCF_964261635.1 of Lissotriton helveticus. Taxonomy (NCBI): domain Eukaryota; kingdom Metazoa; phylum Chordata; class Amphibia; order Caudata; family Salamandridae; genus Lissotriton; species Lissotriton helveticus. The sequence continues at coordinate 1,507,505,866 of NC_136057.1, forward strand.
ATGGTTTTTTCTGTGAATTTCATTGGTTTTTTAACAGCTAATATCTGTAGCTGTAAAATGTATTCTTCTTTAAATCCAAAAATATATTTTATATGTTTATGAATAATTTTTTTTTTTAAATATTTTTTTTTCTTCGTTCCCGCTTCGCGAATCGGGAAGCTTCCCGTTAGCTGACCTTGATGCCGCGAAATAGACCGCGAGCCGGTAAACGTTTCTTTACCGCAACTGCCGCGTTAGAAAACAACATCGTGACGCCTCCCGTCCGCATGACGTTTCGCGTTGTCGCGTGATACGTCATATGACGTGCTACGTTAGCGAACTCGTACGCTTACCGAGTCGCAAAGCACAGGTTTCTGGAAGCAAACCGGGAGGCCCTGCAAAGCGCGTAACGTAAACACAGCAGGTCATGTGACTTGGTAATAACACTTTTCATTGGTTCATTTCACTTTCGGTTTCCTAATGATGTAAGACTAGGTCATATGATCTAAAATGAACACTTTTCATTGGTTGAGAACTATTTTTTTTCCCAAATGGTGAAAATCCCTCCTTCTTTCCTCACTCTGACTTTCATCATTGTGAGAGAAAGACCCTTTGTTACCAGTGAGCAATGGCTTCTTTACTAGCTTCTGCTGGTGCTTCCCCACCACCTCCACCACATCCAAGGAAGAGTGGACCACCTGCTAAAGTTATAATTCAGCAAGAAGAGGAAGAAGAGGAACAGGACGACCTAGATAATCTCCCTATTATGGCCAGAAGATCTGTTGTACCGGAAGTAACGGGACCAGAGGGCAGGGAGATGGTGCCAAATATACAAACGAGATTTCGTGAAGTAAAACAAGTCTGCGTACATTGCAGTGGAATCATTTGCTACGCAGAAAGTAGCATCACTCTGATCAACAGAGCTATTAACAATCATGCTCATGTTTGTCCGAAACTCCCCAAACAATAAATTCTTTTTTTTGTTTTCTTCCTCCTGTTGAGCCCTTTACAATGAATCGTTTTCGTTGCCCCCTCCGAAAAAAAAACAAAAAAAATATAAAACTGTTCAGAAAAATTCAAAAAAAGTAAAAAAAATGTTCAGAAAAATAATAAAAAAAATATAAAACAACAAAAACAATTTAAAAAAAAGTTCTTTTCAGAACTACCTCCCCGTTATAAAAAAATTGGTACAATATTTGCAACTGTGCCAACCTCTATTTCTCTTAGTTCGCTTCCCAGTTCGCTCCCCGGTACGCGAACCGGAAGCGAACCCAAAAAATTTTTTTATAAAAAAGAACAGTAAGTATAAGGGAAGGAAACAGACAGTTATGTTAAAAGAAAGACAGCTATAGGGGAGTAAACTAGAGATACTATTACCCGTAATCCACTGCTGATGATGTCACATATTACATCATTCATGACATGCTCAGTGACATCATCAGCAGAGGATTGCGGGTAACAGTATCCCTAGTTTATTCCCTATAGCTGTGTTTCTTTTAACATAACTGTCTGTTTCCTTCCCTTATACTTACTGTTCTTTTAAAAAAAATTTTTTTAGATCTGTCAGAAACAGTGAAAGTAATGAAATATAAAAGACTACGTAGAATATGAGCACTGTATGCAACAACTTTGACACTGACAGAAGCCTCACCTTCTCCATGCCTCCTACACAGTTCTACATGTACATCATAAATGCAAACAGAACAGAATTAATTATACATGTTAAATGGTTTATTTTTGCTGTTCTCAGAATGTATCAAATTTCACTAAAACAGTGACTTGAAGGTATTCATCATATAACAGCGGGGAAAAAAAAACACAATCAAAATGATTGTGTTTAAAAAACCCATACATTACAAATCAGAATTCAGAACTCCTTAAAGTTAACTTACTTTCCATGACGGCCAAGGATGTCCTATGAACAGCTTACACTCTGTTGTGCTGTTATTACTTTCAACCCGCCACTTTCTGAAAGAAAACCTCCATCGTTTTCAAAAACATGTTACATACAATAAATGACTTCTCGCTCTCTACCACACGATTCCACAAGGCCAAATCGTGTCAGAGCCATGTATAACTCTTGGATTTCTTGTAAGCCAATCCCGTCTTTTCGCATTTCCGCAACTTTCAGAATTAAAATGTTGAAGATCATTTACACAATCCTGGACTAGTAATATCTTCCCCTTCTTGCTCAATCATGTTCTACATTTCCTATCACACTGATACTGCTTACTATGAAGCAGACTTACACTACCTTTATGACTAGTACAATTATTTAATTCTCTACATCACTTTTAATCACAAAGCAATGTAAAACAGTAGACAGCATTGCAGACTTACATTCCCTCTACTCCATGTTTTGATTCGCTGCTTCAATTAGCTTATAAAAAGAAATAGTTTTTCTGAACTCATTCAAAGTGCACGTATTTCTCAATAACGTCCAGTGTTATGGTAAAAAGTTATGTCTCTGTACTACACTTATCCTCAAGGCCAAATAGTGTAGGAGCCATAAGAACTTCTTGAAATTCCTCAGAGCACATCCCGAGATTCTTTCCCTAAAATTTTGGTTTTAAAAACACCAGGTAAGAGTTTTTAAGGTCATATGGCAATTTTTTTTTGAAAATTAAAACAGAATCATTGCAGAATGACCAGCCATTTCTACACTTTAAATAAGCTGTATAATGTCCTGATGTTATTGAAGGACCATCATGATATATAATTGCTACAGTTACAAAAGTCCTTCCTGATATTGACAACTGTGAAGCCACAAAATTTTTAATTAAAGTTGTCAATTTTGTTCCATCAGGCCTACATCGTTGGAACATTAAAATGACATACTGGCCATATGTTCGAATAAATAAAGTGGACATCATTTCAGATTTACATTGGCTACACTCCATGTTGTGATCAGCTGCTTTTACTAGCTTATTAAAAGAGACTGATTTACTGTCTGGCAAAGTTAAATATATAAATCTTTCTGAGTCTACACTAGTAGTAGCTGATACCCTACAGTTCTCGCAGTCATGCTGCCATTGATAAGAAAGCCCAAACAGGTGATCTACATCTACACCTTCATCATGCAATACATCAAGCATATACATTAAAAACTCCTGACAATCTTGCTGACTATTTTGAGAGAATTGTGTTTGGCCTGAACATCTGTCTAACAGATTTCGAATTTCAGACACACTTTCTATGTTTGTTCTATCAGTGCTACATTTCTCTAACACAGAATTTAACAAACTGCAAAATCTTTGATCCGAATTGACCACAATCTGTTCTTTTAAAGTTTATAGAGAAAAGACAACATTAACCACTACATTAGCATAGCAGTTGACACCAGAACTGTTTTCAAATTGAAAACCAACAACATCTTCAACAGAATCCTTTTTGTTTCTGCTTATAATTTCAGGTTCATCAACTTTTCGTCTTTTTGCTACAACCTCCCCAGTATTGGTCACATTTCTTCGTTTCCGGCCTACCACACGTTTCTCAAACAAAGGATACTGAGGCAAATGTGGCGCATACTCTCTTCTCAACCTATTGTATTCCTTAACACAATCTAGATCCGCACAAATGTTTGTGACATCACACTCAATCAAGTACAATCCCGATAAAGTCCTAACTCGTGACAATGCCACATATGCCATACCCTCCTTGAACACAGAACTGCCAATATTCACCAATGCACAGTCTACACTTAAACCTTGCGATTTATGGATTGTCACCGCATATGCCAAGCAAACAGGAAACTGCTTACGACGAACATATAAGTCTTTTACAAGCAAAAATCTAGCAGAACAACGAGCAATTAGCTGTACTTCCTCAATGCCATCAAATTTAATTTTTAAAAATTCAATTCCATCTCTATTTCTGTATTTCACAAAATCAACAACATTACCCATTGATCCATTTACCAGACCTCTTTCAACATGTAAATTCCTTCTTAAAATTATACGGCAGTTCAAGCACACATTCAGAGTCTTTTCAAAACCCGCAGTTTTAGATATACTCTTCTCTAATGAATCCAATTTTGTTTTCAGATTCTCAGACAAAATAATTGTTGATCCCATATGCTCTACTCTGTCAATAGCTTCCAATTTCACAATCTCTTGCTTTTCTAAATGCAACATTTTGTTGTTGAATTTGGCACATTCTGCAAGAGTTGGCATCAAACATATTCCAGATTTTTTCTCAGTAACTTTCTGAAAAATATTCTCAGGCACAACATCTTCGTCTGGATATAAATTTGTCAGTAATCGTGCATGTAAAGCTTCTTTCCCATGCTCGGTCACTTTTCCAATTCTAACATCTTGTAGAATAGTCTTGTAAACTTCATCCTTTGCCTGACGCATATTTTCATGCAGTTCAGCATAATTGAAGTTTAACCATATATTGACGTTGCCAATACTCCCTAAGCACTTCCTGGTATCTTCATGCGTGAGCATTTTGAACACAGGTTGCCCTTTCACTGGTGTCAGCTGCAGAAGATCTCCAAAAACAATGATGTGTTTGCCACCAAATAACACATCATACTCTGTTTTGAGAACTTCTTGCATTCTCAAATGCACAAAGGCAAGCATAACATTGGAAACCATGCTTACTTCGTCAATGATAAGAAGTTTCATTTTCCTCAAGACTCTTGAAACTTCAAAACAAGCATCTCCAGATAGCTTGTGATATTCTAATTTGTTGTCATGCTCCACTGGCAGCATCAGTAAACGATGTAAAGTAATCCCTTTAATGTTATGTGCTGCCAGTCCAGTTGGAGCGGTGACAACACAAGACAGCGATGACTCTGTCCTTTCCTGCAAATAACATGAAATTGCTTTAATAAGGAAACTTTTTCCAGTTCCCGCTTCTCCACTCACGTACAGTCGGACAGGCTTCAACGACGTACATGAGCACTCTTTCTTATCATGACTTAATCCATGATCAATTTGCATGGTAAGTTCGTCATATATTTTCCTCTGCTCAACGTTGAGTTGTCTTTCCAACTCTTCTAAGTTAACCGCATCCTCCTGAGCATGTGCCATGGCTCTTTCCACTTCATTCATAGCAGTGGCAGCTTCATTTTCGATAAGAGGTCCTCCTAGTGGATCCTGACTCAATGAAGCAGAACTCTGACTGTCCTGAGAACTGTCTCTGGCAATCTCGGCTGCAATCGTTGCTTCCTGCTCAATTTCCACATTCAACATTTCTACATATTTGGGAAAAGCAGGACATTCTATGGTCTCCTTGGCAGCATTGAAAGAGTCTTCGTAACAGAGGAAATCTCCAAGCAGTTCCTCTTCTGCACGCCAAGGCTTAAAAAGTTGCAAAAGTGCTAAATAGAAAAACTCCTTTTTTTCAGGAGATTCGCCACTCAATTTTCGATGGTTTATCAAGTGGCATTTTCTTTGCTTGACCAGACATCCCTCACTTCCTATTACAGCATACACTCCTTTCTCAGTATCTTCTTTGATGTTCCTCTTGAATATGTAATTTTGCAGAACCTCATACAGACAAACATTCTCGAGGTGACTGCTTCGATTTGGATAATATGTATCCAACATGTTGCTCTTCAAAATGTCGGTACTGTTTGGCTCCTTTTCCGCCAAATACTCAATTTCCCGCACAGGTTTCAGAACTCGATTACGCGTTGCAGCAAGACCAACACTCGCCCAAACGATACTCCTGGACTTGGCATAGAGACTTGCTGAAGACAACCGGTCAGAACATTCGTAAGCTCCGATTTCTCGATGCGACAACATCTTCAGACTGAAACTGTACAACTTCTTGCTGAGGCTCTTTTCATGGGAAATGTCCTCCCACATATCCTTCAATTCTGTCTTCTCTTTTTTGGTGATGTAAGATGTCACATACCTAGCCACAGCCATACAGTTATCAGCCACAAACTGTATATCCATGTTAGCATTCCACATGGACAAAATCACCGGGTTGTAGTCGTTGATGTACTTAGACTCTTCGTTCCTCTTCAAATTGTATGTGTTTTTAGGTGATTTCTTCATCACATTATGTCGCAGCGAAGACATCAAACTGTTCACTCTTCCTTTAGAAATCACCGATCGTGGAAAGCCGAAACGACATTTGGTGTAGAACTTGTCTTTGTTCCGGAATTTACGACGACAGTACTTTCCACATCGATGGCTTTGGAAACGTAGAACTTTTTCTCTTAGGCTTTTTTTCTCCTTTGCGTTTGGAACAGCACACGTAGAATACTGTTCTATGAAACTCATCACTGAGTCGTCTGCATCCGTTCCAAATTTAGGTGCATCCTTGATCCACAGCAACATATGTATATGAGGAGCACCTCTTGCTTGGTACTCCTTCCTCCAGAAGAAATCCAACACCTCTCCAAGAGGTGGATTCTTCTTATTCATGATGAAAGACATCATACCTTCAAATCTATGATTGAAGTACCTACATACATTGACTGGATCCAAAGAGCACAGTTCTCCGGGTGTCTTGAATTCGATGTTTTCTACGTTAGCATTTGCCTCTCGTAGAAATTCAAGTAAGTCTTCCCAGCCATACTCAGCACAGCTCAAAGTGAGGAACCATGTGGGAGTTCCTAAGTTCCTCAGCATACATTTTAAATCACCATGACGACGGTACCAGTACTCATTAGTACCACGCTGACACGCCATGAGATTAATCAGGTGAGAATCCAAAATACTGTCTTGGACATTGACTTTATCCATAAAGTCACTTGCCAAGATGTTTTGCATGTGTATACCACTTTTCAAGATGTGGTTCACTGCATATGACAGTCCAGACAGATCGCTTTCAAACAGGAGATGAAACAAATAAGGAATGCATTGTCGAAACCTAGGATCTCCTGCATACAATCGCAAAGTCCGGTATTCAGAAGCAGGAATTTGATGAGGTCGCTCATCATATCTTCCTCCCTGACCTGTTGGAAAAAGCTGTGGGAAACACCGAGCTTCCAAACTTTCCTCCCAAACACTAATGGGACTCCCTTTCGCTTGTTTCATTTGAAACAACTCAATAGCATTCCCCATGACTTCCTTGGAATGCAAAGGATGAACACTATAATGTTCATATATTTCTTCACTAGTACAGGGTTCTACTTTCTCAATTTGACCAGCACACAAATCGCTATCCTCTTCCTCACTTACTTCCTCTTCTGCAACATATACATTTTTATAGTATTTATTATATTTTTTCAAATACAATGTTGCCCTTTTGACTTTCCTAACATCTACTAAATCTTGCCATATTTTCTTATTCTTTGTCGGAACCCCATTAACTAAGATAACCAGAGGTTCCTCTTCCACTTTTTCTACTCCAATTGTGTTAATGTTTTTCTTCAAATCTAGAGGCAAATAAACAACTCTTCCCTTTAATCCTCTCTGTAAATCTGATGGAGGCAATTTCCCTGTCTTTGGCTCCATTCTTACAATAGCCTGAAAGGGATGGATACTTTGAATCAAAATAGATTCATAAGTATTTAAATCCTTCAATTCAGAAGGAATTTCAACCAATTCCAGATTATTATGAACTGCTCTAGCAGGCATCTGGTTTTGATTTAATTTGTTACAACAATAAGTACACACACGTTGATCCAATCCCAAATCAAAACAATTTTCTACCATCAAGTATGTTGTAAAATCCTTCCATTCACTATTATTTTCCCTTTCACTTTTTCCATATAAATCCACTAACTTAGTCTGATTCTTATAATAAGTGCGTCGACAACACACACAAGTGAAATTTGGCCTCTCACTTGATTTCACCTCAAACGTCGCAATTTCCCTCTGGAAATTATCTGTACTGGAAACCTGTACACTATCTTCCACATTACTCTCTTCTTCTTGGTCAATTTCAACATTCTCCTCTTTACTTCCAAAGTAACAAAACTCAATTTCTTCACATATATTTTTCACATCTATTTCAGAACCATGCAAAAGAGCAGCGCATAATTGTTTTAGCATAATTGCTGGACTCTTAGCATAATACAACATTCTAACTAATTTCCTCACTTTATTATGATGCACTGCTAGCATCCTGAAATGATGAAAAACACTCTGGCATACTCTCCTGGAAAGACAAGCCAGTGAATGACCATGCAAACCTATCACTTCTCTCACTCTGCAAGGATCTAATTCTTGCAACAACTTCATTTTCTGCTTCAAACTTTTCTTACTAAATGACCGTATAAAATCACAAAGCAAATTGATGGAATCCTGTCGTACACTGCAAATACTACTACACTTCCAGGTGTACACAGGACCCTTAGGACGTCTCCCTAAAACCTCATTACCTAACACCTCTTCTATCTCTGTTCTCACAAGTTTTTCTTTTTCAACTGGACAACCATCTTTCACTTCATAAGCTCGACCACTGGTGTCAACTGCATGCACCAAATCATTATCCTGGAAATAACTCTCCTCATTAAAAAATGCCTCAGAGCTTGAACTATGCATCCATTCTCCAGAAAAAACTTCACAAAAATTACTACGATTAACTATTCTCTTCCATCTACTATTTCTTTTGAAATCATAAATTACCTTGTTTAGCTTCCTAATTCTATTGATTGTCAAAATAAATAACTTACGTTTAATTTCAAAGGCCTGATCAATAACTTTCTCAACTATTTTTTTTCTCTTATAAAAAACCACTTTCTGCTGACCTTTCTTAATATTTTTTAACAAATTCCCAATTATCCTGTTGCGGAACATTCGTTTACGAATATCCCTAAACTGTTGTTTCCTTCTACTTTCATGCATAGAGTTATCTCTTACTCTAGCAGTAACATTTCTCATTGGCCTTTCCTTACCATTTGAATTCGGTCTCCTTTTCTGGAGTGAAACATTTTCTGTAGTAATATTTTTTTTACTACACATATTTCTTATGACTGTTTTTCGACTCTTACCCGGTGCTTTCTTGGTGACTTGACAAATCTTTTTGTTAGAGGACTGCTGCAATATTCCATGCTCCTGCTGTCTTTGACGTTTTCCAGCCTTTCTTACTCTTTCTTTGCTAGGCATCCTAAAATCTTGAAATAATGTGCAGTTGAATCTGTGGTAAAATATAATAAAAAATGTTATTAACCACTATTACCCAACAGTAAATTAATAACAGTCATCAAAAACTTAACACACTACTTAAGTATATAATATACTGAAGCCTATCTTCAATTTTTCACTGAACAGGACTCATCTCTTCTTAACCTTGGATAAACCTCACCTACTCTGTGTCCCCTGCACATAATTAAATGTAAAGGGGCAGATTTATATTAACTAGCACATCCCCAGGGATGCACCAGTTAACGTGCACCGCTGCTCTGCCACCCACGGTGTGCCGCATTTACAATCAGATAGGACAAAGCTACATCAAAACCCTGCGCCTGCTTGAAGCAGGCATAGATCTTGACGCAGGTAGGCTGAAAGCTAAAGCAACAACTAAGTGTCGTGTGCAGAAGTTACAAAAAAGGAAAAATGGCGTTTAAACCAGTAATGAGACCATGCTAACGTAATACAGAGTAAAAATATCCAGGATCTACATCAGTTTGGGGTTCACGAACCTGGCAGGTACAAGGCACTGAGGCTTTCCACCGTGCATGTCTCATCCCAAAACATATGTTGTTTGTGAATGAAACAATTTCCCAGACCAAATGCTTTGGATTGGCTACTTCTAAAAAATTAAACACCCCTACTATCCCGGAGTTAGAGGAATACGATGGTTGGAGTAATTTTACTCGTTGTCTATTAAAGATTTACAGGCCCTACTCCGTAATTCTTCCTTTAACATTTCCAGTATAAATCCAAAAGGTTGACTGCTTTGGCAACGTGCCTTATCCACGGTTTAATAACGCTGCCTTTTGCTTTATATAAGTTTTCAAATTGTATGAAATATATACCAATAGGTCGTTATTAACCTTTAGGTAGTGGTTTTCTTCATCAAGTCTGGTCGCTTCCATACACATACAGATTTTCAAAGATGATCAAGAACTTTATCTGAATGGAGAGGAATGCACTGAGACGCCAGATCATTCACTAATGTGTAGGCACAGACAGTTACACGGTTCATGCAACAAACACCGACCAAATATGGCTTGCGTGTTGCAAGGCACGCCAGTTCCTGCTATCATCCCCACGTTCAAGTTCTTGGAAAATGGTAGTTATTTGATGCTCAATAATGAAGATTGTTCTGGGTTAATTAAAAGTATTCATTTTATCGTAACAGTAAATGAACGGGTTATTTGCTGCAGAAATGTTCTATTTCCTCCCACACATGAACATAGGGAGTTTTCAATCTGGCCACAAATACCAACCTTGGCAGCACATTTCAACAGCATGGCAAGAATAAGAGCTCTTTTGTCTCAGAGAGAGGTGGCCTTGAGTTCGGCCCGTGAAACTTTCGTGCTTCACATAGCGAACACCCGTACAGAGGTGCAGACCCTTTTAAATACAGATTCGACTTTGCATTTCAGCAAGATTACCCATTCATTTCCATGCAGCAGGAGGCCCATAGGAATGAAGGTGCAATTTGCGATTAGCAATTACCTCATCGCAAATTACGAATTTTTCCGACGGTGCAGGGGTATCTCAAGAACACCCTGCTGCACCCCTGAAAAAAAAATTTGGGGTCATATGGCGCACATAAATTTTGAAAACATTCCTTTACCTCAAAAACGATTTTCAACTCATAATTTGAAAACACTGCACATGGGGAAATGACTTAAAATGTCCTTAAGACACATAAAAGCATTTTTTGATTGCCTTTGCAGCATGTTTCAGTCACCTTTAACATGCCTATGTAACGGAAACATTCAAAATCTAAATTTGCCATGCACAGGTGGGAGCATATTTACAAGCAATTTGCTCCACAGACAAACTTCTTACATTGAAATGGGAAAGACTCTCAATTACCTTATAAAGAAGCAGACACCATTATGTCCTTCTCATCAATATTAAAACCATTGCTTTTTCTCAAAAACGATTTACAAGTCATAATTTGAAAACACTCCACAGCTCCTATGCACATAAAAGCCCTGTCAGTACTAATACTTCACATTTTCTCCAATTACAATTTCTCAAACAAACAAAATCTATTTGTGAAACACTTGAGACAAAGCAACATTTGAAAAACACAACTTTCTTCATAATTTTCTCCTTAAAGCACACTATTTTCTATCTAAATTAAAGAAATTTTTTCTCACCTTAGCAAGTACTTTGAGTTTCAAAACAGTCTCAGAAACACACCAATTTGTCTTCAGCAGAGCAAAAGGTATGCACTCCAGAGTCTGCAGCTATCAAAAGCACAGAAATGCTGTAATTCCTCACACAGATCTCTCATGTCACCCAATCAAAACTCTTCCCTCACTTTTTTTCAAAGCAAAACCCTTCCCCCCTCTGCCCCCTCTCTGCTTTTTCTGCATAGCAACCACCTCTTGCAAGACCTCTCACACAACAATGTTGCAATTGAACTCTGAACTCTCAGTGCACCTGCATATCCAAAGCATTCTTTCATTTAATGATTTTTTCTTCGCCACTCAAAATACATCTTTCAACGAACTCATCCATGCACACTAACTTTCTGTTTTCAGCAATCAAAATCCACCAATCACTCTTACTGCTTCATTAACACAGAAACTCCTCAGTTTTTTTCATTTTACACTCTCATTTTTTCAACTGCCATTTCATTGCCACACTTCATCTGACTGCAGGAGAACCTTCTCTCGCCATGTTTTCTGTCTGGATTGTTGGACATAGCTACATCTATTGGGCTCAAAGGTACGCTGAAAACAGGAATTTACCTAACCTCAATTTACAAGATGTGGAAATTAAGTGGTTTGGCCACAGAGGATTAAAATGTCACCAATTGATACCATTGGTGAAAACCTTTATGCATTTGCCAAAACCTGACCTGTTAATTGTGCACTGTGGAGGTAATGATTTGGGCACTTTGACTGGGGTAGGTCTGGAAATGCTTTTAAAGGACACCTTTGAGCAATTGATGGCACTTTTTCCTCAGACTGCCTTGGTATATTCAAATATATGCCAAAGACAGAAATGGAGGTGGTCGAACCAATTTTGTCCACAAATTGAGAAATCGAGGAAGCATGTAAACAAATCTGTTTCAGCTTACATGAGAGACCATGGAATGGGCTCCCTGTACAACAATAACTTGCGTTACTACATGCAAGATATCTACAGAGGAGATGGAGTTCACTTCTCAGATGAGGGCAACAGAGTTTTCACTCTGAATTTAAGAATGTGCATTGGTACCTACTTATAAGTACCTAAATGTACCATAAACCCAAAAGCTCTTCTCAGAGCTACCCTACATCTGATCACTCACAATTATTATTGTACTCTAACTTTTTTCACTAATTTTCAAGAAAGTACGCTCCCCAGAACGCTTCCCGGTTCGCGAACCGAGCGCACTCCACGCAAAAAAACTAAAAAAACGGTATATATTTTTTTGCCCTGCGAGAACCTTTCAAAGCCTCCACATCAAACCTAGGGGGTCAGGGACGATCTACTATGCCCCCTTATGGTCATTTGCCCCTTCGCTTTGGCCTCCTCTTGTCTCTCGATCCTACCGAGAGACAAGATGGCGGCCGCTACGGACTGTTTGGAATGTTTACAGACGCCGAAAAACCAATCAGCTTCGCAAACCTCCGTAACGCGAAAAGTACGCGAAGCGGAGCGCTGTTACAGATATATATCTTTTTTTGAACGTTAATTTCTCAAAATCCACTGGAGCACATATATTGAGACCTAGCAAAGGCACATCGGGCTACCAGTCCCTACAATTTTGCCAAGTTTCGTCCAAATCCATTCAGCCGTTCGATTATTATTATTATTATTTTTTTTGCCCCGCGGGGCCCTTTTAAAACCTCCACATCAAACCTAGGGGGTCAGCGAGGATCTACTATTCCCCCTTATGGTCATTTGCCCCTTCGCTTTCGCCTCCTCTTGTCTCTCGATCCTACCGAGAGACAAGATGGCGGCCGCTACGGACTGTTTGGAATGTTGACAGACGCCGGAGAACCAATCAGCTTCGCTTCACAAAGCTCCGTTGCGCGAAAAGTCCGCGAACCAGACCGCTGCCTGGTCCGCGCTTACAGATATATATCTTTTTTTAAACGTTAATTTCTCAAAATCCACTGGAGCACATATATTGAGACCTACAAAAGGCACATCGGGCTACCAGTCCCTACAATTTTGCCAAGTTTCGTGCAAATCCATTCAGCCGTTCGGGCTAAAAGTGAGGCCAACCGCCCTATGGAAATTAACATGGGAAAAACGCGTTTTGGGACCCCCCTTTTTTCTCGGCCCCCCCTTGACGAACCCCCCCCAAATTTTCAAAGGCTGCTCAGAAACAAAATGTGCCATTTTCCTGAAAATTTCAGCCAATTCCGTCCACAAACGGCAAAGTTATTAGACATAGAATTTTCAAAAAACCCATAGAGAAAAAATCCTAACTATATATACCTACTGGCGACCGCCAGTAGGTAATATATATATATATATATATTTAGATATCACCGCTCAATTACCCTCACAAAAGCAAAGGAACGGACCGCACTCCGTGGATCAGGTCAGTTGTTTTATTTTTCACAAAATTGCAGCATAACAGGACGCGTTTCGGCTTCGCGCCTTCCTCCAGCTGTTACTCCACCATATATATGCTCCGGATCTGTGGACTTAGTAACATTCATAAGTGGTGATATGCAGAGCGCTTTTGAGTGTTCTGCCAGCTAAACTAGTAATTTGGTGTATTTTTGAAAAAGGTCTGAGGCTTGCACCTGGTTTTTTAGGTTTTGCCTTAGCCATGCGTACGAAGTACGCATGCGCTAGCAAAACCTCTTGAGTTCTATCTGGGGTGATGACCCGCCTCTGCCTATCATTGGCTAGCTCCATAAATGGAGGCTAGCCATTGGGAGGCAGAGGCTGTCAATCGCGTTTTCTCTCGAAAACGCGATTCGGGGGCGTTTCTGGTGCTTTTTTTAAGCCCCGCCCCTTTGTCCCGGGCCGCGCTGCGATTGGCTGCCGGCCCGGGACACCCCCGTGACGTCATTCCCGGGCCGCGCTGTGATTGGCTGCCGGCCGGGACACCCCCGTGACGTCAGCCAATCACAGCGCGGCCCGGGACCTGACTTGGTTTTTTTTGTCGTCAAAGTTTGTTTTCGTCGTTTCTCTGAAGATGGCGGCCGGGCAGTAGCTTGCCTGCGAAGCTCCGCAGTTTGTGGGCTCAACGCACATTCCTGGCATTTTGGCAAATCGACGCCCACGTTAGAGGCTACTTTCTGGTGGCATATCCCACAAGGTTGGTGCTGTTAAACTGTATAGACACAAGCTTGGATTGTTTTACTTGAAAGAGTAAACAATTACGTCTGGAAATAAATAATGCAAATGAGACGCACATCTTGCAAACGTTTTTATTTGAACCATCAAACCGGTCGACACAGAATCAGGAAACGTTATGAAATATGAATGAATATTTGTCGAAACACATCTAAAACGACCCGTGCATTGAGGTTACCTCACGAAGACCTCCTCCGTGCGAGGGGGTGTGGCGCAGTCTCAGAGGCCCGTGAGGCGCCCGCGCTGAGATTTACGATGTGTAAACTAGGAACGCTTTGGCTCAATACCTTGATTTCTCGGTAGCAAAAAACAAATGTGCATTTGCGTGCATAACAGAGGTGCCCTCTTGCTGGTGGCAGAGTGGCACACTAGGCACTCGCCTGGGTTTGCCTTGCTGCACAGCGGGCTCTGAAAACAAAGATTGGATACAGCTGCGTGTGACCCACGCGAGTCCCGCGGCCAAGAGAAATACTACAGCGTGAACATCAAGCTCAAACTGAGACCGGCCTCGGCGGGGGGGGGGAGAGGGGCTCTGAATGTTAGTCTTTTCTGTAGAAGGCACTCCTCGCCGTCACCCTGGATGGGGGGGCGGCCTCTGTACACTTCAGAACAGCGGACGGGATGACTGCCGACCCGGCAGCGCCTGCACCAGCCGCAACAGATGGACGCGCACAAATAGGACAACAGACCGCTCTTTCAAACAAAACAGTTTGTCTGAAGGGTCTGTGGCCCATTCAGCTATCACCACCCCTCCCCCGCCCACTACTACTGAACTCCGATTGTGCACCCAGCCCCCTCCCACGATGCAGCCTTTAGGAGGCGGGGTCAAAGGGCGCCAGCTGGGACGGCTGGCGGCAGAGATGGAGAGCAATGCCAGTGCGACCCTTGGCCACAAGAGGAGGATGCGCCTACCTGTCGGCGCCTCATCACACCTCGCAGCGCTATCCTGCACATTAAAGCAGTGATATAAAACAGGTGGCACCAGCTTAAATTGTGAAGAATCGCAACAAAAATGTCATATTCAGAACTGCGCCGTAACAAGAAAGATTCTCTTTACTGTATCAAGAGTCAGGGAACCGATGGGAAGTCACCCACCATCTGATGAAGATGAAAACTGCATGGTGCTGCGCACGCGGCAGTTCCCACAGCTGCATCACGTGGTGACTATCAGTTTAGGGGCACTGGGGTTTAGAGTGTCTCTAAATGCCACTGCTGTCACTACTACTGCTACAAGTGTCCGGGATTAAGATGTAGATGCCACCTCTATTCTGTAACAGGTTCTTCTTTTTTTAATATAGCGCGGCGCTATATTAGCGCCTAGACTCCGAGGGAGTTCAATAAGACATAACAGATGCTACTGGTACCAAACTTAATGTGCCGACTTAATCGCCCCTGAGCGGCGGTCGAATCAGTCCACTCGGGACTCAAACTAGCGACCTACAACTTACATCTCTGCAGCAGGAGCCTTGATCCACTGAGCTGTCTCTCCAGGTAATATAATAAAACATTATCGCTGCGTCACAAAGCAAGGGATTGCAAGGTGATCGCAACCACCGAGTCTTAATTGAATGATGTAAAGCGCGTCAGTAAAAGGTAAGACATTCGCCTACTTATGTCATGTTAGCGGATTGTATAGCGCTCTACTGCCATTACCGTGGCTCCGAAGCGCTCTCTTGAGTGAGTACATTCATGCCCTGGGCTTGTGGATTCCAGTGACCGATGGAATGTGTGCTGAGCTGCAGAACCCAGAGAATACAATGGAAACCACCACCCCATGTCACGTGTAGTGTTGCGCGTGACCGATGCTGCTCAGACGTCAGGGTAGCAGTGCTATCCCTGGCTCACCCTCTGCTACTCCTGGCACTGCCCGGACAGCTCTGGCTCGGACTTCGCAATGCCACCCGGGGAAGAAACGTGAACGGGGCTCTGTGGGGGGCAATGTCACTTTCGAAGTTCCCACCTCTTCTTCCTGAGAGATCCCATTGCACACAGGATGCTGTGTGCTGAGAGGACCTGGGAAGGGTAGCAGGTGGGAGGGAATTTTAGAGCGTCAGCAGGGTGTCCCTGAGGAGGGACACAAGCAGCGAGCCTCACCTCTCTGCTCCCAACGCCACGAGGGATAGTGTTAGTACAGGGGACTCCAAACAATGGCAGGAAATCCGCTATTTCTATCCAGGCTCGTGTTGTTGCTGCCTACTGCACGGCGCCCCTAGCCCGCTGGCTGGACTGGCCTTGCAGCTCGTGCCCTTCACCAGAGCAGCTGCACGAGCTGCAGGGCCAGCAGTTGAGCGGAGGCCTGGCAGCCCCCAGCAGCTGCAGGCTGTGCTGGAGGTGCACTGGGCCACTGGCACAGCTGAAAGTGTGCCCCTGGTTACAAGGATGCTCAGCGACGCCGAGGTTCACTGGGGCGCTCTGTCAACGCTGCCAGCAGGCCCCAGTCAGTAGTATACTAGTGAGGGTGTTGCAGAGCAGTCAGTGAGTAGAAAGGGCGCGGATGGCCTGAACTGAGTGCACTGGCAGACAGGCCTACTGACATCATGGGGTGCTGCAGGTGGAGACCAAGGCTACTGGAGATATGAAACCGACCACAAATAAAGGGGTGTTGTGGGCGAGGACTGATGAGCACCAGCAAAGTACTGAAGGGGCCCAGTACATGAAGAGGAAGTAGTGCCGCGAGGTAGGCTTGAGGTGCACGAGCAGCACTATGTAGGGTCCTACTACATTATCCTTCAAACATTGGCAACAACATTTCACACTTAATTTAGGCTGAAGATCTGGGTTTTAATTTCGAGGACCCAGATAGGTCTCCAAAAACAGCTACGACGAATGGAAAATATACCTCTGAAAACTGTTTACTTATTAATTACACTAAAACAAAAATAATGTAATTTGGTAAAATAAGGTCAAGATCCACCTGGATAAGGAGATCGAACACGTTGTACATATATACACACGCATACATGCAAACCTCACATGGTCGCTACATATGGAACGGATCAAGAATAGGTTGAAAACTGCTGCCAGAGACGTAGTGCATTTTGCATATCTATTGGGGGCGTTTAGCTGGGGGGTGTCTGCAATGGGTTTGATGCTAACAGTCTATAAAATTATTTTATATGGGGGGAAATATAATTAATAAACACACCATGGAGGTCCTAAATATAACTGTGATGCTAACTATACGATACATTTATTTTACAGACATTACCTCCACATGCTATGATCATACTAGAGTTTGGTCTTACTGAATTAGTGTTTTATAAATAACAGTTTATTTATGTGACTGTCAGAATGCATCTTTGCATAATCTGGGAATTAATCAGACAGGATCTAGAAATATACCCAGTCGATCGAGTGATTGTAATGGATTTGGTGCCAAAACTTCTACTATGAAATTATCCGCTTCCTATAATAAAAACTCTAGCGACAATCCCTAAGATGACCATAAACTGCTTATCAAAAAGAAAATGAAGTCGGTATCAACTTAAAGTAATTTATTTGTTGTAACAAAACAAAATCATTTTTATTACACACATGAAACTTTTATGAATAAGAGACAACCCTATTTATATTCTAATTTAAATAAGAGGGTAAAAAACTTTTCTAGGTTTTAGACTAATATATTGAAGTTTGAGGAGTCTTGTAACAAGACTGGGAATAACAATATGCAATGCTGCGTGTATAATCTATTTCCTGAAAAAGTAGAACATGTCCTTTGCTTATGTCTTTAAACAGGATTTGAGAAATACATTTCTGAACCCCTGTTGCAGCAGGAAGGTACAAGGACAGTGAATGACACGTCTCAGTTCTGTTTTACCGGGAGCTCTAACAAATGTATTGAGTTTCTTACCAAATGTATTTTATTGGTAGAGCTGCACCTGAAGGCCCAGTCTAAATAAAACTTTATTTGGGGCAATGTACATAATTTTAAGAATTTGGATTTTAATTGATGTTGGATTGCAAGTATCAGGTTGGTTTATTATTCAAGACCGGGTATTGTATTGATTTTTAATATAAATGACACAATAACGGTTTACCTACTACATGAACAGAAAGTAGTGCTGAGGGTCAGAATGGGGGTCATTGGCACAGCTGGGAGCGTGTTCCAGTGCAGAAATGGCAGATGTAGATGAGGACCGAGGGTACAAGATTAGTTGCGGTATTTCAGGTCAAGATTGAGGTGCACGTGCAAAGTAACAAGTTCATGTACAGGTATCAGTTATTCGTGCAGGTATGGGCTGAGCTATGGGTCCTGGGTCGAGTCATGGAGCTTTTCAGAGCTATGGAGAGGTCTTGGACGTGGTTCTTCCATCGCTTGGCTTGGGGCCTGAAGAGGAAGGAATTTTGTGTCGGCCTGCATTTCTGCCATGAAACCTAGCAGCGCCCTTTTCTGGTTTTTAAAAACAGCTCCATTTTAAAACGTAGTACAGCCGCCTCTGCCCTTTATCAAAATTCTGCTTGCCCCTGCCTTTGAGATGCGCCCCTTTTCCCCAGCAGCACCGGCTGACCCTTAGCTACAGGAAAGCTATGACACCCTTCGCAAGTACCGCGTCGTCCTGCTCCTGGGAATTTATATTCGAGAGTATGCAAAAACCTGAACCAACCTATGCATTGATGCTACCCTCCGTCGACCGACCGCTCCGCCATGAAACGGGGCATGGTCTGAGATACTGCCGCATTTGCGAAAGATTAAGCTATTGACATTGTAAATGACAATGCCATTTATTTATCGGTTTTCAAAACCAACACATAAATAAACAATTTGTCATTTACAATGCCAATAGCTCTAACTTTGTCAAAGGCGAAACCGTTGCATTGTAAATGCTTGTTTAATATGGCAGTCTGTTGGCTGTCTATTTCTCTTGGTGTAATCTCTGTACTTTTTTTAGAGCTATTTTGGTGAATATGACTTACAATTGGTATTTACAAATGGTTTGGTTTGAGTACAGTCTGTGGGCTGTCTCTTGTTTTCGTCCTAAGTGTTGGTTTGTGGGTTAATTGTTTTTTGTTGTTGTATATGGTTATGGACTGACATGCTTGAAAGTACTTCTTTCAGTAAGTAGACTATGTTTTTTGTGTACGAATGGCTAGCCTTAAGCACGCTGTGTTGTGTGTTATGAGTGTATGACACCCTTCTTGAAAATGTCTGGAATTAGTTCAATTTGGTTTGTTGTTGTCATTACATTTTAAAATTAAAGGAATGAATTATGTAACCTATGCTAAATAGCTGCACGCTACCATTAAAAGTGAAAAGTAAGAAACTATAGATGTCTGCAAATTGCCACAATGGTAAAGATAAAATTAGAATTCACATTCAATAGGAATAAAATAGGTCTCATAGAAAGTAAGAAAAAACGAAATTGTGTGCTTTGCAATAACTACAAAATGTTACAGCATTCTCCTTAGATACATTGAATTAGATATTAAAAGGCATTCACATCATCTGAGTAAATTGGTTGTTGCTGAAATAAACACAACATTAAAAGACGATAAACAATAGATTTGTGCTGGCTTGCAATGCCTGAGTTTTAAATACACTGAGCTGTGCTCACATTTCAGCACCAAAAAGAGAGCCCTTCTTTTTGCAGCTGTTCAAAGCTGTCTGCTCGAAGGATGCTGTCACGGGGCTAATAAATGGTTTATTATCTTTTTGGGGTTTACGTGAGGACATTAGGATTTAGTAAGGCTTTTTCTCTTGAAAAGCCGTGAGATGTTGACGCCTGACGGTCAGAGCACAGCCGAGTAAATAACACATGGCTATTCCTGGCTGCAAGCCACAAAGCAAAAATGCTGAGTCAACTAGATTTTAAATTAGTGCAACATTGTATGAAGGCATGTACGTTAACAACTACTGATTTTTGAAAGTTAGGATTACAGTTTTATTATTTTGGATCAAATAGAAAGGATTAAAAGTATAGGACTTTCTTTCTTGTAAGCTATTTTATGTTTCAGTAAAGCTTCTGTGCTTAGTGTTATAAATACATGCATTCATACATTTAAAGGCGAAAGGAATGAGACTTGCTTTTCATATGTGAAAATATCAAAAGGGTTGGTGATCATTATTTAAAAAAATGAATTTGACTGTATGGAAGAAAAAAAATATATTAAAAATAATTGCAAAAAATTGTTTTTTGATCTTTGATAATCATACTGTGAATAATATATAGCTTCTAGCATCAAAATTGAATTTGAGTGGCACTTTACTACAATGTGGGGAGTGCAATGAGAAATGTCACTTTACCCAGGTGTACACAAATGTGTTTTATAAGGGTATACCGTATACATTTCTGATCCCCCATACCTGGGATATCTAGGGGAGACCCTGGAGGTCCCTAATATGACAAAACATTGTAGGTTATTCATTTTTAAGTGCCCCTACCACCAAAGTAGCATTTGGGCACAATATACTTTTCCAAAGCAGTTCTGCCACCCAGGGCAGTTTTTAAACTGATCTCAGGCTTCAGTAATGCACACATGCAAGTACAGAATAAACAGCTGACCTCTATACCGCTAAAAAGCACACCACACACTGCACACAAATGGAAATAAGTATAAAGAAATCAGCAGAAGTTATTATCCTAACTTTAAATTATTGGCAAACAGGTACAAAACAGGATTGCCTTTCAGCTGTGATTTTCCATAGTTGCTTTGAATTGGAAAGTCCGCATGGCGTAGCCCTTCCCAGACAGAGGACAACAGGTTTAAGGGTCAGAGGCCAAGATCTGTTTTTAGAATTGACCAGACCTACTGAACGTGCAATTTCCACTGTGACAGTATGTGATTTCTACATTACACTATGGAAGCTTGTAATGTTGAAGAGTAGTTTAATCAACTGATTTCTTTGTATTAATTAAATATCCTGATTCTCACATTGTTGGGTAACACACTACAAGTAATGTTTTAGGTAGCATTAGCTACAGGAAATATTGCATATTCTGTTGGAGCACATGGGGATATCACTGTTTCTTGAGCCATAATACAAGTGTAGGAAATATGCAGTTGGGGTTTATTCTATTGAATAACATTATCAAGGGATAGCAGCGTTTGTAGGTCATATGCAGAGAATAGCTCTGCCACGTATATGACAATAATGCTTTTAGTTTAAACATTACTGTGGAAGGGCTACAATAAGGAAGCAATGGAATTCAGTTTGCATTCATGCACCCTCATGTTAAACTAGTACAATTGCTAAAGGAATTTGTACTTGGTTATTAATGTTTTCTAGCTAGCCCAATGTGCTATTTCCCTCCTACAAGTTTGTTTGTGCCCAGCTGCCAAAAGTAGGGATTGATAGTGTCGACAGAAGGTAAACCTGTTTCAGGTTTCCTACTATCGAAATGGGGGAAGGAGGCTAGCTCCTGGGTAAATTAAGGGTAAGCAAATATATGTTCTCTCTCTTTTTCTTACTCTCTTTTGAGCCTTTCTAAAGCTATCTAGGAAACGGCCATGAGACATTTAATTGGCTATTCAGTAATACTGTTTTCAAAAAATTGTTAGCCTTAATAAAATTAATAAAAACATACGCCATGTTACTGCCCATCCTGTGTGATGAAATTATGAAAGGATGAGTAGTCTAGGTTGCTGTTCCATTATTTGACCTTAAAGGGAACTATATAGTGGAGGGTATCAACTAAAGAAAATCTTAGGTGACAACACCAATATTGTTTATGTTATTCTCATGTTAAATACAGTTTTGCACGGGCATTGCTATTCTTTTATTATTTAGTCTGTGTAAATAAGCTGACAGCCCTTATTAGAGATGGTGAATAGTTTTTTTTCCTTTGAAAATGATGTTGCATAGTCCAGATCGTGAAAAGTAGAATGCAGGAAAAACGCCCATGTGATCCTCAGCAAACATTTTTGAAAGGAAAAAATTGTTTTATAAGAGTTTGTTTGTCATAACATGTCTGCTGGAGAAATGTATGTACCCACTATGTTGAACATTTTTTTTTAGTTATTCAATTAATAAGAATCCATGTTAAATTAGAAGTTTTAGATGTTTCCTGCTGTGCCTATAACATGAGAGCATGACCCTAAGTGTAAAATGTAGGTGCTTTTATTAAGAAAAATTATTTTAGAAGTGTCTTCAGTCCTGTACAAGTAGTGAAAAGTTATGACTTATGAAACACAAGCTTGTTAAGACAAGAAGCACACAAGAATGTTTTTTCTAAGAATTTCCTTTTTCTTTAGGTTCTTCAGATGGATAATATAGGAATACACAAATGTAAGGATTTGTGTGAGAAGTTGGCCTGGTATATGATGTCCACAATTCTGTGGGCACCTTGTATCAGTCCAAACAATCCCTTATGGTGATGCTTGTAAGTCAACCTTAAAAGACAAGCTATCCTAGGGGTAGCATGGACTAAGCAGCCTAAAAGGCTTAACTCAAGAGGGCATGTGAAGCCAGCTGTTTTACCATATGCAATCCTGTAATATCAAATGAAAGGACACCACACAAGTTATATATTATAAAAATATATGTATTTATTCTCAGAATAATCCCCAATACTCTTTATGAGTAAAGAAGCACAAGCGTTTAAACAAAAGCACAATATAGCATATGAAAGTTGCACAATTATGGATAGGGCCGGTGGCCACTCAAACCATGTATCAAAAAAGTGGTATAAGTATCACTATTCGATCAGTGGTAAGGCCTAGGGCCTTGGGAATTGCTGGGACTACGCTGGACTAACAGCAGTTAGGACAGGAGTAGCCCGCGGGATTCGGGTGCACACGCATGCACCAATGCAAAGTCAATGGTGCGTAAAAGTTATCGAGTTACAGTGTTAAGAGTCTTCCGACTGGACTAGAAGGACAAAACTTTAGACTTAGACAGAGGTGTAAACCACTACAGGAGCACCGGCGTTCAAGAATTACCTCACCCACAGGAAGCGGGTGCACAGGTGCAAAAGCGTGTCGGGTTTCGTCAAGAAGATCTATGGTGCCTAGAGATAAAGATGCTGCAGGCGTCCAGAAGAGAAGTGTCCGGTGCGATCCAAGGGTGGATTGAAGATGTAGAGTACCTGAAAGCAGAGGGGACAGAGTCTGGGTCACTAGCCAGTGACCAGGAAGGAACCAGGAAGGAACCAGGTGCTAGTTGCAAAGCTTGTCTCCGCTGCCACGTGGACTCTGGGGCACCGAGGATGTCCTGGAGTGAATCACGAGCTGTCCCACAAAGGCTCTCGCTGTCGGCGGTGTCGGCTTCCGGATCGGAGGTAACAAGCCTTGGCAAGGACAACCCACGCAGGATTCAAAGATCGCTTCTTACTCGGACCAGCAAGGTCAGAGCGGGTGCTCCTTTTCAGGGGAGTGAGGGCCAGTCTGGAGCAACCGGACTAGCAGTATAAATTCTTTGGTTCGTCGGTACTGGGGCCACTAGCCAACGGGCAAGTGACCGGACCAACGCGTCGAGCCGGAAAATGCAAAAGGGCCCCACGCAGCACTCGGTGAGTGTGGAGGGGTGAGCCTCGGTGCAAAAGCTGCTCGGGGCTGGAGCTTCTCAAACTCCAATGCACAGCTTCGAGGGAGCCTCGGGAGCTGCACGGTCAGCGCTTCGTAGTTTTTCCAAGATGGCCGGCCCACGCTTCAGGTCGCCTCCACGGGTCTCAGCTTTGCAGGGACTGTGGATCGGGCTGTTGAAAGGCAGGAAAGCTGGGTCTTGTCGATCTCTGTTGCTCGAGTTCCGGCAGGAACTGCAACAAAGCAAACGTTGAGGTACTGGATGGTGCCTGTTTGCACAGGGTGGTCACTCCTTCACCACAAGGGAGATTCTTCAGTCTTCTACATCGAGTAGGATGTCGAAGGGTCCAGAGTTTTGTTTCATAAGTTTCAGTCAGGATAATCTGATGTGCATCTGCACAGCTCCTACCTTTATTCCAAATCAAGGGGCTGGATTACCTGCTAGGTCCCTCCTATGGGTGGGACCCAGGAAAGGGGTGGTTACACCCCTTTTCCTTTGTCCAGTTTCGCGCCAGGACTGGGGCTGGAGTGCCCCAGAACCGGTTTGACTGGATTTTGCATGGGACACCTTGTGTGCCCCAGGCAGTGTCTAGTTTATTTAAACCCACCCTGCCCCAATACACTATCTCCTGTCTGGGGAGGTGTAGCACCTCCCTGTGACAGGAAACCCTTTGTCCAGGCCTCCCCTGCCAAGGTTCGGTCAGCAGTAGGAGGTCAGACTCATGTCTGTGGCAGCAGCATCCATTTTGTGATGCTGAGGCTCTGGTTAGGATTAACCGCGTTGAAGGACAGTAACATGTCTTCTCCCTCTAGAAGGGTGGAATGCTACCCCCGTCGCCAGAACTGATGAGGGGGTAGTATTCCAAAGTGTATGACACCAAACACGACATGTTTTGATAAAGCCAAACCAAAGTTAGCAATAACCGCGAGGATTATAATGCACTTAAGAGTATATGGTATGGCAGTATCACTGGAACAGCTGCACGGAAATGGTTCCGACCTCTGCAGACCGGCTCAGCTCATGCTAGAGCACCATCTCACATAAAACCAAGCACTCTGCCTCTAGGATTGTTAAGGCCTGCCATAGGAGTGACTTATAGGTATATATGTGTCCAGATATAGGTTTAGATATAGGTATACTATATATAAGTAAGGGGTGATTACACCACCTTGCCCCAGCTGAGTGATCAGCCAGTTGTGTCCATTTAAGTACCAGCCAGGGGTGGCAAAAGATATGCTGCAGCCCCTGGTAGGCCTTGGATGCACCTATGCCCTGAGCACCTATAGTGCATGGTACAGGGGCTGACAAGGTGTCCAGTACCAAATTGGTGATGTACCTATAGTACATGTATTTGAATTTAGAGAGAGAACAGCAGGCTGTGGGTCTGATTAGCAGGCCTACAGCCACATTAAGTCGAAAACTAGTGAAGCAAAAAGCAAAAATTGGGGTGACCATAGGCTAGCAGACCCTACTCTCCTACATAACCCCCTCCCAAACGCTGAGGTTCCGTGAGAATCATAACGATGTTTTGGGCATGCTCGGATATGAACGAGTTTAGTATCTATGAACCGTAAATGACGAGTTTAGTGGGTGTACGCATTTTCGCTACACTACTTGGAAGGGTTCGTCTCTTTCGAGGGTTTCTCCATCCGAACCCTCGGGTTCCATTTTAGATACGGCATCCATTTTGTTTTCTTGCCCTCACGTAGTCGGCGAACAGGCAAATGTCCGCTTCATGACCCTGGGTTCCCAAGCCTTACAGGAGATGCATATTCCTTTTCTTGCATCTTTTATGACGAGGGGGGATGAAAGACCAAAGGCAGATGGCTCCGCTCGAGGGTAATCTTGCCGCGCTGGTCTATTGTTTCAGCCTCGCATCTGCTAGGCTCGAACACTTTGTTCTGTGATCACGCTTCCGATATTACCCCCACACTCTTTTTCATCTCTGTTGTCTGTCTTCCTTGCACCTGTTTCTGTCTTCTCTTTTCGCTCGTTTACAACTAGAGTGGAATGTGCCTAATGTGCTTTTACAGTTGGGAACCGGTAGTGTACTGTAATCATGTTCCGGGTTTCTGAAAACATGAATGAGGTCCTTTTGAAGTTTACTGTGGGAACTGAGTTGTAACCTTTTGTTCGTATGTTGTGCAATGACGAAAATGTGTATAAAAGGAGTGATTCACCTTTGCAATTTGAAGCAGACTCTCAGAACCTACACCTTGTTGTACTTCTAGCGATCTCTGTATCCCTGCAGTAATAAACGCTGATCTTTGACGCCGAAGGAAGTGTCCCGTGTCTCTGTCATTCGTACGCCAGAACAGGTAACCCACGAAGGTTTTAGGTGTTGTCCCCTGGCACCGCTGGGCCTTAGTTAGCCCAGTCCTTCAGTTGGCGCCCAACGTGGGGCGACATCAGCGGTACCGGTCCAAAGCTTGACGATCGTGAGGAACTTCGTGTGAAATCTCCGAGGAAAGGTGCACCCCGCTTCATCGATCCGGTTGTCGAAATAAGTGGTCCGAAGATTTTTCCTGCGAAGCTTCCCGCCTCCTGACGGCTGCGACGGACCGATGCCCTGACTGTCGACCTGTTTTTGGCGCCTGGCGTAGTCCTTTGTATGGCGAGACGATAGACGGGCCTTCCTGGTGACGCCATTGAGCTCTCAGTTAAGTATTTGTGGGTCGCTCCCAGTATCCTTGGTTGTTGTTGAAGTTTAGTTGTTTGCATGGTTCCATTGCATTTGTGGTTCTTAGTTGTTGGTTCTTAGTTGTTATTTGACAGTTGCAATTGCCAAAAACCGAGGGTTTTGTATTTTTGCTAGGATTTTGTACCTCGATAACCCTTGAAGTTTTATACTTGGTTAGTGTGCACGATGCCTGGCCATAGTGGTTTCCTTGGTTTCTTTAAATGTTACGATATGGATTCCCGGTTGGAGGACTCGTGTCCGATACCTCCAGTTGGGACTCCGATATATGAGCTCTATAGTCGACATGGTGTGGGCCCTATTATATATAACGAATGTTGGATCCGTTATACGAAAAAGGATGGTGTCCTTAGTTGGCCACCACATGGAAGTTTTGAAACTGAGATTTTAGATAATCTCGAAACAAAATTGTTTAAAAAGAAAGCTAGGCCAGCTATGTTTGATTCTTTTCGGTTATGGCGCAAAGAGGCCAGGCAGAGAGAAATCAAACAACTTAAGAAAAATAAAAGAGAGGGTATTGTTACGATGATGCAACGTGCAGAACAGTGCCAACGAGATAAAGCCGAAAAAGACAATGAAGCTTCTATCAGACTGCATCATATGAAGGTGGATAAATGCTATCCGGTTTTATCGTCAAGTCTTGATAAAAAGGAAGAAGACTTGAAAGAGGATCCTTTGCTAGCGTATCTGTTGAAATTGCCACCTCCTTATGCACAGGGTGCTATAGCCCCTGTGGTGCCTCCTGTTCTTCCTCCTGTTGTTTTGCCGGCTGCTGGTCAGCCTGTTGTTGGTCCTGTTTTTGTCCCTGTACCTGCTCCTCTTCCTCCTGCTCCTTTGCCTGTACCTTCTCAGTCTATTGTTTCTGCTACTCCGACTATCTTGGCTACCCCCGCTGTTTCTACGGTCGCTTCTAATGTTGTTGCTCCTGTTCTTTTTTCCTCTTCTCCTTCCGTTCGTAATCGTATCCCTAACTCCGTTGCTAACCTCTATTCCCCACTTTCCGGATCGTTATTACAATCCGATGTCTCTGAAACCCCCCAGAGACGAAGTAAAATCCCTGGTGGAAGGGAGAGTGCAACGTTGGTGACTATGGCGCGTAGGTGGATCAGAGATCCTGCTAAATACCCTTCGCGAATAGTTTTCGATACATTTTCTCAGTTTAATGAGCCCACACAGAGATTTGTGTTTGAAGAAATGTGCAACTTCTTGAGAGAACAATGGGATAATGATGAGTTAGATAATGTACCGCCTGATATGACTGAGCTTCGGAGTCAATTTTCGAACGGTATGATCGTAGGTGGAGACGTACGACGTGCATTGGAGCGACTGTTGGCCTTTAGGTCCACAGTGCCTTCTCGAGTATCGCTTGATGATGACTCCGATAATCAAAAAGCGAACTCCGGTCAGTATCCTATGAGGGAGGTTCCACCAGTATGGATGCCGGGTGATCCTGCAGCTAATCCTGCGGTTCCACCATACTTCCAAAGAGTTTGGATACACCTCCCATGGAAGCGATCAGAAGTCTTGCAGGTGAAGCAATCCTTGCCTGATCCACGCAAGAATCCGGCAGGTTATTATAAGGAGTTATCCCAATTGGTGGATGCTTCTATTATGAACCTTGCTGACATCGACATGTTGTTTGGTAATGTCGTACCGCAACCAATTTGGGCGAAAATCCGCCAGGAGAATCATGTACCTGAGTTAGGCGGTGATTGGGCTGCACTAGTAGCGGCTGATGGACGACAAATTGGTGGGGCGAAGCCCGAGCAGTTAATTACGGATCTGCCCCAAAGAATCATTAGGCTCATGAAAACGCTTATGCCAGCGATGAGGGTGAATTGGGACAAATTGTCGGCTTGCAAGCAAAAGAAAGACGAGAGTGTCTCAGATTTATTTACCAGATTTGAGGAGGCATTTGTCGATCATAGTGGTCAGGACATGAGCACTGAGGGTGGTCAGCGGTTGTTTGTTGATAAGTTCGTGTTAAATTTGTTGCCTGAGCTATGCAACAAATTAAAAAATTCAGAAAGTGCATGGGCTGTTTCAACCACTGCTCAAATATTAGCGACGGCTCAATACTACGAGAATAGGGAAAAAGAGGAAAGTGATCGTTCAGATAAGAAAACGAAGGAGCTTAAAACGAAGGTTTTGTTGCAGCAAGCGTATCCTCCGCGTTTGAATCAAAATGATTCGCAACAGCAGTATCGACCACAGGCACAGTCTTCTAGGATGCAGTCACGCTCTGACTCATATTCATTTAGATCTATGCTTGGGTATAATCAGTGTGCATATTGTAGGGGAGAGGGCCATATAAAATTTAATTGTCCTGCTTTACGTGACCGCTATAATGGTGTTTCGGCCCGAGGGGGCCGTGGTGGTCCCCAACAGGCATCTCGAGGTAGAGGTCGTGGTCCCTCTCAAAATCAGAATGAGCGCTCTACTACTTCATCGGACGCGACTAATTGTTTTGACCAGCGAAATGCGAGGTCTGATAGATCAGCACAGTACCATGTGGACGATTATTACACTGAACATGAGATTGTTGCAGACGACCGTTACTAGGACAGCCACCGACAAAGAGAGGGAGTAGTGTCAGTTCCGGTTGATCAGAGAGGGCCTTACGTCGCAGTTGCCACATCTGGCGTAGTTGAGCCTTTTCTGTTGGACACTGGTGCAGCAAAAAGTTCCATCATGCATTCCAAACTCCCTGGCGCACCTTTGTCTGGCTTAACGAATGTTTCCATCGGATTCTCTGGCGCCCCTGTTAGCAATCCTGTCTCTAGCCCTTTGTCCCTTACGATTGGTCCTCGTGAGCTAGAGGCTCCATTGATTCTATCTACTGGTTGTGGTGAGAATTTCTTGGGTCTGGATTTGTTAAAACGGTTATATGCGACTTTGTACTGCTCTCCTGCGGGAGTGGAGCTTACATTAGGTCAGAGAGTAATCTCTCCTATGTACTTGTCAATTGATAAGTTCCCGCCGGAACTGAGTTCCCTTCCTGCGTCGTTATGGGCCACGGGCCCCAATGATGTAGGCTTATTGGACATTCCACCTTATGTGGTTCACTTGAAATCGAATGTGCGATTACCACGTATACCTCAGTATCGTATCTCTCTTGATGGTGAGCGAGCGCTATTAGCGATCATTTATGATCTGATCGAAAAGGATGTCATTGAAGAAACTCGAGGTAATGTGTGTAATAGTCCTGTGTTACCCATCTTAAAACAAACAGATCCATCTAAACCTCCTGTGTACCGTTTTGTAATTGATTTGAGAGAAGTGAATAAAATCGTGATCCCACAGTTTCCTGTGGTGCCTGACATAACGGCCTTGTTGACCTTGATCCCAGCTTCTGCCTCCTGGTTCACGGTGATCGACCTAAAGAATGCTTTCTTTAGTATTCCGATCGCTGAGGAAAGC
Source organism: Lissotriton helveticus (assembly GCF_964261635.1). Taxonomy (NCBI): domain Eukaryota; kingdom Metazoa; phylum Chordata; class Amphibia; order Caudata; family Salamandridae; genus Lissotriton; species Lissotriton helveticus. Next base: position 1,507,535,765 of record NC_136057.1, read on the forward strand.
AGAGATCTATTCGGATTCTCATTAGGAGGTCGCAGTTTTAGGTTTAAACGCGCACCACAGGGCTACTGTGAGAGTCCATCGATCTACAGTCAAGCCCTTAACTCCTTAGGAGCGTTGTAAATTCCTCCCCAGTGCTGCGCTGTCCATTATCCGGTGCTGAACTGGACGTCCAGCGGTCGCACGCAGCACTGGGGAGGTAGTGGCCGTGACGACCGTTGGCCGACGGCAGCAATTAAGGGGTTAAAAGTCAACTTGATGCATTTGTGTTACCGACGGGTGCGGCTTTGATTCAGTACGTTGACGACCTGTTGGTAGCTGCTGATACCGAAGTTATTTGCAGAACTACTACAGTATCGTTGTTGCGGCATTTATGTGACTTACACCACAAAGTGTCACCTTCTAAGCTGCAATATTGTTGTCAAGAAGTAACCTATTTAGGTCACTTATTGTCAAAAGAAGGGAGAAGGTTGACCCCAGAAAGAATCGCAGCGATTGCTCGAATGACTGTGCCAAAAACTCAGAGAGATGTACGTGCCTTTCTAGGCATTACGTCATACTGCAGACAATGGATTCCAAATTTTTCATTGTTGGCGAAACCATTGGTAGCTCTCACGTGCAAGGATGTTCCGACTCCTTTGCCCTGGACTGAAGAATGTCAGAAAGGTTTTTCTGAATTACGCGATGCGTTGTGTTCGGCTCCTGTGTTAGGCACTCCTGATTACAGTAAGCCATTTACACTATATGTTCACGAAAGGGATGGTTGTGCGTTGAGTGTCTTGACGCAACAATTTGGCCACAAACAACGTCCATGTGCGTTTTTTTCTTCGACCTTAGACCCAGTAGCTAGAGCTTTGCCGAGTTGTTTAAAAGCAACAGCGGCAGCTGCGGTGTCCATTCGGCAGTCCGCAGGTCTGGTCATGGATAATATGCTTACGGTGATGGTCCCGCATGCAGTTGACACTCTTTTGAACCGAACAAAAACTCAACATTTGACGAGCGCGAGGTTGTCTGGTTATGAGTTGACACTTTTGGCAAGTCATATACGGATAAAACGTTGTAATGTGTTGAACCCAGCAACATTGTTGCCGGTCAGCATGGAATCAGGTGATGTAGCACCACATGATTGCTACTTAAGAACCGAAGAAGAGACGAAGGGTCGTATTGACCTAAAAAACACTCCGTTGGTAGATCCCGATGGTACTTTGTATGTTGATGGTTCATGCTTCAAGTTGTCGAACGGTGATGTGACGACTGCGTATGCTGTAGTGACGTTGAGTACGGTTGTGGAAACTGCGAGATTGAGTCAGAATTCGGCCCAAGCGGCTGAGTTAATTGCGTTAACGAGAGCGTGTGTGTTGTCTAGAGGAAAGCGGGTAAATGTGTTTACCGATAGTCAGTATGCGTTTGGCGTAGCGCACAGTTTTGGACGATTGTGGAGAGAAAGAGGGTTTATTACGTCGCATGGCACGAAGATCCAACATGGACAGCTTGTGAACGACCTTTTGGATGCACTTACATTGCCTAAGCAGGTGGCAATAATTAAATGCAGCGCGCATCGGAAAGTGACAGATGATGTTGGCCGCGGTAATGCGTTTGCGGATGAGATTGCTAAGGAGACAGCCAGAGATCTGACAAATCGAATGTATGTTCAGTAAGATGGTATGTGTGAGGACACCAGTTGAGAGTGTGAAGGAGATACAGAATGAGGCTACCGAGATGGAAAAGACTCAGTGGAAAGAAAGCACGGGGAAGTTAGACAGGAATGGATGTTGGGTTGATTTGTCAGAAAAGCAGAGATGGATGTTACCGGACGCATATGTGCTTGCCGTTGTTACTATGGCCCACGGCACGTCACATATTAGCGCGAAAGGTATATGTAAGTTGTTGTCTCCCGTATGGAAGAATGATGGGATTACTAAGTGTGCAGAGAGAGTGGTTAAGAATTGTATGGTATGTTTGATGTATAATCCTGGCAAGGGCACCCCCACTCCACCTGGTCATTTTGCTCCTCCTACATGTCCCTTTGAAATTATTCAGTTGGACTTCATCCATATGGAGAGATGCAATAACCTGAAGTATGTCTTGGTTGTAGTATGTGCGTTCTCCAGATGGATTGAGGCTTACCCTCTTAAGGATAACACTGCCCTGTCCACAGCAAAAGTTCTGCTCAAGGAATATTTCCCTAGATATGGCATGCCACGGATTGTATGGTCGGATAACGGAAGTGATAACGGAAGTGAGTTTGTGGGAAGTGTGATGAAAAGTGTATGTAGTGGCCTTGGCATACGCCAAAAGTTTCATAGTGCTAATCATCCTCAATCAGCGGGTTTGGTGGAAGGATACAATGGCACCCTGAAACTAAAACTTGCCAAAATCCAGGCAACGACTGGTTTATCATGGCCTGATGCTTTGCCTCTAGCTCTCTTATCAACCAGGGCGACTGTGCACTCTCGAGTAGGGCTTAGCCCATATGAGATTGTGTTCGGCCGTCCTGCGAACGTTTGGGGAGTTCCGAGGCCTAAGGAGTTTGATAGAATTGAATACCCAATGTTGATTGACTATCTTTATGATCTGACTGCTAAATTGAGTTTGATTCATCAACAGGTTTTTGAGGCTCTACCGGCACAAACAGAGGGTCCTGGTCATCGGCTACAACCTGGAGATTGGGTGGTCACCCGAAATTTTGGACGAAAACGCAATCTTGAGCCAAGGTTCGTGGGACCCCACCAGGTGTTCTTAGCGACGAGGACTGCAGTTCGGCTGGAAGGAAGGAAGCATTGGGTGCATGCCACCCACACCAAGAAGGTTCCGCTTCCTTTGCCAGTAGATACGTGGATAAGGAAAGGAGTCGCCTCGACTGAGACCGATACCCCTTTGCGTTATGTGCCATTTAGTGATGCTCAGCCTGTAGGGAACGATTCAGTTCAATCAGCGCAATTAGACATCCCTGTTGAATCATCTAAAACCGTATCTTCGTCATCAGCATTGGAGAGTCCAAGTTCTGAGCTGTTACCTGAACAATCGAACACTGTTTTGTCATCTGAACCGTTGTTTGAAGAGCAGACTCGACCTGGAAAATGTCGATATTTTCTTCGACCGCGCGATAAAGACTAATACATTTTTTTTATTTTTGATTTCACATTACCCCCTTATTGTTGCCATGAATGTTGTGGACATTTTATATTGTGTGTGTACCTTGTTCCGTGCAGCTAGAAGACTTATATTAAACTGAATGCTCAATTGATTGAAAACCTACCATCTGGGTTGGCCGTAGGGCCGTGCGGGTACCTCCTTCTGTTTAGCAGGTTTTTGACACTAGGTCGATTACCTTTTGTCGATTTCTGGCAACTCCTGGGAATTGATAATCGCTACTCAGAACGAAGTGCGTCAAGAACGTCACGGACGGTTTTTAGAGGATGGAGTTTTCTAAGCTGTCGGAAATAGAGAAATTGGCGGTGCAAAGATCCAAGTTGCATAAGATGTTTCGAACAAAATGTTTTTTGTTTCAGGTTCTTATGTTGTTCCTAACTGTTTCTATGTTACTGGTGGGTGGAGTGTACTTTGGGATTCAATCATTATTGCCTTCCATTTCACCTACTCCTCCTTCACATGATCTAAATTCTGTCTCCACTATTTCGCCACATTCTTTTCATCATCTGCCCCAACATGAACAGGTCAGGCGTGCGGAATTTATGAACAATTCCTTTGTTCAACTTCTGCATCAGCATCAGTTGGTGATGAATACTACCAATTGTTGGGTGTGTGGGTTAATGCCACATACCATGGATAAGGGTATTCCGTATCTGGTTCTTCCTTACAGCTCCCAGGGGTCAGCTCGAGCATTCCAAATTATGTTCCGTAGTGCACTAGATTCCTACCCCCATCGAGAGCCTCGCTCCACAGACCTTGGTTTTGGCCCGTACCACAAGCCTTTGATGATAGCAATTGCCGATTTAAATAAAGATATTTTTGATGCGACAATCATTCCAGAGGAAGAAGTGCGAGCTTACAAGGATCTGAGTGAGGCTGAGTATAGTATGTCAGTTAGTGATAGACAGCTTAAGAGCTCGTCTCCGATCTGGATCGTACCCCATCTTGGTCATTTCTGTCTGCAAGGTCTTGGTCGAAATCCGAGAGCTCAGCTTGGGAAGAGTGCTTGTACTGAGACGTATGTTTTACCGATGCTCTCTTCCCCTGTCTTCCTGACTGCCAAGGGTACTTATTTTGTGTGTTACGATCGTGCTTATACATGGTTGCCTCGTGACTTTTCGGGCACCTGCTATATCGTGAATCTTTTACCACCAACTTTCACGGTTGCCTCAGACTATCACTAGACCAGAGTTGTGAGAGGCGTTATTAGTAAAGAGGATACAGCCAGTCAAGAGGCAGGAGACTTCTTTAAGGGTTTCCTACTGTTTTGGGGACCTATGGTTAATAGTAGGAACTTGAGGCAGTTAACTCGTGTGGTGGAATTGACGGCTAATATCACTGCAAGCGCCCTTGGTAACCTGACGGCAGAGCTTCAAGCGGATAGACTTATGACGCTACCGAACCGTATGGTTCTAGACGTTGTACTTGCAGATAGAGGTGGTGTGTGCAAGGTGATCCATTCGAGCTGCTGTATTTTCATACCTGATAATGCTCCAACTGTTTATCAAGCCATCTCAAAGTTGCATAAAATCTCAGAGTCCATACACGTGGACGAGGGAGATTGGACGCTTCTAGGATGGTTTTGGGGTCTGATATCGACTTGGGGTTGGAAGATTCTGATGATTATAGGGGTTGTTGTGACGTTTCTGTTCACATGTTGTCTTTGCGTACAGTGTGGTCCTGCCTTATGTGGCCTTTGTGCTACAACGTGTATAAGAAGGCCATCTGTTACCAAGGAGGCATTGATGGATAGGATAATGTTCCAGCAACACCTGAATGATCTGATGAATATCGAAATTGATTCAGATATCGACTAGTGCTTGCCTACATGAGGGCAAAAGGAGCGTCTGAGGTTCCGTGAGAATCATAACGATGTTTTGGGCATGCTCGGATATGAACGAGTTTAGTATCTATGAACCGTAAATGACGAGTTTAGTGGGTGTACGCATTTTCGCTACACTACTTGGAAGGGTTCGTCTCTTTCGAGGGTTTCTCCATCCGAACCCTCGGGTTCCATTTTAGATACGGCATCCATTTTGTTTTCTTGCCCTCACGTAGTCGGCGAACAGGCAAATGTCCGCTTCATGACCCTGGGTTCCCAAGCCTTACAGAAGATGCATATTCCTTTTCTTGCATCTTTTATGACGAGGGGGGATGAAAGACCAAAGGCAGATGGCTCCGCTCGAGGGTAATCTTGCCGCGCTGGTCTATTGTTTCAGCCTCGCATCTGCTAGGCTCGAACACTTTGTTCTGTGATCACGCTTCCGATATTACCCCCACACTCTTTTTCATCTCTGTTGTCTGTCTTCCTTGCACCTGTTTCTGTCTTCTCTTTTCGCTTGTTTACAACTAGAGTGGAATGTGCCTAATGTGCTTTTACAGTTGGGAACCGGTAGTGTACTGTAATCATGTTCCGGGTTTCTGAAAACATGAATGAGTTCCTTTTGAAGTTTACTGTGGGAACTGAGTTGTAACCTTTTGTTCGTATGTTGTGCAATGACGAAAATGTGTATAAAAGGAGCGATTCACATTTGCAATTTGAAGCAGACTCTCAGAACCTACACCTTGTTGTACTTCTAGCGATCTCTGTATCCCTGCAGTAATAAACGCTGATCTTTGACGCCGAAGGAAGTGTCCCGTGTCTCTGTCATTCGTACGCCAGAACAGGTAACCCACGAAGGTTTTAGGTGTTGTCCCCTGGCACCGCTGGGCCTTAGTTAGCCCAGTCCTTCAACGCAGGGACATTAAACTTAACCTAGACCAGATAAGTCTTCATGTTCTAAGGGGAAATACCTGGAGAGACCATCTGCATTGCCATGGTCAGTCCCTGGTCTGTGCTCCACTGTAAAGTCCATCCCCTGTAGGGAAATGGACCACCTGAGCAGTTTGGGATTTTCACCCTTCATCTGATTGAGCCACAAGAGGGGCTTATGGTCTGTCTGAATTAGGAAGTGAGTACCAAACAAGTATGGTCTCAACTTCTTAAGGGCCCAAACCACAGCAAAGGCCTCCTTCTCAATGGCTGACCAACGTTTCTCTCTAGGGTGAGCCTTCTGCTAATGAAAGCAATGGGCTGGTCTTGACCATCTACATTAAGTTGTGAAAGCACAGCTCCCACCCCCAACTCAGAAGCATCTGTTTGGACAATGAACTGTTTGGAGTAGTCAGGACTCTTCCGGATAGGTGCAGAGCACATGGCCTTCTTCAGGTCGTCAAATGCTTTCTGACAGCTAACTGTCCACTGAACCTTTTTGGGCATCTTCTTGGATGTCAGATCATTTAATGGAGTCACTATGGATCCATAATTCTTTACAAATTTCCTGTAATACCCAGTCAGGCCCAAGAAGGCTCTGACTTGTGTCTGGGTAGTTGGAGGAGCCCAGTCCTGTATGGCCTGGGTTTTGCTCTCCAATGGTTGAACCTGACCCCCACCTACTAGGTGGCCCAGGTACACAACCTTGCTCTGCCCTATCTGGCACTTGGTAGCCTTGATAGTCAGGCCTGCCTTTTGCAGGGCCTCCAGAACCTTCTTCAGGTGGATCAGGTGATCCTTCCAGGTAGAGCTAAAGACAGCAATATCATCTAGATAGGCTGCACAACAGTCATCTAACCCAGCAAGGACTTGATTCACCAACCTTTGGAAGGTGGCAGGTGCATTCTTCAAACCAAAGGGCATCACCACAAACTGATAATGTCCACTGGGGGTAGTGAATGCTGTTTTGGCTTTAGACTCCTCAGCTAACCTGATTTGCCAATAGCCAGCTGTCAAGTCAAACGTGCTCAGAAATTTGGCAGAAGCCAACTTATCTATGAGCTCATCTGCCTTTGGAATGGGATTAGCATCTGTCCTAATGACAGCATTGAGACCTCTATAGTCCACACAAAATCTCATTTCTCTCTTTCCATCTTTGATATGAGGTTTTGGCACAAGGACTACTGGGCTGGCCCAGGGGCTCTCTGATGGCTCAATCACTCCAGGTTCAAGCATTTTCTGCACCTCAGCCTTTATACAATCCCTAACATGGTCAGGTTGCCTGTAGATTTTATTCTTCACAGGCAGACTGTCACCAGTGTCCACCTCATGGGTGCACCAGTTAGTTTGACTGGGTGTAAGAGAAAACATGTGTCTATGGGCCTGCAACACCTGTCTGCAGTCCATCTGTTGCTGGTCAGTGAGGCTGCCTGCTAAGGCTACACCTTTCACTGAGCCATCATCAGGGTTTTGGGAAAGCAGGTCTGGGAGAGGGTCACTCTCTTCCTCCTGTTCCCCATCTGTAGCCATGAGTAAACCCATGTCTTCCCTGTCCACAAATGCTTTCAATCTGTTTACATGGAGCACCCTGTGGGGGCTCCTAGGGGTGCCAAGGTCCACCAAGTAGGTGACCTCTCCCTTCTTTTCCAGTATGGTGCAGGGTACAGACCATTTGTCTTGGAGAGCTGCTGGGCCCACTGGCTCCAACACCCACACCTTCTGCCCTGGCTGGTACTCAGTCAGAACAGCCTTTTGGTCATGCCAAGCTTTATGTAATTCTTCGCTGGCCTCCAGGTTTTTGGATGCTCTCTCCATGTACTCAGCCATCCTGGAGCGGAGACCAAGTACGTAGTCCACAATATCAAGCATAGGCTTTTTGAGAGGTAACTCCCATCCTTCCTTCACAAGACACAATGGACCCCTCACAGGGTGGCCAAACAAAAGTTCAAAAGGGCTGTAGCCAACCCCCTTCTGTGGGACCTCTCTGTAAGCAAAGAGCAAGCAGGGTAAAAGGATGTCCCATCTTCGCCTAAGCTTTTCAGGTAACCCTTTTATCATTCCCTTTAGGGTCTTGTTGAATCTCTCCACAAGCCCATTGCACTGTGGGTGATAGGGTGTGGTGAACTTATAGTTCACTCCACACTCCTTCCACATTGCCTTTAAGTATCCAGACATAAAGTTGGTACCTCTGTCTGAAAGGACCTCCTTTGGAAAGCCCACTCTGGAGAATACTCCAAGTAGGGCCCTTGCCACAACAGGTGCTGTTGTGGTCCTCAGGGGAATTGCCTCTGGGTACCTGGTGGCATGATCCACTACCACCAGGATAAATCTGTGCCCAGATGCTGTTTGGGGATCCATTGGTCCAATGCCTTTGTGGTGCCACCTGATTTGCCACTGGCTTGGCAGGTGACACAGGAGCGACGAAACTCCTAGGTATCTTCGGACATGTGAGGCCAGTGAAAGTGAGGGACAAGCCTGTCCCAAGTCTTGTTCTGGCCTAAGTGTCCTGCAAGGGGAATATCATGGGCCAAGGTGAGAAGGAAGCCCCTAAATTGCAGAGGTATAACCAACCTCCTGGTAGCACCAGGCTTGGGGTCTCTAGCCTCTGAATAAAGGAGCCCATAATCCCAATACACTCTATGGGTACCTTGAGCATTCCCAGCAGCCTCAGCAGCAGCTTGCTGTCTGCGGGTTCAAGTGAAGGGCAAGTCAACTGAGCCTGCCCCAGGTTTGCCCTTGAGGGTCCCCCTGTCCCCAGAAACTCAACCTGATCAGGTTCAAGTTCTTCCAGGACAGTCTCCTCTTGGATCACAGAATCATCCTCCTGTGAGGTCTGATTCTCAACCTGGGGCAAGTGGGAAGGCATTGCCTTTACCCTCTTGCTCCTTCTCTTGGGTTGTGGATGGTCTATTGTTTCCAGATCCACCACAGGTTCAGGTAGGCACTTCTTGGCCTGGGACCTGGTTACAGCAAGGACATGGGCTGAAATCCCTAGCATTTCTGCATGAGTCCTGTACTCCACTTCTGACCATAATGATTCCTCTAGATCATTGCCCAAAATACAGTCTACTGGGAGGTCTGCACTCACAACAACTTTCTTGAGGCCAGTTACCCCTCCCCAGGAGAATTTAACAACAGCCACACTATGTGTAGTAGTAGCATTGCTAGCATTGGTCACTAGGTAGTTCTCACCTAGTATGATTTGTCCAGGGTCCACAAAGTTAGGTGTCACCATAGTGACACTGGCACATGTGTCCCTGTAGGCCTGAGCCAGTTTCTCATTAATTAAAGGCGTCTGTCTATATTTGCCCAAAGTATTGGGACTCATAGGAGTGGACACTGATATGTCCACATCATATAGCAGAACTGCCTGAGTAGGGATCCTGACTAAGCCAGACTCTATCTCAGTACCCAGGGTCAACCCCACTATACCCTTTGGTTGTTTACCACCACTGCTAACTGTACTAGTGGGTGCAGGTGCCTTAGGGGCTGCAGTGGTAGGGACTGGATTTTTCTTGGTGCATTCACTCTCCCAGTGGGAAGTGGACTTACAAGTATTGCATCAAGGTTTCTTTGGGCCATCATTCTTCTTCTTCTTGTTTTCACCCAGGGAACCACCCTCCTTATTATTACTATTTTGGGGGCCTGAAGAAGACTTCTGGGCTTTTTCTTTCTTATTCCCACCCTTCTGGTCTGCTTTCTTTTGATCACCTCCTTGGTTCTGGGGTTTCTGCTTAACCCTTGTTCTGACCCATTTGTCCGCCTTCTTTCCCAATTCTTGGGGAGAGGTCAGATCAGAGTCTACAAGGTGTTGATGCAACAGCTGATTTGTACAGTTATTAAGGATCTGCTCTCTCATTATAAGATTGTACAATCCTGTATAGTCTGAGATTTTACTTCCCTGCAACCAACCCTCCAGAGCCTTAGTGGCACAATCAACAAAATCAGTCCAGTCCTGAGTCTGAGCTTTTTGGGTATCTCTGAACAACAACCTGTATTGCTCAGTGGTGAAGCCAAACACATCAATAAGAGCACTCTTCAGGACAGAGTAGTTTTTAGCATCCTCAGGTCTAACTGTGAGGAGCTTGTCTATCCCTTTCTCAGAAAAGGAGTACCATAAGATAGCTGCCCACTGTTCTTGAGGAACCTGCTGTACCATGCAGGATCTCTCCTACTGTACCTTGCTAGTGAGTTGTAGGCAGGGTGTGCTAAGCCCTTTGATCTACAACTACTAAGTTCAGTAGAACTTAAATATGTAAGCTTTATTTATATGTACCTATTGTACTTAATGCGATCTTTCAATTTGATAAAAAGATTGCAATGGTAAAACAACAGCAAGCTCAAATCCACACCGCTGCACACCAATGTGAGAAGTTGGCCTGGTATATGATGTCCACAATTCTGTGGGCACCTTGTAACAGTCCAAACAATCCCTTATGGTGATGGTTGTAAGTCAACCTTAAAAGACAAGCTATCCTAGGGGTAGCATGGACTAAGCAGCCTAAAAGGCTTAACTCAAGAGGGCATGTGAAGCCAGCTGTTTTACCATATGCAATCCTGTAATATCAAATGAGAGGACACCACACAAGTTATATATTATAAAAATATATGTATTTATTCTCAGAATAATCCCCAATACTCTTTATGAGTAAAGAAGCACAAGCGTTTAAACAAAAGCACAATATAACATATGAAAGTTGCACAATTATGGATAGGGCCGGTGGCCACTCAAACCATATATCAAAAAAGAGGTATAAGTATCACTATTCGATCAGTGGTAAGGCCTAGGGCCTTGGGAATCGCTGGGACTACGCTGGACTAACAGAAGTTAGGACGGGAGTAGCCCGCGGGATTCGGGTGCAGCGCTAAAAGCACACGCATGCACCAATGCAAAGTCAATGGTGCGTAAAAGTTATCGAGTTACAGTTTTAAGAGTCTTCCGACTGGACTAGAAGGACTAAAACTTTAGACTTAGACACTAGAGGTGTAAACCACTACAGGAGCACTGGCGTTCAAGAATTACCTCACCCACAGGAAGCGGGTGCACAGGTGCAAAAGCGTGTCGGGTTTCGTCACGAAGATCTATGGTGCCTGGAGATGAAGATGCTGCAGGCGTCCAGAAAAGAAGTGTCCGGTGCGATCCAAGGGTGGATCAAAGATGTAGAGTACCTGAAAGCAGAGGGGACAGAGTCTGGGTCACTAGCCAGTGACCAGGAAGAAACCAGGAAGAAACCAGGCGATGTCGGGCGCAATCAGGTGCTTGTTGCGAAGCTTGTCTCCGCTGCCACGTGGACTCTGGGGCACCGAAGATGTCCTGGAGTAAATCACGATCTCTCCCACAAAGGCTCTCGCTGTCGGCGGTGTCGACTTCCGGATCGGAGGTAACAAGCCTTGGCAAGGGCAACCCATGCAGGATTCAAAGATCGCTTCTTACTCGGACCAGCAAGGTCAGAGCGGGTGCTCCTTTTCAGGGGAGCGAGGACCAGTCTGGAGCAACCAGACTAGCAGTGTAAATTCTTTGGTTCGTTGGTACTGGGGCCACTAGCCAACGGGCATGCGACCGCACCAACGCGTCGAGCCGGAAAATGCAAAAGGGCCCCACGCAGCACTCGGTGAGTGTGGAGGGGTGAGCTTCAGTGCAAAAGCTGCTTGGGGCCGGAGCTTCTCAAACTCCAATGCACAGCTTCGAGGGATCCTTGGAAGCTGCACGGTCAGCGCTTCGTAGTTTTTCCAAGATGGCCGGCCCCACGCTTCAGGTCGCCTCCACGGGTCTCAGCTTTGCAGGGACTGTGGATCAGGCTATTGCAAGGCAGGAACGCTGGGTCTTGTTGATCCCTGTTGCTCGAGTTCCGGCGGGAACTGCAACAAAGCAAATGTCGAGGTACTGGATGGTGCCTGTTTGCACAGGGTGGTCACTCCTTGACCACAAGGGAGATTCTTCAGTCTTCTACGTCGAGTAGGATGTCGAAGGGTCCAGAGTTTTGTTTCATAAGTTTCAGTCAGGATAATCTGATGTGCATCTGCACAGCTCCTACCTTTATTCCAAATCAAGGGGCTGGATTACCTGCTAGGTCCCTCCTATGGGTGGGACCCAGGAAGGGGGTGGTTACACCCCTTTTCCTTTGTCCAGTTTCACGCCAGGACTGGGGCTGGAGTGCCCCAGAACCGGTTTGACTGGATTTTGCATGGGACACCTTGTGTGCCCCAGGCATTGTCTAGTTTCTTTCAACCCACCCTGCCCCAATACACTATCTCCTGTCTGGGGAGGTGTAGAACCTCCCTGCGACAGGAAACTCTTTGTCCAGGCCTCCCCTGCCAGGTTTCGGTCAGCAGTAGGAGGTCAGACTCGTGTCTGTGGCAGCAGCATCCATTTTGTGATGCTGAGGCTCTGGTTAGGATTAACCGCGTTGAAGTACAGTAACATGTCTTCTCCCTCTAGAAGGGTGGAATGCTACCCCCGTCGCCAGAACTGGTGAGGGGGTAGTATTCCAAAGTGTATGACACCAAACACGACATGTTTTGATAAAGCCAAACCAAAGTTAGCAATAACCGCGAGGATTATAATGCACTTAAGAGTATATGGTATGGCAGTATCACTGGAACAGCTGCACGGAAATGGTTCCGACCTCTGCAGACAGGCTCAGCTCATGCTATAGCACCATCTCACATAAAGCCAAGCACTCTGCCTCCAGGATTGTTAAGGCCTGCCATAGGAGTGACTTATAGGTATATATGTGTCCAGATATAGGTTTAGATATAGGTATACTATATCTAAGCAAGGGGTGATTACACCACCTTGCCCCAGCTGAGTGATCAGCCAGTTGTGTCCATTTAAGTACCAGCCAAGGGTGGCAAAAGATATGCTGCAGCCCCTGGTAGGCCTTGGATGCACCTATGCCCTGAGCACCTATAGTGCATGGTACAGGGGCTGACAAGGTGTCCAGTACCAAATTGGTGATGTACCTATAGTACATATATTTGAATTTAGAGAGAGAACAGCAGGTTGTGGGTCTGATTAGCAGGCCCACAGCCACATTAAGTCGAAAACCAGTGAAGCAAAAAGCAGAAATCGGGGTGACCATAGGATAGCAGACCCTACTCTCCTACAATTTGGAGTATGTCTGTATTGTTTTTCTTTTTTCCTCAGAATTTAGTAAATGAACACAGAGTTCCTTGGCTGCGTAGGATTGGGAGAAACATATCAAATAGTGTAACGTATTACTCTTGTCAGTTCACCAAAGAGTTCCTTTTATACATGCCAATAGGTCCAGGCTGTTGTTTTTTTCACTCTCAGATAGATGAAGTGGTTATTGGTTGCCTTGCTAATATATGGGGAGCCCCAAGACTAAGGAAGTATTCTGAGACTATCCTATATGTTGATAGATTATTTGTTTGCCTTGTCTAAAGACCTTTTGTTCTGTCCACAAATAGATATTTGCTGCCCTACAACCATTGCCAGAGGGACCCGGACATCAGATCCAGCCTGGGGAGTCAGCACCAATCCAGCTTGAAGCCAAGGTGAAAGCAACCAGCACAGGCGTTGCTGGCAAATAGGACCTCAGTGAAGGTAGAAGGCCGGAAGCACTGAGATGTGAAGTGTATACCCCTGCCACTGTCTTGGGCGAAGGAACGGTGTCACAAATCAGAATGGAGAAGTCGTGGATCCAGTTTTTGATGCCCAGCTGAGAGAGTCACAGACCGACAAGGATGACAATGAGTCTTTTGCTTGAGGTGACCCCCTTTGAAACAAGGGTTGCTTCAGAGATCCCAGCATTAAGCCCCTGAGCCCTGGTCCCAAAGTGAATGCAAGTCTGTGCCTTTGTTTGTTGATCAAGAAATGCCTGGGCACTCTGGGTACAATCTGTGGCCCCAACAAAAGAGCAGTGCGCCAGCGGAGCAATACAGGAGTTAGGGAAGGACTTGAGTTTAGGGTACAGGTGCTGTGCCTTTGGTGCCTGTTAGATTAAAGTGAAGAAAACTGGTGCACTGCCTGAGACACTGGACAGGATCGTTGAGGGTATTTGCCCCGGTAGGTGATTGACCTATCCTGAAAGATGAAACTTTTCCCTTAAAACTGGGCCGTGATTGTTTTCTTGAGTTGCAGGTTGTGCAGCTCCACCGTGGGAACAACAAGAGCCTGCCTGTGAGGCTCAAACGGATACAGGGAGAAGACTCCCCTCTGGCTGGTTCTACAGCGGCTTCAATTTCCCCAAGGACTTTTTGTTACTAATGTACCTCTTTGGTCGTCCCATTGTTGACGAGGAGCAGCCCTTTGCGGCTCCTCGTCCTACTTCCTATGGTCCTGTTTGGTCCTCCTGGTCCCTTGGAGTGAAGATTGTTTTTGTAATAATATGTCTGACTGCTTTAATATTTGCATTAGTAATGTTTATTCTGCAAGAGAAACATTTTGCTAACCAATTGATAAATTCTTCTTTGTCCTCTTACTAAGTATATTAATTGATACTCTAGCCCTCATTAAAGGAACACTGGAAAAGTCTATTGAAATGTTTTTTATTAGATATGTGCTCTCCTGATACCTGTGTGTTAATTATGACCCAATGCTCTGTTCCCTTTGTGCTCCTTCTTATACCTTATATATACCCGCTTAATGAAATGTTTAGAATGTAAATGCCCACCTAGCAATGGATCAGAATGTTAATGGATTAGGAGGATGAATGTGCAGGATAACTTCCATGCTTCTAGATCATAGCGGATGTCTTCAGCTAATGCTAAAACGGCCATCTGTGGAAACTAGCTGAAATGGCTGTTAGCATCAGCTGAAGCCATTTTGGTTTCTGACAGCCATTTTAGTTAGCCATGTGTTCGCCATGTGCTTTCTTCCTCTTCACTGTTGACTGCCCTTGTATTCTGCTTGTGTCGTGTGATATAGTTAACTCATTTAGCAGTGAGCCAGAGCATTGCACATGCTCAGAAAGACCTGTAGCTGCCAATACCCCTGTTCTAGTATGTAACTGTCAGGCTATTCCTACTGATGTAAGCAGTTTAGTCTCTCCTCCCACTCTGTTGACTAAGCGATTTTTATGTATCCTGATATGTATTTGTGTGTACACTTGTACTGCCTCTTTTTAAGTCTTCCTGCATACTCAGCGGGAAAAGGGGTATAAAAGACCCATGATTTATGTACTCTATGTGCTGCCTCCTACATTGCCTGAGGGCTCTGTATAGATGCAGTTCCACTCATGAGAAATAGTAAATACTTCTTTTGATATTACAGCTTCTGTTCCAATCTCTTCTTTTTTGGTTTAAGGACCAGGTGCTTCAGTGAACCCCTTAAAAGCTTTTTATTTCTACAGCACCCTCCCAACTGGAGTGGTACCCCTAGAAGCTACATCGGTCAGGACACTGATTATGATTGCCCCTTCCTCCAGGTCAGACAACACTTGAACCTGGCTTCCCAACCCAGGGACCAACCTCTGCGGTTGAACACTTGCCTGGCAAACCAGGACTTCCTGGGGAGTGCATATACCCTCCCCGAGGGTGACACATAACTCATGTGTCGTGTGACAGTCTGCCCAGCGCAGATCTTCCGACCCCTGTCCACCTGACAGCGCAGGAAGATCCTCCAGGACAGAAGTGGTGTCACCATGGTCATTCCTTGGTGACTCAGCCCTTCTGGCTGGCGCCTGACCCACTGGTTATTCCACTGGGGACTCTTTCCCTCTCTCACCCCTCAATCTGGACTTCTGCACCTTCTTGCTTACAGACACTCCCAGTTCGCCAGACACTAGGGGACCCCCCTCAACGGGCAGCCCATTAGGACAGCCTAGGCTCCCCACCTGGTGTTCCCTTAAAGAACCATCCAGGCTCTGAGACTGGGTTTCAGGCACTTTGGGACACGCAGCCCCACACTCACTCCATCCCCACTGAGACAGGATGTGAGCCCCTACACCCCTCCCACTACACTGGGACCTAGCTGGGCTACTCTGAACCTCTTCCACCACACAGGTCCGGAAGATACCGGAGCCTCTCCCCTTAGGGTCGCTCCCCAATGCCTCTCCAGACCCTCTGGAATCCACCAAAAGGTCTGCCTCCAAGGTGAGATACCTGGGTCAGAGAACTCACCCTCCCACAGGTGTTGGCATAGCTCTAGAAAACAGGGACTTACAATATGCTCTCCCACAATTGAATCACATAGCCCCACACAAGGGTTAACCAAGCTATCCTTTACCTCACCATCCAGTGAATTGCACACATACTCCACACCACTCTCCTGAGATTGGCAAGACATTATCTGACTGTCTGTCATTCAACACACACTCTTCTGGGTGGTCTTCACACTCACATACCAGGACTTCAACCTTGGGAAACCCCTCTCCCTACACCTCTCATCTAGAGTCAGTAGAGTGTCCCTCCCACCACTAGGACCATGAACCCCTACGTCAGTTTCCCCATTGTCCTCAGGGACACTGCGCACTACTGGAGCTACCTCATGTACTGAACCTCCTGGTGTATGTTAACCTCCTCCTTCAAGTCAGGTGCCACATTTCTGGGTGTATGTACTGCTCCCTAAGCACTAGATAACCCAATTTTGCTGCCACCATCTGAGCTGGATTCCACTTCCAACTTAGCAAAGCTCACTTCTTGAGCTACACACATTTCTTTTTTCTGGGCTGAGACACTCATGGCCTCAAGCCTCTCGAGCTCCAAATCAAGCTCCCTCATTCTCAACTCATGCTCAAACTGCATCCTCTTTTCCTCTAGGGCCAATTTCCTAGTTTGCAACTCCAATTCTAACTGCCCACTCAACTTGAGCTTAGTCAGCTTCACCACATGCATCCTACTCTTCTCCCTGTCCTCCAGCACTTCTGGGGACAGGCCTTTGGCAGAAACACTGCTACCTGCTGGGGAGGTTGCTCTCCTCTCCCCTGGACCCAATGGCCCCTCCAGCTGCTCATCTGCATTCTCAGCCCCTGCCTCATTCTCCGAGGTATTCCTTGCTTCGACCCAGGCCCTCAGCACCTTTTGGAACTCATCCTTCTTGGAGAGACCGGTCATCACAACTTTAAATTTCCTACAGAAGTGCTTTAGCTGTTTCACCTGGTAGCATTACAGTTTATTATCTTCCCAATCAACAGATGCTATGGATGCTGCTTTCTCCATGGTAGTTAAACTTGGCAGTTTGCAAAAATTGAATATCCTAGGAAAAACAATCTACCAAAAGTATGTGGTTGCGCTTTGGTCTACACTCACAAGTAGTGTTCACCAATCACTGTATATGAGTCACAAATGTAAGTCCAGAATCCTCACAGCTGATCACCAATGTTGGATTTGGGGTCTCTAGTTGGCATAGGTAGGTACCTGTGACAAATAGGGACCCTTGCGACTAGTCAGGGTAAGGGGGTACACTCCTAAAATAACCCCTGCTCACCCCGTTGGTAACTTGGCACGAGCAGACACGCTTATCTCAGAGCAGTGTGAAAAGCATTTGTGAACACTTACAGTAACCCAGTGACAACACTACAGATGGACACCACACAAGTTGTATATTAAAAAAAAGTATTCTTTATATAGACTTATGAAAAGACCACAAACGACAAAAATCCACAATAACTGTACTTAAAATGGTAGAATTAGCTTAGTTCTCTTTAGATCTTAAAATGCGACACTTTGAGTTCAATGTACCTTTGGATGGGTAACGCTATACAATGAAAGTCTAACAGGGAAGGTGATGCGTCGGTTCCTTACATGCAGGGACGGTGATTCGTCGGTTTCTTACTGCTCTTCCGTGGCGATGAGCCTCGCAACGCCGTGATGCGATGAAGATCCGGTGCAATGAAAACAAAGATGGCGTCTTCTCCAGCCGCGGCCCGTGGAGGGAGTTACGGTGGGGCAAGTAGGCGGGGAGGGGGAGGGGCAGGGTGGAGGGTGCTAAAAACCGGCATATGGATAATGGCAGGTAAGTAAACAATTTAATTCATAAAATGAATTTCGTAGTGTGCACTGCATCGCATTTTGCGATTCAGTGCGTGCTACGAAATTCGTTTAATTAATTAAATTGTTTACTTACCTGCAATTATCCATATGCCGGTTTTTAGCACCCTCCACCCTGCCCCTCCCCCTCCCCGCCTCCCTGCCCCACCTTAACTCCCTCCACGGGCCGCGGCTGGTCTTCTCCTTGATGTTATACGATGCGTGTATGCCCAACGGCCGTACAGCGATTCATCTGAGCAGCGACAGGCCCTGCGACACACTTCTCCGGTGATGCGGGACGTTCCGGTGAGGCGATGTGACAACTGCAGCGGCGACACCCTTGTTCAGTGATGCGAGGACAGCGGCGGCGGCACTCTTCTCTGGTGATGCAAGACGCTTCTGAGATGCGATGCAACAGCTACAGTGGCGTCATCCTTGTTCAGTGATGCGACGGCTGCGGCGGCAACAATCTTCTCCGGTGATGCGAGATGCTTCTGTGATGCGATGCGACAGCTACAGCGGCGACACCCTTATTCAGTGATGCGACGGCAGCGGCTGCTGTGGTGACACGCTTCTTCCTCGTGGGTCGCGCTTCCAGCTCCTTGCGACACGCAGTTCCTCAGAAAGCCCAACACAACTGCAGGTACTTCCAAAGAACTCTTGGGGAGCTGGTGGTTGAAGTCTGTTGTCCCTGAGACTTCAGCAGGAGGTAAGCTCTTTCTCAAGCCCTTGGAGAGCCTTCACAAGTTGATGAAAGTACACACAACGTTCCTCTCTCCTCTCTTTGGCAGTTAGACAACCACTGCAGGCCAATCCCCCAAGCAGCACTTCAGCTTAGGGATAGTCTCTCCTCAGTCTCTCGCAGAGACATCAGATGCACCACCAGAGGTGGAGCCAGCATTGTGGAGGAAAGGCACAGCCCTATTCAGACCTCAGGTGCGACTCCTCCCACCCATCTACATGCAGATCTCTCTATTCAGCCCTGTGCTGACTCACCCTGTGTCCTGGAAGCCCCCAGCCCCTGTAACCCAAACTCCAGACAAGGAATACACAACCTAGCAGAGGCAGGCTTGGATGGTTAGATGAGAAAATACCTACTTTCTAAAAGTGGTATTTTCAAACACAGAATGTTGAAACCAACTTCACTAAAAGACGTATTTTATCATTCTGAGTTCTAACTATACGATACTAAACTCGAATTTCCACCTTGTTCCCTGAGTCAGTTATGATTATAAGAAGTTAATAATCAAACTGCCCATTCTGGCCTATGGAGAACAGGTAGCCTTGCAATAGTGAAAAACGAAAATGGCTGTAATTCACAATTAAGACATGCCACAAACACCAGGGTTTGTCCTACCTTATACTTACAATGCACCCTGCCCTTGGGTCTACCATAGGGGTGTCTGATATGAAGAAAAGGGAAGGTTTAGGGACTGGCAAGTGGGTGCCTTTGCCCAGGCAACATGGCCGTACCAGACTGCACACAGGCTCTGCAATGGCAGACCTGAGACACTTTTTACAAGGCTGCTTCTGTGGGTGGCACAACAGTGCTGCAAGTCCACCAGCAGCATTGTATTTACAAGCCCTGAACAGACTCAGTGCACTGTACTAGGGTCTGACAAGTAAACCAAATCAGCAAATCATGGAGTCACTAATCCATACAACAATTTACCATAGGGAGAGCATATGCACTTTAGCACTGATCAGCAGTGGTGAAGTGCCCAGAGCCATAAAACCAACAAAAGCAGGTCAGACAAAATACAGGAGGAAGGCAAAAAGTTACGGGATGACCCTGCAAAGAGAGCCAAGTACAACAGTCCTCATTAGTGAATTAGCTAAAAGTAGATCATGCTTTTAAATTGGGGCAATTTTGAACTTGTAAAGACACTCTGTATAAGTGTTTGCTAGACATAAAGGACTGCCTAGATTTGAACTTGCTGCTGGTAATGTTTGTTTTGATACCAGGGAAAACAACAGTAAAAACTGGCCCACCAGACCATAAAACAAACCCATAAACAGCCAAAACAAACTGGACCGCACACACTGACTCTTCAGACCAGCCCATCAGGCACAGTCCGACCCTGGAAATTGTTAATCTTATTTGCAGGTATTGCATTGGCCCTAAGAGTATACATTTCGCTCATACATAGGTTTGCCTTCCTGTTGCAAAATGAAAGATATTAACATGCTGATACTATTTTGGGACGGAAGTAACTTGTTATATAAGCTGCTCTGGTATCAAATGTAACAGTGTATATTTGTTCTACTATATGACATATTCTTACTGAGCTTGGCAATTCTGCCAGTTTTGTACTATAAAATGTTGAAAATTAAATACAAGTATTTAAATAAATAGCATAATATTGAGCAAGAGGCTCAAACACGTGCAGGCAGAAGAAACAGGCGGTGGCTGTTGCTACAAGGGTGGAGCCCTCAGCATAATGAAGAAACTGCCTGTCAGTAAATTAATGTTTATGTTGATTCTTGGCAATGTTCTTTCTTCAGGATCTCTGACTCATTGTACTTGCCTGAGCCTGCCTTTCTCTTCTGAGAATTGTGATGATGCTATAGTTGTCGTTTGGCAGGCAAACAAGCACATCTAATAGGATAAAACGTGTGTTTATTGTCCTGGTGAATGAAGACCTTTCATCGTGTAGAATTCTGTACAGAACCTCTAGACAAATATTCAGGACTAAGGGCCTGATTAAGCATTTGTTGGATGGAGTAATGCCCCTCAGGATATCAGATGACATTACCTCTACCAACCCAACGGTACTCTGTCCACCAAATTTAGAGAGGACTGCCGGCCAGCTGTCATCTGTTTGTATAGAAAGGAACTGTTGCTCCTTTCACTGTACTAAAACTTTAGTGTTAGAAACCAACAAAGGAGCGTCAAACACTAGTTCAAGGGATGACTACCAGTGAAAGCAACAAGGAGCCATTACACTCTGTTGTTTGAAAAAGAAAAAACATAATAGGTTTTTTTGAAAGCCCTCACTCACCGACCTGGTCGGTGACATGCTTCATCATCGGGCCCCACCAGGAATGGCCTAGTGCCATCCCGGTGTGCTTCAACGTTGAAGCACACCGGGATGGCACCTTGTTGCTTTCACTGGTAATCATCCCTTGAACTAGTGTTTGACGCTCCTTTGTTGGTTTCTAATATTATCTCGGGGGTTTAGGAGCGCCTTTGTCTCCCTCTCTCTCTTGTTGTTACTAAGCTAAAACTTTAGTGGACAAATGCCATCAGGTTTGACAGGTGTCTACCAAACATTTGACTTGTTTTTGGGGTTTAGAACAACCTTCCAAAGAAGGATTATATTTCATAAAAAGAAGAAAAACTATCCCCACATCCGGGGATTTTCTCCCAGGGCCCTGGGGTCATTGTTGTTTTTTGTCCTGGCAGTCCCAGCCAAGTTTTTCCTGCAGGTGACAGACAGAGAAAAAATACATTACCTCCTCCACTCTAAATAGGGCGGGCAGTGTAATGCCCTTCCTCCAACTTCCCCTATTCTGTCAGGATGTCGGAGGAAGGATTTCATCGACAAAAGCAACAGGGGCTCTGTCAACAGAAAAAGGTCAGCCCATTTCTAAATTTATCCTTCCTGTGCTATTTGGAAAGTAAAAAGATAGATATTCGAGAATATGGATCTCTCTTTCCTTCTAAATCTTTTTTCTGATCAAAGAGAACATAAGACTGTGTCTTATAGACCAATTTGTTGTGCATGGTAAACTTTGAAACAGGTGCGGGGAAGGTCCTGGGCCTTACAAACGGGGTCTCACAATTAAATCGTTGAAGATTGCACTCAATAGATTCAATGAACCTTTGTGGCTGACATGAAGCATTGAAAGGGAGAACAAATCAAAAATATAATTTAACACGTGAATTCTATGCAACTCCACAATGAGGACCAGGAATCAATGAATATGAATAAAGGGTTTTATTTGGATTATCAATTAATCCAGTCATTATGTAAGCCATATGCAGATTAAATAGGACATTAGTACAATAGGCAAAATGAAATATCTCAGTTGGTTGAGATGCAATAAAATAAGATACTGAATTGTGACAGCCACAAGAATATACTAGCAAATAAAAGTAAAAAGGTGTTCCATAAAGAAACGGAGAGAAAGGCAGTTTCTGTCCTTTACCCCTAAATAAATGAAGCATCATCTATCAAGGGTCTCTAATTCATGACCAATAGAATATGTAGGTATCGTATCAGCATGATCAGACTTCTGTAGAAGTCCAAAAGAAAAGGAAATATGAGCATTAAGCTTCACACTTGCAAGAATAGGGCAAGCAGAAAGGTCTGCACCTCTCAGAGTCTGATAGGGATCTCTTCTAAAGCCTAACTCCAACTTAACTAACTCAAAACTGTGAGAACACCAATATAGAGAAGCATGAAATTCAAACGTGTGTTATCTTGGTCCACACTGCCAGCATCCAATCATAACGCTGTTCATGTGCTTCTGCAACATAACCCTGAATTCCCAATGCATCAGACTAAGGCTGCTGTTCTCAGCCCTGAACGTCTTGCCATTCTGGTACACAGCGAACAGAAAGCATCTTTTGATCATTGTTTCTCCATGTTCACTGCCGGGCCTTTCTAAGGCCTGTCTATCAGCCATCTCATACAAAAAATAAACCTTTCACTAGCTAACCTACATCATGATAATGAACCTGCAAGGGAAAACATTCCGGCCAAGCAAAAAGCGTTTCAACTGAGGCCTGTAGTCAGGCTAACTTAAATGAGCATTTAATGTGTACTTGGAATACACGCACATGTGTAACTGTGAATGAACTGCAAAACGTGAGCAAAAGAATACTTATTTTCATATTCGATATCATTTGAAGGGTAAGTGCAAAACTTAACAAAAAATGCATGATTCATGTTTAAACTTAACAGTCATGTACACACGTATATAAATCTCTAGGTTCTATGGTGAATACATTGCAGTAATGTGTTTAAATGTTTCACTCATGTTAATAAATTTAAGGCACACAATAAATATAATGTCAGATGCACGTATATAATTGCATTTCTGTGTTATGTAACGGTGGAATCTAAATTACACTGCTCCACAGATGGGATCTAAATAACATGCATGTTCCATAAAATAAGTGAGCAAGTCTGTTAGACTCAGGGAATTTGGTGTGGGTCCATCTTCAAGAAAATAATAAAACAAATTGTTCAAATGTCATGCATCCCAGCATGAAATTCCATCCATATTGCACAAAAAACAACAGGGTTATGGCAGGTTCTAATAAAATGCTTCTTGAGTGCCTAATATTTTTATTAAAAATGGCTCTCCCCTGTTGTCTTTGGGCATTGCCTCACCTTTTATCCCCATTACTCACAGGGCCTCTTGTTGTGCATTGCTGTCTCATAGAGTCAGTACCACAGAGTTCCAGGCCTCTTAGTGAAGATAAGAGCAAACTGCTCAACCCACACTGCCCGTGCATGGCCATCCCACCCAGTTTGTGTACTAAGCGTAGTGATTCAGGGCAGAAACAAGATGGTGGCGTGAGTCGAAGCAACTCTCATCCCTCCATCCTCTTATACACTAAAAGCAATTAATTCCCTGCTGACAACTAAGGAAGCCGGAGGTACTATTCCCCAAGAAAAATGTGCTAGAAGGAGAAGTGTCAGAGCCAGGTTGTGGTCTTCAGTGGCGACATTACAGCAGATACATCTTGTAGCCTAGAGATTCAGGGCCAGACTACTGACATTTTGCATCGTGGTTGAGGTACTTTTGTGGCGCAGCCACGACTCTATATACAAGTAGATATTCACAAAGCTACTTAAGGGATAATTTGCACAGCCTTGTGTGGCTTTGAAAAAAGAAATGTGATTTGCCGCAGCGGCTTGCATTGCATTACATTTGGTATTGGGAGGTGTTCCATTAGTGGAAGCATGGGTGTTCCTGTGTATCCACCCGTGGATTTCACGCTTTCCCAGATTTACAACGTTTGTAAACCTGGGATTGCTTGACATCGCTAATCCTTACAGAGGATTGACTAACGAGGATAAAAATTATTTTTACTCCTTGTGATTTCCTCTTTCTATGTGTGCTGCATTTTTGTAGCACAGGTAGAAAGGGGAAAATGCCTAGAGGGATTGTTATTGTGCAGGAAGGTGTCCCTTCAGCCACAAAAACAATTCTCCTTGTAACGCAAGTGCCTGAATTTGTGCTAGGCTATCTAAGTTCGCCAGCACAATGAGAGAGCAAAAGTGTGCCATATCTTAGTAGATATGGTATATTTTTCCTCTCTCCTTTTCACGCTATGTCTTGCTGCACTGTGTTGCGTGAAAGGTTAGAAAATATGGCCCACAATGTCCCAGGGAAAAGGTGGCCACATCCAAGATAAAGAAGATGAAGAAAAATGGTCAGCTTTATTAACAAGTCACGCATGCATCAGGACAACTTGCTGTGCTGCATTGTGTGACAGGGAGAGGACAGAAATGTGCCATATCTACTAAGATATAATACATTCCTTCCCACTTTTTTGTGCTGGTACACTGAGTGTAACCTAGCACCAACGAAGGCACCTTTGCACTATAATGCCTGGGTACCTTTGTTACGACCAGGATTGTTTTTCTGCAAGAAGGAACACCTTCCTGCACAAAAACAATCTTACAAGGCCTTTTCCTCTTTCTATGTGTGTTGCAGAATGAATTCTAGGAGCATTCTAGCTCTGGACGGAGCAGCCCAAGAAGTGACCTAAAAACAAGAAAAAAGCAGCAAGACCACCTCCCCCCAATCGATCACAGAGGGAAAAGAAAATCACCTTGCCTGAACATAGCAAGGAAAACGAGGTAACTCAACTCCTTTCCCTTATCAAGAAAAACAGAGAACAATACAACCTATCAAAGAAGAAAGAGGAGAACAAGTCAGGTGGAAGGCTGTTAGACTCGGGTGTCTCTGATTGGCACAGTTATGCACTTGCGACAAACAGGGACCCTCTCCTCTAGTCAGAGCAAGGGAACTACTCCTTCGAATAACCCCTGCTCACCCTCTAGGTGGGGTGGCGCGAGCAGACAAGGCTAATCCTCAGGGCGATAGTTAGTTAAGCATTTACGATCATGCACAGTAAGCCCACTGACCCACCACAAATGGACACCAGTCGTAAGATTGTATGAAAAATACGTAGACTTTATATAAAAGATAGATTTAAGCAGGATTATTACAAGACCATATAATGTTTAGCGATTTGAGGCCACCAGATTTAAATAGGCAACTAGTCTTTAAATGTTCATTGTTCAGCAAGGTACGATGACAGGGAAAACAGAACGTTGCGGACCCTGGATCCGATATGAACTCGAGACGGGGTTCAAGTGTACCTTGCTGTGGAAGTCCAAGGCGTTTGCAGGCGCGGCTACTGGTGAGGGCGGATCCGGGACGAGGCCGACGGTTCTCCAGAGGATCTCTCTGACTCGGGGCCCCTCGAGGTGCGAGGGGGGTGAGCAGGACTGTGGAGGGTTGTGGCGATCCGGGATCTGATGCAGCTCACGGGGCGAGGCGCCGTTCAGGCCTGCGGGACGCACTACTTCTTAGCACACCAGTTCGTACTCGTGGATCTGTGAGGGGGGGTCGCGTTCTCGGACAGACGGGTGCAGCACCAGGCTTCCGGTACCACTGTACGGGGAGGCCTTTCTTGAGGTGCGGCACGAGCCTTGGTATGCAGGAGGGCAAAGCGAGACAGTCGGATACGTTTCGACGTACGAACGTCCGAGGCTATGGGATGCTCTCCGTGCAGATTCCGGCGGGAGAAGGTGAGAGGTACACAGCACGCTCCGTTTGCGGCGAGGTGACAGGAGAGCGGGCAGCCCAGCACTGAAGCGAAGAGCGACTCAGGGATGAGCGGGGCTCTCTGCGGCGGGGCGACCAGGCTCCGAGCTGTCACGACCTGGGAGGGTGAAGGCACCCGAGTCACGGGGGCGTGGCCGAGAGCTGTCTATGGCGGACGTGTAGCTGAGGAGCTCCGTCCTGAGCCCTGAATACACGCGGATTATCCTGTCATCCTGCACTTTTACCTCCCCCCATCTGCACTCCCGAAGTTCGGGGAGTGAGCGGCGTACCTTCGGAGCATTCCACCCCTCTTGGACGCCGCTGAGGCACTGCGGACCTGCGGAGATCCTTGAGGCCTGAACCCTCGTGGCAAGCCGCGGACTAGATTGGTCTGGGGGCGGGGCTGCTGTGCTGCATTGGCTGACTGCTGGCGTGCTCCGGAGGGGAGCGAGACTGCGGAGCCCGGAGGCGCTGGCCGGGTCGGCGCCGGATGCGGTCCCCTCTGCCGCCGCACTATCTCCCTTCAATCTACGAGCCCGGGGGCCCGCTCCAGCCGACCTGCCCGGATCGCGGCTCCGCCGCCGCAGCCGCCCCGGCTCCTGCCCGGACAGCGAGAGGACTCCGCGCCTGATTGGCACCGGTAAGGAGCTGGGACCTGGGATAGACGCACTGCAGGCACTACCGCCCAACTCCTTGTTCCTGTGGTGGACGCGGGGATCACCCGCTCCGGTCTCCCGCAACCGCTGGGTCCGGCCGCCATCTTGCTTTCACCCAGCACCCCGGGCCCTTCCAACGCCCAGCGCGGAGCGCTGAATTGCACCGGGCGCACTGCGGCTGTGGGTCTGTCACAGCCCTGACACATTGCGCGGCCCCCCCCCCTGCACAGTGAAGAGGGGGTGCCTGAACGTTCCTGCGGGGCCCGGCCACCTGAAACGCCCGTGGAGGTTCCCGGGCTACATAACTCCTCCGGCTCGGCTGTGGTGACGCGACCTCCTTCTTGCTGTCTTCCACCGGACCCCCCGTTGGTGGCCTATTGCCCCTGCACACCACCCTAGGTGGCCGGAACCACGACTGGGTGGAAGACCACCCACTGAGCACCACTGCACTGACGAGGATCCTGCGCTGTGGGCCTGGCGTGGCTCGAGGGTGAGACTCTTTATTCTTTTCTCCGTGGTATCTCTGGTGACTGCACGGACACCTACATACATTGCCCTGAGTGTCATTGTCCTGAGTGATATCAGGCGGCGCGAACCGTGCGCGAGAAGTACGTCTGCTGCCCCGCCACCCTGCACACCAGGTCAATGGGGAAGCCCCGAGGCAGGACCCAGGGACTTAACGCACCGGCGGACATGCAGTCCACCGGCTCGGAGGACCCCCTAACCTCATCCACTGCGGACATTATCCCCCCGACTGGGAAAGGCTCGCAGGACGCCAAGCTGGACCTCATACTTAATGAAATACGGGCCACGCGGGAAGCTCTGGAGTCACGCATTGACAACATGGCGACGGGCCTCTCCCTCCTCCGAGCCGACCATAACAAACTTGCAGAAAGGGTGTCGGAGCAGAAACTTGCGCTGAATGACCTCATTCCCCAGCAGACGGAGCACTCGGCGAAGCTGGAAGGCATGGAGAAACAACTCAGGCAACTGTGGGACAAGGTGGATGATGCGGAAGGGAGGGCCCGCCGCAACAACGTCCGCATCCTAGGCATTCCGGAGCGCAGCGAGGGGAGGAATCCCACCCAATTCGTGGAGGACTGGATCAGAAAGTTGGCGGGCCCGGAAGAACTCACGTCGCTGTACAGTGTAGAGCGGGCACATAGAATGCCGTCAAGACCCCCGCGACCAGGGGCACCCCCACGCCCCTTGATCGCCCGACTCCTTCACTACAAGGACCGCGATACTGTGCTAAGGCTGGCCCGGGAGAAGGCACCAATTCGCTACGAAGACAAGAACATCTCCATATACCCTGACTTCACGCCTACGGTACAGAGAGCTAGGTCCACCTTCCTGGGGGTGAAGCGCAGACTGAGGGAAAGAGACTTGAAATATGCCCTCCTGTTCCCCGCTCGCCTCAAGATTCTTTATGAGAACAAATCCCACTTCTTCGACTCACCTGAGGAAGCAGAGGAGTGGATGGAGGTTACGCTGACGCCGCCGACCTCACAAGACCCTCTTTCGGCATCTGGGAGTGCGAAACACAGGAATCCATCAGACCGGAGTCACCAGGCTTCTAATAGAGGGCGAGCCCCTTCACAAAAATCTCCCTCACGGGGACGGCCCGCTGGGAACCGCTTGACCGGCGGATCGTCGGTGGTACACCTCACTGAGGAAGCCCTCGTTGCTCATGATGCGGTCACTGAAGGGGATCAGACCGGTGTCTCCGGCACACACACTGAGGTGTCGGGGTCGGCGGACAGCCTACAATTGTTCCCCAAGATCACGGCGCAGACGGCGGAAGACTACTAACACTGGCAGCTTGCACCCTGAACGAGTTCCGGGTGGTAATGTATGATCTACGCATTTCCTCACATGCTGGGAGGTAACTAGCAGGTTTGGTTTCACGGAGGGCTGCCGCACCACCGCAGGCCAGTACAAGTTAGACGCGAGAGGCCCACTCTCCCCCTCCGTATGCACTTGGAACTGTTTACTTTCTGCCCATGTTGGGCACCCTGGTTTGGATCACGGGCCCGTTGGCCCGAGGACCTTAATGTTGAGGGGTTAGCTGTTTGCACGACACTCTTATCATATGGCATGCTGCGCTTGGCATGGTCGCCCACGGTCCCACCATGGTTACATTGCAGGTTTAGTCATGGGACCGCTTAACGTTTATGACATGTGCACCTGGAATGTGCGGGGCATGGGCTCGGTTCACAAGAGACACAGGATACTGGCCCAACTAAATCGCAGAGGCGCCATGATAGCCTGCCTGCAAGAGACACACCTGAACAGCGCTGAAGGCTTGAAACTCAGGAAGAAGTGGAGGGGTCAACTTTTTGCCACGTCCTACTCGGCGTTCTCCAGGGGGGCGGCAATTTGGTTCCGCAATTCTGTTCCTTTTAAGCCGATTGAACAGCGAATTGATAATGAGGGCAGATACGTGTTTATGAAGGGCCTGTTGGATGGGGAAACGATTGTGATGGGCTGTGTATACTCGCCAAATTCTGGCCAATCTGATTTTCTGGTGCATGTCAATAGGGTCCTTGCGGATTGGGTGGATCATCAATGGGTGATTGGAGGAGATTTTAATGCTGTCTTGGATGTTACTCTAGATAGGTCTCACCCCCCCCTACATGCCACGGAAAGCAGGAGACAGGCGGATTCGCTGGCGCAGTGGGCGGAGGGTTGGGACCTGGCAGATGTATGGCGCAGCACACACCCACTGGAAAGAGAATACACCTTTTTCTCCCCCCCGCACCAGCTACACACTAGGATAGACCACGTATTCTGTTCCCGCTCCCTACTGGGATCGATCGTCCAAGCCCAACACATGGGGAAGACCCTCTCGGATCATAGCTCAGTGGAGCTCTCCTTGCAATGGGGCCGGATGCAGGCCCCTGTCCCGACCTGGAGGTTACCCATAGAACTGCTTGAAGACTCTGTCTTCCGGTCATCCATGGCGGACGCTATTGAGACCTACTTTACTTCCAACGCAAACACTGCCAGCTCCAGACAGGTAGAGTGGGACGCTTTCAAGGTCTACATTAGGGGGGAGGCGATGGCCTCCCGAGTGGGCAGGAGGAGGGTGGTAATAGATGACCTAAAGGAGGTGGAGGGTACACTGGCAATGCTGGAATGCGAAGCTGCAGGCGCAGGCACACACTTCACTCCATTACAAGAGGCGCATATTAAGCACGCAGAATTGCTGGAGGACTTAAGGCTCCTAGATTACAGAGCATACACGGTCAGACAACACACGCAGGCGGATAGATCGGGCCCTCTGCTGGCCCGCATTATAAGGGACTCTCCGGTAAACCATCCGATCTTGGAAATATCGGACCAGGACGGATTGCTTGTCTCGTCCCAGGTGGGCATTAACGCCGCATTCCGGGACTATTATGCCACACTTTATGGTCCACACCAGTGCCTATCCGAGACCGCGCTGGAGGACTTTGTAAGGGACCTTGAATTACCCCAACTCACAGACGGGCAAGCAGCAGACCTGAAGCGTGACGTTACTATTGCGGAAATTAGGCAGGCAATACGTGCTCTCCCGAAGAGCAAGACCCCCGGAATGGATGGACTACCGGCTGAGTTCTACGCTGCGTACGTGGACCTGCTGGCTCCGCGCCTCCACACTGTTTACCTGGAAGCGTTGCGCACTACCTCGCTGCCCCAGTCCTCCCTCCAAGCCCTAATAACCTCCCTTTTAAAGCCAGGTAAAGATGGCATGCACATGGCTAATTACAGGCCATTATCTCTCCTCAACACCGACTGCAAGATTTTGAGCAAGATACTAGCGATGCGTTTGGCGCAATACATCCCGCACCTGATACACCCCGACCAATGCGGGTTTGTGCCGGGGAGGAGCACGGCCATGAACCTTAGGCGGCTTGCTCAGTTGATGCTCCGGGACCCGGCGGTACTGGGTTCGGAAGGTTGCATCTCGTTGGACCTGAAACAGGCCTTCGATTCCCTCAGATGGGATTTCATGTTCATTGCGCTTGCAAGGTTCGGGATCCCGTCCGAGTATATTGCATGGGTCAAACTGCTCTATACTCGTCCCACGGCCCGAGTGCGCACATCCAGACACATCTCTAGTCCAGTGGATATAGCAAGGGGCACCAGACAGGGCTGCCCGCTCTCCCCACTCCTGTTTATTCTGGCCCTCGAACCTCTGCTCTGTAAGCTCAGGGCGGTGGCTCCCCATTATGGGATTCGGAGGGGCACGACCACCCATGTGGTCTCCGCATACGCGGATGATATTATCCTGTACTTTCGTGATTTGAGGGGGGACCTTGCTTCTGTGTCTAAAATATTCGAGGACTTTAGGCTTTTATCTGGCCTCACCATCAGCGAGTCCAAGTCCTACGGGTTCATGTTTGCAGCACCTGACCAACCCACACCATTACCCTTCGCACCACACACGTTTCAAATGGCGGACTCCACCTTCCGCTATCTCGGGATACAAATCTACAGAGATGCAGATCTGATGATCGATGGCAACCTCGGCCGGGCTATGAGAGCGCTCAAATCCCAAATACAATTTTGGTTGTCCTTGCCCTTGTGGGTGGCTGGAAGGGTTGCCATCTCTAAGATGGTGATGCTCCCCCGCCTCCTTTACTATTTTACCAACTTGCCTTTTCTGATTCCCGCCTCGACGTTTAAGTCACTGGATACTCTCCTCACGGAACTCATATGGGGCCCAGGGCGGAGACGCATAGGCCTTGCCAAACTACAGCTCCCCGCCGGTGCAGGGGGCATGGGAGTACCTGACTTTCGGGCCTACAACTTTGCATGCCAGCTGCAATGGCTGGCCTACTGGCTAGCGGGTCGGAACCTGCACGAGGTCGACATTACAGAGGCAGACCACTCTAAAGGGAAGATACATGCCCTGCTGTTACCCCGCTCAGCCTTGCCAGGCGATACCCCGCCGCTGCTCCGGCTTGCCATCCAATACTGGCGGAAGGCCCTGAGATATACCACCCCGGCGACGTCCTATGCCCCCACAATCCCACTTCTGGGTGTCCCACTAGAGGCGGGCCCACTTACTACTCACATACTCACGCCTTGGCATGACACTGGCGTGACAACCGTAGGGGACCTTTTTGCCGAGGGGCGGATACTGTCCTTCGAAGACTTTAGGACTACACATGGTGTCCCCGGGGGATCGTTCCTCATGCATGCTGGCCTTCGCCATTACGTGGCTACTAGGTGGGCACCTGGAGGACTGGAACCTCCCACTAATCCCTTGCCAACGATGCTATATCTTATGGGGACGGGGAGCCATCTCACTAAATGGTTAGCTGCTAGTATTAAATCGGGGAGGACACTCCCGCTATCGCTTCTCAGGGCTAAATGGGAGGGTGATATGGGTAGACCTCTACGGGACAAGGAATGGGAGCGCATCCTCCAGTTCCCCAAAAAAGTGGCCAGAAATCCCAAATTCAAGTTCATTCAGCTCATGCTTCTCCATAGGGCTTACTTGACACCTCGCCGCATACACGCCATGTTCCCTACTGCTGTAGACACATGCCCCCGATGCTTTGCGGATGACGCATCATTGCTACACATGCTGTGGGACTGCCCCAAGCTGGGCTACTACTGGTCCGTGGTCGCCGGATCACTCGCCAGTGCAGGCGCCTTAACACGCACTCCCACACTGGAATACGCACTACTGGGGTTGGGACCCGCGGCGCGCGCTAGAAGTGTAGCAACACGCTTTGCTGACCTGGCCATGCTCTTGGCGAAGCGGGCAATAACGATGAGGTGGAAGTCACCTAAACCACCTGACCCCGAGCTATGGAGGGCGGAAGTGGCGAGGTGGAGCAAAGCGGAAGGTGAGGCGCTGCAGCGCGAAGAACGCAGAGGTCTTAGGAAAACGCCGATCTCCTTGGATTGGTTTGCCATATTGGGGATGTTCGAAGCAGAGGGGGATGGGGACTCTGCTGATTCGATGCCTTAGCACTGCACTGTGTCCTACGAATTCTGAATTTCATGTGCCGCGTCTATCTATGGTGCACTAGCTAATGGCGCGGGATATCCCGTGCTGCTCATGATGTTGCTCATGACTATCTGTATCTGTATTAATCAATACTACTGAGTGGAATAGACTCATGGGTGCCACCAGGCATGACCTAGCCTACACATACATGTATTACGAGTGTCGAAGGGGGGGAGGTTCCTGAGGGTGGAGGGTGGGGGTTTTTGTTCCGGTTAGTTCGGGGAGCTGTTACATTATTAAGTATACCACAAACTACAAAATGTACGATGTACTTGCTGATATTCTGTTCACGAGAGCATGCCACCTTCTCATGCTGATCCTAACTGTTACCTCTGTATTGATGCTCGTGTTACTAAGCTAATAAACAGATTTTCAAAAAAAAAAAAGGCACCCGAGTCACAACTCCGGCGAGGGAATAAGAACTTAAGGCCCAACAGCAGACGGGCACAAGCAGAATAGAACCTAATGGTCCTGGGGTTCTGGTCAGGGGGCAAGCTCGATATCAAGCCCTTGGAGATCGTTTCAGGCACAAGTCTTCAAAGTCCTATCTGGTCTTTTCCTCTCCGTTCTCAGCTAGGCACCACTGCAGGCCAGTCTTACAGGATACAGACTGGTTTCCGACCTTCAGCTTCTCTCGGTCCTTCTAGTCAGGCAGAGGTTCGGCGTGGTCAAAACTGGATCTGACTTGCAAGGAGCGGAGCTCCTATCTTTATACTGCGTTTCTTTTGTCTTTGCAGGTCAGGGGGCCTGAGCCTGGTTCAACCCGGTTTTGGAGTACTCTGTTGACAGGAAGCTGCCGTCTTCTTTCAGGGTGCAGGGCAGGGACATCATACGCTCCGCAGGAGGTGGAGCCAGCATTGAGGTGGTGGAGCACAACCCTACTCAGAGTCAAGGACTACTCCGCCCACCCATCCTGGTGTAAGCACCCTATTCACCACCTGGAGGCCCAGACTGTCCCCGGGAATTCCCCAGCTCTGTCACTCATACAAACCAGACAACAGATACACATCCTGGCAGAGGCGGGCTGAATAGTTAGGCGATCAAAGGCTAACTTTTTAAAAGTAGCGTTTGCAAACACAGGATATTAAAATAAACCTTATCAAAGGAAGTATTTTATTATTCTGAGTTCAGGCATACTAAACTCGACATGCCACCGTGTTCCCTGAGCCTGCTGGGACTACAGCGTGTAGTAATTCCGACAGCCCATCTTGGCCTAAGAGAACAGGTAGACCTTCAATAGTGAAGAACGAAGAAGGGCGGTAATTCACTATTAGGACATGCCACACACCAGGCTTGTCCTACCTTATTCTTACAATGCACCCTGCCCGTGGGCCTACCATAGGGGTGACTAACATGAAGTTAAGGGAAGGATTAGAGACTGGCAAGTGTGGGCACTTGCGTAGTCAGCGTGACAGTACCAGACTACACGCAGGGTCTGCAATGGCGGACCTGAGACGGAGGTTACGAGGCCGCGTCTGTGGGTGGCGCAACCAGCGCTGCAAGCCCACTAGCGGCATTTGTATTTACAAGCCCCGGCACTCCTCGTGCACTTTACTGGGGACTGACAGTAAACCAAATAAGCCAATCGTGGAAATCAATTATGGTACATTTTACATTGGGAGCACTTGCACTGCTGCACGGATAGGCCGTGGCGCAGTGCCCTGAGCAGCGAACACCAACAAAACATCTGAGGCACATCAGCAAAAAGTGGAAGGGAGACTCACGCCAAGGTGCCAGGTCTAACAAAGGCGATAACAAATCTTAATTGAAAAGAGCAGTATCAGCACTAAGATGTAGGGAAATCAATACACTTGTCAGCTGTTGAGGGGGTAGAGGAAGGGAGAAATGGAGTAAGGTAAGATTAGAGAGAAGAGGCCCTAATATAAACATGGCCAAGAACAATGGTTTAAACAGTTCTACGTGCTTCAATGCAAAATTGAAGAGGGGAGTGGAATTCCACCACCTGGAGACAGAGCACTGCTAGACAGACATTACTGGGAAATGAAGATTCATAGGACCCTTTATAGATTGGATATTTTGTAGAAAAGCAGCTAATTTCACATATAAAAGGTCTAAGTGTCCAGGATAAATAACAGAAAGACTTCGAGGCAGCAATTATGCTTCTTCAGTGGACCAGCAAAGAAAAGGGGTGGCAATACTTATGGGGCAACAATTTAAAGTTGAGATAGTTCGAGTGAAATCTGTTACTCAGGGCAGAAGGCTGATGATAGAACTCAAAGAAGGGACACATTCTGTGTTACTCATTATGCTCCGAACACGAGCAAAAGCACCTTTAAGAAAGAAACAGAAGTCCTTGGATGGGGGGCATATTTATAGGTGGAGACCTAAATGCACCAATGAATGGAACATTAGATAGGTCCCTTCGTAGAGTTATACATGTGGTGGCTGAGTGATGTTGGTGCACACAGCACAGTGTTTTATGATTAGTCCCAGTCCTTTTTGTGCATTAATGTTCAAAGTCTCTGGTGCTGCTAAGAGGAGGAAGAGCCACCCAGTCTTTCTCAGCTGGAAAGTTTCCAAAAGTAAAAGAAGATTCTCTGAGCACTCAGGCAATCAATAGTTAAGTTGCGGTTTCAACAAGTGTTCTTTCTTGTGCTTCCATTAATCCATTCTGCCCTCGCCAAAATGTGTTTCATCTTTTGCTGGTACTGTAACAGCAGACATCCTCAGGGCTAATCAAGCGATGAATGATATTGTTGTGGCGCAATGTAGGATAACAAAGTAATTCTCATAAGCACGCCCTGCCTAGCTTGTAGCACTTTGCGAATGCCATACCTAATAAATTGCATGGGAGTACTCGCCTACAAATCAGATCTGACGCGTTCAGACTATACATGCCAAGTGCTACTTGCTAGGCAGTCCTTGGTGATAAGCAGGAGTCACAGGAAAGCTGGCTTTACTGCTTAGATGTGCTGGTGAGGAAACGGATGTAAAAGGTCGACAACAGGGCCACTGCTGTCATCGTTTAAAGTTGCTGCAAAGTTTCTTTGTGTTGCAGTGTTGAGCAAAGCTAGTGGTAACCTTGGTAGTGATAAGGTCAGCGACAGCATATTTTGAAGTCCAGAGGTCCGGGGGAAAATGGAAGCTGCCTGAAACAATCGGGAGGTCAGGACTGCATGTCCCACAATGCACTGGACCATTTACTTTTAGGCGATCTCCTAAGTCCACATGTGGACTAGGAAATTTGTCACTCATAGTAATTCGTATGTCACTTAGATTGTGATATGGAACAATCAGCTGCGTACTGTACCGATTGTAATAAAGGTGCTAGAGGAGAATATCTATCACCCAGTGAGTAATGTAGATGTCATTGGAGCCATCCATACATATACCTGTTGAAGGTGATCATGTTATAGAGTCCACAATCATGTATGAGTGCAGTGTATAGTAAAATGTTAACACTATTGGTGGAGCACGCATCTCCTTTACAGACAAAACAAACAGTGCCACCACAGCTGTAACATTCCAATAATTGACTAATCAGTGAAGTCGTAAAAATACAAACATGTATGTGTACAAAGGAATTCGTATAGAAACTAATTCACAACCAATGCCAATTGTACCATGAAAACATACTGAAATGAAAATGCTTTGTATCAAGCACTGGTATGACATATAATCAGAGGGATGAAAAAGGTTGTGAATTTAGATAACAATCCTTAAATCCTCATCTTATTTAGTGTGCCAACAAATCAATTTTGTGAAACTTACATATACCATCGTACCACCAGGATCACCACAAATCATAACAAAAGGTCAAGATTGATGTGTGAGCAAATTGGAGTTGGATATCTAATGGATGAAGTTATCTAAGTCAATCATAACAATCTTCACACATTCAAAATCAAAATGGAGCATGACATTTAACATAAATCTCTATTGTGTCATCCCATAGGTATGGGTTTACAAATCCATTGAGACTTGTCAAAGTCACACATTTTCAAATGTGCATTTGTGAATGTTTTGAGGATCTCTTGTGGCACATGAGGTGATGGAGGCTGAAGTCAACCTTACAGTGAGAAAGAAATATACACTAAATACAACCATGTGTGAGTGTGCAAGGTTAATAATGAAGGGTGAACTCACACATTTGCCAATACCTTTAGCGACTGGGTTACAAACCCTTGTAAAGTGTTAACTGTGCGTGGAGTGTTCGATATAACACACATCCACACATGGTTAGAATAGCATTTTGATTATCAGCCAACTTTTGTAAATCAAGTAATAGTCAGCCGCAAGCGTACTAGTGCATGATGGCTACACTTGTGCACAAAGTTTGGCAATACTTTGCTGCATATTTATTTAGTGGTGTGGTTGCACTTTCTCAATGCAAGGGTACACAAAGGTGATGCAAAAAACTCTTTAGGTTTGTTAAGCCATGCAAGGCCACCTTGCATGGCCGTCAGTTGCATGATAAATCTAAAGTAACCCAAGGCTGCACAAAACACTGCGTTATGTTACTCTGTGCCATGGAGGTGTGCCATGGGTGGAGTGTGGCTGTCCCCATGCACCCAACCATGGATTCTGACCCATTCCAGCTTTACTTACATTGGTAGACCATGGAATACGTAAGAGTCGAACGACTTCTCCTCAGAGGAGAAATATCGTATTTTCTCCTCGTTTCCTCTTTTGAAGTGTGTTGCATTTAGCAGCACACTTACAAAATGCCTCAGAGGATTGTGTATGTGCTGAGGTGTCCCTTCCTGCACTTAAGAAACCTTGCAACTTGATGGAAGTACGCCTGTGTTGGCGTTAGGCATACAAACGTGCACCTGAACTCAGAAAGGACAGGAATGCTACATATAAAGATAAACATGGTGCGTTCTTTCCCTTTCCATTTCACACAGCGCAGGGCTGCAATCTGGTTTGGTGTGTTGTGTTGCCTGATATTTTGAGACATATGGCTTCTTGTGTGCATTACTGTCCTGGGTTACATCTACACCTGCAATATGTAGTTCTTCACATATATGTAATAATTTGTTGAGTTAATGTTGAACTATATTGCTGAACTCCACCATCATGTTTTTTACTTTTTCCATGTGACGAGTTTGGTATGCCTGAACTCAAAATGATGCACTATATGAGCCACTGCATAGGCACATAGGTATAGTGTTGGCCCTTGCGTTTTTTGGGAGAGAGTATTGCATCTACGCAATGTCCATTTGCGTAAATATGCATCAGAAAATGTTATGCAAAAAACAACAACCTTCCTGTCATACCCAGGAAAGTATGCATTGGGTATGGCTGCATACAAGGAAGTGTACATTTTTCTTTCACTTTCTTTTTATGGCTGGTGGTTGGTGGATTTGTTGAGAGGAGAACAGAGAGAGTGTCTGAGTAATTTTGCTGTGTATCTTGTGTCATATTGTGTTTTTGATATACCCTGTCTTGTTTTTGTGTTTAAGTGTTGTCTTTTGTACATCGTGTCCGAATATTGTTAGGTGTCTGTCTATTTAAGGGATCAACAACACATATAATTAAGGGGGACCCAAGGGCAATTTAACGACCAGCTCTGAATACAAGCCCCAGTTACATTTATCACAAAAGAGTATCAGAGGGTCAGAATCCTACAGGTGATTACCATGAACAGGGGTGGTTACCAAAAAGCCAAACAGTGAAGATTATGACAGCCAGGTCAGGTTTGTGTCCGATCTCTGGCACCCATCAGTCACCACTCGGAACCGCCCTTCATCATTTGGGGCTCCGAGGACAAACAACACACCTGTTATTTACTCCAACAGAGAAGGACTAGCCCTCCTGTTGGGCAGGGATGGTTGATGCGAGTTAGAAAAGTATATACTCACAACGTGGCTGCTGGGGTAAAAAAGAGTGCAGTGCTAGGAAAAAGTAATACCAAGAGTGATAAGGAAAGTGAGTAAAATTGGTTTGAGGAGCAAAAATATTTTATTAAAGTATAGCTCCCGACACCAAGGTTAAAACATAGCCAAGACAGGGGAATTAATAAACTGTCTAGCGGTGGAACGTGGTCGACATGTTTCAGCAATTACTGGCCCTTTGGCCTTGCTTTCTTCAGGACCATGACGCTACTGCAAACAAAAAACCCCCTTTAGTGAGAAAATTTGTGTTCTATAAAAAAGAAGAAGAATACTGGAACGATTTTGTTATTAGTTTAAATGTCACCTGAACCTTCTAGGTGTACTCGTTCCGATACTTCTTACGAATTCAGTATTTGACTGATTTGTAAGAAGTAAAGACCTCACCCCACCTGGCTCATCTGTGCCGTCTGGGGAGGTCCTACCCAGACGGCACAGATGCCGCGTTGGAGTACCGACGGAGAGAGCGATGCTTCACCTATGTCCTGAGCCGCAGCCAGGTGGGGTGAGGTCTTTACTTCTTACAAATCAGTCAAATACTGAATTCGTAAGAAGTATCGGAACGAGTACACCTAGAAGGTTCAGGTGACATTTAAACTAATAACAAAATCGTTCCAGTATTCTTCTTCTTTTTTATAGAACACAAATTTTCTCACTAAAGGGGGTTTTTTGTTTGCAGTAGCGTCATTTTTAGGTCCTGAAGAAAGCAAGGCCAAAGGGCCAGTAATTGCTGAAACATGTCGACCACGTTCCACCGCTAGACAGTTTATTAATTCCCCTGTCTTGGCTATGTTTTAACCTTGGTGTCGGGAGCTATACTTTAATAAAATATTTTTGCTCCTCAAACCAATTTTACTCACTTTCCTTATCACTCTTGGTATTACTTTTTCCTAGCACTGCACTCTTTTTTACCCCAGCAGCCACGTTGTGAGTATATACTTTTCTAACTCGCATCAACCATCCCTGCCCAACAGGAGGGCTAGTCCTTCTCTGTTGGAGTAAATAACAGGTGTGTTGTTTGTCCTCGGAGCCCCAAATGATGAAGGGCGGTTCCGAGTGGTGACTGATGGGTGCCAGAGATCGGACACAAACCTGACCTGGCTGTCATAATCTTCACTGTTTGGCTTTTTGGTAACCACCCCTGTTCATGGTAATCACCTGTAGGATTCTGACCCTCTGATACTCTTTTGTGATAAATGTCTATTTAAGGGTACATTTTTGTTAGTTATAGGTAGGGTCTTAAGGGGTCTATTCGTAATTAGGTTTTTAAGAATATGGCTTGTGCCATATAGGACCATGTCTGGGAAAGGGAGAGGCCACAGTTTCAATGAGGGGACGTTTGGTGCCTTATCTGTCTGATGGTGCACTACCTCTCCTGTATGCTTGGTGCTGGAGGGAGGGTGAGTCAAGGTTACCGCATCTAGGAGCGAAATAACAGATAGATATGTCTCCGCCAAAGCACATCATGTGACTCCCAGATGATGGATTTTAATTTTAGGTAGATGGGTAAATGGGTTAAAAGCTCGTTTGCGGATGCACATGTCGAAGATGTCACAGGAAGTGAGGTTAATTCACCAACTGAAACATCTATGGTTGGACATGGTTTCTCGTGAGGCTGATGTGGTTGACCTACTGTGGTTGGAGGTTAGTCTCTGTAGATGTGCAGCCTTTTACTATCAACTCGTAGTCACGTAGTTGCTAAACATAGCAGTGACGTATGGATGTCTTGTGACATTGAAGACAAGACAGCATGACGGCAAGGTTAAAATGTTAATACATAACATTAGCCATGCTGCACCAGGTATGTTTGTATGGGAAGGATAATATATATGTTAATTATATTTCACTATGCATCCTTGCATGGCACTGGTGCACGACACTAGGTACCTAAAACTGCTGCTCAAGGTACATCAAAAATAAAAAATATTTTCATGTGTATGTAACATATGTGTGCATAAGGACAAAATATCGGGCATACTAGTTCCAGGTTTCGCCTCTCTCTTGCACCATGCAAGGGGATGCAAGGGTGACGCAAACCCTAAATAAGATTTTGCAGGATACGTTGCATGGCCTCGCATGGATAAAGACATCTAGAGTAACCCACAGAGCATAAAAGACTGGCACGTGTTACTCTGCAGCAGGGATGTATGCCATAGGTGGAGCATGGCCGGTCCCACTCTGGACTCAGACACACTCCCAGATTTACATTTACTGGAATACCTGGGAATGTATCTGCTTTGTGTGCCTCCCCAACAGTTGAGGAACAAGGTGAAATTCCTTTATTGATACTCACATGGGCGGAGGAAGTGAGGGAGATGTGGAGGATATACCCCCCCCCCAGAATGTTTAGTGGGGGGGACACGGGGGACTAAGGTGGTGGAGACAAAATAATTTTCTCTTTCTCTTCTGTCAGTCGCAAGGCCATTAGCACATCAAAACACTAGTGATTTGACGTGCTAATGGCCCTGCACTTGACCTTGTCTTTTGTTGTGCTGCATACCTCCAGGAATTTTTCTCACCTCGCGCTCACTGCTCTGGCTGCCTGCAGCCTGCACTTCCAGGACAAAGGAAAATTTTTGAGGTAGTTAGTTGATTGCTCTCTGCATCCTGCCGCTCCTCAGCCCAACCCTACCTTATTTGACTGTTTCACACTGCACAATTCAGCCACTGAAAGGCTAATGTTTTGTTGAAATGTTTATTTTGAGCAGTTGAACCTCAAATTAGCATCAGGCATAGTCTAAGCACACATTTTGGGTTAGGGTGTGTCAGATGGGTTGTTCTGTCCTAATATTTACACGAATAACTATTTAAATACCACTCGTTTGTAATTTCTTTTATAGAGCTACTTAACCCAATCCAGGGTGTCGGAGCATTTTACATCACACATA
Source organism: Lissotriton helveticus (assembly GCF_964261635.1). Classification (NCBI taxonomy): domain Eukaryota; kingdom Metazoa; phylum Chordata; class Amphibia; order Caudata; family Salamandridae; genus Lissotriton; species Lissotriton helveticus. The sequence continues at coordinate 1,507,576,798 of NC_136057.1, forward strand.
CACATTAAACATTGACAATAAACCATATGAGTGTAAATTATTTATAGGCTGTGTTACATAAGATAGGGTTACAAGGTGTAGGAATCCCATGTTGTTAGATCTGGGGGTCTCTAGTTGGCAATGGTTATCACCTTTGTCAAAATAGGGACCCTTACTTCTAAGTCAGGATAAGGGGATTACACTCCTTAATAACCCCTGCTCACCCCTTGGTAGCTTGGCACAAGAAGACAGGCTTATCTCAGAGGCAGTGTGTTAAGCATTTGTGAATATACACAGTAATACAGTGATAAAACTACAGATGGACACAACACAGGTTTTATAAAAATAAGTATTCTTTATATAGACTTAAACACACGACTACAAACGAAAAAAATCCACAATACTACACTTACGATTACTTAAAAGATGATTAAAATCTCTTAATTCAAGTTGTTAGTAAATGCGACAAAGTTCTCAACAAAGTACCTGGATGCGTAACGCAAAGTAAACAAAAGGCTTGCAAAAGGGGAGATGCGTCGGTTCCGTGATCCGGGGGAACGGTTGCGTCCTTCCTCAATGCTTGCGCAGAGTAGGGGACTCGTTGTGAGCCTTACCGGAGCGAAGGTGATGCGTAGATTCTCGGCTTGCGAGCCCGTTGCGGTGCGCAAGATGGCGCCTTGATGCGATGCGATGATCCAGTTGCGATGTGAGAAGATGGCGCCCCTGATGCGGCGATGCGATGATGATGCGATGACGCCCTGGCAGCCTTGTGACGACTCTGTACTTTGGAGCCGCGACAGGCCCTGCGACACGCTTCTCCGGTGATGCGATGGCGACTCTCTCGATGTTGTCACGATTCTCCGGTGATGCGACAGCAGGCAGCTTCGATGAACACAAGCATCCAGGGAGATGCGGTGAATGCTCGCTTATCCGGCATTGCGATGATTTCAGCTGCGGCGGCGACACGCTTCTTCTCGATGCGTCGCGTTTCTAGCTCCCAGCGGCACACAAGTGACTGGAGTCAGAATTCCCAGCAAGGAAATTCAGGAGGGAGCTGGAGGTGAAGTCTTTTGGCCCTGAGACTTCAGCAGAAGGCAAGCACAGTTCAAGCCCTTGGAGAATATTCTGTAGATGAAAGTCCCTACAAAGTTCCTTCTCCTTTCCCTTGGCAATGAAGCAACCACTGCAGGCCAACCCAGCAAACAGCACACTGGCAGAGGGGCAGTCCAAACTCCTGCAGCTTCCTTGGTTCTTCTCCTTGGCAGAAAGGTTTCTTGTTCCAGAAGTGATCTAATTTCTTGGGACCAGGGTCCCAATATTTATAACCCAAAATCCTTTGTTCTCTGAAGCCAGAGAGGCCTCTGTCTAGTCCAAACCAGTTCCTGAGCACTTTGTTGACATGACTCTCTTCTTCCTTTCACTGTGCAGGGCAGAGACATCAGACACCCCACAGGAGGTGGAGCCAGCACAGGGGAGGAAAGATTCAGCTCTGGAGCACTCTGTTGACATGATTCCTCCTCTCCTTTCACAGTGCAGGGCAGAGACATCAGACACGCCACAGGGGGTGGAGCCAGCATTGTAGAGGGTAGGCCCAGCCCTATTCAGGTCCCAGGTGCACTCCTCCCTCCCATCTGGATGTAAATCTCTCTATTTACTATTGGGCTGTCCCAGCCCGTCTCCTGGAATTCCCCAGCCCTGTCACTCACAAACCCAGACAAGGAATACTCAACCCAGCAGAGGCAGGCTCAAATGCTTAGGCAAGCAAATGCCTGCTTTCTAAAAGTGGTATTTGCAAACACAGAATATTAAAATAAACTTTACTTAAAGATGTATTTTATTATTCTTAGTTCAGGCATACTAAATTCGAATTTCTACCATGTTCCCTGAGTCAGTTAGGATTATAAGAATGTAATAATCTAACTGCCCATTCTAGCCTATGAGAACAGGTAGCCTTCAATAGTGAAAAACGAAAATGGCTGTAATTCACTATTAGACCATGTTAAATACATCAGAGCATGTCCTACCTTATACTTACAATGCACCCTGCCCTTGGGCCTACCATAGTGGTGTCTAATTTGAAGCAAAGGGAAGGTTTAGGGACTGACAATTGGGTGCACTTGGTCAAGTCGACATGGCAGTGCTAGACTGCACACAGGCCTTGCAATGGCAGGCCTGAGACACACTTTACAAGCTGCTTATGTGGGTGGCACAACCAGTGCTGCAAGCCCACCAGCAGCATTTGATGTACAAGCCCTGGGCACACATGGTGCACTGTACTAGGGGCTGACCGGTAAATCAAAGAACCCAATCATGGAAGAACCAATTAGTACATTAATTTAACATAGGGAGCACTTGCACTGTGGTATTGAGTAGCAGTGGCACAGTGCCCAAAGCATACATCCAGCAAAAACATATCAAAAACAGAGGAGGCAATCCGTCAACATGGAAGGGAGACTCACGCCAATGATGCCAGGTTTAACACATGTGCTTTCCTTTATAATTTGCTGTGCTATATGAAGATTACAATGTATGAACTGCAATTAACTAAAGGATCCCTGTGTTAAGAGCAATAACCCATTTACCCTTCTACATAAAATTAAAATCCGTCATCTGGGAGTCACATGATGTGCTTTGGCGGAGACATATTAACCCTCTATGCTACTTTAATTCAAAACTGGGACTAGACAAGACATCTGTCTCGCCAGCAAATAAACTAACCTCCAGAGTTATTTTATCATTATGAATATTTCCTGAGATTCACTAGGTACATAAAAGATCTATGTTGCAGGTACCTTCACCCCATAAGATATTCAACAATGCAGACTATGCAACCAATTAGGCAGAACAGATGTACTGCCATGTTTCTCCTTTTTGCCAATTTCATTCTGGCAGCGTATTAATAATTTAATTTATAAGTAGAGGCCTAGGTGTTGCATAACTTTTATGGTACAACTGTGACCCAAAATCTAATTTGTCAAATATTGTAATACACTCAAATGTACTCATGATAGACCTGCTTAACATATGTGAGGACTTTAAAAAAAAGATTTTTATATAGCGCGAACTCGACCCGAAGTTATCAGAGTGCTTTACATGACAGACTCATTCATTTATGATAGGCTTCGAGGAGATTAGGGGGCAGATGTATCAAAATACCTATTTGCGATTCTCAAAAGGTGATTATTTGAGAATCGGTATTTGAGAATTGCAAAATGGTATGTATATAAAAAATCGCAATTTTGTTGCGATTCCTTAAAATTCCTTAATTGCGATTAGCAAATTGCTAATCGCAATTAAGGAATAATTTACCATTCATTTCTATGGGCCAGGAGGCCCATAGGAATGAATGTGAAGTTATTCTCAATTTGCGATTCGCAATTTGAGAATCGCAAATTAAGAATAATTTCAAGGGTGCAAGGGTGTCATAAGGACACCCTGATGCACCCCTGAAATTTACATGTGTGTGCATATGGCGTACATGCATGCCTTAAGGGCATGTATGTGCGCCACATGGCACCTTCACAAATGGCAAAAAGTGCATTTGTGAAAGAATTCGCAAATTACCACCAACCTCAAGTTGGTGGTAATTTGCGATTTCTTAATTAGGAATCGCACAACTTGGGTGCTTCATACATAGCATTTAAGGAATTGCAATTTGCGATTCCTTAAATGCTGGCGCAAAGTTAAGGAATCGCTAATTTTGCGATTCCTTAATTTTGTGATGCTATTTCAATAATACATCGCATTTTCAGTTTTTTTTGTCACAAACGCTGCCATTTTGCGAATCGCAGCGTTTGCGACAAAAAAAATGTTTGATACATCTGCCCCTAAGCGATTTGCCCAGAATTAGTGGATGTTTAGCGTCCCTTCTGAGATTCAACATGGTTCCCCAGCTTTGAGGTGGATCACTCTAGCGGTTAGGCCACATCCTCTCCCCTTAGAAGTTGACATCATTTTTCGGGATATCACTTCCTTTGAGGTCATAGGTTCTGATGTCATGCACTATGATGTCACTTACATATTGCCTAACTTGGTTAGAGCCCAACTTATTTTAGGACTTTTGCCCTAGTGGGAGAAGTATAACAGAGAACTGGTGTTGGTAGTTGTAGGAGGCTGGCTTAGTATATGATGCACCTTACACTAATCCAGGCAACCCTTATGGTGATTTTAGTGGTCTTTGATAACCATAGAAAGCTCTCAAAGTGATAGCTGTGGAGAGCAGCCTTCAGGCTTATCTTGAAGGAATGTAAAGCAGCTTGTTTGGCCACATTTAATCCACATTGTAGATTAAGTGAAAAAGAACCACACAGTGTTTATAAATATAAGTCTATTTATTATGCAACACTATCACTAACGCATTGGCATTGGTCCTACCTGGAGATATCAACAATACACACAAGAATACTTCAAAATAATCAGGTAAGTAGCACAAATATACACTGGTCTCCAGGGGAAGTCCAAACATTGTACAAAAGAAAGTGGAATGTGAACTGCCAAGGAGAACAGGGCTTGGACCAGAAGACTAAGTTTCCCGGAACCCCACAGAAGATGTGTGCATAATGGAAACACAGCCGCGTGCCCAATGAAAGTCAATGGAGAAGTTGTGTTGCAGTTTTAAAGAAGAAAGACCCTTCCCAGAGGACCCCAAAGAAATTCTTTGGAAGACAAGAGGTTGGAGAGCAACCCCTACCAAAGATGCTCCAGGACCCAGGTTGCCTGCACCAGGGAAGCAGGGTGCATGGGGTGAAGTGTCATCAGAACCTGCCATATACGGCAATGGAATACTTTAAAGAAGATGCCTCTCATGAAGCCTCTGAAGGTGTACGTTGGAATCCAAGACTAGATTCTTGAAGAGGATGACCTGCAAGCAGAGGGGACAGAGTCAATGCAACTCTGAAGTGACCAGGAGGTACGGAAGCACAATGCCCACCGATGTCCGGAGGTTCAAGAGTAAAGATGGTGACATTGGCGCTGCAGCTGTAAGGACCAGGCAATGCTGAGGAAGACCAGGAGCCATGGACAAGCTTCGGGAACATCCGGTGTCAGTGTCCAGGTGGTCGGGGTGTGGCGGGAGCACCAACAAGCCTTGGTAGCTGCATCTGCCTTGGAGAGGAAAAAGTTGTAACCGTTAGGACCAGCAAGGTCCAAGGGACTCACCAAGTGCAGGAGAGTCAGTGCAGGCCCAGAGCAAGCAAGGCAGCCCACTGAAGCAAAGGAAGAACACCAAGTGGAACCAAAGCCTGAAGGCACAGCAGTCGCAAGATGAAATCAGGCAGCTCATTAAAGATGGAGGTGCAGAGGATGCAGTGAGGATACTGATCTTCAAGGGATGAGATGCAGAAGACTGGAATGTCTTGTAGCCCATAGATCTTTGGAGTTCAGAGACAACAAGCCTTGGCTACGGCAAGTTGACACTGTGTGTAGAAGAGTAGGGTCTGCTTCCTATGGTTACCCCCACTTTTTGCTGTGATTCTCTGGTTTTTTGACTTTGGTATGGCTGTGGTCCTGCTAATCAGGCCCACAGCCTAGCTGTTCTCTCTCTAAATTGATACCATGTACTTTAGGTATATACCAGATTGGTTACTGGGTCCCCCTTGAGAGCTGCTGTATAGTGTACCCTAGGTACCCAGGGCATATGTGCACCCTAGGCCTACCAGGGGCTGCAGCATGTATTGTGCCACCCCTGGTCTGCCTTCCAAACTGACACCACAGGTCTGTCCTTACAGCCTGGGTAAAGTGGTGTAATCACCCCTTGCTTGGATATAGTATAACTATATCTACCTTATATATAAACACTTAGGGTGAGGAAAATTGAATTTTGCCTTGTCATGTGTCCCTACGTGTTCCCCATTATATGTTATATGTGCATGATCGATATGCATATGTTCCCCCTTGACCGAATAAAGACGCAATTATAGTTGTGTCCAACGTTAGTATGCCAGTTATCCAGTCCTCGTGAAAGCAACGAGTATTAGGCCTATGTTGCCAACGTTTTACATTGTGCACGTTAATTCATCGAGTTGTCCCCGTTTCTAGGCCTCATGGGGCCCGGACCCCAGATTCAAGCTCCAGTCTCCTGAAACCACTCCGAGGAGCGATGCAGCCCCTCCCGCATCCCTGACCCTTCACTTACTCTCTGCCAAGCAGCGCGGTGCCCGGCCTGGCCTGCCTGCCTGTCTGCCAAGAATATGTTATGCCTCTAGTTATCAGTTCAGCTCCCCGGCTTCACATTCCTAAGCCAACGAACCGCATAAACATCTTCAGCTATAGTCTAGTCTTCCTGTCTCCATGCAAGAGAATTACTGAATTAGTATTCATAGAAGATTCATAGCACACGCAATACATGTAGAATATATGCATGCACCAGCCTTAGTGTCAAGTAGCCTTTGCCCTGATGACTTTCAGATTCTATCAACACGTACTCCAAACACGAGATATCAGATATGCTATAGGCACATGTCGTCCTGACATCCCAGACTTTAGTCTCCTCTTCTAGTGTCGAAGTCAGAGCCCCCAGCTCTCCCTAGTTACACGTCATGGCCCGTTTGCGCGCACCAGTAGGTTAAAGGTTCCAGCTGCCCAGGTAGCCCCCTTCATGTATCCACCCATTTATGACACTTCTGTGACGTTTTCATCACATGTCTACGTGCACGCCCTGTGCACGCCTTCTTTGTACGCCCATATGTTCTTATCTTACGTTTGTCACTTGTTACGCCTACTGTATGCAATGCAATTATACTGTTTTACTATATATACTGTGTAATATTAATGAGACGTTGCAGCTGCCATTCCATTCCTTTGCATGCCACTTCATGGTCTTTAGGCTCGAGCCATCTGATTAAAGCCCATTCTGACTCAGATATCACGGATCCTGCCTCTTATTTATTGAGCTATCTGTTTTCATTCATGCATAGAAAAATAGTACCGGTAATTAATTATTTATTTACCACATAAAATGGCACCCGAACAGGGACGAGCCCCTTCCCCACGCGCCGGAGATGTAACGCAGGCCCCCTGACCCTTCTACAGCCGTGACGGATCTCTACTGCGCACCGGCAGATATTTCTGCTCAAGTCTCCCTCAGGCCCACGGAGGAGACGGAGACTGCGGTCCGGCATCCAGACGAGGCGGTGAGGAAGGCGGGTCGTTCCGACCAGAGCCCAAGCCGAGAGAGCAAGGTCCGAGGTATCCGGAGGCCCACCTGTAACCGAAGCCCGAAGCCCGAAACGCATGCGTAGTGCGTAGCAGTAACCAGACGTCGTAGCAGTCCAGTCCAGTCCGAGGCCTTCAGTTTTGCTTCCCGGTGAGTACCGTTGCTGGGGGTATCTAGACGGGTGTTCATTAATTTGTGCCCGGTCCGACGGGTTTGGGTACACAGATCCGGTCCGACGTGTTCGCCTAGGTGGATACGGTATGACGTGTCTCTTTAGGAGACCGGTATGTTCTGTACTGTTTTAGCAGTGCATCCAGTAATTCTAGTAAGTCCGTTCTCGAGAAATTCAAGTATTATGTTTTCAATGTATCAGGTAGTATTCTGTTCGAACTGTTATTAATGTGTTCTTGATGTCGTGGTATGAATGATTGTTTTGCTAGTCATTACTGTGTTCATTGTGTATTGTGTTCAAGTTCAAGTACGGTTCAAATATGCCGCTGTTTTCGAAACTACGTCAGATAAAAACTAGAAAAGGGTTACTCGAAGAATCAGTTCCTGTCCCTCCCAGGGACAGTCCTGGACATTTCATGTATCATAAGCATGGCTTAGATGCCATACTGTATCTAGATTTATGGGTGGACTACACCAAACATCTCGAAGAGAAATATAGATGGCCTGTATCAGGAACATGGGATGCCGAGTGCATCATGAGAGTAGAAGAAGCATTATGGAAAAAGAAAGCCAGACAGTCCCAGAAAGATGCCATAGAGTTATGGCGTAAAGAATCCCATAAAAGAACCGAGAAAGAATTCAGAAAAGCAGAATTAAGTAGGGAATCCTCAGAAAAAGCCCAAGAAAGGGAATTAATCGAAGAAAGTGAACGAGTTAGAGCAGAACAGTCAGACAGACCGAGAAATGCCCTTATTAAAGGTATGTATCCTCTTCTCGCCGAGGGTTTGCCGAAGGCGACCCCGGAAGCACTCCATAATTTACCGCCACCATTGGTTCCGACTAAGCTGCGTCATAAACCGACTGCAGCCGAAATTTTTCTTTCTTCCTATTTAGATGACACTGTCCCAGAATATGCTAATACGAATCCAATTCCACCAGTTCAGGTCCAACACCCTGTCAATAATGTAATTCCTGTGCCTCCAGTTGTGGGTCCCGGGAATCCTGTTCATGTGCCAGTTCCCCAGGATCAACCCACATTACGTACCCCTACTGTACCAGTCACGTTACCAGCACCCGCACATTCAGTATTAGTTGACGATTCCAGTTCAGGAGGAGCAGGGGGAGGTACTCCTATCACCCCGCCTCAAACAAGACGACGGACGCTGAGAGATGTAGCGTTACAGCGTACGCCAAAACTGGCTACGTATGAAGCCCTCAGAAAGTATCTTACAGAGTGCGGACCTGATTGTAGATATGATCCAGTACCAGGCGAAGATAGCATGTTAATATATTCCATACGTTTACGTCGAGTTGCAAGCTTCTTGGTTACCATATCGAATATGGAACAACATCTAGACAGAATATATCACTTTATTCAAACAGGGGAGAATCCAGAAAGTATTCACGAAGCTATGGCACACAGGAAAGTCGAGATTCAAGGCATGATATTGCAATTTCTGATAAATTGTTTAATAAGAGAACAAGATTATCCTGATAAAAACAAAGAAGACATGAAAGTCCTGACAAGATGGAGTGACAATATAACAGAAGGAAAACACAGAACACAAAATTGTATAGAATCCATGTACAAAAAGATTCGTAAAGAAATTATAAGTATACACCAAAAGGAGGAAGCAATGAGAGTAGCCGAGAAAGAGAATGACTCTTCAGACGAAGAGGTAGACAACGAGAATCCCACTAGAATAGCGTATGTAGGTAGGACGAGACCTTCTGATAGACACACACGCCTAGATTACAAGGAAGCTTTTCCTCCTCCCGTGCCGGAACAGTGTTCTCTTGAACAAGTATTCCAGGCTACCGATAAAGTTCTGAAACTACGAATAGGTTACAGTGAGCTTAGTACCATGCATGAACAAGAACTAGCCCGATCAGCAGTCCGATGGGTTAGTGATTCTGCCACGTTTCCAGACGAAGTAGTGGCCCAAATGTTTCTGAAACTGCCCCCAGCCGAGCAGCGACTGGTGGATATGTACATGATCCAGCACCTCATCACACTGTACGAGAGTCAACATTCTGATCCAGGTCCCTTATATAATGTATTGAACGAGTTACTCCTAAACAGATGGAAAGGTCTAGGTACCGATTTAATTAGCGTCATTTTAGAACAGCGTCACAAATACAGAACGTTCCTGACTCCGCATTTTGTTCCTGTTTCACCTCCGTTCTACATAGACAGACAGAATCCGTTACGAGAAGTGCATCCTGTTAAGGGAGCGGGTGGTAATCTCGAACGAGTATTTGTTTACACCCCTATCACGAAAATAGAACTACTAGAAATGAAAAAGTTAATACCCTGTCACGATAAAGATCCAGCAGGGTTCCATCGAGAATTAAAAGACATGCTCCGTATGGGAGAATACACGTATCCTGATATCATCAAAATGTTAAAGGTCCTGTTACCTGCGGGCATATATGAAAAACTTAAAGAAAAAGAATGGGAGGTGGGAGAGAAAAAGATAGACTGGACCGCGTTAGAGACCGAAGATAATATACGAGTCCCAGGTACTGGTCTTGGGGATAGAGCCAAAGAATTGCCCGAACTGTTAATACAAGTCTTGCCAAGATTACTAGCCACGAAAAAGGAAGATTGGGATGCCATTTCAGCCTGTAAACAGAAACAAGACGAAGACACTAGTGATTTTTATTCCAGATTTGAGAAATGTTTCATTATTAATAGCGGTCTGAAAATAAGTAGTGAGTCGTATCCACATCTTTTTGTTACCAAACTAGTTGAGAATTCTTTACCGCAAGTTAAAAATAGAGTATTGAAAGTCGAGAGTACATGGCAAGCTAATACCCCGTCCCAAATGCTCCAGATGCTACAGTATCACCAGAATAGAATCAGGGAAGAGCAAGAACACGAAAGGAGACGTATGAAAGACACGAAAATGAAAGTACTAGTTGCACAGTCTGTTCAACCAGATAGTCAGAAAAGCGGTCCGAATCAGACTAGTCATTCTGCAGCTCCTGTTAAAGGGACCTGCAATTACTGTAAACAGCCAGGTCATTATATAAACGAATGTGCAGTTCTGAAACACAACATAGCTACAGGTAAGACGAAAGAGAGACCACGTCCTCCTAGACAAGAACAGGTTCCGCAAAATACACAACCACCGCAGAACGCACAACAGACAGTTACAGTACCGCAGCCTATAGCTGCCACACAACACGTTACACAACAGATGTACCAGTACGCACAGTCAGATTATCCAGAATATCAGCAGTATTCATGAAACAGCCTAGAGAGGGAGGTTGGCTTGCCTCTCATCGAGGTTCCTGTAGATCAAGAGGGTCCCTATGTACACAGTCAAGTATTAGGGAAAGACAGAAAGTTTCTGATTGATACAGGGGCAAGTAGGACTACCATCAGTCATGACGAGGTTCCAGGGGCTCCACTCTCAGGCTCAAGAAACGTTTCCCTGGGATTTTCAGGAAAGCCTATTGTTAATGAAATATCGAAACCAGTTTCCCTAGAAGTTGGTCCATTGTCCCGAACTACAGACTTGTTACTTACGAAATCATGTCCTGAAAATGTACTTGGTATTAAAACATTGAAAGAATTAGGAGCGGTTATATGCTGTTCCCCAGAAGGTGTGAGATTGTTTTTACGTGATTTTAAAGGTCATTATGTGTTACGAGATTTTGATCCAAGATTACTGAATGTACCACAGCATTTATGGGCGCAAGGTCCAACTGATGTAGGTTGTATGCACATTACACCATATCGTGTCACTCTGAAACAAGGTGTTGTATTACCACGAATCCGACAGTACAAATTGCCACCTGAGGCTGTAGCAGCCTTATCGAAAATTATTGACGAGCTCATTGCTCAAGGAGTGGTTGTAGAAACTGACTCCAATGTATGTAATTCTCCTATCATTCCGATTCTTAAACGTACTGATCCAAATGCACCTCCAGTATATCGATTAGTGATTGATCTTCGAGAACTTAATAAGTGTATCATACCCCAGTACCCAGTGGTTCCAGATATCTCCTCCCTATTGACTGCCATTGATTCTGAAGCTACGTTCTTTACTGTTATTGATCTCAAGAACGCATTCTTTAGTGTCCCCATTCATCCAGACAGCCAGTTTCTTTTCGGATTCTGTTTAAATGGAAGAAGCTATAAATTCACACGAGCTCCTCAAGGTTTCACAGAAAGTCCTAGTATTTACAGTCAAGCACTTAAAAGACAACTAGACAGTATTCACATGCCAACTGACACTGCCCTGCTCCAGTATGTCGATGATCTATTAATCACAGCCCGTACAGAACGTGACTGCGAACGTGCGTCACTTACAGTCCTATATTTTCTGGCCGAGATGGGGCACAAGGTGTCCCCTTCGAAACTGCAATTCTGTGTCCAGCAAGTGGTATACCTTGGACACTTACTGTCCAAGAGGGGTAGACAGTTGACACCTGACCGTATCCAGTTAATAGCACATCTTCCACAGCCCAAGACACAGAAGGAGGTACGAGCTTTTATCGGCCTCACTTCTTACTGTAGACAATGGATTCCTCAGTATGCATATCTAGCTAAACCACTGATACAGTTAACGACACAGGAGGCAGCGACATCGACTGTCCTCCCTTGGACCCAGGAACATACACTTGTTTTTAATGAATTAAGGAAAGCTTTATGTAATGCACCTGTATTAGCGACACCGAACTACAGTAAGCCTTTTACTCTTTTTGTTACTGAACGCGATGGTACAGCATTGTCTGCTCTCACGCAAGATCAAGCAGGACAACACAAGCCCTGTGCTTATTGTTCTAGCACATTAGATCCAGTAGCCCAGGCTCTCCCTGCGTGCCTCAAGTCAGTTGCAGCCACAGCTCTAGCTATCAGACAAAGTGATTCCATAGTGTTAGGACACTCCCTGACAGTACAAGTTCCACACTCTGTGGAAGTTCTTTTAAACCGAACACAGACTCAGCACTTGACAATTGCACGTTTAACAGGATATGAACTGACACTGTTTCAGCCACACATAGAAATCAGACGCTGCAACATCTTAAATCCTGCTACACTGTTACCCTCGATTACATCGAATCCTGCCACACATGACTGTGTGGAAGTTATTAACATCATGACAAAGCCAAGACAAGACTTGACAGACATTGCATTACCTGATCCCGACCTGACACTTTACGTGGATGGTCATGTATGAGAACAAGTACAGGAGAACTAGTAGCCGCGTATGCAGTGACTACTGAAACTGAAGTTATAGAAACACATCGTATTGACACCCTGTCTGCTCAAGCAGCAGAGCTCATCGCTCTGACCCAAGCCTGCATACGAGCCAAGAACCTGAAAGTAAACATATATACAGATTCACGTTATGCATTCGGAGTCGTTCACGACTTTGGAGTACTCTGGCAAGAAAGAGGTTTCATGACCTCTCATGGAGCCAAGATTCAGCATGGCCCCCTCATTCAAGCTCTGTTAGAAGCAATACATTTACCGAAAGCCATTGCCATTATGAAGTGCAAAGCACATACGAAAGCTACTGACACCATTTCTCAAGGTAACGATCTAGCAGATCGAACAGCCAAGCTTACAGCTCAGACTCCAGACACTCTAGTTAACACGACAAAGACAGATATTCCAGATCAGACGACTTGTATGACAGTCAAGGATCCTACACAAGACGTACTAGACATACAGTCACATGCTACCCCAGACGAAATAAAGAAATGGTCTGAACAAGGAGGGGTCCAGACAGATCAGGGATGGTTGACGAAGGGAAAAGCCACATGGTTTCTCCCCGACTCTATGGTTCAAGTCATTATTAACACGCACATAGTCCAGCACATTTAGGAGAGAAAGCCATGTTAGACAGCATCCAGAATATTTGATTTAACAAGCATTTACGAGCAGCAGCCAAACAGAAAGTACGTACCTGCATGATATGTTGTCAATTCAATCCAGGAAAAGGTGTTCCGGTGGAACAAGGTGGATTCCATCCTCCTGACCACCCTTTCGAAGTCCTCCAGATGGATTATATTCAGATGGATCGATGCCGAGGTTTCAAGTATGTCCTCGTAGTTGTATGCGCTTTGTCCAGATGGACGGAAGCATATCCAGTCCAAGATTACACTGCCGCGACCACTGCTAGGCAGTTGGTTCGTGAGTATTTCCCACGCTATGGTTTGCCCAGGGTCGTGTATTCAGACAACGGCCAGCCATTCTCATCCGAACTCATGAAACAAGTATCTCTTCTGTTAGGGTACCAGTGGAAGTTCCATTGTGTACGACACCCCGAGGCAGCCGGCCTCGTCGAGAGACATAATCAAACTCTGAAAATCCGCATTGCAAAGGTTTGCGCAGAAAAAGGCGTAGATTGGATGGTAGCTCTGCCAGTCGCCCTTTTTTACATGAGAATGGTCGCTCACTCCCGTTCAGGTCTGTCCCCTTTCGAAGTTGTTTTCGGTCGTCCCCCGAACATGTGGGGTACACCAATGCCACGTAAAATAACTGATGTTGACAGTAATATGCTGACAGATTACCTAGCTTCCTTGATGTCTGCACTACTCTCTTGTCGTTCACAGGTTGCGGCTGCCTTTCCAGACAACACCCAGGTGAAACCGCACGAGGTCGTTCCAGGTGATCTGGTTTTGATCCGAAACTTTGATCGTTCAAGTCCGCTGGAGCCCCGCTGGAAAGAGCCGAAACTAGTTCTGATGACCACAAGGACCGCCGTAAAAGTGGAGGGCCGCAAGGGATGGCTCCACTCCAGTCACATCAAACTTTTTCATGGACTCCGTCCAAAGACTTTTTTCAAGGACTGCCCAGATACTGACTCTAAACTCCCCCTGTTAGAGAAAACTCCGCAGCAGGAGTATAAACTAAAGCTTCGGTCTAGTAAGTCAGACAGTTTAATTGTTTAAGTCCCTCTCGGGTGAAGCGGTTAGACAGGTTCCTGACATGTATGAGATAGACCCCCATAGTGAGAGAGTTAGACGAAACTCCAAGAAAATACGTTATTGTAAAAATCTGCGTAGTAGATGTATAATAACATTAATGTTTATGTTATTTCTGAGTCTTATGGTTACATGCATAAGTTATGTTTTACATGTATATTTTCCTCCTATTGATTCACATGTACATTTGTCTTCTAATGATACAGTAGAGCACACTTTTAGTGAACTACCTCCTCACGAGTTATCCTATCGACTTGCCATGCGCAACAATACTTTTATCCGAATGTTACACTATTCACACCAGACTAGCAATGCCACTAATTGTTGGGTGTGTGGTCGACTCCCCCCTTTCCAGACACCGAAGGGAGTTCTGCCACTCTTTCCCTATCCGTTTTCACACAATGGGTCGTGTGGAGCATGGTTTACGATAACATCATCCTCAGACGATAAGTCCCTTCTGAATAGAACATGTTTTCCAGACAAGGAAGGTCTTTCCCATAGAACAGGGTTAGATCTAGAAAATGAAGTATATGATCTAGGTAATTATTCCTCGAATTTCATGGTTTTGAATGTTCAGTCCGAGACTACTCCAGATTTGCCTGCTATTACAGTCCTACCAGTGAAAGGCGAATTATGTGTCAGAAAGAATGGTTCAGTACATCTAGGACATAGTGATTGTACTACTGTGGTCGAGTATGGTGACAGTGGGAAATCTAATTTCAAAACCTCACGTCATTCGTATTTTGTATGTGGTCAGACCGCATATGTACGTCTGCCCGTAGATTGGGATGGAACATGTTACATTGCCTTCCTACTGCCACCAGTTTTCCTAGCCCCATCCGATTATCACAGAAATACACATCTAGTACACGTTAGACATAGAAGGGAGACTGAGTCCCCAATTGTCGATCAAACTGAAACTGCATTAGAACAATATCAAGACTTCAATAAAGGTTTCTTTTTCTTCATAGGTCCAGTCCAGAATAGTAAGCTAATACGTAGGCTAACCAGAACCCTTGAAGATGTAGTGAATGAGACTACTTCCGCTCTAGGTAACTTAACTGAAGAGCAATCTGCTATGAGATTTGTTGTCCTTCAAAATCGCCTTGTCCTTGACGTCATACTGGCCGATAGGGGCGGAGCTTGTAGAGTCATCGGATCTAGTTGTTGCATTTTCATTCCTAATAACGCACCGTCTGTTTATTCAGCTATAACCAGACTTCACAAGATAGCCCATCAGTTGCACCAGAATCCAGGCACCTGGACATGGTCCGGTTGGCTCTGGAGTATAATATCCGCCTGGGGATGGAAAATATTGTCATTCCTAGGAATAGTAGTAATGATCATATTCAGTTGCTGTCTCTGTTTACAATGTGGCCCTGCGATTTGCGGCTTATGCGCTACCTCTTGTATTCCAAGTCCTAAGTCCCGTTCCAAGAAGATTCGAGACGAGCAAATGATGCTATATGAACAGATAGATGGTATCATGAATATTGATGTTTCCTGAAGGAAACGTAGGGCACAAGGAGGGAATGAGGAAAATTGAATTTTGCCTTGTCATGTGTCCCTACGTGTTCCCCATTATATGTTATATGTGCATGATCGATATGCATATGTTCCCCCTTGACCGAATAAAGACGCAATTATAGTTGTGTCCAACGTTAGTATGCCAGTTATCCAGTCCTCGTGAAAGCAACGAGTATTAGGCCTATGTTGCCAACGTTTTACATTGTGCACGTTAATTCATCGAGTTGTCCCCGTTTCTAGGCCTCATGGGGCCCGGACACCAGATTCAAGCTCCAGTCTCCTGAAACCACTCCGAGGAGCGATGCAGCCCCTCCCGCATCCCTGACCCTTCACTTACTCTCTGCCAAGCAGCGCGGTGCCCGGCCTGGCCTGCCTGCCTGTCTGCCAAGAATATGTTATGCCTCTAGTTATCAGTTCAGCTCCCCGGCTTCACATTCCTAAGCCAACGAACCGCATAAACATCTTCAGCTATAGTCTAGTCTTCCTGTCTCCATGCAAGAGAATTACTGAATTAGTATTCATAGAAGATTCATAGCACACGCAATACATGTAGAAAATATGCATGCACCAGCCTTAGTGTCAAGTAGCCTTTGCCCTGATGACTTTCAGATTCTATCAACACGTACTCCAAACACGAGATATCAGATATGCTATAGGCACATGTCGTCCTGACATCCCAGACTTTAGTCTCCTCTTCTAGTGTCGAAGTCAGAGCCCCCAGCTCTCCCTAGTTACACGTCATGGCCCGTTTGCGCGCACCAGTAGGTTAAAGGTTCCAGCTGCCCAGGTAGCCCCCTTCATGTATCCACCCATTTATGACACTTCTGTGACGTTTTCATCACATGTCTACGTGCACGCCCTGTGCACGCCTTCTTTGTATGCCCATATGTTCTTATCTTACGTTTGTCACTTGTTACGCCTACTGTATGCAATGCAATTATACTGTTTTACTATATATACTGTGTAATGTTAATGAGACGTTGCAGCTGCCATTCCATTCCATTGCATGCCACTTCATGGTCTTTAGGCTCGAGCCATCTGATTAAAGCCCATTCTGACTCAGATATCACGGATCCTGCCTCTTATTTATTGAGCTATCTGTTTTCATTCATGCATAGAAAAATAGTACCGGTAATTAATTATTTATTTACCACAAGGGCCATATGTAGGTGGCCAAATACCGGTCGGTAAAGCTGAAATTCTGTAAATTTCGCTTTACCAACTGGTATTTAGCCCTGTGAGATGTACGTATTACCGAATGGCATCGGTAATAACGAATCGGTAAATAATTACCGATTCCTTATTTACCGACCGGTGAACACCGAAACAATGAATACCGATTCGGTAAATAACGAATCGGTAAAAATCCCAAAATGCGATGTAGCAAAAATTGGTATTACCGAATTTGATCAGATTCGGTATTAACGATTCGGTATTTACACTGATCCTGAGCAGGTGGTAATCAGGTGCAGTGCATAAAAACAGCCACAAAATGCAACAGTGTAAACGCAATGGCGGGCCTCTACCTCATAGCAAGGCGGCTATGCTTGAGAGCAGCAGGAGTGAAGATCTGGAGACGGGAAGAGCGGGTGTACAGACTGCGCATCACATTGTTTCAATTGACAGAACCAGAAATCCATGAACGGTAGAGGCTGCACCCACACACCATCCTTGACCTAATACGGGACCTCAAACCATATCTTGAGCATCAGACACCAAGGGCGCACGCAATACCCACTCATGTCCAGGTACTCTGTTGCCTGCACCTCCTGGCATCAGGAAGTTACCAGGGTGTGATAGCCGCAGTAGGTGGTGTGTCACAGAGCAGTCTATCCCATTTTTTCAACCCCTTCCTGGATGCCATGATGGACAGAATGGATCATTACATAACCTTCCCCAGTACACAGGCGGAGCTGCAGAAGACCAAGCTGGATTTCTACCAACTGGCACAGTTCCCACACGTCATTGGTTGCATTGATGGGACCCATATACCAATCTGCCCACCTGCAGCAACTGAATACATTTACCGCAACCCCAAATCCACCTACTCCATTAATGTGCAGGTGATATGTGATGCCAAGTTCATCATAACTGACATCGTGGCCAAATTCCCAGGGAGTACCCACGACTCGTACATATTCCGGAACAGTGGCATCCATACACGTCTGGCCGCTGGTGACTTTGGAGAAGGATACCTACTAGGTAAATCAATGTGACACACCCTGATGTATACCTTTGCTCAAGCTATTGGTGACACAAATTAATGGCACTTTCTTTTGCATTTAGGTGACAGCGCATATGCCCTCCTGCCTTACCTACTCACACTATATCTCAACCCATCCACCCCAAGGGAGAGAGATACAATGTGGCACATAAGAGCACAGGCAAGGTGGTGGAGCGCACCTTTGGTCTGTTAAAAAGCAGATTCCGTTGCCTACACAAAAGTGGAGGTGCACGTCAGTACAGCCCCATCAAATGTTGCAAAATAATTGCTACATGTGCAATGCTACACAATCTAGCCACAAAAAAAGGAACAGCAGTGGAACTAACTGACTCTGAAGACGAGGACAAGGACAGAGCCCTGCGCAGCTGGTGTTGCAGTTGAACATGATGGGAGACAGAGACGGGCAGAGATAACGTCAAACTATTTCTGAGTGAGTAACGAGACAGAGCCAGTAACAGTGTTTTGTAATGGTGTTTAATAAGCACACCACCAGTATTGTAAGCAGTGTCCATTTGAACATGGGTTACATCACCCATCTAATGTTTGCCAACTGGCAGTAGTACCTATTTCCTGCGTCCACGCGCTGCAGTGTCTGTAGTGTCAGACTGTTCTTGCGCAGCGCTGTGGCGTTCGCTGCACCTCCTGCCCTCGGTGGTAGAGGGCGTAATGCTACCACGGCTGGTAGCTTCCTCACTGTCCCCCCCTTCCATTGTGGCTGCCTTCACATTTTGCAGCAGTTCTAATGCAGAGGTCATTGATACCATGCCCCTGGCCACATCCCTGCTACAATGCGCCATCTCCTCCTGCATGGCGATGGACCTTCGACACATTAGGGAGGTTGCAGTGGCCAGCCGGTTCACTGCCTTGGTATAGGCCTGGAGTCTCTGCCTCTCCCTGCGCCTGCCAAGACGGTCCTGCTCCAACTGGCTGCAGAGGTTGTCCACAGAGGTTGCAACTCTCTGCATTCCCTCACACATGTTGTCTCCCATTGCACTGATGCCCTTTTCATCCTGTGCATGTGTTTGTTAATGTGGGCCACCTCCCTATGCAGTGATCGCATCTCTCTCCATTGCAGGCGCTGGACCTTGAGAATGTTGCCTTCCAGTCCAGCAAACACACTTTCACCCTGTTCAGATGCTTCAGGACTGGCCGGCCTTGCCCTGCGGCGTCTGGATGAACTGTGGGCACCCTCAGATGGGGTACCAGCCCTCTCTCTGTTGCCCTCCTCATGGACTGGAGACTGTTGGTCCCGTGTGCCCTCCTCCTCCGACTCCTCCATCTGCTGGAGGGTGGCCACGGCATGCCTCCTGCCCGACTGTGGTGGTGGTGGTGGTGTTGGTGATCATCGCAGTGGGGACTGGGTATGAGGGGATGGCAGCGTTCCCTGGCGCTGTGGTAATGCCTGTGATGGAGTAGTTATTGGTGGTGGTTGTGCGGAGCTTGTGGTCCCTGCAGGCATACTCTCTTCTTTATGTTGCCTCCCCTCTGGCCTGGCTGTCTTTGCTCTGCTCCCCTCTGCAGCACTGCGAGATGTCTCACCTGTAATGACACAATGTAGATATACTCACTGCTCTGTCTTCATTTGAATTGCATTAAACATCATGCCTACAGATCACAGTGACTGTCCTGAGATTGCCAATTACTTTCACATGCTATTGTGTTTGCTAGCCTGACTGTCCTATACATCAGTTCCCTCGAGCTACATCTCCCACAATGCATAGCAGTTAATGGAGTAAGACATGGAGTGGAGTGGGAGCCCCTATGCCACTATGGGGATTAGGGTTGGGGAGGGGGTAGCACAGCATGCTGGGCATGCATCTTACCTTGTTTCCTTGCTGCTCTGGCAGAGCTGTCTGCGTTTCCCACGCCACTCACACTCTCCGGCTGGAGGGTGGACTCTACCATCAGTTCCAGTGGTGTTGGTGCTGGTGCTCTGTTCTTTCCTCCGCCAGTTTTGCCAGCCTGCCTCTGCCTCTCTGCCATCCTTGCCTTTGCCGTCTTCCTGAGGTCATACCACCTCTTCTTGATGTCCTCAATGGTACGCTGGCTCACACCAATGGCATTAATTTTGTCCTGTATCCCAATCCAGATCTGTCTCTTTTGAGACTCGGGCACATGGTGGGACTGCATACCAAAAAGCCTGTCAAGGTCCTGACTCACATCCTGGATCAGTACCTCCAGCTCCTTTTCGCTGAACTTCAGCTTTCTTTTCCTTTCACTTCCCTCGTTCTCTCTGTCTTGGCTTGCCATTTCCAAACAGTTTTTTTTTTGGTTGTAGCTGTGAGGCTCTGTTGCTCCTGGCTCCTCAGCTCACCTGCCTGCTTCACAGTAAGCTCCAGGTTCTGTGCAACTGCCTGGGTGTGGCCACTTCCTGTTTGGGAGGTGATTGGGTGACACAGGATTGGCTGATTCATTAAATTATGATTTTTTGAATTACCGAATCGGTATTTACCGATTCGGTAATGAATTCGGTAATTCCGAATCGGTATTGGTGTTTCGGTATTTTTTTTTTACCGATTCGTTCCGAATCAGTATTTTTTACCGATTTTTAACGAATCGGTAAAATGTACCGATTTTTTTATCTACATCGCATTTTCCGATTCCTTAATACCGAATCGGTAAAATTCGGTATTAAGGAATCGGTATTCATGTTTTACCTACATATGGCCCTCAGTAACCTATAAGTCACTCGTATGGCAGGCCTTAACAATCCTGGAGGCAGAGTGCTTGGTTTTATGTGAGAAGGTGCCCTAGCATGTGCTGAGCCCCTCTGCAGCTTTCGGAACCATCTCCTTATAGCTGTTCTATGATATAGCCATACCATATACTCTTAAGTGCATTATAATACTCGCGGTTAATGCTAACTTTGGTTTGGCTTTATCAAAACATGTCATGTAAGGTGTCAAACACTTTGGAATACTACCCCCCCCCCGCCAGTCCTGGCGGCGGGGGTAGCATTCCACACTTCTAGAGGGAGAAGACATGTAGTTAATGGTAAACCCGGTTAAAGTTAAACAGAGACTCAGCATCACAAAATGGATGCTGCTGCCACAGACACGAGTCTGCCCTCCTGCTGCTGGATGTAACTCCGGCAGGGGAGGCCTGGACAATAGGTTTCCTGCCCAGGGAGGTGCTGGCACCTTCCCAGACAGGCTTTTGTGTATTGGGGCAGAGAGGGCTGCATTCAGTGAATGCTTTCCAGACACTGCCTGGGGCACACAAGGTGCTCCATGCATTCCCCAGCTCAAACCGGTTGCTGGGGCACTCAGCCCCAGCTCTGGCACGAAACTGGACAAAGGGAAAGGGGTGTAACCACCCCGTCCCCAGGTCCTCCCATAGGAGGGACCTTAAAGTTGGTCCAACACCTAAACTTAGTATAAGTATAGGATCCCAGTCCCTAGGACTTTAGATTAGATTACCCTGGACGAAACTCTGTAACATATATCCTGGATCTTCGTCATTCCATTTCGACTGGAAGACGGAAGAAATCTCCTTTGTGGTCAAGGAGTGACCACCCTGTTCAAACAGGCACCAACAGCAACTTTGCCAGTCTGCATTTTCGAGGCTCCCGCCGGATCCCGAAGAATCTGCAACACAGGACACAGACTTCCAGACATCTCTGACCCGACCTTCGCTCACTGCAAAGCTGAGACCCGTAGCGGACACAAGAGACGTGGGACCTGAACTCCTGGACATCCTGCATTTTGCAAGCTGCATCGACTCCCAAGGTATCTCGAAGTTGTGCTTTGGGGTGCTTGAAGCCCCAGCCCCGAGCACCATTTACACCAAAACTCAGAGGCCCACACTCCATGAGTGTCCCGTGGACCCCTTTGCATTTCAGCTCACTACATCTTCCCAGTTCCTAGTCCATTGGCTAGTGAGCCCCCGAAGACTTACTTTTGAATCTAACTTGCTTTCCTGGTTGCTCCAGGCTTGCTACAGCTTCCCTACAAAGGAGAATCGCCCCAGACCTTGCTGGTCTGCAACAAAGCCAATCTCGACATCTTGCATGGATTGCGTTTGCCAAGGCTTGTTGGGTCCAATCTGGATACTGACACCGCAGTCAACTAGATCCTTCATGGGATAGCTCGACTCCTTTTCACCTGAAATCTCCCGACATTGGCTGGCAGCTTTCTATAGCCATCCTGGTCACTAGCAAGTGACCCAGACTCTGTCCCTTCTGCTTTCAGGTTCTTCAGATCTTCGTTCATCCCTTGGATTCACCCGGACACTTTTCCTTTGGTCGCCTGCAGCACTTCTTTGCAGATCTCCATTGAATTCGACGACGAAATCCGACACCAAAAGACACCTATGCACCCAGCTTCCGTGGCTGAGGTAACACGAGTGCTCTGGTAGTCTCAAGGGTATTGGCCCTCCTATTGTCTAAGTCTAAAAGGGTCCCATCGTAGTTCATTTAGAAGTGTCCTTAAATTGTAAATTTGTAACTTGTTCGTTTCGCATAGAAAGTCAATGGCAACCCGCGGCTGTGTTTAGACACTGCACGTGTCTCCCATGGGCCTCCTACTTCCTAACCTTTGGCTGTTCCTAGAAGCCCCAGCGATTCCACAGGCCCTAGGCCTACTTTCTATCCCAGATGTGGTTCTTATACCACTATTTTAGTATATGGTTTGTGAGGCCCCTAGGGCAAAACGTATACTGTGCAACTTATCGTATGCTAATTAAGTTCCTTGTATTGTACTTTTACCTCTGACCTCATAATGAGTGCAGAGGGGTTGTGTATAGAATAAATACATATATATTTGATATATACCTTGTGTGGTGTGCTTTCATTTGGTACTCAAGAGATTATAATTGGTAAAACAACTAGCTTAATTCGCTCATTGAAGTCTTAGCCTGAAGACTGCTGGACCACGCTACCACTAAGATAGCTTTCTATAAGGTTGACTTTCCAACCACCATCAATAAGGGTCGATTAGACTGGTGCAAGGTGCCCACTAGAACTAGTGGACATCATATGCCAGGCTAACTTCTCACACTGTGCACAAGGGTTTGGCCGCAGCAGCTCCGACGAGGGATACTGTCCATAAAATTGCAGAGAATACAGGTCAGGCTTGGGAAGTCTGGTCAGCTTCGTTGTGGTGTGACAGCTTCACTCCCAGGGAGATTACTTCAGATGTCCTTGATGCCCACAGGCTTTCTGGAGAACCTGGATGAAGCACAGACACAGACAACGCAGAAGACTTGAAGTACAGCAAGACCAGGAGCAGCAGGAGTCTCCCTAGATGCAGTATCAGTTTCAGTTGAAGTCCAACAAAGTGTTCGGACAGTCGAAGAGTGTCTTGGTTTCAGAGGTGCTTCTTATTCCATGCTGAATCTGAGGACCTACCTATAGGGTTGCTCTTAAGTACCCTAAGGAAAGGGTTGGAATGACTATGGGATGCCTCTAAGAGGAGGTGCTGGACAGAGGAGATAATACTCCCCTTTCCTTTGTCCAATTTTGGCCAAACAGCTATTGCTTCACCTTCTTCAAGGTCTAGACCACAGCAAAGGCCTCACTCTCAATAGCTGACCAATGCTTCATTCCAGGAGTCAACATTCTGCTTATAAAAGCTATTGGTTGATTATGGCCCTCTGCATTCAGCTGTGATAATACTGCACCAATCCCTAACTCAGAAGCATCTGTCTGGAGAGTGAATGGTTTGGAGTAGTCAGGGCTTTTCAGAAATGGAGCATAGCACATGGCTTGCTTTAGATCATCAGATGCCTTTTGACAGGTAACTGTTCACTGAACTTTATTAGGCCTCCTTTTGAAGGTGAGATCATTAAGGGGTTTTAGTATGGATCCATAGCCCTTGCAAACCTCCTGTAATACCCAGCCTGGCCCAAGCAAGCTCTGACCTGAAATGCTGTTTCTGGTTTGGCATTCTCATAGAATGTGATTTGCCAATAATCAGCAGTCAGGTAAGCTCTCATCGCTCTCTTACCATCCTGGGTGTGAGCTTTTGGTACAAGGTCTACAGGATTAGCCCAAGAACTATCTGAAGGCTCAATGACACCCCCCCCCCAACACCAGCATTTTTTGGACCTCTGTCCTGATGCAATCTCTAACATGGTTAGGCTAACCGTAACTTTTGCTCTTCACAGGCAGGCTGTCACCTGTGTCCACTTCATGGGTCTACCAGGTGGTTTGACTGGGTGTCAGAGAAAAGAGACCAAGAAACTGATTGAAAATATGTCTGCAATCAACTTGCTGTTGATCAGTGAGGCTGTCTGCCAAGACTACTCCTCAACTGATCCATCAACAGGGTCCTGAGAGAGGAGATCAGGGAGAGGATCACACTTTTCCTCCTGTCTCTTTTCATTAGCCATGAGCACGCCCATGTCAGCCCTGTCAACAAAGGGTTTCAGGTAATTCACATGAAGTACCCTGTGGGTTTTCTTAGAGCACCTAGGTCAACGAAGTAGGTGGCCTCACCTTTCTTTTCCATATAGTGTGGGGGCCACCCCACTTGTCTTGGAGAGCTGCTGCGGCCACAGGCTCAAACACCCATACTTTCTGTCCTGGCTGGTAAACTGCTAGTACTGCCTTTTGGTCATGCCAAGCTTTCTGAAGCTCTTGGCTGACTCTGATTTTTGCTGGCCTTCTTCATGTACCCAGCCATGCAAGAACCCAGGCTGAATACATTGTATACTCTTTCCTGTTTAGGAGGTTTGTGAGATTGCTCCCATCCTTCTTTGACTAGACATAATGGATCCCTAGCTGGATGTCCAAACAGAAGTTCAAATGGGCTGTAGCTCACCCCCTTCTGAGGAACCTCTCTGTAGGCAAAGAGAAGGCAAGGTAGTAAAACATCCCATTTTAGCATCAGCTTTTCTGGGAGTCCAATGATCATACCATTGAGGGTCTTGTTGAATTTTTCAACAAGCCCATTGCCCTGTGGATGGTAGGGTGGGGTAAACTTATAGTTAACACCACACTCTTTCCACATAGCAGTGATGTAGCTAGACATAAAGTTAGTACTGTTGTCTGACACACCCTCCTTAGGGAACCCAACTCTGGAAAAGATTCCCAGGAGGGCCCTAGCCACTACAGGAGATGTATTGGTACTAGAGGGAATAGCCTCAGGATATCTAGAGGCATGGTCCATCACTACCAAGGTAAAACTATGTCTGCTGGAGGGTTTAAGGGACCTACAATGTCCATCCTTCCCTCTCAAAGGGAACCCCAACCTCTGGTAGTAGAATTAAGGGGGGTTTGTAGTACCACCTGACTTACCACTAGCTTGGCAGGTGACACAGGAGTGATGAAACTCCTTGGTGCAGGGCCAGTGAAAGTGAGGGACAAGCCTTCCCAAGTTTTGCTTTGCCCAAGATGTTCTGTAAGGGGAATGTTGTCTACCAGGGTCAATGGGAAACCCCTGAACCTCTGGGGTATTACCAACCTCCTGGTGGCACCAGGCTTTGGGTATCTACCTTCAAGAAACAGGTGCCCATATTCCCAATTAGTACTGTGGGACCCATTGACATTCCCTGCTTCCTCAGCAGCAGCTTGCTTTCTGAGTTGTTCAAGAGAGGGACAGGCCTTCTGCTCCAGACCAAAGTATTTCTTGGAAGGCCCCTGCCCCCAATAGTTCTGTCTTGTCAGGCCCAAGCTCCTCTGGGACCGTTCCTTCACAGTTACTGAGATCATCTCCCTCAGGAGGCTCATTCTCCCTGGGAGTCTGAGAGGAGGATAAATCATTACCCTTTCTACTACTTTTCGGGAATTTGCTGGTCCATTTTTTTCAGGATCCAGGGCTCCCTCGGGGTTTAACTCTTGGCCTGAGCCCTAGTGACAGCAAATAGACTGGCTGAAATTCCCATAATGTCTGAATGAGTGCTGAACTCCACTTCAGACCAGGTTGAGGTTTCAAACTCAGTGCCCATTAGACAGTCCACAAGTAGGTCTGAGGATACCACAACTCTCTTTGGGCTTTTACCCTTCCCAGGCTGAGATTGACAACTGCCATGGAATGATCTGTTCTGACATTGCTAGCATTATTCACTTGGTGAATCTGACTAAGTAGAATCTGCTCAGGACACACAAGTGGCCCCTGTGTCCCAGTAAGCTAAAGCTTTGTGACCATTCATGAGAGACTGTTTTCTGTATTTGCCCAAGTTACTGGGACTTACAATAGGGTGGCAAGCTCAGTACCACCATCACTGACTAAAACAGCCTGAGTGGGCTCCCTGACTAGGCCAGAACACACTTGAGTACCCAAGGTTAACCCAGCCAAACTCTTGGGGGCTCTACAACTACCAATGCTATTTCTAGGGGCAGTAGGAGGTTTAGGAGTAGTAGTAGTAGTAGCAGCATTGGTGCTAGACATAGCAAAATCGGCATCCTTCGCCCTATGGACATTTTTCCTACACAAATAGCACCATGGTTTCTTGTTAGAGGAGGAGGAAGAGGATTGGGACTCACCTCAAGAGGAAGCTTTTTGGGGACCTTCAGAAGACTCTTTCTTTTCTTCAGATTTCTCCCCACCTTTCTCTCGGGCCTAAGAAGAATCTTGCTTCTTCTGGTCACCACCACCATGAGACATTTGGTTCACCCAGGAGCAGACCAACTTGTCTGCCTTCTTGCCCAGTCCTTGGGGAGAGGTCAGATCTGAGCCCACCAAGTACTAGTGCAGTTGCAGAGATTAAGGATGTACTCCCTCACTAGTAAATTGTACAGTCCTTCATAATCATGCAAATTACTTCCATGAAACTGCAAAACACTGCCGCGAGATTGGCGATGAACAAGTCTAGACGTACCCCGTACCGCCCCTTGCTACAATCCATGCATTGGTTGCCCGTGAGGAACAGAGCAATCTTTAAACTTCTTATCCTGGTGTCCGGTATACCTAAGAAAGAAGGTGAGAGCGTATATCCCGGGGCACCAGCTGAGATCCAGCAATCAAAACCTCTTAGTTCCTTGTAAAATAGTCCAGAATGGGAAGTCGCGCCTTTTCATATCTTGCCCCCTTCCATTGGAACAGGCTTCCGGAAGGTATGCGTGGTTGTTTCTCTGTGGGTCACTTTAAGAAGAGCCTAAAAACCTGGCTGTTCTAGGGGCCCAGGCTGAGCGAGTTGTCTGTTCTTGTGCTGCCAGGCGCTGTGAGATCCCCCTGGGGATGATTCGTCGCGCCATATAAATGTAAAATAAATAAAAATAAATAAATAAACCGGCCTTCCAGAGCCCTAATAACATTCTCTGCAAAATCTATCCAGTCTTAAATGTGTGCCTTCTATGTGTCCCTAAACATAACCCTGTATTGTTCAGTGGTTAACCCAAACCCATCTGTGAATTCCTAGCATCAAAGGAGTATTCCCTGACCATAGGTTCACTAGTGTTGCTACCATTGGTTTCTAATCTGAAATTCTTCCTAGCCCTGTGGACTTCTAGTGTTGATTTATCTAGGGCCAACTGTTCTTGATTCTGAGCTTGGCTCTCTCAACTTTGAGCAGGTGGTATGTTGCTACAGATGGAGGTCCGTATTGAAGGGGCAGAGGAGGTAGAATTAACTGAGGAGGACGTGGACTTCCCTTGAACCCTTTGTACCCTCTCAGGTGGGATAAAGGGGGTCCTACCTCTGGGACATCCCTTCGGTCACTAGAGTTATTCCTTGGGAGACTAGAGTTCTCCAGTTAGGGGTCTTCAGGCTCCTTCTGGACATGTTCAGAAGCAGAGTCAGGGTTGTTGGACACCCTGGCTCATTTTCTGGAGCATCACCACCCATATCCAAATTATCCTGCCCATCTGACCTTTTTGCTCGGTAAAAATAACTGTTCCCCAAAGATTACTTCACTGTTAATACGCAGCTCTCCAAATATCGTTTGTAAATAACTCATCATAGTATTGAACAAGGCCTCTACGCCTTCAATCTTTGTTTCAATTACATGCTCAATATTTTTCTCCGAATAATCTGAGCACCAGGCATATTGGCTCGTTTTGAGCATTTTATAGTTTTTGTGAGCCTCCCATATAACAAAATGTTTGTGTTTTAGTGCATCCCACGCACTGCTCCTTTGTGACCTTCTACCCTCTGTATTCTTATGTAAGCCTCACACTTAAACACTGGGGGGCATATTCTCAAGGATCTATCGGCACTTTAGCGCAGCCAAAGTCGCACTAAATTTATCACCCCCTTCACAAGCTGGTGCAAACAGCTGATATCAACAGTTTTCCGGCGACTATGCTAATGAGATGCAGAGTAGGCGTTCCCGAGCAAAAAGCAGCAACAACATCACTCTGCAACATTCTCAACGACCAGCCAGATCGGCGATAAGATCACAAAACATGCGATAAGGCGCATTAGCTGCAGGAAATTAACACCTGATCTGACCAGGTGCAAAGTCGGACGACAACCGGCACCAGAAAAGGGAGCCTAGACTACAGCCACACCTGAAGAACAACAGATGCCACGTAGATACTGATCATGCAGCTCGGAGCCCCAACAGGGCCACAACACCCAGGACCGCCCCCCCTGAGCACCCACCGCCCCCCCCCCCGGTCCACCAAGACAGCACACCTGAAGAACAACAGATGCCACGTAGATACTGATCATGCAGCTCGGAGCCCCAACAGGGCCACAACACCCAGGACCGCCCCCCCCTGAGCACCCACCGCCCCCCCCCCGGTCCACCAAGACAGCAGACCTTCATGAAATGCACCAACCCCACAGACCTAACACCAGATAATGTCATGGCTCACTACAGGCTCAAAAGGACAACCATCCTACTCATCCTGACCACCATTGCCCACAGGCTGACGGTACCAACACAGCGGACAACCAACATCCCTCCGCAGACAAAGATGCTGGCTGTAATGCACATGTTTGCCTCCGGGACTTTCCAAACAACAACTGCCAGAGTTGGAGGAGTCTCACAGCCAGCCCTATCAAAGTTCATCACAACTGTCTTGGATGCCATCATCAGCTTGGTACCCCAGTACCCGTACGTCCCCCACACTGCACAGGAACAGCTGGAGACCAAGCAAGGTGTCTACGCCATAGCTGGCTTCCCTCACATGTTAGGAGGCAATTTACTGCACACATATCCTACTTGTGCCCCCTGGTGACACTGTACACAATTACCTCAACAGAAAGCACATGCATTCCATCAATATGCAAGCAACAGTGGACCACCTGGGAATCACCACCAACGTTGTCGCCAACTACCCAGGCAGTGTGCAGGATTCCTACATCTACAGACAGTCCATCATCAGCCAGCGCTAACAGAATTGCACCCATGGAAATGCATGCTGGTTGGCAAATTACCAAATGAACACCCCCCCGCCCCGTCCCCCCCCACGTCACAATCCTGCAAATCACAACTCTGGGAATGCATACGTCACAGACTCACATTCAAAATGCCAAACAACATGCCCAACCACTAGACACAACAGCATAACTTACTGTGGCAACTTGGGCTAGCCATGTACATGAGCCATCAACGGCATGGCCCCTCAGCCACACAATAGCGGGATGTGGTGAGAGGTGCTAACCAGGCATGTGCAACGGAAGCAAGTGACCCAGGAATGAGAAGGTACACAATGCCAAGTGTGGTGGAAATGTGCTGGACAGACTGCAGTATACAGACCACAGACATATCCATGTCCACATGCACTGTTGGTATACGGAGTGTTTTGGACAGTGGACGCAACCATGTCACCCCAGCCAGTGGGTAAGATCCCAGACATGTAGCTTGTGACATACCCCCCTGTAAGCGTGAGCGGAGTGGGCCGGCCCAGTGTACACCAGGCCAGTGTAGAGGTGTGAATAAAAAGCACGTAGCTCTGGGCGTGGTTCCTTCCGGAATGTCCAATGTGTCTGCCAGGGCTGTGCCTCCCAGCCCGCCATAAGGCTGACGCCGTTGCTGTGAGAGGTGCTGCCTGCGATCCTGTGCACCTGCTGCACCACGGGCCGCTGGTCCCCGACCCGTCATGCCTGCCCCTGCGCAGCCAGGCCTCACTGCTCACCTGCCGACACCGGCTTGTGTCAAGGAGTGCCCACCATGTGCCGGCGCAAGCCCCAAGCCCGAGGCCCGCAAGCTTAGCAGCTTTATCAGACCGTCATGGCCTCTGTGACACAGGCCCGCAGTACTCCTTTCTCATTAACATACTCCACCAGCCTACACAGCTGCCAGGTCGGTCACAAATTTGGAACAGTCTTGATTACGCAATGGCAGAGTACACACTTTACGGTAGATTTTATGTCACTGTACTCACTTCGATGTGGTGCCACCAACTCTGTGCCTAGCATCTGAACCACACCTATCTGTGGTCCTTTGCTGACTCCTGCCTTCAGCCTACACTGCGGTCGAGTAGGCCACATATTGGGAACTCAGTCTTGATTTGTGTAGAGTTCATATCATTGAACGCATGGAGAGGGGTAAGAGGAAGAAGGGGTGTAGTCCGGTGGAAAAAAGGATCCTCTTCACGGAGGTGATCAAACACTGCCAACAACTGCTCTGGTGTCACTAACTCTGTGCATCGCGAGCCAATGACATGTAGCTGTGGGCCCCTGCTGACTTCTGCCTCGGGCCTACACTGCGGTCGAGTAGGTCACACATTGGGAACTCAGTCTTGTTTCATTCATGGCAGCTTTTATATCATTGTACTGGCCTCATCACAGACTGCATATCCCTTCAGCTCCGGTGCCACTAAGTCTGTTTTCTGACAGCCATGGACACTTTTTGGTTGAACTTTGGTGGCGACTGAGTCTATGGACTGGGGGTTGTTTTCATCATCATGTCGGTGATACTGATTTAATTGTGGAAACAAGGCTGTAGCATTCCACTCCTACATTTGCCACTTCCGGATGGCTTTTACCCTCTGAATCATGCCCTGGAGGACACCTTCCACTGTCACCCGCAACCCTCCACCACATTCACCTCGGACATCTATGAGGACCAACTCAGCTCGCGTGGCCCATCTCACTGCACCGCAAGTCACCGTCCCGTGGCGGTGTGTCTGTGCCGGCCGCAGGGCATCCAGGGCCACTAACTCTGTGCAGCTCAAGTTAGGGATCCTGTCCGGAGATGGCCTCTGAGATGATTGCCTTGCGCTGTCCGCTGCCTCCATACTCCACTGTGGTCCACCAGGGCTCACACATCAAATCAAGTTCTGACCGACCCGGACGTTGCATCGCCACAGAAGGCACACGCCACCACAACCAGAACCACCTCCAAACCCCAACTGCCAGTGTCGAAACAGCCGTACTGGCAGACTAAAAGAGTTGCTCACACCTGTTGTGGATGCCATAATCTGCCTGATACCCTGCTCAGCACACCAGGTGCCACTAACTCAGTGTGTGGTTCTGAAAAATCTGGATTCATATTATAGTATTGGGCTCGAGAATAAAGACTTCGTCGAAATACCCCCGCAACCTTTAGTTGCACAAGCTGCGCCTCCGGCTCTTCCACAGCACCCACCAGCTGTTCTTCAGCTGGCTCCTACTTCTTCGGTGCAGCCTCCTTCAGGCCCACCGACAACTTCTGTTTCTCCTGTGTTTTCTACGATTTTGCCTAGTACCACATCTATTATTACTGATCCCTCTTCAGCCATCTCTACCACAGCCTTATCTCACCCCGTTTTTTCATCTGTTTGTCCTTCAGTTTCACCTTCCCTTCGGCAGAAAATGGCCGGCACTGTTACTAATCTTCTTTTACCCCTTTTTGGGTCGCCTGCTGCGGCCCCTAACATAAGTAGAAGACAGTTGCGAAGTCAACTGCCTGATTATCAAGAGAGAGATTCCCTGAATGGTTTAGCTCGGAAATGGGTCATGGACACTGCAAAATATGATTTACAGTCTGTCATGGAAGTTTTCCATCAAGGGGAAACAGCGACACAGAGATATGTGTTCGAACAAATGTGTGTCTTTCTTGGCGAGGATTTAGAAGACAATGATCAAGAATGTATCCCACAAGAAATGTGTCGTGTACGATTTAAGTTTGGAGAGGGTATGATTGTAGGTCCCGATGTAGAAAAAGCAGTTGAAATGCTATTATCATATCGAAGTAAGGGAAGCAGTTCTGGGTCACCATCGGAATTTAGTGCATCTAGTAGGAAAAAGGCACGACAATACCCTATGAGAGAAGTTCCCCCACAGTGGAGAGAGGGTGACGCGACAGCTGTCCCACCTGACCTGCCCCACTTTCACCGAGTATGGGTACTTGTTCCATGGAAGCGAGCTGAAGTTTTAGCACTCAAACAAACACTACCAGATCCGCGTAAAAATCCTGCAGGGTACTATAAAGAATTGTCGCAAACTGCTGGGTCATGTATAATGAATTTGGCCGATATCGATATGTTATTCGGGAACGTTGTTCCACAGCCTTTATGGGGAAAAATTTGTCATGTAGATCATGACCAGGAATTAGGTGACACGTGGGCTAATATTACTGCTGCAGATGCACGACAAGTTGGTGGTGCCAAGCCTGAGCCTCTAATAGCAGAACTACCTGGTAGGATAGTAGATTACATGAAAACAATAATGCCTGCAATACGCGTAAATTGGGATAAGTTATCTGCATGCAAGCAAAAGAAAGAAGAAACTGTTTCAGATTTCTTCACCAGATTTGAAGAAACATTCATTGACCACAGCGGTCAAGATATGACCACAGAAGGTGGTCAGAGATTGTTTGTCGATAAATTTGTGCACAATCTACTTCCAGACTTGTGTAAGAAATTGAAAGATTCAGAAAGTTCTTGGGCAGTCTCATCTTCAGCCCAGATATTAGCTACCGCACAGTACTACGAGAATAGAGACAAGGATGAGAAAGATAAAGTAGAGAAGAAAGCTAGAGAACTCAAAACAAAGGTTTTGCTACAGCAAGCCTATCCGCCACGTGGTGGTGGTAACAGAAATAATAATGGTCCGAATCAGTACCAGAACACTTTTCAGCAGCCTCAGAGAAACTTGCAGAGATTCGATTACAATCAAAACCGCGTAGGTCCCAACCAGTGTTTATACTGCAAACAAGAGGGTCATTACAAATATGACTGTCCTGCCCTGCCACAACGGGCAAATGGATTTTCTGGCGTAAGAGGTCGTGGTAGTCAGCAAGCGCCTAGAGGTAGAGGGCGTGGAAACGCCCCTCAGGACGCACGTCCCCTTCCACCACAAAACTCTATGAACAGGTTTGACCAGCAAAATAACGTATCTGACAGGACAGCTCAATACTACGTCGATGAGTATTACACAGAAAATGAGCAGTGGGAGAGTAATGATTGCTAGGACAGCCTTAGACAAGGAGAGGGAGTTGTCTCAGTTCCAGTAGATCAGAGTGGACCTTACGTTGAGGTGATTACATCGGGTGTGTCAGAACCTTTTCTGTTGGATACTGGTGCTACAAAGAGTTCGATTATGCACTCCAAACTCCCTGGCGCACCTTTGTCTGGCGAAATGAACGTTTCCGTAGGTTTTTCTGGCGCCCCGGTTAGAAATCCGATTTCTGACCCTTTATCTCTTTCTGTTGGTCCTTGTGAATTCGAAGCACCCCTTATTTTGACAACAGGTTGTGGTGAAAATTTGCTAGGATTAGATTTGCTAAAAAGATTGTATGCGACTTTGTACTGTTCTCCCTCAGGAGTACAACTTACTTTAGGTAAGAAAGTGGTTTCTCCCATGTATTTGTCGAGAAATGCACTTCCAGCAGAATTGGCATTTCTTCCAGATATTCTTTGGGCTACTGGTCCAAATGATGTAGGTCTTTTAGAAATTCCACCATATGTTGTAACATTGAAGTCGAATGTCAAAATGCCACGAATTCCCCAATACAGAATATCCAATGAAGGCGAAAAAGCTTTGCTAGCGATTGTTTACGAGTTAATCGAGAAAGACGTAATTGAAGAAACACGAGGCAATGTTTGCAATAGTCCTGTTCTGCCTGTTTTAAAACGAACTGACCTTTCTCAGCCACCTGTGTATAGATTTGTGATCGATCTTAGGGAAGTAAATAAGATAGTGGTGCCACAATTCCCAGTTGTCCCCGACATTACAACATTATTGACTATGATTCCAGCATCCGCATCCTGGTTTTCGGTGATTGACCTGAAAAATGCTTTCTTCAGTATCCCGATTGCTGAGGAAAGCAGGGATATTTTTTCCTTTAGTTTAGGTGGTCGCAGCTTCCGCTTCAAACGCGCTCCTCAAGGCTACTGTGAAAGCCCCTCAATATACAGTCAAGCTCTGAAAAGTCAGCTTGACACAATGATTTTGCCCAAAGGTTCCACTCTCGTACAGTACGTGGACGATTTGCTCATAGCTGCGGACACTGAGAAAATATGTAAAATGGCCACGTTGGAATTACTGCGTCATCTATGTGATCTACATCACAAGGTGTCACTTTCCAAGCTTCAATATTGCCGACAAGAAGTGACCTACTTAGGTCATCTCTTATCGAAGGAGGGGAGGAAACTGACCCCAGAAAGAATTCAGGCAATAGCTAAATTGAATGTGCCAAGAACGCAGAGAGAAGTACGCGCTTTCTTGGGCATTACATCGTACTGTAGACAGTGGATTCCAAATTTTTCGTTATTAGCCAAACCCTTATTGGCACTAACGTGTACAAATACACCCAATCCCATTCCTTGGTCCGATGAGTGTCAGAAAAGTTTTCTCGAATTACGCACAGCATTATGTTCGGCCCCTGTGTTAGGTAACCCCAACTACAGTAAGCCTTTCACATTATATGTCCACGAGAAGGAGGGCTGTGCATTGTCTGTGCTGACTCAGTTATACGGAGATAGACAGCGGCCATGCGCCTATTTTTCGTCAACTTTGGATCCGGTAGCACGAGCATTGCCAAGTTGTTTAAGGGCCACAGCAGCAGCAGCTGTTTCTATTCGACAGTCTGCAGGTCTAGTAATGAATAATACACTAATCGTGATGGTCCCACATGCAGTAGACACATTGTTAAATAGGACCAAGACACAGCATTTAACTAGTGCTCGACTGTCCAGTTATGAATTGACGCTACTAGCGAGCCATGTGCACATCAAAAGATGCAGTACCTTGAACATAGCCACATTGTTACCAATTACTGAGGAATCGGATGCTTCAGAACAGCACGATTGTTTCCTCAGAACAGAGGAAGAGACAAAAGGGAGAGTTGATTTATTCGACACTCCTCTTGCTGAATGTGATGGTACATTATGGGTGGATGGTTCCTGCTTTAAACTCCCAAATGGTAACGTGACTACAGCGTATGCTGTCACAACTTTGCACACAATCGTTGAAACTGCGCGAATACCACATGGTTCAGCTCAAGCCGCTGAACTCGTGGCACTAACGAGAGCATGTGTGTTATCCAAAGGAATGAAAGTGACTATCTATACCGACAGTCAGTATGCTTTTGGAGTGGCTCACAGTTTTGGACGATTGTGGAGAGAACGTGGGTTCCTGACTTCGCATGGAGCTAAGATTCAGCATGGTCAGTTGGTGAATGAGCTTCTTGAATCATTGACGTTGCCCCTGAAAGTAGCGATCGTGAAGTGTAGTGCACACAAGAAAGTGATTGATGATGTTGGTCGTGGAAATGCATTCGCTGATGAAACTGCTAAGGAAACGGCAAAGAATATGATGAGCCGAATGTATGTCGCGAGCCCAGAAAGATGGACTGGTGATGTTGGAATATGTGAAGACACGATAGAAAGTGTGAAGTCCATCCAAGCTGAGGCCACGAAGAAAGAGTTAAGCATGTGGAGAGAAAGTACAGGGAGAATGGATGCAAATGGTTGTTGGATTGAATCGACAGAGCAACAGAGATGGTTGTTACCCGATGCATATGTGCCTGCAGTGGTTACAATGGCTCATGGGATGGCCCATATCAGCGCGAAAGGGATTTGCGAGTCGTTGGCCCCAGTGTGGAAGAATTCAGGGATTCCCAAGTGTGCAGAGAATGTTGTCAAGAATTGCATGGTATGTCTGAAGCACAATCCTGGTAGGGGAACCCCAACTCCAGCTGTTCATTTTTGCACCTCCTACGTATCCGTTCGAGGTTTTGCAGCTAGATTTCATACACATGGAGAGGTGCAACAACTTAAAATATGTGCTCGTGGTTGTTTGTGCCTTCTCAAGATGGGTAGAAGCTTATCCCCTAAGGGACAATACTGCCTTGTCCACAGCGAAAGCCCTTGTGAAAGAGTTCTTCCCCAGGTTCGGAATGCCTAGAATGGTCTGGTCGGACAACGGAAGTGAATTTGTGGGTTGTGTGATGAAAAGAGTGTGTGAAGGGCTAGGCATTAGGCAGAAGTTCCACGCTGCAAATCACCCCCAATCAGCTGGATTAGTGGAATGTTACAATGGCACGCTTAAACTTAAATTGGCCAAAATCCAAGCGAGCACGGGTCTTAAATGGCCCGACGCTCTACCCTTAGCACTCCTATCCACCAGAATGACTGTGCATTCGCGAATGAAGCTCAGCCCCTATGAGATAATCTTTGGTCGGCCAGCCAACATATGGGGAGTGCCTAGGCCCATGAAGTTTAGCGAGCTGCAACACCCCATTTTGCTTGACTATTTGTATGAATTGACGGCTAAATTGCGTGTTTTATATCAACAGGTCCACAACACCTTGCCTCCGGTCTCTGAGACACCGGGTCACTCCATTGACCCCGGCTCCTGGGTATTGGTCCGCAATTTCCAGAGGACAAGAAACGACCAGCCCAGATGGACCGGGCCTCACCTCGTCCTCCTGTCCACAAGGTCGACTGTTAAAGTGGAGGGGAAGGCCAATTGGGTCCACGGGATCCATTGTAAGAAGATACCCTTCCCTCTGCCACAGGACCAAGGGGTCCGAAAAGGAGTCACTGACTCAGAGCGCACAACTGATGAACGTGTAAAAGAAGCTAAACGTGATTGTAAGAGTGGGAACATTTTTCAAGAAACTACGCCGCCATCAGAACAATTGAACTCTGTGGAACCTGAGCTACTATTTCTGGACCAGACAGTACCCGGGAAAAGACGCTACAATTTGCGACCAAGAAAAACAGACTAAAAGTAAAAGTGATTTATTTTATGATCCGAGAGAAAAACCTGTGGACTAATAAAATACGTTTTTTTCCCCAAATCCTATTTTTGAAAGTGCAGATTCTCCCATCTAGGTAACTTGCTTATTTTTGTTTTTCTTGAACCGCCATCCGGGTTCCGCTGCTAGGGTCGCGGTTGATTAAAGACTTTTGGGTGCAGCTGACGACAATAGGTCGCTGGTTCCAGTTGGTCCAAGGGAGTCACCCTAGACTGACGGAAGCATCCTTTAGCAGAAACAACCTACCGCCGCAGGCAGCACCTTAGAGAGGATGGAGTTTCCTGATGTGGAGAGAACTGCCAAACAAATGAACTTTAAGCAGAGACTTTTGAAAACAATGAAAAAGAAAATTTTTATAATAATGTGTATTTTTATGCTACTTAGCGTAATGGTCTTTTTGATAAGCTATGTTTTATTTTATTTTCATGTGACATTTGCGCCCACTACATCACCCATACCTCCTCCTACTGTTCCCTCTCATTCTTTCCTCCCTTTGCCTGACCACGAA
This sequence comes from Lissotriton helveticus, assembly GCF_964261635.1. Classification (NCBI taxonomy): domain Eukaryota; kingdom Metazoa; phylum Chordata; class Amphibia; order Caudata; family Salamandridae; genus Lissotriton; species Lissotriton helveticus. The sequence goes on from NC_136057.1 coordinate 1,507,614,322, forward strand.
TCAAATAGGAGATTAGAGTTCATTAATAACTCCTTCGTTCAGCTATTACACCAACACCAACTTGTAATGAACACAACCAACTGTTGGGTGTGTGGTCTCATGCCCCACACCACGGATAGAGGTATCCCCTATTTGGTCCTGCCATTTAGTCACAATGGGTCAGTATGGGCATATAGGACAATGTTCATATATGCACGAGAAATCCAACCCCTACGTTCTGTAAAAGACAACCTCAAGACTAGCGCCCTAGTCAAGGGTATAGTTGACATGATCAAGGAAGTAACTTCTTACGAAGATACCCCGGATGATGAGATACTTGCATATGTAGGTTGGAATGTGACCGGATATGGCACTACATTAAGTGAGAAACAGCAAGCCAAGAGATCGTCCCCTATCTGGATCGTACCCCATCAAGGTCACCTGTGTCTGCAAGGTATTGGTAAGAATCCCAGAGCTCAGCTAGGGAAGAGTGTCTGCACAGAAACGTACGTTTTTGGATCTCAGACTTCCCCTGCCTTTTTAGCCGCTAAGGGTACTTATTTCATCTGTCATGATAGAGCCTATACATGGTTGCCCCCTGACTTCTCGGGCTCATGTTTTGTTTCATTCCTGTTACCTCCCACCTACACAGCAGCGGCGGATTACCATCGGACAAGGGTAGTTAGAGGTGTTTTGAGTAAAGAAGACACTGCAGGTCAAGAATTTGGTGACTTTGCAATGGGTGTTCTGCCGTTCTGGGGAGCCATGGTTAACAGCAGAAACATAAGGCAATTAACAAGGGTAGTTGAATCCACCGTGATTGAAACTGCTGGTGCCCTTAGTAACCTGACTGCTGAGCTCCAGTCGGATCGACTGATGACCCTTCAGAACCGGGTCGCTTTGGATGTAATACTTGCGGACCGAGGTGGAGTATGCAAATTGATCCAGTCCAGTTGTTGCATTTTTATTCCAGATAATGCTCCAACAGTGTACGGGGCCATCTCCAAACTACATAAGATTTCCGAATCTATTCATGTGGATAAAGGAGATTGGTCATTAATGGGATGGTTCTGGGGACTGATATCTGCCTGGGGATGGAAAATTCTGATGGTCATTGGGATGGTCTTAACCATTCTCCTTCTGTTCTGTCTATGCATACAGTGTGCTCCTGCAATATGTGGCCTCTGTGTTACATCATGTGTAAGGAAGCCTGTGTCAAGACATGAGCTCAGCACTAGAATGATGTTGCAGCAACATCTCAATGACTTTAGGAATATAGATCTGGACTCAGATTGACATGAGGATAGATTAATTGCCTATGTAAGGGCAAAAGGAGGGTCTGTGGTTCTGAAAAATCTGGATTCATATTATAGTATTGGACTCGAGAATAAAGACTTCGTCGAAATAGGACGAATTTGGTATCAAAAAAACGAGAATGACGAGTACATCAAGTACATGTATTTTCGGCATATTCGAGTGACGATTTCACCTCGAAATCGTCATTTACCTTCTAAACCCTTAGCTGCATGTTGCCCTCTACATAGGCCTTAATCCAGTTGAATTTGATTCCACAAGGACACATACTCCTTAATCGACTTCTCCCTGACCTCAGTACAAGTTAGAACCATTGCCCCAGGCCGAACTCGTTAGGTCAGTTCCCTCCCAGTGGCCGAGCAAGATAGCATCTAGGCCCAACCGGCCATAAAGCCATTTCAGCGCGCACACCTGCCATATCTCGCTCACATCTTTCTCCACTCCTTTTCCTCACTTATTTTATGATGGGGAGGTGACCATTTTTATTAGGGGTCCAGCGATATCTGATGAAATGTTGGGCCTTGCCGGATGATTTGTTATGAGCAGCACGACGTGAAATATGTACATGTCATCATGACTCTGCTTTTCTTTTGTAATCAGTAACCATAAATGAAATACCGCGAATCCAAGGAATGTTTTGCCCAAGGGTGAAAATTGTGTATAAGAAGAGAAACCTAACCTTGTGAAAGTGTGCAGTCTCCTGAATATACTGGTATTGTACTTCTAGGACCCTGTCACCTTGGTTGCAGCCAATAAACGAATGTAGGTCTGACTCAGGAGAACCCGAGGTCTCTGGGTGTTGATCCCCTGGCACCGCTGGGTTACCGGTTCTGTAGGTTCGGTACCGGTTCTTAAAAACCCAGTACCTCAAGTGTACCATGACTCATGGACCATTTCTGAATGAGTTGTGTAATGTGGTGAGCTCACACAGCAATGTCACCTCAGACAGTGTGGGAGACCTGGGACGATGATGAGGAAGATGATGCATGTGTAACACACCCCACTGCAGCTGCATCAGGAATAACCCAAAGGAACACAATCCTTGACAATTATTTCACATGAGCACCCTCATCTCTAGTGACCCAACTTCAGTGTACTGCAACTGACGGACACTTCTGTTTGCAGATTGGGTGACCTCTGTACTTGCTCAGGCTACCACCATGATGCTCCACAGTTGTCTCTGTAATGCTGGTGTTTTCTGTTTCCATTTTAATGGTGTCCACTGTTGTAGTTGTTGCCAACACTAACTACTCTGTGCGGGCTGGCTTACACTCACCCCACACCTATCCAGCACAGGCGTCACTGTACATGTGCCCCTGCCCGTAGCCAGTTTCACAAACTATCTGCGTTTGTCCGTGTGGTCCTGATGTATGCATGAGGGGCCAGGGCCCTACAACATAATTTATGTGGTGCTGTGTACAGCAGATGCAACCATGTCACCGCTGGCAGTGGGTGAGACCTTGGACATAAAGCCTTGTCGTCACCCACTCAATGCGTAAGAGGAGTGTATTGGGCCGTCGTACTGAGGTCCAGCGTGGGGGTGTGGATGATGATTCCAGGGCTCTGGGCGTGGTTCATTGCAGGAAATGTGCACATGCACATGTATCGGTCGCGGTGTGGGTCTCCTTTATGGGGTGTAGGTGGTCCCTGATGGGACTTTGACACCTACGTATGTGGTCCAGGTCAGCTTCCATGAGCTCTGACTCCACCCGCACCTGTTCGGCAACCTCCTTTTGGCATTCTGACATCTGGCATTGGAATGCGATATGTGCCTAGGTGAGGTGTTGGGAGCCTGCCATGTGGCGGGTACTTCCTGCTGTGTGGTCTGTGCAGGGGCTGGGTCTCCTCTGTTTAGCTGGCGTGCCCTGCTCCTGGGGGTGGGTTGCCTATGATGTCTATGGGCTGTTGTTAGGGCATCGGTGTCGAAGGTGTGGTGGTCGTCTCCAGCATCACTGATGAGTAGTCTGGTCTGCTCTGCTGGGAGGTGGTGTTTGTCCCTCTGCAATGTGAAGGGGAGATGCATGTTGACATTGTGGTGACATGTATGTTGGCGCATTGTTCTAGTTTACATGCAAACTGTATGACAATGTACATTGTGACTGTTTGGGAGGTGCTGTATATTTGATGCGGGACAGTGGATATTTGGACAACATGACGGATGTGTGGTTGTACATGTGCATTTCCATCTCACAGTTTCCTGCTATGTTAGATGTGATTGGCCTGTCTCTGCGCATGAGCGGACCCAGTTGTGTCCTCTGTTCTGCAGTGTCAGTGTTGCACTTTGTGCCACATTGTCATGGGATGTGCTGTTATTGCTATGTGTGTGGGCTGTGGTGTGCCAGGGGGATCAGGGACATGATTCAGGGTCATTGTGGGTGTGCAGTGTGCCACACATCTTTGTGCATGTGTGACACTGTGCCCATCTCCCCCGTCCCCCCAGTCACTGGTTGTTGCTCACCCTGTTAATGTTGTGTCAGGTCCTATTGTACTGTGTCCGTACTCCCGACTCCTTGCATCGTCTCCACATTCATGGCTGGGGCCTCCATTTCCTCCAGCTCCTCCTGTGGTGCAGGGCTCCCACCTCTTGTCGCCGTTGTTGCCTTCCTGTTGGCAGTGGGTTTGTGTTTGGTTTGGCTTTTTACATCATGCCAGCGACTCTTGGCCTCCTCCATTGACCTCATCGACACTCCGACTGCATTCACATTTGTCAAATTGGCGTTCAGTTGATGGTAGTGTTTTGTCACCTCCGTGACGCTAATCTGGTTTTCCGGCGGACTGAACCTTGTCTTCCTCTTCCTCTTCTCCTTGCCCATCCCCGACTCTGGGGTTCCTTGCTGGTGGTCTGTAGGGCTTGTGGGCTTCACGTTGGCCTCTGCACTCGGTCCGGGTGCATCCAAGTTGCTACGCAGTTTTTTTTTATTTTGGTGTGTTTTTCTTGTTCTGCTTTTATAATGCATTACCCCGCATGACGGGTGGGATTTGCAGGCCTGTTGCTGGTTAACGGTGAATGTGGTATCGTGCTTGGCCTCATCGCAACTTTTTTTGTGTTTGTGTTTTGCATTTTTGAGGCATCGCGTTGGTTTTCACGCGGTCACTTGACACGTTGTCGTGGGACTATCGCATGGTGCCGCCAGCTTAAGAATACCACGTTAACACAGAGTTATTTTCCTGCGATAGACTGCGATTTGAAGAGTTGCGTTAAGCTGCTTTTGCTGTAGTTATCACACGTTCTTGAGAATATCCCCCACTGTTTCTGGTGTTCATCACTAACACCTCATATCTGAGCTTTGCCACATATCTCATTTTGTATATCTAACTATACCAATCCTCAGCGAGCATCTCACATGTGTCTCTCACAGCAGGCTCTTTTACATTGGTAAGCATCTCTCTTCCACACAAACACTGTGCATCTCATGTTTGGGAGCATCCCACACAAGGCTAATTCTTATTGCAAATTTATCTCATAGGACTTCTTATATTTTTGAGCAAGATAATGCGTTGGAGTGCACTCTAAACTCATATCATCCATCTGCAAAAACTCTTCTCATAGATTAGACAACAAAAGTTTCTGTATTGTGTTGTATACTTTGCAATGCTTTAAGGGTTTCTCCACCCTCCAGCCACAGGAACGCAGGCAATAAACTTCCAGTGTTTGAGAAACTATTCTTGCTCTCCTTCTTGTGCCCTCCTAGACCAGGGGTTTCTAAAAGGGATCCGACTGACTTCAATACTTAGATATACAGAATCCTATGCCATAATATTAAACCTGCCAGCCTTAGGGTGGTCTTCTGCCTTACTTTTTCCTGCTTACCTCCTCTTTGTGCTGATTATTTTTGTTGGCCTTAGTACTATGAGCATTTTACCATAGCTGACCAGTGCTAAGTGTATGTTCTTATTCCCTAAACATGGTAACATTGGTGTATACACAACTGGCATATTTAATTTACTTGTAAGCACCTGGTAAAGTGGTAAACTACATACCATGGGGCTGAAAATTAAATGCTACTAGTAGGTCTGCAGCACTGATTGTGCCACCCACACAAGTAGCCCTTTAAACATGTCTCAGGCCTGCCACTGCAGAGCCTTGGGGACAATTTTACTTCCTTGTCAGCTTGGTATTAAAATCCCCTTGCCAAGTCTTAAACTTCCATTTTATTACACATCAACTCAAAGTAGGACCTGAGTAGCCTATAGGGCAGGGTGGTACGTTACTAAAAGGTAGGACATGTACTTATAATTTTGCATGTCCCTGTAGTGAAAAACACCTCCATTCGTTTTTCACTACTGTGAGGCATGCTCCTCTCATAGATTAACATTGGAAACGCCTTAATCCACGCTTTTAAGATGTAATTCCTGATTAGAAAGTAGTAGCTGTGTCATGTTTTATATCTTTGGAATGGCAATGATAAATCCTTTTTACCGGTAATGTTGGATTTCAAATTACTATTTTAGATATGCCATTTTCAGTAAGTGAAGAAAATGACTAGGGACAAGCAGTCCTACACAGAGTGAGCACAACCGAATAAACTCAAAAGTGAGTGTATTATCAGTTTATACGTCAATCGCAATACCATTTAGGAATATGATACTATGTACTCGACATAAACAACAAGCATTTATTCAGCCGGTTCACTGCCTTGGTATAGGCCTGGAGTCTCTGCCTCTCCCTGCGCCTGCCAAGACGGTCCTGCTCCAACTGGCTGCAGAGGTTGTCCACAGAGGTTGCAACTCTCTGCATTCCCTCACACATGTTGTCTCCCATTGCACTGATGCCCTTTTCATCCTGTGCATGTGTTTGTTAATGTGGGCCACCTCCCTATGCAGTGATCGCATCTCTCTCCATTGCAGGCGCTGGACCTTGAGAATGTTGCCTTCCAGTCCAGCAAACACACTTTCACCCTGTTCAGATGCTTCAGGACTGGCCGGTCTTGCCCTGCGGCGTCTGGATGAACTGTGGGCGCCCTCAGATGGGGTACCAGCCCTCTCTCTGTTGCCCTCCTCATGGACTGGAGACTGTTGGTCCCGTGTGCCCTCCTCCTCCGACTCCTCCATCTGCTGGAGGGTGGCCACGGCATGCCTCCTGCCCGACTGTGGTGGTGGTGGTGGTGTTGGTGATCATCGCAGTGGGGACTGGGTATGAGGGGATGGCAGCGTTCCCTGGCGCTGTGGTAATGCCTGTGATGGAGTAGTTATTGGTGGTGGTTGTGCGGAGCTTGTGGTCCCTGCAGGCATACTCTCTTCTTCATGTTGCCTCCCCTCTGGCCTGGCTGTCTTTGCTCTGCTCCCCTCTGCAGCACTGCGAGATGTCTCACCTGTAATGACACAATGTAGATATACTCACTGCTCTGTCTTCATTTGAATTGCATTAAACATCATGCCTACATATCACAGTGACTGTCCTGAGATTGCCAATTACTTTCACATGCTATTGTGTTTGCTAGCCTGACTGTCCTATACATCAGTTCCCTCGAGCTACATCTTCCACAATGCATAGCAGTTAATGGAGTAAGACATGGAGTGGAGTGGGAGCCCCTATGCCACTATGGGGATTAGGGTTGGGGAGGGGGTAGCACAGCATGCTGGGCATGCATCTTACCTTGTTTCCTTGCTGCTCTGGCAGAGCTGTCTGCGTTTCCCACGCCACTCACACTCTCCGGCTGGAGGGTGGACTCTACCATCAGTTCCAGTGGTGTTGGTGCTGGTGCTCTGTTCTTTCCTCCGCCAGTTTTGCCAGCCTGCCTCTCTGCCATCCTTGCCTTTGCCGTCTTCCTGAGGTCATACCACCTCTTCTTGATGTCCTCAATGGTACGCTGGCTCACACCAATGGCATTAATTTTGTCCTGTATCCCAATCCAGATCTGTCTCTTTTGAGACTCGGGCACATGGTGGGACTGCATACCAAAAAGCCTGTCAAGGTCCTGACTCACATCCTGGATCAGTACCTCCAGATCCTTTTCGCTGAACTTCAGCTTTCTTTTCCTTTCACTTCCCTCGTTCTCTCTGTCCTGGCTTGCCATTTCCAAACAGTTTTTTTTTTGGTTGTAGCTGTGAGGCTCTGTTGCTCCTGGCTCCTCAGCTCACCTGCCTGCTTCACAGTAAGCTCCAGGTTCTGTGCAACTGCCTGGGTGTGGCCACTTCCTGTTTGGGAGGTGATTGGGTGACACAGGATTGGCTGATTCATTAAATTACGTTTTTTTTAATTACCGAATCGGTATTTACCGATTCGGTAATGAATTCGGTAATTCCGAATCGGTATTGGTGTTTCGGTATTTTTTTTTTACCGATTCGTTCCGAATCAGTATTTTTTACCGATTTTTAACGAATCGGTAAAATTTACCGATTTTTTTATCTACATCGCATTTTCCGATTCCTTAATACCGAATCGGTAAAATTCGGTATTAAGGAATCGGTATTCATGTTTTACCTACATATGGCCCTCAGTAACCTATAAGTCACTCGTATGGCAGGCCTTAACAATCCTGGAGGCAGAGTGCTTGGTTTTATGTGAGAAGGTGCCCTAGCATGTGCTGAGCCCCTCTGCAGCTTTCGGAACCATCTCCTTATAGCTGTTCTATGATATAGCCATACCATATACTCTTAAGTGCATTATAATACTCGCGGTTAATGCTAACTTTGGTTTGGCTTTATCAAAATATGTCATGTAAGGTGTCAAACACTTTGGAATACTACCCCCCCCCCCCCGCCAGTCCTGGCGGCGGGGATAGCATTCCACACTTCTAGAGGGAGAAGACATGTAGTTAATGGTAAACCCGGTTAAAGTTAAACAGAGACTCAGCATCACAAAATGGATGCTGCTGCCACAGACACGAGTCTGCCCTCCTGCTGCTGGATGTAACTCCGGCAGGGGAGGCCTGGACAATAGGTTTCCTGCCCAGGGAGGTGCTGGCACCTTCCCAGACAGGCTTTTGTGTATTGGGGGCAGGGAGGGCTGCATTCAGTGAATGCTTTCCAGACACTGCCTGGGGCACACAAGGTGCTCCATGCATTCCCCAGCTCAAACCGGTTGCTGGGGCACTCAGCCCCAGCTCTGGCACGAAACTGGACAAAGGGAAAGGGGTGTAACCACCCCCTCCCCAGGTCCTCCCATAGGAGGGACCTTAAAGTTGGTCCAACACCTAAACTTAGTATAAGTATAGGATCCCAGTCCCTAGGACTTTAGATTAGATTACCCTGGACGAAACTCTGAAACATATATCCTGGATCTTCGTCATTCCATTTCGACTGGAAGACGGAAGAAATCTCCTTTGTGGTCAAGGAGTGACCACCCTGTTCAAACAGGCACCAACAGCAACTTTGCCAGTCTGCATTTTCGAGGCTCCCGCCGGATCCCGAAGAATCTGCAACACAGGACACAGACTTCCAGACATCTCTGACCCGACCTTCGCTCACTGCAAAGCTGAGACCCGTAGCGGACACAAGAGACGTGGGACCTGAACTCCTGGACATCCTGCATTTTGCAAGCTGCATCGACTCCCGAGGTATCTCGAAGTTGTGCTTTGGGGTGCTTGAAGCCCCAGCCCCGAGCACCATTTACACCAAAACTCAGAGGCCCACACTCCATGAGTGTCCCGTGGACCCCTTTGCATTTCAGCTCACTACATCTTCCCAGTTCCTAGTCCATTGGCTAGTGAGCCCCCGAAGACTTACTTTTGAATCTAACGTGCTTTCCTGGTTGCTCCAGGCTTGCTACAGCTTCCCTACAAAGGAGAATCGCCCCAGACCTTGCTGGTCTGCAACAAAGCCAATCTCGACATCTTGCATGGATTGCGTTTGCCAAGGCTTGTTGGGTCCAATCTGGATACTGACACCGCAGTCAACTAGATCCTTCATGGGATAGCTCGACTCCTTTTCACCTGAAATCTCCCGACATTGGCTGGCAGCTTTCCATAGCCATCCTGGTCACTAGCAAGTGACCCAGACTCTGTCCCTTCTGCTTTCAGGTTCTTCAGATCTTCGTTCCACCCTTGAATTCACCCGGACACTTTTCCTTTGGTCGCCTGCAGCACTTCTTTGCAGATCTCCATTGAATTCGACGACGAAATCCGACACCAAAAGACACCTATGCACCCAGCTTCCGTGGCTGAGGTAACACGAGTGCTCTGGTAGTCTCAAGGGTATTGGCCCTCCTATTGTCTAAGTCTAAAAGGGTTCCATCGTAGTTCATTTAGAAGTGTCCTTAAATTGTAAATTTGTAACTTGTTCGTTTCGCATAGAAAGTCAATGGCAACCCGCAGCTGTGTTTAGACACTGCACGTGTCTCCCATGGGCCTCCTACTTCCTAACCTTTGGCTGTTCCTAGAAGCCCCAGCGATTCCACAGGCCCTAGGCCTACTTTCTATCCCAGATGTGGTTCTTATACCACTATTTTAGTATATGGTTTGTGAGGCCCCTAGTGCAAAACGTATACTGTGCAACTTATCGTATGCTAATTAAGTTCCTTGTATTGTACTTTTACCTCTGACCTCATAATGAGTGCAGAGGGGTTGTGTATAGAATAAATACATATATATTTGATATATACCTTGTGTGGTGTGCTTTCATTTGGTACTCAAGAGATTATAATTGGTAAAACAACTAGCTTAATTCGCTCATTGAAGTCTTAGCCTGAAGACTGCTGGTCCACGCTACCACTAAGATAGATTTCTATAAGGTTGACTTTCCAACCACCATCAATAAGGGTCGATTAGACTGGTGCAAGGTGCCCACTAGAACTAGTGGACATCATATGCCAGGCTAACTTCTCACACTGTGCACAAGGGTTTGGCCGCAGCAGCTCCGACGAGGGATACTGTCCTCAAAATTGCAGAGAAGACAGGTCACGCTTGGGAAGTCTGGTCAGCTTCGTTGTGGTGTGACTGCTTCACTCCCAGGGAGATTACTTCAGATGTCCTTGATGCCCACAGGCTTTCTGGAGAACCTGGATGAAGCACAGACACAGACAACGCAGAAGACTTGAAGTACAGCAAGACCAGGAGCAGCAGGAGTCTCCCTAGATGCAGTCTCAGTTTCAGTTGAAGTCCAACAAAGTGTTCGGACAGTCGAAGAGTGTCTTGGTTTCAGAGGTGCTTCTTATTCCATGCTGAATCTGAGGACCTACCTATAGGGTTGCCTTAAGTACCCTAAGGAAAGGGTTGGAATGACTATGGGATGCCTCTAAGAGGAGGTGCTGGACAGAGGAGAGAATACTCCCCTTTCCTTTGTCCAATTTTGGCCAAACAGCTACTGCTTCACCTTCTTCAAGGTCTAGACCACAGCAAAGGCCTCACTCTCAATAACTGACCAATGCTTCATTCCGGGAGTCAACATTCTGCTTATAAAAGCTATTGGTTGATTATGGCCCTCTGCATTCAGCTGTGATAATACTGCACCAATCCCTAACTCAGAAGCATCTGTCTGGAGAGTGAATGGTTTGGAGTAGTCAGGGCTTTTCAGAAATGGAGCATAGCACATGGCTTGCTTCAGGTCATCAGATGCCTTTTGACAGGTAACTGTTCACTGAACTTTATTAGGCCTCCTTTTGAAGGTGAGATCATTAAGGGGTTTTAGTATGGATCCATAGCCCTTGCAAACCTCCTGTAATACCCAGCCTGGCCCAAGCAAGCTCTGACCTGAGTCTAGGTAAGAGGAGCAATCCAGTCCATGATGGTCTGAATTTTAATCTCCAATGGTTGAACTTGACCTCCACCTATAAGGTAGCCCTAGTACACAACCTTACTCTGCTCTATCTGGTACTTTGTGGCCTTAATAGTGAGGGCAGCCTTCTGCAGGGCCTCAAGTACATTACTGAGGTGGACCAGGTGATCCTCCCAAAGACAGCGATATCATCTAGATATGCTGCACTACAGACTTTCAGACCTGTTAAGACTTTATTTTCCAGCCTCTGAAAGTGGCATGTATATTTTATCAACCAAAAGGCATCACAATACATTGATAATGCCCTCTGGGGGTTGGAAATGCTGTTTCTGGTTTGGCATTCTCATAGAATGTGATTTGCCAATAATCAGCAGTCAGGTAAGCTCTCATCGCTCTCTTACCATCCTGGGTGTGAGCTTTTGGTACAAGGTCTACAGGATTAGCCCAAGAGCTATCTGAAGGCTCAATGACCCCCCCCCCCCCAACTCCAGCATTTTTTGGACCTCTGTCCTGATGCAATCTCTAACATGGTTAGGCTAACCGTAACTTTTGCTCTTCACAGGCAGGCTGTCACCTGTGTCCACTTCATGGGTCTACCAGGTGGTTTGACTGGGTGTCAGAGAAAAGAGACCAAGAAACTGATTGAAAATATGTCTGCAATCAACTTGCTGTTGATCAGTGAGGCTGTCTGCCAAGACTACTCCTCAACTGATCCATCAACAGGGTCCTGAGAGAGGAGATCAGGGAGAGGATCACACTTTTCCTCCTGTCTCTTTTCATTAGCCATGAGCACGCCCATGTCAGCCCTGTCAACAAAGGGTTTCAGGTAATTCACATGAAGTACCCTGTGGGTTTTCTTAGAGCACCTAGGTCAACGAAGTAGGTGGCCTCACCTTTCTTTTCCATATAGTGTGGGGGCCACCCCACTTGTCTTGGAGAGCTGCTGCGGCCACAGGCTCAAACACCCATACTTTCTGTCCTGGCTGGTAAACTGCTAGTACTGCCTTTTGGTCATGCCAAGCTTTCTGAAGCTCTTGGCTGACTCTGATTTTAGCTGGCCTTCTTCATGTACCCAGCCATGCAAGAACCCAGGCTGAATACATTGTATACTCTTTCCTGTTTAGGAGGTTTTTGAGATTGCTCCCATCCTTCTTTGACTAGACATAATGGATCCCTAGCTGGATGTCCAAACAGAAGTTCAAATGGGCTGTAGCTCACCCCCTTCTGAGGAACCTCTCTGTAGGCAAAGAGAAGGCAAGGTAGTAAACCATCCCATTTTAGCATCAGCTTTTCTGGGAGTCCAATGATCATACCATTGAGGGTCTTGTTTAATTTTTCAACAAGCCCATTGCCCTGTGGGTGGTAGGGTGGGGTAAACTTATAGTTAACACCACACTCTTTCCACATAGCAGTGATGTAGCTAGACATAAAGTTAGTACTGTTGTCTGACACACCCTCCTTAGGGAACCCAACTCTGGAAAAGATTCCCAGGAGGGCCCTAGCCACTACAGGAGATGTATTGGTACTAGAGGGAATAGCCTCAGGATATCTAGAGGCATGGTCCATCACTACCAAGGTAAAACTATGTCTGCTGGAGGGTTTAAGGGACCTACAATGTCCATCCTTCCCTCTCAAAGGGAACCCCAACCTCTGGTAGTAGAATTAAGGGGGGTTTGTAGTACCACCTGACTTACCACTAGCTTGGCAGGTGACACAGGAGTGATGAAACTCCTTGGTGCAGGGCCAGTGAAAGGGAGGGACAAGCCTTCCCAAGTTTTGCTTTGCCCAAGATGTTCTGTAAGGGGAATGTTGTGTACCAGGGTCAATGGGAAACCCCTGAACCTCTGGGGTATTACCAACCTCCTGGTGGCACCAGGCTTTGGGTATCTACCTTCAAGAAACAGGTGCCCATATTCCCAATTAGTACTGTGGGACCCATTGACATTCCCTGCTTCCTCAGCAGCAGCTTGCTTTCTGAGTTGTTCAAGAGAGGGACAGGCCTTCTGCTCCAGACCAAAGTATTTCTTGGAAGGCCCCTGCCCCCAATAGTTCTGTCTTGTCAGGCCCAAGCTCCTCTGGGACCGTTCCTTCACAGTTACTGAGATCATCTCCCTCAGGAGGCTCATTCTCCCTGGGAGTCTGAGAGGAGGATAAATCATTACCCTTTCTACTACTTTTCGGGAATTTGCTGGTCCATTTTTTTCAGGATCCAGGGCTCCCTCGGGGTTTAACTCTTGGAATGAGCCCTAGTGACAGCAAATAGACTGGCTGAATGTCTGAATGAGTGCTGAACTCCACTTCAGACCAGGTTGAGGTTTCAAACTCAGTGCCCATTAGACAGTCCACAAGTAGGTCTGAGGATACCACAACTCTCTTTGGGCCTTTTACCCTTCCCAGGCTGAGATTGACAACTGCCATGGAATGATCTGTTCTGACATTGCTAGCATTATTCACTTGGTAAATCTGACTAAGTAGAATCTGCTCAGGACACACAAGTGGCCCCTGTGTCCCAGTAAGCTAAAGCTTTGTGACCATTCATGAGAGACTGTTTTCTGTATTTGCCCAAGTTACTGGGACTTACAATAGGGTGGCAAGCTCAGTACCACCATCACTGACTAAAACAGCCTGAGTGGGCTCCCTGACTAGGCCAGAACACACTTGAGTACCCAAGGTTAACCCAGCTAAACTCTTGGGGGCTCTACAACTACCAATGCTATTTCTAGGGGCAGTAGGAGGTTTAGGAGTAGTAGTAGTAGTAGCAGCATTGGTGCTAGACATAGCAAAATCGGCATCCTTCGCCCTATGGACATTTTTCCTACACAAATAGCACCATGGTTTCTTGTTAGAGGAGGAGGAAGAGGATTGGGACTCACCTCAAGAGGAAGCTTTTTGGGGACCTTCAGAAGACTCTTTCTTTTCTTCAGATTTCTCCCCACCTTTCTCTCGGGCCTAAGAAGAATCTTGCTTCTTCTGGTCACCACCACCATGAGACATTTGGTTCACCCAGGAGCAGACCAACTTGTCTGCCTTCTTGCCCAGTCCTTGGGGAGAGGTCAGATCTGAGTCCACCAAGTACTAGTGCAGTTGCAGAGATTAAGGATGTACTCCCTCACTAGTAAATTGTACAGTCCTTCATAATCATGCAAATTACTTCCATGAAACTGCAAAACACTGCCGCGAGATTGGCGATGAACAAGTCTAGACGTACCCCGAACCGCCCCTTGCTACAATCCATGCATTGGTTGCCCGTGAGGAAAAGAGCAATCTTTAAACTTCTTATCCTGGTGTCCGGTATACCTAAGAAAGAAGGTGAGAGCGTATATCCCGGGGCACCAGCTGAGATCCAGCAATCAAAACCTCTTAGTTCCTTGTAAAATAGTCCAGAATGGGAGGTCGCGCCTTTTCATATCTTGCCCCCTTCCATTGGAACAGGCTTCCGGAAGGTATGCGTGGTTGTTTCTCTGTGGGTCACTTTAAGAAGAGCCTAAAAACCTGGCTGTTCTAGGGGCCCAGGCTGAGCGAGTTGTCTGTTCTTGTGCTGCCAGGCGCTGTGAGATCCCCCTGGGGATGATTCGTCGCGCCATATAAATGTAAAATAAATAAAAATAAATAAATAAACCGGCCTTCCAGAGCCCTAATAACATTCTCTGCAAAATCTATCCAGTCTTAAATGTGTGCCTTCTATGTGTCCCTAAACATAACCCTGTATTGTTCAGTGGTTAACCCAAACCCATCTGTGAATTCCTAGCATCAAAGGAGTATTCCCTGACCATAGGTTCACTAGTGTTGCTACCATTGGTTTCTAATCTGAAATTCTTCCTAGCCCTGTGGACTTCTAGTGTTGATTTATCTAGGGCCAACTGTTCTTGATTCTGAGCTTGGCTCTCTCAACTTTGAGCAGGTGGTATGTTGCTACAGATGGAGGTCCGTATTGAAGGGGCAGAGGAGGTAGAATTAACTGAGGAGGACGTGGACTTCCCTTGAACCCTTTGTACCCTCTCAGGTGGGATAAAGGGGGTCCTACCTCTGGGACATCCCTTCGGTCACTAGAGTTATTCCTTGGGAGACTAGCGTTCTCCAGTTAGGGGACTTCAGGCTCCTTCTGGACATGTTCAGAAGCAGAGTCAGGGTTGTTGGACACCCTGGCTCATTTTCTGGAGCATCACCACCCATATCCAAATTATCCTGCCCATCTGACCTTTTTGCTCGGTAAAAATAACTGTTCCCCAAAGATTACTTCACTGTTAATACGCAGCTCTCCAAATATCGTTTGTAAATAACTCATCATAGTATTGAGCAAGGCCTCTACGCCTTCAATCTTTGTTTCAATTACATGCTCAATATTTTTCTCCGAATAATCTGAGCACCAGGCATATTGGCTCGTTTTGAGCATTTTATAGTTTTTGTGAGCCTCCCATATAACAAAATGTTTGTGTTTTAGTGCATCCCACGCACTGCTCCTTTGTGACCTTCTACCCTCTGTATTCTTATGTAAGCCTCACACTTAAACACTGGGGGGCATATTCTCAAGGATCTATCGGCACTTTAGCGCAGCCAAAGTCGCACTAAATTTATCACCCCATTCACAAGCTGGTGCAAACAGCTGATATGAACAGTTTTCCGGCGACTATGCTAATGAGATGCAGAGTAGGCGTTCCCGAGCAAAAAGCAGCAACAACATCACTCTGCAACATTCTCAATGACCAGCCAGATCGGTGATAAGATCACAAAACATGCGATAAGGCGCATTAGCTGCAGGAAATTAACACCTGATCTGACCAGGTGCAAAGTCGGACGACAACCGGCACCAGAAAAGGGAGCCTAGACTACAGCCACACCTGAAGAACAACAGATGCCACGTAGATACTGATCATGCAGCTCGGAGCCCCAACAGGGCCACAACACCCAGGACCGCCCCCCCCCTGAGCACCCACCGCCCCCCCCCCCCGGTCCACCAAGACAGCAGACCTTCATGAAATGCACCAACCCCACAGACCTAACACCAGATAATGTCATTGCTCACTACAGTCTCAAAAGGACAACCATCCTACTCATCCTGACCACCATTGCCCACAGGCTGACGGTACCAACACAGCGGACAACCAACATCCATCCGCAGACAAAGATGCTGGCTGTAATGCACATGTTTGCCTCTGGGACTTTCCAAACAACAACCGCCAGAGTTGGAGGAGTCTCACAGCCAGCCCTATCAAAGTTCATCACAACTGTCTTGGATGCCATCATCAGCTTGGTACCCCAGTACCCGTACGTCCCCCACACTGCACAGGAACAGCTGGAGACCAAGCAAGGTGTCTACGCCATAGCTGGCTTCCCTCACGTGTTAGGAGGCAATTTACTGCACACATATCCTACTTGTGCCCCCTGGTGACACTGTACACAATTACCTCAACAGAAAGCACATGCATTCCATCAATATGCAAGCAACAGTGGACCACCTGGGAATCACCACCAACGTTGTCGCCAACTACCCAGGCAGTGTGCAGGATTACTACATCTACAGACAGTCCATCATCAGCCAGCGCTAACAGAATTGCACCCATGGAAATGCATGCTCGTTGGCAAATTACCAAATGAACACCCCCCCGCCCCGTCCCCCCCCCACGCCACAATCCTGCAAATCACAACTCTGGGAATGCATACGTCACAGACTCACATTCAAAATGCCAAACAACATGCCCAACCACTAGACACAACAGCATAACTTACTGTGGCAACTTGGGCTAGCCATGTACATGAGCCATCAACGGCATGGCCCCTCAGCCACACAATAGCGGGATGTGGTGAGAGGTGCTAACCAGGCATGTGCAACGGAAGCAAGTGACCCATGAATGAGAAGGTACACAATGCCAAGTGTGGTGGAAATGTGCTGGACAGACTGCAGTATACAGACCACAGACATATCCATGTCCACATGCACTGTTGGTATACGGAGTGTTTTGGACAGTGGACGCAACCATGTCACCCCGGCCAGTGGGTAAGATCCCAGACATGTAGCTTGTGACATACCCCCCTGTAAGCGTGAGCGGAGTGGGCCGGCCCAGTGTACACCAGGCCAGTGTAGAGGTGTGAATAAAAAGCACGTAGCTCTGGGCGTGGTTCCTTCCGGAATGTCCAATGTGTCTGCCAGGGCTGTGCCTCCCAGCCCGCCATAAGGCTGACGCCGTTGCTGTGAGAGGTGCTGCCTGCGATCCTGTGCACCTGCTGCACCACGTGCCGCTGGTCCCCGACCCGTCATGCCAGCCCCTGCGCAGCCAGGCCTCACTGCTCACCTGCCGACACCGGCTTGTGTCAAGGAGTGCCCACCATGTGCCAGCGCAAGCCCCAAGCCCCAAGCCCGAGGCCCGCAAGCTTAGCAGCTTTATCAGACCGTCATGGCCTCTGTGACACAGGCCCGCAGTACTCCTTTCTCATTAACATACTCCACCAGCCTACACAGCTGCCAGGTCGGTCACAAATTTGGAACAGTCTTGATTACGCAATGGCAGAGTACACACTTTACGGTAGATTTTATGTCACTGTACTCACTTCGATGTGGTGCCACCAACTCTGTGCCTAGCATCTGAACCACACCTGTCTGTGGTCCTTTGCTGACTCCTGCCTTCAGCCTACACTGCGGTCGAGTAGGCCACATATTGGGAACTCAGTCTTGATTTGTGTAGAGTTCATATCATTGAACGCATGGAGAGGGGTAAGAGGAAGAAGGGGTGTAGTCCGGTGGAAAAAAGGATCCTCTTCACGGAGGTGATCAAACACTGCCAACAACTGCTCTGGTGTCACTAACTCTGTGCATCGCAAGCCAATGACATGTAGCTGTGGGCCCCTGCTGACCGCTGCCTCGGGCCTACACTGCGGTCGAGTAGGTCACACATTGGGAACTCAGTCTTGTTTCATTCATGGCAGCTTTTATATCATTGTACTGGCCTCATCACAGACTGCATATCCCTTCAGCTCCGGTGCCACTAAGTCTGTTTTCTGACAGCCATGGACACTTTTTGGTTGAACTTTGGTGGCGACTGAGTCTATGGACTGGGGGTTGTTTTCATCATCATGTCGGTGATACTGATTTAATTGTGGAAACAAGGCTGTAGCATTCCACTCCTACATTTGCCACTTCCGGATGGCTTTTACCCTCTGAATCATGCCCTGGAGGACACCTTCCACTGTCACCCGCAACCCTCCACCACATTCACCTCGGACATCTATGAGGACCAACTCAGCTTGCGTGGCCCATCTCACTGCACCGCAAGTCACCGTCCCGTGGCGGTGTGTCTGTGCCGGCCGCAGTGCATCCAGGGCCACTAACTCTGTGCAGCTCAAGTTAGGGACCCTGTCTGGAGATGGCCTCTGAGATGATTGCCGTGCGCTGTCCGCTGCCTCCATACTCCACTGTGGTCCACCAGGGCTCACACATCAAATCAAGTTCTGACCGACCCGGACGTTGCATCGCCACAGAAGGCACACGCCACCACAGCCAGAACCACCTCCAAACCCCAACTGCCAGTGTCGAAACAGCCGTACTGGCAGACTAAAAGAGTTGCTCACACCTGTTGTGGATGCCATAATCTGCCTGATACCCTGCTCAGCACACCAGGTGCCACTAACTCAGTGTACCATGACTCATGGACCATTTCTGAATGAGTTGTGTAATGTGGTGAGCTCACACAGCAATGTCACCTCAGACAGTGTGGGAGACCTGGGACGATGATGAGGAAGATGATGCATGTGTAACACACCCCACTGCAGCTGCATCAGGAATAACCCAAAGGAACACAATCCTTGACAATTATTTCACATGAGCACCCTCATCTCTAGTGACCCAACTTCAGTGCACTGCAACTGACGGACACTTCTGTTTGCAGATTGGGTGACCTCTGTACTTGCTCAGGCTACCACCATGATGCTCCACAGTTGTCTCTGTAATGCTGGTGTTTTCTGTTTCCATTTTAATGGTGTCCACTGTTGTAGTTGTTGCCAACACTAACTACTCTGTGCGGGCTGGCTTACACTCACCCCACACCTATCCAGCACAGGCGTCACTGTACATGTGCCCCTGCCCGTAGCCAGTTTCACAAACTATCTGCGTTTGTCCGTGTGGTCCTGATGTATGCATGAGGGGCCAGGGCCCTACAACATAATTTATGTGGTGCTGTGTACAGCAGATGCAACCATGTCACCGCTGGCAGTGGGTGAGACCTTGGACATAAAGCTTTGTCGTCACCCACTCAATGCGTAAGAGGAGTGTATTGGGCCGTCGTACTGAGGTCCAGCGTGGGGGTGTGGATGATGATTCCAGGGCTCTGGGCGTGGTTCATTGCAGGAAATGTGCACATGCACATGTATCGGTCGCGGTGTGGGTCTCCTTTATGGGGTGTAGGTGGTCCCTGATGGGACTTTGACACCTACGTATGTGGTCCAGGTCAGCTTCCATGAGCTCTGACTCCACCCGCACCTGTTCGGCCACCTCCTTTTGGCATTCTGACATCTGGCATTGGAATGCGATGTGTGCCTAGGTGAGGTGTTGGGAGCCTGCCATGTGGCGGGTACTTCCTGCTGTGTGGTCTGTGCAGGGGCTGGGTCTCCTCTGTTTAGCTGGCCTGCCCTGCTCCTGGGGGTGGGTTGCCTATGATGTCTATGGGCTGTTGTTAGGGCATCGGTGTCGAAGGTGTGGTGGTCGTCTCCAGCATCACTGATGAGTAGTCTGGTCTGCTCTGCTGGGAGGTGGTGTTTGTCCCTCTGCAATGTGAAGGGGAGATGCATGTTGACATTGTGGTGACATGTATGTTGGCACATTGTTCTAGTTTACATGCAGACTGTATGACAATGTACATCGTGACTGTTTGGGAGGTGCTGTATATTTGATGCGGGACAGTGGATATTTGGACAACATGACGGATGTGTGGTTGTACATGTGCATTTCCATCTCACAGTTTCCTGCTATGTTAGATGTGATTGGCCTGTCTCTGCGCATGAGCGGACCCAGTTGTGTCCTCTGTTCTGCAGTGTCAGTGTTGCACTTTGTGCCACATTGTCATGGGATGTGCTGTTATTGCTATGTGTGTGGGCTGTGGTGTGCCAGGGGGATCAGGGACATGATTCAGGGTCATTGTGGGTGTGCAGTGTGCCACACATCTTTGTGCATGTGTGACACTGTGCCCATCTCCCCCGTCCCCCCAGTCACTGGTTGTTGCTCACCCTGTTAATGTTGTGTCAGGTCCTATTGTACTGTGTCCGTACTCCCGACTCCTTGCATCGTCTCCACATTCATGGCTGGGGCCTCCATTTCCTCCAGCTCCTCCTGTGGTGCAGGGCTCCCACCTCTTGTCGCCGTTGTTGCCTTCCTGTTGGCAGTGGGTTTGTGTTTGGTTTGGCTTTTTACATCATGCCAGCGACTCTTGGCCTCCTCCATTGACCTCATCGACACTCCGACTGCATTCACATTTGTCAAATTGGCGTTCAGTTGATGGTAGTGTTTTGTCACCTCCGTGACGCTAATCTGGTTTTCCGGCGGACTGAACCTTGTCTTCCTCTTCCTCTTCTCCTTGCCCATCCCCGACTCTGGGGTTCCTTGCTGGTGGTCTGTAGAGCTTGTGGGCTTCACGTTGGCCTCTGCACTCGGTCCGGGTGCATCCAAGTTGCTACGCAGTTTTTTTTTATTTTGGTGTGTTTTTCTTGTTCTGCTTTTATAATGCATTACCCCGCATGACGGGTGGGATTTGCAGGCCTGTTGCTGGTTAACGGTGAATGTGGTATCGTGCTTGGCCTCATCGCAACTTTTTTTGTGTTTGTGTTTTGCATTTTTGAGGCATCGCGTTGGTTTTCACGCGGTCACTTGACACGTTGTCGTGGGACTATCGCATGGTGCCGCCAGCTTAAGAATACCACGTTAACACAGAGTTATTTTCCTGCGATAGACTGCGATTTGAAGAGTTGCGTTAAGCTGCTTTTGCTGTAGTTATCACACGTTCTTGAGAATATCCCCCACTGTTTCTGGTGTTCATCACTAACACCTCATATCTGAGCTTTGCCACATATCTCATTTTGTATATCTAACTATACCAATCCTCAGCGAGCATCTCACATGTGTCTCTCACAGCAGGCTCTTTTACATTGGTAAGCATCTCTCTTCCACACAAACACTGTGCATCTCATGTTTGGGAGCATCCCACACAAGGCTAATTCTTATTGCAAATTTATCTCATAGGACTTCTTATATTTTTGAGCAAGATAATGCGTTGGAGTGCACTCTAAACTCATATCATCCATCTGCAAAAACTCTTCTCATAGATTAGACAACAAAAGTTTCTGTATTGTGTTGTATACTTTGCAATGCTTTAAGGGTTTCTCCACCCTCCAGCCACAGGAACGCAGGCAATAAACTTCCAGTGTTTGAGAAACTATTCTTGCTCTCCTTCTTGTGCCCTCCTAGACCAGGGGTTTCTAAAAGGGATCCGACTGACTTCAATACTTAGATATACAGAATCCTATGCCATAATATTAAACCTGCCAGCCTTAGGGTGGTCTTCTGCCTTACTTTTTCCTGCTTACCTCCTCTTTGTGCTGATTATTTTTGTTGGCCTTAGTACTATGAGCATTTTACCATAGCTGACCAGAGCTAAGTGTATGTTCTTATTCCCTAAACATGGTAACATTGGTGTATACACAACTGGCATATTTAATTTACTTGTAAGCACCTGGTAAAGTGGTAAACTACATACCATGGGGCTGAAAATTAAATGCTACTAGTAGGTCTGCAGCACTGATTGTGCCACCCACACAAGTAGCCCTTTAAACATGTCTCAGGCCTGCCACTGCAGAGCCTTGGGGACAATTTTACTTCCTTGTCAGCTTGGTATTAAAATCCCCTTGCCAAGTCTTAAACTTCCATTTTATTACACATCAACTCAAAGTAGGACCTGAGTAGCCTATAGGGCAGGGTGGTACGTTACTAAAAGGTAGGACATGTACTTTTAATTTTGCATGTCCCTGTAGTGAAAAACACCTCCATTCGTTTTTCACTACTGTGAGGCATGCTCCTCTCATAGATTAACATTGGAAACGCCTTAATCCACGCTTTTAAGATGTAATTCCTGATTAGAAAGTAGTAGCTGTGTCATGTTTTATATCTTTGGAATGGCAATGATAAATCCTTTTTACCGGTAATGTTGGATTTCAAATTACTATTTTAGATATGCCATTTTCAGTAAGTGAAGAAAATGACTAGGGACAAGCAGTCCTACACAGAGTGAGCACAACCGAATAAACTCAAAAGTGAGTGTATTATCAGTTTATACGTCAATCGCAATACCATTTAGGAATATGATACTATGTACTCGACATAAACAACAAGCATTTATTCAGCCGGTTCACTGCCTTGGTATAGGCCTGGAGTCTCTGCCTCTCCCTGCGCCTGCCAAGACGGTCCTGCTCCAACAGGCTGCAGAGGTTGTCCACAGAGGTTGCAACTCTCTGCATTCCCTCACACATGTTGTCTCCCATTGCACTGATGCCCTTTTCATCCTGTGCATGTGTTTGTTAATGTGGGCCACCTCCCTATGCAGTGATCGCATCTCTCTTCATTGCAGGCGCTGGACCTTGAGAATGTTGCCTTCCAGTCCAGCAAACACACTTTCACCCTGTTCAGATGCTTCAGGACTGGCCGGTCTTGCCCTGCGGCATCTGGATGAACTGTGGGCGCCCTCAGATGGGGTACCAGCCCTCTCTCTGTTGCCCTCCTCATGGACTGGAGACTGTTGGTCCCGTGTGCCCTCCTCCTCCGACTCCTCCATCTGCTGGAGGGTGGCCACGGCATGCCTCCTGCCCGACTGTGGTGGTGGTGGTGGTGTTGGTGATCATCGCAGTGGGGACTGGGTATGAGGGGATGGCAGCGTTCCCTGGCGCTGTGGTAATGCCTGTGATGGAGTAGTTATTGGTGGTGGTTGTGCGGAGCTTGTGGTCCCTGCAGGCATACTCTCTTCTTCATGTTGCCTCCCCTCTGGCCTGGCTGTCTTTGCTCTGCTCCCCTCTGCAGCACTGCGAGATGTTTCACCTGTAATGACACAATGTAGATATACTCACTGCTCTGTCTTCATTTGAATTGCATTAAACATCATGCCTACAGATCACAGTGACTGTCCTGAGATTGCCAATTACTTTCACATGCTATTGTGTTTGCTAGCCTGACTGTCCTATACATCAGTTCCCTCGAGCTACATCTCCCACAATGCATAGCAGTTAATGGAGTAAGACATGGAGTGGAGTGGGAGCCCCTATGCCACTATGGGGATTAGGGTTGGGGAGGGGGTAGCACAGCATGCTGGGCATGCATCTTACCTTGTTTCCTTGCTGCTCTGGCAGAGCTGTCTGCGTTTCCCACGCCACTCACACTCTCCGGCTGGAGGGTGGACTCTACCATCAGTTCCAGTGGTGTTGGTGCTGGTGCTCTGTTCTTTCCTCCGCCAGTTTTGCCAGCCTGCCTCTGCCTCTCTGCCATCCTTGCCTTTGCCGTCTTCCTGAGGTCATACCACCTCTTCTTGATGTCCTCAATGGTACGCTGGCTCACACCAATGGCATTCATTTTGTCCTGTATCCCAATCCAGATCTGTCTCTTTTGAGACTCGGGCACATGGTGGGACTGCATACCAAAAAGCCTGTCAAGGTCCTGACTCACATCCTGGATCAGTACCTCCAGATCCTTTTCGCTGAACTTCAGCTTTCTTTTCCTTTCACTTCCCTCGTTCTCTCTGTCCTGGCTTGCCATTTCCAAACAGTTTTTTTTTTTGGTTGTAGCTGTGAGGCTCTGTTGCTCCTGGCTCCTCAGCTCACCTGCCTGCTTCACAGTAAGCTCCAGGTTCTGTGCAACTGCCTGGGTGTGGCCACTTCCTGTTTGGGAGGTGATTGGGTGACACAGGATTGGCTGATTCATTAAATTACGATTTTTTTAATTACTGAATCGGTATTTACCGATTCGGTAATGAATTCGGTAATTCCGAATCGGTATTGGTGTTTCGGTATTTTTTTTTTTACCGATTCGTTCCGAATCAGTATTTTTTACCGATTTTTAACGAATCGGTAAAATTTACCGATTTTTTTATCTACATCGCATTTTCCGATTCCTTAATACCGAATCGGTAAAATTCGGTATTAAGGAATCGGTATTCATGTTTTACCTACATATGGCCCTCAGTAACCTATAAGTCACTCGTATGGCAGGCCTTAACAATCCTGGAGGCAGAGTGCTTGGTTTTATGTGAGAAGGTGCCCTAGCATGTGCTGAGCCCCTCTGCAGCTTTCGGAACCATCTCCTTATAGCTGTTCTATGATATAGCCATACCATATACTCTTAAGTGCATTATAATACTCGCGGTTAATGCTAACTTTGGTTTGGCTTTATCAAAACATGGCATGTAAGGTGTCAAACACTTTGGAATACTACCCCCCCCCCCACCAGTCCTGGCGGCGGGGGTAGCATTCCACACTTCTAGAGGGAGAAGACATGTAGTTAATGGTAAACCCGGTTAAAGTTAAACAGAGACTCAGCATCACAAAATGGATGCTGCTGCCACAGACACGAGTCTGCCCTCCTGCTGCTGGATGTAACTCCGGCAGGGGAGGCCTGGACAATAGGTTTCCTGCCCAGGGAGGTGCTGGCACCTTCCCAGACAGGCTTTTGTGTATTGGGGCAGGGAGGGCTGCATTCAGTGAATGCTTTCCAGACACTGCCTGGGGCACACAAGGTGCTCCATGCATTCCCCAGCTCAAACCGGTTGCTGGGGCACTCAGCCCCAGCTCTGGCACGAAACTGGACAAAGGGAAAGGGGTGTAACCACCCCCTCCCCAGGTCCTCCCATAGGAGGGACCTTAAAGTTGGTCCAACACCTAAACTTAGTATAAGTATAGGATCCCAGTCCCTAGGACTTTAGATTAGATTACCCTGGACGAAACTCTGAAACATATATCCTGGATCTTCGTCATTCCATTTCGACTGGAAGACGGAAGAAATCTCCTTTGTGGTCAAGGAGTGACCACCCTGTTCAAACAGGCACCAACAGCAACTTTGCCAGTCTGCATTTTCGAGGCTCCCGCTGGATCCCGAAGAATCTGCAACACAGGACACAGACTTCCAGACATCTCTGACCCGACCTTCGCTCACTGCAAAGCTGAGACCCGTAGCGGACACAAGAGACGTGGGACCTGAACTCCTGGACATCCTGCATTTTGCAAGCTGCATCGACTCCCGAGGTATCTCGAAGTTGTGCTTTGGGGTGCTTGAAGCCCCAGCCCCGAGCACCATTTACACCAAAACTCAGAGTCCCACACTCCATGAGTGTCCCGTGGACCCCTTTGCATTTCAGCTCACTAGATCTTCCCAGTTCCTAGTCCATTGGCTAGTGAGCCCCCGAAGACTTACTTTTGAATCTAACTTGCTTTCCTGGTTGCTCCAGGCTTGCTACAGCTTCCCTACAAAGGAGAATCGCCCCAGACCTTGCTGGTCTGCAACAAAGCCAATCTCGACATCTTGCATGGATTGCGTTTGCCAAGGCTTGTTGGGTCCAATCTGGATACTGACACCGCAGTCAACTAGATCCTTCATGGGATAGCTCGACTCCTTTTCACCTGAAATCTCCCGACATTGGCTGGCAGCTTTCCATAGCCATCCTGGTCACTAGCAAGTGACCCAGACTCTGTCCCTTCTGCTTTCAGGTTCTTCAGATCTTCGTTCCACCCTTGGATTCACCCGGACACTTTTCCTTTGGTCGCCTGCAGCACTTTGCAGATCTCCATTGAATTCGATGACGAAATCCGACACCAAAAGACACCTATGCACCCAGCTTCCGTGGCTGAGGTAACACGAGTGCTCTGGTAGTCTCAAGGGTATTGGCCCTCCTATTGTCTAAGTCTAAAAGGGTTCCATCGTAGTTCATTTAGAAGTGTCCTTAAATTGTAAATTTGTAACTTGTTCGTTTCGCATAGAAAGTCAATGGCAACCCGCAGCTGTGTTTAGACACTGCACGTGTCTCCCATGGGCCTCCTACTTCCTAACCTTTGGCTGTTCCTAGAAGCCCCAGCGATTCCACAGGCCCTAGGCCTACTTTCTATCCCAGATGTGGTTCTTATACCACTATTTTAGTATATGGTTTGTGAGGCCCCTAGTGCAAAACGTATACTGTGCAACTTATCGTATGCTAATTAAGTTCCTTGTATTGTACTTTTACCTCTGACCTCATAATGAGTGCAGAGGGGTTGTGTATAGAATAAATACATATATATTTGATATATACCTTGTGTGGTGTGCTTTCATTTGGTACTCAAGAGATTATAATTGGTAAAACAACTAGCTTAATTCGCTCATTGAAGTCTTAGCCTGAAGACTGCTGGTCCACGCTACCACTAAGATAGCTTTCTATAAGGTTGACTTTCCAACCACCATCAATAAGGGTTGATTAGACTGGTGCAAGGTGCCCACTAGAACTAGTGGACATCATATGCCAGGCTAACTTCTCACACTGTGCACAAGGGTTTGGCCGCAGCAGCTCCGACGAGGGATACTGTCCTCAAAATTGCAGAGAAGACAGGTCAGGCTTGGGAAGTCTGGTCAGCTTCGTTGTGGTGTGACTGCTTCACTCCCAGGGAGATTACTTCAGATGTCCTTGATGCCCACAGGCTTTCTGGAGAACCTGGATGAAGCACAGACACAGACAACGCAGAAGACTTGAAGTACAGCAAGACCAGAGCAGCAGGAGTCTCCCTAGATGCAGTCTCAGTTTCAGTTGAAGTCCAACAAAGTGTTCGGACAGTCGAAGAGTGTCTTGGTTTCAGAGGTGCTTCTTATTCCATGCTGAATCTGATGACCTACCTATAGGGTTGCTCTTAAGTACCGTAAGGAAAGGGTTGGAATGACTATGGGATGCCTCTAAGAGGAAGTGCTGGACAGAGGAGAGAATACTCCCCTTTCCTTTGTCCAATTTTGGCCAAACAGCTATTGCTTCACCTTCTTCAAGGTCTAGACCACAGCAAAGGCCTCACTCTCAATAGCTGACCTGCTTCATTCCGGGAGTCAACATTCTGCTTATAAAAGCTATTGGTTGATTATGGCCCTCTGCATTCAGCTGTGATAATACTGCACCAATCCCTAACTCAGAAGCATCTGTCTGGAGAGTGAATGGTTTGGAGTAGTCAGGACTTTTCAGAAATGGAGCATAGCACATGGCTTGCTTCAGGTCATCAGATGCCTTTTGACAGGTAACTGTTCACTGAACTTTATTAGGCCTCCTTTTGAAGGTGAGATCATTAAGGGGTTTTAGTATGGATCCATAGCCCTTGCAAACCTCCTGTAATACCCAGCCTGGCCCAAGCAAGCTCTGACCTGAGTCTGGGTAAAAGGAGCAATCCAGTCCATGATGGTCTGAATTTTAATCTCCAATGGTTGAACTTGACCTCCACCTATAAGGTAGCCCTAGTACACAACCTTACTCTGCTCTATCTGGTACTTTGTGACCTTAATAGTGAGGGCAGCCTTCTGCAGGGCCTCAAGTACATTACTGAGGTGGACCAGGTGATCCTCCCAAAGACAGCGATATCATCTAGATATGCTGCACTACAGACTTTCAGACCTGTTAAGACTTTATTTTCCAGCCTCTGAAATGTGGCATGTATATTTTATCAACCAAAAGGCATCACAATACATTGATAATGCCCTCTGGGGGTTGGAAATGCTGTTTCTGGTTTGGCATTCTCATAGAATGTGATTTGCCAATAATCAGCAGTCAGGTAAGCTCTCATCGCTCTCTTACCATCCTGGGTGTGAGCTTTTGGTACAAGGTCTACAGGATTAGCCCAAGAACTATCTGAAGGCTCAATGACCCCCCCCCCCCCAACTCCAGCATTTTTTGGACCTCTGTCCTGATGCAATCTCTAACATGGTTAGGCTAACCGTAACTTTTGCTCTTCACAGGCAGGCTGTCACCTGTGTCCACTTCATGGGTCTACCAGGTGGTTTGACTGGGTGTCAGAGAAAAGAGACCAAGAAACTGATTGAAAATATGTCTGCAATCAACTTGCTGTTGATCAGTGAGGCTGTCTGCCAAGACTACTCCTCAACTGATCCATCAACAGGGTCCTGAGAGAGGAGATCAGGGAGAGGATCACACCTTTCCTCCTGTCTCTTTTCATTAGCCATGAGCACGCCCATGTCAGCCCTGTCAACAAAGGGTTTCAGGTAATTCACATGAAGTACCCTGTGGGTTTTCTTAGAGCACCTAGGTCAACGAAGTAGGTGGCCTCACCTTTCTTTTCCATATAGTGTGGGGGCCACCCCACTTGTCTTGGAGAGCTGCTGCGGCCACAGGCTCAAACACCCATACTTTCTGTCCTGGCTGGTAAACTGCTAGTACTGCCTTTTGGTCATGCCAAGCTTTCTGAAGCTCTTGGCTGACTCTGATTTTAGCTGGCCTTCTTCATGTACCCAGCCATGCAAGAACCCAGGCTGAATACATTGTATACTCTTTCCTGTTTAGGAGGTTTGTGAGATTGCTCCCATCCTTCTTTGACTAGACATAATGGATCCCTAGCTGGATGTCCAAACAGAAGTTCAAATGGGCTGTAGCTCACCCCCTTCTGAGGAACCTCTCTGTAGGCAAAGAGAAGGCAAGGTAGTAAAACATCCCATTTTAGCATCAGCTTTTCTGGGAGTCCAATGATCATACCATTGAGGGTCTTGTTGAATTTTTCAACAAGCCCATTGCCCTGTGGATGGTAGGGTGGGGTAAACTTATAGTTAACACCACACTCTTTCCACATAGCAGTGATGTAGCTAGACATAAAGTTAGTACTGTTGTCTGACACACCCTCCTTAGGGAACCCAACTCTAGAAAAGATTCCCAGGAGGGCCCTAGCCACTACAGGAGATGTATTGGTACTACAGGGAATAGCCTCAGGATATCTAGAGGCATGGTCCATCACTACCAAGGTAAAACTATGTCTGCTGGAGGGTTTAAGGGACCTACAATGTCCATCCTTCCCTCTCAAAGCGAACCCCAACCTCTGGTAGTAGAATTAAGGGGGGTTTGTAGTACCACCTGACTTACCACTAGCTTGGCAGGTGACACAGGAGTGATGAATCTCCTTGGTGCAGGGCCAGTGAAAGTGAGGGACAAGCCTTCCCAAGTTTTGCTTTGCCCAAGATGTTCTGTAAGGGGAATGTTGTGTACCAGGGTCAATGGGAAACCCCTGAACCTCTGGGGTATTACCAACCTCCTGGTGGCACCAGGCTTTGGGTATCTACCTTCAAGAAACAGGTGCCCATATTCCCAATTAGTACTGTGGGACCCATTGACATTCCCTGCTTCCTCAGCAGCAGCTTGCTTTCTGAGTTGTTCAAGAGAGGGACAGGCCTTCTGCTCCAGACCAAAGTATTTCTTGGAAGGCCCCTGCCCCCAATAGTTCTGTCTTGTCAGGCCCAAGCTCCTCTGGGACCGTTCCTTCACAGTTACTGAGATCATCTCCCTCAGGAGGCTCATTCTCCCTGGGAGTCTGAGAGGAGGATAAATCATTACCCTTTCTACTACTTTTCGGGAATTTGCTGGTCCATTTTTTTCAGGATCCAGGGCTCCCTCGGGGTTTAACTCTTGGCCTGAGCCCTAGTGACAGCAAATAGACTGGCTGAAATTCCCATAATGTCTGAATGAGTGCTGAACTCCACTTCAGACCAGGTTGAGGTTTCAAACTCAGTGCCCATTAGACAGTCCACAAGTAGGTCTGAGGATACCACAACTCTCTTTGGGCCTTTTACCCTTCCCAGGCTGAGATTGACAACTGCCATGGAATGATCTGTTCTGACATTGCTAGCATTATTCACTTGGTAAATCTAACTAAGTAGAATCTGCTCAGGACACACAAGTGGCCCCTGTGTCCCAGTAAGCTAAAGCTTTGTGACCATTCATGAGAGACTGTTTTCTGTATTTTCCCAAGTTACTGGGACTTACAATAGGGTGGCAAGCTCAGTTCCACCATCACTGACTAAAACAGACTGAGTGGGCTCCCTGACTAGGCCAGA
Source organism: Lissotriton helveticus (assembly GCF_964261635.1). Taxonomy (NCBI): domain Eukaryota; kingdom Metazoa; phylum Chordata; class Amphibia; order Caudata; family Salamandridae; genus Lissotriton; species Lissotriton helveticus. The sequence goes on from NC_136057.1 coordinate 1,507,644,341, forward strand.
ACACACTTGAGTACCCAAGGTTAACCCAGCTAAACTCTTGGGGGCTCTACAACTACCAATGCTATTTCTAGGGGCAGTAGGAGGTTTAGGAGTAGTAGTAGTAGTAGCAGCATTGGTGCTAGACATAGCAAAATCGGCATCCTTCGCCCTATGGACATTTTTCCTACACAAATAGCACCATGGTTTCTTGTTAGAGGAGGAGGAAGAGGATTGGGACTCACCTCAAGAGGAAGCTTTTTGGGGACCTTCAGAAGACTCTTTCTTTTCTTCAGATTTCTCCCCACCTTTCTCTCGGGCCTAAGAAGAATCTTGCTTCTTCTGGTCACCACCACCATGAGACATTTGGTTCACCCAGGAGCAGACCAACTTGTCTGCCTTCTTGCCCAGTCCTTGGGGAGAGGTCAGATCTGAGTCCACCAAGTACTAGTGCAGTTGCAGAGATTAAGGATGTACTCCCTCACTAGTAAATTGTACAGTCCTTCATAATCATGCAAATTACTTCCATGAAACTGCAAAACACTGCCGCGAGATTGGCGATGAACAAGTCTAGACGTACCCCGTACCGCCCCTTGCTACAATCCATGCATTGGTTGCCCGTGAGGAAGAGAGCAATCTTTAAACTTCTTATCCTGGTGTCCGGTATACCTAAGAAAGAAGGTGAGAGCGTATATCCCGGGGCACCAGCTGAGATCCAGCAATCAAAACCTCTTAGTTCCTTGTAAAATAGTCCAGAATGGGAGGTCGCGCCTTTTCATATCTTGCCCCCTTCCATTGGAACAGGCTTCCGGAAGGTATGCGTGGTTGTTTCTCTGTGGGTCACTTTAAGAAGAGCCTAAAAACCTGGCTGTTCTAGGGGCCCAGGCTGAGCGAGTTGTCTGTTCTTGTGCTGCCAGGCGCTATGAGATCCCCCTGGGGATGATTCGTCGCGCCATATAAATGTAAAATAAATAAAAATAAATAAATAAACCGGCCTTCCAGAGCCCTAATAACATTCTCTGCAAAATCTATCCAGTCTTAAATGTGTGCCTTCTATGTGTCCCTAAACATAACCCTGTATTGTTCAGTGGTTAACCCAAACCCATCTGTGAATTCCTAGCATCAAAGGAGTATTCCCTGACCATAGGTTCACTAGTGTTGCTACCATTGGTTTCTAATCTGAAATTCTTCCTAGCCCTGTGGACTTCTAGTGTTGATTTATCTAGGGCCAACTGTTCTTGATTCTGAGCTTGGCTCTCTCAACTTTGAGCAGGTGGTATGTTGCTACAGATGGAGGTCCGTATTGAAGGGGCAGAGGAGGTAGAATTAACTGAGGAGGACGTGGACTTCCCTTGAACCCTTTGTACCCTCTCAGGTGGGATAAAGGGGGTCCTACCTCTGGGACATCCCTTCGGTCACTAGAGTTATTCCTTGGGAGACTAGAGTTCTCCAGTTAGGGGTCTTCAGGCTCCTTCCGGACATGTTCAGAAGCAGAGTCAGGGTTGTTGGACACCCTGGCTCATTTTCTGGAGCATCACCACCCATATCCAAATTATCCTGCCCATCTGACCTTTTTGCTCTGTAAAAATAACTGTTCCCCAAAGATTACTTCACTGTTAATACGCAGCTCTCCAAATATCGTTTGTAAATAACTCATCATAGTATTGAGCAAGGCCTCTACGCCTTCAATCTTTGTTTCAATTACATGCTCAATATTTTTCTCCGAATAATCTGAGCACCAGGCATATTGGCTCGTTTTGAGCATTTTATAGTTTTTGTGAGCCTCCCATATAACAAAATGTTTGTGTTTTAGTGCATCCCACGCACTGCTCCTTTGTGACCTTCTACCCTCTGTATTCTTATGTAAGCCTCACACTTAAACACTGGGGGGCATATTCTCAAGGATCTATCGGCACTTTAGCGCAGCCAAAGTCGCGCTAAATTTATCACCCCATTCACAAGCTGGTGCAAACAGCTGATATCAACAGTTTTCCGGCGACTATGCTAATGAGATGCAGAGTAGGCGTTCCCGAGCAAAAAGCAGCAACAACATCACTCTGAAACATTCTCAACGACCAGCCAGATCGGCGATAAGATCACAAAACATGCGATAAGGCGCATTAGCTGCAAGAAATTAACACCTGATCTGACCAGGTGCAAAGTCGGACGACAACCGGCACCAGAAAAGGGAGCCTAGACTACAGCCACACCTGAAGAACAACAGATGCCACGTAGATACTGATCATGCAGCTCGGAGCCCCAACAGGGCCACAACACCCAGGACCGCCCCCCCTGAGCACCCACCGCCCCCCCCCCCCCGGTCCACCAAGACAGCAGACCTTCATGAAATGCACCAACCCCACAGACCTAACACCAGATAATGTCATTGCTCACTACAGGCTCAAAAGGACAACCATCCTACTCATCCTGACCACCATTGCCCACAGGCTGACGGTACCAACACAGCGGACAACCAACATCCCTCCGCAGACAAAGATGCTGGCTGTAATGCACATGTTTGCCTCTGGGACTTTCCAAACAACAACCGCCAGAGTTGGAGGAGTCTCACAGCCAGCCCTATCAAAGTTCATCACAACTGTCTTGGATGCCATCATCAGCTTGGTACCCCAGTACCCGTACGTCCCCCACACTGCACAGGAACAGCTGGAGACCAAGCAAGGTGTCTACGCCATAGCTGGCTTCCCTCACGTGTTAGGAGGCAATTTACTGCACACATATCCTACTTGTGCCCCCTGGTGACACTGCACACAATTACCTCAACAGAAAGCACATGCATTCCATCAATATGCAAGCAACAGTGGACCACCTGGGAATCACCACCAACGTTGTCGCCAACTACCCAGGCAGTGTGCAGGATTCCTACATCTACAGACAGTCCATCATCAGCCAGCGCTAACAGAATGGCACCCATGGAAATGCATGCTCGTTGGCAAATTACCAAATGAACACCCCCCCCCCTCCCACGCCACAATCCTGCAAATCACAACTCTGGGAATGCATACGTCACAGACTCACATTCAAAATGCCAAACAACATGCCCAACCACTAGACACAACAGCATAACTTACTGTGGCAACTTGGGCTAGCCATGTACATGAGCCATCAACGGCATGGCCCCTCAGCCACACAATAGCGGGATGTGGTGAGAGGTGCTAACCAGGCATGTGCAACGGAAGCAAGTGACCCATGAATGAGAAGGTACACAATGCCAAGTGTGGTGGAAATGTGCTGGACAGACTGCAGTATACAGACCACAGACATATCCATGTCCACATGCACTGTTGGTATACGGAGTGTTTTGGACAGTGGACGCAACCATGTCACCCCAGCCAGTGGGTAAGATCCCAGACATGTAGCTTGTGACATACCCCCCTGTAAGCGTGAGCGGAGTGGGCCGGCCCAGTGTACACCAGGCCAGTGTAGAGGTGTGAATAAAAAGCACGTAGCTCTGGGCGTGGTTCCTTCCAGAATGTCCAATGTGTCTGCCAGGGCTGTGCCTCCCAGCCCGCCATAAGGCTGACGCCGTTGCTGTGAGCGGTGCTGCCTGCGATCCTGTGCACCTGCTGCACCACTGGCCGCTGGTCCCCGACCCGTCATGCCTGCCCCTGCACAGCCAGGCCTCACTGCTCACCTGCCGACACCGGCTTGTGACAAGGAGTGCCCACCATGTGCCGGCGCAAGCCCCAAGCCCGAGGCCCGCAAGCTTAGCAGCTTTATCAGACCGTCATGGCCTCTGTGACACAGGCCCGCAGTACTCCTTTCTCATTAACATACTCCACCAGCCTACACAGCTGCCAGGTCGGTCACAAATTTGGAACAGTCTTGATTACGCAATGGCAGAGTACACACTTTACGGTAGATTTTATGTCACTGTACTCACTTCGATGTGGTGCCACCAACTCTGTGCCTAGCATCTGAACCACACCTGTCTGTGGTCCTTTGCTGACTCCTGCCTTCAGCCTACACTGCGGTCGAGTAGGCCACATATTGGGAACTCAGTCTTGATTTGTGTAGAGTTCATATCATTGAACGCATGGAGAGGGGTAAGAGGAAGAAGGGGTGTAGTCCGGTGGAAAAAAGGATCCTCTTCACGGAGGTGATCAAACACTGCCAACAACTGCTCTGGTGTCACTAACTCTGTGCATCACGAGCCAATGACATGTAGCTGTGGGCCCCTGCTGACCGCTGCCTCGGGCCTACACTGCGGTCGAGTAGGTCACACATTGGGAACTCAGTCTTGTTTCATTCATGGCAGCTTTTATATCATTGTACTGGCCTCATCACAGACTGCATATCCCTTCAGCTCCGGTGCCACTAAGTCTGTTTTCTGACAGCCATGGACACTTTTTGGTTGAACTTTGGTGGCGACTGAGTCTATGGACTGGGGGTTGTTTTCATCATCATGTCGGTGATACTGATTTAATTGTGGAAACAAGGCTGTAGCATTCCACTCCTACATTTGCCACTTCCGGATGGCTTTTACCCTCTGAATCATGCCCTGGAGGACACCTTCCACTGTCACCCGCAACCCTCCACCACATTCACCTCGGACATCTATGAGGACCAACTCAGCTTGCGTGGCCCATCTCACTGCACCGCAAGTCACCGTCCCGTGGCGGTGTGTCTGTGCAGGGCCACTAACTCTGTGCAGCTCAAGTTAGGGACCCTGTCCGGAGATGGCCTCTGAGATGATTGCCTTGCGCTGTCCGCTGGCTCCATACTCCACTGTGGTCCACCAGGGCTCACACATCAAATCAAGTTCTGACCGACCCGGACGTCGCATCGCCACAGAAGGCACACGCCACCACAGCCAGAACCACCTCCAAATCCCAACTGCCAGTGTCGAAACAGCCGTACTGGCAGACTAAAAGAGTTGCTCACACCTGTTGTGGATGCCATAATCTGCCTGATACCCTGCTCAGCACACCAGGTGCCACTAACTCAGTGTACCATGACTCATGGACCATTTCTGAATGAGTTGTGTAATGTGGTGAGCTCACACAGCAATGTCACCTCAGACAGTGTGGGAGACCTGGGATGATGATGAGGAAGATGATGCATGTGTAACACACCCCACTGCAGCTGCATCAGGAATAACCCAAAGGAACACAATCCTTGACAATTATTTCACATGAGCACCCTCATCTCTAGTGACCCAACTTCAGTGCACTGCAACTGACGGACACTTCTGTTTGCAGATTGGGTGACCTCTGTACTTGCTCAGGCTACCACCATGATGCTCCACAGTTGTCTCTGTAATGCTGGTGTTTTCTGTTTCCATTTTAATGGTGTCCACTGTTGTAGTTGTTGCCAACACTAACTACTCTGTGCGGGCTGGCTTACACTCACCCCACACCAATCCAGCACAGGCGTCACTGTACATGTGCCCCTGCCCGTAGCCAGTTTCACAAACTATCTGCGTTTGTCCGTGTGGTCCTGATGTATGCATGAGGGGCCAGGGCCCTACAACATAATTTATGTGGTGCTGTGTACAGCAGATGCAACCATGTCACCGCTGGCAGTGGGTGAGACCTTGGACATAAAGCGTTGTCGTCACCCACTCAATGCGTAAGAGGAGTGTATTGGGCCGTCGTACTGAGGTCCAGCGTGGGGGTGTGGATGATGATTCCAGGGCTCTGGGCGTGGTTCATTGCAGGAAATGTGCACATGCACATGTATCGGTGGCGGTGTGGGTCTCCTTTATGGGGTGTAGGTGGTCCCTGATGGGACTTTGACACCTACGTATGTGGTCCAGGTCAGCTTCCATGAGCTCTGACTCCACCCGCACCTGTTCGGCCACCTCCTTTTGGCATTCTGACATCTGGCATTGGAATGTGATGTGTGCCTAGGTGAGGTGTTGGGAGCCTGCCATGTCAAGTCAAGTCAGAGAATTTATATAGCGCACTACATACCCAGAGGGTCTCAAGGCGCTTAGGGAGGGGAGGAGGATTACTTGTCAAATATCCACGTTTTAAGTTGCTTTCTAAATGCTAGGTGGTTCTGGGTAAGGCGAAGGTAGGTGGGGAGTGAGTTCCATGTTTTAGCTGCCAGGTATGAGAAGGATCTGCCTCCCATGGTGGTCTTGTTGATGCGGGGTACAGTGGCGAGGGCTTGGCTGGAAGAACGTAGTTGGCGGGAGGGGGTGTAGAAGGACAGTCGTGAGTTGAGGCATTCTGGTCCGATGTCGTAGAGTGATTTGTGTGCGTGGGTTAACAGTCGGAAAGTGATCCTCTTATTGACGGGTAGCCAGTGGAGGTCTTTCAGGTGGCCAGAGATGTGTTCGTTACGCGGGATGTCTAATATGATCCTGGCTGAGGCGTTTTGGATTCGTTGGAGTTTCTTCTGGTGTTTAGCGGTAGTACCTGCGTAGAGGGTGTTTCCGTAGTCCAGTCGGCTCGTGACCAGAGCATGGGTGACTGTTTTTCTGGTTTCGGTGGGGATCCAGCGAAATGTTTTTTTGAGCATGCGAAGAATGTTGAAGCAGGATGAGGATACGGCGTTGACTTGTCTGTTCATTGAGAGAGAAGAGTCCAGGATAACGCCTAGGTTCCGTGCGTGGTCTGTCGGGGTGGGTGCTTTTCCAAGGGCTTCCGGCCACCAAGAGTCGTCCCATGCAGAGGGGGATGTACCTAAGATGAGGACTTCTGTTTTATCTGAGTTCAGTTTCAGACGGCTTTGTTTCATCCATTCGGCAACTTCTTTCATTCCTTCGTGTAGGTTTGTTTTGGCGGTGCTGGGGTCATTGGTGAGAGAAAGGATCAGTTGAGTGTCATCCGCGTAGGAGATGATGTTGAGGTTGTGTTGGCGAGCGATGGCCGCGAGGGGGCTCATGTATACGTTGAAGAGGGTGGGACTGAGTGAGGATCCTTGTGGTACGCCACAGATGACTTCAGTGGCTTCGGACTTGAATGGTGGAAGGCGGACTCTCTGGGTTCTTCCGGTGAGGAACGAGGTGATCCATTCGAGTGCTTTTCCTTGTATTCCGATGTTTCTGAGGCGTTGTAAAAGGGTGCTGTGGCAGACTGTGTCGAAGGCTGCAGAGAGGTCGAGGAGGATGAGGGCGACTGTGTCTCCATTGTCCAGTAGGGTTCGAATGTCGTCTGTTGCTGCGATGAGGGCGGTCTCAGTGCTGTGTTTTGCTCGGAAGCCAGATTGTGAGGAGTCGAGGGATTTGTTGGCTTCGAGGAAAGCGGCGAGTTGGTTGTTGACAGCTTTCTCAATGACTTTGGCTGGGAAAGGAAGGAGCGATATGGGGCGGTAGTTTTTGAGTTCGGTGGGGTCCGCTGTGGGTTTTTTCAGAAGGGCGGTGAGTTCAGCGTGTTTCCAGCTTTCCGGGAAGGTGGCGGAGTTGAAGGAGCAGTTGATGACGTCTCGGAGGTGCGGTGCTATGACGGAGTCTGCTTTGTTGAAGATGTGGTGAGGACATGGGTCTGTGGGGGATCCTGAGTGGATAGAGTTCATCAGGCGGATGGTGTCCTCAGTGGAGATTGGGTTCCAGTCGTTAAGAGTGTTCGAGGGGGGGGAATGTTCAGCATGAGGTTGGGTGGGTTGGTCTCCGGGTTGGTTGTCGAAGCTGTTGTGGATGTCCACAATTTTGTTGTGGAAGAATAGAGCTAGGGAGTCGCAGAGGGCTTGAGACGGGGTGATGTCGTTGGAGTTGGCCGAGGGGTTGGTGAATTCCTTGACGATGTTGAAAAGTTCCTTGCTGTTGTGGGCGTTGTTGTCTAGTCGATCCTTGAATGCTGTTTTCTTGGCCTTTCGGATTAGTTGGTGGTGTGTGCGGGTGGCGTTTTTGAAGGCGTACTTGGTGCTAGTGGTTGGGTCTTTTTTCCAGGCCTTTTCAAGGGAGCGGCAGAGTTTCTTGGACTTCTTAAGATCATCGTTGAACCATGAGGCCTTCTTGCTGCCAGGTTTGCGTTGACGTTTTTTCAGTGGTGCTAGGATGTCGGCGGTGTTGGATAACCATAGGGTGAAGTTGGCGGCGGCTTGGTCTGGGTTAGAAGAGTGGGCTGGGGTGTTTAGAAGGAGTGATGAGGAGATCTGGTCGATGGTGATTTTGTTCCAGTTTCTTTGCAGAGTTGGTTGGAGGTGGTTGGTGGGTTTCGGCTTGTTGTAGGTGAAGTGAACGCAGCTGTGGTCAGTCCAGAGGAGATCCGTGGTGTGGCTGAAGGAGACATGATTGCTGGAGGTGAAGATGGGGTCGAGTGTGTGACCTGCTATGTGGGTGGGGGAAGTGACCAGTTGTTTAAGTCCGAGGTTGGCGAGGTTGTCCAAGAGGGTGGTGGTGTTGCGGTCGTTGTTATTTTCAAGGTGAAAGTTGAGGTCTCCCAGAAGGATGTAATCTTTGGAGGGGAGCGCGTGTGGAGTGATGAAGTCCGTGATGTCTTCACTGAACTTTGCGCGGGGTCCTGGTGGTCTGTAAAGGAGGGTGCCTCTGAGTGTGGTCTTGGGGTCGATGTGGATCTGGAAGTGAAGGTGTTCAGAGTTGGCGAGGTTGACGTCAGAGCTGGTTGAGATGTGGATTGATTTTTTATGGACGATAGCGATTCCTCCTCCTGTGTGGCTGGTACGGTCCTTGTGTGTGATCTTATAGTCTTCAGGGATGGCAATGGTGATGTCTGGGGCGGAGGAAGCGTTCATCCATGTTTCTGTAAGGAAGGCGATGTCTGGAGAGATGGTGTCTAGTAGATTCCAGAGGTCAATGGCATGCCTATGGACCGAGCGGGTGTTGAGCAGGATGCATTGTAGGTGGTTGGGGTCGGGAATCTGTGGTGTAGTTGTAGCGGAGATGTTGTCGGTGCCGATGGATTTGCAGGAGTAGCAAGAGAAAGGACCATGGGTGTGTCCAGGAGCGGCTTGGACGCAGTTGGGGGCGCGGCCGGGGTTAAGGGCTAGGAGGGTGGCGGCATCGTAGGTGATGCGGGAGGGCTGGGCAGCGCGAGGGGCAGGGGGTCTGGCGCTGGGCGCGGTCCAGGCGCGGACGGGCGTAGACGGGCTTACCTTTGGCGCACCTTCGGCGCGGATTGGGCGCGGTCGCTGCGCGTGAACGCTGCGCGCGGGAAGAACTGTCATATATGGATAGTGGAGGGGGAGGGGCGAGGGCGGCTCAGCTGGGAGGCGGGTCGGGCACACGAGGACGACAACAAACAAACAAAATGGAGGCGGGGGGAGGAGCAGAGCGGAGCGCTATTGGCAAACGCGCAAACAATGTTAGGAAACAGCAAAATTGAATAGCTAGAGCGCTAATTAGACAAAGCGCTAAACAAGGCACACAGCAGGCGAAAACAAATGCAGGTTTAAAAGTGATTCTTAAGCAGAGCAGCGCTACGATACCAGGTGTCAGCCAGGGACACAGGGAGCGACCACTCAGTCCGTGAGGAGGAGCGAGTCACAGCGTCTACAGGGCGAGGAGCGCTATATTAAGTCAGTGGGAGGGCGGCTCAGCTGGGAGGCGGGTCGGGCACACGAGGACGACAACAAACAAACAAAATGGAGGCGGGGGGAGGAGCAGAGCGGAGCGCTATTGGCAAACGCGCAAACAATGTTAGGAAACAGCAAAATTGAATAGCTAGAGCGCTAATTAGACAAAGCGCTAAACAAGGCACACAGCAGGCGAAAACAAATGCAGGTTTAAAAGTGATTCTTAAGCAGAGCAGCGCTACGATACCAGGTGTCAGCCAGGGACACAGGGAGCGACCACTCAGTCCGTGAGGAGGAGCGAGTCACAGCGTCTACAGGGCGAGGAGCGCTATATTAAGTCAGTGGGAGGGCGGCTCAGCTGGGAGGCGGGTCGGGCACACGAGGACGACAACAAACAAACAAAATGGAGGCGGGGGGAGGAGCAGAGCGGAGCGCTATTGGCAAACGCGCAAACAATGTTAGGAAACAGCAAAATTGAATAGCTAGAGCGCTAATTAGACAAAGCGCTAAACAAGGCACACAGCAGGCGAAAACAAATGCAGGTTTAAAAGTGATTCTTAAGCAGAGCAGCGCTACGATACCAGGTGTCAGCCAGGGACACAGGGAGCGACCACTCAGTCCGTGAGGAGGAGCGAGTCACCATGTGCCATGTGGCGGGTACTTCCTGCTCTGTGGTCTGTGCAGGGGCTGGGGTCTCCTCTGTTTAGCTGGCCTGCCCTGCTCCTGGGGGTGGGTTGCCTATGATGTCTATGGGCTGTTGTAGGGCATCGGTGTCGAAGGTGTGGTGGTCGTCTCCAGCATCACTGATGAGTAGTCTGGTCTGCTCTGCTGGGAGGTGGTGTTTGTCCCTCTGCAATGTGAAGGGGAGATGCATGTTGACATTGTGGTGACATGGTATGTTGGCGCATTGTTCTAGTTTACATGCAGACTGTATGACAATGTACATTGTGACTGTTTGGGAGGTGCTGTATATTTGATGCGGGACAGTGGATATTTGGACAACATGACGGATGTGTGGTTGTACATGTGCATTTCCATCTCACAGTTTCCTGCTATGTTAGATGTGATTGGCCTGTCTCTGCGCATGAGCGGACCCAGTTGTGTTCTCTGTTCTGCAGTGTCAGTGTTGCACTTTGTGCCACATTGTCATGGGATGTGCTGTTATTGCTATGTGTGTGGGCTGTGGTGTGCCAGGGGGATCAGGGACATGATTCAGGGTCATTGTGGGTGTGCAGTGTGCCACACATCTATGTGCATGTGTGACACTGTGCCCATCTCCCCCGTCCCCCCAGTCACTGGTTGTTGCTCACCCTGTTAATGTTGTGTCAGGTCCTATTGTACTGTGTCCGTACTCCCGACTCCTTGCATCGTCTCCACATTCATGGCTGGGGCCTCCATTTCCTCCATCTCCTCCTGTGGTGCAGGGCTCCCACCTCTTGTCGCCGTTGTTGCCTTCCTGTTGGCAGTGGGTTTGTATTTGGTTTGGCTTTTTACATCATGCCAGCGACTCTTGGCCTCCTCCATTGACCTCATCGACACTCCGACTGCATTCACATTTGTCAAATTGGCGTTCAGTTGATGGTAGTGTTTTGTCACCTCCGTGACGCTAATCTGGTTTTCCGGCGGACTGAACCTTGTCTTCCTCTTCCTCTTCTCCTTGCCCATCCCCGACTCTGGGGTTCCTTGCTGGTGGTCTGTAGGGCTTGTGGGCTTCACGTTGGCCTCTGCACTCGGTCCGGGTGCATCCAAGTTGCTACGCAGTTTTTTTTGTATTTTGGTGTGTTTTTCTTGTTCTGCTTTTATAATGCATTACCCCGCATGACGGGTGGGATTTGCAGGCCTGTTGCTGGTTAACGGTGAATGTGGTATCGTGCTTGGCCTCATCGCAACTTTTTTTGTGTTTGTGTTTTGCATTTTTGAGGCATCGCGTTGGTTTTCACGCGGTCACTTGACACGTTGTCGTGGGACTATCGCATGGTGCCGCCAGCTTAAGAATACCACGTTAACACAGAGTTATTTTCCTGCGATAGACTGCGATTTGAAGAGTTGCGTTAAGCTGCTTTTGCTGTAGTTATCACACGTTCTTGAGAATATCCCCTACTGTTTCTGGTGTTCATCACTAACACCTCATATCTGAGCTTTGCCACATATCTCATTTTGTATATCTAACTATACCAATCCTCAGCGAGCATCTCACATGTGTCTCTCACAGCAGGCTCTTTTACATTGGTAAGCATCTCTCTTCCACACAAACACTGTGCATCTCATGTTTGGGAGCATCCCACACAAGGCTAATTCTTTTTGCAAATTTATCTCATAGGACTTCTTATATTTTTGAGCAAGATAATGCGTTGGAGTGCACTCTAAACTCATATCATCCATCTGCAAAAACTCTTCTCATAGATTAGACAACAAAAGTTTCTGTATTGTGTTGTATACTTTGCAATGCTTTAAGGGTTTCTCCACCCTCCAGCCACAGGAACGCAGGCAATAAACTTCCAGTGTTTGAGAAACTATTCTTGCTCTCCTTCTTGTGCCCTCCTAGACCAGGGGTTTCTAAAAGGGATCCGACTGACTTCAATACTTAGATATACAGAATCCTATGCCATAATATTAAACCTGCCAGCCTTAGGGTGGTCTTCTGCCTTACTTTTTCCTGCTTACCTCCTCTTTGTGCTGATTATTTTTGTTGGCCTTAGTACTATGAGCATTTTACCATAGCTGACCAGAGCTAAGTGTATGTTCTTATTCCCTAAACATGGTAACATTGGTGTATACACAACTGGCATATTTAATTTACTTGTAAGCACCTGGTAAAGTGGTAAACTACATACCATGGGGCTGAAAATTAAATGCTACTAGTAGGTCTGCAGCACTGATTGTGCCACCCTCACAAGTAGCCCTTTAAACATGTCTCAGGCCTGCCACTGCAGAGCCTTGGGGACAATTTTACTTCCTTGTCAGCTTGGTATTAAAATCCCCTTGCCAAGTCTTAAACTTCCATTTTATTACACATCAACTCAAAGTAGGACCTGTGTAGCCTATAGGGCAGGGTGGTACGTTACTAAAAGGTAGGACATGTACTTTTAATTTTGCATGTCCCTGTAGTGAAAAACACCTCCATTCGTTTTTCACTACTGTGAGGCATGCTCCTCTCATAGATTAACATTGGAAATGCCTTAATCCACACTTTTAAGATGTAATTCCTGATTAGAAAGAAGTAGCTGTGTCATGTTTTATATCTTTGGAATGGCAATGATAAATCCTTTTTACCGGTAATGTTGGATTTCAAATTACTATTTTAGATATGCCATTTTCAGTAAGTGAAGAAAATGACTAGGGACAAGCAGTCCTACACAGAGTGAGCACAACCGAATAAACTCAAAAGTGAGTGTATTATCAGTTTATACGTCAATCGCAATACCATTTAGGAATATGATACTATGTACTCGACATAAACAACAAGCATTTATTCAATGTATCTGCAAATCCATAGGAAACAAAGACTTCATTCGTCGTTTTCACAGCGCTTCTTTTTATTCGGAAGCAAAGTTCAAAATTGTGTGCAACTTCAATGACAATGCACAAATTCCTGATAATCGTGTATTAAATTGTTCCCAATGCATTTCGGGTGTGTCAGACACCCTTCGTCAGGGGATATTTACACACAAAACATGTAAACAATGAATATTTGTTATCACTAACATTATGACATAACAAAAATCTTTACTGGCCTATACAATCCGGGAAGGGACAAGAAATATATATTAGTTGAAAGAGCAGATGGTGTATGAGCCAACCATGTGATACCGCTAAGAAATGAAAGGAAAGATTCAGCAACAAAGTGCCACGCCACCATTCAAGTGAAATAAATTAATAATGATGTTGATAGAATACCACACCCACGCCGTGCTCAGTGCCGCTCGTCTATTTGCTGTAGTAAGTACCTGTTGAGCATTCCTCTACGCACTAAAACCTTAAATGTTGCCACTGTACCTCCACTTATCTCTAACAGACCAAAATTGTCTCAAACGGTTGTGCGTACAGGCGCTTCAAGATTATTAACCCACAGATTTTGCTGCTTCTCCAGCCGAAGATATTTAAAGGACGATCAAAGGTCTTCCGTCCTCATTCTAAAATGCAGAAAAATAGGCTATAGTGAAACTCGCTGTAGGTATAAGCATGTTGACTCTCCCGCCACCTGCCATAACTCTCACCTGCACCACGGTTGCCCAACTCAGAGGAATATCTTAGCTCAGGACAACGGTTGTTGTCAAACAAACTCCATAAATCAACCTGCATAAAATGCGGCCAAGTTGTTAAACGTGCGTTCCCTCTCACACCCAACCCACTAACCCTTCAATCGGTTACTTACTGAACTTCATTTAGATGAAGTGTGGAATCAAAATCTCTGAAATGAGAAGCTCCCTCGTAGATAGTATGCTGGTGTTTAAAGGTGGCATCTTGCTCACGACCCTCCCATTGTACGTTAGCTACGCTGCTGATGGACAACTAAAGCACAAGTTACTTACCTTCGGTAACGATATATCTGTAAGAAACAGTAGTTAGTATTAGATTCCTTACCGTAGAATATCCCCAGGCGTCAGACTGGATCCGGAAATTTTTGCGTAGCAGTACCCATGCGCGTCGGTAGGCGTCGTCTGCGGTTCCGCGTCCGTCGTCGGCGTCGTGGGTGCCGTGATGACGTCGTCGGAGTACTTAGACGTCGCCTCCAAAAGCTGACGTCAGTTCTTATTCACAGCTTTTCCATGCCAGAAACGCAGAGCCATGATAAAAACCAACACTGATGCCATGAAACTAAGGCCCTGAAAGGGGATGACCGTAACCCTAGATATCGGATCGCAGAACGGGGAGGATGGGTGGGGCGGTAAGGAATCTAATACTAACTACTGTTTCTTACAGATATATCGTTACCGAAGGTAAGTAACTTGTGCATCTGAAAGAAACAGGTTAGTATTAGATTCCTTACCTTAGAATAGATACCCCAGCAATACCAACCACGGTGGTGGGTCTGCGAACCAATAATTACACCAGAAAGTCCTGGAGGACGGAACGGCCAAAGAAGCCATCCCTCCGGACTTGGCTGTCCAGGCAGTAGTGTCTTGCAAACGTGTGCAGCGAGGCCCACGTAGCTACCTGACAAATGTCCGGCAAGGGGACTCCCCGGCCCAGGGCAGTAGTAACCGCCGTGGCCCGAGTGGAATGGGCCCTCAGCCCGACAAGAGGCTCCTTTTTAGCCAAAGAGTAGCATTCCTTGATGCACAACACGACCCACCGAGAGATGGTCCGTTTGTGCACCGCCCGCCCCTTCTTTGCGCCCACGTAACCAACAAAGAGTTGGTCATCCACCCGGAACTGGCGTGTGCGATCTAGATAGAATGACAGCGCATGTTTTGGGTCCAGACGGTGGAGCCGCTCTTCCTCCTTAGAGGGATGAGGAGGCAGAAAGAAGGTGGGCAAGGTGATGGACTGCCCGATGTGAAAGGCTGTGACTACCTTTGGGAGGAAAGAGGGTCTTGTCCGCAGCACAACCTTGTCCGGATGTACAGAAAGGAAAGGAGGTTTAGAGGAAAGAGCCTGGAGCTCACTCACTCTCCTGGCAGAGGTGATGGCAACCAGGAAAGCAGTCTTCAGAGTAAGAAGGCGAAGAGGACAGTTATGAAGCGGCTCAAAGGGAGCGCACATCAGGTAAGTCAAAATCAGATTCAAGTCCCACTGGGGCATCACGAAAGGAACAAGGGGAAACATATGAGTGATGCCCTTCAAAAAAGCGAAAACAAAAAGCGAAAGCGAGAAGCAAAAAGCGAAAAGCAAGAAGCGAAAAGCGAGAAGCAAAAAGCAAAAAGCAAAAAGCGAGAAGCGAAAAGCAAGAAGCGAAAAGTGAAAGCGAAAAGCGAAAGCGAGAAGCGAGAAGCAAAAAGCGAGAAGCAAAAAGCGGGAGTGAGAAGCGAAAAGAGAGAGCAAGAAGCAAAAAGGCGGAGCGAGAAGCAAGAGCGAGAAGCGAGAAGCAAGAGCGAGAAGCAAGAACGAGAAGCGAGAGTGAAAAGCAAGAGCGAGAAGCGAAAGCGAAGAGCGAAAAGCCTAAGCAAAAGCGAAAACGAGAAGCAAGAAGCGAGAAGCGAAAGCGGAAGCGAAAAGTGTAAGCGAAAAGCGAAAGCGAGAAGTGAAAAGCAAAAACAAAAAGCAAAAGCAAAAGCAAAAAGCGAAAATTAAAAGCGAAAGCGAGAAGCGAGAAGCGAAAGAGAAAGCGAGAAGCGAAAAGCATGAGCGAGAAGCGAAAAGCGAGAGCGAGAAGCTAGAGTGAGAAGCGAGAAGCAAGAGCGAGAAGCAGGAGCGAGAAGCGAGAGCTAGAAGCGAGAGCGAGAAACGAGAAGTGAAAGCGAAAAGCGAAAGCGAGAAGCAAAAAGTGAAAAGCGAAAGCGAGAAGCGATATATGAGAAGCAAGAGCAAAAAGCGAGAGCGAGAAGCGAGACCGAGAAGCGAGAAGAGAGCGAGCAGCAAGAGCGAGAAGCGAAAAGCGAAAAGCAAGAAGTGAAAAGAGAGAAGCGAGAAGGGAAAAGCGAAAAGCAAGAAGCGAAAAGCGAAAGAGCGAGAAGCCAAAAGCGAGAGGCGAAAGCGAAAAGCGAAAGCGAAAAGCGAAAACGAAAAGCGAAAGCGAGAAGCGGGAAGTGAGAAGCGAAAAGCGAGAGCGAGAAGCGAGAGCGAGAAGCGAGAAGCGAAAAGTGAAAAGCGAAAGCAAGAAGCGAAAAGCTGGAGTGAGAAGCAAAAAGCGGGAGCAAAGCAAGAGCGAGAAGCAAGAAGCAAGGGCGAGAGTAAGAAGCGAGAGCGAGAAGCAAGAAGCAAGAGCGAGAAGCAAGAGCGAGAAGTGAGAGCGAGAAGCGAGAAGCGAAAGCGGAAAGTGAGAAGCAAAAAGTGAGAAGCAAGAAGCAAAAAGCGGGAGCGAGAAGCGAGAGCGAGAAGCGAGAGGGAGAAGCAAGAGCGAGAAGCGAAAATGAAAAGCGAAAAGCGAAAAGCAAAAAGCGAAAAGCGCAAAGCGAAAAGCGAGAAGGAGAAGCAAAAAGTGAAAAGCGAAAACGAAAAGCGAACACCGAAAACAAAAAGTGAAAGCGAAAAGCAAAAAGCGAAAACAAAAAGTGAAAAGTGAAAAGCGAAAATGAAAAGCAAAAAGCGAAAAGCGAGAAGGAGAAGCGAAAAGCAAAAAGCGAAAACGAAAAGCGAAAACAAAAAGTAAAAGCGAAAAGCAAAAAGCGAAAATGAAAAGCGAAAAGTGAGAAGGAGAAGCGGGAAGTGAAAAGTGAAAAGCAAAAAGCGAAAAGCGAAAGAGAGAAGCGAAAAGCGAAAAGCGAAAAGCGAAAAGCGAAAAGCCAAAGTGAAAAGCGAAAAGCGAAAGAGAAGCGAGAAGCGAAAAGCGAAAAGCCAGAGTGAAAAGCGAAAAGCGAAAAGCGAAAGAGAGAAGCGAGAAGCGAAAAGCGAAAAGCAAAAAGCCAAAGAGAAAAGCGAAAAGCAAAAACGAGAAGCGAAAAGCGAAAAGCGAAAAAGAAAAGTGAAAGTGTAGGAAGGTGGATACCTGTTTAGCTGGTTTTCGACTTAGTTGGCCTGGGATCCTGCTATTCAGGGCCCCCTGCTCTCTCTATAAATGGACTCCATGTACTATAGGTACATAACCAATTTGGTACTGGACACCTTGTCAGCCCCTGTACTATGCACTATAGGTGCTCAGGGCATAGGAGCATCCAAGGCCTACCAGGGGCTGCAGCATATATTTGCCACCCCTGGCGGGTACTTAAATTGACACAACTGGCTGATCACACAGCTGGGGCAAGGTGGTGTAATCACCCCTTGCTTAGATATAGTATACCTATATCTAAACCTATATCTGGACACATAGTCACATCTGACCCAGTCAGAACCGGTCGCTCCACCCGCTCCTGGCCGTCCTCGCATCTGCTTTGAGATCTATCTCTGCCAATCTGTGCCCCCGACCTCGCCTGCTTCCTGTAATATCGTATTCTGTGCCCCCGATCTCGCCTGCATCCTGTGATAGCGTGTGGTATCGTATTTGAGCCTGACTGTGATATCGTATCATATTGAGACTGCTTTAACCAGTATCTGTGCCAGACTGTGCCCCCGATCTCGCCCTGCATTGTTTTGTTGTTGTTTGGTGCCATTTTGTTGACCCAGCCCGTCTCTCCTCCCCGCTCCCCTCTCCCTGCCGCTGCTCCCCTGAGGCCCCACCCCCGCTCCTTACAGCATCTTCAACAAATCCCCTCCCCACTCGCCACCCCGCTCCCGCCTCCCAGCTGCTCCTCCCTCCCACTGGATCATAAGGAAGGACCCGAGCGGTGAAGAGCTGTGACCGTCCTGACCCAGTCAGAACCGGTCGCTCCACCCGCTCCTGGCCGTCCTCGCATCTGCTTTGAGATCTATCTCTGCCAATCTGTGCCCCGACCTCGCCTGCTTCCTGTAATATCGTATTCTGTGCCCCCGATCTCGCCTGCATCCTGTGATAGCGTGTGGTATCCTATTTGAGCCTGACTGTCATATCGTATCATATTGAGACTGCTTTAACCAGTATCTGTGCCAAACTGTGCCCCCGATCTCGCCCTGCATTGTTTTGTTGTTGTTTGGTGCCATTTTGTTGACCCAGCCCGTCTCTCCTCCCCGCTCCCCGCTCCCTGCCGCTGCTCCCCTGCGGCCCCACCCCCGCTCCTTACAGCATCTTCAACAGATCCCCTCCCCACTCGCCACCCCACTCCCGCCTCCCAGCTGCTCCTCCCTCCCACTGGATCATAAGGAAGGACCCGAGCGGTGAAGAGCTGTGACCGTCCTGACCCAGTCAGAACTGGTCGCTCCACCCGCTCCTGGCCGTCCTCGCATCTGCTTTGAGATCTATCTCTGCCAATCTGTGCCCCGACCTCGCCTGCTTCCTGTAATATCGTATTCTGTGCCCCCGATCTCGCCTGCATCCTGTGATAGCGTGTGGTATCGTATTTGAGCCTGACTGTGATATCGTATCATATTGAGACTGCTTTAACCAGTATCTGTGCCAGACTGTGCCCCCAATATCGCCCTGCATTGTTTTGTTGTTGTTTGGTGCCATTTTGTTGACCCAGCCCATCTCTCCTCCCTGTTCCCCGCTCCCTGCCGCTGCTCCCCTGCGGCCCCAACCCCGCTCCTTACAGCATCTTCAACAGATCCCCTCCCCACTCGCCACCCAGTTCCCGCCTCCCAGCTGCTCCTCCCTCCCACTGGATCATAAGGAAGGACCCGATCGGTGAAGAGCTGTGACTGTCCTGACCCAGTCAGAACCGGTCGCTCCACCCGCTCCTGGCCGTCCTCGCATCTGCTTTGAGATCTATCTCTGCCAATCTGTGCCCCCGACCTCGCCTGCTTCCTGTAATATCGTATTCTGTGCCCCCGATCTCGCCTGCATCCTGTGATAGCGTGTGGTATCCTATTTGAGCCTGACTGTGATATCGTATCATATTGAGACTGCTTTAACCAGTATCTGTGCCAGACTGTGCCCCCGATCTCGCCCTGCATTGTTTTGTTGTTGTTTGGTGCCATTTTGTTGACCCAGCCCGTCTCTCCTCCCCGCTCCCCGCTCCCTGCCGCTGCTCCCCTGCGGCCCCACCCCCGCTCCTTACGGCATCTTCAACAGATCCCCTCCCCACTCGCCACCCCGCTCCCGCCTCCCAGCTGCTCCTCTCTCCCACTGGATCATAAGGAAGGACCCGAGCGGTGAAGAGCTGTGACCGTCCTGACCCAGTCATAACCGGTCGCTCCACCCGCTCCTGGCCGTCCTCGCATCTGCTTTGAGATCTATCTCTGCCAATCTGTGCCCCGACCTCGCCTGCTTCCTGTAATATCGTATTCTGTGCCCCCGATCTCGCCTGCATCCTGTGATAGCGTGTGGTATCCTATTTGAGCCTGACTGTGATATCGTATCATATTGAGACTGCTTTAACCAGTATCTGTGCCAGAATGTGCCCCCGATCTCACCCTGCATTGTTTTGTTGTTGTTTGGTGCCATTTTGTTGACCCAGCCCTTCTCTCCTCCCCGCTCCCTGCTGCTGCTCCCCTGCAGCCCCACCCCGCTCCTTACAGCATCTTCAACAGATCCCCTCCCCACTCGCCACCCCGCTCCCGCCTCCCAGCTGCTCCTCCCTCCCACTGGATCATAAGGAAGGACCCGAGTGGTGAAGAGCTGTGACCGTCCTGACCCAGTCAGAACCGGTCGCTCCACCCGCTCCTGGCCGTCCTCGCATCTGCTTTGAGATCTATCTCTGCCAATCTGTGCCCCCGACCTCGCCTGCTTCCTGTAATATCGTATTCTGTGCCCCCGATCTCGCCTGCATCCTGTGATAGCGTGTGGTATCGTATTTGAGCATGACTGTGATATCGTATCATATTGAGACTGCTTTAACCAGTATCTGTACCAGACTGTGCCCCCGATCTCGCCCTGCATTGTTTTGTTGTTGTTTGGTGCCATTTTGTTGACCCAGCCCGTCTCTCCTCCCCGCTCCCCGCTCCCTGCCGCTGCTCCCCTGTGGCCCCACCCCCGCTCCTTACAGCATCTTCAACAGATCCCCTCCCCACTCGCCACCCCGTTCCCGCCTCCCAGCTGCTCCTCCCTCGCTCCGCCCCCTCCACTATCCACTTATGTCAGAGCGGCATACGCGCAGCGTTCACGCACTGCGAGTGCGCCTTATGTGCGCCGAAGGCGCGCCAAAGGTAAGCCCTTTTACGCCCGTCCACGCCCGGACCGCGCCCAGCGCCAGACCCCTTGCCCCCCGCAGAGGCCATCCCTCCCGCCGAACGTACGACGCTGCCACCCTCACCGCACTCAACACCGGCCGCCCCCGTGACTGTCACCGAGCCGCCCCAGGAAGTACCCATGGACCCTTCACCTGCCAAACCTGCAAGTTCTGCTGCATCAGGACTCACACTACAACCACAAATGCCAATCAGAGCTCCAACAACAACCACCTGCAGTGCATCCTGCTCAACACCCGCTCGGTCCACAGACACGCCATTGAACTATGGAACCTACTCGACACCACTTCACCGGACGTCGCCTTTCTCACAGAAACCTGGATGAACGCCTCATCCGCACCCGACATCGCCATAGCCATCCCGGACGGATACAAGATCATCCGAAGGGACCGCATCAACCAAACAGGAGGAGGCATCGCCATAGTCCACAAGAACACCATCCACATCTCGACTAACTCTAACGGCACCCCCATAGCCACCGAACACCTCCACTTCCAGATACACACCGACCCCAAGACCACACTCAGAGGCACCCTCATCTACAGACCCCCAGGACCCCGCACACATTTCAGCGAAGACATTGCTGACTTTGTCAGCCCACACGCCCTCCCCTCCGATGACTACATTCTCCTAGGGGACCTCAACTTCCACCTGGAAAACAACAACGACAACAACACCACCACCCTGCTGGATAACCTCGCCAATCTCGGACTCAAACAATTGGTGAACACCCCCACCCACTATGCCGGACACACGCTCGACCCAATCTTCTCCTCCAGCAAGCACATCTCCTTTAATCACGTCACGGGACTCCACTGGACTGACCACAGCTGCGTCCACTTTAGCTTCAGAAAGACCATGACCCACCACCACCCGCAACAAGTTCCCCGCAGAAGCTGGAACAAAATCACCACGACCAACTCACCACATCTCTGAACCAAAACCCTCCCGCCATATCAACAGTCCCAAATCAAGCAGCCATCAATCTCGCACAATGGATCTCCCACTGCGCCGACGAACTAGCACCCTTGAAAAACCGTCCCAACAAACTAGGAAGCAAAAAAGCCTCCTGGTTCAACGACGACCTCAAGAACTCCAAAAAGAACTGCCGCACCCTCGAGAAAGCCTGGCGAAGGAACCCAACCACTGTCAACATGACCACCCTCAAGAACGCCACCCGCAAACACCACCAGCTGATCCGCACCACCAAGAAATCAGCATTCAAGGATCGACTAGACAACAACGCCCACAACAGCAAGGAACTCTTCAGCATTGTCAAAGAACTCACCAATCCCAGCGCCGGCAACAACGACATCACTCCCTCTCAAGACCTCTGCGACTCTCTAGCCTCGTTCTTCCACAGCAAGATCGCAAACATACATAACACCTTTGGCGACCAGCCTACTCCCCTCAGCACTGAACCGAAGCCCCCCACCACCACCCTCCGCGCCTGGACCCCGATCAGCACCGATGACACCATCCGCTTGATGAACTCCATGCACTCCGGATCGCCAACCGACCCATGCCCCCATCACATCTTCAACAAGGCCGACTCCGTCATAGCACCCCAACTCCGGGACATCATCAACTGCTCCTTCAACACCGCTACCTTCCCGGATAGCTGGAAACATGCCGAGCTCAGCACCCTCCTGAAAAAACCCACAGATGACCCCACCGAACTTAAGAACTATCGCCCCATCTCGCTCCTCCCGTTTCCCGCGAAAGTCATAGAGAAGACCGTCAACAGTCAGCTCGCCACCTTCCTTGAGTCTAACAGTTCCCTCGACCCCTCACAGTCCGGCTTCCGAGCCAACCACAGCACCGAGACCGCACTCATCGCAGCCACAGACAACATCCGAACACTGCTCGACAACGGGGAAACAGCGGCCCTCATCCTCCTGGACCTCTCCGCATCATTCAACACTGTCTGCCACCACACACTTGTACAACGCCTCAGGAACGTCGGGATACAAGACAAAGCATTGGATTGGATCATCTCGTTCCTCGCCGGAAGAACCCAGAGAGTCCGCCTCCCCCCTTTCAGATCAGAGGCCACCGAAGTCATATGCGGCGTTCCACAAGGATCATCACTCAGCCCCACCCTCTTCAATGTCTACATGAGTCCCCTCGCATCCATCGCACGCCAACACAACCTCAACATCATCTCTTACGCAGACGACACCCAGCTAACCCTCTCCCTCACCAAAGACCCAACCACCGCCAAAACCAACCTACACGAAGGGATGAAAGACGTAGCCGAATGGATGAAGAACAGCCGCCTAAAACTGAACTCCGACAAGACGGAAGTCCTCCTTCTAGGATCATCCCCCTCTGCCTGGGATGATTCTTGGCGGTCCCCGGCACTGGGCATCGCACCCAAACCAACGGACCATGCTCGCAACTTGGGATTCATCCTAGACCCCTCCCTCTCGATGACCAGACAAGTCAACGCCGTCTCATCATCATGTTTTAACATCCTACGCATGCTCCGAAAGATCTTCCGTTGGATCCCAACCGAAACAAGGAAGACGGTCACCCAAGCACTCGTTACCAGCCGACTGGACTACGGAAACACCCTTTATGCCGGAACCACAGCCAAACTACAGAAAAGACTTCAACGCATTCGGAACGCCTTCTGCTCGACTCATCCTAGACATACCTCGCCACAACCACATATCCGGTCACCTGAGAGGCCTGCACTGGCTCCCCGTCAACAAGAGAATCACGTTCCGTCTCCTCACCCACGCACACAAAGCCCTGGATCACTGAAAGAATATCGACGGACAGAATATCGACCATCAAAAATATCGTTGAGAAAATATCGACAGTCAAAATATCGAGTTTCTATCTACAAACAGGTAAGTACAAAAATATCGAGTTAAAAATATCGTTTACAAAAATATAGTTGTAAAAAATATCGTATTTACTAAAAACAGTGTTAAATTTAATTAATATTAATTATTAATTACTAAAATATACTTAAAATTACTTAAATTAACTTATAATAATTAAATAATTAATGAAAGTTAAATAAATATTTTTTTATTTCATATTTATTAAACATATATATATAGTAATAAAATATAATAAAATAATACCCAAAAACTGAAAACTGACCCTGAACCCTAAAAATACCCCTTTACCCAAAAACTGAAAACTGACCCTGAACCCTAAAAATACCCCTTTACCCAAAAACTGAAAACTGACCCTGAACCCTAAAAATACCCCTTTACCCAAAAACTGAAAACTGACCCTGAACCCTAAAAATACCCCTTTGCCCAAAAACTGAAAACTGACCCTGAACCCTAAAAATACCCCTTTGCCCAAAAACTGAAAACTGACCCTGAACCCTAAAAATACCCCTTTGCCCAAAAACCCAAAACTGACCCTGAACCCTAAAAATACCCCTTTACCCAAAAACCCAAAACTGACCCTGAACCCTAAAAATAAAAACGATATTACTTCACTTACCTTAAAAACGATATTACTTCACTTACCTTAAAAACGATATTTTGGCTGTCTATATTCTGTCCTGTCGATATTTTCTCCAAACGATATTTTGGAGTCGATATTATGTCCAAACGATATTTTGGAGTCGATATTATGTCTGTGCACCCAAAGCCCTCCATGACCTAGGACCCAAGTACCTCAACACTCGCCTGACCTTTTACACCCCCACCCGCCAACTACGATCGTCCAACCAAGCCCTCGCCGCGATTCCACGCATCCGAAGAGCCACCATGGGAGGAAAATCCTTCTCCTACTTGGAGGCCAAGACATGGAACTCCCTCCCCACCCACCTCCGTCTCACACAGAACCACCTCTCCTTCAGAAAACAACTCAAAACATGGCTGTTCGATCAGTAGCGAACCCCTCTCCCTTAAGCGCCTTGAGACCCTCTGGGTGAGTAGTGCGCTATACAAATTTCAGACTTGACTTGAATTGACTAAGTCACTCCTATGGCAGGCCTTAACAATCCTGGAGGCAGAGTGCTTGGTTTTATGTGAGATGGTGCTCTAGCATGAGCTGAGCCTGTCTGCAGTGTTCGGAACCATTTCCTTACTACTGTTCCAGTGATACTGCCATACCATATACTCTTAAGTGCATTATAATCCTCGCGGTTAATGCTAACTTTGGTTTGGCTTTATCAAAACATGTCGTGTTTGGTGTCATACACTATGGAATACTACCCCCTTGCCAGTTCTGGCGACGGGGGTAGCATTCCACCCTTCTAGAGGGAGAAGACATGTTACTTTACTGAAAACGCGGTTAATCCTAACCAGAGCCCCAGCATCACAAAATGGATGCTGCTGCCACAGACACATGTCTGACCTCCTGCTGCTGACCGAAACTTGGCAGAGGACGCCTGGACAAAGGGTTTCCTGTCACAGGGAGGTGTCACACCACCCCAGACAGGAGATAGTGGATTGTAGCAGGGAGGGTTGAAAGAAACTAGACACTGCCTGGGGTACACAAGGTGTCCCTGGGCAGATTCCAGTCAAACCGGTTCTGGGGCCATCCTGCCCCAGTCCTGGTGCGAAACTGGACAAAGGGAAAGGGGCGTAACCACCCCCTTCCCAGGTCCCACCCATAGGAGGGACCTAGCAGGTAATCCAGCCCCCAGATTTGGAATATAGGGGGGGCAGTGCCACTGCACATCAGATTATCCTGACTGAAACTTATGAAATGAAACTCTGGACCCTTCGACATCCTACTCGACGTAGAAGACTGAAGAATCTCCCTTGTGGTCAAGGAGTGACCACCCTGTGCAAAAAGGCACCATCCAGCACCTCGACATTTGCTTTGTTGCAGCCAAAACTCGAGCAACAGAGATCAACAAGACCCAGCATGCCTGCCTTCTAACAGCCCGATCCACAGTCCCTGCAAAGCTGAGACCCGTGGAGGGGACCTGAAGCGTGGGAGCGGCCATCTTGGAGGAACAACAAAGCGCTGACCGTGCAGCACCCGAGGCTCCCTCGAAGCTGTGCATTAGAGTTTGAGAAGCTCCAGCACCGAGCAGCTTTTGCACTGAAGCTCACCCCTCCACACTTGACGAGTGCTGCGTGGGGCCCTTTTGCATTTTCCTGCATGACGCGTTGGTCCGGTCGCTTGCCCGTTAGCTAGTGGCCCCAGAACCAACGAACCTAAGAATTTTCACAGCTGGTCTGGTTGCTCCAGACTGGCTCTCGCTCCCCTGAAAAGGAGCACTTGCTCTGACCTTGCTGGTCCGAGTATTAAGCCTTCTTTGAATCCTGCGTGGGTTGCCTTTGCCAAGGTTTGTTGACTCTGATCTGGAAGCCGACACCTCCGACAGCGAGAGCCTTTGCGGGACAGCTTGTGAATCACTCCAGGACATCCTCGGTGCCCCAGAGACCACGTGGCAGCGGAGACAAGGCACCCAACATCAACCTGATTGCACCCGACATCGCCTGGTTCCTTCCTGGTCACTGGCTAGTGACCCAGACTCTGTCCCCTCTGCTTTCAGGTACTCAGCATCTTCGATCCACCCTTGGATCGCACCAGACACTACTCTTCTGGACGCCTGCAGCATCTTCATCTCCAGGCACCATAGAACTGCGTGACGAAACCCGACACACCTGAGCACCCGCTTCCTGTGGGTGAGGTAACTCTTGAACGCCGGTGCTCCTGTAGTGGCTAACACCTCTAGTGTCTAAGTATAAAGTTTTGTCCTTCTAGTCCAGTCGGAAGACTCTTAAAACTGTAACTCGATAACTTTTACGCACCATTGACTTTGCATTGGTGCAAGCCGTGCTTCCCACACTGCACCCGAATCCCGTGGGCTACTCCCGTCCTAACTGCTGTTAGTCCAGTGTAGTCCAAGCCATTCACAAGGCCCTAGGCCTTACCCGCGATCGATTAGTGATTGTTATACCACTTTATTGATATATGGTTTGAGTGGCCACCGGCCTCATCCAAAACGTGCAACTTGTATATGTTATACTGTGCTTTTATTGAAACGCTTGTGCTTCATTGCTCATAAAGAGTAGTGGGGATTATTCTGAGAATAAATACATATATTTTTATAATATATAACTTGTGCGGTGTCCTTTCATTTGATATTACAGGATTGTATATGGTAAAACAGCTGGCTTCACATGTCCTCTTGAGTTAAGCCTTTAGGCTGCTTAGTCCATGCTACCTCTAGGATAGCTTGTCTTTAAGGTTGACTTACAACTACCACCATAAGGGATTGTTTGGACTGATACAGGGTGCCCACAGAACTGTGGACATCATACATCAGGCCAACTTCTCACAGAAGCGAAAAGCGAAAAGCAAAAAGCGAAAATGAAAAGCAAAAAGCAAAATGCAAAAACGAAAAATAAAAGGGAAAAGCGAAACGAAAATTGAAAAGCGAAAACGAAAAGCAAAAGTGAGAAGCGAAGAGCGAAAGCGAAAAGCGAAACGCGAAAAGCGAAAGGGAGAAGGAGAAGCGAGAAGTGAAAAGTGAAAAGCAAAAAGCGAAATGCGAAAGAGAGAAGCGAGGAGCGAAAAGCGAAAAGCGAAAAGCGAGAAGGAGAAGCGAGAAAGGAAAAGTGAAAAGCAAAAAGCGAAAAGCGAAAGAGAGAAGCGAGGAGCGAAAAGCGAAATGCGAAAAGCGAAAGTGAAAAGCGAAAAGCGAAAGAGAGAAACGTGAAGCGAAAGCGAAAAGCGAAAAGTCAAAGTGAAAAGCGAAAAGCGAAAAGTGAAAGAGAGAAGCGAGAAGCGAAAAGCGAAAAGCGAAAGCGAGAAGTGAAAAGCGAAAAGCGAAAAGCGAAAAGTGAAAAGCGAAAAGCGAAAAGTGAAATAGAGAAGCGAGAAGAGAAAAGCGAAAAGTGAAAAGCGAAAACCGAAAACCGAAAAGCGAAAACAAAAAGCGAAAGTGAGAAGCGAAAAGCGAAAAGTGAATAGCGAAAGCGAAAAGCGAAAAGCAAAAACAAAAAACGAAAAGCAAAAACGAAAAGCGAAAGTGAGAAGCGAAAGCGAAAAGTGAAAAGCGAAAAGCGAAAGCGAAAAGCGCAAAGCGAAAGAGAGAAGCAAAAAGCGAGAAGTGAAAAGCGAAAGCGGAAAGCAAAAATCCAAAGCGAGAAGCGAAAGGCAAAAAGCGAGAAGCGAAAAGCGAGAAGCGAAAAGTGAAAAGCAAGAAAGAGAAGCGAGAAGTGAAAAGTGAAAAGCAAAATGCGAAAAGCGAAAGAGAGAAGCGAGAAGCGAAAAGCAAAAAGCAAAAAGCAAAAAGCAAAAAGCAAAAGGCGAAAATGAAAAGCGAAAAGCAAAAATGAAAAGCGAAAGCGAAAAGAGACAACGAAAAGCGAAAGTGAGAAGCGAAAAGCGAAAGAGAAAAGTGAAAAGCGAAAGCGAAAAGCGAAAAGCGAAAAGCGAAAGCGAGAAGCGAAAAGCGAAAAATGAAAAGCGAAAACAAAAAGTGAAAGTGAGAAGCGAAAAGCGAAAAGCAAAAAGCGAAAGCGAGAAGCAAAAAGCGAAAGCGAGAAGCGAGAAGCAAAAAGCGAAAACGAAAGCGAAAAGTAAAAAGCAAAAAGCGAAAGCAAAGAGCGAAAAGTGAAAGCGAGAAGCGAATAGGGAAAGCGAAAAGCAAAAAGCAAAAGTGAATGCGAGTAGCAAAAAGCGAAAAGTGAAAAGCTAAAAGCGAAAGCGAGAAGCGAAAAGCAAAAAGCGAAAAGCGACAAGCGACAAGCGAAAACGAAAAGTGAGAAGGGAAAAGCGAAAAGCAAAAAGCAAAAAGCAAAAAGCGAAAATGAAAAGCGAAAAGCGGAAAGCGAGAAGGAGAAGCGAAAAGCGAAAAGTGAAAAGCAAAAAACGAAAAGCTTCTCGCTTTTCACTTCTTGCTTTTCGCTTTTCGCTTTTCGCTACTCGCTTCTCGCTCTTGCTTCTCACTCTCTTCTCGCTTCTCGCTCTTGCTTCTCACTCTCGCTTTTTGCTCTTGCTTCTCGCTTCTCGCTTCTCCCTTTCGCTTTTGCTTTTCGTTTTCGTTTTTTGCTTTTCGCTTTCGCTTTTCGCTTCTCGCTCTCGCTTCTCGCTATTGATTCTCGCTTCTCGCTTTCGATTTTGCTTTTCGCTTCTCGCTTCTAGCATTCGCTTTTGCTTTTCGCATTTCGCTTTTCGCTTTCGCTTCTCGCTTTTGCTTCTCGCTTCTCGCTTTCGCTTTTCATTTTGCTTTTGGCTTTCGTTTTCTTTTTTTGTTTTCGCTTTTCACTTCTCGCTTCTCGCTTTCGCTTTCGCTTTCGCTTTTCGCTTTCGCTTTTCGCTTTTCTGTTCTCACTTCTCGCTTTTCGCTTCTTGTTTTTTGCTTTTCGCTTCTCGCTTCTCACTTTCCGCTTCTCGCTTTCGCTTTTCATTTTTGCTTTTGCTTTTGCTTTTCGCTTTCGCTTTTCGCGTTCGCTTTCGCTTTTCGCTTTCGTCTCTCGCTTCTCGCTTCTTGCTCTTTCGCTTCTCGCTTTTCGCTTTTCGCTTCTTGCTTTTCGCTTTTCGCTTTTCGCTTCTCGCTTTTCACTTCTTGCTTTTTGCTTCTCGCTTCTCGCTATTGCTTCTCACTTTCGCTTCTTGCTCTCGCTTCTCGCTCTCGCTTTTTGCTCTTGCTTCTCGCTTCTCGCTTTTGCTTTCGCTTTTCGTTTTCGTTTTTTGCTTTTGCTTTTCGCTTCTCGCTTCTCGTGATTGCTTCTCGCTTCTCGCTTTCAATTTTGCTTCTCGCATTCGCTTTCGCTTCTCGCTCCCGCTTATTCTCGCTTCTCGCTTTTCACATTTCGCTTTTCGCTTTCGCTTCTCGCTTCTCGCTCCCGCTTTTTGGTTCTCGCTTTTCGCTTCTCGCTTCTCGCATTCATTTTCGCTTTTCGTTTTCACTTTTCGCTTACGCTTTTCGTTTTCACTTTTCGTTTCTCGGTTCTCGCTTTCGCTTTTCGCTTTCGCTTTTCACTTTTTGCTTTCGCTTCCGCTTTTCGCTTCTCGCTCCCACTTTTCACTTCTTGCGCCCTCTTTGCGCTTCTCGCTCCCGCTTTTTGCTTCTCGCTTTTCGCTTCTCACTTGTCGCTTTCGCTTTTCGCTTCTCACTTCTCGCTTTTTCTTTTTGCTTTCGCTTCTCGCTTCTTGCTTCTCGCTTCTCGCTTTTCGCTTCTCGCTTTTTGCTTCTGGCTTCTGGCTTCTCGCTTTCGCTTTTCGTTTTCGCTTTTCGCTTTCCGCTTTCCCTTTCGCTTTTTGCTTCTCGCTTTCGCTTTCACTTTTCGCTTTCGCTTTTCGCTTTTCGCTTCTCGCTTCTTGCTCTCGCTTCTCGCTCTCGCTTCTCGTTCTTGCTTCTCGCTCTTGCTTCTCACTTCTCGCTTCTCACTCATGCTTTTCGCTTCTCGCTTTCCGCTTTTCGCTTCTTGCTTTTCGCTTTTCGCTGTTTGCTTTTCGCTCTTGCTTCTCGCTCTCGCTTCTCGCTCCTCACTCTCGCTTCTCGCTCGCGCTTCTCGCTCTCGCTTCTCGCTTTCGCTTCTCGCTTTCGCTTTTGCTTTTCGCTTTTGCTTTCGCTCTTGCTTTCGCTTTTCTCTTTCGCTCTTCGCTTTCGCTTTTCGCTTTTCACTTTCGCTTCTCGCTTCTCGCTTTTGCTTTCGCTCTTTGCTTTCGATTCTCGCTTTTGCTTTCGCTCTTCGCTTTCACTTTTCGCTTTTCGCTTCTCGCTCTTGCTTCTCGCTTCTCGCTCTCGTTTCTCGCTTCTTGCTCTTGCTTCTCGCTTTCGCTTCTCGCTTTTGCTTTTCTCTTTTGCTTTTCGCTTTTGCTTCTTGCTTCTCGCTCTTGCTTCTCGCTCTCGCTTCTCGTTCTTGCTTCTCACTCTTGCTTCTCTCTTCTTGCTCCCGCTTTTTGCTTCTCGCTGCCGCTTTTCACTTCTCGCTCCCGCTTTTCGCTTCTTGCTTTCGCTTTCGCTTTTTGTTTTCGCTTCTTGCTTTCACTTTTCTCTTTCGCTCTTCGCTTTCGCTTCTCGCTTTTCGCTTTTCGCTTTTCACTTCTTGCTTCTCGCTTCCCGCTTTCGCTTTCGCTTTCAGTTTTCGTTTTTGCTTTTCGACTTCGCTTTCGCTTTTGATTTTTGTTTTCGCTTTCGCATTTTGCTTCTCGCTTCTCGCTTTCTCTTTTGCTTTTGCTTCTCGCTTCTCGCTTCTCGCTTCTCGCTTCTCGCTTTTTGCTTCTTATTTTTCGCTTTTCGCTTCTCGCTTCTTGCTTTTCGCTTTTCGTTTTCGCTTTTCGTTTTCGCTTTTCGCTTTCGCTTTTCGCTTTCGCCTCTCGCTTCTCGCTTCTCGCTCTTTCGCTTCTCGCTTTTCGCTTTTCGCTTCTTGCTTTTTGTTTTTCGCTTCTTGCTTCTCGCTCTCTTCTCGTTTCTCGCTCTCGCTTCTCACTTTCGCTTTTCGCTTTCGCTTTTCGTTTTCGTTTTTTGCTTTTTGCTTCTCGCTCTTGCTTCTCGCTCTCGCTTCTCGTTCTTGCTTCTCACTCTTGCTTCTCTCTTCTTGCTCCCGCTTTTTGCTTCTCGCTGCCGCTTTTCACTTCTCGCTCCCGCTTTTCGCTTCTTGCTTTCGCTTTCGCTTTTTGTTTTCGCTTCTTGCTTTCACTTTTCTCTTTCGCTCTTCGCTTTCGCTTCTCGCTTTTCGCTTTTCGCTTTTCACTTCTTGCTTCTCGCTTCCCGCTTTCGCTTTCGCTTTCAGTTTTCGTTTTTGCTTTTCGACTTCGCTTTCGCTTTTGATTTTTGTTTTCGCTTTCGCATTTTGCTTCTCGCTTCTCGCTTTCTCTTTTGCTTTTGCTTCTCGCTTCTCGCTTCTCGCTTCTCGCTTTTTGCTTCTTATTTTTCGCTTTTCGCTTCTCGCTTCTTGCTTTTCGCTTTTCGTTTTCGCTTTTCGTTTTCGCTTTTCGCTTTCGCTTTTCGCTTTCGCCTCTCGCTTCTCGCTTCTCGCTCTTTCGCTTCTCGCTTTTCGCTTTTCGCTTCTTGCTTTTTGTTTTTCGCTTCTTGCTTCTCGCTCTCTTCTCGTTTCTCGCTCTCGCTTCTCACTTTCGCTTTTCGCTTTCGCTTTTCGTTTTCGTTTTTTGCTTTTTGCGCTCGCTTTCGCTTTTCGCTTCTCGCTCTCGCTCTCGCTTCTCGCCATTGCTTCTCGCTTTCGATTTTGCTTTTCGCTTCTCGCTTCTCGCTTTTTGCATTCGCTTTCGCTTTTCGCTTTTGCATTTCGCTTTTCGCTTCTCGCTTTCGCTTCTCGCTTTCGCTTCTCGCTTTCGCTTCTCGCTCCCGCTTTTTGGTTCTCGCTTCTCGCTTTTCGCATTTCGCTTTTCGCTTTCGCTTCTCGCTTTTCGCATTTCGCTTTTCGCTTTCGCTTCTCGCTTCTCGCTTTCACTTCTCGCTCCTGCTTTTTGGTTCTCGCTTCTCGCTTTCCGCTTCTCGCATTCATTTTCGCTTTTTGTTTTCATTTTCGCTTTCGCTTTTCGTTTTCGCTTTCGCTTCTCGCTTCTCGCTTTCACTTCTCGCTCCTGCTTTTTGGTTCTCGCTTCTCGCTTTCCGCTTCTCGCATTCATTTTCGCTTTTTGTTTTCATTTTCGCTTTCGCTTTTCGTTTTCACTTTTCACTTCTCGGTTCTCGCTGTCACTTTTCGCTTTTCGCTTTTCGCTCCCGCTTTTTGCTTCTCGCTCCCGCTTTTCACTTCTCGCGCCCTCTTTGCGCTTCTCGCTCCCGTTTTTTGCTTCTCGCTTCTCACTTTTCGCTTTCGCTTTTCGCTTCTCACTTCTCGCTTTCTCTTTTCGCTTTCGCTTTTCGCTTCTCGCTGCTCGCTTTTTGCTTTTCGCTACTCGCTTTTTGCTTCTGGCTTCTGGCTTTTCGCTTTTCGTTTTCGTTTTTCGCTTTCGCTTTCCCTTTCGCTTTTCGCTTTCGCTTTCACTTTTCGCTTTCACTTTTCGCTTTTTGCTTTCGCTTCTCGCTCTCGCTTCTCGCTCTCACTTCTCGTTCTTACTTCTCCCTCTTGCTTCTCGCTTTTCGCTTTGTGCATCTCGCTTTTCGCTTTTCGCTTTTTGCTTTTTGCTTTTAGCTCTTGCTTCTCGCTCTCGCTTCTCGCTCTCGCTTCTCGCTTCTCACTCTCGCTTCTCGCTCTCGCTTCTCGCTTTCGCTTTTCGCTTTTGCTTTCGCTCTTGCTTTCACTTTTCTCTTTCGCTCTTCGCTTTCGCTTTTCGCTTTTCACTTTCGCTTCTCGCTTCTCGCTTTTGCTTTCGCTCTTTGCTTTCGATTCTCGCTTTTGCTTTCGCTCTTCGCTTTCACTTTTCGCTTTTCGCTTCTCGCTCTTGCTTCTCGCTTCTCGCTCTCGTTTCTCGCTCTCGCTTCTTGCTCTTGCTTCTCGCTTTCGCTTCTCGCTTTTGCTTTTGCTTTTCTCTTTTGCTTTTCGCTTTCGCTTCTTGCTTCTCGCTCTTGCTTCTCGCTCTCGCTTCTCGTTCTTGCTTCTCACTCTTGCTTCTCTCTTCTTGCTCCCGCTTTTTGCTTCTCGCTGCCGCTTTTCACTTCTCGCTCCCACTTTTCGCTTCTTGCTTTCGCTTTCGCTTTTTGTTTTCGCTTCTTGCTTTCACTTTTCTCTTTCGCTCTTCGCTTTCGCTTCTCGCTTTTCGCTTTTCGCTTTTCACTTCTTGCTTCTCGCTTCCCGCTTTCGCTTTCGCTTTCGCTTTCGCTTTCAGTTTTCGTTTTTGCTTTTCGACTTCGCTTTCGCTTTTGATTTTTGTTTTCGCTTTTCGCTTTCGCTTTTTGCTTCTCGCTTCTCGCTTTCTTTTGCTTTTCGCTTCTCGCTTCTCGCTTCTCGCTTTTTGCTTCTTATTTTTCGCTTTTCGCTTCTCGCTTCTTGCTTTTCACTTTTCGTTTTCGCTTTTGCTTTTCGTTTTCGCTTTTCGCTTTCGCTTTTCGCTTTCGCCTCTCGCTTCTCGCTTCTCGCTCTTTCGCTTCTCGCTTTTCGCTTTTCGCTTCTTGCTTTTTGTTTTTCGCTTCTTGCTTCTCGCTCTCTTCTCGTTTCTCGCTCTCGCTTCTCACTTTCGCTTTTCGCTTTCGCTTTTTGTTTTAGTTTTTTGCTTTTCGCGCTCGCTTTCGCTTTTCGCTTCTCGCTCTCGCTTCTTGCCATTGCTTCTCGCTTCTCGCTTTCGATTTTGCTTTTCGCTTCTCGCTTTTTGCATTCGCTTTCGCTTTTCGCTTTTGCATATCGCTTTCCCTTCTCGCTCCTGCTTTTTGGTTCTCGCTTCTCGCTTTTCGCATTTCGCTTTTCGCTTTCGCTTCTCGCTTCTCGCTTTCACTTCTCGCTCCTGCTTTTTGGTTCTCGCTTCTCGCTTTCTGCTTCTCGCATTCATTTTCGCTTTTTGTTTTCATTTTCGCTTTCGCTTTTCGTTTTCACTTTTCACTTCTCGGTTCTCGCTGTCCCTTTTCGCTTTTTGCTTTTCGCTTTCGCTCCCACTTTTTGCTTCTCGCTCCCGCTTTTCACTTCTCGCGCCCTCTTTGCGCTTCTCGCTCCCGTTTTTTGCTTCTCGCTTCTCGCTTTTCGCTTCTCACTTTTCGCTTTCGCTTTTCGCTTCTCACTTCTCGCTTTCTCTTTTCGCTTTCGCTTTTCGCTTCTCGCTGCTCGCTTTTTGCTTTTCGCTACTCGCTTTTTGCTTCTGGCTTCTGGCTTTTCGCTTTTCGTTTTCGCTTTTCGCTTTCGCTTTCCCTTTCGCTTTTCGCTTCTCGCTTCTTGCTTTCGCTTTCACTTTTCGCTTTCGCTTTTCGCTTTTTGCTTTCGCTTCTCGCTCTCGCTTCTCGCTCTCACTTCTCGTTCTTGCTTCTCCCTCTTGCTTCTCGCTTTTCGCTTTGTGCATCTCGCTTTTCGCTTTTCG
This sequence comes from Lissotriton helveticus, assembly GCF_964261635.1. NCBI lineage: Eukaryota > Metazoa > Chordata > Amphibia > Caudata > Salamandridae > Lissotriton > Lissotriton helveticus. Next base: position 1,507,678,409 of record NC_136057.1, read on the forward strand.
CTTTTCGCTTTTTGCTTTTTGCTCTTGCTTCTCGCACTCGCTTCTCGCTCTCGCTTCTCGCTTCTCACTCTCGCTTCTCGCTTTCGCTTTTCGCTTCCGCATTCGCTCTTTGCTTTTGCTTTTCTCTTTTGCTCTTCGCTTTTGCTTTTCGCTTTTCACTTTTGCTTCTCGCTTCTCGCTTCCCGTTTTTGCTTTCGCTCTTTGCTTTCGCTTCTCGCTTTCGCTCTTCGCTTTCGCTTTTCGCTTTCGCTTTTTGCTTCTCGCTTCTCACTCTTGCTTCTCGCTTCTAGCTCTCGCTTCTCGCTCTTGCTTCTCGCTCTTGCTTCTCGTTCTTGCTTCTCGCTCTTGGTTCTTGCTTCTTGCTTCTCACTTTTCGCTTCTCGCTGCCGCTTTTCACTTCTCGCTCCCGCTTTTCGCTTCTCGCTTTCGCTTTTCGTTTTTCACTTCTTGCTTTCGCTTTCCCGCGTTTTGCTTCTCGCTCTCGCTTTTCGCTTCTCGCTTTTTGCTTCTCGCTTCTTGCTTTTGCTTTCCGCTCTTCGCTTTCGCTTCTCGCTTCTTGCTCTCGCTTCTCGCTCTCGCTTCTCGTTCTTGCTTCTCGCTTTTCGCTCTCGCTTCTCGCTCCCGCTTTTCACTTCTCACTTTCGCTTTTCGCTTATCGCTTATCGCTTCTCGCTTTTTGCTTTTCGCTTCTCGCTTCTCGCTTTCGCTTTCCCTTTTCGTTTTTCGCTTTCGCTTTAGAAAAGCAAAAGCGAAAAGCGAAAGAGAGAAGCGAGAAGCGAAAAGCGAAAAGCGAAAGTGAAAAGCGAAAAGCGAAAGAGAGAAGCGAGAAGCGAAAGCGAAAAGCGGAAAGTCAAAGTGAAAAGCGAAAAGCGAAACGTGAAAGAGAGAAGCGAGAAGCGAGAAGCGAAAAGCGAAAAGCGAAAAGCGAAAGCGAGAAGCGAAAAGCGAAAAGTGAAAAGCAAAAAGCGAAAAGCGAAACGTGAAAGAGAGAAGCGAAAAGCTGTTAATAGTTAACACAGGCAGGACTACTAGTTCAATGTGTGAATGTGTATGGGCCCAGGTGAGTATGTTATAAAACTGTAGATAGAAGGTAGTTTACTCGCAGTGTATGAAGGTTATACAGAATTGGGTTTACTCGCTGTGAAAGAAATTATCTGTTCTTTTCTTTTCAGTCAATCAGGCACATTAGCGAATGTTTTCATGCTGTTAAATAATTAAATGTATAATTGAAATTTAAAGAAATTGAGTTTTCGTATTACCTTGCAACGGAGGGAGTCAGTCACGGGTGCTGCACTGGCGTCATAGAGAGCCGCATTGGGATTGGTAGAAACAGCGGATGTGTTACCGTGAGAAAGTTGTAAAGGAGCAGTGAGTGCAGAGAGTGAAATTCACGTCACCGAAAAGCTGCACAATCATTGGTTAACCCTGCTTGTAAATTGAAACTTCATTGGTTAGGAAAAATAAAAGACGCGCTGGTATTTGAGATATATTTCTGCAAAATAAACAAACTATACTAATTGCAAAACACTGAAATAAATAGCAGTATATGTGGTATATAAATGGTACACAGTCAAAATATCGAGTTTGTAATATCGACCTACAGACCTACAGAAATATCGAGTCTGAAATATCGAAGGTATACACTATCGAGTTCAAGAATATCTTTGGACATGTTACTCATCATTAGCACCTCCAGCTCCTTCACGTGCTGAGATGGCCCACAATGTTTCATCCAAAAACCGCAAGACCATTGTAGAGAGGGCTGCCCAGCTCGCCATCAAACTCACAAATCCAAACGCCAGACTGCGCAGCGAGGAGAACGAGTAGACTGCTCTTTCTTGCGGCTGTTATTTGCAAATAAAAACTGTAAACTTCCCAAAAAAAAAAAAGAATATCTTTGGACAGAATATCGACCCTAAGGTAAGTAATATCTAATTTTTTTAGATTGATGTAAGTAATATCGAAGTCAGTAATATCGATATCAAATATATCGATGTTACTAATTTCTTTGTTACTAATATCGATATTTGTATTACTGTTATGTATTTTATTATGTATTTAATATGCTTGTGTTATATGTTTGTGTTAAGTATTTTACTTGTTTTAAATAATATGTGTACTTTTTTTCATATTAATAATGATATTTTTAAGTCAATTTTATATTTTAGTACTGGAGTGGGTTGTGGGTTTATAGGGGAATAGGGTGGGAAGTAATTTAAATATATTAAATTATTTTTTTTTTTTTAGGAATTACAAATTAATTTAAATTCATTTTTGCATTTAAGTTTTGTAGCAGGTAGTGGGTTTTTAGGGGAATTGGGTGTCTTCAGGAAGGTCGCTCCCCAAGCCGCGCAGCTCCACCTGACTGCGCCCGTGCCCCTGTGCCCCCACTCCCGCTGCTGACTCCGTGTCCGTAGGTGTTCGAGGCCCGCCTCCACCCGCAGGCTACCACCTGCGCCTCACCCCTACGCTATCCAACGCTTTCCCTACTGTTTCACTCTCTGGAGTTGGAATAGTAATTTTTACCCCTACGCTATCCGACGCTTCCCCTACTGTTGCACTCTCTGGAGTGGGAATAGTAATTTTTCACTTCCCGCTATCCAACGCTTTCCCTACTGCTGCACTCTCTGGAGTGGAAATAGTCATTTTTACCGCTACGCTATCCAACGTTTTCCTTACTGTTTCACTCTCTGGAGTTGGAATAGTAATTTTTACCCACCCGCTATCCAACGCTTTCCGTACTGTTGCACTCACTAGAGTGGGAATAGTAATTTTTACCCCTACGCTATCCAACGCTTTCCCTACTGTTGCACTCTCTGGAGTGGGAATAGTCATTTTTACCTTCCCGCTATCCAAGGCTTTCCCTACTGTTGCACTCTTTGGAGCGGGAATAGTAATTTTTTCCCCTACGCTATCCAACGCTTTCCCTACTGTTTCACTCTCTGGAGTTGGAATAGTAATTTTTACCCCTACGCTATCCGACGCTTCCCCTACTGTTGCACTCTCTGGAGTGGGAATAGTAATTTTTACCTTCCCGCTATCCAACACTTTCCCTACGGTTGCACTCTTTGGAGTGGGAATAGTAATTTTTACCCCTATGCTATCCAACGCTTTCCCTACTGCTGCACTCTCTGGAGTGGGAATAGTAATTTTGACCCCTACACTATCCAACGCTTTCCCTACTGTTTCACTCTCTGGAGTAGGAATAGTTATTTTTACCCCTACGCTATCCAAAGCTTTCCCTACTGTTGCACTCTCTGGAGTGGGAATAGTAATTTTTACCTTCCCACTATCCAATGCTTTCCTTACTATTGCACTCTTTGGAGTGGGAATGGAGCGGTGGCTACCGTCAGCCTGGCGGGGCGATCCACTTGCCAACCTAATGGGCCCCAAAATGTACGGAGAGAAAAGGAAAATGTCGTTCATGCAGAAAATCACAAATTACTTTAAGAGAGATAAACCAGTGAAAACAAGAGATGGGATCACGTTTTTTGCATACACAAGGGAGGCGGACGGAGCCAATAGAGCAGAACCGGCTTGTGGAAACAAGTTTTGTCTGCCCACCAGATTACGATGTTGCAGACAGCCCTTTCCACCGCCTCGTAAAACCACCATGTTGCGGATGGTGTAAACACAACGGAGAGGAAAAGCAGACACTGTACCCATCAAAACCACCGGAGCCACCATGGGTCCTGCGCCACAGGCCTCCACGCTGCTCTACCTGATGCACCTCCGGCACAGAAGATGCCGCCACGCTCAACAGCAGAGGTAAGTACCAATCATCTCCACGCATGCAACCCCTGAACAACTACAAGTCCCAGCAAGCGTGGCGGCAACACTATCAATGTGGTAACCTGCCAAATGCAAAGTGCAATACCCACCCAATACTCAAAGGCAATTGGGGACAATGCTGAGTCCCACAGTTGCAGGGCGAGTACAACGCATGATTAAAATATAAATGACGAAGGCTCCCATTGGCTGATAGCTCATTTGCAAAGTGGCTGCCACACCGCGGCGGCCTGGAAGCTGATACCACAAGCCTGCATCATTCAATTGGGGCCAATGCATGTCATCGCTGCGGATGCCAGCTACCGTGCATGCAAACACATACTGCATTTGCATTTGCGCCATGCCAATTGCATCACACATCACAACTCATTCGCCCAAAGTGATTGGTGCACCCCATGTGTAATGTTGTGGACCACGAGGCCTCCGTGCATATCAAGTAACCACACACACAGACACTGTACTTGTATGGGAGAACTGGCCAAGGGTACGTGCATCCGGCCCCATGTGTTGGCAGGGTCACAGGTCCAGCGACGCCTGTGCTGGGTGGCTATGGGGTGGGTGGTAAGGCAGCCTTCTGGAAGTGGCTGGTACATCAGAACAACTAGAACAGTGGCCAGTTGCTCACTACACTGTGAAGGCATTAGTGACTGTGACCTTTGAGCCAAGGCATCACACACATGGTATGTCCAAGAAAGGAGAGAGAAATTACATACATTGCCATGGCTCGTGGCCAGCATGGACTGAAATGAGGGAAGGAGTTGTGAATAGGGGGACTAAAGCTTGCGGCCATGCAGTGACAGCAGCAACATGCAACTCAGCACTGAGACTGGGAAGCACAAGTGCTGTGCCATCTAACCACAGGCCAGCTCATCCTTGAGGTAGCAGTGTACTATATGCCATACACATTGACTTATTTGGATGTTGTAGTGTCAGTACGGTGAGTGAGTGAAGAAAAGCTACGTCTGAATGCAGGTCACTTGTGCATTTCACGTGACCGTGAGTCTGCTCAATATTGTGGTTGTGTGAGTCTCTGGGTAAGCTGTTCACCACATCTCATCTATAAATCAGCTCATGAACCCTGACATATGTAGGAGGAGACCACCCATCCTTCGACCTGTCCCTACCCTGGGGACGATGGAGGACATCAAAATCATCCAGAAATTCCGTTTGGATCGCTGCACACTACGGAACCTATGTGCCCATTTGGAGCCCCATGTGAAGCCCAAAAGAATCCATCCGGCTGCATTGTCTGCTACAGTGAAGTTTATGGCTGCACTGCATTTCTCCGCTACTGGGTCTTTCCAGTACACTGTGGCCAGGGACGTGGCATGTCAAAGCCCATGTTCAGCATGGTGGTGGGTGACGTCCTGTCAGCATTGATGCTTCACAAGGACAGACATGTCCACTTCCTGAGTAGGGATGAATTTGCAGCTGCAACAGGGGAGTTCTATGACCTGGGAGCAGGCCCAGTTCTAGCGGGTGGGCCAGGGCCACCCAAACATGAGCCTGGTCCACCCAAACATGAGCCATGGCCCTGGCAGTGACGGCGCCAGAAGTAAATGGCCACTTTCATGTGAAACGTTCCTCCGAACGTTGATTATCTTCCTGTTCTGGGAGTTGCGGAATTGGGCCTGGGTCCTCTCTCAGAGGCACCCCCAATCACACATCTCCTATCAGAATGGTGGCTGTGTCCCCGCCTACTCGTGCAGGTAAAATATGTGCATGGCGAAGGGGACAAATCCTCTCTTTTGCACCGGGTAACCTTAACCTTTCTGCTATGTGGATATTTCCTTTTCAATTCCACAAGGAGAAGAAAAGTTTATTTCGCCGGATTCATCTAACCTGGCCACTGCAGCTGCTTAGATCGGGCAGTGAGTAGGAACCGAGCAGGTGAGAGAATGTCTGGCTATTTGTTCTTCATAAAATCATCAGGGAAAGCCCAGCAAGACGCATACTTCCTGTATACTTGAATCAAACATTTTGTATCATAATCAAGGCTCTAACATGGATGTAAGCCAACAATAAAGATTTCCAGATAACTGGTGATTAATGATCCTGGCAACCATTTGTCTGTTGGTATTTTTTAAATGCAGATAAACTGCATTTGATGTGTATAGCTCAGTGGGTTACTGCCTTTGTCACAGAGATACCTGTGTAACTTGCAGTTCAGAAGTCACAATCCTATCATAGGACAGTGACCTAGGTACTGTCATCAAAGAGCTGCATGTTAACCTGAATTAATAGTCAGAAATGTGCTTCATTTCTGTGCTGTAACATTGTAATAGCTTCCCCAGTCGTTCATAATTCGAATTTGCCATAAAGAGTTTGTTGGGGCAGATATACACCTTAATCAGCAAAGCCAGCCCCTAACCATGGGGTTGTGCAATAAATCCTGAGTTTGTGCTTCTCCAGACCAAACGTCCTTAAAATATACTGCCCATCAGTATGGATGACATGCGTTTCCCACACCTTGTAATCCTCATTGGCTTTTGTGACATTCCATGTGGACTGATTTACTTATATATTGCATGATTGATTGTCTCTGTACAATGTGTGCGTGATGTAAAGTACTCTCACACCCTACACTGATATGAGTAGCGCTATACAGCAAATTAAATGCATATGAGAGAGTGGCTATGGAGCGATGAGGGGTGCTGGAGGAGAGTGGCAGTGAAGGAATCTGAGGAGGAGGTCAATAGGGGAGGAACTACGGAGGGATGAGGGGCAATGGAGGAGGGTGGCAGGGAGGGAATCCGAGGAGGAGGGCAGGAGTGAGAGAAGGAGAAGTGTCACTTGCCTGATACTCCCACCTCAGAAAACCTCCTCCACCCATCTGAAGGACATTATATGGAAAATTCACTTCCTGAGAGTGATAACATCTAGATAGAGATTTGGGGGAAAAAATGTGTTTCACTGGCCTTTGAAAACTGAGGAGAGATGAAGGAGGGCCCTGAAGCAGGCCTGGCAAGAGGTATAAGTGACAGATTGGGGCCACAGTGGCCCACCAGATTATATCGTTGGCCCACCCAAATAAACATTCCGGGAGGCGGCCCTGCCTGGGAGGCATTCCAAATGTTGCGGGAGCCATTGATGGTACCCACATTGCCCTTGTTCCACCACAGGCAAGTGAACCCATCCATAGGAACAGCAAACACCACCACTCCATCAACGTGCAAGTGGTCGGCCAGGCAGATCAGATCATCTCACACGAGTGTGTAAATTATCCTGGGTCGACACATGACTGCTACATCTGGCGGAACAGCACCACCCCCGCTCCCAACCCACACATGCCCAGTGACGAGGACAGTGGTGAGTAAAAAGGCCTTGACCAGCGTCAACAGCTCATCATCAACTACTTCAGTTGAGTGTAAGTTAACAATGAGCGACCATGACTGTGTCTGTGTGCCTTGCTGTTGTCTTACAAACTTTGACATTTGTTCCAGAGATTTTGTACACATACTGGACTTTGCTTAGGATCGGAGAACTTGTTCATGCAGGGACAGAGCACTTCTAAGCACAGGACCCCATTACTATACTACCTCACAAACTCTCCTACCCACTCAAAGGTATTCAAGCGCCTGTACACAAGTTGATAAGTTGAAGACAAGAAACAGTTTAAAATGTGGATTTTTTACTACAGTGTCAAAGCATGCAACATACGTGCCACAACAGGTTGAGAATGCATGAGTACCTAACCAGTAACCATATCGACATATCCATTTAACATGAAGCAAGATGACTCATCGATAATCCCTCTGGACGAAGACCCACGAACATGTCCCCCCACCCCCTGCAGGAATGAGTTATATGGGAGGTCCTGGTCAATGGGTTTTTGTCAGCAGACCCCTTTACTGAGCCTATATACAGAGAAATTTACATCACATTTGCTGTGTCGCTCTCATCACTGGATGGATCACTCTCCAAGTGTGGGGCATCTAGCTCGCCTTCCCATGACATCTAACAGGGATCCGTGTCCTTTTGCAGCTGTGATACTTTGTTGAGTCAGGGTGCTAGGGCCAGACTGAATGACAGGGGTTAATGTTCTCCGACCACGGACAGGATCTACAGACAGTAATCCTGGACCGCCCAGAGAACAAGCTCCGTGGTCACTTATAATGTGACATATACTGAGGCACTTGCAGGGCACAAGTCCTATAAAAAGAAGTGGGGGGACTGACCAAGTAAGACAAAATGCAAATAACCTCACAACGTCACGACGTAGCGCTATGAAGCTATGAAACAAGTAAAATAGTGCGACTAAATTATTTGTGGAAATACTGGGACAGACTAACCCATCTGACAGTCTTACAGTGTCTGCATTGATGTGCAGGGACAGAACAAAGGTCAAAAACCTCTCTTGAGTACCTATAAAGAGAAGGCAAGCTGTGTGCCTATGTTTCCCACTGTGGCATCTACATTTAAATGTAAGGTTCAAGGCGGACCCCAGTCAGCATATACAAACAAAAGGATGCCGGATGTCCCCTTAACTTCTGCCCAGCTGGAGGTTACAAAAGGCTCGCTCGCAGCCTGCACGTTGCTGCTGGGAATGGAAAGCAGTCAACGTTCAGTGTACCGGTGTCTGAGAAGTACACTGGGACAAGTCCAGCATATTTCTGTGGGGCCCAACTTCTTGGCAGGGGGTACGCTGTGAACCTGCGTGTACCCCCGACTCGAGCCCTGGGTAGTTGCAAAACAACTACGCCATGTAATACTTGTGTGCTACAGCTGCATAATGTAAGCCGGGCTCATGCCAGACTAAAATGTCCTAGCAAGCCAACTGACAGCCTCCCCTTGCTCAGGTCTGTGGCCCCAAGCGAAATAGACCGCAGAGCTCAGCATACTCAAAGCCAATGCAGACAGGGTTAAAGTCAGAGAGCTGGATAACAATTCTTGTCAGAAGGCGTGTAGAAGGTAAACGTAAAGTGAATTAGTAACCAACAGTTCCTGTTTTTGTTAAGTAGTTACGAATCCACGAAGGCACAGGCAGTTTCAAAGGCATTCAGTTCCAAAAGACGATCCAAATCATCTTCAGCTAAAAGGACCGCCATCCAATCCAGCAGTATGCATGAACAGATGTGCTCCTTGCATAAGGGTAAAAACCCAGGCAAAAGAAATTACTCATTAGACTGTGTAATTTCTTTTGCCTGGGCTTTTACTCTTATTCATGTTTACTTTACCCTGACCCAGGAAATGTATCCCTTTCAGGGGGTCCCTGCTACCTCACCAGATGTGCTCCTTGCACCATGAGTTTGAAAAGAGCATCCCATCGCAACCAGGGAGAGGTTCGATGTAGGCATGGCATAGGAGCCATTGCGCAAACGCACAGGTGCAGCTGTCAGCCTGTCTGACACATTGGAAGGCATCCCATAAACGTGTCTCACCGAAGCAGTCCTGCTCGTGGAACAACAAAGGACTCACCCACAGCTCATAATCCAACTCAGCAATGTATGTGTTTGAAAGGCAGACATTCATCACCCACTCAAACAGACATCTTCTGCATGAAAAGACAGGTTGCATGCAGGTGAAATAGGCATTGCGGAACGTTAGCCCATAATTGATGCGCAGCACAGCCAATGGGACACATCCAAAGAGAAGCTGCATACGTTCATGGTACAGTTGCAACTGACCGGGCTCGGCCTGGCCCACAGGACGGTCAGACATGGCGTGAGAGCACTCTTGAACCAGCACTCAGCTGTACAGCCAAAGTAATGATCTGAAACTGCTAAATGCAGTATGTAATCCTGAGGAATGACACCCGGTGGTACTACTGGAAAAACATGAAAGGAAGGGGCAAGGCCAGAGCCCACAACTTTGAAAAAAGTGTGCAACGGCCTTTAGTATCAGACGCTATCAATAATGTGTTTGTCAGTTCCCCGAGAGAAAAGTGGGAGTGCCATGTTTAGCTGTGACTGAATCCCGCGGGACAGTCAAGAGACTGGAATTCGAATGTCTACGGGCTGATGGGGGAGCGACTACTTGTCTAAACAGAGGCCCATTTTGCATGCACACTTATTGAAGTATGCTTTGGCTGTGGGAATGTGAGGCTACAAATGACTATCCCCAATCACATATGGGGTGTTAGGAGAACATTGCCACAAAAGGAACACGTTGTGCAACAGTTCCCATATATGTGATGCCTGCCCTGTGCACGCTGCAGTTGTGCTCATGTAGGAGAGGCTAAGTACGTTTTGAAAATAGATTTAGCATGGGTATGTTGTTAGGGACTGGTGTTCACTTGGGTAAACATGCATAAATCGCACATGTCACGTGAAAAGCCCAGTGCAACAGTACTTGAGTGTGTGAATGCGACAATGTCACCATTGTCCACATGACAGGATGTGGTGTGATGATGGCTCTTGGGCAGAAAATTGCTAAGAATTTAATTGTTCTGCACCATGTGATCTGTGACAACTTCTGTCATGTCCATGATGATATTATTAGGGGGATGAGAGCACACTGCTTCACCTCCCAGCACAGTTAATCCCTTGGCATTCTGGTAAATGCAGTTCTGTCATGATGGTTACTTGTCATGGGACTGAAGTGTCTCACCTGATTTGGTCAGGGAGAGGTACAGAGACTCGAGTGGATTGTGGCAGCTTCCTCAGCAGACACTGATCACAATGTATCTTACCTCTACTGATGTAGGATGATGACGCAACACACATGTGTCTAGAGAATCACAGCACTGACCTGCACCAACCTTGGTTACACAGAACAACGGTGACACAAGTAAGCATTTCAGCTGAACTGCATTTACCAGGATGCTAAGGGGTGAACTGTGTTAGGAGGTGTAGTCGTGTGCTCCAGTACCCTTACTGTCCACGTTGATGGTGTTGGGCGGTGTTCTCTGGAAGGCATATTGTACAATGTTACCTAGTTGTGTGCATTTGCGGTTATTCCATGGTCTGTCAATGCACTGTTATTTCCCTGTGTCTTTCCAGCTTCCTCCACTTTGTCATTGTATTTTTGTTTTTACATATTCGTGTACATTGCAATGTGACTTAACATGCTACTTACTGTGATGAAAATGCTCTTGACACAAAGGCATACTGTTGTGAGTTGTGTTCCTTGGACTATGTGTGACAGGTGAGAAGTGAATTTGAAAGTGATGTTACACGGATCGTTAGTGTCGAACACACAATGGTAGAGTTCCAAAGTACAACAGAACACTCCCATCCTTGTGGCAATGTGTGTCCTGATTTACAATCAAGTCAATGTTCGGTGTTACAGTGGAGACATTAGCAGTTGCTCTGAGAACTGGTATGGCACGGGGCTGTGCCACATGATCGTCCAGGTTTTTTTTAGGATGCCCCCTCAGCCGTTCGCCAGGGGGGAACCTGCTGCATGCTCAGAGGTGTCTGAGGATTTGCTGTGGTGTGACTCAGCTCTCTCTGTGGCAGCTGGTGCAGTGGTGTGACTAGCATTGGGCTGGCCGGGGGGGGGGGGCAGCTATTCCAGCAGCTAGCATGGCCCGCAGATCACCCACGAGCTGGACCATGTACTCAGCAATATGTCACAAGCGAGTGTCCCTGGACCTTTGCATCAGGTGCTGTTCTCGCAGTTCTTCAGGGCCTGGACCATCTGTCCCTGGTTCTGCTGGTATGCACAGAGGACAGTTTGCACGGTGTCCAGGGCCTCTGTCTCATTGGCCTCCTGTGACTTTCCCACAGTTGGCCTGCCACCTTCCTAAAGCCATGGACCAGTGGCGTTGGCTGGCGCTGCCGCCGCACACCGTCCCCAGCATCCCCGGTGTGCCTGGTGGTATTCGCAACTGCTGGCACAGGGACAGTGTTGGAGGCAGCAGCGGTGATGGTGGAGGTGGCTACCACACAGGTCGTTGCTGCAGGGCTCTCCATTGGCAGTGCAGCTGTTGTGGGAGTCGTGGTGGTGTTGGTGGTGGTGGGGGTCAGTGAAGGCCTGAGCATGGGCTGTCCTGGGCACGCCAGAGGGGCCTGGTTGGTCCTCCTCACCTGAAAAGAACAGGGCCTCTGTATTCAAGGGTTCACCTTCTGGGGGAGATAGGCTGGGCGCGTCCTTGGCACGCTCACCTGCTGTTGCTAGCAAGTTACCTGTTGGAGTGAGGTTATATTGTCAGCATGATCGGCACACAGCACAACTTTGATGTTCATGTGAGGTGTCCTGACTTTTTCCCTTGGCATTACTAGGCATTCATGTCAGTTTGTCAGCAGTCGCACATGATGTTGAGGTACATACAAGGCTTTAAGTGGGCACGTCTCACCGGTGCTGTGCACCGTCATTTTCTTAAGGCGGCCTCGATTCGGGTCTCTATCATGCTCTATTGTGTGCCCTGCCACAGGCGGTGCGTTCTTTTTGGAGGAATGCAATGACAGCAGGCACATCGATGTGCGCATGGTCACACTCCTCACTTCTCACTCGTGTAGAAGTTACGGCATGACGTCAGGCCAGGTGAGGGTTGTGGGGAAGTGAAATCCTTTAAGGATTCCTTTTGTCTCAGGATTTCCCTCCTTTGGAAACTCAGGAGCAGCAACGTCGTTGTGTTGTCACCAGCGCTTTAATTGGAAACTTGTTCATTGTTAGATGGAAGCCATAGTTGCAGCTTCCTTATCTTAAACTACTGACAAACATTGACAAAGGCAGTTTTTTAGCTCAGGTATTTAGGCCATGTCGTAAATTACATTGGCCACGCCCCTTTGAGAGACACTCCAGTTTTTCATCCCACTTTTAGCCCTTGGTACCTACGTTGCTTGTTAGCAATGTGACATGGCCAAAGGGCCAATTTCATATGTAGAGAAATTGCATTTCCGAGGAAATGACCTCTGGTACTAACTTGTTGCTCAGACAATTCAGTTGATGCTTTGACATTTGGGAATTTTCTATGTGGAGCTGACTACTATGCTGTGAACAAATGAATAGTGTTGTGCTTTTTGTGCTTCACTCCTATGGTTTGTGCGGCATGTGCAGTCGCATCCTAATAAGGGGTGTTTAACTGCTGACCTATGGTCGGTCGTTTCCCACTCTGCACGTTCCCCCGACATCGTAATGAGGGCCTTAATGTCTATTTATATGCAAAACTGTCTTTTCCATTTTTCTATACTACTTTACAATATTTATGTTTATATTAAATAAAACAATATATTGTTAAAGATATAAATTAAACAATATGAGCAAAAAATATGACTTAATAAATATGATTTAAAAAGATCTTTCATTACAAATAGTAATAAATGTACATTTATACTGTATTCTCAAAACTGCAATAAATCTATGGCTATACGTCAAAAATATATATTATTCTATTTATTTATGTTACAATAATAATTTTAAACACTGTGGAAACAATTCATGTAAAAACCTGATTTATGTTTATAAAATAAATCTACATTTTTGTTACATTAAAATTACATAAATAGTTAAAATACTTAGTTCAATGTCTTATCCATATAAATATAAATTACGTTTTTCAAAAATATATGTGTGTTTAATAATTAAAAATGCGAAACACGGGGGCGTAGCCAAGATGGCGGCGAGGTAGGACGTGATCCTCGTAGCTCCCCCTCGCCGCCCGCCAATTATAGCACCTTACTGCTCCTAAGGAGGTCGTGACAGCAAATACCGGACCATGAGGACCCGCCCCCACATCATCGGTACACTCGGAGCCCGAGGTGGGTGGCTGCGGACGCCAGGCATCAACAGAAGCACCAAGCAGAGAGAAGAACGGCTGGCCCATGTGGCTCACGCTGAGGCAGAGGTCCCATACCAGGTGCCACCGAGGCCAGCCTCCAACGTAAGGGCTTTTGCCGGGCGGCCTGGAAGACACGTGTGTCACCCCCATCGAGCCTGGGGGTTTGCGTCGCCAGCCTTGGGACTCCTCGGAGTGGGAGCCTGGACGGCGCTGGTTATCGTCAGCGGAGCTGGGCCGGGAGGATGTTGGCCGGCCTGGGCGCCGCGCGCTTCTATGCAGCGGCCGGAGGTGGCTGGGACGAGCCCTCCCCTCTCCCGCATTGACGGTGGCGGCCCTGCCCGGAAAACACCACAGGCACCAATGACCCCCTCTGCCCACAGAGAGGGGGAAGATCCACGAGGCGGGCCGGAGGCCTATGGTGAAGGAGCCCCGCTCGGCCCTGCACGACACGCGCTATTCTGACTCGCTCCCTGGAATTGTGACTGGGAGGCCGCCCACTTTGGTCAGCAAGGAGTGGAGGGTATACGGCCCACACGGACGCAGTGAGTAACAGCCGAAGGGAGCGGTAGTGGCATCGATAGGGGAGGACCCTGTTGCGTCGTTGCCGCCATATTCTTGCATAGCACAAGGCCCAGTGAGATACCCGGCCTTGAGTTTACGGCAGGTAGTCAGGCACAGGCGGAGGCGTAGTTGGAGGGCGTAGAGACTGCACACACAGCGGGGAGTGGCGGAACCTGGGTGTTTAACACGTAGTGGGCAAAGCGAGTATACTGCCCAGGGATTTGGGGCCACAATCTGGAGGACAACACAGCATTGCAGAATCAGCACTTGTTACAAACATTGAGCTGCCTGGGGCCCCCGTGACGCTTGCAAGCCTCTTGGCGGGTGATTTCTGAGGTGTTCCACATTGCAGCTGATCTACGGGCTAGTTGAACTGGGCTTGCGACTTGAGTGGCCTGGAGCAGTGGCCGGAGGCAGCTGAGGAGTTACGGAGGCATAGAGGTGAGAGGTAGCAGCCCCGAGGAGGCGGTGTTGGAGTGGAGCTCCCTAAGACACTCCGGATTAGACTTGGGGCCCCGTCTGCGGTTCTTCTGATCATTGGGGTTGGCTGGCTAAAGAAAGACCCCTCAGCCGGTTGGGCCGAGCTCCACGCGGTTTGAGGCAAACACCTGTGGGATCTGGGGCTTCGGCCTAGGCCTGGTGGGTGACGCCCTATCTGACCACTCACAAAGCGGCAGGGACTGTTGTCGAACGACGGGGGAGTACGACGGCAGTGCCCCTACATTGGCTCCTCACCGGGGACCTCCCGACTATGACCTCAACCAGAACGAGGAAACAGAAGTCCCTGAAAGATATCTTGGGAGGGCGCAGTCTAACCCTGATCTGCCAACTGCGTCTTCACAGATGGCGTCCCTTCAGATCCAAACCGACGCCGGAGGCAAACTCATTACCAAAGCATTCCTGGAATTGCCTTTCAACACCCTCAGGGCGGATATACAGACTGTAAAGACAGACTTCACTGCTGAAATGCGAGAAATCTGCAGGGATGTAGGTAGAGTGGGAAACGAGTTGCAACTCTGGAAGTCAAGAGCGACACCGTGACGACAGATGTGCACATGCTCCAACAAGAGATTCTCCGCCTGCAGGATCAGCACCTAGATACCCAAACACACCTGGAGGACTTAGAGAACAGATCGAGTCACCATAACATCAGAATCCGGAGTGAAAACTTCAGATGACACCGAAGATCTATTCGCTTTCACAGAAGGTCTCTTCCGTCACATCCTGGCAGCGCCTGCTGACGTTCCCATTGTCCTGGACAGCGCACACAGAGTTGTTCCACCCCGGGTGCCCAACGCCCCACCTGCCGATATCCTTGTTTGCTTGCAAGACTTCAAATCCAGAGAAGCTATCCTCACAAAGGCAAGGTCCCTCCACCTTATCTCCTACCAGGGTCACACCCCGGTACTGTACCAGGACTTGGCCCTGATCACTCTGCAGCGACGGCGTCAATTCCGCCCCGTGACAGAACACCTCAGGCGACAAATCATTACATACTCCTGGGGGCAGCCATTCCGCCTTATCTCCCGCTTCAACGGTAAACTGCACCAGATGCGCTCTCTTATTGATACTTGCCAACTGCTGGGCCTGACAGTGCCCAATGACAAGGATGAACGGCGGAGTGTTGCGGCTGAGCCAGAGACTTCTCCCTCCGGGTGGCAGCGACCCAAACGACGGCGGCGATTTCGAAAACCAGACAAGCGGGACATCGTGCAAGGTCAGCAAGATGCACTCACCTCAGCTGCTGATGCATTGACAGACCGGAGCCCTACCGCTGAATGAGGACTTGATTGCTACTTGCCCTGAATTAAGGCTCCCTACATACGGGCGAGTGGCGCGGGGACTTGGATTTCCCCCTTTGGTCACACTACGAGCCCCGTTTTGACGACTTCCCGGCTCTTCCGGGAGGGCGGACAGTTTCCATGACTTGATTTTTCTACATAGACTGAGTTTTTTGCTCCCCATTGGGACTCCTGCTTTGTTCTCAATTTTTTGGGGTCTTTTTAAGTTTGGGTTCCCTCGTCCACCTCCCTTACCTGCTCTTCCCAATATGCCCCCTCTTGCGATCTACTGGTTAGGTCTCCTGCACCCTGATGAGCTTTACGCCCAGCTGCGCTCACAGCGACATTCCCCTACCACACTCCTTTGATGCCACATGACTCCCTTAAGGTCCTCACCCTTAACGTGTGAGGTTTAAATAACTCGATTAAGTGCAGGGTAGTCCTGAATTATCTGGCACAATCCAAAGCTGACATTTGCCTTCTTCAGGAAACTCACCTTCTATCTAAAGACCACCATAGGCTGCGACCAGGTTCTGCCCACGCAGCTGTTTTCCTCTTGTACCTCGAAATCTGCGGGGGTGGCCATCCTGGTCTCCAGTTCCTTCCCCGGTAGGATCATACAGAAAGATGTGGAAATTAGGTGTCGCCTGCTAACATACCAGTTCCTGCTGGGAGGGGTGAAGTTTGTCGTTGGGTCTATTTACGCGCCCAACGAAGTACAGGCCAAATGTCTTCTCACTGCCCTCCGAGAAGAGGCTGCAGCTTTGGATCGCCACTTGTTACTGGGGGGTGACCTTAACATTGTCTTTGACAACGACCTAGATCGATCATGCCAGAGGACAACACAGGTAGGAGTACTTCCACGCACAGAGCAGGCACATCTCCGGGACCTAGGGCTCTCTGACCTTTGGCGACACTTTCACCCATGCACTCACAGCTACACCTTTTATTCAGGGGCCCACAAGACATATGCCCGCCTTGATTATTTTCTTTGCTCTACTTCGTTCCAAGCCTACAGAGCAGATGCTGAAATTCAAACGGCTTTAATGAGTGGGGTACAGTTCCTAAGGGGATCGTGGAAGGGAAAGGGGGGAAAGACACAACTTTTGTCTTTAAAGCTATGGGGAACTCGGGTTTTTTAGAAGTTCAGGGAAATACTGGGCGCACAGCTTACGTAAGTGTAGAGAATGGTTAGGTCTGGGTGCAAGAAGGTGAGGGGAAAAAAGGCCCTAAACCCCTCTAAAGAATGTGCAGGGCACACGCTCAACAAATACAGAACAATTACCAAATGCACACCAATATACAGTACAGAAAGAGATGTCTCAATGGGCATAATATAGTACAAATGACCAAGTTCAGAACAGAAAGAGGGAAGCGAAGTTGTGCGGTTCCTCTTTAATTGTATGGATGGCCAGCCGACACGTGTTTCGTCGTCAAGCGGTAACAATGCTTGTACGACTCATCAGGGCTGGGGAAGATACAAAATACATGATGGAATAGGTAGTCCACACAACAAAATGAAGTTTTTCTACAGCAACTAGTGATCGTGTCTAGTTCTTGGTGCGCGTGAGAGTGCAGGTGAAAGTTGTGACAGTAATAACTTAGTATAAGTCCAACAGATTTCGTAGTGGTAGCACACAGTGCCAAACACGGTGAAGGCGAAAAAACCGTAACGACGGGTGTCAGGAGTGATTGAATGCAGGTGCGTGAAAAGGTGCGGGTGTGGGTAGTGCTGGTCGTCAGGTGCCTATGGTAACTGGGTTGTCCCCTATTGAGAGTAGACGGATGAAGGTGAGTATTCTGTGATCGTAACATGGGTGGTGGTGCCAACTGTGGTGGTTCTAGAGAAAAGAGGATTGGTAGTCCTCCGAAGGTGTTGCTAGAGCATGCAGACACACTACGCGGGTAGATTCAAAATGTAAAACAAGAGGGGGGGGGGGAGGAAATGGTTTGAAAGTGCACGCGCACGTCATCAATGTGGGAAGTGAGACCGAATTGGCTGAGTACTTCCTACCTGTAACGCGATGAAATAGGACCATAGGTCTATGGAGATGTAGAATGAAAGAGGGAACAAAAATGGCAAGACAAAGTATCAGGCTCAATGGAAATTGAAGAATAATAATAACGAGGAGCACTGTACATTTAAGTAAGGTCCCATGCGTAGATATTGTCACAAACCAAAAAAATGAGTAATGGGCAGACATGAAAAGACTCACCGCTAAGCCGGTGATACTTCCGACCCGGCCCCTGCTCGAGACCAGGTTAATGCTTGTCGGTGATTGATGCTCCAAATTTCGAGAGTTATGCAGTTAGGGCACGCTGTTATGAAATACAATAGAAATATTGTATTTGTGAGACCCACAAGTAGTGCATAAGTACAGTTAAAACAAGGCCCCAAACTAAGGAACGGGGCGCGGTTAAGGTAACAGAATCATTCATAGCGATTGAGTCCCAAAGTGAAAGTGAGGGTCTCACCTTTGTGTTTCAGAAACAGTGCTCCAGGCGATTATGGTGGATACGAAGCCACAAATGCAATACAGCAAAGCCTCTGTTTTCGTGGTGCTTGAATGTCTGGGTTGGACGATCCGTAGTGATGGTCCAAGGTTCTAGTACTCGCACAAGTGTGTGCGTTCTGTATGGGACAAGAAAGGAGAGCGCGAGCGTAAGTAAGCTCGTTTGCACAAGACCGGAAAACGCGGTCTTGTCATCAAGAACGTGGGGATCGGACTGAAATACTCCGTGCGAGGGAGCATAACGAAAGGATAAATAGATAAAATGAAAAGGGGGGCTTACCAGAGATTAGAGCGAGCTGCTGATGGCACGGTCTGCGGGATGTGTAACTCCTCACAGCGGTTCCGGGTACGGACACGTGATTCCGACCCGGAAATGAATTTATAGCTTTTCGGCGGAACTGCCCGTATGCGGACAGCTAGAGCGCTAACACCTCCGGTTTGGTTTTTGTATTGAAAGGAGCGTGAAGCATGTTTCAGGAGGTGCGCAAAAAGGGCCAGGGCGACCCAATCCGTCAGATCGTGGTAATGGCATGTGTCAGAGGTGTCAAGACAGTGTTGTCTGTAGTCATATAATACGTGGCGGTATATTGTGAGGCTTGACAGTTTACAGCCAGTATGTTGATCATCTGGGAGTAAACGGAAAATGGATAAGATACCAATTACTGCGTAGATAAGTCCCGCGACAAGACAAAAAATAGTGTCAGCGAAAAAGTAGAGTGATACTATATACAAAAAATATAATCATCATGCAAAAAAGGTGGTCATGCATCCGATCCACGACGTGTAGAGGTGATCAGTGACACATTAACATGGACGTAAAAAGCACATAATACATCACATCGGTCATATCAACTCAATTAGGACGACATGTAAAGGTAAAAAGGTAGCTGATCAACACATCTTATCCCAATTAATTGTGGAAAATTATGCAGATGATCCAGATTGGGCACAAAAGTACATGATAACACAGTTGAATGGAAATGCCTGCAGGTTGATGGTGTTGCGTGTCCATTATGACACGAAATGAGTGACATGGGTATCGCAGTAACATTTGTGGCATGAAATTAACATATATGTGTTGCAACGATGCAGAGATAAACAATAGTGTCATAACCAATAGTGGCCTCATGGACACTTCACTGCGAGACACTGCCGCAAGGGCAGTGGCGGAGCAAAGTACAGTAAGGTCTGGTATAATGTTCCCTACAGAAATGACAAGATTATAGCATGTAGAGAATCGCAAGCAGGAAATGAACAAAGGGGTTGGAAATGTACACAGGGATTCAATCCCCTAGAAAGAATTGCATCTCCTGGTCATAATTGAGCCCCTGGGTCACGGTGCGAAGGCGGAGAATCCATGTTGCCTCTAGGCGTCTTAGCTTGAGTTCTCTGTTACCGCCTCGTGCACCAATGGGGACAGTGTCAATCCCATAGAACGAAACTTGTTTGTCCAAAGACTGATCGCCACACGCGGCCGCGTGTAGGGCAACTGGATATCTAGGATCCTGTTTGTGTAGCGCCCTTATGTGTTCCGCTATTCTCTCTTTTAACGGGCGGATGGTACTCCCCACGTAAATTTTCTTGCATCTGCATTCAATTATGTAGACCACATAGCGTGTGGTACAATTAATGTTAGTTCTGATGCAGTAGGTTTCTCCCTTGGTATCCTGAAATTCAGTAGTTCTGTGTTTGGCCCACCGGCACATGGAGCAGAACCCACATTTGTAGAAGCCAATGTTACGCTTGGTCAGCCAATTGTCCTCCGTGCTGCTTCGAGGTATTGTGGGACTTAGTCTGTTCTTCAGCGTTCTGCCTCGCCTGTAGGTGATCTGGGGGTATTCTCCTATGTAATTCGAGATGTTTTTGTCTTTCTTCAGGATGTTCCAGTGTTTGCTAAAGGTCCTGCGCAGTGCCTGGTGGTGGTTGCTGAAGTCAGTAATCATGCGAATAGTACCAGGGTCGTCTGTCTTCTTGTTGGGTCTCTTTTTCAGAGTGTCTTGTCTTTGAATTTTCATGATCCTAGATGTCGCTTTATTTAGTAGGTTGTCTGAGTAGCCTCTTCTCTTAAAACGTTCCTGCATGCTAACCAAAGTGTTCTTGAAATCTTGGTCGTTACTGCAGTTTCTGCGAGCTCTTAGGAATTCTCCAAAGGGAATGCTGCTAATCTGGTGGGATGGGTGAGCGCTGCCAGCGTGCAGAATCGCATTACAAGCAGTATCCTTTCTAAAGAGTCTGCTGTTCAGTTTGTCGTCCAGGACATAAATCTCCAGGTCTAGAAACTCAATCCTATCTAGACTCGCCATCATGGTGAACCTCATGTCCCACGTGTTGTTGTTGAGATGCTTGTAGAAATCCATCAGGTGTTCATGTGTGCCAGACCAAATCAGGAAACAATCATCTATATAGCGCCCCCAGTATACTATTGAGTCAATGAAGGTCGCTCCTTTGGGGCCCCATATAAGATCATTCTCAAGGGCGCCCATGAATAGATTGGCAAATGATGGGGAAAATTTCGAGCCCATGGCGACTCCTTTTGTTTGTCTGTACCATGAATTGTTGAACATGAACGAGTTGTTATTCAATATGAGGTCCATCATGGAGATGAGCATGTTGGTGTGTTGCCACATGGTGGCTGGACGCTTCTGTAGTATTTTGGTGACGACTTCGAGTCCCAGATCTGGTTTGATGCTGGTGTACAGCGCTACCACATCCAAGGTGACCAAAAAGTTGCCAGATTGCCATTGTAGATCAGAGAGAATACTCAATATGTGTTTGGTGTCCTGTATGAAGGACGGTTGGTTACGTACCAGAGGCCCCAGGAACAGGTCGACATATTCCGCAATTCTTTCTGTGGGGCCCCCAATCCCGGAAATAATGGGACGTCCGGGCGGGAAGGGTTGATTTTTGTGCACCTTGGGAAGAGTGTACAGCCAAGGGTACGATGGTTTAATAACCTTCATGTACAGAAATTCATCCTCATTAATCAGGCCACTCTCTTTCCAAGTGATAAGAGATCGGTTAATGTGGGTCGTGAGTGGTGCCATGGGATTGTGGTCCAGAAGCAGATAGCACGTGTTGTCCTGTAGCTGACTGAGGATTTCTTGGTCATAATCCCTTTTATTCATAATGACAACGTTCCCTCCCTTGTCCGCTTCCCTAATGATGATCTCATGATCCTTGATGAGGCTGTTCATGGCTGCTCGTTCTCCTGGAGTAAGATTGTCTTTGTATCTAAAGGTTCGTTTGGTGTCTTTCAGTTCAAGTTTGTCAATGTCCTCCAAGACTCTTTTGTGGAAGTTGTCTATGGAATTCCCTCCCGGTAATGTGGGGATCCATTTGGATTTAGATTTGAGCCCACTGACAATGCTGAAATCTGATTCTATATTAAGCTCCTCTAGTAGGGTGTCCATGTCTTGAGGAGATCGTTCTACATCCGTGAGAGAGAGAAGGAGGTGTGTGGCTTGAATATCATTAATGGTTAAAATATCAGGTTCAAACTCAGTAGGGATGTTTGTAAGGTTTTTATTAGACATGATTTTATTTGAAAAGTGCTTTTTCAATTTTAGTTTTCGTGTGAACTTGAACAAATCAATTTTAAGTCTACATACATCAGTATTCGAGAAGGGATTAAAGTTTAGGCCTTTGCTCAGAAGGGAGATCATGTTAGTGGTGAGGATTTTAGATGAAAGATTAATAACCTGTACCTCCCCCTCCTGTGTGTCGGTTACTGTTGTTGGTTCCCGGATCTGAGTTTCTTCCGGTAATCTTCTACCACGCCCCTTCCTACCCCTGCGGGTTTTGGTTCTAGTGTGCGGATACCCCTTCTTATCCGCTGGATCTCGCATAAATTATTATTCTTCAATTTCCATTGAGCCTGATACTTTGTCTTGCCATTTTTGTTCCCTCTTTCATTCTTCATCTCCATAGACCTATGGTCCTATTTCATCGCGTTACAGGTAGGAAGTACTCAGCCAATTCGGTCTCACTTCCCACATTGATGACGTGCGCGTGCACTTTCAAACCATTTCCTCCCCCCCCCCCCTCTTGTTTTACATTTTGAATCTACCCGCGTAGTGTGTCTGCATGCTCTAGCAACACCTTCGGAGGACTACCAATCCTCTTTTCTCTAGAACCACCACAGTTGGCACCACCACCCATGTTACGATCACAGAATACTCACCTTCATCCGTCTACTCTCAATAGGGGACAACCCAGTTACCATAGGCACCTGACGACCAGCACTACCCACACCCGCACCTTTTCACGCACCTGCATTCAATCACTCCTGACACCCGTCGTTACGGTTTTTTCGCCTTCACCGTGTTTGGCACTGTGTGCTACCACTACGAAATCTGTTGGACTTATACTAAGTTATTACTGTCACAACTTTCACCTGCACTCTCACGCGCACCAAGAACTAGACACGATCACTAGTTGCTGTAGAAAAACTTCATTTTGTTGTGTGGACTACCTATTCCATCATGTATTTTGTATCTTCCCCAGCCCTGATGAGTCGTACAAGCATTGTTACCGCTTGACGACGAAACACGTGTCGGCTGGCCATCCATACAATTAAAGAGGAACCGCACAACTTCGCTTCCCTCTTTCTGTTCTGAACTTGGTCATTTGTACTATATTATGCCCATTGAGACATCTCTTTCTGTACTGTATATTGGTGTGCATTTGGTAACAACTTTTGTCTTGTTGCCCTCACACACCCCGAGAGGTGTCATGCTTCATCATTGGGCCTTGCTCCTCGTCTGGCTGGCGCTGCAATGCTCGACGGGCTCACCGTTTCCGGGGCTCTTTGTCGGAGATCTTTTTTGAGGAAGCCGTTGGGTGCGTGTGGGTGTGGGGGCAATGGGGGTTGGTGTGCACAAGTGGAGTGATTTAAAATAGGTCAGGGTCGGTCCGAGTAGCAGTAATTTTAATGGTAGAGGTGGATCCTGCCTAACTAAAATAAAGTGGACGCCCTACGGGGATGTGTTGGACTTGGCCCTTCTGGCAGGTTCCCCCCTGAACTTTTTGCTTTTGGTATGTGACCTGGTGATGGTGATTTTTGGTTTCTGCGCACTTTAGCACTGTATCCCAGGGTAAAGTGCGTGCGTGTGGTGAGGTTGGCCTGCCCTCCCATAGGAATGCATGGGGAATATATGTGTCCCTGGTAGTTCCTAATGCATGGTGAGTGCAGGTTCGAGTTTGATATGTGCGGACTCGTGTGATTAAATGCTGCGCAATGATCTATGCGGCGTGATTGTGTTTAGTGTGGAAGTGCCACTTCTAGAAGTTGGCATGTTTGTGTAATTTGTGTCTGGCTTGTGATTGGATGGAGCTGGCTGGTGAGCCTGGCTCCATGAGTCATGATGGGTCTGCCCCGGTGGTGAGTGTTGAGATTAGCATGAGTGATGTGAGGGAGGAGTACACCTGGGACCTGAATAGGGCTGAGCTTTCCCGGCACAATGCTGGCTCTGCCCCCTGTGGTGCGTCTAATGTCCCTAGCCTGGAGAGTGAAAGGAAAGAGTGGCTGAGGAAAACAAAGTGCTCCAAAACCAGCTGCAACTGGTTTTTCCCCCACCCTGCACCCTGAGACAAAGGGATCTACTGTATAAATAGAGGCTGTGACCTCTTATAAAATGTTCTCTTAATCCTGATCAGAAGAGGGGGGCCTGCTGCTGCTGGGCACGAGGAGGAACGCCACTAGGACTGCCTCCCTGCCTGGAGGGCCCAGTGAGCTGGCCCTGGGCCCAGCCTTACCCCCCTGCCTACCTTCCTACAGAACTTGTCCTGGACTAGCAACTCTGGCCCTTTTGTAGCGCCTGGGGGTGCTTTGTTTGCAGCCTGAGAGTAGCAGCGCTGCTGTTTCCCCTTGTAGCGCTGAGCTGCCTTTCTCGAGGGATTCCTCGGCGTGGGAATCCCCCCTTTGTTTGCTGATTAACGGCGCTGGTGCCCACCCCGCATTGCCTGACGCTATTATGCCCATCTCTTTATTTATTTAACCCCTACCGCGCTACCGCGTTTTCCCGCTGTGCGCGGGAATTTAAAAACTGGCTTGATCGTGACAAAGCCAGCTCGTCATCCGCGCAGCGCAGGTAACGCTGATGATGAGCTGGCTTTGTCATCAGCGCCGAAGGGGTTAAGGAGCAGGTGCCCACCCTGCATTTTCCCCGTTCTCTATAACCTTTAAGAACGGGAGCCTACCCCTTATTTTCCCCGCAAAATCACCGCTGGCCGGCCCGGGACACCCCTTTGACGTCATTCCCCGGGCCGCGCTGTGATTGGCTGCCGGCCCGAGGTCTGACCCGGAAGTCAGGCAAGCTGCGGCGTGACGGGGCCAGGCCCGCCACAAACAGGAAGCCAGAAGCAGCCTGCCGTGTCTTGCCCAGGGCTCCCGAGTGAAGGGAGAGCTCCGGACTTCTGCCAGCACCGGCAGGAGAGAGCCCCGCAGCGGAAGTTCCAGGGACCGGCTGAGGAGTCCTACAGTGCCGGTGAGTGGGGCCCGGTGTGGTGTGTGGTAGAGGGGGCGTCGGGGCACATTGCCGGTGCCCGCCCCCTCCCACTCGTGCTAACTTCGGTTTGGGGCCCTCTGTTCTAAAGTCCCAAGGCGGACCTGCCGGCAGCATTTATGTTGAAAGGCCCCATGGGGGCCCGGGGATTTTCCACTGAGTCCCGCGAGCGGGACTCCAACGTGGTGGCAATGGTATCTTGAGTCCCCCAAGCGGGACTTCTACGACCTCAGGGGGCATTTCGTTTACCTACAGCCGAGAGGCTTAGAGGTCTTCTTCCGAGCCCACGAGGGCTCCAGCCAGACGGCAAGTTGCTTCCACAAGCCCCGTGGGGCTCAGGGGGCATATGTGTTGACGAGCCCCGAGAGGCTCAAGGCGGCATTTCTTTTATTTAGAGCCCAAGAGGCTATTGGCAGCATATCTTGACTACGAGCCCTGAGAGGCTCCAAGGGGGCATTAGTGGTAGAGCGGCCCCGGAAGGCAGCGGACCGCTCCCACCTTGCCCCGCATTTTGTTCTTGAGCCCAGCAAGGCTCACGGGGTCACGAGTGTTTTGTGTCCAGAGCCAGCGAGGCTCCACCGTGTTGATCCCCTTATCTCTACAGCTGCCCAGCACTTAGTGGGCAGCTGCTCCGTTTAGACCCCCTGACATTGTGGACACAGGGCGTCCTAGCCCCAGAGAGGCCAGTTGGCCTGGGGACAGTCACAAGTTGTGGCCTATGTGATTTCTGCGTAATTGTTCTTTGCTGCACATCTGAATGTATTTTTAATGCGTCATGTGCTTTTCCTTACACCGCTGAGTGTATGTTTATGCATTATGTGTTTTCCCTACACCTCTGAATGTTGTGATGCATCATGTGTAATGTTTCCATGCCTATACTCCTAAATGTATAGTGATACTTAGGTGGTTGTTCTTTCTAGTACAGGTGTTGCTAGTGAGGTCCTGGTTCCCTGCGTGTCATTCTCCTAAGGTGGTGAGGGTTCCGTAGGTGGTACTTACCTGTTACCAGTGGTTACTGGTTGTGTATTTTATTTCCTATTTGGTTCTACAATTCTTCTATGTGCTAAGGGTTATCCCTACAAAGTGCTAGTTCTACCAAGTGCTAGTTCTAAAAGTGTTTATTCCTGACAGTGGCGCCCGTGGTCCTGTCCCATGCACCTAATCCCCTGTAAATTCTGCCCGTGCCTATGGCACATTGTAAAGTGTGTATTTATTATCTAATGTGTTTTGTACGATACAAAGGCTATTTTTATATATAACCTTGTGTGGAGTTTCCTTTGTGGTGGGTCTTGGGTGTTGTTGTTGGGGGTGCGTGCGCAAACACTTAACTTACATAGCCTCCGAGTTTAGCCTTACTGCTGGTGTCACGTTACCAAGGGGGTGAGCAGGGGTTATCTTGGCGTGTAACTCCCTTGCCCTGACTTAGAGTGGTGGTCTCTGACTGGTTTTGGCGCGAGCCCTAGTCAGCCAGAGATCCCATTTCTAACAGGATGTAATGTTCCTAGCAGTCCGTCTCTAAAGTGGGGTCGACATGTTTCGTGCCAATTGTTCCAGGGGAATCGGTGGGCACTTCATCAGGACCAATGTGAATTAAAGTGCACAAAAAAAGGGAAATAGGAAAAAACAAGCACCAAGACTTTTGGAAGTAGCCTGTTATGGGGCCCTAGTAGTCCTTTTTCTGGGCGCAGTTGACACCTGTGAAGAAATTAAAAAACAGTTTTGTAGGGCACCGAGAGACTGGAGAAAGAGCAATGGGGGTGGGGTAGCAGAGATAAGGAGGGAAGGAGATAAAGTCTTAGTTAAAGGACTTGGTATCGACATACCAAAGAATACAGTCGACTGGTATGGTCACTATGGAGTATTGAAGGGACCTGGGTTGTAAATCAAGGGGAGTAGTAATCCTTCGCCCCTAGTCTGGCATGTCTTTACATGTCAGACTTTGAGGGAAGGCTAATCCAGACTGACTCCAACCCCTACATGTCCAACATCCAATCGTGGCATCATTACATTGACGATATTCTGATTTTTTGGGAAGGCTCCAGTGATACCGACCCATTGCTGGCCGCCAATAGTAGCCAAAGTGCTTGAAAAACATTTAAATACGGCTCTAACTAAACATCTTGACGATAATAGACTACTGGACCCCTCCCAACATGGCTTCCGTTCACACCATTCCACTGAATCCATCTTAATCCTTGCCACAGAAAAAATCCGCAAGGCGCTGGATAAGGGAGGGAGAGCGAATCTCTCAGCTGCATTTGATACCGTGAATCACATCACTCTGGTAAAGCGGCTGGGAGACGTAGGGATAGGGAGAACTGCCTTAGATCTCTTGTCCTCCTTCTTGGAGGCGAGAGAGCAGCGTCTGTTTTGGCACGATTTAAAATCTGACAGTTTCATCCGTCCATGTGGTGTCCCGCAGGGCTCTGCCCTCTCCCCCACCCTGTTTAATCTATACGTCACCCCGTTGGCAAATCTCATCAGAAGGCATGGCTTTGATTTGGTCTCGTACGCCGATGATACACAACTTGTCATCTCCATAAGCGACCGGCCAGAGACCATAGCAGCCAGTTTTCACATCTGCCTCTCCAAGATCATGGCTTGGATGAGCCAGAATCATCTGAAAATTAACACCAATAAAACAGAGGTGATGGAGTTGGGGCCGGGACAATTGCTGTGGAACCAGTCCTGGTGGCCCCTGGAGGCAGGAGACCGTCCCTCTCCAGTAGAAAAAGTTAGGAACCTGGGTATTATTTTTGACACCAAACTGAAATTTGGCTCACAGATAAACAGTTTGATTTCATCATGCTGTTATCTTTTTAAAACTCTGAGGAAAATACTCCTGTATATTCCCAAAGACTTCCAAAAGACCGTGATGGTCGCTCTTCTACTATCAAAAGTGGACTATTGTAATGCCCTGTTTCTGGGAATTGACAAGTACCAGCTGCAAAAATTGCAGTCTTTGCAAAACGCCGCAGCAAGACTCCTACTGGGTATTCCCAGAGGTCAGCCAACGTCGGCTGGCATAAAAACTCTACATTGGCTGCCTATTAAACAGCGTGTCGAGTTTAAAGCTCTGACTGTGGTACATAAAGCAATCTATGGTGGTGGTGCTGAGGATCTCGAAGCTCTTTTTTCACTCTACATCCCCAACCGTCCCCTCAGATCAGCCAACCAGGGCCTTATTGATACTGCAAGGATAAGACGGGTAAGATCGGGGGCAGAGCAATTACGCACTGTGCATCCAAACTTTGGAACAAGATGCCGCTCCTTCTGAGGACTCAATCCAACCTCCAGCTTTTTAGAAAGAGCTTAAAGACCTGGCTGTTCACAGCCGTGTAAGACCTCACCCCCCAGCCTTTCCCTCTACACACCTCAGCACAAAGACGCCTCGACATTCGAGCGCTTTACAAGCATATATAAACATATAAACATATACTATCACACCCTTCCTAGAATGGATCAATGGTCGGAACTCTTACCTCAAGTTTACAGCACACAGTTCCCAAGTAAAGTACCTTTTCTAGAACTTCTGATCAAGAGACAATCCAATAAATTGACCACCACCACCTACAAAAAGCCCACTGACAGTCACTGCCCCTTACAATACCAAAGCTTCCACCCCAGGGCCCTAAAAGAGAACCTCCCCTATGGGCAATTCCTCAGACTGAGACGAAATGGCACTGAGTTAGAGGATTTCAAAAGACAGGTCTCAGAACTCAGCAACAACCTAACCTCACGCCAATACCCATACAAACATTTAAAGAATGCCCGTAAGAGAGCTCAGAACACACATAGACTGGCACTCCTGGAAAAATAAGAAAAACTCACCTCAGACACCCTCACCTGTGTGGCCACCTTCACTCCAGAATCCAAATCTCTCAAAAAAGTGATAAACAGACATTGGAATGTTCTGCAGGTGGGAGAAAAATCGTTTGAGAAACCCAGGTTCGCCTACAAACGGACATCTAACATTAAAGATTTGGTGGTGAACACAAGACCAAAGCCCCGTACCACTCTTGACAACACCCTTTGGGGACTCCCCCAGGTCACAGGCTATTTCCCATGTGGACAATGTATCGCGTGCCCTTTAACGAAAGCAACAAAAACTTTTGAACTATCGGACACCTGGGTGTGGACACAAAAAATACACTCCAATTGCAACACCATTAATTGTGTGTACCTATTAACATGCCCCTGCAAACTCTAATATCTGGGGATGACCACGCGCGCTGCCAAAACAAGAATCTCAGAACATAGGAGTAATATCCGGTGTGGTAAAACAACGACTAAACTCTATACCCACTTCGCAGAGACACAACATTTTCCAAACTACATACAGTGGACAATCCTTGAACATAACAGAAACATCTCTAAAGAGTCCCTGTTCAGGAAGGAGCAATGATGGGTGTTTAAACTTTCAACACATACACAAGGCCTGAACGATGACATTCCGTGCGCTAGTCTCAACATTTGATTACACAGCATATCAAGTAACAGTAACTAGCTGGCACAACTAGATCATATCTATAAGCCCCACCATCCTGACTTACTGACTGATTTAGATGTACTAACATTGCAGTACAGATGAATTCTGCCCTTTCACACATGTTCCCAACACCTCAATGTAGCATTATGGTTTGATTCCTTTGGTGACTGTACGCTGAATGCTTTGAATTTGTAGAATCCCACCAATCACTGAGATTTGCTGCCAATGGAACTAACCTCATTAGGGGCTGTGAACAGGTGATCTTCCATCCTTCAGGAGGGATAACTACTCCCCATTATTTACAACCCAGGTCCCTTCTATACTCCATAGTGACCATACCTGTCTATTGTATTCTTTGGTATGTTGATACTGCAAGGTTTTTAACCAAGTCCTTTAAGTAAGACTTTATCTCCTCCCCTCATTATCTCTCCTAATCCACTGCCATTGCTCTTTCTCCAGTCTCTCCGTGCCCTACAAAACTGTTTCTTAATTTCTTCACAGGTGTCAACTCCGCCCAGAAACAGAACTACTAGGGCCCTATAACAGGCTACTTCCAAAAGTCTTGGTGCCTGTTTTTTCCTATTTCCCTTTTTTTGTGCACTTTAATTCCCATTGGTCCTGATGAAGTGCCCACCGATTCCCGTGGAACAATTGGCACGAAACATGTCGACCCCACATTAGAGACGGCCTGCTAGGAACATTACATCCCTGTAGAACGTCCACTTTATTTTAGTTAGGCAGGATCCACCTCTACCATTAAAATGATTGCTACCCGGACTGACCCTGACCTATTTTAAATCACTCCACTTGTGCACACCAACCCCCATTGCCCCCACACCTGCACGCACCCAACGGCTTCCTCAAAAAACACGGTGAGCCCGTCGAGCATTTCAGCGCCGGCCCGATGAGGAGCAAGGCCCAATGATGAAGCATGACACCTCTCGGGGTGTGTGAGGGCAACAAGACAAAAGTTGTGTCTTCCCCCCCCTTAATCACCCTCAGTGCTAACACAGACACCTCCCCAGCTACTAAATGATGGCTCTAAAAACGGTTCTAAGGGGGGGAATTCATTGCTGTATCCTCTGCTCAGAACAAAGAGAGGAGTCGTAAGAGAGCGGTACTCACTCAGAGGGTCTCAGAGCTTGAGCAGCTGCACCAAAGAACCGGGGCTTCACGTGCCTGGCGGCAGCAATGTGTAGATCGGAAGCAACTTGCGGCATTAGACCAAGACAGAGCTGAGTATGGGGCTCTGAGACTCCAACACTCCTATTATACAGCATGGGACAGATGATGTCACCTTCTTGCCAACAAATTATGTGAGGCCCGACAGCGCCAGGGAGTGCAAGCCATTCGCACGTCTGGGGGCGGCTCAGTTTCTGACGACGCGGCGCTAGCCGAAGCGTTCAGAGATTTCTACGCAAACCTCCATACCGGGGATTCTCTTGATGCTCAACAAAGCGCTGAGTGTATATAACACAGGCCCATATGCCCGCCCTGAACCAATCCCAGGCCGAATATTTAGATAGACCAATACAAAAGGAAGAAGTTATCTCAGCAATCTCTCGCCTCAAACTAGGCAAGTCACCCGGCCCTGATGGCTATACGGCCGCCTTCTACAAGTCATTCTGCGGCCAACTGGCTCCCATCTTGACAAGCCTTTTCAACACCTTCGAGCAAAAGGGTGCCATCCCAGGGGAGATGCTGGAGGCAGCGGTACCGAAGCCGGGGAAAGACAAGACGGAGTGCAGAGCATATAGGCCTATATCTCTGCTAAACTGTACACTAGCATCCTAGCGGCCCGCCTGGCACCATATATGGCCCAACTGATTGAGCCCGACCAGGCCGGCTTTGTACTGCAGAGGCAGACTAGTGATAACACCAAACCCATCCTACACTTGATAGAGAAGGCATCCCATACCCAGGGCGAATACATGCTCCTGGCCATCGATGCGGAGAAGGCCTTTGATAGGGTGCATTGGCCCTATCTTGAGATGGTACTGATGGCCGCCGGCTTCGGCGAGAAGTTTCGAACTCGAGTTTTAAATTGATACCGCTTCCCCATGGCTACGGTCGAGTTAATGGTCACACGTCCTCTCGCTGGGCACAAGGCAGGTATGCCCTCCGTCACCCCTCCTTTTTGCACTCTACATGGAGCCCTTGGCGCTGCAAGTTCGAAGGCATCCCCTCATAAACCGGATTACATTTGGCTGGGATGTCCACACCATTAGCTTATACGCGGATGACATTCTGCTTTCCTTACGTTCAGAACTAAATAGGTGGAAACCCTGTACGATGTCTCGGTTAGGCAGGAATGCGGCTACCAAAATGACTATCCTCCCCCAAATGTTATATCTTTTCCAGACTCTTCCTCTCCGACCTCCACCGGGCTGGATTCAACAGACCCAGACGGACTTATCGCGCTTCATCTGGCATGGCCGAAAACCCTCTTCCGACACCAGGGCGCAGTGCTCCCGCCAGGGGAGAGGGGGGGAGTAGGGGTACCAGACAACCAATTATATTATCATGCCACCCAGCTTTGCTACATGGTACAGTAACAGCGTTTGGAGTCCGAGAAACATTGGCTGTTCCAGGACTAGGCAGTTGCAGGTAGACCGCAGCAGGGTGTCCCATTTCTCCACAAACCTCACCGCCCTCCCAACCTGTATGCTTCATTGATCACGGGCACTCTCATGGACTCGTGGGATCGAGCCAATGTGTCCTCACAGCTGATCACCTATCCATCACCTCTCACACCACTGTTTGACAATCCGGACTTCCAGCCTGGCATGGATGCACGGGCCTTTCAGGCTTGGCGCTCTTCCCCCGCAGTTCCCTAGGTCACCTCTTTGATTTGGACGGCGTTCTCCCTTTTCCGCAGCTCAAAGAACTCTATGATGTCCCAGAAAATGAACATTTGCCATAACTCCAGATCCGACACTGGGCATTACACCCAAAAGTCAAACCACAGGCACAGCGTCTACTGACCCCCTACGAGAAATGGTTAGTGACATGCACCTCCGATAAGAAGATCATTTCTGACCTCCATAGAATGCTTTTAGCCAACACCACTCACACATACAATGCGGGTCGGGTCCGCTGGGAAAGAGATTTGGGCAGAACACTGAGCCACGAGGAATGGGGAAATATATACCACAGGGCAAGACACTCCGCCTACCATATGGGCCTCACAGAAACCCTGACCAAGATTGTCACCTATTGGTATTACACACCAGACGCTTACATCGCTTTGACCCCCGACGGAGTGACCTATGTTGGAGGGGGTGTGGGGAGGTGGGTACGCTGGAACATGTGTTATGGAGCTGCACCTGCATGCAATCAAACTGGACCCAAGTGATTGACGAAACTGATTTACACTTTGAGACACAGCTCCCAAGATTCCCCTCCTATACTCTCTTAGGTCTCCCTAACCCATTGACATATCTGCTCAAATCCAGGAGGGGTCGACAGATCGTGATTGCTCTGGGGTCAGCAGTACAGAATATCCTGGTACATTGGCGCTCAACCCAACTCCCTACGCACACTGGCTGGCTCCAGAGACTCTGGCTGGTGCTGGGTATGGAGAAACTCACGCTTACACTGGCCGGTAAGGGGTCAGAGTTTCCCGAGCTGTGGCGGGCCTTCCTGACACTGCTGGTGTCTGAATTCCGGGAGTTAACATGTCCTCGATACTTGCGCCTGCTTCGCCTCCCTGACACAAAGATACCGAGCAGCACCTCCAAGACATCTCGCAAGAAGGGCCATTGAGTACCAGTCTGCTTTCTCTCTTCGCATTCCTTTTCCTCCTTTCCTCCCTTCCTGGGTTCTTTAGTTCAAGGTGGACGAGGGGTGGGTGGGGTGGGTGGGGTAGGGTATCGGATGGGCTAGAAGGGTGAGGGGGTTCTAGTTTTCTGTTTGTCCCCATCCCTGTTTGTTCAGAGGACCCGCTCCATGCTTATTACCTATGATAACGACGCAACGCTGCATTGTTGTCTTTTTGCATATCATTGCGGGGCTGAGGGGCTCTGTTTCTTATTTGTGCAGAAACCAATAAAAAGATTTAAACCATAAAAATACGAAACACTACACATACATAACTTACTATTCGCAGCTCCAAATTACCTTAAGTCAGGAAAGGTGCTGGACACTAAACATATTTTATTTATTTATTAAGGAGTTTTATATAGCGCTTGCCAGACCCAAGGGTATCGTAGCGCTTTAAACAGATTTAAAGCAGAAATCACATAACAAGGCAAAGGTAAATGTAAAAGTTCGAAAGACCCAGTGTACTGTGCGTCATTGCGGTAGGGAGGTCCTGAGATAGCATCGATGAGTGGACAATGTCTTGGGCTAAACCTCCTTCCGAGAAGAGGGAACGAGGAGGGGTTGGGGGAGCGGGGATGAGGTAGGTAGTGGCGGAACATTGTCAAGGGGATGTAAAGTGCAGGAAGAGGTAGGTTGTGGTGGAACATTGTCAGATGACTGCAGAGTGCAGGCTTGTGCTTTTCGGCGGCGATTCTCAGTTCAGGGAGGCACGGTTGAGGTAGAGGTCTTTTAGGAGTCTTTTGAATTTTATCAAAGAAAGGGATAGTCCTGATATTGGGTGGGATGGAGTTTCAGATTTTGGGTGTGTTTCCGAAGGATAGTGCAGCGTTTTTTTGTTTGTGTGTGTTCATAGGGATGAGTAAGAGGGTGTTGGAGCTCCTGAGGTTTCTTGTCTGGCCGGCTTTCTTGATTTTGGAGGCCAGGTATTCTCGTTTTCCTGTGTGCAGGGCTTTGAGCGTGTTCTAAAGCTGGCACGCATTTTGACTGGGAGCCCTTTTAGTTCTCTGAGTGCGGGAGATAAGTGGTCATATTTCTCAACACCGGTGACCATTCTGGCAGCTGCATTAAGAGTTGTTTTGAGTGGTGCTAGGTGGGATTGAGCTGTACTGTTGAGGACTGCATTCCCATAGTCAAGTCTAGATAGCACCAGTGATTGGGTGGCTTGTTTGAGGTACTTGGGTGGGATGAAAGGCTTAATTTTGTTGAGAAGCTTCAAATTGAGGAAGGCACTCTTCGCGGAGATCTTAATGTGTTTGGTCATGTTCAGTTTTGGGTCGAGGGTGATTCCTAGAGATTTTACCGAGTTAGCCAGAGTGAGATTACCGTTGAGAGCATCGATTGCTTTCAGACACTCTACTCTTGAGGGTTTTCTTCTTTGTTTGGGAGGAGGAGGATTTGGGTTTTGTCTTGATTGAGTTTAAGGTGGTTTGTTGCTAGCCACTATTTATGATTTTCTAGTCCCACTCCAAATTACCAGAGAAGGTGATGGACACTATGGGCTCATTACGATATTGGGCGGAAAGCCTCCGCCCAACATCGACTCGGATTCGGGACGGACGGACTTGCGGTCGGCAGTTCCGACCACCGGATAACGATGCGACTAAACACGGTTCGGTCGGATTCCCATTGTTTCCTATGGGAGCTCACTTTATGCCCACCAACCAGCTGCAATACAGGTTCCTATGGGGAAATCGGGTGTGTGTGGAAAACCCTGCACCTTGTCGCAGGCACCCACGGTGCCTACCATACAGTGCAGGGTTTTACAGGGGGTCAAAAGAGAGAAGAGTAGCAGGGTCTTCGAAGACTGCACTACCTTGCAAGTCACGTGGTCTAATGAGATAGCCCACCTCAAATGATTAGCTGCCCCTTAATCACAAATATAAGCATACGTACAGTTTGGATGAGAGGCAATGTACAAAGAAAACAATTTAGTTGATTTGACACGTAAAGACGGGGTCATCAGCCAAATGTCCTGTGGTACGCAGTTTTTATTTATTAAGCAACAGCCAATGTGTTTCGCTCAAACACGGGCTTCTTCAGGACTGCGAAAGCATACAATGTAGATATGTTTTAGAAAGCTGTTGGCCAATGGCCTAGGTAAATGTACATGTTAAGTAAAGAGATTAAGAATAGAGAGAAAAGCAGAAAGACGAAGCAAAGGAGATGAAGAAAGGAAAACAGGGTAACCCGGGTTCTAGGGCGATAGGGGGTGTGGGTCCAGTGGTTTGCAACTTTTTGGAAAAGGAGAACAGAGGTTAGACAACGCCGAAAAGGAAGAGAAAGGGGACAACCAATCATTTTATAGGCTAAGTCCATAGTGCTCAAAACCCTAAATTCAAGTGACAGTGCATGTGGTGTGGTGAGGTAATTTCACGAGTAACCGGCTTACCAGTGAAGATGTTGTTATGGTCCAAAAATAAATTGCGCGCCCAGAAGAGAGCAAACGTCTAAAGCCTGTGATGGAAAAAAAATCTGTGTCAAAGTAAGTGAGTATTAGAAGCTTTGACACAGATCTTGGTGCAGGGATATGTAGGGGGGAACAGTAGGTGCCCCTCAGTCAGAGGGCCAGGGGAAAAGGGTTGTCTGCTACAGGCCCCCAAAGTCCCTTTCCACCTGCCTGTTCATGGAGGGTTATTCGCCACAAACAGGAGTGCAGAAAGGGACATCGTAATCCCTACAGGGGTGCCTGTAGGCACCATCACCATTGTAGGGAATACAGTCCCGTCCGTCGCACCGGAGGGCTCAAGGACCACCACCCATCCGCCCGCCATTGAAATATGGCTGGCGGATATGATGGGTCCGATGGCGGTGGGACCACCACTGATGGCTGTTGGTGGCGGTCTCCCTGTCATCCTAATTGGGCCCTAAGTAATAATCAATGAATTTATCTAATTTGGCGTCATTTTAAATGTTATATTTACATAAAAAACATTACATTTTTAATGAATTCATAAATAAATTGATACTACATTTAAATTCTATAATAAATACATTTTTTCACCAATTTACACCCAATTTGTTAGAAATCAATTGATGTAAAATATTCAATTTTCCCCACAAAATAACACTTACATAATTATTTTAATAATATATAAAATAGTAATCAACCCAAAAAATTGTCAAAAAAGTGAAATGATATGAAAAAAATTAAAGACACCAACACATATCAATTAAAAACAAAAACTAAAAGCGAAATGAATATATTTAAATATTAATCACTAATTAATGTTTTATCTTATTTAAACAATTATAACATTTCATACAATATTAGGAACAATATATTATTAAACTATACATAAAATGTAATTTTTGATTACAAATGTTACAATTAAAGCACTCATTTTTATCAATACTCAACAATTACATTTCCAAATGTTAACATTTTTGTGCTCACATTTTTTCTGCAACATTCGCCAATAATTGATAGAACCTGAACACGCAAAGTAATTATATAAAAAATATTCTTTTTTTACATGTGAAATTACTGTTTTTTTTAAAAATAGTATAACTCATAAACACAAATATAACAATTAACCAGTTTTAATTAAGATACATTTTTTATGTAAATTTCACATTTATTTCTATAAAACGTTTAAACAGTTTATTTAAAATGTACTACCCACCTTTATTCCCTATAAACCCAACAACCCTGATACTAAATGTTATTAAAATCTATCATGTTTAATATACAATTAAAATTAAATTTCGTTATTTCAAATACATTTTAAATTACTACCTGCACTTATCTCCTATAAACTCAACATCCCGCTACAAAATATAAAAATTACTAAACACAAGAAAAAACATCTATATTG
Source organism: Lissotriton helveticus (assembly GCF_964261635.1). NCBI lineage: Eukaryota > Metazoa > Chordata > Amphibia > Caudata > Salamandridae > Lissotriton > Lissotriton helveticus. Next base: position 1,507,715,346 of record NC_136057.1, read on the forward strand.
CATTAAAAGAAATGTAATAAAAAATTATTTTTTACTAAATAAAAAATTCATCACATTAAATCATTTTTTTAAATTGATATTTCCATAAGATAACAGTGTCAAGAGACATATTCAGTAAGAATATATTACAAAGTACAGAGTCCAGAGTGATATGGTGATTCATCCACATATTGGTATAGCCTTAATAGACACATGTTGATATATAACATCAGTCATGTTACAGTTACTTCGCTAACCCTCACAAAATCATACATTATATCATCAGGCAGGTGCTTGAGCTAAGACATATGCAGTAAACGGTCCCCAGATGTCATTTGGTCTAGAGGCTCTATGCAATGCTTCCCAATTACATAGAAGCTGGTCACGACATAAGGCAACATCTTTCAGCCATTGAGAGAACTGGGGCGCAGGCCTTCCATCCCAGTGAAGCGAAACTCTGCGTCGGGCCAATAGTAGCTCCAAGGCCACCAACTTGAGATTACATACTTTAAGATGTAGCACATTTCCTAGAAGGCAGATAGGCATGATACAGAGTACAGGTTCCCCCACCATAGTTGTCAATGCCTCAGTGACTTTACCCCAGAACTCCGCAACCCTATCACAGCTCCATGCTAGATGCTGAAAATCGGCAGCCACTGCCCCACAACGCCTGCAGCTGTCAGAATCCCTTAATCCATATTTAAAAAGTTGCGCCGGCGTATAATATATTTGATGAATATATTTATAGTGAATCAGGCACAAATTCCCGTTAGCAGTAAATTGCCCAGTTAGTTTACAACAGGTAGCCCATTCCTCTTCTGTCAGTGCCTGCGGCAATATAGCGTTCCATTTACACAACGGGCCCACACTTACACCCACTTCGGCAGCCTGTGAGGCATTATATATACGGGTAATCATTTTCGCCCTAGATTGTGCAATGTAAACACTGCAGCGCCGTAAGAGTGGGGGGCTCAGCAGGATAACAACGATATAGAGCCTTCATCGTGGCCCTTAGTCTACTATATATAAAAGTGGTCATAACCGAGCCCGCTCCATTTCCTAAGAAGGCCGGCAGCCAATGAACTCCCGACTCTGGGAAACATCCCCCATAGTGTTTTTACCTGCGGCCTGCAAAAGTTTTAACGCCCCTATTTCACATGTTACAGAAATCTGCCCGTGATGGAGCAACGGCATGGCAGGTGCATACAGTGGTAACTGCCCGGCCCTCCTCCCTAGTTCCCCCATGTGTGTCTCGTGCATTTCACCGTATCTATCTCATCGTTCTCGAAGACCGTGGTGTCATTGACCACCATTGCTTTCAGCGGTATCGGGTGTACAGCACCCGCTTCAACCGCCACATGTGACGTGAATGGCGGCGCATTCTGCCAGTATGACGCGTATCGAGCTTGCGCACACAGATAATATAATTGCATGTCTGGGACACGGAACCCACCCTTCTCGTATGGTAGCGTCAATACCTCCCATTTAATGCGCAGCTTTTTCCCTCCCCAAGCCACAGTGATCAGAATCCCACGCAATGTATTCAAAAAATGCTGCCGCAAAATAATAGGTATGTTGACAAATAAATACAAAAATTTCGGGAGGACTCCCATTTTAATCAGCGCCACCCTGTCTGCAAACGTCAATGGGAGCTCTATCCACCTAGCAACTTTGTCTTCGAGTCGAGCTATTGCAGTCCCATAGTTTTCACGTATAACAGTCTGTGGATCTTTGTGCACCCAGACACCCAGGTATTTGACAGGCTCATCACTCCATATCACTGGGTATTCTAATTGCACTCATTTCGTACAATCCGTTAAAGCAAAAGCCACAGATTTGACCCAATTTATTCCCAACCCGAGTACCATTCAAATTGAATATATTCCTGTATCAATTCCTCTAAGTGCACCTCAGGTTCACGGACATACAAGACCATATCGTCGGCATACATTGACACCGCCAACGGCCTCTGCTGAAAGCGGAGTGCTGCCTGCGCATGTCGCTGCCGCAATATACAAGCCAGGGCTTATACAGCCTTAAGCGCGAAAGTGAGCGGTGACAAAGGGCGTCCTTGCCTCGTCCCGCGCCCAATCGGGAAAGTATCAGAAGTTCTACAGTTTATGCGGACACGGGCCATCAGTGCCGTGTACAACAGCCTGATCCAATTAGTAAATATGAATGGCACCCCCATACGATGGAGCACCGCAAGCATATACCACCAAGAGATGGAATTAAATGCTTTTGCGGCATCCAGCAGGACTGCCGCTGCAGGTAAAGTGGGCTTCAAGAGATGCATTACTGCAAAAAGCGTTCGTAAATTGTGCGCCGTGAAGCAGGCTGGGACACAGCCCGACTGGTCTGGTAGCACCATCACAGGCAATAACAATTGCAGTCTAGTGGCGAGGACCTTTGCAAGGATTTCATTAATGAAAACGGCCGGTATGATTCGCACCGATCAGGATCCTTCCCAGGTTTAAGAAGAGCTACAGTTAGAGCTTCTCGGATTGTGGCAGGTAACCTTTGTCGCTCATACGCATCTTCGAACAGAGCTTGAAGGTACGGCGCTAATATATCCAAATATTCTTTATAAAACTCCGCAGGGAGTCCATCTGTGCCCGTTGCTTTGCCATTAGGCAGTGCATTTACAGCATCTCGAATCTCATCTAGGGTCAACGGATGCATTAGGAAATCCTGTTGCCCCTTTGACAACCACACCAGGGCCACATCACATTAAATCATTGAAACTAAATTATCAAGATTGAAAAAAGAGAATTTACATCAATATTTTTTGCAACAATATGAAAACATATAATTGCAATATTCTTGAGCTCAATAATACATATTACGATATTTTAATTACACAAAATTTTAAACACAATATTTATGTCCCAATATAGCTTTTAATTCAATATTGTGTCTAAGGGCCTGATTGCAATGGCGGTGGGTCTGCCACCATCCGGCCATCAGTGGCGATCCCACCGCCATCCTGCCCATTGGATCTGAATGCCACATTAAGATGCAGGCGGTCCAATTTCAGCTGGTGGGGGAAGACTGCTGTGTCCGAAAAGATCAAGGATCCCGTCAGTGTGGCAGTCGGACTCTTATTCCCTACAATGGGACGGTGCCTGCTCAGGCACCACCTTAGGGATTAGGATGTCCCTTTCTGCTGGCCCTTTCATTGCGGTTAACCCACCATGAAAAGACAGGGGTGAAGTGACTTTGAGGAACCCTTTCCCCTTAGCTCCGCTATGGGCCCTGGGGGCAGTTATGATGTCCCCTAAAAAACCCTGCACCATGTGGCAGCACCGCAGGGATGTTTGGAATTTGTATATTTTGTACTGCGGTGTGTGCTGCAGCCCACAGCACACGCCGCAATGCAAAGTATACACAGTGCAACAGCCGTGAAGGCGGTCGCATTGTAAATTGGGCAACAGGACTGCTGCCTTCAAGTCAGGCGTTCCTGCTTCCGCCACAGTGATGGTCGGACGAAAGTCTGACCACCATCATAATCATGCCCTAAATACCAAGTGGGGTAGATTGGACTAGATTAGAGTAGAAGTAGATTGAAGTGGAGTGGGGTACATTAGAGTGGATTAGATTGGGAAGTTTATAGTATGGTAGTCTGGAATGGAAGAATGGAGTGGAATTAAGTAAATTGCAGTGAAGGGGTGAGGGGGTATAATGAAGTGGAGTGGGGTAAATTAGGTTGGATTGTATTGGAGTGTAGTGGGATAGGATGGAGTGAGGTAGAATAGAGTGGAGGGATGTGGAGTGGCATGAAATGGAGGACAGTGGCTAGCCGTGCCTTAAAAAGTCTTATACATGAGTGTCTTGGAATGGGATGGCATAGAGTGGAGCAGAATGTTGTATGGTAAAGTGTTGTAGAGCGGAGTAGGGTAAAGTAGAGTGGAGTAGCAAAATGTCTCATTAGGTGGGAAGGGTATGGGCAGACATGGGTCATGTATGCACTGTGCCACTGAAGGAATGTTAACTTGGCTGATGAGGAGTGATGCCCAGATACCAGTCCCAGAATGCTTGCTTCAGGTACAGAGAGGACCTGGCCCATCAGTTCGGGGTGAACTTTACCATTGGGAGCAAGGTTAAGACTGATTAGCATATGGCTGGGTCCAAACTGGGGTGGCATGGTGGGGGAAAAAACGATGGATTGGGATGTGGCCACAAGTGATTGCCAGTGGCTGATATTAAATTAAAACATTCCATCCATCATATGTTTTTGTGTTGCAAGTGCACCTGGCATTCACAGACATGGGTTGTGGGATCACTCTGCCAGTGGATTCCAGCTAGCCAGGGAGGACTTTGTCTGGATGTTGGGGATGGACTGTTCCAATGAGGAATAGGGTCAAGATGGCTTTGCATATGGCTGGGTCCAAACTGGGGTGGCATTGTAGCATGGTGGGCAAAAGAACGATGGACTGAAATGGAGCACAGAGGATTTACGGTGGCTGTGATTAATTTGAGCATTCCATCCATCACCTTGTTTTTGCAACAGGTCCAACAATAAGCGATAGACAGGCTACAACCCCTGCAAGGTAAACAATATATATTGCAGGGGCAGCAAAGGCGCTGTCGGCATGGAAGACCTAAAAGTAGGGAGGGAGTAGCTCATTAAGACATCAGGACCCTTTTATTTTTATTTATTTTTTATTTTTTATATATATTTTTATTAGTTATAACACAAGAGTAAAAATGTACATAACGGGTGTCATTTGGTGGGACATATTACAGCGGTGAACGGGCGAAGGAATTGAGGAAATACATTACAATTACAGGCTTCTGAAAAATATCAATACCAGCTTGGAGCTGAGGCAAAACAATACGATACAGATAACCATAAGCAAACCTTATCAGAACCCGCCCACCTGGAATACAGGATACGCAGATGGGAGACTCGACACCCGGATATGAGGGACAAAAAGATCAGGAGAATATGCCACATCTCTTGTGAAGAAGGGAAAAGGGAATAGAAAGGTCATAGAACAAAACAAAGGAAAAATAAACCCCCCCCCCTCAACCCCCCACCCTGCACCCCTCCAGATGGCTACGACCTAACCCCACTAGCAGCGTGCCTGTCGCCCCCTAAACTACACCCCAAGGAAGGGAAAAGATGGAGGAGGAGATGTATTACAAGACGATACGGGCTCCCGGACTCCCCTCCCCCCCGCCAAAAGCAGACATCCCCTACCGTGGTATTAAGCAAGTTATAACAGACTAATAAGCAAACCAATAGGGGAGCCACCGACAGAGGAAAGACCGTCCCGCCCAGCCCCCGGTACCACAGAGGCAGCAAATCCCTTTTCGATCGTAGCAGTCACACCAAACCCAGACAATAAGAATTCCATCTGGCCCGCACTCCGACAGATACAACCCAGCAGAGCCAAAAGAAAGTCACTGTACCGAAGTCAAGTCAAATTCAGCCCTGGCCCTTACGATCCATTGCACAAACCCCATCCAGTAGAACCAATATAGTAGCAAAAGAGTCAAAGCGTTGTTGAAGAAGGAGATCAATATAGCCTGAAAGAGTCAAAAAGGTTAAGTCTCGAAGTCTATCGGATACACGAAAGTCAATCCAAAAAATATTAGTGGAGGTCTCCAGAAGAAAAGGAAGAAGTGAGTCATGTGCGGGCGATGACTTCGCCGATCTTGCTAGGTGTTCAGGGGCTCCAGTAACGTACCGCTGTAATCGTGCGGGTACAATTGGCACCAGTTTCAGAACATATTCGGGGTTCTCCTCTCGAGGTAGATCAAGCTTCGCGGGGGTAACCGTATGTTGCAGGTCTGACACAAGGCTGGAGTCCGGTCTCAAACAAACAGTCTCGAGGCGCGCAGTCAAATTGTGGAGAGCAGCCTCCATTTGCAGGCGAAGAGCCCCGATGGCGGCCATTACGGTCCCCAGGGTCGGTCCACACACCGTCCGATCCATCTCCGCGTGAGCGATAACAAAGCAGATCTTCAACCCCGGAGGCTCGCTACTCCGGAGGAACCAACAGGCGCGGAGTGGACGGAGGCGACTGGCGACTCACAGGCTTGGCAACCTTTACACCACTGCCGAGAGCGGGGGCCCCACCCGCGGACCCCAAGGGCTGCAGCAGGGTCCCGGGACCTGGCCCCCCACCCACCGCGGCAACAACGTCTCGTCGCCGTTCGTCCAGTATTCGCAGGGACCAAAGACCACCACCAGGGTAGAGAATATGTTCCACTCCGATGAGACCGGACTCTGCCGGGCACCAGCGGCCAATGTTGTTCAACTGAAACCCGGCTGGGTCAGTACTTGAGGCCCCCGCTTGCACACTGGAGGAGGCCCGAAAAGGAAAGACGGTGTAACTTCGTCAATAAAGGCGATAAAAACTCCGGGATTGCTCCCCTGGGCTCAGCAACGATTCAGACACACGGGAGTCTGGCGGGAGGTCAGGATGAAGTTCAGGATAAGTCCGCCAGCGACGGAGGTCGACGGAGCCGGGAGCTTATGCGGCCATCTTGGTTGCTTGCGTAGCTCCTACTCCCAGGACCCTTTTCTGCTCCAAAAACACATGGATTCTTTTGGGACCACTAAGAAATAGCAGGGGTAAATTACACATTTTACAAATATATGTGTAAGGGAAATGTATGTAATTTGCAGAGATCCACAATATTCCTACCACTCTGTTGTACCATGTGCAAATGTTTAACAGAATGCTGCATTATATTTATGACTTCTACTTTTTAAAAATATTTTTAAAGTTTTTTATGTTTTACTAATTGACACTAAGACACAAGAATGCCTTATGAGTATCAGATTACATTAAAAATAGTCTGTTTCATTTTTATTAGAGTTTTGGGGGTTATGGGGATTAAGTCATTTCAAACTTTGGGCCTGATTGCGATGGGGGTGAGACTGCCACCGTAAGTCCATTAGTGGTGCTCCCACTGCCATCCATCCCATTGGATCCGACAGCCGCATTATGATGCAGGCGGTCGGATCTCGGCTGGCGGGGGGAAAGACTGCATCCGACAGGATCAAGGATCTTTTCAGTGCGGCGGTGGGACTCCTATTCCCTACAATAGGGCGGTGGGCATCGGCAAGGGATTAGGATGTCACTTTCCGCCAGCCCTTGCATGGCAGTTAACCCGCCGTGAAAAGGCAGGCAGACAGTGACTTTGGAGGCCCCTAGTAGGGCCCCTTTGACCCCCCTGATCCTCCTTTATGGGCTCTGGGGGGGGGCACCTATGGTCCCCCCCCTAAACATCCCTGCATCATGTGCCACATAGTGCAGGGATCTTTTAAAGGTGTATATTTTGCACTGTGGAGTGTGCTGCAGCCCACTGCACATGCCATAATGCAAAGTATACACATGGTAACTTATAATGTGGGCAGCGGGACTGCTGACTTCTAGTCAGACGCTCCTGCTTTCGCCACAGTGCCAGTCCGGCGGAAGTTTGACCGGCATCGTAATCAGGCACAAGGTTTCCAGAGAACAAAGTAAACGACTACGGCCCTTAAAATACAACTGCTCGGATTTTTATATAATGCTTCTTGCTACACTTATAAAGTGCTTCTTAAAAACTGTTTCTATTGCTCAAATTAATAGTACTCATTATCAACCTTTGAAAAATGGAATGCTGATCGTACTTTACTGGATTCAGCTTTCTCACTGTTAAATGTATTTTAATATATTTTATATATGTGATCAAGGGCCCACGAGCCCAAAACGCATCTTGCTGCTGCTGTTTTACCTGTGCCATTAAAGAACAACTGAGGCCAGATCCTGTGGTCCGTCTCCTTTCTATGCTTCGCCGATCGTAGGGATTGGAAGTTGCTTGGGGAGTATCTGTGTGTATATATATATATATATATATATATATATATATATATATATATATTACCTACTGGCGGTCGCCAGTAGGTATATATAGTTAGGATTTTTTCTCTATGGGCTTTTTGAAAATTCTATGTCTAATAACTTTGGCGTTTGTGGACGGAATTGGCTGAAATTTTCAGGAAAATGGCACATTTTGTTTCTGAGCAGCCCTTGAAAATTTGGGGGGGGTTCGTCAAGGGGGGGCCGAGAAAAAAGGGGGGTCCCAAAACGTGTTTTTAACATTGAGTTTTCCATAGGGCGGTTGGCCTCACTTTTAGCCCGAACGGCTGAATGGATTTGCACGAAACTTGGCAAAATTGTAGGGACTGGTAGCCCGATGTGCCTTTTGTAGGTCTCAATATATGTGCTCCAGTGGATTTTGAGAAATTAACGTTTAAAAAAAGATATATATCTGTAACAGCGGACCAGGCAGCGCTCCGGTTCGCGTACTTTACGCGCAACGGAGCTTTGTGAAGCGAAGCTGATTGGTTCTCCGGCGTCTGTCAACATTCCAAAAAGTCCGTAGCGGCCGCCATCTTGTCTCTCGGTAGGATCGAGAGACAAGAGGAGGTCAAAACAAAGGGGGAAATAACTATAAGGGGGCATAGTAGATCCTCGCTGACCCCCTAGGTTTGATGTGGAGGTTTTAAAAGGGCCCCGCGGGGCAAAAAAAAATAATATTAATAATAATCGAACGGCTGAATGGATTTGCACGAAACTTGGCAAAATATTAGGGACTGGTAGCCCGATGTGCCTTTGCTAGGTCTCAATATATGTGCTCCAGTGGATTTTGAGAAATTAACGTTCAAAAAAAGATATATATCTGTAACAGCGCTCCGCTTCGCGTAACGGAGGTTTGCGAAGCTGATTGGTCATTCTGTCACTGGGCTATAGTTGGGCTACATCTGGCTGATATTTGGGCTACATTTGTTTTTTTGTGTGTCTGGCGGCCATCTTTGGGCTACATTGGGCTACATTGGGCTTCATTGGGCTACATTGGGCTACATTTGGGCTCCAACATATATATAGGCCAATGTAGCCCAATATATATTTTTCAAAGTTAATTTTCGTAAAAACCACTGGAGCATATATCTTGAGACATAGCAAAGGCACATCGGGCTACCAGTCCCTACAATTTTGCCAAGTTTCGTGGAAATCCATTCAGCCGTTCGAGCTAAAAGTGAGTCCAACCGCCCTATGGAAATGAAGGAAATGAATGGGTAATTTGTAATTAGCAAATAGCTAATCGCAAACTAGGAATGGTAAAGAATCGCTATTTATTCCTTAAAGTTCGCTATTTAGGAAATGCAAAAAACTTTGATGATACATATGGCGGTTCATCTCTAACAAGATAAGAAGCATAGGGATACATTTATGATGACTGGCGCATCACCAGGGATGTGTTAGTCATTCTGTGCCGCTGTTCCGTCACCTATGGTGTGCTGCATTTACAATGCGGCGCATCATGGGGCAAAAACAGCACAGATGCGTGATGTATCTGTGCCGTAAAGGTGGCGCATTGCTGGAGTTGTATCGCAAGTGTGATGAAGCTCCAGCAAGGGTCGGGGGTGCCCCTGTCGCAGGGTTTCTGTTCTCACACAGAACTGTGGACAGAGGATTGGAACCTCGGCGAATTAGGGTGTCCCAAAACTCACGTTAGTAATCAAAAACTCCTTAGCAAGCTAGGTACAGTGTCACATTGGATATAACAAACTCTCAATGTTTAGACAATCCAGAATATGAACTTATAGTACCTCAGGATACGTGGAACTCATGAACAGTCGGTCGTTATATATTTCTTAGAAACCAGAACATGGAGTTAAGAAGAACACATGTGTATTTGAAATGTTTATTTACTAATGCCGTCTTCTCAGGCGTAGTATCTTAGATAATAGAAGTACACATATTATCAGTAGCAAAATTACCAGCATAGTTACTAGTACATAAAAAGCGAATGGTGACAGTATGTTAACATGCTGTAAATGAATAAGAGTTAGCAACACTTATAAGCAGCCGCGGGCCGTGGAGGGAGTTACGGTGGGGCAGGGAGGCGGGGAGGGGGAGGGGCAAGGTAGAGAGGGCTCCACCCTGCTTCTCCCCCTCCCCGCCTCCCTGCCTCACCGTAACTCCCTCCACGGCCCGCGGCTGCTTATATCTCACCCTCCCTAATACACATATTATATTATTTGCTAAGAAGGTCTCTTTGTGTTGGTTTAGGGCGTGCCCATACTTTAGTGTCTTAGATTTGAAGGAATCACATCAGCATACACCAGCTCTCTCTTCATGTGAACCGCATCAACTGTTGTGTATGTGTGTTCGGCAAAGCAATATAAAACTCGCCTCATGCCCAGAATTGGCAGAAGTTGCACTTATGTTATGAGTATGAAGTCGTGGAGATCAGACCTCATAACAATTCTGTATCGTGTTGTTCTTGAAACTTTAGCACTCGCTGTACAGATATAGTTTAACAAGCAAAGCAGATAGTAGAGCAATAACATATTATTCTCATGTAAACCACGATGAACTACTAGGTGGAAAGCTAAAGCAACAACTAAGTGTCGTGTGCAGAAGTTGCAAAAAAGGAAAAATGGCGTTTAAACCGGTAATGAGCCCATGCTAACTTAACACGGTGTAAAGATATCCAGGACCTAGATGACACCTCCCCATGATCCGGAAACGAACTGAATAAGATAATAGAAGTGCCATCTCATGAGAGCAGATTGCAAGTTTATATGTGGACGGTCCGCAAGGTAAAGCATTAAAAACTAGGAAAATTTAATGCTAAAGAAAAATAAAACAGCCAAGTACTTTATCGAGTCTTAAGCCAATAGGCAAGGTAAATAATAAAAACTTGACAAATAAGTCAATGAATTGTCAATGAAATGCTAGTACTCAGCATATCAAACATGAAAAAGGTCTATGACATAACTGTGTATGCAAAATAAGCTGCAACAGCCTCCAATAGGAAGTCACCGTCTTCATCCGAAAACAGTTCAGCCATCCAATTTAAAAGCGGAAAAGAACATACGTGCTCTCCCAGCACCGGATCCTCTATCACCATCAGAGGACAGCTCGGTGGGTTTTCAAGAAAGCTCTGTTCCAAGAAAGACTGTGCTGCCGCCAGTAAATTCCAGGGACCAAGTAGTCCATGCATCAATGCCACAGCCATAATCCTTTCGCCAGGACAAACCAACTCGTGAGTAATGATAGGAGTCATCAGCTGATTAAAGTCGACGTCAGGAGAAACCGGTCCGCAGAGACACAAATCAATGGCCCAATCGAAATCACAGGTCAGGCAGTGAAATACAGGCTGGACACAGGTGAAGTAGGAGAATCGAAAAGATAATCCATATGCCGTGCTTAATATCGCCAACGGCATTGTGCCATAATATTCTAGCATGCGATTGCGGAACAGTGTCAGCAGCTGCAGGGTGGGAGGTTGCATAGGAGGGACATCCATATTTAAAAATGTAAAAAAGCACAAGAGCGTCCGCTGGTAATGCAAGTAAAAATGCCAATCCACGAACCGGAGTGGAGAAAATGGAATGAAAGGAAGCAGGGATGACTCCAAAGATTTTCTCAAATGAAGTCACGAGACCACTGGTAACAACTTTAAAAAAGTGCGCCAGGGTCTTTGTGGAGGATGCGTTAAAGATAGTCGGAACCATCTTGCTGAAATTGAAAGGCAAATCTGAATTAAAAGTATTCCTTTTATCGTAACAGTAAGTGAACGGGTTATTTGCTGCAGAAATGTTCTATTTCCTCCCACACATGAGTTTTCAATCTGGCCACAAATACCAACCTTGGGACAGATTTCAACGGCATGGCAAGAATAAGAGCTCTTTTGTCTCAGAGAGAGGTGGCCTTGAGTTCGGCCCGTGAAACTTTCGTGCTTCACATAGCGAACACCCGTACAGAGGTGCAGACCCTTTTCAATTAACTCAGAACAATCTTCATTATTGAGCATCAAATAACTACCATTTTCCAACAACTTGAACGTGGGGATGATAGCAGGAACTGGCGTGCCTTGCAACACGCAAGGCATATTTGGTCGGTGTTTGTTGCATGAACCGTGTAACTGTATGTGCCTACACATTAGTGAATGATCTGGCGTCTCAGTGCATTCCTCTCCATTCAGATAAACTTCTTGATCATCTTTGAAACATCTGTATGTGTATGGAAGCGACCAGACCTCATGAAGAAAAGCACTACCTAAAGGTTCATAACGACCTATTGGTATATATTTCATACAATTTGAAAACTTATATAAAGCAAAAGGCAGCGTTATTAAACCGTGGATAAGGCACGTTGCCAAAAAACCCGCAATCCTCTGCTGATGATGTCACTGAGCATGTCATGAATGATGTAATATGTGACATCATCAGCAGTGGATTACGGGTAATAGTATCTCTAGTTTACTCCCCTATAGCTGTCTTTCTTTTAACATAAGTGTCTGTTTCCTTCCCTTATACTTACTGTTTTTGGTTCGCTTCTAGTTCGCGTACCGGCGAGCGAACTGGGAAGCGAACTAAGAGAAATAGAGGTTGGCACAGTTCCAAATATTGTACCAATTTTTTAATAACGGGGAGGTAGTTCTGAAAAGAACTTTTTTTTTATTGTTTTTGTTGTTTTATATTTTTTTTATTATTTTTCGGAACATTTTTTTACTTTTTTTGAATTTTTCTGAAGTTTTATATTTTTTTGGGTTTTTCTTGGAGGGGGCAATGAAAACCATTCATTGTAAAGGGCTCAACAGGAGCAACAAAACAAAAAAAGAAGTATTTATTATTTTGGGCGTTTCGTACAAACTTGCATATGATAGTCAATAGCTCTGTTGATCAGAGTGATGCTTTTTTCTCCGTAGGAAATGAATCCATCGCAAAATACGCAGGTGTGTTTTACTTCACCAAATTTCATTTGTATATTTGGCACCATCTCCCTGCCCTCTGGTCCCGTTACTTCCGGTACAACAGATCTTCTGGCCATAATAGGGAGATTATCTAGGTCGTTCCGAAACTGTGCAGCACTGTAGTTGTTAGGATGCCACCTAGTCATATGGCGATGCATTGTGTAGTTTCCGAAACTGTATTTTTTCTCGGTTCCTCTGGACAGTCTATCTTGACATATAAGGCAAGTTACGTATCTTGCATTTACTTTTTTCTGACCTTTGGGAATTTTAAAAAATTGCCAAATGAAGTTTTCTTTCCGGTGAGACGTCCTGGGCTGCTCAGGCAAAAACTGCCTCTCTTTGTGCTCGTCGTCCTGTTCCTCTTCTTCTTCTTCTTGTTGAATTATAACTTGAGCAGGTGGTCCACTCTTCCTTGGATGTGGTGGAGGTGGTGGGGAAGCACCAGCTGAAGCTACTAAAGAAGCCATTGCTCAGTGATCACAAAGGGTCTTTCTCTCACAATGATGAAAGTCAGAGTGAGGAAAGATGGAGGGATTTTCATCATTTGGGAAAAACAAGAGTTCTCAACCAATCAAAAGTGTTCATTTTAGATTATATGGCCTAGTCTTACATCATTAGGAAACCAAAAGTGAAATGAACCAATGAAAAGTGTTATTACCAAGTCACATGACTTGCTGTGTTTACGTTAAGCGCTTTGCAGGGCCTCCCGGTTTGCTTCCAGAAACCTGCGCTTTGCGACTCGCTTCGCGTACCAGTTCGCTAACGTAGCACGTCATATGACGTATCACGCGACAACGTGAAACGTCATGCGGACGGGAGGCGTCACGATGTTGTTTTCTAACGCGGCACTTGCGGTAAAGAAACGTTTACCGGCTCGCGGTCTATTTCGCGGCATCAAGGTCAGCTAACGGGAAGCTTCCCGATTCGCGAAGCGGGAACGAAGAAAAAAAAATATAAAAAAAAAAAATTATTCATAAACATATAAAATATATTTTTGGATTTAAAGAAGAATACATTTTACAGCTACAGATATTAGCTGTTAAAAAACCAATGAAATTCACAGAAAAAACCATAGGTTATAGACCATATATAGTTAGGAATTAGCATTTACAAAACCTTGAAAATTCACTGAAAAAACCACAGGTTATAGACCATATATAGTTAGGAATTAGCATTTAGAAAACCTTATTTTACTCACACAAAACCATTGAAATTCCATATATAGTTAGTTGCACTAACTATATATCGTGCACCCGCAATCCACTGCTGATGATGTCACATATTACATCATTCATGACATGGTCAGTGACATCACTGATGACATCACTGATGACATCTCAAATGACATCACTGATGACATCACTGATGACATCTCATTTGACATCAATGACCACATCACTGATGATATCATTCATGTGACAATACAATGCATCTCCTCACATTTTAATATAACCTCTGTTTCACCCAGTGTTAAAAAGAGAGTATAATTTTTTAAACCATTGACACACCAATACTAGTTACTACATACGCACTCACTGATTGCTACGTCTACACACACCTTCACTCATTCACCCATACAATCATTCATACATACAATCACTCATCTTTACAACACTATCATATGCACTCATACACCTATACAGACACTCACAGTCTGCCACTCATCCATGGAGTTACTCACACACCTAGTCAGTCCTGTAAAGAATCAATGACACTTCCATTTTCTTGTCTATACAGTTAAACATAGAGCACCTTACATTTTCAAACATATACTAACACATACTTACCTTCTTATACAATCATTGATACAAGTACAGATTGATCTGCACAGAGTCACACACCTCCCAGCTAGCCACACACACACTCAGTCTCCCATACAAATACTTGGGCAATCAATCAATAACCCATATAGTTACTCATATAGCTACTGATCAACACATGCAGCAGTTTACAGAACAACAGACATAATGATGCACAAATTAAGACAGTTTAGTCACTAACCCATGCAGTCAGTGAGACACATTTAATCACTCACTCATACAGTCAGTCATGCACCTACTAAATCCTTCGTCCAGACACTTACACATCCACTCATTCTTCAATATGTAAGACATATTTAAACTTTATAGAAACAAAAAATCACTGGATGTTGTTATCAGTGATGTCATCAGTGATGTCATTTGAGATGTCATCAGTGATGTCATCAGTGATGTCACTGACCATGTCATGAATGATGTAATATGTGACATCATCAGCAGTGGATTGCGGGTGCACGATATATAGTTAGTGCAACTAACTATATATGGAATTTCAATGGTTTTGTGTGAGTAAAATAAGGTTTTCTAAATGCTAATTCCTAACTATATATGGTCTATAACCTGTGGTTTTTTCAGTGAATTTTCAAGGTTTTGTAAATGCTAATTCCTAACTATATATGGTCTATAACCTATGGTTTTTTCTGTGAATATATATATATATATATATATATATATATATATATATATATATATATATATATATATATATATATATATATACATAGAGAGAGAGATAGAGAGAGAGAGAGAGAGAGAGAGAGAGAGAGAGAGAGAGAGGGAGAGAGAGAAAGAGAGAGAGAGAGAGAGAGAGAGGGAGAGCGATGGGAAATAGATTTTTTGACTTTTAGTTTTTTAATTTTTCAAAACCTATAGAACGGATTTACACCATTTAAAGAAAGAAGGTCGCTTTCTGAACCAAGCTCTACCTTTCTGCCAAATTTGGGGTAATTCCGTTCAGCAGTTCACGCTGTAGCTCGCCGTACAATTTCCTACGGAAATTAACATGGGGTAAACGCGTTTTTGACCCCCCTTTTTTCTCAGCACCCGCTTGCCGAATCACCCCCAACCTTTCAAGATAGGAGCTGACCTAAAAAGTGCAACTTTTTGGAAAATGTCATAAAGATTCGTTAAACGACGCCAAAGTTATAAGCAAATCAAAAAATGTTTTTACTAGGTTGTAACTATAACTACCTACTGGCGACCGCCAGTAGGTAATATATATATATATATATATATATATATATATATATATATATATATATATATATATATATGTCAGAAGAGGTTCCCACGTTCGTAGTTCAGGAAACACAAAAGACTCGCACTCCAGGGTCCGTGTAAATGTCGTTTATTGGCGACGCGTTTCGACCAAACGGTCTTCTTCGATAGCCAACCAAACAAACAATACAATCACCATTTTAAAGTGCACCAGGGGATTAGTGAACATAGACATAGGACCACATCCCAAAGTTTGGACTACAGGGCCTGTGTGGACTACAAAAAATGTAGAAGAAAGACTCATTGATGTAACCATTTCATGATATCGTTTTTAGAAGGGAAAATAAAATATGTTACATGTAAACACATTTGCATGATATCTATTGCTTGTACATTAGTTCATTGCATTTTACATCTTATAAATGTTTTAATTAGCCAACTTAATTAAATTAAATTAATTAAACAAATTAAACTAAACTAAACTAAACATGCTGGGCCAGTGGCCAACCGCACAATTCAACATACTGGATTTAATTCTCCTTAATTTGCACATCAATACCGAGTAAAAAATCCACACAGTTTTAGGCCAAGTGGCCTCATTACATCATTTGGCCAGTGCACATTTCAAGTGAGCATGGCTGCGAGAGACAAACACCTGCGCCTGGCCAAGTGGCCAACAGGTATCCGGCTAGGGCATTCTCCATAACTAGGGCGTTGCTCATGTTGAGGGGGGGTTTTCTAGGAGTTTTGTCTCACCCTACCAGATGATGTCTTCAAATTTAATCAGATAAATTGGGAGGTCGGGCTATGTCACGGGGGGAGTGAGAGGATAAGTTAGGGGGGTGTGGGGAGTGAAGCCCATCCTCAGATATGGCTTTGATTAAACATAACATATATATATATATATATATATTCACTGAAAAAACCATAGGTTATACACCATATATAGTTAGGAATTAGCATTTAAAAAACCTTATTTTACTCACACAAAACCATTGAAATTCCATATATAGTTAGTTGCACTAACTATATATCGCGCACCCGCAATCCACTGCTGATCATGTCACATATTATATCATTCATGACATGGTCAGTGACATCACTGATGACATCACTGATGACATCTCAAATGACATCACTGATGAGATCACTGATGACATCATCCAGTGACTGTGTGTTTCTGTAAAGTTTAAATATGTTTTACATATTGAAGAATGAGTAGATGTATAAGTGTCTGGACGAAGGATTTAGTAGGTGCATGACTGAATGTATGAGTGAGTGATTAAATGTGTCTCACTGAGTGCATGGGTTAGTGAGTAAACTGTCTTAATTTGTGCATCATTATGTCTGTTGTTCTGTAAACTGCTGCATGTGTTGATCAGTAGCTATATGATTAACTATATGGGTTATTGATTGATTGTCCAAGTATTTGTATAGGAGACTGAGTGTGTGTGTGGCTGGCTGGGAGGTGTGTGACTCTGTGCAGATCAATGTGTACTTGTATCAATGATTGTATAAGAAAGTAAGTATGTGTTAGTATATGTTTGAAAATGTAAGGTGCTCTATGTTTAACTGTATAGACAAGAAAATGGAAGTGTGATTGATTCTTTACAGGACTGACTAGGTGTGTGAGTAACTCCATGGATGAGTGGCAGAGTGTAAGTGTCTGTATAGGTGTATGAGTGCATATGATAGTGTTGTAAAGATGAGTGATTGTATGTATGAATGATTGTATGGGTAAATGAGTGAATGTGTGTGTAGACGTAGGAATCAGTGAGTACGTATGTAGTAACTAGTATTGGTGTGTCAATGGTTTCAAAAATTATACTCTGTATTTAACACTGGGTGAAACAGAGGTTATATTAAAATGTGAGGAGATGCATTGTATTGTCACATGAATGATATCATCAGTGATGTGGTCATTGATGTCAAATGAGATGTCATCAGTGATCTCATCAGTGATGTCATTTGAGATGTCATCAGTGATGTCATCAGTGATGTCACTGACCATGTCATGAATGATATAATATGTGACATGATCAGCAGTGGATTGCGGGTGCGCGATATATAGTTAGTGCAACTAACTATATATGGAATTTCAATGGTTTTGTGTGAGTAAAATAAGGTTTTTTAAATGCTAATTCCTAACTATATATGGTGTATAACCTATGGTTTTTTCAGTGAATTTTCAAGGTTTTGTAAATGCTAATTCCTAACTATATATGGTCTATAACCTATGGTTTTTTCAGTGAATTTCAATGGTTTTTTAATAGCAAATATCATAAGCTGTCGAATGTCAAGTACGTGGTAAGTGAAAACATTTTCGTGTTTATGCACACTGATCTGCTTTGAATGGTGCCCCCCCCCCTCCTTTCTATTAGGAGTACTCTCTCTTTGCAGATAGTGAAAGGTAGTTAACGCAGGCCTTTGCCCCCGTTGTAATCCGTCGTGCCTGCTTCTCTCTCCATTTGATTGATTGTTATCCAAGTATTTACTGTTTTAGAATTAGTTCTCTTTGGTTCATTCTCTATTTACAAACAAACACAGAGTCGCAATACTCTGTTTAGTCTTTGCAGATAACGAAAAATCGTGTAAAAAAAAAGAAAAGGAATCGAGCAAAATCAGTAGGCCACTAATGGGATCTCATTTGACCTCGCTAAAATAGAAACATTAGGAACAACCCCTCATGACAAATACAAAACTAGTGAGATGAACTGAACTCCACACAATGATGGCTGCAAAACAGCTCGGCTCCGCCACCCACCCCGCCCAAAATAACGATAAAGAGCGGCTGCCATGATTGGTTGCGGAATGGCCACAACGGAGCTACGAAATGGTGCTGCTCTCATGCTAACCCCAGCTTCGGTCTGAAACATCCAGAAACACTGTAGACTACCAATTCGATCAGTTCCGGTAGCGCCCCAATGTAACCCGGTAGAGAAGAACTAGCCCTCCCCTCTTTGACTGATGGTTCTTGTTGCCTGTCCTTTCTGTTGTCATTTAACAGAACTATTTAGCCTGCTGAAAGGGGTTGTGTTTCGACCGCTGGTTGGTGGAGACATTTTGACTATATTCTGGACCTGCGTTGTCGCGTAATGCGTCATATGACGCGCCGCGTTAGCGCATCCGGAAGTCATCCGGGGCGCGCAGCGCGTAACGTAAGCATAACAAGTCATGTGACTTGTTAATAAAACTTTTCATTGGTTCATTTTACTTTTCTTATTCTAATGATGAAAGCCTTGGTCATATCACCTAAAAATTACGCTTTTAATTACTTCCGAACATTATTTTCTCTTAAATATATGTTATAATGTTCCAGGCTAATGTACTTTCCCGGAAATTTTACAACTGTCCTGCAAGTAAAATATATTCTTTTTTCGAGAAAAAGAGCGTTTCTTCGTTCTATGACGGAGCCGTTGAGCAAAAGAGGGTCGACCTGCTGTCTTAGTCGCTGATACGCCTGAATATGAGATTCTTATCGATCACTTTATGTTGCAGGAATAGAAAACACAACAGCCCTTGACCATTTATCTTTACTGCGTTCCTTCGTATTATACCTTTTACCCTTCATGTAATTGGTCTGCTTTATTTCACTTGCCTTTTAATGATTCTAAAACAGTGACTATTATTAAAAACTTTACCAATGTATACACTACTACCATGTTTTCTTTTAAAAACCTTTATTGTGAAAATTTCATTACACAAATACGAGCCTATAACCACGTGGGCCTGCCACGGAGCAAACTGTAATCGTATATGATGAATAGACATTTACACTGTAGAGGAACGTAACGGGCGGGCCATTAGGTTGCAAAAACGAAGGTGTCTAACAGTTACGGAATCGGTGGACGTACATTTTATAATTAAAATACGACAGGGCCAGTTACAATAAAATTATCTAGATATACATTTGCGGGCAAGTACCATGGGTGACGTTAATTCGAATTTTCAACACTACAGTAATCAATAACACATCAGAACTTAATATCAATAGGGATGTCGAAATATTCAATCAATTCTCGTCCCCGCCCGCCATGTGCTTCAAAACTGCATACGTATCTCGTGATTTCAAGGTTCTGCAACCAGTACACAACAAGGAGTTACGAGTCCCATTTATTCCGGCGCCATTTTGGGCGAGGACGGGCAGGTCCAGGATATAGTCAAAATGTCTCTACCAACCATCGACTATGATGATGTTCATATGCTGTATTTATTAGAGTAACACTCATCTGCCCACATGAAATTAATTTACCACAATCTAAACATGTCATTTTAATCTTTCCAAAGTTCTTCTAAATATTTGGGACCGTTTCCCTTGCCTCTGAAGCTCTCAGTGCCACTTCTTTGATGAATGTACTAGCAGGTCAGGGGTTCTCCTCTAAATCTCTCTTTTATGCAGCACTATAATTAATTGGTGCCACCTCTCCATATGACGATGCATGGTATAGTTACCACAACTATATATTTTTTCGGTTCCTCTGGAGAGTTTATCGTGGCAGATGAAGCGTGTAACATACCGGGCATTTACCTTTTTTTGCATGTACAGGAAAGGAAAAAAAAATCGAGCGTTCGAGTTCTTAGGTGTCCCAGGGCCATTTTAGTGGACCAGGCCCAAATCCAAAGAACAGCTATCTCACAGGCTAATGGGGCGACCCACGCCGAGTTTCAGCATTGTAGGATGACCACACAAGTACAGCAACTTGCTAGACATCACCTCGGTGCCATCCGGATCTCGGCGCCCCACTGCAGATGAAGTGCCTCTCAACTATGAAACCACCACGGTGACATCCGGATCTTGGCGCGTTGTGCTGCCTTCGGCCTATTCGCACATCGGTCCGCTACTGACGCCATCTCACAGGCTAATGGGGTGACCCACGCCGAGTTTCAGCATTGTAGGATGACCACAACAACTTGCTAGACATCACCTCGGTGCCATCCGAATCTTGGCATCTCAACGCCTAGTGGTATCTTCCATACAGAAAATATTGTTACGCTGCCTTTCGCCCCATTCGCACATCAGTCCGCAACTTAGACATCACCTCGATGCCATCCGGATCTTGGCATCTCAGCGCCTTGTGGTGTCAGTCTGAAAATATTGCTGCGCTGCCTTTGCCCCATTCGCACATCAGTCCGCTACTGACACCATCTCACAGGCCAATAGGGCGCCCCACGACGACTTTTACCATTGTACGATGGCCACACCAGTGGCACAACTTCCTAGACATCACCTCGGTGCCATCCGAATCTTGGCATCTCAACGCCTAGTGGTATCTTCCATACAGAAAATCTTGTTACGCTACCTTTGGCCCCATTCGCACATCGGTCCGAAACTTAGACATCACCTCGGTGCCATCCGGATCTTGGCATCTCAGCGCCTTGTGGTGTATTCTCTTCAGAAAATATTGTTGAGCTGCCTTTGGCCCCATTCGCACATCCGTCCGCAACTTACACATCACCTCGGTGCCATCCGGATCTTGGCATCTCAGCGCCTTGTGGTGTCTTCTACTCCGAAAATAATAGTAGAAAATATTGTTGCGCTTCCTTTGGCCCCATTCACACATCAGTCCGCTACTGACACCATCTCACAGGCCAACGGGGCGCCCCACGCCGACTTTCAGCATTGTAGGATGGCCACACCAGTGCGGCAACTTACTAGACACCACCTCGGTGCCATCCGGATCTTGGCGCGTTGTGCTGCCTTCGGCCTATTCGCACATCGGTCCGCTACTGACGCAAACTCACAGGCCAACGGGGCGCCCCACGCCGACTTTCAGCATTGTTGGATGGCCACACCAGTGCGACAACTTACTAGACACCACCTCGGTGCCATCCGGATCTTGGCGCGTTGTGCTGCCTTCGGCCTATTCGCACATCGGTCCGCTACTGACGCAAACTCACGGGGCGCCCCACGCCGACTTTCAGCATTGTAGGATGGCCACACCAGTGCTGCAACTTGCTGGACACCACCTCGGTGCCATCCAGATCTTGGCGCGTTGTGTTGCCTTCGGCCTATTTGCACATCGGT
The DNA here is from genome assembly GCF_964261635.1 of Lissotriton helveticus. NCBI lineage: Eukaryota > Metazoa > Chordata > Amphibia > Caudata > Salamandridae > Lissotriton > Lissotriton helveticus. Next base: position 1,507,737,150 of record NC_136057.1, read on the forward strand.
CCGCTACTGACGCCGCCTCACGTGCCAACGTATTTTCTCCTAATTTTACACCCTATGCCGCATAACAGGTCATGTGACTTGTTTATAAAACTTTTCATTGGTTCATTTTACTTTTGGTTTCCTAATGATGGAAGGCTTGATCATGTGACCTAAAAACAACACTTTTCATAGGATGAAAACTTTTTTTTTTCCCCAAACGATGAAAGCCCCACCTTGTTTCTGGATGTTTCAGACTGAAGCTGGCGTCAGCATGAAAGCACCACCATCTCGTAGCTCAGTCGTGGTCATTCCGCGAGCAATCATGGCAGCCGCTCCCCACCAGAAGCCTGCAGGAGTCGGAGCCCCCAAAACTTTTGATGAATTCTCAAGGCGGAGGGGACGCTTTCGAGAATGAGGTCCAAGACCTAGCAGACAAGCGTCCGATTTCCAAGGTGTCCCAGGGCCATTTCAGTGGACCAGGCCCAAAAAGGAAACAGCCTGCCGCCATTTTGAGAGTCCTGTGACAGCCGCCTATCGCTGCACCGCAAGAGTGGGCGCAACTCAGCTGAATTGCGGCTTTTGACACAGTGGACCAAAAACGGACGGAATGGCAACTGAACTGAAACGGTAAAGGGGCGCCCCACTACAACAGATGACACTCCACCTGGAGAGGCCCGTTCACGCCGCCTCCCCCGGGGCGCTCCACGCCGTTATTCGGAGCAGCATTGTACGATACCAAAACCAGTGCGGCAACTTACTGGACATCACCTTGGTGCCATCGTTCTGCTGCCTTGGAACTATTCGCGCAACAGTTTGCTACTGATGACCCACCCCCCGCGACGCCCCATGCCGTTCTTTGCTGGGTGGCAACTTACTAGACATCACTTTCGTGTCATCTAGATTTCAACGCGTTCTGCTGCCTTGGAACTATTCGCACAACAGTTTGCTACTGATGACCCACCCCCCGCGACGCCCCACGCCGGAAATCTGGACGTTGTGCTGCGTTGGGACTATTCGCACAGCCGACCGCTACTTCGTTGTTTTTCCCTAAAAATGTTTATATGTTATTACTATTTTTGTTTTCTTGTATATATTTATAAATTATTAAAGTTTTATAATCTTACTACTTTGTCGGAGTGCTATATATTTTTAATGTGACACATAATTGTAAAAACTTTGATGTACAAACAGTCATCCCTGGAATCTTCCGCTTCAGGCTCGGTCCCCTCCCCAATCACAATACAGGATGGTTTTCAGATAATAGCAACGCTTCTGCTGTGACGAATCTCATCGAGTGTGGGCCTTGATCTACTATAACTCCTTTGAAGAGGGGTGATTCTTTACAGCTGTGGCCATAAACTACATCTGCAGGGCTAGCTGATACCCTAGGACCAGCCTGGACAATCGGACACAGAGGAAAAGGAGTGTCAGAGGGTGCGGTAGTGAATAGGGCGAAAGGGAGGTGTCGGGCGGGCACAGGGTGTGATTCTCAGGGAACAGTAGCGCAGATGGGGGAGGTTTATTACCCATGCATAAGACAGAGAGCGGGGGTGACCACTGCCTGGGGGAGATGTTTGCGAGGGTGGGGAGCCATGCTAAGGATCGACAGCGTGCACAGAGTGGGTCTGGTCAAGGCATCTAAAATGGCTGCCGTGCACGACAAAAGTGTGGCATTTGAAAAAAGACAAGATGGCGCAGACAATGTTTTTCAACACTTCCTGATTTCCTTCGAATCGAACGTTACCAGACGTTGGGGCATATTACCAAAGTTAAGCGATATTTATCCCTAACGATGCTTAGCAACGATTTTTTTACCGTCAGAAATTATCGCAGATAAACCTTGCTATTATCAAGGTTTATCGGAAATACGATAAAAAACGACCGCAATGCATTAATATCGCTGAAAACTCAGCGATATTCATGCATTACCGAGCTAATGCTCTTAGCCATGTTATCCACCTCCCATTGGATAACATGGCTAAGAACTGCTCAGGGCAGGTGGTAGCTTTTAGAGATATTCGCCCTTATCTCGAATATTTCCAAAAGTTGATAATAGGAGATAGCGATGTTAGCGACTGTTTCCAGTCGCTAACATCTTGGCATGCCCACTTTGCATGTCATTAGTGATAAATATCACTCACATGCAAAGTGGGGCCCAAGATGGTCGCTATCTTCTACTTACTAGCCGTCGCTAACTGGTGTTAGCAACAGCTAGGTAATACACATATAATTTTATCTCCGCGAAGCGGAGCGCTGTTACAGATATATATCTTGTTTCTGAACGTTAATTTCTCAAAATGCACTGAAGCACATATATTGAGACCTAGCAAAGGCACATCGGGCTACCAGTCCCTACAATTTTGCCAAGTTTCGTGCAAATCCATTCAGCTGTTCGATCCTACCGAGAGACAAGATGGCGGCCGCTACGGACTGTTTGGAATGTTTACAGACACCGGAGAGCCAATCAGCTTCGCTTCGCAAAGCTCCGTAACGCGAAAAGTACGCGAAGCGGTGCGCTGTTACAGATATATACCTTTTTTTGAACGTTAATTTCTCAAAATCCACTGGAGCACATATATTGAGATCTAGCAAAGGCACATCGGGCTACCAGTCCCTACAATTTTGCCAAGTTTCGTGCAAATCCATTCACCTGTTCGATTATTATTATTTTTATTTTTTTTTGCCCCGCGGGGCCCTTTTAAAACCTCCACATCAAACCTAGGGGGTGAGCGACAATGTACTATGCCCCCTTATGGTCATTTGCCCCTTCGCTTCGGCCTCCTCTTGTCTCTCGATCCTACCGAGAGACAAGATGGCGGCCGCTACGGACTGTTTGGAATGTTGACAGACGCCGGAGAACCAATCAGCTTCGCTTCACAAAGCTCCGTTGCGCGAAAAGTCCGCGAACCAGTGCGCTGCCCGGTCCGCTGTTACAGATATATATCCTTTTTTAAACGTTAATTTCTCAAAATCCACTGGAGCACATATATTGAGACCTACAAAAGGCACATCGGGCTACCAGTCCCTACAATTTTGCCAAGTTTCGTGCAAATCCATTCAGCCGTTCGGGCTAAAAGTGAGGCCAACCGCCCTATGGAAAACTCAATGTTAAAAACACGTTTTGGGACCCCCTTTTTTCTCGGCCCCCCCTTGACGAACCCCCCCCCAAATTTTCAAGGGCTGCTCAGAAACAAAATGTGCCATTTTCCTGAAAATTTCAGCCAATTCCGTCCACAAACGCCAAAGTTATTAGACATAGAATTTTCAAAAAACCCATAGAGAAAAAATCCTAACTATATATACCTACTGGCGACCGCCAGTAGGTAATATATATATATATATATATATATATATATATATATATATATATATATATATATCAAAGCTCAAAGGGACCCGTCCGGGTGAGAAGCACTCCTGTGCCAGCATGCAGTGAAGCGTTTCAGTGGTATAAACAGATCAGGCACACCGATTCACCTGTCGTATTTTGGCAGTATCTGAATTAGCGTTTAGCTCAGCTACACGTTCTTTTCTATTAACTTGACCAAAACGTACGGGATCCATCTTGAATCCTTTGGCTTCCATTTTGTATGAACATGCTGCCTCGTGGTCAGCATGCCCTTTTGTCCTTTCTCGATACCAATGACCGTTTGCCTTGCCCAGCAACAGGCTATTTTTAGTACTGGTCAAGCACGCATGCGCATTACGCACCGACTGGTCATCTCTTAGGAATGTCCTCCCAAACTGACCAGTGCTACTTAACTCCTCCCACATGTTGGCTGTGTTCCAAAAATGACCTTACATGTACCTAAAATTGTGTAAAAATGTAACGCCTACCTTTTTATTGCTATTAAATTGTATAAAAGAGGTCGCGCACCGATGTTCGGTGTGATACTTCTTGCATTGCCGAAGGGTGCTGTAGGAATGTACCACCACCCCATGGGGTCCTAATAAACTTGTCTCTTTGCATTTTCAGTTTGCGTGCCAATTTCTGTCTATGGTGTTTGAGGGTTTTTGCAGAGTATGTAGGCCTGACAGAACCCGATACCTCAATTGGCGACCACGAAGGGACTCATCGGCGACTCGGATGCCCGAAGGAGAGGTCACGATGAAGGATTGGAAACTCGCTATGGACGCGTACGCTGCCACTGAGTGACCCGAGTCTCGGCACCCACGGTGTTTTTCCCTTCCTTCTGATCTGACCTTCCAGGTGGCGCCGGTCCTCGACTGAGATTCTGATCGTTTGGCTTGTCGTGTAGTGCCTGTTTTGGCTGATTCGGCTACGGAACTTGGCAGTTGGAAATCTGGACACTTTTGAAGATATTTGGTAAGCTTATGTTTGGTAAGGTAGTCTACTGACACTTACTGTGGCTTTTTTGAATTTGAATTTGAATTTGAATTTGTATGAGTTAGCTAACGTTTGGACCTATGATTTGAATTATATGTGGAGTGCACCTCACATAGGCAGGCATGTAGGGATATTTCTCTGCTTTTGAATTTGTTTGAACGGCACATCGTGCGTAAGTACCCTTAAGTGCCATTTTATGTAATATCGCGTTTTTTCCGTGATATTTTGAACATGCCTGTTCTCAGCACACTCCGAGGAATGTGCTGCTTTGGAAACGGTACCACTTATCGATTAAATGAATCTCAGCCGGCTCCCCCAGAGGGGACTCCTAATCGCGGAATGTACATTAAATTTGGCCTTCCTCCCATAATGTATAGCACGTTATGGCACAAATACACTAAACCTGATCGCGAGTTGCAATGGCCACTACATGGGTCATTTGACTTGCGAAAAGTCCAATATGTAGAACAGTGTTTGTTTCAGCGCAGGTCTAGACAGGACATGTTTGATTGTGTGCGTATGTGGGAGAAAGCGGTGCGTGAACGAATGAAGCGTGCAGAAGCCTTGGCGGACAAAGAGCAGCGAAAGGCTGCTCGGGATAAAGCTTTACAGCTACAGGAGAAGGAACTGCAGGAACAGAAAGAGAAAGAGAGTCGAGAACGTAACTTGCAGGTTAATGGTCAGTTTCCTCTTCGGCGTCCTCTCTATCCTGTCCTTACTAATGAATTAGATGATTTTTCATTGTTAGATCGTTGTCTGCCTCCGTATGTTCAGCCTACGGCTCCGGATGTGGAATCGGACGAGGATAATCAGGACAGACAACGTACCAGGTTACATGCCGAGCGTATGACGGAATTGCGTTCGATTGCTCGTAAACTTAATGTAAATTCTATAACTGTTTCAGAGGTTGATGATTCTATGAGTAAGTGGTCCGACAAGGAACGATTGTATTTTTTAGGTCATTTTGCAGGCAAAGTTGTTGAGCGGTTTAGAAAACAATCTCCTGAGTTTGAACCTAAGGATATATCAGTTGGTCGTGAGAATTTCCGTAAAGGTGTTTTTGCTCTTTCAGATGCGGAGGAATTTTTCCGACGGTTGATTTGATTACGGGATGAGGCGACACGATTGCGAGCGGTGAAAAAGGCATCGAACGCACCAGCGTCTGAATCGACGGAAACTTCTCGAGTGTTCCCTATCTATGGATCAGATAAGAGTGTTGCGATTAATGTTTTGCCTATGCGGGAAGCCGCGCCTCTGTATGTCCCTCCCAAAGGGGATGGTACGGATGATGATAAGATGTCTAAAGATTCAAAGGGCTATTTTGTGTATAATTGGGTTTATACGCCATGGAATAGAGCAGATGTTATGGCACTTAAGAATGCTTTGCCTGACCCCCGTAAAAATCCAGCAGCTTTCTATGAAGGTGTGGAGGGTGCTATTTCTTCGTGTATTATGACATTAGTGGATATTGATCTTTTCTTTGGACTGATATTGCCTCCTGATATGTGGAGGGCGATTCGTAAGTTTGACGATCGAACGATATTAGGTGCAGATTGGAAGGACATAGAGAGAGCTGATTTAGATAGGGAACCTGCATGTAAACCGTGTCAGTTGATTTTAGAATTACCAACGGCTATCTTGAATAAATTAAAAACGCTTGTCCCCCCTAAGAAAATAGATTGGACAGTGTTAGCGTCTTGTAAGCAGAAGTCAGACGAATCGGTTTCCGATTTCTTCTCACGTTTTGAGGAAGCATTCCATGATTATAGTGGACAATCATTAACAGAGGACACGGGCAGGCACTTATTCGTAGACAAGTATGTGGCTAATCTCCTACCGGAAATTGCAAAGCGATTAAAGGCTAGTGAAAGTTCATGGACCACGGCAACGCCTGCCTCCTTATTAACTATGGCTCAGTATTATGAACGACAGGAACTAGAGGCTAAAGAAAGTAGTGATAAGAAAGTGAAGGACTTAAAGACGTAAGTGATGCTGGCACAGGTTTGTGCTACGCAATCGAGAGGGAATGATAGGGGTAGACGAGGATCGTACGTTACGTCTCGCCCTCGTTCCAACGTATCTGAGGATCAGTGTGTATACTGTAAGCAGTTTGGACATTGGCTCGCAGATTGTCCGGTACTTCGTGAACAGCGTAGTCAGAGGGGTCGAGGAAGTGGAAGGTCACGGAATAGTTATTCAGGACCAAGAGGTGGAGCGAATGATCGTGGAAGGTTTGAAGAGAGGGGTCGTGGTGAGGTTGAACATAATACTTTTGATCGGCGGAATCAATACCAGATAGCTGAAGGAGAAAATACTGAGTCACAGGATAATAGACATGCATAGGATTGCGTAGGATGGGGTGTGGAATCGGTTGAAGTACCAGTTGATCAAAGGGGTCCATATATATCAGCACATGTTTTGGGTTCTACTGATCAGTTTATGGTCGATACAGGAGCTACTCGTAGCGCTCTGTCCAAACGCTTGGTTCCAAGGGCTCCCCTGTCTGGCGAAACGATTACAGCAATAGGGTTCGATGGAACACCTTCACTAAGCCCATTGTCTCAACCCCTTACATTCTATGTTGATAAATTTGCTGCCCCATGTCCATTTTTGTTGTCCCCAAATACACCAGATAACATTATGGGACTTGACATGTTAAAGCATTTTCGAGCTACTATCCGCTGTGCTCCGGAAGGAGTGCGGGTTGTGTTAAATGAGAATTACCCAGAAATTGAGCGATTGTGCCTTCTTCATGAATCCGAAGTGTTAGCCTCCCTACCAAAAACGTTGTGGGCCACTTCTGATACTGATGTAGGGCAGATGATAATTCCTCCAGTGCGTATTACTGTAAAGGAGGGCGCATCTCTGCCACGTGTCCCACAATACAAAATATCCAGGGAAGGCGAAATTGCATTGACACATATTGTGAATGATTTGATTACGGCAGGGGTGGTTGAGGAAGTTCCCTACAATGTTTGTAACAGCCCAATTCTTCCGATCCTTAAGAGAGATACAGATACTAAGGTTTACCGTTTTATCATTGATTTGAGGGAAATTAATAAGATAGTAGTGCCCCAGTACCCGGTGGTGTCTGATATCACCACCTTACTTACATTGGTTCCACCAACGGCAACTACCTTTTTCGGTCATCGACCTAAAGAATGCCTTTTTCTCGATTCCTGTACATCCTGACAGCCGATATCTTTTTGGTTTTACATTAAATAACAAATCGTGTAGATTCTGTCGAGTTCCTCAAGGTTATACAGAAAGTCCTAGCATTTATAGTCAGGCTTTAAAAAGACAGCTTGATTCTTTTGAATTACAATCTGGGGTGGCTCTTATTCAGTATGTGGATGACATTTTACTTGCAGCAGATACACAGGAACAATGTGAGGAGAGTACTTTTTCTTTGCTTCTTTAACAGCTAAGGTGTTGCTTAAAGAGTACTTCCCACGCTATGGTGTTTGTAAGTTTTTGTAGAATGATAATGGTCCTCACTTCATTGGGAAAGTAGTGGAGTACGTCCTGAGAGGATTAGGAATAAAACAAAAGTTCCATGTTGTGTTCATTGCACCATCAGGATTCAAGCAAGCCGGGCCGAAGACGGCTGTAATGCCAGAAACCGGTCCCCGGAAGCTTGTTTCCTTCCCAGTGTAAGAATTGGCTTTTGTAGTTTGGTTTGCCCTGTTCCCATCCTGCACTGGGACAGGAACAGACTAATTTGCATACAGCCAGGTTCTGAAACTGGGATGGTGCAGTGAGCTAAAAAACGGTGTTGGATCTAGCCCTGATCTCTTGACAGGGTGAGAGTATTCTGCTTAATTCAGAGACTCTCTCCCTCACCACCCCTTGTTGTAAATATTTTTGTCCACCCTAAGCGTGGAAGGGTATACTCAGACATGAGTCCCTTGCTCATTGCACCATCAGGATTCAAGCAAGCCGGGCCGAAGACGGCTGTAATGCCAGAAACCGGTCCCCGGAAGCTTGTTTCCTTCCCAGTGTAAGAATTGGCTTTTGTAGTTTGGTTTGCCCTGTTCCCATCATGCACTGGGACAGGAACAGACTAATTTGCATACAGCCAGGTTCTGAAACTGGGATGGTGCAGTGAGCTAAAAAACGGTGTTGGATCTAGCCCTGATCTCTTGACAGGGTGAGAGTATTCGGCTTAATTCAGAGACTCTGTCCCTCACCACCCCTTGTTGTAAATATTTTTGTCCACCCTAAGCGTGGAAGGGTATACTCAGACATGAGTCCCTTGCTCATTGCACCATCAGGATTCAAGCAAGCCGGGCCGAAGACGGCTGTAATGCCAGAAACCGGTCCCCGGAAGCTTGTTTCCTTCCCAGTGTAAGAATTGGCTTTTGTAGTTTGGTTTGCCCTGTTCCCATCATGCACTGGGACAGGAACAGACTAATTTGCATACAGCCAGGTTCTGAAACCGGGATGGTGCAGTGAGCTAAAAAACGGTGTTGGATCTAGCCCTGATCTCTTGACAGGGTGAGAGTATTCTGCTTAATTCAGAGACTCTGTCCCTCACCACCCCTTGTTGTAAATATTTTTGTCCACCCTAAGCGTGGAAGGGTATACTCAGACATGAGTCCCTTGCTCATTGCACCATCAGGATTCAAGCAAGCCGGGCCGAAGACGGCTGTAATGCCAGAAACCGGTCCCCGGAAGCTTGTTTCCTTCCCAGTGTAAGAATTGGCTTTTGTAGTTTGGTTTGCCCTGTTCCCATCATGCACTGGGACAGGAACAGACTAATTTGCATACAGCCAGGTTCTGAAACTGGGATGGTGCAGTGAGCTAAAAAACGGTGTTGGATCTAGCCCTGATCTCTTGACAGGGTGAGAGTATTCTGCTTAATTCAGAGACTCTATCCCTCACCACCCCTTGTTGTAAATATTTTTGTCCACCCTAAGCGTGGAAGGGTATACTCAGACATGAGTCCCTTGCTCATTGCACCATCAGGATTCAAGCAAGCCGGGCCGAAGACGGCTGTAATGCCAGAAACCGGTCCCCGGAAGCTTGTTTCCTTCCCAGTGTAAGAATTGGCTTTTGTAGTTTGGTTTGCCCTGTTCCCATCATGCACTGGGACAGGAACAGACTAATTTGCATACAGCCAGGTTCTAAAACTGGGATGGTGCAGTGAGCTAAAAAACGGTGTTGGATCTAGCCCTGATCTCTTGACAGGGTGAGAGTATTCTGCTTAATTCAGAGACTCTGTCCCTCACCACCCCTTGTTGTAAATATTTTTGTCCACCCTAAGCGTGGAAGGGTATACTCAGACATGAGTCCCTTGCTCATTGCACCATCAGGATTCAAGCAAGCCGGGCCGAAGACGGCTGTAATGCCAGAAACCGGTCCCCGGAAGCTTGTTTCCTTCCCAGTGTAAGAATTGGCTTTTGTAGTTTGGTTTGCCCTGTTCCCATCATGCACTGGGACAGGAACAGACTAATTTGCATACAGCCAGGTTCTCAAACTGGGATGGTGCAGTGAGCTAAAAAACGGTGTTGGATCTAGCCCTGATCTCTTGACAGGGTGAGAGTATTCTGCTTAATTCAGAGACTCTGTCCCTCACCACCCCTTGTTGTAAATATTTTTGTCCACCCTAAGCGTGGAAGGGTATACTCAGACATGAGTCCCTTGCTCATTGCACCATCAGGATTCAAGCAAGCCGGGCCGAAGACGGCTGTAATGCCAGAAACCGGTCCCCGGAAGCTTGTTTCCTTCCCAGTGTAAGAATTGGCTTTTGTAGTTTGGTTTGCCCTGTTCCCATCATGCACTGGGACAGGAACAGACTAATTTGCATACAGCCAGGTTCTGAAACTGGGATGGTGCAGTGAGCTAAAAAACGGTGTTGGATCTAGCCCTGATCTCTTGACAGGGTGAGAGTATTCTGCTTAATTCAGAGACTCTGTCCCTCACCACCCCTTGTTGTAAATATATATATATGTGTTCCATCCACAGTCAGCAGGTTTGGTAGAAAGATACAATGCAACTTTGAAGTTGAAGCTAGCAAAGATCGTGGCATCCACGTCTTTAAAATGGCCGGATGCTCTGCCTTTGGCATTGCTGTCTATCAGATCAGTGCCACATTCCCGAAGTGGCCTCACACCCTATGAAGTGGTGTTTGGAAGGCCTATGAATATTTGGGGAGTTCCTAAGCCTCGTTTGATACATGATGTGTCCTGTGTAATGATGAATGACTATTTGGCACGATTAACAAATGATTTACTTTCTATTCACCAACAGGTTCGAGAAGCGCTCCCCGACAGCTCCGCTGGAGAGGCTCATGATCTCAGTCCTGGAGATTTTGTCATGATAAAAGTGTTTGAGAGAACTAGCAGTTTGGAGCCGAGATGGCGAGGCCCTGAACAAGTGCTGCTTGCAACCCGGACAGCTGAGAGAGTCACGAATAAGAAGCGGTGGATTCATTCTACCCATTGCCGTCGTGTTTCTCCAGGTCTGGTAAATCCTGAAGTCCTGTCTGATTTTCGAGACATCTTGGATGCAGAGAAGAGCCCAGCTGTCACGTCTAATGAATTGGAGGGAGCCTTCCCGGACCACACTGTTTCTGATGGAGTGAAGTATAATCTACGTCCAAGGAAATAATTTTTTTTTTTTGCATTTTTGAACTGGTTAGTTACCGTTCTGAGGTTTGTGAAAACGGAAGCCGGGAATATCAAGGGGGGGGGGTCAGTTCTGTCCAGTGTAGCGACACCCGTCTTGAATCTCGGAGAAGACACCAGCGGCAGCCTCAGTCCTCAGCACTACCTTTTTATTTTTTAGCGTTGTTCTTGAAGGATTTTGTTTTGTGAACTATGGCACCTTTTTCGACACGAAATAAGAGAATTCTTGGTGCTGTGCTGTTTGTTTTGACTATAGTGGTAATAGCAGTAATAGCTTGGACTGTAGAACAATTGTTTCCTGCATGAGAACATTTACTGCCTACCACTCCAAGCCCATCTGAACATTTTTATTTCACGTTGCCTTTTCATGAAGAAAGACATAGACAGACTTATTTGAATAACAGTTTTATTCAGATTTTGCACCATACTCACAACATGACCAATACGACTAATTGTTGGGTATGTGGAATGTTGCCTGGACATCAAAAGAAAGGAGGAACCCCACTTATTCCTCTCCCGTTTTCCCATAATGGTTCCTGTAATGCTTGGTACACTCTTCTTTTCACTTTACGATGGCCAACAAAAGGTGGACTACTCTTCCGACTAAATAAAGTATGCTACAATGATTAACGATGAAATGATGAAGATGATGGCTATTAATATCAATGATGAGAATTCTGATTACTCCCATTATGAGGTAGCTTTTGCTAAACGCTAAAAGGGCTGTCTGTCGTATTTTGGCAGTATCTGAATTAGCGTTTAGCTCAGCTACACGATCTTTTCTATTAACTTGACCAAAACGTACGGGAGCCATCTTGAATCCTTTGGCTTCCATTTTGTATGAACATGCTGCCTCGTGGTCAGCATGCCCTTTTGTCCTTTCTCGATACCAATGACCGTTTGCCTTGCCCAGCAACAGGCTATTTTTAGTACTGGTCAAGCACGCATGCGCATTACGCACCGACTGGTCATCTCTTAGGAATGTCCTCCCAAACTGACCAGTGCTACTTAACTCCTCCCACATGTTGGCTGTGTTCCAAAAATGACCTTATATGTACCTAAAATTGTGTAAAAGTGTAACGCCTACCTTTTTATTGCTATTAAATTGTATAAAAGAGGTCGCGCACCGATGTTCGGTGTGATACTTCTTGCATTGCCGAAGGGTGCGGTAGGAATGTACCACCACCCCATGGGGTCCTAATAAACTTGTCTCTTTGCATTTTCAGTTTCCGTGCCAATTTCTGTCTATGGTGTTTGAGGGTTTTTGCAGAGTATGTAGGCCTGACAGAACCCGATACCTCACACCTCGCAGCTCAAGTCATGTCGCCTGACGCGTTTCGAATTTTCTTCCCCAGAGGCTTGCTGACATTGAATGAATGCGCGTTCTGGCCACGCCCCTTTTATACATTTGCACGCCCTCGATGGGCTGCTCGTGTGAGTTCTGTGCATTGTGGGCTTAGTAGTCAGTGGAGTCCGCTAATATTACTGCAGTTCTATTTCTAAGTCCTCAGATGGGCCTCAGTATGCCGTCCTCGTTTTCAATCCAGCCTGGCAATTTCACATAATTCACCCAGGTGTATCCCAGACGATGTGACCCCCTGTTATGGGGTGGTGCATCCTCGGCAGCATGGTAGCCGCCTAAACATCAAAGCTCAAAGGGACCCGTCCGGGTGAGAAGCACTCCTGTGCCAGCATGCAGTGAAGCGTTTCAGTGGTATAAACAGATCAGGCACACCGATACACCTCGCAGCTCAAGTCATGTCGCCTGACGCGTTTCGAATTTTCTTCCTCAGAGGCTTGCTGACATTGAATCAATGCGCGTTCTGGCCACGCCCCTCTTATACCAGGCTGGATTGAAAACGAGGACGGGTCCCTTTGAGCTTTGATATATATATATATATATATATACATATATTACCTACTGGCGGTCGCCAGTAGGTATATATAGTTAGGATTTTTTCTCTATGGGATTTTTGAAAATTCTATGTCAAATAACTTTGGCGTTTGTGGACGGAATTGGCTGAAATTTTCAGGAAAATGGCACATTTTGTTTCTGAGCAGCCTTTGAAAATTTGGGGGGGTTCGTCAAGGGGGGGCCGAGAAAAAAGGGGGGTCCCAAAACGCGTTTTTCCCATGTTAATTTCCATAGGGCGGTTGGCCTCACTTTTAGCCCGAACGGCTGAATGGATTTGCACGAAACTTGGCAAAATTGTAGGGACTGGTAGCCCGATGTGCCTTTTGTAGGTCTCAATATATGTGCTCCAGTGGATTTTGAGAAATTAACGTTTAAAAAAAGATATATATCTGTAACAGCGGACCAGTTAGCGCACTGGTTCGCGGACTTTTCGTGCAACGGAGCTTTGTGAAGCGAAGCTGATTGGTTCTCTGGCGTCTGTCAACATTCCAAAAAGTCCGTAGCAGCCGCCATCTTGTCTCTCGGTAGGATCGAGAGACAAGAGGAGGCCAAAGCGAAGGGGCAAATGACCATAAGGGGGAATAGTAGATCCTCGCTGACCCCCTAGGTTTGATGTGGAGGTTTTAAAAGGGCCCCGCGGGGCAAAAAAAAAAAATTATAATAATAATCTTACGGCTGAATGGATTTGCACGAAACTTGGCAAAATTGTAGGGACTGGTAGCCCGATGTGCCTTTGCTAGGTCTCAATATATGTGCTTCAGTGGATTTTGAGAAATTAACGTTCAAAAAAAGATATATATCTGTAACAGCGGACCGCTTCGCGTACTTTTCGCGTTACGGAGCTTTGCGAAGCGAAGCTGATTGGCTCTCCGGTGTCTGTAAACATTCCAAACAGTCCGTAGCGGCCGCCATCTTGTCTCTCGGTAGGATCGAGAGACAAGAGGAGGCCAAAGCGAAGGGGCAAATGACCATAAGGGGGCATAGTAGATCCTCGCTGATCCCCTAGGTTTGATGTGGAGGTTTTAAAAGGGCCCCGCGGGGCAAAAAAAATAAATAATAATAATAATCCAACGGCTGAATGGATTTGCACGAAACTTGGTAAAATATTAGGGACTGGTAGCCCGATGTGCCTTTGCTAGGTCTCAATATATGTGCTTCAGTGCATTTTGAGAAATTAACGTTCAAAAACAAGATATATATCTGTAACAGCGCTCCGCTTCGCGGAGATAAAATTATATCTGTATTACGTAGCTGTTGCTAACACCAGCTAGCGACGGCTAGTAGGAGATAGCGACCATCTTGGGCCCCACTTTGCATGTGAGTGATATTTATCACTAATGACATGCAAAGTGGGCATGCCAAGATGTTAGCGACTGGAAACAGTCGCTAACATCGCTATCTCCTATTATCAACTTTTGGAAATATTCGAGATAAGCGCGAATATCTCCAAAAAGTAACAGCTGCCCTGAGCAGTTCTTAGCCATGTTATCCAATGGGAGGTGGATAACATGGCTAAGAGCATTAGCTCGGTAATGCATGAATATCGCGGAGTTTTCAGCGATATTAATGCATTGCGCTCGTTTTTTATCGTATTTGCGATAAACCTTGATAATAGCAAGGTTTATCTGCGATAATTTCTGACGGTAAAAAAATCTTTGCAATGCATCGTTAGGGATAAATATCGCTTAACTTTGGTAATATGCCCCAACGTCTGTTAACGTTCGATTCGAAGGAAATCAGGAATTGTTGAAAAACATTGTGTGCGCCATCTTGTCTTTTTTCAAATGCCACACTTTTGTCGTGCACGGCAGCCATTTTAGATGCCTTGACCAGATCCACTCTGTGCACGCTGTCGATCCTTAGCATGGCTCCCCACCCTCGCAAGCATCTCCCCCAGGCAGTGGTCACCCCCGCTCTCTGTTTTATGCATGGGTAATAAACCTCCCCCCATCTGCGCTGTTCTTCCCTGAGAATCACACCCTGTGCCCGCCCGACACCTCCCTTTCGCCCTATTCACTACCGCACCCTCTGACACTCCTTTTCCTCTGTGTCCGATTGTCCAGGCCGGTCCTAGGCTATCAGCTAGCCCTGCAGATGTAGTTTATGGCCACAGCTGTAAAGAATCACCCGTCTTCAAAGGAGTTATAGTAGATCAAGGCCCACACTCGATGAGATCCGTCACAGCAGAAGCGTTGCTATTATCTGAAAACCATCCTGTATTGTGATTGGGGAGGGGACCGAGCGTGAAGCGGAAGATTCCAGGGATGACTCTTTGTACATCAAAGTTTTTACAATTATGTGTCACATTAAAAATATATAGCACTCCGACAAAGTAGTAAGATTATAAAACTTTAATAATTTATAAATATATACAAGAAAACAAAAATAGTAATAACATATAAACATTTTTAGAGAAAAACAACGAAGTAGCGGTCGGCTGTGCGAATAGTCCCAACGCAGCACAACGTCCAGATTTCCGGCGTGGGGCGTCGCGGGGGGTGGGTGATCAGTAGCAAACTGTTGTGCGAATAGTTCCAAGGCAGCAGAACGCGCCGAAATCTAGATGACACAAAAGTGATGTCTAGTAAGTTGCCACCCAGCAAATAACGGCGTGGGGCGTCGCGGGGGGTGGGTCATCAGTAGCAAACTGTTGTGCGAATAGTTCCAAGGCAGCAGAACGATGGCACCAAGGTGATGTCCAGTAAGTTGCCGCACTGGTTTTGGTATCCTACAATGCTGCTCCGAATAACGGCGTGGAGCGCCCCGGGGGAGGCGGCGTGAACGGGCCTCTCCAGGTGGAGTCTCGTCTGTTGTAGTGGGGCGCCCCTTTACCGTTTCAGTTGCCATTGCGTCCGCTTTTGGTCCACTGTGTCAAAATCCGCCATTCAGCTGAGTTGCGCCCACTCTTGCGGTGCAGCGATAGGCGGCTGTCACAGGACTCTCAAAATGGCGGCAGGCTGTTTCCTTTTTGGGCCTGGTCCACTGAAATGGCCCTGGGACACCTTGGAAATCGGACGCTTGTCTGCTAGGTCTTGGACCCCATTCTCGAAAGCGTCCCCTCCGCCTTGAGAATTCATCAAAAGTTTTGGGGGCCCCGACTCCTGCAGGCTTCTGGTGGGGAGCGGCTGCCATGATTGCTCGCGGAATGACCACGACGGAGCTACGAGATGGTGGTGCTCTCATGGTGACGCCAGCTTCAGTCTGAAACATCCAGAAACAAGGTGGGGCTTTCATCGTTTGGGGAAAAAAAAAAGTTTTCATCCAATGAAAAGTGTTGTTTTTAGGTCATATGATCAAGCCTTCCATCATTAGGAAACCAAAAGTAAAATGAACCAATGAAAAGTTTTATAAACAAGTCACATGACCTGTTATGCGGCATAGGGTATAAAATGCGGAGAAAATACGTTGGCACGTGAGGCGGCGTCAGTAGCGGACCGATGTGCGAATAGGCCGAAGGCAACACAACGCGCCAAGATCCGGATGGCATCGAGGTGGTGTCATAGTTGAGAGTTCTGAGCAGCGGTTGTAACACTGTCTGAAGCTTATTTGCAGCTGCTGCAGCTTCACTACGCGCCAAGATCCGGATGGCACCGAGGTGGTGTGTAGGAAGTTGCCGCACTGGTGTGGCCATCCTACAATGCTGAAAGTCGGCGTGGGGCGCCCCGTTGGCCTGTGAGTTTGCGTCAGTAGCGGACCGATGTGCGAATAGGCCGAAGGCAGCACAACGCGCCAAGATCCGGATGGCACCGAGGTGGTGTCTAGTAAGTTGTCGCACTTCTGTGGCCATCCTACAATGTTGAAAGTCGGCGTGGGGCGCCCCGTTGGCCTGTGAGATGGTGTCAGTAGCGGACTGATGTGTGAATGGGGCCAAAGGCAGCGCAACAATATTTTCTACTATATTTCCGGTGTAGAAGAGACCACAAGGCGCTGAGATGCCAAGATCCGGATGGCACCGAGGTGGTGTGTAGCAAGTTGCCGCACTGGTGTGGCCATCCTACAATGCTGAAAGTCGGCGTGGGGCGCCCCGTTGGCCTGTGAGATGGCGTCAGTAGCGGACCGATGTGCGAATAGGCCGAAGGCAGCACAACAATATTTTCTGACTGACACCACAAGGCGCTGAGATGCCAAGATCCGGATGGCACCGAGGTGATGTCTAAGTTGCGGACTGATGTGCGAATGGGGCCAAAGGCAGCGTAACAATATTTTTTGTATGGAAGATACCACTAGGCTTTGAGATGCCAAGATTCGGATGGCACTGAGGTGATGTCTAGCAAGTTGGTGTGGTCATCCTACAATGCTGAAACTCGGCGTGGGTCACCCCATTAGCCTGTGAGATGGCGTCAGTAGCGGACCGATGTGCGAATAGGCCGAAGGCAGCACAACGCGCCAAGATCCGGATGTCACCGTGGTGGTTTCATAGTTGAGAGGCACTTCATCTGCAGTGGGGCGCCGAGATCCGGATGGCACCGAGGTGATGTCTAGCAAGTTGCTGTACTTGTGTGGTCATCCTACAATGCTGAAACTCGGCGTGGGTCGCCCCATTAGCCTGTGAGATGGCGTCAGTAGCGGACCGATGTGCGAATAGGCCGAAGGCAGCACAACGCGCCAAGATCCGGATGTCACCGTGGTGGTTTCATAGTTGAGAGGCACTTCATCTGCAGTGGGGCGCCGAGATCCGGATGGCACCGAGGTGATGTCTAGCAAGTTGCTGTACTTGTGTGGTCATCCTACAATGCTGAAACTCGGCGTGGGTCGCCCCATTAGCCTGTGAGATGGCGTCAGTAGCGGACCGATGTGCGAATAGGCCGAAGGCAGCACAACGCGCCAAGATCCGGATGTCACCGTGGTGGTTTCATAGTTGAGAGGCACTTCATCTGCAGTGGGGCGCCGAGATCCGGATGGCACCGAGGTGATGTCTAGCAAGTTGCTGTACTTGTGTGGTCATCCTACAATGCTGAAACTCGGCGTGGGTCGCCCCATTAGCCTGTGAGATAGCTGTTCTTTGGATTTGGGCCTGGCTCGTCTGCTGTAGTGGGGCGCCCCTTTACCGTTTCAGTTGCCATTCAGCTGAGTTTCGACTGCTCTTGATGCTACAGCGACAGGCGGCTGCAACAGGACTCTCAAAATGGCGGCCTGTTCTTTGGATTTGGGCCTGGTCCACTAAAATGGCCCAGGGACACCTTAGAACTCGGACGCTCGATTTTTTTTTCCTTTCCTGTACATGCAAAAAAAGGTAAATGCCCGGTACGTTACACGCTTCATCTGCCACGATGAACTCTCCAGAGGAACCGAAAAAAAATATAGTTGTGGTAACTATACCATGCATCGTCATATGGAGAGGTGGCACCAATTAATTATAGTGCTGCATAAAAGAGAGATTTGGAGGAGAACCCCTGACCTGCTAGTACATTCATCAAAGAAGTGGCACTGAGAGCTTCAGAGGCAAGGGAAACGGTCCCAAATATTTAGAAGAACTTTGGAAAGATTAAAATGACATGTTTAGATTGTGGCAAATTAATTTCATGTGGACAGATGAGTGTTACTCTAATAAATACAGCATATGAACATCATCATAGTCGATGGTTGGTAGAGACATTTTGACTATATCCTGGACCTGCCCGTCCTCGCCCAAAATGGCGCCAGAATAAATGGGACTCGTAACTCCTTGTTGTGTACTGGTTGCAGAACCTTGAAATCACGAGATACGTATGCAGTTTTGAAGCAAATGGCGGGCGGGGACGAGAATTGATTGAATATTTCGACATCCCTATTGATATTAAGTTCTGATGTGTTATTGATTACTGTACTGTTGAAAGTTCGAATTAACGTCACCCATGGTACTTGCCCGCAAATGTATATCTAGATAATTTTATTGTAACTGGCCCTGTCGTATTTTAATTATAAAATGTACGTCCACCGATTCCGTAACTGTTAGACACCTTAGTTCTTGCAACGTAATGGCCCGCCCGTTACGTTCCTCTACATTGTAAATGTCTATTCATCATATACGATTACAGTTTGCTCCGTGGCCGGCCCACGTGGTTATAGGCTCGTATTTGTATAATGAAATTTTCACAATAAAGGTTTTTAAAAGAAAACATGGTAGTAGTATATACATTGGTAAAGTTTTTAATAATAGTCACTGTTTTAGAATCATTAAAAGGCAAGTGAAATAAAGCAGACCAATTACATGAAGGGTAAAAGGTATAATACGAAGGAACGCAGTAAAGATAAATGGTCAAGGGCTGTTGTGTTTTCTATTCCTGCAACATAAAGTGATCGATAAGAATCTCATATTCAGGCGTATCGGCGACTAAGACAGCAGGTCGACCCTCTTTTGCTCAACGGCTCCGTCATGGGACGAAGAAACGCTCTTTTTCTCGAAAAAAGAATATATTTTACTTGCAGGACAGTTGTAAAATTTCCGGGAAAGTACATTAGCCTGGAACATTATAACATATATTTAAGAAAAAATAATGTTCGGAAGTAATGAAAAGCGTAATTTTTAGGTCATATGACCAAGCCTTTCATCATTACAATAAGAAAAGTAAAATGAACCAATGAAAAGTTTTATTAACAAGTCACATGACTTGTTATGCTTACGTTACGCGCTGCGCGCCCCGGATGACTTCCGGATGCGCTAACGCGGCGCGTCATATGACGCATTACGCGACAACGCAGGTACAGAATATAGTCAAAATGTCTCCACCAACCAGCGGTCGGAACACAACCCCTTTCAGCAGGCTAAATAGTTCTGTTAAATGACAACAGAAGGGACAGGCAACAAGAACCATCAGTCAAAGAGGGGAGGGCTAGTTCTTCTCTACCGGGTTACATTGGGGCGCTACCGGAACTGATCGAATTGGTAGTCTACAGTGTTTCTGGATGTTTCAGACTGAAGCTGGGGTTAGCATGAGAGCAGCACCATTTCGTAGCTCCGTCGTGGTCATTCCGCAACCAATCATGGCAGCCGTTCTTTATCGTTATTTTGGGCGGGGTGGGTGGCGGAGCCGAGCTGTTTTGCAGCCATCATTGTGTGGAGTTCAGTTCATCTCACTAGTTTTGTATTTGTCATGAGGGGTTGTTCCTAATGTTTCTATTTTAGCGAGGTCAAAAAGAGATCCCATTAGTGGCCTACTGATTTTGCTCGATTCCTTTTCTTTTTTTTTACACGATTTTTCGTTATCTGCAAAGACTAAACAGAGTATTGCGACTCTGTGTTTGTTTGTAAATAGAGAATGAACCAAAGAGAACTAATTCTAAAACAGTAAATACTTGGATAACAATGAATCAAATGGAGAGAGAAGCAGGCACGACGGATTACAATGGGGGCAAAGACCTGCGTTAACTACCTTTCACTATCTGCAAAGAGAGAGTACTCCTAATAGAAATGAGGGGGGGGGGCACCATTCAAAGCAGATCAGTGTGCATAAACACGAAAATGTTTTCACTTACCACGTACTTGACATTCGACAGCTTATGATATTTGCTATTAAAAAACCATTGAAATTCACTGAAAAAACCATAGGTTATAGACCATATATAGTTAGGAATTAGCATTTACAAAACCTTGAAAATTCACTGAAAAAACCATAGGTTATAGACCATATATAGTTAGGAATTAGCATTTAAAAAACCTTATTTTACTCACACAAAACCATTGAAATTCCATATATAGTTAGTTGCACTAACTATATATCGCGCACCTGCAATCCACTGCTGATGATGTCACATATTACATCATTCATGACATGGTCAGTGACATCACTGATGACATCACTGATGACATCTCAAATGACATCACTGATGACATCACTGATGACAACATCCAGTGACTGTATGTTTCTGTAAAGTTAAAATGTGTCTTACATATTGAAGAATGAGTGGAAGTATAAGTGTCTGGACAAAGGATTTAGTAGGTGCATGACTGAATGCATGAGTGAGTGATTAAATGTGTCTCACTGAGTGCATGGGTTAGTGACTAAAGTGTCTTAATTTGTGCATCATTATGTCTGTTGTTCTGTAAACTGCTGCATGTTTTGATCAGTAGCTATATGATTAACTATATGGGTTACTGATTGATTGTCCAAGTATTTGTATGGGAGACTGAGTGTGTGTGTGGCTGGCTGGGAGGTGTGTGACTCTGTGCAGATCAATGTGTACTTGTATCAATGATTGTATAACAAGGTAAGTATGTGTTAGTATATGTTTGAAAATGTAAGGTGCTCTATGTTTAACTGTATAGACAAGAAAATGGAAGTGTCATTGATTCTTTACAGGACTGACTAGGTGTGTGAGTAACTCCATGGATGAGTGGCAGACTGTGAGTGTCTGTATAGGTGTATGAGTGCATATGATAGTGTTGTAAAGATGAGTGATTGTATGTATGAATGATAGTATGGGTGAATGAGTGAAGGTGTGTGTAGACGTAGGAATCAGTGAGTGCGTATGTAGTAACTAGTATTGGTGTGTCAATGGTTTCAAAAATTATATTCTGTATTTAACACTGGGTGAAACAGAGGTTATATTAAAATGTGAGGAGATGCATTGTATTGTCACATGAATGATATCATCAGTGATGTGGTCATTGATGTCATTTGAGATGTCATCAGTGATGTCATCAGTGATGTCACTGACCATGTCATGAATGATGTAATATGTGACATCATCAGCAGTGGATTGCAGGTGCGCGATATATAGTTAGTGCAACTAACTATATATGGAATTTCAATGGTTTTGTGTGAGTAAAATAAGGTTTTTTAAATGCTAATTCCTAACTATATATGGTCTATAACCTATGGTTTTTTCAGTGAATATATATATATATATATATATATATATATATATATATATATATATATGTATATATATATTTATATATCAATAACAACTATATATATATATATATACATATATATATATATTGCCACAAATCCCTTTGAAAGGGAATTAGTCCGCACTCACAAAGAGATTCTTCCCAAGTTTCCTCTTTATTTGTCAAGGTTATTCAGCAAATTCGGGTTACAACCAACGCGTTTCACAACACACAGTTGCTTGTTCACGGTAAGGTAACCTATACACAAGCTCCTCCTATATTCTTACAGGACGCGCCAAAAAACAAATTGATGCTGACCTTACTTCCTGTTACCTTTACAGGAAGTAGGCTGGGAAATGTAGTTTTTGTTAACTTTTCGCTTTCTTGATTAATCATGGAGATATATACATTTACTTCCAAGACATTGTCTGCCATATATATATACATATTCACAAATATATTATTTCATATATTGGTATTTGTATTTATGTCAATACTGAGCTGTCCAATTTAGCACATAGTTTGTTTTCTATTTCTATGTGGTGCAAACTTGGTAAACTTAAACCTAGCGGTGTTGTCAGTCACGCCCTCTGGTGGGCACAATCATTAATGCATAGTGGTCTAACGATTGGGAAATCATTCACAAAAATTTTTTGCCCTCCAGTGGGCTTATTAAACCATCTTTGTGCATTAGTACCATGTTCGCATACATGTGAACTTAATCCCTGCTTATCACTGCTAATTGGGCTCAGTTTGTATTGACTACACAAATTATGTTATACTTAATATGGCCTTATCTCATCATTGTATGCTGTGTACACTGAGAGCAACAGAGAAAAGATCGGTTTTTAAGAAAAAATGTATATTTTTGAATGTAGTAACAAGAAGAATGGTTTTTTGTATTCATGAAGTGTACACAGCATACAATGATGAGATAAGGCCATATTAAGTATAAAATAATTTGTGTAGTCAATACAAACTGAGCCCAATTAGCAGTGATAAGCAGGGATTAAGTTCACATGTATGCGAACATGGTACTAATGCACAAAGATGGTTTAATAAGCCCACTGGAGGGCAAAAAATTTTTGTGAATGATTTCCCAATCGTTAGACCACTATGCATTAATGATTGTGCCCACCAGAGGGCGTGACTGACAACACCGCTAGGTTTAAGTTTACCAAGTTTGCACCACATAGAAATAGAAAACAAACTATGTGCTAAATTGGACAGCTCAGTATTGACATAAATACAAATACCAATATATGAAATAATATATTTGTGAATATGTATATATATATGGCAGACAATGTCTTGGAAGTAAATGTATATATCTCCATGATTAATCAAGAAAGCGAAAAGTTAACAAAAACTACATTTCCCAGCCTACTTCCTGTAAAGGTAACAGGAAGTAAGGTCAGCATCAATTTGTTTTTTGGCGCGTCCTGTAAGAATATAGGAGGAGCTTGTGTATAGGTTACCTTACCGTGAACAAGCAACTGTGTGTTGTGAAACGCGTTGGTTGTAACCCGAATTTGCTGAATAACCTTGACAAATAAAGAGGAAACTTGGGAAGAATCTCTTTGTGAGTGCGGACTAATTCCCTTTCAAAGGGATTTGTGGCAATATTTGAA
Source organism: Lissotriton helveticus (assembly GCF_964261635.1). NCBI lineage: Eukaryota > Metazoa > Chordata > Amphibia > Caudata > Salamandridae > Lissotriton > Lissotriton helveticus. The sequence goes on from NC_136057.1 coordinate 1,507,760,467, forward strand.
AAGCGGGGCTCTGCTTAGTAGCCCGACACCGGTGGAGAGAGCGCCATGGGACCGCGAGAGAATTGAGCCAGAATTGTGTTTGATATATATATATATATATATATATTAATATACACATATTTATATGGAATTATATGTTAATATTTAAACAGGAAAAGCTTCTTGCGTCCAAATGTAAATACTTTAAACCATAAAGCGCTTCTTAAAAACTGTTTCTATTGCTCAAATTAATGGTACTCATTATCAACCTTTGAAAAATGGAATGCGGATTGTACTTGGCTGGATTCAGCTTTCTCACTGTTAAATATATTTTAATATATTTATCATATAAAAACTGTATGTGTATATATATATATATATTTATATGTATAACGAAACCGTTATTCACAAATCTTTCCTCCCCAGAAAAGAATAACACTGAGTAAGCCCAAATTTCGTGATAATTCCTCAGTGATTTATCTGTGCAAGTTGTTGCCAGCCATCCGCCATGACGTGTTTCGCCTCCAAAACGAGGCTTGATCACATGACGTGACAGTCAAACAGACAAGGGTATAAATATTCCAAATAGGGGCATGGCATATAAGGCTTCATTTAAAGTGAACAGTGCATATTTAAATCATTTCACCTTATTCTAAATTTGAAACATGGTTGAGGGCAAAGTGCCCAATTGCTCTAATCCCACATAAATTGATACATAACATTGAATACATCCTAATTATATATACATAGTTATTTACACATAAATATGAATATCAAAAATATCAAAAATATATCAACAATATCAAAAATATATATACATTATTCCATAGAAAACATATAAATATATATATATAAATATCAAAAATATGTTACTCTATAAAAGACGCATAAATATATACATTAAAATTTCATGTATATACATCTTGTGGGAAAGATTTCAAATCGTTCAAATCAGTAGGCTTATGCACGATAATATATACTTTTGTTAATCAATTTCCTGGAAGTGCTCAAGTGAGCAACTCATCCAAGAAACAAGGGAGAAGCCATCGCCTAATCCACTTATATTCTTTTTACAAACAACCCATAATAGTAGCTGTGAAATGTGCATAAAGTGTCTAAAATAAAGTGCTGGTGCAAAGGATAAAAAAGGATTTCTAATGATAATATCATTATTATAAAATCATTTCACAGAAAAGATGGAAGTTTTAGATACCGGAATTTTGAAGGTTCATACTTTTCTATTATAGCTGAGCTAGATTATACTTAAGCATCAGCAGAGGTATGTCTAACTTCCCTAATCAGAGCAGAGTCAAAGGCGACTTTACGCACACAGCGAGGGGAAACACATGCAATCAGCTAGTAAACCTGTTATCAATTGTATCAGAGATAGACACATTATCATAAAGCAAGCATCATAATTCCTTTAAGCAAGTGTGTAAGTCTTCCCGGTCATTGAGTCCTGCTGGGCTCTTGCTGTTCATTTCTAAGATGTATCTAGTCTCCAAGAGGCGTAATTTGCCCTCTCTATCCCCTCCCCGTTTTAAGGGTAATACTGTGTCAATCAGATAGTATTGGAGACTGCTAGGGTCACTGTTATGCAATGATTCAAAGTGACGTGCTACCGGGTAAGATTGATCCTTGCCAGTTATTGCTCTAATGTGTTGGAGTATACGTTTATGTGCAGGGGGTCGCATGCTACCTACGTAATTTAAACAGCAGGGGCAGTGCAAAACGTAAATTACAAACTCCATCTTACAGGTCAAGAGTTTAGTGATGGGTATAGGTTTTTCCCTGAATGGACTCATATAGTGAGTTTTATTCACTCCGAAGCGACAGGCTTTGCAATAAGCACATTTCCTGAAGCCCTTGTTCAGGGCCTCCCATGTGCCGGACAGGGCTGTCTCCAAGTTATTGTTAACTAGGGCATCCGCCATAGTAGGAGACCTACGAAAGGTAATTTCTGGTCTTATGGAGACATCTCCCCCAATTATTGGATCCCCCTTTACTAGGTTCCAATTCTTGAGGAAGATCTTCTTAATTTCTGAGTGTTGCTGACTATACAGGACTATGATTCTGGAGTTAATGTGAGTGTTATCGGGGTTTGTTACTGGTTCTTTGGTTTTAGGAATTAGGGTCTCTTCTCTTGTTTTGGCTCTAGTCCGTCTGATGGCTTTATCCAGAATGTTTTCTTTATAACCCCTTTCTAGGAAGCGATGTTTGCTTGCTAGTTGTGCAATCTCGCAATCGCTGTCTGAGCTACAGATTCTCCTCAACCTAAGCATTTCCCCATAGGGGATGCTGTTGATGAGTTGACGCGGGTGTTGACTTGTAGCGTGAAATACTGTGTTCCCCGCTGTCTTTTTCCTATGTAATCTAGTCCCTATTTTGTGATCTCTAACGAAAACCTCTACGTCCAAAAAGTTTACAGAGACATTGTCTATTTGAGAGGTAAATTGCAAATTTAAAGAGTTAACATTTATCAGTTTTACAAATTCCTCGGCACTGGATCTCGATCCCTTCCAAACTAAGAAGAGATCATCGATGTATCTCAGATACATCATAACATTTGTTCTCATGATTTGGCCATGTAACCCCATGAGGACCCGCTCCTCCCACAGCCCCATGTGCAAGCACGCGAAGCTGGGGGAAAAGCAGGCCCCCATGGCCACACCCCTCAATTGCTGGTATATCTGTCCATTGAAAACAAAATAATTCTGCTCCAAACAAAGTTTCAGCATGCCTGCAATCATCCGATTGTGACTGGAACAGTTCTCAGGACGTCTGGATAAATAGTGCTCAGCAGCTTTTATACCATCGCAATGCCTTATCGACGTATATAAGGAGGTAACGTCTAGAGTCATTAAAATGTAATTGTCATCCCATTCTAAATTACTCAGTTTGCAAACAAAGTCTGTTGTGTCTCTCACATAAGAAGGCAACATTTTTACCCATTCTTGTAAAAAGAAGTCAATGTACTTTGAAATGTTTTCTGTGGAGCTATTTATTGCCGATAAAATAGGTCTTCCGGGTGGTGTTAATGAATTCTTGTGAACTTTCGGCAATAAATATAAAGTCGGTATCACTGGACAGTCTTTCTTTAAATATCTGAATTTGTCATTTGAGATTAAACCCCCACTCCTCCATGCCATCAATTTTGAGTTTTGTTCCGACCAAGCCGTTTTTATCGCTGTGAGATTACTTTTCTTATAACAATCCGGGTCTCCTAGTTGTGATTCAGCTTCTTTCACATAGTCATCACGGTGCCAAAGGACAATATTTCCCCCTTTGTCCGCCTGTTTCACAATTACATTTTTGTCGGATTTGAGTTTTTCAATCAAGTTATTGTAACATTGATTCTGTCGGCTTATGATGGTATGTTTTTTATTGATAGTGGCATATAATTTCTTTAAATCTTTTATAACAAAATCCTGATATAAATCCAGACTGTCATGTGTCATGATTGGCAAAAAAGTTGATTTCTTTTTTAAGGAAGTGTAGCCTAAAGCATTGTCAGAATATGTGCCAGATATCAGGGGCTGTATCAAATCTTGACCCTCTTGTTCTAAATCCCATATTTCGTTCAGGGTTGTGTCTGCTCCAGTTGTGAGCAACGTGGGACTTTGTACAGCCTGGTTCCTTTGTTTTCTATATGGTTGCAAACGATGGTACTTGCTTAGTTTTAGTTTCCTGATAAATCTGAAGGTATCCATCCTATAATTCGCATAATTCATATTGCTCGGGGGACAGTATGATAATCCAAGTCCCAAGATCTGTTTTTCCTTGAAAGTTAGAACAATGTCGGTCAAATTTATAATTGCTGTTGGGTTAAGGCTTGTGTTTGATTCGGAAATCTGTTCCATTTGCCTCTGTTTCCCTGATTGCCCCTCTTCCCTCCATTCATATTTCCTCTGGTGGCACTTGCGTCGTTGGAGCCGCTTGTTGTTGGCCCTTTGCCGTTTAGTTCGGGGTCTACTTTCGATTTTTATCTCAGTGTGTCCCGGCGACTTTCGCAGAGGTAATTTACCTCCTGCGCCAGAGACAGTTTGGTAAACCCCGCCTGCATGTTTTTTCTTCGATCATTATCTGAGTCGCTTTCGGCGGCTGAACTGAGATCCGTCGAGGAAGCAGATGCAGTAGTGCCTTGCCTTACTTTTTGACCACCTTTGCTGACCTGCGCCTTAATGTTGTCATAACGGCGCGCAAAGGTAAAAATTTGTCCGTGAAGATAATCAAGTCTGTCCCGCTCAAATTTAAATGTTTTTCTCACCTTTATCACATCTTCCTCTTTTGCAAGTCTTGCCATCATTTCGTCCCTCATTTTGGTTGTTTGATCTGTATTGTCCATTGTGGCCAATTCCACTTCCACAGCCTCTAGTAGCATTTATATGCATATGTATGTATAAATATACACATATTTATATAGAAGTATATGTTATTATTTAAACAAAAAAAGCTACTTGCGTCCAAATTTAAATACGTGAATTAGTGAAAATAAAACATTTCCCTTTAATATCTGCATATGTTATGTTACAAAAATAGATTAAAACATATTGTTTAAAACCGTTTTTGTGTGCCTCTTTACGCGTGGCAGCATGGACCGGGTGAACAGCGGATGTCAGACAAGCCACCCTGCCGCCCAAAGATTTGACTGTCAGAATGGCCCGGGCCAAGGGTGTTTGTCGTGCGAGGCCCTCCTGTGCACGCTGAAACCAGAAAACTACACCTACGCCGTGCAGGCAGAGAAAAGCGGAAGCGAGAGCAAAATGGCAGCGTCCCAGACATCCACAGAACTATAAGTGGATGCAAAAGTGCGGTGAACAGACAGGTGAGCGATACGCCGATACACCACTAAACCTACCCACCAACACCTACCAACTACAGCAGCTGACGGCGACCCGGCCGAAAGTGAGAGCGCGAGAGGGAGAGTGAGGGCATGTGTGGCAGCAACGACGGCGGTTAGCAAGAGCACACCTAACACATACTGCCCAGAGCTGCACACCACTCGCTAAGACGCAGGAAGCTGCACTCCGCTATGTGTATTTGACATTGGGGACCGCTAGGAAAATTATTACGGCAGGAGCGGTCCGACTAAATAAAAAAAAAAATGATACCAAACAACAGAGGGCGGTGGAAAGCTAAAATGGCGCCCGCCACAACAAAGGCATAGGGGTAGCTACTATATCCTACTATATCTTGCGCTAGTGCAAGGAGGCAGAGGCAACGGCTGCAGTTGGTGGGAGAGCACTGGTCAGCACACTGCGCCTTCCCCCAACAAAGCGTTACCCACAAGTGTCAAGAATAAAGTGTCGGGGAGCATGCGAGCAGCTGCGGCAATTGGTGGAAAAGTGCCAGTGATAAGATCCGCAGTGCGCGACTAATAACGGGAAAGCCGCCAACTTTCCCCGAGCTAACTTAAGGCACAGCAGAGGGGTCTACAGGGAGCTACGGAGGGCAAACAAGCATGGTCAGAAACATAAACGAAACAGAAAGGGAAAGGCAGCACTGCGCACTGGATCCCTATAATGGTGGAGAAAGGAGAGATTCCCTTGAACTGGACTAAATAACACTAAAGCTAGAAAGTCAAAAACAATAACAAGATTCATGTGTATACAAAGAATTCTTACAGTTTATTGGTAATACAAACATTTAAAATAGTGGACAGTTAAGAGACCTCTTAACACTGATTAAAACAAGATAATGACAATAAAAGATACACTTCATATTCAATATTGACCAGCAAAATTGAAACAAAAAGACAGAAAAAAGTAAGACATTGGACTCGTGCAATACTGGGTGTATATTCATACTCTATTTTTGACACCTAAATTATGTATTCTATAAAATAGTATATCAACAAAGATGTCCGAGTTGTGAATTATACTAAATGGTGCGTTGACGCGTTTCGGTGGTTTTCCACAATATTCTCCACCTTTGTCAAGACTACATATAATATCTGTCGTCGTATAGGGGTCAATAAAATCACCCTTGAGAAATAGATAAATACAACATAAGATGCAGTAAGTACATAACAGTTTATGATTATAACAGGCAGTTTCTTTTCTGTCTGGGAGATCTGTGATAAGCAGGTAACAATCGTACAAAGAAATGTATAAAGTTCTCCCTGGTACAAGCTCAGAAAAACAAATACTTGTGTTTCTTTTCAATAATAACAGATCAACATGCATTGCTTGGTTGGATGGAAACTGACTGTACGTTTCCCCTGCCCTTAGTCTACTTCATTCTATAATACATTGTAGCAAAAACATTTTTGTGTATACATTTGTCTCACTGAATCACTCACTTTCCTAAGTTCTGCAGGTTTATCCTTGTCACATTCGTGAGAGATCCCAACTCTCTTTAAACCCTTCATTTGGGAAGGAGCTTTCGTTTTTTGTGTTCTGAAATTGTTTATGCTCAGATTGATAAAACTGTAACTTTAGAAAGACATATATTTGTAATTGGTACTACATTGATTCCGTATACCAGATTGAGAAACCAAAGTCTATAAGTTAATACCTATATGTTCGGGTTGGTATCATTTAAAGTGAGTAGGAAATTGTATACTCGCTATTTCCTCTTTGATTTTTAAATTGCCTTATATACCTTAGTATTTGTTAATATTAAGTTACCTTAGGGTTTGCTTTTTGGAATTGTTGGGTATAAATTGTTATCCAAATCCGAATGTGGTAAATCAGAGAGATTTGCTAGCTTCATGCATCCATTTAAAATCGTAAAGTCTGGCTAAGAGTAAAATAGTCCTATGGGGCAAAAAATATAATTGTAATTAAGGTGAACAGGAGGTATATATCTTGATCAAAACAGGACTATTTTTTGTAGTTATCCTGATTTTCGCATACCTGGTGCTAGGACATTAAGCGTTGAATATGGGCATTCCGAAATACTTAGGCCCCATCAAACGTTCAGTCGTCTTTTCTTGATCTATTAAAACCCAGAGGCGCCTATGTCATGTCCTTGCGATGTGAGTTTATGGTTCTCTAAGGTTTGGGATATAAGTAAATGAAAAGCCGTTAGGAGTGGAACATAATTTGGAATCAGCTTCCTGTGTAGCCTAAAATTCTTCAAGTGCTTACCAATTCAAGCGCAGAGGACTGCCTACTTCTCTGGTTGTATAAGGCTCGTTTGGTTAAATTGTCAGGGAAGCTTGCATCATGTTTGTGCGGTGAAAAGGGGATATTTCCCTGGAGATTGGGACAAGAAAGTAAAGTCAGTTAAAGCGCGGTTGTCAAAAGGCTTCCGGTTTTTTCTCTGACCTCGCCTAATTCAATCCTAGTATTCCTATTGCCGCTTACCTGATAAGAAGCGTGATACTGCCTTCTTCTCTGGTTACCTGAAGTGTGCAAGGGGAGATGAAAGGCTGTATTTAAGTACCAAGTCTCGCACCTGATAGGTCAAGTTGTGGGCCAATTAGAAAGGTGAGTTTCGAAACTCCGGATTTGCATACGCCGACTTGTAGTTCTACGTTCTGATTGGCCGGTGTGGACGGCCCGTGTTCTAGCATTTCCTGATACCGGCTCTGGCGCATGATAGGCCTAATTCGAACCCAATAGAAAAGAGCTATTTCCGGCCAAAATTTTTACATTTACCGGCTTGTACCTCTACCTTACGATTGGTCTAAATAGTGGGCCTATGTTCTGAACGTTGCTGAAACTATTTAGACCACGAAAATACACTGGCTGTGATTGTGTGGTTTACAGAACAGTGATGTTACAGTTTAAATTTAATATATTAAACATCATGGGACTCTCAGTGTCCTGGTTATTTGCAGCGCAATAAAGGAGTTGGTTAACGTTCTTTTCTGTATTTTGGAAATGACCCCAGGCTTACTGGGACCTATCGAAAGGAAAAGATTTGTTAAAGGGGACAAAAACTAAATTTTTTTTGCAGTGCTAAAATCCTAAAGGGGTAGATTAATCACTCTCGGAAAGGAGAAAGATTTTCTTCATTAAACTTGGCGTGAGCAATTATGATAGGGGTTTGTCAAGGGACTAATTTAGGATGCTAGTCCTTCTGTATTGGAACAGAGAATGGAGGGTCTAAATGCATTTGGTCCAATCCTCCCTGGTATTAAAACCTTTGAGGATGGTGTTAAGAAAACAGAAGTAGAATTGTTCACGAGTTTTTCTTAGTCTGTCAATGTCGCCGCCTCGTCTAGTGGTCCTAATCTTCTCTAAAATATACCAACGCAGATCATCACAGGTATGATTGTGCTGGCTGAAATGCTCTGTTAGGGGTGCATTGCACTTGTTTGTGCGTATGGCTGATTTGTGCTCCAAAACTCTGAGTCTGAGTTCTCTGCTGGTCTCCCCCACATATCCCAGGTTGCAGGGGCAGATCAGCAGGTATATTACATTTTGACTCCTGCAATTATTGAATGTCTTGGAGGTCAGAGTTTTTCCATTAAATTCAAGGCTAGTGCCTGTGATACAATGAGAGCACACCGAGCATGTCCCACATTTGTGGTTACCTGTCGCTATTGGGCCGGCAAGAGTTCGTTGGGTTTCCATAGGTGGTTTATATGTGTGTACCAGGCAGTTGCGAAGGGTTTTGTTTTTGCGGAATGAGAACAAAGGTTTGTTGAGTTGATTAGCAGTATTAAAATTTAGTATACACCAATTTCTGTTAACTATGCTTTTGATCTGATTACTTAGATGTGAAAACTGAGTCACGAATACTACTCTGTCGAGGTCCATTTTGTTACGGACTTTGTCTTGATCAAGGACACTATCACGGTTATAAAATCTTGCTCTTTTAAGGGAATGTTTAATAAGTTTGTGGGGGTAGCCCCTCTCCTTAAGTTTCTTTGCCATATTCTCAGAGTGTCGATAGAAATCTTCCAGGTTTGAACAATTTCGCCTTAGTCTTAGAAGTTCACCGAATGGCACATTGTCCTTTTGTGTCTTAGGGTGATTACTAGAGTAAAGTAACAGAGAGTTTTTGTCCGTTGGTTTGGTGAATAACTCCACCTTCAGGACACCTTCCTCTTCTTTAACCACTATGTCCAGAAATTCTACCTTGGAATTGCTGTGGTGTCCTGTAAATCTTAGATTTGGATCACCCAGGTAGAGCCATTCGAGGAAGCTGAGTAGGTCCTGGCTGGCACCGCTCCAGATGAAGATGATATCATCTATGTAGCGATGCCAGCAGGATATATTCTCAAAAAAGGGGGCAGCCTCATTGAATATGTGTCTGAGTTCAAAGTCTCCCACATATAAACAGGCCAGACTGGGGGCACAAGTGGCCCCCATGCTGGTCCCCTTGATCTGGAGGTATAAGTCATTTTTGAAGAGAAAAAAATTTCTCTTCAAAATAAGGTGGATACATGACATAATAAAGGTATCGTCACCACCATTAAGGTCCTCTGTTTCAAGAATGGAAGCTATGACCTCCAGGGTGTTATTTTGGGGGATATTCGTATAAAGGGCTTCAATATCTAGGGTGACCAGGAACTGGGTCACCCTATTGAACCCTCTACCCTCAAATACCGAGATCGCGTGGGAGGTGTCTTTGAGGTACGACCTTTGTTTTTTAACAATCGGCTGTAGAAAAAAATCCACATACCTGCTCAAAGGCTCTAGTATTGATCCTATTCCACTGATTATTTGTCTCATGGGTGGGTCTGTGAGGTTCTTGTGGATCTTCGGGAGTCCATACATTGCCGGGGTGACTGGATGTTGATTGAAGAGAAACTTATATTCACTTTCACTGATGGCACCCCTGTCTCTCCCTTCACTCAACAGATTGGCTACTTCACTTTTTAATTTGCTAAGTTCTTGGAATTTGGATTTCTGATAATGTTCCTTGACACTAAGGAGTTCTTTCATTTTGTTGTCATATTTTTCAGTGTCGAAAACCGCTACTCCCCCGCCCTTGTCAGCGGGTTTGATTGTAAGTTCCTCGCTGTTTTGCATGTTGGTAAGGGCATCTCTCTGTGCTTTTGAAAAGTTGTTATTATAGATGTTTTTTTAGAGAATAAGTTCTTTACTTCTACCTCCACTATTCTTTCAAACAGCTCTACGTTTTTGTCTATTTGATGGATACTGGGAAAGAATGTCGATTTGGGTTTTAGCCCCGTGACGCTTGGGGGGGGATTGTAATCGCGATTTTCGAGGAAGCGATTGAGACGGATCTTTCCAAAAAATGATTTCAGGTCACTCTCCATGTGGAACAAGGAGGGTGCATTGGTAGGGGCGAAACTAAAGCCTTTTTTTAGTACTGTTTGTTCTGTCCTGTTTAGGGTCCTTTTGGAGAGGTTGACTAGAGGGAATTCGCCTACCTCCAATATTGGGTGCTCCTGGTGGATATATATTTCCTGGAGCTGTTTTGAGGTTGTTGCTTCCTCAGATAATCCGAGCGGTTGTATCCCCTGGGGTTCCTGTAACCCCGATTTGGGCGCCTGTCTAAAAAAGGCTCCCTTTCATAATTGGAGCTTGCCCTATTCTCCTGTGGTCTTTCTGGTTCCTCTTCGCCACTCGACCCTGAGGATTCTGAGAAGGTGATCCTCTTGTTGTTATTTCTAGAATAGAGTGGTCTTTGTGGATTTGGTCTTTCCCAGCGGGGTTCATTTTTGTTGGAGTAATAGTCCTTGTGGGTATAGGGATATACTCCCTCGATGGAGTATTTTTCTACATCTTTTTTTAATTTCCTAAGCTTTTTGTTAAATAGGTAGTCCCTATATCCATCTGCCTCAAAGTTAATTTCCTCCAATTTCTTTTTGGCATCTTCCAATGCCGGGGACTGTTTGAGTGTTGTTTCTATTTTATCTATCTCTTCTTTTTCCAGTTCTATTATCTCCTGGGCTGTTTCTATAATTAAAATCAGCCAATCTCGGCTACACCGGTTGGCGATCAGCGTCCAGGTCTCTATGAATTTGGGATGTTCAACAAACAGTCCAGGCTCGTTCCGGACTTGTAATCCTACGGGAATAACCCCTTCTTTTAGATAATTGATCAGAAATTTGGCATGGAGTTCTGTTCTGATAAGTTTCTTTTTCAGATTTAAGATTTTAATCAATTGCTCGTGGCTTGTATTTTGGAGACTTTTAGAACCCCCAATTTTGGGGTCCAGATTCATTAATCTGGTATACTTCTCTTCTGAGAACCCAAAGTTTTCAGTTTATCCATAATGGGTCTGGTGTGTGTTTCAACAAAATATTGGGAGCCCCTAAAAGAGGGTCCCGGGAGAACAAGCTCCTCTCCAACCAAAGGGTTGTACAATTGTAGGGATGAGTATGAGAGGTACACCTTAGACGGAAGTTAAGGGAAATAGGGTTAACCAACCGTAGAGAAAGGAGAGATTCCCTTGAACTGGACTAAATAACACTAAAGCTAGAAAGTCAAAAACAATAACAAGATTCATGTGTATACAAAGAATTCTTACAGTTTATTGGTAATACAAACATTTAAAATAGTGGACAGTTAAGAGACCTCTTAACACTGATTAAAACAAGATAATGACAATAAAAGATACACTTCATATTCAATATTGACCAGCAAAATTGAAACAAAAAGACAGAAAAAAGTAAGACATTGGACTCGTGCAATACTGGGTGTATATTCATACTCTATTTTTGACACCTAAATTATGTATTCTATAAAATAGTATATCAACAAAGATGTCCGAGTTGTGAATTATACTAAATGGTGCGTCAACGCGTTTCGGTGGTTTTCCACAATATTCTCCACCTTTGTCAAGACTACATATAATATCTGTCGTCGTATAGGGGTCAATAAAATCACCCTTGAGAAATAGATAAATACAACATAAGATGCAGTAAGTACATAACAGTTTATGATTATAACAGGCAGTTTCTTTTCTGTCTGGGAGATCTGTGATAAGCAGGTAACAATCGTACAAAGAAATGTATAAAGTTCTCCCTGGTACAAGCTCAGAAAAACAAATACTTGTGTTTCTTTTCAATAATAACAGATCAACATGCATTGCTTGGTTGGATGGAAACTGACTGTACGTTTCCCCTGCCCGTAGTCTACTTCATTCTATAATACATTGTAGCAAAAACATTTTTGTGTATACATTTGTCTCACTGAATCACTCACTTTCCTAAGTTCTGCAGGTTTATCCTTGTCACATTCGTGAGAGATCCCAACTCTCTTTAAACCCTTCATTTGGGAAGGAGCTTTCGTTTTTTGTGTTCTGAAATTGTTTATGCTCAGATTGATAAAACTGTAACTTTAGAAAGACATATATTTGTAATTGGTACTACATTGATTCCGTATACCAGATTGAGAAACCAAAGTCTATAAGTTAATACCTATATGTTCGGGTTGGTATCATTTAAAGTGAGTAGGAAATTGTATACTCGCTATTTCCTCTTTGATTTTTAAATTGCCTTATATACCTTAGTATTTGTTAATATTAAGTTACCTTAGGGTTTGCTTTTTGGAATTGTTGGGTATAAATTGTTATCCAAATCCGAATGTGGTAAATCAGAGAGATTTGCTAGCTTCATGCATCCATTTAAAATCGTAAAGTCTGGCTAAGAGTAAAATAGTCCTATGGGGCAAAAAATATAATTGTAATTAAGGTGAACAGGAGGTATATATCTTGATCAAAACAGGACTATTTTTTGTAGTTATCCTGATTTTCGCATACCTGGTGCTAGGACATTAAGCGTTGAATATGGGCATTCCGAAATACTTAGGCCCCATCAAACGTTCAGTCGTCTTTTCTTGATCTATTAAAACCCAGAGGCGCCTATGTCATGTCCTTGCGATGTGAGTTTATGGTTCTCTAAGGTTTGGGATATAAGTAAATGAAAAGCCGTTAGGAGTGGAACATAATTTGGAATCAGCTTCCTGTGTAGCCTAAAATTCTTCAAGTGCTTACCAATTCAAGCGCAGAGGACTGCCTACTTCTCTGGTTGTATAAGGCTCGTTTGGTTAAATTGTCAGGGAAGCTTGCATCATGTTTGTGCGGTGAAAAGGGGATATTTCCCTGGAGATTGGGACAAGAAAGTAAAGTCATTTAAAGCGCGGTTGTCAAAAGGCTTCCGGTTTTTTCTCTGACCTCGCCTAATTCAATCCTAGTATTCCTATTGCCGCTTACCTGATAAGAAGCGTGATACTGCCTTCTTCTCTGGTTACCTGAAGTGTGCAAGGGGAGATGAAAGGCTGTATTTAAGTACCAAGTCTCGCACCTGATAGGTCAAGTTATGGGCCAATTAGAAAGGTGAGTTTCGAATCTCCGGATTTGCATACGCCGACTTGTAGTTCTACGTTCTGATTGGCCGGTGTGGACGGCCCGTGTTCTAGCATTTCCTGATACCGGCTCTGGCGCATGATAGGCCTAATTCGAACCCATTAGAAAAGAGCTATTTCCGGCCAAAATTTTTACATTTACCGGCTTGTACCTCTACCTTACGATTGGTCTAAATAGTGGGCCTATGTTCTGAACGTTGCTGAAACTATTTAGACCACGAAAATACACTGGCTGTGATCGTGTGGTTTACAGAACAGTGATGTTACAGTTTAAATTTAATATATTAAACATCATGGGACTCTCAGTGTCCTGGTTATTTGCAGCGCAATAAAGGAGTTGGTTAACGTTCTTTTCTGTATTTGGGAAATGATCGCAGGCTTACTGGGACCTATCGAAAGGAAAAGATTTGTTAAAGGGGACAAAAACGAAAACATTTTTGCAGTGCTAAAATCCTAAAGGGGTAGATTAATCACTCTCGGAAAGGAGAAAGATTTTCTTCATTAAACTTGGCGTGAGCAATTATGATAGGGGTTTGTCAAGGGACTAATTTAGGATGCTAGTCCTTCTGTATTGGAACAGTGAACGGAGGGTCTAAATGCATTTGGTCCAATCCTCCCTGGTATTTAAACCTTTGAGGATGGTGTTAAGAAAACAGAAGTAGAATTGTTCACGAGTTTTTCTTAGTCTGTCAATGTCGCCGCCTCGTCTAGTGGTCCTAATCTTCTCAAAAATATACCAACGCAGATCATCACAGGTATGATTGTGCTGGCTGAAATGCTCTGTTAGGGGTGCATTGCACTTGTTTGTGCGTATGGCTGATTTGTGCTCCAAAACTCTGAGTCTGAGTTCTCTGCTGGTCTCCCCCACATATCCCAGGTTGCAGGGGCAGATCAGCAGGTATATTACATTTTGACTCCTGCAATTATTGAATGTCTTGGAGGTCAGAGTTTTTCCATTAAATTCAAGGCTAGTGCCTGTGATACAATGAGAGCACACCGAGCATGTCCCACATTTGTGGTTACCTGTCGCTATTGGGCCGGCAAGAGTTCGTTGGGTTTCCATAGGTGGTTTATATGTGTGTACCAGGCAGTTGCGAAGGGTTTTGTTTTTGCGGAATGAGAACAAAGGTTTGTTGAGTTGATTAGCAGTATTAAAATTTAGTATACACCAATTTCTGTTAACTATGCTTTTGATCTGATTACTTAGATGTGAAAACTGAGTCACGAATACTACTCTGTCGAGGTCCATTTTGTTACGGACTTTGTCTTAATCAAGGAGACTATCACGGTTATAAAATTTTGCTCTTTTAAGGGAATGTTTAATAAGTTTGTGGGGGTAGCCCCTCTCCTTAAGTTTCTTTGCCATATTCTCAGAGTGTCGATAGAAATCTTCCAGGTTTGAACAATTTCGCCTTAGTCTTAGAAGTTCACCGAATGGCACATTGTCCTTTTGTGTCTTAGGGTGATTACTAGAGTAAAGTAACAGAGACTTTTTGTCCGTTGGTTTGGTGAATAACTCCACCTTCAGGACACCTTCCTCTTCTTTAACCACTATGTCCAGAAATTCTACCTTGGAATTGCTGTGGTGTCCTGTAAATCTTAGATTTGGATCACCCAGGTAGAGCCATTCGAGGAAGCTGAGTAGGTCCTGGCTGGCACCGCTCCAGATAATGGTGACACAATAACAAGGACATAGGACATAGGGAAGGCACTGGCATCACATAGACAGCTGCGGCGCGGACCGGGATCGCGCTGTAAGGCCAGAGGCTGCCGGATTGTGCTGAGGACGTGCGGCACGGACTGGGCGCGCTCTACCGGTGCCAGGAACTGCTGTGCGGTGCCCTAAATCACCAGAGAGTTATACAAGCCTGCGCCTCCTTTACTGCAACACTGAGGCTTCATGGACCATAAGAACTGCAACGAGGGACCGCTTCTTCTTCATTTATTCACCTGACGCTGCAGGATTGGTCCGGGTACAGCCTCGATAAAGGTGCTTATTTCATTGCAATCATGCATTGCGACTTTGCAGTGATTGTCTCAGATCAAGCCTGATTCCAAGATGGCGGCGGTGCTGTGTACGTGGTCATCTAAACACCCTGAACGCTGGCAAGAGGCAGGAAATGTTTCTATAGGGCCATACTTCATGGAGGCAGCGCGAGTGTTTTACAGTTAGCGCTGTATGGAGGGGTCGTCTCTTGGGCGGGAAGGCTCACGCTCTCCTCAGTGCAGAAAGAAGTGCCAGCTGCACCATTCAGGCCATTAACAGCTGTGTAGCAAGTAGTGCCAGCTGCATCGTTTAGGCCTTTTACAGCTGCGCAGCAAGTAGTGCCAGCTGCACCGTTTAGGCCTTTTACAGCTGCACAGCAAGTAGTGCCAGCTGCACCGTTTAGGACACTTTATCCATGGGGACATTTCTGTTTGAGTTAAGACTCTCGCTGTATTGGCAGCAACCTTGACATTATGGTTTCAGGGCATTGGAGTCCCCCTCTGAGATGGCCAGTTGGCCAGGGAGACTGCGAGTTTTGTACAGAGCCAGGCCCTTTTTAAGTATATGTGGTGCTAGGAAATGCTTTTCATGTTGTATGATTTACGCACCCTGCTCTGAGCACCTCTAAAGGTGGCCTTATGCAGGCTGATGCTAAGTACAGGGATCACCAGGGGTCACTGGGTGTTCGTTTGTGATCTGTTGTATTTTGTCTAATTGTGCTTCGTGATGATTTTGACAGTGGTCCAGTTGGTCCTATCATATGTAAACATTTCCCTTGTAAATATTATCTTGTGCCGGTTGGCTTCATGTATACCTAGTTGAAGGGCCCAACAAATACCCACCTCTCTTCCCGGACGGCACATTAGTTCAGATTTCCTCATCCGACGTCTGGAATATGTGCCCCCTTTTAGTCATTATACTTCTCCTCACTACCGCTTTCCTAGTAACACCCTTCCCATATCCCCCCCGCACTCCTTCTCCTCATTTTCCCAACATGGCCACCACTCGAGTTAAGGCTGGAATTAACTGCTATAAAATCATTTCTCCTCCCGGCCAGACTAAAGCTTCAGTAAAATGATTGAAGCATAACACTATTGAACATTTCCCTGATTCCCTTTTTGTTGATCAATTTTACAATGGTCGTTTTGGGAGGCGCAAAAACGATTCCATTTTCTTCACTCACAACACCCCCTCTTGGTCCACCAGCTTATATAATTCCCTTAACGTCACCTCCTCCTCCTCTATCCCTCATGGGAAACAGCTAAAGATTTTCCCCTCTGCGTATTTCAACGACTCCCTCACCAGCTCAATCTATAACAATGGTACTGTCATGATCCAAGGCAAAGACACCTATCTCTCTCTCTTTGACCACCTCTTCCCCTCCCTACTCCCCTCCTCTGCAACCGGGTTTTCCCCTGACTCTCCATCTAGTTCCACCCATTACTCCCTTTCTCCTCCCCTGACCCCTCTACACTCCAATAGGCAGCACCCTCGGGAGGCACAGGTTGGCCCTCTTCCTTCCCCCTCCCTTGTGCCCTCCTCTCCCTTTCCTCCCACTTCACAGTATGCCCCCCCTTCATCACGTCAGCGGTACCAATAGCTAATACGCTCCTCGTCAAATCTGCACCATCCCAGTACTCCAATCTCATCTCCTCCCCCCTATTCCTACCTACTACTCCCTTTTTTAGTCCACCCCTCTTCCAACCTCCTCCCCAGCTAACTTTCCTTATGCTCCCCTTATTCCTCCCTCTCGGATTGGTGTCACTACAACGCGGTTTATAACAACGCATTCCGTTACATCGGAATTTTTACAACGCAGGATCCATTACATCGGATGCCATTACAACGCATGGCATTACATAGCAGATGCTATTACAACGCATGGCATTACATCGTAAGTATAGGTAAGTATACCTTTTTAAAAAAAATGTAATTAAGTTAATTTAATTAATTTAATTTAATTAATTTAATTAAAATACATTTTAAAATAGTAATTATTTTTATTTAATAAATTTAAATCTATTTATTTAAATTAATTTTAATAAAAATTGTAATTAATTTTATTTAATTAATATAATTAAATTAATTTAATTTAAATATTTTTTTGATTGTAATTAAATTAAATTATTTAAAATAATGTATTTAATTTAATTATTTTAATTAAGAAATGTAATTAATATAATATAATTAATTTAATTTAACCTAAAAACACCCCTGTACCCCAAAACCCAAACCCTGCCCTGAAACCTAAAAACACCCCTGTACCCCAAAACCCAAACCCTACCCTGAAACCTAAAAACACCCCTGTACCCCAAAACCCAAACCCTACCCTGAAACCTAAAAACACCCTTGTACCCCAAAACCCAAACCCTACCCTGAAACCTAAAAACACCCCTGTACCCCAAAACCCAAACCCTACCCTGAAACCTAAAAACACCCCTGTATCCCAAAACCCAAACCCTACCCTGAAACCTAAAAACACCCCTGTATCCCAAAACCCAAACCCTACCCTGAAACCTAAAAACACCCCTGTACCCCAAAACCCAAACCCTACCCTGAAACCTAAAAACACCCTTGTACCCCAAAACCCAAACCCTACCCTGAAACCTAAAAACACCCCTGTACCCCAAAACCCAAACCCTACCCTGAAACCTAAAACACCCCTGTACCCCAAAACCCAAACCCTACCCTGAAACCTAAAAACGCCCCTGTACCCCAAAACCCAAACCCTACCCTGACACCTAAAAACACCCCTGTACCCTGAAACCTAAAAACACCCTTGTACCCCAAAACCCAAACCCTACCCTGAAACCTAAAAACACCCCTGTACCCCAAAACCCAAACCCTACCCTGAAACCTAAAAACACCCCTGTACCCCAAAACCCTAAAACCTAAAAACACCCCTGTACCCCAAAACCCAAACCCTGCCCTAAAACCTAAAAATACCCAAACACCCCAAAACATATACCTCAGTACCCCAAAACATATACTCCTATACTCATACTTATTTAAAAAATTACTTAAATTAATAAATTTAATTTATAATATTTAAAAACATAAATAAATATTTTTATTTATTTTTATTTATAATTAATAATAATTAAATCAATTATATAATATTAAATAAAATAAAAAAAATTATATACTTACCAATACTTACGATGTAATGGTATGCGTTGTAATACCATCTGCTATGTAATGCCATGCGTTGTAATGGCATCCGATGTAATGGATCCTGCGTTGTAATAGCTGCGTTGTAACAGCATTACGACGTAAAAGTTGCGTTGTAAGTGATACACACCCTCCCTCTCCCACTCTTCTCTACCCCCTCCTCCCCTCGCTTCTTACCCTGATTTCTCCACATTCCCATTGCATCTCTCTCCTTCCCCCACTCCACCAGCAATGCTGTGCTACCCCCTTTCCCCCCTTGGTAACCCTTTCCATCTCCCCCCATCGGGCCCAGCAGAACCATTTCCTTTCTTCAACTTCTCCTTCTCTCAACCCCCCTCACTCTGCCAGATACCCGTTCCCTCACAGCCACCTCTCCTAGCCAACAGGACCTCTCCAACCACCTCCCCTCTTTTCCCCTCTTTTCGCCTCTTTTCCCCCCAAACCTCCTACACTCCTTTGACATCTCACAGTCCTCCCCTCTACCTCTCCTCCACCGCCTTGATCCGCACCCAACTCCCCCTAAATATGTCCTTAATTCCTTTCCTTCGTGCAACGCCAACAAAGACAACTCTCCCTTCACCTCTGATACACCAGCCCCCGCTCTCAACCTCCACCTTTCCCCACCTATGAACCCTATACCCCAACTCTCCTCTTGTCCCCCCACCTCTCCCTGACTTCCACCGCCAATTTCACCCCCTCCTTCTGCCATTGAGACACCCAACCTTCCGTGCTCTGCCCTACTCTCTCTTGAAAATAGGCTAGACTCTCTTATCACCTCCATCTCCCAGCTTGTAGCTTCCATTTCACTTTTAATCTCCAAGGTTTCCACTTTCCCATTCACCTCAACTCCTTTGGAAAACTCTCATCTTCCCATGAGATGCACCTCGCCCCCTCAGCCTATCATAGCCAAGCATAACCTGTCGTCTGCAAACATCGTTCACTCACACAAGCCCTTGAATGCCACCCTTCTTCAACCTGCATCACCGAGTAACCTAACTATCTACACTATTCCGACCATCTCTTCTGTCAGAACCAAGCATCCACCTAAACCCTCCCCTGCACCCCCATATAAGTATAATATCCGTATCACCCTTCTTAGCCCAAGTGCCCCCATCACCAAAACAGTCTCGACAGAGCTGCGATGTCTGCTCCACAACTGCAGATCTGCAATAAAACACAAACTCGAAATCTCTGATACCATCACCCATCACAATATTGACATGTTCTTCCTAACAGAGACCTGGTTCAATGATACCTCTCACTCTATGTTTGATCTCCTATTACCCACAGGCTATTCTATTTTTAGGAATGACAGACCTATCAAAGTTGGAGGAGGTGTTGCAGTCATCTTTAGAAACTCCCTTCAACTTAAGGCTTCTTCCATCAGCGCCTTCCGCACTTTTGAATGTCTTTCTCTTGAGCTTCAACTACACCAGCGCTCAACCCTCAGATTCCATGTCATTTACCGCCCACCTGGCAGCGGCCCTTCACTTATGGAGGAACTCACTGACTTCATCAGCGACCAATACTCGCAAAGTGACAATCAGACCTTCGTGGGTGTCTTCAATCTCCACTGGGGCTCTCTGCAAGACTCTTCCACGAACTGGCTGGCCACCTTCCTCTCTAAAAACGATCTTATCCAACACTGCACAGAATCAACACACTCTAAGGTCTCAATCCTGGACCTTGTTATTTCTAAAGCAGGCATGCTTTCTATCGCTACCCCTATTCACGTAGACTGGTCTGACCACCTCCTCGTCCCATTCTCTCTTCACCTAGAACACTCTACAACTCTTAACCAACCTAAGAGGTCTACCTCCTGGTTTCGTGACACTAAAAATATTGACACCGTTTCCCTCTGTGAATCAGCTTTGCTGTCACTTCCAAGGCTAGACCCGAACCTAGATGTTGACGATCTCACCTCCCAATGCCTCTCAGTCCTTGCAGTCGAAATCAATAATGTGGCTCCTATCCAAATGTAGGAGAGTAGGGTCTGCTATCCTATGGTCACCCCAATTTTTGCTTTTTGCTTCACTGGTTTTCGACTTAATGTGGCTGTGGGCCTGCTAATCAGACCCACAGCCTGCTGTTCTCTCTCTAAATTCACAGACATGTACTATAGGTACATCACCAATTTGGTACTGGACACCTTGTCAGCCCCTGTACCATGCACTATAGGTGGTCAGGGCATAGGTGCTTCCAAGGCCTACCAGGGGCTTCAGCATATCTTTTGCCACCCCTGGCTGGTACTTAAATCGATACAACTGGCTGTTCACCCAGCTGGGGCAAGGTGGTGTAATCACCCCTTGCTTAGATATAGTATACCTATATCTAAACCTATATCTGGACACATATATACCTATCAGTCACTCCTATGGCAGGCCTTTACAATCCTGGAGGCAGGGTGCTTGGTTTTATGTGAGATGGTGCTCTAGCATGAGCTGAGCCTGTCTGCAGTGTTCGGAACCATTTCCTTACTGCTGTTCCAGTGATACTGCCATACCATATACTCTTAAGTGCATTATAATCCTCGCGGTTAATGCTAACTTTGGTTTGGCTTTATCAAAACATGTCGTGTTTGGTGTCATACACTTTGGAATACTACCCCTTCTCCAGTTCTGGCGACGGGGGTAGCATTCCACCCTTCTAGAGGGAGAAGACATGTTACTTTACTGAAAACGCGGTTAATCCTAACCAGAGCCCCAGCATCACAAAATGGATGCTGCTGCCACAGACACATGTCTGGCCTCCTGCTGCTGACCGAAACTCGACAGAGGAGGCTTGATCAAAGGATCTCCTGTCACAGGGAGGTGTCACACCACCCCAGACAGGAGATAGTGGATTGTAGCAGGGAGGGTTGAAAGAAACTAGACACTGCCTGGGGCGCACAAGGTGTCCCTGGGCAGATTCCAGTCAAACCGGTTCTGGGGCCATCCAGCCCCAGTCCTGGCGGCAAACTGGACAAAGGGAAAGGGGTGTAACCACCCCCTTCCCAGGTCCCACCCATAGGAGGGACCTAGCAGGTAATCCAGCCCCCAGATTTGGAATATAGGTGGGAGCAGTGCCAATGCACATCAGATTATCCTGACTGAAACTTATGAAATGAAACTCTGGACCCTTCGACATCCTACTCGACGTAGAAGACTGAAGAATTTCCCTTGTGGTCAAGGAGTGACCACCCTGTGCAAACAGGCACCATCCAGCACCTCGACGTTTGCTTTGTTGCAGTTCCAGCCGGAACTCGAGCAACAGAGATCAACAAGACCCAGCGTGCCTGCCTTCTAACAACCCGATCCACAGTCCCTGCAAAGCTGAGACCCGTGGAGGCGACCTGAAGCGTGGGAGCGGCCATCTTGGAGGAACAACAAAGCGCTGACCGTGCAGCACCCGAGGCTCCCTCGAAGCTGTGCATCGGAGTTTGAGAAGCTCCAGCCCCGAGCAGCTTGTGCACCGAAGCTCACCCCTCCACACTCGGCGAGAGCTGCGTGGGGCCCTTTTGCATCTTCCTGCTCGATGCGTTGGTCCGGTCGCTTGCCCGTTGGTTAGTGGCCCCAGAACCGACGAACCTAAGAATTTACACAGCTGGTCTGGTTGCTCCAGACTGGCACTCACTCTCCTGAAAAGGAGCACCCACTCTGACCTTGCTGGTCCGAGTGTTAAGCCTTCTTCGAATCCTGCGTGGGTTGCCCTTGCCAAGGTTGTTGACTCCGATCCGGAAGCCGACACCGCCGACAGCGAGAACCTTCGTGGGACAGCTCGTGATTCACTCCAGGACATCCTCGGTGCCCCAGAGTCCACGTGGCAGCGGAGACAAGGCACCCAACATCAACCTGATTGCGCCCGACATCGCCTGGTTCCTTCCTGGTCACTGGCTAGTGACCCAGACTCTGTCCCCTCTGCTTTCAGGTACCCATCAACTTCGATCCACCCTTGGATCGCACCGGACACTTCTCTTCTGGACGCCTGCAGCATCTTTATCCTCAGGCACCATCGAACTGCGTGACGAAACCCGACACACATTGGCACCTATGCACCCGCTTCCTGTGGGTGAGGTAACTTACTAGCGCCGGGGTTCTTACACTGGTACACACCTCTAGTGCCTAAGTCTAAAGTTTGGTAGTCCTAGTCCAGTCGGAAGACTCCTTTTGCAGTAACTTTGTAACTTTTACGCACCATTGACTTTACATTGGAGCAAGCCGTGCTTCCCGCACTGCACCCGAATCCCGCGGGCTACTCCCGTCCTAACTGCTGTTAGTCCAGTGTAGTCCAAGCGATTCACAAGGCCCTAGGCCTTACCCCCGATCGATTAGTGATTGTTATACCACTTTATTGATATATGGTTTGAGTGGCCACCGGCCTCATTCAAAACGTGCAACTTGTCTATGTTATACTGTGCTTTTATTTAAATGCTTGTGCTTCATTGCTCATAAAGAGTAGTGGGGATTATTCTAAGAATAAATACATATATTTTGATAATATATAACTTGTGTGGTGTCCTTTCATTTGATATTACAGGATTGTATATGGTAAAACAGCTGGCTTCACATGTCCTCTTGAGTTAAGCCTTTAGGCTGCTTAGTCCATGCTACCACTAGGATAGCTTGTCTTTAAGGTTGACTTACAACCACCACCATAAGGGATTGTTTGGACTGATACAAGATGCCCACAGAACTGTGGACATCATATACCAGGCCAACTTCTCACACCAAAGCAAAAAGAAAAGGCCCATTCCCTCAGCACCTTGGTTCAACAAATCCCTCTATGAAGAAAGGAAGCACCTAAGACTCCTGGAGAAACAATGGAGGCAAGCGCCCTCCACCGATAATCTGGCCACGCTTCGTTCAGCAAGATCCAAGTACCACAAGCACATCTTCCTTGGGAAACCATCAAACTACAGAACCCTCCTTGACTCAGCCAAAAATACACCCAAAAACTTTTTGATCTTATCAAGAATACTAACTACTCACCCCCAACCTCCAAGTTGGAGGATTCTACAAAGAAAGCTGCGGATTTTGCTGTATTCTTTGACGAAAAAGTGAAGTCACTTGTGGAACAGGTCACTCATCCTACCAGAGGAGCGCAAATCACTAACCATTTGGCAGAACTTCGACCCCATTTCTGAAGATGTCCTCCTCAAGTGCATCTTCGAAACAAGGCCCTCCAACCATTCTCTCTGACCCCATCCCTAGTGCCATTGCCATTGACTTCTATACTCATTCTCTTCCCTATTGGACCACTCTGGTCAACCTCTCCCTCTGCCAAGGCTCCCTTCCTGTTCATTTCAAAACTGGGCAGGTCACCCCTTTGCTTAAAAAACCCACTGTTGATGTGAATGACCTGAACAACTTCCGCCCCATCACTAACCTACCCTTTCTTGCGAAGATCACAGAAAGATATGTTGCGAAACAGCTCTATCGTCATATCAAGGACAATGATCTTCTTGACAATTTTCTGTCCGGCTTCATCCAAAACTGCAGCACTGAAACAGCTTTGCTGCAAGTGATTGATGACGCGCTGCGGATACTCGATTCGGGGGGGTCTTGTCTTCTAATTCTCCTTGACCTTTCTTCAGCCTTTGACACTGTCAATCACAACACCCTCCTCAACACTCTTCAACAGAGAATGGGCATGGAGGGCACTGTGCTTAAATGGTTTGCTTCCTTTCTCTCTGATAGATCCCAAATGATCAAAATAGCGGACAGTCTTTCATCTCCTTTGGCGGTGGGTCAAGGTGTTCTTCAAGGCTCTATACTTGCACCCACATTGTTCAATCTCTATTTGGAACAACTGGGAAATCTCCTAAGTTAATCCGGGGTCCACTATCTACGCAGACGACACTTAAATCTACCTCAAGGTTGCCTCCACTCACGATCTCTCCGTCCTAAGCTCTACTCTGGACTCCATTCAAAACTGGATGTCAACACATCAACTGATTCTGAATCCCTCCAAAACTGAATTCCTCCTCCTCTCCTCCTCACTTTCTCTTCCCCCGGTTCAATCATGGATGGACCATATGAATCTACTGAACAATAAACCCATCATTTTCGACAGCGCAAAATCCCTTGGTGTCATACTCGACACTAAACTCAATCTACTCTCCCACATTAACTCAATTGCAAAGTCTGCTCGATACCAACTGCGCCTTCTTTGGGGGATTCGTTGCTTCTTCCCGGAGCATGACCTTAAAACCCTGGTCCAATCGCTGGTCCTCTCCAGACTGGACTACTGCAATTCTCTTCTTACTGGCCTCCCCAAATCCCACCTGTTCCCCCTTAAGTCTGTTCTCCATTCAGCAGCTGGTTTCATTTATGGGGCCAAAAGAAGCGACCACATCACACCCATGTTATCCACCCTCCGCTGGTGTAGAGACGCTCTAGATGTTGCACGGCACGTCGGCGGACGTGGCGTGCAGGCGGCCAGGATTGGCTGCGGGTGTTGGGGGCGTGGCTTAGCGCGGAGAGCGCGAAAACCACAGCGGGAAGAGCGGGCGCTGGAGCGGAGGCTCGGCGCTCTTTGGGGATTGTTAGAGATATAACCAATAAATAAGAGTTAACCACAGCAAGGTCTCAGAGTAGTCATTGGGGCCTGCCTACATCATTACAGTGGCGACGAGGGTGGGATTGAAGACCCCCCAGCAAGGCAGAACCACTGACTCAGCCCTATGCGACAAGCAAGCACCAGAAGCTTCGGGACCACCCCACGAGGTACAGGGGAGCAAGACTACCTGGTGCAGGAGAACAGGTACCCCAAAGAGCGCGGCAGAGCCCGGCACACCGGAGGGTGTGGCGCAGAGGAAGGAAAAAAGGGAGGAAAAGCCCTGGAAACCTAGAAGTAAGGCAGGAGAAGAGCGCCGACCCACCCAGCGAGCAGCAGACTGGTGAGCACGCGCTGGAGGGTTCACAAGGAGCCGAGGGGGCCGACACGGACAGTCCCCGAACCCCAGCAAGTGGAGAAGAACAAGACGACGCACCAGGGAGTCCCCGTGGCCAAGTAAGATCACTACCTGCAGCGAAGAGCGAGAAGATGAGCGCGCAAGCAGGCTACGCGATGGCTCCGGTACAGTTCTTACCTCGCCCAGGAGAACCCCTCATGAAGTGGGAGGACTGGAGAGAATACATCGACAATTTCATAGGTGTACTGGAAGATGAGAATGAGGAGGTATTCAAACCCCAGAGGAAGAAACGCATTTTGCTACTGAACTTAGGCCCAGAAGGACTCCGGATTTACAAGAGCTTGGTCCCGAAACAGAGGACATCCACAGACGACGACGTATACGCACATGCGCTCGAAGACCTCAATGAACACTTCAGACCGGCGGTGTGCGTGTCGGTGGATAGGTTTAATTTCCAACAGAGGAAGCAGAAGCAAGGAGAAACAGTGGAGGAGTATGTGGCGGCACTGAAACGACTGGCAGCCACGTGCAGGTACGCCAACTGGGAAGAGGAATTCATCAAGGACCAGGTGGTGATGCATACCACGTGCACGAATGTGCAGGACAAGCTATGGGCTAGTGGAGACACCACACTGAAGGAGGTGTTGGTCATCGTGAAGAGAGCGGAATTAGCAAGGCGATGCGCTGAAGTGACGAAAAAAGATATGGCGTCCAGCACGATGGTGAACAAAGTGGATGACGAGGGGACTAGCAGAGAGTACCGAAACAGGAAACCAACAGAAAGAGGGCCCAGCAAGTGGCAAAGCAGCACGAACACGTCGAGTAAACAAGCGGGTAGCAACAGGAAGTCATGCTACAGGTGTGGGAGCTGGTCGCACGAGGCGCACGATCGGAAGTGCCCTGCGTTCCGCGCCAAGTGTGCGTTCTGTGGAATAATCGGCCACTACGAGAAGGTTTGCAGGAAGAAGGCCTCCAAGAGCATGGTGAGATGTGTGGGTCAAGGCAACGACGATCCGGACGGCGATTCGGAGCCAGAAGAAGTCACGGTGATCTACATTGAGGATCAGGTACTAAGCACGGAGGGCAAAGTTCTAGACAGAGAAGGTAGACGCACGATGAAACCGGTTTTGGAGATGGCTATAGGCGGTGTCAAGATCAACGTGGTGGCAGATACAGGGTCTCCCTTCACCATCATCCAGAGAGCAGTGTGGGAGGAGAAGTTTGCGCCACGACTCGGGCCAGAGCTAGAAAAGCTAGACATCCGCCCGGTCACGTACAATGGAGATCGTATCCCCATGGCAGGATTCAGACCCTTGACCTTCGAATTTCGAGGCCGGTCAGCACACTGTAAACTCTATGTATCGGAGAGAGGGCCGTCAGTCTTGGGTTGGTTGGATCAGGGCGACCTAGGAATCAAGCTGGATCCGGGCGGCAAGGAGCAAATTCTCCTGACGGACCAGGTGGCAGGGCCAAGTCTGGACAAATGGAAAAGCGAATATCCAAAGGTATTTGGGGGCACAGTGGGGAAGCTGGAAAAATTCGCCCACAAGATCATCCTGAAGGAAAACGCTGTCCCGGTGGCCCACAAGGCTAGAAATGTCCCGTTGGCAGTGAGAGACGCTGTGAGAGCAGAACTACAAGACCTGGAAAACAAGGGGATCATAGAACCCATCACGTGCGCCGAGTGGCTGGCGCCCCTGGTAGTGGTCAAGAAACCCAACGGAAGGGTCCGGTTGTGTGTTGACCTGAGAGAACTGAATAAAAACATTGTGGTGGAAAGATTCCCCTTGCCCAGGATAGAGGAGATGCTGGCCAGCACCAGGGGGATTAAGTGGTACTCAACAATAGACTTGACCTCTGCATATCATCAAATTGCTCTGCATCCGGACAGCCGCAAACTAACATCTTTCATCACCCCGTTTGGGTGCTATCAATTCCGCAGGATGCCATTCGGTTTAGCTTCTGCAGCGGCGGTGTTCCAGAAGATGATGCACCAATTATTCAAGGACATCAAGGAAGTCCAATACTTCCAAGATGACATCCTGGTGATGGGCAGAGACATACCAGACCACGACAGGAAGTTGGCAGAAGTCTTGAAGATCCTAGAAGGGAAAGGACTCACGGCTGAATGGTCCAAATGCAAAATAGGGATGGACTCGGTAACCTACCTGGGGCATGAGATAGGGGCACAAGGTGTAACCCCCAAAGCAGACAACGTCAGGGCGATTTGCGAGGCACCACCCCCCTCCACCAAGGAAGAGGTCAGGTCATTCCTGGGGATGGCAGAGTATTATGGAAAATTTGTGCAGCACTTTGCCTCTAAGACTCATCATATGAGACAGCTAACGAAAGAGAATACGGAATTCAGGTGGTCAGAGGACACACAAAGGGAATTCGAGATCATCAAAAAGGAAGTGGCAGGGGCCATACCCCTTCAAGGGTTCGACCCTCAAGGCAAAACCGTCCTCACAACAGACGCCAGCGACAAGGGACTGGGTGCAGTCCTCATGCAAGACCGAGGGCAAGGTCAGCTGGAGACGATCTGCTTCGCCTCGCGCACACTGAGTGAGACAGAAAGGAAGTACAGTGTGATAGAAAAGGAGATGCTGGCGGTGGTATGGGCCACCACGCGCTTCCGACAATTCCTGTGGGGCACCAGATTTCAACTACGGACCGACCACAAACCTCTACTGAGAGTGCTGACATCGAGTGGCCATGCAGAGGCGACACCCCGGATATCGAAGATGTCGCTAAAGCTCCTAGAGTTTAGGTATGATGTGGAACACATACCAGGCAGCAAAAACAAGGTAGCAGACTACCTGAGCCGAGCGGCGGCTATGGAACCTAGTGAAGAGGACAAGTCATGCACAGAAGAATGGGTGGCACTAATGGAGGATCATGAAAAGGTTATCAGCCTTCAGGAATGGACACAGGCATATGCAGAGGACCAGACGTTAGAAGAGGTGAAAACCTACATCACTCAAGGATGGCCGGATAAGAGACGGGTCCGGAAGGAACTCAACCCCTACTTTGAAGTGAGGGAGGAACTCTCCCTGGACAATCAAGGAACATTTGTATATAGAGGAGAGAAAGTTGTCCCTCCAACGAACATCATACCCCGACTGCTGGACATGTTGCACGAAGGGCACCTGGGCATAGGGAAACTCAAACTGAGGTCCAAGCAGAACTATTGGTGGCCGGGAATGGACATAAGAGCGGAACGACATGTAAGAGAGTGCGTGAGGTGCCAAGGCGCAGACAAGACACTCAAACCTCTGCGCCCAGCATTAGGTGCATTCGAAACACCAAAGAACCCCTGGGAAGAGTTATCTGTCGACATCTTAGGCCCCGTCCTAGACACCCAAGGGGTCCAGAAGTACGTGTGTGTTCTTGTGGACAGATTCTCGAAATGGCCAGAGATCAAGATAGAGGAAGCCATGGACACGGATACCATAGTGAAATTCTTGGCAGACACTTTTGTGAGGGAAGGCATACCCAAGTCTATCCTCAGTGATAATGGGCCCCAGTTCCGATCGGAAAAGTGGGACAACTTCCTAGGAAGGAACGGCATCCAAGCGAAGCACACATCGATATACCACCCAGCAGGGAACGGTCAAGTCGAACGCTTCAATAGGGTGGTGATGGGGTCGATCCAAGCAGCCATCTCGGACAACAAAGACTGGGAGAAGGACATATGGCACATGTTGTGGGCGTACAGGATCACTCCCACAAGTACAGGATACAGCCCCTTCCAGCTGCTGCGCGGCCGAGAACCGTTCACTCAGGACAACAGGGTGTGGAAGGAAAAGACAGTAGTAAGTGAATGGTCCCCTGCTGTGGTGCGGGCTAACATTGAGAAAGCCAAGGCAGTATACACAAGACATTATAATGCCCGGAGGAACGTGCGAGACACAGAACTCAAAGAAGGAGAATGGGTGAGAGTGAAGCTGCCCACTCTGCAAAGAAAAGGAGAGAGCAAATACAGCAAGCCCCTGCAGGTGAAGGAAATTAAGGGAAGAGCGGCCAGGCTGAGTGACGGCAACATTTGGTCACAAGACCGCATGGCCAGATGTAATAAGATCCTTGTTTGGGACTGTGAAAGGGCAGGGGGAGAATCAGAGGAATGCGAGAGTGAGGAGCGAGAACATCAGGAGAACGAGATCACATTGAAAGAAGGAGAGCAAAGACAAGGAGAAGCAAGGAACAGCGAGCAGGAGATAAGAGTCGAGGAGAATGGAGATAACAGAGACAGACAAGGCGAAGAAGAGAACAACACCACCCCTGCGAGACGGACACGGAGTGGTAGAGCTGTGGTGAGGCCAACGAGATTCAGAGACTATGATTTGAGCGACGGACTGTAAGTTGAAAATGTTTGTGTGAAAAAAGGGAGATATGTAGAGACGCTCTAGATGTTGCACGGCACGTCGGCGGACGTGACGTGCAGGCGGCCAGGATTGGCTGCGGGTGTTGGGGGCGTGGCTTAGCGCGGAGAGCGCGAAAACCACAGCGGGAAGAGCGGGCGCTGGAGCGGAGGCTCGGCGCTCTTTGGGGATTGTTAGAGATATAACCAATAAATAAGAGTTTGCTGATTAGAGAGCACTCTGCTGGGGACTTACTTGTCTTGCCTGTTATCCCACTGCTCGCGGAACCCGCTCCGCGGGTCCCGCATCGCGCTGTGTGAACTTCTGCAGCCTGGAGATTGGAGGGTCAGCTGGGTGAGATTACTGACGGGGCTGCGAGCGGCGTGCGCTCACGGAGGGACTTCAACTCCCAGGAGCGCCTGCCAGCCCGGAGGACCAACACCTGGGCCGCTCTCCCCGACCCCTCCCACCCCTTCCACCTCTTTCTACATTAATCCAATACTACTCCCGCAGCGCGGGAGAGCGCGCGGGAGAAGCCCGGGACAAGGGCGGGACAAGGGCGGGACCGTCTGTGGCCGTCCGGGGCCGCAGGAGGCCGGGCAGGGCCACCCATCTAACATTTATTCTTTCCTAACTGTGGTTTTTATTTGGTCTTAATATTTGGTATTTTATATTAATATTTTGAGGTATATATCATGTATATTTATTAATTGTTTATTGAGACCCGTGAAATCTTAGATTCTTGTAATCTCTTTACAAACATGCCCCTAAGGTCGGGTAAAGAAAGACATGTTCAGGTTTCCACCTCAAATGGCACTTTTACCGGGACTATTGATCAATTTTTTACACGTTCTACTGCCGTTTTGGAAAAGGAGATAGCCTTGGTTGAAAAACGTCTTTCGCTTGATATTATTACTGGCAAGCGTTCCTCTCTTGGTAAAATTAGCGCGGTTGTCTCTCCTGTCCCACTTACATTGTTGACTACAAATAGTAACGATATTAATGTGGAGTCGTTATTGTTAACTGCTCCCGATAACTATTCTGTGGAGGTAGTGGGGACAAACCAAGAAAGTGTATTTAATACTGCACAAGGCAACCTATCGAATGGTGGGACTATCGATTTAGACCTGGTTAGTGAGAAATCTGGCCTTTCAGATTCGCCTAATCTTAATGTCAGTACTGAACATATGGATTCCACTTTTAGTTCACAACATACATCTTCCCATAACCGTGGGAAGCGTAAAAGGGTAGATTCACCTGATACAGATGTACAAACCGAGGGTGCGGGAAATTTTATTTCATCCCCCTCGCAGCCACCTAATACTAATCTGATTGTCCATCCAGAGGAATGTAATCCCACAATTAGTATCTCAGAAGAAATTTTCCTGGCCAGGACTGAGTTACTACTCAAATCACTTCTTTTACCACTTTTCGAAAGGACTAGATTGTTAAACGATAAAATGGATGCCTTAGACAAGTTGGTTAAAGATAATATAGTGTCATCGAATAAAATCCTTGCTGGCTTAGTGCCAAAAGGATTGAATCCCCTCGCCCCTCCCACAAATTTGCCTACTACTATGGCCAATAATATAGGGGTCAATAATAATCATGGTAATAACAGCAAAAATACCTCTAAAGCGGGGTTATCTATTCCCAAACCAGCACAAAATATAATAGTACCAGTTCCCAAAAAAGTAACCATGGAGAATTCAACTGGGCTAAAGTCTGCTGTAAACCCGCAGAATCAGAGAAACCCAACTTCTACACAGAATAAGGCTTTAGGTCATCACCCCAAATCTATCCCAAGGAAGCATTGTGTGAATCTCCCCCCAGAATCAGTGCCGTATACTATTATTTTAACTGGTGTGGCTCCCCTTAGTAGTGGCACGAGAGAAACACACAAGGATCTTTACAATAAGGTCATATTTTGGCTTAATAAAAACCGTCCGCTTCCCCCTGATCTAAAACCCGAAATCCTTAATGTAAGGAGGGTGGACTGGGTAGGCTTTGAGAAAAAAGACCTTGAGGGTGACTGTGTGGTTATTAGTTTTAGAGAACCATGGGTAACTGAATTTATTAGTAGGGAAGCAAGATTTGGAAGAGTTGGAGATGTGCAAACACTATCACTGCATTATTTTTATCCTGCTTTATACGCAACCAGACCCCAATCTCCAATCCACCACACAAGAAGGGATAGGTTTAGAGGCAGATTTCAACCCGAAACTCCGATCTACCCAATGTTTTATCCTCGCCTTGCAAATCGGTTTGCACCATTGTCAGGGCTAGAAGGTGTAGATTGACAAGATGTTGAATCTTTAGATATTGGGGTACCTGAAGATGTAGTAACCCAGCCCCTAAATAATTTGAAAACCCCTGAAATGGAGATTGCTTTAGGGTCCATTGACGTAGTACAGAGGGAGATAGAAAGGGATATACACCCTAATTGTACACCTAGCCCTTTGAATATAGTAGAAACTATGAGTCCAACGGTATTTATGGGAGAGAAACCACCTCACATTCTGACAGTTTTATCATGGAATATAGCGGGATTGAGGGGGAAAATGTCAGAGGCTGAGTGGTGTTCCTTTATAGATTTATACGATATAATTGTTCTGCAGGAAAGTTGGTCAACAGAGCCTATTTATCGAGTTGGCTATCTTAACTATTATAAACTAGCCTGCAAAGGATTGAAGGGACGTCCCTCGGGTGGCCTGGTCATCTGGATAAAACAATCTTTAGCCTTTGCGATAACAGACCTCCCCACCGCGAGTAATGATGTTCTGGCCCTGAAATTATGTGGTGTAAATAAACAGGTTTTTTTCCTTATTAATATTTATGCAAGAGGGCTACCAGGAGGGAAGCCCGCGAGAGTGGTAGCTGAATTAGAATCTGTATTGAATAGTATTAGTAGAGATAAATGTGTTATGGTGGCAGGAGATTTTAATTGTTCTTTTGAACCTTTTCCTAGCCTTGTTGATGGGGGTTATGGGGAGATTGACCAGTTATGGAATATCCCTCATTTAACTATTCCACCAGTTAAAAAAGTCACTGAGGCTGCTATGCAGTGGTTAGGTCTGTGCCTTGATTGGAATTTGCGTGCAGCAAATGGCAGGACCAAATCAGACACAATGGGAATGGTTACATTTGACAATTCCCTGCACTCGAGTCGCATTGATTATTTCTTGTTAAGATTAGAATACTGGAAATTATTGGAGGATATGGCGGTGGTCACTAGATCTGAAAGCGATCATAACCCCCTGGCCGTAAAACTATTATTGCAGGAGGGTTTGTTTTTGGATCCTGCAACCAGCATCTTTACTGCAGATGCTGGTCTTACGAATGACTGCAGAAGGGTAAGATGGGCCAGGTTACTAGATAACCCCTCTATTATCAACAAAGTTGCCGATGAGGTCATAACTGCAACAAACCTGATAGTACCCTTATTTGATGAAGGAATCTCACCTGATCAAATTGGGATGATTCACGAGTCTCTTTTTAATAAAATTAAATCTTTTTTTATTGAACCAGTTAAAGGAAGGATAATAGTGCAAACTAAGTCAAAGTGGTACGACAAATCTTGTCGTGCCGCCCATAGCTCTTTGTTATCTGCTATTAAATCTAAAATAGCCAGGGATATAAGGTTGGCTAGGGCAAACTACAGGAAAGTACTTAAAGAGGCAAAAACCAAATGGGATGACCAGCGTTGGTTGGATTTATATCAGGCAAGCACCTCATCCAACCAACAAAAATTCTGGGAGGTTGTTAAATGGGGTGGGACGGGTGATATGCATGTTCCTGTTAATTATGTTCCAGTTGAGCAATGGGTCAAGCATTTTGAGGCACAGTTTAGTGTCGCGGAACGGATCTCCCATAACAATAGGGAAGATGCCAGCGTACAGTTTCCTGTGCCATCTCATGATTACATTGTCTTTACTAAATCAGAAGCGATCACCGCTCTAAACCAAGTGCAGAATGGTAAAGCCCCAGGTATGGACTGCATCCCTGCGGACCTTTTTAAGTATGATCAATTGCATTGGGTCCCGTATATAACACTTTTGGCAAATGCAATAGCTAGAGGGACTGAGATTCCCATTTCATGGAAAGGGGCAGAGATTCTGCCCGTGTATAAAAAAGGGGACAGAACTGATGCAGGGAACTATAGACCCATCAGTCTTATTGATGCCCTTCAAAAGGTTGTAGCTCGAATGTTGTTAGGAAAAATTCACTCATGGATGTCCGAAGTTGACATTCTGTCTCCTATGCAGGCGGGTTTTAGGGAATATACTAGCACAGTTGACCAGATATTAAGATTTGTCATGATTTTCTGGAAAACTGTATTCCTGAGAGGTGGCACGATATATGCTGCATTTGTGGACCTCAAATCAGCATTTGATTTGGTCCCAAGAGCAAAGATGTGGTCAGCCCTGAGAAGGATGGGTGTGCCTGCCGCACTCCTTGATCTCACAATCAGGATGCATGAGGGAAATTTTGCCAGAGTTAGATGGGGGCGGCAGGGTCAGGTCACAGACACCTTCCCCGTGACACGTGGAGTGAGGCAGGGCTGTGTCCTGGCTCCTACCCTGTTTATACTCTTTATTAACCAGGTGGTGAAATTTCTCACAGACACTCCGACTGATGCCCCTTCATTGGGTGGGACTAAATTTCCTCTTTTAATATTTGCAGACGATACTCTTATACTGGCTAAAACACAGAAGGGTCTGCAAGTGGCTATAAATAAATTTGTGGACTTCTGTAATGAGAATGACCTGGAAATTAACATCAATAAAACTAAGTTCATGGTCTTGACAAAAAATAAACCGAAGAGGGGTTATGTTACCATGAATGGGTCTAGTTTGGAGCAGGTTGAAGCTATGACATACCTTGGTGTTTCAATAGACTATAGATTAAGATGGAAAGAACAAGTGGCTGCGCTCAGTTTGAAATTTGCTCGCTTGTCCGGTTGTTTAGTAAAGGAGCAGCGATGTTCTCTTACTAAAAGAGTTTTACCGGCTCTTAAAATCTATAGTGCCAAAATTAGTTCAGCTATTTTATATGGGGCCGATATTTGGGGCTGTGTGGATCTGTCTGTCTTAGATAGGATTCAGAGCAAATTCCTTCGAAACCTTGTCAGCCTGCCCCCTTCAACACCAGTCCTACCATTATTAATGGATATGGGCTTGCATTCTATCAAACATCAAGCCCTCTACAGGATGGTAGCACTGTGGAGGCGCATATGGTCTACTCCAGAACTTGCCATGTTTGCCCGAGAAATACAGGATGTGAGAATGCAGCAGGGGGCTGGTGACATACCGTGGTTTAAGCAAATTAAGATCGCTTTGATCAAAATGGGTCTTCCTTTGCTCTGGTCTGAGCCGGGTTCTAATACTTTCCCTACAAAAAAAGACTTCAAGCTACTTTTCTGGTCAACGGTAAAAGTAGAACATGTTGTTCTAACGGAGAAACAGAACTTGACAGGTCAGTTTCTGCTTCATAAAATAGTCCCTCACATAGAGATCTATTGGGATGTTATTCCTAAAACATTAGATAGAAAATTATACCATCAGTTTCGCGTAGGAACACTTCCACTGAGGGTTTTTACTAATGGTTGGCAGAAGACCGAATCATCCCTTTGCCCCTGTTGTACTGTCTGCAGAGAAACATTAGGTCACTTTTTATTTGTATGTACTGCTTACAGTGAACCACGATGTAAATGGTTGAAACCAGTATGCTCCAGACTTAATACCCGAGTGAGTAGCGAAGCTTTGTACATTCTGAGAACAAATACTGCTGAATGGCTATCCATTGGAATGGCTAAATTTATTGGATGGGCTTGGCTAATCAGGATCAAGTCAGTTCGAAACTTATCGTCTTGAATAATTTTGAATAGTATGCTTTTGCATTATACTATGGTCTGATCAGAATTGATGTCCAGTTTTCTTTCATATACAAATGTATATTTGTAAGTTTTTTTTTTATATTTTTAGTAATTTTTCCTTCTTGACGTCTATAAATGTATGTTTAATTGGGAACTTTTATCTAATTAATTACTGTTACTCTTTATTTGCTTGTTAGTATTGCTTTGATACTTTATGATTCTGTTAAATCAATTTGTACTGTTTGTTTTGTATGTGTGTCTTTTATGAATAACAATTCGCAATAAAGACGTTAAAAACTGAAGAGTTAACCACAGCAAGGTCTCAGAGTAGTCATTGGGGCCTGCCTACATCATTACAGCTGGCTTCCCATTGAGGCAAGTTCTATCTACAAGACTGCCTGCATCACCCACAAAGCCTTGCACTCCTCCTCTCCTCGACATCTGGCGAATAAACTGAAACTCTCTGGAGGCTCTAGACCATCACGAAATGCGGAACATCTACTGCTTGAACCTCCCACTTTCAAGAAGGAAAGATCGATGGCCCAATCCTTTTCAGGCAACGCAGTGAGAATCTGAAACTCAATACCGCCTCAGCTCCGGACCACCACCTCCTCCCAGGCCTTCAAAACTGACCTCAAAGTTCTCCTCCTTCAAATACACTTCCAAAGTTAATTCATGCCCGCTATTATCTGAAGGAAGACCTTTTAGTATAGAACATTTCTATTCTCCATGACTATGGAAGTGCCTTCCCAGTGTGTTCTTGTGGTTTGGGAGACTGCCATTTATTGCAGTACTACCCTTTTACCTGTGTTTGGTACTCTTTTGTAACATGCACAAGTCACTTTTCTCTTGTAACACACTGTTTGCTCCCTCTTACTTTTTGTTTGCTTTCGATACTTGCACAAGTGCCACCATTGCCTACGTAACGTTTGTTCTTGTGTTTGAGTGTCCTCCATTTATTGCAGTATTATATCTCTACTTGTACTTTGTACTCTTTTGTAACCTGCACAGATGTCACTTTTTCCTCCTGTAATGCACCGTTTGCTACCTCTTGTATTTTGTTCGCTCACGATTGTCACTTTTGCCTCATGTAATGTAACTTTTGCTTTTGTAATTTTCTCACTTGTAATGTTCTCTTGTATCAGTTCTGTTCCTTTTGTGAAGCGCTCTGACACCTTCGGGTAAAGTCCGCGCTATATAAAAACGCATAAATAAATAAATAATAAACAAAATGCCATAACAGTTTTCGGTAAGGCACAGGCAGAAACATCTGCGGTGCTTTAAGGCAGGCATAGATAGACGGGGAGGCACTGACATACAGGTCACGCTGTATTTCTAAGCTTCCCTCTGACGTAGGGGAGGCACAAACCTATGGCGGAAGCACATCTAGTTAAAATAGGCACACACGCGAGTGGGGGAGGCGGTGGGAGGGGGGGAGCTGGAAACGACACACCGTCCAAACGAGACTCAGCAGGCTACAGCACGCAATTGCGTACACTGCTAGGCTACGAGACCTATGACGTCCAAAATACGTAATTCGAAGGATGCCGTCAATCAAACGAAAATGAAATAGACCGTCTTAACAATGGAAGATTTCCATGTATGTTAATGCAGAGTTCCGAAATACAGTCACAAAATTAACTAGATTTTTAAATCAAGGAGAAAAAATATATATAATAAAGGCAGCATTTTTAAAATGTATTTATCGTACATTACAATATTCGTTTGCATTTTTGTTTTAGTTTGGAGTACTTTCATAGTTTTTATGCTGTGAATCATCTAGCGCGTTTAGGTATATTTTTACGCTAGGTTGTTATATACTTGAGTTTTGCTTCGATTTAAGAGTATAGGGCAAAACACAGTACAAGATGGCTGTCATCCCATAATTCCTGCTTATATTTGTCTATGCCCTCTACGACTAGTCGCTTGGTAGCATAGACGTGTAATTACAGGAAGGAGCCGTCATCAGGTGATGATGTATATCACTTTCCGGTAACTCTTATAACAATTGGAGTGGCGCTCACGACCGATACGGTTGTAGGATGGAGGACGTTTCTGACGCGTGTACTGGGCATGGCGACAATTTACAACAGAAGGCAATATTCTCTGTTCCCGGAGAGGTGGACTGGGGTAAGGATTGGCACAGAGAAGGGCATTCCGGGGTTACTTCATTCCAATTGGCTTGTCCCTGTGCAAGGCCCTCTCTCTACATCTTACAGTTTCTCTGTATATGTTCTAGCAGTTCCCGGAAATGACAACAACCATTGGCAAAGCCAATAGATTTCACCTAGTCGAGAACTAGTGGCTTCGCCAATGCGTGTATTAATATAGTTTTTGGAGTATTCAGTAGAACAGTGCATTTTGAGATTTCAATTGTTTTTTTCTAGTACACATATCAGTGTGGTGCTCTGCATCGTCGCACTAAAATGCATCGTCCCGCACTATAGGCATAGCGCCTGGCTGTCAAGCCGTTAAGTGCTGCCTAGTGCTGTTAAAAGCAAACTGGAATGGCTGGCAGCGTGTGATGTGCGCGTGCTGCTCCGCAGGCTTTGGGCTCCTCACGTCCTGTAAAAAGTCTGGGAATGGTATTCAACCTTTGAATCCTCATCTGGTATTTACGTCTTACAGCACTGCGTTGCACCATGCACACAGTCTGACATATTTTGAGCATAATAGTGTTTGCATTTTACACAATTCCCGTAGTTCAACTACTGTCACCGGCGTTTTCCCAGGGAGGTGTGTATTTCTGAGTGAGAATTAGAGGAGTGCTCTGTGTCACATTCCATATGTCACATTACCACACAAAGCTCTCTATATGAATAACCCCAAATACCTTGCACCAAACCCGAGAGAGCTGGTAGGCCGGATTCTAAAATGCTCCAATTCACCACTTCTCATACCCCCTCCTAAACTGAAAAAGAAAGCTACCCAGGTGCTCTCCTCAGGAAATGCTCCCAAGATATGGAACTCACTACCCGAAGATTCTCCCTCTACTGCAACCCCTCCTTTTCTTACTTCAAATGTGACCTCAAATCTCTATTTCTAAACACTTACTTCAACTCCACCACTAGACTCAAGGTTCCATGTTTCCCATAAACTCAACCACTCTGTATTGACTCTTCCGTTACGGTTACCTGACCCAATCAGTCAATATAACATCATTACCTAATCTTGTTTTGCTATGTACTTGTTTTTTTGTCCTCACTATATTATTGTTATAATATTTATACTTATTTTGACTGTCTTAGACCTACACAAATCCTCACTTATAGCTCTAATTTCCTATACCCACAACTTTTAAAGTGTTCTGATGCTTCGGGTCTAGCTAGCGCTAGATAAAACTAAAAGAAAAAAATGCTAATCCCTTTATAATTATATGATGTGAGAAGTTGGCCTGGCATATGCTGTCTACTATTTTAGTGGGCACCTTGCATCAGTCCAAACGACCCTTATTGATGGTAGGTTTAAAGACAATCTATATAGAAAGCTATCCTAGTGGTAGCAGGGGAGAGCAGCCTTCAGGCTAAGTCTTGAAGGAATGTAAAACAGCTTGTTTTACCAGTCTATAATCTCATGAATGACCAAATGAAAGGAGAACCACACCAGGTATATATATATGTATTTATTCTAAACACATCCCTCTAGTCTCTTTATGAGGCTAGAGGCAAAAGCACATTCAGTAAACTTATTAGCACACAGTAAATTAGCACAATATACGTTGAGTCCTAGGGGCGTACCAAACCATATATTAAGAAAGTGGTATAAGAGCCACGACTGACATAGATACAAGGCCTAGAGCCTTTAGAACTGCTGGGGCCACCAGTAACCACCCAAGGTAGTGGCACAGGGGACCCACGGGGGACGAGTGCAGTGTCTAAACACAGCCGCGAATCACCATTAACTTCCATGGAGAAAGTCGCGATTGGAATTTTAAAGATTAAGGACCCTTAGAAGAGGACTTGGAGCAAACCCCTTTGGAACTAGGAGGTTCTAGAGTCAACACCCACTGGAGCACCGGGGTACTCGAGTTACCTCACCCAAGGAAACCGGGTGCATAGGTGTCTCTTCGTGTCGGGTTTCGTGATCGATTTCAATGGAGAGCGGCTGCAAAGTGCTGCTGGCGTCCAAGTGGAAAGTGTCCGGGTGGATCCAAGGGTGGATCAGAGATGTGAAGAACCTGAAAGCAGAGGAGACAGAGTCTGGGTCACTTGCCAGTGACCAGGAAGGCGAGGATTAGATGCTCACCGATGTCGGGTGATTTCAGGTGCAGAAGGTGACGCTTGACTCTTCAGCCACGAGGCAACCAACAACAAGAAAATACCTTGCCAGCAATTTTAAAAAGGCCCTAGGAGAGGGTCCTGATACTAGTAAGCAACCACCGGAGCAGACCAGGGCTATAATCAACAATCAACTTGAGTTTATCAAAAAATATAGTCCTTTTATTTTTTCATTTTCAAATGCACAAAAAACATTTCATCAATTTTTCAACCAGAATTAGATACAGTACAAAACCAAAATTGTAATAAAACATTAATACATTGATCGTGTCCCACACATCATATTCACACCTAACAGTCATACTATCATGCATCCCAAAACTCATCATCAGATATCCAAAATCACACATACACATCACATCAGCAAGTGCATCAGGGTAGAAACGACGGCCACAAAATGGCGAGACACCGAAACGCGCGTTGGCGTTGTTCGTGTGGGGGCAGCTGGATTGTATCTACCCCTACCCCCTGGATGATCGTTCTCAACCTGTCATCCAATCATTTTGTGGCCGTTGTTTCTACCCTGATGCACTTGTTGATGGGATGTGTATCTGTGGCTCTGGCATCCATTTTGTGATGCCAAGGCTCTTTTAAACTATTACCGGTTAGGTAAGTGTGTTCTTGTCTTCTCCCTCTAGAAGGGTGGAATTCTACCCCCGCCGCCAGGACTGGCGGGGTTGGGGGTAGGATTCCAAAGTGTTTGACACCAAACACGACATGTTTCCATGCAGCCATTCCAAAGTTAGCATTTACCGCGAGGTTATAATGCACTTAAAAGTATATGGTCTGGCTGCATCACAGAACAGCCTCAGAGAATAGATTCCGAAAGCTGCAGAGGGGTCCTGCTCATGCATGGGCACCCTCTCACACAAAACCAAGCACTCTGCCTTCAGGATTGCCAAGGCCTGCCATAGGAGTGACTTATAGGTTTATATGTGTCAGTGATTAAAGGTAGATATAGGTAGCCTATATCTTAGTAAGGGGTGCATGCACCACCTTACCCAGGCTGCAGTAGCAGATCTGCAGTGCCATTTTGAAAGGCTTCCCAGGGGTGGCATAATACATGCTTCAGCCCCTGGTAGGCCTCTGGGGTACCTATGCCCTTGGGTCTCACAAGGGTAACCCATTAACCAATGGAGTGTACCTAAAGTACATGCAATCATTTTAGAGAGGAAGCAACTAGGCTGGGGTCCTGAATAGCAGGGCCCCAGCCAGACTAAAGTAAAAAAACAGTGAAACGCCAGCAAAAATTGGGGGTAACCATAGTAAGCAGATCCTACTCTCCTACACCCCCCCCCTAAACACAGGGACATTAAACTAACCATGACCAGTTGTGTCTTCATGTTCTAAGTGAGAATATCTGGAGAGTCCATCTGCATTGGCATGGTTATTACCAGGTCTATGGTCCACTCTATAGTTCATCCCTTGTAGGGAAATGGACCACCTAAAAAATGTGGGGGTTTTCACCCTTCATCTGTTTTAGTCATAAGAGGGGCTTATGGTCAGTCTGAACAGTGAAGAGAGTGCCAAACAGTATGGCCTCGGCTTCTTCAGAGCCCAAACCAGAGCAAAGGCCTCCCTCTCAATAGCTGACTAAAGTTTCTCTCTAGGGGTCAGCCTTCTGCTAATAAAAGCTACTGGCTGGTCCTGACCTTCATCATTCAGTTGTGATAGCACAGCCCCTACCCCCAACTCGGATGCATCTGTTTGGACAATGAATTCTTTGGAGTAGTTAGGGCTTTGCAGAATTGGTGCAGTGCACATGGCCTTCTTCAGGTCATCAAATGCCACAGTGAAACACCAGCAAAAAGTGGGGGTAACCTTAGTAAGCAGATCCTACTCTCCTACATATGACACTCCTTTTCCGGTCGATTTAGTCACTGCTTTCGCCAGCACCATGTCTTTAGTGGCTACCATGTTAGGGTGGGAGCACCTCACATTGTCAGATTTGGGTAGTACGTTTGTTTCATATTGGCTGAATAGCCCTCTGCCTCTCATCCGTGTTGCAGATAACCCAAGTTACAAAATGGTTTGCCTGCCATTGAATATAACTGTCTTTCTGAAGGTGACTACACTTCCGTGGGTAAAGAGTAGCCGGCTGGTGGTGTGAGATGTCTGTCAACGGTTTCACCCACATATGGCAAAAGAGAGCCTCAAAGAAGGCTGGTGTGCGCTCTTTTTAGGAATATGTACCCAATTTCATGCTGTGATTTTCCAACTCATTTCATAGTTTTATTCTGTGAATCATCTCATGCATTTAAGTACTTTTTAGTACAGCAGCAGCAAGCAAAGGTAAGTGGTCAGTTCGTTGAGCATGTCCACCTATTCGTCGTAACAGCACCTCTGCCTACAGCACTGACCCTTTTGAACCAGGCACCGTATTTGCTCACCCATAAGCAAACTGACCTCCGTGTGTGCACCCTCAGACAGTGACTGATTAAGTCATTGTAGGTGTCATAGACACACCCATGTTAACCTCTCTTCTCACTTGCTGTGCATTTACACTTTCACGCAGATTAAGAAAACAGCAGGGGTAATATTTGAAACCAACGATAAACTGTGTGTTGAAATTGGTATTACAGGATAAAGAATGTATTGTTTTTGTTCTGTGAATAGAAATCTTGTTTGAATGACATAGTAATATTAAGGTTTATATTTTTTTTGAGGTATTTCTTTTTTATTTGAAATGATTTTAATTTTGAGAAAACAAATAATACACAGATACTTCAATACTTAAGTCAGACAATAATACAAAGTAATGATAAAGAGCGATATTGTAAATCCTTGATACCAAACATTACTGCAAATAATAAAGCTGCAAAGCAAAACTAAACCCTAAAATGCAGAACAAAGAATGGCCTGACAATATGTATCCTGGACGAGTTTTAATATGATAGAGTTGAGAAGAAAGAGAGATTGAGAAGAGAGAAGTGCCCATTAATTTCCATGTGTGAAGAGATAAGAGCGTTAAACTTAATTGTGCTGGATTGTACAGTGTATTGTGAGTGGATCTAGGAGAAATAGCAACCGCAGGAGACTAGTGACTACACTGGGAACTTTGTGTTGGAGTCTACGTGAAATATTGTTTCCCTGTAAGAGAGTTCAAGGTGGTTTGTTTGAGGCGAAGTAGTAGTCTAACCTGTCCCAAATGTGTCTGACTGAAGCTTTCCAAAGAGACTTTTGGAGTGCGATATTGTCTGCTCATCTAATATGTGTGATTGTTAGAAATGGGATTTCTGGTTGGCTAGGGCTGGCGCCTGAGCCAGGCAGAAACCACCACTCTAGTTAGGGCAAGGGAGTTACACGCTGAAGATAACCCCTGCTCACCGTCTTGGTAGTGATCCAGCGGCAAACTATCAACAGATGCTCCAATAGCCTATACTCACCTGGGCCTATAAAAACACACATACACACACAGCCTGGTTTTAACTGCTGGACTCAAAGTTTATGATTTTTACCACTTTAAGATTAGTCACCTCTTGTTCTCCACTAATCTTTTCACTGATCAAAAGTTATTTTCCTCTGGTCAGTGGACCAATAGTTGAACTAGTTGATGGTAAAATGACAATGGAATAACCACAGACCCTGGGAAAAGTTTAAATCTTTATCTAAATTAATTTCATGTGAACCATTGCTCAAAGTACAGTGTAGTCTCCGTTACTCATAGGAAGGAAAATTCAATTAATCAATCATCAAACACATACTTCATACTATTGCAATGACTTATGCTTAGAAAGGAGAGGATAGAGAGAAAAGAACATCTGCACATTCACGGAAATGATAATTTCCTAGGATGGTGTGAAAACCAACCCCCTGACCTAGGAGCTGGGAAAGATCCCCCGGGAAAGGTCAGGCGACAAAGGCTTCAGGACAGGAATCAGGACAGTATAGACGACCTCTCTAACACCGATGCTTGCGTAGCACCCCCTCTGACATTCTCTTCCTCCTCGAGATTCTTCTGCTATCTTCTTCTAAATCAATAATTCTAAGATAGATGGTTCTGCATTCGATTCTTCATCAATATCTCTCATCACTCCGACAGCATCCTGAGCTCTGCAGCATTCAGCAAATCTCCGTCTGACTGACTAAAACTACCTCAATTATACTCTTCAAAATTCATGTACCACCCATTAATGTTTCAATATTGTAAAAAATACTAACTGATTGGACAGGCAAGGGGGGAAGATCATTACACCATACTTATTTTTCATCTTAGTGTATCAGTCTATTGTTCAAAGATCCCATCCCTTATTTTTTATTCACAAATCTTATTCCCACCCGTATTCACATCTTATTAGACACAAATGTATGTTTTCTCATGTATTTCTATTCATCCAGAGGTTTTCGATGCTGGTTACCAGGGTATGTATCTCTTGTGTCCTTGGACTGCGTTCAAGTATATCATCTGTTCTTCCGGCTCATTCC
Source organism: Lissotriton helveticus (assembly GCF_964261635.1). Taxonomy (NCBI): domain Eukaryota; kingdom Metazoa; phylum Chordata; class Amphibia; order Caudata; family Salamandridae; genus Lissotriton; species Lissotriton helveticus. The sequence continues at coordinate 1,507,804,669 of NC_136057.1, forward strand.
CACTAAGCATGCGCGGAGGTCTGGTGGTTAACAGACTCTGGACTCATACGAGAGGGCCAAATACACACTAATAGGAAAGTCAGAAAGATAAATGTTAATTAAAAAATGTATGGTTTCACTGTATACCACCTATCTCTACTCTAACCCCCTTTTCTCATTATTGCTTTTCCCTCAGTAGCATTAGTAAAATAGCTTGGTTTAGTTTCAGTAAAGCAGATGCCAAGCATGTGAGCTTTCAAGCAGCCATTTTAATAGCGTCTGCGCAGGTGCAAGAAATACCCTCCAAGCAACAGCTCGTCATACTACTTAGATGCAGTTGACGCATGCACAATAAAGATCTCCCGTTAGCAGCCATTTCAGAATTTTACTCGAGTTATATATATTAGTAAACATGTAGGCAAGCTTCTCTGTCTGTGGTGCATATTAGTTTACCCAATATGTAGTTAATACAAGGTTAAAAGTTAAATGAGAGGATTGCTTCCGAGCAAGTCTCTTTTCTACTTGTCCTTGCTCCATCAATCCCTTCTCTGATGGCATTTTTGAGCCATCACAAAATCACCCATCCCAACCAGATGCCAACTTAAGCACATCTCAATTCACTTTCCACTCTTTTGATTCTTGTCCTCCTCTTTGTTCTCAAATCTTCCATCTTTTTATATAATTCTCCGTTCATTTCTTCTAGCTAAATCTCTTCAACTTTTCTCTTCTTTCCCTTTCCATTTATTTTATATTTCCTTCCTTTTCTGTACCATTTGCACCATATCATTATTGTTAAGACTATTATTGTTAAACCAATTAATTGAAAGACTATTTGACCTATAATACCTTCCCCAAGATTAGTAAACCATGTCCCTATTGAAGAAATAATTCTTGTTAGTCTTTCCCAAACACCATCAACCTCCAGTGGTTTCAATTCTTCTTGAAGGTTTGTAATATATCCTCTAATTTCTGTGCTTTTATCCGGTATGTAAGTGCAACAATGTTGCACTTTCAACATTTTACAGACTCCGCCTTCTTTTGGTAATAATATATCAAGCGCCAGTCAATTTTGTAAAACCTTAGACCTAATTGCAACCATTTTTGTATTAATTATTAAGAAACCTCCAGCAGTATCAGTTGAAAGACGATCAACTACTGTTGACAATTGACAGATTCTACGTGAATTTAAAATGACTCCCACTGAAGGTATCAATTCACCAAATATGTCACCTATTATTTCTAAAAAAACTAGGTCTCTTTCTTCGGGTTAATCCGTTAGTGTTTTCATTGCTTCCAGTGATTCTTTTTACGTGATATATCTTCGGAAATACTATTCCGAAGTAGCAACTATCGTACCATTGTGCAGGCAGCTTATAATAGGCTTCATTCCCACACACGTAGTAAACACCAGGAAATAATAGATCTGTTCCCCCATTTAGTCCCCAACCTCCTAGAATCAGGAAGTTATGTTCACACTCACTGAAACCAATAAATACATTGTTATAGTCTATCTTTAATGCACAGAGGCAGGATTTCCCTGTCTTTACAACGTCTAGGGACATCGCAGCATGAGCTTTGCCAGCTGTATGAATTCCCTCATTCTCAGCCCATGGTGGTATATGGGTTTTCGATTCTGCGGCTTTTCTTTGGAAATCCTGTCTCCTTTCTTCAACTAAAAGAGCATGTTACGTTATTCTCGTGTGCCTTTGCTATATCTATTGATTTCATAGTTAAGAAAAATTCACCCATAAACTGTGCATCTGGACTACTATGCCCTGGATTCATATTCGTTCGAATAGGAATTTCTGAAAATACTACATCTAAGTTTGAATAATAATATTTAAGTTTTCCTGTTCTATCGAATAAACTTGTCAATATGCTACATGAAATACCGTACGTTAATGGTAAATTATGGTATGTGACTCCTTCTGCTACTGAAGCTGGTAATTTCATACAAACATAACAATCCCTAATCTCCATAGTGTCTACATATTGAAACAGCAATTTTGTGAATGCGTTTAAAGATGTGCCATTATCTGTTACTGTATGATGTACATTTATCTCATCTGCTGCTTCTAATTCTACTGTATCTCCTTTCATGTTAGCTGTCTTTTCATTATTGTCTGTGTCATTCTTCTTCTCTGTTATCATAAGATAAGGAACTGCTATTGTTAGAAATAGCCATACTATGACCGCTAATAAAATACTACATGTGCAAGCCCTACAGCATTTCTTTGCACAATTTCCTTTTGGTCTTTCAGCAAACCTGTCTTCAGCCATTTTAGTCTTAGAAGATTCCTTTTCTTTTCTTTTCTTTACTTTATAAATTGTAATTCTTTGTTACTTCCAGGAGGCCTCACTTCCCCTTCGTCAATCTGTTCTGCATTTACTTCTTCATCTGTCTCTTCATTTAAATCTAGATTCTCAAATTCTTCTAGAATCATGTAGGTCCATTCAGGACCGTGGAACTTATTGTTCAAGACTCTTAGTCTCTGACTTCTTCGAGTGTTTTTCACTGTTGACTGCTCAGACTGACTAGTAACCTCATTCACGTGTTCAGGGTTTTCACTTGTCTTTCTCAAATGGTATTTTAACCTTTTGACTCCACCTGGCCAGTTATCTCCATTTCTGACCCTTTTAATCTGCACTGCACTTTCGCCTTCTTTGTCTCTCTTAAGAGATCTTTTATTCTCGTTATGTTGTGGCACAATCTGATTTTTCCCCTTCTTCAGATTCACTCTCTACCTGTCCTTGTTCAGGTTTTGTTATTATGGCTTCATCAGCCTGAACTTGTTCTTCTTCCTCTATCTGATCTTGTTCGGTTCTTATCTCATACTGTTCTTCTTCCACCCGAACTTGTTCTTCTTCTCCCAACTGGTCCTTTTCCGGTCTTACTACAATTGGATATTCTGCTGCCTGAACGTATTCTTCTATACCCGTCTGTCCCTTCTCAGTTCTTTTGGTTGATCTGCTTACCTGAGTATGTTTTCTCTCCCTTTCTCGTCCTGCCCAGGGTCTCCTGTAGCTTTGTTCACTACTTCCTGAGCGTGTTCTTCTACGCCTATCTGGTCCTCACTAGTTTCTTGTCTTTCTAATCTTGCTCTGCTTCTTGTTTGATTAATCACCTCCGGTATGTCAACCACTGGTATCCAATCCTCCTGACTCCTGCTCGGTTGTTCTTTGTCAGCCACTTCAGAATCTGTCACTCTATATTCTTCTACTGCACAACCTTCAGCTGCCTCAACTGTTTGGGTCAGTTGTGGTCTCTTTTCAGCAGGGGCTGGAACCCTTTTTTGTGTGGTTTGCTTGAGTCCAATTGAGCAAACCTGCACACTTCACTGCTGTAGTAGTGACCAGTATGACTTGCCGTGGATCATCCCACCCGGGTGCTAGGCACGACTTTTTGGTGTGCTTCTTCACTACCACCCAGTCTCCAGGATTCAAGACATGTGCCTGATCCGACTGCCTGGCAACTGGGTCTCCTCCAACCTGGTGAGAGACAGATAGCTCTAGGTCAGCCAATCCTTTGCAATAGTCTAATACCAGATCATCAGATATATTCAGTAATTTATGTCCTGGTATAAATGCTTGTCTCATCGCTCTTCCTATGAGAATCTCATGGAGACTCAATCCTGTGTTTCTGTCAGGAGCACTTCTGAGTCCCATCAATACAAGAGGCAATGCGCCTGGCCAACTCAGTGAAGTGGATGCACACACCTTTGCCAGTCTTGACTTGATTTTGCCATTCAATTGCACTACCACTCCAGAAGCCTCTGGGCGGTATGCACAGTGCAGTTTTTGTTAAATGCTTCACAGATTAATCAAATTATTTCATTATTAAAATGAGGTCCTCTATCGGATTCCAAAGTTACTGGAAAACTAGTGTGGAATTAACTCTCTCAACAATAATTTGGCAAATGTTATACTGTCATTTCTCTTAATTGGGTATGCCTCCACCCATTGTGAAAACAAGCACACTATGACAAAGATGTACTTCATTCCCCTGCATGGTGGTAACTCTATAATGTCAAGCTGTAATCCTGTGAATGGTCCTTCTGCCTTTCCGATTTTTCCCCAACTGTCCACCGTCTTCCTGCCTGGATTTATTTGTTGACAGACTAAACATCTCTGATAAAGACTTTCTGCGACTACCCTAAACCTTGGGTTATACCAATCTTGTCTGAACAGTCTGATAATTGCATCCCTGCGTACATGAGTGTCTACATGATACATTCTTGCCATTTGGGAGAGCCATCAGTCTGGCATGAGTGGTCTGCCATCAGAATATACCCACACGTCATCTTTTGCCCTCCTTTCAGAATCAATCATTTTTTATTGAGCAGCATAACAGCGCATAACACAGCTCATCTGCCTACATCCACTGGCCGGCAGAGCAAAGTCCAGTAGTACTAACACAGCGTTTGGGTCTACACCCCGGAGAGCAACCCCGCGAGGGCGAATGCAATTCCATGAGGAGCAGTCATCACAGTCATCAATTTACTGCAATTCAAAATAGAAAGAGTAACAACTAATGAAAACAAAGCCCCCTTTACTCTAAGTCACACCCTCCCCCCAGCACCTCCCAGAGCAGTCCAGTCCTTTGGGCTGAACCCCGAGGCTCCATTGGGATAAGTTGCAGGATCTGCAGATATTTTGGACTTGTTACCTCACGCAGATCTCTGGATAGGAGATGAATGAATGGTTCCCACAACTCCGCATAGTTCGCCCCCTTGCCATCCATGCACAGCGATAGTCGTTCCATAGCCAATAGATGCCACAGCCGTCGGATCCAATCCCTAGGGTCGGGAGAATCAGTGGATCTCCATTGTGCAAGGATGACTAAGCGCGATGCTAACAAGGCCAACGCAATCTGCTTACCCCTCATAGATCGCAAGGGAAACGCTTTTGCATGTGGAAGCCCTAGCAGCACATGTTCAGGAGCCCTAGGGAACGTGATGTGAAATGCATCGTCCAGATCATCAAGGACGGCCTTCCAGTAGCGCTCCAGCTTCGGGCAGTGCCATAGTAGGTGTGTCAAGGTAACCGGGGCACCACAACCCCTCCAACACAGGCCTGAATGTTTCTGGTCCCAGGACTTAATACGAGCTGGGGTATAGTACCAATATGCCACAACCTTATAGGCTGACTCAGCACCCGCCACATTAGCAGCAGTGTGGTACGCGCGGTAGAACACTCTTTCCCACTCCTTATGCGACAGCGGGCGGCCCAACTCCGTGTCCCAGCGAACCTGCACTTTAGTACGCGGAGCTTTAGGGCAAGCAATGATCATGGCGTATAAGTCAGATATATGTTTGCGATCATCTTTCTTGCAGACCACCCAACGCTCAAGGGCTGTCAGCGGGCGAGACATAGCAGCAACGTTAGGGGGCTGAGTGACCCAATGCGCCACCTGTGAATAAGGAAATGCGTCAGATTCTAAGAGAGAGAAGTGGTCCCGGCGGAGTGAGGGGAACGAGATTAGACCATCAAGATCAACAAGCACTGGCGTTGCCAGTAGGTCTCGTAGAATGCAGTGCATCCTTCTTGCTGTAGTAGGGCGATTGGGTGGCTGTTGGTAATTAGAGAGTGGCCGGAGGGAAGCCGGATGGGGGCAGGAGAGCTGAGATAGCGTGTTAGGGGAGGAGAAGCCGCAGAGCGCACGCTGGGCGAAGCCCTTTGATGTGCTGTGCGGCCGTGAATGCCAGCGTGTTAGGGGAGGAGAAGCCGCAGAGCGCACGCTGGGCGAAGCCCTTTGATGTGCTGTGCGGCCGTGAATGCGCGTGCTTGTTTGCTCACGTGATTCACGTGAACTTAAAGAAAACTGCACGAACGAAACCCTTGGTTTCACGATTGTTTTCAGCACTTGAATTCTCGCTCCCTCAATGGGCTTGCGCGCATTGATAGGTCACGAGACCTAAAAAGGTGACCCACTCGCTTGCAACCTTCCTCCCTCCAGCGCTGAAAGATCGGGGACGAGCAGCCAGGCGGGAAGTCTGGGTTGTCTACAATCGGCGTCATGGGCGATGGAAAGGTGGTCCAACCTTTACGCTGTGCCAATTGGTCCCATGCCTTCATAGTTGGAGACGTCACAGGCGAAGAATATAGACCCCAAGCTCTGTGCTTTTGAGGGAGCCATAACTCGTGCCAAATATTGCAGCCCACCACCGTCTGGTCCATAAAGTTCCAATGCTTACTGGAATAAGGTCTGTTCCATTCAAGAATAAATCGCAGACAGGCCGCCTGGTAGTAAGCTTTCAGCGAGGGAAAGCCCAGCCCACCACTGGCCTTAGGAGCCGTAAGCAACCAGAAGGCAAGCCATGGACATTTGTGATTCCATAAGAACTTGGTAATCAATCCTTGCAGTTTCTGTATGGTACCCGGGGGGGGGGCTCAGAGGAAGCAGCTGAAACAAGTACAGAATGCGAGGGAGCACCGTCATTTTAACTGCCGCTAGTCTACCGAACCAGGCCAGCTGGAGACGGCACCAGTCGGACAGTGATTTGGCTGTTTGATCGACTAAGAGCTTGTAGTTAATAGAAACTGTCTGGGCTATGGAGGGGGCAAGGCTGATTCCTAGGTTCGGAATGTCAGAGTGAACCCACTGGAAGGCAAAATCCTGTTGTAGATCCTGCTCGTCAGTAGCAGGGACCGACACATTAAGTATCTGCAACTTGGAAAATTTGATTTTAAACGCCGCAACACCACCAAATTCGTGCAATTCTGTCGATAGGTGCCGGAAGGAGGTGCGAGGGTGAGTGAGTGAAAGTATCACATCGTCCGCGTACAGACTGATCTTGTGCATGTCTGCGCCAAATCAAACCCCCTCAATGCCCCCATTGGACCGCACCCGCTGAGCAAATGGCTCCATATAGAGCGCAAAAAGCAACGGGGACAGGGGGCACCCCTGTCTCGTCCCACGAGAGATGGGAAAAAAAGTAGACCGGCAGCCATTCACCCGGACCGCCGCCGTCGAGGGCGCAGACAGGCAGCAAACTCATCTTAGGAAGTTAGCCCCCAGGCCCCAGGCCTTCAAAACCGCAAACAGATACGCCCAATCTACGCGGTCAAAGGCCTTCTCCGCGTCTTTGGATAAAAAGAGGGCCTGTGTACGAGAGCGGTGGACTAAGTCCATGAGGTGCCAAAGTCTCTTAGTGTTGTCCCCCCCCTTGCCGCGTTGGGATAAATCCCGACTGGTTCGGGTCTATGATACCATCCATTAACAGGCTCAGGCGTGCGGCCAGAACGCTAGCGAAAAGCTTGGCGTCAATGTTGAGGAGTGAGATTGGGCGGTACGATCCACTCTCCATTGGGTCCTTTCCGGGCTTGGGAATGACCGTGATAGCGGCCTCAGACATGGAGGGGGTCACCTCCCCTGTCTCCAGGAAGGAATTAAAGAGGCGAATTAGAAAGGGCGCCAATTCTACGCAAAACTTCTTATAAAAGATGGCCGAGAAGCCATCCGGCCCCGGGGATTTAGCCAGTTTCAGCCGCGTAATCGCGGAAATGACTTCCTTGATACGTATTTCAGCGTCCAGAGCCTCTGCCGAGGCCTGAAAGAGGGGTGTTACACCACAGGAAGCTAGATACGCCGCTACTCGCTCAGGGTCCGAGGGTTCCCCGTGGTACAAGGTGTAATAAAACCGCCGGAAAGAATCTGCAATGAGGGACTCAGTGGTGTGCTCCACTGCTTGTGAATCCCTAATGGCCTGGACGGCGGACCGCTGCGCCTGAGCCCTCAACCTGTGCGCCCGCATCCGGCCCCCCTTGTCCCCGCTGAGGTAAAACTTATGGCGCAAGCGCAAAAGGGCGTATTCCGCCCGGTCCAAATCAAGATTTTTGAGCATGCGTCTTTTCGTTTCCAATGCCCTCCATATGCGTGGAGCCCCTGTCCTTTTATGTATCGCCTCTAGTCCTCCCACCTCCTTCACCAACTCCTCGCGCTTTTCCCTACGTATCCGAGTATATGTCGCTGACAACGCTATAAACTCCCCCTGGGCCACCAGCTTGAGGGCCCCAGCGACATACCATCCCGATCATTGTCAACGAAGTACTGAGTGATGGTAGTTCTGATGCGAGCGACAGCCGACTCCGAGTTGAGGCGAGAGTCCTGCAGACGCCAACCAGGTGATGGTGGCCGCTGTCCACCACAGGAAAGCTGTACAGAAATAAGGGCATGGTCTGACAAAGAGCGCGGGGAAATAGCTGCTTCAGACAAATGGGGCATTAGGGACGTCGTAGCCAGGAAGTGATCTAAGCGCACATAAGTTTTATGGGCCGCAGAATAATAAGTGAAATCGCGCTCTAGGGGCTGCTGAGTGCGCCAAACATCATGCAGCCCTCCATCTTGCAACCACTGCTTCCCTCCCCGCGAGATGGCTCCCGTTTTATGTGAGCGCGCAGCAGATCTATCCAGGTCTTGGTCCATCACTACATTCAGGTCACCTCCCACCAGCACACACACATCTGGGGACGCTAGCACCTCGGCAAGCGCCGTCTTCAAAAAGGGCTCTTGGCGTTCGTTTGGGGCATACAGTGAGCCTACTGTGAAGTGCGTGTTCCCCCATTGGACCCGGACCGCCAGAAAGCGCCCCTTAATGTCAACCACTTGGCATAGGATCTTACAGTGGGCCTTAGCGCTGAATAGGATAGCCACCCCATGTTTTTTTGCCGGACCTGAGGACCACAACTGCACGGGGAAGCGCCTGTCCTTCATCCTCCTAGTATCCTTGGAGAGGAGGTGAGTCTCCAGGAACAGACACACTTCCCCATCTGCATTCTCTAACAGCGATAGTATGGCTGCGCGCTTAATAGGGTTATTGAGGCCCCGAACATTCAAAATGACAATCTTCAAATCCTTAGCCATATTTGCCAAGAAGAGACAAAGACACTAGACAAAGTAGCTGAAACAGGACCACTGAAGGACACACCGGAGGCGCCCAGCCACCCCAACCTACAGCTAACCCCCCAGAGAACTGATGCGGAGCCCCGATAACAACCCCTCCCCCAAAACCCCTCCCTAACCACCATGCAACAGAACTAAACCCCAAAAAGGGGAAAAAGCAAACTAGGAAATGACCAATGTTCATCAAGGAAACCATTCTTAAAGGGGAACGTGGCGCCGTTCAGCACCGCACCAAACCCTGATACAGGGCAATACCTTTCACTAGGGAGAAAGAAGAGGGAACTCCCAATGCCTCCTCCCAACGCCGCCATGCAACTCATCCTGGGACAAGCGATTAGCATTCAAGCAGCCCCCTCGCCGTCAGTCACCTGTGCCACCGAGGAAACGGCGGCCTCCCTTTCCATGAGGCTTGCATAAGGGCCCGGTCTCCCCAGCGGAGGCGACCTCCCCACGGTCTGCCATTCAGTGGCGCGCCTGCGTCGCCGAGCGGGAGACCGGACCGAACCAGCGGGAGCGTCCAACCTCTCCAAGCCCAGTGCCTCAAATGCTGCCTCCAGGGAGCGAAGCTGCAAGAGTTTCCCCTTGAACTTAAAAATGATGCGAAATGGGTGTCCCCACGAGTAGGGGATGCCATGCTCCCGTAGGTACGTGGTGATTGGCTTGAAGCTGCGATGTTTGATGAGGGTAGAGGCCACTAGGTCTTGGAAAAGGGCAGGCTGATGCCCCCGAAACTGGACCGAGGGGAGGGCTCGTGCCTTGCGTAAAAGCCGTTCCTTGATCTGAAAGTCGTGGACACAGACTAAGATGTCCGGTGGTGGGGCCTTAGCGTTCCTTGGCAAGCCAACTCGATGCACCCTGTCCAGCTGAAGGTCAAGGTCGTCACCTTCGTCCAGAATCTGTCGGAACAACTCCGTCACATACTCCCGTAGGCTATCCCCCCTCTCCCTTCCAGGGGACCGCTCGGATCCTGATGTTGTTCCTCTATGAGCGGTTCTCCAGATCCTCGGTATGCGCCTGCAGGTCCAAGCTCTGTTCTGTGAGCCGAATAACATCCTGCTGGAGCTGATGGAGCTCGTCAGGCAGTGCCCAAATCGTGTTCCTCCAGGGTCGCCACCCTCTCACCAATGGCGTCGACGTCCCGCCGCATTTCGCGGACATCAGAGGAGAGTTGGGAACGAATGTCCATGATGTCCTCCTTAATGGCGGCAAAAAGCTCCAGCATGAAGGCTTTAGTCGCCGAAGCCTCCACATCCTCCAGCTGAGCGGCCTGAGTATCCGACTGCGAGACAGCCCGGCTCCCTAACTTCAGCAGGGAGTCCTTCGGGGCCTTGTCCTTCTTGCCTCTGCTGGTTGCCATAATAGCGCCGCTTCGGGCCCACAGACCCGTTCCGGGCCGCCACTGGAAAACGCCGCCTGCCGATATGCAGGCCGATGGCACGCCCTCCGTCTGTCACCAAGCTCCCCACGCACTCAGCACTACGCCGGGGTAGGCCCCAGGTCCACCAACCATAAAGACCACCACGGTGCAGGACCCGCGTCGGCTGCAGCCCTGTAACCTCCTCTCCACCCGGGCACTGTTGCCGACCACCCAGCCAGGCTCCCACTGGACCCACACCGGGTGCAGGCCAACCAGGGGGTAGTTAGTCCGGGAGGCTGCCTGACTCTGGACCCCTCAAACTCCACGGGAGCTGCAGCTCACACCGGTAGTCACAGGGTCACTCACCGCTCCTCTTTTCCGCTCGCTCTCCCCTTTCAGGGCCACTCCATGGGGCTCGCCCGGCTTCTCTCCCGTGGCGTCGGGCACCACAAGCGACTCACCAGCCCTGCACTCCTAGCCACCACGTGCAGCAGGGTGCCCACTAGGGAGGCGCAAAGTCGTGGAGCCGAGTCGCTGCCCGCCGAAATGCGGGTCGATGAAGGCCCCCCCCACCGGCCCCACAGCGATACACCCCAGGTGCCCCCATGAGCAAGGGGGAGGGGCCCACCAACGCCCCTGTAATCTGGCGCTTTCCTTGCCCACCGAATCACAGGCGAAACAGTGTCTCTAGGCCCTGGACCCGCGGCCTGCAATCACCGGGTACAGCCAGCTGCGGTCCAGCCCAGCCGGGGAGGGGGTCGCACCCACCGCTGGAATCAGGGCCCGCTCCGCCGGCACCCGCATTGGGCCCCACGCCGTCACCGGAGCCCAGGACTCGGCCTCGGTAGTGGGAGGAGGGGGCCGGGTCCCACCGATGCCCCGATGTGCTGTGCTGCCCACTGATCCGCGGGCCGTATCAGAGCTCCGCCGCTCCACAAAGCCGCCAAGCCCCACTCGTTAGCGGTCGCTGCAGGGGGGTGGGCTCTCCCGCCACTGCGCTCGCTGCCCTCTGCTTTTAGAACTGGCGTGAGGCGTGAGGCCTCACCACGTCTGCCAAACTGCGGACCGATCCCCAGACGACAGGTGTCAGGCAGCCGCCCCTCCACTCCTCACCTCATCTTCCAGCCCGAGCAGCTCAACCGCCGCAAACAAAGCACGAGCTCACGGGCAGCGCCAAGTTCTCCAGGGGCCGGCCTCAGCCCGGCACGGAAGCCCGATTTTCCCCCCCCCAGCCCCTGCAGTCGCCACCCACACTGTTTGTCTGCACCGGATCACTTGTCCTGAGTAACCCGGGTTTTTATCGGTACAGTATACGAAACTTAACAAACCCTGGTTACTCAGGACAAGTGATCCATTTCAGCATGATTTTTTGGAGCAACACACTTGACCACTGCTATTTCCTTTGGCAATTGTATTTCTTCTAACAGTTCTTTCACAAAATTTTCCATTCCTTATAGGGGATCTTGCAGAACTCAGAAATCCCATTTGCATCCAAAGCTGGCCAAAGTCATGCACAACCCGTAACCATATTGGCTGTCAGCAAATATGGTCACTTTCCAATGTTTCCCAATTTTGCATGCTTTTATTAAAGCTATCAATTTGGCTACTTGTACAGACTTGACTCCCGGTAAACAGGATGCTTCAATGACCCCAGATATTTTGCAAACCGTATAAGCTGCACTCAGTCCTCCTTCCTCAGGCCTTAAACAAGAACCGTCGATAATACTTCATGGTTGGGCTCTTTCAGAGGCTCTTCCTGTATATCAAGGGGGGCTTAGTACACATTTCAGTCACATCTAAGCAGTCATGATCTACTTCATCCCTCATTTCTTCACCACGTGAATCTGGTAATAAGGTAGCTGGATTCACCATTGTGCATCTGATTACTGTCACATTTTCTGCTCCCAGAATTATTCTACAGTTGCTGCGTTCGAGTTCTTGTTAACAGTATTTCAACTGAATGTGGAACATAGACTTTTACTGGATGCCCCATCACAATTGACTCACTTTGCTCCAGACTCATACAGGTAGCAGCTACTGCTTTTAAGCAGCCAGGTAATGCTGAAGCCACAAGATCCAAAGTAGCAGAAAAATATACGACTGGACGTCTGCTTTATCCATAGCTCTCGGTTAAGACTGAAAGCGCACAACCCTCTCTCTCACAACAGAATAGTGCAAATTCTTTCATATAATCAGGCATACCTAGAGCAGGGGCCTCACATAAACAATTTTGCAACTTTACAAATGCTTTCACACTTTTATCATCCCAAACTACTGCATCTTTCATTCTCTTCCGTGTCATCTGAATTAATGGCTTCGCTAGTAAAGAAAAAACCTACAATCCACTGTCTACAGTATCCCACCACTCCGAAAAACATTCTGATCTCTCTTTGTGTATGCGGTAACTACATTTGCTTGATTATTTTAATTCTCTCAGAGGTCACTTTTCTCACTCCCCTTTCTATCTGGTGACTCAAATATTTAACTCCTGTTCGGCAAAATTGCAATTTCTCTGTAGACCCTTTGAGTCCTCCATCAGCCAAATGATTTAGCAATCCAATTGAATCATTAACGCAATCTTCTCTGGATTTCAATGCCACAAGTAGGTCATCGATATATTGCAATAAAACTGAATTTATAGGCATAATTAACTTCTCTAGGCACTTTTTCGAAATCTGAATGAATATTGAAGGACATTCTGTATACCCTTGAGGAACTCGGTTCCATGCCAAAATACGATCCTCAAATTTAAAGGAGAAAAGATAATCTGGATGTAAAGGAATGGAGAAAAAGGCTTGGCACAAATCAATTACTGTATACCATCCTGCATTCCAGGGTATCTGATACAGAATCGCTGCTGGATTTAGCACTACAGGACAACAAAGCACTACAATTTTATTAATCTTTCTTGAATCCTGTACTATTCAGTATTTTCTGCTAGGCTTTTTAAGTCCTGTTATAGGTGAATTACAAGGACTGCTCATTATCTTTTTTTAAATGCTCTGTTAAATCATTCGGTCAATCTCTGAAGCTACTCCTGCTTTTACTTCTGGACTCATTTTGTATTGTCGGGTGTTGGGGTAAACTGCACCTTCTTTCACAGTCTCTTTCACTGGGTCTACATTTGCCATTAGTCCTATTTCCTTTCCATCAAAATCCCATACCATTGGGTTCACAGTTGTTTTCAGCTCTTCCGGTAAGTCATATTTAGTCATTAAAGAGTACACCTCATCTACCTCTGTGCCTTGTTTTGCAAGCATTATCTTATATACAATATCCTCATCAGGGGTTTGAAGAGCAACACCATCCGGTGTGCAATAAATTGTGCAGCTCATTTTGCACAGTGGATCTTTTCCTAGTAAATTCACTGGACTAGAATCACAGACTAAGAATCTGTGCATGTCTTTAACATTTTCAATATGCACCTCCATAGGTTCTGTAATTGGGGTTCTAATCTGTTGATTCGAAACTCCGACTATTTGGATTGCTTCTCCCGAGAGGGGTAGGTTTGGGATGTCTGTCTCCTTCCTCCCCCCTAAGGCACCATCATTGCTCATTCTCACTTTCATAGTTATTCTGTAAAACGTATTGTGAAATCACAGAATATTTCTTACCACTTCCTCCTTGAAATTCGGCATCCGCACTCTACTTTGGCTTGTTCACAAAATTTGGCATAGGGGCAGGTGGCACCTGACACTGCTGATTAACTACCTGCTGTGGCTGATTCATAAGCACCTCATTCTGCCTCTGTGGATTTAAATTTTGGTTTGGCCCATTATTATTCTGAATACTCTTACACACGTTTTTCCAATGTCCAAGCTTTACGCACCCATGACAAGGAAACTTCTTCTTTGCATCCTCTCTATTCATTTGTCCTCTTGATTGATCACCACTCACCACATGATCACTCTGATTCTGTTCTTTCATCTGACTATTTAATATTGAAGTTGCTGTTGTTCTGCTAATTTCACTTGGCCCACATCATTTTCTCTTTTAGTTTTTTATGTCTTGCCTCCATATCATCCCCACTGTAGGAGAGTAGGATCTGCTTACTATGGTTATCTCCACTTTGTGCTGTGTTTCACAGGATTATCGACTTTAGTCTGGCTGTGGCCCTGCTAATCGGGACCACAGCCTATCTGTTCTCTCTCTAAATTGATATCCTGTACATTAGGTACACTCCAGATTGGTTACTGGGTTACCCCTGTGAGTCCCTAATATATGGTACCAAGGGCATAGGTACCCCAGAGGCCTACCAGGGACTGAAGCATGTATTATGCCACCCCTGGGAAGCCTTCCAAAATGGCACCACAGGTCTGCACTTGCAGCCTGGGTAAGGTGGTGTAAACACCCCTTACTTAGTTATAGTATACCTATATCTACCTTTTAAAACAGACCCATATTAACCTATACGTCACTCCTATGGCAGGCCTTGACAATCCTGAAAGCAGAGTGCTTGGTTGGGTGTAAGAGGGTGCCCTAGCATGAGCTGCGCCCCTCTGCAGATTTCGGAATCCCTTCCTTACAGCTGTTCGGTGATGTGGCCATACCATATACTCTTAAGTGCATTATAATCCTCGCGGTTAATGCTAACTTTGGTTTGGCTTTATCAAAACATGTCGTGTAAGGTGTCAAACACTTTGGAATACTACCCCACACCATTTCTGGCGGCGGGGGTAGTATTCCACTCTTCTAGAGGGAGAAGACATGTACACACTTACTTTCCCGATAATAGTTTAAGAGCCCCAGCATCACAAAATGGATGCTGCTGCCGCAGACACTAGTCTGACCTCCTGCTGCTGGACGAAACTTCGGCAGGGGAGGCTTGGATAATAGGGTTCCTGTCCAGGGAGGTGCCAGCACTTCCCCAGAAAGGCTTTAGTGTATTGGGGCAGGGTGGGTTGCATTCAGTGAATGCTTTTCAGACAGTGTCTGGGGCACACAAGGTGTCCCCGTGCATTTTCCAGTTCAAACCATTTGCTGGGGCACTCAGCCCCAGCTCTGGTGCGAAACTGGACAAAGGGGAAGGGGTGTAACAACCCCCTCCCCAGGTCCTACCATAGGTGGGACCCTAGAGTTAGTCCAACCCCTAAACGTAGTAGAAGTATAGGAACCCAGTCCCTAGGACTTTAGATTACCCTGGACGAAACTCTGATACAGAAATCTTGGATCATCGACATTCCATATCGACTGGAAGACGGAAGAAATCTCCCTTGGAGTCAAGGAGTGACTCCCCTGTTCAAACAGGCACCAAAGAAGCATCTTGCCGGTCTGCATTTTCGAGGCTCCCACCGGATCCTGAAGAATCTGCGACACAGGACACGGACTTCCAGACCTCTCAGAGGCTGACACGAGTCCCCAGCGAAGCTGAGACCTGTAGCTATCGCGAGAGATGTGGGACCAGAACTCCTGGACATCCTGCACATTTGCTAGTGCACTGACGTCCCGAGCTTTCCTGAAGTTGTGCATTGGGCTACTTGTAGTCCAAGCCCTGAGCACCTTTTGCATCGAAGATTGTGGGCCTACACTCCACGAGTGTTCCGTGGGCCCGCTTTCAGCATTTCCGCTCGAGACGCCTTCACGATCCCTAGTCCATTGGCTAGTGGGTCCCCACGAAGGAATCTACTTTTTCTTGGGCTTCCCTGGTTGCCCCAGATGTGCCCTGACTCCCCTCCAAAGGGTGAGTCCCTCAGATCTTGTCATCTTGCGTGGGTTGCTGTTGCCAAGGCTAGTTGGGTCCAATCCGGATTCCGACGCTGCAGCACTTGACATCCTTTGTGGGACACCTCGAATCCAGCTGCTGGCCGTCGTCGACACCTCCTGGTCCTCGTGGCTGAAGAGTCAAGCTTCACCTACTTCACTTGAAAGCACCAGACATCGGCTGGCATCCTCTTGTCGCCATCCTGGTCACTGGCTAATGACCCAGACTCTGTCCCTTCTGCTTTCAGGTTCTTCAGATCTCTGATCCATCCTTGGATCCATCCGGACACTTTTCTCCTGGTCGCCTGCAGGACTTCTTTGCAGCTCTCCTTTGGAAACCAGGACGAAACCTGACACGAAAAGACACCTATGCACCCGGCTTCCCTGGGTGAGGTAACGCGAGTACTTCGGTGCTCCCGTGGGTCTTGACTCTCGAAGTGTCCAGTACTGAAGGGGTTCCACCGTAGTCCACTCCTAAGTGTCCCTAATCTTTAACTTTGTAACTTAAACTTTCTCCATAGAAGTCAATGGTGATTCGCGGCTGTGTTTAGACCCTGCACGCGTCCCCAGTGGGTCTCCTGCGTCCCTACCTTGGGTGGTTCCTGGTTGCCCCAGCGGTTCTACAGGCCCTAGGCTTTGTCTCTATCTTTACAGCGGTACTTATACCACTTTCTTAGTATAGGGTTTGTGAGGCCCCTAGGGCAAAACGTATACTGTGCTATTTACTGTGTGCTATTTAAGTTCTTGTATTGTACTTTTGCCTCTAGCCTCATAAAGAGACTAGAGGGGTTGTGTTTAGAATAAATACATATATATTTGATATATACCTAGTGTGGTTCTCCTTTCATTTGATCATTCAAGGGATTATAGACTGGTAAAACAAGCTGCTTTACATTCCTTCAAGACTTAGCCTGAAGGCTGCTCTCCCCTGCTACCACTAGGATAGCTTTCTATAAAGGTTGTCTTAAACCTACCATCAATAAGGGTCGTTTGGACTGGTGCAAGGTGCCCACTAGAATTGTGGACATCATATGCCAGGCCAACTTCTCACACCCACAATACTTTGCGTATTTTAAAATATCATCAATAGGCTTTCCCTGCCAACACAACGTATGTCGTTGAATCATCTTGTTTCAGACCTTACACAAAATGACCCATATCCTTATCTCCAATGTTCTCAAAGCCACTGTACTGCTTAACACCTTCAGCGCTACCGCGTTTACCTGCCCTGCGCTGAAAGAGGAGCAAATGGCTTGTTTGTGACAAAGCCAGCTCGTCATGAGCGCAGGGCAGGTAACGCCCATGACGAGCTGGCTTTGTCATTAGCGTCGAAGTGGTTAAACACTTCCAGCAGACGTTCATAATACGCGTGAACAGATTCATTTGGATCTTGGGTCGTTCTATCTATCTTTACCCAATCTGTTTCTTTAGGAGGAATTTTCCCTTTCAAGAAAGTAATTATATGGTGATATTTCTTCATCACCTCATCTGAGGGTGCTCCTGCATGGGTGTGGAAATTTTAAAATAATCTTCTTGTCCATGGGATAAAATGCATCATAAACCTACATGTCCTGTAAGACAATTAACTTGTCCCACCTATTCCCAAATCAATTGCGTGGGATGACACAGAGCCATTAATGGATTTTTGTTTTAATAAAACTGACCAGTGATTTATCAATGATTTGCAAAAATGTTGTTGGCAAACTTGACTTTATTGCTGAGAAAAGCGATATTCTCATTAAGGGCCAGATGTATCAAAGGGTTTTACCCATTCTGTGTCTATGGGAAAATGTGTTCATACATATGGCTCTAAGTGCTAAAACATAACAATAAATGATCTTCAATAAATCAATCAAATGACACTTGTTAAAGCGCACAGCTGCTTCGAAGGCAGCATCCCAGTACTCTAGCAGACCGTCAAGGCAGGCCAAAGTAACAAGAAACTAAACGGAGTCAAACAGCAAGTTTTAAGTTGCCTTTTTAAGGCTGACAGAGTCAATTAACAGTAACTAAAAAGAAAGACTGTCCATAATTTTGCCTTGTGTACAGTAAAACGGTTGCTGCTACGACTAGCCTTGAGAATTGTTGTAAGCCTCTGAAGATGACTATTGTTGGATATACGCACCCACATTTGAGTCTACAGAGACTTTCTATTCAGCAGATAACGTGGGACCTCACCATGATAAGCGCTGGAAGCCATTGTTCGAGCTTTGAAGTTGATACGCTATTCCACCGGAAGCCAGTGCAGATGCCTCAAAAATTGAGAGATTTGATGGCGCCTCAACACTCTCCTGATTAGTCATGATGCTGAATTTTGAATTAGCTGAAGTCAGTGTATCAAATATACTGGAAAACCAAGGTAGAGACTGTTAAAAGTAGTCCAGATGGGACGTAATTAAAGAATACATTGTTTTCGTAGTCTCTTTATGAACCAGATCAAGAAGCGTCTTTATAATTTTCCTCTTCAAAAGACAGACAGGCAAAATGTTTAATTTGTAACGTAAAAGAGAGGGTTGAGTCAAATATGATGCACACATTTATAGCAGATGTGGTGTGATTAGGATAGGTTTGGCAGGCCACCAGACAGAAGGTGGCAGGAGTCATTTTGTCATAATTTTGTTTAACCAATTAGCATCCATCCGAGTTGCGACTGCTCTTGAAATTGTGAATAGCTGCCTCCGTATTATCTTGGAAGGATCTTGAATAGTTGACTTTAGGTATGGTAGTTTGGATATACTGGTCCAAAAACAAGCTGCAGCATATTTGCACATCGATCCATGTTGGTTGTATGTGGAAATAACTAGTGCAGAAACATCATGCTGCCAAAATATTGAGAACCAAAATATAGAGTCTGGAGTTAAGAATAGTAAATCTTTACTTACCAATTACCTTCTCAAAATTTTGTCCCTCAATATTTTGTTTATAATATTCTGGTAGCACGATCTTCTGAAGTCAAAATTAAGGTAGGGTACCTCAGGGTTGCAGTAAAAAAGAAATAGATGAGAAATGCTGTGCAGTTGAGGAGGTGCTGTCTGTCACGAGACGTCTGGCCTGCTTCCAGCCGAATTTGTTCTTCCCCTTTCATCTTGCCAATTGACATACTCATTGCACAACCACACAACCCAACTACAATCACACACCGTCCCGGGACAAACTAGCACACTCAAACGCCATTACACAAACACATAGCTACCCTATAGATGCATAGACTCGTACATCACTTAATGGATAAACACTTGCAGGCCCACACTCCTAGAGACTTGCCCCAGCGCAGACATAAACACCCACTAAAGATAGACCCAAGCGCTCTCTATAAACAAGCTGTACCTGACAGGAACGGTTTGCATAACATGTGCCTAATTTGGCACTGACTGGAGCAGAGATACTGCCCGCAAAGATATCCAGGGATTTCCAAAAAAGGCTGGAAGACGCCACTCATTTTCTCTTCTAAGGTAGGACATTCTGCAGATGTATAAAACATACAAATGTATGTTGCAGAAGGGGAAGAGTTTGTAGGAAAGTGGCAATGATGTCCAGCATAGGTCCATGAGGGCAGGTCAGAATCCATGGCCAGACTTTCAAAATGACTACCTACTATTCAAATTCGTTCTAATGAGATTAAATTAGTATCTGTTTATTTTATATGATAATCCTGAAAATCTAGTATGCGTTTGGTCCTCCTTGGCACACGTTGCACACGCCTAATCTCTTTGGCTGTTTAAGGCTCTCTTTTTTGCCAATGCTTGTTTCAACTTCGATTCCCAAATAGCACAGCTTTTCAGTTTGTTAGGCTCAGAGTGTGGATGTGCACTTGTAAAAGATACACCTACATATTCTTGTGAATTAATATTTTCTGAGGTGTGAGAAGAGGGTGTTTTAGGGTTGGAATGCCCTGGAAATTTTGTGCACACCCACAAAATAACGCATTTGGAAGTTTTCACAAATCTTTCCACAGCCTATTCGCATCATGGACATGGGCAAATATTTGCTCATGTCAAAGTTCGGACAAAATCTGTGTCTAGGGTGGAAGCGGGAAGAAAACACCACCTAATTTGGTGGGATTGTAGAATAAGGTCTCACTCCTTGCTTTGTAGTTTCTTTTCCAGAGAGCATGGAGAAAAATGGAGACAGTATTACTATTGGGCAAACTACGTGTTGACTAAAAAGTATGTTGTTTTCACTCTAATGCGTAATATATCATTAAATGATACAGTTGCAATTAATAATTCTCCTGTACAGAGCAGCTATGTGTTTTGTTTATGCTTAGAAATGGCAGGAGTGCAGGTTGAAGCACTATATTAAATATTAAAGGTTACTGCTTCTTTTTAATAAAGTATTCTTTCAGACCATTGAGGATCCATACTATTCAGATCTTAAAAGAATGTCCTGCCCTGACCCTTAGTATGGCAAAGTATTTTTGAGAATTAAATTGACCATATTGCTACATTGGTTAATTGTAGATTATATTTATTCCTAATATTATGCATTGGTTCCTCAGACAGACAGCCTCACGTTCTTTACTTGTTTTCTTTTCAAAACATGCCCAGTGGCTAGGTCGTCCATTTCAGGTGTTTCGCTGCAGTTCTCATTTTTCAAAAGGGTTAATTTCTGATATGCATTTCTTTACATGTCTTTGTTATTCATTCACTCACAATAAAATGTCACTTGAGGTGTCCAACATTTGGCAGCAGAATGTCACTGGTTTTAAAGTACACTGCAACCACGGAAATGTCACCCATAACCAATAGAAAATTGGCAGCTATGAGTATCACATCACACAAAAGGCCTTCAAGATGCTGGGCTAAGTGTGTAGCTAAAAGATCCAAAGCTAAAAGAGCCAAAATCATAACTCTTTCATTTTACACATAAAATAAGCCCACGTTGAATAAAAACACCCTGAAATGCCTCGCCACACTGACCACTTTTCAGCGCCTCTCCCGAACAAAAGCTCACCTTTCAGAACCTGAATAACAAGGTCTATGTCCTCCGAGCAGCAAATCAGGGTCTCTTGGAACTTGATGCACCATCCAACTCCACTTCTCTCTTTAGCACAGCTACAGCCGACTGCTCCAACCCCTGCAGAGCCGCCATGGTTAGAACAGGATAGAATCTGAGCCAAATGGGACCCCGCACGCCAGATGAGACAGTCCTTTCCAGTGATACCCATGCAGGAATGCTTTCTGGTGCACCAGCAAATAAGGCTTGTAAATGTAAACTCACTATCCTGCATGAGCAATCTCCACCATACTTTGATTTCTTTGAACAGACGCACCACAGGAGAAAGTGAAAACAGACAACCAACAGACGGAAGAAAGGAGTTACCGTGCCTCAGCAGATTTTATATTGCGTTCTTATTATAACCTAAAGCAAGAAAAAATAACTTTCCTATGGAGTTCCTCCATGTATTATTGTGGCACTTAGTGAGAAAAAAAATGTATGTGTATATATATACTGGCAGAGTCTACGCCCGCTCTCATAGACCCCGCTCCTTGCTCATCCCGGTTTCATTCTCCTTCTGCTGCCTCTGTCCCCTACTTCATAAGCTTGCGGAGCAAAAGTGTCCAGTTTTCAGCACTAGCCACCAACATTGGCAGCTAGTAAAACACAAAAATGTGTTTTTAAAATTCTAGCCTGCAAGGAAAATAAATTGTAAGTTCTGTATACGGCATCCCGTTCCATCACAAATACTACGGCATTAGTAAATTGAGCGAGATAGACTTGTAGAGCTCTCATAGGCAGGCAATTGTTCTTATTCCCACAAGAGCTATGCACGCCTGCAGAAGCTACAACCAGAAGTAAAGAGAAGTTGCATCTGAGAGAACACTACCGGCCACTCACCTAGCCAATAGCTGTAGGGGCGGTGCCAAGTAGGGGCGTCTCCATTTACTTTGATTTAATGTCTAGTTGTCCGTCGGACAAAATAGACAATAAATCTTCTTCCCCCTGACAACAATCAATATGTCACGGGCGTCAGGCGATATGAATTCTCCTCCCCTGTCCTGTTTTCGCAACTCTTGGATATTCTTCACTTGGCCAATCAACTATGATCTTACATTCTGTCCATAAATAGGCAGGTACCACTATATCAAACAGACCATCCAAATCTTTCAACAGAACCTTCGAAACTTCACAAACCTCTCAACTTGTTGGTACCATTCAACTGGTTTCTCTCTAAATATTTGGAAATCATTGGTAAATGACTAAATATCTTGTCGACTCTATGGAACATGAACATATCCATCACCAGGCACCTCTGTCATGGGACACAATCTTTCTACCTTTCCTGTTTCTTTTAACCAATTTGCAGTGGACATTTCTTTTGCCTGTGCTTCCTCCTTTCTTCCTTGTCCACCTTATTCTCCATTTGTCAATGTCTCCCCACTTTTGCAAAATATTCATCAACTCCTTTACCTGTAACTTCTTTCCAGACACATTCATATTTTCTAAATCTTTGTCAGTAAACTCCACTCGATATGGTTTCTGTAGCACTTTTGATCTCCCTATCTCCATTCCCATCTCAGAGGCAAGTTCTGTCAATTTCTCATGAAATAATCTCGCATTTCTGCTTATACTCCTACATATAAACAACAACTCTTTCTCATTGTATGTGTTTAATCTATCTATTCCCACATTTCCAGCTATCATTTCTTCCAATTCTACTTTTAGTTTATAAATATCTAAAATCTTTGGGGGTGGGCTTTGTTTTTCTATTCCCTGTGCCCATCTCTCCAGATCTTCTGGGGTTACTGCTGTTGAACTTCTGGCTCCAGAGGATACCACTGATCTTCCTTCTTTTAAACTACTGTGTGTAACTCTTTTTCGGGGTTCATTACTGATTCTCTTATTGGTAAATCCATTAATGAAATCACTGAATCGCACTCACTGGCTTGATTGTACATTATTACAATTTCCTTTCTGAGGTTACTCAAGGGAGTAGTTACAGTTGTGGTTTTGGGCAATTTATTTTGTATCCATACAATGGAACAACAGGACCTATAGTTACTAGTATTGTCAATGCTGCAGGGTTAAAATCTAATTGGTCTATCTTCTGTATTAATTCCTCTCTATTTGTATTTAATTCTTCTTTTTCCTTATCTTGAAGTACCCTATGAACTGATGGGTCATGTAAAATGTGTGGAATCAAAGGTGTTCCTAGTACTGGTGCATTTGGAGTGACTCTACTTGGTCCTTCTTGGTATGGTGGAGGGTTTTTAGTTAAAATGTACTCAATAATTCATCATCTGTCTCACCATATCCTGTCACTTTCAGGTGTTTTATTTTCTCTTTACTCTTGCCCCATGACTGTTCCTCAGCCATTAACACTGGATATAATCCTTCTGACACCATTGCTCTTCTCTATTGCATCAGCTGACCCTCATGTGACTCACACAAATACCTAGGGAAATGACCCATGTATCTTCCACTCCTGTTTTTCTCTCGTTCTTATGACTCAGTCTCCCATTCTTCTAAAGCCACATACTGCGTTAACCAAGGTCTCAGATCTAAATCATTCATCCACATTCTCAGATCCTGTAAAATTCTTCCATTAAACGTCCCATGTTCTGGAAAAGCTAAAACACCATCACCTTTCATGTACTATATCTAATTCTCGATCCATACACATATATGATATCCTCTCTCCATCATCATAAATGAAGCAGGCGTTTTCGGCGGCGGAATAGGAATTTTCTTTATAAATGAAATATTCCTCTTTTCTCCATACATTCTGGACACTCAATACATAAAACAATAATCTGCAAATCCTCAAGCTTTTCTGTCCGAGCGACTCACACCAAAAGGCAAATCAGAATCCAATAAATACATTTTCACCACCCAATCTTAAAACAAGTTTCATCCAAAGACCCAATCAGGTTGTGGCCCACGCTTGTTGTCTGACCAATCCCAGCACGGACTTTTTTCAATGTCGTCAGTTCTGCTCCTTACTACTGACTCCTCCTTTACAATTCCGTGTCAGTCACAGGCCTTCAACCTATCCCAGCGCGGCTCTTTGTGACGTCAGTGCAGCTCTGGCGACTGACCCTCACGTCACAAGGAATACTAAAACTTATTTCTTTACCTTTCTTTTAACTGATTTTCATTGGTAACAACATAAAAACATTCGCTGCTCTGCCTGTACCACTAAACAAAGTATAGATTTCCGACTTACTCTGGAGTTTCAGAATTGCTCCTCTTCTACTGCGAGTAAAAACCTCTGTTTACCCTTCATTCAAGCTCAAGAGAACATGTTACTCCTTCAGTGTTACCCTTTCAAGGTGATATAAGACCAAAGTTTCACCAGCGAACCCTTTTCCCTATCATTCACACAACTTTTATACAAAATAATCCCTAATTTAACACTGCCAGCCCTGTGTAGCTTCTCAGTGCTATTCCAACAGACGAGTAACCTCACTGCAGTGTGGCTTCCATTTACCACCCGCTATTCATTCCTCGGGAATTTTCCAGACAACATAAAACAAGACGCGGACTCTTTTTGTTAAACATAAATCAATAATCAATACTGATCACCAAACTAGTCAATAATAACCATAGCTCCATACCCATGTACTCATTTGGGCCCACAAAACACACATACACACACAGCCTGGTACTAACCGTTGGAGTCAAAGTTTGATGTTTACCACTTTAAGATTAGTCACCTCGTGTTCTCCACTAATCTTTTCACTGATCAAAAAGTTCTTTCCTCTGGTCAATGGACCATTAGTTGAACTAGTTGATGGTGAAATGACATGAATTATTTTTCTTTTGCAATGGAATAACCACAGACTCTGGGAAAAGTTTAAATCTTTATCTAAATTAATTTCATGTGAACCATTGCTCAAAGTACAGTTACTCATAGGAAGGAAAATTCAATTAATCAATCATCAAACACATACTTCATACTATTGCAATGACTTATGCTTCGAAAGGAGAGGATAGAGAGAAAAGAACATCTGCACATTCACGGAAATTATAATTTCCTAGGATGGTGTGAAAACCAACCCCCCTGGCCAAGGAGCTGGGAAAGGTCCTCCGGGAAAGGTCAGGCGACAAAGGCTTCAGGACAGGAATCAGGACGACCTCTCTAACACCGACGCTTGCGTAGCACCCCTCTCTGACACTCTCTTCCTCCTCTAGATTCTTCTGCGATTTCTTCTAAATCAATAATTCGAAGATAGATGGTTCTGCATTTGATTCTTCATCAATATCTCTAGTCACTCTGACTAACTCACTAAGACTACCTCAATTATACTCTTCAAAATTCATGTACCACCCATTAATGTTTCAATATCGTAAAAAAGACTAACTCTGATTGGACAGGCAAGGAGGGAAGATCATCACACCATACTTATTTTTCATCTCAGTCTATCAGTCTATTGTTCAACGATTCAAACCCCTTAATTTTTATTCACAATCTTTATTCTCACCCGTATTCACATCTTATTAGACACAAATGTATATTTTCTCATGTATTTCTATTCATCCAGAGGTTTTCGATGCTGGTTCCCAGGGTATGTATCTCTTGTGTCCTTGGACTTCGTTCAAGTATATCGTCACTTGTTCTGGCTCATTCTCACTAAGCATGCGTGGAGGTCAGGTGGTTAACAGGCTCTGGACTCATACGAGAGGCCCAAATGCACACTAATAGGAAAGTCAGAAAGATAAATGTTAATTTAAAAATAAATGGTTTCACTGTATACCACCTATCTCTACCCTAAACCCCTTTAATCATTATTGCTTTCCCCACGTTAGCATTAGTAAAATAGCTTGGTTTAGTTTCAGTAAAGCATATGCCAAGCATGTGAGCTTTCAAGCACCCATTTTAATAGCGTCTACGCAGGCACAAGAAATGCCTTCAAAGCGACAGCTCGTCATACTGCTTAGATGCAGTTGACTCATGCACAATAAAGATCTCCTGTTAGCAGCCATTTTAGAATTTTGCTTGAGTTATTTATATTAGTAAACATGTAGGCAAGCTTCTCTGTCTTATATGTTCACTGTGGTGCATGTTAGTTTACACAATACGTAGTTAATACAAGGTAAGAAGTTAAATGAGAGGATTGCTTCTGAGCAAGTCTCTCTTCTACGAGTCCTGGCTCCATCAGTAGGTTGGCACAAGCAGTCGGGCTTACCCCAGAGGCAATGTGTAAATAGTTTGCGCAACACACACACACACACAACAGCAACACACTAGGCACACTACAAAAGAAACTCCACACAATGTTATATTAAAAATAGCCTTTGTATTATCCAAAACACATTAGAATCATAATCACACATATATACTGTGCCAACTGGCACCATGTCATAATTTACAGGGGATTTTATACATGACAGGGCCAATCGGGCCTCTAACAGAACCATCACAAAGTACAAGTAGTAAGAATAACACCACCAGTAACTACTAGTAACAAGCATTTACAATGCAATGGTTTTGCCTTTGTTAAAGTTAGAGCTATTGGCATTGCTCTTGACACTCTGAAGCTCCACTCTGAAGCTCCACTCTGAAGCTCCACTCTGAAGCTCCACTCTGAAGCTCCACTCTGCACTCTGAAGCTCCACTCTGCACTCTGAAGCTCCACTCTGCACTCTGAAGCTCCACTCTGCACTCTGAAGCTGCACTCTGAAGCTCCACTCTGCACTCTGAAGCTGCACTCTGAAGCTGCACTCTGAAGCTGCACTCTGAAGCTGCACTCTGAAGCTGCACTCTGAAGCTGCACTCTGAAGCTCCACTCTGAAGCTCCACTCTGAAGCTCCACTCTGAAGCTCCACTCTGAAGCTCCACTCTGAAGCTCCACTCTGAAGCTCCACTCTGAAGCTCCACTCTCCACTCTGAAGCTCCACTCTGCACTCTGAAGCTCCACTCTGCACTCTGAATCTGCACTCTGAAGCTCCACTCTGCACTCTGAAGCTCCACTCTGCACTCTGAAGCTCCACTCTGAATCTGCACTCTGAAGCTCCACTCTGCACTCTGAAGCTCCACTCTGAATCTGCACTCTGAAGCTCCACTCTGCACTCTGAAGCTCCACTCTGAATCTGCACTCTGATGCTCCACTCTGAATCTGCACTCTGAAGCTCCACTCTGCACTCTGAATCTGCACTCTGAAGCTCCACTCTGCACTCTGAAGCTCCACTCTGAATCTGCACTCTGAAGCTCCACTCTGCACTCTGAAGCTCCACTCTGAATCTGCACTCTGATGCTCCACTCTGAATCTGCACTCTGAAGCTCCACTCTGCACTCTGAATCTGCACTCTGAAGCTCCACTCTGAATCTCCACTCTGAATCTGCACTCTGAATCTCCACTCTGAATCTCCACTCTGAAGCTCCACTCTGAAGCTCCACTCTGAAGCTCCACTCTGAATCTGCACTCTGAAGCTCCACTCTGCACTCTGAAGCTCCACTCTGAATCTGCACTCTGAAGCTCCACTCTGCACTCTGAAGCTCCACTCTGAATCTGCACTCTGAAGCTCCACTCTGAATCTGCACTCTGAAGCTCCACTCTGAATCTGCACTCTGAAGCTCCACTCTGCACTCTGAAGCTCCACTCTGCACTCTGAAGCTCCACTCTGAAGCTCCACTCTGAAGCTGCACTCTGAAGCGCCACTCTGAAGCTCCACTCTGAAGCTCCACTCTGAAGCTCCACTCTGAAGCTCCACTCTGCACTCTGAAGCTCCACTCTGCACTCTGAAGCTCCACTCTGCACTCTGAAGCTCCACTCTGCACTCTGAAGCTCCACTCTGCACTCTGAAGCTCCACTCTGAAGCGCCACTCTGAAGCGCCACTCTCCACTCTGAAGCTCCACTCTGCACTCTGAAGCTCCACTCTGCACTCTGAATCTGCACTCTGAATCTGCACTCTGAATCTCCACTCTGAATCTCCACTCTGAAGCTCCACTCTGAAGCTCCACTCTGAAGCTCCACTCTGAATCTGCACTCTGAAGCTCCACTCTGCACTCTGAAGCTCCACTCTGAATCTGCACTCTGAAGCTCCACTCTGAATCTGCACTCTGAAGCTCCACTCTGCACTCTGAAGCTCCACTCTGCACTCTGAAGCTCCACTCTGAAGCTCCACTCTGAAGCTGCACTCTGAAGCGCCACTCTGAAGCTGCACTCTGAAGCTGCACTCTGAAGCTCCACTCTGAAGCTCCACTCTGCACTCTGAAGCTCCACTCTGCACTCTGAAGCTCCACTCTGCACTCTGAAGCTCCACTCTGCACTCTGAAGCTCCACTCTGCACTCTGAAGCTCCACTCTGCACTCTGAAGCTCCACTCTGCACTCTGAAGCGCCACTCTGAAGCGCCACTCTGAAGCGCCACTCTCCACTCTGAAGCTCCACTCTGCACTCTGAAGCTCCACTCTGCACTCTGAATCTGCACTCTGAAGCTCCACTCTGCACTCTGAATCTGCACTCTGAAGCTGCACTCTGAAGCTCCACTCTGCACTCTGAAGCTCCACTCTGAATCTGCACTCTGAAGCTCCACTCTGCACTCTGAAGCTCCACTCTGAATCTGCACTCTGAAGCTCCACTCTGCACTCTGAAGCTCCACTCTGAATCTGCACTCTGATGCTCCACTCTGAATCTGCACTCTGAAGCTCCACTCTGCACTCTGAATCTGCACTCTGAAGCTCCACTCTGAATCTCCACTCTGAATCTCCACTCTGAATCTCCACTCTGAATCTCCACTCTGAATCTCCACTCTGAATCTCCACTCTGAAGCTCCACTCTGAATCTGCACTCTGAATCTGCACTCTGAAGCTCCACTCTGCACGCTGAAGCTCCACTCTGCACTCTGAAGCTCCACTCTGCACTCTGAAGCTCCACTCTGAAGCTCCACTCTGAAGCTGCACTCTGAAGCTCCACTCTGCACTCTGAAGCGCCACTCTGAAGCGCCACTCTGAAGCTCCACTCTGAAGCTCCACTCTGAAGCTCCACTCTGAAGCTCCACTCTGAAGCTCCACTCTGCACTCTGAAGCTCCACTCTGCACTCTGAAGCTCCACTCTGCACTCTGAAGCTCCACTCTGCACTCTGAAGCTCCACTCTGCACTCTGAAGCTCCACTCTGCACTCTGAAGCGCCACTCTGAAGCGCCACTCTGAAGCGCCACTCTGAAGCGCCACTCTGAAGCGCCACTCTGAAGCTCCACTCTGAATCTGCAGCTCCACTCTGAATCTGCAGCTCCACTCTGAATCTGCAGCTCCACTCTGAATCTGCAGCTCCACTCTGAATCTGCAGCTCCACTCTGAATCTGCAGCTCCACTCTGAATCTGCAGCTCCACTCTGAATCTGCAGCTCCACTCTGCACTCTGAAGCTCCACTCTGCACTCTGAAGCTCCACTCTGAAGCTCCACTCTGAAGCTCCACTCTGAAGCTCCACTCTGAAGCTCCACTCTGAAGCTCCACTCTGCACTCTGAAGCTCCACTCTGCACTCTGAAGCTCCACTCTGCACTCTGAAGCTCCACTCTGCACTCTGAAGCTCCACTCTGCACTCTGAAGCTCCACTCTGCACTCTGAAGCTCCACGGCCCTACGTGTGCCTTGTTTAATTGGTCTTGTCGTTCTTTGATTTTTATTGGATGTTTTTATGTGTTGTCGATCTAATATTTGCAGTTTGTCACACACATCGTGCAGGTAAGCAGGATCAAGGGCAGGACGTAGATGCGGGGGGGGGGGGGGGGGGACCAGCGCGGGTGAGCCCGAGGGATCAAGGTCAAGGGCAGGATGACAAGGGACAGAGGGCGGCAGGCAGCAACGGCGGGTGAGCTCGGGCAGAGAAAGGGCAGGATGAGGTGGGTTGGGTAAGCGCTGACCAAGCAGCGCCAGTGCACCTTAGCGGGCCCCGCACCTTTCACGAGCACTGACTCAGCTCCCTGGGGTCTTCACTCCCGTAGGTCACCACCACGCGTGCTCTCACAGCCCGAGCTACCTGTCACACACGGAAGAGCGACGGATCGTGGACTTTACTCCCCCTTTGAGCCCGGGGAGAGCGAGAGCCGCTCTTGGCACTGATGCCTCCGGCGTGATCATTGGGCTATCAGGAGCAGCCCCCGTGATGCTGCTGTCACTGACTGATCGCCCCCACACCTGATGTGTGGGTTGCAGAGTATTTTGTTGTGCACGCTTAACATTCTATGGTGCATAAATTGATGTGTTTTGTTTTATTTCTGACTGTTTCCGTGTAATGAAGACTCTCGTTAATGTTGCATCAGAGAGAAGCGGGAGGGGGCGGGAAAGGGGGAGGAGAGAGCTGACGACGGCCGGCCGGAGCAGAAGACGGGCACCAAAACAAGCGGGAGGGGGCGGGAAAGGGGGAGGAGAGACGCTGACGACGGCCGGCCGGAGCACGAAGGCGGGCACCAGGAAACAAGCGGGAGGGGGAGCAAGGGAGGTGCCGGCAATGCCGGAACAGAATCGGGGGCGTTCCCGGCGTCGCGTGACGTCGGCAAAAGCCAAAGAATGTCGGGAACGCCCCCGAATCTGGTCCGGCATTGACGGACAGGCCCCTCGTCCAATGGCTAGGCTCCATTTATGGAGCCAGCCAATGAATGACGAGGGCCGAACCAAAGCCACACTACAGATCTCATCAGGATTTCGCCTGCGCGAAAAAGATGCGCAGAGCGCATCTTTTTGGCGAGGCAAAACCTAAAAACTGTACTCTGGAACACATTATGCAGAAAAATCATAGCATAACATTAGGCATCATCACATGGTGCATAAATCCCATTTAGCCACAATCATAATAGGCATAAACACATTATGCCACCACTGTAGAGCCTTACTCTCTACCCACCCTGACCCCAGGGCAACTTTCCTTCCTCTGGGGCCCAATGCCCTTTGTCCCAAATATCAGGGCGTAACTGAGGCCTTCCACTGGCCCTATTGGCTGCCTTGGCAGAAAGAACAACGTGAGTAGCGCACTGGGGCAGGGGGGTACAATTAATTTCTTCCTTAGCAGAAAAAGAAAATGCCCCGTGTTGCAGCTGCCCGCTCTCCTGCGGTGCAGCTGAGGAATCGGCTTTGGCACTGCCGTGCCAAATGAGCCCCCACCGGGACTCTAAAAACAATATGAATTTAATGAAATATGTACTTGTGCTTCATAAATCTACTTGTCCTGTAACAAAATCCACTTGTCCCTTTGGTGCCATGTAGTGCGCCGTCAAATAATGGCAGCAATATTATTATAGAAGAGCTCTGATAATAGCCTCTCTGGTTATGTCAGGCTAATAGTATAGAAGGATTTTTTAATTTTTTTATTTTTTTATTTATAGTTCTTTTTTATTTTTTTATATCATCCAATGTTACAGCACATTTGTATGGATTATAACATACCATATCTTATTTCTATATTAAACATTCTATGATCAACTCTTTATACATGCACTTTGTATTCCTTATGGCATTTAAAGTTGAGTTATAAACACAAACATGTTCATGAACCTTTGGAGTCCTTATTACATCCAAGCTAGCCATAGTTTCTAAACAATATGAACATCTGGAAAAAAAAACCTTCGCTAATCAATACACCAGTGCCCTCTTCCATCGCTCTATAGGGTTCCATATCTTCTCCCCCAATACTCTAGCTCTCCGCCCCTTCTTATCGTATATTGCCTTCTCCAGATTATATATAGCAAGTATCCTAGCAATCCAAGTTTGAAACGTTGGCGGGGCCTTATCCAACCAAGCCTTAGCAATGCATATTCGATGCACTGCCATCGCAACAAATAAAAACTCTGTGAACTGGGTCTCACCCTCCCGCGAAAGCCCCAACATTATTAGTTCTGGTGTCATTACTGCTTCAATCGCTAATGATCCTTGTATGAAGGCATTAATTGCCATTATTAATGAGTGCAGTTGTGGACATTCTGCGAACATATGAACTATATCAGCATTTGTTGAATTGCAGCGTGGGCAAGTTATTCCCGAGGTGCCGCCCCATTGTGCTATTCTAGCAGGAGTATGATATAGGGAGAACAACGTCTTGTAGTGCTGTGCCTGTAGCGTTGCTGAGCATAACACAGTGAAGCCTAGATCTAAAGACTCTTGAAAAATCTCAATAGAGGAGCCTAATTTCTCTCTCCATTTTGTAGCAAATTTTTCCGTATCATCTTTTTTAAGTGAATGTAGTTCTGTGTACAGGTACCGAATCGTACACTGTTGGCTACGCTCTATATATTCCATTATCTGGGAATGCCCAAACCCTAATGTGCCTCCCTTTTTATTCATAAAATAGCTCCTCAGCTGCAAATATTTGAAAAAACTCCCACCGGGTAGCTTAAATTTTGTTTGTAACTCCTGAAACTGGAGGATACCTTCCTGGTCATACAGATCTCCTATTTTCTTAACACCCTTCTCCTCTCAATCTCTCATAACTGAATCCCTAACGATATCCGCAGGGAGTGACTGATTAGTGTATAGACGAGTATATCTGTGAAACCTTCCCAGACCTAGTTTTTTTGCGACTGCCATCCATACTTTGTATGTCGCCCTCAATGTCTTAAACCTTGTATGCTTAAAATAGCTAAAGTCAATTGTATTTAAGAAACCATTCACCGCGTCTCCCCCCATCAGTGCACTATATACATTTGTGAGCATAGGTCCGTTGCCCCCGTGCTCTCCCCCACCTCCCCCTATCATCCCCTGGAAGTATTGTAGGGCCGCCGCCCAGTAGTATATTCTAAAATCTGGGGCACCCCAACCCCCTTTCCCTCTTGGCAGTGTGATGTGTCGATATGCTCTCCTTGTTTTCCCTTGTGCCCATATAAGTCTGTTGAGGATTAACTCTATTTTGGAGAACCACAATTGATAAAAGAAAAGGGGAATGGCTCTAAAAATATACAGAAATTTGGGGAAGGTAACCATTTTAATAAAATGTATGCGGCCCATTAAAGTTAAATGCAAATTGTGGATTCTCTCTGTATTTTTCTTCACCTTGGCTATTAGAGATTCCATAAATATGGAACCTCTAATAGCCAAGGTGAAGAAAAATACCGAGAGAAGTATAGAAGGATTTGAATTTTGGAAGTTTTCACCAGCTCTTCTCTAATCTTTTCCAATACTGAGAAAGGTTGGAAATTTACCCCTGACAACGGCAGAAGTAAAGTATCTTCCAGGGCTGGGAACAATGTGGTTGGAGAAAAAGTGAACTTGTAAACACTCAACAGATTTCCGCTGGGGCACATTCATATTTGCTCATGCTAAGAAGCAATTCACAAATATTTTCTAGGACTACGGTTTCCTGGCCTACTTAAGGAAATTCATGTGAATTGAAGAAAAATGTAAATCTGCATTATAACAAAGACATATATCATTGGTGAACTTTTGTGACTTTCTTCAACATTTAAGCCCCTAATTAAATCTGAGTTAACAAGACCTTCTGTTTTTATAAAAATGCTATCTCTTCCTATCTATCAGCTGGCTTCATTGTGTGTGACAGCATTCTGCTCTTTTATAAAGTAGTTTTGTTCAGTGCCAGGAATTTCTATGGCAATGTGGCCTTTATGAGACCAAATGCTGGCTGTCTAGTAAGAACACGCTGGCAAACAGCACCATGCCTACCTGGTAATCCCCAGGTAGAGAAAGGAGCATAGTGTAGGCCAAGTGAGTAACCAGAAAATTAAAATACCCCCACTTAGAGCCAAAGTTCTTATTACACCAAGCAAGTGAAAAAAGTCATTGGAATCCTCTCCAGAATAGCTCTCTTGTCTCTTCCATCTAAGCATCTATCCATTCACCCTTTCACCCACTGATATCTAGCATTTCACCTTTACATTGTCACCCATTCATTCTTTCATCTATTAGCCTTTTACCAATCTGTTCGTCCATCTGTTTATCCGTCAGTCCATCCGCTCATCCATATCCAAACCTACTCATCCATCTCCAAACCTATCCATTTCAACCATTCATCCATCTGCTTATCCATACACCCACCCTTTCACTCCATCTATCCACCCTCCCTTTCACTCATTCATCCATCCTTTCACTCATCCATCCATCCACCCACCCTTCTACCCACCCACCCACCCATCCATCAATCCATCCATCCATTTATTCTTTACACTTATCCACCCTTTCACTCTCTAATCCTTACACCCTGTAACCCATCCACTCATTCACCCTTTCCTTCATTATAACATCCTTTGTCCATCCACCATCCCCATCACTCAACCATCTCTGTCGCTCATTCATTCATCCATCCAGCCACATTTACACTCACTCATCCTTTCACCCACACATCCATCCATCCATTCACTCACACCCTTTCACATTAACTACAAGTCTTTGTCTGCCGAGCTGCAGACAGAAGAGGCCCATCAAGAGCTCCACCTCTACTGTTGCTACTAAAGCGGGCGTTCACGAAGCCCCTGTTCAAACCTATCCTTCCATCTCCAAACCTAACATTTACAATTCCAGGTGTTCTTCTATGTAGGAAGGTAGATCCCTGACTATGGTTGCCCCCAACTTTTTGCCTGGTGTTTTGCTGGTTTTCTGACTTAGTTGACCTGGGGCCCTGCTATTCAGGACCCCAGGCCTACTGCTCTCTCTGTAAAATGGATTCCATGTACCTTAGGTACATATCTAATTGGATACTGAGTCACCTTATCAGTCCCTGTACAGTGTACCTGAGGTACCCAGGGCATAGGTGTACCCAGGGCCTACCAGGGGCTGCAGCATGTATTATGCCACCCCTGGCTGGCCATCCAAATCTGACACAACTGGCTGCACGACAGCTGGGGCAAGGTGGTGTAATCACCCCATTGCTTTAGATATAGTATACCTATATCTAACCCTAAAATGGGCACACAGATCTCCTATCAGTCACTCCTATGGCAGGCCTTGACAATCCTGAAGGCAGAGTGCTTGGAATCGTGTGAGATGGTGCTCTGGCATGAGCTGAGCCTGTCTGCGGCTTTCGGGACCTATCCCTTAGCCGTTTCCCTGATAACGCATACCATATACTCTTAAGTGCATTATAATCCTCGCGGTTATATGCCAACTCTGGTATCGCTTTATCAAAACATGTCGAGTAAGGTGTCATACGAATTGGAATACTAACCCCTCGCCAATTCTGGCGACGGGGTTAGCATTCCACCCTTCTAGAGGGACACGACATGTTGGTAACCTGTAACCCCGGTTAAAGTCAGACAGAGCCTTAGCTCCACAAAATGGATGCTGCCACCGAGACACAAGTCTGCCCTCCTGCTGCTGGGAGTCCTCCCAGAGCAGGAGGCAAGGACAAAGGGTTTCCTGCCAGGGGCGGTGCCAGCACCGTCCCAGACAGGGTTTTGTGTATTCTAGGTAGGCAGGGCTTTAGAGGAAGGTGACTCCAAGTGGCACCCCGGTGCTCACTGTGCATAGGCCGGCTTGAAACAGTTCCAGGGGCACACCAGACCCTGAGCTGGGGAAAGCCCGCCAAAGGAGAGGGGTGTAACCACCCCCCTCCTGGTCCCACCCATAGGGCAGGACTTAGTCGCGTGCCAGCCCCCTTTTTCAGGATAAAGGTAGGAGCAGGCCCCCTTCCAAATTAGATCATCTTTGAATCCTGAAACTACTTTCCACGAAAGGAACTCAAGACTTCTTCCCAAGATTCTCCCTTGTGACTAAGGAGTAGTCACCCTGCAGCAGCAGGCACCAACCAAGCATCGCGGTTTGTTGCCAGTCTCTCCTTCGGATCAAGACTGCTCCAGCACGACGAGAACCGGCTTCCCTGGCACCTCTGACCTCAACCTACATCATCAGCCCAGCTGTGATCCGTGGGTGCGACGAGACCTCGAGGGACCGGCCATCTTCAGAACCGCACGACGCTTGTCCAGCACGACCACCGAGTGACCCTCGACCGAGTGCTTTGGGGTGAGAGAAGCCCCGACCCTGAGCAGCTCCAGCACCGAAGTTCAGCCCCCCTGCATCCACGAGATCTGCGTGGGGCCCTTCTGCTTTTTGCTGCTCACCGCGTTGTCCCGGTCACTTGCCCGTTGGCTAGTGGCCCTTTTACGACGCTCCACGACGACAAAGACTGCTGGTCTGGTTGCTCCAGACTGGCCCTTGCTTCCCTTCTTCAGAGAAGCACCTTGGACCCTCCTGGTCCACTCAAGACGCCATTTTAGGTCCACCGCGTGGGTCTTGCATTTGCCAAGACTTGTTGCCCCAATCCTGGGTCCAGCGACGTCGACAGCAAGTACCTTCGTGGGACAGCTCGCACCTCCATCCTGGTCGCCGACAATGCCTCCTGGTCCGAGAGACTGCAGAGCCCAGCAGCGCCCACTCACCTGGCTGAGGTGACTTCGTCCGGTGCCATCCTGGTGCCCACCTAAATCACTGGCTAGTGATTCAGACCTTGGTCCCCTCTGCTTACAGGTTTCTTCTCCCCTGATCCAGGCTTGGATCTCCACGAACTTTCTTCACTGGCCGCCTGCCAGCAACTTCTTTCTTCAGGCTCCTGGTTCTTCAACGTGGGTTTCCGACGCAACTTCAACCCTATGCAGCCGCAGCCCCTGGGCTAGGTAAACTGAGTACTCCGGTGCTCCAGCATAGTCCAACACCCTAAGTGTTCGGATCCACTCCCGTTTTCGACCCACCTAGTCGGGTTCGCCCGAGAACAGTAACTTTGCAACTGCTAGCCTCCATAGACTTTTTCCCGCCTTACGCGTGAGAGTTCCCACTCTGCACACGACGTCCACAGGCCTCCTGCATCTATTCCCAGTGGTTAGAATTGTAGGCCTAGCGATTCCTGAGTCTAGAAAAGTATTACTCACCTGCTAGCAAGTTCGCATTCCACTTACTGAGTATATGGTTTTTCGTGCCCCTAGGGCATTTGTGTAAATTGTGCGACTTAAAGTATTTTCGTAAGAGTTTTGTTGTGTGCTTAGCTCCCTGACTCATAAAGAGTTCAGGGTAGTCTTGTTATAAATAAATATCTGTTTATTTTCATAACAACTTGTGTGGTGTCCTTTCACTTGGTGTTCAAGGGGTAATGTGATGGTAAAACAGCTGGCTTAACACGCCCTCTAGAGTCTTAGCCTTAGACTGCTCGTATCCATGCTACTAGGATAGCTGGTCTATAAGGTTGACTTACAACCAATCATCAATAAGGGTTGTTTGGACTGATACATAGTGATCACTAGAATAGTGAGCACTGCATATCAGGCCAACTTCTCACATTGGTGGCAGCGGTGGGATTTGAGCTTGCTGTTGTTTTACCACACATATCCTAAGAATATCATTTGAAAGATCACATAAGTACTGAGGTACATATAACTTAGCTTAGAATACTCTGAGTTCTACTGAACCAGCTGTTGTAGCTCCTAGGGCCTAGCACACCCTAAACTACAACTCTAGCAAGGGATCAGTAGGCAAACATATAGTGTAGGTAAGTGCACCACTTACACCTCACTAGAAAAGCATGTCTACCCATGGAGAGTCTTCAGAGACTCCCCTTGTGGTTATTGACCCTCCACAGGTCATCTCAAGATATGCAGCTCTCAGTTTCCAGGAGATGAGACAAGTGTGTACCTCCAGGAAACTGAAACAGGGGTCTAACCCCAACATTCCCTTTCTGATAGGTCTCTTAGAGACTTATGATGCTAGGAAAGCATCCCAGGCAGATGGGAATATGCCAGCCTTAGAGGGTACTCGTGGTGATCCAGACCTCCTTGACACTGAAAATACAGTTGGGGAGGAGGATCAAGAGGAACTCTCTGGGGATGAGGCAGACAGGTCTGAACTAGTCAGCAGACTCACTAGGGCCAACTTAGACCTGCTTGGGCAAGGATCTGGGGGACCCCCAGTACTGACCCTAATTAGGCCTAACCTTGGAGTTAGGAGAGATAGATCTCCTTCTAGGGACTCCATTAGATCTCTGCACTCTAATGCCTCTTCTCAGGGGAGAAGGAACTCTCCCCAGAGGAGATTGACTTCCCCTCAGAGAAGAGAGCATGAAGCAAGGATGAGACAAGCTAAACTGAGGATTGAAAGGGAAGAACTTGCCCTGGCCAAAGAGAAGCTTGCCTTTGCTAGAGAGCAGCAGATGAGTGAGATAGTTCCCACTGGTGGCAGCAATCTCCCAAGAGATAAAGAGAGGGGTTTAGATACTAAACACCTGACAAAGATAGTGCCCCCCTTTTTAAGCAAGGGGATGACATCCAGAAATGGATGGCTGCTTTGGAGAGGGCCTGCACTGTGCAGTGCATTCCCCAGAGTCAGTGGGCAGCTATACTGTGGCTCTCCTTTGATGGCAACGGTAGAGATAAGCTCCTCACTACTAGAGTTGAGGATGCTAACAATTACCAGGTCCTGAAAAATGCACTGGTTGATGGGTTTGGCTTAACCACTGAGCAGTACAGGTTGCTGTCCAGAGACACCCAGAAAACTCAGTCTCAGGACTGGTCTGACTTTGTTGATTGTGCCACTAAGGCTTTAGAAGGCTGGCTACCGGGTAGCAAGGTTACTGACTTCACAGGATTGTATAATCTTATTATGAGAGAGCAAGTCTTAAATAATTGTCAGAACCAGTTATTACACCAGCACCTGGTAGACTCTGATCTGACCTCTCCACGGGAATTGGGTAAGAGGGCAGACAAATGGGTCAGAACCAGGATTAGGCCTAGGAACAAAGGTGGTGACCAGAAGAAGGAATCAACCAAGCCTCAAGAGAAGGGTGGGAATAAATCTCCAGATCAAACCACATCAGGGCCCCAAAAATCCTCTGAGGGGGGTGGGTCCCAGAATCCTTCTAATAACCAGAAGAAACCTTATTGTTATCCCTGTAAACAGGTGGGTCATTTGAAAACTGACAGCAGTTGCCCAAAGAACAACAATAAGGAGAACATACCCCCAAGTAACATTCCCAAACCTCCTGTTACTACTAGTAGTAATCCCCCAGGTGGTGGGAGTGCCCCCAAGAATCTGGTTGCATTTACTTTGGGAGTTCCTGGGGACTCTGGCCTAACCAGGTCCCCAAACTTAGATACTCTTGTCTGTGAGACTGGCATGGGGTTTGCCAACTTCACAACTTGTCCCAACACTTTGGGCAAGTACAGACAGGAGCCCCTCATCAATGGTATAAAAGTTGAGGCCTATAGAGATACAGGGGCTAGCATCACCATGGTGACTGAGAGTCTAGTCCCCTCAAGGCAACTTTTACCTGGTAAAACAACTTTACACAGACAATGGGTCAAGGTTACTAGAAGCTATATAGTAAACCGTACAGTGATTGGGATACAAACTAGGAATCCATGGTTTTCAAGTGAAAAAAGGTGTTCCCATCAGATACCCATCCTGTTCCGCCCTACATCATTTGGGATCCTTCACCCGAAGGAAGTGGAAACTTGTCCACCATTGATTGGGTAAATTGTAGCCCAATCCTTGTAGAGGATACTGAAAAAATGATGGTTGGAAGATGGTGACAGGTGGGAAATGACTAGCAGTGCAGTGAAAAAGTGAAAAGTTCAAAGGAACTTGTGTGGTGTAAGTTAATATTGGGTCGCGGGAATGGAAAAATTATTTTAATATGGTCCTACCCACACCCAAAGAAATAAAACCAGTGCAAGTAGTGTAACAAATAACTACTGAGATGTTAGGAGGTCGACATGTTTCTGCAGTATAGTGGGGTCAAAAGATCCCCATCTGCTTCTTCAGGACCTTATTAATGCTACTGCTTCCGTGTGAAAATAATAAAGTAAATGAATCTCATATCACCTGAGATCGCCCAAGTAGATGATCCAATCAATCATGTGAACATATGAAACGAAAAACACACAAAAACACCTGTACAGTTAATATCTATAGCTTCAAAGAAAAAACACATTGGTCTACAAAACATGTCAAAGTATACTGATCAATGGTTGCAACAGAGTCAACTTAATTGCTACAGAGCAAAAAATGAATGCAAAGGCAGGGTGACACCATGCCCACTCACCCTTAATTTGGGGAATGAACTCTCCACCTCACCCGGCTACAGCTCAGGGTTTAAATGGAGCACCGCTCTATAGAGTGAAACAGGAAAAATAATAAAGGAAGAGGAAGAACCAAATGCGACAAGCAGCTAGACCTGATATGTTGTTGTTTCTTATCTGATCAGCGCTATTTAAAAGGCAAACATTGTATGTAGTAGGTGTTTAATATCACAGACCACGAAAGACTAGGTTGTCTTACAGTTTTCAATTGATATGCGCTTAAAAACAAACGCGCTCTGTTGGAAAATGTCAGCGTAATCGGTTCCTGAAATTTACCATGGAGCATGATGTTAACAAACTGGCATTTTTGGACTTATTGATCCATGGCACACCCCAAGGTTTGACTTCAGAGCTCTTTAGGAAGCCGATGGCCCGCAATTCGTTGCCCAACTACCACAGTTGCCATCCGAAATCTTTAAGGGACAACTTGCCCTACGGGCAATTTCTGCGCATACAAAGGAATTGCACGACCAAGTCGTCCTTTGAAACACATGCAAAGAACTTGACACAAGATCTACTGGAAAAGGATTACCCCAAGAAATTGGTCTATCAGTCCAAAAAACGAGCGGCAAATAATAATAGAGCTAGCTTACTTGAGATATTACCCTCCAAAGAAAAATCTGCACGGATGACATGTGTGACAACATTTGGTACGTCCTCCAACCAGATTTCTAAAATCATCAAAAAACACTGGGGCATCCTCAACACCGGGAAAGATACCTTGCCAGTCCCTCTCTTTGCTTTTAAGAGAGGTCAAAATCTAAAAGATATACTGGTCCATACCAGACCAAGGACGGATGTTCCGAGAGCAGTTGGAACCCTTTGGGACATGCCTGCAGTCACTGGCCACCACCCCTGTGGACAATGTGCTGCGTGCCCTCAGACCTCTAAATCAATCACGATTAACATTGGAACCGATCGACCATGGGAGCAACGAAGGTTTACGAACTGTAATAGTTCAAACCTGATCTACCTCATCACGTGTCCTTGTGATAAGAGGTATGTGGGCATGACCACGAGAAAAATAAAGATAAGAATATCAGAGCACAAGAGCTCGATTCGCTGCAACAAGCAGGCCACCAGATTGACCAACCACTTCTTATAGCCCGACACTCTCCAACCGACTTACGCTGGACAGTGTTGGAGCAACCAGTCATACCCCAATACACCTCTAACATCAGCACCTTCTTACATAGAAGAGAACAGAAATGGGTGTATAGACTTCGTACAGATAAAGTGGGATTGAATGAAGACATCCCTTGGATGTCGTTATAAAATCTCCCACTTGATGACTGCGCCAGAAGATATGGTATATTATCGCTAACAACGCGGAAACTTACATGGGACCGCGTGTGTTGAACTGCGCAGTGGCTCATAAATAAGGCAATACCTACTATTGAATGATGAAAAAGTATACGCCTTATAAGTTGAGAAATGTCTCTTTATTGTTGATCATCGCAAATCAAACGCTATGGCAGTGGTTAGTTAGTGGATATGCATTTCTTTTCCACTAGCTATCTTTTTCATTGAAATGACTCACATTTCATACATGTAAAAAGGCCCATGAGTATCATCATGTGTCCATATGGTTAAATTTTAATTGGTGTAATGATCAACTCTAAATCGCGACATCTTGCGCTAAATTGTTACACCAAACTACATTTCCCATGAGTCCCTAGTGAAACACATGACGCCCTATATACTGGACGCAAGCAATCTCTATCTATAGGTAGCAGTCTTTGTAACCAACATGATGGTTACACATTTGTTACGCCTCTGCCCCTTCCATATGTGAGTCTGATTTTGTTAAATGTCCA
Source organism: Lissotriton helveticus (assembly GCF_964261635.1). Classification (NCBI taxonomy): domain Eukaryota; kingdom Metazoa; phylum Chordata; class Amphibia; order Caudata; family Salamandridae; genus Lissotriton; species Lissotriton helveticus. The sequence goes on from NC_136057.1 coordinate 1,507,846,367, forward strand.
AGAGAGGCAAGACTTGCGTAGGCTTTGTGAGTGGACTACATTATTCGACCTAACGAACAGCGGTCACGTGACTCCAGCTTGGCGCGCTGAGCCATGTCATAACTACTCGCTTCCTGCCCGGTCGGTACCTCCCACGAGACAGCCTAGACGGCCGTCAGGAGTACCGACGGAAAGGTAAGCCGGTGACATGGGCATTGGGTTTAGAAACCGGATCTTCATCCACGCTCAATTACTTTCACTATTGCTTTAAATAGCACACAGGCGTTTACTCTTCGGCGATTTATGCCGAGTCTGACTCCGCACGATCATTGTCACGGTATTCATTGCCTTTACTACAAACGGGCGTTTACTTTTTCGGCGATGTGTGCCGAGCTTGACCTGCATCCTCGTTTGAGCATAAACATAACACAAACGAATATAAACGACCATTTAAATCATGACGAGGAGTGCCGAATCCAGGGTCGGTAATTGCGACGCTGTGTCCCCATCCATTGATATTGCTAAATTATGGTGAGGCATCACTAGTTACTGGCCAGAGGCATACTTTCCACTAAATAGTTAGCCTCGCTGACATTTTCCAACAGAGCGCGTTTGTTTTTAAGCGCATATCAATTGAAAACTGTAAGACAACCTAGTCTTTCGTGGTCTGTGATATTAAACACCTACTACATACAATGTTTGCCTTTTAAATAGCGCTGATCAGATAAGAAACAACAACATATCAGGTCTAGCTGCTTGTCGCATTTGGTTCTTCCTCTTCCTTTATTATTTTTCCTGTTTCACTCTATAGAGCGGTGCTCCATTTAAACCCTGAGCTGTAGCCGGGTGAGGTGGAGAGTTCATTCCCCAAATTAAGGGTGAGTGGGCATGGTGTCACCCTGCCTTTGCATTCATTTTTTGCTCTGTAGCAATTAAGTTGACTCTGTTGCAACCATTGATCAGTATACTTTGACATGTTTTGTAGACCAATGTGTTTTTTCTTTGAAGCTATAGATATTAACTGTACATGTGTTTTTGTGTGTTTTTCGTTTCATATGTTCACATGATTGATTGGATCATCTACTTGGGCGATCTCAGGTGATATGAGATTCATTTACTTTATTATTTTCACACGGAAGCAGTAGCATTAATAAGGTCCTGAAGAAGCAGATGGGGATCTTTTGACCCCACTATACTGCAGAAACATGTCGACCTCCTAACATCTCAGTAGTTATTTGTTGCACTACTTGCACTGGTTTTATTTCTTTGGGTGTGGGTAGGACCATATTAAAATAATTTTTCCATTCCCGCGACCCAATATTAACTTACACCACACAAGTTCCTTTGAACTTTTCACTTTTTCACTGCACTGCTAGTCATTTCCCACCTGTCACCATCTTCCAACCATCATTTTTTCAGTATCCTCTACAAGGATTGGGCTACAATTTACCCAATCAATGGTGGACAAGTTTCCACTTCCTTCGGGTGAAGGATCCCAAATGATGTAGGGCGGAACAGGATGGGTATCTGATGGGAACACCTTTTTTCACTTGAAAACCATGGATTCCTAGTTTGTATCCCAATCACTGTACGGTTTACTATATAGCTTCTAGTAACCTTGACCCATTGTCTGTGTAAAGTTGTTTTATTGTATGAAGGGATCACAGCAATGCGAGGTCATTAAATATTTCCCTAATATTACCCCATTATGTGTATATTATAACTTTTACCTGGTGCCACATACCAGGTGACCAATATTGATGGAGTACAGAGAGATCATCCCATGGCAGTGGTTAATCTCAGCTGGGGAGGTGTCACTGGCCACAAGAGAGTGGCAGTGTCACCAAACTTGCCTGTAGATTGCCTACTGGGGAATGATTTAGAGCTCTCAGCCTGGGCTGAAGTAGAGCAAGAAACCCATTCTAAAATGGTAAACCTCCATGGTAAGGTTAGTGGGGCAGTGATAGCCACAGCCCCAGTCCAAGATGTCCTCCCTGAACAGGTCAGGAGGGTTGTGCCAGTCACAACCCAATCTCAGACAACTTCCTTCCCAGAACAGGTTGTCAAGGCTGTGATGGTAACAGCCCATACCCAAACTGAGCCCCCTCCTGAAAAGGTTGGGAGAGTTGTGATGGCCACAGCTCAAACTCAGACAGATAATAGTGTTGTGAAGCCTGAAACTATGGATCACTCCACTCAAACAGAGAGCATTGAGGAGGAAGAGAAATCTCCCTCCCACCAGACTTTAGGAAAGGATCAGCCTCCTCAGGGAACTGATCTGATCCCTCGTGAAGAAACTGCCACAGAGGTAGTCAGGCCTAGCCTGGCAGAACCCCTGATGTCAGTGGACCCTTCCAAGGTGGGACCCAGTCTGGAGCAGGTAACCTGCCCCTCTCTACCCTGCCTCAGTCAGCCCAGGGCTGTAGAGGTCAGGGAGGCCAGTGTTGGACCCCAAAGGCCCCCTGTCCAAAAGAATTTCCCAATCAGCAGATTAAGGGCACTGAAGCTAGTAGTCCTAGCCAAGTGAAAATGAAACACACTCCTGAGGGATCCCCCTTAAAATTAGTTAGGGACCTCCCACAGATGGACACTGTTGGGCACAGCCAAACTTGGGACCTGAGGGCCCCAGACCTGACCTGTCCCACCAGTAAGCCAAACAGAGGGACCCAGCCTCCAGCTTTAGGTAGCCATAGGTTGACCCTGAGAGCTCATAGCAACTCAGTCCTGGAAAGAAAGGCACACATGGTAGATGGTGATTGGAGGAAGTTGAGCCCAACATTAGTGGAGTCTCACTTCAGTACTCCATCCCAGCACCAGTCTTTTACTTTGCCAAAACACACCACAGGTAGAGATTACCTATGGTGGAGACCCTCAGATACCCTTAGGGTGAGGGATTGCTTAGTGGACCATGAGATAGGGGGTAACCATGCCAGTGCTGGTACTTCCTTATATGGCCACTTAGGCAATATAGGCTTACCTGGTCAAGGATAGCCTTATCTCCTTTCGTTTGGGGGGGGGGTTATGTAGGAAGGTAGATCCCTGACTATGGTTGCCCCCAATTTTTTGCCTGGTGTTTTGCTGGTTTTCTGACTTAGTTGACCTGGGGCCCTGCTATTCAGGACCCCAGGCCTACTGCTCTCTCTGTAAAATGGATTCCATGTACCTTAGGTACATATCTAATTGGATACTGAGTCACCTTATCAGTCCCTGTACAGTGTACCTGAGGTACCCAGGGCATAGGTGTACCCAGGGCCTACCAGGGGCTGCAGCATGTATTATGCCACCCCTGGCTGGCCATCCAAATCTGACACAACTGGCTGCACGACAGCTGGGGCAAGGTGGTGTAATCACCCCATTGCTTTAGATATAGTATACCTATATCTAACCCTAAAATGGGCACACAGATCTCCTATCAGTCACTCCTATGGCAGGCCTTGACAATCCTGAAGGCAGAGTGCTTGGAATCGTGTGAGATGGTGCTCTGGCATGAGCTGAGCCTGTCTGCGGCTTTCGGGACCTATCCCTTAGCCGTTTCCCTGATAACGCATACCATATACTCTTAAGTGCATTATAATCCTCGCGGTTATATGCCAACTCTGGTATCGCTTTATCAAAACATGTCGAGTAAGGTGTCATACGAATTGGAATACTAACCCCTCGCCAATTCTGGCGACGGGGTTAGCATTCCACCCTTCTAGAGGGACACGACATGTTGGTAACCTGTAACCCCGGTTAAAGTCAGACAGAGCCTTAGCTCCACAAAATGGATGCTGCCACCGAGACACAAGTCTGCCCTCCTGCTGCTGGGAGTCCTCCCAGAGCAGGAGGCAAGGACAAAGGGTTTCCTGCCAGGGGCGGTGCCAGCACCGTCCCAGACAGGGTTTTGTGTATTCTAGGTAGGCAGGGCTTTAGAGGAAGGTGACTCCAAGTGGCACCCCGGTGCTCACTGTGCATAGGCCGGCTTGAAACAGTTCCAGGGGCACACCAGACCCTGAGCTGGGGAAAGCCCGCCAAAGGAGAGGGGTGTAACCACCCCCCTCCTGGTCCCACCCATAGGGCAGGACTTAGTCGCGTGCCAGACCCCTTTTTCAGGATAAAGGTAGGAGCAGGCCCCCTTCCAAATTAGATCATCTTTGAATCCTGAAACTACTTTCCACGAAAGGAACTCAAGACTTCTTCCCAAGATTCTCCCTTGTGACTAAGGAGTAGTCACCCTGCAGCAGCAGGCACCAACCAAGCATCGCGGTTTGTTGCCAGTCTCTCCTTCGGATCAAGACTGCTCCAGCACGACGAGAACCGGCTTCCCTGGCACCTCTGACCTCAACCTACATCATCAGCCCAGCTGTGATCCGTGGGTGCGACGAGACCTCGAGGGACCGGCCATCTTCAGAACCGCACGACGCTTGTCCAGCACGACCACCGAGTGACCCTCGACCGAGTGCTTTGGGGTGAGAGAAGCCCCGACCCTGAGCAGCTCCAGCACCGAAGTTCAGCCCCCCTGCATCCACGAGATCTGCGTGGGGCCCTTCTGCTTTTTGCTGCTCACCGCGTTGTCCCGGTCACTTGCCCGTTGGCTAGTGGCCCTTTTACGACGCTCCACGATGACAAAGACTGCTGGTCTGGTTGCTCCAGACTGGCCCTTGCTTCCCTTCTTCAGAGAAGCACCTTGGACCCTCCTGGTCCACTCAAGACGCCATTTTAGGTCCACCGCGTGGGCCTTGCATTTGCCAAGACTTGTTGCCCCAATCCTGGGTCCAGCGACGTCGACAGCAAGTACCTTCGTGGGACAGCTCGCACCTCCATCCTGGTCGCCGACAACGCCTCCTGGTCCGAGAGACTGCAGAGCCCAGCAGCGCCCACTCACCTGACTGAGGTGACTTCGTCCGGTGCCATCCTGGTGCCCACCTAAATCACTGGCTAGTGATTCAGAACTTGGTCCCCTCTGCTTACAGGTTTCTTCTCCCCTGATCCAGGCTTGGATCTCCACGAACTTTCTTCACTGGCCGCCTGCCAGCAACTTCTTTCTTCAGGCTCCTGGTTCTTCAACGTGGGTTTCCGACGCAACTTCAACCCTATGCAGCCGCAGCCCCTGGGCTAGGTAAACTGAGTACTCCGGTGCTCCAGCATAGTCCAACACCCTAAGTGTTCGGATCCACTCCCGTTTTTGACCCACCTAGTCGGGTTCGCCCGAGAACAGTAACTTTGCAACTGCTAGCCTCCATAGACTTTTTCCCGCCTTACGCGTGAGAGTTCCCACTCTGCTCACGACGTCCACAGGCCTCCTGCATCTATTCCCAGTGGTTAGAATTGTAGGCCTAGCGATTCCTGAGTCTAGAAAAGTATTACTTACCTGCTCGCTAGCAAGTTCGCATTCCACTTACTGAGTATATGGTTTTTCGTGCCCCTAGGGCATTTGTGTAAATTGTGCGACTTGAAGTATTTTCGTAAGAGTTTTGTTGTGTGCTTAGCTCCCTGACTCATAAAGAGTTCAGGGTAGTCTTGTTATAAATAAATATCTGTTTATTTTCATAACAACTTGTGTGGTGTCCTTTCACTTGGTGTTCAAGGGGTAATGTGATGGTAAAACAGCTGGCTTAACACGCCCTCTAGAGTCTTAGCCTTAGACTGCTCGTATCCATGCTACTAGGATAGCTGGTCTATAAGGTTGACTTACAACCAATCATCAATAAGGGTTGTTTGGACTGATACATAGTGATCACTAGAATAGTGAGCACTGCATATCAGGCCAACTTCTCACATTCTATACCTTAGACTAGACCATCCAGGCTTCTGAACGAACACGTGCTCTCATCATCCTGAGATGAATCCTGCAGGAACAGAAGTCAGAAAGCATACTGTAGTACAGCGCTCCCTGGGTGCAGAGAATCTCCAAGGCAATCTCACTCAATCAGGGCCAGTGCGTTCATCCGATATCTTAAGCAAAGAGATGCCTGCACAGCAAAGGGTAGCTGCCCTGCTGAGGGTGCATGCTTACTAGACTAGAAGGAGGAGGAAGAGATCAACCTGGTAAAAACACCTGCCATCTATGATCCAGGGTGGATGTCTTCACTCCTTGCTCTGGGGTTCCTGAGGGCTTTATGGGCAGCTCCTGACTTTGCAGTTATGCCACATGTAGAAGTTTTGCTGGACTTTTTGTGGCACCGATCTTGAGGCCACTTATGGAATAACTTGTGCACAGGCAGGCGGTGATATCTGCCAGTGCTTTCTCAGTATCCACCACCAGTGAACCTTTGAAAGGCAGGTGCTTGGTGTATGAATTCATGCATCCATCTTTGGACCAGGTCCAGGGCAGCTATGTAAAGGGAAACATCCTTTACAACGCAACTTTTACCACGCAGTGCCTTTACGACGCAACTTTTACAACGCAAACCATTACAACGCATTGCGCTGGGGGGCGCTCTAGGATAGGGAATAAGTTTAATTTACTGTCCAACACCTTCCCTAGTGTCCAAGGGGACTGGAGTTGGAATAGTAAATTAAACTATTCACTATCCAGCGCCCCAAAGCACTATGCGTTGTAAAGGTATTTGTTGTAAATACTGCGTTGTAAAGGCATGTGTGGTAAAATTATGCGTTGTAACGTCATACATCCCTATGTAAAAGCTCACAGTCTGGGCCTTGTTATTTTTGCATGAGCTGCGCGCTCATTCTGCCAGTCAGCAAGGATGCAAACACAGCGCCTGTAAGCCTGTATTCCAGAAATACTGACACTAACAAGGCATTTAATTGAAATTTACGGGCAAATGTATGGAAAGCTGGGTGCAAAACCTACCACTGCATGAAACTGAAATGTTATCATTAACTGCCCTGCATCTCCCCACAAGTGCCCACTTCCGTTGACCGCCCTCTTCAAACAGAAGCATGGCACTGCAAAACGCAGGTTGTGCAACACATGCTGCCACCAGAGACTTGCATCCAATAACTGAAAGCAGTTTTTTTCACTCTTATCTTGGACACACACAGACATGTTTGTCGCAGGATAAAACCATGACCGACATCACGAAGTTCTATCATGTTTCGAAGGCCTACACATTTTGCTACGCTTGACACACAGACACTTGAGTAGTGCTCAGAGAAATTACTTAAAAGTTTGTTAATTACCAAAACTACTTGAGTAACGTTTCAATGAACTTGTGTGTCAGCCCAGTGGGAGATGACGGCTGGGATGTATTAATTATATTACCTATTTAAAAAAAATTATGAATACATGAAAAACAGTGAATGTACCAATGAAACATTTGAGCTGCAGCAGAACATTCATTATGAATGTTAAATATTTAATACAGCTTATCTGATCCTCAGAGTCAATGAATGCAAGCACCACATGACTTCATGAATGAGCGACATGTTGTGATTTCCATGCATTCAACAATGCCAAAGTTAACGACTATAGACATCTTTGGCCCTGGCCAGAATGGATACGTTGCAAGGCATAGGCTGGAGTAGGAAGATAAGCTATCGCTAGGGCTGCAGTGGAGCGCCGTTTCTTTGTTAGGGTATGCCTGAACCTCTTGTGTGTGTATTGGTGGAGGGCTTCATCTAACTGGAGTGTAAGTGCTGTTTGAAGTGTATTGAAGTAGCTCTGCCTGTTCGAATTTTGCTCTTTTTTGTGCCCAGTTCACAGAGGCCAGGGAGGGGGGGAAGAGGTCATTCGGTGCCCTGTTGCTTTGAAGACGACACAAATCATGCATGGGGGCACACTTTCCATTTAAAGCCTTTCTTATGTCTGGCAATTGGTTCCCTTAAAAACAAGCATTGGCATAGCCAATAGGCCTCACTTTTGGGACCTTATAAGTATTTAGTTTTTCAGCACAATATCCTTGGTGCAACAACATCAGCTGTTGCATGGCTAAACCTTGTACCTTATAAGTGTTTAGCCAGGCAACAGTTAGGCAATTGCCATAAAATCAAACACAATTTAAACTGTAAAAGAGCATGAAATAAAAACACTTAACAATAATACATAGAATATAGAATAATTAATATGCTGAAATGCCCACAGTTATAAATACAGAGCCGGCGTAAGGGGCAGCGAAGAGGGATTCTCCTCATAGACCCGCAGCAAGGAAGCCCGGGTAACCCCTACGTTAGACACGGTCTCATGGAGCAATGAACTCCTTATTTTACAGTCAGCAAAATAGCGGCTAAAGTGTAGGTACATTGATAGACCTTCACTTGTAAATATCACTTTTCTTGTATATACACAGAAAGAGATTAGAAAAACGTGAGTAAGGTGGGGATTTTGTGTACCCCAGTCCTGAAGAAGATGTTCTTACATCGAAACATGTTGACACACACAAAGAGGCGGCGCACATAATACTACGCCACACTTCCTCTTGTATCCTTTTTAACAGTACCAACTCGGGGAACAATTAAAGTTTTTTTGTGTTTACCCACGAGTCAGGTCCTTTTTAATCTCCACTCACTACCCCTAACCCCACCACTACACTCACTCACAATATTATATAAAAAACACCCCTCACAATACACCACACATAGTCAAAGAGTGCTCCCGCGCAAACGCAGGTCGCAGCACGCCGTATCCCGTAGAGGGATACGATGACCCCGATGATGAAGCATGACACCAAGGGGCCTGTTGGTGTGTGAGGGGTACCCAAAAACATCAGACGTGCTCCCAACCACAGTAGGGACACTGTCATCCCATAATTTTATGGATTCTTCTTGTTTATAAACGTAACCTAGGGAGAACGAATCCATATTCTCTCTCTCTCCTTCCTTTGTTTAATATTGAGTGCTAGGGGGACACCCCGAGTCACTGGAATGAGATCTGTCAGTTCTCCGGGGGCAGAACCCGACGTGGGCATAGTTGTCCAGGTGTAGTCTCCTGAACACGTCTATTAAGTATTTCGGGAGCCCCCCATGCTGGTTAAGACTGCTCACAGGCCCTTCCTGGGAACTAGATTAAAAGATGTGAATGTACTGAGCCATTTCGTTTGAAGAGAGGGGTGCATCCAGGGTGCAACCTGGCCCACTTTCTCTTCATTCTTCGTTCTTTACAACGGTCTGGAGTCAGCCTTAACCGAATCTGGGTTGAATGTGCTGAGCGTGGGCAGCACTTTTATATGCAGACGCCGCCGTTTTAATAGCTCCCACGACCAAGGGCTTGTAGCGCCTCCTAGACCTTTTTTGTCACGTTCATGAGTGGCTTCATTGTCTCCACTAACTATTGTAAGTCCCCTATTATGGTCGGCCCCAGAAATACTAGTTCAAAAAGATTTGTGGTAAAGGATCCTCTTATCAGCAGGGTTGAGTTTTTTTCTAACTTGAGCATCTTATAAGATTCCCATTTTACTTGGCAACCACTGATCCAAAAAAATGTCATGATGTTTAAAAGGGCTGTCAGTGACATTAGCGCTTTTTCGAAATGCTTAGGCCACACACTTTGAGGCAACGCGCAAACTATATGGCAAAATGTATTCCTGCAGTGAGTGCCGAGTGAAACACCTGGGGTTATGTGTCCATAGCCCCAAAATTAGTTGCTGAAAACATCTTTCTGAGCGGTCTCTTAATGTCCTTCAAGGCATTCACAGTGAGATTGTCAACGAAGAATTGGGATCAGGTACATTTCTGATCTCATTCATATACTCCCTCAGATTTTATGGCATCCCTTTGGCTGAAGGAGGAGGTAAAACTTAATAGACTCATAATGCAAGAGTGTTTGAACCTGGACAATATGTCCCGCATGCCATGGTTCTCTTTTATTAGAAGAAATCTCGTGGATCTGGGCAGACCGGAACTTTTCTCAGATCCTGATCGTATTGTGAAAGGGAATATTGCCTGGCTGAAGCAGGCCTTTCACTCCAGGGTGGCAGCTGAGCAAGAGGCCTCTGCATTGATCATGCGCCATTTCATTATGGTCAGATCAGTTTGTGGGATGGAACCATATTTAAACCTGTGGATGTCCAGTTATCACAGCAGGTTGCTGACATTTTTCAGGTTAAATCTGATTCATCAGTTGATGGTTTCTAACGCAGGCTGGACAAAAGAATCCACTTTACAAACTTGTATTTGCGATAACATTTCCATTGCTGAAACCCTACATATTGTACTGATTTGCCGCAGATTTAATAGTTTGAATCATCGATACATTAGTCCACTACTTTTACCTCAAAACTTCACGACAGGTGAGACCAGCACTCTTATTCCTAAAACTTTTACAGTCCCATAGGGTGTGTATTTTATTGTCCCTCTTTTTATCTGGTATTTTACATTGGCGATGAGCACACCTATCTGCAGTTTGGATCGCATCTATTGAGATCATTTGTTCCTAATTTCAGTTTTTTCCCTGGAGATCATATGACTGTATTTTTTATGTTCTTTAGAATGTACGCCTATGTTTATGTGGCAATCAATTAATTTATTGTGGATATTTTTGCTTTTATCGAGTCATACTCTCTTTTATGGCTGTACTGTTTTATTGTATGTACTTTTATGTTTTTGAGACTTAATTGCATAAAGTTAATACTTGAACTTGTATTTACGTGATAGCAAAAACATCAGAGTGTGGTGAGCACTGATTATCTGACCAAACCAGTAAGCCCTATGTCACCTGTGTTTATTTTTCTTGTATGCCATGGCACTCTCCTTCTGTCTTTTTCACCTCTTTGGGACACACTTATTTTGTGATGTTAGTGATTTTTAGATCTCTCATGAGCCAGTCGCTTGCAAAACATTTTGTTTACCAACTGGGGATTTAGAGCCTGCCTATTGCTTACCATAAGTTGGCTTTGTCACTCTTATGTGCTTGCTCCTCTTTGTTCAGCACCTGGCGGCTTCTATATGTGTATTTGTACGTCCTCTGGAGCATAGCCCAAGTACACCTTCCTTTTCCAGTGCAGTGTCCACCGCTTGCTCTTTTTCAGAGATACTTTTTTTTGCTAGCAGTATTTCTGAGGGTGCATATTTACAGGGCATTTCTTCCATATCTTTCCTTTCCGTTGCATGCTCTGCCCCCTCCCCGCATTGTTGCTTATCCCCCCACCCCCTTAACTCCCTCCGCACTTTGCTTGCCTATTCCCGTCAGAAAAATGCCCTATGACATGGCTTGCACTGGCCATGTCATAATGCTTTATTCTCGGAGTTTTAACCATGCTGCACAGCAGTTGCACTGCTGAACAACATGGATGCAACGCATTCATGTGTTTTTTGTGATTACTGTTTGTGATTTCCAGAAGTGTTCTTGCGGACAAGCATGCTGCAAGTGTTCTACCCTGCTGTAGAAATGCTTGTGGAGCAAGGAAGGCACAATATGTTTTATTTCTTCAATGCATGACCAACCAGAAAAAATAGAGGGAGAGCAGCCAAGCACCTAGTGTTATAGTCCACTAGATTCCTTGCCATATTAATAACTCTTTGTTAGAACTGGGGGTCTCTAGTTGGCAATGGTTTGCACCTTTGTCCTGCTTCTAGTCAGGGTAAGGGGGCTACACTCCTAAATAACCCCTGCCTGTGGTGGCTTGGCACAAGCAGGAATGCTTATCTCAGAGGCAGTGTGTAAAGCATTTGTGAACGCATACAGTAATACAGTGAAAACACTACAGATGGACACCACACAGGTTTTATAAAAAATAAGTATTCTTTTCATAGACTTAACACAAGACCCAAATGACAAAAATCCACAATACTATAATCAAAAATAGTAGAGATTGCTTAGTTCTAAGTAGATGGTAAATGCAAACCGTTTCTCACAAAGTACCTCGGGATGCATAACGCAAGCTAACAATAGGTTCGCAGGGAGAGCGATGCGTCGGTTCCTTGCTTCGGGGGAGGCGAGGCATCTGTTTCTCAGTGCGTGCACAAAGTAGGCCATGAGTCTGTTCTTTACCAGAGAGGAGGTGATGCGTCGATCTCGGGTTGCGTTCCGGTCTCGATGCGAAAAGATGGCGCCTCAATGGATGCGACATTCCGGTGCGATGCGAGAAGATGGCACCCTTGATGCGATGCGACGACGTGTAGGCGATGCGTGCACCCCGACGGCCGTGCGGCGAACTCTGTAACTTCTGACAGACCCTGCAACACTCTTCTCCAGTGATGCGACCACGACCCTTGCGGTGGCGACACGCTTCTCCGGCTATGCGACGACAAACATCTGCGGCGGTGACACGCTCCTCTGATGATGCGACGGGGTCACGCTTCTTATCATTGAGTCACGCTTCCAGCTCCCAACAATAGGCAGGCTTCTGCAGACAGAATTCCCAGCAAGGGAATTCAGGAAAGCTGGTGGTGAAGTCTTGTATCCCTGAGACTTTAGCAGGAGACAAGCACAGTTCAAGCCCTTGGAGATTCTTCTTCAAGATGATGGAAGTTCAATAAAAGTTCTTTCCCCTTTCCTTGGCAATTAAGTAACCACTGCAGGCCAACCCCAAAAAATAGCACACTGGCACAGGGGCCGTCAAATCCTTCAGCTTCCTTGGTTTCTTCTCCTTGGCAAAGGTCCGACTTGATTCCCAGAATCGATCTAAAGTCTTGGGGTCTTTGCCCCAATATTTATACTAGTAAATCCTTTGTCCTCTGAAGGCAGAGGATGCCTGTGCCTGGCCAAACCAGTTCTGTGCAGCCTCCTGGCAGGAGGTGGAGACAGCATTGTTGAAAGCAGATCCGGCCCAGGTAGCTGAAAGGAAATCTCCTCCCCCTACTCTCTTTTCTATGAGGGCTCAGGGGAGTGAAAGGAAGTCGCCGCCCCCCCTCTCTCTATGCAGCCAAGGTCCTATTCAGCCCAGTCCTACTCATCAGACTGCTGGAGTCCAGCCCTGACTCATCAGACTGCTGTAGCCCAAGCCCTCCTGTCACTCACAAACCAGACATGCAATACAAAACCTAGCAGAGGCAGTTGGATGGTTAGGGAAGAAAATAACTACTTTCTACAAGTGGTATTTTCAAACACAGAATGTAAAAATCACCTTCACTAAAAGATATATTTTAACATTCTGAGTTCAGGCACACTAAATTCGTTTTTCTACCATGTTCCCCTGGTCAGTTAGGATTATAAGATGTTATGATCAAACTGCCCATTTTGGCCTATGGGGACAGGTAGCCTTGCAATAGTGAAAAACAAAATTGGCTGTAATTCACTATCAGAACATGCCACACACACCAGGGCATATCCTACCTTTTACTTACAATGCACCCTACCCTTGGGCCTACCTTAGGGGTGGCTAACATATAGAAAAGAAGGTTTAGGGACGGGTAAGAGGGTGCACTTACCAAGTCGACATGGGAGAACTAGACTGCACACAGGCTCTGCAATGGCAGGCCAGATACACATTTTACAAGCTGCTTCTGTGGGTGGCACAATCAGTGCCCTCTAGCAGCATTTGATCTACAGGCCCTGGGCACACATGGTACACTGTACTAGGGTCTGACAAGTAAATCAAATAAGCCAATCATGGAGTCACTAATCCATTACAATGCATTACAATAGGGAGCACTTGCACTGTGGCACCGAATAGCAGTGGCACAGTGCCCAAAGCATCTAAAACCAGCAAAAACATAACAAAAACAGAGGAGACAACAGCAAAAAATGGAAGGGAGACTCACGCCAATGGTACCAGGTCTAACACTCTTGTATTTACTACGCGGTAATATTCTTTTAATTGATCTTGGAAGGATTGATTTGACACATTAGGGTTTTAATCCCACCTTTGTATACAGGCTTGCAAAAAGATGTCTGTGCACTGTGAATTAGTTTGCATGCCTTTCTTGTAGCAGCATTTGATGGATGGAGGATGTAGGGGGAGGCATTTAGAGCATTTGGTTAAAGGGTACTAACATGTTTCAGCTTTCTTTCTTACACTTGCAGTGTACTGATATCAATCTGCTGGGATTATCATTTGGTGCCAAAACAGACTGCCGCACATGCCCCCTGTGGCCCAACCAATCACATGGAAGCTTTTAGGGGCATGCTATTGTATAATCTGCTAAGGGCAGTTATAAACAGGAGATACTCCTTTACTCGACCCGACCCCCACATGATGAATGGTTTAGACTGTCTGCCTTTGACATACAATTTGCTCAGCAACAGACCCATTGCACTGTTTTAGCATGTTTTATATAACATTCCAGTTTTTCCATCTTTTAGTTGCTACTCTTGCCAAGCGATGTTGGACTAGCATTTTCTTATCATCAGAAGCATGGAAATCTGAGGAGCCAGTTGGCTTCATTGTCACCCTCATTTGCTTGGTCCTCTTGTGCCGGTTTGACTTCCTCTTCTTGTGTTAGGCCCTACCCTGGAGCATAAGCCCAAGTGTAGCTTGCACAGTGTTCTTCCACTGCTCGTGCTTTTGGAGTTACTTTTTAGGTCTCGCCTAGCGATCGCTTCTAGGCGAGAGATTTAGTAAGGGGCGCCAGAAAATGCTCCCAAAGACCTTTGGAATGCGGTTTATGGCCAGTACATGTGAGGCATTCAAGCGCGAAGCTGGCATCTGGCATCTGGCATCGGACTTGAAAGCAGCAGACTGCTTTCGCCAGCGCTCGGTCGGCATCACTTCCTGCTCCCCTTCTTACAACAATTAACTTTCGTTATCGCTCAAACCCCATATGCTCGTTCCCTCCCACCCTTCCTTTGATGTCCGCTTTTCTTGCTGGTTCACTCGCTCACAATTTCCGATTAGAAAACACGCACGCCCCGCATGACTGCCCTTCTTCCTGTTTTCATCATTCATTCGTACTGTTTGTGACTAAGAACCTGAAACGCACTCACCCTGAGAATGGAACGCGCACACTGTCGCAGCAGAGCGTGCGCGCACTGATACGAGAGCATGCATACTCTAGTATCAAAGCACTTACACTGCTGCACGCCTCACACTGCTGCACGCCTCACACTGCTGCACGCCTCACACTGCTGCACGCCTCACACTGCTGCACGCCTCACACTGCTGCACGCCGCGCACCGCGGCACGCCACACACTGCTGCACGCCACACACTGCTGCACGCCACACACTGCTGCATGCCGCACACCACACACTGCTGCACGCCACACACTGCTGCACCCAACACTGCTGCACGCCTCACACTGCTGCACACTACTGCATTACTCACACGCACGCACCGCATGACTGCCCTTCTTCCTGTTTTCATCATTCATTCGTACTGTTTGTGATTAAGAACCCAAAACGCACTCACCCTGAGAATGGAACGCGCACACTCTCGCAGCAGAGCGTGCGCGCACTGATACGAGAGCATGCATACTCTAGTATCAAAGCACTTACACTGCTGCACGCCTCACACTGCTGCACGCCTCACACTGCTGCACGCCTCACACTGCTGCACACTGCTGCATTACTCACACTGCTGCATGTTGCACACTGCTGCACGCCTCACACTGCTGCACGCCTCACACTGCTGCACGCCACACACTGCTGCATGCCACACACTGCTGCATGCCACACACTGCTGCACGCCACACACTGCTGCACGCCACACAGTGTTGCACACATCACACTGCTGCACGCCTCACACTGCTGCACGCCTCACACTGCTGCACACTGCTACATTACTCACACTGCTGCACGCCACACACTGCTGCATGCCAAACACTGCTGCACGCCACACACTGCTGCACGCCACACACTGCTGCACGCCACACACTGCTGCACGCCTCACACTGCTGCATGCTGCACACCACACACTGCTGCACGCCTCACACTGCTGCACGTCAAACACTGCTGCATGCTGCACACTGCTGCACGCCTCACACTGCTGCATGCCGCACACTGCTGCACGCCACACACTGCTGCACGCCACACACTGCTGCACGCCACACCCTGCTGCACGCCTCACACTGCTGCACGCCTCACACTGCTGCACACTGCTGCATTACTCACACTGCTGCATGCTGCACACTGCTGCACGCCACACACTGCTGCACGCCTCACACTGCTACACGCCTCACACTGCTGCACGCCTCACACTGCTGCACGCCACACACTGCTGCACGCCACACACTGCTGCACACTGCTGCAATACTCACACTGCCTCACGCCTCACACTGCTGCACACCTCACACTGCTGCACGCCTCACACTGCTGCATGCTGCACACTGCTGCATGCTGCACACTGCTGCATGCTGCACACTGCTGCACGACACACTGCTGCACGCCACACACTGCTGCATGCCACACACTGCTGCACGCCTCACACTGCTGCATGCCTCACACTGCTGCACGCTGCTCACTGCTGCACGCTGCTCACTGCTGCACGCTGCTCACTGCTGCACGACACACTGCTGCACGACACACCGCTGCACGCCTCACACTGCTGCACGCCTCACACTGCTGCACGCCTCACACTGCTGCACACCTCACACTGCTGCACGCCTCACACTGCTGCATGCTCAACTCTGCGGCACGCCTCACACTGCTGCACGCCACACACTGCTGCACGCCTCACGCTGCTCACTGCTGCACGCCTCACTCTGCTGCACGCCTCACTCTGCTGCACGCCTCACTCTGCTGCACGCCTCACTCTGCTGCACGCCTCACACTGCTGCACGCCTCACACTGCTGCACGCCTCACACTGCTGCATGCTGCTCACTGCTGCACGCCACACACTTCTGCACGCCACACACTGCTGCACGCCTCACACTGCTGCACGCCTCACACTGCTGCATGCTGCTCACTGCTGCACGACACACTGCTGCACGCCACACACTGCTGCACGCCTCACACTGCTGCATGCTGCTCACTGCTGCACGCCACACACTGCTGCACGCCACACACTGCTGCACGCCTCACACTGCTGCACGCCTCACACTGCTGCATGCCTCACACTGCTGCACGCCTCACACTGCTGCATGCCTCACACTGCTGCACACCACACTGCTGCACGCCTCACACTGCTGCACACCTCACACTGCTGCATGCTGCACACCACACACTTCTGCACACCTTACACTGCTGCATGCTGCACACTGCTGCGCACCACACTCTGCTGCACGCCACACACTGCTGCATGCCTCACACTGCTGCATGCTGCACACCACACACTGCTGCACGCCTCACACTGCTGCACGCCTCACACTGCTGCACACTGCTGCATTACTCACACTGCTGCATGCCACACACTGCTGCACGCCTCACCCTTGCACGCCTCACACTGCTACACGCCTCACACTGCTGCACGCCTCACACTGCTGCATGCTGCACACTGCTGCGCACCACACTCTGCTGCACGCCACACACTGCTGCATGCCTCACACTGCTGCATGCTGCACACCACACACTGCTGCACGCCTCACACTGCTGCACGCCTCACACTGCTGCACACTGCTGCATTACTCACACTGCTGCATGCCACACACTGCTGCACGCCTCACCCTTCCACGCCTCACACTGCTACACGCCTCACACTGCTGCACGCCTCACACTGCTGCATGCCTCACACTGCTGCACGCCTCACACTGCTGCACGCCTCACACTGCTGCTCGCCACACACTGCTGCACGCCACACACTGCTGCACGCCAAACACTGCTGCACGCCACACACTGCTGCACACTGCTGCACACTGCTGTAATACTCACACTGCTGCATGCTGCACACTGCCTCACGCCTCACACTGCTGCACGCCTCACACTGCTGCACGCCTCACACTGCTGCATGCCACACACTGCTGCACGCCACACACTGCTGCACACCACACATTGTTGCACGCCTCACACTGCTGCACGCCTCACACTGCTGCTCACTGCTGCACGCCACACTGCTGCACGCCACACACTGCTGCACGCCACACACTGCTGCACGCCACACACTGCTGCACGCCTCACACTGCTGCATGCCTCACACTGCTGCACACCTCACACTGCTGCACGCCTCACACGGCTGCATGCTGCACTCTGCGGCACGCCTCACACTGCTGCACGCCACACACTGCTGCACGCCTCACGCTGCTCACTGCTGCACGCCTCATACTGCTGCACGCCTCACACTGCTGCACGCCTCACTCTGCTGCACGCCTCACACTGCTGCACGCCTCACACTGCTGCACGCCTCACACTGCTGCACGCCTCACACTGTTGCACGCCTCACACTTCTGCACGCCTCACACTGCTGCATGCTGCTCACTGCTGCACGCCACACACTGCTGCACGCCACACACTGCTGCACGCCACACACTGCTGCACGCCTCACACTGCTTCACGCCTCACACTGCTGCACGCCGCACACTGCTGCACGCCGCACACTGCTGCACGCTGCATACACCCGCACGCCTCACACTGTTGTACGCCTCACACTGCTGCACGCCTCACGCCTCACACTGCTGCACGCCTCACACTGCTGCATGCTGCACGCTGCTGCACGACACACTGCTGCAAGCCTTACACTGCTGCACGCCTCACACTGCTGCACGCCTCACACTGCTGCACGCCTCACGCCTCACACTGCTGCACGCCTCACACTGCTGCATGCTGCACGCTGCTGCACGACACACTGCTGCAAGCCTTACACTGCTGCACGCCTCACACTGCTGCACACCTCACACTGCTGCACACCTCACACTGCTGCACGCCTCATACTGCTGCACGCCTCACACTGCCGCACGCCTAACACTGCCGCACGCCTAACACTGCCGCACGCCTCACACTGCCGCACACCTCACACTGCCGCATGCCATACACTGCTGCACGCCACATACTGCTGCACGCCACACACTGCTGCACGCCTCACACTTGTCGCCGCTGCCTCTGACTCAAGGCTCAATCCACGGGAGTGACGATAATTCGCCCACTCTCCCTGCAACAGTCCAAGGGCGAGAATATATATTACACGCTCACCCCTACAATGTCTCCGAGAGATGTGGGGATTAGAAGGCAGCATAGAAGTCTTCCTATCCCCCAGCCGGTTTTCTCCCAGGGTAATTAGGAAGGTCTCTCCCTTAGGGAAACATAGAATAGAAACATACATGTAAAGAAGGTTCTTCCCCTTTCCCAATAGTATAATCCACAATCTTAAATCAGTGCAAGCTCTATAACAAAAGATACACTGTCTCTTACCGGCTGGACATCTCTTTGATGCCTTCAAAAAGGATCCAGGTCTGGTGTATATAAAAGAAACTGGTAGGCAAAAACTTATTTACCTCTTATGGAAAACAGGATCTCCGATAGAGATGCAAAAGTCAAAGGGGGAGGGGGGCGTAGCCAAAATATAAACTACAAGCTCGTCATCAGGAATTACAGCATGATTGGAAGCAGGAAATATCACCCCTACCAAGGGAGGAGTAATGGAATAGGCTGAAACTAGCCTTAGTTTTATACATAAACAATATGGTCACAAAGTAAGAGAGGAACCTTTCACTAATAACAGGACCAAATAGAAACTAACGAAGAGTACGTGTCTAATGAAAAGCACAGACAACCAGCGTTGTCAGGAAGAAAGAAAAGTAGGAGGGAAACAAGATAGCCTCTCTGGGAGTATGGCAGGAGAGGTATTAACGGGGCCAACTCAGCACGGGATAATAGGGGACTGAGAGGGGCTGCGCTGTGCGAGGTCAAAACAGTGGGGAGTTCCCAACTAGGATTATTGCCAGCCGCCGCGGACACCGGTACATAGCACGGCAGGTGGAATAACGTTGCCGCGTAACCGGTACCTGCTCCACGGCGGGAAATATGTCAGCAATCAGGTCCAGTCACTGAGTTGGAAACTGCGGGAAAAGGCATACAACGTATGCGCATACAGCGGCAGCACAAGAATGGAGATCGCTTCTCTAGAGGAAAATCTAGACGCTGGGAAACAGGAAGGGGCGTGGTTGCAGGACGAGATCCAAAGCCAAGCAACTACGCTTCGGTCTCTCGTGATTTTATGCAAGGGAGTACTAGCAAACTCCACCTTCCGATAGCAAGGTAAGGGAATATCAGAAAAGTGTGTTCCCTTTTTATAAAGCAAGCACTGATGTTCTCCCTTTAGCCCATTAAAGTGTGCAAGAAGCGTTATGCCTATCAACACTGCTGCACGCCACACACTGCTGCACGCCACACACTGCTGCACGCCACACACTGCTGCACGCCTCACACTGCTGCACGCCTCACACTGCTGCACGCCTCACACTGTTGCACGCTGCACACTGCTGCACGCTGCACACTGCTGCATTACTCACACTGCTGCACGCTTAACACAGCTGCACACTGCTGCATTACTCACACTGCTGCATGCTGCACACCGCTGCACGCCTCACACCGCTGCACGCCTCACACTGCTGCACGGCTCACACTGCTGCATTACTCACACTGCTGCATGCTGCACGCCTCGCACTGCTGCACGCCTCGCACTGCTGCACGCCTCACACTGCTGCACACCTCACACTGCTGCACACTGCTGCATTACTCACACTGCTGCATGCTGCACACTGTTGCACGCCTCACACTGTTGCACGCCTCACACTGCTGCACACCTCACACTGCTGCACACTGCTGCATTACTCACACTGCTGCATGCTGCACACTGTTGCACGCCTCACACTGCTGCACGCCTCACACTGCTGCACGCCTCACACTGCTGCACGCCTCACACTGCTGCACGCCTCACACTGCTGCACGCCTCACACTGCTGCACGCCTCACACTGCTGCACGCCTCACACTGCTGTACGCCTCACACTGCTGTACGCCTCACACTGCTGCACGCCTCACACTGCTGCACGCCTCACACTGCTGCACGCCACACACTGCTGCACACTGCTGCATTACTCACACTGCTGCATGCTGCACACTGCCGCACTCCTCACACTGTCGCACGCCTCACACTGCTGCACGCCTCACACTGCTGCACGTCTCACACTGCTGCACGCCTCACACTGCTGCACGCCACACACTGCTACACGCCTCCCACTGCTGCACGCCTCCCACTGCTGCACGCCTCACACTGCCGCACGCTTCACACTGCCACACGCCTCACACTGCCGCACGCCTCACACTGCCGCACGCCTCACACTGCCGCACACCTCACACTGCCGCACGCCATACACTGCTGCACGCCACACACTGCTGCACGCCACACACTGCTGCACACCTCACACTTGTCGCCGCTGCCTCTGACTCAAGGCTCAATCCACGGGAGTGACGATAATTCGCCCGCTCTCCCTGCAACAGTCCAAGGGCGAGAATATATATTACACGCTCACCCCTACAATGTCCCCGAGAGATGTGGGGATTAGAAGGCAGCATAGAAGCCTTCCTATCCCCCAGCCGGTTTTCTCCCAGGGTAATTAGGAAGGTCTCACCTATAGGGAAACATAGAATAGAAACATACATGTAAAGAAGGTTCTTCCCCTTTCCCAATAGTATAATCCACAATCTTAAATCAGTGCAAGCTCTATAACAAAAGACACACTGTCTCTTACCGGCTGGACATCTCTTTGATGCCTTCAAAAAGGATCCAGGTCTGGTGTATATAAAAGAAACTGGTAGGCAAAAACTTATTTACCTCTTATGGAAAGCAGGATCTCCGATAGAGATGCAAAAGTCAAAGGGGGAGGGGGGCGTAGCCAAAATATAAACTACAAGCTCGTCATCAGGAATTACAGCATGATTGGAAGCAGGAAATGATATCACCCCGACCAAGGGAGGAGTAATGGAATAGGCTGAAACTAGCCTTAGTTTTATACATAAACAATATGGTCACAAAGTAAGAGAGGAACCTTTCACTAATAACAGGACCAAATAGACATTAACGAAGAGTACGTGTCTAATGAAAAGCACAGACAACCAGCGTTGTCAGGAAGAAAGAAAAGTAGGAGGGAAACAAGATAGCCTCTCTGGGAGTATGGCAGGAGAGGTATTAACGGGGCCAACTCAGCACGGGATAATAGGGGATTGAGAGGGGCTGCGCTGTGCGAGGTCAAAACAGTGGGGAGTTCCCAACTAGGATTATTGCCAGCCGCCGCGGACACCGGTACATAGCACGGCAGGTGGAATAACGTTGCCGCGTAACCGGTACCTGCTCCACGGCGGGAAATATATCAGCAGTCAGGTCCAGTCACTGAGTTAGAAACTGCGGGAAAAGGCATACAACGTATGCGCATACAGCGGCAGCACAAGAATGGAGATCGCTTCTCTAGAGGAAAATCTAGACGCTGGGAAACAGGAAGGGGCGTGGTTGCAGGACGAGATCCAAAGCCAAGCAACTACGCTTCGGTCTCTCGTGATTTTATGCGACGGAGTACTAGCAAACTCCACCTTCCGATAGCAAGGTAAGGGAATATCAGAAAAGTGTGTTCCCTTTTTATAAAGCAAGCACTGATGTTCTCCCTTTAGCCCATGAAAGTGTGCAAGAAGCGTTATGCCTATCAACACTGCTGCACGCCACACACTGCTGCACGCCTCACACTGCTGCACGCCTCACACTGTTGCACGCTGCACACTGCTGCACGCTGCACACTGCTGCATTACTCACACTGCTGCACGCTTAACACAGCTGCACACTGCTGCATTACGCACACTGCTGCATGCTGCACACTGCTGCACGCCTCACACCGCTGCACGCCTCACACTGCTGCATGGCTCACACTGCTGCATTACTCACACTGCTGCATGCTGCACGCCCGCACTGCTGCACGCCCGCACTGCTGCACGCCTCGCACTGCTGCACGCCTCGCACTGCTGCACGCCTCGCACTGCTGCACGCCTCACACTGCTGCACACCTAACACTGCTGCACACTGCTGCATTACTCACACTGCTGCATGCTGCACACTGTTGCACGCCTCACACTGTTGCACGCCTCACACTGCTGCACGCCTCACACTGCTGCACGCCTCACTACTGCACGCCTCACACTGCTGCACGCCTCACACTGCTGCACGCCTCACACTGCTGCACGCCTCACACTGCTGCACGCCTTACACTGCTGCACGCCTCACACTGTTGCACGCTGCACACTGCTGCACGCTGCACACTGCTGTATTACTCACACTGCTGCACGCTTAACACAGCTGCACACTGCTGCATTACTCACACTGCTGCATGCTGCACACTGCTGCACGCCTCACACCGCTGCACACCTCACACTGCTGCACGGCTCACACTGCTGCATTACTCACACTGCTGCATGCTGCACGCCCGCACTGCTGCACGCCTCGCACTGCTGCACGCCTCGCACTGCTGCACGCCTCACACTGCTGCACACCTCACACTGCTGCACACTGCTGCATTACTCACACTGCTGCATGCTGCACACTGTTGCACGCCTCACACTGTTGCACGCCTCACACTGCTGCATGCCCCACACTGCTGCACGCCTCACACTGCTGCACGCCTCACACTGCTGCACGCCTCACACTGCTGCACGCCTCACACTGCTGCACGCCTCACACTGCTGCACGCCACACACTGCTGCACGCCACACACTGCTGCACACTGCTGCATTACTCACACTGCTGCATGCTGCACACTGCCGCATTCCTCACACTGCCGCACTCTGCACACTGCTGCACGCCTCACACTGCTGCACGCCTCACACTGCTGCACGCCTCACACTGCTGCACGCCTCACACTGCTGCACGCCTCACACTGCTGCACGCCTCATACTGCTGCATGCCTCACACTGCTGCACGCCACACACTGCTGCACGCCTCACACTGCTGCACGCTGCACACTGCTGCATTACTCACACTGCTGCACGCTGCACACTGCTGCACGCCTCACACGGCTGCACACCTCACACTGCTGCACGCCTCACACTGCTGCATTACTCACACTGCTGCATGCCACACACTGCTGCACGCCACACACTACTGCACGCCTCACACTGCTGCACGCCTCAAACTGCTGCACGCCTCACACTGCTGTACGCCTCACACTGCTGTACGCCACACACTGCTGTACGCCACACACTGCTGCATGCCACACACTGCTGCACGCCACACACTGCTGCACGCAACACACTGCTGCATTACTTACACTGCTGCATGCTGCACACTGCTGCATTACTCACACTGCTGCATGCTGCACACTGCTGCTCACCTCACACTGCTGCAGCCTCACACTGCTGCAGCCTTACACTGCTGCACGCCTCACACTGCTGCACGCCTCACACTGCTGCACGCCTCACACTGCTGCACGCCTCACACTGCTGCACGCCTCACACTGCTGCACGCTACACACTGCTGCACGCTACACACTGCTGCACGCTGCACACTGCTGCTTTACTCACATTGCTGCATTACTCACACTGCTTCACGCCTCACACTGCTGCACGCCTCACACTGCTGCACGCCTCACACTGCTGCACGCCACACACTGCTGCACGCCACACACTGCTGTACGCTGCTGCATAACTCATACTGCTGCACGCCACACACTTCTGCACGCCACACACTGCTGCACACCACACACTGCTGCACGCTACATACTGCTGCACGCTGCACACTGCTGCATTACTCATACTGCTGCACGCCTCACACTGCTGCACGCCTCACACTGCTGCACGCCTCACACTGCTGCACGCTACACACTGCTGCACGCTGCACACTGCTGCATTACTCAAACTGCTGCAGGCCTCACTTCACACTGCTGCACGCCTCACACTGCTGCACGCTACACACAGCTGCATTACTCACACTGCTGCATGCCACACACTGCTGCATGCCACACACTGCTACACGCCACACACTGCTGCATGCCACACACTGCTGCACGCCTCACACTGCTGAACGCCACACAACACCACCACATCAATCTAGGACACCACCACATCACTCTAGGACACCACCACATCACTCTAGGACACCACCACATCACTCTAGGACACCACCACATCACTCGGGGGCACCACAACATCACTCGGGGGCACCACCACATCACTCGGGAGCACCACTCAGGGGCACCACCACATCACTCAGGGGCACCACCACATCACTCAGGGGCGCCACCACATCACTCAGGGGCACCACCACATCACTCAGGGGCACCACCACATCACTCAGGGGCACCACCACATCACTCAGGGGCACCACCACATCACTCAGGGGCACAACCACATCACTCAGGGGCACCACCACATCACTCAGGGGCACCACCACATCACTCAGGGGCACCACCACATCACTCAGGGGCACCACCACATCACTCAGGGGCACCACCACATCACTCAGGGGCGCCACCACATCACTCAGGGACGCCACCACATCACCCAGGGGCGCCACCACATCACCCAGGGGCGCCACCACATCACCCAGGGGCGCCACCACATCACTCGGGGACGCCACCACATCACTCGGGGACGCCACCACATCACTCGGGTACGCCACCACATCACTCGGGAACGCCACCCTATCACTCGGGAACGCCACCACATCACTCGGGGACGCCACACATCACTCGGGGACGCCACACATCACTCGGGTGCGCCGCCACATCTCTCAGGGATGCCACCACATCACTCTGGGACACCACCACATCACTCTGGGACACCACCACATCACTCTGGGACACCACCACATCACTCTGGGACGCCACCACATCACTCTGGGACGCCACCACATCACTCTGGGACGCCACCACATCACTCTAATACACCACCACATCACTCTAATACACCACCACATCACTCAGCCCAACCACATCATCACTCAGCACCACAACAGCATCACTCAGCACCACAACAGCACTGTCCTTGGGGCGTAGCTTCGGCGCGAAGCGGAATGGGTGCCTGGTGAAGGAGCTCCGCTAGCCGATTCTTTCATCCTATGATACCATCCTATGACGGAGCCCCCACCCGCAATTAAAATACGGCGCAACAACGGCTCCTTCGCTGGGGTCGCGTTGGTGGAAATACGGCAGGAATAGTGGCCAAACACTGAAAATACTGTGGTTGCGAAGCCGGAGCGGGCCTGAGGAAAATGGCGGCGATTAGATGGTAACGGCTGAGTTCTGAAGCCGACCTCCCTGGGAGTGAGCGATCTGCTGGCTGTGTGCTGCTGCATCGGCGGCGAACCGGGAGAAGTAGGAATATCGCGCTGGTTGCCCGGACGGGGAGTACGGCTGTGGTGACTGCGCCGCCCTCGTCTTGCACGGCAGAGGTTCCCTACGTGAAAGCTAGCTGCGAGGAATCAAGAGGCGGAGCAGAGCCCAGGAGGTGTGCGGCTCCATTGCAGAGGAGGCCCGAGGCAGTGCTGAGGAGTGGCTGAACGAGGCGGAGACGGGGCTCTGCTGGAAGGTGAGGTCGGAGGAGCCTGGCAGGGGCGAGTGAGGCAATTGTGTGTCCCCGGGCTAGACTGCTGGGCGGCGAAGCTGACACCGGGCGCCGTTTTGCTGGGGCGCGGTGCAGAACCGGCCGCTGAGTGGTGGGGGCCGTAGGCTTATGCTTGTGCTCACAGGGATCTGGTGAAGGCCGAGGGCTATCCTCTGGGAGCTGGGGGGCTCTGACTGCGGAAACCGGGATCAGCCCTAACTCGTTTTCGGGTTGGGGGGGTCTGGGTGGCTGCGGGGGGCTGCCTGGTGAACGGGGGGGGCTACTGGCCCGACCTGGTGGTCCATGGAGTAGTGGACAGTGCTACTCTTTGCCTGGGCTCCGAGGCCGGCCGACTGGGGGGCCCTGCGCTGCTTAAGCCACACGTTGCTTCGGGGAGAGGCCCTGAACAGGGCACTGCAGGGCTGCATATAATTTGAGTGACATTCTCCCGGGCACAGCGGAGACCTCACCTGCGCCATCTTGGCCTGCAACAGGTTACACCTGAGCTGGGGCCCTTACATAGAGGCAGTCCGAGCACGACCCTGAGGGGGTGCCAACCATGGGGAAGACAGAACCGCGGCAGGCTAAGCTACAATTTAAAAACAAACGCAGCACACGTGCAGCGGAAGGAGCGGGCGATGGTGGAGTGCAGGGTGGGAACCTGTGCTCAGAAGATGATGCGGCTGACGACACACGATCTATACTATTGGAACTCAGAGCTGGCATGAAAACTATTGATGGTAAGATAGACGCTCTAGCTGCCGGATTGGATGTGGTTAAGGAAAAGGTGGAGAAACACGAGCAACGGTTGGACATTCTTGAAAACCGAGTTTCGGACACTCATGATGCGCAAGCTGAATCCAGAACACAGATTCTGCAGATGGAAAAGATATTGGCGGTCATACGTGACAAAAATGAGGATTTAGAAGCGTGATCTCGGCGCAACAACCTGCGAACTATAGGCCTATCGGAGACCACACCCATATCCAAAATGGAGACGTTTGTAGAGGAGCTACTGCGTGAACTGTTTGGATCAGCCTTGTCAGCTGTCATGCTAGTGGAGTGGGCTCACAGGTATTTGTGCCCCAGACCCAAGTCGGGAGCACCACCACGGCCTATAATAGCGCGCCTCTTGAACTATGCAGACAGAGATGTGGTGCTACGTGAGGCCAGGGCTAAAGAACCGATAATGTATAAAGGTGACAAGCTATCGTTCTTCACAGATTACACTCCTGGAGTGCAGGCGGCGAGGAAGGAGTTTGTGCCGGTGAAAAGACTGTTGCGGGAGGCCTCCGTACCGTATTCCATGTTCTCCCCAGCTAAACTAAAGATCACGCATGAGGAACAGGCACACTTCTTTACTGATGCGAAATCCGCGCTGAAATTTACTAAACATATCTGCAAGGGCAGGAAGACAGCTCCATTAACTGACAAGACGCTCGGAGAATCTGGTTTAAATGATACAGACTAGGTGGAGATATATTAGGACTGATCAAGCTGGAACAAGGCGCTGACAAGAGAGCAGTTGGGCGGAGAGGTGGATGCGGTGCGGGCCCTCTGACCTGCCCAGAATAGGAAGAGGGTGATTCACAATGTATTGACCACGTACCCTGTTGAACTGACTAATATACTAAGAGGGCCACTATGTTCAAGGCCTGCTTGAAAAAGGCGGGTGAGGGAGGCAAATTGATGGACGGTCGGCGACCACACTACAGTGTGGGGGTTCGCTGCTGGCCCACTTCCCCTAGCGGGAGCTCCCCGATTAGTGAATTACATGGAGTTCCATGAATACTGTTGGGGGGGGGGGGGAGGGACTAAATCTCGACCTGATTGGGAGGTTGGAGTGAGTGGTGGGTGGGAGGGACGGGCAAGAGATTCATTATATGTAGTCTTTGTTTTGGTTAATATTTTGTTGATCCACACGAGCACTCTCCTACACTTGGAAAAAGTCTGGATGACTGGGGGCCTGGGCCGGCACGAGAGGCACCCTGACTGGGGTTATAAATGTACAATTAGTTGTTGTGGCCTGGCAGGACATGATGGATACAAGTAAGTTGCTGACCTGGAACGTCAGGGGTCTGAACTCTTCGAAGAAGGTCAGACAGGTGCTGACGTATTTGGATAGGCACGCAATTCACATAGCTCTATTACAGGAGACGCATCTCACCAAATATACAGAGGAGGGAATAGCCGGCAAATGGGCTGGCTTTAGACTATCAGCTTCTTACTCGGCCTATGCCAGGGGGGTCATGATACTGATAAAAAGGGGAGTGGATTTTCAGCCTCTGCACACATATGTGGACGAGGATGGGAGATGTGTGATGATATGTGGCAAACTGAAGAGAAGAATGGTTACTATTGTTAATATGTATGGCCCCATTACAGATGATGTGACTTATGTTCAGAAAATGCGTGGGGTGTTGAGAGAGTGGCCTGAGGTCCCAGTATTTCTGGGCAGGGATCTTAATACTTATCTGGATGCGGAGCTAGACAAGTTCAACCCCCTGACGCACCGTACTCCCAAAGTGGCCCAGGCGTTGAGATGCGTGATGGAGGAATTCGGTATGTTGGATGCATGGCGGGTTCGGAACCCACAGGTGAGAGCGGGTACGCATGCGATGCCAGCCCACGGCAGCTGGTCGAGGTTAGACTATTGGCTAGTGGGGGAGGATGTAATGGACTGGGTAAGGGAGGTTCAGCCGCTAGCACGTACATTATCAGACCATAATCCCATCCTACTAGAAGTGATATTCCCCTCAACGCGCCGTCCCCCGTTCACGTGGCGCTTGCGCTCTGAAGCCCTGCTAGACCCGGTGTATGAGTCGACAGTCAGAACTGCCATTACACAATACTTCCAACTGAACAAGGGGTCTGTGGCAGAGGCTGCCACCTTATGGGAGGTCTTCAAAGTTACTATACGGGGGGTCTGCATTAGTACAGCGGCTGGCATATTGCGAGATATACGCACGCAACTAGGAAATAAGGAGGCTGCTTTACGCGAACTGGAGCGTAAATACGAGGCAGATCCCAGAGCGGATACACTGGCTGAGTTACAGAGAGTGCTAAGGGAATTTGAGGAACTGGCAGACATGGAGGTGAAATACCTGTCGCGTAGACACACGGCTAGGAGATACGGGGAAGGGGGCAGACCAGGGAGGAACCTGGCGCTTAAGATCAAGACACATCTGGAACAACCGAGAATAGACAGGATAGTAGATGAGCGGGGAGGTGAACATGTTGAACAGGGAGCTGTGTTGGAGCAATTTGGTAGGTTTTATGCAGAGCTGTATAAGTCCCGTGGGACAGCGTCGGAAGCAGATATAGATACATACCTGGAGGACGTGGCATGTGCCTGGCTTTCTGATGCTCATAGAGAATATCTATGCTTACCGATAGACGAACAAAACGTGAAAACTGCGATTGCAACCTTAGCTAATGGGAAGGCACCCGGTCCAGATGGACTGACGGTGGAATTCTATAAAACATACGCAGACCTCCTGGCGCCCCACCTTCTTGAAATGTATGCAGAGGCTCATGAGTCTGGGGAACTGCCCCCCTCGTTGCGGGAGGCAATGGTGATTGCATTGCACAAAAAAGACAAGCCGTTAGACAGATGCGATTTATATCGCCCTTTATCATTGCTTAATATAGATTCTAAAATTCTGGCTAAGATTCTAGCGACTCGCCTTCAACCGCTAATGCAGAAACTGGTACTGCCTGATCAATCAGGTTTCATACCCGAACGATCTACATCCTATAATTTGCGTACGGTCTTCTCCATGTTTCACGTTTTAGAGCCAGAACTGCAGGCGGCGGCTGTGTTTTTGGACGCAGCCAAGGCGTTCGACTCGGTCGAATGGCACTACCTTCACTATATATTACGGCGTATGGGGTTCCCACCATTATTTCTGCAGTGGATTGTGGTGTTGTACTCCAAACCTAGTGCGAGGGTGAGAATAGGAGGACTCACGTCGGAACTGTTTCCTATCACACGGGGCACGCGACAGGGATGTCCCTTATCGCCATTAATATTTGCGCTCATTTTAGAACCCCTGGCGTGTGTGATCAGACGGAGGCACTGAGAGGCGGCACTTAACTTTAACCATCGCCCGGTGGGTATATTACTCTATGTGGACGACATGGTCCTCTTTGATTGAGACCCGTCCAGATACTTAGCACAACTGCTTAGAGAATATATCAGATTTGGTCATCTCTCGGGGCTCGTCATAAACTGGGACAAGTCCTTTATCATACCACTGACCACCTCGACTTCCTGTCCGGACTTGGAGTTCCCGTTGATATGGACAGCGGACCCGGTCAAATATCTGGGGGTCTGGATTCACAGAGACCCGCAGATTGTGATAAGGGAAAACTATGGCAGGGCCTACACGGTGTTGGAATCGCAAGTGGATGGTTGGATAACGTTGCCATTGTCGTTAGCAGATCGTATCGCATTGATAAAAATGGTGGTACTGCCAAGATTTCTTTATTTATTTCCCAATATTCCCATAGTACTTACGCAACAATTTTTTAAGATGCTAAGGGGCCAACTGATTCGGCTGACGTGGGGAGGTAAACATGCAAGGGTACAATGGACGACTCTGACTAAGAGTTATGAGAGAGGCGGGTTCGAAGCTCCAGATTTGTATGTGTATTACCTAAGTGCACAAGCACAGTATCTGTATTATTGGTACAGGGTACACGCCTTCACGCCACATGTCGCGGTAGAGGAAGGAGATGCGGCCCCGATCCCGCTGCACAGCGTGATCACACATCGTAGACGAGGTACTCAGAGGGAGGAAATTAACTCAGTGGATACTACCATATCCGCCTGGGGGAAAATTGGGCAGTTGGCTCAGAAACTGCCACTATACGCACCAGCGTTACACTTAGAGTACCATGCCGAGTTGTCCGTAACACAGGAAACACCGTCACTTCGACTGTTGGCTGAGGCGGGACTCAGAGTGATGGCGGATGTTTATGTGAATGGTGTTCCGATTTGCGATACATAGATAGCGTCAGGCACTCAAGGTTCATTATCCCACATATCCACAAGAGCCACCCACACTGACCTCCTTACAATACGCTCTCACTGCCCCCAGCAATAAAGGACTGGTTTCAAAATTATACAAACTGATAAAGCTTGAGAATGTAGAGGGCCAGGATCGCAGCTGGGAGAAATGGTCGGCATGTCTGCCTGAACCCATCACGGAAGCAAACTGGCAACAGAATTATACACTTTAAATACATACATCAGGTTTATTATACCCCGCTGAGACTGCAGAGATATGGACTGCGTACGAATGCAAGGTGTAGGCGCTGTGGTCAGGACTCCGTGGACTTCATGCATTTATCCTGGGATTGCCAGGCGGTGTGGGAATTCTGGGAAAAAGTGGTGACTTGTCTGAACGAAATGGTGAATCTGGGGCTGCGATGTGAGCCACTTGCCTGTTTGCTGTGCTGTGTGCCTCACGTCAAAGGCGTAACTGGCAAGTTTGTGCGCCTTGCACTATTGATGGCGGCTCGTAGGGTAGCTATGACATGGGGGGGCAGGAGCAGGCCGAAAGCGGGACTATGGCTTAAAGACTTGGTATATTGCAGAGACAACTTGGTGACCTATGCTGAGGAACTGCCCGAGATCTCTAGGCCCAGGGACATTTGGGAGCCGTTGAGAACATACCTACTCAACCAGGAAGGGACCTCAGCTGATTAAAAAGAATGTGGGAGGGGTATACCTGCTCAAGATGCCTGGCTTGGCCTACAGGCCGGATAGACTTATGATATCGGAGGAAGTGCATGGACGCTGATGTGGATGGCTTTTGTCTTTTTTTTTTTGTTTGTTGTTTTTTGTCTTTTCCTTTCTTTTACACTTTTACTTTCCTTTTTGATTTAAATTGTCCTTCCAGGTTCCGTGATAGACTGTGATTTCGTGGATGGTAGTCGTCCCTATTCTGTTATGATGTCCGGAATATGCGAAACAAGATACAAATGCTATTTAGATATTCGAGAATGTGGACAGGCACTGTATATATGTGATACAGGAACATAAAAATGTTGTAATTGCCCTTTTATTTCCTCAATAAAAGTTGTAAAAAAAACAGAAAAAAAACAGCACTGTCCTTGCTTGCTACCAACAAGCATTGCCATAGCCAATAGGACTCGTTTCTTGTGGAAGCACTCCATAAGAGTGCTCCATCCATCGTGTTGCTTGTCACCTCCTGCACTCCTCCTGCTTTTCTTGGTTTTGCTTGTCACCTTCCGACCTTCTCATGCTGTCCTTGGTGTTGCTTGCTCCCTCCAACGTTCCTCCCGCGGTCCGTCATGTTGCTTGTCTCCCCCTCATTTTGCTCTGTTGTGTTGCCTGCGTCTTCCCGCTTTCCAGAATGTACCTTTCCCCTCCCGCACTCCTCATGCTGTCCCTGTGTTACTTGTCCCCTCTATCCCACCTCCCGCTGTCCATGTTGGCCCTGCCTCCCTGATGTTGTGTACCTTGCCCCGGAAAGTTGTGTTGCTTGCATACATTTTTTTCTCATATCAGATTTTATTGGATTTTGGCAGAATATCCACGCCAGAACAGCCTACATACAGAAATACAAAATTATACAGCAAATTCTCATATACAATGAAAACACTACATCACACACAATTGGTCCCCAACCACCCCCACAATTCAGCAATAAAATCATAATTCAGATACAGAACCCTTCTGCGTACTATCAAGGCCCCGCATTAAAGTGTTGTATTTCAGCTTCAAGTTGGAGCTATAGGGTGAGAACCGGAGCCAGGACTATAACTCCCTCTGTAATCGCCCACCGTTGCTAAATCTTTGAATGCGTGTGCGGGCATCCTCGCGCCTGAAACACTGCAACCTCTAGCCCTGTACGTCAATCCACCCCCCTCTTCCAGGTTCCCACAAGGGCCATGTAGTGTGGCCTTCCATAATCTGGTGATATCCCTTTTCGCTAACATGAGGCCCAGAAATAATAGATATCTTTTGTATCTCTTGCCACCTGTTCCCTCAGTGCTATGAAGTAAGAGTAATTCCGGGTCTAATAAGATTCCCCAGGAGACGACTTCTTTAAGGCAGGACGTCACCCCCGCTAAAAGCGCGTCAGAGCTACATTTTGGAGGAAGGTGTCCTCCTAAACACCACAGCGAAGGCACAAGGAGGAGCCAATGACACCCATGTGCCGTAGTCGAGATCTAGTATAGTATGATCTGTGAAGATATTTTAACTGAATTAAACGAAGGCGGGATGAGATTTCCACCCTTCGCGGGGCCTCTATGGCTTCTGTCTAGTCATTCTCATGAATAGTAGCTATGTCTCCCTGTCACGCCACCTGAAGTGCAGGCAGCGTGGTGGTGCTATGTGTGATCAGGGATTGGTAGATGTGCCCAAATCATCCATTAAGAGTTTGCCTTGTAGTGGCCTGAACTCCAACAGGTCTTGAAGATCTAGCAGATAGAGAAAGATGGCATGGCACATCTGTTGGTAATTATTAAACTGGCTACAGTGTAAGTGGTAGTCTATCTGTGGCTCCTGAAACAATTTCAGTCCTGTCCCCACCCATAAAGTCTTCCAGCATGGTTATTCTTATACCATCTCACTTTTCAAATCCATTCAACGAGGCCACTGGCAAGGAACATTATCCTCCCACAGAAGTGTACTCTAAGTCAATCTTCTCCTCCACCCCACCTGCCAGAGGGAACACCTCCATGTAAGTATAACGACTTGAGTCGCCATGGTAAGGGAGCTCCCCCCACTATGAAGGAAGTCCAGCAGAGAAGTGTTCACCGCTCCTGCCCAGTTCACCGCTCCTGCCCGGTCACTGCTCCTTCTCATGCCTAATCACTGCTTCTGCCCCGTCACCTCTCCTGCCCCGTCACCTCTCCTGCCCCGTCACCTCTCCTGCCCCGTCACCTCTCCTGCCCCGTCACCACTCCTGCCCGTCACCTCTCCTGCCCGTCACGTCACCTGACCTTTACTTCTCCTGCCCGGTCACCTTTCCTCTCCTGCCCTGTCACGTCACCTGCCCGTCACGTCACCTGCCCGTCACGTCACCTGCCCGTCACTTCTCCCGCCCGTCACTTCTCCCGCCCGTCACTTCTCCCGCCCGGTCACTTCTCCTGCCCGGTCACTTGTCCTGCCCGGTCACTTGTCCTGCCCGGTCACTTGTCCTGCCCGGTCACTTGTCCTGCCCGGTCACTTGTCCTGCCCGGTCACTTCTCCTGCCCGGTCACTTCTCCTGCCCTGTTGCCTCTTCTGCCCTGTTGCCTCTCCTGTCCCAGTCACTTCTCCTGTCCCAGTCACTTCTCCTGTCCCAGTCACTTCTCCTGTCCCAGTCACTTCTCCTTTCCTGTCCCGTTCACTGCTCCTGCCCCATTCACTGCTCCTGCCCCGTTCACTGCTCCTGCCCCGTTCACTGCTCCTGCCCCGTTCACTGCTCCTGCCCGATTACCATTCCTGCTCATGCCTAATCACCGCTCCTGCTCCATTACTTCTACTGCTTTGTCACTTCTCCTGCCCCGTCACCTCTCCTGCCCCGTCACCTCTCCTGCCCCGTCACCTCTCCTGCCCGTCATCTCTCCTGCCCGTCATCTCTCCTGCCCCGTCACTTCTCCTGCCCCGTCACTTCTCCTGCCCCGTCACTTCTCCTGCCCAGTCACCTCTCCTTTCCTGTTGCCTCTCCTGCCCCGTCAGTGCTCCTGACCGGTCACTTTTCCTGTCTCGTCACTTTTCCTGCCCCTTCACTTTTCCTGCCCCGTCACCGCTCCTGCCTGTTCACTGCTCCTGCCAGTTCACTGCTCCTGTCCGGTCAGCACTCCTGCCCGATCACCACTCCTGTCCCATCACTTCTCCTATCCGTTCACTGCTCTTATCTGTTCACTGCCCCTATCCGTTCACTGCTCCTGCCGGTTACCACTCCTGCCCAAGCCTAATCACTTCTCCTGCCCCATCACTTCTCCTGCCCCCGTCACCTCTCCTTACCTGTCACCTCTCCTGTCCCGTCACTGCTCCTGACATCTCAACTCTACTGCACCGTCACTTCTCCTATCTGTTACTTCTCTTGCCCGGTCACCTCTCCTGCCCTAGTACCTCTCCTTTCCTGTTGCTCCTGTCGCCTCTTCTGTCCAGTCACTGCTCCTGCCCAATTCACTCCGTGTACAACATTAACAAATTACACAAGGTGTCAAGTTCCTCACAGTACTCTGTCTGGGGAAAGATCCTCTGGAATCACCAACTCCGATCTCCCTGGCACTTGATATGCTAAAGGCAGAGGGCGGGCGCATTGTCATTTGAAAGGGGATAATCAGCCTCAATCGGAATGACAATGGGCCTGCCCTCGGTCTGTGCGAGCTCAGGGGGGGCGGGGGCTGCTGCAGCCTCTGGAGTTCAACAGAGAAGTGCGAGCAGCCCCTGGAATCTGATGGAAAAAAGTTTTTGTTTTTTAAGTAGGACTATTCTTGCCATCCCGGGATGCTTTTTTGAAAGTAAGAAGTAGGGGAACGGACTGAAATAATTATTAGAAGTAGGGGCACGCCGTGCCCTTCCGTTCCCGCCCACTTCTACCACTATCTGTACTATGAGCCACAACAACAAATATATTTCTTAGCATTGCTGAGGGCACTTCTGCCTAACCACTCCCCCAAGCCAACCCTCATAGGTCAGTTTACAAAGATGCCGACAGCTGAGCTTACCATGGGTGGAGGGCAGCAGTGAAAAATAGAGACCTGCCAACTCTCATGGTGCCACTGTGTGACACAATATCCGCTCCCTTCACACGGTCACCTGGTGAGTACCCAATATCACACAGTAGTAGGGAAAACGATTTGGAAACGTAACCACTGAAAACAGTGAATTTCTGGCGCTTTTTGAAGGCTCTGAGCTGATTACGTCTCTTAAGGGGTGTGAAAAAACCCCAGGACCAGCCTCCGCAAGCTTTAAAAAAAAATTGGGGGGAGGAGGGGGTGGGCCGTGGCATAAGTGCCTCCTAGGTACTTCTCGGCATCAGGCCCACCCCTCCTAGGCCCCACCCCCTATTCACATAGTGAAAGTATTGTTTTATGTGCAGGTCAATACATGGGCTCACTGATTTGCACTGTACTGGGAGTTATCCTAGGTGAGAGAAAGAAAGAACAAATTAAGAAGACGTTTTTATTATAAGAAGGGTGAATGGAAAGTGAATTCCGAGCTCTGGCCTGGACTTGCAAAAGACAAGGAGTCTGTGCTGTGTGCACAGAAAATGTATGCACTCAACACTCCCTGTTTCAGAGAAAGACTCCACACAGCACAGACCCCTTCTAACACCCAGAGCGGACCTGACTGCTCGCTGCTGTCTCAGAGAAAACTGGGCACTGGCAGCAGACAGGGTGCCCAGAGAGCCGAGTAGGGTTTTGAGGGCACTTTGCAAATCAAGACGGCGACATGTGTGCGGTTTGTGTCCCTTGAGCAGACTGTTTGACAACAGACATAATCCTCTACGGAGTGACAGGCCAGACTAGACACCTAATTGACATCCCAGCGTTCACCTCTATCGAAACACTCCAAACAGATATACACATTCAGCCATATAGACATGCACACACCAACACAAAGACCAGCACACCATCAATCAGACACCAGGACACACAACCACGACTTGACTAGACACAGTGCCTAGAGCACGTAGAATCGCTGGTACCCCAAGGAACCACCCAAGGTAGTGACACAGGGGACCCACGGAGGACGGGTGCAGTGTGTGAATACAGGCGCGAGCTCCGTACAATCCTATGGGAAAGTGGCAGTTGGAATTTTAAAGATTAAGGAAACTTCGGAGAGGACTTGTGGTAAACCTAGTTAAATATAGAAGGTTCTAAGGCCAGCACCCATGAGAGTACTGAGATACCCGTGTTACCTATCACAGAGGAGCTGGGCGCATAGGGGTCAAGTGACATCGGAAACCTTCGTCGTTTTCTTTTCTTTTTTTAAAAAAAAAATATTATTTTTATTGGTGTTAGAAATGGGATCCCTGGCTGGCCAGGGCTTGCGCCAAAGTCAGTCAGAGACCACCACTTCCACGTCAGGGCAAGGGAGTTACACGCCAAGTTAACCCCTGCTCACCCCCTTGGTAACGTAGCATGAGCAGTAAGGCTAAACTCAGAGGCAATGTGAGTTAAGTGTTTGCGCATGCACCCCCAGCAACAACACCCAAGGCCCACCACAAAGGAAACTCCACACAAGGTTATGTATAAAAATAGCCTTTGTATTACACCAAAACACATTAGATAAAAACACACACTTTACAATGTGCCAACAGGCACGGGCAGAATTTACAGGGGATATGTACAAGACAGGGCCACCTGGACCACTGTCAGGAATCAGCACTTTTAGAACTTGAAATACTGTTAGAAATAGCACTTAGACCATAGAGTATAAATCACTTTAGCACACAACCAGTAACTACTGGTAACCAGGTAAGTACCACCTACGCAACCCTAACCACCTTAGGAGAATATTGCGCAGGGAACCAGGACCTCACTAGCACCACCTGCACTAGGAGAAAAACCACCTAAGTATCACAATACCTGTAGGGGTATAAGCACATAACACATGATGCATAACATACATTCAGAGGTGTAGGGAAGGAAAACACATGATGCATAAACATACATTCAGAGGTGCAGTACAGGAGAACACATGATGCATAAACAACACATTCAGAGGTGTAAGAACAAGGCACATGATGCATCTACAACACATTCAGAGGTGCAGCAAAGAACACTTCGCAGAAATCACATTAGCATGAACTCCTAACTATACCCAGGCTAACTGGCCTCTCTGGGGCTAGGACGCACTGTGTCGCAAAGTCAGGGGCCTAAACGTGGCAGCTGCCCACGAAGTGCTGGGCAGCTGTGTAGACAATGGGGGGGGGGCACGTGGGAGCCTCACAGGCTCAGAACAAATGACTGGGCCCCCCAGGAGCCTCTTGTGGCTCGAACACACTGTGGACTGTGAGCCTCTCTGGGCTCTAAATACCAAATGCCCTCACGAGCCTCTCAGGGCTCGTCACCAATGTGCCTGAGCCCCCTGGGCTCGTAGTACCACTTTGCCCCCTGAGCCCCACTGGGCTCTAAGTAAAGAAATGCCCCGTCGTTGGAGCCTCGCTGGGCTCTAAAGCAAGTGATGCCCCCTTGAGCCTCTATGGGCTCTAAAACAAATCAATGCCCCCACGAGCCTCTCGTGGCCCGTAGCAACTGCGGTCTGGGTTGGAGTCCCTCCTGGACTCTGAAACAAAGAAAGGCCCCTCAGAGCCTCGCAGGCTCGTAAATACGAGGGGGCGCGCTGAGCATCTCGGGGCTCGAATACCAGGTAGTGCCCCCGGAGCCTCTCTTAGGCTCGAGACAAACCATGCCCCGGGCTTGGAGCGGGAAAGTAACTGGGCCTTAGCTCTGGAAAGGGGAGGGGCGGGCACCGACAGTGTGTCCCGACGCCCCCTCCACCACACGGGAAACAGCTGCCCCACTCACCGGCTTCTCTTGGGCCTGGAGGCAGTCTCCGGTCTTGGGGCGGCTCTTCACTCTTGGGCGGCGGGGCTCTCCTCCTGACAACGGAGCCCCGCCTGCACCCTCCGTCGCCTCTCTGCTCGCTGCCTGGCTGCGGGGCGGAACTTCCGGTCAGGCCGCGCTACGATTGGCCGGCTGGCCAACCACTTCGTCGTCGTCGCGGTCAGCGCGGCCGCCCGTCCAGGCACTGTAGGCAGGGGCTAAATTAACCGAGGGGTGGGCTCCCTCGAGTTAAATGATAAACGGGGTGAGCTCCCGTCCAGGGCGCGGCAATCTCTGGGGCAATGCCGGGTGGGCACCGGCTGTGAAAACAAAGCGCTCTCAAGCGCCATGAACAAAATAAGGCGCCCCCAGGCAGGAAAGAAAAGCGCTCTCAGCGCTAGTGGCAAGATAAAGCGCTCCCAAGTGCTTGGGCAAAGAACAAGCGCTCCCAGGCGCTTAGAGAAGGAATCCAGGGCCCCCAGGCGCTAGAGGAGCTAACAGTCCAGCAAAGTCCTTCAGGGATCCAGGGGCTGCAGTAGTCCAGGGGCTGGGCAGGGCCCAGGGAGGCAAACCTTCCCCCGGGCCCCAGCAGCAGCACGCCCCTGGTAGGATTCAAGTTGGGAACAAGAACATTTAACAAGAGGTCACAGCCTCCTTTTATACAGAGAAATCCTTTGTCTAAAGGTGCAGGGTGGGGGAAGAACCAGTCGCAGCTGGTCTGGGAGCACCCTTGATGTGCTCAGCCCCTCATTCTATTCACTGGCAGGGCTAGGGACATTAGACGCACCACAGGGGGCGGAGCCAGCATTGTGGGGGGAAAGCCCAGCCCTATTCAGGACCCAGGTGTACTCCTCCCCAGCCATCAGCATGCTAATCTCTCCATTCACCACCGGGACAGACCCACAGACTCCTGGAGCCAGGCTTGCCAGCCAGCTCCAGCCAATCACACGCCAGCACCCTCACTGCACACACACACACCAATGTCTAGAAGTGGCACTTCCCCACTAGACACATACACGCCGCATATCATTTCGCAGCATTCAATCACACGAGTCCCCACATACCAGACTCGAGCCTGCACACCCCACGCATCAGGAACTACCAGGGACACATACATTCCCCATGCATTCCTATGGGAGGGCAGGCCTATCTCGCCACACGCACTCAGAGTGCGCACGCACTTTCCACTGGGACACAGAGAAAGTGCGCAGAAACCAAAAATCACCATCACCAGGTCACCGTTAAAAGCAAAAAGTTTAGGGGTGAACCTGCCAGAAGGGCCAAGTCCAACAATTGGTATTTTCACATTACAGGATATGACATATATGACATGTAACAAGTCACAGTGTTGCGCGGATGTTCTCGCCTGGGCTCACGACCTTGACTTTGGCTGTAGGTTGCTGTTGGGTTTAGGTTTGTAGTGCCTCTGACCGCGTTCCTATGCCCCTCTCACTTGCCAAACATTTAACATAAAACATGTAGATATTCGTGGTTGTTCTGTGGCTGTTCTAGGCTATATAGGTTCCAACACATAACATAAAACATAGAAGTGATGGCGTTTGTTTTATGGTTGATCGTCACTCTGGTGAGTACGTTTGAGTCTACTGCCACTCCAATTACCCTCCACTCCAGTCATTCTAGTCACCCTATCCCTTCCCTATACCATTCTGCACCTGCTGGCTTTTTCGCGGTCTCCTGCTAGAGGGGTCTGTTCTAGTTGTTCATGGGGGGTCGTATGGGCCTAGAAACTTGTCTAGGGTTGTCCACAACCCTCTGTTGTGGTTCTTCCATGGGGCGTTTCTTAACGCTGTGTTGTCGGCTCCTCTAAGGAATGTCACCCAGTTTAGCCACCCCTTGAATGTGGCTTTGGTCGTGTCCTTCCATTTGGTAAGCACCGTTTTGGCTGCCGTAGTTAGGAGGAAGTCTAGGACGTTTCTGTCTTGTTGTGTGGTTATGTCCGCTGTTAGGAAGGCCATGGTGATTGTGGCAAATTCTTCATTTAGAGTACAGTTTAGGGCCTTATTTATGAATGTGAAGACTTTTTTCCAGAATTTACTAACCTTAACACAGTGGAATATAAGATGCGCAAGGTCATTCTTTTCTGACTCACAGTTCCAGCAGCGGTCGTTTTCTCTAAGTCCTATCGACGCTAGGCGCGCTGGGGTCCAGGGGGAGAATAGACGCCATAAAGATGATGATCACACCAGTGGTAAACTACCTGCAGGAATGCTCCCCCTCACGCTCACAGACGATTTCCTCCGCAAGGTAGACCAAATGATAAACTAATTCATATGGCGAGACAAAAAAACGAGAATAAGCCTTCCAAAACTAAAGCTAGATAAGCAACTGGGTGGACTAAACGTGGCAGACTTCAGGACATTCCAAACGGCCTTCATAGCTAGACAAGGTATATACTGGGTATTGCCAAACCAAAAATACACACCAACCTGGCTATCCATTGAGAGGGCCATTCTAAACTACACCGACCCTATGACTCCTCACCGCTAACAAGCAGGCACAAAAGAATAACATGATACTTAAAAACACAAGACACGCACTCCTTAAAGTAGATCAGAAACGTGAACATGGCATCAAATACTCGAATTGGGAATCCCTATGGGCGAACCCCAAGATTAAATACAGAGGAAAACCACTAGACATAGAATCATGGAAAATGTTAGAGATCTCATTCCCTGGTCATTTGGAAGACGAGGGGGAGCCGCGCACATTCAACAACCTTAAAACACGTTATAACCTCCCGGACATAGAACTCTACAACTTCCTCACAATCAAAACAGCCATAGCAAAATCAAAAATAACGACGCAAAAACCCTCGATCATCCACTATATGGTGAATCTAAACAAAGTGGGCCACCAGGTGTCCCACATATACAAACTCCTCCTCCCCGGCTCCTCAAAGCTTAACAACAAGTACACCAGTTACTGGACATCCCAACTAAACACCACACTCGCCGAACAAGAGGTACACACCCTCTGGGCGTCCCCAGCAAAAAACATGATCTCCCCAGTGCTAGCACAGACGAAATTCTGGTTATTGCACCACACATACTGGACCTTCGTCGTTTACAATGGCATGATGCGGAACAATGCTCTTGCCGGGAAGATAAAAAGTGTACGGTGGAATCCAAGCCTGGATCTGATGTGGGAAGAACCTGAAAGCAGAGGGGACAGAGTCTGGGTCACTTCACAGTGACCAGGGGCACAATAGATGTATGCCC
The DNA here is from genome assembly GCF_964261635.1 of Lissotriton helveticus. NCBI lineage: Eukaryota > Metazoa > Chordata > Amphibia > Caudata > Salamandridae > Lissotriton > Lissotriton helveticus. The sequence continues at coordinate 1,507,888,311 of NC_136057.1, forward strand.
ACCGAACGTCGGGTGCTTCAGGTGAGAAGAGGTGAAGCTGGACTCTGCAGTCACGGGGACCATGAGACGTTGACCAAAGTCCGAAGGTGAGCTGTCCCACGAACGATGTCGAGTGCTGGGGGTCAGTGTCCGGATCGAATACCAACAAGCCTGGGCAACTGCAACCCACGCGGGCATAGGTAAGATGCTTTGGTGAGGACCAGCAAGGTCCTGGGGACTCTCCAAGCAATGGAGAGTCAGGGCTCGTCTGGAGCAACCAGGAAAGCCCACGGAAAGTTAAAGTTACCTTCACAGGGACCCACAGGCCAACGGGCCAGGGATCGCAAAGGGACCTCAAGCTGAATCACAAAATACCAGCCCACGGAACATATGTGGAGTGTAGGCCGGAAATCTTCGGTGGAATTACTGCTCGGGGTCAGGACTACAAGTAGCCCAAATCACAGCTTTAGGATTCGCTGAAAAGCATATGCTGCTGCAAAAGTACACTGTGCACAGGGGTTCGGGTTCCACGAGGAATACGGGCCTCAGAATTGCTGAGAGCACAGATCAACCTCAGAGACCTCGGGAACCCACTCCCTGTGTTGCAGAAATCTTCAGAGTTCTCAGGAGCGCGAGAGATGCAAACCAGTCAGATGCGTTTAGGTGCCTGCCTTGCAGGGGAGTAACTCCTTTACTCCAAGGGAGATTCTTCAGTCGTCCAGAGTCGTGCAGATTGTCGAAGTACTTGGTTTCTGTAGCAGAGTTTAGTCCAGGTAAAAGTCCTGTAATCAGGGGTTCCTACTTTATACCCAAGGAAGAGGTGGGACAAACTCTGGTGACCCACCTATGGGGGGTCAGGACAGAGGGGTGGTTACACCCATGTCCTTTTTCCATTTTCGTTCCAGAGCAGGAGCAAATGTTGCCTGCAACCGGTTTGAGCTAGACTATGCACAGTGATACCAAATGTGCCCCCGTACAGATTTTCAAACACTCTGAGTGCACCCACCCAGCCCCAATACACTCAATCCTGTCTGTGAGGTGGTCACAACTCCCTGTGACAGGAAACCTATTGTCAAGCTTTCCCCTGCTGGAGTTTGGCTCAGTAGCAGGAGGGCAGACTTGTGTCTGTGGGTGGCAGCATCCATTTTGTGATGCCCAGGTCGAGAAAGCTGGTACCGGGTGTACCGGTCTGTCGCATATGTCCCTTTAGGAGGGTGGAATCATACCTCCCCCACCAGTTACTGGCGGGGATGTATGATTCCAGGGTGTTGGACACCAAACACGACATGTTTCCACGCAGCCGTTTTAAAGTTGTCATTTACCGCGAGGTTATAATGCACTTAAGTTTATATGGTGGGCTACATCACAAACAACCCCGGAAAATAGGTTTCGAAGGCTGCAGAGAGGCTCTGCTCATGCAGGTGCACCCTCTTACTTAAAACCCAGCACCCTGCCTTCAGGATTGATAAGGCCTGCCATAGGGGTGACCTGTGATGTCCTTTTGAACGGTCTCTCAGGGGTGGCACAATATATACAGTAGCCCCTGGGGTGCCCCTGGGGTACCTATGCCCTGGTTACATAGTATACCATATACTAGGGACTTATAAGGGTACCCCAGAATCCAATCTAGAGTGTACCTAAAGTACATGCCATCAATTTAGAGGAGAAAACAGCTAGGCAGGGGCCCTGGATAGCAGGATCCCAGCCAGTCTACGTCGAAAACAGTGAAACATCAGCAAAAAGTGGGGTTAACTATAAGAAGCAGATCCTAGTCTCCTACACAACCGACCCCCCCCCCCAAATGTCAGGGCATTAAACTAACCTTGACCAGTTGAGTCTTCATGTTCTGAGTGGAAATATCTGGAGAGTCCATCTGCATTGTCATGGTTACTCCCAGGTCTATGCTCCACTGTATAGTCCATCCCCTGTAGGGAAATGGATCACCTCAAAAGTTTGGAGTTTTCACCCTCCATCTTTTTTAGCCATAAGAGGGGATTATGGTCTGTCTTGAGGTACTGGGTTTTTCAGAACCGGTACTGATCCGGTAACCCAGCGGTGCCAAGGTACACCCAAAGACCTCGGTTACTTTCCTGATTCACAAAATGGCAAACCCTATGCACACACTTGACAAGTAGAAAGCGGATACAATGTCCTAATGTAAGAATTTCAAAATGCAGAGAAACAACAGTGATAAGCAACTTGAAAATATAAGTAATTCAATGTCAATACAGAAGTCTTGGTCTCCTTGTTTATTCCAACACAGCATGTGAACAACCAGCCGACACGTGTTTCATCGCATCTTGCGAATCTTCAGGGCTCCATTGGTTGTGTATTTGACCATAAGGCCGCTCTTCCGGTGATACTTCCGACCCGGAAGGGCCCAAGACCATCCAAACGCGGTTGAAAATTGTGGTATGGTTACTTATAAGCGAAGTGCGCTTGTTCTGGGTTGCCCGGGGGAAGGTGTATTACTTCGAACAAGGAGACCCGGGAGAGAAGAGAGAAGCAGCAAGACGTTTACAGACACCAAGTCCGGAACAGGCTTCAAAATCACTCGCAATAATCAAGACACCCCGTCTTTTCAGACCCAAAGCGATCGAGTAATACACCTTCCCCCGGGCAACCCAGAACAAGCGCACTTCGCTTATAAGTAACCATACCACAATTTTCAACCGCGTTTGGATGGTCTTGGGCCCTTCCGGGTCGGAAGTATCACCGGAAGAGCGGCCTTATGGTCTAATACACAACCAATGGAGCCCTGAAGATTCGCAAGATGCGATGAAACACGTGTCGGCTGGTTGTTCACATGCTGTGTTGGAATAAACAAGGAGACCAAGACTTCTGTATTGACATTGAATTACTTATATTTTCAAGTTGCTTATCACTGTTGTTTCTCTGCATTTTGAAATTCTTACATTAGGACATTGTATCCGCTTTCTACTTGTCAAGTGTGTGCATAGGGTTTGCCATTTTGTGTTATTGTGGATTAGTGAGCTTGCTCGCTTCTCCTTGGGTGGTTATATGGTTATCCACTCACCCAGTTGCACCACACTACATTGGTTCTATAGTGCTTCTACCCTGGCTGAGCGCCCGCTCTCTGACAACCTAAAAACCATCCTTTCCTTACTTTCCTGATTCAGACCACAGAAACTCAGAGTCTTCTAGGTGAAGTCAAGGATCGATTTTATTGGCTGCAACCAAGGTAACAAGCGTCCTAGAAGTACAACACACAGGAAGTATGTTCTCAGGAGACTGCCGCAATTCACGAAGTCAGGCTTCTCTTTTTATGCAAAATAATAAGCTTCAGGCAAACATTCCTAGATTTTCAGGATACTATTCACATATCTCGAACACAAATAAGTAACAGAGTTATGATGACAAGCTCACATTTTGGTTGTCCAACCCAAAATAAATTACCCGGCAAGGTCCGGCATTTCCATCAGATATCGGTGTTCCCCCAATAAAAACGAGCACCTCCCCATCATAAAACAAGTAAGAGAAAAAGAGTGGGGCCAGGTGTGGGCAAGATTCGGCAGGGTGTGTGTGTGTGATGAAAGGGTTTTATGGCGGTTGCGCCTAGATGCTATCTCGATCGGCCACTGGGAGAGGAACTGACCAAACGGGTTTGGCCTGGGGCGATGGTTCCAACTTGCCCAGGTCACAGGAAAGTCAATCAAGGAGTGCGTGTCCTTTCGATATTGGATTAAGCCTATGTAAAGGGCAACACACAAAATGGCTGCCGCACACAAAATGGAAGCCAAGGGTTCGAGGTACAAATGATGATTTCGAGGTGAAATCATCACTCGAATGCGACGAAAATGCTTGTACATAATGTACTCGTCATTCTCGGTCTTTTGATACCAAACTCGTCATGATACGACGAAGTTTTATTCTCGAGTGTAGAATTATTACACGAGTTCGGGATTTTCAGTACTACAGTCTGAACAATGAAGTGAGTGCCAAACAAGTATGGCCTCGGCTTCTTCAGAGCCCAAACCACAGCAAAGGCTTCCCTCTCAATAGCTGACCAACGTTTTTCTCTGGGGGTCAGCCTTCTGCTAATAAAAGCTACTGGCTGATCCTGACCCTCATCATTCTGTTGTGATAACACAGCCCCTACTACTAACTTAGATGCATCAGTTTGAACAATGAATTGTTTGGAATAGTCAGGACTTTGCAGAATGGGAGCAGTGCACATGGCCTGCTTCAGGTCATCAAATGCCTTTTGATAGCTAACTGTCCACTGAACTTTCTTAGGCATTCTTTTGGAAGTTAAGTCATTCAAAGGAGTCACTATGGATCCATATCCTTTGACAAACCTCCTATAGTACCCTGTCAGGCCCAAGAAAGCTCTGACCAGAGTCTAGGTGGTTGGGACAACACAGTCCATGATGGTCTGGATTTTGCTCTGCAATGGTTGAACCTGTCCTCCACCCACAAGGTGACCCAGGTATACAACCTGACTCTGCCCTATCTGGCACTGGTGGCCTTGATAGTTAGGCCTGCTTTCTGCATGGCCTCCAAAACATTTCTCAGGTGGACCAGGTGAACATCCCAGGTGGAGATAAAGACAGCAATATCATTTAGATAAGCTGCACTATAGGCTTCCAGGCCTGTAAGGACTTTATTCACCAACATTTGAAAAGTGGCAGGTGCATTCTTCAAACCAAAGGGCATCACCCCAAATTGGTAGTGCCCACTAGGGGTTGACAATGAAGCTTTTGGCTTTGCATCCTCAGCTAGTCTGATTTGCCAGTAGCCAGTGCAGATCAAAGGTGCTCAGAAACTTGGCTGAGGCCAAAGTAAGCTCATCTGCCCTGGGTATTGGATGGGCAGCAGTCCTAGTGACTGCATTGAGGCCTCTGTAGTCAACACAGAACCTCATCTTTCTCTCTTGCCCTTTTGGGTGTGAGGTTTGGTTACCAAGACTACTGGACTAGCCCAAGGGCTTTCTGAGGCCTCATTTACTCCCAGGTCCACTATTTTCTGAACTTCACTCCTGGTACAGTCCCTGACATGGTCAGTTTGCCTGTAAAGCTTATTTTTAACAGGCAGACTGTCCCCTGTGTCCACTTCATGAGTGCACCAGGTAGTCTGACTTGGAATCAGAGAGAACACATGTCTAAACTGATTGACAACATTTCTGTAATCAGCTTTCTGCTGGCCAGTGAGGCTGCCTGCCAAGGATACACCATCTACTGAACCATGATCAGGGTTCTGTGAGAGCAGATCAGGGAGTGGATCACTCTCTTCCTCCTGTCCCTCATCAGTAGCCATGAGCAAGCCCATGTCTGCCCTGTCAACACATGGTTTGAGCCTACTCACATGGAGCTTCCTATGGGGGCTCCTAGGAGTTCCAAGGTCCACCAGGTAGGTAACCTCTCCCTTTTGTTCAATGATTGTATGAGGGCTGCTGGGGCCATGGGCTCCAACACCCATACTTTCTGTCCTAGCTGATAAAGAGTCAACACCGCCAACAGACCCTATCGATTTGGTTGCTGCGCAACAAATACAAGAGAGGCATATAGACAATACTCTACATATATTAGGATGGACAGTTGGTGTCAGGATGGCAGACCGGGAAGTGGGTGGAGGGAGGTGGGAGGAGTTGGTTCACTTTGCAACCCAAACAGACCCTATTGATTTGGTTGCTGTGCAACAAATACAAGGGACGCATATAGACAATAGTCTACATATATTAGGATGGACAGTTGGTGTCAGGATGGCAGACCAAGAAGTGGGTGGAGGGAGGGGGGAGGAGTTGGTTCACTTTGCAACATTAGCGCGTGAGACCGGGAAGTGGGTGGAGGGAGGGGGGAGGAGTTGGACAAAAACATATTGTATACCCACAAGCATTGTGAAATTAAACATATTAGAAATGTGCGCTTACTCTTTTCTTTCTCTTCCATTTAACCAGACTGAGCCACAGCAAAGCGTGGCCGGGTACAGCTATTATCTATCTATCTATCTATCTATCTATCTATCTATCTATCTATCTATCTATCTATCTATCTATCTATCTATCTATCTATCTATCTATCTATCTATCTATCTATCTATCTAAGCCATGTAGTTACTGTTAAACCCGGTTAAAGTTAAACAGAGCCCCAGCATCACAAAATGGATCCTGCTGCCACAGACCCAAGTATGCCCTCATGCTGCTGGACGAAACTCCGGCAGGGGAGGCCTGGACAATAGGTTTCCTGTCCAGGGAGGTGCTGGCACCTCCCCAGACAGGCTTTAGTGTATTGGGGCAGGGTGGGAAGCATTCAATGAATGCTTTTCAGACACTGCCTGGGGCACCCAAGGTGCTCCATGCATTTCCCAGTTCAAACCGGTTGCTGGGGCACTCAGCCCCAGCTCCGGCGCGAAACTGGACAAAGGGGAAGTGGTGTAACCACCCCCTCCCCAGGTCCACCCATAGGAGGGACCTTAGAGTTAGCCCAACCCCTAAACTTACTATAAGTATAGGATCCCAGTCCCTAGGACTTTAGATTACCCTGGACGGAACTCTGCAACATATATCTTGGACCTTCGACATTCCATATCGACTGGAAGACGGAAGAAATCTCCCTTGTGGTCAAGGAGTAACTACACTGTTCAAACCGGCACCAACTGCATCTTTGCCTGTCTGCATTTTCGAGGCACTGCCGGATCCCGAAGAATCTGCTACACAGGACATGGACTTCCAGACATCTCTGAAGCTGACCCGACCTCCAGCAAAGCTGAGACCCGTAGCAGACACTAGAGACGTGGGACCGGAACTCCTGGGCATCCTGCATTTTGCAAGCTGCACCTACTTCCCGAGGTATCCCGAAGTTGTGCATTGGGGTGCTTGAAGCCCCATCCCCGAGCACCTTTTGCACCGAAGCTCAGAGGCCCACACTCCACGAGTGTCCCGTGGGCCCGCTTTCAGCATTTCAGCTCGATGCGTCTTCGCCGTTCCTAGTCCGTTGGCTAGTGAGCCCCCAAGAAGACTATCCTTTGATTTACTTTGCTTTCCTGGTTGCTCCAGGCTTGCTCCAACTTCCCTGCAAAGGAGAAGTTCCTCAGACCTTGCTGGTCTGCACCGAAGCCAATCTCGACATCCTGCGTGGATTGCATTTGCCAAGGCTTGTTGGGTCCAATCCGGATACCGACACCGCAGTCAACTAGATCCTTCGTGGGACAGCTCAAATCCAGCTCCTGGTCATCGTCAACACCTCCTGGAGAACGTGGCTGAAGAGACAAGCTTCACCTCTTTTACCTGAAATCACCCGACATTTGTTGGCAGATTCCCATCGCCATCCTGGTGATTGGCAAGTGACCCAGACTCTGTCCCTTCTTCTTTCAGGTTCTTCAGAACTTCGATCCACCCTTGGATCTATCCGGACACTTTTCCTCTGGTCGCCTGCAGCACTTCTTCGCAGCTCTCCATTGGAATCGACGACGAAACCCAACACCAAAAGACACCTATGCACCCGGCTTCCGCGGGTGAGGTAACCCGAGTACTCCGGTGCTCCAGTGGGTCTTGACTCTCGAAGTGCTCTAGTCTAAAAGGGTTCCATCGTAATTCTCCCAGAAGTGTCTTTAAATTGTGAATTTGTAACTTGTTTGTTTCCGATAGAAAGTCAATGGTAACCCGCTGCTGTGTTTAGACACTGCACGCATCTCCCGTGGGCCTCCTACATCTTAACATTTGGTTGTTCCTAGAAGCCCCAGCGATTCCACAGGCCCTAGGCCTGCTTTCTATTCCAGACGTGGTTCTTATACCACTATTTTAGTATATGGTTTGTGAGGCCCCTCGGGCATAACATATACTGTGCAACTTATCGTATGCTAATTAAGTTCCTTGTATTGTACTTTTACCTCTGACCTCATAAAGAGTCCAGAGGGGTTGTGTTTAGAATAAATACATATATATGTGATATATACCTTGTGTGGTGTGCTTTCATTTGATCATTCAAGAGATTATAATTGGTAAAACAACTTGCTTAACTCGCCTCGAAGTCTTAGCCTGACAGCTGCTCTCCACAGCTACCACTAGGATAGCTTTCTATAAGGTTGACCTTACAAGCTACCATCAATAAGAGTCCTTTGGACTGGTGCAAGGTGCCCACTAGAATAGTGGACATCATATACCAGACCAACTTCTCACACTGATCAGGCTCAAGCTCCTCTGAGACAGTTCCTTCTTCAGGACTTAGATCATCTCCCTCAAGAGACTGATCTGTACTCTGAGTCATGGGGGGAAGACACTGCCTTACCCCTACTGCTCCTTCTCTTGGAAGGCACCCGGTCCATTTTTCCAGGATCCAGGGCCTGTTCAGTGAAAGACATATTTGCCTGTGACCTAGTCATAGAAAACATATCTGCAGGGATACCCAACATTTCTGCATGAGTCCTGAGTTCCACTTCAGCCCAAACTGAAGTTTCTAAATCATTGCCCTACAAGCATTCAACAGGGAGGTCTGCACTTACTGCCACCTTCTTCAGGCCAGTTACCCCTCCCCTGGTGAAATTAACAACTGCCAAGGAATGGTCTGTCCTGACATTGCTAGCATTGGTCACTGCTAGCATTGGTCACTTGGTACATCCCACCAAGTATGATCTGCTCAGGGGCCACAAGATCTTTTGTCACCATTATGACACTTGCACCTGTGTCCCTGAGTGCCAAGGCTTCTTTTCCATTTATCAAAGGCTGCTGTCTGTATTTGCCCAGATTACTGGGACTGACAAATAGGGCAATATCCATGCCTCCATGACAGATCAACACAGCCTGAGTGGGAACTCTGACTAGGCCAGAGTCCACCTCAGATCCCAGGTTTAACCCTTCTACACCTTTATTCTGAGTGCCACCACTTGGAGCTGAACTAGGGGGAACAGTTGCCTTAGGGGCAGTGGTGGTTGGAGTTGAATCCTTTGACTTGTTGCAATCACTTGTCCAATGGGTCTTCTGCTTACAGATTTGACACCATGGTTTCTTCTTGCTTTTACCCTTGTTTGATTGTGACTCCCCATCATATGAAGATTTTTGGGGCCCTTGAGAAGACTTCTGGTCTTTACCCTTCTCCCCACCCTTATCTGAGGTTTTAGAATCTTGCTTCTTGGAGTCACCACCTTAGGTCTGAACTTTCTGCATCACGCTTGTGAGAAGTTAGCCTGGCATATGATGTCCACTAGTTCTAGTGGACACCTTGCACCAGTCTAATCAACCCTTATTGATGGTGGTTGTAAAGTCAACCTTATAGAAAGCTATCCTAGTGGTAGCATGGCATGGACCAGCAGTCAATAGGCTAAGACTTCAGAGAGCATGTGAAGCCAGTTGTTTTACCAATTATAATCCCTTGAATACCAAATGAAAGGACACCACACAAGGTATATTTCAAATATATATGTATTTATTCTAAACACAACCCCTCTGCACTCTTTATGAGGTCAGAGGTAAAAGTACATCACAAGTTCTCCAGTATTGAATCTTTCATAGATTCACATGCTTGTATCTTCCCTGTCGTCATGGTGGGAGTCTCACGGTAACAGAATAACCAAAGCAGTACCATAGAGAAGAAAAACTGCATTGAAAACCCCATAGGGAATGAATTATTTGGTAACCAGACCTCCTTTTTGTTTGGTCCAAAACTCAGCCAATCAGCAGCAAGCCCTGACATCACACTCCCCAGCAGAGCTCTCCTACCTCAGATTTCCAACCGCCTTCGTGTGAGAAAGGAGTCTCCCTGAGCTCTGCTCAGTTTGTTCCTGTGTGAACTTTTGACCTTTCCAACTGCTGAATTCTCTACTGGATTTAAGGTACTGTGATTCATCTTGCACCTTATATTGGCTGAAAGCTCTAAAAAGAGGTTATTCAGGCCCTGCAGATCCTGTGGAAAAGCTAGGCTTTTTCAGAAGATCCATATAAGGACTGCTTATATGGCCTTCACCCCAAACATGTAGCTATGGACTGCAAACACTGCAGAAACTTTTCTGCTAAAACATTGAGGGATCAAGAGGCACGCCTTCTGTTGTGGCTTCAGAAGAAGAAGGCCTCCTCAGATTCTGAGTCCGAGGAGGACTCCACAAGCCAACCTTCCAAAAAGAGGAAATCTTCAAATCCAGAAGAATCTGTGGATACTAAAAAGCTGAAAACCAAGGGAAAAGAGACTTCTTCTCTTCCCCAACCTCCTCTGAAGAAATCCTCAGGTCATAGGGGAGTGTCTTCTGCTCCGCCGACCAGAACTGTGGTGTCTCCATCTGTAACCTCTGTGGAGACGTCGACGACGATTTCGGCGACAGCAGCGTCGACGACAAGTACCAAATCTACGCCGTCGACGACTATGACTCCGTCGACAGGGCTGGCTACTTCTCCGTCGACGAAACAATCGATGACGGCCTCGTCGACGACACTGTCGACGACGACACAGTCAACGGTACCGTTGACGGCAATCCCGTCGTCGACCTTGTCGACGACCATACGCATCCCGTCGACGGCGGCTCTGTCGACGAAGGCTTTTAAATCTCCGAAGTCAAAGACCGTCGACGGTAAGAAAGTCTTCTGAGTTCACAGCATGGACGAAGATATCTCCGCTACCTCCATCAAACTTACTAGAAATGCAGGAATCGGACGATGAAGAATCTTCAGGGGTGGCGTATAGTCCATCCCAGCTGCAGATCAAGAGTCAAGAGACAGATGATGAGGAAGTATACTCATTTAAAGATAGTACACAGACCAAGTCGATGAGGTATGAATCATTTCAGGAGCCTTGCAACTACGAGGAAGAGGAGGAGCAATAGGATGAAGAAAGGGAGGAAGCTATATCCATGCCTATATCACTAGTAACGGATTTACGTCATATGATTGACGTTTACTACCATCGCTTCTCTGAGACTAATGCCCCTACTCCATCCGCTCCAGTGGCTCAGACTCAAGCATCAGTAGCACGGTCTACACCTGCAGTGCAAAAAATGCGTTCCCCGCCAATAGTCACAATCAGAGATGACTTGGCAGAGTGACGGAGATCATCAACCGGAGGAAGGTGAACTTCTTCACGATACACCGGTAGGAGTAGAGTGGGATGAGTACGTATTGCCAACAACTCCTTCACCATCACCTTCTCCAGCGAACTCGCCTCCTCAAGACATTGGAGGATTTCACGATATTATAGAAAAGGCTGCAAAAAGATTTGATCTCAGCATGCCGGTTCAAGAAACAGAATGTTTCTTATATGATTTTAAAGAGGAATCCATGAAGTCCACCAGATCGATCCCAATCATACAGCACATATGGGATGAGGGTCTTAAAATTCTAAAGACACCAGCTTCAGTGGCAGCGTTGGTCCCAAGAATAGAGAAAAAATATCGAGCGCCAGAAACTTCACCTGCGTGTTTGATAGGACACCCACGAGCAGAATCGGTGGTGATGCAGGCAGCACAGAGGCACTCTAAAAATCCTGTCTCCACATCTATGGCTCCGCCTGATAAAGAAGGAAGAAGAATGGATGGAGCGGGAAAGAGGTTTGCAATAATGGCAGCATCTACCATCAAGGTGGCAAATGCTATGGCCCTCCTCAGCCGTTATAACAGGCAGATGTGGTCAGATATAGCACCACTATTGGCTCACCTGCCAGATGATAAAAAAGAAGACGCATCAGCTATTCTACAAGATGGAGCAAAGGCGGCCTCGGAATCCATCGATATCGCCATGGATATATCTTCGATGGCTTTTCGTCAAATGGCAGGAGCGGTGGTGCTTAGAAGGCAAGGTTGGCTGAGAGCTACCTCTTTTAGGAATGAAGTACAGGCCAAAATAGTTGACATGCCCTTTGATGGGGAAAATCTTTTCGGAAAACACAGACAACGCACTCCAAGGAATTAAGGCAGATACGGACACAGCGCGGGCGCTGGGGTCCCTATAGCAAGAAAAATGTCAATCCTTTCGGAGAAGAGGAGCTAGAGGGCAATTTGATCAAAGATCATCGAACCAGTCGAACAGGTACCAGCCATACAACCAACAAAATTACCAACAATATCCTTCTAATCAACAATATTGATCCTCAAATACCTATTTTCACCAGCAGTCCAGAGGTAAAACCACGGCTAGAGGAAAAGCACAACAATCTAATAGGCGACAATGACTTAACCAGGGCGCCTTCCACCTGGCTGATACCCGACAACGACCACTATCTGTCTCTCTTCTCGAAGCACTGGATGTCAATAATATCAGACAAATGGGTATTGGATGTAATACATCGAGGCCATACCCTAGAGTTTGTTCAGATACCACCAAACCATCCCCCAGTTTTCAAACAACAGCAACATCTCTCAGCTTTAAAAGCGGAAGTTCTTTCTCTTATACAGAAGGGGGCTACAGAGGAAGTTCCTTTTCGGCAGAGAGGAAAAGGATTTTACTCTCATTTCTTTCTGATAAAGAAAAAACAGACTGCAAAATGGAGACAGGTATTGGACTTAAGGGATCTGAACCAATACATCAAGAAAATTCCCTTCCGTAGGCTTTCACTGCAGGAGATTCTCTTGCTCCTACGACAAAAAGATTTCATGGCATCACTAGATCTTATGGATGCCTATTTCCACATCCCGATTCATCTAAAACACAGGAAGTGTCTGCGTTTTGTAGTGGAGGGACGCCACTTCCAGTTCAAGGTGTTGCCCTTCGGACTAAAATCGGCCCCAAGGGTCTTTACAAAATGCATGGCTCCAGTCGCAGCTCACCTAAGATTGCAGGGGCATCAAATCTTCCCCTATCTGGACGACTGGCTTATAAAAGGTCCGTCTTACTGGAAAGTCCAGATCTCCCTAAAATGCTGCATGGATCTCTTTCAGCGCCTGGGTCTGCGACTAAGTCTAGAAAAATCATCAATAGTACCTTCTCAATCGCTTCAATTTCTAGGGGCCTTGCTGTGCACAAAGGAAGCAAAAGCATATCTGTCGCAGGAGCGGATTCGGAAGATCTTAAGTCTGGCCTCAACCCTTCAGTCAAAAAAGTACACTTCAGTAAGAATATACAAATCCTTGTTGGGAATGAAGTCTTCCTGTATCCCACTGGTTCCAAACTGCTGTCTACAGATGAGGCCTTTACAGGAACTCCTCGACGAACAGTCGGTTCAATCTCAGGGGTCATTCGAGGATCGGATCACCATATCTCCTCAAATGAGAAAGGCTCTGTCATGGTGGAAGCTAAGAGAGAACAGAGAACCTAGTACAAGGCCTGGCTTCCGAACCCCAACGTCCTGGTTATGTAATGACATCAGACGCTTCGCTGCAAGGTTGGGGGGTGCATCTTCAAGAACTCGAAATTCAGGGTCACTGGTCCGAGCAGGAAGCACAATTACACATCAACATGCTGGAACTGAAAGCGGTATTCTTGCGTCTAAAGGCCTTTCTTCCCAGGATAAGCGGTTCTACGGTGATGATAAAAACAGACAGTACAACGACAATGTTCTACCTCTTGAAACAGGGAGGAACAAGATCGAAGCCACTCTCGTCACCGGCTCAGAAAGTTTGGCGATGGCTAATACGTCACAACATCTCCATTCAGGTTCAACACATCCAAGGAATACACAACACAAAGGCAGATGTCCTGAGCAGAACAGCCAGCGTGTCCCACGAGTGGGAAATAGATCATACACAGCTACAAAGAGTGTTTCAGCAGTGGGGCACGCCAACATTAGATTTGTTCGCTACCCAGAACAACTCAAAGTGCGAACAGTTTGCAAGCAGATATCCACAGACGGGATCTTTGGGAAATGCGCTGCATCTGAGATGGACAGGAAGGTTCGCCTACGCGTTTCCTCCGTTCCCTCTGATTTCAAGAGTACTCCGCAAAAAAAGGTCGGAGCCATGTCGCATGATTTTGGTAGCTCCAGCTTGGACGAGACAAGCATGGTTCTCGGAGCTTCTCCAACTTTCAGTGACCAACAGGATACAGTACACAGTAACTCAGGACCTGATTTCCATGAACAAAGGACAAATTCTCCACCCAAATTTGACATCGCTGAACTTATCGGCATGGAACCTCACAAGCATGAGTTCCAATCTCTGAACATTCCTCAAGATTGCAGGGACATACTATCTCAGTCTCGAGCAGTCTCCACAAATAAAATATATGCGGCAAAATGGAAAAGGTTCTGTCAATGGTGCGCATCTCAGGCGCTACATCCTTTTGCAGTTTTTCCGGAAAAACTCTTGGCGTATCTTCTTTACTTGTCGAAAGCAGGTCTCACGCATGCCTCATTAAAAGTGCACTTGCCAGCAATTTCAAGATATAGGAGAGTCCTAAATCAGCCTTCGCTCTGGTTGAATAGAGTGATCAAGGAATTCATCAAAGGACTTTTCAGGGTGTTCCCTCTGATCCAACGCCCTCCGATCCCTTGGCATCTCAATATAGTACTGTCTCAGCTTATGAAGCCTCCATTCGAGCCAATACAAAAGGCAGAACTGCAATTCATATCAAGGAAGACAGCATTGCTTTTGGCCCTCACATCTGCGAGGAGAGTTAGCGAAATACAAGCTTTCTCAATAGCAGAACCCTTTCTTCAATTGCGTCTGGACAAAGTGATATTAAGGACGAACCCTAAATTCATCCCGAAGGTCCCAACAATATTTCATCTCAATGAACCGGTAATATTGCCTACCTTCTTTGGAAATCCTTCAACAGAAGCAGAGAGGGCCCTTCACTCACTAGACATCAAAAGATGTTTAACATTCTATATTTACAGAACAAAACCTTTCAGAAAGTCAAAACAGTTGTTTATAGCTTTTGAGGGACAGAGAAAAGGACTGCCTTTATCCAGATCAAGTATTTCAAGATGGATTACATCAGCTATTAGGAAATGTCATGAAAAGGCGGGGAAACCACTGCGCTCCAAAGTACAAGCACATTCCACTAGAAAGATGGCAACCTCAATGGCCTTGTTTGCAGGGGTGTCGCTGCCAGACATCTGCAGAGCAGCGACCTGGAAGAGCATTCACTCATTTACTAGACACTACTGTCTAGATACTGCGTGGAAGGAGGACACGGCAGTGGGACAAGCCGTTCTTCGGCGTCTATTTCAATAAGGTATTTTTTCTATACAATTATTTGTTTAAGTACGCATGTGTGAATATATACATAAATATACATAGCAATAAGTAGAAAAATATAAAGACTGATGAACAATTTTTAATTTATGCACTAATTTAGTGTCGTTATATGTGGAATACATTCCAATTTTCAAGGTTTACAGAGATTATTCATTTACTATAGATGGTGTCTAATAGTTGTGACATCACAATGTTTAGGAGCAGAACCAGAGTCCTAGGGTTCTATCCTGGAAACTCTAAGACATTTTGGTACTACCTGCTACTCTGATACAAGCATGTGAATCTATTAAAGATTCAATACTGGAGAAGAAACTAGTTACTTACCTGTACACTATAGTTCTCCAGTATTATCTTTCATAGATTCACATGCGCCCGCCCACCTCCCCGTTTCTCAGGCAGAACCTGTTACCTCTGGGTATATCCATGTCTCTCACTTGGGGCTGGAAATCTGAGGCAGGAGAGCTCTGCTGGGGAGTGTGATGTCAGGGCTTGCTGCTAATTGGCTGAGTTTTGAACCAAACAACAAGGAGGTCTGGTTACCAAATAATTCATTCCCTATTGGGTTTTCTATGCAGTTTTTCTTCTCTATGGTACTGCTTTGGTCATTCTGTTACCGTGAGACTCCAACCATGACGACGGGGAAGATACAAGCATGTGAATCTATAAAAGATAATACTGGAGAACTATAGTGTACAGGTAAGTATCTAGTTTCTTTCTCAATTAGCATACAATAAGTTGCACATATACAGTAATGCCCTAGGGGCCTCACAAACCATATACTAAGAAAGTGGCATAAGAACCACGTCTGAAATAGAGAGTAGGCCTAGGGCCTAGGGAATCGCTGGGGCTACACTAAACAACCAAAGGTTAGGAAGTAGGAGGCCCACGGGAGACGCGTGCAGTGTCTAAACACAGTCGCGAGTTACCATTGACTTATAATGGGAAATGAAGAAGTTAAAAAGTTACTGTTTAGGGCACTTCCGGATGGACTACGACAAAACCCCTTTAGACTAGGACACTTAGAGAGTCAAGACTCACGGGAGCACCGGAGTACTCGTGTTACCTCACCCAGGGAAGCCGGGTGCATAGGTGCCTTTTGCTGTCGGGTTTCGTCGTCGTTTTCTATGGACATCTGCAAAGAAGTGCTGCAGGCGACCAGAGAAAAAGTGTCCGGGTGGATCCAAGGGTGGATCGAAGATCTGAAGAACCTGAAAGCAGAGGGGACAGAGTCTGGGTCACTAGCCAGTGACCAGGAAGGAACCAGGCGATGTCGCGTGCTTGAAGGTGAAGAAGGTGAGTTTGTCTCTTCAGCCACGAGGTCCAGGAGGCATTGACGGTGACCAGGCGCTGGATTCGAGCTGTCCCACGATGGATCTAGATGACTGCGGTGTCGGTATCCGGATTGGACCCAACAAGCCTTGGCAACTGCAACCCACTCAGGATGTCAAGATTTGCTCTGTTGCGGACCAGCAAGGTCTGTGGCGCTTTTCCTTTGGAGGGAAGCTGGAGCAAGCCTGGAGCAACCAGGAAAGCAAGTTTGTTTCAAGAAAAGGTCTTCAGGGGGCTCACTAGCCCACGCGCAAGGAACCTGGAAGACGCGTTGAGCTGAAATGCAAGAGCAGGCCCCACGCGGCCCTCGTGGAGTGTGGAGGGCTGAGCTTCTGTGCAAATGGTGCTCAGGGCTGGGGTTTCTCGTACCCCAATGCACAATTGCGAGGGTACCTTGGGAGTCGAGCAGTTAACGAATTGCAGGATGTCCAGGGTGTCCGGTCCCACGTCTCTCGTGTCCGCCACGGGTCTCAGCTTTGCTGTGGATGTGGGTCGGAGTCAGAGAAGTCTGGAAGTCCAGTTCCTGTGTCGCAGATTCTTCGGGGTCCGGCGGGAGCCTTGAAAATGCAGACCGGCAAAGTTGCTGATGGTGCTTGTTTGCACAGGGTGGTCACTCCTTGACCACAAGGGAGATGTCTTCCGTCTTCTAGTCAGAATAGAATGTCGAAGATCCAAGAGTTCTGTATAAAAGTTTCGTTCCAGGATAATTTGAAGTCCTGGGGACTCAGCTCCTATACTTATACTAAGGATGGGGGCTGGATTACCTGACTAGGTCCCTCCTATGGGTGGACTTGAGAAGGAGGTGGTTACACCCCTTTCCCTTTGTCCAGTTTCGCCCCACAGCGGGGCTGGAGTGCCCCAGCAACTTGTTTGAACCAGACTATGCATGGAGCACCTTGTGTGCCCCAGGCAGTGTCTAAATGCATTCACTGAATGCAGCCCTCCCTGCCCCAATACACAAAACCCCTGTCTGGGGAGGTGCTGGCACCTCCCTGGACAGGAAACCTATTGTCCAGGCCGCCCTTGCTGGAGTTTCCCCCAGCAACAGGAGGTCAGACTTGGGTCTGTGGCAGCAGCATCCATTTTGTGATGCTGAGGCTCTGTTTAACTTTAACCGGGTAAAATAGTAACTACATGTCTTCTCCCTCTAGAAGGGTGGAATGCTACCCCCGCCGCCAGAACTGGCGGGGGGCTAGTATTCCAAAGTGTTTGACACCTTACACGACATGTTTTGATAAAGCCAAACCAAAGTTAGCATTAACCGCGAGGATTATAATGCACTTAAGAGTATATGGTATGGCTATATCATAGAACAGCTATAAGGAGATGGTTCTGAAAGCTGCAGAGGGGCTCAGCTCATGCTAGGGCACCCTCTCAGATAAAACCAAGCACTCTGCCTCCAGGATTGTCGAGGCCTACCATAGGAGTGTCTTATAGGTGTATATGTGTCTATATATAAAGGTAGATATAGGTATACTATATCTAAGTAAGGGGTGATTACACCACCTTACCCAGGCTGTGTGAACAGACCTGTGGTGTCAGTTTGGAAGGCAAACCAGGGGTGGCACAATACATGCTGCACCCCCTGGTTGGCCTAGGGTACACCTATGCCCTGGGTACCTATGGTACACTATACAGGGGCTCACAAGGGTGACCCAGTAACCAATCTGGTATGTACCTAAAGTACATGGAGTCCATTTTATAGAGAAAGCAGATAGTCTGGGGTCCTGAATAGCAGGGTCCCAGGCCAACTAAGTCGAAAACCAGCAAAACACCAGGAAAAAAGTTGGGGTAACCATATAGTCCGATTCCACCTTCCTAAAACGCTGGTTCTGACCCATTTGTCTGCCTTCTGACCCAATTCTTGGGGAGAGGTCAGATTAGAGTCCACAAGATACTGATGCACCAGCTGTTTTTGACAATTATTAAGGATCTGCTCTCTCATAATTAAATTATACACTCCTTTAAAATCGCACACTTTACTGCCAAGTAACCAGCCTTCCAGAGCCGTAGTAGCACAATCTACAAAGTCAACCCATTCTTGAGTCTGTGCCTTTTGGGTGTCTCTGAACTTAATCATGTGTTGTTCAGTGGTTAAACCAAACCCATCATTAAGACTTTGTAATTATCAGCATCCTCTTCTCTTACGTTGAGGAGCTTGCCTCTACCTTTGTCTGCAAAGGAGAGCCACAAGATTGCTGTCCACTGCTCTTGAGGGAACCTCTGTACTTTACAGGCCCTCGCTAGTGCAGTTATCCATTTGTGGATGTCATCCCCTCTCTGATAGGGAGGGACAATCTTGTTCAGGTTCCTGTCATGAGTATCTTCTCTAACTCTAGGGACACTGTTGCTGCCACCATGGGGCTCTAGCCACAACCTTCTCTAAGCTCTCCGGAGCGCTAGGGATTCCCTATCTAAGGCCAACTGCTCTCTTGATTCTGAGCTTAGCTCTCTCAAACTCAAGCTGTATGCACTTCTTCTCATAAGAGGATTCTCTTTTGTGAGAAGCTGATGTCCCTACAGAAGTACGAGAATGGTTAGACTCCTGAGAAGGAGATCTTGATCTTCTTGGTAAACTGCTAACTCTTCCTGGTGGAGTAAAGAGAGGGCCACTGGGGCCTTCTCCCCCACCTGAAGGAAGAATTAGAGTATCCAGGTTAGAATCATCTTGATCCTCCTGGTCAGCATTTGAGTTCATGCCATAGAAGTTTTCACTTCCTGGCCTTTCCTCATCTGCTGTCCCACCCAACTTGCCTGCCTCATCAGACCTTGGGGTCTTTCTGAGGTCATCTAAAAGCAAAGTCTCTATGAGACGTTGAGTGCTTGCATGTCTCCCTGTCTTCAGTTTCCTAGATGTACACAAGTTTCTCAATTCTTGGAATGAGAGATGGCCCTAATTTGTTGGCAAGGAGCCACTGGCTTCAGGCCTCAAAGACATACTAGAGTTATGTGGTGTATGCACCTACCTAACCTAGGGGGAACTGAGGCTCTCTTGAGGTGGAGAAAGGGTGTGCTAGGCCCTTGACTACCCTACTCCAAGTTTAGTAGAACTTACTTATTCTAGTCTTGATTTATATGTACCTAGTACCTTTAGTGGTTTTCAGGTAGTCCCTATCTGGTAAAACAATAGCAAGCTTGAATCCCTACCGCTGGACACCAATGTGAGAAGTTGGCCTGGTATATGTTGACCACTAATTAAAGTGCCAGTACTTTACACTATTTGCCTCTTACTAAATTACTGGTGCCAATGCAAGTCTGTCGCAGGTTCCATGCAAAATCAATTTCAGCAAAACTTTTTATTTTAAATCTTTTACTTATTCTTCAATAAATATATACACATACAAATGAATAATCAATGAAGTGAATACAACGAATACAAAAAAACATTACTTCACAATTGCTCAACTAATCAAAAGACACCACAACCACTCAATTTACTTTCATCCATTCAACATTCAATTTCAATTCAAAAATATTTATTCGAATTTTTCAATTCATAAAAGTACATATCATAATACATAACCCATAAAATACAGTTATCCATATAATACAATTTAAAATATACAGATTAAGTTACAATTTAAGCATTTTCCATCATTTTGCGCGCTCCAACAGCAATTTTAAAAAGGTACCAGTACGGCAAATTAATTCTTCGTTATCTAAATTTAACAGTGCCTCATAGGATTGTTCCAAGGTAATAGGTCTGTGTTTTTTTAAAAACGGAATTAATAACCATTTAGTATATTTCACGTAATATTTACAGCCAAAGAGAAAGTGCAGATCATTTTGTCCACTTTGTCCATCACAAGGGCAACCAATTTTAACTATACTTTGCTGAAAACCCAAAGGAAAATTTAACAGATACCTCACAGTGCCAGCCCTTAAGCGGAATAATAAACTCCTTTCCCAGCTAGTCAGTGGTAATGTTAAATACAATGCCAGGGTACATTTAGGCGACACAGTTTTCAAGTACTTAGCAACTGTATTTTTCTCTGATTCAGTCTTCAGCCTTTTCTGTAAATAAAGTGTTCTTAGTGCTTCTTTTAATTCAGATTTCTTAACATTACTAGCTTCTGTTGGATTAACAAAAATATTTCTCATACCCACTTCCTCCAGACTAGTAAACACATAATGAAGCCACGGGATCTTCCTCCCTCTTTCGCAATTTCAGCAGTCAGTTATTATCTCTTGTGTAAGTTTGGCTTACTGGTTTGTCCAAACCGAGTGCCAAAATAAAACTGGGCGGGTATTAACAAAGTCTGATACAAATGGTAGATTTAATTCGCTATGTGTCATAAAATTAGACGAATAAATAGGCAAACTTAACAATTTCCTACAGAACCTATTCTCTATTTGCTGGATAGTGGTACTTTTCACAATGCCCCATACTTCTGCCCCGTAGGTCGCTACCGGGACACATTGTAAGTTAAAAATGTTTACAATCGCTTTGGTAGCATCATATCTCTTTGGTCTCGGAATACTTAAAATTGAGTTAGTGGCCTTTGAGAATTTGCCCGTGGCCTGGGCCAAATGCCCAGTCCACGAGCCATTCGCAGCAAAGGTCACTCCCAAGTATGGAAAGTTATGGGTTCCGATAAGTTTTCCTTCTCCAACCTGTATGACGTTCATCTGACGCTTGCCTGGCCCACAAGACATTATAAAAGATTTTTTTAAATGTACCCTCAGGTCCAGTTTATCCATAAAATCAGTAAAATTTAAAACCAATGTACGGAGTGAGTTAGGTGTTCGTCCCAGTAGCACTGCATCATCTGCATACAGAAGAGCAGGTACCGGTTTCCCATTTATTAGCGGGACGTCGGGGTTGATTTTTCAAGACACTTACTCAGGCCATTAATATAGATTATGAAGAGCAAGGGTGCTAAAACGCACCCCTGCCTGACTCCTCTACCTATATTAATTATTCCTGATAATTCTCCTCCCATACCTATTCTCACTCTGGATTTTGAATCTGTATGTAAAAAAGCTAAAAAGTGAACCAGGGCAGCGTCCAGACCATACTCCAGTAGAATAGACCAAGGTTTCGACCTATTAACAAGTCGAATGCTGAAGATAGGTCCATAAATGCTAAATAAATAGGAACTGACCGGGCAATATTATATTTATCAATGATTACTTTCAAGTTGAGGCATTGTTCAACTGTACCTACCCTATTTCTAAATCCTAATTGGTATGGAGTCAAGATCCCACTATCTTCTAACCATATAGTGAGCCTGTTATAGATAACGCGCCCCAAAATTTTAGGGGAGTTATCCAACAATGAAATGGGCCTATAATTCATGGGGTCAGACCTGTCTCCTTTCTTATGAATGGGGACTATTGTACTGGTACCCCAAGTTTCCGGCATTTTGGTTTTAGGGAGACTATTAAAAACATTCACCAGTATAGGAGCCCATAGGCCGGGTTGCCATTTAATGAGGTCTATAGGTAACCCGTCTGGGCCAGGGGCTTTATTTCCCAAACTCTGTGCGATAGCTTCTTCCACTTCTCCCAAATTAAAATTTAAATTATTAAATGCCTCAAAATCATTTATTGCCTCACTATTCTCACTATTCAGTGGAGAGGCATAGATTTTGGAGAAGTGGCATTCCCAAATTTCGCTGGAGATTGTACAGCTAATCGGGGTAAGTTGTTGGCCCATGTTTCGGAGTTCTTTAACTGCAGGCCAAAATAACTTACTTAATTTCCCTTCTGCAGTTACAGCCAGGGACTCCCAGCGTTAGGCCAGAAGTGTGGTTCTCCGTTTCTCTACAGCTAATTTATAAGTTTTCCTTGCTGCACTCACATTTGCCCTAATTCTAGGAATCTCTGTAAGCACCTTACGTAGATTCCTGTTTGCCACAGAGCAGTTATTGTCAAACCACCTAGGTTCTTTTGGGCCCAGGCCTGCTGGTACAGATAACAGGGTTCTGACTGTGGAGCAGATTTTGCTAAAGCAGGAAATAATAACCTGGCCATCCGCAGTAGAGTCTGAGCAAAGATCTATTGAGGACTGTTCTTCCGTAAGCAGTGACTTTGTGATTCCAGCTTTGTCTATCCCTTTCCATTTTAACCTTAATTTGTCTGTGGTTACACTTATATCTCTTGCTCCTTGTGTCACACAGAAAACAGGTCGGGAGTCTAGCCTCATAGTTACTGTTACGGGATTATGGTCCCCAAAGTCTGTAGCCAAGACATCTGTTGCTATTATACGGTCTGCCATGCCAGGAGAGACAAAAATAAAATCAATATTGGAAGTACTGGCTCGACCTCTATGTGTAGGCACTTGCTGTAGCGAGGTCCTCCGGCCAGAGTCCATGATATTTGTCAAAATATGCTCGTCTAACAAGCTTTGCAATTCTTGTCCCCTTTGGTTTGCCGGGTGCCCGTTCCCTTGATTTTCTTGCCGATTTTTATTTATTAGCTGGGCATTGAAATCACCACCTAAGATAATTTCGAGTCCTTCACTTTTGCCCCGGCTATCCTCTAAGTTGGAGATAAATTTAGTAAGCGCTAGGAAATTCCTATTTGGAGTCAAAATAAAATCATTATTATAAAAGTTAATCAAGACAAAAGGGACATGCCGTGTATATTCAATAACTTGAATATTGGCATTCCCTGTGTTGATAGCTCTATGTTTCCCCCGGCCAAAATGCTAAAACCAACAAGCAACCCTCCAACAGCACGGCCAAAATTTGATTTGCGAGCCGCTATATTATAACAGTGAAACCCAATTACATTCAAATCTTAGGGTGCCCAGGTTTCTTGAAACATTATTATGTCATAACCTGAGATTAATTCGACCCAATCTTTGTCCGTCAATCTAGGTTCCAATCCCGCTACATTCCAGCTAAGTATTTTTACGTCACGTGTATTATTCGACTTAGCTTCTACTGGAGTTGTTGACATTGGTTTACACAATTGCATATATGGGGCTAAAACTATGCCTTTATTCTTTATTAAAGCATCATCGTCTTTTAATTGGTCTGGGTGTTTCTCCATTTCATCCAAATTATATGAAGATGGATTTTCTGAATTTCCCCTAGGATCTGAGGAATGATGTTGTTGTTCCTCATTGCCCTGCTCCTTATCTGCAGAGGAAAGTCAGTCTACTCCCTCCATGCCTGCTAAGGCTGCATAGCGGTTATAAACAGGTGGAAAACCATCGTTACAATATCTAGTTGGGAGCCTAGAATTAATAATCGGTGCCATGACAGATCTGGGGTAAAAATAAGTCAGCTCACGGGATGTAATCCCTTTGGTACTGTTCTCTGTCGGCCAATCTAAAATATATCTTACTGCCCTACGATCTCTGAAATTTACTACAATAATATCACCCGTAAGATCTTTTTTCCTGTGTCCCAGCCAAGGGAGGCGCCTTACGTTTAGGATTTCACCGTTTAAGTTTGGGGGAAGTGGGCGATTTTGTTTTAACCAAAACATAGCTTTATTTTTTAATTGATGGTAATCTTCCCTCTTGCCCTCCTCTAATGGGGAGACTCCCGTAAGAACCACTACAAGTGGGACTGCTTCAGGTGGCAGTTCAACTCTATGCCTTTTAGTTTTCACTACTCTTTCAGCATTTTGGGGGTCTTTCAGATTTTGATTAAATTTCCCTCCAGTCTCACTCTCCTTACCACAGCATTTAACATTTTGGCCTGATGTTTTAGAGGGCAGTGGGTTCGAAGGTTTTGATTTAATTTGACTATTGGGTTTTAATCCCATTAGGACAGGAGGATTTATGGGTACTGATATAGACTTTGGTATGTCCTTGGTTACATCCCTGTTTCCCCCAAATCTTTGTTCCAATGACTCCAAGTGGTGTTCCATTTTTTTTAGTCTCTCTATTAGTGGCAGTGTAAAAGCTCTTAGTAAGTGTTCGATACTACTCAATAAGTCATTACAGGATGCTTTTTCCGCTGGGCAATATGGGGGAGTAGTTATAGCTGGTATTATTATTGGATTTGGGGTACAATATTTGGAAGTGCCTAACTCAGGTTGAATATCCTTACTTTTTTGCCGACCACTTTTTCTCTTCCTCCTTTTTTTTGGAGGGGGCCTTGTTTTCGGGTGTGCTTGGGAGTTGTAAGAATTTCCCTTTGGACAATTTTCACTATTTTCGGAGATATACCTTCTGGGACTTGTGCCTCTGGTGTTAAAAGAGACGCAGCAACATTAAGATTCATTTCGCTATTTGCATTATTTATATTCAATGGGGTAGTTTCCTGTCGAAAAAGTAGTGGAATGCTATCATTACTTGAACTATCTAAATCCTCGCATTCAATACGAGTCGTAATGGGTGGTGAAGTAGCTGGCTTGGTCAATGGCAATGACGAGCGTTTATTTTTAATGTGCTCAATAGAGCGACGCCGCTCAGCCCGACGCTCTGCTAGCGTCATTTCCCTTTCAGTTCCAGAGGAAACCTTTATCATATAATCATCCAGTGTGCCTCTATTAGCCCCTGTTGATTTCCCCTTCGAAACATGCGAAGTCATAATAAATGCAATAATATGATACTGGCGTTATGCAAACAATGAATAAGGGCCCAAATCACAAACAGCTATGTCACAGGTAAATTATTTATTGTTTGCTTACTATTGTTCATCAGTAATACTCCTGGTCATCAAGTGAGAATCAAGGGAGGTGGCCCAGCCCAGTCTCCTCGGTCTCTAGAGGGCCTAAGAGGGCCCATCCTTTGCCCGGGCTTCGCCCCGGGCGCTCCCGCGACGCGGGGGGTGTGAGCACTTTTAATGCGCCTCCGGGCGCTCTGGTGACGGCGTCAGGGTGCGCCGCCGCAGGTGGTGGCGGGAAAGCGAGTCCTCCGCTCAGCGGCCGCTCAGATGAAAGGAGCGGCGGCGGAAGGACTCGCGGTGCAGGGCGCTTCCCGGTATTCACACTAAGGCGAGTTCAGGTTCCAATGCAGTCTTGTCAGGTAACAGAGCCCGCTTCGGCCGAGGGTGCAGGGCGCTTCCCGGTATTCACACTAAGGCGAGTTCAGGTCCCAATGCAGCCTTGTCAGATAACAGAGCCCTCTTCCGCCGAGGGTATGAGCACTTTTAATGCACCTCCGGGCGCTCTGGTGGCGGCGTCAGGGTGCGCCGCCGCAGGTGGTGGCGGGAAAGCGAGTCCTCCGCTCGGCAGCCACTCAGATGAAAGGAGCGGCGGCGGGAGGACTCGCGGTGCAGGGCGCTTCCCGGTATTCACACTAAGGCGAGTTCAGGTTCC
Source organism: Lissotriton helveticus (assembly GCF_964261635.1). Lineage (NCBI taxonomy): Eukaryota > Metazoa > Chordata > Amphibia > Caudata > Salamandridae > Lissotriton > Lissotriton helveticus. The sequence continues at coordinate 1,507,913,913 of NC_136057.1, forward strand.
AATGCAGCCTTGTCAGGTAACAGAGCCCGCTTCCGCCGAGGGTGCAGGGCGCTTTCCGGTATTCACACTAAGGCGAGTTCAGGTCCCAATGCAGCCTTGTCAGATAACAGAGCCCGCTTCCGCCGAGGGTGTGAGCACTTTTAATGCGCCTCAGGGCGCTCTGGTGACGGCGTCAGGGTGCGCCGCCGCAGGTGGTGGCGGGAAAGCGAGTCCTCCGCTCGGCGGCCGCTCAGATGAAAGGAGCGGCGGCGGGAGGACTCGCGGTGCAGGGCGCTTCCCGGTATTCACACTAAGGCGAGTTCAGGTTCCAATGCAGCCTTGTCAGGTAACAGAGCCCGCTTCCGCCGAGGGTGCAGGGCGCTTCCCGGTATTCACACTAAGGCGAGTTCAGGTCCCAATGTAGCCTTGTCAGATAACAGTCATTCCTGACACATAACCAACTCCACAGACTCACCAAGTTCACCAGAGGGTTAAGCCTAATTCATTCATAGTTTTTTAGAAAGGCAAAATCCAAAGGGGAACGCGACGCACATAGCCAAACCACAACGAACTTTACTACCAGATTGAGTAGAGAAATGCACCAACAAAATCTATAAAGTTACCAAAGAATAAAGTGCATAACAACTTAATTTGAGATATGTTTGTTTGACTAAACAATGCGCTAGGTCGACGCGTTCCGAACCCTTTGAATTAACAGGGTTCTCCTCAGGACCATCACAATCTGAAAAAGACGAAAGAGAAACACATGCTTTTACTACTCTGATCATAAAATGTACAACAACAGCAGCATGCCCACACCCAGCCGGTGCAGTGGTTGCTTACCTTACTCATAAGTGAGAGACTGCTCAACTTGTAAATCAATCCTAAGTGTGTCTGAAAGTCAAAAAACAATTTAAAAAAAACCTCATAAGGCAAATTAATTAACCTACAGCCCGTCAGACCCACGTCAAAGAATGCAAGCCAAAAAGATGAATTGAAGGAGAGCTTACATTGTGGTGTAGTTCATAATCCTTGCAGCTTCAGCATAAATCTTGAAGTAAATCCAATACGGATTCCGATGAGATCCATCAATCTATGGGGCAAGCTGGTGGAATCTTTAATCCCCAGACCGTTTTGAATCATCCATGTAATGACTACTTGAATTTGTAATATCATTAGACATACCAGTGATATCTCAAAATTTGGCATCCAGTTGTTTGGAGGGCATCTTAACAACTTCCCCAGTTAATGGCATAAATCTGAAACAGTAAAGAAGGCTGCGGTTAGAGGAATACCCAACGTAGAGTCCTCTTGTGTGTTTAACATGATAGATCCGCCCGCTTTAATACCTAATTGCGTGATTATTAACGCCCGCTCGCCTCCGCCTGAATAGAAGCGTCCCATGAACTCCTTCATTAAAATAATAACCAGTACAACGCGGTTCACAATCATCTTGTGAACTTGACAACTGACGATAACGATAGCTGCAAACAGGAACACCCGTCTGTGAGACGAGGTTGGTTCCAAACCTTCCTATAACACAACCGATGGACGCTCGTTTAAACATCCGTCAAACGGTTACACAGATTGAACCACTAACCCAAAAGTGAAAAGCCAAACAAGCACTTAACCACCACTAACCTCGTAGAAGTGAACTTCACCAGTCTCCGTTCGACATAGGAAATCGCTAGCCGAACTCGTCCGCAGTGCCACGTCCCGCACAGGATTGTGGGTATCATTGCATCATGGGAAAGGAAGTTTTTTTTATATCCCTTCACTCAAAACTTTACTGACCTGCAACATCTTGTATGTAATGAGTACACGCGCCTGTAGACCACGGTCTTGCCCTACTCAGAACTGTGTGTTAAAAGCAAAAATATTCTGCAGAGTAAACACTTGAATTGAAGGCAGAAGTCTGCAACACGTCCGGATTTTGTAGAAGCCCTGTCTTCATTAACCGCGGTACGGGGTGCCGCAGGGGATTGTAGGACTCATAGTCGCCCAATACCTAACTCAGCGTGTATATCAAAGTTGCGCACAGTGGCAGCGAAAGCTGGTGCCAAAAGGAAATTGAAAATGACACAGCTAAAAGCACGGGTCCATAGAGATAGGTGCCAGTCCAACAAAACCTCTCAGTGTGGGCTTAGGTGGTTTAGGTAAATCAGCCCGAACAATGTGATTCGCAATGTTTTTCTCCTTTTTCAATGCGAAAAGTGGAGCCTGTGTCAACGCTTTATCAACATCTTTCAGTAAATGCCAATTTTGATTAATAATTTTTTTCATTTGATTGGAATTCGGGCAGAACGTGGACACGCACACAAGTCTGTCCATATGTGGTTTAGCTCTTTTTTCAAGGAGTGTCTCGCGTGGTATCTACCAAGCACGTTTCATGGCATTTTTCAGCAGTTTTTTAGGGTAGCCTCTTTCCATTAAACTATTCACTAGCCTGTTGGCATGTAGCCAATACTCATCCTTGAATTACTAATTGCGTCAAATTCTTAGAAATTACCCAAAGGGCAGATTTTGTTTTAGGCTCCTGGGGTGGTTGCTGTTGAAGTGCAAGGCCTTATTTCTATCCGTAGGCTTTCTAAATAAAGTAGTAGCCAGTTTCCCTTCCGAGGGGTATACTTTCACATCCAGAAAAGTAATTTGATGCCAGGAGGAGTTGAGGCTGAATTTGATATCCTCTGTCCTGGTATTCAGCCATCCGTGAAAGTCATTTAGCTGCTCTTGGGTTCCTGACCACACTAAAAAAACATCATCTATATAGCGCATCCAGTTGGAGATGCCCTCCTGGAATGGATTATTGTTGTAGATGAATTTTTCTTCATAGAGCCCATATACAATACGGCTAGTTCTGGCGCAAATGGACAACCCATGGCCCTTTATTTGAAAGAAAAAGTCACTGCTGAAGCTGAAATAGTTACGTTGCAGGGCAAATTTAGCCAATTGTATAATAAAACTCGTTGGAACCCTGGTTGGATTGGGCCTGGTTTCCCAAAAATGTGTCAGCACCTCTATTGCCTCATCCTGAGGGATCCGAGTGTACAAAGACACTACATCAAGGGTGGCCATGATATCACGGGATTCAAGAAACTCAACTGCTGAAATCCGATTGATAAAAGCTGTAGTGTCTTGTAGATGGGCCGGGACATTGTTGACAAACGGTTTCAAGAAGTGATCTATGTATTTCGAAGTGGGCTCAATAAGAGAATCACAACCTGAGACTATTGGTCTCCCAGGTGGACTTGTCTCGTTTTATGGACTTTAGTGAGAACGTAAAAATACAGGCACCCTTGGACATTTATTTTGGAGAAACACATATTCCTTTGGTCCCAGAAAACCTTGTTCGAAGCTATTTTTTAAGATCTCAAACAAATTGCCCCTGAAGTTCACAAGTTGGTTTCTTAGCAATCTTCTTATAGCAATTTACATCATCCAATTGCCTCAAGACATTGGCCGTATGTTCTGCAGTGCCCCAAAGTACTACTGAGCCACCTTTATCCTCTTGTTTGATAACTACAGATGTATCATTTTTCAAACAAGTGATTGCTTCCTTCTGTGCCTTTGAGTTGTTGTATTTAACATATTGCCTACGTTTTTCCATCTCAGTAGTAGCCGACAGATCCATCTTCTCAAAGGTTAGAACCTCTTTCGGAACTTTGTTAGATGGAGGGCAGAACACAGATTTTTTCCAATACCCTGTGACTTCAAGGTTATTCAGGGGTAATTCGTCAGTAAAGAATGTTTTAAGATGAATTTTGCAACAGAACTCCAGAGTTTCTAATTTCATTTTTACGGAGTCGGTTGGTCTCGAGGGGACAAAAGAGAAGCCCTTTTCAAGTACAGATTTTTCCACCTCGGTCAACACACGGTCAGACAAGTTAAAAATAGGGGACAGTCTCAGTTCTTGTAGTACTGTCTCCTGGTGGTCATTTCCCATGGTTTGTTGTTGTACCGATTCCGGACCCTTTGTCTTTGTTGGCCTCTTCCTAAAAAAGGAATGGGATTTTGCTGCTGGTGTTGATTGCCTCTCCTATGTGTATTACCACGTTGTTCACCCGTGTCTGTTTCGCCTTCAGATGACGAAAAGGTGTCAAAGAATGTGAGGAATTTATTTCTTGACCTACCCTGGAATTCCGTAAGGAACTTTCGGGAGTCAGTCAGAGTATAGAAGTCTGGTTGTAAAAATGGATAAACATTTTCCAAGGAAAAGTTCTTTTTATCCTTTTCAAATTGATTGCTCTTCGGTTTCAAAGTGTAGTCTTTGAACTTCAAGATTTCTTTCTCAACTTTTTCAAGGAGACTTTTTGAGTCTGTGATCAATTGATTGTTTTTAATTTCTGCTTCTTACTCTGATATTTCCTCCAGTTGTTTCAGAGAGAGCTGTTGTGCTGTCTCTACTGTTAAGACCATTAGGTCCTACTGCACTTGGTCTCAATGCAGCTGTATCCCTTTTTAGGTTTTGCCCTGGCCGTTGCAACTGCGTAGCAGTTGCTCCGCCCAGGGCGAAATCTTATGTCCTACATATGGGGCTTTGGTCCCGCCTCTGTCTTCCATTGGCTAGCTCCATAAATGGAGGCTAGCCATTGGAAGAGATTGGCTGTCAATCACGCTTTCCCCGTGAAAACGCGATTCGGGGGCGTTTCCGTGTGTTTTTTTAAGTCCCGCCCTCTCCTCTTCCCATTGGCTGGAATTTTACCTTCCAGCCAATGGGAAGGGGAGAGTACGAAAAACACGCCCCTAATCTGCCGGCCGGGACACCCCCGTGACGTCATTCCCCGGGCCGCGCTGTGATTGGCTGCCGGCCCGGGACCTGACTTGTTTTTTAGGTTTCGCCCTGGCCGTAGCACCTGCGAAGCAGGTGCTCCGCCCAGGGCGAAATCTTATGTCCTACAGTATAGGGCTTAGTCCCGCCTCTGTCTTCCATTGGCTAGCTCCATAAATGGAGACTAGCCATTGGAAGACATCGTTGTCAGTCACTTTTTCCCGGTCAGAACGCGAATTGGGGGCGTTTCTGACTCTTTTTTTAAGTCCCGCCCCTTGATGCCGTGTGTCCCGGGCCGCGCTGTGATTGGCTGCCGGCCCGGGACTCCCCCGTGACGTCATTCCCCGGGCCGCGCTGTGATTGGCTGCCGGCCCGGGACCTGACTTGTTTGGTTGGGTGGGAGCGCTGCTGGAGCCGGTGTCACTTCCTCCACCTTCCCCAGGTAGACAGACGGCTGGACAGATGAGCGCGCAAGGAGAATTGGAGGAGGCCTGGTTTGAACATTTTCTTCAGGGATGTGTATTTGGTTCCCAGTCCGACTCTGTGTGAGTGTTAACCCTGATGTCCGTGACACAGGATGTTTACAATACTGTACTGCCACTAATGTATTGCTCACTTCCGTCAAACTGCCGGTGTTATCACGGACTGAAAATGCTGGTGGGAGTCGAATACTGTGGTGAGTTGCAGTGTGCTGGATTCGTATTTTGGAGGGTTTGACCAGTGTACTGGTACATCTTAAATAAAAACTGGGACGCTGAAGGAACTAGGCCTGCCTTGCGCTGTCGCTTTTTTACTTCAGACGGCCACAGCCCTGAGAAGCAGGCCTCGGAGCGCGGATCCGTGTGTTGCAATGTCTGCCTGTGCAGAGGCGAGGCGGGAGCGCATGACTCTTTACATGCAGCCTCGGTGTGTGCGTGTGGTAGGCTGTGGATGGCTCGCGCAGGGCCAGCCCCCCTGTCGATCACCGGCATAGGCTCCGCCCCTTGCCGCAGAGCTCCTCCCTTGTGCGCAGACCGCTCAGCACTCTCGGCTCGCAGGGCCCTGGTAGGACTGTGCCACCGCCTGTATCCTTGCTGCAACTGCAAGAGCCTCCCTCGCACGGCCACAACTTTCAGCCGTGGCCTCTGCGTGCTCTGGGCCACGGTTCCAACCGTTTCCCTCCAGAAACATATCCTTTCATATTGTCATAACCAGAAGATGCCAGTCTGCAGCCTGGGGAGAAGGCGTGTCTCCCCGACCACTGCCCCCAAGTGTGGCTTTGAGTTCATGGCCTCCGTGGGCATTTTCTGTAACAGTCTGTCTGGCGTGGGAATATTGCATTTTCTAACCATCTTTTCTTCATCTGTTTGGGAGTCGGTTGCTGCACCACGACCTCTCTCGCTCTCTCTCTCTCGGACAGGTGCCAGCTACAGTTCAAATACGCAGGACAAACTGCAACAGAGTAACGGAGCGGGCAGCCATATCTTAAACTCTGACTGCTGGCGGCGAGGTACTTTTGTTGCTGCTCTCTACGTGTGCAGGGATTGCACTGAGGGCTGGGGGGTGCTGATTTATTCATGGTGCAAGGGAGACAGCCCCATTAGCATGCACCAGACATGCTGTTTGTCTGTTTGCTAACATTCCTCATTCAGGACGTGTTAACTGCTAGACAAGCTTAACACTCTCCCGCTCGCTGCCTGCCCCCTTCCCACCCCCACCGGTGCCCCCAAGCCCCTCACCGCCTATTGTGGCTGCTGGGTGCTGGCAGCCAAGGGGTGGTATCGGCGGGGCGGGGCCTGGATCCTGTTTCTCGATAAGCCCCGTCCCTCGCGCTCCCAGGGCCTGCTGCCCGCACTGGCCCAGCCCTTGAAGGGATGCCTGAGAGCCGAGCCTGCTCTTTCGCGGGAGGCTGCGGAGCTGCAAGGTGAGCCTTCCGCCCCTGCGAGGGCCGCCGCGCGCCGCTCCTGAGGTGAGTGTCCCTACAACGTGCGCCACTGCATGCTTATTTATAAACGCAGACGGGCTGTGGTGTCTCCCTCGGGGTTTGGAAAACTGGTGTTCTTTAAGTTGCATTTATCGGTCTGCATTTATTTTGTAGCGCGCATCCTTAATTCGTGCCTTGTGTTGTTCAGAGAACCACCAGGGGTCAACTAGGCGTAGTATGTCTAAATATTTTTATTAATGCATTTGGTTGCTGGCGTATTCACATGCCATGAAGCTTGTTTGTTCATATATTCTAATAGTGTCTGCGTGAATATGTTTATGCCAGCATATGTGCGCGCGGACTTTCTTGGTTTTGCTTTCTGCACTTTTCACATTTTGCGTTGCATCTGTCACATTCTGCGTTGGTTGGGCCCAACAAAGAAGTTAAATGTCAAATAGCGTTTCTTGTGACCCATAGGCCTTGTCTCCGTCCCTGCTTACTCGTAACACATGGTCAGTATAAGGTTAGGGCCTACTCCGTCGTTCCTAGGGCCATTATATACGTCGTATGCCCCAGAACATACTAGAGACTAGAAATATGCACATTTTAATTTTGCTATGAATATAATTGTTTTATGCTAGCAGACCTTTGAGTGTCGTGGTCAGCAGCCCACACAGGGTGTTCTCTCTTTTGGCACCAAAGTGATCCTTATTTCTTTTTTTTGTGTGCGTTATATTTTTTTGGTTGAGTTTCCAAACGTGATGCACCATGCTTGATGTGCAAACAAATGGAATGAATATCTTCACTAGAAAAAGGAGTACATTGCTCCAGGGTAATTTAGACTAAATATTTGAATGTCACCCCTGCCAATTGCTATCTTTTTTCAATTAAACTTAAAGGGGAAGTAACCTGCTGCAAGTGATGAAAGAACAGAGATGGCAAATGGAGTAATTTTCAGTTTGTCTCACTACTTCCTTTAGGTTTTTGTGAGGAGATATATACAGTTTAGTTGCAGCGCAGAACGGCCTCTCTCCAAGCAGTAAGGTGATTCTTGGCCTGAATTATTATTGTTATTTTTTGCAGCTTTTATTAAGCATAGTTTTTCATCTCAAAGGAAAATATCAGATCTCTGATGAAGGATGACGAAAAAAAATATTATCCATCGTGGTCATTCACTACTAAGGGTGGTGGTGTGGTGCGCTGTTTTTGCTCACACGCTGTAATGGAACTGTTCATCAAGCAATGTATTCGCTTCATCTGTTCCTTCCTAAGTGCCTTTGACATTTTAATTCTTAAAATAATCATGCAGAAGCTCCCTGTGTGTCTCCGAAGACTGTACAATTTGGAAAGCTATTTTTGACACTGTTCTTGTATGTAGCTTCTTTGTAAAGCGTGTTCAGGCCTACAATGCAAAATTTATCTGCTCCCCCCCAAAAAATGCAATGGAAGTGGGCCTGTTTTTTGTGGATAAATTTACAACATGTTTTGTATTTACGAACTGCATTTTATTAAATGCCACATGCCGTTGAAAATGCATTCCGCGTCCACAGATCTTTCGAACGGCAAGCAAAAAGAGGGAATAAGAGCTATAAATATTATAACAATTAGTTGACCAGGTTGCATGAAGAGAGTAATAATAATAATAATAATAATAATCCACATTTGTAAAGCGCACAATCACCCGTAAGGGTCTCTAGGCGCTGGGGGCCGTCGGGAAGATTAAGCGAGCTATTGCCCAGAGTCACATGGTGCTTGGCTAACCTGCCGCCGGAGTACTGTTGCTTGCATTTATTCATGTATGTGGAAATTTTATTTTTGGGGCTGGGGGCAGAAATTGAGTGACCTTTTAGCATCAGTCTTGGCTGCTCAAATGAAAGCCTGACTAAAATTTGCACCCACATTTTTTAAGCTGGTCTTTTGACAAGGCTGGATGGAGTTAAATGAGGTGTGCAACAAAAGTGTGTCCGAGCTCTGTTTTATGATGAGGTAAAACCGCAAACTCATAAATTTCTGTAATTAAATCGTATTTATTAGGCGATCAGGCAGTCCAAGCCTACGGCAGTGTTGACTAACGGTGCAGCAGTTCATGAATACGTCATTCGCTGGAGATTCGTGTAGCTTTCTGGTCATGAGGGCAACCTTTGTAGCATGACTCGGCAGCAGTTAGAGATGGAAATAGGCTGTTTTTTTTAATTACTATGATTTTTGCAGTGTCTAAACACAGTCGCGAGTTACCATTGACTTATAATGGGAAATGAAGAAGTTAAAAAGTTACTGTTTAGGGCACTTCCGGATGGACTACGACAAAACCCCTTTAGACAAGGACACTTCGAGAGTCAAGACCCACGGGAGCACCGGAGTACTCGTGTTACCTCACCCAGGGAAGCCGGGTGCATAGGTGCCTTTTGCTGTCGGGTTTCGTTGTCGTTTTCTATGGACATCTGCAAAGAAGTGCTGCAGGCGACCAGAGAAAAAGTGTCCGGGTGGATCCAAGGGTGGATCGAAGATCTGAAGAACCTGAAAGCAGAGGGGACAGAGTCTGGGTCACTAGCCAGTGACCAGGAAGGAACTAGGCGATGTCGCGTGCTTGAAGGTGAAGAAGGTGAGTTGGTCTCTTCAGCCACGAGGTCCAGGAGGCATCGACGGTGACCAGGCGCTGGATTCGAGCTGTCCCACGATGGATCTAGATGACTGCGGTGTCGGTATCCGGATTGGACCCAACAAGCCTTGGCAACTGCAACCCACCCAGGATGTCAAGATTTGCTCTGTTGCGGACCAGCAAGGTCTGTGGCGCTTTTCCTTTGGAGGGAAGCTGGAGCAAGCCTGGAGCAAACAGGAAAGCAAGTTTGTTTCAAGAAAAGGTCTTCAGGGGGCTCACAAGCCAACGTGCAAGGAACCTGGAAGACGCGTTGAGCTGAAATGCAAGAGCAGGCCCCACGCGGCACTCGTGGAGTGTGGAGGGCTGAGCTTCTGTGCAAATGGTGCTCAGGGCTGGGGTTTCTCGTACCCCAATGCACAATTGCGAGGGTACCTCGGGAGTCGAGCAGTTAACGAATTGCAGGATGTCCAGGGTGTCCGGTCCCACGTCTCTCGTGTCCGCCACGGGTCTCAGCTTTGCTGTGGATGTGGGTCGGAGTCAGAGAAGTCTGGAAGTCCAGTTCCTGTGTCGCAGATTCTTCGGGGTCCGGCAGGAGCCTTGAAAATGCCGACCGGCAAAGTTGCTGATGGTGCTTGTTTGCACAGGGTGGTCACTCCTTGACCACAAGGGAGATGTCTTCCGTCTTCCAGTCCGAATAGAATGTCGAAGGTCCAAGAGTTCTGTATAAAAGTTTCGCTCCAGGATAATCTGAAGTCCTGGGGACTCAGCTCCTATACTTATACTAAGGATGGGGGCTGGATTACCTGACTAGGTCCCTCCTATGGGTGGACTTGAGAAGGAGGTGGTTACACCCCTTTCCCTTTGTCCAGTTTCGCGCCACAGCGGGGCTGGAGTGCCCCAGCAACTGGTTTGAACCAGACTATGCATGGAGCACCTTGTGTGCCCCAGGCAGTGTCTAAATGCATTCACTGAATGCAGCCCTCCCTGCCCCAATACACAAAACCCCTGTCTGGGGAGGTGCTGGCACCTCCCTGGACAGGAAACCTATTGTCCAGGCCGCCCTTGCTGGAGTTTCCCCCAGCAACAGGAGGTCAGACTTGGGTCTGTGGCAGCAGGATCCATTTTGTGATGCTGAGGCTCTGTTTAACTTTAACCGGGTAAAATAGTAACTACATGTCTTCTCTCTCTAGAAGGGTGGAATGCTACCCCCGCCGCCAGAACTGGCGGGGGGCTAGTATTCCAAAGTGTTTGACACCTTACACGACATGTTTTGATAAAGCCAAACCAAAGTTAGCATTAACCACGAGGATAATAATGCACTTAAGAGTATATGGTATGGCTATATCATAGAATAGCTATAAGGAGATGGTTCTGAAAGCTGCAGAGGGGCTCAGCTCATGCTAGGGCACCCTCTCACATAAAACCAAGCACTCTGCCTCCAGGATTGTCGAGGCCTACCATAGGAGTGTCTTATAGGTGTATATGTGTCTATATATAAAGGTAGATATAGGTATACTATATCTAAGTAAGGGGTGATTACACCACCTTACCCAGGCTGTGTGAACAGACCTGTGGTGTCAGTTTGGAAGGCAAACCAGGGGTGGCACAATACATGCTGCACCCCCTGGTAGGCCTAGGGTACACCTATGCCCTGGGTACCTATGGTACACTATACAGGGGCTCACAAGGGTGACCCAGTAACCAATCTGGTATGTACCTAAAGTACATGGAGTCCATTTTATAGAGAAAGCAGATAGTCTGGGGCCCTGAATAGCAGGGTCCCAGGCCAACTAAGTCGAAAACCAGCAAAACACCAGGAAAAAAGTTGGGGTAACCATATAGTCTGATTCCACCTTCCTAAAACGCTGGTTCTGACCCATTTGTCTGCCTTCTGACCCAATTCTTGGGGAGAGGTCAAATTAGAGTCCACAAGGTACTCATGCACCAGCTGATTTTGACAATTATTAAGGATCTACTCTCTCATAATTAAATTATACACTCCTTTAAAATCGCACACTTTACTGCCAAGTAACCAGCCTTCCAGAGCCGTAGTAGCACAATCTACAAAGTCAACCCATTCTTGAGTCTGTGCTTTTTGGGTGTCTCTGAACTTAATCATGTGTTGTTCAGTGGTTAAACCAAACCCATCAATCAGAGCACTCTTTAAGACTTTGTAATTATCAGCATCCTCTTCTCTTACGTTGAGGAGCTTGCCTCTACCTTTGTCTGCAAAGGAGAGCCACAAGATTGCTGTCCACTGCTCTTGAGGGAACCTCTGTACTTTACAGGCCCTCGCTATTGCAGTTATCCATTTGTGGATGTCATCCCCTCTCTGATAGGGAGGGACAATCTTGTTCAGGTTCCTTTCATGAGTATTTTCTCTAACTCTAGGGACACTGTTGCTGCCGCCATGGGGCTCTAGCCACAACCTTCTCTAAGCTCTCCGGAGCGCTAGGGATTCCCTATCTAAGGCCAACTGCTCTCTTGATTCTGAGCGTAGCTCTCTCAAACTCAAGCTGTATGCACTTCTTCTCATAAGAGGATTCTCTTTTGTGAGAAGCTGATGTCCCTACAGAAGTACCAGAATGGTTAGACTCCTGAGAAGGAGATCTTGATCTTCTTGGTAAACTGCTAACTCTTCCTGGTGGAGTAAAGAGAGGGCCACTGGGGCCTTCTCCCCCACCTGAAGGAAGATTTAGAGTATCTAGGTTAGAATCATCTTGATCCTCCTGGTCAGCATTTGAGTCCATGCCATAGAAGTTTTCACTTCCTGGCCTTTCCTCATCTGCTGTCCCACCCAACTTGCCTGCCTCATCAGACCTTGGGGTCTTTCTGAGGTCATCTAAAAGCAAAGTCTCTATGAGACGTTGAGTGCTTGCATGTCTCCCTGTCTCCAGTTTCCTAGATGTACACATGTTTCTCAATTCTTGGAATGAGAGATGGCCCTAATTTGTTGGCAAGGAGCCACTGGCTTCAGGCCTCAAAGACATACTGGAGTTATGTGGTGTATGCACCTACCTAACCTAGTGGGAACTGAGGCTCTCTTGAGGTGGAGAAAGGGTGTGCTAGGCCCTTGACTACCCTACTCCAAGTTTAGTAGAACTTACTTATTCGAGTCTTGATTTATATGTACCTAGTACCTTTAGTGGTTTTCAGGTAGTCCCTATCTGGTAAAACAATAGCAAGCTTGAATCCCTACCGCTGGACACCAATGTGAGAAGTTGGCCTGGTATATGTTGACCACTAATTAAAGTGCCAGTACTTTACACTATTTGCCTCTTACTAAATTACTGGTGCCAATGCAAGTCTGGCGCAGGTTCCATGCAAAATCAATTTCAGCAAAACTTTTTATTTTAAATCTTTTACTTATTCTTCAATAAATATATACACATACAAATGAATAATCAATGAAGTGAATACATCGAATACAAAAAACATTACTTCACAATTGCTCAACTAATCAAAAGACACCACAACCACTCAATTTACTTTCATCCATTCAACATTCAATTTCAATTCAAAAATCTTTATTCGAATTTTTCAATTCATAAAAGTACATATCATAATACATAACCCATAAAATACAGTTATCCATTTAATACAATTTAAAAGATACAGATTAAGTTACAATTTAAGCATTTTCCATCATTTTGCGCGCTCCAACAGCAATTTTAAAAAGGTACCAGTACGGCAAATTAATTCTTCGTTATCTAAATTTAACAGTGCCTCATAGGATTGTTCCAAGGTAATAGGTCTGTGTTTTTTTTAAAACGGAATTAATAACCATTTAGTATATTTCACGTAATATTTACAGCCAAAGAGAAAGTGCAGATCATTTTGTCCACTTTGTCCATCACAAGGGCAACTAATTTTAACTGTACTTTGCTGAAAACCCAAAGGAAAATTTAACAGATACCTCACAGTGCCAGCCCTTAAGCGGAATAATAAACTCCTTTCCCAGCTAGTCAGTGGTAATGTTAAATACAATGCCAGGATACATTTAGGCGACACAGTTTTCAAGTACTTAGCAACTGTATTTTTCTCTGATTCAGTCTTCAGCCTTTTCTGTAAATAAAGTGCTCTTAGTGCTTCTTTTAATTCCGATTTCTTAACGTTACTAGCTTCTGTTGGATTAACAAAAATATTTCTCATACCCACTTCCTCCAGACTAGTAAACACATAATGAAGCCACGGGATCTTCCTCCCTCTTTCGCAATTTCAGCAGTCAGTTATTATCTCTTGTGTAAGTTTGGCTGACTGGTTTGTCCAAACCGAGTGCCAAAATAAAACTGGGCGGGTATTAACAAAGTCTGATACAAATGGTAGATTTAATTCGCTATGTGTGATAAAATTAGACGAATAAATAGGCAAACTTAACAATTTCCTACAGAACCTATTCTCTATTTGCTGGATAGTGGTACTTTTCACAATGCCCCATACTTCTGCCCCGTAGGTCGCTACCGGGACACACTGCAATTTAAAAATGTTTACAATCGCTTTAGTAGCATCATATCTCTTTGGTCTCGGAATACTTAAAATTGAGTTAGTGGCCTTTGAGAATTTGCCCGTGGCCTGGGCCAAATGCCCAGTCCACGAGCCATTCGCAGCAAAGGTCACTCCCAAGTATGGAAAGTTATGGGTTCCGATAAGTTTTCCTTCTCCAACCTGTATGGAGTTCATCTGACGCTTGCCTGGCCCACAAGACATTATAAAAGATTTTTTTAAATTTACCCTCAGGTCCAGTTTATCCATAAAATCAGTAAAATTTAAAACCAATGTACGGAGTGAGTTAGGTGTTCGTCCCAGTAGCACTGCATCATCTGCATACAGAAGAGCAGGTACCGGTTTCCCATTTATTAGCGGGACGTCGGGGGTTGATTTTTCAAGACACTTACTCAGGCCATTAATATAGATTATGAAGAGCAAGGGTGCTAAAACGCACCCCTGCCTGACTCCTCTACCTATATTAATTATTCCTGATAATTCTCCTCCCATACCTATTCTCACTCTGGATTTTGAATCTGTATGTAAAAAAGCTAAAAAGTGAACCAGGGCAGCGTCCAGACCGTACTCCAGTAGAATAGACCAAAGTTTCGACCTATTAACAAGTCGAATGCTGAAGATAGGTCCATAAATGCTAAATAAATAGGAACTGACCGGGCAATATTATATTTATCAATGATTAATTTCAAGTTGAGGCATTGTTCAACTGTACCTACCCTATTTCTAAATCCTAATTGGTATGGAGTCAAGATCCCACTATCTTCTAACCATATAGTGAGCCTGTTATAGATAACGCGCCCCAAAATTTTAAGGGAGTTATCCAACAATGAAATGGGCCTATAATTCATGGGGTCAGACCTGTCTCCTTTCTTATGAATGGGGACTATTGTACTGGTACCCCAAGTTTCCGGCATTTTGGTTTTAGGGAGACTATTAAAAACATTCACCAGTATAGGAGCCCATAGGCCGGGTTGCCATTTAATGAGGTCTATAGGTAACCTGTCTGGGCCAGGGGCTTTATTTCCCAAACTCTGTGCGATAGCTTCTTCCACTTCTCCCAAATTAAAATTTCAATTATTAAATGCCTCAAAATCATTTATCGCCTCACTATTCTCACTATTCAGTGGAGAGGCATAGATTTTGGAGAAGTGGCATTCCCAAATTTCGCTGGAGATTGTACAGCTAATCGGGGTAAGTTGTTGGCCCATGTTTCGGAGTTCTTTAACTGCAGGCCAAAATAACTTACTTAATTTCCCTTCTGCAGTTACAGCCAGGGACTCCCAGCGTTCGGCCAGAAGTGTGGTTCTCCGTTTCTCTACAGCTAATTTATAAGTTTTCCTTGCTGCACTCACATTTGCCCTAATTCTAGGAATCTCTGTAAGCACCTTACGTAGATTCCTGTTTGCCACAGAGCAGTTATTGTCAAACCACCTAGGTTCTTTTGGGCCCAGGCCTGCTGGTACAGATAACAGGGTTCTGACTGTGGAGCAGATTTTGCTAACGCAGGAAATAATAACCTGGCCATCCGCAGTAGAGTCTGAGCAAAGATCTATTGAGGACTGTTCTTCCGTAAGCAGTGACTTTGTGATCCCAGCTTTGTCTATCCCTTTCCATTTTTTTTTTTCACAACTGTGTTTATTAAGGGTTTCAGGCAAATCATACATACAGTACTCCATAGCCAGGAGGACACTGCCAGTGGAAAACACATAATAGAATGCATGAACAGCCTAGACATTCAACTAACCCCCCACCCACCGTCCCGCCCCCAGCCAACAACCCCAAAAAACCCCCCGACTACCCACCCCTTATCCCACCCTAACCCAGTGCACGTGATCACCATCAGCTGCAGCATATAGTGTAAAGCACAATAGGCGTCCTGGAGCCACCTAGGCCCCGAGGTCACTGCCGGTAGGCAGTCCATCATCCAGGTCAACGGGAGGATCCAATGGCAAGTCTCTGTATTCTGCCCACTGCTTCCAGATCTTGTAATGTTTGCGGGGGCAGCCCCTGGCCTCAAACACAGGCAATTCCAGTCCCATAAGAAAATCTAGTCCCGCCCTCCATGCGCTGAGTGGGGGGGCGCGGTCACTCTTCCACGCCTTTGCCAAATCCCGTTTGGCGACCGTCAGGCCCAACAGAAGGAGGTGACGCTTATAGATGTTACCCCCTACTTGATCCATGATATGTAAAAGACCTAGTCTGGGCGTGCGAGGAAGGTCCCATTGCAGCACCTCTGACAAGCAAGACCAAACCCCACTCCAGAATCGAGTCAGACCCACACACGACCACACAGTATGCAGCAGCGTACCGCTCTCCGTCCCACAACGCAGGCATACAGGGGTGGCAATGAGGCCAGCCTTCCACAGTCTCTCTCTGGTGTAATAGGCCCGATGCAGGTACTTGAACTGTATAAATCGGAGTCTCACAGCGATGGCTGCCCCACGGGGGGACTCCAGTGCCTCCCTCCAATCATCTTCATCCAAGGGGCCAACATCTACTTCCCAGGAGGCCTTCAACGACAAGAGGGAAGAGGAGCAGTGAGTAATTAAGGTTTGATAAATTTTGGAGACTTTTTTATCCCCCAGATCCCCCATGAAGAGCTTGGCTTCAACGGGGCTAAATTCTGGGAGTTGGTCTAACCCCACTAGACTCGGCGCAAGAGCGTGACGCAGTTGTAAGTATTTAAAAAATTGGGTCTTGGGCATGTCGAATTCGGCGCTAAGGGCTTGAAAGGTTTTAAGAGTAGTCCCAGTAAGGACATGGCCTAGCGTCGAGATCCCAATAGAGTCCCATCCACTAAACCCCGACAGTGAGGCAAGTGCAGGGAGCCGGCCATTGTTCCAGAGTGGCGTTTCCGCTGTTAGGCGACCCCACCAGCCCATACGACGTAGCACCTGTCTCCAAAGCATGAAAACCACCTGAGTAGCCTGCGGCAGCTTCCGCCGCCGGCTGGCCGAGTATAACAGCGTGTGGAGCGTGGCATCCCCCATAAGGAAGCGTTCCAGGGCGTATGCCGGGTCATCACGCCCACCGTACCACCACTCATTCAGAACCAGCAGATGAGAGGCTTGGTAGTAGGATAGTATGTCTGATGTAGCGAGACCACCACAGTATGTGGACAGGAAACAAGTCCGCAGTGCCACTCTGGAGGCACCCCCTGCCCACAGGAAACGTCCCAGTACCGAATTCACGCGACGGAACCATTGTGGGTCAACCCTATATGGGAAGTTCTGAAGCTGGTAAAGGAGTCTAGGGAGGGCGACCATCTTAAAAATCGCCGACCTGCCATAGATGTTAAGGGGCATGCGAGACCAGGTCTTGACGTCCGACTGAACTCTGTCCCACACCGGCAACACATTGCGCTCCCATGCAACCGCGGCAGATTCAGACAGGAAAACTCCCAAGTATTTTAGACCACCAACCGCGACTTGCAAGGCCGAGGCCCAGGGGAACACCTCCGATCTCCCGCCCAGCACCCATAAAGTCGATTTACGCGGGTTAAGGAAGAGTCCCGACACTTCACCAAAAATACGCATTATGTCTAGGATCCGCGGGCCAGAACGGTGAAGGTCTGTCAGAAAGAAGAGGACATCGTCTGCGTATAACGCAATCCTGTCCGAGAGTCCAGCTCACCACACAAAGCCCCGAAGTTGTGCATCAATGCGCACCCACGCGGCCAATGGTTCCATGACCAAGGCAAAAAGGTACGGGGAGAGGGGGCACCCCTGGCGAGTCCCCCTGGCAACTGGGAACTTCTCCGACACAGCCCCCGAAACACGCACCGAGGCGGTGATGTCTGTGTATAGAAGCCGGACATACGAGACAAAAATTGGACCGAGGTTGAGCCGCGGCAAAAGAGCGAAGAGATAAATCCAACTGACTGAATCGAATGCCCTATCGATGTCCGCTAGTAGAAGCGCCGCTTGTTCTCCCGTCGCTCCCATCGCATCGACGGCCACCTGCGCGCGCCTGATATTGTGACGCGTCGCTCTACCGGGCATAAAGCCCGCTTGATCCGGGTGGACTAGGTCCGCCATATACAGGAGGAGGCGGTTCGCCAACGCCTTGGCCAACAATTTGGCCTCAAAGTTGATCAAGGATATGGGACGATATGACTCGTGTCTGTCGGGTGGTCTGCCTGGTTTCTGAAAAACCACAATTTCGGCCTGACCCCAGTCAATCGGCAGGCTACCACATTCCCGCGCTGCCTCTAGTGCCCGCCTATAATGCGGCCCCAGCTGCAAGTGGAATTTCTTATAAAATTCGCTGGGAAATCCGCTCGGTCCGGGCGCCTTGCCAGTGTTGAGTTGACCCAATGCATCGCCTAGTTCCTCCGCCGTCAAGGGGAGATCAAGGGCGGTCTTGGCTTCGTCTGTAATCGCGCGAGGGGGAAGGTCAGCGATGAACTTGTCAATAGCCTCCGGCGGGAGACTGTCCCGAGGGGCATATTGTATCGCATAATAGCGAGCGAAGCTCGCCGCAATGGCAGCCGGATCCGTCATGGCCAACCCGTCTTCGTCCACGAGGCCCGGCACAGTAACCGGCTGCAGTGTTTGTTGGCACAATCTATGGAGCATGGTGCAAGATTTGTCGCCCCATTGGTAGACCCTGCTCCTCGTAGCCAGCCAGGCCAGTCGCGCCTCGTCAAGTAAAACCGAGGCGTAAGATTGCTGCGCTTGCAGGAGCAGCCTGAGAGCTACCCCATTACCGTCAGTCCGACACCGAGCTTCCAACACCCCTACTCTATCTGACGCCGCCACTATAGCCTCACAACGACGTCGACGGGCTGCAGCACACCAAGCTATGTCGACGCCTCGCAACGTGGGCTTCATGGCCTCCCAGACCATCACCCCATCAATCTCCTCAGTCAGGTTCTCGTGCCAGTAGTGGGCAAGCGCTCCGCGCATGTGAGTAGTATAGTCTGGTTGCTGGAGATGCCACGAGGACATCCGCCACCGAAACGGCTGGGGCGACCTGTGCAGAGTGATCTGTACTACGACTGGGGAGTGGTCCGACAGCCCACGAGGCTGAATCACGGCCTGCTTCACTCTGTCAAGAAAGGCCCCCGGCACAAACACACAGTCTAGTCGGGAGAAGGAGCCATGCACAGCAGAGACATATGTGTACTCACGCGACCTGGCATGCAAATGCCTCCAGACATCCACCCAGCTCAGCCCATCAACCATCGCCTTCAAGCGAGTAGGGGAGGTGGCCACCGCAGTTTCCTGCAGCCTTCGCCGATCCAGGCACACATCTACCACATCGTTCCAGTCACCACCTATCACAGCCAAAGAGTCCGGAATCTCAGCCCACAACGCAAAGAGGCGCTCAGCCAGGGACCATTGTAGAGGAGGAGGGGCATACACACAGCCAAACACCACCGGCTCCGCGCCTATCACCCCTTTGACAAAGACATATCGACCCTGGGGATCCAGCCAATGACGCTCGTGGGTATAGGACAGTCTCCTGTGTATAAGGATGGCCACCCCTCTCGAACCTCTAGAAAATCCCGCATGAAACACTTGAGTGTAGCCAAAGCGCTGTAAGCTTAGCACCTTTGTTCCCAACATATGTGTCTCCTGCAATAGCATGACATCAGCTGAGTCTCTCTTGCCCCAGCGCAACACTGCCCCACGCTTAATTTTGTCCAACATCCCCCTCACATTCCAGCTTAAAATTCTCATAGATCCACTAGTAGGTGTCAATTGTGCGGGATCAGCCATTGTCCTGACGAAAAAGTCTCAGAAAGCCCCAGGACCCAGCCCAGGCACATTGTAGCATGCAAATCACTGTAGCCAAAATCACGTGCATCCCGTCCAACACCCCCCCAGCCCCCCCAGCTCCCCCAACTGACACAACCCCACAAACCACCCAACACCCAACACTCCGCCTCCCCCCACCCCTATACCTCATGAAACCTTGAAGTACCTGTCGCGGCATGGGGAGCTTCGGGCCCAAAACATAGTGCCCAAAACCACCCATACCAATGGATCCCACTACACCCCCCAAACTAACGGGAACTACCCTTCGGGGCCGCCTCCCAACGTGAGAGGACAAGGCTGCCCATATGTCAACACCCCGAGCCCCAATGAACCACTAGTGACCTGTAACACGGTCAGGGCGAGGCAATCAGGCCTCACCAACAGCGCCCCACCTGAGACAAACCAATGTCTGGGTCTCACCACCCCTGGCGTTAGTTCCTCGGCCATCGCGGCAGTTGCTCCGGGCCTCTCGGATAGTCCACTGATGAAAAGAGAACTGACTTAGGAAATGGAGGTCTCATGATCATCAAAGCCCTTTCCCGGACTGATCAGTGTGGGACTGTACACCATCCCGCGGGGCGCCCCCGGAATGGGAGCGTCTCCGCGACCGAAATTTCCCGCGTCTTTTACCCCTAGTGGAGGAGTCACTCCTCTCCTGCGACGATCCACGTGATGGCCCTGGGTTCAGGCCCGGTTGGGCGTTCGGCCGGAGCCGGATATTCTCATCCGTCCAACCATACACTGCCTCTGGAGTATCGAAAAAGTGAGTCTTGGACTGGAAAATGACGCGTAGACGGGCCGGGTATAGCAGTGAATAAGGAATCTTCAAACCCCGGAGCTTGGCTTTCGCATCTTGGAAGGAGCGACGCTGCTGCTGCACTTGTCTGGTATAGTCCGGGAAAATCATGATCTTCTGATTATCGAACAGCAACGCGTCCGTGGCCCTTGCTTCTCGAAGTATGGTATCCCTATCGTGAAAGTTGAGGATTTTTGCGATGATTGGGCGCGGTCGTTCTCCCACAGGCGATTTCTGCATCAGGGCTCTGTGGGCCCGTTCGATCACAAAACAGCTCGAGAGGACATCTGGGGGGAGCCAACCTTCTAGCCAACGCGTTAAGAACGCATCTATGGGCCCCTTCTCGCATTCCTCCGGAAAGCCAATGAAGCGTAGATTATTCCTGCGCGCTCGCCCTTCTGCATCCTCAACTCGGAGTGCCAGACCCCTCTGAATCTTGTCCATCTCCGCCACTTTCTTCTTTAGGGCACCAACATCATCTTCCACTCCTGTGATCCTGGTTTCAGCCTCCGTGATGCGAGCAACCGCGTTTCGAAGGTCCTAGCGCAGAAGCATGACATCAGCCCCAACGGCCCCGATCTTGGCGTCCAGTGAGTCCCTGGATTGCGTGATGGCCGCTATCAGGGCCGCGTTGTCAGGTCCCGCGTTCTGGCCGCCACCCGAGGCTCCTGACCCCCCGCTGGGTCCGGTAAACTTGTCGATTGGACCTTGCTTGTTGGGTCCAGCGCCGCCCCCACCTCTTGTCATGATCAGGGGAAGTCGGGCGAACCCCTCCGCACCCGCAGTAAAGTAGACGTAGAATGGACTCGGGGGCTTAGCTGCACACCGCAGGTGGACACACCAAATCGGGGGGCACTCACAGTTCTCCGCGTGTCGCAGTCGGATCAGGCCACAGTCCACTCCTGGGCAGCAGGCGCGATCCCCAGGTTGGCGGGGATAGGTTGCACTGGACACTGCCTGCCACCGATCCACTGCCCAGCCAGCACAGCCGCAGGATCCGTAAAAGTCCAGTCGCAGAGGGGCCCTCGACCCCACGCGCCACTGACCACAGCGTCGGCTCCCCCGACAGAGAGCCAAAGACGGTCGCGCCAGGCGGGGACCGCCAACCTCAAGGTCCCGGCGTCCAGAGGCCCAGCAGAGCACAGCACCACTCCGGCGTCCCCGGGGGCCAGGTCCCCCAGTCGTCACAGCAAAGGCAGTCCGGGGAGCCCTCCGTCACGTCCCCGGGAACCAGGCAGCCTCAGTCCCAGACAAGGGAATTGTACCTCCGGACGCACGCCACCAAAAGGGGGGCCAACCCACAATGCAGATGGGCCGCAGTCACGGGGGGTCTCCCGTGGCACCCCCTCCTCACGACGAATGGCGTCCTGTGGCAAGAGCTCGGTCCACCAACCCCAGGGGCACCCAGCGCCGACTCACCACCTCCCAGGCGCGGGTCAGCTCAGCGTCTCCAAAATCGAGGCCCCGGCTTCTCGGGGTCAGCATAGGCCGCAGTGGTACCGGAGCCTCCAGGGGCCACCCCGGCGTGGGAGTCCGCTCCACTGGTCACCGCCGCAGCTCCTTTCACCTCCGGTGTCGCAGGCACCAATCAGGAAGGCTTCCCACCGGTCCGACCAGCGGCCGCCAGCCGATGCCTCGAAAATTGAGGTCCCGGCTCCGCCTGCCGGCCCCAGGCCGCACCACTCCACATCCGATGTCGGCTCACCAGAGCAGCCGGGGGGACAGCGCGCCTCACCGGACAGGTCCAGATGCTGCCAGGGACAATCGCCACTCAGGTAGGGGGCTCGGGGGTCAGGATAAATGGTAGGATTATGTCAGGGCAGGCGGGAGCTCTACAACGCTGCGACCGCCATCATCGCCCGGCAAGCCACGCCCCCTATCCCTTTCCATTTTAACCTTAATTTGTCTATGGTTACACTTATATCTCTTGCTCCTTGTGTCACACTGAAAACAGGTCGGGAGTCTAGCCTCATAGTTACTGTTACGGGATTATGGTCCCCAAAGTCTGTAGCCAAGACATCTGTTGCTATTATACGGTCTGCCATGCCAGGAGAGACAAAAATAAAATCAATATTGGAAGTACTGGCTCGACCTCTATGTGTAGCACTTGCTGTAGCGAGGTCCTCTGGCCAGAGTCCATGATATTTGTCAAAATATGCTCGTCTAACAAGCTTTGCAATTCTTGTCCCCTTTGGTTTGCCGGGTGCCCGTTCCCTTGATTTTCTTGCCGATTTTTATTTAATAGCTGGGCATTGAAATCACCACCTAAGATAATTTCGAGTCCTTCACTTTTGCCCCGGCTATCCTCTAAGTTGGAGATAAATTTAGTAAGCGCTAGGAAATTCCTATTTGGAGTAAAAATAAAATCATTATTATAAAAGTTAATCAAGACGAAAGGGACATGCCGTGTATATTCAATAACTTGAATATTGGCATTCCCTGTGTTGATAGCTCTATGTTTCCCCCCAGCCAAAATGCTAAAACCAACAAGCAACCCTCCAACAGCACGGCCAAAATTTGATTTGCGAGCCGCTATATTATAACAGTGAAACCCAATTACATTCAAATCATAGGGTGCCCAGGTTTCTTGAAACATTATTATGTCATAACCTGAGATTAATTCGACCCAATCTTTGTCTGTCAATCTAGGTTCCAATCCCGCTACATTCCAGCTAAGTATTTTTACGTCACATGTATTATTGGACTTAGCTTCTACTGGAGTTGTTGACATTGGTTTACACAATTGCATATATGGGCCTAAAACTATGCCTTTATTCTTTATTAAAGCATCATCGTCTTTTAATTGGTCTGGGTGTTTCTCCATTTCATCCAAATTATATGAAGAGGGATTCTCTGAATTTCCCCTAGGATCTGAGGAATGATGTTGTTGTTCCCCATTGCCCTGCTCCTTATCTGAAGAGGAAAGTCAGTCTACTCCCTCCATGCCTGCTAAGGCTGCATAGCGGTTATAAACAGGTGGAAAACCATCGTTACAATATCTAGTTGGGAGCCTAGAATTAATAATCGGTGCCATGACAGATCTGGGGTAAAAATAAGTCAGCTCACGGGATGTAATCCCTTTGGTACTGTTCTCTGTGGGCCAATCTAAAATATATCTTACTGCCCTACGATCTCTGAAATTTACTACAATAATATCACCCGTAAGATCTTTTTTCCTGTGTCCCAGCCAAGGGAGGCGCCTTACGTTTAGGATTTCACGGTTTAAGTTTGGGGGAAGTGGGCGATTTTATCTTAACCAAAACATAGCTTTATTTTTTAATTGATGGTAATCTTCCCTCTTGCCCTCCTCTAATGGGGAGACTCCCGTAAGAACCACTACAAGTGGGACTGCTTCAGGTGGCAGTTCAACTCTATGCCTTTTAGTTTTCACTACTCTTTCAGCATTTTAGGGGTCTTTCAGATTTTGATTACATTTCCCTCCAGTCTCACTCTCCTTACCACAGCATTTAACATTTTGGCCTGATGTTTTAGAGGGCAGTGGGTTCGAAGGTTTTGATTTAATTTGACTATTGGGTTTTAATCCCATTAGGACAGGAGGATTTATGGGTACTGATATAGACTTTGGTATGTCCTTGGTTACATCCCTGTTTCCCCCAAATCTTTGTTCCAATGACTCCAAGTGGTGTTCCATTTTTTTAGTCTCTCTATTAGTGGCAGTGTAAAAGCTCTTAGTAAGTGTTCAATACTACTCAATAAGTCATTACAGGATGCTTTTTCCGCTGGGCAATATGGGGGAGTAGTTATAGCTGGTATTATTATTGGATTTGGGGTACAATTTTTGGAAGTGCCTAACTCAGGTTGAATATCCTTACTTTTTTGCCGACCACTTTTTCTCTTCCTCCTTTTTTTTGGAGGGGGCCTTGTTTTCGGGTGTGCTTGGGAGTTGTAAGAATTTCCATTTGGACAATTTTCACTATTTTCGGAGATATACCTTCTGGGACTTGTGCCTCTGATGTTCAAAGAGACACAGCAACATTAAGATTAATTTCGCTATTTGCATTATTTATATTCAATGGGGTAGTTTCTTGTCGAAAAAGTAGTGGAATGCTATCATTACTTGAACTATCTAAACCCTCGCATTCAATACGAGTCGTAATGGGTGGTGAAGTAGCTGGCTTGGTCAATGGCAATGACGAGCGTTTATTTTTAATGTGCTCAATAGAGCGACGCAGCTCAGCCAGACGCTCTGCTAGCGTCATTTCCCTTTCAGTTCCAGAGGAAACCTTTATCATATAATCATCCAGTGTGCCTCTATTAGCCCCTGTTGATTTCCCCTTCGAAACTTGCGAAGTCATAATAAATGCAATAATATGATACTGGCGTTATGCAAACAATGAATAAGGGCCCAAATCACAAACAGCTATGTCACAGGTAAATTGTTTGTTGTTTGCTTACTATTGTTCATCAGTAATACTCCTGGTCATCAAGTGAGAATCAAGGGAGGTGGCCCAGTCCAGTCTCCCCGGTCTCTAGAGGGCCTAAGAGGGCCCACCCTTTGCCCGGGCTTCGCCCCGGGCGCTCCCGCGACGCGGGGGGTGTGAGCACTTTTAATGCGCCTCCGGGCGCTCTGGTGACGGCGTCAGGGTGCGCCGCCGCAGGTGGTGGCGGGAAAGCGAGTCCTCCGCTCGGCGGCCGCTCAGATGAAAGGAGCGGTGGCGGGAGGACTCGCGGTTCAGGGCGCTTCCCGGTATTCACACTAAGGCGAGTTCAGGTTCCAATGCAGCCTTGTCAGGTAACAGAGCCCGCTTCCGCCGAGGGTGCAGGGCGCTTCCCGGTATTCACACTAAGGCGAGTTCAGGTCCCAATGCAGCCTTGTCAGATAACAGAGCCCGCTACCGCCGAGGGTGTGAGCACTTTTAATGCGCCTCCGGGCGCTCTGGAGACGGCGTCAGGGTGCGCCGCCGCAGGTGGTGGCGGGAAAGCGAGTCCTCCGATCGGCGGCCGCTCAGATGAAAGGAGCGGCGGTGGGAGGACTCGCGGTGCAGGGCGCTTCCCGGTATTCACACTAAGGCGAGTTCAGGTTCCAATGCAGCCTTGTCAGGTAACAGAGCCCGCTTCCGTCGAGGGTGCAGGGCGCTTTCTGGTATTCACACTAAGGCGAGTTCAGGTCCCAATGCAGCCTTGTCAGATAACAGAGCCCGCTTCCGCCGAGGGTGTGAGCACTTTTAATGCGCCTCTGGGCGCTCTGGTGACGGCGTCAGGGTGCGCCGCCGCAGGTGGTGGCGGGAAAGCGAGTCCTCCGCTCGGCGGCCGCTCAGATGAAAGGAGCGGTGGCGGGAGGACTCGCGGTGCAGGGCGCTTCCCGGTATTCACACTAAGGCGAGTTCAGGTTCCAATGCAGCCTTGTCAGGTAACAGAGCCTGCTTCCGCCGAGGGTGCAGGGCGCTTCCTGGTATTCACACTAAGGCGAGTTCAGGTCCCAATGCAGCCTTGTCAGATAACAGAGCCCGCTTCCGCCGAGGGTGTGAGCACTTTTAATGCGCCTCCGGGCGCTCTGGTGACGGCGTCAGGGTGCGCCGCCGCAGGTGGTGGCGGGAAAGCGAGTCCTCCGCTCGGCGGCCGCTCAGATGAAAGGAGCGGCGGTGGGAGGACTCACGGTGGAGGGCGCTTCCCGGTATTCACACTAAGGTGAGTTCAGGTTCCAATGCAGCCTTGTCAGGTAACAGAGCCCGCTTCCGCCGAGGGTGCAGGACGCTTCCCGGTATTCACACTAAGGCGAGTTCAGGTCCCAATGTAGCCTTGTCAGATAACAGTCATTCCTGACACATAACCAACTCCACAGACTCACCAAGTTCACCAGAGGGTTAAGCCTTATTCATTCACAGTTTTTTAGAAAGGCAAAATCCAAAGGGGAACGCTACGCACATAGCCAAACAACAACAAACTTTACTACCAGATTGAGTAGAGAAATGCACCAACAAAATCTACAATGTTACCAAAGAATAAAGTGCATAACAACTTAATTTGAGATATGTTTGTTTGAATAAACAATGCGCTAGGTCGACGCGTTTCGAACCCTTTGAATTAACAGGGTTCTCCTCAGGACCATCACAATCTGAAAAAGACGAAAGAGAAACACATGCTTTTACTACTCTGATCATAAAATGTACAACAACGGCAGCATGCCCACACCCAGCCAGTGCAGTGGTTGCTTACCTTACTCATAAGTGAGAGACTGCTCAACTTGTAAATCAATCCTAAGTGTGTCTGAAAGTCAAAAAACTATAAAAAACCCTCATAAGGCAAATTAATTAACCTACAGCCCGTCAGACCCACGTCAAAGAATGCAAGCCAAAAAGATGAATTGAGGGAGAGCTTACATTGTGGTGTAGTTCATAATCCTTGCAGCTTCAGCATAAATCTTGAAGTAAATCCAATACGGATTCCGATGAGATCCATCAATCTATGGGGCAAGCTGGTGGAATCTTTAATACCCAGACCGTTTTGAATCATCCATGTAATGACTACTTGAATTTGTAATATCACTAGACATACCAGTGAGATCTCAAAATTTGGCATCCAGTTGTTTGGAGGGCATCTTAACAACTTCCCCAGTTAATGGCATAAATCTGAAACAGTAAAGAAGGCTGCGGTTAGAGGAATACCCAACGTAGAGTCCTCTTGTGTGTTTAACATGATAGATCCGCCCGCTTTAATACCTAATTGCGTGATTATTAACGCCCGCTCGCCTCCACCTGAATAGAAGCTTCACATGAACTCCTTCATTAAAATAATAACCAGTACAACGCGGTTCACAATCATCTTGTGAACTTGACAACTGACGATAACGATAGCTGCAAACAGGAACACCCGTCTGTGAGACGAGGTTGGTTCCAAACCTTCCTATAACACAACCGATGGACGCTCGTTTAAACATCCGTCAAACGGTTACACAGATTGAACCACTAACCCAAAAGTGAAAAGCCAAACAAGCACTTAACCACCACTAACCTCGTAGAAGTGAACTTCACCAGTCTCCGTTCGACATAGGAAATCGCTAGCCGAGTTCGTCCGCAGTGCCACGTCCCGCACAGGATTGTGGGTATCATTGCATCACGGGAAAGGAAGTTTTTTTTATATCCCTTCACTCAAACTTTACTGACCTGCAACATCTTGTATGTAATGAGTACACGCGCCTGTAGACCACGGTCTTGCCCTACTCAGAACTGTGTGTTAAAAGCAAAAATATTCTGCAGAGTAAACACTTGAATTGAAGGCAGAAGTCTGCAACACGTCCGGATTTTGTAGAAGCCCAGTCTTCATTAACCGCGGTACGGGGTGCCGCAGGGGATTGTAGGACTCATAGGCGCCCAATATCCAACTCAGCGTGTATATCAAAGTTGCGCACAGTGGCAGCGAAGGCTGGTGCCAAAAGGAAGTTGAAAATGACACAGCTAAAAGCACGGTTCCATAGAGATAGGTGCCAGTCCAACAAAACCTCTCAGTGTGGGCTTAGGTGGTTTAGGTAAATCAGCCCGAACAATGTGATTCGCAATGCTTTTCTCCTTTTTCAATGCGAAAAGTGGAGCCTGTGTCAACGCTTTATCAACATCTTTCAGTAAATGCCAATTTTGATTAATAATTTTTTTCATTTCATTGGAATTCGGGCAGAACGTGGACACGCACACAAGTCTGTCCATATGTGGTTTAGCTCTTTTTTCAAGGAGTGTCTCGCGTGGTATCCACCAAGCACATTTCATGGCATTTTTCAGCAGTTTTTTAGGGTAGCCTCTTTCCATTAAACTATTCACTAGCCTGTTGGCATGTAGCCAATACTCATCCTTGAATTAACAATTGCGTCAAATTCTTAGAAATTACCCAAAGGGCAGATTTTGTTTTAGGCTCCTGGGGTGGTTGCTGTTGAAGTGCAAGGCCTTATTTCTATCCGTAGGCTTTCTAAATAAAGTAGTAGCCAGTTTCCCTTCCGAGGGGTATACTTTCACATCCAGAAAAGTAATTTGATGCCAGGAGGAGTTGAGGCTGAATTTGATATCCTCTGTCCTGGTATTCAGCCATCCGTGAAAGTCATTTAGCTGCTCTTGGGTTCCTGACCACACTAAAAAAACATCATCTATATAGCGCATCCAGTTGGAGATGCCCTCCTGGAATGGATTATTGTTGTAGATGAATTTTTCTTCATAGAGCCCCATATACAATACGGCTAGTTCTGGCGCAAATGGACAACCCATGGCCCTTTATTTGAAAGAAAAAGTCACTGCCGAAGCTGAAATAGTTACGTTGCAGGGCAAATTTAGCCAATTGTATGATAAAACTCGTTGGAACCCTGGTTGGATTGGGCCTGGTTTCCCAAAAATGTGTCAGCACCTCTATTGCCTCATCCTGAGGGATCCGAGTGTACAAAGACACTACATCAAGGGTGGCCATGATATCACGGGATTCAAGAAACTCAACTGCTGAAATCCGATTGATAAAAGCTGTAGTGTCTTGTAGATGGGCCGGGACATTGTTGACAAACGGTTTCAAGAAGTGATCTATGTATTTCGAAGTGGGCTCAATAAGAGAATCACAACCTGAGACTATTGGTCTCCCAGGTGGACTTGTCTCGTTTTATGGACTTTAGTGAGAACGTAAAAATACAGGCACCCTTGGACATTTATTTTGGAGAAACACATATTCCTTTGGTCCCAGAAAACCTTGTTCGAAGCTATTTTTTAAGATCTCAAACAAATTGCCCCTGAAGTTCACAAGTTGGTTTCTTAGCAATCTTCTTATAGCAATTTACATCATCCAATTGCCTCAAGACATTGGCCGTATGTTCTGCAGTGCCCCAAAGTACTACTGAGCCACCTTTATCCTCTTGTTTGATAACTACAGATGTATCATTTTTCAAACAAGTGATTGCTTCCTTCTGTGCCTTTGAGTTGTTATATTTAACATATTGCCTACGTTTTTCCATCTCAGTAATAGCCGACAGATCCATCTTCTCAAAGGTTAGAACCTCTTTCGGAACTTTGTTAGATGGAGGGCAGAACACAGATTTTTTCCGAAACCCTGTGACTTCAAGGTTATTCAGGGGTAATTCGTCAGTAAAGAATGTTTTAAGATGAATTTTGCAACAGAACTCCAGAGTTTCTAATTTCATTTTTACGGAGTCGGTTGGTCTCGAGGGGACAAAAGAGAAGCCCTTTTCAAGTACAGATTTTTCCACCTCGGTCAACACACGGTCAGACAAGTTAAAAATAGGGGACAGTCTCAGTTCTTGTAGTACTGTCTCCTGGTGGTCATGTCCCATGGTTTGTTGTTGTACCGATTCCGGACCCTTTGTCTTTGTTGGCCTCTTCCTAAAAAAGGAAGGGGATTTTGCTGCTGGTGTTGATTGCCTCTCCTATGTGTATTACCACGTTGTTCACCCGTGTCTGTTTCGCCTTCAGATGACGAAAAGGTGTCAAAGAATGTGAGGAATTTATTTCTTGACCTACCCTGGAATTCCGTAAGGAACCTTCGGGAGTCAGTCAGAGTATAGAAGTCTGGTTGTAAAAATGGATAAACATTTTCCAAGGAAAAGTTCTTTTTATCCTTTTCAAATTGATTGCTCTTCGGGTTCAAAGTGTAGTCTTTGAACTTCAAGATTTCTTTCTCAACTTTTTCAAGGAGACTTTTTGAGTCTGTGATCAATTGATTGTTTTTAATTTCTGCTTCTAACTCTGATATTTCCTCCAGTTGTTTAAGAGAGAGCCGGTGTGCTGTCTCTACGGTTAAGACCATTAGGTCCTACTGCACTTGGTCTCAATGCAGCTGTATCCCTTTTTAGGTTTCGCCCTGGCCGTAGCCCGCCCAGGGCGAAATCTTATGTCCTACATATGGGGCTTTGGTCCCGCCTCTGTCTTCCATTGGCTAGCTCCATAAATGGAGGCTAGCCATTGGAAGAGATTGACTGTCAATCACGCTTTCCCCGTGAAAACGCGATTCGGGGGCGTTTCCGTGTGTTTTTGTAAGTCCCGCCCTCTCCTCTTCCTAGTGGCTGGAATTTTACCTTCCAGCCAATTGGGAAGGGGAGAGCACGAAAAACACGCCCACGAATCTGCCGGCCGGGACACCCCCGTGACGTCATTCCCCGGGCCGCGCTGTGATTGGCTGCCGGCCCGGGACCTGACTTGTTTTTTAGGTTTCGCCCTGGCCGTAGCACCTGCGAAGCAGGTGCTCCGCCCAGGGCGAAATCTTATGTCCTACAGTATAGGGCTTAGTCCCGCCTCTGTCTTCCATTGGCTAGCTCCATAAATGGAGGCTAGCCATTGGAAGACATCGTTGTCAGTCGCTTTTTCCCGGTCACAACGCGGATCGGGGGCGTTTCTGACTCTTTTTTTAAGTCCCGCCCCTTGATGCCGTGTGTCCCGGGCCGCGCTGTGATTGGCTGCCGGCCCGGGACCTGACTTGTTTGGTTGGGTGGGAGCGCTGCTGGAGCCGGTGTCACTTCCTCCACCTTCCCCAGGTAGACAGACGGCTGGACAGATGAGCGCGCAAGGAGAATTGGAGGAGGCCTGGTTTGAACATTTTCTTCAGGGATGTGTATTTGGTTCCCAGTCTGACTCTGTGTGAGTGTTAACCCTGATGTCCGTGACACAGGATATGTTTACAATACTCTAATGCCAGTAATGTATTGCTCACTTCCGTCAAACTGCCGGTGTTATCACGGACTGAAAATGCTGGTGGGAGTCGAATACTGTGGTGAGTTGCAGTGTGCTGGATTCGTATTTTGGAGGGTTTGACCAGTCTACTGGTACATCTTAAATAAAAACTGGGGCGCTGAAGGAACTAGGCCTGCCTTGCGCTGTCGCTTTTTTACTTCAGACGGCCACGGCCCTGAGAAGCAGGCCTCAGAGCGCGGATCCGGGTGTTGCAATGTCTGCCTGTGCAGAGGCGAGGCGGGAGCGCATGTCTCTTTACATGCATCCTCGGTGTGTGCGTGTGGTAGGCTGTGGATGGCTCGCGCAGGGCCAGCCCCCCTGTCCATCACTGGCCTAGGCTCCGCCCCTTGCCGCAGAGCTCCTCCCTCGCGCGCAGACCGCTCAGCACTCTCGGCTCGCAGGGCCCTGGTAGGACTGTGCCGCCGCCTGTATCCTTGCTGCAACTTTAAGAGCCTCCCTCGCACGGCCACAACTTTCAGCCGTGGCCTCTGCGTGCTCTGGGCCACGGTTCCAACCGTTTCCCTCCAGAAACATATCCTTTCATATTGTCATAACCAGAAGATGCATGTCTGCAGCCTGGGGAGAAGGCGTGCCTCCCCGACCACTGCCCCCAAGTGTGGCTTTGAGTTCATGGCCTCCGTGGGCATTTTCTGTAACAGTCTGTCTGGCGTGGGAATATTGCATTTTCTAACCATCTTTTCTTCATCTGTTTGGGAGTCGGTTGCTGCACCACGACCTCTCTCTCGGACAGGTGCCAGCTACAGTTCAAATACGCAGGACAAACTGCAACAGAGTAACGGAGCGGGCAGTCATATCTTAAACTCTGACTGCTGGCGGTGAGGTACTTTTGTTGCTGCTCTCTACGTGTGCAGGGATTGCACTGAGGGCTGGGGGGTGCTGAATTATTCATGGTGCAAGGGAGACAGCCCCATTAGCATGCACCAGACATGCTGTTTGTCTGTTTGCTAAAATTCCTCATTCAGGACTTGTTAACTGCCAGACGAGCTTAACACTCTCCCGCTTGCTGCCTGCCCCCTTCCCACCCCCACCGGTGCCCCCAAGCCCCTCGCCGCCTATTGTGGCTGCTGGGTGCTGGCAGCCAAGGGGTGGTATCGGCGGGACGGGGCCTGGATCCTGTTTCTCGATAAGCCCCGCCCCTCGCGCTCCCCGGGCCTACTGCCCGCACTGGCCCAGCCCTTGAAGGGATGCCTGAGAGCCGAGCCTGCTCTTTCGCGGGAGGCTGCGGAGCTGCAAGGTGAGCCTTCCGCCCCTGCGAGGGCCGCCGCGTGCCGCTCCTGAGGTGAGTGTCCCTACAACGTGCGCCGCTGCATGCTTATTTATACACGCAGACGGGCTGTGGTGTCTCCCTCGGGGTTTGGAAAACTGGTGTACTTAAAATTGCATATATCCGTCTGCATTTATTTTGTAGCGCGCATCCTTAATTCGTGCCTTGTGTGGTTCGATGAACCACCAGGGGTCACCTAGGCGTAGTATGTCTAAATATTTTTATTAATGCATTTGGTTGCTGGCGTATTCACATGCCATGAAGCTTGTTTGTTCATATATTCTAATAGTGTCTGCGTGAATATGTTTATGCCAGCATATGTGCGCACGGACTTTCTTGGTTTTGCTTTCTGCACTTTTCACATTTTGCGTTGCATCTGTCACATTCTGCGTTGGTTGTGCCCAACAAAGAAGTTAGATGTCAAATAGCGTTTCTTGTGACCCATAGGCCTTGTCTCCGTCCCTGCTTACTCGTAACACATGGTCAGTATAAGGTTAGGGCCCACTCCGTCGTTCCTAGGGCCATTATATACGTGGTATGCCCCAGAACATACTAGAGACTAGAAATATGCACATTTTAATTTTGCTATGAATATAATTGTTTTATGCTAGCAGACCTTTGAGTGTCGTGGTCAGCAGCCCACACAGGGTGTTCTCTCTTTTGGCACCAAAGGGATCCTTATTTCTTTTTTTTGTGTGTGTTATATTTTTTTGGTTGAGTTTCCAAACGTGATGCACCATGCTTGATGTGCAAGCAAATGGAATGAATATCTTCACTACAAAAAGGAGTACATTGCTCCAGGGTAATTTAGACTAAATATTTGAATGTCACCCCTGCCAATTACTATTTTTTTTCAATTAAACTTAAAGGGGAAGTAACCTGCTGCAAGTGATGAAAGAACAGAGATGGCAAATGGAGTAATTTTCAGTTTGTCTCACTACTTCCTTTAGGTTTTTGTGAGGAGATATATACAGTTTAGTTGCAGCGCAGAACGGCCTCTCTCCAAGCAGTAAGGTGATTCTTGGCCTGAATTATTATTGTTATTTTTTGCAGCATTTATTAAGCATAGTTTTTCATCTCAAAGGAAAATATCAGATCTCTGATGAAGGATGACGAAAAAAAATGTTATCCATCGTGGTCATTCACTACTAAGGGTGGTGGTGTGGTGCGCTGTTTTCGCTCACACGCTGTAATGGGACTGTTCATCAAGCAATGTATTCGCTTCATCTGTTCCTTCCTAAGTGCCTTTGACATTTTAATTCTTAAAATAATCATGCAGAAGCTCCCTGTGTGTCTCCGAAGACTGTACAATTTGGAAAGCTATTTTTGACACTGTTCTTGTATGTAGCTTCTTTGTAAAGCGTGTTCAGGCCTACAATGCAAAATTTATCTGCTCCCCCCAAAAAAATGCAATGGAAGTGGGCCTTTTTTTTGTGGATAAATTTACAACATGTTATGTATTTACGAACTGCATTTTAATAAATGCCACATGCCGTTGAAAATGCATTCCGCGTCCACAGATCTTTCGAACTGCAAGCAAAATAAGGGAATAAGAGCTATAAATATTATAACTATTAGTTGACCAGGTTGCATGAAGAGAGTACTGTTGCTTGCATTTATTCATGTATGTGGAAATTTTATTTTTGGGGCTGAGGGCAGAAATTGAGTGGCCTTTTAGCATCAGTCTTGGCTGCTCAAATGAAAGCCCCACTAAAATTTGCACCCGAATTTTTTAAGCTGGTCTTTTGACAAGGCTGGATGGAGTTAAATGAGGTATGCAACAAAAGTGTGTCCGAGCTCCTGTTTTATGATGAGGTAAAACAGCAAACTCATAAATTTCTGTAATTAAATCGTATTTATTAGGCGATCAGGCAGTCCAAGCCTACGGCAGTGTTGACTAACGGTGCAGCAGTTCATGAATGCGTCATTCGCTGGAGATTTGTGTAGCTTTCTGGTCATGAGGGCAACCTTTGTAGCATTACTCGGCAGCAGTTAGAGATGGAAATAGGCTGTTTTTTTGAATTACTATGATTTTTGATGATTTCTAATGCTGCATTGAAAATGCACTCAACGTAACTAAGGCCAGATTATGTTGCACGCAGTACACCCAAGCAAGAATAGCATTGCTAATGGCAAAGCCAATACTTTTAAACGTGTAGTACAAGTACAGCTATATTAATCGGGCGAGTAGCAATATTTCTCTCTCCATTGCTGTGCATCCGTTAATGCAAGACTGAACGTTAACCAGACCTGTATTACTGTTAATAGAAACGCACTGGCTATTTGCTGCTAGACTCTAATACTTTAAGTGAGACCGTTTCAGTAATCCCCAGTAGAACTATAAATATTTTTATGGGAGAAAGCCAGCTTTTATCGGCGGGACTGTAATACCTGTCAAAACGCTAGTTTTTGCTCTTCTCAATTCTACTGCAATGCTTGTATTGAGTGTTAACATTTCTCCACAAGAATACAACTTTAAAT
Organism: Lissotriton helveticus; assembly: GCF_964261635.1. Taxonomy (NCBI): domain Eukaryota; kingdom Metazoa; phylum Chordata; class Amphibia; order Caudata; family Salamandridae; genus Lissotriton; species Lissotriton helveticus. The sequence continues at coordinate 1,507,948,656 of NC_136057.1, forward strand.
TGCGTAGTACAAACACTGGCAAGCGTTTCTGAAGTAAATTTAAAGGAGCACTACCAGCACTCACTGACAAGACTGGAAACGTTTAAGGCGGCCAGTACCCATACATCCCAGCCCAATTGCGATACTTTTAATTGATAGTATGAACGCTTGTCAATGGGACTGTACCACCCTGCCGGTTGGGGGGTGTACAATATAAGCACTAATCTACGGAGAGGTATTACTTTCAACATGATGGTATAACACTTCTCTCCCTCACTGGGGCGTATTCAGTTGAACCATGCTGGCATTACTTACAAGGGCAGCAGTACTTTTAATTGATGGTGCCAGCACTTACCAGCTGTAACGCTGGATGTCATCTTTTCAGTGGGAGTACCAACACTTGCCATTAGGACTTTAATGGATCACTAACATCACCTTTCACTAGGACTATTACATTATCAGTTAGTCAGTACCATCATTTCTCAATAGTTCTGTTGTAATTTTAATGAGGCTTCACCAGTGCTTCTCAGCACGACTGTTATACTTTTAACCGGGCAGTATCAGCAAACCCGCAAAACATTTCTATTTGGGAAGTAGTAACAATTCCTCAGTAGGATTCTAATAATGTGAAATTTATTGTTTTTAAATGTAAGCTGAAAAGTGGCTTACATCCCGCCTCCTCTCATTCCTGGCTTTTCATTGGTTTCTTGGCTTACTTTTCCTCCATTTTGGTATTGGCTGTGTTATATTTGTCTGCATTTACCATTGCTTGTTTTTTTGGTGTGGGGGCAATTTATAGACAGCAGTGTGAGTCTTCTAGGGAGAGCATGGTGTGTGGGAGAGCATGGTGTGTGAGAGGCAGCAGTGTGTGAGACAGCAGTGTGAGACCTTTTTATGTTTTGGTTTTTGAAACATAAATAAAACGCATTGTTATCTGCAATATCATTAGCTCAAACTCGCGTAAATACGCGACCTATTGCATTGCAAATGCTATAGGTCTCGCATTTGCGAGAGATTAAGCTATTGGCATTGTAAATGACAATGCCATTTATTTATTTATTTTCAAAACCAACTCATAAATAAAAATGTTGTCATTTACAATGCCAATAGCTGAAACGTTTCAAAAGGCGAAACCATTGCATTGTAAATGCTTGTTATTCATTTGAATTCTGTTACTTCTAGTTTTGTTTATTGTATTATAAAGCAGGACTAAAAGTCCCATATTTTAAAAGGAAAAAATGTGGACTGGATAGCACATCAGGCATGATCCTGATAAACAGCCACGTTTCTAATTTAAATGTTATAAAAGTTTAAAATCCCATATTGTTTTACCATGAATTTGAGTATTACTTCTCTATTTTGTGATGGGGTGGTCAGTGGTGAAAGAAAAATGAGTTACTCAGCAGCGAACGTGGAGTAAACAAGGGTTCTGCATGTTAGGTAACGCGCGTTGGGTAACCTTTGCTCAGCACTGGCGGAGAACTTTTCCACACCCTTCTTGAGCAGTTACTCTTAACGGTCGCTCTAGAAACGAAGTGTCTGCTTCTGTAGCCAAAGCCCGCTGTTTCCTAGCCGCCGTGAGCCAGCAGAAAGCCACCAGGTCACTCTACGGTCTATGTTTGGGACCCCGCTGCCTCGACTCCTAGCTGCACTGTGGGTCTGCAGGGTGACTGGCGCCTCTCGCATGGGAGACATGAGCTCCAAGTCACAGCTTCCAAACGGTCCGGAGCAAGCGCTGAGAGGCCACGCTCAAAGCATCAAAGTCTCAGGTACGACGTGACCGAGGGAGATTTACAAAGGTGTGGCAAATATTAACGGCTGCGAGCGACGCGGTAGGCACACTGGCACGTTACGGATTTATTGCCATTGGGTGTAAACAAAACAGCTCCGCGCTGGCACAAGAAACGCTTTGGTATGGTGAAGCGAGCGGCCATATTGGAAAGAGTTTACATGATACAAATGTAAAGGCAACACTAAGTGGAAGTTAATTTGACACTTGTTCATGGGATAGGAACCAGTGCAAATTGTTTCAGATAAAGTGCATTTCTGGATATTCCTAGACATGTTTGCTTGAGATGTACGATATTTAAATGAGGGGTATACGTGCAAAACGCGACGACGTCGTTGTGTAAAATTTCAGGCATCCTTGTAAGTCCGTTTTTTTACTTTTGATATACACTCGTTAGCGCCAGACTTGTTTCAAAGGTGTACGCATGCGCGGTAGCCGTAGAAGTTAGCTAAATGCAGTATTTGGGATCTGGCCCAGATCACCTGGGGTTATATTATTAATTATGTGAGTTGGGGCGTTTGTTTGTGTGTTTACCCTGGCCGGATTTCTTCGTGTTTTTCTGGTTGACGGTTGTATGCATGAGCAAATATGCTTGCCATGTGTCAGAATACAGCAACCATTTATTGACCGTTTAGTCTTGCACGTAAACACAGCTATTACAATATGTATATTTTTTATAATTACTGTAGATATTTGATATCACGTTAAAGACATTTTCATATTTTTTATTGAAATGACAGATGTTTCTGCTAGTATATTTAAATAGTTTACATGACATTCCCTTTAATCTCCTGAATAAAAGTCTGGATGGCTTGATTGGTAACAGTGGGAGTGGCCTGTGTTTACCACATCATTTAAAATATACATATAATGGGATTTGCTCAGCCCAACTGCACTAGATTTAGCCTCCCTCATTGAAGAGGATTTCTTGCATATGACCTAGACATGACACTGAAGATGTAAGGGGTGGGGGGTCAAATCTAATCAATATATGCCATATATATATATATATATATATATATATACAGCCGCTTTTGCAGATGGAGTGTGGGTGATGGTATGTGTGTGTATGTATACTTTTGCATGTATGTGTATATGTGTATGTGTGAATTGTACTGTGTTTGAATGAACGGTGCTGTGTAGCAGTAGAAGGCGGCACTGGGCCTGCTGAAGGATGGGAAGGGAGCCAGGTGGGGCAGTGCTACCACCACCTGTAGTGCATCCATGCCATGCAATTGTAATGTTGCCCTGTAGATACGTTTGTGATATCCGAGCCATAAGCCCACAGCATTCGCCTGCTTCATAGTGCCACCCTATCGACCCCCAAAAAAGACGTGAAGGTACGAGCCCACCCAGTCCTGCACTCAACCAATGCCACCCCACCCCCAGTGCAAACGACAGAAGCAGTCTCCATCCCACATTGCCATTAGATTAAGCTAATGGCAATGTAAATGACAATGCCATTTATTTATCTGTTTTCAAAACCAACACATAAATACAAATTTTGTCATTTAAAATGCCAATAGCTCTAACTTTTCCAAAGGCGAAACCATTGCATTGTAAATGCTTGTTATATTCTGGCTCCTCAGTGAAAATCACCAGGATATTCCTAATTTGTAATCCTCCAGGTATAGTACCTGCTTGAAGATGTTGCAAAAGGAAATGTCCGTGTAGGTCAGTCCTAATTTGTTTTTTCCGTAGCCGAATAAGTTTGTCCGATTCGTTCTGGGTTTTAGCAGAAGCACTTAAGGTGGCAGAAGCAAACACCGGGGGTGCATTCATAAGCTGTTGTATACGATCTTCACTGTAAGCAAAAGTGTCTTTATCAGTCATAGTCCTCAAGGTCAGAAAATAAGAAAATAAAATTAAATAAAAAATGGAAAATGATAAATAATAATAAACAAATAAGAAAATGTGAAGCAAATCACTAGACGCCGGAACCTCAGTTCCCGTCCTTCACTTCAATTACCTGTCTAACTTCGATGACAGGACAAGGGACTTCGCCGCCAGAAACATCAGTGAATACTGTAGCCCCTCATCGCGGGAAGCTCTTTTGACAGCTAGGAAAGACGCCCGGCAGCGCTGTACCTCCAGATTATAATCCGGAAAGATCAAAATCTTGCTGTGGTCCACCGTATATGGCCCGGCTGTGCGCGCTGTCTGTAGAAGATGGTCCCTATCCTTGTAGTGGAGAAGCCTGGCCACCACTGGACGCAGAGTCAACCCGGCGCCAGGTGGCGGGCCGGAACTCAATGAGCCATTTTCAGCGTGTAGAACTGCGTCAGCCCCTCCGGCGCCACCTTGTCACGGAGCCAGTCTTCCAGATACTGGACCATGTTGGACCCCTCAATTCCTACCGGAAGGCTCAAAACTCGGATGTTGTTCCTCCAGTTTCTACCTTCGGCATCCTCTGTCCTTTTCTCCAGCACCGAAAGTCTGCGGGTGACGTCTCCTACCTGGTCAGCGATTGACTTCTGCGCTTGCTCCAGAGTGTTCAGGGAGGTCTCGGCCTGCTCCACTCTGTTCGCCAGCTTGGCGTGCTCGGCCCGCAGCAGCCCCAGGCCCACCAACACTGTTGCAATGTCCTGATGCAGGGCCTCCCTTGTATCAGTGATAGCCTGGAGTATACGGGCCAATTGCTGTTGCACCCCTACATCCCCTGGTCCTTCAGGAGAAGTCGGCCGTTTCTCCTCCTGACCCACGTCTACTTGATCTGGCGGAGCCGTCTGAAGCTTCCCCATAGCGCAGCCGTGAATCAGAGTTGCTTCTTCAGGTCAGGGCACTCCCTTCCTGCAGCGGTGCACTCACCACAGGAAGCTCCCACTAACGTCCTACCAATACTTACTAAAGCGCTATTGGGTCCACAACTACTGATCTGTCGGGGTCTTCAGGCCACCCACTCCACCAGAAGGGCAGCAGGATTCCCAGCCCGCAATGCAATCCAATCAAACAACCAGGTAGTGGGCCAGTGCTAAATCTAGATGTCCCGGGGGGGAGAGGGGGGCGCCAGTCTTCCCGTGGTATGTTTAGGCAGTCCAGAGATTATGCGCAATAAACCAGCTTGCGTTCCTGGAGAGCCCAGGCTTTTAGCTGTAGCGAGTAGACCCCAGGGGTAGCATTATGGAAGGCCCTTACCAGGTCCAATGCGCAGTTCAATAAAGGACACGCGTGCCAACACTCACCCACGAGCACCCTCAATGCTATCAGGTCCCATACAGGGGGGCCTCCTGCAGAGCAAGGAGGCTGACCCAAGGCACCCCAGGAGCGGCGTCCATCGAGTTAATCTCTGCTACCCCAGCAATCGCTCACGCAAGGAGCCCACCACGAAGAACAGCGGCTCAGGATCTCAGGCCATTACCAGACTTTGCGAGTCTGCTGCTGAGTCACATACAGGCACTTGGTTTTCAGCCACGAGCCCCCCACGCACTCAGATCATCTCAGATCGGGCCTGCAACCTTGTTGCAGCTCGGGCATCTTCACCTCTGCGCTCTGCATCAGCTCACCCGCCGTGGCCTATAACTGCGCTGCTTTCACGCACCTCAAGGCAGCCAAGCGGAGTGCCGCAATGTCCTCTTTGAGACGCCGTATCACGGCTGGAGCAGTCCGCAATGCACCGCCAGGACTAAACATGGGCCTCCCCTGTGCCGCAAACTGGGCGGCTTCAGCATGCCCATCCCTTGACCCACAGGGCCTGCTTTCTCGCCATTTCCACCTCACCGCCATACCCACCAGACAACAGGTGTCTCCGCTACCCGCCTCCTGCCTCTACATGCCCATCCCTTGACCCACAGGGTCTAGTTTTGTCGCCATTCCCACCCTACCGTCATACCCATCAGCCCACTGGATTCTGGCCACTTCCAGAGTCACCAGTCCCCTCCTTCTCCACACGCCTGCCACTGCCCCCCTTCCCCCAAGCCCCACCCGCCCGCGCAGTCTCCCTTCCCACCAATCCACCCTCCGTCTCCCTTTTCGTACTTCACCTCCGCTCGTCCCCATTCACAGACGTGCGTTCCCGGACCCTTATCCTCCAGATACCGCCCCCACTGCAGATTCTCAAACTGCACGGCCACACTATACCCCCGCACTCCCTTTCAACTGACCTCCCTACCCCTTTTCCTTGCCCCTACCTGGCCCTCAATTTGCCTTTTCCTTTCTCATACAGCACCTTGAAATGAGGCAACCCGGTCCTGATGATGATCCTAACTTGAAAGGATCGAAACGCCATCGACCCATCATACAGCGCGACTTACGGCGCACCCTCAACTTTGGTTCATAAATAATCATATGTCTCACAATCTTTGAAGAGGAACCATTGTTTTGTACATATTTATTTTTCACCTTGTCACCTTGCGTCCCTCGCTGTGTTTTCACAAGTCACTCGTGCCGTCACTCTTTTACTCACGAGCACTACGTGCACAAAGCCCCCCTGGGTTGCCTTCGCATTTCATGGCAACAGTGCTGTTATAACTGTTCTGTATGACCCGTGCAAATTTATTTTGAATACATGATGCCATGAGCACTTTTGAAGAAATACCAGGAGTCTCTCTTTTCTTTGCTAGCTTGTAATGTCTTGTACATACTTGTGTATCTGTCTTTCCATTGAATCTGGTTGAGACATTGTTGTTAAAACATCGAAGGAATGTAAAGCAGCTTGTTTTACCAGATTAGAACCTTTTGACTGGCCAAATGAAAGGAGAACCACACAAGGAATATATAAAATATATGTATTTATTACTAAATACACTTTACTAATCTCTTTATCAGATTAGAGAACAAAGCACACAATACTAAATCACTAGAACAACAGTAAATAGCACAATACACAGTGGGCTCAAGGGGGAGACCAAACTATATACTAAGAAAGTGGTATAACAACCACGACTTCACTAGACACAGTGCCTAGAGTGCGTAGAATCTCTGGGACCCCAAGGAACCACCCAAGGTAGTGACACAGGGGACCCATAGAAGATAGGTGCAGTGTGTGAATACAGGCGCGAGCTCCGTACAATCCTATGGGAAAGTGGCGGTTGGAATTTTAAAGATTTAAGGACACTTCGAAGAGGACTTTAAGCAAACCCAGTTAAACATAGAAGGTTCTAAGGCCAGCACCCTTGAGAGTACCGCGATACCTGCGTTACCTATCCCAGAGGAGCCGAGTGCATAGGGGTCAAGTGATGTCGGAAACCTTCATCGTTTTCAGTGGCGTGATGCGGAAAAGTGCTGCTGCCGGGAAGATGAAAAGTATCCGGTGGAATCCAAGCCTGGATCTGAGGTGAGACATACCTGAAAGCAGAGGGGACAGAGTCTGGGTCACTTCACAGTGACCAGGAGCACGAGAGACAAATGCCCACCGATGTCTGGTGCTTCAGGTGAGAAGCGGTGAAGCTTGACTCTGCAGCAACGGGGACCAGAGAGGCGTTGACGATGACCAAAGTCTGGAGGTGAGCTGTCCCACAAAGGATGTAGAGTGCTGGGGGAGGGGGGGGAGTCAGTGTCTGGATTGAACACCAACAAGCCTGGGCAACTGCAACCCACGCGGGCAGCAGAAAGATGCTTCGGTGAGGACCAGCAAGGTCCTGGGGACTCTCCAAGCAATGGAGAGTCAGGGCTCGTCTGTAGCAACCAGGAAAGCCCACGGAAAAAGTTAAAGTTACCTTCACAGGGACCCACAGTTGGACACCAAACACGACATGCTTGCATGCAGCCGTTTTAAAGATAGCATTTACCTCGAGGTTATAATGCACTTAAGTTTATATGGTGGGCTGCATCACAAACAACCCCAAAAAATAGGTTCTGAAGGCTGCAGAGGGGCTCTGTTCATGCAGGTGCACCCTCTCACATAAAACCCAGCACCCTGCCTTCAGGATTGATAAGGCCTGCCATAGGGGTGACTAGTTTATAAATGCAGTGATATAGAATAGATATAGTAAACCTATATTTAAGTAAGGGGTGCCTGCACCACCTTCCACAGGCTGCTGTGTAAGGTGGACATGGGTCCCTTGCTCACTTTGCCTCTGGATTCAAGCTAACCTGGCTGAAGAAGGGTGACATACCCTGAAACCGGTCCCAGGATGCTTGTTTCTGGTCCAGGGAGAACCTGGCCTGGCAGTTCGGTCTGGACTGTTCCCATGGAGCACAGAGTCAAGACTGATTTGCATATGGCTGGGTCCAAACTGGGGTGGCGTAGTGGGCAAAAGAACGATGGATTTAACCCAGATCTTTTGACTGGGAGAGAATGTTTGCATTGTTAGCATTCTGTCCATCATTTGTTTTCTGTAACACTTTTCGCCCTAAGTAGGATGGATATGCCCAGACATGGGTCCCTTGCTCACTGTGCCAGTGGATTCAAGCTAGCCTGGCTGAAGAAGGGGGGACATACCCTGAAACCGGTCCCAGGATGCTTGTTTCCGGTCCAGGAAGAACCTGGCCTGGCAGTTCGCTCTGGACTGTTCCCATGGGGTACAGTGTCAAGACTGATTTGCGTATGGCTGGGTCCAAACTGGGGTGGCATAGTGGGCAAAAGAACTATGGATTTAACCCAGAACTTTTGACTGGGGGAGATTGTTTGCATTGTCAGCATTCCGTCCATCATTTGTTTGGGATAAGCAGGAGGGCACCATAGGTGCTCCCTCGGCCACCAAACAGAGGCCGTGCACCCATGGGTGCCCTGCTGGGGGCACCCCAAAGTTAACTTGCGACAGCCTTTCTGTGTCTTAATCCAGCACATAAAGGTTGTCGGAATCCAACATTGTAATCCCTCGGGCAGAAGAAGCCGCCCATGGGATTACAGAAGTCATTCCGACTGTCGGACGGGCTCTCTGAACCTATGGGATGGCAGTCGGAATAACTGGTTGAATTACTTTCCGACCGACACCATCCAAATGGGTCAGTCGGAAAGGAATCTGAGCAGCAGATTACGATGCTGTAGGAATGGCTCTGACTGACAGTCAGAGCTGTGTTCTACTGCATTGTAATCGGCCCCTAAGTTGTAGGTAATCATTCGATCATTCCCACTAACTAGAAAAGTGCCCCCCATTGAGTCAATCCGCCCCATCCACATTTGCCAGTCTTTGAAAGCGGTTATAAATTGGTACCACAAAGTTAAAATACTGTTTGGGTCCTGGGTTGGCTGAAAACAATGGTCTGTCCGTATCAATCTGTTTTGCAGGTTGATAGAAGTAACCCAGAGGGAAAGAGGAGATGGAGCTTGTGGAAATATTAGAGACCCTATTCCTGCAAAAAACAGTATATACTGAGCGTGGGGTTTTAAAGGACAGGACTATACAGTCACTGTGCAGAGTTTTTTTGTCCTTTCCCCACCCATTTAGCCCTCCTCACTATTTTGATATCATTAAACAGCTGATCAGTTAAGCTGTTTTTACACCAAACCTATTTAGGGACTTGTTTCTCTGTCCAATTCTTTGTTTCATTTGTTCTTGTGGATTATCATCTATGGGTGAGGTTACTGCGGCAGAGCCTAGACCTCTTCACTCATCTGCCCCGGGACAGGTAACTTCCTGAATTAAGGTCTCCCTATCACTTGTTCTGCCATTGTGGGTGCTTGGATTGGTACTTGTGCAAATATGAGGCTAGAGATTGGAGCGAACAGAAGCTATTTTATTAGCTGCAGGCTTAGTCGGGACCTCTATAGGAGGAGGGCAGGTCATGGTGTGTTTTACATTTGGCATTGTTCCGCTTTACAAGGGAATTCAGCAGGTCCGGACAAGTATTGGTTTTAGTTTCCACTTTCGTTAGACAGGTGTGTATAGCCCCCAGTGCATTATTGAAGTTTTTCTCAAATAGCTTAAGTGCCTAACCAAGGGCATCTATTTTGCTACTTATTGAATTATTTGAAACCATATTGATTTCAGCCGGGACTATTTCTATTTGCTGGGAAACTTTATTTTGAGTGTTTGTTAGCTTATTTCGTGGAGGTTTGTTTCTAGGGCAAGTGCTCACAGAAAGATTAGCGGGTTACCTACTAGTTTCGGTTGTGGTTCTGAATTGGATTCAGATGGGGAAATGGACTCTGAGATAAATTGAATAAACTCATTATTCCCTGTGTCCCCGATAACATCATTGTCCTTTCTTGAGCCCCTTCCTTCATCATTAGTTATGAGTCTCTGTGGGGTCCTTTGGGTCATTAGAAGTGACATAGGGCAGAGTTACGTAACTTGTTACACATTCCCCACAGGTTAACAGTGATACTTCAACCAATGACATTTGCCTATCTGTGGCCACCATTGCTCCTGCAATATATTTGAGTAGTGACAGTTGTGATTTGTCTGTGGACTGAACCTGAGACTTGTTTGCAGCAACAGAGTGCTTTCTCTTACCCATATTCAAGGGATACTTTCTTTGGGGGGGAAAGATAGTGGCAATAAAATCAAAAGATCATCATAATCAGAGCAGTAGCATAGAGAGGCAGTGAGGGATAATTACAGAGATAGTTACCAGTGTGTCAAAGCTCTCCCACACGCCTCTAAAGTCACGGCCAAATGACAGACCCGACACCCCCCCCCCCCCCCACCCCCTGCTGATCGTTTGTTCAGCAGGGCTAAATCGTCAAGATATAATTTCCCCCTTAGAAGCACTAGATTCAAGACCCCACTCTCCATTCTGTCCCCAGGGCCATGAAGGCAAGAAAGGGGGGAAGGGCCCTATCGGTAGCTGGTCCAAAGCTGTGGAACTTACTCCCGAAGGAAATTAGAGTATGTAGGGAACATTTCCCTTTTAGGAAAAAACTCAAAACATTCCTCTTCAAATCTCTAATTTGACTGATCCCTTGCCTATTTCATTAAAATGATGACGAGTTTTTCTGTTCTCTGGTTGTGGCCTAAGGCGCGGAGATACTCCTTCGGGAGTCGATTCACAGCGCCATACAAACCTGAAAATAAATAAAATAAAATTAGATTCTGTGCCTGGTTATGTGACCACGAAGAGCATGTACAGAAAGTCTCCCACAGATGCAAAGAAGGTTTGCAGGAAAATCATGAGCAAAAGGTTAGGGAAGTGTAGGAAGGCATCGCAAAAGTACCTTGCACTCTACGTGGCTTGGTAGTACTTGCCTTACTGGTTACAGTGAGGTGCTTTGTCTTGGCTTCCCTCCGGGTTAGGGCACACGCAGACGGGCTGAGATGATTGTCCTCTCAAATGTTTAACGAACGTTGCATAGAAGATGGCCTCCCTACAGTCTCCCTCTGATCCAGCTCACTGTTAGGGGGGGTCCGGTCAATGGTAGGTCAGTTTAACGATGCAAGTTTTTACGACCAATGGGGGTGGCCCGCCCCGCCGCCTTCTGTCGCCGACTGGCACAGGAAGGGCCCGCCCTTTGCCTGTGCCCCGGGAGATATCCCACACTTTTGTACACTGTGGGGTAGTCAGGTTCCTCCGCCTGGGCACAGCAAAGCTTCCTGCGATTAGTGGTCTTAAACACTCCCTCGGCAGCAGTCGCAGAGATCAGGCATTAATAGAAATATTCATCAACATACTCATTTTCATTAATACATTTAATTATTAATTCTAATTAATGTAGTACCTGTAGTGTTCCGGAGCGTGAGGCTGCGGTCTAGCTAGCCTACGCTGCTGGAGCGCCCCCGCGCTGACGCGTGACGTCAGGCGCAGGGGAGGGTATAAAATAAAGAGGCGTGGCTACGGCAAACTAGTCGGAGCCACGTGTGAACAGCAACTAAGGCTCCTGTAATTATTTAGCGTTGCGTGGCCGCCTGTAACAGCGCTAGCCAGATGACCAACGCTACACTGGCGACGAGGGTCCAGTTGAACCCACTTTCCTCCCGCCACGGCGCCCCGCTGCTCCGCCTCACCCCCGTGCGGGACGACACCCAGGGGAGACAACGCTTATCGGCGGTCTGTCTGGCCTAGAACCCGCCGCGCTGAGCCGTGCTCGCAGGGTACAGTGGAGAGGAAACAAAGACACAGCCCGAGGAGCTGAGACAGCGCCCCCGCGCCACCAGAGCGGGTAAGAGTAGCGCACCACGCCGCCACCTCCGGCCGAGAGTCAGGCAGACAAGCAGCATACGCACAGCATTGCCCAGGCCCCAAACCCAGGCCGTGAGTGCGCGCCCAGTGTCCAGAGAGACTGTGCCAGTAGCCCACTGCAGAGACAATCGTCAGTCTCCGGGCCAGCACCGACCCTCATAACAGCACCTGTGGAGACACTGCGCAGCACGTGGTGCACGTGCCAATATGGCGTCTATTCCCGCCCTCGAGCCTTTTGTAGTTGATGGAGCCCCATCATCCCTCGCCCCACGGTGGAGGGATTGGACCGACCGCCTCCAAATCTATTTCGAGGGTGCCGGAATCTCAAGAGAGAGGCGCAGAGCCTTACTATTGCACCTAGGGGGCAAGGACATACACCGCATATATAAAACGCTGACAGAGGCAACACCAAAGACGTACCAAACACTCCTCACTGCGCTGAGCGCCTACTTCGAACCGATGGCAAGCAAGGACAACGAGCGGTTCATATTCCGCCAAGCGAAGCAAGAGGCCGACGAGTCGTTGGGCGCCTTCTATGGCAGGCTGAAAGAACTAGCCAGCTCATGCAGATACCGAGATGAACAGGAAGAGATTCGAGGGCAAATCATCCACGGATGCTTCTCATCCAAACTCCGAGTTGCGATCCTACAGGAAGATGATAAACCCCTTGCAGATATACTCAAACTAGGCCGCTCCAAAGAACTGTCCCAAGCGCGAGCCTCCCACATGGAAACAGCCCTGCACCGACCAATTAAAGCCGAGCAAGTCAATGTGGCTGAGAAAGTGAACGTTGTCGGGCCCAAAGGGAGACAATCCGGAGGTAGAAGGCCGCCCGACAAAAGGAAGGAGTGTGGGTATTGCGGAGGCCAGCCTCACCGCATGCAGGACTGCCCGGCGAGGGGTAAGAAATGTAGCGCATGCGGGTGGATGAACCACTTTGCAGCAGTATGCAGGTCCACGAAAGCCAAGAAAGAGACTGCACACGCGGTGAGAGAAGAAAGGGACAGCGCAGACATGGATGATGACGCAGAGGATTACCCCATTCACTATGTGTACGCCATTGATCAGCCACAAAGGAAGAAACGCCGCCTTCCGAGGTGCCGCATCAAGATCCACCAGCAGGAAGTGAGAGCCACCATCGACACCGGGGCGTCCATTGAGCTGATGGCTGCAAATGTCTATAACCAACTGAGTGCACGGCCTCCCCTACAGAAAGCTAGAATCCGAGTATTCGCATACGGCCAGAAGACGTCCATTCCTCTGATCGGGTGTTTCAAAACAGAACTGCAACACCAGGAGGCAAAGGTACCCACGACAGTCTACGTCACGAAAGAAGGCAGTGGCATGCTGCTAAGTGGACAGTCAGCTGAAGATCTAAAACTCATCTCCTTTGCCATGGCAGTACTGGAAGAGGAACTAGACACCATCATGGAGGAATTCGAGGATGTGTTCAAAGGAATAGGGTGCCTGAAAGGGAAAGAAGTGTCCCTCCACATTGACCCGTCGGTCCAACCAGTCGCACTGAGGCACCGACGAATAGCATTTCACCTGAGGAAGAAGGTGGAGGAGGAACTAGAAAAGCTGGAAAAACAAGGAATCGTGGAAAAGGTCAGCGGTCCCACCCCATGGGTATCTCCAATCGTGGTAGTCCGGAAGCCAAAGCAACCCGGACAGGTCTGCATTTGTGTAGACATGCGCCTACCGAATGCAGCGGTAAAGAGGGAGCAGCACCTGACCCCCACGATCGACGACATCCTAGGAGAACTCAATGGTGCGAAGTGGTTTTCCAAAGTAGACCTCCGGTCGGGATATCACCAGCTACCACTCCACCCGGACTCAAGGTACATAACCACCTTCTCCACCCATGTAGGACTAAGGCGGTATCGACGTCTCAACTTCGGGATATCAAGTGCAGCCGAAGTGTTCCAGAACACAATTCGAGAAGTCCTCAGCGGACTCCCAGGAGTCCTAAATGTAAGTGATGACCTGCTCATCTACGTGTCATCCATTGAAGAACACCATAAGAGACTACGAGGAGTTCTCAAAAGAATCAAAGAATCCGGCTTAACCCTACACCGAGAAAAGTGGCAGTTCCTGCAGAACAAAATCAGTTTCTTTGGATACACGTTCTCGAACCAAGGAGTAGCACCGGACCCCGATAAAGTAAAAGACGTCCAAGAGACACCGGCCCCAACGAACATCTCAGAGGCGAGGAGCTTCCTCGGAATGGTGAACGTCTGTGGGCGTTTCATTCCGGATCTCTCCAACCTAACAAAGCCACTCCGAGAGCTAACCAAGTCCGCCACCACCTGGCAGTGGGGCCCGGAACAGGAAAAGGCCTTCCGAGACACCAAGGCAGCCTTATCCGCGGACATCACTCTCTCATACTTTGATCCATCCAAGCCCACCAATGTGGCCGTGGACACCAGCCCTTTCGTCCTAGCAGCCGTGCTGACACAGCTCCAAAAGAACGGGGAATGGGCGCCCATCGCCTATGCCAGCCGCTCTCTGACGGACACGGAGCAGAGGTATTCACAAATAGAGAGGGAGGCCATAGCCATCCATTGGGCCTTCCGACACTTCCACGTCTACGTGTACGGCCACTTCTTCACGGTGACCACGGACCACAAACCTCTCATACCTCTATTCCAAGGATCAGTATCCAAGCCACCTCCACGAATCGAAAAGTGGATACTCCAACTACAAGGGTACGACTACCGAGTGGAGTACAAACCAGGGTCAACGAACCCCGCGGACTACCTATCAAGACACCCCCGACAGGCCACCCCGGAAGAGAGGAAGGACGCAGAGGACACGGAGGAATATGTTTGGCTGGTGACAGAAAGATCCAGACCATTACCCATGAGCCTCGACTCCGTCATTGAAGCGTCACGAAACGACGAATGCCTCCAACTGATTGCCGACGCAGTCCAGTCAGGAAACTGGCACCCCATCCAAGACTCTCTGGGCAGAAGAACACCACAGGCCAAAGCGACTCTGGAGTCCATCCTGCGAATCAAAGAAGAACTGTCCCTCGACAGCCAAGGATGCTTATTACGAGGCCCCCGTCGAGTCATGCCAGCCAGCCTAACCCGTCAGGCGGTGGAACTCGCACACAGAGGACACCAGGGTATGGTAAAGACCAAAAGCAGGCTACGAGCCAAGGTGTGGTTTCCGGGAATGGACCTGATGGTAGAAGAAGCTGTCAGAACATGCAACTGGTGTCAAGCGGCGGGGCAACCAGACCGGCCCCACCCAGTGGTGACCGAGGACAACCCTCAAAGGCCATGGGAATGTGTAAGCTCTGATTTTGGGCACCTCCCCGATGGGTGGTACGCACTAGTGATCATTGACGACTTCACCAAGTACCCCGAGGTAGAAATCGTGGGGAGCCAAACGGCCACAGAAGTCATCGCCAAATTTGAGAAAACGATTGCCACTCATGGCATCTTTGATGTAGTCAAGATAGACAATGGACCGCCTTTCCACGGTCAAGAATTTGCAGAATACCTGAAGAGCTGGGGCATCCACCATAGGAAAATCACCCCGCGCTGGCCTCAAGCCAACGGGGAGGTAGAGAGGTTTATACGCACGCTCAATAAGACCATCCGCATAGCCCTAGCAGATGGGTCACCGGTGGAAAAAGCCATTTACAGTTTCCTGAGGGAATATCGCATGACTCCACATGTCACAACGGAAGCGGCACCAAGTGCGTCGACCATGGGCCGAACAGTGAAGGACACACTCCCGAATCACCCTACGTGGGTCCCCGAGCGAGCCTGTAAAGAGAAGACACTGGAAAATCGCACTCGCTCCAACGACCAAGCCAGCCAACGGCAAGGGGCCCGTGAGTCCACCATCCAACCTAGTGACCGTGTCTACGTCAAAGATCGATACCCTGGAAGCAAGTTCCGTCTCCCATTCGAACACCAACCGTGGACTGTCACTCGCAGGACTGGCACCATGGTGACTGCTCAGAGAGGGTCTGAGACAGTTACTAGAGACATCTCATTCTTTAAGAAGGCACACCAGAGCACTTCCCAGAGCCCAGAGCAGCCCAGCCCGAATCAGCAGGGACGAGGGGAATCAGAGACTGATCAGTGGGTCTCAGACGAGGAAGACCTGAGTGAACAGGACACATCGCAACACCCACTACCCCTGAAGGCGGGGCGTCAGTCCTGTTTTCCCCGGCTGGAGGAAGCAGCGCCCCATCCCCAGGGACACCAAGGGTGGCAATACCCCATGGGGGACAGTCAAGGTACGAGTTGCGGAGAAATCCAGCACCCTCCTCCCAGCTTGCTGACTACCTGGTGGAGTGAGGTCCTAGATGAACACTGACGAACTGGTAACAGATCCATCGTTTACAATTTACTGTAATTTTGATATTGTCACTGTTTTTGATAAAGGTTAGAAGGAATGTAGTGTTCCGGAGCGTGAGGCAGCGGTCTAGCTAGCCTACGCTGCCGGAGCGCCCCCGCGCTGACGCGTGACGTCCGGCGCAGGGGAGGGTATAAAATAAAGAGGCGTGGCTACCGCAAACTAGTCGGAGCCACGTGTGAACAGCAACTAAGGCTCCTGTAATTCTATGGCAGGACCGGAGGCTTCGGATTATGCCATACTTTCTTCACTTTATTCTCCACAGCAGCAAGAAAAACATATAAAACTACTTTTCCCATGAACACTTGGGAAACAGGAACTCAAAACATAAGTCCTTTGTCAGTCTCTGTAGCCATTGTGGCTCCCATCATGCTCCTCTGCTGCCTCCTCTTCCTCTTTCTTCGCTGCTCAGCAGCAAGTTAAGTGCTTTTTTCTTTCTCTCCTGGGTTTGGGGGCTGTTTAAGGAGCGTTTCTTGTCTTTCCTGGCTAGCGCTAGTGTTTTGTGTCCTTACAGAGTCCCCTGCAATCGCGGGACGCTTAGTGCGATCCTAACGCGATTTTGAGCCCAGTGACAAGTGCGGTCCTCCCACCGCTAGGGGGCGCAATTCCAACTCTGTGGTCAGCGCGAAAGAAAGTCGTGTTTCTTAGCGTTTTTGCCCGTGTTTACTACAGGATGTTGCTGATTTTGCCCTTACCACCCGGATTAACACCCCTGGGGGGTCGCAAACGTCACTGTGCTTCTGGTTGACGCCCTGTGTGGGTTGTATTGTGTAAAGTGAACACCCTGCGGGGTTGTAATTTAGGCACCAATTCCAATATAAGTGGTGCTGTGGGACGCCTTTGTCCGGGTGGTGCCCTAGATATCTAAGAAGGTGTTTGGCGTCCCCTGGGGTTGGCTCCCCCTTGAATTGTGTGCTCCGTTGGGGCCCCCACATCTTTCTGGGCTCCCTCCCAGTTTAAAGTTGGTGCCGGTGACGGCCCTGTTCAAATCTTGCGCCTTTTCTCTTCGGTTCCTGCAGAGCCTGACTTAACTCACTATGCAGGGAGACCAAGGCGGATACCCTGAGGAGGACCCTCTGAACTATGTCCCCTGGGATGACGATTTCTATCAGGCTGTTGATGATAGTATCTACAGGGCAGTTGACCAGGCGATAGTTCCCCTAGAGCAGCGGATCGCTGCGCGCATGGATGAGGCTTACGCAAAGCTGGCAGCCCTGATTCTCGCGCCGGCCCCGGCCACGACGCCGGCCCCGGTCCCGTCACCCCCTCCCCCACCTCCTAAGAAACTGTGTACCGAGGGGGTAGATTCTGAAGCTTTTGCGAGGGTTAAGCGGGCCTTTTCGGAGCATGAGGTCCCCCAAGCTGCTTCTGGGCCCCCAGCTGAACTCCCTCCTCCTACTCCGGCGATGTCCCCGGACCCACAGGAGGATGGAGATTCGCCTGACACGGACGAGGAGGCTTGTTCCTCCAGGTCATGGCTTCCGTCGCAGGCGCCTGCCTCTTCTGCCCCTTCAGACATGTTAGACCCGGACGATATTGTCCATCCCCGCTCTTCGGAGTGGGTTCCCGGGGAGAAGGTGGCTCTTAATGTGGCTAACCGGTTGCGTAAGCCTGTAGATAAGGACGCCCGCAGTCGCCTTAGGGCGGAGTGCCCTCGCCCCACCATAGAAGGTAAGGTGGCGTTGACCCCGGATATAGATCCCAAAATGGCAATATTTTTAGCCAAGTTTGTTAAGGACCCTCGGAAGGGTATAGACAGGTCGTGGCGCACTTGCCAAGACAAGTTGCTGGACGCCATTGGTCCCATGACCAAGATTCTTGACATGGCTGAGGAGGCCAAGGTGTCAGGAGATCTCATATCTCCTGAGGTCCTGTCGAATTGGGCACAGCGAGCCATTGTTTTCCTTGGGAATGCGAATTGCGCGCTCTCTACTGAGAGACGGAGGTCGCTCTTAATTAAGATAGATCCCAAGTTGGGCGACCTCGCTTCGTCTGCGGCTGGCGCGGTGGCGCAGGGCGGGCTCTTCGGAGACCCGTTCATCAAGGAGCTTGGCAAATTCGTAGCCACCTTTACCTCCTTAGACAGGGCTCAGTCAAATATAAAGTAGGTCTTTGCCCCTCGGGTTTTTGACCGGGCCGGACGTGGCAGGGGCCGCTCGTTCGGCCGTGGCAACAGCTCCGATCGGGGGCAAGGCTCCGGCCGCAGTCAGTTTCAGTCCAACGACCGCTTCAACAACTTCTACCCCACGAGGGGGCAGCGATTCCGCGGCCGGGGAGGCCAGAGAGGCCAGCAACAAAGTGTTGGAAGAGGTGAGTGTACTGCCCTCAGCCAGTTTGCGGGTAGGGGGGCGCTTGGCGCAGTTCTTCCCAGCCTGGGTTTCCCTGACAAGCGACGCTTGAGTGCTGCAGACGGTCCAGGGCTTTCAGATGGAGTTTCTTGGTTGTCCACGTCAGCTACAGCGTCCCCGCCCCATTACTTTCTCGCAGCGCGATGCAGACTTGGTGCGCGCAGAGGTTTCCGCCCTTCTCCACAAAGGGGCAATCTGCTGCGCGCAAGAGCATCCAGGGGGGTTCATCAGCAACCTCTTTTTGGTCGACAAGGTCGACGGCGGCCGTCGTCCGATCATCAATTTGAAAGACTACAACGAGTGGATGGTGTACCGCCATGTCAAAATGGAGGGGATTCACCTCTTGCGGGATGTTTTACGGCCTTCCGACTGGATGGTCAGACTCGACTTAAAAGACGCCTATTTGGCGGTCCCGGTTTTCCCTTCCCACCGCCGGTTCCTACAGTTCCGGTGGGGCGGCCAGGTCTACGAGTTCACCACGCTTCCTTTCAGGCTCTCCTCAGCGCCTTGGTGCTTCACAAAGGTGTTGCGCCCGGCAGTGGAGGCCTTGAGAGCTCGGGGTGTCAGAATGATTGTGTACCTGGACGACATGTTGTTCATGGATCAATGTCCACGACGGTTGGTGTCCCAGCTGCAGATGGCAGTCAATCTGCTTCAGAGCCTGGGTTTTGTTATCAACGAGAAGAAGTCGCTTCTGGTTCCAGTCCAGTGTGCCACCTTTTTGGGGTTCAACATAGACTCGGTGTCTGCCACGTTGAGCCTTCCTGCCAGGAAGCTGTCGAAGATCAGACACGAGCTGCGACACGCTCTGGCGAGGCCGTTCATATCTCTGCAGCACTTGGTGCGTTTAGTGGGCCTCCTGTCGTCCTCAATCCAGGCCATTTTTCCAGGCCCCCTCCATTATCGGGCGATGCAGCGTCTAAAGACGTACCACCTTCGGAGAGGCCTGACGTACTCTCAGCTCATTCCCCTTTCGGAGGAGGTGAGAGGCGAAATGCAGTGGTGGCTGTCAGACATGGAAGCCTGGAATGGCCGTGCGATCTTTGGGTCAGCCCCGGATATAGTCATAGAGTCCGACGCCAGTCGATTAGGCTGGGGGGGCCAGGTGCGGCGATTTTTCCACAGGTGGCGCCTCGTCTGCCCAAGAGCAATCTTTGCATATCAATTGTTTAGAGTTGCTCGCGGGCTCCTTTGCAGTCCAATGTTGGACGAGAGACAGTGAAATCGTGTGTCCTGTTGCGTATGGACAACGTGTCGGCGGTCCGCTATATCAATCATCTGGGTGTGACCAGATCCAAGATGCTGGCGGACCTCGCACGGGATTTTTGGCACTTCTGCCTGGACCATCGGGTGTCGGTCACGGCGGAGTACTTGCCGGGCCGGCAGAACGAGGTAGCAGATTGGCACTCCCGGCACCTGCTGGATGCCAGCGTCTGGAAGTCGGATCCTCAGGTCTTTGCACGGTTGGCGGACAGGTGGGGCCCCTTCACAGTGGACCTGTTTGCGTCACGTCTAGACCACCAGCTTCCGAGGTACTTCAGTTGGCGCCCGGACCCGCGGGCGGAAGCAACGGACGCGTTTCTTCAGGATTGGTCGAACAAGAAGGGTTACGCGTTTCCTCCGTTTTCAATGATAACGCGAGTGTGGGCGCTGCTGCGTCGTCAGTTGGCGGAGGTAGTGTTGATCACGCCTTGGTGGAGGTCGCAAGTTTGGTTTCCGGTTCTTCTGGAACTTTCTTGGGATTTTCCAATCCTACTCCCCCTCTCTCCTCACATTCTGCTCAGTCCGGAAGGGACTCCCCACCGGTTGGTTCAGGAGGGATCGTTGAGGCTGATGGCTTGGAGGATCTCCGGCGTCGCTGGACGCTCCCTGGCCTTTCGGGAAAGGCAGAGGTCTTGCTTTCCAAGGCTTGGGCAGATAGCACAACCAAGAGATACCGATCAGCATGGCATAGGTGGGGTCGCTGGTGTATGCGACGGAGTCTCGATCCTGTGGGGGCAGATGTAGTGCAGGTCCTTAACTTCCTTGCTGATTTAGCGGAAGAGGGCTTGGCCTATCGATCCATCAATACTTTCCGTTCCGCGATCTCGGCTGGCCATGATTTGGTGCAGGGTTCCCCGATTGGGGAGCACCCTTTGGTGTGCAGATTGTTGCGGGGGATCCGTCTCTCGCTGCCACCTGAACCGCGTTACTCCGTCCTGTTACTCCGTCCTGTGGGACGTGAACAGGGTTCTGAATTTGTTTCTGTCATGGCAACCGAATAGGTTTCTCTCCCGTAAAGAGCTTACGGCTAAGCTGGCGATGTTGTGCCTGGTGTCCTGCAGGCGAGTCTCGGATGTACGAGCTCTTGACATTACTTCTAGAGTTTTTCCTCCGGATGGGGTGTCCTTTACGGTAACAAGACGAACCAAGACCCTTACACGGGTTATTTCATACCCAGCTTTTCCAGACTCCCCTAAACTGTGTGTAGTACAGTGCCTCCGTGCCTATGAGGATATGACTGATGATACTCGCCCTCCGGGCGAACGACAACTTCTCATTGCCATACGTAAACCGTACAAGGCTGTTTCTTCCCCTACGATCGCCAGATGGGTGCGTTGGGTAATGCAGGAGGCGGGGATTGATACCAAACAGTTTGGCGCTCATTCAGCGCGAGGTGCTATGGCCTCGAAAGCGTTTGCCCTTGGGGCTCGGCTGGAAGATCTGATGAGAGCGGCCGATTGGTCCTCAGATTCAACTTTCAAGAGGTTCTATTTTAAGCCAGTGTTGGAAGTGGCTCGGCTGGTTGTCGACAAGCTTTGAACTGGCGTAATCCGAAGCCTCCGGTCCTGCCATAGAATGAGAATTTGCCTAGCCTTAGTGCTGGTAAGTTCCAATTCTATTAAGGACTCGGAGGCAAGGATTATCCCTCCCAATGACTTCCAAGAAGTGGACCCTCCCCGTATGCAATGTAAGTAAATCATTCATGGGAATTGTATGCTGTTAACATTAAGGCTGCTGCACTGTGTTCAGTATTTTTTACCTGAGTTACTCTGGAGAGATGTTCGGAATCTGATGATGTGATCTTTTTCAGGAAATGAGGGTTCCAAACAGGATGCGTGAGGATGCCGGATCATGGGCTTCGCGCGAAGAAAAATGAAGAGGAGGCAGCAGAGGAGCATGATGGGAGCCACAATGGCTACAGAGACTGACAAAGGACTTATGTTTTGAGTTCCTGTTTCCCAAGTGTTCATGGGAAAAGTAGTTTTATGTGTTTTTCTTGCTGCTGTGGAGAATAAAGTGAAGAAAGTATGGCATAATCCTCGCCTCCGAGTCCTTAATAGAATTGGAACTTACCAGCACTAAGGCTAGGCAAATTCTCATTAATTAGCGTTGCGTGGCCGCCTGTAACAGCGCTAGCCAGATGACCAACGCTACAGTCCCCACAATAAATCACCACAAAGCACACAACACACTCATAATGTTATGTTATAAATTTTGTAGAGCGCTCAGCTGCCACAGCAAAGTGGCGTCCCGGCGCTATATTAGACAATAACACAACCAGATGGAAAACCAGATAGAGCAAGGGAACAGATTTAAAGAAGTGGAAACAAAAAGGTCTTGATAGCTCTTCTAAAAGACAGCAGATCCGGTAGGGCACGAATGACAACGGGTAAAGTGTTCCAGAGACTCGCTGCCAGGACACCAAAGGAGCGACCACCAACTCTGGTTTTCCTGAAGCGAGGGACACATGCCAGAAATTGACCCGTCGATCGTAGAACTCTGGAGGGAATATAGTAGGAGATTGCCTGTGCAAGGATAGGGGGGGATGAAGCCTTTAAAATCTTAAAAACCAGACACAGGGCTTCGAACGTAATCCTCTGTCCGACGGGCAGCCAGTGAAGGTCATGGATGGTACGTCTGGCAGAGCAGAATTTAGGCAGGCCTACCAACATTCTGGCAGCCGCGTTTTGCACGCGCTGAAGGCGTGTAAGTTCAGCTTGGTTAACGCCTAGGAGAAGTGAGCTGGCGTAGTCCAATCGGGAAAGCACTGTGGCTTGGACAATGAGTTGCCTTGTGGGAGCATCAAAAAATTTAAAAATTGGTCTAAGGCTCTGAAGGACCCCAAAACAGGTGCCGGCAACTTTTTTAGTGTGAGGGATAAAGGTCAAGTTGGAATCGAGCCAGACCCCAAGGTTCTTAGCTTCTGTCACAGGAATGGGGGCTTGACCTAGCTCCGGTGGCCACCAGCGGTCTCCCCAGAGATGAACCTGTTTACCCAGAACTAGGACCTCAGTCTTTGCTGCATTGAGTTGGAGACAATTCTCCGTCATCCAACTGGCCACCTCTTTGAGGGCCGACTGGAATTTAGGGGCCTCAACCGCAGGGTCCCCGTTTAGTGCAACCGCTAGCTGGGTGTCGTCCGCGTACGACACCATAGTTAGACCCCATCTCTTAGCGACAACAGCCAGCGGCTGCGCGTACAGGTTAAAAAGGGTCGGACTGAGTGCCGAACCTTGTGGGACCCCTTGGGAAATGTTGCGTGGGGCAGATTCAAATGGGGGGGTGGATACTTTGAAGGTGCGTTCTGATAAGGAGCGGAACCATTCCAATGCTATATTCTCCACGCCGGCCTCTCGCAGCCGTTGAAGGAGAATGGAGTGGGAGACAGTATCGAAAGCGGCACTGAGATCCAAAAGGATCAGTGCCGCCGTCTGTCCTGAATCCATCATCCTCCGCAGGTGCTCCACCATCGCCAGCAAGGCCGTCTCCGTGCTGTGGCCTGCACGGAAACCATTCTGAGATGGATCTAGAATGCCTGAACTTTGGAGATGGCAAGACAGGATTTTATTGGCATGTGCCTCCGCAAGTTTGGATACCCATGGGAGGAGAGAGATGGGTCGATAATGTTCAGGTTTCGATGGATCCATGGTGGGCTTCTTTAAAATTGGGATAACCGTAGCCTGCTTCCATTTGCTGGGAACAGTCCCGGACTCAAAAGATAACCCAATAAGATCATACACCAAGGGAAAGCAGACCTCGGCGGATTCTCTAAATTGTGCAGGTCTTAGTGGATCGGCAGGCGAGCCCGATTTGACCTTTATAGCAAGAGATTTAAACTCTTCCTGGGATGGCTTAGATATTAATGAAAGAGACCTAGAGGTCAAAGGAATACATCCTAAGTCGTTAATTGGCACAGTTTGTGGGGGAAAAGTACGGTAAATCGCCTCAACTTTCTCCACAAAGAAGGCCGCTAACTCTTCACAATGAGTCAGGGAGCGTTTTTCCATTACCGCAGTTTTCTTGCTGATAAGATCTTTGCAGACCTTAAAAATGAGTTTTATGGGGTTGGGACTGTTCTTAAACTCCGCGGAGTAAAAAGTGGCTCTGGCTTTACAAATGGCTCGATGGTATAATTTAATAGTGGCCAAGTAGGTCTGCTTAAGATCGGGCTCGTAAGTCTTACGCCAGGCTCTTTCAGCCCTTTTACATGCAGTTTTAAGAAGCCTGAGGGAGTCATCGTACCACGGGCTAGAGGGGCCAGATCGAACTTTACTCCAACCTGCAGGGATTAAGGTGTCCAGGGCTTGGGTCAACCACTCACAGAATTGGTCATATCCCAACGAAACGTCCTTAGGGAGGTTTAGTGGGTGTAATGACAGAAGCTGATGGAAGTCGACCAGTCTCAATTTCCTAACATTTAACAAAAAATTATTTACACAATTAACATAATTAATTAATGTTAATTACAAAAATATTTAATTGTTTAAAATGGGGTGGAATTTGCTTTCCACCCCATGCCTCACAAAAACCACCAACCATCATCTAAAGTCTGCACAATGAAAGTAAATATCAATTAAATAATATTAATTAGAAACCAAATTATAAATCATTAAACTTAATTAACTTCCCACCCTTTACCCATATATTCCCCACAACCTGCACCTAAAATTAAACTTTAAAAAAATTGATTATAAATAATAATAAATCCAGTACTTGTATAGCGCATAAATCACCCACGAAGGGGTATTTCGGCTCTGGGGGCCGATTACAGAGTTAAAATTAATTTTCAATTAAATAACATATTATTTAACAAAAATGATAAATTAACATTAATTTACTCCCCACCCTTTACCCCTATAAATCCAAAACCTGCATCACATTTTTTTATTAAACATAATTATCTGTTAATTAATATCAACTAATAATTAAATTAAAATAATTACTTCCCATCTTTTACCCTTATAGCCCCACAATCCCCTAAAATAAATTACACAATTAACATAATTATCAATTAACATTACTTATCAACTAAATATTAATTAATTTAAAATAAATTACTTACCACCCTTTACCCCTAAACGTCGTAACCCGCAACTAGAAAATGACAATTAACATAATTATCAGTTAATTAACTAATATCAACTAATTAATTTAAAATAATTTACTTACCACCCTTTATCCCTATAAACCCAAAACCCGCACCTAACAGAATGTAATTGAACAACATAATTATCAATGAATTAATATTAACGAATTATTAATTACAATAAATTACTTCCCATCCTTTACTCCTGTAGCCCCACAAACCGCACCTAAACAAAATTACACATTGAACATAATTAATTTATTAATATTGAACAACAAATTATTTAATTACAAATATTTTTTTATTTATTTGAATTTGTAATGCGCAACAGCTACCCACAGTGGGTTTCCCGGCGCAAGGGAAAGACTGAAGAAGAAAAGGACATGCAGCAGTACCATCGGACAATAACAGCAGCTCATATTTTATTGAAAAAGCATAGTTTTCAGTTTTTTCCGGAAACTAAAAAGGTTGGTTTCAGATTTCAGAGCAATTGGAAGCGCGTTCCAATATTTAGGACCGAGATGATAAAAGGCTCGACCCCCCCATCCTTGCAAGTTTGTATCTTGGAACTACAAAGTCGCAATTTGCGGAGGATCTTAATGTGCGACTAGGCTTGTAAGGTTGAACAAGACTCTGCAAGTATTTTGGAGCCGTGCCCTGTTTGATTTTAAAAAGATAGCATAGGGCTTTAAATTTTATACGGCTGGAGATCCTAAGCCAGTGTAAATCTTGGAGAGCCTGAGAGGTCGATGATTTCCTCGGGATGTTAAGAAGAAGTCTGGCCGACGAGTTTTGTACAACCTGAAGCTTATTGATAGTTGCTACGTCTGCACCAAGATAGAGGACATTTCCATAGTCCAGGCGAGAGGTTACTAACGCCTGGACTACGGTTCTTCTGGTGGCATGGGGCAGCATCCATAAGATTTTCTGGAGCCAACGCAAGGTGGCAAAGCAGATGGCGGCCACCTTAGTGGCCTGCTGCCTCATGGAGAGTTTCTCATCTATAAGGAAGCCGAGGTTCCGATCCACAGATGTTGGCTGGGGAAGGGGTCCCATATCACTGGGCCAGTGTTGTGGGCCCCAAAGGTCTTTATGCTTCCCCAGAATAATGACTTCGGTTTTGTCACCGTTTAGCTTGAGCAGATGCCTCTGCATCCACTCAGCCATACGGGACAATCCGGACTTCAGTGTCGATACATTGTTACTCTCACTACTGGAAAGGGAGAAAACCACTTGGGTATCATCGGCGTATGAAAAAATAGTCAGCCCAGCATCCTCCGCGATGGTAGCTAGGGGTCTAACATAAATGTTGAACAATAAGGGGCTGAGTATGGACCCCTGCGGGACCCCATACGCCGATGAACAGATGTCAGATGTGGCTTTTGTAGAAAAGACCTGGAAAGTGCGCTCACTTAAAAAGGAGGCAATCCAGGCTAGCGCAGGACCATCCACTCCCAGGGACCGGAGAGAACTCAAAAGAATGGAGTGGGACACGGTATCGAAGGCCGCGCTCAAATCCAAAAGGATGAGTGCTGATGTTTCCCCACGATCGATACCGTGCCGCAAACTCTCCATCACCCCCAGTAGGGCCGTCTCGGTGGAATAGTGCGCGCGAAAGCCAGACTGGAAGGAGTGTAAAAATCCTGAACTTTCCACAAGATGGTTCAGCTGAGTGTTGACATGTCTTTCCAACACTTTTGAGAGGACAGGTAACAAGGATATGGGGCGAAAATTTGCAAGGTTGGACGTATCGACTCCAGCCTTTTTTTGGAGAGGAACAACCATTGCATGCTTCCAATCCTGAGGCATAATGGACTCTGTTAAGGATGCATTTAGGAGTTTCATAAGGACCCGTCGGGGTTCAGGATCCAGTAATTTTAAGATTTTAACAGGTACAGGATCACGAGGAGAGCCCGATCTTATACTATTCAGACAAGTGAGGAACGAAACATCATCAAATAATAGCCAATTAGTAACCTTCGCCGTTGGGAGTGATTGTTCCATCCCTTCTATTTGTTCCGACTGATGTTCATTAACAGTCGAGGGAGCGCTCATAGAATCGTATATGCGCTCGATTTTTCCCACCCTTTACCCCTATAAACCCCACAACTCACATAAAATGTACCCCCCAAAAATGTAAATCACAAGTAACACAATTAAATATCAATTAAATAAATATGTTTAAATACAAAATAACCATTATTGTATTAATTGAATTACTTCCCACTCTATTCCCCCATAAACCCAAAACCCACTATGGAACTAAAAGACACAAAATTTAATTAAATGAAATTTGGTAAGTTCTAAAAATGTAACACATATAATAACAAGCATTGGCATAGCCAATAGGTCTCGCCTTTGGGACCTTAAGTGTTTAGCCATGCAACACTTGATGTTGTTGCACCAAGGATATTGTGCTGGATAGCTAAATACTTATAAGGTCACAACGGCGAGACCTATTTGCTATACCAATGCTTGTTATCTCTATGCCATTAGTCACCCATGTCAGATACTAGCCACATGATGTCTTACAGGTGGTGAACAGTAGTTCAACTAATTAATCATTTTTAACCAATGCTGCTTACCTGTTGAGGAACGTTATGCATGTAAGGAAGTGGTGGCTGTGAAATCAGTTTGTTGTATTTTTTCATGTCAAGAACTCTTCCATAAATCTGATTCCATTGACCTCACCGTAGAAGGTTGTTAAACGAAGGGCTTGTAGAAAAGAAAGTTTGTTTCTGCATGGATAAACTGAGACAAGAGAATCTAAAGAAACTGTTGCACTGCGCCACAACATAGGAGGGTCATACTAGTCAATGAGTGGAAATACTACATTATGCTGTGAGGTGACTAGACCAGCTGTTGACAATGTTTGAAAGCTCGGTCACATCACTTTAAAATGGATTTGACCACATGCCTGGTTCTTTGCATTTTCAAACTACCAGAGCCAATGTTGGTGCCAGAGTGAGTCCAGGAGGCTGAGCGTGTAACACAGGTCTTAGGCCTGCTGACGTCACTGAGTCAGGAGCCGCCATCGCGCCAGGGCTGACTTGTGAGCAAGTGCGGGAGCGAGGATACACGCTCAGGACAACGTATACTCGCACTGAGCAGAGGTCTCGAGCAGCTTGTCCTGCCTCAAGCAGATTACTGGTGTGACAAAGCAAAACTACCCGGTAAGTGTAACAGCAGTTACTGCCCTACGAGAATGATAACATGTTTACTTTTAACAAGGTGTTTCTCCAAGTGAAAGTCTTTGTAAATATCTCCTTTCTTACAGGGCCCTCAGGGTCCAAATTGTTATGGGACGGATTTTTTCGGTACCCCGGAATCTGGTATTCAATCAGGCTGAGGGAATAACTGCCTGTTTCCCGGGCCACTCGTAATGAGGGACTCACTCTGAGATCAGGAGGCAAAAAGGCACTGAAGTTGAATACTGGTTCTTTTAGATGGTCTGTGCCAGGGAGAAAGCAATAGTTTATATTTTGATTTTAAAGGTACTAGGCTGTTTTTTTTTAAGTCTACAGCGCCGAGCTGCTTGCCAAGTTTGTAGGTTCAGACATGTTAAACTAAAATGTCATTTTTACGCACTGCTGTCTGTGTTTTATCACATCACACTAATCAACGGTTCATAAACAGAAATAGTGAATAATAATAGTGGGCACCCCTAGAACAAAGTGTACATTTTATTATAACTCATTAACGGCCTGTATAGGCAACGTGTGGTCACAGTTATAACAATTCATATTCATAGGCGCACTCTGGCTGTTTTTGTAAATGCTTTTTTAGTAAACCGCCGGGGAGTGGTGCATTTAGAGGGGAGGATTTCTGAGAGCTAGTGAGATTATGAGAAGGGGGAGTGTGAAGAAGGCCAACTGTGTCATCTAGAACTCACCAGGCACAGTGGCCCCCTCCCCCGTGTTTTGCTGAAAAGGAAGATAATTTATGCTAACCTTCTTAAAACAACAACAAAAGCAATAGTATAGCAGATCATTTTCTTAGCGCCCAACACGCACTGAATGACACCGTGGCGCTTTTATAGGAGCTAACATTACATAATTTAAAGAATAACAAATTACTGCAAACCTTTAAGAGTGCTTAGAAGCAGCCTAAACTCTGGTTTCAAAATATAACTGCACCCCTCCCTTCCTCCCCACCACAACACGCATGATGCAAAGATACATTAAACATGCTGGGCTAGTGGGCTGTAGTTTCATTTTCCATTGGTGTTGTCACATGGCAATACAGAGCGGACTGAGAGTAACTGCCTCGACACAGTACCAGCGCATGACTGTGCACGAGCAATAATACCTGCACATGTATGTTAAAATCTCGGTATGGCTCTCTCTGAGTTTCATTCTTGCAAGGTTCACATGAGTAAACGGATAAGCTGTTTATTGGTAATAGTTCCAAGGCGCTGAGTTGCTCACTTCTCAGCATTGGATACCAATGTATTGCACACAACTTACATCGTATGGAGCACAACAAAACAAATGTTCAGCTTTTTTACATACAGCACAGATTGACAAACATTACAAAATGACTAGCACATAGCATGATACACGGTTGGTTCTTATTGAATACCATGTAGAACAGTGTCACAAAAAATATGAACCACAGGACGTCGCATACAACGGAATAGAAAGACTAACCTCAAGGCACGAAGCACTAAACATGGACAAGATAGGAAAAGCGGAACACGTCCTAGAACTCGCGAAACGTGACATATCCAAAGAGCCCGATAATACTGCTACCGTTGTCTACAGACAGGTTGCCTACCTTTAGGTCTATCACAAGAGGTCGCTGCTACCTAACCTTATGTGCACTGGTCATCAGCCAAACGGTTGCTCTGTGACGGCACTTCTGGTTGTGGCAGTGTGAAGCAGGTACACAGTTTTGGTTGCACAAAGATGGGCTTGAAGAAACTGGGAAGGATTAGTCAGACAAACAACTCAACAGAAGCTATGTGAAAGGGGGAGTCGAAGTGAGAAAGCTTTCAGGACAGCACCTGGTAGAGAAAGGGTCACATCTGGGGTTAAAGGCAAAACTGAAAAACATGTAGCGAGAGATCGGCATAGGGTGAGTCAATAGTTTAGACCGCAAATCAGGAAGGGCAATAAAAAGCCGCTCAATGCAGAAAGTATAGGGAGCTTGTTGCTTCCCGCGTGCTAATTAGTGAAAATATGGCGAGCCAGGCATAAAGAAAGGCGCGCTGCCGCAAGGCGTGCCATGCCGGTGTTTAAGCAGTAAAAGTTCAAGTGCAGCATGGCGCCGGGAGGCCGTGGGTTACATCATGTTTTCACAATGCGGCTATCATGCCTGCCCTACACATGCGCTCAGTGGTGTGGGGGGGGGGGCATAGTTGAAACGAGCATGCATGCCACAAATGCTAACAAGATGGCGACTGTACTCGTAACTGTGCGCGTAACCGCACGCTTTAGGCCACACAAAAAGCGTATGGTCTAATTTTTGAAGCCCACTTACTAAATGTCTCGCCAGATCAGCGCATGCGCTGGCTCAGGCGAGACCTAAAAACGTAAACCACACTTATGGAAAAAAAAACATCAGATACATTTAAAATAAATACTAAAATACAGAATACTAATTAAATAACGATATTTAAACAACTATGTTTTTGCAAACAAACGATATTAATGACTTCTGTATTTTGAAAATTGATATTACTTACCTTCAAATCCATATTCTTTTTTTTTTTAACTCTTTTTATTGGTCAACGGAACAAAATGCACAGCAATGCAGTTCATCAGAAACATACAGTCCAATACAAAATATGTATAGGTTATTTTTACATATATTGATACCCCCATGACTCTTCATTCCAGTGTCTCTCCTACGGCATTTAATGGGTCGTGCAATCTGACTTCACAACGTCGTAGCTCCAGCGTTGGAGACAAGCATATTTCTTCCCTGTGTGTATTCCATGCAGCCCACTTACAATCCCATTTTTTGGGGCATCCTCTGTGCTTGAAAACATCTTTCTCTGCAATCATAGCTCTGTCCATGTCAGCAGCCCAGTCTCTAATACATGGCATCTCCCCCACACCCCATTTTTGTGCGATATTTCGTTTTGCGAGGGCCCATCCCAGTGAAACCCATGATTTCTCGGTCTGGTTAAGGTCAGTAGCGTCCCATACGTATAGCAGGCATCATTTCGGGGTAGCGATCAACTTCATCCCCCCAGCACGCTCCAATTGTTCAGTGACAACTTTCCAGTATGTTTGGGTGACTGGACATTCCCAGATAATATGTCCCCTCCTGGTGACACTGTCTGAGGCACGAAGGATCAGCCCTCCTGCCCATCTTTAACAAAACTCCCGCTGCAAGATAAACTCGATGCAGGATCTTGAGTTGAACCAGTCGCAATCTCATGGGGATGGCTAACTCCTGAGGGAAGGCCAAGGCGTCTCGCCAATCACCATTCTCCAGCACACCCAGATCTGCCTCCCAGTGCTGCCGCAAGCAGGTTAAGAAATCCGGGTGGTTATTGATCAATTTTTTACTTGTGAGGAATATGGCCTTCTTGATCATGGGGTCTAGTATCAACCTGTCTTCTAGTGGGGAAGCCTCAGGAAGTGGGCTGCCCCCCGGTATTGCTGTTTTAAGTGCATGGCTGATCTTCAGATATCTAAATGTTTCGGATTGTGCGAGGTCGTATTCTTTCTCTAGGTCAGCGAAAATGGCCAACCCCTTAGAATTCCACATGTCCCCACCCACTGTTGAAATACCTATCAGGTCCCACTTATCGAAACCAGGGCAAGCACTCAAATGACCCAATTACTCAGGTTCCCAGAGTGGGGTCGTGCGTGTAATTTTATTCTGCCAGTCCAGTTTTTTGTTGACCTTGTGACAGGTTTCAATTGTGCGTGCTGTCGGTCCGGTAAGGCACAGTTTCTTGGGGTTCGTGTAAAGTGCTTTATTGTATCTGTCTTGTCCATGAGCCACCAGTCTGTGCGCAAACTCTCGTCCCCCCGAACCCCATGTGCCCAACGGTTGATCACTGCAAGTTGAGATGCTTGGTGGTATGACCTGAGGTCGGGTAGTGCAATTCCCCCATCATACCATCCCGCTGATAGCTTTAGCATCGCTATTCGTGGTGCCCGGCCATCCCACCACAAACGTGCGCACTGCACTATCAATACAGGAAAAATAGGAGTTGGGGATCCTATCGGGAGTATTTTGCAACACATAGAGAAAACGAGGCAACACCAGCATTTTAAAAAGGACTGCAAGTCCCAGAAGAGTCAGAGGAAGGCAGCGCCAATGTTTGACGTCAGCGCGAAAGTGCGTTAACGGGCCCGTTGCAAGTTTGCTTCATAAAAACGGGCTGAATCCGTTGTTATATAAATACCCAAGTACCGAAAGCCCTCCGGTGCTACAGGGATCTTATACTCCCTTGGTACACGGGGTGACGGGACCTGCAGTGGGTATAGTTGCGACTCAGACCAGTTTATTCTGTTTCCTGAGTGATTTTCAAATATGCTGAAGATATGGAGAACACATTGAAGGGTGTATGTCGGAGAGGCCATATACAACAGCATATTGTCCGCATATAGTGAAATTCTATCTTCATGATTCTCGGTCCATTTGAGTCCACGGATCAGAGGGTCTTCCCTCACCGAGGGTGCCAGAGGTTCCAGCACTAAGGCAAATATTAAGGGTGATAGGGGGCATCCCAGCTGGGTTCTCCTTCCTAACTGAAACTCAATCAATCAATCATTGATCTTTATTCGGATATGTATTATCCATGAAAGTACACATATTGCACATAATCCATCATCAATAAGAAAGTTATAACTAAACATTGGTTATATTGCAAGCTTACTGTTTAAACATTTCTCATAGACAATTACATAATCCCTCATCAGTAACATTTTAAAACCGGATTCAATTCTACAACTAATCAATAAAATATTACAAGGATATCACACATAGTCAATTGCAGCTTCAATACTAAAGTGCCAAAGTGCGATGTGCAAATATGCAGGGAACAGGCAGGTTGATAGATCACATTTAAAATTACAAATAGCAACATTGTATGAAAGTGCCAGTGTGCAAAAACAAGAAAAAATTGTAGCAAAAAGAAAACTTATTAAAATCTAAACAAAGTGCTCTATGCACCCGCATATTGATTGTATTACATATTTCCCTATTTGAATATACAATCCAACAGTATATATAAAATGCGACCTGGTCCAACATTCAAGAATTCATAGAGGAGCGTGAACGGATAGCCATTTTCAAAAAGGTGCATTCTCTCTATATTAAATCATCATTATTAACCTGCAGAATAGTTTTATAAGCAACCTTAAAATCCGTTATCCCCTTTGACCTAAAAACGGTATCAATAACTGCATACTGTATTTTTGATAAAAGGTACAGAAAAACAAAAAATGCAGCATGGACCGTTTTCCTAAATTGCCACATGGGCAAGCCAGATTGTCAATATTGGGTTGATATCCTATGGGGAAACACAGCAGGTATTTTATTGTACCCGATCTAAGGCGAAAAAGAAGGCTTCGCTCCCAGCGAGTAGTATCTCCTAGCAAATACCAAGCAGGTAGGCAGGATGGAGGTCCGCCTTCTTCTGTCATTGATATATATTGTCCCACGGATACTTTAGTAGACTCCTCGGAATATATTATGTCCCCATAATGTTTGTATAAAATTTTACGAATAGTCTTTCCATCGATTCTATCTAATTGGTCGGGGTTATGAAAAATATGGCCAAGATTAACAGCTGTCAAATTTGCCCGTACTTCTGCAATCCACGGTATGTCACCACCCCTGTCACATTTTAGGCAATCAGCCAGGATTTCCCTTGTTAACGTGGCTGCTGGGTTTTGCCAGACTTTTAGCCAAAACATGACAGGGCGGGACCTAATATAGTCCTTCAAGTAAGGTAATCTTAGCTCATTATGACAGATAAAAGTAGATAATGAAATCGGTAAACCTAAAATTCTCCTACAAAATCTATTTTCTTCAGCCTGGGCACTTTTCAGATTTATATAGCCCCAGATCTCAGCCCCCATAAGTCATAAGTGGTACACATTGTGTCCTAGAGATTTTAAGTAGGGACAGTACCACCTCAATTCTTTTTGGTTGGGGAAGGCTTATAACTGAATTTATTGCTTTAAAAAATGTGGTTCGTCCATATGCCAGGTGTGGTGTCCAGGACCCATTATCTGAAAATTGTAAGCCTAGATACGGAAAAGTGCGAGCGCATAGCAAAGAATCTGTGCCCAAAATAATAGCATTAATAGAACATTTTTGGGGCCACAACACATTAAAAACGATTTCTTAAAATGTGCACAAAGGTTCAGACTATTCATAAAAGCTACAAAGCCCCTGTCTAAAATTCGTAGGGCATTGGGTGTGCGCCCCATTAAAACAGCGTCGTCTGCATATAGTAGGGAGGGCAGTTTATTACCATTAAGTATTGGAACATCTGTAGTTTGGTTGGACTGTACATTATGTAGCTCATTAATGTATAAAATAAATAAAAGTGGGGCAAGGACGCACCCTTGTCTAACGCCTCTGCCTACTACTATGTCCCCTGAAACTGCCCCGTCCTTGCTTATTCTCACCCGAGCCCTGAGGTCCCTATGAAAATATGCTAAAAAATACACAATATCTTTGTCCAACCCATAATCTAAAAGGCATTGCCAGAGCCTGGATCGATTAACAAAATCAAAAGCGGATGTGAGATCCATAAATGCCAGGTAAAGGGGACTGTGTCGGGCGATGGTATATTTGCCTATGATTAAATTAAGATTCAGACACTGTTCTACCGTTCCAAGATGACTTCGGAAACCCAGCTGGCATTTATTTTATATGTTTGCATCCCCTGCCCAGGTTCTGATATTATTAAATAAAACTCTCCCCAATATCTTAAGAGTATTGTCAATTAGGGAGATTGGCCTATAACAACTTGGTTTAGATCTGTCTCCCTTTTTGAAAATGGGGACGATTACAGATGTGGACCAGGTGTTTGGGATCTTTGTTGTTGTTAAATTATTAAAAACATTAAGTAGCAATGGAGCCCAAAACTCTGGCCTAGATTTTATAAGGTCAATTGGAAGCCCATCCGGGCCCGGGGCTTTATTTCCCAAGCTCTGGTCTATTGCATCCTCAACTTCTGTCAGAGATATTTGAATTTGGACAGGATTATGATTTTCAAGGATGTCTTCATATTGAAGTGAGGAGGTATATATTTTTGAGAATTGAACTACCCACGCTTCGCTTGTTAAATTACAACTTAACGGGTAGATACAGTGCCAAACGCTCTTAATGATTTAGTGCCTGACCAAAAACCGTTTGTGTTGTTAAGCTTGGCAGCGCAAGCCAGGTTACTCCAATGCTCTTTTAAAACCACATCTCGCCTATCCCTTACTGCACTTTTATAAGTATGCCTTAGTACTCTAATAATGTCAGGGTCTTTGGGGGAAACTGACAGGGCAGCTCTAAGTTCCCTATTAGCCCTGGAGCAAATTCTATCAAACCACCTAGGGTCAGATTTTCGTATGGCTATGGGTCTAGAAATAAGTTCTTTGATACCTACACATAATGAAATAAAAGCAGAGACTGCCTCTGGGTTACGGTCAGCAAATGTGAGACAGGTCTCACAGAGTGATGGATAGGTTTTTACCATCTGTTGGGTAACCTTCGTGCAATCCATACCCTTCCATTTAACTCTTAGGTTATTAGTAGAGATAACTAAATTACCAGACCCTGGGTCCTTTCTTATTTTGGGTCTAGGGGCTGCCCTA
This sequence comes from Lissotriton helveticus, assembly GCF_964261635.1. NCBI lineage: Eukaryota > Metazoa > Chordata > Amphibia > Caudata > Salamandridae > Lissotriton > Lissotriton helveticus. Next base: position 1,507,984,281 of record NC_136057.1, read on the forward strand.
AAAGAAAAGAAAATAGGATTGTGGTCCCCAAAAGTTGTTGCCCTGACCTTTGTCAAAACTAAATGAGCTTCCAACTGAGCAGATATAAAAACATAATCTATAGTTGACGCTCGTCCAGAACCTCTATAAGTAGGTATCAAGTTATCCTCATTATTTACAGCTGCAATATCCATAACATTTAAAAGACTACTGTTTGATAAGTGGGATATTAGTTCATGTCCTCTCTTGCATGGATTGACTGAGGTATGTTTGATGGGGCTCGCAATATTTCCCCCTGCTATTTTTGCGTTAAAGTCACCAGCCAGGCAGATCCCTACCGGTTTATACTTTTCCAGCAAGTTATCCATGCTCGAGATTAAATTAAAAAGATTAACAAAATTAACATTAGGTGAAGTTAAAAAGTCATTATTATTAAAATTAATAAAACAGATAGAAATACCCCGTGTGTAAACCAAGACTTGAAAGTTAGCATTGTTGGTGGGGATTGATTTCACTCTACCGCCTGAAACCATGCTGACCCAAATCGATAAACCACCAGAAGGTCTGCCATGCTTGGGATGAGGGGATAAATTATTGAAACACTCGTATCCTTTGAGGTATAACTCTTTCGTTGCCCAGGTCTCCTGAACAATGATGTTGAATTGATTTATCATGTTAATCTATTCTTCAGTGTCTAATTTAGAGACCAAACCAGCGACATTCCAGCTCAACACCCGTAATAAGGATGAGGGTTTCCGCCTCATTATCCATATTAGTTGTAAGAATCTCCATGGGAGCAATAAGGGCGGAGTCAATCGGTTGGGATTGGGATAAAGGTCAATCAAGAGTGTCTAAATCAGAAATGGCAGAGAACCTGTTTGGCAGCTGAAAAAGTGGGCTAGTGAATGGGTGTTGTGTATGTGGTGGTCTATAGAGGAAACCAAGAGATAATGCACAAATGTTTGTAGGTAAGGCGCAATTAGTCTCTCTAGCATTTAGCATAGATCTAACAGTGCCTGGGCGACGAAAATTGATGACTATGCAATCGCCCCTTATGGTTTTTTCTGCTGATCCCACCCATCCTTCCCTTCGTAACATTATGATATCCTCTATATCAGACCTCCTATACCCTTTATATTTAGCCAACCAATCCATACATTTGTTCCGTAATTGGTCTGGTTCTGGTTTATTTTTCTTTAATGGGGGTACCCCTGCAAGAATCAAAACATACGGGCAAGAAGCAGGGGGAAGATTTAAAACATCCTTATTGGGCTCCACGTCCCCGCTGGTGCGAATATCAGCTGTACTCGTACAGGCTGTCGAACCAGCATGGGTGTCACGAAAGGTTATATTTTGAGTATTGGCAGATCCAACGCAATTTTTAGGGACTGTAGAGTTTTTAGTTTTACTATTAGTTTCACGGGGAGCAGATGGTGGTTTTGCAGTTTGGGGCGCTAGTTGCCCACTCAGGGCTAGGTTTTTCTGAGGACTAGCCTCTTGGGATGGTTGTTTGGATTCATACAGGGTGGTTTTACTTTGGTGAGTAAGGATTCCATACGGTCTAAACGGTTCCTTAACTTTACAAAACTTTCATCTACAAGCCCCTTAACACGTTTATACAGTGTGTCAATAATAATATCCATAGCAGTGTCCCCGAGTGTAAAATTAGAGAAAGCAGTCTGTATGGATTCCGTCTGGGTTTATGCAGAATTACTTAAAATGTCCAATGAGACAAAATTAGTTGCATCGCTGCTGGGCGTTGGGTCTGCTACGGCATTCGAGCCCTTAACCCAGGTATTTAATTATGCATATTGTGTGTTCTGGTGTGGTGGTTGTTTCTGTTTGGAATAGACTGGTTTCACTACCTTCCTTTTCCTTTTCGCCCGCCTACTTCTGGATTAGGGGATATGGCCGGAGTAGCCAGAGCTAGTGCATCATTCAGGCCACTCACATGTACAAGGTCTGGTTCTACTATTGCTCCTGTATGACCAGGCCCTTCCACGCTCAATATGTTCTCTCCAGTTAATGGGTGTGCGCAAAGGTCATCCTCACCGAGTGCCATTGTTTGAGCATCACTAATCTCAGTTTGTACTGAAGGGTGGAATTTTATGGGGCCCAGGGACAAACGTATTTCAGTCAGCTCAATTTTGCTGCTGACTAAGTCCATCGCCCTCTCCAGCATAGTGTCTATGGACGTAGTATTCTGTGTTACAATGCTTATATTCCATTTGGCCATATTGTTATTTGCCCCAGACATTCAATAGATATTCAACGAACTCCCCACTCACCGCTACAGGGTCCAGCTGTTTATGGAGTGGCAAATCAAAAGGGGGTGGCCCAGCCCAGCCTCGGACGGTCCCAGGCGTGCGCCCCGCGGGCGCAGGCTGGAGCGTCACGAGTGCGCCTGGGGTCCCCGAGACTGCTGGGAGCAGTTGTAGTTCGCCAAAATACGCTGGCCGTTGCCCTCGCGGCGTGGAGGAGAGAGGTAAAGCGCCCAGCCGTTGCACTCACGGCTCCCAGGCTGTTACTGCGGGTGAGGTTTACTCCATTGCTGTGGCTGCTGGAGTTGAAGGGGTTGTTGAGTCGCTGGAGTTGGCAGGGGGTTTGATGCAAGACTGATCAAACCCACACGTTCTCTCGCACAGCTCACCTCTACTCTGTTTTCTCAGGGATCACGGCTCATTCGGCTCACACGGCTTCCGCAGCTCTCGTGACCTTCTCTCCCAAGCTGAGACCACAGTCTCTGGGTCACCAAGCCACTGCTGTGCCACTGTATTTCGAGCCTGTTCCTGCCCACCGTGCTACTGATCCGCTGCTGCACCGCTGCCCCGCCGAGCCTCCTCCTCCGGCCTCCTGCCGATTGCCAAAATCTTGCTGCCCCCCCCTGCTTTGATTTTCTCTGGCCCATGGGGGCCTTACCGCGGCTTTTACCGGGCTTTTTTCGTCTTTTTTCAGAGCCCTGCCGCTCCGCTGCTGCTGCTCCTCTGCACACCTCTCCTCTCCCGTCTGCTGCAAAACCCGGACCGGATTCCTCAATTACCTCTCCACTTCTTCCTGGAACGAGGTGAAGTCCCCTGTCGACTTCTCTCCTCGAGGCAGGCTAACTGAAACTGTCATGAAGTATGCTGGTTTACCATCACTTGAGCAGTCAGGCAGGCGTACAATAGCGTGATCCATTTTATGAAATTGGGCCCAATTCCCATTCTTTCCAGGACTACGAACATGTAATTCCATTCGATGGTATCAAAGACCATTTTGATATCGAGGGCAACAGGGCCACATCTTCCCTGATCGTATGTTGTCTGCCCAGCACCCCTTGTAAGCATCACAAATTCAAGGCGGTGTTCCTGCCAGGCATAAAGCCTGACTAGTCCGGGTGTATCAGCCCTGTAATCAGGGGGATGAGTTTGTTGGCGAGTAATTTTGCAATACCTTAGCTTTTACAGTAAGAAGAGCGATAGGCCTGTACACCTTGCAATCATTAGGTGGTTTGCCTTGCTTATGGATAGCCACAATTGTAGCTAATCGAATCTCTTCTGGCAGCGTCCCTCTCTCATAACTCTCTAGATACATTTGGCGAAGATAGGGAGTTAACCGGAGAAGTCATTGATTTAAAAAACTCGATTGCAAGTACCTTGGGTCCCATAGCCTTGCCCGATCGGATGAACAAATAGCCAGCTGGATTTCCTCTTCTGTAGATTCACCTTCAAGGGAATCCTTTTCTTCCGACGACAGACAGGAAATATTGATGGTCGAGAGAAGCTCCCGCGCCGCAAGTGGTGGGACTGTCACGGTTGACGTATAAATCGAGTCAAAGTCAGTGGCAAATGTTTCTCCTATCTGTTGGGGATTAGTGATTTCTCCCCCCTTGGGCCCTTGCAATTGGTGTACCCATCTCGATGATTGCTCTCTTTTTTCCAACCAGGCTAGGAGCTTACCCGTTCCCTCCCCGTGTTCATATATCTTATGGCAAATTGATTTTTGTTTTGCCTTAGCCGTCTCTGTGAGGATCTGTTTATAGTCCAGTATCTTGACTGCCAATAACTGATGTGCAATACTGAATGGGTTCAGAAGAAGTCCGCGCCCCTCACTCAACGCAATGCTAAATGGTCCCTAAGGTTTCAATCCCTGGTGAGTAGAAATAAACATGTGAATCAAAATCTCATTCTTTGTCATGACCTGACACAATTTATTATATCAACTTTCACATTTTTGACTTTGAGTAATCACCTGCATTCAAGTGCAACTACAAGTGGAACATATTACATCATATGCAGTATAAACTTCATCATTATGCATTGGTTCACAAAGTTACAAACAGGTGGAAAAAAGCCCAGCGCATTTCGGGAAGAGTCCCTTTCTCAGGGGCTTATGATTTGTATGTTCCGTATAAGCTTCTTATCAAACATTCTTCAAGACCTCCTGCTGGAACAGCAAAAATGCAACCGTTTATAAGTTATCTACACAAAGATACCATATCTGCTGTGCACAAAATACCAGCATTTTAATGTTTGTGCTTGCTGCCACTATCTTTGGTTAGTGACGTCGGTGCTAGAAGCGTTAGAAAACATGACCGTGAGTGAAAGAAAGAATAAAGGAATCGGTAACCGCCGTTGCCCCGGTTCTACATTGAATGTGATAATTAAGATGAGAATCAAAGTGAGAATCAATGTGCATGCGAATCAGATGTGGGTCACTCCAAAAGAGTCGAGTGTGAGTTATTTCAGTTGTCGCGAAAAACTGAACTCATGCCTTCATGCCTTTTGAATAGTGCTCGAGATTAAAAGCGTGTTGATCGTATTGCGTTCAAAATCGAATTCATACCTTGAATAATGCAAAAACGAAGAAACGAATGCCACAAAATGTATCTCAATGCGGTAATCTGTGGACAATCATACTGATCACTAAGTTTTATGTACTCGAATGTGTCTTGAGAACAAGCTGGTGAACTACAGTAATGGCAAACAATTACCTGCTGAGTAAAAAAATGTTCTCAAACTGTCTGTAACCACTTCGTCCAGGCTGACCGATAACACCTAGTTGTGCTGTTAACCCAGGCCTTCGATAAAAGGTTCTCAACCGGTTCTGAAAGGCCTGGGAGCGACCAGCGTCTCCTGAAAGGCGCCATACCATGAGGTGGAGAGATCCCTGAGCGACCAGTGATGCTGTTCTCCGTCTGGATTCTGAAGAAGATGAGGAAAGAGGGGGAGTAGGATTGGAAAATCCCAAGAAAGTTCCAGAAGAACTGGAAACCAAACTTGGTACCTCCAAAGCAGTGTCACCAGTACCACCTCTGCCCTCTGACGGCAGACCTGAGCCGACAAATCTCACGATCATGGAGAACGGAGGGTATGCATAACTCTTTTTTCCTGACCCCACTCCTGCAGGAAAGCGTCTGTAGCCTGCGCTAGAGGGTCCGGCCTCCAGCTGAAGAACCTCGGAAGCTGATGGTCCAGGCGAGACGCGAACAGGTCTATCGAAAAAGGGCCCCAGAGGCCGACCAACCACCTGAAAAACTGTGTATCCAGCTTCCACTGGCTGGAGTCCCGCAAATGACGGGAATGCCAGTCCGCCACCTGGTTGGCTTGGCCAGACAGATACTCTGTTACTGAAATGTGGTGAGCTAGACAAAAACTCCAAAACTCCTTCGCCGAGTTCGCCAGGGCTTGAGAACGAGGCCCCCAAGGTGGTTGATGTAACGCACCGCAGAGACGTTGTCCATTCTGAGTAGGACACATGAGCGAACCCTGTCTCTGGTCCAGCAATGAACCGTTAAACGAGCCCGCTAGAAGTTCCAGACAGTTGATGTGGAGCTCTTGTTCGTCTAATGACCAAGCGCCTCCAGTACAAAAATCGCTGCAGCGGGCTCCCCACCCCGACCTGCTGGCGTCGGACTCTATGACAATGTCGGTGGCGGTTCCGAAGATGGCCCTGCCATTCCAGGTGTCCATATGGGAAAGCCACCAGGACATCTCCTCCTTGACCTCGTCTGACAGAGGAACCGACTGGTCATACGACAAACCTCTCCTGAGGTAATGCGCCTTCAGGCACTGCAAAGCAAGATAGTGCAGGGGCGAGGAAAGCAGCCCCACCACCTGGGCAATCTGACGGAGGGAGGTGTGGGTTTTGGAGATGGTTTGACGCAACAGATGCCGAATCTTGGCCATCTTCCGAGATGGAAGACTCGGCGACGCATGGACCGAGTCCACCACAAACCCCAAGACTATGTTCTGCGTCGGGAGAGAACTGACTTGTCCCCATTGATAGTGAACCCTAAGCCCTGTAGGAGGGAAACAGTCTGCTGCACCTGAGCGGCCAGCGTCTGAGGGCACTGTGCCATGAGGAGGATGTCGTCCAAGTAGACAATCATCCGAACACCCTGACTCCGAAGGGACTCCACTGCGGGATGGAGGACCTCTGTGAAGCACCAGGGCGCGGAGGACAGCCCGAATGGGAGGACGGTGAATTAGTAAACCTGCCTCCTCCATTGGAACTGTAGAAACCGGCGGTTTGGAGGATGGATCAGGATGACCAAGTAAGCATCTTTGAGATCCAACCTCGCTATCCAATCTCCCGAGAGAAGATCATCCCGGAGGAGATGGATGCCTTCCATTTTGAAGTGCCGGTACACCAACCACCCATTGGACTCCTTCAAGTTGATGACCGGCCGGCACCCCCCGTCGGTCTTCTCTACCAGGAAAATATTGCTCAGAAAACCACGGGAATGCAGATCTGACTGACAGATTGCCCCTTTGCGTAGAAGCTCGGAAACCTCCTCGGCGAACAAATTGGCATCTGCCACGGAAAACCTGATGGGACGAGGAAGCTCTGTTTGGCGGGGTGAATCGTAAAACTCAACGTGAAACCCCCGAACTGTCTGTAAGACCCAAGCATCGCTTGTAACCTCCCTCCAGGACCCCTGAAAGGCCGCTAACCGACCCCCAATACGGACTTGAGAAGGGGGAAACTAGACTTACCGCTGGGTGCAGGACCGCCTGCGTTGTTTTTGTATCCTCCACGGCCACGGAAGCTTTGTCCTTTAGTCGGGTAAAAGTTGGTGAAATTGGCTGTAGTGTTATACTGACCCCGCCCGGATCCTTGTCCCCTACCGGGATTGTGTTGTCCACCACAGCTGGTCTCTCGGCCCCCACTACGCCCGCCCCATTGGAAAAACGAGACTGGTAAACCTGTTTAATGTTGTACTGGGCCTTGTCCAAGCTAGTGAAAGGGGCCAAGAATTTTCCAAGTTCCTTAACAAAAGGATCTCCAAAGAGGCCCCCTTGTGCCACTGCACCTGCCCCCGAGGAAGCCAGATCACCCAACTTTATCAGGAGTGAGCGCCTACGTTCAGTCGACAGAGCACAGTTGGCGTTACCCAAGAAGATAATCGCCCGCTGAGCCCAGTTCGAAAGAACCTCGGGGGATATTGTAGTGTAGTTCCTATCATCCCAATAGGCTCTGCGCATTGGAATAATACCTACAGCAGTAAAGGCCTAGACCAGACGTTAACTAGGTCTACTACTGTCGATACTAGACTTAAAGTTTTGGGTTTGCCAGCTTAGCTCAGAGTTCACTAGAAACTTTCTCGAATGGTCAAGGAGGACTTAACTTCCCTGATTAGACAAGAAGGGATTTAGTTTCTGACAACCATAGAACATGACAACTTTGCTCTCCCCTAATCAAGAGTATATCTCGAGAGTCGTGTGAACAAAAGGCAATTTATTTTACTCAGTCAGTACGTGCATTCTTAGTCTCATCAGATTGTAGAGAAAAGGAAGAGACGGGCGTGTTCAATAAAAAGGTGTTATTTATTGATCAGTCTCTTTTCTCATACAAGAGAAATGGATCGATATTATTGCAATACTTATAGTTAAGTAAAGTGCATACATTAAAAGCAATAGTATAAAATAATACTGTAAAAACATTGATATGGTTTCTAAGCCATAAGATGTTTAAAATGAATAAAATATATTACATACACATATACATTTGACTAAACGTACTCAACTGGTGTTTCTAAATACGCCTACCCCGTGTACCTGACCTAAGTCTAATACGTGGGCGGGAATAGAAAGTTACAGTTTAAGTTAAGTTTGTTTTTGCCAAGTGAATAACTAAAGAATTCTCTGTGAGGGGTTATTCAGTTCTGTACCTGGAATCTAGGTTGAATGAGGGACGGTATCTCTCGTCTCTGGTCTCGATATTCCAGGCTGCCTGCGAGGGCTACCCAGAAACGCCGGTGCTGGATTTCTCGGCAGGAGAAAGCAGCTTCTCTCAGCGCGTCAGGAAGGCGGGGCTGCGCCAGCGGGGTCTGCTCTGCTCTTCGCTTCGGCAAGTATGGCTGCTCCGTCTCGTCACCACGCGTGTGTTTGCATAGGGCAATATCGGTAATATTTATACCTTTAAGGTGCCGAGATTGACGTAAGGATGGACATAGATACGTCAATAAGGATGTCATACGACTTGCTCGTTAGCACATTCTTTTACTGAAGTTCTCGGTGAAATCAAAACAATGGCCGCAGGGTTTTGCCCAGGTTGTCATAGGTTTGATTTGTTATGAGAACTCCGTATGCCTTATCAGGGGCTGGAGGAATATCGCTTGTCTAATTAGATCGCAAGGGTTATGACCTAATCAGATAACACGTTCCTGTGCCGTAGTGTGACTGCGTCAGATAACGGTATCTGCATCATGGGGGTTTTCTGCCTCATGGGCTGACTGCTAGTTAACTTGTTGGTTTGTTTAACCAGAATAGGGTCAGGAATAGGGGGATCGATTCAGAACCTATAGGAATACATCACAATATGGTGGAACCTGTCACCTTCACCTCCTCCGCCATATCTAAAATCTTTGTCATTGGCCGAACCATGTCTAGGAGCTGGTCCTGACAGGAATGTCAGGAGCGGTCTAAACCCTTACGGGGATCCTTTGTAAACTTGGCCATGAAGGTGGCCATCTCGGAGTCAAGCTCCGGTGTATGGGCCACCTTCCCCTCCAATGTTTGACGAGGGCACTCGGCCCTCAAACAACCCCTAGCATCCTTCTCCAAGGGGCTGCGGAGGCGACCCGCCACAAACTTTGCCACTTTGTCCCCAGGAGTCCAGGCCGCCAACCGCTGATGAAAGATTTCATCTGGATCCAGCATGCCCGAGAAATCCTGAGGCAATACGGCGGCAAAACTGGACAGGCGGCACAACCGCGAAAACCCTTCCTCATCATCCAAATCCGCAGGTGAACCCCCATCAGGCGACAGAGAGTCCGGGCCAACGGAACCCACGGGGGTCGGGCCGGGGAAGACACAGGCGGTGGGACGGACGTCTTTGCGAGGAATGCGATCTTGAGGCGGTCGAAAGTGTCCTCATCCATCCCTTGGCACTCTCCCGGGCTCTCCTCCATGCGGCTCTTCTTAGGTAATGAGGGACACTCCCCCTGGGGTACGGTGGGCGTCAATCTCTTGGGGTCCAAGTGGGAGTAAGCCAAATTGGAACATTCCGCGATAATGCGGTTAGATAAACGCTTCTCCATAGGACCTGCAACATCATTCACGCACTTGAATATGGACTCATCCACTGCTTCAAAAAACTGATCATCTAAGGGTAAGTATTGCACCTGCTCCTCGTAAAACTCCTCGTTGCTCTTTGTCTTACAATGTCAACTGCACCCTAAGAAGATAGTAAATCTATTTATCTCTAAGCATGTCCCTTGACTGCAAAAGAATGAAGTTGGCACAGGGGAAACAACCCCACACTAATCCTGCCGTCACCCTTTAACGAAAATGCAGGCAACAGTATTGTATTTAATACAGAACACTCTAATATGAACTGCCAAGTGGGGAAAAAAAGGACACTAATAACGTGTCTACCATGAACCTTTTCACTTTCCCCTTTTTATAATATGGGCAGACAAACAGGACTGCAAAACCTTTTGGTACGGGAATAAAGCCCGAATGGAAGGCGGCACCCACCTCCAGTGCGCGGGCCCCCAGAGAAACTGACAGGACCTGGCCGCCACCAAGCGCACGAAAGGCTCTACAGGAGCTCAGTGCCATCAAAAATTGCCCGCAGGCGATTCTCGTGGCTGCGCTGCAATACGGACCCCTGTCGGGGCGTAGAAAATGCTGTCAAAACTTGCCCGCAGGCGATTCTCGCGGCTGCGCTGCAATACGAACCCCCAAGGGGGTGTTCAAGTTGGCGGCAAACAGGGACAAGGATCACCGGACCGTTGGTCTCGCGGCACGGCTCCTCCTCTGAGGAGACGCTTCGCGGAGACCAACGAGATGCAGGAGCTCCCCCTAGCGGCCGGACATGAAAACCTCACTCTGGGACTGCCGCGAAAAGAGCGAAGATCGCTCCCGCGGCCAGAAGAATCTGCAAAGGAAAAAACGTCCAAAGATTCACCACAGACGCGACAGGGTCCCGCCTAAGTAGGCCAAAAAGGACCCAACCGCCCCATATCACAATAATAATACAAACACAGTAAAGTCCAGAGAGTTCAGAGAAAGCACAAAAAGTGACTTATCTGATGCTGCGGAGCAGCGAAGAAAGAGGAAGGACAACGTTACTGAGGGGTCTTCTTGGATGTCTAGACATTGTAGAAGGACCTATGGCTGATGATACCTTATGGACTCATGGTTATTGTAGTTTGATTGTTTATTCTTTTGGATCGTTTTTCCCTTCATTGGGATAAAAAATGTTGATGACTTTTTTGAAGCTGCTGTGGAAATATTTTATTATTAAAGCGAAGAAAGAACAGCATAATCGGAGCCTCCGGTCCTGACATAGAATTGTGGGGTTGAGCTGTCACCAGATGTCCACCAGGCCTAAAGCCGAGAGAAATTCAGATAGCTTAGACCCAGAGACAGAATCGATACGCGGGGGCAAACGGTCCAGTGAGCCATCTACTGTGAGGTTAAAGTCTCCCCCAGTCACAAACGTGCGAATTGGATGGGCAGGGATAAATTTGCTAAGGTCTTGCAGAGTGGACTGCTGCAATGCGGAGGGGCATAGACCGAAAGCAAGTTAAGTGCTTTCCCTTCCCAGGAACCGGACACCACCACAAATCTGTCCTGTTCGTCAAGTTTTCTTAACCATGTAGGGGCAGTTACTCCGCAGAAGCACCCCTGTACCATGGGAACCTGAAGTGAACCCTGCGTGTGCAATCAATTGATAACCCCATCTGCTTAGGGCCTTGAAAATATTACCAATCGGTGGGTTTCCTGCAAAAGGGCCAAATCGGGAGCCTGTCTCTTCACGTAATAGAGGACTATTCCTCCCTTCAGTTTGTCCCCAAGCCTGTTTATGTTCCATGTCAGGAACGTACGTTCGGCGTTTGACCCCATTGGTAGAGATACAAGTGTGAACCTTGTGTATCAGTAATGGAATACCCATCTCGCCGGAATTACTGTTATGATGCAATATTGTAAGTGCTCGTGTTGCGCGTTTGCCGATATATCAGCCATAAAGTGTTGCATGAAAGCAGACAGAAGAGTTCTTCCCAAGACCTCATTATGAGATTATCAAAAACCCATGTACACGAGTCAAGCGTCAGTTGTGACCTTATATTAATGTTGCATTGCTGTACCAAACTTAGACTACAAACTAGACTATCGACTCCCCTCCCTGCCTCCCTGCATGACGGAATCTGGTGACCCGCTTCCCCAACAGTGCAGAGTGCCCGTCGCCCTCCCACCCCTGAAATGGAGGAAACGTAGGCTCAACCCGTCCCTCCTATCTCTTCTTTAGATACTCAAATTTTAAAGCTACAGGAACCATTTTATACAGTAAAATATACTCATCACAGTCCCGGAAAGTGATTCCTCAGGTCCATAATGCAGTCCCGCTCCATCTCAACCGGTGGGCGGGCCATACTGGGCATCGATATATTAACAGATCCATGTCAAACTCAAAGCCCGCCCTGCCCCCTCAATGGTGATGCAGCACAATATAAACCTTTAGGTGATTGTCAACTAGTCGAGCCTGAGTACAGGGTTTCTGGGTGTTTTCAGAAGTCACAGCGAAGTGTAGATCTTCCCATCCATGAACTGTTTTTTGCATGGTCTGTGTCTCCAGCCCTCACTGTTCTTTTTGCTCCGGACGTCCTTTCTCTCCTACTTTCCGCCAGCCATCGAGCCAATCCATTGCCCCCGCAGGGTCTGTGAAGAATCAGCTCTTGCCCTCTGCCTCCACACACAGTTTCGTAGGGAACAGCATAGCGTGCTTCATTTCAAATCCATATTCTTGACATCGATGTTTCCATGTCACGATATTTTAAACTCGATATTCTTGTTCATTGATATTTGCAACTCTATATTTTGTCTAAACACCCCACAATCCACGAGAATCTCTTGGAAGACCTTGATTTGTCCTGCTTGGCGAAGTTTGTCCCATTTCTTGTTCAGGAATTCCCTTTTCGCACTTGTGTACTGCTGACGCCTTTTGTTGGTTATGTACATAATGCGTGTTGAAGAGCAACCTTTTGCTCTGATGTTAATATTAAAATGACTTTTTAGGTCGAGCCTAGTGGCAGCGCACATGCGCTGCTCGCTCTGTGAGACTACTGTAGTAGAGTATGGGAGAGAAGCCGCGCCCACTCTCCTCCCACATTTTTATTGGCTTGTGTCCTTGTCTTTCGTAAATATTGCCTTTGGATTTAATAGGCTTGGTAGTCCCTCCTTAGTATGGCCTTGTTTTCATTTGTACCCTCCCATAACAACTGGCCCTTTTACTTCAGTTGTTACACAGGACCTGTTATTTAGTCTGTAAGCATTATTTACTTTGAGTTTCTCTTACAGCAGGCCGGACATGCGCTGCTTCAGCTGAAACCGCTTCTGTTTTCTTGAGCTGCACGGCGGCCCCCGTGGCATGGGCACCTGCTTTCAATCACTTTAACCTGTCATTATCTTGTCTGTTTCAACCCTCCCTCAAGTAAAATGGATTTAGAAATGATTAGCAAATTAAGTCACGTGAATTCCAAGTAGCACAAAATCCTGTGCTAATGGGCTGTAGCGGACAACAGCACATATGTGTTACATGTCACCTGTACTAGAGCCACTTGGCAGGTTGTTTTCAAAAGCCTGTTTTATTAACAACACCACCACCAATATCACCACACATACCACCACCTCCACCAATACCAACACCACCACCACCAATACCACCACAATACCACCACCAGCACTACCAATACCACCACCAGCACTACCAATACCACCGCCACTGCCAATACCACCGCCACTGCCAATACCACCACCACTGCCAATACCACCACCATCACCAATACCACCACTGTGAGAAGTTAGCCTGGCATATGATGTTATCCACTATTCTAGTGGGCACCTTGCACCAGTCTAATCGACCCTTATTGATGGTGGTTGTAAAGTCAACCTTATAGACCAGCTATCCTAGTGGTAGCATGGACCAGCAGTCTTAGGCTAAGACTTCAGAGAGCATGTGAAGCAAGCTGTTTTACCAATTATAATTCCTTGAACACCAAATGAAAGGACACCACACAAGGTATTTATCAAATATATATGTATTTATTCTAAACACAACCCCTCTGCCCTCTTTGAGGTCAGAGGTCGAAGTACATCACAAGTTACTCAATTAGCATATTATAAGTTGCACAAATACAGTTATGCCCTAGGTGCCTCTCAAACCATATTCTAAAGAAGTGGTATAAGAACCACGTGAGAGTTAGACAGCAGGCCTAGGGCCTGTAGAATCTCTGGGACTACACTAAACAACCAAAGGTTAGGAAGTAGGAGGCCCACGGGAGACGCGTGCAGTGTCTAAACACAGTTGCGAGTTACCATTGACTTATAATGGGAAAGGAAGAAGTTAAAAAGTTACTGTTTAAGGACACTTCCGGATGGACTAGGATGAAACCCCTTTGGACTAGGACACTTCGAGAGTCAAGACCCACGGGAGCACCGGAGTACTCGTGTTACCTCACCCAGGGAAGCCGGGTGCATAGGTGCCTTTTGGGTCGGGTTTCGTCGTCGTTTTCTATGGAGATCTGCATAAAAGTGCTGCAGGCGACCAGAGGAAAAGTGTCCGGGTGGATCAAGGATCTGTAGAACCTAAAAGCAGAGGGAACAGAGTCTGGGTCACTAGCCAGTGACCAGGAAGGAAACAGGCGATGTCGCGTGCTGGAAGGTGAAGAAGGTGAGCTTGTCTCTTCAGCCACGAGGTTCAGGAGGCATCGACGATGACCAGGAGCTGGATACGAGCTGTCCCACGACAGATCTAGTTGACTGCGGTGTTGGTATATGGATTGGACACAACAAACCTTGGCAACCGCAACCCACGCAGGATGTCGAGATTGGCTCTGTTGCAGACCAGCAAGGTCTGTGGCGCTTCTCCTTTGAAGGGAAGCTGGGGCAAGCCTGGAGCAACCAGGAAAGCAGTTTAGTTCAAAAGAAAAGTCTTCAGAGGGCTCACTAGCCAACGGGCAAGAAACCGGGAAGACGCGTCGAGCTGAAATGCCAGAGCAGGTTCCACGCGGCACTCGTGGAGTGTGGAGGGCTGAGCTTCAGTGCAAATGGCGCTCGGGTCTGAGGCTTCTCGTACCCCAATGCACAACTGCGAGGGTACCTCGGTAGTCGAGCAGTTAGCAAAATGCAGGATGTCCAGGGTGTCCGGTCCCACGTCTCTCGTGTCCGCCATGGGTCTCAGCTTTGCTGTGGATGTGGGTCGGAGTGGGAGAAGTCTGAGAATCCAGTTCCTGTGTTGCTGAGTCTTTGGGTTCCGGTGGGAGCATCGACAAAGCAGACCGGCAAGTTACTGGTGGTGCCTGTTTGCACAGGGTGGTCACTCCTTGACCACAAGGGAGATGTCTTCCGTCTTCTAGTCAGAATAGAATGTCGAAGGTCCAAGAGTTCTGTATCAAAGTTTCTTTCCAGGATAATCTAAAGTCCTGGGGACACAGCTCCTATACTTATACTAAGAATGGGGGCTGGATTACCTGCCTAGGTCCCTCCTATGGGTGGACCTGAGAAGGGGGTGGTTACACCCCTTTCCCTTTGTCCAGTTTCGCGCCAGAGCTGGGGCTGGAGTTCCCCAGCAACTGGTTTGAACCGGGCTATGCATGGAGCACCTTGTGTGCCCCAGGCAATGTTTAGATACATTCACTGAATGCAGCCCTCCCTGCCCCAATACACACAACCCCTGTCTAGGGAGGTGCTGGCACCTCCCTGTACAGGAAACCTATTGTCCAGGCCGCCCTTGCTGGAGTTTCCCCGAGCACCAGGTAGTCAGACCCGTATCTGTGGCAGCAGCATCCATTTTGTGATGCTGAGGCTCTGTTTAACTTTAACTGGGTAAAGCAGTAACATACATGTCTTTTGCCTCTAGAAGGGTGGAATGCTACTCCCGCCGCCAGAATTGGCGGGGGGGGGTAGTATTCCAAAGTGTTTGACACCATACACGACATGTTTTCATAAAGCCAAACCAAAGTTAGCATTAACCACTTAAGAGTATATGGTATGGCTATATCATAGAACAGCTATAAGGAGATGGTTCCGAAAGCTGCAGAGGGGCTCAGCTCATGCTAGGGCACCCTCTTACATAAAATCAAGCACTCTGCCTCCAGGATTGTCGAGGCCTACCATAGAAGTGACTTATAGATGTATATGTGTCTATATGTACATGTAGATATAGCTATACTATATCTAGGTAAAGAGTGATTACACCACCTTACCCAAGCTGGGGGATCAGCCTGTGGTGTCAGTTTGGAGGGCCAGCCAGGGGTGGCATAATACATGCTGCAGCCCCTGGTAGGCCTTGGATGCACCTATGCCCTGGGTACCTATGGTACACTATACAGGGGCTCACAGAGGTGACCCAATACCCAATCTGGTATGTACCTAAAGTACATGGTATCAATTTAGAGAGAGAACAGCTGGGCTGTGGGTCTGATTAGCAGGCCCACAGCCACATTAGAGTTGAAAACCCAGAGAATCACAGCAAAAAGTGGGGGTGACCATAGGAAGCCGACCCTACTCTCCTACAACCACCACCACCACCGTTAATAGCACCACCACCGTTAATTCCACAACCACCGCTAATACCACCACCGCTAATGCCACCACCACCGCTAATGCCTCCACTACCACCACCACCATCAGTACCACCACCACCTCCACCAATACCACCACCACCAAATCCGCCACCACCGATACCAGTACCACCACCACCAACAGCACCACCACCACCAGTACCACCACCTCAGCGCCTCTCGTTCACTAGTAATAGCAGGGGCACTGTACGAGGCCGGAGCTGCATCCGAGACCATCCCCCCCTCTCATGCCTGCCATAAATCACAGCCCGTCCTGCACCAGGAGTTGAAGCCAATGCCCTACTACAGCTGGAGGGTTTTTTATTAGGCCAAAGATAGCAATGACATTACTCAGTGCCACACTGCACACTCAAATCACGGAGAGGGCAGTAATAGCTCTCCCCTCCTGCTCTGCCTGCTGAGCTGCAACTGTAATCACAGAGCGAAAGGTGTTGGAGCGCTTTGTTAGTGTTTATAGCTCAGATCATATGTAACTCTTACTTCACACTTTGTGTCTGTGTAATTTACAACACTTAAACATCTTCACTGCACTATGTATCACTACTTAGAAGACGTAGCGTGCCGGTCTCCTCCTTTGATATTTACAAGCTAACGAGCGGTCAAGAAGGCCCTTTATTGCAGTGCAATGGGTCTTGCATTTGCGAGAGTCTAAGCTATTATTATTGTAAATGACCAATGCCTTTTATTTATGTTTTAAAACCGAAAACATAAATAAAAGACATTGCCATTTACAATGCCAATAGCTCAAACTCTTGTGAATGCGAGACCTGTTGCATTGCAAATTCTTGTTTCAACAATTACTGTAAGGATTATAAAGGCAGAGAATTGTGTGTAATAAAAAAACATAGCATTACAACCTATATAAAATACTGTTTACTTATGAATCAGAAATGTTGGTATTCAAAGTGATCTAATCTAGGAGTTTGTCCGAATCTTTTGAACGTTGAAAAGAGGTGCTTGTGTGGTTTGGAATCGGGACGTGCTCCAACTCCATATTTAAATACATTGGAAAGATTGTTTCTGAAAAGTATGTCAGTTTATTCTAGAAAAAGTACCATGCCAAAAGTAAAGTGCAAAGGCTTTAACCATAGCATACTAATGGAGTTCTCGTGCTCATCATTAGTCATAAGCACTGAATATTCCCGCCCATGTGCTGGGACCCCGGAAATAATAAACAATATATATGAAAAACATTATATATATATATATATATATATATATATATATATATATATATATATATATATATATATATATATATTCACTGAAAAAACCATAGGTTTTACACCAGTTATAGTTAGCTGGAAATTTTACTCGCATAAAACCATTGAAATTCCCACGTTATAGTTAGTTGGACTCACTATAACTTGCGCGTGCAATGCACTGCTGATGACGTCACATATTACATCACTCATGACATGGTCAGTGACATCACTCATGACATCACTGATGACACCATCCAGTGAATGTGTGTCTTTCTGAAAAATAAATATTAGTGAGTAATGTTTAAATATTTAAATATATGTATTAGTGTTTCACTTTGTGTATAATTGGCTGCATGGGTTGGTGAGTAGCTACTTGTGTATGTATATGAGCTATTAGATGTTTTTCTTAATATCAGTATGACTGTCTATATGGTTTGGTGGGGGTATTACTTAGCACATAGATGCATGAGTGTCTGACTCTCTGTTTGTATGTGTTTTGAAGACAGCATATGTGCAGGACTGTATGGGTGGATGAGTGTGTATCTGTGTATGTTAGTGAGTGAATGACTGTCTCACTAGTGTCTTTATCAGTACCTAGATATGTTTTAATCTAGTATATGTGAATATTGATATATATTTAGTTGAGTATATGTGAGAGTGAGGAATTGTAAGAGTTCCGGTTTAAATTAGTATGTGTTTCTATAAGTGATTGTTTAAGAGAGTAAGTATGTGTAAGTTTCCTCAGAAGAAAAGTGGTAGTATGTGTATAGCTGTATATGCAAATAAATGGATGTTCAATAGTTTATTTGCATGTGTGAGTATGTGTGTCTATAACTTTTGAATGACTGTCGGTGTGTAACAGGATGTATAGGTATATCACTACATATGATGAGTGAGTATATATATGAGTGACTATATAGAACTGTTGGTGAATGAGTGGATGTGTATATAGATACTGGAATTATTGAATTGGTTGTTGTAAGTGGTATGGGTATCTCCATTTTTTTGAACATTTTAGTTTCTATTTTTAAATATGTGTTTCAAAGGTTACATTACAGTGAAAGGAGGTCTGTCACTCTGTCACAAGGATGGTATCATCAGTGATGTCATGAGTGATGTCACTGACCATGTCATGAGTGATGTAATATGTGACGTCATCAGCAGTGCATTGCACGCGCAAGTTATAGTGAGTCCAACAAACTATAATGGTTTTATGCGAGTAAAATTTCCAGCTAACTATAACTGGTGTAAAACCTATGGTTTTTTCAGTGAATTTAATAGGTTTTTTAAATGCTAATTCCTAACTATAACTGGTGTGAAACCTATGTTTTTTTCAGTGAATTTCATAGGTTTTTTAATAGCAAATATCTATAGGTATGAAAAGTAATAATTTTTATAACAAATTTTAAATTGTGTAAATAATATATATATATTTTTTTTATTGTTTGCCCCGGGGCGCGTACCGGTGAACGTACGGGTAAGCGCAATGTTACGAAGCGCCCCAGGGCGCGTACCGGGGAGCGTCCCGGGAGCGCTATTCCCGCGAACGAAAACAACATCATGACGTTTCGCGTAGTCGCGTGATGCGTCATATGACGCACTGCGTAAGCGCACCCGGAAGCACGCGATCGCATACGATCGAGCAACGTGTGGTAAATAAATAAATAATACCCTATTTTTGACTAGACTTATAGCATAACAGATAGCTCAATAAATAAGAGTCAAGATTCGAGGTAGTAGGAGTTTCTGCAGGTTTATTACAGCATAAGGACAGGATCAGGACAACCTGCATAGGAACAGAGTGACAGGGCCCAGCAGGACAACTGGGGCCCAGCAGGGGAAAAGAGGCCCAGCAGCTGCTGGGGCTAGGTCTGGGATGAGCGCGCTAACATTCAATAACAAAACACAGGCATATATACATAGCGCGAACACATAGCATTACATTGCAGTAGGCGTAGCAGTGGGTGGAGCAGAAAGGCATGACGCGTAGCAGTCGCGAAAGATAACAGTAAAAAGAGGTGTAACTGGGCGTATACATAGACATGTGGTGCAAACGTAACAGAATATGTCATGAATGGGCGGAAACATAGGAGGGGGCTACCTAAGGAGCCGGGACCTCTAACCTAATGGTGCGCGAAAACTGGCAATGACGTGTTACTAGGAGAAGCTGGGGGCTATGAACTCTGTGTTAGGAGCAGAGACTAGAGTCTGGAGGGTCGGAGCGACATGTACCTAAACCCTATCTGGTATCTAATGTTTAGGGAACATGTTGATATAAACTAGAAGTCATGAGGGGAAAAGCTAACTTGATTCTAAGACTGGACCATGCATTATTCTACATGTAGTGCGTGATGAAGAATACTAAATGACCATTAAATACAGTATTTCTCTAACGTGGAGCCGAGTAGGCTAGACAATGACGGAAACTATTGATGCAGTTCAGTAGCTCAGGAATGCAGAAGGAGGACTGAACTGATAGCTGGAACTATAACATACTTTTGGCAGACTCAGAGGCAGAGCCAAGCTGCACCGGGCACTGCGAGGCAGGAAGTAAGTGAAAGGTCGAGGATACAGGTGGGGGCTGTATTGCTCCTCAGCGAGGCTTTCAGGAGACAGGAGCTGAATCTGTGGTCCGGGCCCTTTTGAGGCCTGGAAACGGGGACTTTATAATGGAATAACGTGCACACTGGGAAACGTGGCAACATAACTTTACATAGGCCTGATATTCGTAGTATTCACGAGGACTGGAAAATGACATACTAGAGGTGGACACAACTGGAATTGCGTCATTAATCGGACATGGGGAATAACATATGCATATTGGTCATGCACACATAACATATGATGGATGAGGCGTAGGGACACAGAACATGGCAAAATTTACTTTTCCACATTCCCTCCTTGTCACTACGTTTCCATCAGGAAACATCAATATTCATGATACCATCTATCATTTCATACAGTACCATTTGCTCGTCTCGAATTGTCTTGGAACGGGATTTAGAACGGGGCTTGGGACTAGGAATACAAGAGGTAGCACACATGCTGCAAATCGCAGGGCCACATTGTATACAGAGGCAGCAGCTAAATATGATTGCTACTGCAATACCTAGAAAGGACAGGACTTTCCATCCCCATGCGGAAATTATATTCCAGAACCAACCTGACCATGTCCAGGTGCCTGGATCTTGATGTAACAGATGGGCAATTTTATGGAGTCTGGTTATAGCTGAATAAACAGACGGCGCGTTATTTGGAATGAAAATGCAGCAACTAGATCCGATGACTCTACAGGCCCCGCCCCTATCGGCCAGTATGACGTCAAGGACGAGACGATTTTGCAAAACGACAAATCTCATAGCAGATTGTTCTTCGGTTAAGTTACCTAGAGCAGAGGCAGTCTCATTAACTACAGCTTCAAGGGTTCTTGTCAACCTACGGATCAGTTTACTATTCTGGACAGGTCCTACAAAGAAGAAGAAACCTTTATTGAAATCTGTATACTGTTCTAGAGTAGTTTCAGTATAATCGACAATTGGGGACTCCCTTCTATGTCTAATGTGTACTAGATGTGTGTTTCTGTGATAATCAGATGGGGCTAGGAAAACAGGTGGCAGTAGGAAGGCAATGTAACAGGTTCCCTCCCAATCGAGGGGCAGACGGACATATGCAGTTTGACCACAAATAAAATAAGAATGACGTGAAGCTTTGAAAATAGATTTCCCACTGTCACTATACTTGATAATAGTAGTACATTCACTATGACCTATGTGTACAGAACCATAACTACGGACACATAATTCGCCTTTGACAGGTAGTACTGAAATAGCAGGTAAGTCTGGAGTAGTATCAGACTGAACATTCAGGACCATGAAATTCGACGAATAATTACCTAAATTATATACTTCGTTTTCTAGATCTAAACCTGTTCTGTGGGGGAAACCTTGCTTGTCTGGAAAACATGTACTGTTAAGAAAAGACATATCTGTTGAGGATGACGTTAACGTGGACCATGCTCCACACGAACCATTATGTGAGAATGGATAAGGAAAGAGTGGCAGAACTCCCTTCGAGGTCTGGAAAGGGGGGAGTCGACCACACACCCAACAATTAGTGGCATTGCTGGTCTGGTGTGAATAATGTAACATACGGATAAATGTGTTGTTGCGCATAGCAAGGCGGTAAGAATATTCGTGAGGAGGCAGATCACTAAACGTGTGCTCTACTGTAGCATTAGTAGACATATTTACATGAGGAACTGGAAAACACAGGAAAAGTGCGTAACTAGTGCAGGAAATCATTATGCTGATGAATAATACGAAACTCAGAAAAACGATACATTGAAGTGAACTTCGACTGACTCTCTCACTATGGGGGTCTATTTTATACATGTCAGAAACAATCTAACCGTTTCACCTAGGGGAGGACTTATACAATCAAACTGACTGACTTATTTTACTAGACCTGAGCTTTAACTTATACTCCTGTTGCGGAGTTTTCTCTAACAAGGGAGGGGTTGTAATAATGTCTTGTGCGGGACAGTCCTTTAAAACAATGTCTTGACAGTCCCAGCGCCAGGAAGCCGCTTGGCCACAGAGCGCTTTATAAATCCCTTTTTCATTTCATTTCATTTCATTTCATTTCATTTCAGTCTTTCGAATCTTGGGAATCCTTGGAAATGTTCTTGGAGACTGATTTCAATCCATTGAAAAGTTTTACATGAGAAAGATGGACCCACCCCTTCCTGCCTTCCAACTTGACGGCAGTACGGGTGGTCAAGAGGACCTGGCGTGGCTCCTTCCAACGTGGTTCCAGCGGACTTGATCTGTCGAAATTCCGGACCATCACAAGGGAGCCTGGAACGATCTCGTGCGGTGCCACCTCGGTAGTGTCTGGAAATGCGGCGGCAACCTGTGAACGACATGAGTTGAGGGCAGACATCAAGGAAGCTAGGTAATCTGTCAGCATATTACATGAAACATCGGTAATACTTCGGGGTCTAGGAGTACCCCACATGTTAGGGGGGCGGCCGAATACGACCTCATACGGGGACAGACCTGATCTGGAATGTGCGACCATGCGCATATAAAATAAAGCGACTGGCAGAGCTATTAACCAGTCCACACCTTTGTCTTTACAGACTTTTGCAATGCGGATTTTCAGAGTCTGATTATGTCTCTCTACGAGACCGGCTGCTTCAGGATGGCGTACACAATGAAACTTCCACTGGTACCCTAACAAAAGGGAAACGTGTTTCATGAGTTCAGATGAGAATGGCTGGCCGTTATCAGAATATACGACTCTAGGGAGTCCGTATCTAGGGAAAAATTCACGAACCAACTGCTTAGCAGTGGTCGCGGCTGTGTAATCTGGGACTGGATATGCTTCTGTCCACCTGGACAAAGCGCATACAACTACAAGGACATACTTGAAACCTCGACATCGCTCCATCTGAATATAATCCATCTGGAGGACCTCAAAAGGGTGGTCAGGGGGCTGGAAACCACCTTGTTCCACCGGGACACTTTTACCTGGATTAAACTGACAACATATCATACAGGTACGGACTTTCTGCTTGGCTGCAGCTCGTAAATGCTTGTTGAACCAAATGTTCTGGATACTGTCTAACATAGCTTTTTCTCCTAAATGTGCTGGACTATGTGCGGTATTGATAATGACTTGAACCATAGAGTCGGGGAGAAACCATGTGGCTCTACCCTTCGTTAACCATCCTTGATCTGTCTGGACCCCTCCTTGTTCAGACCATTTCTTGATTTCATCGGGAGTAGCATGTAACTGGATATCTATGACATCTTGAGTAGGGTCCTTAACTGTCATGCATATAATCGGATCTGGAGTATGTGTCATGTTAACTGGAATGTCTGGAGTCTGTGCTGTAAGCTTGGCTGTGCGATCTGCTAGATCATTACCTTGAGAAATAATGTCAGTGACTTTCGTATGTGCTTTGCATTTCATGATAGCAATAGATGTCGGTAAATGTATGGCATCTAACAGGGCTTGAATAAGGAGACCATGCTGAATCTTGGTTCCATGAGAAGTCATGAAACCTCTCTCCTGCCAGAGTACTCCGAAGTCGTGTACAACTCCGAATGCGTAACGTGAATCTGTGTAAACATTAACTTTCAGGTTCTTGGCATGTATACAGGCTTGTGTCAGAGCGACTAGCTCTGCTGCTTGAGCGGACAGGGTGTCAATACGGTGTGTTTCAATAACTTCAGTGTCAGTAGTCACTGCATACGCGGCGACTAGTTCTCCTGTACTAGTTCTCATACATGAACCATCTACATAAAGTGTCAGGTCAGGATCTGGTAACGGAATGTCTGTCAGGTCTTGTCTTGGCTTCGTCGTAATGTTAACTACTTCCACACAGTCATGTGGGTCTGGATTTGAATTAACTGATGGTAACAGTGTAGCAGGATTCAGGACGTTGCAGCGTCTAATTTCTATGTGTGGCTGGAACAGTGTCAATTCATAACCTGTTAAACGTGCAATTGTCAAGTGCTGAGTTTGTGTTCGGTTTAAAAGAACTTCTACTGAATGTGGGACTTGTACTGTCAGGGAATGTCCTAAAACTATGGAATCACTTTGTCTGATAGCTAGTGCTGTGGCTGCAACCGACTTGAGGCACGCAGGTAACGCCTGGGCGACTGGATCTAGTGTGCTCGAAAAATAAGCACAGGGCTTGTATTGACCTGCTTGATCTTGTGTGAGAACAGATAATGCTGTACCTTCCCGTTCAGTAACGAAAAGTGTAAAAGGCTTACTGTAGTTCGGTGTAGCTAGAACTGGAGCTTGACATAGGGCTTTCTTTAACTCGTTGAAACTAAGTGTATGGTCAGATGTCCAAGGGAGGACAGTCGATACGGCTGCCTCCTGTGTCGTTAACTGTATCAGTGGCTTGGCTAGAAATGCATACTGGGGAATCCATTGTCTACAATAAGAAGTAAGGCCGATAAAAGCACGTACCTCCTTCTGGGTTCTGGGCTGGGGAAGACTCGCTATTAACTGGATACGGTCTGGTGTCAACTGCCTACCCCTCTTGGACAGCAAGTGTCCTAAGTATACCACTTGCTGGACACAGAATTGAAGCTTCGAAGGTGACACCTTGTGCCCCATCTCGGCAAGGAAATACAGAACTGTAAGGGATGCTCGTTCGCAGTCACGTTCAGAACGGGCAGTGATCAGTAGATCATCGACATACTGGAGCAGGGCAGTGTCAGTTGGCATGTGAATATTGTCTAGTTGTCTCTTGAGTGCTTGACTATAAATACTAGGACTTTCTGTGAAACCTTGAGGAGCGCGTGTAAACATATAGCTCCTTCCATTTAAACAAAATCCGAAAAGAAACTGGCTGTCTGGATGAATTGGAACACTGAAAAATGCATTCTTGAGGTCTATGACAGTGAAAAACATGGCTTCGGAATCAATGGCTGTTAACAGGGAAGAAATATCTGGGACAACTGGGTACTGAGGAATAATACATTTATTAAGCTCTCGTAAATCAATCACTAATCGATATACTGGGGGTGCATTTGGATCAGTACGTTTCATGACTGGAATGATCGGAGAATTGCATACATTGGAGTCAGTTTCTACAACTACTCCTTGAGCCATGAGCTCGTCAATAATTTTGGATAAGGCTGCTACAGCCTCAGGTGGCAATCTGTACTGTCTGATTCGTGGTAACACTACACCTGGCTTGAGAGTCACACGATGGGGTGTGATTTGCATGTAACCTACATCAGTTGGACCTTGCGCCCATAGGTGCTGTGGAACATTAGACAATCTTGAATCAAAATCTCGTAATACATAGTGACCCTTAAAGTCACGTAGGAACAGACGTATTCCCTCTGGGGAACAGCAAATAACTGCACCTAACTCTTTCAGTGTCTTAATGCCTAATAGATTTTCTGGACATGACTTAGTAAGTAACAGGTCAGTAGTACGGGACAATGGACCTACTTCTAGAGTGACTGGCTTAGATATCTCATTAACTATTGGCTTTCCTGAAAATCCAAGGGAAACATTTCTTGAGCCTGAGAGCGGAGCCCCTGGAACTTCGGCATGACTAATTGTGGTCCTACTTGCCCCTGTATCGATCAAAAATTTTCTGTCTTTCCCTAATACTTGACTGTGAACATAGGGACCTTCTTGATCTACAGGTATCTCGATGAGAGGCAAGCCTACCTCCCTCTCTAGGCTGTTTCATGAATATGACTGGTACTCTGGATACTCGGACTGTGCATACTGGTACATCTGCGATGTGACATGCTGTGTTGCAGCAATAGGCTGCGGTGCGGAAACTGTCTGTTGTGCATTCTGTGACTGAGGAATCTGTGAAACTTGTTCTTGTCTAGGCGGACGTGGTCTTTCTTTAGTCTTACCGGTAGCTATGTTGTGTTTCAGAACTGCACACTCGTTTATAAAATGACCTGGCTGTTTACAATAATTGCAGTTCCCTTTAACGGGAGCTGCAGGATGACTGGCTTGATTCGGACCCCTCTTCTGACTGTCTTGAGGAATAGATTGTGCAACTAGCACTTTCATTTTCGTGTCTTTCATACGTTTTCTCTCGTGTTCTTGCTCTTCTCTGATTCTATTCTGGTGATACTGGAGCATCTGGAGCATCTGGGACAGGGTATTTGCTTGCCAGGTGCTTTCGACTTTTAAAACTCGATTTTTAATTTGTGGGCTTGAATTCTCGACTAATTTGGTAACGAAAAGATGAGGGTATGACTCACTACTTGTCTTGAGACCACTGTTGATACTGAAACATTTTTCAAATCTGGAATAAAAATCACTAATATCTTCATCTTGTTTCTGTTTACAGGCTGAGATTGCATCCCAGTCTTCTTTTCTCGTTGTCAATAATCTGGGTAAAACTTGAATCAGTAATTCTGGTAATTCTTTACATTTATCTCCAAGACCGGTACCTGGTACTCGTGCCTTGTCTTCAGCTTCTAGAGCTGCCCAATCGATCTTTTTCTCTCCCACCTCCCATTCTTTTTCTTTTAACTTTTCATACACCCCTGCGGGTAACAGGACTTTTAACATTTTAATGATGTCTGGGTAAGTGTATTCTCCCATACGGAGCATGTCTTTTAATTCTCTATGGAACCCTGCTGGATCTTTGTCATGACAGGGAATTAGTTTCTTCATTTCAAGAAGTTCCATCTTTGAAATCGGAGTGTATACAAACACTCGTTGCATTACGCCACCCGCCCCTTGGACTGGGTGGACTTCTCGTAACGGATTCTGTCTGTCTATGTAAAACGATTTACTTTCTGGAGGTGAGACATGAACAAAATGCGGGTTCAGAAACGTTCTATATTTGTGGCGCTGTTCTAGAATGACACTTATTAAATCAGTACCTAGACCTCTCCATCTATACTGGAGTAACTCGTTCAGGATATCGTGTAACGGACCTGGATCAGAATGTTGACCCTCATACAAAGTGATGAGGTGCTGGATCATATACATACCCACCAGTCGTTGCTCGGCTGGGGGCAGTTTCAGAAACATTTGTGCCACTATTTCGTCTGGAAAAGTGGTAGAATCAGTAATCCATCGGACTGCTGATCGGGCTAGTTCTTGTTCATGCATAGTACTTAATTCACTGTAACCGACTCGTGATTTCAGAATGTGGTCGGTAGCTTGAAATACTTGTTCTAGAGAACCTTGTTCTGGTGCTGGATGAAAAATAGACTTGGGTTCTAGACGTAAATGGCGATCTGGAAATCTAGATTTTCCTACATATGCTATTCTGGCGGGATTCTCGTCTTCCTCTTCAGGATCAGAGATACTTTCTTTCTCACTTACTTGTGCTGCTTTACGCTGTTCGTGTAACCTTATTATTTCTTTACGAATTTTCTTGTACATACTCTCCATGGCACTGACGGTCTTGTGCTTACCCTCGGCTATATTATCACTCCACCTTGTCAGGATTCTCATTTCGGCGGGATCTTTAGACGGGTAATCTTGTTCTCTTATTAGACAATTGATCAGGAACTTTAATATCATGAGCTGAATCTCGGCTTTCCTTTGAGACATAATCTCGCCAATACTTTCTGGATCCTCCCCTGTACGGATGAAACGATATATTCTGTCTAGATCTTCTTTCATATTCGGCAAGGTGACTAGATACTCGGTCACTCTCCTTACACGTAAGGAATATAAAACCATAGTATATTCGCCTGGAACTGGATCATAGACACATTCGTTAAGGGCTTGCCTGATTTCTGTAACAGACTTATTACTTTTAGGAGTACGCTGTGATGCTTGAGCATGTAATTCGAGTGCCGATAAACGTTTGTGTGGCGGCGGGGTTTGAGGAATAGCTCCTCCTGCGGCCCCTAAACTGGAGTCGTCTACTGAGGCTCTACGTCCTGGCAGAGTGGGAAATGGAACTGTAGGCTGGACCGGGGGTACCGTAACAGGTACTCCGGTGTCTGGAGGAGCGGGAAGTGCCTGATTTACAGGGACTAGCGGAGCGCGAACAGGATTTGCATATTCTGGGACTGTGTCGTCCAAGTAGGACGAAATAAAAATATCAGCTGCGGTCTGTTTGTGACGTAGCTTAGTCGGAACTAATGGTGGCGGGAAATTACTGGATGCCTCTGGGGTCGCTTTTGGCAAACCTTCGGCAAGGAGAGGATACATACCCTTAATGAGGGCATGCCTCTGTCTGTCTGACTGTTCGGCTTTGACTTGTTCACCTATCTCGATTAATTCTCTTTCTTGAGCTCGTTCTTGGGATTCTCTACTTAACTCTGACTTTCTGACTTCCTTTTCCGTTCTTTTATGCGCTTCCTTACGCCATAACTCGATGGCATCTTTCTGTGACTGTCTGGCTTTCTTTTTCCATAATGCTTCTTCTACTCGCATGATACATTCGGCATCCCATGTACCCGATACGGGCCATCTATACTTTTCTTCTAACTGTTTGGTATACTCTACCCATAAATCTAGATACAATATGGCGCTTATGCCATGTTTCTGATACATAAAGTGACCTGGACTGTCCCTAGGCGGGACAGGAACTGCTTCCTCTAACAGACCCTTTCTAGTTTTTAACTGACGTAACTTGGAAAATATAGGCATGACTGAACTGTAATCTGGACACAATACAATACACAATAAAAACACGAAATCACATCGCACTCATACCACAACAGTAAATTACATGAAGAACATTATAAATAACAGTTCGAACAGAATATTACCTGGAATACTGAGAACAGAAATAGAACAGATTTTCTCGAGAACGGAACAGACTAGAGTTACTGGATGCACTGCTGTAACAGTACGGAACATACCGGTCCCATAAAGGGACGCATCAGGACCCGTATCCACCTAGGTGAACACTTCGTTTGTGAGTCTGGGCACCACCAACCCACGGACCAGGAGTCAATTTAAATTGGTCCTGTCTAGATACTACCCCAGCAATGGTACTCACCGGGCAGCACGGAACGGAAGGCCTCGGACTGGACTGGACGACGGACGACGAACTTCGGACTTCAGTTACAGGTGGGCCTCCGGATACCTCGGACCTTGGACTCTCGGCTTGGGCTCTGGTCGGGACTCGCCGCGTTCCTCCACCGTCTCGTTCGGATGCTGGACCGCCTCCTCCGTCTCCTCCGTGGGCCTGAGGGATACTTGAGCAGAAATATCTGCCACTGCGCAGAAGAGTTCCGTCACGACTGCAGAGGGTCAGGGGGTCGGCGTGGCTTCACCGACGCGTGGGGAAAGGGCAAGTCCCTATTCGGGCGCCATTATGTGGTAAATAAATAAATAATACCCTATTTTTGACTAGACTTATAGCATAACAGATAGCTCAATAAATAAGAGTCAAGATTCG
Source organism: Lissotriton helveticus (assembly GCF_964261635.1). Classification (NCBI taxonomy): domain Eukaryota; kingdom Metazoa; phylum Chordata; class Amphibia; order Caudata; family Salamandridae; genus Lissotriton; species Lissotriton helveticus. Next base: position 1,508,013,415 of record NC_136057.1, read on the forward strand.
AGGTAGTAGGAGTTTCTGCAGGTTTATTACAGCATAAGGACAGGATCAGGACAACCTGCATAGGAACAGAGTGACAGGGCCCAGCAGGACAACTGGGGCCCAGCAGGGGAAAAGAGGCCCAGCAGCTGCTGGGGCTAGGTCTGGGATGAGCGCGCTAACATTCAATAACAAAACACAGGCATATATACATAGCGCGAACACATAGCATTACATTGCAGTAGGCGTAGCAGTGGGTGGAGCAGAAAGGCATGACGCGTAGCAGTCGCGAAAGATAACAGTAAAAAGAGGTGTAACTGGGCGTATACATAGACATGTGGTGCAAACGTAACAGAATATGTCATGAATGGGCGGAAACATAGGAGGGGGCTACCTAAGGAGCCGGGACCTCTAACCTAATGGTGCGCGAAAACTGGCAATGACGTGTTACTAGGAGAAGCTGGGGGCTATGAACTCTGTGTTAGGAGCAGAGACTAGAGTCTGGAGGGTCGGAGCGACATGTACCTAAACCCTATCTGGTATCTAATGTTTAGGGAACATGTTGATATAAACTAGAAGTCATGAGGGGAAAAGCTAACTTGATTCTAAGACTGGACCATGCATTATTCTACATGTAGTGCGTGATGAAGAATACTAAATGACCATTAAATACAGTATTTCTCTAACGTGGAGCCGAGTAGGCTAGACAATGACGGAAACTATTGATGCAGTTCAGTAGCTCAGGAATGCAGAAGGAGGACTGAACTGATAGCTGGAACTATAACATACTTTTGGCAGACTCAGAGGCAGAGCCAAGCTGCACCGGGCACTGCGAGGCAGGAAGTAAGTGAAAGGTCGAGGATACAGGTGGGGGCTGTATTGCTCCTCAGCGAGGCTTTCAGGAGACAGGAGCTGAATCTGTGGTCCGGGCCCTTTTGAGGCCTGGAAACGGGGACTTTATAATGGAATAACGTGCACACTGGGAAACGTGGCAACATAACTTTACATAGGCCTGATATTCGTAGTATTCACGAGGACTGGAAAATGACATACTAGAGGTGGACACAACTGGAATTGCGTCATTAATCGGACATGGGGAATAACATATGCATATTGGTCATGCACACATAACATATGATGGATGAGGCGTAGGGACACAGAACATGGCAAAATTTACTTTTCCACAAACGTCTCGACTCGCTTACGCGACGCGCCCCAAGGCGCGCCCCGGGGCGCGTAGCGTAAGCGTGTCGGGTCATGTGATCTGAAAATAACACTTTTCATTGGTGCAGATCAGTTTTGGTTTCCAAATGATGAAAGCTTGGATCATGTGATTTGAAAATAACACTTTTCATTGGTCCAGAACACTTTTGTTTTCCAAATGATGAAAGCCCCCTCCTTTTTTCCTTATTCTGACTTTGTCCTTTGACTGAGGAAGACCTGTTTCGAGTTCTATCTCAGAAAATGGCTACAGTAGTATCAGCAGCTGAAGCATCTGGCCCACCACCACCACCACCACCATCTAAAAGACCACCAGAAGATTACGTTGGTGGTGAAGAGGAAGAGGAGGAGGATGAGGAAGAGGAGGCACAGAGAAGGGAGTTCCTGCCAGAAGATAAACAGCCCTACAAACCCAAAGAGCACTTTATATGGCAGTTCTACAAACTCCCAAGGGGTTTTAAAAAAGTCAACGCAGCAAAGGTGACTTGCTTAATTTGTGGTGCTGAGCTATCCAGGGGGAACTCTAAAAAAAAGTATTCCTTCGGGAATCACACGATGATTCGCCACATGATGCGTGCGCATCCAAACAACTACTCTAATGCAGAGTTAAGGGACCTCTGCAGTAAACTACCCCATCAACGTCTAGACGCTCAACATCAAAACAACCCACTCCATCGGGTCCGGGGGTAAGAGACACATTGGCTACTATCCAACCAAAGTTTAACAATTACAAAATTTTATGCAAATATTGTAACAAGTTACTTGCTTATGGTGAGCAAAGCATCGCACTTATCATGGTTGCTGGTGATAACCATAAGTGTCCAAAAAAAACCTAATTTTTCCTGATTTTTTTATGCTCCAGTTGAGCCATTTACAATTCCCTGTTTTTTGTTTCTCCCCATAAAAAATACAAAAAAAATATAAAAGTGTTCAGAAAAGCCAAAAAAAGTACAAAATGTTCAAAAAAAATTAAAAAAAATATAAAACAACAAAAAGAAGAAAAAAAACAGTTCTTTTTAGAACTACCTTTACTTTATAAAAATAAACCTATATTTTTAAAGAATCTGTGTCAATATTTTTTCTGCAGGGTGCGCGTACCGGTTCGCTCCCCGGGGCGCGTACCAGGGAGCGCACCAAAAAAAAAAAGAAAAAAAAATTAATGAAGGAGTTAGCATGAGGGAAGAACACAAAGAGAGTAATGTTATGTGAAAGAGAGCTACATTGAGAAACACAGAGGGATTGTTTATTACATAGTAAAAAACAGAGAAGGTGTAATAGGGTGAAAGTGAGAAAAGTAAAATGACTAAAGGAGCGAAAGAAAGGAAGAGAGAGGAAGAAGACTAAAGTAGAGATAGTGGGAGAATGTGAATGGGTGTTGAAAGAAAAAGAAAGGACAATAAAAAATGGAGAATGAAGGGTAGTGGCGGAACCGGGATAAATGAAGAACGGTGAAGGAGGGTGAGAAAAGACCAGTTAGTGTAAGTAAAGAGGGGTGAAAGAGGGTGAAAAATTGAATTAGGATAAGACATGGGCAGTGACAAAGAGAGTAAAGAAAACAGTGCCTGAATGGATTTGAGTGAAACAGCAAAGAAAGGTAAGTAATGCAGTGTGTGTGACTTATAGGGAGTCAGTGGGTGTAGGTTGGGATATGGGTGTGTAAGGTGTGTCTGTGGGTGTGGGGGTGTGGGGTGTTTAGGTGTGGGTGGAGGTGTGCGTGTGTGAGGTGTGTGTGGGGAGTGTGTGGGTGTGGGGCTGTGTGCGTGTGGGTGTGTGTGGGACGTACTTGTAGGTACCTAAAACAGCCACAGAACTCAAAAGCTCTTTTGAACCCAAAAGCTCTTTTCAGAGCTACCCTACCTATAATCACTCAAAATGATTATTTTACACTATTATTTTAACTATTTTTCACCAAAGTACGCTCCCGGTGCGCTCCCCGGTGCGCGTACCGGGCGCTCCCCCCGCGAAAACCGTTTTTTTTTTCCCGAGGGACCCTTTTATGGCCCCCACATCAAACCTAGGGGTTCAGGGGGGGGTCTACCCTGCCCCCTTTTGGTTATTTCCCCCTTTGTTTTTACCACCTCTTGTGTCTCGATCCTACCGAGACACAAGATGGCGGCCACTCCGGACTGTTTCGAATGTTTACAGACACCCGAGAGCCAATCAGCTTTCCGTGCGCAAGTCGCGTGGCGCGCCCAGAGCGCTCCCCGGTGCGCGTACCGGGGCGCGCTTACAGATATATACATTTTTTTTAACCTAAATTACTCAAAATCCTCTGGAGCACATATCTTGAGACATAGCAAAGGCACATCGGGCTACCAGTCTCTACAATTTTGCCAAGTTTGGTGAAAATCCATTCAGTCGTTCGGGCTAAAAGTGCGACCGACCGCCCTATGGAAATTAACATGGAGAAAACACGTTTTGGGACCCCCCTTTTATCCCGGCCCCCGCTTGACGAATCCCCCCCAAACTTCCTTCAGGGAAGGAGCGGAGAGCCGCGAGGCAAAGTTGCTGAAAAATTCAGGCTGATTCCTCAACCGGCGCCAAAGTTATTCCAAATAGAATGTTGCGATTTTACCTGTGGAAATCAAGCCTAACTATAACTACCTACTGGCGACCGCCAGTAGGTGATATATATATATATTACCTACTGGCGGTCGCCAGTAGGTATATATAGTTAGGATTTTTTCTCTATGGGATTTTTGAAAATTCTATGTCTAATAACTTTGGCGTTTGTGGACGGAATTGGCTGAAATTTTCAGGAAAATGGCTCATTTTGTTTCTGAGCAGCCCTTGAAAATTTGGGGGGGGTTCGTCAAGGGGGGGCTGAGAAAAAAGGGGGGTCCCAAAACGTGTTTTTAACATTGAGTTTTCCATAGGGCGGTTGGCCTCACTTTTAGCCCGAACGGCTGAATGGATTTGCACGAAACTTGGCAAAATTGTAGGGACTGGTAGCCCGATGTGCCTTTTGTAGGTCTCAATATATGTGCTACAGTGGATTTTGAGAAATTAACGTTTAAAAAAAGATATATATCTGTAACAGCGGACCGGGCAGCGCTCCAGGACGCGTACTTTTCGCGCAACGGAGCTTTGTGAAGCGAAGCTGATTGGTTCTCCGGCGTCTGTCAACATTCCAAACAGTCCGTAGCGGCCGCCATCTTGTCTCTCGGTAGGATCGAGAGACAAGAGGAGGCCAAAGCGAAGGGGCAAATGACCATAAGGGGGAATAGTAGATCCTCGCTGACCCCCTACGTTTGATGTGGAGGTTTTAAAAGGGCCCCGCGGGGCAAAAAAAAAAAAATAATAATAATAATCGAACGGCTGAATGGATTTGCACGAAACTTGGCAAAATATTAGGGACTGGTAGCCCGATGTGCCTTTGCTAGGTCTCAATATATGTGCTCCAGTGGATTTTGAGAAATTAACGTTCAAAAAAAGATATATATCTGTAACAGCGCTCCGCTTCGCGTACTTTTCGCGTTACGGAGCTTTGCGAAGCTGATTGGTTCTCCGGCGTCTGTCAACATTCCAAACAGTCCGTAGCGGCCGCCATCTTGTCTCTCGGTAGGATTGAGAGACAAGAGGAGGCCAAAGCGAAGGGGGAAATGACCATAAGGGGGCATAGTAGATCCTTCCTGACCTCTTAGGTTTGATGTACCATTTTGCCAAGTTTGGTGTAATTCCGTTCAGCCATTCAGGCTGTAGACGTATGTAAATGTCCTATGGAAAATTGCATGGGGAAAACACATTTGAAAGTGTTGAAATTTAGAACCAATTAAAATGTTAGTTTGGTTTTGTATTTGTGTGTGATGAAAGTTAATTGGTTATGTATATATTTCAAATGAGAGGAAACCACAGCCATTTTGTGATACTACTGTCTGAGGTACATTTGTGAGGAATTTTTGGTGGTGAATTTCTGGTGTTTGATTTACACAGTACTAACACTTCTCCTACTTTTAAAAAGGTGAGTTGTTAATTTGTAAGGGGAACTATGTTGTACACTTGAAGATAATTTGAAAAATGTTTTCTGTTATTTATTTGCAGTCCTTCTGTTATACTAAATACTTGATAAAGTTAGTTTTATATTATGTATTACTAAAAACGATAAATGAAAGTGATTATTTTTTTCTGCAATTTACAGCAAGCAATTTCAAAATAAAATGGCTCACAATGAAGAGACCGTGGCAATTTCTTTTGAATTGTCCACTACATTGATTGAAATTGAGAGCACCAATAATGAAATATTGTCACAAGGAGGAGATGACTTGTATGATTCCATTAGATTGATTGAAATGGACAGCACCAATAATGAAATATTGGCACAAGGAGATGACTTGAATGATTCCACTACATTGATTGAAATTGAGAGCACCAATAATGAAATATTGTCACAAGGAGGAGATGACTTGTATGATTCCATTAGATTGATTGAAATGGACAGCACCAATAATGAAATATTGTCACAAGGAGGAGATGACTTGAATGATTCCACTACATTGATTGAAATTGAGAGCACCAATAATGAAATATTGTCACGAGGAGATGACTTGAATGATTCCACTACATTGATTGAAATTGACAGCACCAATAATGAAATATTGTCACAAGGAGGAGATGACTTGAATGATTTTTTTGATCAATCTCTTGATGGCGAATTTATCGAATGTTTGGAGACCATAGAGTTACAAGAATCATCATTGCAGACTTTTCATGAGGACATTGCTGATGAGGACATGTTACTAGTTCTTTCAAATTTAGAAAATTCTGAAGAATAAATTTATATTTAGAAATCAAAAATTGTTTGAGACATTATTCATTTTTATTTTTAATTTATGAAGTTGTAGCGAAGTGATTGTAGTATAAAATGAGACTTATAGTATAGAGTGCAACATTTTTATGTTACATGGTAAGTTTACTCATATTTACTTCCCTTCTGCCACTATATTATCTCCAATGTGTATTTGACATCTCTTCTTCATCTCCGGCCTCCTTTCTCTCACTGTGTGTCTCCGATGCATCTTATCGCTGCTATTTTGTGTAATTACAGAAGAGAGTAAAATAAAATAGTTCGGAACGTGAAAAGGGGGCAAAGTAGAGTACTCCTCACCCCCTAGGCCTTTTTAGGCGGTCCCAAAAGGATCAGTTTCTGCTTTCCTGAGAGATTATGGTATGAGTTCCATATACCACAATAACTTGCATTACAACATGCAAGATATCTATCTCCTTTTGGAGATATTCGCGCTAAGCGCGAATATCTCCAAAAAGTAACACCTGCCCTGAGCAGTTCTTAGCCATGTTATCCAATGGGAGGTGGATAACATGGCTAAGAGCATTAGCTCGGTAATGCATGAATATCGCTGAGTTTTTAGCGATATTCATGCATTGCGGCCGTTTATTATCGCATTTGCGATAAACCTTGATAATAGCAAGGTTTATCTTCGATAATTTCTGACGATGCTTAGCGGTAAAAAATTCGTTGGTAAGCATCGTTAGCGATAAATATCGCTTAACTTTGGTAATATGCCCCAACGTCTGTTAACGTTCGATTCGAAGGAAATGAGGAAGTGTTGAAAAACATTGTTTGCGCCATCTTGCCTTTTTTGAAATGCCACACTTTTGTGGTGCACGGCAGCCATTTTAGATGCCTGGACCAGACCCACTCTCTGCACGCTGTCGATTCGTAGCATGGCTCCTCACCCTCGCAAGCATCTTCCCCAGGCACTGGTCACCCCCGCTCTCTGTCTTATGCATGGGCAATAAACCTCCCCCCATCTGCGCTGCTCTTCCCTGAGAATCACACTCTGTGGCCGCCCGACACCTCCCTTTCGCCCTATTCACTACCGCACCCTCTGACACTCCTCTTCCTCTGTGTCCGATTGTCCAGGCTATCAGCTAGCCCTGCAGATGTAGTTTATGGCCCCAGCTGTAAAGAATCACCCCTCTTCAAAGGAGTTATAGTAGATCAAGGCCCACACCCGATGAGATCCGTCACACCACACGTGTTCCTACTATCTGAAAACCATCCTGTATTGTGATTGGGGAGGGGACCGAGCCTGAAGCGGAAGATTCCAGGAATGACTCTTGGTACATCAAAGTTTTTACAATTATGTGTCACATTAAAAATATATAGCACTCCAACAAAGTAGTAGGAATATAAAACTTTAATAACATATAAATATATACAACAAAACAAAAACAGTAAAAACATTTAAACAACGAAGAGACCGTGGCAATTTCTTTTGAATTATCCAATAGATTTATTGAAATTGACAGCACCAATAATGAAATATTCTTGTCAGTAGCGGTCTGTTGTGCGAATAGTTCCAAGGCAGCAGAACGCGCTGAAATCTAGATGGCACGAAAGTGATGTCTAGTAAGTTGCCGCCCAGCAAATAACGGCGTGGGGCGCCGCGGGGGTGAGTGAGTCCAGTAGGCACCACAGCTATTCTTACCGGCATCGCAGAATTACTGCTGGGGACAATGCCTGTGCTGTAGCAGGGTCACAGCAGAAACAAAAAGGATTTTGTTGAAGATGTTGTTGGTTTTAAATTTGAAAACAGTTCTGGTGTCAACTGCTATGCTAATGTAGTGGTTAATGTTTTGTTTTCTCTAGAAAATGTAAAAGAGGGGGAGGCAGTCCAAAGTTCCGTTAAAAGGGCAAAGGAAAGGATCGGTGGTTTGAACTATCAGTGAAAAAGGGGAGGGGGTGCAACAATTTTTCCTACCAGGTCACACTGTGCTTTCACCGGAACTGAGGTCTGCAGGATTCTAGTAATTCACAGTGAGGCTGGCGCCAGCATGGGAGCGCCGACGTCCCGCGGATACAGTTTCGTCACTCCACGGGAGATCATGGCAGTCATTCCCCATCGGGGGTCGGAGACTCCCGCGGCTCCTCTAGAATCTTCAAGGTCGTGGAGGACTACGGTGGTGGAGTCAACCAGTGACCGGGCCATTTCTTTATGCTGGGCCCGCTCTTGCCAGGTCGACCGCCATTTTGAGAGTTCGGTAGCTACTGGCGATCGCGGGGTCAAATGAGCGGACGGGCTCCACCCTGCCGGGCGAGACGTTGCAGCATGGCCACAGTGGAAGAACCCTTTTCCGGGCGCCTGGAGCGCTGAGGGTGCAGCTGGGAAGCCTCCACCTGGGGAGGCGGGAGAGGCCTGTTCGCACCGTCTCTCCCTCCCAGTGCACCCCACGGCGTCTCGCTTGAGATTTGTTATGGCCGGACCAGGCGATGAGGATGAGGGGGGGGGGGGGGTCGGAGGCATGTGCAAGACATCCCCCCCCAGTGTTGTCGCAGCCATTATTCATGAAAGAAGAAGTGTCCCGTCCGTCTTCGGGCCGGGCTTCCGGTAGATGTCGGCCGGACGCCCCTGGCTCTGGCCCCATGAACGGGTTTCTTGGTTTATCGGCTGCAGCCGGATCCCGTCGTCCTCGGCCCCCCGACCGTTGGTGGCCGGACCGGAAGAGCATGTGGCGGGAGTACCTGCAACTCTCAAGGGCCACCGCGGCCGTACTGGGAGAGAGAGGGGAGGGTCGAGGAGACATTCCCCCCCCCTGCAAGTGTTCAGCGTTGTAAAGGCAATCCCCTGGCCGGGTCCCGCTGGCCTCGGCCTCTCCTCCGGCTACACCCTACGTTAGGATCTCCTGGCCGAGGCGTGGCAGCAGGACCTGCCTTATATGGGCTGCTCCCGGCTGGGCGTAGCCGCAACCCTGCCCCACCTTGGAAGTTTCCAGAGTGGGGGCGGATGTTCTACTGACTTGCATTTTCCCTAGTCTATCGATTTTTTTGGCGTGGCAGGCGGTGGGACAGCGAGGGGTGATTTGGTTTCTCTTACTGTTTTTCTGGTCTCTCACCACTGGCATATTTTAACGTTTTCTTGTTTCTAGGACATTAATAGGTTTTATCATTACGTTATGTTATCGTTTCTTTGTTCGTTGTTTAATAAAAGTTCATGTTCATCAGTGGCCTACTGATTTTCGTTTTCCTATTCTTTTCTTTCCAGGTTGTTTCATGCTAAAGTTTCTGTTAACAGGATACAGTGATCACTTCGTTATTATTGCATATGTCCTTTTCACTAGGGGTGCTCTCTGGTCGGGCCAGATGACGTATCTCTAGTAAATGGTCCGGGTGAAACAGGTGCATCAATCAGTGGGGAGTAGATAGGCATGACAGATTACAACGGGGGAGAAAGGTCCGCATTACGTACCCTTTCACTACTTGCAAAGATTTTCCTACGTTTATTTGCAAACAGGGAATACCTCCAAAAAGAACTAATTCCCAAACAGTCAATGTTCGGACAATCAATCAATCAATGAGGAATGAAATAGGTACGACGTGTTAAAGGCTTGCGTTACCTACCCTTCACTATCTGCAAAGGGAGAGAGAATATTCCTATTCTTCCTCGTTTGCAGGCAGAGAAGATCCTTAAGAGAACCAACTTCGAACAATTCAATGCTCGATTGAAACAATCAACAAGGGGTACTGTGAACACAAATGAACGCCGCTTATGTACATACGCATTGCTATTTTCAACAGGTTGTTCCTAATGTTTCTATTTTAGCGAGGTCAAAAAGAGATCCCATTAGTGGCCTACTGATTTTGCTCGATTCCTTTTGTTTTTTTACACGATTTTTCGCTATCTGCAAAGACTAAACAGAGTATTGCGACTCTGTGCTTGTTTGTAAATAGAGAATGAACCAAAGAGAACAATCAATCAAATGGAGAGAGAAGCAGGCACGACGGATTACAAAGGGGGCAAAGGGCTGCATTAACTACCCTTCACTATCTGCAAAGAGAGAGTACTCCTAATAGAAATGAGGGGTGGGGGGCAGCATTCAAAGCAGATCAGTGTGCATAAACACGAAAATGTTTTTACTTACCACGTACTTGACATTCGACAGCTTATGATATTTGCTATTAAAAAACCATTGAAATTCACTGAAAAAACCATAGGTTATAGACCATATATAGTTAGGAATTAGCATTTACAAAACCTTGAAAATTCACTGAAAAAACCATAGGTTATAGACCATATATAGTTAGGAATTAGCATTTACAAAACCTTGAAAATTCACTGCAAAAACCATAGGTTAGAGACCATATATAGTTAGCTGGACATTTTATTGACATAAAACCAATGAAATTCCATATATAGTTAGTTGCACTAACTATATATCGCGCACCCGCAATCCACTGCTGATGATGTCACATATTACATCATTCATGACATGGTCAGTGACATCACTGATGACATCACTGATGACATCTCAAATGACATCACTGATGACATCACTGATGATATCATTCATGTGACAATACAATGCATCTCCTCACATTTTAATATAACCTCTGTTTCACCCAGTGTTAAAAAGAGAGTATAATTTTTGAAACCATTGACACACCAATACTAGTTACTACATACGCACTCACTGATTGCTACGTCTACACACACCTTCACTCATTCACCCATACAATCATTCATACATACAATCACTCATCTTTACAACACTATCATATGCACTCATACACCTATACAGACACTCACAGTCTGCCACTCATCCATGGAGTTACTCACACACCTAGTCAGTCCTGTAAAGAATCAATGACACTTCCATTTTCTTGTCTATACAGTTAAACATAGAGCACCTTACATTTTCAAACATATACTAACACATACTTACCTTCTTATACAATCATTGATACAAGTACAGATTGATCTGCACAGTCACACACCTCCCAGCTAGCCACACACACACTCAGTCTCCCATACAAATACTTGGGCAATCAATCAATAACCCATATAGTTACTCATATAGCTACTGATCAACACATGCAGCAGTTTACAGAACAACAGACATAATGATGCACAAATTAAGACAGTTTAGTCACTAACCCATGCACTCAGTGAGACACATTTAATCACTCACTCATACAGTCAGTCATGCACCTACTAAATCCTTCGTCCAGACACTTACACATCCACTCATTCTTCAATATGTAAGACATATTTAAACTTTATAGAAACAAAAAATCACTGGATGTTGTTATCAGTGATGTCATCAGTGATGTCATTTGAGATGTCATCAGTGATGTCATCAGTGATGTCACTGACCATGTCATGAATGATGTAATATGTGACATCATCAGCAGTGGATTGCGGGTGCGCGATATATAGTTAGTGCAACTAACTATATATGGAATTTCATTGGTTTTATGTCAATAAAATGTCCAGCTAACTATATATGGTCTCTAACCTATGGTTTTTGCAGTGAATTTTCAAGGTTTTGTAAATGCTAATTCCTAACTATATATGGTCTATAACCTATGGTCTCAAATGACATCACTGATGACATCATCTAGTGTCTGTGTGTTTTTGTAAAGTTTAAATATGTTTTACATATTGAAGAATGAGTGGATGTATGGAAGACTGAGTGTGTGTGTGGCTGGCTGGGAGGTGTGTGACTCTGTGCATATCAATGTGTACTTGTATCAGTGATTGTATAAGAGAGTAAGTATGTGTTAGTATATGTGTGAAAAGTATGGTGTTCTGTGTTTAACTGTATAGATGAGGAAATCGAAGTGTGATTGATTCTTCACAGGACTGACTAGGTGTATGAGTGCATATGATAGTGTTGTAATAATGAGTGACTGTATGTATGAGTGATTGTATGGGTGAATGAGTGAATGTGTGTGTAGACGTAGGAATCAGTGAGTGCGTATTTAGTAACTGGTATTGGTGTGTCATGATGTCATCAGTGATGTCATTTGAGATGTCATCAGTGATGTCATTTGAGATGTCATCAGTGATGTCATCAGTGATGTCACTGAAGTATGGTGTTCTGTGTTTAACTGTATAGATGAGGAAATGGAAGGGTGATTGATTCTTTACAGGACTGACTAGGTGTGTGAGTAACTCCATGGATGAGTGGCAGTGTGTGAGTGTCATAACAACTACTCGTAGGGGAGGGTCAGAGGGAAATTGTTTAACGACAACACAGGTGAATACCCCCAGTATGAATGCACTAACAACAAGAAACCTGTAAGTCGAAAAGTACAGAGAAAGATAACGCTGGCATTGGAAAAAATTGCACAGAGAGAGTGAAATTAAACTGGCATATCAACAGAAAGCTGTTAAAGTCCTATCAGACCACCCAGATGGCGGAGCCTCATCACGTAGGACTCCTAGACCTTGGTTTGTGTGCAAGTGCCCAGACGTATTTTGGCATTGCATCACCCAGCCATGGTCTAGTCACCAAAGTTGTTCAAGCGGATGGTGTGTCTGACATGTGCAGTGCAAAAAATCAAGTGGTGTGTATAAAATGGCTGAACAGGCAAACAAATAAACTTTAATGGCGTTCGCCTGAACGTCAGGTTAAAAATTAGTGAGGTGACAGTGTGACAAAATCACTGTCTAACTTGCTTGGTAAAGATCAAAAATTAGGGCCAACATGTTTCTGCCATAGCGTGAGAGTCCACTGGCATTCTTCAGGGCCAAGCTGGAATGCTACTGCAAGTAAACTACTAATTGTGTTATAAATTAAATGTGTGGAAGGAAAAAATTTTTTTTTTTTTTTTTTATACCAAAATCCAATCAAATTGGTCATACAAGACCATCCTACCGCATCTTCTTATGTAGTCCACAAGATGCAGTTGGTCTTCCCTGCAAACAATATACAAGAGAAGAAACCATGTAGATACTATACACAAGTACTGTATGAACAAAACATAAATATTACTATCGCTCTAATCAGCACTTAGAAGATAAGTGCTGCTACTGTGCCGAAACCAATGCCAGCTCACTCAACACTGAAACACGTCCATCACCATTTAGCGATGGCCCCATAGGGGGTGCGCAACCTGGCGTCACCAACAGATAATCTGTGTATCCTTTAACAAAAGTATGAACACTTACCCATCAATTTATGGGAGTTCAGCCTCACCTCACCCGGCAACTGCTCGGAATGATAAGGCCCCGCTCTAAACACGTAAATAGAGACAGTTCCAGGTTAGATATCTGCCCCTAAGATGTTCATTCTACATCATTGTTAAAACCCAGTCATTTTCTATTTTATCTGAAAAAGGTCCCCCACCCAGGCAGAACCGGTGGACGCATAGGGCGATTAACACATCACACCCTTAGAGACATCTATTCAATTATGATGTAAATCAATATGAATGCTAAACCATAGTGTTATGCTGACCTAAAGCCACCATTTTATGCATGTGGTCAGTCCATAGTTTTTGGTAATAGTCTTAATCAAGGGTGCTGTTGACAAACATGCTAGTAAAAACGAGCTCACTAGTTGACAAACATAGGACAGAGAACTGCCTTGCTACCTATCTGCCCTTGAATTCCCAATTCGACTGTGCATAAGCAGCCAGCAAACCACCAGTGGTCTGCACCCTCAACCATAACTCGGCTGAAGCCCCTGCTCCTACCTTACCTGTCCGTCGGTACCTTGCGGCGAGAACTCGAGCCGAAGGGGAGGCACCGACGGACAGATCAAGCACGCTTTTGTACTCCCATCGATTACCCAATTACGAGTCTGAATCGACTCAGCTGTGCTCAGGCCTAGTCCACAGCGCATGCGCTGCTCGAGCACACTTTACCTCGCGCCTGCGCAGTGCTGTCAATAAGCCCTCTGCACTCACACTACCGACAGGCCACTGAACGCGACGCATGCGTTTTCATTGGACACGGCCGCAGCTTAGCGTCGCATTACCAAGGTGCAACCGCGCATGCCCGGTCACACAGACGCTGCCACCCACGCGTCCGCATCAGGCGTCTTAGAATCACACTAAGTAGTGCGCGTGCGCACAAGCCAGAACGCGCATTATTGCCGTTCGTGATCACAAATGAACGAACTCTGGCAATAAGCCAAAATATTTACATGATAGCGAAGACCAGCAGTAAACTATGTCGTTCAGGGTCACGCCTACATACACATGTATTTGCTTAATGCAATTTGATTCATGCAATTGGGAGTACAGTACCTGTCCCAATAGTGAAATCCAGTGTCTATAAATACTATCCCAGCACCACTATCAGTGTCAATACAGTCCGCACCCTCCAACATGGTGTTATATGATGGAGGATATGACCTAGTAAGTGGCAAATGGAACTAATGTGCCCACCCATACTAGGGACTCAGCAAATATAGGGGAAATACCTCCCTATCAAGAGCAACAAACCCCCTTCACAAAGATCATCATGTCATGGAGTGGAGTACAATAGCTGAATATTACATCTCGGAGTGATGTCTGACCCAAGTGGTGGAGGGAGTCAACAGGTCCCCTAGTTGATAAACCCACAGTGGTGATCTATGAAAATGGAAACATCCCCAGGATGCCCACTGGGCAAAGCCAGAGATTAACTACTAGGGGGCCCCCTGGAGGCCTCATTACATACGGATGTAGCAGAGGAGCACAAGATGGCAAATGTAGCACTCAGATCGATATCCATGAAATGTTGTCATTTAGCCCATTAATATCTGATTTCAGCTTGAAGATCCATCGCTGTTCTCTCACAAACAGAAAGTGCGAAACATCCGAGATATGTGGTGGGATGTAAGGCTTTTCTAAAACCACCCACATGAGTTCCTCCGCTTTATGTTGTGTGTGAGTGTCTGCATAGGTGTATGAGTGCATATGATAGTGTTGTAATAATGAGTGACTGTATGTATGAGTGATTGTATGGGTGAATGAGTGAATGTGTGTGTAGACGTAGGAATCAGTGAGTGCGTATGTAGTAACTGGTATTGGTGTGTCATGATGTCATCAGTGATGTCATTTGAGATGTCATCAGTGATGTCATCAGTGATGTCATTTGAGATGTCATCAGTGATGTCATCAGTGATGTCACTGACCATGTCATGAATGATGTAATATGTGACATCATCAGCAGTGGATTGCGGGTGCGCGATATATAGTTAGTGCAACTAACTATATATGGAATTTCATTGGTTTTATGTCAATAAAATGTCCAGCTAACTATATATGGTCTCTAACCTATGGTTTTTTAAGTGAATTTTCAAGGTTTTGTAAATGCAAATTCCTAACTATATATGGTCTATAACCTATGGTTTTTCCAGTGAATTTCATTGGTTTTTTAAAAGCTAATATCTATAGCTGTAAAATATATTCTTTATTACGTGACGTATCACGTAGCCACGTGAGACGCCTCATGACGCGTCGCATAACCGTGACGTATCGGCTCTGCAGCGCAAACAAAACCCGTAACGTAAGCGTGCCGGAGCACGCTTACAGATATATATATTTTTTTTAACCTTAATTAGACAAAATCCACACGTGCACATATCTTGAGGCCTTGCAAAGGCACATCAAACAAACAGTCCCTACAATTTTGCCAAGTTTGCTGGAAATCTATTCCCTTCATTTTTTTTTTACTGTTTCTCTTGGTTTTCCCCTTGTTACGCTTACCGGGACGCTACCCGGTACGCGTACCGGACGCTCCAAAAACACAAGATGGCGGACTCCCGTTACGCTGCCGGTTAGCTGCCCGGTTCGCGTACCGGGAAGCGCCTCTACCGCGAAAAATCACGGGGGACTTTAATATCCCCCTCATCAATCCTAGGGGGTCAGGAGGGGTTTACCTTGCCCCCTTTCCTTCATTTCCCCCTTCTTTTTTCACCACATTTTGTCTCTCGAACCTACCGAGAGACAAGATGGTGGCCGCTCCGGACTGTTTACAATGTTGACAGCTACGCTGCCGGTTAGCTGCCCGGTTAGCTGCCCGGTGAGCTGCCCGGTTCGCGTACCGGGACGCGCCTCTACGGCGTAAAATCCCCCTCATCAATCCTAGGGGGTCAGGAGTGGTCTACCTTGCCCCCTTTCCTTCATTTCCCCCTTCGTTTTTCACCACATCTTGTCTCTCGATCGTACCGAGAGACAAGATGGCGGCCGCTCCGAACTGTTTAGAATGTTGACAGACACCGGAGAGCCAATCAGCTTCGCTTCGCGAAGTTCCGTTACGCGTCAGGTACGCGAACCGGGGCGCTAACCGGAGCGCTGTCACAGATATATATATTTTTTTAAACGTTAATCCACTGGAGCACATATATTGAGACATAGCAAAGGCACGTCGGGCAAACCATATCTACAATTTTGCCAAGTTTCATGTAAATCTATTCAGCCGTTCGAGCTAAAAGTGAGTCCAACCGCCCTATGGAAAAATGAATGGGAAAAACGTGTTTTGGGACCCCCCTTTTTTCTCGGCCCCCCCTTGACGAAACCCCCCCAAATTTTCAGGGGCTGCTTAGAAACAAAATGTGCCATTTTCCTGAAAATTTCAGCCAATTCCGTCCACAAACGCCAAAGTTATTAGACATAGAATTTTCAGAAATCCCATAGAGAAAAAATCCTAACTATATATACCCACTGGCTATCGCCAGTAGGTAATATACATATATAAACATATATAATCTGCATATCTATATAAATATAAATGCATGCATACATATACATATATGCATACATATACATGTTATTTACATGAAAGTTTTAAAAACACTAATAAAAGCAAAGCTAAAAAGCCACCTCATTACAAACAGAATGGCTTTAACTTAAACGAGGGCGAGATCTATTGCATTTTCAATGCTTGTTTACTTTGGTTCTATCAAGAAGGCATTCAGATGTGTCACACATTTGCCATAAATTCTGAATGTTAGCACTCTAGTTGCTCATTAGATCACTGTAGTAAAGCTAGTGCTCACCAGGGAAGTCTGCTGCTAATCATGGTTTGCAGCCATTTTCCCGCATTTTTTATCCCGCAGACTTTCAGTCCGCATACCATTATCCCGCAAGGTCATTGACCTCGCATACCATTATCCCGCATTTTTTCAAAACGCATGTGCATTTATCGCGCATGCCTTTACAAAGAATTACGTTTTAAAGGCATGTATGGTAAATGCATTTGCGTTGTGAAAACCACGATGACGAGAGAGGTAAGTGGGTTTGTGTTAATTTTTTCGTGGGTTAGTGATTGTGTAGTGTAGTGTAGTGTTGTGTAGTGTAGTGTTGTGTTAGTGTAGTGTAGAGTTGTGGTGGTTGTTTAGTGTAGGGTCATGCTGGGGGTAGTGTTTTAGGGTTTAGGGTTGTGTTGTAGTGTTTGCGTAGTGTAGGGTCATGCTGGGGGTAGTGTTTTAGGGTTTAGGGTAGTGTTGTAGTGTTTGCGTAGTGTAGGGTCATGCTGGGGGTAGTGTTTTAGGGTTTAGGGTTGTGTTGTAGTGTTTGCGTAGTGTAGGGTCATGCTGGGGGTAGTGTTTTAGGGTTTTGGGTAGTGTTGTAGTGTTTGCGTAGTGTAGGGTCATGCTGGAGTGTAGTATTTTAGGGTTTAGGGTAGTGTTGTAGTGTTTGCGTAGTGTAGGGTCATGCTGGGGGTAGTGTTTTAGGGTTTCGGGTAGTGTTGTAGTGTTTGCGTAGTGTAGGGTCATGCTGGGGTGTAGTATTTTAGGGTTTAGGGTAGTGTTGTAGTGTTTGCGTAGTGTAGGGTCATGCTGGGGGTAGTGTTTTAGGGTTTTGGGTAGTGTTGTAGTGTTTGCGTAGTGTAGGGTCATGCTGGGGGTAGTGTTTTAGGGTTTTGGGTAGTGTTGTAGTGTTTGCGTAGTGTAGGGTCATGCTGGGGTGTAGTGTTTTAGGGTTTTGGATAGTGTTGTAGTGTTTGCGTAGTGTAGGGTCATGCTGGGGGTAGTGTTTTAGGGTTTTGGGTAGTGTTGTAGTGTTTGCGTAGTGTAGGGTCATGCTGGGGGGTCATGCTGGGGGTAGTGTTTTAGGGTTTTGGGTAGTGTTGTAGTGTTTGCGTAGTGTAGGGTCATGCTGGGGGGTAGTGTTTTAGGGTTTTGGGTAGTGTTGTAGTGTTTGCGTAGTGTAGGGTCATGCTGGGGGTAGTGTTTTAGGGTTTAGGGTAGTGTTGTAGTGTTTGCGTAGTGTAGGGTCATGCTGGGGGTAGTGTTTTAGGGTTTAGGGTAGTGTTGTAGTGTTTGCGTAGTGTAGGGTCATGCTGGGGGTAGTGTTTTAGGGTTTAGGGTAGTGTTGTAGTGTTTGCGTAGTGTAGGGTCATGCTGGGGGTAGTGTTTTAGGGTTTAGGGTAGTGTTGTAGTGTTTGCGTAGTGTAGGGTCATGCTGGGGTGTAGTGTTTTAGGGTTTTGGGTAGTGTTGTAGTGTTTGCGTAGTGTAGGGTCATGCTGGGGGTAGTGTTTTAGGGTTTAGGGTAGTGTTGTAGTGTTTGCGTAGTGTAGGGTCATGCTGGGGTGTAGTGTTTTAGGGTTTTGGGTAGTGTTGTAGTGTTTGCGTAGTGTAGGGTCATGCTGGGGGTAGTGTTTTAGGGTTTAGGGTAGTGTTGTAGTGTTTGCGTAGTGTAGGGTCATGCTGGGGGTAGTGTTTTAGGGTTTAGGGTTGTGTTGTAGTGTTTGCGTAGTGTAGGGTCATGCTGGGGGTAGTGTTTTAGGGTTTAGGGTTGTGCTGTAGTGTTTGTGTAGTGTAGGGTCATGCTGGGGGTAGTGTTTTAGGGTTTAGGGTAGTGTTGTAGTGTTTGCGTAGTGTAGGGTCATGCTGGGGGTAGTGTTTTAGGGTTTAGGGTAGTGTTGTAGTGTTTGTGTAGTGTAGGGTCATGCTGGGGGTAGTGTTTTAGGGTTTAGGGTAGTGTTGTACTGTTTGTGTAGTGTAGGGTCATGCTGGGGGTAGTGTTTTAGGGTTTAGGGTAGTTTAGTTGTTTAGTGTATGCTAAAGGCATATTGGTTCTAAAGGTTTTCGTTATTTTTGTTTGCGGCCTAATAGTACATGCGGGATTTTTTTTGCGGACTGATGGTATGCGGGATTTCGTCATATATTCGCTAATCATACTTTCTATGGCAAAATGAACCCCCTCATTTTGTTCCTTTTTAAATTAAATGTTTTAAGAGTTACCACTTTATTCCAATCAAGATGGCTTCAGGTGTGCCATACCTTTGTAATAAGTAGGACTGTTAGCACTCTAGTTGTTCTTTAGAACACTCTGGGAGATTCTGTCATTGGGCTATAGTTGGGCTACATCTGGCTGATATTTGGGCTACATTTGTTTTTTTTTGTCTCTGGTGGCCATCTTTGGGCTACATTGGGCTACATTGGGCTACATTTGGGCTCCAACATATATATAGCCCAATGTAGCCCAATATATATTTTTCAAAGTTAATTTTCGTAAAAACCACTGGAGCCTATATCTTGAGACATAGCAAAGGCTCATCGGGCTACCAGTCCCTACAATTTTGCCAAGTTTGGTGTAAATCCATTCAGCCGTTCAGGCTAAAAGTGAGGCCAACCGCCCTATGGAAAATTGCATGGGAAAAACACGTTTTGGGACCCCCTTTTTTCTCGGCCCCCCCTTGATGAAACCCCCCCAAATTTTCAGGGGCTGCTCAGAAACAAAATGTTCCATTTTCCTGAAAATTTCAGCCAATTCTGTCCTCAAACGCCAAAGTTATTCGACATAGAATTTTCAAAAATCCCATAGGAAAAAAATCCTAACTATATATACCTACTGGCTATCGCCAGTAGGTAATATATATATATTATTTGTTATGACATTGTTTTAGCCTCTTAGATGGGGGCTGCATTGGTATGAGAAAAAATTATATTAATATATATATATATAATTTTTTCTCATACCAATGCAGCCCCCATCTAAGAGGCTAAAACAATGTCATAACAAATAATTTGCTCTTACAAACCCATTGTATATGCATAAAAACACAAGAGGGCAACTAGCACTTGAACTCTGTTTTTAAGGAGTAAATCTCTTGAAAACACTGCAGAGAAAAAGCAGACATTGTTAGCCTACAGGCTGCATTGTAGCCCAACAGCATAGAAAATGGAAGTATTTTCAGACAAAAAACTGGCACCGTGCCATTAAGGTAGCAATGACCCCCAGCTTCCCATCATGCCTCTGGGTTGACAGTTAGGTCACTTGTTCTTTCCGGCTCCTTCAGTCAGGACCCTGGATTCACAGCTCTTCCTTTTTTGACTTTGTCAAAAATTATCTGATTTTTTTGAGGATTTTTTGCTTTCACTCGACGTCTTAGAGTGAAGCCTTTTTTGAATTCCAGAACAGGTGGATTTCTGTCAGAAATGCCTTCCTTATTTGATCCTTACCCTGCCTGTGGCAAAAAGAAGGCTAGACAGACACACACTCTGTGTGTATTTTCTGCCTCCCTGATTCTCAGTGTTCTGCCATCTGTCATAATCAATGCAAGAAGTTGTCGAGAAGGACCATCAAGGGCAGGGAGTGAATTCGACTTTATGGCCTCTGAAAGAGGTAGGTCTCCAGTGAGATAACAGAAGAAGAGAACTCTGGCGACGTTGAGAGGCAAGGTCCTGACCTGTTCTCCTTCTGCATCGGGATAGTCGTCGAAGCTTCCGGCGGCAAAGCGGTCGTCGTCAAAGAGGTCGTCGTCGAAGACTAGGGTGGTTTAGGTGCATCACTCTCTAAGAAATCGAGAACAACGCTCTCAACGTTGACGAAGGTAAAGGGCCCTCCATTGTAGTCAACCAGGCGACGCTCAACGTCGAGGAGCAAATCTCCGTTGTCGCTGGCTAGGCGATCGACGTCGCGGCAAATCACTCCGTCGTCGCCACATCAACGGCGATCGACGTCGAGACCGAGGTCTCCGTCGAGGTCAGTGTAAAGATCTTCGACGTTGAGGCACAAGACTCTGTCGCCGACATCGAGGCAGAAGTCTCCGTCGAGGTCGGTACAAAGATCTTCGACGTTGAGGGGCAAGACTCCGACCCCGATGCCGAAGCAGAAGTCTCCATCGACAGCAGCACACCGCAGGTTGACGTCGAGACACCGGTCTTCGGAGCAGAGACGGCAGCTTGGTGGTGAATCAAGTTATCAGCACCGCAGCTGATGGAGCTAATCTTTCGGCTCATGCCTATGCACATGGGATATGCGCTAGAAGAACCTCTTGACTCCGACTCACAGCGCTCAAACCAGAAGCACAGTCTTGGATCCTCAATCTCCCCTTCTCCGGCTCATCTTTATTCAGTGCACACAGGGATGAGGAAATGTCCTGGATTAAGACAGAGCTAGACACACTAGAAGAAAGAGTTCCGAAGACGATTCAGGCCTTACAATCGGCGATTCTCCCAACAGAGGGTTCAAACCCCTCCGTGGCAGAAAAACCAGGATCAGCAGGGACAACAAAGGTCTCAATACCAAGGCAGGCGTCCTCCAGAGGAAGAGGAAACCAGCGTCAGTCTAACACCTCTCCCAAGACGCAAACCAAATAATGAGTGCCCACTTCCCCCGTCGGCGTTCAGCATTCCAGAGGGGGGGGAAGTATTGCAAATCATCTCGAAGAGTTGCGAGCTATCACAAAGGACAAGTGGGTGTTAGCTACGCTGCAGAATGGGTACTGTCTACGTTTTCGACGCCATCCCCCCACAATCCCTCTGGTTCCATCGTCGTGCCATCAGATGAAGATATTGCAGAGCGAAGTTGCCACCCTTCTGCGAAAATCAGCCATTGAGGAGGTGCCAATATCTCGACGAGGGAGAAGGGTCTACTCAAGATACTTCTTGGTGAAGAAGAAGGGTCGAAAAGCAGAATACAGACCCATTCTGGATCTCCGAACGCTCAACAAATCAATCAGAAAGGAGAAGTTTTGCATGTTGGCTCTCCATCCACACCTCAGGCAGGGAGATTGGATGTGTTCACTGGACCTACAAGATGCCTACTTTCACGTTCCAGTCAGTCAACATCACAGACAATATCTGAGATTCCTGGTGGGATCTTCACACTACCAGTTCGAAGTGCTACCCTTCGGGTTGAAGTCAGCTCCCCGAGTGTTCACGAAGTGCATGGCAGTGGTGGCAGCTGCACTACAACGCAGAGGCATCTTCGTGTACCCATACCTGGACAACTGGCTGTTGAAGGGTCCCTCCTGCCACAGTGTGAGGAGTTATTTCCTACAATGCTTAGAGCTTTATCACTGGCTAGCTCTTCATGTGAACTTCAACAAATCAACTCCGCAACCCACACAGACAATCCATTATTTAAGAGGAGAGACAGTTTTGCATCATACAGAAATGCTAACTCGTTCTGCATAACAGAATGCTGTCAGTTCATCGGATTGCCTCCCTGTTAGGGCGATGGCATCCTGCATCTTCCTGGTCCCCAATGGCAGGCTGCGAATGCGTCCTCTGCAGCAGGATCTGGAGGACAAGTGGGATCAGCAAACAGCTCGCTGGGACGAAAAATAAGTCTCTCAAACGCAGCAAGAGCATCCATCCCACGGTGGATGAAGAAGGAGAATATGCAAGTAGGGATACCTTTTCATCAAGCACCTCCCTCTCAAACACTGATTACGGACACCTCCCTCCAGGGCTGGGGAGCCCACTTGGGATCTCTCCAGACGCAAGGACAATGGTCATCAAAAGAGCGCTCATATCACATAAACATGCTGGAGCTGAGAGCAGTTCACCTGGCCCTCAAGGCTTTCCTCCCTTTGATTCAGGCAAGTTCAATTTTAGTACAGACGGACAATACCACCACCATGTACTACCTGAGCACACTGGGGGGAACTCTCATATGCACCTTGTCTCTGGAAGCTCAAGCTTGCTGGCATTGGTTCCTGGCACAGCGGTATACCTGCCGGGAGAACAGAACGCGAAAGCGGATGCTCTCAGTCGACACTTCGAAGACAGACAAGACTGGGTACTCAATTACTAGGTCGTCGAAGACATTTTATAGGCTTGGGGTCTTCCCAGCATCGACCTCTTCGCGGACGATGAAAATACAAAATGCTGAACCTTCGCCTCAAGGTTCTACCGGCCAGGGTCGAAGGGGAATGCCCTTTTGATTGACTGGTCAGGGGCATTTGTGTACCCCTTTTCACCCCTTCCTCTCATCTCGAAGGTGGTGACCAAACTCTCTCATTCGCACATGAGTATGATCCTGATTGCTCCGGACTGTCCGAGACAATGGTGGTACCCAGACCTTCTGCACCTGAACTTGGCAGCATGGCTCCTGAGGTCCTCCTGTATGGCCATTTAGAACTGCCACAAGACTGCATGTCCATCTTAAAAGAAGCGAAGAGGCCGTCCACTAGACACTCATATGTGTGCAAGTGGAAACGTTTTTATATTTGGTGGGTTCAAAACAATTGTAACGCAACCCAGGGGCAGGAGGAAGTCATTTTACCATACCTGCTTTACCTGGCTAAAGCAGGCTTGAAGTTTCCTTCCATTAAGGTACACTTAGAAGCCATCACTGCATATAGGCGCTCGCCTTCTCAGCCCTCTTTCTTTCAGTTACAGGGTGTGAAAGACTTCTTACAGTCAGAAAAAGGTCTACCCTCCGGTCCGACCTCCTTCACCACCCTGGGAGCTGAACCTGGTGCTATCAAAGTTGATGGGTCCACCTTTCGAACCTATCCACAAAGCAACCTTGCAACACCTCACATGGAAGGTGGCTTTCCTAGTAGCGATCTCAGCTTGCAGAGTGAACGAAATACAGGCCCTCGGCTCTAAGGAACCTTATACTGTTTTCCATCTCAATAGGGTGGTATTGAGGACTCATCCCTCCTTCCTTCCGAAGGTGGTGTTGGATTTCCATGTGAATCAGACCATATCTCTATCGACCTTTTTCCCTAATCCCTCCACGCCAGCTGAGAGGGCTTTACACTTGCTTGACCTAAAAAGAGTTTTAAAATTCTATCTGGATAGGTCCAAGTCCATAAGAAAATCTGATCAACTATTCGTTAACTATGGGTCGATCAGAACAGGCTTTCCAGCCTCAAAGCGATCCATCTCCAGGTGGATAGTTTCTTGCGTCAAATTAGCTTATCAACTAGCACAAAAGCCCCTTGGGTCTGCTCCCAAGGCGCATTCCACAAGAGGAAAAGCGGCTACAACTGCTTTCCTTCATAACGTGCCAATCTCTGAGATCTGTAAGGCGGCAACTTCAAGGTCGACCCATCCATTTACAAGGCACTACTGTCTAGATTCAAACTCCAGAGCAGACACCCAAGTAGGCCAAACCTCCTTGAGGAATCTGTTCAACAGCTCATTGTGGCTGTTGTTATATGTCGGGTCATTCACTCTCATTTGCCTGCAGGTGGAAGATGGGCTTGCTATTCTAGTCAGTGCTTTTGACTATTGATGAGGATCCCCTGGAAGAGAAGGATAAGCTACTTACCTGTAATCCTAGTTCTCTTCAAGGGGTATCCTCATCAAAGTCACAAGCAACCCACCTGCCTCCCCAGGCTAATTAGATTTTCTTCATTGTTAAAGGATATCTTTGTGCCCTGATCTTCAGGGTTACGCAAAGAACAATTGACCTAACTGTCACCTCTGAGGCATGATGGGAAGCTGGGGTTCATGGCTGCCTTAAAGGCACAGTGCCAATTTTTTTGTGTGAAAATGCTTTCATTTTCTATGCTGTTGGTCTGCAATGCAGCCTGTAGGCGAACAATGTCTGCTTTTTTTCTGCAGTGTTTTCAGGAGATTTACTCATTAAAAACAGAGTTCAAGTGCTACTTGTTTTTATGCATATACTATGGGTTTGCAAGAGCAAATTATTTGTTATTACATTGTTTTAGCCTCCTGGACGGGGCTGCATTGGTATGAGAAAAAATTATATATGTGTGTATATATATATATATATATATATATATATATATATATAGAGGTGTATATATATGTTTTTCAGATATAATTGTATTATTTCCGGGGTCCCCGCACATGGGCGGGAATATTCAGTGCTTATGACTTTGATGAGGATACCCCTGGAAGAGAACTAGGATTATAGGTAAGAAACTTATCCTTATTGCATTTGTACGACTGGCGAAACATGTCTACAGTGTGTTCCCGGTCATTGTTAGGTTTCATGGCTGAGTCAGCCAGACAGTTTATACTTGGGAATGCAGATTGTATGCATCTCTTACCTGATCAGTATTTCTTCATCATACTTATTGGATTCACCATAAATGCTGATTCTTGGTGCTCTCGATGGACAGTGCTTATTATGGAGTTACTGGTTTGTCAGCATGTTCTGTGTGACCAGTTTGATTTAGTCTCATCATAGAATTTTTTTAAGTAGCTCTGTATTAACATTTCTTCAGTGACATTGAAGCCCAAGAGCATTTACAGTGTATCATGAAATTATAAGGCATTTCAGAAAATCAATATTCATATAGCATATACTTACTTTCACATATAAATAACATTTCGAACCCTCAGTTGCAATAACATTTTGGAACATCCCAACATGTTAACTCCCCCACATACGTCAATGCAATGGCTCCTCCAATCACAGAGAAAAGCAACCTCTGTTCCTGATTAATCAGGCGCAAACCATCCCACTAGTATTATTTGCATCAAGTAATCCTTGTCATTCACTCCATTCATATAAGTATTTTAGTAATCCCTGGAGTTGTGACTGCTCCTCTGCTAGTCACTATGGCCAACTTTAGTCGGTAGTGGAGTGAATATTCCTTATAGTATGTCCGCATTAGCACACCCACACTTATCACTGGGTTTCATGGGGGTCTGTCATAAGAGCCGACGATATTGTGTCCCATGCTGTGATAGGTGTTTCCTTGCCAATTTATTTGTGGATGCGAAGTCTCATCATAGTACTTAAATAGTGTTATCACATTTCCTACTTTGGTAAATGGGGTATAAAAGTCCATGTGGTTTCCACGTTTCATAACCTACACATGGCATTTTATCATGTATTTAAAATCAACTGATTGGTGTGGGTTTATAACGTTAGGGTTCCTGCAACTGCTTAAAAATAAACCACTCCAAGTTGGTACAGCAGTAGCTAAAATGATGAGTTCTGTATATGTTTGCGTATGAAATAGAGATTTCACTGTCCTTACTTCCTGGATCTAGATTTGTAGGGCTTACATGATTCTTTGTTAAATGTATTGTTCTCAGTCCTAATCCCTTCTCGTACTAGGAATGAAGACCAAGAACTTCCCCTCCTTATGCTCACGGTCTGCTGCTCACCTCTGCATCCAGGAGTTTGCAGAGTTGTGTCCCCATGTAGGGAACGACTTTGTTAGATGTGATCCACACGGTGAAGCAAGGATGATGGATATCATCTGGATCCAGTATATCTGAGAGATTAGGATCCAGTACCTCCTTATTCAGGCCAGAGTAATGTGTGTCAGGTTTAGAGGATGGATTGCCGCTTCCCTCTCAGGGAAGGTTCACAGTTCCACTCTCCTAGAAGGATTACCGTTCTCTCTCCTGAAGAGATCGCAGTTGCACTCTCCTAGAGGCATAGTAGTTGTATACACCCCCTCCCCCCATCAATATTGGGAATTACAATTCAGAAGGTAAAAAATGCAGTTACACCACCACCCCCAGTTGAGGTCGGATACCAGTTACTCCACCACTTTCCCCAATAGAAATCTCAGATGTACTCACGGGAGAGATCGCAGTTGTATCCTTGAATCTATGACATAATATCGACAAACAGAATATAGACATACAAAAATATCGACACAAAAATATCGAAATCAAAAATATCGGAGTTCTATCTACATAAAGGTAAGTACAAAAATATCGAAAAAAATATATAGTAGTACAAAGAAAAAATATATAGTAGTACAAAAATATCGAAGTTAAAAATATCGTTTTTTAAAATGTATTAATAATAATGTAAAAATAATTTAAAAATACATATAACTTCGCAAATTAAAAATATAAACATTAAAACATATTAAAAAATTAATACCTAATACATACACATGTAAAATAAATTAAAAAACTGCATATAAATTAATATATATACTTACTCTACATATTGCAACAGTAGAAAAAGCGTTGGATAGCGTAGGGGTAAAAATTACTATTCCCACTCCAAAGGGTGCAACAGTAGGGAAAACGTTGGATAGCATAGGGGTAAAAATTACTATTCCCACTCCAAAGGGTGCAACAGTAGGGAAAATGTTGGATAGCGTAGGGGTAAAAATTACTATTCCCACTCCAAAGGGTGCAACAGTAGGGAAAGCGTTGGATAGCGTAGGGGAAAAAATTACTATTCCCACTCCAGAGGGTGCAACAGTAGGGAAAGCGTTGGATAGCGTAGGGGTCAAAAATATTATTCCCACTCCAGAGAGTGCAACAGTAGGGAAAGCGTTGGATAGCGTAGGGGTAAAAATTACTATTCCCACTCCAGAGAGTGCAACACTAGGGAAAGCGTTGATAGCGTAGGGGTAAAAATTACTATTCCCACTCCAAAGGGTGCAACAGTAGGGAAAGCGTTGGATAGCGTAGGGGTAAAAATGACTATTCCCACTCCAAAGGGTGCAACAGTAGGGAAAGCGTTGGATAGCGTAGGGGTAAAAATTACTATTCCCACTCCAGAGGGTGCAACAGTAGGGAAAGCGTTGGATAGCATAGGGGTAAAACTTACTATTCCCACTCCAGAGAGTGCAACAGTAGGGAAAGCGTTGGATAGCGTAGGGGTTTAAATTACTATTCCCACTCCAGAGGGTGCAACAGTAGGGAAAGTGTTGGATAGCGTATGGGTTTAAATTACTATTCCCACTCCAGAGAGTGCAACAGTAGGGAAAGCATTGGATAGCGTAGGGGTTTAAATTACTATTCCCACTCCAGAGGGTGCAACAGTAGGGAAAGCGTTGGATAGCGCAGGGGTTTAAATTACTATTCCCACTCCAGAGGGTGCAACAGTAGGGAAAGCGTTGGATAGCAAGGGGGTAAAAATTACTTCCCACACTACTCCCCCTTTAACACACAACACACTACACATACAAAAAAACACAATTAATATAAATTTCAATTAATCAATTAATAACAATTAATATTACTAAATTGATGTAATTATAAATGAACTAATTAACACATATTAATTACTAATTAATTAACAATAAATACCAATAAATAAATACAATCTCTTTAATTAATTACATTTAATTATATCACACCCTATCCCCCTATAAACACACAACCCACTACACATAAATAAATCACATCATTTAATCACTTAATAATTATTAATTACCAATTAATTATTAATTAACAATAACAAAAAAGTAAATATATTAGCACATTAACTCTTATTAATTTAATTTACTAATTAATATTATTTAATTACCAATTAATTAACAATAACAAAAAATTATATATATTAAAACATTAACTCTAATTAATGTAATTAACTAATTAATATTAATTAATTACCAATTAATTATTAATTACAAATATTTACAGAAATGTATTAATTAATTAACTAATTAATATTAATTAATTACCAATTAATTATTAATTAAAAATATTTTCAAAAATATTTTAATTAATTATTATTAAATTACTTCCCACCCTATTCCCCTATAAACCCACAACCCGCTCTGATACTAAAACGCAAAATGTAAACAAAATTACTAATTTTCAAACATACATTACAAAACATATTTAACAAACATATAAACAACATAATAAAATACATAACACTAAACATAATTTCGATATTAGTAAATTTCGATATTAGTAACATACATACCTTAAAAAAACAATATTCTGTCTGTCGATATTTTTGACATCGATATTCTATACCATCGAAATTAAAACATCGATATTATTGTATATCGATATTTTAATTTCGATATTTTGTCTCACTACCGTACCCTTAATAAGGGATCACTGTTTCTTAGTCTATATATACAACCCATGTCTCCAATACTATCCGGGGGCCTGGGGAAAGACTCTGATATAGATACTAAAGTGATAGTGATGTTTCAGTTACAGTATGCAAGGAGGTCTCTGTTAGAGTGCACAGGTTGCTATACTACCAAGAATTTAATTTATGTTATACCACTCACTATGCATGTTGTTATCGAGGATTGATACCTCACTAATAACCCTACGTTTTACAGTGACATTGCAAAGTAACCTCTTACTGTTCCCAGCAAAGTCTATTTGAGACCTGCACACTTAAACCATTTTGTAAAATTAGTGTTCGTGCTCTTCACGCCATTGCGTTTTAAAAAAAAATTGTATTGCCTGTTTTCAAAACTAATCTCGCAAATGGCATTAAGATAAGTTTGATTGTAACCTCTTATTTTTCGTTGTAGATTCCACTCTTTTTGATGAGCTAAGTGATCTTGTTGATGCAGGTGACCTGTTACAAGATGGAAAACATGTGTATTCTGTAAGTACAGGAGATTGAAAGCCTCAGGTGTAGTGCGTTTGGAAACTTAATATTAAACTGTTGATTTTTAGGTCTCGCCAACGCAGCGCGCATTACGATACTTTATTGGTGATTATGAGTTTTAAAATTCGGATAAAAATGTGTTGATTCCCTTTCCAAATCTAAGGCTGTATTGTGCAGTCTTGTCTTCTTTGATTTACGTTGATTTTGTTCTGATTTTATTTTATGTTAACCTCTTGAAGGTAAGTAGCTTTAAAAGTCAACTGTATGCTAAAACATCCTGCCTGTCTTTCTGTCAGATTGTACCTAAGATGCTGTTTTTTTTGGTTTGCTGATACTGGCTTTGCGGTCGACGATCAATTGTTCTAGTGCGAAAATAAATTATGTGTAACGCGCATTCCAAATAGTTACCAGTCAATTCGTGTTTTTGTTTGGATTACCTTACCAACTGTCGATGGTTTCAGGCAATTTAGCAAGGCTGCGTGCAGTGTATTGATAGGAGCACACTGTTGACTGCAGGTAGTCGAAGTAGAGCGTCTCATAGTAATCATAAAGAACTGTTTTTTATGTAGTGCTTTCTACCCCAATTTTCCAATTGTGTGGCCGTCCCTGCAAATGACAACTGTTATTATTACCACATTGAGTGGTAATCATTGTATTGTCCCCTGAAGGAGGTCCAGGCATCCTAGCAGCCATGGCTGCTATTTCACTGGATTGAAACGTTGGGGTTCCCAGACATAGCAGCCTGTACTCGCACATCATGGTAGCCGTCTCTCTGTTGCAGAACACATGCCCCTTCTCCCAATTTGCAAGGGATACTCGTTAAATCATCAATATTTTCTGTTCTATTCATTGTTTGTATTTTACTAGAGAATTATACTAGTTTACACAGAAGGCATAACCGCATGCACCCAGGTACGCTCATTAAACACTAGCTTTCTGTTCCCTGACTCCCCCATTCTATTCCTGTCTTTCCCTGAGCTGGCTGACTAGTCCTCTGCTTTCGCCACTGAGTTCACCAAGACTTCTTTCCTGAGAACAGTCCTATTCAACGGATGAACCACAAGTTAATGTAATGCTTCTCAGTTCTGGAACTGGAAAAAACATAACTCTGGGAACCTCAAATAGGGAGACTGTGAATGCGGGATGAAAGTTGAAGGTCCGAGGGTGGACCTGGGGGCAAGGTAAAAAGAAAGCGCAGTAAAGCAAGGCATAGTCAGAAGAGGAGCATTCAGTGACAACCAGCCCGACGTCTAAGGTCTGCAAATACATATGCATTATTATTATAAACTGTGTTCCAAAAGAAATTAACCGTTAGATCTGCAATATTAAACCTGTACTGGCAGATTTTATACGCCACATTTTACAAACCGCCTCTTAGTCACCATCCCTCAATCAAAAGCATATTTGTTTCGTAAAAACAAAGACTGAACTGTTACGCAGAGCATCCATTTAACACACCACTACTTCATTAACACACAGAGTACCCCTTCACACTTTTACACATAATATCCTGTCACCTACCTTCATACACTTATTCAGCACCCTTTTCTCACTTCTGTCTCGCACAAAATACTTCTGTTATATTCCCGTGCATTTTGCACAACAACACTTTCCTATAGACCTAGATGCCACAGTGATCTACGCTTTGCTTTCATTGTTCGGGGTTCCCTGTCTTCAGCTTTCTAGAGACACACATGGCTTTCAATTCCTAGAATGTAAACTCATTGTATTTGGAAATTAGATATAATGGGGTAACCCAGTAACCCTCAGAACCTGAGTGAGTATGCTAAAGGAAAACAGTGGATCTGTCGGGGAGATCAACTGGTTTGAACAAGGTATTTAATACTCTAAAGGCAATATGTTCTAATCATATTACAAAGTAACACACCAAAATAAAAGGAAGAACAAACAACCAATGTATGCGAAAAACTGAATTTCTTTACTTTATACTTGTATAAATGCAAATCAATAAAACGGAGAGGGCTGTCAAAAACATGAAACGCATACAGCGAGTGGACCAATGGATGTGTGGTACAATTAGTGACTGGTAGTGATATGTGACAGGGTGCTGTACAGGGGTGACATGAATAACATATAATAAACACAAAAACAATATTTAGCATGTAAGTCCACAACTCATTGCATATATCCCAATGGAAAATACAATTTTCTGTTCAAGTCAGGGAATTGCGTGGACTAATTAGGACTAATTACCCAATTCACGAATTGCAACAGTCAGAATGTCATTTATGCCATCAGATGCCCCTGCCAAAAGATCTACGTGGGACAGACCACACAAAAAGTTAAAAACAGGATTTTGCAACATACCAGCAGAATCAAATGCAAGGTCCAGGGAGCCCCAATGGTCGAACACTATTCAAGTGCGGGAACCTCTGCGGACCATCTGGAATGGTGGATTCTGGAAATAATCACCCTGCATCCAAGGGGAGGCAGCATCACCACCTCTATGAATTACAAAGAGTGCCGTTGGATCCACATCCTAAGTGCTGTGAGCCAAGGACTTAACGAACATGAGGAAGCCTGTAAACAGATGGGCAGACTATAACCTATAGTCTAATCACTAGGCATGTCTAAAAATATAATAATGTCACTTGGCTCGAAAAAACGGACTTGGCTCCAGACTATCTCAGAAGCCTCATGATCTACCCAATAGGTTATTGTCATTATTGTAGGTGTACGCTTTGTAATGCCCTACTGGTTATTCATATGTACTCTTTAATTTCCATATGGTATGTGTTATAAGTTGTTATATATTGAATTGCTAGCTGTACTTTGAATGTACTCCAAAATATTGAAGCTATGTCTCATTACATGTGTACAATGATGTATTACTATGCCTAAGGCTCAATGAATATCTGTAGCGCGGGTATTTCACTTGAACATCCAATTGTAAAATGTCTCCTTGTGTTTCTGGCACCTAGTTATCCGGTAGGGTTAACTGGATGTGATACATGTCCAATGGTAAGAGAATACCGGAGACATCCAGTCCATGACATGGAATCCTTGCCCATAGTTTGAATAATTTAGTTACAGCATACGATCTAGCTGCTGCACCGGCCGGCACCTTCGCTCTGGCATGTACGCAGCCTCACGGGATTCGTCAAATTCTGACAGTTCCCCGACCGGGCACTCAGAATCATACGGACACGGACGTACGAGGTCGTCGCCTACTCAAGTAAGCTGACAAGTTCTGTTTGCCCCCCCGCATAGCAGAGAAGTCGCATCACCTCGTTTTTACGAGGAGGGAATCTATTATTTGCTCCATGGCGCTGCCTTTTAAATCCTTTTACTTTAAAGTCGGGCACTGCATGATCAGACGGCAACCGATCGCGCAATAAAGTTGCTTTTGCTTAAGGGTCTCGTACATCTCTCATTTGCGAGATTGGCGCGCTGCCTTGCTTAACTTCGGGCACTGCATGATTAAACGCCACCTGATCATGCTAGTAAGTCACCCATGCATAGGAGCCGGGTACACCTCTCATTTGCAAGTATGGAACGTATGTTCTATTGTTTCACTGCGCCTCCTTGCCCAATTCTGCTTAGATCGTTTGTGGACACTTCAGATTTAGATGCCACTCAATCCCGTTGAATAGTTACACAAGCCTTCACCGCCACTTAATGTACAGTACTTCTATCACACCCGCATCAATGGTCACGCTCGTTAAACGGTATGAAGTATTATTTGTGGCCTAGTGCGTTTGTGTTTCCACGCCCAATTTGACCCCACCTCTTCTTTTGCAAGGTAACCCTAGGCGCACACCGGCACAATTGGACGGCCTTATTACCTATCCACACGGGAGATATAAAGAATACTAGCAATCCATGAGCGGTGCAGTCACAGTACTGATTGCCCTCTTTGCCTCCACAGTTAATTGCTCGCCTTGGCGGCCCCCCACCATTAATTTCCACCAGCTGGTGAAGAAAGAATTTTTTAGCTTAAACAGGTACATAGGCAACTGACAGTGCCTCCGGCTATCACGCAGTCAATGACAATTTCTTGGTACCACAATTTACTAAAACCTTGTATTTTTTGTAGACCACAATCTAGGGATGAGATTTGTAGGTGTCGGCTGACACCTGCCTGAATAATGCCGCAAAGTTGGATGCTCATAGTATAGGACCTCAAATCGTTTGGTAAGCATGAAGTTGCTACTGCACCTCTTGCGTTCTTCACTCCCAGTATACACACCTCTCATTGATTCAATTATTATTCAACAGGCTGTCACACTCCCTCTAGCCTGATGAAGACCCGCCTCTGATGCTTACTAACCTGCACAACCGTTAAGGGTCGAAATGCCAACGTTTTTGTCCTAATTAGTCCACGTAATTCCCTGACTTGAACAGAAAATCGTATTTTCCGCTGGGATATATGCAATGAGTTGTGGACTTACATGCTAAATATTGTCTTTGTGTTTAATGTATGTTATTCATGTCACCCGTGTACAGCACTCTGTCACATATCACTGCCAGCCACTAATTGTACCACACAGCCATTGGCCCACTCGCCGTATGTGTTTCATGTTTTTGACAGCCCTCTCCGTTTTATAGCTTTGCATTTATACAGGTATAAAGTAATGAAATTCAGTTTTTGGCATAAATTGGTTATTTTTTCTTCCTTTTATTTTGGTGTGTTACTTTGTAATATGATTATAACATATTGCCTTTAGAGTATTAAGTACCTTGTTCAAACCAGTTGATCTCCCGACAAAACCACTCTTTTCCATTAGCATTATATTTAGAAGGCAAAGAGCCACTGGTGGCTTCTCCTTTAGAAGACATACTAAGCGTGGGGTGTTGTACCTACCTAACCTAGTGGGAAACTAAACTCTCTAAGGTTGGAGAAAGGGTGTGCTAGACCCTTGAATACCCAACCCCAAGTTCAGTAGAACTTACTTATTCAAAGCTGCTTTTATATGTACCTAGTACTTTGGTGGTTTTCAGTTAATCAATACAAAGATTTATCTGGTAAAACAATTGCAAGCTTGAATCCCAACCGCTGCACACCAATGTGAGAAGTTGGCCTGGTATATGCTGTCCAATAATTAAATTGGGTGCCTTGCACCAGTCCAGACGGCCGTTATGATGTATTAGGTCAAAGATAACTTTAGAAAGCTATCCTAGTGGTAGCTGTGGAGAGCAGTCTTCAGGCTTAATCTTGAAGGAATGGAAAGCAGCTTGTTTTACCAGAATGTCATCTTTAGTATTAATTGACTGAAAGGAGAACCATACAATAGTTATAAGAAATATGTATTTATTTATATAACACTCTAGTATCCTCGACACGAGGGTACAACACAAAGCACACAATACTTTAGCAAATAAACAGTTGTAAGTAGCACAATACACAGTGGACTTTAGAGGGACACCAAACCATATTCTAAAATAGTGGTATGAGAACCACGACTGGAGTCAAAACAGAGTCTAGAACACATAGGATCGCTGGGAGCCCAAGGAACCACCCAAGGTGAGTGAAAAGGGACCCCACGGAGGACGGGTACAGTGCGCAAACACGACCGTGGGCTCCGTACAATTCGTGGTCAGAATTTTAACGTGTAAGGACCCTTCTTGGTGGACTATGAGAAAACCCTTTGGAGCTTAGGAGGTTGGATAGCCACCCCACCCGTGGATAACGTAGTACCCTAGTTACCTATCCCAGAGGAGACGGGTGCATAGGTCTGGAGTGGCTTCGGAAACCGCTGTTGTTTTCAATGAAGGTCTTCAAAGAAGAGTTGCTGCCG
Source organism: Lissotriton helveticus (assembly GCF_964261635.1). Lineage (NCBI taxonomy): Eukaryota > Metazoa > Chordata > Amphibia > Caudata > Salamandridae > Lissotriton > Lissotriton helveticus. The sequence continues at coordinate 1,508,048,552 of NC_136057.1, forward strand.
GTAAGGAAGAAAGTGTTCGTAGGAATCCAAGGGTAGATTAGTGATGGAAGGAACCTGAAAACAGAGAGTTTTTAAGGTACAAGGATAACCCAAAGGAGCAATAGGTGAGGGACCTTGGGTGCATATATTGTTTCAAGGAACAGTGGTCCCTAACAAGCTAGTGATGATTTCGAATAAATATAGATCAGAAATTGAAGTCTATATAAACTGTCCAGCCGGACAGGGTTTAATAACACAATTGTTGAATTTGTCAATCAATTAAATACAATATCAAAAGTGGGACACAGCCTGTGTCCTACTACTGTATAAGAGACAATTGTGACACATATGAACATGAGTGAGGCAAGAACAGGCAGTCTGCATATATTCCAAATTTTTGCAGACAATTATTTGCACAAGGTACACTGTTGTGATTTAACTAGTAATCAAATCAAATCATCCAGTGTGAGGTGTCCACGGCGTTTCGATCCCCTTAGGGCATAGCGGGATCATCATCAGGACATTCAAATTGCATGCCTTTTCATACTTAACCCCTTCCATGCTCATGACAAGGTCAGCTCGTCATGCACTGCAGCCAAGCTGACCATGTAATTTCAATGGAAATTAGAGTAAAAGCAGGAATTGCCTTAGCACCAAAATCAAGCCCAAACATTAAAGTGAAACATATAGACAATAATTTAACACAATAGGAGCGATCAACATGGGAGAAAAACAGGGAGGGTAGGGGGAAAGAAAAAATTACAAGGTTTAAGGAAAACGATCTTAAAGTAGAAAACATACATGGTCATGTCTGCTGAGTACAGCCCATTTAAACAGTACGAATTTCCAGTCAGGATGTACATGCATAGTGTTACAGCGAGGTCTATCTGTATGGGGCAGGTGAGCATCCTTCTCCTTAACACAGAGAAGCAGAAATGTTGGAGTGGATCAAGAGGCTCCGCTAAGTCCGTTCAAACCGGTATCACAATTTCTGCCACAAACACCACAGGATGCAATTGACATCTTTTCAGAGGCAGTAATCAAAGATCTAGTGAGATTTCGGTCAAAAGGGAATACAACTAAATCTGGCACAATGAAAAGAAACAATTTAACCAAAGCTCAAGCACTCGCTCTAAAAGGATTAGAGGATGATCCCAATATTATATACAAACCTTCAGACAAAGGAGGTAACATCGTCCTATTATCAAGAGAACAATATGTAGGAGAAGCGTTGAGACAGCTCACAGACAAAAACCACTATGAATTGACAACGATGAAAAAATATCAGGAAAGCATTAGTGAATATCATATCCTGATTCAAAAGTGGCACAACAAATCTATGCTGAGCACTGGGGAGTATTTGTTTTTAAGAGCTACAAATCCCATCATCCCAACGTTTTACCAACTACCCAAAATACATAAGGACACAAAGGCCCCACCAGGAAGACCTATAGTCTCCTCAATTGGAAGCCTCACTGAAAATATGTCAATTTTCATAGATCATTTTCTATTCCAGTCAGTTTTATCCCTGAAATCTTATATCAGGGACACGAAGGACTTTATCTCACATATTGAACAACTTACGTGGGATCCAGACTATACTCTGATGGTTCTAGATATCACGAGCCTTTATACGAGTATTGAACATTCACAGGGTCTGAAAGCTGTGGAGTATTTTTTCAAAAAAAGAGCACTGAAATTTGCAGGACACAGTACAATGTTACTAGAAATGACCGAATACTGTCTGCTGAACAATATCTTTCTTTTCCAAGGGGACCTTTACAGACAGGTCTCGGGGACCGCGATGGGCACCTGCTTCGCCCCCAGTTACGCGAATTTATTCGTGGACTGGTGGGAGGAGCAGGTGGCCTGGTCCGCCGGAAATGCAGAATGGACAGGGAAAATTGTTACCTGGTATCGTTATATAGACGATCTCTTCCTGGTGTGGAGGGGGTCTGTGGAAAGTGCAAATCAGTATATGGAACATTTAAACGATAACAATATCAATTTACGATTCTCGGGCGAGATAAACTCAGTGGCAGTGAGCTATCTCGACCTCAAGGTCGAAATCAGAAATAATCAAATTACCACCTCCCTATACCGAAAACCGACTGCTGGCAACAGCATTTTGCACGCAGCAAGTGGACACCCTATGAAATTAAAACAAAGTATTCCCTATGGTAAACTATTAGGCCTCAAACGGAACTGTTCCCAGGAGGAGGATTTCCAAAAAGCTGCAATTGAAAGTATTGAAAGATTCTCAGCCAGAGGTTATGATACTAAACATCTTAAAAATACACTCAAGAAAGTAACAAGAATACCTAGGGAGCAACTATTGCGGAAGAATAGGGATGAAAAGAAAAACGAGGACAAATTCCGCATGATTACAACTTACTCCGAAGATGCAAACTTCTTAAAAAATACACTGCGAAAGAACTGGCACATCCTAAGAACTGACCCTATTATTGGTATGGATATCTCACCTGGACCTCTGGTGACATTCAAAAAAGCAAAATCACTCAAAGATAAGCTGGTGCATAGCCATCTTGATATGCTCCCATCTAACTCGAACTCACTTGCGGCAATGAGAGGCTTCTTCCCTTGTGGAAGATGCAAGGCATGCGCACATAGCAAGAGGGTTTTGGGCTATGAGGTTCCAGGCCTAAAAGACAGAAGACTTATAAACAAATTCATAACATGCCAAACCACGCATGTGGTTTACTGTTTGATGTGTCCATGCAAGTTAAAATACGTGGGAAGCACGATAAACGCTGTGAAACTGAGAATATTGGAGCATATGCGTGCCATTGCCAATAAAGACCTGACATATCCAGTGGCAAGGCACTTCGCAATTAAACATCAAAGCAACAGGGACTTGCTCCAATATTTTGGACTGGATCATATCCAGACACACATAAGGGGCGGAGATTTGACATTGAAACTGAGAAGGTTGGAATCCAGGTTCATCATTGACTTGCAAACAAAGAATCCTGGGGGACTGAATAGAGGAGAGGAACTTGCAGTCCACCTAGGAAACTAGTCCATCCCATCTTTGATTAAAAACCCTTAAAACACAAATGTGTGGTGAACTATAAATCCTGAAGTACGTGTAAATATGCCGATACACGGCTTAATAACAGAGGACGATAGGCGGCTCCAAAATTTGGAACCGCCAAATGCCGATCCACGGCAAGATTGCTGATTTAATGTGCAATGTAATATCTATTACTGGTTTGATGCATATTGTAATGTCATTGAAACTAAATAACTGAGAATTGGGCATTGTTTGTGAATAACGATGTCGAATTTGCACATTCCAAGATGGCGCCCATTATACACTTAGGGTGACCAGTCCTACCTCTATCTTTGTACTTCTTGACCGAGAGTGTTCTCATAAATACATGCTTTCTGGGTTCACATGTTGTGAACACACTGAGGAAGGGGTTTCCCGAAACGCGTCTGTGCGAGCGTTGTAAATAAAAGGAAAAAACTGACAACTATCCCGCGAGGGCCGTGCTTCTTTCCCGGCTGGGAGAGGGGAGTCTAGGAGCTGTGATATTGACACGGAGCACCGCCGTGTTCTCGGCACCCGCCTAGGAGTGCCCCGTTGTTGACAAGGTGCACCAGGAGCGATATTATATTTTCAACGGAGGCACCGACTGGAGACCGGATTGGGCAGTGAAAGACCTAAGGAAGACTGAACATACCCGACGGGTGATCGGAAAGGAACTGAACGAGCGATCACGAGGAAAGTCGGGTAAGCTGCAAGTTCGCAGAACTTTGACTTCACATGCCATAATATACTCCGGTTTCAAAGGTCTTGGCGAGGGACAGTTGTCAGGAGAGGAAAAATCGTGGAGACCGGGATCGGTGCTCCATCACTGAACAATAATCATGTTCAGTGTATCAGCGCGGGAGGAAGCAGCCACAGGGATTTTCAAAAAGAAAAGGGATGGAACTGCACGCAGCAATGTGATAATAAATAATAAAACAGTGGACACTTTAACAACAAAGTACATGCAACTGGAGAGGCTGTATGAACGAGAAATCCGCAAGTGGTGGGAGGCGACCTCTCTCCAAAATTACATCGAAGTGGAGAGGGTCCCACGCGGCTTGCGAGTGTACACAATACCTGCCTATGAGAACCCTGATCCAAGTTTATTAGAGGAATGGACCCAACATACAGCTTTATACTGCAAGGGCAGTTTGGAGATACTAGTCAAATTCGCGTGGAGCGACAGAGCTAAAGCCCTGGATGAAATAAAAACATTAGAAGATGAACTTGAAAGCAACACTGACAAAGCAAAACAAGATGAATTAAAAGAGAAAATGAAAAAAAGATTGCAACAATATGAGTTGAAAATTAGGCAAAGAAAAGAAGAAAAATTCGACCGGGATGAAAGAGACTACTCCACGGGTCACATTTTAACATTCGCGAAAAAGTTTGATGGACCAATAAAAGAGATGAATAAAAAGAAAACAAATCCAACTCAGATCCCAGCGAGAATAGAAACTTAAGAATCTGAAGTGACAGAAAATGAACTCTCAGGAGAGGACATAGCCGGCCCATCTGGCATAAGCAACAAGACTCCTTTTCATGTAGAGTTCGACATCATCTGCCAAACGCGATCGAAAAGGGGAAAGAACAAACCTCCAGAGCAGGACGACGCCAAACAAGGAGAGGTGGCTGGAAGAGGAAGAGGCAGAGGAAACACCCCAGTGAGAATAACCAGAAGCACCAGGAGAGGCAGATGGTAAATGTAGCAGACACACTCACGATAGTCAACTTGAGTGGGAAACAACTAACGGAAACAGAAGAATCTGTCTTAAAGCTGGGACTCTCCTTTTGTCCTCAAACTAAATTGGAATTTACACAAACGTGAATAGATCTCTTTAAATTCACAAGAAAATTAAAGCTGCACAAATATTTCAAGACTAAACCAACTGTCAGAGAAACCAGACAAATGAAAATAAAAATCAAGGACACCGATCTACTCACACTGGATGACCTAACAACATTAGAAATACTGGAAGAAATGAGACAGGAGACTACAAGGGGAGACAATGACAATGTAACCTTAACACAGAGAAGCAGAAATGTAGGAATGGATCAAGAGGCTCCGCTAAGTCCGTTCAAACCGGTATCACAATTTCTGCCACAAACACCACAGGATGCAATTGACATCTTTTCAGAGGCAGTAATCAAAGATCTAGTGAGATTTCGATCAAAAGGGAATACAACTAAATCTGGCACAGTGAAAAGAAACAATTTAACCAAGGCTCAAGCACTCGCTCTAAAAGGATTAGAGGATGATCCCAATATTATATACAAACCTTCAGACAAAGGAGGTAACATCGTCCTATTATCAAGAGAACAATATGTAGGAGAAGCGTTGAGACAGCTCACAGACAAAAACCACTATGAATTGACAACGATGAAAAAATATCAGGAAAGCATTAGTGAATATCAGATCCTGATTCAAAAGTGGCACAACAAATCTATGCTGAGCACTGAGGAGTATTTGTTTTTAAGAGCTACAAATCCCATCATCCCAACGTTTTACCAACTACCCAAAATACATAAGGACACAAAGGCCCCACCAGGAAGACCTGTAGTCTCCTCAATTGGAAGCCTCACTGAAAATATGTCAATTTTAATAGATCATTTTCTATTCCAGTCAGTTTTATCCCTGAAATCCTATATCAGGGACACAAAGGACTTTATCTCACACATTGAACAACTTACGTGGGATCCAGACTATACTCTGATGGTTCTAGATATCACAAGCCTTTATACGAGTATTGAACATTCACAGGGTCTGAAAGCTGTGGAGTATTTTTTCAAAAAAAGAGCACTGAAATTTGCAGGACACAGTACAATGTTACTAGAAATGACAGAATTCTGTCTGCTGAACAGTATCTTTCTTTTCCAAGGGGACCTTTACAGACAGGTCTCGGGGACCGCGATGGGCACCTGCTTCGCCCCCAGTTACGCGAATTTATTCGTGGGCTGGTGGGAGGAGCAGGTGGCCTGGTCCGCCGGAAATGCAGAATGGACAGGGAAAATTGTTACCTGGTATCGTTATATAGACGATCTCTTCCTGGTGTGGAGGGGGTCTGTGGAAAGTGCAAATCAGTATATGGAACATTTAAACGATAACAATATCAATTTACGATTCTCGGGCGAGATAAACTCAGTGGCAGTGAGCTATCTCGACCTCAAGGTCGAAATCAGAAATAATCAAATTACCACCTCCCTATACCGAAAACAGACTGCTGGCAACAGCATTTTGCACGCAGCAAGTGGACACCCTATGAAATTAAAACAAAGTATTCCCTATGGTGAACTATTACGCCTCAAACGGAACTGTTCCCAGGAGGAGGATTTCCAAAAAGCTGCAATTGAAAGTATTGAAAGATTCTCAGCCAGAGGTTATGATACTAAACATCTTAAAAATACACTCAAGAAAGTAACAAGAATACCTAGGGAGCAACTATTGCGGAAGAATAGGGATGAAAAGAAAAACGAGGACAAATTCCGCATGATTACAACTTACTCCGAAGATGCAAACTTCTTAAAAAATACACTGCGAAAGAACTGGCACATCCTAAGAACTGACCCTATTATTGGTATGGATATCTCACCTGGACCTCTGGTGACATTCAAAAAAGCAAAATCACTCAAAGATAAGCTGGTGCATAGCCATCTTGATATGCTCCCATCTAACTCGAACTCACTTGCGGCAATGAGAGGCTTCTTCCCTTGTGGAAGATGCAAGGCATGCACACATAGCAAGAGGGTTTTGGGCTATGAGGTTCCAGGCCTAAAAGACAGAAGACTTATAAACAAATTCATAACATGCCAAACCACGCATGTGGTTTACTGTTTGATGTGTCCATGCAAGTTAAAATACGTGGGAAGCACGATAAACGCTGTGAAACTGAGAATATTGGAGCATATGCGTGCCATTGCCAATAAAGACCTGACATATCCAGTGGCAAGGCACTTCGCAATTAAACATCAAAGCAACAGGGACTTGCTCCAATATTTTGGACTGGATCATATCCAGACACACATAAGGGGCGGAGATTTGACATTGAAACTGAGAAGGTTGGAATCCAGGTTCATCATTGACTTGCAAACAAAGAATCCTGGGGGACTGAATAGAGGAGAGGAACTTGCAGTCCACCTAGGAAACTAGTCCATCCCATCTTTGATTAAAAACCCTTAAAACACAAATGTGTGGTGAACTATAAATCCTGAAGTACGTGTAAATATGCCGATACACGGCTTAATAACAGAGGACGATAGGCGGCTCCAAAATTTGGAACCGCCAAATGCCGATCCACGGCAAGATTGCTGATTTAATGTGCAATGTAATATCTATTACTGGTTTGATGCATATTGTAATGTCATTGAAACTAAATAACTGAGAATTGGGCATTGTTTGTGAATAACGATGTCGAATTTGCACATTCCAAGATGGCGCCCATTATACACTTAGGGTGACCAGTCCTACCTCTATCTTTGTACTTCTTGACCGAGAGTGTTCTCATAAATACATGCTTTCTGGGTTCACATGTTGTGAACACACTGAGGAAGGGGTTTCCCGAAACGCGTCTGTGCGAGCGTTGTAAATAAAAGGAAAAAACTGACAACTATCCCGCGAGGGCCGTGCTTCTTTCCCGGCTGGGAGAGGGGAGTCTAGGAGCTGTGATATTGACACGGAGCACCGCCGTGTTCTCGGCACCCGCCTAGGAGTGCCCCGTTGTTGACAAGGTGCACCAGGAGCGATATTATATTTTCAACGGAGGCACCGACTGGAGACCGGATTGGGCAGTGAAAGACCTAAGGAAGACTGAACATACCCGACGGGTGATCGGAAAGGAACTGAACGAGCGATCACGAGGAAAGTCGGGTAAGCTGCAAGTTCGCAGAACTTTGACTTCACATGCCATAATATACTCCGGTTTCAAAGGTCTTGGCGAGGGACAGTTGTCAGGAGAGGAAAAATCGTGGAGACCGGGATCGGTGCTCCATCACTGAACAATAATCATGTTCAGTGTATCAGCGCGGGAGGAAGCAGCCACAGGGATTTTCAAAAAGAAAAGGGATGGAACTGCACGCAGCAATGTGATAATAAATAATAAAACAGTGGACACTTTAACAACAAAGTACATGCAACTGGAGAGGCTGTATGAACGAGAAATCCGCAAGTGGTGGGAGGCGACCTCTCTCCAAAATTACATCGAAGTGGAGAGGGTCCCACGCGGCTTGCGAGTGTACACAATACCTGCCTATGAGAACCCTGATCCAAGTTTATTAGAGGAATGGACCCAACATACAGCTTTATACTGCAAGGGCAGTTTGGAGATACTAGTCAAATTCGCGTGGAGCGACAGAGCTAAAGCCCTGGATGAAATAAAAACATTAGAAGATGAACTTGAAAGCAACACTGACAAAGCAAAACAAGATGAATTAAAAGAGAAAATGAAAAAAAGATTGCAACAATATGAGTTGAAAATTAGGCAAAGAAAAGAAGAAAAATTCGACCGGGATGAAAGAGACTACTCCACGGGTCACATTTTAACATTCGCGAAAAAGTTTGATGGACCAATAAAAGAGATGAATAAAAAGAAAACAAATCCAACTCAGATCCCAGCGAGAATAGAAACTTAAGAATCTGAAGTGACAGAAAATGAACTCTCAGGAGAGGACATAGCCGGCCCATCTGGCATAAGCAACAAGACTCCTTTTCATGTAGAGTTCGACATCATCTGCCAAACGCGATCGAAAAGGGGAAAGAACAAACCTCCAGAGCAGGACGACGCCAAACAAGGAGAGGTGGCTGGAAGAGGAAGAGGCAGAGGAAACACCCCAGTGAGAATAACCAGAAGCACCAGGAGAGGCAGATGGTAAATGTAGCAGACACACTCACGATAGTCAACTTGAGTGGGAAACAACTAACGGAAACAGAAGAATCTGTCTTAAAGCTGGGACTCTCCTTTTGTCCTCAAACTAAATTGGAATTTACACAAACGTGAATAGATCTCTTTAAATTCACAAGAAAATTAAAGCTGCACAAATATTTCAAGACTAAACCAACTGTCAGAGAAACCAGACAAATGAAAATAAAAATCAAGGACACCGATCTACTCACACTGGATGACCTAACAACATTAGAAATACTGGAAGAAATGAGACAGGAGACTACAAGGGGAGACAATGACAATGTAACCTTAACACAGAGAAGCAGAAATGTAGGAATGGATCAAGAGGCTCCGCTAAGTCCGTTCAAACCGGTATCACAATTTCTGCCACAAACACCACAGGATGCAATTGACATCTTTTCAGAGGCAGTAATCAAAGATCTAGTGAGATTTCGATCAAAAGGGAATACAACTAAATCTGGCACAGTGAAAAGAAACAATTTAACCAAGGCTCAAGCACTCGCTCTAAAAGGATTAGAGGATGATCCCAATATTATATACAAACCTTCAGACAAAGGAGGTAACATCGTCCTATTATCAAGAGAACAATATGTAGGAGAAGCGTTGAGACAGCTCACAGACAAAAACCACTATGAATTGACAACGATGAAAAAATATCAGGAAAGCATTAGTGAATATCAGATCCTGATTCAAAAGTGGCACAACAAATCTATGCTGAGCACTGAGGAGTATTTGTTTTTAAGAGCTACAAATCCCATCATCCCAACGTTTTACCAACTACCCAAAATACATAAGGACACAAAGGCCCCACCAGGAAGACCTGTAGTCTCCTCAATTGGAAGCCTCACTGAAAATATGTCAATTTTAATAGATCATTTTCTATTCCAGTCAGTTTTATCCCTGAAATCCTATATCAGGGACACAAAGGACTTTATCTCACACATTGAACAACTTACGTGGGATCCAGACTATACTCTGATGGTTCTAGATATCACAAGCCTTTATACGAGTATTGAACATTCACAGGGTCTGAAAGCTGTGGAGTATTTTTTCAAAAAAAGAGCACTGAAATTTGCAGGACACAGTACAATGTTACTAGAAATGACAGAATTCTGTCTGCTGAACAGTATCTTTCTTTTCCAAGGGGACCTTTACAGACAGGTCTCGGGGACCGCGATGGGCACCTGCTTCGCCCCCAGTTACGCGAATTTATTCGTGGGCTGGTGGGAGGAGCAGGTGGCCTGGTCCGCCGGAAATGCAGAATGGACAGGGAAAATTGTTACCTGGTATCGTTATATAGACGATCTCTTCCTGGTGTGGAGGGGGTCTGTGGAAAGTGCAAATCAGTATATGGAACATTTAAACGATAACAATATCAATTTACGATTCTCGGGCGAGATAAACTCAGTGGCAGTGAGCTATCTCGACCTCAAGGTCGAAATCAGAAATAATCAAATTACCACCTCCCTATACCGAAAACAGACTGCTGGCAACAGCATTTTGCACGCAGCAAGTGGACACCCTATGAAATTAAAACAAAGTATTCCCTATGGTGAACTATTACGCCTCAAACGGAACTGTTCCCAGGAGGAGGATTTCCAAAAAGCTGCAATTGAAAGTATTGAAAGATTCTCAGCCAGAGGTTATGATACTAAACATCTTAAAAATACACTCAAGAAAGTAACAAGAATACCTAGGGAGCAACTATTGCGGAAGAATAGGGATGAAAAGAAAAACGAGGACAAATTCCGCATGATTACAACTTACTCCGAAGATGCAAACTTCTTAAAAAATACACTGCGAAAGAACTGGCACATCCTAAGAACTGACCCTATTATTGGTATGGATATCTCACCTGGACCTCTGGTGACATTCAAAAAAGCAAAATCACTCAAAGATAAGCTGGTGCATAGCCATCTTGATATGCTCCCATCTAACTCGAACTCACTTGCGGCAATGAGAGGCTTCTTCCCTTGTGGAAGATGCAAGGCATGCACACATAGCAAGAGGGTTTTGGGCTATGAGGTTCCAGGCCTAAAAGACAGAAGACTTATAAACAAATTCATAACATGCCAAACCACGCATGTGGTTTACTGTTTGATGTGTCCATGCAAGTTAAAATACGTGGGAAGCACGATAAACGCTGTGAAACTGAGAATATTGGAGCATATGCGTGCCATTGCCAATAAAGACCTGACATATCCAGTGGCAAGGCACTTCACAATTAAACATCAAAGCAACAGGGACTTGCTACAATATTTTGAACTGGATAATATCCCGACACACATAAGGGGCGGAGATATGACATTGAAACTGAGAAGGTTGGAATCCAGGTTCATCATTGACTTGCAAACAAAGAATCCTGGGGGACTGAATAGAGGAGAGGAACTTGCAGTCCACCTAGGAAACTAGTCCATCCCATCTTTGATTGAAAACCCTTAAAACACAAATGTGTGGTGAACTATAAATCCTGAAGTACGTGTAAATATGCCGATACACGGCTTAATAACAGAGGACGATAGGCGGCTCCAAAATTTGAAACCGCCAAATGCCGATCCACGGCAAGATTGCTGATTTAATGTGCAATGTAATATCTATTACTGGTTTGATGCATATTGTACTGTCATTGAAACTAAATAACTGAGAATTGGGCATTGTATGTGAATAACGATGTCGAATTTGCACATTCCAAGATGGCGCCCATTATACACTTAGGGTGACCAGTCCTACCTCTATCTTTGTACTTCTTGACCGAGAGTGTTCTCATAAATACATGCTTTCTGGGTTCACATGTTGTGAACACACTGAGGAAGGGGTTTCCCGAAACGCGTCTGTGCGAGCGTTGTAAATAAAAGGAAAAAACTGACAACTATCCCGCGAGTGCCGTGCTTCTTTCCCGGCTGGGAGAGGGGAGTCTAGGAGCTGTGATATTGACACGGAGCACCGCCGTGTTCTCGGCACTTGCCTAGGAGTGCCCCGTTGTTGACAAGGTGCACCAGGAGCGATAATATATATATATATTTTTTTTTGCCCTGGAGCGCTCCCGGTAAGCGCAGTCTTGCGGCGCGCCCCGGCGAGCGTCCCGTTAGCGCTATTGCCGCAAACGAAAACATCATCGTGACGTATCGCGTAGCCGCGAGATGCGTCTTATGACTCACAGCGTAAGCGCACCCGGAAGCGCCCGAGCGCATACGATCGCGCTACGTAAGCGCCCCGGGGCGCGTAGCGTAAGCGCGTCGGGTCTTGTGACCTGAAAATATCACTTTTCATTGGTTCAGAACAGTTTTGGTTTCCAAATGATGAAAGCCCGAGTCATGTGACCTGAAAATAACACTTTTCATTGGTTCAGGACAATTTTGTTTTCCAAATGATGAAAGCCCCCACCTTTTTTCCTCATTCTCACTTTGTACTTTGATTGAGGAAGACCTGTTTGCAGATCTATTTGTACCTATTTGTACTGAAAAATGGCTACAGTAGCAGCAGCAGCAGGAGCATCTCAACCACCACCACCACCACCACAAGGACCACCACAACACCACAGTGGTGGATATGAAGAAGAGGAGGAGGAGGAGGAGGAGGAGGAGGAGAGGCAGCAGTTCCTGCCTGAACATACTACCCCCTATAAGCCAAAGGAGCACATTGTCTGGGAGTTTTTTAAAATCCCAAAGGACCAAAAGAAAGTTAATGCGCCAAAGGTTACTTGTCTGATCTGTGGCACTGTACTTTCCAGGGGGAACCCTGCCAAAAAATACTCTTTTGGCAATAACACCATGATTCGCCACATGCAACGCCGGCATCCAAACAACTATGCTGCGGCAGAGGTCAGAGAACTGACCAGAAACCTTTCCCAATCTTCTCCCAGCACCTCCCAAAGTAAACAACCCACTCCATCGGGTCCAGAGACAAGGGAGATGGTCCCAAACATCCAAACCAAGTTTGGTGGATACAAAATTGTTTGTATATTTTGTGGAAAAACAATTACCTATGAGCAAAGTATTAAACTCATCAACCATGCTGGTGACAACTACAAGTGCCCAAAGAAACATTAATTTTTTCCTGTTTTTTTTTTGCTCCAGTTGAGCCGTTTACAATTCCTGTTTTTTGTTTGTCCCCGTAAAAATTACAAAAAAAATATAAAATTGTTCATAAAAGCCAAAAAAAGTAAAAAATGTTCAAAAAAACAATAAAAAAATATAAAACAACATAGAATAAAAAAAACAGTTCTTTTTAGAACTACCTCCAATTTATAAAAAAAAATGCTACATTTTAAAAAAAATCTGTCATTCTTTTTTCCCCATGGTACGCTCCCCGGTATGCTCCCCGGTGCGCGTACCGGGCGCTCCCCCGCGCAAATCGAAAAAAAAGTTTGGTTTTTTTTGCCCCGCGGGGCCCTTTTATGGCCCCCACATCAAACCTAGGGGGTCAGGGGGGGACTACCCTGCCCCCTTTTGGTCATTTCCCCCTTTGTTTTTGCCACCTCTTGTGTCTCGATCCTACCGAGACACAAGATGGCGGCCGCTCCGGACTGTTTGGAATGTTGACAGACACCCGAGAGCCAATCAGCTTTCCGCTCGCGAACTCGCGTAGCGCGCTGGAGCGCGCCCCGGTGCACGTACCGGGGCGCGCCTATAGATATATATATTTTTTTGAACCTAAATTACTCAAAATCCTCTGGAGCACATATCTTGAGACATAGCAAAGGCACATCGGGCTACCAGTCCCTACAATTTTGCCAAGTTTGGTGGAAATCCATTCAGCCGTTCGGGCTAAAAGTGAGTCCAACCGCCCTATGGAAATTAACATGGAGAAAACACGTTTTGGGACCCCCCTTTTATCTCGGCCCCCGCTTGAAGAATCCCCCCCAAACTTTCAGGGAAGGAGCAGAGCGGAGCAGGCCATCTTCTTTGAGAAATTCGCGACAATTCGTCCACCGGCGCCAAAGTTATTCCCAATAGAATGTTGCGGATTTCCTATGAAAAACTAGGTCCTAACTATAACTACCTACTGGCGACCGCCAGTAGGTAATATAATATATATATATATATTTTCTGTCTGTCTCTCTCTCTCTCTCTGTGTCTCTCTCTCTGTCTGTCTCTCTCTCTCTCTGTCTCTATCTCTCTCTCTGTCTCTCTCCCCCCCCCCATTGCAGGCTGCGTGTTTTGGTGCAAAACATAGTGAAGAATCAACATGGCACCCATCCTTGTGTGCCATGCCTACAACCCACTTGTCTGGCTTAGATCAGTCATCCCTGTAGCTGGGTGCCCAATATCAGTGGTGAGGGTACAGGTGCATGTGCCCTGTACCCCTACAGATTCTAAGTCCATTCTTAGACATTGTAAGTGCAGTGCTGCCATTAAGAGTATATGGTGCTGGGAGTTTGTCATTACAAACTCCACAGCACCATAATGGTTACACTGAAAACTGAGAAGTTTGGTATCAAACTTTTCAGCACATTAAACCCACACGGATGCCAGTGTGGCATTTAATTAGAAATGCACTCAGAGGGCATCTTAGAGATGCCCCCTGAAAAACGACCAGCCTCTGGTAGGTTCCCTGACTGTTACACACCAGCCTGCCACCACAAGACATGTTTCTGGACCCTAGGGTGGGAGCCTTCGCTCCATGCGTCCAGAAACAAACCTTTCCTGGGCGGATTTGTTCACACCTCCCCCAGGCCAGGAAGAGCCATCTGTGGTAATTGAGCTTCAAAGGCCCGGCACCCTTTGTAATGCAACCCCCAGCCTCTCCTGCTGTCAGGAGCAGGCCCCATTCCTGTCTCCCTTCCTTTTTGGCGCGAAGACAGGCGGGAACAATTTGCCAGCCCAGTAGGTGTGCCCACCTCTGCCAACCCCACCCCTCCAGTGGGGGAGGCGCGGGGAAGCCCAGTGCCTGCCATCTGCAAGTGCTTGCCATCTTGCAGATGGCAGGCTCTCCCCAATCAAGATTAGGGATTGTGCGCACTCCCCCACGTGGGGTGAGCACATCAAGAGTTTAGTCACCCTAAGGTCAGTAGCCATTGGCTACTGACCTCGAAACCCCTAAAATGCTCCCTAATTACAGTATTTAGGGGGCAGCCCTGAACCAAGAAGTCAGACAAGAAACCAGAAGAAGAAAAGGAGGACCGAACAGCCGTCCCGAAGCTAACAAGAGGAGGACGCCCACTGACTTTGCCCCAGCCCTATCGGCCTGTCCCCACCTCGAGCCTGCTCCTGCGAAATCCCTGTGTCTTGCAGCCAGCAACCTCGAGACCCCAGGGGGACCTGCCTATCTTTAATCCCAAAGACTCTGTCTTCTGTGAACACCGGATTTGTTCAAACAGACTCCAGCTCCGCAGTATCCAGGTATACTCCACTGTGTAAGAAAAGTAATCTGCAAGTAATGTACTGGTCATTTTACTAAAAAGCCTATTCAATGTATATGTACTGTATTTCCAAAGCATTGCATTTCTCAGTAAAGTACTGTAAATCAAAACAAAGTGCATATACAATTACAATCCAAACTGTATTACAACTGTATATTTACTGCAAAGTATTAATCACTTACCTGTGCCAGGGTGCTTTGTTCTAGAAAATAAAATAAAAGATTATTTTTATATAAAAACAGTTGGTCTAAAGTTCAGTCTTTGAGTGTGTGAATTCATTTGCTGACTGAGTGTGTGCAACAAATTCTTAACTGTCCTCTGATAAAGCCTTACTGCTCGACCACACTACCACAAACCGAGAAATCTAGGGGCACGGTGGATCCGCGAACCCTTCCGACCATGAGCTTCATTTTAATTAGCTGCTAACACTCCAAACCAGGCAGTGTTGCCAGCCATCTTGTGACTCTGTAGAACCAAGTCACAAGAAAACGGAGAATTAAGCAGGAAAAACAAGATAAGGGGGCTGGGTACAAACACCATACCCCCTTAGGCCTGCTTAGGGGTCCCACAAGGATCCCCAGGGCCAAAAAAAGCTTTTTAAAAAAAAAAAAGAAATAGGCGAAATTCGCGTTGGGCCACAAATCTCGCCGAAATTAAAAAAAGGAAATTAATAAAAGCCCCAGGGGGTGGCGGTCCCCGGGGCTTGGGGGCCCAGGGGCCCCCGCAGCCCTGAGGACCGCCACCCCCCGGGGCTTGGTTAAAATGATGTGCGGGAGGGCACTCGGCCCTCCCGCAGCCCTGGGGACCGCCACCCCCGGGGCTTCTTTTAAAAGTGTGGGGGGCCTCCAAGGCCCCCAAGCCCCGGGGACCGCCACCCCCTGGGGCTTTTATTAATTATTCATGGGGGGCACATGGCCCCCCGCAGCCCCGCGGTCTGCCACCCCTGGGCTAGTTTTTTAAATAAGAAATAATCCTGTGGGGGGGGGCTCTAGCTCCCCCACACGACCCGGGGACCACCACCTTCCCGGGGCTTTAATCACATAGGGAGGGGGGCAGCGCGGGCCCCCTCCTGAAGCCCATGATGGCCCTGGGGACCGCCACCCCCAGGGCCGGCTCCTGCAGTGTCTTGGGTGCCCACCCCATAGCAAACACTGGTTTGGATTTTGGAAGTGAAAGCAGGTTTCCTGCTCTCGCTTCCAAAATCCAAACCAGATTGCTTTTCCACAAGAGGAGCATGTTAGCAGCTCCCCGTGTGAAAAAGCAATGCCGGCTCCCACAGGAGGCGGGGCGCCGGCGGGTCATTGGGGCTCCCCCCACGGTCCCCAACGGATAGGGCCGGCCCCGGGAGTTGGGGTCCCCGGGTCCAGAAGTGGCCTGGGAGGGGGGCCACGTGACCCCCCTCCCCGCAATAAATAGTATATAAAGGCCGGCCCCAGGGGATGTGGTCCCCGGGGCCAATAGAAGCCTCAGGAGGGGGCCTCGAAGCCCCCTCCTTGAATAAAAAGAAAATGGTGGGCATGCCCTGGGGGATGGGGTCCCCAGGGCCCGAAAAAGAAGAAAATGTTTTTTTTTAAAAAGACCCCGTCCCCTCCCAGCAACTCTGCAAACGCGCCCTGTGGCGCATTTTAAGATGGGGAATTAATTCCCCTCAATACTGGGGGTCCCTGGGGGCCAACTAGCCCACCAGGTACCTCCAGTATGCGCCACAGGGCTGCCTTGCAGAGAGGTGGTCCAAGGCCATGCCCCTCTTTACACCTCTCTACAACGCAGCTCTGTGGAGCTTACTGGAGCTACCTGGTGGGCTGGTTGGACCCCAGGGACCCTCAGGACTCAAGGGGATTTAATCCCGCAATTTACAATGCACCAGGGGGCGTGTTTGCACAGTGGTGCAGGGAGTGGACGTGGCCTGATTTGATAAGCGTGCAAACGCACCCTGTGGCGCGTTTTGAGTTGGAGAATTAAGCCACCTTTAATCCCAAGGGTCCTCGGGGGGGCAACTAGCCCACCAGGTACCTCCAGTATGCACCAGGGAGCTGCGTTGCAGAGAGGTGTTGAGAGGCCATGCCCCTTTTTACACCTCTCTGCAACGCAGTTCTGTGGTGCTTACTGGAGGTACCTGGTGGGCTAGTTGGCCCCCAGGGACCAGTAGGACTCAAGGGGAATTAATCCCCCAACTTAAAACACACCAGGGGGTGCGTTTGCACAGTTGTGCAGGGAGGGGATGGGGCCTGACATAGAAAGTGTGCAATCGCACTCCCTGGCACATTGTAAATTGGGGGATTAAGTTCCCTTCAATCCTGAGGCTCCCTGGGGGCGAACTAGCCCACCAGGCACCTCCAGTATGCACCAGGAAGCTGCATTGCAGAGAGGTGTTGAGAGGCCACGTCCCTTTTTATACCTCTCTGCAACGCAGCTCTGTGGCACTTACTGGAGGTGGCTGGTGGGCTAGTTGGCCCCAGGGACCTTCAGGACTCAAGGGGATTTAATCCCCCAGTATACAATGCTCCAGGGGTGCGTTTGCACAGTGGTGCAGGGAGGGGGCATGGCCTGATGTAACAAGTGTGTAAACGTGCCCTGTGGCATGTTTTAGGTTAGGGGATTAAGTCCCCTTGAATCTTGAGGGTCCCGGGGGGCCAACTGGCCCACCAGGTACCTCCAGTAAGCACCAGGGAGCTGCGTTGCAGAGAGGTGGTCCAAGGCCAGGCCCCCTTTTTACACCACCCTGTAATGCAGCTCTGCGGCGCTTACTGGAGGTAGGTGGGGGGCCAGTTGGCCCCTAGGGACCCTCAGGACTCAAGGGGACTTAATCCCCCAATTTACAACGCACCCTGTGTTGCATTTTAAGTTTGGGAATTAAGTCCCCTTGAATCCGAAGGGTCCCTGGGGGACAACATCCCACCAGGTATATCCAGTAAGCGCCACAGAGTTGCGTTGCAGAGAGGTGTAAAGGGGCGTGGCCTCGGACCACCTCTCTGCAACGCAGCTCTGTGGCGCTTACTGGAGGTACCTGGTGGGCTAGTTGGCCCTCAGGATTCAAGGGGAATTAATTCCCCTACTTAAAACCTGCCAGGGTGCGTGTTTGCATAGTGGTGAAGGGAGGGGGCGGGGCCTGATGTGACATGTGTGTACTTATGCCATCCCTCCGCCAAACCCCAAGCACTTATAAATTCACCATGCACTCTCCATGCAGTACTCTAATCCTCCACTCCATACCCATGTACTCGTGCAATGACCCAGGCACTAACTCATGGCAAATACAGAGGAGGTCATGCTAATAACAGGGGTACCCAACACATAATGTTCCCTAGTGTATGTAGGTGTTTTCACTGTATTCTAAATGTCTTTTATCATAGCACTCGCTCCGGTCCTGGTTAGTCGGAGTCCGTTACCACCAGTACCCGTCAGTAAAACTTTGGGGGCACAGGAGGACTTTCTGCTCCTCTGTTGGTTCTTTCTGCACATCTCTTGATTCTTTCTGCACTTTTGCTCGTTTTTATGGACTTCTGTTGACTCTTTCAGCATTTGTCTTGCTTCTTTCTGTGCTTTTCTTCCTCTTTCTTCATTCATTGTAGGCATAGTTAGAAAATAGCAATTAAAAAACCATTGAAATTTACTGAAAAAAACATAGGTTTCAGGCATGTTATAATTAGAAATTAGCATTTAAAAAACCATTGAAATTCACTGAAAAAAACATAGGTTTCAGGCATGTTATAATTAGAAATTAGCATTTAAAAAACGATTGAAATTCACTGAAAAAAACCATAGGTTTCAGGGACTTAGTTGGACATTTCATTTGTACAAAAAAGAGTGTGAGGACGTGTGTCAGATTATCACATGGATGATGTCATCAGTGATGTCATCTTTCATGTCATCAGTGATGTCACTGACCATGTCATGAATGATGTAATATGTGACGTCATCAGCAGTGCATTGCGGGGGCGCAAGTTATAGTTAGCTGAACTAACTATAACGGGGGGAATTTCTATGGTTTTGTATGAGTGAAATGTCCAACTAACTACTTACTATAACGTCCCTGAAACCTATGGTTTTTTCAGTGAATAAATATATATATTAAAAACTGACTGCTCCTGCAATAGCGTTGTGTGATCAAGGCCTCTGGGTAGGCCAAAACGTTATGCTGGCAGGCTGCTGAAAAACGAAATATCCTGGGTCGGTCCTCGTCTCCTTTTCCGGTGGTGTCCTTGAGTACTAAGGATTTCTGGAAGCTTGGATTCGAGTTTGTTTGGCATTTTGACTGCCGGCACAGCTTCTGTGGCCTTGGAGCTGACCCCTCCTTCCTTGTGGGCTGAGCGGCGGAAGCAATCCCTTACGGTAACCCGGAAGACTACGTTTGACTCCGGTGCGGAGTAGCTGCTCGAGCCCCCGGACCACTTTAAAGTTTGCATTGCTGCCGAAAACGAGACCAGTGCTGTGAGACGGACGTCCCGGCACCAGCTGAGGTACTCGCTGCGGTTGTGGTGTGCTGTACGTGTATTGTCAGGTGAAGGAGTT
Organism: Lissotriton helveticus; assembly: GCF_964261635.1. NCBI lineage: Eukaryota > Metazoa > Chordata > Amphibia > Caudata > Salamandridae > Lissotriton > Lissotriton helveticus. Next base: position 1,508,068,356 of record NC_136057.1, read on the forward strand.
TGCGGATGACGAACAGGACCACTGGGGCAGCTGTTCATCTTTCCTGGTGAGCGAACATTTGCGTGGGGTATTAAGCGCCATGTCAGCAGACGCGTTGAGGAGTAGAGAGGAGGCGGTACTTGACCTCTTCGATGACTCCCCGGCTGGGGAGTCTAATGTAACTGTAAACACTGATACTGTGCGAGAGGGAGGCACGAACCTCCGTGATAACTTAAAAAAACTAGGGAAACTGATGAAAAGGGAGCAGGGCCAAATGGTGGGAGTACCGGTCGCTGAGCAGATATTTAGAGGTGGGGCTAATCCCTTGTGGATTAAGGATTATGCTGGCACCCAGCTATGAACAACCGGACCCCAATGTGCTCAACGAATGGGCGGAGTGTAACTTAGAATCCTCCCGCAAGTTGGTCACTATTTTGGTGAAATTTGCAGAGAGCGATCGTATTCTGTTACAGCAACAAATTGATGAGTTAAATACAGAAATTAGTACATTGGAAATTGGAGTTGAAGCTGAATCTGCCAAACTCAGGGGAGATATGGTGGCCAGGCTACGTAAGGAAGAGGAAATAATTAAAAAGCGGAAAGCGTTTAAATTTCAACGTGACAAAATCGACTACCAGCAAGGTCGTATTTTCACATTCGCTAGAAAATTTTACGCCATTAAAGCTTCCAAAGGCACTCTGGCTCTGCCTCTGCCTCGGCCAGTTTGGGTGTTATTCCAGCATCGGCTCTGTTGTCCTCTGCATCAGATATGAGTTCAGTGCTTGACAGTGAGTCAGACACTGAAGCAGTTAGAAATGATCCGCGATTGGGGTTTACCAGGTTCTCGTGAGGGCAGGAGGTAGATTGCCTTCGACAAGACAGACGGGATACCTTACGTCCCAGAAGACCCATTCAGAGCGTAACAAAAGGAATAACAAAAGACGGCGACAACGACGTAAAGCAGGCCGCACAAGAAAAACCCAAAAGGAAAAATCATCCTAAAAAGAGATGGAATCAAAACAAATAAATCCATCGCACAATGCTAGTCATCTCTCTTCAGTCGACTCCTCTGTCATCAATCTCACCAAGGTTGCTCTCACTCCAACTGATGTGACAATTCTATCGCTTGGACTAACATACAGTCCAGCGAGTGACTTCAACTACGCTAAGACCAGGATTGATCTGTATAAATACACTCGTAAGTTGAAGTTAAAGAAATACTTTTTGTGCAGCAAATTTCAGCTGAAACGCACTTGACTCCATCAACCAATTTGTCACCTGGCCTGGTTGTTAATGATTTGGAACTATTACAAGATTTGACATCATTACGCAATGAAGGTCCGAGCACAGGATCTTCAGAAGATCATTTGGTTTTGGACATGCCAGGTCATACCAACTTTAAACCAAAATAGACTTTCGCCCCTCTTATGTTACATGACAACATTGATATTTTCCATGAATTGACAGTCGCAGGGATCAAGAAGCCCTACACAACAACCTTAAGGGAGAAACGCAAATATTTGGCACACAATAACTGCTATATTATTTGGTCAAGAAATTGCAGGCGGACAATACCATCATCATCCGCCAATCTGACAAAGGGGGCAATGTCGTGCTTTGGCCTCGTTCTGTACTTGGAGGAGGTTTACCTCCAACTGTATGATGTACTGTGTTATAAAAGTTGTGATGTGGGTACTGTCAGGAAAGTTCAGGCAGAGTTCCACGCACTACTGATGAGTTGGAGGAGTGCGGGATTGCTGAGCCTGGACGAGTTCAAATTCCTTAAAAAGGATTATCCTGTAATGCCCATTTTCTATCTGATCCCCAAAGTCCACAAAAATCTTGAAAACCCCACCGGCAGACCGATTATCTCTGCACGCTGTGGACTGTTGGAAAATACCACCATATACATTGACTCTGTCCTTCAGGATTTTGTCAAAGCTTTACCATCTTATGTACAGGATTCTGGTGATTTTTTAAGGAAATTGGACTGTGTACTATGGGACTCACAATGTTGGCTTAATATACTGGATGTATCAGCTTTATATACGAGCATCCAGTATATTGATGGGTTGAGAGCCATACAATTTTATTTGGGAAGTAGACCGATCCAAATGCATGAACACAACAAGATGCTGATGGCTACGATTTGTTTCTGCTTACACAACAATTCTTTCATGTTCAACAACCAGTATTTCCAGTAAATCAGGGGTGTTGCTATGGGGCCTGCTTTTCTCCCAGTTATGCCTGTTTGCATATGGGCTACTGGGAGGAGCAGGTCCTCCATGGCACATTCCATGATATTTTTGTTGAACTGGTACACTGGTACCGCTATATTGATTATATTTTCTTTATATGGCGTGGTACCAAACAGCAGGCTAGTGACTTCATTGACATGATTAACAACAATGCATTTAACCTTGTTTTTACTTCCAACATCAGCCAGGATAAGATCGGTTTTTTGGATGTGGAGGTTGTGTTTAATAACAACAAACTAGAGACGGTACTCTATAGAAAACCTACAACTGGTAACATAGTGCTGCACGCCAAGAGTCACCATCTGGCGCATTTGATACGCAGTATCCCCTACGGGGAGATGCTGCGTATCAGACGCATTTGCAGCACTGAATTCCTATGTAAGCTATCACAGGAGGCCAGTAAAAAACGATTTTTGGCCAGAGGATACACTAAGATAGCAATAGATACGGCTAATTCTATCCCTAGTAAAGAGGCTCTGCTTCATAAAAAATCTCATGTAGCAGAACTCAAGACGACCAGACAACCGGTCAGACTTATACTGACTTAAACAGACAGCACCAAGCTCTCCGTAAAATTCGTAATAAAAACTGGAACTTGGTATGCAATGATCCGGTTATAGGTAGCATAATGTCAGCTGAGCCTGAAATCTCCTTTAGAAAAGCACGCTCGATGAGCGATGCTCTGGTCAAGTCCAGAGGTGGAAATCAACACTACCTGGTTGAGGACCAGCAAAGGATTTAGAAAGTGCTCATCGTGCAAAGCTTGCAAACACGGGGTGAATAGGACAGAATATATTACACCTTTCTCTGACATCCCCTGTGTCATCCACAAACTGATGTGCAAGACTGAGTTTGCTGTGTATGTGCTGGAGTGTCCATGTGGCCTGCAATATGTTGGGAGCACCAAGTTGCAGGTTCACAAACGGATACCCCAGCACATTAGGGCCATCAACATCAGCGACGCCGCTTACCCATTCGCACGACACTTTAAGGACCATCATGAAAACAAAAGTCAGCTATTACAATATTTTGTTATTGATGCAGTTCCACCCCTTAGGAGGGGAGGAAACCGTGAGGCTATCCTACGAGCTCTTGAAACAAGATATATTGTGGAATTAGATTGCAAGTCCCCTCTATGCCTGAACGCTAGCGAAGATTTCTGTACCTGTCTCTAGTCTACATACTCTATCATCACGGAAGCACCTTTACGAATTGAATAATAATTTTTTAGAAAAACATCCCCATTGCTGTAATTTCTTGATTAGGGGAAGAACATTGGTGCTATGCCGCTCTCTCTGTACAGTACAATGGTTTTAAAACAAAACATCTGTTTTTATGGATTTTTTAATATGAGTTCGCTCTTTTATATTTTTTCTTTAGGTACATGTTTTGCACATTCATTGCACATAATGTACATGTTGATGGCACTAAAATTGCGACAGGGCCGTGGATGTTTCCACCTTTTGGATTATGAATGTTGATAGAAAATGAAACCACTTGGGTCTAATCATTCTAGGACATTGTCATATTTCTTGCACAACTATATCCATATTGCACAGACCAGAACTATATGAATGTATTCAGTGATATTTTTATACGTTAATGATTTTTAAAGGATTGCCATATTTGCTTTCTTTTTTAATATAACTTATTTTGTGGTGTGCATTTTATACTAATAATTATGAGGTTTTTAACATTGGTTTTAAACCTATTAGTATTTTTTCCATGCCCATTTATTTGGCAACTGTGACAACCAATCGTGTTACTGACCAGTTTGCACTTAAAAACTGACTGCTCCTCCAATAGCGTTGTGTGATCAAGTTCTCTGGGTAGGCCGAAACGTTATGCTGGCAGGCTGCTAAAAAACAAAATAACTTTCACCTGCATCCTGGGTCGGCTCTCGTCTCCTTTTCCGGTGGGGTCCTTGAGTACTAAGGATTTCTGGAAGCTTGGGTTCGAGTTTGTTTGATATATATATATATATCTACTGGCGGTCACCAGTAGGTAGTTATAGTTAGGACCTACTTTCCATAGGAAATGCACAACATTCTATTTGGAATATCTTTGGCGCTGGTGGACGAATCTTCGCGAATTTCTCCAAGAAAATGGCCTGCTCCGCTCCTTCCCTGAAAGTTTGTGGGTGATTCGTCAAGTGGGGGACGAGAAAAAAGGGGGGTCCCATAACTTGTTTTCCCCATGTAATTTTCCATAGGGACCATTAGCCAGGGCTACAGCCTGAACGGCTGAACGGAATTACACCAAATTTGGCAGAGAGGTAGAGTTTGGTTTGCAGATTGTGCTTTTTGTTAAATGGTGTAAATCCGTTCAGTAGTTTCTGAGAAAATTAAAAGTAAAATCATAGCGATATCTAGAGACGAAGTACCGCACACGTACGGAAATCCGTACAATTACGAGCACGAGATGCATGCTGATTGGCTGTCAACTGTCTGTCAACACTCCAAAGCAGGAAGTGTTGGCAGCCATCTTGTGCGTCGCTAGAACCGAGTCACAAGATAACAAGACATAAAACAAAGTTGAGAAATAAGGAAAGGGGGCAGAGTAGAAACATGTGGACCCTCTAGGCCTGCTCAGGGGGTCCCACATGGATCTTTAGGCCCAAACCTTTTATTTTATTTTTTAAATTAAAAATTCGCGGGGTACGCGTATTGTATCCGTACGTGGTGGAAGAGGAAAAAAAAAAACTAGAAGACTGTTTTATTCTTAATTAGCCCCCGGAGGGGCTAAATCCCGGGGGCATTTTTTTTCCATAATGGGGGGGGCTTGTAAGGCACCCCCTCGGGTTTCATTTTGAAGTATGGACGTGGGGAGTCGTCTGGGATCGTGGGGGCATTGCGGCTAAAAAAAAACTTCTTTTTGAGAACTAACTTTACTGGTTAAAAAAAAGCTATATTTCTATGATAGTATGTAAAACTTTCCGGGTTTTTTTTGTGTACCAGTTGTACTCTCTACGCATGCGCAGCCTCGTTTCCAAGCCCATGTTTCTTTTTTTATCTTCAAGTTCGCCAAGCAAAGCTTTCCTCATCTCAGGTATTAAATTTGCCGCTTTCTTTTCCCGGGCCGTGTGTGTCACCTGCTGCTATACTTTTGTAGTATATTAATAATCATATTCTATCTATATTTATTTGAAACGTATTGCCGAGGCACCAAACGTTGATTACATACTCCATCCACCGCCATTTTAGTAGTTTTCTTCCGTTATTTTTATTATACCTGCTACTTTCATTTTACTCTCCACCTATCTTCTCTGTGATCCATGAGATTTCCTGCCACAGACACCACGGTGTTTGTCCTTGGCCTCCGATGTTATCAGACTTGGTCACACGCATACCTAAAAACTAATTTGAAGCACGTAAGCCACAGCCATTACAACGCGTGTCCGTCACCACAAAGCCATTAGGATGTTTATGGCTTTATTATGCGTGGTAAATGTATACTAGTTGTAAAAGTATGCGTGGTAAAGCCATATGCGTGCTAATTAATTTGTGGTGACGGTCACGCGTAGTTATGACCGCGTTGTAATGGCTGTTTCCCCCCAGGACACTGCAGGAACCGGGTCTGGGTGTGGCGGACTCCAGGACATCAGGCCACGGTGGCCCACGCAGCCTCCCTCACACAATATAGAAATCTCTGGGGGGTGGTCGTTTTCGTGGTTTGAGGGGCGTCATTGAGGCCCACACTGTTAATTTTGTAGGGGGGTAGGTTTGCACATGAAATTGTTGCAAGATGTTTGTAAATGTGGTACACATATTTTTGTTTTACTTTGATTTCCTTTCTATGTTGTAGTCCATCCAGAGAAAATATAACTTATTGTACAGCCAGTACTTTTCAACCCTACTGTCAAACATCTTACTATAGTACTTCAAATTATAAATATTATTTTTGTTGTAGACCGTGCCTCCTCCCCCCAAAAAAAACAAGTATATAGTTTTTTTTAATAACTTTTATTAAAACAACAATAACTGTAAACGTAACATAAAGATAATGTAATAAACAACTAGAAAAATAACTTTAATAAAACAGTATTATAAACAAATTGTGATGTGGACTCCAAAAGACGTTGGGTAGGTAATCTGCAAAACAAAAAAGAAAAAAAGAGTTTAAAGTTATGTAGATGTGACTAAATAAGGTGAAGCATTACAAGTGAAGGTAACAGTACGATTTTACGTGTACAGTGTGCCTAGTACATTTCACATCTGTTATAGTCCCGCGTTCAAGTGGTGTCTATATGGAAGTGCCTACAGCGTTACTGACACAAAAGTGGCACAACGGGATTGTAAATACGCCGACTTATTTCTAATGCATTGCAATGGAGGCATTGTATATCTAGGCCGCTGTGCTTACCTTGTATAAACACTGCGGCCACCGGAGTTCACATCTTGAATTCAACTGTGCTTCTACACGTCAAAGTAGACAGCAGTGTCTATAACTTTAAAAGGGAAAGAGAAATGATGTCACAGAGAGTGAGAGAGAGAAAGAGAGAGAAAAGAACATTAAAACTCTTGCAGAGTCTGGAGTTGAGATTTTTTGTTGAAAAGTCAGACGCAGATTTCCCAGCTCCTTGCTCCACTTTTCCCATGTTAAAAGTGACACAAAAGTGGCGCAATAAGCTTGTAGATCTGTTTCTCAGACTGTTGTAACCTATCTGTTGTCACTGCTCGGAGGTAATTATATATTTCTACACAGTCAAGCTGCTGCACACTACCCACTCTCTCCTTTCACAAATAATTTGTTGTTGTTTCGGAAACAAAATTCTTTGTCACCTAGTGCCATTGGCGTGATTGAAAGATGGTGCTCTACGTGTCGAAGAAGCCTTCACTGTCATGAAGAGAGTTAACCACTTCAATTCAGATAAGGTTGTATACAGCAGAGTGGAGATAGCAGCTTCCAAAACTTTAAAAATGAAAGAGAAATGATGTGAGAGAGTAAGAAAGAGAAAGAGAAAAAAGGACATTAAAACGTGGTAGAGACATACAAGACGGGGGGGGGGGGGTACCTGAAGCCAGAGGCGCAACCACAGTCAAAAATATCAGTGGGATGCTTAAGTTCAAGCAGAAATAAGAGTGGAGCTGCAGGGGCTGTAAGCGGGGGTGACATCAAAGCCTCATTAACAAGCAAAATGTCTTTAAAAGACCTGTGACGTACTCGGGTGCGACTGTGTGTGGGCCGAGGAAGCTATGTCATCGTAGCTGAAGCCCCGTTAGCCCAATGTGTGTTTTGCGCGCCTGCTGCATACTACACATTCTCTTCTTTCACAAATAACTTGTCATTGTTTCAGAAACAAGCTTCTTTGCTCACCTTGTGCTGTTGCCGCCGTCCTTGTTACATAATCCATCGTGAAGCTGTACATCTAAAAGATATTAAAAGAAAGATGTTATGATTGGTAATTGTTACTATATTAATTTGGAGTTAGATAACATCGCCCTTTTATACAAGTTCATTCTCACATTTCTACGAAATGTTTATATTGGTAATATTCCGGACATTTCAGGGATTATAAAAATGTTACTGCTATTGGGGAAAAAATGTATGCATGTAAATTAATACACTATATAGGAGTGCGTTCGTCTAAAATACTAAGTCGCATTTTTGTATCTAGTCGGCTACAACCCTTTGACTCCTTCCGATGCGTACTCAAGTCTCACTGCTCACCTTTTCTTGGAAAAGACACCTTCTTCATGATGTAGTCCCGATCTCCAACAAAGAAGTGTCATATATGATGCCGAGTCTTGATATCTCTATGGCTAACGACATACTCTTGCTCCCATCATCATCATCTTCGCAGGTTCTTCACCCGCTCAGTGCTTCGGGCACCACTAACTCAGTGACCAAAGAGGCCACGCATGTAGTAGTGGGCCCCTTGTTCGGTGCTTTGGGAACAACTCTAACATGGCGTACAACACGTGCGCTCCGTCTTTTTTACACATAGGGTCACGTGTGTAGTGACGGATACGCTGAATGGGTGTGGTGTGGGTGTATACCAGCCATGAGGGAGTGTGTGTGTCGATCTGACAACTAGACCTGTAACTAAGAAATCACTGCAATGGAAATTTGGGCCTTGTACTGTTGTTGTGTTTTACTGGTAGCGTAAGAGTGGCTTTCTTTTTTCTATGTGACGTTACCATACAGCCACCATGTATGTAGCCTATTTTGTGACGCATTTTATTGTACAATGCGTTTCAAAAACTAGTTGTGGTAGGGTGGTTTTAAATTAAACTGTGTACTCTGCTTACGAGTTTGTTGAGTGTAGAAGTCTTTTTTTCTATTCTATCATAATTGTGCTGAGTGTAGAAGTATTTTTTTTTTCTATATTGTTTTCTATCATAATTGTGCTGACTTTTCTCCTTTAGCGCGAAGTACTATATTATTTTATAAAATGTATAACTGTTGAAATCATCTTTGAAAGAAGAATGGAAGCATGTAAGCTGTGACGAAAAGCAATGCCGGCTCCCGCAGGAAGTGGGGAGCCTGCTGGGACCGTGAGGGCCTTGGGGCTCTTCCCACGGTTCTCAACGTTACATTTGAGCCCCGGGGGATGGGGTCCTCAGGGGTTATAAAAAATTAGTGATAAAGGCTATTTTTTTTATGGTAGATATATCGTACGCGTACCAAGCACGTATGGACGACGTACGGTGCGAAGATTGGAAGTCGTCCCATAAGCATACTGAAGGAAGAAAAAGAAGAATATTTTTCAGATATTTATTAAGTGTATGTGTTTAGATGTTGGGTGCCTCTAAAAAGAGCCCTTGTGTTTATTGGGAGATTTTAGTACCTACAAGTAAGTACCAATGCAGAGTCTAAAGTTCAAGAGGAAGAGTCTGTTACCCTCATCTGTAAAATGTACACCGTCTCTCCTATAGATGTCATGCATATTGAAACGCAGATTGTTGTGGTAGATGGACCCCATTTGATAGTCTCGAGGAAAGGCAGAAACAGATTTATTCACATGTTTCCTAGCTTTCTCAATCTGTTGACTATAGTGGTTGGACCAGTTCCATTTCTGCCTTTGGCATATATTAGAATAGACAAAGGCAGTTTTGGGGAAAAGTGTCATCAGTTGTGCAAAGGTGTCCTTCATAAGCATTTCCAGACCTACCCCAGTCAAAGTGCCTAGGTCATTGCCACCACAATGTACAATTATGAGGTCAGGGTGTTGGAGATGTAAAAAGGATTTCACCAATGGCATCAAGTGGTGCCACTTTAATCCTCTCTGTCCAATCCATTTAATGTCTACATTTGGTAAACGTAGGTCTCTGTGAATTCTTTTCTGTTCTGTGTACCTTTGGCTCCAGAAAATATAGCTGTGTCCCACAATCCACACTGTAAGCATCTTGAAGAGAGGTCTGGATGCACTCTGATGGTCTCTGTAAATGAAATGGCAGTTTGAAAAGTAAGATTTTTCTAAAATGGTGGACAACATGCAGTTTTGGAAAAAAAAAAGAAATGATTAGTTGTTTGACAACATTCTACACAGAGCTAGGATGCATGTTTCTGTTTTTTAAAAGCCTGATTTTTATTGGTTAAGAAAAACTGATAGAAAAGAATGTTACATAAGATAAGCTGGTATATTCTCAAGTCAAGCACACTTGCTGTTTTATTTTGCAACAATGTATGATGAATTTTTCACCTGTGTGCTTAGTTAGGTGTTCCCTGAAGTGTTTCTATGGTAACTGGGAGAATGTGGAATGGGGGAAGGGTTGAAAGTTTTGTCAGTTGGAAAGGGTGCAAAAGTTCAAGCAATGGGGCGTGGCTTGGCGGGCGATCATGGCGGACGTGGCTTGTTAGAGCTCCCGCCGGCCCGATGATTATCCTTTGAATTCTCCTGGCCCCCGGACCCGAATTGTGCACCACATCTGGGGTGACGGTAGCGGACGACGCCGGGAGCCATCCGGTGCCAGGAATGACGCGCTGAGACCTTTCTCGGCGGTGAGGCGAGTCGGAGCGGTGGGCGGCCTAGTGCCAGTTGGACAAGCCGGGGCCTCAATTTTGGCACGCCCGGACCGGAGGACTTGATCCGGGGCCTGCGGCGCCACTCTTTGGCCATGATCCGGGGCTGCCTGCTGCCGGCGACCCGTTGCGGGATCCCCTGCCTTTCCTCACCATACCAGCGGTGGGGGCTTGTACCTGGAGGGGGCCTCGGAGGACCTGCGGCCTACCTGGCCTTGGTGGAGCCGGGACCTCGAGTTTGGTGGTCCCCGCCCGGGGTCACCAGCCCTGATCCTTGGACCGGGTGTGCGGACACATTGGAGCCCCCGGGGGCTGAGGGGTCAGTCGGGCGCCTGGCCCGGACTATTGCCTTTCCCTACTCCTGTGGTCGCCGGGGCAGCGGCCGGAGGGCCTGTGGACTGGACTAGAGTGGCCCATATCCGCGCCGAGCTAGGAGTGCCGGTGGGCCCGGTGTGGGCCTGGCGCCGACCCTCGGGGGGGTCCATCGAACCGTGAGTGTTGCCCCCTCCCCCCACCTCGTGCTGCGGAGCCTGCTGTGAGACGCTGTGCCCGGGGAGATCATTGTGGGCCCTGAACAGACTGTTGGGCCGGAGGTGTCACCTGGCTGTAATTGGGGCTTGTAGGGTGCACTGGAGCAGGCGGAGGAGGTGGACATTTAGGGAGAGGTGCCCCGGGCGGCGCTTACATGCGCTGGGACCTGGCCTGCGGGGGTCTGCGGAGACGACCTACTGCACCTTGGTGAGGCGGCGCTACCTGGGGGCCTACCTGATCTGCGGGCTGGTGGTGAGGGGATACCGAGTGGCTTGGTGTGCTCTGGACGCCCCGGCCGGGGCCTGAGTAGTGGACTATCGCGAGGTGCGACCCCAATACAGGTGCTGTCTCTGCGGCCGCCATGACTAGGGGCACGGCCGCCACTAAGACTGGACCCATTGATAAATTCACCGGCCCTGGTGGAGGAGCTGGAGCGGCTGGTGGGGGCCAAAATGCTGGACCGGACAACGCGGCGTTGCTGACAGCCATTACACAGTCCCGCGACATGCTGGATGCGAAGATTGGCGCGGTGGGTGCCGACGTAATGCTGCTGCGTCAGGATCTTCGTAATGCGGTCGCCCGCATTACTGAAACGGAGACCAGGGTCACAGCAATGGAAGGAGATGTTGGTGCCCTCAAGAAGAAGATTGCCGACATGGAACAGACTCAACGGGGCCTAGCGCTTCGTGTGGAAGATGCCGAAGGGCGGGCGCGGCGAAACAACCTGCGCTTTGTTGGCTTTCCTGAGGACTGTGAGAATGGGCCCATGGACGCTTTCCTGTCCCGGTGGCTGGAGGGCTGGCTACCCCCGGACTCCCTGTCGCGCTGCTTCGTGGTGGAGCGTGCACACCGCGCCTTGACGCAGAAGCCGCCGGCCGGGGAGCGGCCTCGCCCGATCATCGCCAGGCTCCTCAACTTCCACGACAGGGACGTTATTCTCCGGGAAGCGCGGCTTAAGGACACTCTGCTCTATGACAATCATAAAATTATGATATTCCCGGACTATACCAGACTGGTCCACCAGCAGAGGCACTCCTTCCTGGCAGCCAAGGCCAAGCTGCGTGGCCTGAAAATCCAATACTCGCTGCTCTACCCGGCTCGCCTCCGGGTGATCTTCAACTCCAAGACCCTTTTTTTCGATACGCCGGAGGCCGTCTTCAATTGGACCGATGAGGCGGTCAGACTTCGACCACACGTCCAACCGGGGTTGCACTCCGGGTCGTCGCGTGGCTCGTCTCAGGACCGGAGCAACCCGTCAGGCAAAGGGAAACGACACCGCAAGTCCCGCTCCCGGCGGAGGTCCTTGTCCCGGGACCCCCTTTTGGGGGACACACAGCCCGATACGGATCAATCTGGCAAAGACTCCTGATCACCGTCCGCTAGGACTGTCTGCTGGTTGCCTTTCATCTGTGACTGTACACTGCGGATGCTGAGCTTTGGTCGGAGGGACAGACATTGGCTGGTGCAGTATTGACTTCTTCTTTGGCGAATGCTTGGGCCCTTGTGGTCTGGTACCTTCCTGTGGTGCTTTGCTTATGACTTTGCTATATGTTTGATAGGGTTCGGGGCACGTACTATGGGCTGCCTCCTCCTGTTGGGACTGGGGGGTGGTTCTGGGAGTGTGTCTGGTTGGTTCGGGGGGGACTAGTTGGGATCCATTGGTATGGCTGGCTTTAGGCGCTGTGTTTTGGGCCTGAAGTACCGTATACCGCGACAGATACTTCATCGTTCATTGAGGTATGGGGGTGGGGGAGGGGGGAACTGGGGTGTTTGGTTGCTTGTGGGTTGGGCCGGGTTTAGAGGGGTAGTGGGGTTCAGGGTTGTGTTCTGGGGGGTGCACGTGCTTCCTATGATGTTGGCAACTGGAGTGTGGGGGGCCTGGGTCGGGTACCGGGGATGGCAGGAACTGGCTCATCGTGACAATGGCTGATGCTCCACGGCTTGTGTCTCCGGGCACTTCCATGCGTATACTGAGCTGGAATGTTCGGGGGCTCCTGGACAAGATCAAACGGGGGGCTGTGCTTTGCTGGGCGAAAAGGGACTTGGCAGATGTGCTCTTTCTTCAGGAAACACACATGTTGGGCACTAGGGCACTGAGTCTGCAGAGGTTTGGCTTTCACCAGGTGTTTCATGCCGGGTTCACTAGGGGGTCGAGGGGCGTGGCCATTCTTGTCCACAGACGGTTGGCTTATACTCATGAGCGTCAATGGCTCGATCCTCAGGGCCGGTTTGTGTTTGTGCAGGGTAAGATTGGTGTGGAGCCTGTGGTGTTCGGTAGTGTGTATGCCCCTCCCCCGCTGCAGTGGACCCTTGCGGAGCGGCTGTTTGCCTTGTGGGCCGAGCTTCCCCGTTCCCTGGCTGTGATTGGAGGCGACTGGAATGATGTGGTGGACATGACTTTAGACAGACAGAGGGGACGAGGGGTCGCGGCTGTAGCCTCCCCTACACGGCTGAGTGCCATGATTGATGGTCTTGGATGGGTGGATGTATGGAGACATCTGCATGCGGAGAGGCGGGAATACACGTATGTTTCTGCTGTGCATGGCTCTCTCTCGCGCCTAGATTGTGTGTTTGTACCGGGGGCCTTCCTTGACAGGGTTGTAGTGTAGTTCCTATTATCCCAATAGGCTCTGCGCATTGGAATAATACCTTCAATAGTATAGGCCTAGACCAGACGTTAACTAGGTCTACTACTGTCGATATTAGACTCAAAGTTGTCATGTTCTATGGTTGTCAGAAACTAAATCCCTTCAAAACATGATTATTTGCAGGGTTCGACAAATTATGATAGTATGTACTGTTATAACCACTATGGTAACCATTTTCTACATAGATCTGCACAACCTAGAAATGTTTTAAATTATAATCAATGGGAACATTGTGCAACCCCTCCAAAAGGAAGCTCAAGAACCGTTTATGACAAATATTCATACTTTTCAGGTTTTAACACAAGTAATGCTGAAACATTTTATTTCAAATTGTCAAATAAGACAGGGACAAAGACCATGATAGCAAACACGAAATTGATATATTCAGACTCATTCTTTGAACAAATGAATACTTTTGGTTTTGATTATTGGGACAAAAATGTTGAAGTAAAGAGTGTTTGGGGTACAAAAGAATGGCAAGTACAGGGTATAGAATCTTTGTTTAGAGCCTGCATGATCCCAGAACAAATTATATTTTTAAATGACACTGTTCAACAAACTACCTGTCTCGGCCTAGCCAAAATCAAAGACTTAAATAAACCGTCTATTCCAAAACCAACAATGAACAGCAATAGCTCTACAGATGAAGAGATAGACGTAAATTATGTATTAAACCAAAACAGAACACATCCTGATTGGAAAAAGTGGTTGATCTGGCCCACAGATACTAATAACTGTCAAGACAGATTCCTGAACAAAACACAGGGGTTCAAAATGACCAGGCCAGACCCTAGATATTCCCAAAGACAACACCCAGGGATAATAACCACCTACAGTGTGGGCAAATTATGCCTTCAGTGGCTACAAACTTCCACACTGGCAGAAATTAAGCAACACCTAACTTTACTTACTGATGGTGCTGACTTGCGTGATTTCATTATGGGACCGCGCAAACAGCGTCAGAAACGTTTCATAGCAGCCTCTGTATATGCAGCATACAACGAGGCCTGGAAGGTGACTCAAATTGAGACAGCAGAAAGTATACGGGAAATTGACCGTATTCATTTGGAAAAATCACTTTCTGTAGTGGACAATGGGTTAATGACTCTGTCCTCCAGAATTTTTTCTCTGGACAGCATTGTGTCTTCAGCAATCGACATATTATCGCAAGACTTACTGTTGTTACAACACGGTCAGTCCCAATTGCGTTCTATTGTACAGCTTGGCTGGACGTTACAAAATCTGCGTTCAGGCTATGTGCCTTGGCGTTTAATCAACACAACGTCACTATTCAATATCTTTAACCTCACTGATAAACAAATCAGTATGGCACAAAAGGGTGCTGATTATACAATCCTGAGCATTGAGAAACTCGAGAGATTACCAGTGACAATGTCAGAACGACCTGTCAGTGAATGGATAATACATGGGATAATTAATATTCCAATATCTACCTTCAGGTTTCAATACTGCCAAAAATATATACAGGCTGGCATGTACGAAAAATTGGGAAAAGGGTACATTAAAACAACATGGAACTTGCCCTATTCACATGCATGTGTCAGTAATAAAGGACAGAAAGTGTTTCTTAGTGGCAATAATTGTGCGATGTCACTGAGCGGTACACTTCTGTGTAATGGAATTAGTTTGCATGGAGCCTGTGAAGGGAACTCAAATAACATTTCATGTCACCAGCTAGGCGCACCTGCAACAGAGATAGAACCATTCTTTCAAAGACTCTATAATGGGAGTTACGTTCTAATTGTGGACCGCAGATGCTGTAGTCTTATGCCTGGGACTCCTTATCTCGTAACTACGACTACGAAGGTCAAGTGCTGTGGACGCTTATTGTTCCCCAGCTCCCTTCCAGACAGGGAGGCAAGGGCATGGCCCAACTTGAAAATTACTTCTATTCGAATAGATACTTTAAGCAGAATGAAAACAGTGCTTCTTCAGACGCCGACCAGGCTCACGTCATCAAAAGAAACGTATGATCTCCTAGTCGCAAGGACGACTGCAGAGATTCACTCATTGTTATCAACTATTCCCCATACATTTCGCAGAAATCCTGAATGAAATCTTAAATATTTCTGATACCAGTGGAGTCTCAAAAGTATTTAAGACAGTATTTTCGATGGCATTAACACCATTCAAAGCCATACTGGGTATTTTTCCAGATTTCGTCCATTCGATTTTTGGCGGACTTCCCCTCATTTTGGGACTAATTGCAGGAATCCTATTCCTAGTCCTTATATTTCGTTATGGCAAACCATGTCACAGACAAAACACCTGCGACAAGGGAAGAAACAATCCTAGCCATTGGATACCGGGACCGGATATCAAAAATCCTGGGACTATCCCGGCTTAGAGACCTGAACATGACTTGGTTTCTTTCATTTCGACCAATGTGGCAACGATGTGTTTTACCTGTATTAAGGTGCTTGCTATGCGGAGAAGAATGCGTGTTGGACACCTGTCTGACGCTACAATCGGATGCGCCAATGGATGCAGAAACATTGTTGAGTCCAATAAAGGCTCATGCTTTGTGCTACCCTCAACGGCTACCAATCCTGATGACGGCATTCGTGGAAGCTTTACCACTACGATTAAGGGGTAGTGAAGTTCAAGATGAAAGCAGCATTGATCAGGTACGACCTTCTGTCAGCAATTCTAATCAAAACGTCAATGGAGACAATCATGCGCACGAATGCATGGTTACACCTTTTTCCGAGTTAGTGGAACTCTCCCAGGAAGCTGTTGACAGCTTTTTCGACAGTCTAAATGATATGATGTTCTCACCAGAGCAGAAATAGAGACTTTTGAGCAAGCTCGCACACGGCGTTCCCTGAATTTGGCCTTCAACTAGAATAGCAAAATACCATGAACAATTTTCCCTCCAGTTCACGGACAGCAATTTTTTTCAGCAGCCCCAAAATATTTCTACATATTTTTCGGGACACTTATCTTCTGCTTAAAGTAAGAACTATTCTTAGGGAACTAAAATTTCTATTTTTAGATACTTTATAGACATTACCTGCCCGCTGGTATGTTCATAATTATTTTATTCTGTGATGGAATGGTCTCGAATCTTTTTTCTGTATTAAGAGCCATTTCATGTGTAAATTCTCATATACAAATTAGTGATAATGTATAGATATGCGTGATTACTTTAGCATTATTCTACAGCTTGAGTGCATATATTACATGTGACTGTTTTTTCCGTATATTTGATAATTTCAAAATGCATTTTATGTATTTTGGGGTGGTAAGGTATACATGATACTCTACAGTATGTTTTACTATGCATAGATTCGTAAATATGTCCATAGTTAGCGTGGAGTGGGTGTGATGTATTCCTATAGGTTCTGTATCGATCCCCCTATTCCTGACCCTATTCTGGTTAACAAGTTAACTAGCAGCCATCCCATGAGGCAGATAACCCCCATGATGCAGGAACCGTTATCTGATTAAGCCACACTACGGCACAGGAACGTGTTATCTGATTAGGTCATAACGCTTGCCATCTAATTAGACAAGCGATATTCCTCCAGCCCCTGAAATTAGACAAGCGATATTCCTCCAGCCCCTGATAAGGCATACGGAGTTCTCAAAACAAATCAAACCTATGACAACCTGGGAAAAACCCTGCGGCCATTGTTTTGATTTCACCGAGAACTTCAGCAAAAGAATGTGCTAACGACCAGGTCGTATGACATCCTTATTGACG
The DNA here is from genome assembly GCF_964261635.1 of Lissotriton helveticus. Classification (NCBI taxonomy): domain Eukaryota; kingdom Metazoa; phylum Chordata; class Amphibia; order Caudata; family Salamandridae; genus Lissotriton; species Lissotriton helveticus. The sequence goes on from NC_136057.1 coordinate 1,508,085,464, forward strand.
TATCTATGTCCATCCTTACGTCAATCTCGGCACCTTAAAGGTATAAATATTACCGATATTGCCCTATGCAAACACACGCGGTGGTGACGAGATCGGAGCAGCCAGACTTGCCGAAGCCCAGAGCAGAGCAGACCCCGCTGGCGCAGCCCCGCCTTCCTGATGCGCTGAGAACGAGACGCTGCTTTCTCCTGCCGAGAAATCCAGCTCCGGCGCTTCCGGGTAGCCCTCGCAGGCAGCCTGGAATATCGAGACCAGAGACGAGAGATACCATCCCTCATTCATCCTAGATTCCAGGTACAGAACTGAATAACCCCTTGCAGAGAATTCTTTAGTCAGTCACTTGGCAAAACAAACTTAACTTAAACTGCTACTTTCTATTCCCGCCCACGTATTAGGCTTAGGTCAGGTACATCTGGGGTAGGCGTAGTTAGAAACACCAGTTGAGTACGATTAGTCAAATGTATATGTGTATGTATCTATTTTATCCATTTTAAACCATCATATGGCTTAGAAACCATATCAATGTTTTTACAGTATTATTTTATACTTCTGCTTTTAATGTATGCACTTTACTTAACCATAAGTATTGCAATAATATCGATCCATTTCTCTTGTATGAGAAAAGAGACTGATTAATAAATAACATCTTTTATTGAACACGCCCGTCTCTTACTTTTCTCTACAATCTGGTGAGACTAAGAATGCACGTACTGACTGAGTAAAATAAGTCGTCTTTTGTTTTCACACGACTCTAGAGATACACTCTTGATTAGGGGAGAGCAAAGTTGTCATGTTCTATGGTTGTCAGAAACGAAATCCCTTCTTGTCTATCCAGGGAGGTTCAACTCCTCCTTGCCTATTCGAGAAAGTTTCTAGTGAACTCTGAGCTAGCTGGCAAACCCAAAACTTTAAGTCTAATATCGACAGTAGTAGACCTAGTTAACGTCTGGTCTAGGCCTATACTATTGAAGGTATTATTCCAATGCGCAGAGCCTATTGGGATAATAGGAACTACACTACATGGACCGAGCCTGGTGATGTGATTATTATGTTTTAGGGCGCCATTAAATAAGAGCAGATGCTCTTGAAATTTAAGTGGTACTTCCACCTCCTCGAAAGGAGTGTACTCATTAGGAGGTTCCTCTGTTTTGTAATAGTGGAAGACCTTTGTTACAGCATTAGCTGCTGGAAAGTTTATCCATGTGTAGAATACCTCTGTCTGCCGATATTCGTGTGCCTCAATTACGAATATGACTGTGCCACCTCTAGGTGTCAGTCCATTTTCTATAAGTTTTAAAGTTATAGATTTTCTTGTGTTGACCGGGATGATTATTATACCCGGGTCTGCTTCTTGCATAGCAGTATCAGCTGCTGCGAGTTCAGTTGCTATTCTAACTGCCTCTCTTTCTCCTTCACTGTCTGACATTGTACTGTCCAGAAGGTTATTTTGTTTGTTTGCAGATCAGGTTCTTATGGAAACAAAGATTAGATGCACAATATTTTGGAACAGTGTATCCTTCAACGTTGACTAAACCAAGGACCATACATAGGAGTTTCCTCCTGCGGATATTACCTTTCACCCACTCCAGACGTCTTTGGAGTATTATGGGAAAAAAGGGGTCTGAGTGAAAAAGCACGACTGAGTTACTCTAAATGTCTTACGTTAGTTTTATCGCCTATCCAAACACGTTGGGCGCCATGTAGTGTAGTTCCTATTATCCCAATAGGCTCTGCGCATTGGAATAATACCTTCAATAGTATAGGCCTAGACCAGACGTTAACTAGGTCTACTACTGTCGATATTAGACTTAAAGTTTTGGGTTTGCCAGCTAGCTCAGAGTTCACTAGAAACTTTCTCGAATAGGCAAGGAGGAGTTGAACCTCCCTGGATAGACAAGAAGGGATTTAGTTTCTGACAACCATAGAACATGACAACTTTGCTCTCCCCTAATCAAGAGTGTATCTCTAGAGTCGTGTGAAAACAAAAGACGACTTATTTTACTCAGTCAGTACGTGCATTCTTAGTCTCACCAGATTGTAGAGAAAAGGAAGAGACGGGCGTGTTCAATAAAAGATGTTATTTATTGATCAGTCTCTTTTCTCATACAAGAGAAATGGATCGATATTATTGCAATACTTATGGTTAAGTAAAGTGCATACATTAAAAGCAGAAGTATAAAATAATACTGTAAAAACATTGATATGGTTTCTAAGCCATATGATGGTTTAAAATGGATAAAATAGATACATACACATATACATTTGACTAATCGTACTCAACTGGTGTTTCTAACTACGCCTACCCCAGATGTACCTGACCTAAGCCTAATACGTGGGCGGGAATAGAAATGAGCAGTTTAAGTTAAGTTTGTTTTGCCAAGTGACTGACTAAAGAATTCTCTGCAAGGGGTTATTCAGTCCTGTACCTGGAATCTAGGATGAATGAGGGATGGTATCTCTCGTCTCTGGTCTCGATATTCCAGGCTGCCTGCGAGGGCTACCCGGAAGCGCCGGAGCTGGATTTCTCGGCAGGAGAAAGCAGCGTCTCGTTCTCAGCGCGTCAGGAAGGCGGGGCTGCGCCAGCGGGGTCTGCTCTGCTCTGGGCTTCGGCAAGTCTGGCTGCTCCGATCTCGTCACCACCGCGTGTGTTTGCATAGGGCAATATCGGTAATATTTATACCTTTAAGGTGCCGAGATTGACGTAAGGATGGACATAGATACGTCAATAAGGATGTCATACGACCTGGTCGTTAGCACATTCTTTTGCTGAAGTTCTCGGTGAAATCAAAACAATGGCCGCAGGGTTTTTCCCAGGTTGTCATAGGTTTGATTTGTTTTGAGAACTCCGTATGCCTTATCAGGGGCTGGAGGAATATCGCTTGTCTAATTAGATGGCAAGCGTTATGACCTAATCAGATAACACGTTCCTGTGCCGTAGTGTGGCTTAATCAGATAACGGTTCCTGCATCATGGGGGTTATCTGCCTCATGGGATGGCTGCTAGTTAACTTGTTAACCAGAATAGGGTCAGGAATAGGGGGATCGATACAGAACCTATAGGAATACATCACAGGGTGCAGGGGGCGGCGATCCGGCCTCGCGGGCTGTCTGACCACTCCCCTGTGGCGGTTCAAATTGATCTCTGTAAGGCGCGCCAGCCGTTCCGGTGGCGGATGTCTACGTGGCACCTGCAGCGACCGGATTACTCCCAGCATCTGCGCGGTGCAATTGCCCACTACTGGCAGGACAACCTTACGGTGGGGATGGATGCAGTGACGGTATGGGAGGCTATGAAGCCCGCCTTGAGGAGTGTGGATATAGCCTGGTGCGCTTCTGCTCGCCGGACTCGACAGGAAAGTATTGTTACCGCTGCGGTGCAGGTGGAGGTGCTGGAGGCGCGATACAGGGAGGCGGCCGATGATGTGACACTGCGGCTGCTTTTACAGGCGCAACAGTCTTACTCCTCGGTCTTATTGGATGAGGCTCGCCAGGCGTGGCTGGCTACACGTAGTAGGGTGTATCAGTGGGGTGACAAGTCTTGCACCATGCTCCACAGGCTTTGTCAGCAGACTCTGCAACCGATCACCTTGCCAGGGCTTGTTGACGACGCGGGGGTGGCAATTACGGACCCCACGATCCTTGCGGCGAGCTTTGCACGCTATTATGAGCATCAGTATGCCCCTCGGGAGAGCCTTTCCTCTGATGGCATTGAGGAATACCTCGCGGCGGTCCACCCACATGCGGTCTCCGATGACGTGCGTGACGCTTTGGAGCTCCCCCTGACGGCGGAGGAACTGGGCGACGCACTGGGCCAACTAAATGTGGGTAAAGCACCGGGGCCGAGCGGGTTCCCCAGCGAATTCTATCGGAAATTTCACCTGCAGCACGGGCCACATTACAGGCGGGCGTTGGAACTGGCGCAGGAGCGTGGCAGCCTCCCCCCGGACTGGCGTCATGCCGAAATCGTGGTCTTTCAAAAGCCAGGTAGACCCCCTGAACGCCATGAGTCGTACCGTCCCATATCCCTTATTAATTTTGAAGCCAAGCTCCTGGCCAAGGCGCTCGCGAACCGCCTGCTTCCGCATATCTCAGCCCTTGTCCACCCGGATCAGGCGGGCTTTATGCCACACCGGGCGACGCGGCACAACATTCGGCGGGCTCAGGCCGCGCTGGACGCGATCGGGACAACCGGGGATCAAGCGGCACTGTTGTTGGCAGACATCGATAGTGCTTTTGACTCGGTCAGCTGGACCTATCTCTTTGCTCTTCTGCCGCTATTGAACTTGGGTCCAGTTTTCGTCTCCTATGTAAAATTGCTCTATACGGATGTCACCGCATCGGTGCGTGTTTCTGGGGCGGTCTCCGCGCGGTTTCCTGTGGCCAGGGGCACTCGGCAGGGATGTCCCCTCTCCCCGTACCTCTTCGCGCTGGCTATGGAACCTATGGCCGCCCGGGTGCGCCAGGACGCGCTTTATCGGGGCTTTGTGTGGGGGGCGGACCATTCGGACCGCATAGCCTTGTATGCAGATGACGTGCTCTTCTTTATGACTGATCTGCATCGTACGGGCCCTCGCGTTCTTGAGATAATGCATGAGTTTGGTCAGGCGTCGGGGCTCTTTCTTAACCCACGCAAGTCGACCCTGTGGGTGTTGGGGAGTGACTCGGTGCGCTGCCCGTGGGCTGCGTCCCTTCAGGTGGCGGTTGATGGCATGAAATACTTGGGCGTCTTCCTCTCGGCCTCGGCCACGGTGGCGTGGGATCGGAACATTCGGCCAGTGTGGGACAGGGTCCAGATGGACGTTAAGGCCTGGACGCGTATGCCCCTTAATATCTATGGTCGGTCGGCCATTTTTAAAATGGTAGCCCTACCTCGACTCCTCTACCAACTGCAGAATCATCCACATAGAATCGACCCGCAATGGTTCCGTAGTGTCAACTCGGTGCTGGGTAGGTTTTTGTGGGCCGGGGGTGCCTCTAGGGTTGCGCTACGTACCTGCTTTCTCTCTACATACTGTGGCGGCTTGGCGTCCACGGATCTGTTGTCTTATTACCAGGCCTCCCACCTCCTAGTGCTCAACAAGTGGTGGTATGGGGACCGTAGTGATCCGGCCTATGCTCTGGAGCACTCGTTGATGGGTGGTGCCACGCTCCACACGTTGCTGTACTCGGCCAGACGGAGGAGGACGTTGCCGAGGGTCACTCAGGTGGTCTTTGCGGTCTGGCGGCAAGCTTTGCACCGTATGGGGTGGTGGGGCAGACTGACGGCCGAGACGCCGTTGTGGCGTAATGGCTTGCTTCCGGCGCTGGCTTCCCTGTCCGGGTTTGACGGCTGGGACGCGATCGGGATTTCGTCCCTCGGCCACGTTCTCACTGGAACTACACTTAAGTCCTTTCAGGACCTTAGTTCTGAATTTAATATGCCTAAGTCCCAATTCTTTCGGTACCTCCAGTTCCGCCATGCCCTCGGCCCTAGCCTGGTGGACTTGGAGCAACTCCCCGACTTCAGTCCCATCGAGGCAAAGCTGTTCATGGGCGACCTAGGCGACAAGAAGGTCTCTCAGATATATCGCTCCTTGGTTACACACTGCTCCCCCTCTCTCTCGACATTGAAGGCCTCCTGGGAGAATGATGTTGGCCCCTTGGATGATGATGACTGGCGCGAGGCCCTTGAATCCCCCCGGGGAGCTGCTATAGCCGTCCGTCTTAGATTCATTCAATTCAAATACCTTCACAGGGCCTATTATACTAGGGAACGGCTGTGGCGAGCGGGCCTTATAGCCGCTCCGGAGTGTCTGAGGTGCGGTGATGAGAGGGGGACGCTATTCCATACCGTGTGGTCCTGTGGGAGGCTGACCAGATTCTGGGCGGGGGTTTGGAACTGCCTTTCGGAGGTGTTGGGGTGGGACCTGCCCCGTACCCCTAGGCTGGGTTTCCTTCATGTCCTGGAGAATGTTGGGGGTAACACTTACAAACGTCACTTGCTGCTGTTGGGACTGGTGGTGGCCAAGCGAGATCTGGCCCAGGCCTGGAAGAGCGAACGTGCCCCCCCACTTAGTGCATAGAAAGCGGGACTGGACTTTCTTATGGGCCTTGAACTACCTGTTTTTGAAGCCAGAGGGTGTCCCCGGAAACATTACAAAATTTGGAAAAGATGGGCGGACTACAGGGGTCTGGCCCTTGATCCCCCGGCTGATATTGATGATGTGTTGCCCCCTGATGTGGACCCCGTACCTTAGACTGTTGGCTGACACCGCCTTTGCTTTCCGTCTCATGTTGCTACACTGTGAACACGTGCACTGGGTTAGGGTGGGATAAGGGGTGGGTAGCTGGGGGGGTGTTGAAGGGCGTTTTTGGGGATGGGTGGGATGGGAGGGGATTAGGGTATGTTTTTCTACAACTCTGGGTTCACTGCTATGCCTTTTACATGTCTGTTGTTGACAGTCTCCTCCTGACTGTGGAGGGCTGTACCGAATCTTGCTTAAACTCTCAATAAATTCGGTTTTGAGAAGAAAAAAAAAGTTCAAGCAATATCAAAGTGTGTTTCGTTTTGATTTAATATGGGAATAAATGTGATTTTTTATTTAATTGTATATGTGTGTAGATTGAGTGTGTAGATTGACAGGAAAAGTTTGCTATTTGCTATAGGACTTCCTGACCCCCTAGGACTGCTTAGGGGTTTTTACAATGATCCCCAAGGTCAAAATCTTTGATGGCCTTTGTTCAGCCTTTGATGGCCCTGGGGAGCACCACCTCCGAGGTCCGGCTCCTGTAGTGTTACGGGGTGCCTATTCCTGGGACACTGCTGTTTGCTATGGTAGGGCGAGAGTTCTCTTTCAATTAGGAAAGCAGATTGCTTTTCGTCTGAGAGAGCAGCATGTAAGCTGGTCTCTCTGACAAAAAGCAATGCCGGCTCCCGAAGGACGCAGGGAGCCGGCTGGGATCGTGGGGGTTTTGGGGCTCCGCCCACGGTCCTGAACGTTATATTTGAGCCCCGGGGGATGGGGTCCCCGGGGATTGTAAAAAAATTAGTGATAGATTCTATTTTTTTTTTTTCGTGTATATTTACTGGACGCGTACAGTGCGAATTCTGAAAGTCGTTCCATAAGCGTACGTAAGCAAGAAAAAATCAATTAAAAAAATATATTTTACAGATATCTATCAAGTTTGTGTTTATATGTTGGTTGCTTCTAATGAGACCTTTTCTCTTTATTGGTACTCATAAGTAAGTGCTTATGCATAGTCTAAATTTGTTGAGGAGCAGTGTTTTATAGAGTGCTGAACTTTTGACCTCTGTTGACAGTTGACTTTTGCATGATCTGTTGGGGGTAGGGTGGAAAGTTATGTTAGTTGGAAAGGTTTGAAATGTTGAACCAATAGAAATGTGTGTTTCGTTTTGAATTAATGTGTGAAGGATTTTAATTGGTTATTTACATGTATGTATGTGTAAAATGAGAGGGAAAATGTTCCATTTCGTGGTTCTGCTACAAACACTGAACTAGAGAGAGTCTGTATAAGAATATCTACTGTGCGAGTGGCATTCTTCTTAATCTACAAATCAATTTGAAAGGTGAGTTGATAAGTTGTATGTGGTGCATCTTTGTACATTAAGGAATTATATTCGGCCCTTTTTAAACATTTTATAGTAGTAAATGTGTTTTGCTATAATGCATGCTGTTATGTTTTTTTGTTTATTATCACATTGTGTGTCTGTGTGCATTAAGGAATTATATTTGTCCCTTTTTCCATAATTTCTAGCCTCTCTTTTTATACTCCCCTCTCTCTCCTCTTACTCCTTCCTCTCTCTCGGTACTACTCTCTTTTTCTTATATTGTCCTCTGTGCTCATATTGCCCTTCTTTGTCTTTATATTTTCCTGTCTCTTCTCTTTTTCCTTCTGTCTCCTCATTTTCTTCCCTCTCTCTTCATATTTCATTTTTTTCTTGATACTCCCTGTTCTGTCCTCTTTCTCGTTTCTCTCCCTCTGTATATACTCTGGGTAGATTTACAAGCCCCTTGTGCGTCTTTGTTGTTTTATTGTGTTAATTGTTTTGATGTAATAGTGGCAGAAATAATGTAGTAAATTGCATATGTATTTGGAAAATGAGTCAGTGTTGTTCACTGAAATGTAGTAATTATATACATGGAATATGTATAGTCACTTAAACGTTTTTCTGTAGTAAATGGTAAAATGCATGGTCTCATATTTTTTTGTCTAATATCACACTGTGCATGTGTGTACATTAAAGAATTATGGGGCATATTATCAAGCCTGGGCGATAAAATGATCACCGCTTTATTGGCAGGAAACTGCAGATAAAGTGGCGATAATGGGCTTGATAATATGCTCTATGGAATTTCAATCGAAGCTCATGTTAGATGTCCTTCACATTTCATTTAACATGAGCTTCGATTGGAATTCCATAGAGCATATTATCAAGCCCATTATCGCCACTTTATCGTCAGTTTCCTGCCGATAAAGCGGCGATAATTTTATCGCCCAGGCTTGATAATGTGGCCCAATATTCGCCCCTTTTTAAACGTTTGACAGTAGTAAATTTGTTTTGGTAAAATGCATGGTCTTATAATTTTTGGGGTAATATCACACTGTGCATCTGTGTACATTAAGGAATTATATTCGCCCCGTTTTGCATATTTTCTACACTCTCTTGTCATACTCCCTCCTCTCTCGTCTTACTCCTTCCTCTCTCATTATACTATCTTCTTTTTCTTATACTCTGCTCTCTTTTTATACTTTTTTTTCCATACTTGCTCCTCTTTTTGTATATTTCTCCTACTCTTTATATTCTCTCTTGTCTTTATATTCACCACTGTCGTCATAGTTCTTACTGTCTTCTCATAGTACTCCCTCTCTCCTTATACGCTCAGTCTTCCCTTATATTTGTCTTTTCTCCACATTTTGTCTCTGTGTCTCTTTACATTCCTTTCTCTTTCTTCATGTATACTCTACTGTTCTTATATTCTCTGTTTCTTCTTATTCTCGCTGTTCTTTGCAGGTACTCCCTATTGTTTTCTCATACTTTTCTTTTTCTTCCCCTACTCTTGTCTCTGTACTCACATTTCTCTTCTCTTTTCTTATACTTCGCACTCTCTACAATATTTCCGTCTTTTCTTATTGTCACATTCCTCTCCTCATTTTCCACCCTGTTCTTATACTCCCCCCTGTTTTCATATTCTACTTTCTCTTCTCTTACTTCTCCATGTCTCCTCATACTACTGCGTTTTTCTTATATACCCTTTTGTCCTATACTCCTTCTCTCTGTGTTCATATTTTCCTCTTCTTCATATTTCTTTTCTCTTTTTAATTTGCTGTCCTCTCTGTTTATACTTCTTAAATCTGTTCATATTGTTTGCTCTCTTCTCTTACTCCTCCTTGACTCCCTGCATACACTTTGCAGCACTTTCCTCATACTGACCTCTCTCTTTATATTTGTTTCTCTTGTCATACTTCTGGCTCTTTCGTAGTACACTTTTCGCTCTTCATAATCCTCCATCTGTTTATACTCCTTCTTTTCTCCTCATACTGTATCCTCTGTTCTTGTACACCCCTTCTTTCCTTATGCTCCACTTTTCCTCACATTCTCCGTGCTCTCTTCTGGTACAGTTCTCTCTCTCCTTATACACACTGTCCTTTGCTAGTATTCATTTTTTGTTTTTATAGTTGCGCTTCATTTCACATATTCCTTCTTTTTTCTTTATAGTCATTCTCTTCTTATAGTGCCCCCTCTGTCCTATCACTCTCATTTTTCTTCTTATACTCTTTCTTCTCGCCTCATATTTCCATCTTTCTCTTCATACTCTCCCTTACCTATTCATACTTTCCAGTTTATTCATACTCCCTTTATCCCCTTATATTGCAGTGTCTGTTTATACTCCCTTTTTTTATTATAGTTTCCCTTGTTTCATACTCCTTCCTCTCTTGTTGTAAGTCCTTTTATTTTCATAATCCCACGTTTGTCCTCATAATCCTCCCTCTCTTCTTATAAGTAATATAATATAATATTTCATATATTTATTTTTGTAATGTTATATACATATTTTTTTAATAGATTCTGTTTATCAATACTGAAATAAATGTATCATGCCTACGAAAACTCAAAAGAGGAAACGGCGAAAAAAAGGTGTTTATTTGAAGAGAAGTCATCCACAAGATTTACATGAAGAATAGTGTTTTAACAAAAAGAAAAAAAGTCCTGGTAAGACAAGGAACACTTTTCTGAGGAAAATATTAAAGAGGGAGAGTAGTGTGCACAAAGAGAAAAATTGTATTAGTGTATCTGCAACGAAAAAGAAAAAGAAGAATAAAGAGAACAATCATGGAAAATCAACTGCTGAAAAAATAGTGTATAGTAAAAGGAGGAAAAAACAATTTATGGAAATTAGGAAAAAATGTTTTATAATAGTTGTGTAAAATTTAATTAAAGAAATTAAGGAATGTAAAAATAAAACAGCATTTTATAAGAAGAAGAAGAAAGGTATAGAAAATGTAGTTGAGAAAGCTTTCGAATTGAAAACAAAACTGTTTATTTTAGTAATCAATAGAATTAGATCACTAGATAAGCCAATCCATTTAATGAAGGCCAAAAGTAAGTGGAGAAGAGTAATTAACAGAAGTAATTTTTGTGAGTTGTTTTTGGGTGAATGGAAACATAGTTCAAGTTCTGAGCCTTTTTTTAATGAAGAAAGTTATCTTCAGAGTAATGATTTGTTGCATGCAGTTGACACTAGTGGTCGTGCTTATGAGGTTAGAAATGGTTGCCCTATTGAGAAAGAGAAAATTGTTCCTAGAAATGCAGAAGAGGTGTTAGCTGATAAAGTTTTAGGGAGACGTCCTAAAGCTCCAGTGTACACTTGGAATTGTAGTAGTATTTGTAGTGTACGGCAAGAATGTATTGATTTGTTACGCAATTTCTTACGCAACTATACTAAGAAAAGTGGTAAACAAAAGATTAAGATGTTGCAAGGACTAGACCTTTGCAGAGTGAGAGAAAATACTGGTTTGCAAGGTCATTCTCTGGCTTGTCTTTCTAAAAAAGTATGCCGAAGTGTTTTTCACCATTTCAGGATGTTAGCAGTACATCATTCTGAAATGCGGAAATGAGTCAGAAGATTGTATTATGCAAAAAGTCCAGCACTAATGTTAAAAAAGTTAAACAGTGCTCTTTTGCATGGATCTGTATCAAATTTAATGAACGTTTGTGATGAAATTGAGGTTAGTTATTTTGGTCCTGAGGAAGACAGTGCAGAAATTGAGATATTAATAGAAGGAAATGTAGAAGAGAATGTACAACATTGTAGTACAGAAAATTTTGAGCAAGAAATTACAAAGTTTAAGGTGGTTCCAGGTGAAAGGCCAAATTATTCTTGCATCGGTTGTCGACGAACTCATTATAAAAATCAGACCAGGACTGTTGATTTGTTTAAAAAGTGAAAAATATATAATAATGAGTGGAAGGATTTTGCAACTTATTTGTTGGTAGAGAATTGTTTTAATTTGGGTTCTGATCAGCGTATTTGTAAATATTGTTATAACAAATTAGATGAGAACAAAATGCCTGCTAGAGCTGTGCATAATAATCTTGAGTTGGTAAATATTCCTTCTGAACTGATGGATTTAAATACCTATGAGTCTATTCTTATTCAATGTGTGCATCCATTTCAGGCTATTGTTCCTATGGAGCCTAAAACAGGAAAATTGCCTCCTTCAGATTTACAGAGAGGATTAAAGGGAAGAGTTGTATATTTGCCTTTAGATTTAAAGAAAATATTGAAACAATTGGTGTAGAAAATGTAGAGGATGAACCTTTAGTTATTCTTGTTAATGGCGTTCCTACTAAGAGTAGGAAAATCTGGCAAGAATTAGTGGATGTTAGAAAAGTAAAAAAGGCAACGTTGTATCTGGTAAAAAATAATCAATATTATAAAAATGTGTATGTGAGAGAAGAAGAAATAACTGTAGAAGACGATAGTGACTTGCCATCTGGACAAATTGAAAAAGAGGATGTGTCCAGAACTGAAGAAATCTACAAACATTACAGTGTTCATCCACTGCATTCTAAAGAAGTGATGGGAAATACTATAGAGTTATTCCAAATGAAAGAAGCAAACGGAAGTCCCGTTAGTGTATGGGAAAAAAGCTTGGAAGCTCATTGTTTCCCTCAGTTGTTTCCCACAGGAAAAGGGGGACGATATGATGACCGACCTGTGCAGATTCCTGCATCTGAATACCGGACATCAAGATTATATGCAGAAGATCCAAGATTTCGACAATGTATTCCGTATTTGTTTCATCTTTTGTTTGAGAGTGATTTGTCTGGACTTTCTTATGCAGTAAACCATATATTGAAAACAGGTGTACATCTGCAAAATGTTTCGGCAAAGGAATTTATGGATAAAGTACAGCAGAAAGATAATGTTTTGGAATCTCAGCTAATTAATCTCATGGCATGTCAGCGTGGTACTAATGAGTACTGGTACCGTCGTCATGGAGAACTTACATGTATGCTAAGGAACTTAGGAACTCCTACATGGTTTCTTACTCTAAGCTGTGCTGAATATGCTTGGGATGATTTACTTCAATTTCTTCGAGAGGCAAATCCAAATATACTAAATATTGAATACAAGACACCTGGAGAATTGTGCTCTTTGGATCCAGTTAATGTATGCAGGTATTTCAATCATAGATTCGAAGCTATGGTGTCTTTTATCACCAATAAAAAAAATCCTCCTCTTGGAGAGGTTCTGGATTTCTTTTGGAGAAAGGAGTATCAAGCGAGAGGTGCTGCTCACATACATATGCTAATATGGATCATAGATGCTCCCAAATTTGGAACTGAGTCAGATGATACTGTGCTGTCTTTTATTGAAGAATATGCTACATGTGATATACCCAAAAATACACAAGTAAAGGACTTAAGACAAGTCTTACGATTCCAAAGCCATCGTTGTGAGAAATACTGTTGTCAAAAGTACAAATCTAAGGACACGTTCTATACCAAATGTTGTTTTGGATTTCCACGTCCTGTAATATCGAATGGAAGAGTGAACAGTTTTATGTCATCTTTGCGACATACTATCACAAGAAAGTCTCCAAAAAATACCTATAACTTAAAAAGAAATGAACAGTCAAAATACATAAATGACTACAACCCAGTCATTTTGTCCATGTGGAATGCTAACATGGATATTCAATATGTTGCAGACAATTCCATTGCTGTTGCTCGATATGTAACATCCTACATAACCAAATCAGAAAAGACAGAATTGAAGGAAATGTGGGAAGAGATTTCCCACGTGAAGAGTCTAAGTAAGAAATTATATAGTTACAGTTTGAAAATGTTATCTCATCGAGAAATTGGAGCGTATGAATGTTCAGATCGCTTATCATCTGCTAGTCTATACACCAAATCTAGAAGAATCATTTGGGTGAGTTTAGGTCTTGCTGCAACACGAAATAGAGTACTTAAATCTGTACAAGAAATTTAATATTTAGCTGAAAAAGAGCCAGAAAGTACAGATATTGTGAAAACAAATATGTTGGATACATATTATCCAAATAGAAGTCATCATCTTGAAAACATGTGTCTCTATGAAGTGCTTCAAAACTATATTTTTAAACAGAATATTATAGAAAACATCAATAATGGTTTATATGCCGTGGTTGGTTCTGAAGGATGTTTGGTAAAAGAGAGAAAAGGACATTTGATTAATCTCCGTAAACTGAGTTGCGAAACTCCTGACAAAAGGGAATTTTCCTATTTAGCTCTTTTGCAACTTTTCAAGCCGTGGCATTCAAAATCGGAATTACTTGGAGATTTTCAGAGCTATGAAGATTCGTTCAACGCAAGTAAAGATAGTATAGAATGTCCTGTTTTTGCTAATTATGTGAAAATACTGAACGACGAAATTGAGCAATTAGCTACAATTGCAGCTGAGATTGCTAGAGACAGTTCTCAAGAGAGTCAAACTTCTGCTCCGTTGATCCACTAGGAGAACCAATTGTTCAAAATGAAGCAGCAACTGCTATGGAAGAGGTGGAAACAGCAATGTATCAAGCTCAAGAAGATGTAACAAACTTAGGAAACTTTGAAGAACAACTAAATCTTGAGCAGAAAGAAATATATGAGCAAGTGAGAGAACAGATTGACCATGGATTACTTCAAGAGAAGAAAGAGTGCTCTTGCTCATCATTTGAACCTATCCGAATGTACGAGAGTGGACAAGCTGGAACAAGCAAAAGTTTTTTAATTAAAGTAATCACAACTTTTCTACAGAAAACAACTGAGTCGCATTTGTCTTGTGTTGTCACTGCTCCAACTGGATTAGCAGCCCACAATATTAAAGGAATTACTTTACATCGTTTATTAATGCTACCAGTAGAGCATGAAAACAAATTAGAATACCACAAGCTATCTGGAGAAGCTTGTTGTGAAGTTTCAAGAGTCTTGAGGAAAATTAAACTTCTCATTATTGATGAGGTAAGCATGGTATCAAACTTAATGCTTGCCTTTGTGCATTTAAGAATGCAGCAAATTCTTAAAACAGAGTATGACGTATTCTTCGGAGGCAAACACGTCATAGTTTTTGGAGATCTTCTACAACTTACTACTGTAAAAAGACAACCAGTGTTTAAAACACTGGCGCATGAAGATACCAGAAAGTCTTTGGGGAGCATTGGAAATGTAAACATTTGGTCATATTTTGAGTATAGGGAACTTATTACAAATATGCGACAGGCAAATGATGCTGATTATGGAACTGGTCTTCAAGATATAAGAATTGGAAAAGTGACTGAACATGGCAAACAAACTTTATAGAGACTATTACTTTCCAATTTGTTTCCAAATGAAAATATTGTCCCAGAGAAAATATACGAGAATTGTAGAAAACAAATCTGTAATCTGCTTAATGCCAACACTGCGTGAATGTTCTATATTCAATGAAGAAATGTTAAAGTTGGAAAATGAAGAAATTATAAAATTGGAAGCTATTTATAAAATAGAACATGAAGGAATCACTATTATTTTGACTGAAAAGTTGAAGAGGAAATTGGATTCTTTAGAGAAATCGATAAGTAAAACTACTGGTTTAGAAAAGAATTTATATGCATGTGTAAACTGTAGGGTAATTTTACGACGTAATTTAAATGTGGAAAAAGGTTTAGTAAATGGAGCGATGGGTAAAATAGTTAATTTTGTTAATCACGTAAATAGAGATGGTATAGAATTTTTGAAAATCAAATTTGATGAAGTTGAAGAAGTACAACAATTTAGTCGTTGTTCATCTCGGTTTTTGCTTGTAAAAAATGTGTATGTTCGCAGAAAACAGTTTCCTATTTGTTTGGCGTATGCGGTGACCATTCATAAATCTCAAGGTTTAAGTGTAGATAGTGCTTTAGTGAATATTGGAAGTACTGTGTTCAAAGAGGGTATGGCATATATTGCTTTGTCTCGAGTGAGAACTGTATCTGGATTGTACTTGATTGATTTTGATGAGACAAAGATTAGTGCAGATGCAAGTTGTGTGAAAGAGTATAATAGGTTAAGAAGAGAATATGCACCCAATCTAGGTCAATATCCAATATTTGGAAAGCATGTGGTAGGTAGTAAAAGAAGATTTGAGAATATCTGTAGTGAAGTTGTAGAGAAAGAAAAAAAAAACAAGATGAAGTGATTGGAGGCAAAAAGAAAAAGGACAGTGTTGAAGAGAATGTTGGTTATCAGTTTGAAAATAGTTCTGGTGTCAACTGCTATGCTAATATAGTTGTTAATGTTGTTTTTTTCTTGAAAGTTTGCTACAACAAATTGTTGAAAATCGGAAAGAACGATTCCGTTCGTTGTTTTATTCTGTTTATGAGAAATGTAGTAGTGATAAAAGTAAAATACAAAGTGTTTCTGATATTTGAAATGTCTTGGACATATGTTCTGGTTCTACTCAATTTACGCAGAATATTCAGCAAGATTGTCAGGAATTTGTAATGTATATGCTTGTTGTATTAGAAGATGAAGGTACAGATATTGAAAATCTTATTGGCCTTTCCTATGAATGGGAACATAACTGTGAAAATTGTTTGTTTACGTGTAGCAGTAACATTAACAGTGAAAGATTCATATATTTGACTTTACCTGACTGTAAATCCGTGTCTTTTAACAATCTAATTAGAGGAGCATGTCAAAACATGGAGTGTAGACAATGTAAATCAGAAATGTCATCAACATTATTTATACCAAGATATGGACAGTATGTAATTTTAATGCTGCAACGTTGTAGAGCTGATGGAAGAAAATTGGAAACTTTTATTAAAAATGTTGTAGCTGGTCAAGTTTCAATATCAGGAAGAACTTTTGTAGCTGTTGCAATTATTTTTCATGATGTGCCTTCTACAACATCTGGACATTACACTTTATTTAAAGTGTCTGAAAGGTTGGCTACATTGTAATGATAGTCAATTGGTTTTTAAACAACGTTTGCCTAAAGAATTACCAAATTCTTACCTAATATTTTTAAAGCCAACATTTTAGGAACAAAATTTGGCCTTTCAGGATTACTGCTGTTAAGGTAGGTTAGTCTGGTGTTGTAGGGTATTTTGTAAGCGAGAGTGAGGAGCTTGAAGGTGATCCTCTTGTTGATATTGAGGCAGTGTAGGTGTATCAGGTGGTGGGTGATATGGCTGCAGCAGGGGACATTGATGATCACTGAGGTGGAGGTCTTAGATTTGTTGTAGTTGTTGTAGGTGTTTGGCTGGAATTCCTGTGTAGAGTGTTTTGCCACAATGTAGTCTGCTGCTAATGAGGGCCAGTGTCACTGTTCTTCTTCTTTTGGTTAGGATCCACTTGTGAATGTTGCAGAGCATGTGGAGGGTGTTATAGCAGTATGAGGAGACGGTGCAGACTTGCTTACACAATTACACATTGAGAGGGAGGAGTTGAGGATGAATCCTAGGTTGTGGACATGGTCGGTAGGTGTTGGTACTGTTCACAGTGTAGTCAGCTAGCAGGAGTCGTCCGAGGCTGAGGGGGTGGGTCTGAGGATGAGTACCTTCATCTTGTGCGAGTTCATGTTTAGAGAGCTGCTCTTTATGTAGTTGGTGACGTCCTTCATTGTGTCGTGGAGGTCGCTTTTGGTGGTATATGGCTTCTTGGTGAGGAAGAGGATGAGCTGGGTGTTGTTAGCGTAGGAGATGTTGTTGAGGTTGTGATGGTGGGCTACTTGTGTGAGGGTGGCCATGTAGATGTTGAATAGCGTCAGGCTGAGGGATGAGCACTGGGGACGGAGCAAATGATGTCGGTGGTTTTGGATCAGAAGGCTGGGAGGCAGACGCTCAGGATTACTATTGAACAATTTCCAAACTAAGAATTTGACGCATACTATTTGGCCGTGCGGAAAAGTATGTGAAACCATTAAGGACTTTTTGTAGTATATTTTGTCAGCATATATTTGTAAGTAACATTATTTACAGTGTATGAAAATTAATCATAATGTTTTGTTATTTTATGATTGTTTTAGATGTGTCATATTTACGTAAGAAATTGCTCTTAGAAAAAAACATTTAAGATATGTTTTATTTCTATTTTTTCGATTGTTATTGAGAATATTGAATGTTTTTTTTTTAAGATAATCTTATTGATTGTCTTTTTTTTGCCCGCTGTTATGTGATGAGTACAATTGAACTCACTGGGGCATATTATCGGAGATAAAATGATCTCCCTATTATCTAGCTGTCGCTAACACCAGTTAGCGACAGCTAGTAGGAGATAGCGACCATCTTGGGCCCCACTTTGCATGTCAGTGATATTTATTACTAATGGCATGCAAAGTGGGCGTGCCAAGATGTTAGCGACTGGAAACAGTCGCTAACATCGCTATCTCCTATTACCAACTTTTGGAGATATTCGCGCTAAGTGCGAATATCTCCAAAAGCTAACACCTGCCCTGAGCAGTTCTTAGCCATGTTATCCAATGGGAGGTGGATAACATGGCTAAGAGCATTAGCTCGGTAATGCATGAATATCGCTGACTTTTCAGCGATATTCATGCATTGCGGCCGTTTTTTATCGCATTTGCGATAAACCTTGGTAATACCAAGGTTTATCTGCGATAAAAATCGCCGGAGCTGAGCGGTAAATTTTTGTCTCTAACCAAGCAATAGCGATAATTATCGCTATTGCTTGGTAATATGCCCCACTGTTTCTAGTGAAATTCAATATATTCTGAGAACAGAAAAAAAGGCAAATGTAATACTTTACAAATTATTTTGTGTTGTAAAAGATATATTGTAACTGTATTTTTTTGTGTCTTCCACAGATGGTCATTTTATAATATATAATTATTTTATTATTTATTATGCTTAAGGTAAGTACAAGTAACTGTTAAAAATGGTCGATGGAATGTGCTTCTACCGAGCTGAAGTAACAAAACATGGATGGAGTACATAAGTGTGTAAAGATGGTTTGTATGTTTTAAAGACATTTCAAAAAATTATATACTGAGTGTACCAGTGTTCTATACCTGTTGCTGTGAGCATTTTTGACTTATATAAGGAATTACTACTTTCTAATTATGTTAAAAGGTGAGTACTGGATAGGTCTTTAAGAGTTTATTTGTGTGAAAAGACTTGAAGTATTCAAAAACTAGTGTGATAATGGTACCTAAATATACACAGTGTTATTCTGAACAACCAATAGTATCTCTTGCATTTTACGAAAACACATTTACTATTTTGGAATGGTTAAGGTGAATACACATATTCTACTTTTTTTAGTACTGAATTTTACTATAATAGCCTGAGTCTTTTCCTATAGTCATAAGGAGTGACTGGTTTCAAAATTTAAGAAAACTTAAGAACAGGATATCCTTATAAGTAATTATATTTATATAACTTTATAAAGGAGTAAAACTCTACTAATGGAACGTTATTAGACAATGGTATTTATATAATATTTTTTTAGGCAAAATAGTTGAAAACGCTAATTTTGTATTATATATTAAGAAAACTGATCAAAATGAACTGCTTATATTTTTATACAAGGAGCTACAACATAAGAGAATAATTATGGAAAGAGAACAGACCCATACTGAGGAGATTTTGGAAATTACCTTGACTGTAATTGAAGAACTAATCGTATCTGTCACAGGCAATGAGAGTTAAGAAGGGGAATTAGTGCTGAAGACATGAGCTATGATTTCGAAGACGAAAGCTTTGAAGCAGATTTTGTGAAAGCATTATATTATGTTGAAATTTTAGAGCAAATTAATTCCGAAACTGCTAACGAGGGAATTGATGTGTATGAAATACCTGATTAACTTGTTTTAGAAGCTCTGTTAAATTATGAGATGTTAAAATACATTTGTTTAAAAATAATAAAGGTTTGAGCACTATCTACTAATGTATTCATTGTACTAAAGTGAAGCACTTATAGATTCAGTTAGATTCAGTTATACATTCTTTACATTTTTGTATTGATTTAAAATATGCAAAGTGGGTCTGAGGGCATGGATTGCTTAAAATCCCTATGGACTCTACATGCAGTCTTCTATGCACCTGTAAACTTGTGTTTTATTCCTTCAATTCCCCAGTCTGTATCCTTCCACTTCCACTAAACACTCGGACACTGCTGTTTCAGTATTGTAGTGAGTCATTCAGCAGTATGTGCTTATCTATGTACTGTGGTAAAACTGAAGCTGTTATAAATTTAGTTAGGCATTTTGTTTGCAGAACTGTAATCATCTAGTCAGTACTTAAGTATTCATGGAGCAAAGTAGGCCTTACACCATTGACTGCTTTAAACCCCTATAGATATTTCAGTATTGTAGTGAGCCAGTCAGCAGTATGTTCTTTTCCATTGTACCGTGGTAAAACTGAAGCTGTAATAAATTTAGTGAGGCACTTTCTTTGCAGAACTGTAATCATCCACTCACTATCTAGATACTCATGTATTAAAACAGGCCTTAGGCCATAGACTGCTTCAAACCCCTATAGACTGTGCATGCAGTGTTCTATGCTCCAGCAAACTTGTCTTTTATACCTTCAATTCCTCAGTGTGTATTCTTACACTTCCAGCAAACACTATCATTCTACTGTTTCAGTATTGTAGTGAACCATACAGCAGTGTGTGCTTATCTATACACTGTTGTAAAAGTAAAGCTGCTATGCATTCAGCCACACACTCTGCTTGCGGAATTGTAATCATTCAGTCAGTACCTAAGTACTCTTGGTGCAAAGTGGGCCTTAGGGCATGGACTGCTTGAATCTCCTATAGACTATACATGCACTGTTCTATGCACCTGCAAATTTACCTTTTATATGTTCAATTCCCCAGTCTTTATCCTTACACTTGCACGAAACACTCTGTCATTCCTGTTTATAGTTTTGTAGTGACTCATTAATCAGTGTGTAATAATCCATTCACTACATTCAAACAGTAATCAGCAGATGTACAATAATTGGTACATCCCCAGAGATATGCCAGTTATTGTGCACTGTGACATCACCACCATGGATGCACTGTATTTACAATGTGGTGTATTATGGGGCAAAAACGGCACCGATATGTGATGTATTTATGTTGTGAAGGTGGCGCATTGCTTGACTTGTGTTGGAAACACAACGCAGCTCCAGCAATGCTCTTGGGGCCCTATGCTTACAATGCTGTGTCAATCCTTACACCTGTTTCAAGCAGATGCAGGGTTTTGATGCAGCATAAGCGTAAAAGTAACTGAATGAAATCTTGTAGATTTCACATAGTCACTTTTAGGAGGCGTTCCTGCACCAGAACACCTCCCCCCCTCCTCTGCGCAGGAAAGCCTT
The DNA here is from genome assembly GCF_964261635.1 of Lissotriton helveticus. Taxonomy (NCBI): domain Eukaryota; kingdom Metazoa; phylum Chordata; class Amphibia; order Caudata; family Salamandridae; genus Lissotriton; species Lissotriton helveticus. Next base: position 1,508,106,286 of record NC_136057.1, read on the forward strand.
CTTCTGGCGCAGGGCTTTACAATGTGATGCACCTTCCATATGCATGTCATTGTGAATACCACACACCATGGCACATCTTTTGCACCACCGCTGCATCACAAAAGTGACGCAACAGATGTGTAAAAGAGGCACAAGGGCGTTGTAAATCTGTTCCTAACAGATACAAATTCACCCAGGCAGTTTAACCAGCCGTGCAAATTGAAGCATAGATTTGTAACATATTTATATGGATATGTTACATTCAAGTGCTTCGGAAGTACTACACTATACTATAAATACCTTATAGATTTATGCTGTAGCACTTCCTTATAGTTCTGCACTTTCACATTCACTATACAGTAGTAATGTATTCATTCATTCATTTATGAACTACACATTCATGCTGACAAACTTTTACACACTAACATAGAAATATAGTTCTTTCTTTGACCAGTGAAGGTAGTTCTAAAAAGAACTGTTTCTGTGTTTTTAGTTTTCTATTTTTTTTGTATTTTTTTAACAAGTTTTTTTTTTAAACTAAAAAAATAGAACAGGAACCCAAAAAGTGTCCAACAGGAACAAAATGGAATGTGAAAAAAAAAACTAATGACGATGACAGCGATGCTCACGCTTCCTGCGTTTTATCAGGTCGATGTACTGTTCCCCGTAACATAAAAGTTTGTCACAATAAATGCAGAGGATTTTAACTTCACTAAAATCATGTTCGATCTGTGGTTGTGGACTGCTTCCAGGTGGTGGTGGTGCACTTGATGTAGTTGCTACAGCAGCAGGTGGGTCCTCTTGCAACCTCCGTGTTGCAGCTCTTGCAAAGTTGTTGGGGTGCAAGGTCTTCACGTGCCGCACCATACTTGCAGTGCCAAATGAATATTTTTTTGCAGGATTGCCCTGGAAAGTGTAGTTTGGCAAATTTTACAGGTCACAAGAGGTGCATTAAAAAAAATTTCCCCTTCAGGGAAAGTAGAAAACTTCCAAATGACCGCCTCTTTTTGCAACAAATTCTCCATCAGAGGAGTGGCTGGAAGATGAGTCCATAGATGTTGTCATCGTTCTAATTTGACAGCCTTCAGAGAAGAGATACTTCTTCTTAGAAAGTCAAAGTAGAATGATTTAAGTAGGAGGGGTCTTTCAAGAGTTTGAATAGTAAGTGTTATGAACCAATCTAATCTCTTCTTTTTAAGTCACATGGCTTTGCGTACGCTTACGGTACGTTTACGATGCGAGTGTGAACGACGTACTTCCGTGATTTGCGTAAATGCTTTTAAAAGTAATATACGCTTATTATAAGTTAAAAAAACTAGTTTCATGATTATCCCAGATAATGTCTTGTCTTAATATGTACATTAAATACATAAATATATGTTTTTGAACAATTAGAAACTTTCGCGGCGTGCGTGTACGGAATGCCGTACATGATGTCACGCGGAAGCGTTGATGCGACGTGCAACGTCAAAGCGTATCCGTATCGTGTGTGCGGGTTTGCGCAGAGGACCATTTACCGAACAAAGTATGGTATGATCGTGTATCAAAAAAATGAAAAAGGAATTATATAGAATTAAATTTTAATATATTGTAAAAAAAAGTGTAATGAATAAAAAAATGGAAAGTAGTTTTGTTATTATTTTACATAAAGAATATGAAATATAACTTAGAAAATAACGTAAATATAAATATTTATAATAAAAATTTAAGAAATTAGTATAAAAAGAAAGAAATATAATAATTCATTCATTTAAAAATTATCATTTAAAAAACCTTGCAAATTCACTGAAAAAAAACCATAGGTTTCACACACGTTATAGTTAGGAATTAGCATTTAAAAAATCTTGCAGTGATGTCACTGACCATGTCATGAGTGATGTAATATGTGACGTCATCAGCAGTGCATTGCGGGCGCGCGAGTTATAGTTAGCTAAACTAACTATAACGGGGGAATTTCAATGGTTTTGTATGAGTGAAATGTCCAGCTAACTATACCATGTGTGAAACCTATGGTTTTTTCAGTGAATATATCCTACTGGCGGTCGCCAGTAGGTAGTTATAGTTAGAACCTAGTTTCCATAGGAAAAGCATTTTTTGATTTGCTAATAACTTTGGCGTCGCTTTACGAATCTTCGCGTAATTCTCTCAACAAAAGGTCTATCCAGGTCCGCTCCTATCCTGAAAGTTTGGGGGTGAATTGTCAAGTGGGGGCTGAGAAAAACAGGGGGTCCCAAAAAGTGTTTTCTCCATGTTAATTTCCATAGGAAATTTTAGCGAAGGCTACAGCCCGAACTGCTGAACGGAATTACACCAAATTTGCCAAAAAGGTAGTGCTTGGTTCAGAAAGCAACCGTTTTAAAAATGGTGTAAATCCGTTCAGTAGTTGGTGAGAAATGAAAAAAATTTAAATATCGATTTCTAGAGGCACTGTGGATCCGCGGACCCTCCCGACCAAAAGCTTTATTCTAATTGGCTGTCAACACTCCAAACCCGGAAGTGTTGTCATCCATCTTGTGACTCAGAAGAACCGAGTCACAAGAAAACAGTGAAACAAACGTGAAAATCAAGAAAAAGGGGCAGGGTAGAAACACCCTGATCCCCTAGGCCTGCTCAGGGGGTCCCTCAAGGACCCCCAGGGCCCAAGAAAAGAATTACAAAAAAAAAATTGGTGGAATTCACGCTGGGTGCGGGAATCCGGATAAAAAATAAAACAAAATCAAATTGCGGACTCGCGCGCTTCATTTAAATGAGGCCCCCGTGTGGGCCAGGTCCCAGGGGCATTGCCCAATTTATCGTTTTTTTCCGCCAGTAAGCACTACAAGGCTTCGTTGCAGTGAGTGGGTCAGAGGCCACACCCCTTTTTACACCTCTCTGCAACGCAGCTGTGTGGCGCTTACCGGAGGTACCTGGTGGGCTAGTTGGCCCCAGGGACCTTCAATATTGAAGAGGACTTAATCCCCAAACTTAAAACGTGCCACGGGGCGCGTTTGCACACTTGTCACATCAGGTCTTGTCCCCTCCCTTCACCACTGTGCAAACGGGCCCTCTGGTGCGTTGTAAGTTGGGGGATTACCTCCCCTTAAATCCTGAGGGTCTATGGGGTCCAACTAGCCCACCAGGTACCTCCAGTAAGCGCCACAGAGCTGCGTTGCAGAGAGGTGTGAAAAGGGGCGTGGCCTTGGACCACCTCTCTGCAAAGCAACTTTGTGGCGCTTACTGGAGGTGCCAGGTGAGCTAGTTGGCCACAGGGACCCTCAGGATTCAAGGCAACTTAATCCCCCAACTTGCTAGGGGGGGCGCTTGCACAGTGGTGCATGGAGGGGGCAAGGCCTGATATACGAAGTTAGCATTCCTGCTGTGTGGGACTTACTGGTGGTAATAAAAGGGGTTGTTGGCCCCCAAGGTTGACGTTGGGGGCTAACTACTCCTTCTGTTACCTCCAGGAAACCCCACACGGTGGGATTGCTAAGAGGTGTTTGAAGGTCATGCTCACCTTCCTCCACCACTCTGCAAATGCGACTGCTATGTTATAGTTAGAAATTAGCATTTAAAAACCTTTCAAATTCACTGAAAAAAACCTAGGTTTCAGGGACGTTATAGTTAGAAATGAGCATTTAAAAAAACATTGAAATTCACGGAAAAAAAACATAGGTTTCAGGTACGTTATAATTAGAAATTAGCATTTAAAAAACCTTAGAAATTCACTGAAAAAAACCATAGGTTTCAGGCACGTTATAGTCAGTTGGACATTTCAGCTAACTATAACTCGCGCCCCCGCAATGCACTACTGATGACGTAACCTATTACATCATTCATGACATGGTCAGTGACATCACTGATGACATCTCAAATGACATCACTGATGACATCATCCACATGATAATCTGATGCACCTCCTCACACCCTAATATAACCTTTGACACACCCACTCTAAAATACAGACTACCATTCTTGAAACCATAGACACACCAATACCAATTACTACATACCTACTTACTGATTACTAGGTCAACACACACATCCACTCACTCACCTATACAATCACTCAAATGCAGTCACTCATCAATACATCCACTATCATATGTACTCATATACCCATACAGACACACATAGGGCCACTCACCCATAGAGTTACTCGCACAGCTAGTCAGTAATGCAAATAATTAATCACACTCCCATTTACTCACCTACTCGGTTATACACACACCACCTCACTTATTTATACAGATACTAACACATACTTACTCTCATATACAATCACTGACACAAGCACACACTCATCCATACAGATACTCTCACAATCACTCACTCTCACATATAATCATTTATATACTCCAACACTCAAATATACTGCCTTTCACATATGTAGTTACTCGCACATGTACAACTAAGACAACCATTACCTCACCAACACAGCTATACAAACACTCACCTACCTATACAGCCCTTCACTGATGCACTCTTGAACCCATACACACAGTGAATCAGCCCTTCACACGTCTATGCACAGTCACACCCCCCACCCACCCAGACACCCATACAGATACACAGACAACCAAACAATAACCCATATAGACACTCATGTAGCTACTCACCAACCCATGTGGCCGCTTACACACCAACTAAGAAACTGATACAGACATTTACACAGTTTTCTCACAACCCATGCATTCAGTAAGATACACTTAACCAGTCACTTATGCAATCAGCCACACATCTACTAAATCATCCATTCACACACACATACACCCACTCATTCTTCAATACACCTTGGCATATATATAAAACATATTTACACTTTATAGAAACACACAGTAACTGGATGATGTCATCAGTGATGTCACTGACCATGTTATGAATGATGTAAAATGTGACGTCATCAGCAGTGCATTGCGGGGGTGCGAGTTATAGTTAGCTGAAATAACTAGAACTCTGGAATTTCTATGATTTTGTATGAGTGAAACGTCCAACTAACTATAACGTGCCTGAAACCTATGTTTTTTTCTGTGAATTTCCAAGGTTTTTTTAAATGCTAATTTCTAAGTATAACATACCTGAAACCTATGGTTTTCATCTGGTCGGACTATTTCTTGATCCCTTTGCATGTACACCTGACTGGTGAATTAAGGGTCACGTCCAGGCCAAAGGAATTAAGAAGGAAGTGGAGTAGGGTATCTTTAGAGTCCCTGACTCCACTCTTGATAGACTCAAAGCCTTCCTCATCTACCAATTTCGAGAACAGCATCATGAACCTTAATGCATGGGTTAGTGACGCCCTTGATATAATTGCACCCCGGAGGCCGGCTACCTCCGCAAGAACCTCCCCTTCCACGCCTTGGTTCTCAGCATGTGTTAAAGCCAAGGAAAGTGAATGTAAAAGACTGGAGCGCAAATGGAGATTACTATACTCTCTGGAGGACAAAATCTTTTATTGAGCAGCACTTGAAGAATATCGCGAACTACTCTGCGGAGCTAAAATATTTCCTTACTGAATGCATTGCCAATGCCAAGAACTCTTCCAGAGAGGTTTTTAAGGTTTTAAAGTCCTTCACTAACCCGACAGCACTTACCCACTCTATCACCCCATCACAGGAGTTTTGTAATAAGCTATCAGATTTCTTTGAGAAGAAAATATCCCAGACCTATACAACTTTCCCAGCAGCACATCCTCATTCTGGAGAGGGCACTTTAAGTAGCCCCAGCGACACCCAGCCAGTGTTCTCGGAGTTTGCTACTATCTCATTAGAAGCCTCCTTGGGGGAACTCCAGAAATGCAAACCGGATCACCTGGCGATCCCTGGCCGGTGAAACAATATCGTGCCTTGGCTGAGCTGCTCAATCCTCCCCTGAATGCCATCTGGAATTCTTCACTGAGACAGGGGGTCTTTCCAGCGGCCTGCAAACATACATTTCTTTTTCCTGTTTTAAAGAAAGTTAATGCTGACCCTACAGGCACTAGTAATTATAGGCCCATTTCTCTGTTGCCTGCTCCTGCTAAAATCCTTGAAAGGTTAGCTCACCAGGAGTTGGCGACTTTTATTGAATCAAACGGCATACTACATGATTCCCAGTCCGGATGTTGCCCTGGTTTTAGCAAAGACACCGCGCTGATTGCGATGGCAGATGCCATCCGATCGGCGGTGGATGGGGGCTCGGCAGTCATGTTGGTACTACTCGACCTGTCAGCAGCGTTTGACACGGTGTCTCATTCCATCTTACTGGATCGCCTAAAACAAATCGGCATCCAGGGGACAGCGCTTGACTGGATCGTGTCTTACCTACATGGCAGAGGACAACCGGTTTCAAACCCTCCTACACCTCTTCCGCAAAACCACTAAAGTAGGGGGTACCACAGGGGTCGACCTTGAGCCCACTACTTTTTCAACATCTATTTGACCCCACTTGCGGAGCTTATCGCCGACACTGGGATCAAGGTGACATCTTATGCCGATGACACACAACTGATGTTTACTTTCAGTGGAGTGTCCGCACCTTCCTTTGACTCTCTGAAACTATGCCTAAAAAATATCTCTGCCTGGATGAGCAGGATGGTACAAAAGGGGGGGTGGTGATGGACGGAGCATCTGAACCAATCAAACACTCACACCCAGTCAACATATCTGGGTTTAATCCATCACCGTTCTTTAGCCCACTCTGCCACCCCAGTTCAGACAAATGACTAGGATGAGCACTAACTTTCTTAAACTTAATGCTGACAAGACGGAGGTCTTGGTTTTTAACCAAGCTGTAACACCCTCCTCTGCATTATGGTGGCCAGCTGATTTAGCCGCCCCCCCCACTCCTAAGGACTCAGTTAAGAATCTAAGCGCAAGTGGGACAAAGATCTGTCCCTTGCCACCCAGGTTCAAGAGGTATCTGCGGCCTGCTTCAACAAGATACAAATTATCAGGAAATGTATTGATTACTTGCCTGAGTCAGCATGTAAAACCGTCATGCATGCTCATCACTTCCCATCTTGATTATGCTAACGGTCTCTATATGGGTTTGCCAATTTGTCTGATCCGTAGGCTTCAGATAGTGCAGAATTCGGCGGCCAGACTGGTCTGCAAGGTCCCTCTTCGCAAACGTTATTATTCCTTACCTGAGACCACTGCATTGGTTACCTGTGGCCAAGCGCATTGAATTTAAGGTTCTTACGTTTGCTTTTCGGGCACTTCAAGGAAGGGGGCCCAACTATTTGAGGAAGAGACTTTGCCCTTATCAGCAGAACAGATCTCTTAGGTCTAACCACAAATGATACCTTACCACCCCCCGTTTTGCGGAAACCAGAAAAGGGGGAAGGACTTTCGAGGAAGGCACCTGTAAATGCTGGAATAACCTTCCTCTTCAATTGTGCGCATTGCAGTCGGAACAATAATTTAGAAAGGTCCTCAAAACTTGTCTCTTTAGTTGTAATGACTAAGGTATACTGATCACTATCTCTATTCAATGTCCGTATTAGCGCCGGGACACCCCATCTGGGGCGGCTGAGCGCTTTATAAGTTTCTATTATTATTATTATTATTATTATTATGATGTCATCAGTGATGTTATTTGAGATGTCATCAGTGATGTCACTGACCATTTATTGAGTGTAATATGTGAGGTCATAAGCAGTGCATTGCTGGGGAGCCAATCATAGTTAGCTCAGCTAACTATAACGGCTGAATTTCTCTGGTTTTGTATGCGTGAAATGTCACCCTAACTATAATGTCCCTGTAACCTTTATTTTTTTTCAGTGCAAAAAAATAAATATATATATATATATATATGTATATGTATATGTATATATATATATATATATATATATATATATATATATATATTCTATATAAATCTGGTCTGTAAGATTATATTCAACATTAGCAAGTGCATCTGTCAGATCAAGGGTGACATCATGATCAGATCAGTTGATGTATGAACTACGCTTTGCTAGTTAATTGATTGCCAGTTTCATTGATTTTTCGATCTTAATCTAGAACTGTACTTTAACTGTAGTTTTTCAAGTGATTTCTTTCACATACGTTAACTTGTTAACCAAAATAACAGTCCACAAACGTCTTTTCAGCTGTAGATGCCACTAAAGCAACTCTTTTCACCATGTTAAAATCATCAAATTGAACATTAGTGAAGCCTTTTTAGCGCTCAGCCAGTGTACCATTTTATTTTTTTATTTGACCATAGTCTTTACTTTGCTTTTGTTTTAAGGGGCAACATTTCATAATGCCTCCAGAAAGGGACTCACCTGTGTCGGTAAGTGTAGTTCTTCATAATTCTTCTGATTAGTAGTGGACAAAGCCGTTGGGCAATGTGTAATGTGTTCTAGATTTTCCTTAGGTAGGATGACCCAGTTATTGTGCTTGTGCTGAACATGCAGGTAAAAGAAGCAACATATTGACATGCTTAGAGGCACAATGTTTTGGCACAGGAGTATTTGTGGCTTGTGTAGCTTGCAGTGCAAGTTCAGTATTTGACAGCTTCTGCTGGATTCTAGAAAATCTGTAAAAAATATATCTTAAAGTTTTACCAAAACTAATGATTCCATCTCACAACGACCAATAATCTTATTGGCAAGGCATTGAGATTTTGAAGTTAGCCCATTGATTCCATCCTGGTTCGTAGGGATTAGTGCAGTGTCACAAGGTCTACCAGGATCATGCTCAGTTCAGCAGACTTTAGCTTATGCAGGAAGAAAGTTCACAGGAAAGGCAGCAAGGCAAGGAAGAGACACGGGGTGCACACATGTGAGCATATGAGTATGTGTGTGTGAGATTATAATTGTGCGCAGCCTGGTATCTGTGCACATGTAGCCTGTTGTAGCCCAGACCTTTGGAGCCAACACAGGAGGAACTTGCCTTTGAAGTTTTGGTGGAAAGGGGTCATGCAGCTTTGTCTGTTGGGGTTGGAGCTGAGGCCCGCAAAGGAGCTCTTACTCAAGGCAACTTGCAGTAGCCATTTTGGATGACCCAGATTGCTGTGCAGGAGGGTTGGGACTGGGTGGAGAGATTATGTGGCATTGTAGGATTGTCCAAGGGTGCCATGCCCCAAAACATTCCACCCCCACTTAAAAAGCCCTACAGAAGGGAGAGACAGTTGAGAAGCGCATGGACCTCTGATTAATGATTGTGAACAGGACCACCTGATGCCCTGCAGAGAGGAACTAAAATGTAGGTCCAGGTGACCTCTTCTTGGGCTAGTGACTTTGGCTCCCTTAAGCTCTTTCAGAACCAGTTGAGGTGAGGTCTGTAACTCCTTGCTACCCATGTGCCCTTCAGTAAGCAAGAACGCTATGGGGTCTTAGGAGTGCGGTAAGAAGAGTGTCTTACTGGTTGGTTGCAGAAGGGCTGAGCAAAATGCCCCACCATCAGGAGAGATATGCCAGGTAGTAGGCAGAGATGAAGGCCGGAGCAGGAAGGCAGAAACCCCAGCTCCCCGAAAAATGTGCACCCTTTAGAGGCATAGGGCCTGAAGAAAATGCTCTTGGTGGCTAAGACTGGCCATCGCAAGCAGAACGTGCACAAAATAAGGAAAATTGTCTTAATGAGGCCAGAGATATGCAACCTTGAAGATTTCCCTGGTTAAACTCAAAAAGAAGAAAAGGCGCGTAGTGCTTGGCTGAGATTTATTCAACTACTGTTGGGATGGGTCAAGGCTTAGCGCATCAGTTAAATTTTCCCGAGGAGCACAATGTGCCTAAGGCCCCCCTTCTCCAAGCCTGATTTTGGCACCTGTGCCCCTATTCCTGCAGCCTATCCCAAAGATGGCCCCAGGAACCCATCCCAGAGACAAAGGGACCACAGGAAGACTAGTGCAGTCATGGCTGTCCTGGGGACCCTATTCCCCCAGGACCAGAGGGAGCTGCATACCGGGCACTTACCCCACCTTCCGTGACCATGTCTAGGAAGCAGGGGCATGAACTGGCCTCTCTTCTCTCCTGTCTGTAAGGAACAGGGGAAGAGTAAAAATAATGAGGTCCCACTGTAGGCGAGAGCAGAAGGATCACTCACTTCTGCTGTTGCAGGAGCATACAGAAGATGCTGGCTCCCACAGTGCATGGAGAGCAGGCAGAATGGTGGGGACCTTGGTGCTGCCCCCCCCCTTTCCCCCACAGCCCCAATGAGCGTTAAGTCTGCCGGTCCCAGGTGGTACCGGAGCACCCAAGAAAAAAACAAGAAATAAAGAAACAAATGTGAAAGCTGTGTAAGACTGCAGGGAGCCTGTTACTGTTGATTCCTGCTGCCTGCCTGTTGCCCACCGGCTGTGAGGGGTGAGGAGACCACAACTCTTGGCACCGCAAAGCGTCGTGCACGCCGCCCACGTTACATTCCGCGCCAGGAGGCGCTCTAATACCGGCCAGGGCTCCCGCAGCGTGGGCGTGCGAGGGCCGCGCCCGGACGAAGCCCGGGCCAAGGGAGTGCCCGTCCGAGACCGGATGAGGCTGGGCTGGGCCTATTCTCTTTGTCTAATATTGGGATTTCTTCATACCTTTCACGGAGCACAGCTGCCTGATTACATCGTTTTGCCCAGCTTCAGCCCTAATGAGTACTTTACAGTCTTATTGACTGACATACTGCGGTATTTTCAGCGGTTGAGGAAAAGGTAGGATGTGACTGGCCTTATTTTGAACTGGATCTGTATTGGTATTAATTACGCTGACTGTAGAGGAGTCTGCTTGATGTGTGTTCCTGCGCTTTGGTATCCTGGAGTTGTATTTTGACACATTTAAGTCAGTCGACTATACCTATTCAGCTCTTGGGTCTACATCCTGTTATCTAAGCACAAGGTGACACTAGCCCCCGGGAGGGCCACAGCAGGTTCTACCACCTCAGTGGCTACCATGGACTTGTTCCTCCAGTGAGCTGCAGCAGTGTTGGATAAGTAGATTGAGCTGGTAAATCGATGTCTTTCTAGGTCTCATCGATCTGTATCGCGTTAAAGAGGACGAGGGCTGCCCATCGCTCTGAGGGAAAGGAAGAATTATTTCCAAGTTTCAAAAGGCGATTAATGAGCCTTTGAAGTCGATAAAAGGGCCGTGTGAGGAGGTGGAAGGCCCCTTGGATTCACCCTCCTATTTTGCAAAGATATCCACATGGAGACCCGTGTGCCTGACGCCAGAGGAATGGCTTACAAGATTAATCTTTGAAGTGACCAGTACACTGACAGCACGTGATTAGGACTACAGTGCCATGAGTGGATGACAGGGTGGAAGCCCCATAAAGGCTACACACAGCTCTTCCAGTTACTGTTCGGTGTGTATGTAAATATATGTATTGAAATAGGTTTACAATGATTTTTCAAAATACTGATAAAAAATATATTGTGAAAAATATTAAGAGTTTTGCGCTTTTTGGTTTGGACATAAGGTACATCTCGCTCTTTCATTTGTTGACTGTTCTCATCCATTTGGAAAGACATAATTGCTTAAAAATAATTTTTGATGTCTAAGAGTGGCAGGACCACTGTTTCCCTTGCAGCAAGGCAGCCATCCCTTCTTTTAAAGGAAGGGGTGGTGGCACATTTATCGATTGTATTTTAATTTCATTGTTTTCACAGTCTTCATTTCTGGGTTTTACCATACAAGAAAGTGCATATAGAGACCATAACCCTCTGTGTGTTGAAATTTTGTGGATCTTTATTGACATGCCGTGAGAAAGTGCCATCTTTCTTGTATTGGTATGCTCCCACTTTTTGCTGAATGGCTGATGTGCTCTGACTGAGTGTGCCCTGGGCTCATGCCAACCAGGTACCCAGGGCCTGTGTTCCTTCCCTAAAACTGTGTTGAGACTAAAACCCAATTGTCATCTCTGGCCACCTGTCAGCTCCTAGTAAATGGTACCATAGGTACTAAGAGCATGGTAAACAGAGAAGACCCCTAGAGGCTGCAGCACGTATTGTGCCACCCTTAGGGGCCCAGTGCCCCGACACCCACAGACTGCCTTTGCAGGCTGAGTGTCGACAAAGATTCGACATGGCACACATCCCTGTATGCCATGCCCACCAACTCACTACACTGGCATCCATCAGTCACCCCTCTAGCTGGGTGCCCTATGCCAGCGATGTGGGCACAGGTGCATGAGCCCTGTGCCCCTACAGTACCCAGGGCCTTTCCTGGGCACTGTAAGTGCAGTGCTGCCATTAAGAGTATATGGTGCTGGGATGTTGTCATTACGAACTCCACAGCACCATAATGGCTTTACTGAAGACTAAGAAGTTTGATATCAAACTTCTCAGCACATTAAACCCTCACTGATGCCAGTGTGGGATTTAATGTAAAATGCACCGGAGGGCATCTTATAGATGCCCCCTGAAACCTAACCTACAATCCACGTCTGATCTGAGAGGCTGCCTAAGCTGCCACACAGCAGACATGTTGCTGGACCCCTGGGTAGAGAGCCCCCGCTCTCCTGGGCCTGCAACAATGCACATCCTGGGCGAGGTGCTAGTTCTCCTCCCCCAGGATGGGCAGGGGGAAGCTTCAAAGGCATGCCGCCTTTGGGAGCTTCTCCAGACCACTTGCTGTACTCAGCAACTGGCCCCCACCAGTTCGGACCCCCACTCTGGCGGGAAGACTGGCGGGAAACGCAAGTCAGGAAGGGGGGTGTGCCAGCCTGTGCCAACCCCACCCCTCAGGTGGGAGAGGCGAGGTGAAGCACGACCCAGGGTTCCGGCCATCTTGAAGATGGGGAGCCGTGCCCAATCACAGCTAGGCTCCTGCCCCCCTCCCACAGGAGAGGAGCAGACTAGGAGGTGTACCCACACCAGGACAGGGACTTATTGGCCCCTGCCCTGCCCCTACCTGTAACACCCCTAAATTTAGTATTTAGGAGCACCCTGAACCAACCTTCCTCAGATCCCGATTCCAACAACAAGAAGAGCAAGAAACAAGAAGACCCGCCGTGCAGCTTCTAACAAAAGGAGGACGCCCACTGAGTTGGCCCCAGCCCTACAGGCCTGTTGTTCCTTGAACCTGCTCCTACGAAATCCCGGTGTCTCCAGCAGAAAGCAATCTCGGCAACCCCGGAGGACCTGCCTGCCTTGAACCTTCCACAAGACTGGGACTCCCACAAGCAGTGGTTCTGCTCTAACAGCAATACCCCTGGTGCCAGCCAGGAACCGCAAATCCAGCCCACTCTGCACCCGCCACGCCCGGCCTGTGCCTGAGTGATCCAAGACCACAAGGACGTCCCCCCGGCGCCTGGGACCCGAAGTCCAGTGCCCAAAGATCCTCCTCGACGACCCAGACAACACCTGCAGCCTCAGAACCAGGGACCCCTCCAACCGTGACCAGCTGAGGGTAAGATTTCCCGACGCTAAAACACACCCCTGCACCCGGCGCCCCACGGCCCACTGTACCCTCCTTTGGGGTACCTACCTCTTCTCCACGATCCCAACTTCCCTCTCGAAGTGGTGGTCGCACCTGAAGAATCTCCGTCCCCGAGCCTGCAGCCTTTGTTCACTTTTTAACTTTCCCATTGGATAACATTGAGCCCCCGATGGCTCAAAAGCACCCTGCACCCAGACGCCCGAGTGCCGCTGGAAGTGCAACTACTACCCTACTCTACTTTCCCACTTGCCCTGAGTAAGTGACCAGGAGCTCAGCTCCCACAGCCGCGTGGCCTGCTTGCTTGCAGCCACCAACCAAAGGCCCCCTACCCTCCCTTGGATTGCATTGGGCCTACTCTCTCTGCACCCGGCTGCCCCTGTACCGCTGAGGGTGTAAAAACTGTACCTTTCCGACCCTGGGAGACCCCTGAGTCTATGTCCAGTACTTTAACCCTACCAGTCGAGTACTTACCTGTAAGCCGATAAACCACTTTCCTTCCATAGGCTAACATTGACTGGTTTTCACTGAAATTTCTTCTAAGTGTGGAGTTTTGAAACTTCAAAATATTCATCTGAAATCAGCCGAATAACGAATTCCGAAATACTCACCTGTGAGCAGGGGAGAAGCCGGTACTGTATCTTTTAGCCCTGTACTGAACCGCAAAAGTAATCTTTTTTAACAATTCCCTGCTGAGCACTCCAGAAATCCACAGTATATATATCACGGTAAAGTATCAATCCAAATCTTCTGGTGATCGAAAAGTTTTGGACATTTAATTAAGATTTGGATTGATACTTTACCGTGATATATATACTGTGGATTTCTGGAGTGCTCAGCAGGGAATTGTTAAAATAGTTTTACCTGGAACTAGAATTCTAGGTTTGTAGGGAAGAGGGGTGACCTTCCCTGCCTTGCTTTGAAGCACCTCTTTATATTGTGTGTTTATTACTGTGTGCCATACTCTTGTTGTGCGCCTGAAATCGTACCTGGTCATCTCCTCATATTCCGCAAAAGTAATCTTAACTGTACTTGCCAGTTACCTGCATTTTCTTCCACAGGAAACCATTGACTGTTTTTCTGTGAAATTTCTTCTAAGTGTCGATTTTTGCAAACTGCAAATATTCTTTAAAAATCATACCAAATACTAGACCTGTTACTTACCTGTCTTAGGTAGAGGTCCCAGTGCTGAACCTAGAAGTCCAATGCTGGATTACAAAGGTAACGAGAACCTACTTTACCTGTGACTTGAATTTCCTTCCATAGGATAACATTGCTAGTTTTTCACTGAAAAGTTTCTAAGTGTCAACTTTGAAAATACATTCATATTCTTTAAAAATCACAACTGTAACCAAATGTTTTTACTTAACTGTTTACAGCTTAGGTCCCAGGACTGAATCCAGGATCCAGTCCTGTGATTAGAAAAGTAATCCTTAAAGTAATCAACTGCATTTATGTAGAAAAACTCATTGAGCTCAATGTTAAATTGTGTTCAGAATTGTGTTGCCTATTGAAACCCCTGTAGCTATTATACTTACAAAGTCTATTGCCTTTCTGCAAAGTAACAACGTGAAGCCACTCATATTGAACAAAGCATTATTTGATACCTGTTGGTTCTAAAATAAAACAACTTTATCTTTTGATATAAAAACAATTGGCATAGAGTTCAGTTCTTGAGTGTGTGAAACCTTTTGCTGACTGAGTGTGGACAACAAATGCTTTACACTGACCTCTGGTACTGCCTTACTGCTCAGCCAAGCTACCACTTTAGATAGTAAGGTCATACCTGACTTTAACCTCTGTTATACCTCTGGAGATTGGGGACTCTATACACACTGTACCTTACTTTGGTCCAGTATATTTAGAGCCAATTTCTTACACATTCAAAAGAGGAGTCAAGCCGCCTTCTACCATCTGTCGGTCAGTGAGACCAACAGATGGTAGAAGACGATTAAAGTGGACACAGATTTCCCTGGATGCTTTTTACAAGTCGGTAACAGAATCATGTGCCAGTAAATTAGCTCTATGTACTTCCATCGCATACATCTCCGGGGGAGGTTATCAGTGCTTTTAATATTATCTCTGTTAAAGTGGGTGACCTTTAAGTGTCTCGGCCCGCAGTACAGTCATCCCAACCCCTAGATGGTTTGACTCCACTGGCTCGCTGCCGGCAAGAAAACTGCGGGAAGCCTTAAACAGAAGTCCAAGAAATCAAACCCATGTCAGAGCGTGTCGTAGAGATTATAAAGTGAAACTGGCCAGACGCAAGTCTGTTCGGAAGGAAGCATGGAGGGGGTTGATTGAGGCAAGCACCCCGAGGAATAGCTCTAGATTCTGGAGCATTATTAACAGCCCCTTTTTAGAGCACGATGAAGGCAGTGCAATAGGTACACACAGTACCATTTTTGAAAGGTCACCTGAGTTAACCAGCAGTCAGGTCGGGAGTAAGCCACCCGGGATCTGACTTTGAACTTGGGGGAGGCCGAGGAGGGTATCGCCGGGTTGACAAGCAACAAAGCCCCGGGATCCGACGGTATCCTCCGTACCTTTTTAATTCTGACCCTACCTTTTAGGCTCCGGTCCTTGCTGCCTTAACCCCTTCCATGCTCATGACGAGCTCAACTCGTCATGCAGTACACTGGTCGTGTGCTTATGACGAGCTGACCTTGTCATGAACAATGGATTTTTATATTAATCAGCACAGGAGGGGAAAAGTCATAGCACCCAAGGTGTTAATTAATGCTGTTGCAAGGACAGGATGCCCTGAGTCCTGGGCTACTTCGACTATAGTGCCAGTTTTTTAAAAGGGTGACCGTGACAGCACACATTCTTATAGACCGATTTTGCTGTTGGAGTCGGTGGTTAAGGTGGTGGGCGAAGTGCTTTTAGATAGGTTGACCTGCTGGGCAGACGAACATGACATATTATCAAATGTACAGTACGGGTTCCACCCAGGCCGGTCCACTGTGGCCCAGTGCCTTAGCCACACTATGATTCTTAACAAATACGCGGTTGCACGTTCTGACACCATTTATTTAGCATTTATGGACTTGTCTTCCGTGTTTGAAATCGTGAATAGGACCAAACTGTGGCAGTCCATGACAGACGTTGGGGTAGACAGAAATATTGTCTATTTTTTAGAAGACCTTCACCCTGGAACCAAGGCCAATGTTAGATTCTCGCAGGATTTACATGTCACAAAACTTTGATCTAAGAAGAGGTGTATCTTGGCTCCTTTCTTGTTTAACCTTTATATCAATGATTTAGATAAATCCCTTTTACTTACGGGGTAGATTATCCGAACGTAGGCCGACGTGGCCTCCCTGTACTACTCCACGTGGATGACGCTGTCCTTTTATCTAGGACTGCTAGGGGGCTACAAACCCTGCTTGATGCCTTTTCCACCTTTATGTCCGATTGGGATTTATCTATAAGAGACGCTTCGCTCCGTTTTTGGTGAGGGCGACGACCAGCAGCAGGGGCAGGACTTCAACCCCCACAGAGCACCAGCGCCGCAAGCAACCCGGCAGCCCCTCCCATCTTCACCTGATAGCTACTTGAACTGCTCGCGCCTCCCGCTTCGCGGGAGACGCTTCGCTCCGTTTTTGGTGAGGGAGACGACTAGCAGCAGGGGCAGGACTTCAACCCACACAGAGCACCAGCGCCGCAAGCGACCCGGCAGCCCTCCCATCTACACCTGAGGGTATTTAATTCCCTGCGAACTCCCGCATCGCGGGGCGTGCGCCGGGCTAAGTCCAGCCAAACGGCGGGCTGTCTGTGGCCGTCAGGGGCAGACAGAGGCAGGGCAGGGCCCTGTCCATTTCCGGTACGAAACGGTTTGACTAAATTGCTAGGAGTGGTAAGAACTGCGCCCTCACGACTATTTGAACTGTTCATTGTTGACTTTGTTCTTATATCCACATGTTAATCGTTTATTTAACAACTTTACCGTATTTTAACTGTGAGGGACCACTATACTTTGTGTTAAATTATTTATTTATTTTTTAGAGCCCAATCATTCATACTAATTGTAATGAAATTTTAAATTCTTTTCAAACAAACCCCACACAGATGGAGAAACGAAAAAGTGCTGCGGGCACTCTTGATGCTTTCTTGATTAGGACAGAATTACTCCTCAACCATGAAATCATTCTAACTGAGCGCAGGCTCTCACTCGATCCCCTCCAGTTTCCTTTGACTAGGGAGGAGGTACATCTTAGCACATCAACCCCAAAGATTTTGATCACGCAAACTCCCTTTCCCCCTCCCCCGCCCACACAACCTCAAATTTCCAGAACTCACGAGAAGGAGGCAGAAAAATCTACTATGGCAGGGAAAGGCCCCCAAACAAGGAAACAAGCTAAACAACTAAAAAGGCGATTAGCGGGGACGAGACAGAAGGGTGGAAAACAGAGTTGTGAAGAAAGACCAAATGACTGTTGCGCCCCTAGCTCGTTGGGAAAAGTCACAATTCAAACTCAAACTGAGAAATCATCTGCCCACTTTGACGCACAGTCAGGTATTCTGACTAATAATCCTCAAACAGCCCAACAAGATCTGGGGGTTTTAATAGAGCGTTTTATAAAAAATAGCTTAGAAGACAAGTTCAAAGAAATGACTGTACAGTTGACCAACTTCATTGAAGAAAGATTTGTCCGTATCAAGAATAAGGTAGAACTATTGAAGCACAAGGTTGACCAAATTAGTGCTCGTTTGGAACTCTCCATAACGTCCACAAATAATGTAAACTCCTCCCCATTGCGAAAGAATCTCTGCAACCAACCGTCTCTAGGCCTAAATTCCGCCTCATCGAAGATCCCGCCATTAGTTACGTTAAGAACTCCAGTAAAAGAGGACCGCACAAGAAGGGTCCACGCCAGGGTGGAAAATCCGTATAATCAAGAGGGGGGGAAATACCAGTGGCAACCCTCCCAATCCAGTTGCCTAACCTAATACAGACATCCTAAATCTGCCACCTGCATCATGTCCTTACGTTCTGGTACTAACGGGGGTTCCACCCCTAAAAAAAGGACATACCGAATCATGTTTTTTTCTACGCAGTAAAGTAGTGGATTGGTTGGTGAATTATAAGAATTTTAACTCGCACCACTCAAACCAAATTCTGATGGCTCTTAGAGTTGGGTGGCTGGGTTCCTCTTCTAAATCCATTCAGGGCGATTGCATCGTTATTAACTTCAGAACGCCCAGAATGGTACATTCCCTCTTAACCCAGAAAGAGGAACTATCCTCCATCCCCACAGCGATTACGGCCCTCCCTCTTGGCTTTTTTTATAAACCCTCTCCCAAGCCTAGCGCGAAAACAAATGGCTCTATATTAACTTTCAACAGATTTGAGCTCTTATCACACTTAGAGGAGGTAGATTGACAATCAAAAGTAACATTGGGTTCCTCACCCCCCCACAGTAGAGGGAGCCCGTAGGGAAGGACTTCAAGCTCCAATGAGCACTTACCCTCTGGTAGCAGTGCACAACACAACTCATCTGATTCATCCTTTTAATCCAACCCTGGTCCTTTACGAACAAGCACAAAAATCCCCTGTATATAATCAGTGCACTGAACCTCATTCATCAGGTCCACTGCAAATATTAAACAACTTAGATTTAGCCCCGATTTTGGCTATAGATAATAGCCGTTCAAACGTAAGAGGTCATGTTACCTCAGGCTCACACCCTGACACTAACCCTCTTACAGGGGCATCTTTAACTACCCTGTATTGGAACATTGCGGGCCTTCGGTCCAAGATTACCCAAGAAGAATGGCTTACCTTTGTACGGTCCTACGATATCCTGTGTTTGCAGGAGACGTGGGCCGTGCAACCTATCCACCTGAGCGGGTATAAAACATTTTTCTCTCCAGCAATCCCTTCAACATCGGGGCGCGCAAAAGGCGGGCTGGTGGTCTATATCTCAAATTTAATTCAGGCGAGTGACATTACCACCCTTAAAAATGAGGAGAATTATAAAATAATTTCACTAGTCACTGATAACCGTGCCCTTCTAGTGCTGGTTAACTTTTATAACAATCTTCAGGACTCAAAGTTTATAGAGATCTTAAAGGAAATCCACTATTTCCTTTTAGATTTGAATGACTCCAATCACGGGAAAAACTCCATAATTTTAGGGGTGGTGACTTCAACTTGCCACTCTGTGAAAGAAACGATAACAGCACATGCGGAGTGGTAGACGAGCTTGAAAATAATATCACTCATTTTCCCTACTCTCGTAGCGGGGTGTGTATGAATGAGACAATTGCGCTACTTCAGCTTGTATTGGCAAACGAACTCTTGTCTCCCTCTGTTTCTCTAAGCCCTACTTTTAACGGTAGAGGAGCTTCGAGCTGAATTGATTTTATTTTTGTGGCAATAAGGGCCTCCCCATTTATAACAAACTTTAAAACTCATGATTGCGTTTATAGCGATCATTTTCCAATATCCGTAACATTTTCCGCGCAAATGCTACAAGGGAGACAAAAGACGTTGAAGACAAGGAGGAAAATTTAACCTTGAGCAGACTGAATGGCTACTGTATAAAATGGGCACGCATAGACCCAGTAACAACAACTGAGAAGGTTGTCAGAACTTCCATCCCCGCAATTAGTTCATGTCTGGCGGATCGTTCCTCCCCGCAGGAGATATTAGACAACTTTAAGGTAATAACGAAATCTGTGAACGAAGCCCTAACCATCATACCGAAAGGCAAAAGAAAAAGTAAGGTTGGTTGGTTTAACCCTCCATGCACAAAAGCCTATTCCAACCTTAAAAGTGCTCTTAGAAAACCTATTAGAGACAAGACAGAGGTTAACCACCTTAGAAAACTATACAACAAGGCCCTTCGTCAAAGAAAGTCTGATCTAAAGGAGGAACTATGGCTAGCCCTTCATGCTAGCTGTCAAACTAACGACAGGGTAGCTTTTTGGGAAGTTATAAACACCCCCTTTCTCTCTGGTCCTAGAGAGTCGAGCAAAATTGAAGTCTCAATCAGTGAGACAGATTGGATTGCTCACTTCTCACGAATCTTTTGTCAACCAGAGGGTAACATCCAAACCCTCCATAACCAAGGGAATAGCAGTGACAGTTCAAGGTCTTTCCCAATCTCAGCGGACCTAGGTTTTACCCTGGCCGAAGTCGAGCATGCACTAAAAGCCAGCAAAGGAGGCAAGGCCCCTGGCCCCGACGGGGTACCCGTCGACTTCTACAACTTTAAGATGGATCTCTGGGCCCCAATAATCCTTAGAGTCCTAGAGGCCACGGGGAAAGTCGGACCTTTGGGTTCTTGGTCAGAATCCATCTTAGTTCCGATTTTTAAAAAGGGCGATCGCAATAGTCCAACTTGCTATTGCCCCATCTCATTACTAGACTCGGTGGGTAAAGTTGCAGGACACATTTTATTAGAATGTCTCCAGCACTGGACGGAAGATAATAAAACCATATCTGACCTCCAGTATGGTTTTAGGGAAGGCCTAGGTACCTTTGAACAGGTCCTCAACCTAACGTTACTCAGGAGCAAATACGTGGACGCAAAGGGCGGAAGACTGCATATGGCCTACGTAGATCTTACTGCAGCGTTCTACTGCGTAGGCCATACTAACCTTTGGAACATATTAATATTAATGGGTATCGACATTTCGCTGGTTAACTATCTGCTGGACATGCACTCAAATGCTTCCGCAAGAGTGAGGTACGGCTTGGGGGACCAACTATCTGCCCCATTCAGGGTAGAGCGGGGAGTTAGACAGGGCTGCGTCCTGGCAACTTTTCTTTTTACTCTTTACACTAACAGTCTGGAGTTAGCCATGTTGGAAGGGTGCCAGGACCTACCCCTGGTTCAGAAGCGTCCAATTCCCGCTCTCCTGTATGCGGACGATGCGGTTATCATCGCTCGTACGCTCCGCGAACTCCAACGCTCTCTAACCCGGTACAATGCATTTATGTCGAACCTAGATTTAATAATTAACATTAAAAAAACTTTTATCATGACATCAGGTCGGAGCTTAAGAAAAGGAAATGACATACACATAAACAACTCCAGGGTAGAACATACATCCACCTATCCCTACCTAGGAGTCGTAATAGATCAAAAGGGTACCTGGTCCAGAGCTATAGAAGTAAGAAAAATGCTGTTTTTAAAAGCCACAACGGCATTAGTAGCTTTCACTCAGCGACTGGGAAAACGCCCCCCGGAAGAGATGCTGCGCATTTACCAGGCTAAATGCGTTTCAACAGCCATCTACGGAGCAGGGGTGTGGGGGTATGCACAGGTAGAAGACATTCAAAAGGTGGAAAATAGTTTTTTACGATTTCTACTCGCAGTCCCCCAAAGCACGTCCACGTTCAGCTGCCACACAGAATTGGGCGTGCCGTGTATTTCAGACATCATTAGGATGCAGCCAATTCTTTTGTGGCACCGTCTTTGGATGTCAAATTAGCTATCTTTTACACAATCTGTAGTGTCAGATTGTGTCGCTCTGGAAAATGTAAATAAGATTAAGTGGCTACAATATGTTAGAAGGTTTTTATTCGATCTTGGGCTCGAGAAATACTTTCACTCCCCGACAGAAATGGCTATGTTACCAAGGAAGATGTTAAAAAGCCACTGCCTAACGCATTTAGCAGGGCTTTGTTTGCTGACTGAAGCACATAAAACTTCCGTGCAGCATTCCCTGTTAGTGTAAACTTCTTTTACAATCGAGCCATATTTAACTTGGAAACTATCCAGTTTTGACAGACTTCTATTGACCAGATTTAGACTTAACATCTTCCATCGTTTTGTCACCTTTCCAACGGTCAACGATTGGTCTCACTCCCTAAGTCACTGTCCCTGCGATGGTTATCCCCTCAATCCCTTCTACATATTACCCTTTTTTGCAAATTCTACATTGAACCAAGAAAGAGATGGATAGTACCTATCCTAAAAATCGTGGGCATACGCAAATGTCGACCCGCACTCTTGGTTCTTCAATTTATGGAATCTGATCTTTTTTGCTTTAAACTTAGCCAGGTTCCTAAAATTTTGTATCCGACACAGAAATAATTCATAATTATTTGAATTGTTGAATTTTTAAAATTTTCGTTATATGTTCTTCTCACTGAAAAACCTTGTATGTAATTTTAACTTCCAACACAAATCACTCTGCTGATTTTAACAAACAATCAATGAATTTTCCTGTGATATGTACTGCTTTTAGATGCTTATACTTTTATGGTTTTCTTTGTCCAAAACCGAATAAAGCAATCAATGAATGACTCTACATCATACGTTATGCAGGTGTGCATTCTCCCCAAAAACTCTTTTCAATTCAGGGTAGGTTTGGCTAAGGTACCGCGCACAGACATTTTCTATTATTTGGGGGTCGTATTGGATGACCAAATGAAATGGGGCCCTCTCAAACAAAGAAAGAAGGGGTACCGGGTGCGGGTGAATGCGGTCATTTTTGATTTTGCCTCTAAACTGGGAAAAAGACCTATTGCAGCGCTGCTAAAGATCTACCAAGCCAAGAGTGTAGCGATAGCTTCTTATGGCAGCGAAATATGGGGGCATGTTACCATAGATGATTTACAGGTATCCAAGAACAGTTTCTTGAAGTGCTTATTGGGTGTTCCTCGTGGCTTGTCCAACATGGTGGTACACGAAGAACTGGGGGTGCCTTATTTAAGTGACATCTTGGCACTCCGTCCCCTAACCTTCAGGTTAAAATTTGGTCGAATGAGGGAGTAACGTTGAGACAATCAATTTTAAAAGAGTATATGACCCTTGACTAAGTGCTCAGTATACCTTGGCTGAGATATATTAAGAGTAGTTGTGAAAGGTTAGGACGAGTCGAATTGTACACCAACCCTGAACAAATACCTAAAATGGATGTGGGGTTAATAAGGGAGTCCTTTAGCAGCTTAAGGAAACTGGAGAGGGAAGAGCTGGAATTGCGGAAACTTAGCTTCTGTAAATTTTTAATGCTAAAGACAACATCATTAGCTGAGCCTCACCTCCAGGGCTTTTTAAGAATTTATTAACGTTTTTTACTAACCAGGTTTCGCCGGGCTCTTTCTCACCTCCTGCTTGCATTACCTAGGGCGAGTAGTAGAGGTCAGTTGTTAGCACCCTGTGGCTGCGAAGGTGAGTCTCCACAGTATTTGCTACACTTTGTATTATTTTGCAAATTTTATGAGGACCCCCGGAAGATTTGTTTTGTCCCGATTTTAAAGAGGAATTATTTTAAGCAGACTCACCCAGCTCTCCTGTATTTAAAATTGTTGAAGGAAGAATGTATCTTTTTGTCCTTGGTTGCCTGAAATCCATGGTGAAGTCTAGGGCCTGTCTTGATTAAATGCTAACAAGGGTCAGGGTTTAAGTCTATCTTTAAGAGACGTATACCCCGATAAAAACCCTGGGATAAATTAACTTTGCTGTCGGGCTTTTAAATCAATGGTTAAGATCATGTGTATTTAACTTTGCACCTTATGTTGTGGATTACTATGGACCACTGTGGAATGTAATTTAACTGTGATGAATTGTGGTTATATTTAATTAAATTTTGATGTATTGATAACTTTTATGGTTTTACAAATTGAAACTGAATAAAGTTGAACTGACTGCAGTGAAAATAAACAAAGCAGCATGGCTGTTTACTTATTTAGGAATTCAGGCCTGCTGTGCCTCATAATACCCCAAGTGGGAGCTGAAAACTGCTTCTAGTTGGTGATAGTGCCCCAAGGAGGGACGGGGATATCATCAACATTTACCAAATGAAGTACTGCAATTGAAAGCAGCACCACGTGTGTTTGTTATAATAATTCTAGTCCTATGTCTCCTGGGGCTCTAAAAGTTTGACCCAGGAAGAGGTTTCACTCCGTTTCAAGCACTACTGGAGTTGGAGCTATTGCTCCCGAATGCGTGGACTGCTCGTTTGTCCAGTGGATGAATTCTGTGGCCGCTAGATTGTGAAGAAAGACTCAGACACAAATGCTTTATTGACGGTAATATTATTAACCCACTCGCTGTCAGGCCTTTTCTCCCCGTTCTGCCATACTCTTTTTTTTGGTCCCCATAACTTTTGGTCCACATAAGGTATCCATGGCAAATTGGCGTCCTTTTCTTCCAACATGCCGGGGATTCTAAAGGTACCCAGGGTTTGCAGATTCCCCTGGAGGGGGTCGAGAAATTAGGCAAAATGCAGCAACATTTTGAGGGTTTTGGGCAAAATGGGAAAAAAGTGCTGCAAAAGAAAGCATCTGTTTTTTTCCCTGCGAATGGTATCAACAAAGAGTTTGTGGTGCTAACATCGCCATCTTCCCAGCTTTCAGGAGCAGGCAGACAGTTTTGGCATTCTACTTTGAGATAGACTATTTCTACTATTTTTGTGTGGTTTCAAGCTCCTTCCGATTAGTCTTAGAAATTGGTGGCTCCCGGATAACTATACATTTCTGAAATGTAGACAACATTCTGAATTCAGCAAGGGGTCATTTGTGTAGGTTTTCCTATAGAAAGTAACAGTTGAAATAAAAAAATATTAAAATGTAGTTGGAAAAAACAGCCATTTGTGCCTACATTTTCACCTGTAACTTCTTCGAACTATGGTAGATTTTTGAAAGCTATATACCTTTACGTCCACTGTACTCTTCTCGTTACAGAGATAAGAGGTTTTCAGGTACACCAGGAACCTGAAGTATCCAGAGCGAATAACTGAGTTGCACCTTGCATTGATTTTTCATGGTGTACATTAATTTGGTAAAATATAGAGAGTGAAAAATAGGTATCAATGAAACCAATGTATATCTGAAATGGGAACAAGATATGGAGTCTAGAAGCAGTGGTTATTTGTGAATCTCTGAATTTGTGGGTACCCATATTAGTATGTGAATTAGAGGGTATTTTACAAAATGACTAATTTTTTACACCCTGTCTTACATTTGGAAGGCAGAAATGCATAGAGAGACAAACGATAATAACACTACTATTCTGTTTTCCCCTAAGTCTGCGGATAAAAACGGTACCTCACATGTGTAGGTAGGCCTAGTGCCTTCGACTGGAAACGGCCCAAAACGCAACATGGACACATCACATTTTTCCAGTGAAAAGTGGCACCTTTTTTGCAGTGTGCCTAGCTGTGGATTTTGGGCCCGAGTTCAGCCGGCATCTAGGGAAACATTGCTTAACCTGTACATTTGTGAAAACTAGACAACCAGGAGAATCTGGGATGGGGTAACTTGTGTGGCTCTCACCAGGTTCTGTTACCTAGAATACCTTGCAAACCTCAAACTTTGTAAAAAAAAAAATAACAACAAAAAAACACCTTTCTGTGATGGAAAGTTCTGGAATCTGTGGGGAGCCACAAACCTCCACCTACCCAGCATTCTCCCAGTCTCCCGATAAATATGGTACATTACTTGTATGGGTAAGCCTAGTGCCTGCAGCAGGAAATTGCCCAAAACGTATTGTGGAGACATCAGAACTATTTGTCACGAAACAGCCTGGTTTTGCAAGGGAGTCACCTGCGTTTTTGGCCCCGGGCTCGACGGCCATCTAGGGAAACTTACCAGACCCAGCCATTTCTGAAAACCAGACACCCGGGGGAGCCCAGGGAGGCGTAGCTTGAGTGGATCCCTTAATATTTTCTTACCCAGAATCCTCTGCACTCCCTCAGTCGCACGATCGTCATTACATTGAAAAACAAAATATTACCTCAGGAGGTTGGGAAAGCTCTTCCCCACCTACAGAGGCAGAAAAATAAAGAAATCCGGCGGTGGTGTGCCGAGGATGTAACGATTACGTCCTCGCACACCAGTGCCACAGCTGAGGACTTAACTGTTATGCCCTCGATACTGAGGGGGGTTAAACAATGAATGTTTATCAAGTTTAATATGAATGCTATTGAGAATTAATACTGTGCTAATTTATTTTAATGAGGTTCAAGCATGATGCGTAGATTCGGTGAATGTAGTGATGCCCTGACTTAGTCAGTAGGAATACCTTATATATACCAAAAATATGTACATATTGTTACATTGACAAAGGATGATATGACTTGGCATTCTCTTTATTAATGTTTTGTTCCCCTGACACTGCAAGTAGGCCTGCCTTATTTAAAGTGACATCCCTTTACATTGTGATGTTGCATCTGGTATAGGTGGGGGGTATTGTGATTATGGGGTTCAGGACCCACTAGAGGTGTAATGTTGTATAATGCCGTCACAAAAGTACTTTTCCTTTATAAAAGAAAAAGCACTGGCTGGACAATTTATTGAGTAGTGTTTTTGCATGCAAACAGATTGGGATTGCTAGCCCATACCACCTCCCCTGAGAAGGCGTTGGACTGCTCTGTTTATAGCTACCTTGAGAGAGTCAAGTGCTACATTGGAGTACTTGGTTCCCAGTAATAAGACAATTGCTGACCTATTACTTG
Source organism: Lissotriton helveticus (assembly GCF_964261635.1). Taxonomy (NCBI): domain Eukaryota; kingdom Metazoa; phylum Chordata; class Amphibia; order Caudata; family Salamandridae; genus Lissotriton; species Lissotriton helveticus. The sequence goes on from NC_136057.1 coordinate 1,508,133,002, forward strand.
TGAAGGACTCCCATTCTTCGCAATTAAAGCCCAATTTCTTACATTGATTATTCCAATTCTTCATCTGCAATACACTGACTTCCCGTCTCTATCTGACATGCTTTAGGAACACAACTTGGACAGTCTGGATATAAATTTGGATTTCGTATCCTGGAGCTCCTTCCCCTGGGACGAGGTGTACACCTACAGTACAGGTTAGTAAAGACTCTTCCACAAGTGGTGATCTGTTGTCTTCTGTAGTTATCACTTGTACCATTTGCCCGATGTGAAAATCATAATTTTACTTTATGAAAAAGCAGCGGGAAACACTGTTTATTATAATGAGTAAGTGACATCTAGTAGTGCCTTTGATCAGTCCAATCCCATTAAAAACCTTTCCGGCAGATAGGTTGAAACAAATAGCAAAAGGTTTACAGGTGAAATAAATGTTTATAATCGGATAAAGTTGTCCAGGGTGGCCATTGGCATTTGCGATCTCCATCTGAAAGGTTGTTTTTCACTTATTAAATAGCCTATTGCCCGCATACTCCTTTTTATTACACATAATACCCATACCAGGCTCAAATTTGTGGACTCGCACCCTTATTGCTTAATCCCTCTTTGATTATTCATACTGCAGAAAGTGAGCGAATCATATGTAAATCGGGTGAAACTGGTAGGCCTGCATTTTCACACCACAGATGTTGTCTTCATTTGGTTGTGTGAACACACTGTAACAACAAAGTTAACCTATACCTCAAAGGAAAAAAAAGATGAATTTCATGTTGTGAGCTGAGAACCGAAAAAGCGATATATAGTAAAATATTACAGAAGATACTTTTGCCAAAGGACCAGTATTTTATTCCCATTTTTAAGAAAGCCTATGCGTGTTTGTCTTAATTTTGAAATAAAAAAAGCAGTAAACCTAAGAACATGTTAGTATGACTGCCGAGTAAAACCAAAGGGCATGCAAGAGGATCAGTTAATAGCATACAGGATAAGAGATTCAAACAAGCAAACAATTTCTAAATAAAAAGCAGTAAACCAGCACATAAAACGTTGTTGGGCTGGCAAAATAAGTACTTCAGAGAACATTGACTGGCTCTAACCTGAAAAAAATTCTTGATCCTTCATCACTAAACTTAACCGAAACACAAATAGCTTCATCTAACCAACCATGAAATGGATGGCCCACTCAACCTTACCTTCTTCCTTCCTTCCATGTACAACAACGTTTATCAACCACTACCCGGTCCTGAAGATTATCCCAACCAATAAGGATCGAAACGTTGTCGACCGTTCAGCGCAATAAATGGTGCATTCCCCAGTGTGGCTCATCCAAATTAATCAACCTAACCTGCCACAAACCTTCGCATTATAATTCATTTAGAGCCACATTGTTGTCGTTATTCACTGTATATATTTAAGCACCTCTACACCATGCGCCGTACATGCTGATCACAATTGTCACTTGCGTTGCCACCTTTTGTGTCACTTGCACCTGCTGATCACCAAGTCCAATTTGGTTTGTTTTTGTTATTTATTTACGTACAGTACTGCTACAACTGTATTTCTCAATTTTTTCTTTCAATTATACGATGCCATGAGCACGTTTAAAAAATGTATTGAGTCTCCTTGTTTCTGTCCACGTAATGCATTTGCATACATGTTTGATTGCCTTCTTAATAACACCAGTTGGGATACTGTTTGTTTATTCTGCCCACTCAACCAAAAGCACTCTATAAAAAACACAAAAATAATCAAATGGATTATGGGGCAGACTGTTGTTCTTCTTCTTATTGTACTTTTTGAATATTTGCTAATGGGGTTTATTGGCCGCCTTTATTTGTGTGGAAGGGACTTTGAGTTTCAATGTGCAAAGACCCCAGGAACCGGCCCTTGGGATTTCCTTCACCTGTGCAAGTAATATATATATATATATATTGCGTCTCCAAAGCGTGCTGCGCAGGATGCGCACGGGCAAAGCATAGTCCAAGTGCGTGCCCGTCCTGTGCCTGTCAGCGTCAAGAAGAGGCAGAGCAGGGCCACTCCTCTTGGCTCTTCAAATTGTTAATTTCCAGGTCTCGCCTGCGTTGCAGCTCATGCCCTGCTCGCCTTGGCGAGATCTATTGTCGTTGGTTTTGTGTTGGGCTTCTTTGGAAGTGGGGTTTGTGTCCGCCCTGTCTCCCTTAGGCCCCGCCCACCCTGACTGGAGATTTAGCTCATGCACGGCATCTCTTCCAGACATGCGTGTTTATATTTGCATCACGCGATGCAAATATAAACAAGCAGTTTTCGTTGGCGTAATGGCGACAGAGGAAGCATCATGGCGGCATGATCAGAGGGGCTGCATGTGGATAGGGCACTGCGGGGAGACTGCACGCAGTGCTGCACAGCTGTGCGCCCGCCGGACCCCCTGTGGGCACAACTGAGCAAGTCGCTTGCACCACCACCACAGCGGTATTGATGTCGTAGACCCGACCCCAGCGGCCAGGGTGCTGAATGTGAACCACGCCAGCCCGTGCCATCAGAGTGGTTCAGCAGCAGAGTCCTGTCATCAGAGTCCTGTGAGGAAGATTGTGTGCCAGAATCTCCACAAAAGTCCTATTTTTGCTACTGAGAGCGTAGGTTAATGGCAGAGATTGGGAAGTATAGAAAGTGAAGAGGGCTCTTGAAACCCTGTACACTTCCTGTTCTTGTCCAGGTTTCAGGGACTCTGAATGCAAAGGTAGCATTGGTTGTCCCAGGGACACCAACGGGCAAGGCAGGGTAAACCGCTGCTATGCATGGCTACCCCTATAGGTCGTCCATGCTGCCTTGCTACCCCTGTTGGTCGTCCATGCTGCCTGGCTACCCTTGTTGGTAATCCATGCGAGGCAGCATGAAAAATTGTGCCTCGGACACCGCAACACATCTGTAAATATCCATATTACATTTTCAAAAAAGAATCGCAGTTCTCGTGAAACAGCAAAGTGTTTGTGGAAGCTGACCCAATGAAAAGAGTCATTTAAAAAGAGCGTGTTTGCCAAAAATGTACTTGTCCAACTTTATTGCCGCTGAGTATCTGGCAGAATACAGGAAGGACATTGATTCCCGAGAATTTCCTGTGCTGGCCAGAAACTAGCACGAGTGCTTTGACCTCAGCAAAGCATTGCAAATGGAAATTCCCTTTTGAACATCAATTTTGACTGCATTTGTGTAACCCAAGGCCAGTCAGCCAAGGCAGAAAAAGATAAACATCCTTGGGGCTGCTTGTGAATAGGACTGAGCCATGTGTACTTAAAATGGAAGTCTGATAGAGAGGGTTGCGTATTTCATGTGTGCTGTGTTTTCCTGTGTAAAGCAGCAGTGTGCAGCCTATGCCAGTTCAGAGTGAAGGAAGGGTTGATGTGTGGCGGCCGTCCGTCCATCCTTACATGCCGGCGCGCAGCTGCATACAATTTGACTGCATTACCACGTGGGTATTATTTTTGGGATGTAAAACGAGGGTAAGTCCGCACAGCTCGGAAGTTTCCCTGAGGCAGCCTCCTTCGCTGGCCCCCGTGCAGACCGGGTCAGTTGTGGTCAGGGGCGGATTGGCACTGTGGGCACTCGGGCATGGGCCGAAGGGCCGGTGTCTCAGTGCACTCAGTGGGACTTTTTTGCAGCTTCGCTGTGCGGCCGGCCGTTCAGCGATGATTAGCTGTGGCCCCTGCCCTGCCAAGCAATCATGCTGATGGTGCGCTGGGGAGGGTTGATTGTGTGCCAGAATCGGCCTCCCAGGGGGCCAGGTGTTGCTCAGGCCTATGAGCCATTTTCACCCCGCCCCCCCTGGGGCCCACGCAGCCCAGAAACAGTGCGTGCATTAGTCCTCGCCCACAGCCCTTCTCATTCAGGGCATAGTGGGCGAGGAAGAATGGGTCTCACTATGGGGGCCAGGTGTTGTGGGGAACTCGCACCATCTTCACCTTAGCCTCCCCCCACTCCCATGGATGGCCTAGAAGCTGTGTTTTTGCTTTAGCCCCTCTCCTGCCACTCCATTGCCTGCCCTGAGGCACTGAAGGGCTGAGTAATTTACAAATAGCTGGGGCCTCGCTGTTTTCAGGTGCTCCTGCGCTGGAGGGCTAGGAATAATGTTGTAATAGAAAGGGGCCTCGCAGTTTTCAGGTGCTCCTGCGCTGGAGGGCAGGGGGATAATTTTTTAAGAGAAAGGGGCCTCGCTGTTTTCAGATGCTCCTGCGCTGGAGGGCTGGGAATAATTTTGTAATGGAAAGGGGACTCGCTGTTTTCAGATGCTCCTGCGCTGGAGGGCTGGGAATAATTTGGTAATAGAAAGGGGCCTGGCTGTTTTTCAGGTGCTCAGCTTGTAGGACATTGTCACCTTGACCCTGTGTCCTTCCCAAGAACAATATCCTCCCACTTACATTCCTTGTGTGTTTCATGAAAGGGCACGCCCGCTAATGTGGGCCACGCCCCGCGAATGTGAGCCCCACCCTGCAAATGTGGGCCTCTTTTTATGGCCAGTGCCCGGGCCATATTGTGATCCTAATCCGACCCTGGTTGTGGTCAAACACGGCCACCGTCTGGGGCTGTTCGAGGGCACGAGCCGCTCGTAAAAGCCGCGCCTAAGACTGGCATTTGTGGGCCTCGTGAGAGGCATGAGGAGCTAGATGCCAAGGACGTTGACCACCTTCCCATCCACTGCAGACTGCCAGCTAGTGAAGACTGAAGCATTGGCTCTGCCCAGGCTACATTTCGAGCCTTGATTTATTTCTGCTTTTAGATAGCTCCGACATTACCCGAAGGTGTTAAGAGTGCTTTACAATAAAACCGAATTCATTACAGGCTTTACAAATTTACAAACGGTTGCTAGTTAGGATCCTTACGAAAGGTACAAAGCGGCAGGTAGATAGATACATAGGGACATTAGCTTGTTACGATAGTTACAAAGACATGGACTTAAAGATTGTTAAAGGATGTAGGTGGGATAGGTAGAAGCAGCAATGTTAGGTCAAGTGAGACATGGTAATTCAGTTAGTCTCATCTCAGGGAGGGTCCATTATCATGGAAGAGACTGGCTAGGGGATAACATGCAAACATGTCATTGTAGGAGACAGGCTTTCAGCTCTGTTTTGTAGATCAGCATTGAGATAGATGGTGGTGTATACAGGGCTTTAAGTGGGATGAAAAAACTGGGGGGGTCTTTCAAAGGGGCGAGGTCAATGTAATTAAGGGCGTGGCTTAAAACACATAAACTAAAAATCTGTGCTTAGGTGTGCCGCCTGACTTGAAATTTTGCTGTTTCTGTCATTGCATCCAGATATATGATTCAACAAGTAACCATACTTACATCAAGGCAGGACTATTGGCTTGTCAATGGTTGTTAGTTGCATAAGATAAATAAGCAGTAACTATGGCTTTTTGTATATAATACTGAAAAAGCTACCACTTAAAGCCCTGCTGACACCACGACAATGTTGCTGCTCCTGAGTTTCAAAAAGAAAAGGGAAATCCATAGAGAAAATTACTTGTTAAAGGATTTCCCTTCTCCTACAATGCTCACCTAGCATGACGTCATGCCGTAACTTCTCCACTAGTGAGAAGTGAGCAGTGTGAGCACGCGCTCATTGATGTGCCTGCTGTCACTCGCCTTGGCGAGATCTATTGTCGTTGGTTTTGTGTTGGGCTTCTTTGGAAGTGGGGTTTGTGTCCGCCCTGTCTCCCTTCGGCCACGCCCACCCTGACTGGAGATTTAGCTCGTGCACAGCATCTCTTTTGCTCATGCAGGGCGTCTCTTCCAGACACGCGTGTTTATATTTGCATTGCGCTTTCACTAAAAGTGAACCAATGATGACAGTGAAAGCGCATTGCAAATATAAACAAGCAGCTTTCATTGGCGTAATGGCGACAGAGGCAGCATCATGGCCGCGCGGCGATGACATGATCAGTGGCGCCGCGTGATGGTCGGGGACTGGGAGGAGACTGCACGTAGTGCTACACAGCTGTGCGCCCGCCGGACCCCCTGTGGGAACAATGGCTGAGCGAGTCGCTCGCACCACCACCATGGCGGTATTGATGTTGTTGACCCGGCCCCCATCGGCTCCAGCGGCCAGACTGCTGAATGTGAACCACGGCAGCCCGGGCCGTCAGAGTGGTTCAGCAGCAGAGTCCTGTCATCCGAGTCCTGTGAGGCAGATTGTGTGCCAGAATCATGCAGTGTTGGTTGCCGCGGTAGTCTCCTCCAGTCCTAGCAGGCCAACCACCACGGACCCACCTGCGGCTTGCCTTGCAGAAGTAAGTGCCTGAACTGACAGTAATCATCTCCCAGTTGCACTGACTTGCTATGCTCAAAATTTACTTTTTCGGCTGGCGCGCGGTCATGAAATCAATCAGATCTTGTGTCCTCCAGGGCCCTCTCACTTGGACACTGCATTGTTCTGCGGTCCATCTGACTCCTGTGACTGCCCTCTAGTGAAGCTCTTGTTAGGTGACCACATAATATGGGCCAATCTCCTCTCTGTCCACCAGTGGCCTGCCCAAAATGTCAGCTGCAGTACCAAGTCTGGAATACTCCAGGGCTTATCTTCACAGCTACAGAAAACAAACATTTGCAATGCAATAGGTCTCTCATTGACGCGAGTTTGAGCTGTTGACATCGCAAACAACAATGCCTTTTATTTTTGTTTTCTTTTTAAAAACAATAAAAGGCATTGTTATTTACAATGCCAATAGCTTAAACTTGCGTAACTGCGAGACCTATTGCACTGCAAATGTTTGTTCATGCTAGGAACTTATTTTGACATACAACCAGGTACTTTTTAAGTGACTGAGTTTGACTGTAAACGATGCTCCTTGGTTCTGTTTCAGCCATCATCTCTTTATCTGTTCTTTAAGTTTCTATGAAAGTGAAGGCTGAAAAGGCTTGAAATTCGGTAATCTAGATCAGCACAGGTCTGACTTGCACTGTTTGCCATTCCAGCCCTGGTTTCGTCAAGTTCTGCATCTTTTTCGCTCTTATTTTCTATGGCAAGCTTTAAAGTGAGGATAGTCTATTGGGGAGATGGTATCATGTGACAGGTTCGTGCAGTATCTGCCAGAGTGATGAGGAAGATTTGGGGCGCTCTCTGCCACTGTTTTTGATGTGTGCCTTGGAAGGCAAGGACTTTATTCTTCTATAAGTTGTCTTTTGGAGTGGGAGTCTAAGTTTGGCAAGGCAATTGTATTTTCTAGTTGTGGTAGAGGGGCTGGTTGGTTTCATTACACTCTTAAGACATTCTGCATCTGGGTGCTCAAACAGTGTTCTACTTGTTATATATAGACTTGTTGAATGAATGGGTAGAAGGAAGGCTGTGGATTGGGGCATTGAGGGCTTCAAAAGACATGAAACCATCAATTTCAGCAGGAGGTAACTGTGCCATAGACAGGATTAATATTCATATGTCAGAATGTGCAGATATTATCCATTCTAATACTCACCCGGGAAGTAAAAGCAGTAATCCTACTTCAGTAGAGTCTTCAAAGCATATCCCTTGAATATTTAAAAAACCCAAGTCCTGTGTCAGCAAACGCCCAAGCTCCTCCCCCTCGCTAGCCCTGAGAAGTCCCCACCTATTCAGGTCATGGATAAAATAGTGTTGTAATAGTTATCCTGCTCTTTCTATAGAAGATGCTACAAGAGAGAGACCTCAACCTGAAAGGTGTAGTCCATCTAAATCAGGGATTTTCTTGTGTTGCAGAACTTGATGGGGGTAATTGGGGAGCAGAGGGATCAGGTCAAGGCACTCTATGTATTGGAGAACCTTGATGGGAGCAACAGCAGAGGAGAGGTGAGAGGTAAGAGTTCTGGGTCCTCTATTATGTATAAGGATTTCAATTATTTGTACCCCACAGCTCCCCCAAAGCAGCCCATACTGGTTAACTCTACTCGATCCCTCATGCTTCGTCTGTTCCTTGTCACTGCTTATGCATTAATGCAGGCGGATGAGTTTTCAGCTCAGCTAGGATTGGTTTGCTGGAGAAAGTTGCAAGTGCAGGCCTAAGGTGTGAGGGATCAATAGGTCCAAGTGATTCCCCCTGTTGAGAGTCCCCGTATGTTATATACCAGTGGGTTAATTCATAATGCTTTCTATTTCCCTAGAAAGGCAGGGGACATCAAAGCTAAAGTGTACCTCCTGCAGATCCCCGTCTCCAGGAAGCAAGAAAAATAATGATTTGTTAATTAATAAAGTCACCTGTTTCTTTAGAAAGGTCAGGCACTGCTACTTGATCACCAGGAGCGACATTGTAAGTGCAGAAAGGATATCATCCCTGGATGAATAGCACAGCAGGTTGATCTGGTAGAGAGCCTCACGGCCTGTGACTTCCAAAGCATATCTGGCACAAATACTGGCATGCTGATTAAATATCGAGCCTCAACTAAATTACCTGCGTCTAGCAGATACGGGGTTGGTGAGAAGGTGGGGGACTATGGGAGAGGGACTAGCAGTAATTTCCCTTGACTGAGTCCTGAGGATCCTCTATGCTGTGTCGGAGATACAAGGATTCTTGGGGAGGACTTGCAAAATCATTTAATTACATCTTAATTATTTTCTAGTATCTTCCATAAGGTTGGGGGAATTCATCTTGGGTTTAACTATGGGCGTTTGTTGGAACAGGAGCCCTGACAAGTGAATAATTCCCATAATGTTAGAACGCAGGAGAATTATAATGGTGGTATAAACTCCCAATCCTCGAAAGAATCTCGTTTGTCTTATCCGCCATTGATAAAAATTGCATCTTGGGATGTAGCTGGGGTATCTAAGTTATCCGAGGTGGAATGGGGCCAGCTCATTGTTACATATGATATTTGTCTGTTTCTGGAGACTTGGTGCTTAACCCCTTTCTATGGGAGTGGGTTTACATATTTCTCTGCAAATGCTGGCAAATCTGGTAGGGGCAGGCTTTTGGGAGGGCTTGGAAGTTGGGTCAAAACTGCACTTCAGTGTAAATGTAATATTTTCCCCATTGACTCTCCTGACATTCTAGCAGTTAGACCTTTCCAAACATCTTGATCTCTGAGTTAATTAGATATATGGGCCTGTATGAGGTGCAGGTGTTCAAATGTTGGCTTGCTTTGGGAATAACCACAATCAAGGCCATATCCATCTCCTGGGGAAAGGCACCTCTCTACACAGTCTTGGTATACATGGCCAGCAGGAGTAGGACCAGCACAAAGTGAATTTTACGTTCATATTTAATAGGGAATCCATCAGGGCCCAGGGTCTTAACGGAAGAGATAGCTGAGAGTGCTGCATCAATCTCGTTGGCTGTGATGGGCTGGTCCAAACCGCTGGGCAGCGAGTGGAGGATCGACGGGAGAGGGATCTCAACCTGCAACAGGTGTGCCAGCTCCAGAGGAGGTCAGGTCCTTGGGGCATAGGAGCTCACAGTAGAAGTTGGTGAACATCCATAGAATGCCAGGATTGTGGGTTCTGAGGCAACCTGATTAGTCCAGAAGTAAGCCTACAGCGAAGTCTCTACATAGTAGGAACAGTCCTTATCGGTCACTTGCCATGCATTAAGGCGCCGCATGGGCCACTTAGCAGCTCAGATAATTCCATTTGCAAATAAGGGGTGCATGGTCGGAAATTCCCCCCTGTGGAATGATGTCAACCCAGCACATTTCAAGTAAACATTGGCCGGAAGGGGCAGAACGTCAATATGTGACAATGTCTTGTGGGCTGCTGAAGTGAGGGTGTACGCAGCAATGTGGAGGTGCCCCGTTCTTCATGCATCACCAAACCCAAGGCAGTTGATCCAGGCCCTAAGCTGGCGGGAGCAATATTGACCACTGCCCTTGGAGTCTATCTCCGAATCAGAGACCGCATTAAAATTCTCCCCAATAATAGTGGTGCTCCGTGCTTGGGGCCTGAATATCCGCCACGATCCTTCGTCTGCAGGCATAATCTCCCTGCACAAGTAAGCTCACAGTGCAGCAGACAATAGCGCGCACTTTTGGGCAGTCGAGCTTTAGACATATTGCGGCCCGGACCCTACAGGCTACCATTGTTAGAGACGCGGACAAAGTGACATGCGGTCACCTTAAGGAGCCAAGTAGAGAAGCTAACACAGTCGAACCAACCCCCACCTCAGCCAAGGTGCGCAGCTCCTGCGAGTAGTCGACAGCAGCAGTGAGGTGGAGAGCTGAACGTGACTGCAGGCAGGTGCAAGTTGGGCGCTAAGGAGGAGGGGGAGAAAGCATGCGATCCCGGCTCACTCCAGTGTTTTGACCCCCTCCCCACTGCTGCACTGCACACTGTTGGCAGCACTGTGAGCAGCCAACGCAGGCTGGGACACTACATGTGGCCATAGCCTGGCAACGGAGGCGCAGATGCTCCTCCCGATGTGGCCTTAGTGGGACCCGGGGACTGCATCGAGCCCAGACCCACCCACCAGCAGCGCTCTCCTGAGGCAGGCGAACAAAAGAGGAGGTACGCTCCGCAGGAGTCCAGTAGGCCCAGAGGCCCGGAGACGAGTCGCTGCCTAACCACGCAGATACTGCCACCAACCAGTGAAAGGTCTGACTGGCTCCCAAAGGAGGAGACTAACAGCTGCTCGGTGCCAGCAGGTACAGCAGAAGCTTGAACACCTGTTGGTCACCCCCTGGGATGCTTCATGGGGACGGGAGAGTCCCGGGAGAGGTCCGTGGAGACGTGGCCCTGTACCTGAATTAGCAGGAACACACAGGCATCCAACTGGGCTCAGGCTGTGTTGAACCCAGGCCTGGTCGCAGGAGGAGCATCGGCTGCACTTCATGGACATAGAGCCCACAATCAGGCACTCTCTGGTACCCCGTGGTTGATGCCCGAGGGTCAACAGAGAGACTGGCCGGCGGCCGCCCTGCAGGGACAGGCACACTTGCGGCTGCCCCTGCAGGTCAATCCTTTAAAACCCATTACACGGTGCACCTCAACAGGCACAAAGACAGGCACGAAGACACCTCAAAATGCGTTGCAGGGAGGGGAGGGGAGGGGAGGGTCCCGGGAGCGGTTTGTGGGGTGCTACTCTACATCTGAGTTGACTGGAGCACGGGGACACCCGACTGGGCCCGGGGTGGTGTCAAGCCCAGGCTTGGCTGCAGCAGGTGCGTGAGCTGTGCCTGAGGAACACAGGATCCAGAATTCGGTGCTGTCTGGTGTCTCATAGTTAGCACCTTTGGGGTAATGAAGAGACTGGTCAGAGGAGGTGCTACTCGGGCACACAAACTTGCGACTGCCCCTGCTGGTGCATCCATCAGGACCAGTCACACGGATGTACGCAACGGGCGCAGAGCGCCAAATGCACAGACTCGGCTAGCTCGAACGTGCCAAGGGCAGATAGCCGGGGTCTATCACATGAACCTACGCTGGGGCGGCAAGTGGAGTCGCAATAATGCTCCCTCGACTCTGAGGTGGCAGGGTGCTATAGCGCAGACGTCTGCAACGCCAGCTCTCACAGGATAATACTCCTCAAACGGGCAGCGTGCTAGGGCAGGCAGTATGTTGGGGTAGGCACTGCAGCAACACAGTCAATCAAGGCCGCCAAGCAAGGATCCCAACTAATCTGGCCTGGACTGGTATGGAACAGATCCTACCGGGCCCTCCACACTGGAATCCAAACTTGACACAGTACTCAAAACAGTTGAACAGATTTGGATAGCTATGTATGAACATTAAAAGAGGAACCGAAACACTGGTGTTCCCCTTCTTGGTCCATGAAAACTTGAACTTTTATGTCCATTGAGACATCTGTTGTGCTTATACTGTATATGTAGTGTGCAGTGGGTTTTTGTTTATAATGTTGGTGGTGTTGGCCTGCCTAAGGGCACAGACGGCCAGGACGCATTGGCGTACACTGAGCAATGGCTTAGAACCCTAATGTCAGCAGATGCGCTTTCCCCCTTATTTGCAGTAGAAAGGGCCCATAGGGTGCTGCCAGGCACTGGCCGGCGGCCCTTCCTGTTCCGTCTGCTCAATTTCAAAGATCGGGACACAGTGCTCCCGGAAGTACGCAAGTTAGAGACAATCAAAGTAGATAATGCATCGGTCCTCCTCTTTCAGGACTATGCCCTGGTAGTGCAGAGACAATGAAGCACATTCCTGGCAGAGAAGAGAGCCTGATATCCAATACTCCCTTCTCTTCCCTGCGCGACTGCGGGTGGTCGCAGAAGGTTCTACTCACTTTTTTAGCACCGCTGAAGATGCCTGGAACTGGCTGGAAGCAGCTGGAAACCACACGTCTCCGAGCAGGCGTGATGGCGATCGCAAGACCGCCCGAGCACCCGGGGCAGCCAAAGATGGACTTGTAGAAGGGCTAGAAAATCACCGGCACAATAGCGTCCAGTCCCGGATCTAGAACAGGTGATACAGGAGAAGTGCATGGCCCTGAGGACGGCGGCCACGATACGGAACTCTGGAGTCGCTGGAGACTTGGATGCCTCCTCGGTGCGCTCTCTTAGTGAGGACAGTTCATCCGCTGTGTGGCCGCCTGGTGATGACTCCCAGAGACTCCCAACAGTGTCTCCTCAAACTGCTGATGACTTAATATGATGAAAGCTAGAGGTTCCTGCATGATTCAAAGCGTAGTCATATAAATATACACACCACCAGCACCCACACACAATACACGTGCATCAGGATGATGTCTAAGTCACTGTCCCTCTTTGACCACAGCCGTGGGCCTTGGCCGCGATCGAAATACATGCACCACATCAAAAGATGCCTGCCGGAAGCAGGTCCAACCACACTCTAAGACAGGGCCCAGGCGCTTGCAGGTCCTGCCTCCTCCAACAGCCTCAGCTCACCTTCCTGATCGAAAGCGCGGCGCACACAGCTGGTACTTGTCATTCAGCACAGTTCATAGTTTGGGCAGACACACATTGTTCCGCTGCTCATTTTAAGTTCCGCTCTTCATTAGTATTCCATGCCACCTACCACCATAGTTACTTGGAACGCAAGAGGGATGCATACACCAGCGCGTAGATATGAAACATACGCTTACATAAAGCGCCATACCGCCCACATAGTACTATTGCAGGTAACACACTTAACACAGCTGGAGGTTCGTAGGTTTCAACATAGGTAGAGGGGCCAAGTACTGGCTACGGGCTACTCCTCCTATGCTAGAGGTGCCCTCATTTGGATTTGTCTGGGTACTCCAAACACGCTTGAGGAGACAGAAATAGACGTTTATGGACAATATGTGTTATTGCGAGGCAGACTCCATGGGAGACAGGTTATTCTAGGGTCCATCTACGCCACAAACGCCGACCAAGCAGCATTATGGCAGACGATTTCTAGCATATTATCTTGCTGGTGTGATATCCCCTGGTTGCTGAGGGGAGAACTCAAAGTGGTTCTAGACACAAGCTTAGACAAGCCCTTCCCACCAATACTGCTTACTGCTGCCACATCAAACACCGAGGCCGTGGGGGAGTGGATGTGCCATTGGGGCCTCGCTGACATATGGAGGACATTGCACCTGCCAGAGTGCCTGTATTCGCACTACTCTCACCCACACAGACTGCACATGCGTATTGACCGATTTGAAGGAAGCGCAGCACTTTTCGCCGAATGCACCCGAGCAGAGTATTTAGGCCGCACACACTCTGACCACAACCCCCACATAGTACAGATGTTCGATAAACAGGCTGCACAGGTTGCCCGCACGTGGAGGCTGCAATTTGCGACACTGGAGGCCCCTTCCCTTCAGAGCTTTATTAACCGCTACTATCGAAAATTATTATGAAGCAAATTAGGATTCGGTCCCTGATGCAGGTTTCGTGCGAGATGTGTGCAAAGCCGTGGTCAGGGGTCAATGCATGGAACCTAATTGGAGCTTGCGCCGACAATTCGACCTAGAAGCCATACGCATCAAGGACAGCCTCATCCAACTACAGTCAGATGTTGCCAATGCTACTGGTACCCAATATCCGCTAGATAATTTGAAGCATGACCATGCCAAAGTCGTGGAAAGGCTGCGATGCATAAATTATGCCGAACACGCAGCACGCACCCATGCAGCAGCAGATTGAGCAGGTAGACTGCTCGCGAGACTGACTTCGGCAGGAGCATGCACCACCTCCAGTCCTCATGCTGCGATCAGCATCAGGACACCTATTGACTTGCCAACATGATGTACACTGTGAGGGTGAACAACCTTTACAACGAAACTTTTACAACGCACTACCATTACAACGCGGTCATTACAACGCAAATCTTTGATGCGACGACCAGGCAACTTGTGGTTCAGGCAACGGTGATCTCTCGGCTCGACTATGCCAGCTCCCTTTTGGTAGGGCTGAATCGGGCCGAAGTCACCCGCCTTCAGCGCGTGCAGAATGCAGCCGCCAGAGCAGTTGTGGGGTTACCCAGATTTTGCTCTACTGTCAACACCTTGCGTTCTCTTCACTGGCTGCCGATTACGCAAAGGATCCAGTTTAAAGTACTCTGTGTGGCCTACAAGATCCTCAAAGGCTCTCCTGCCTTGATTCTTTCGAACCTCTTGTCCCCCTACGCTCCGGCCCGTTCTCTAAGATCATCGGACCTTGAACTTGCAGTTGTCCCCCGTTTTAAGCGTAGCCGTGCTGGCGGCCGTTCATTTCAAGTACGTGCCGCGGCCCTGTGGAACTCCCTTCCTCCAGAGATACGTGCCCTAGGTGATTTGTTCTCTTTCCGTAGAGCTGTTAAGACTTTTCTGTTCTCTTAAAATCCGCTTCCTTATACTCTTTATAAAGTTGTGTTGTGTTGGTACCTTGTCGGGCGCCAGGACGCTCCTTTGCTGGAGCATCTGTGCGCATAATAAATGACCCTAACATTACAACGCATTGCGCTGGGGGGTGCTCTAGGATAGGGAATAAGTTTAATTTACTATCTAACACCTTCCCTAGTGTCCACGGGGACTGGTGTTGGAATAGTAAATTAAACTTTTCACTATCCAGCACCCCAAAGCGCTATGCGTTGTAATGGATTGCGATGTAAAAACCGCGTTGTAAAGGCAGGCGTTGTAATAGCCTGCGTTGTAACGTCATACATCCCACTGTAAGTTCACAGCCCACTATGCCAAACTGTACAGTCCTTCAGGTGGAGCCCTCAAACCTAGACTCCTATCTGCTCCTGCTGCAGCTGCCTGCAGTATCGCTGGAACAGCGGGCAGAACCAGAGGAGCTTATCACGCTCTTGGAGATCAGGCAGCTACACAGGTACTGGCACCTGGTAAGGCGCCTGGCCCCTCTGAGTGCTAAAAGGCTTTCCAGAGGATCCTGGCCCCGCGCCTGTTTAACATATCACAGTGCGCAGGAGTCGTCTGTTCTTCTAAAGTCGCTTCGCAAGTTGCTGCTGGTCTTGCTCCCTAAAGCTATACACGCAACCCACATCCAAAATCAAGACAGGCCCCTATGTGTGTCTTAGATGATCCCAGTCGAGCATGGCACTAGGCAGGGATGTCTGCTCTCCCTGCTGCTGTTCGCGATAGCCATCGAGACGCTGGCCATGTCTCTCCGTCAGACCGGTGTGGAGTGGGGTATCCCCCTGGGCGATGGCACGCACGCACGCAGTTTCTCTGTATGCCGACGACCTGCTGATCTACCTCTGGGATGTCTGTTGGCCATGTTCCGCGGTTGAAAGGGTGCTGCTAGAGTTTGCCTCGTTGTCAGGACTGCGAGCAAACTGGGGGAAATTGTGCTTGTACTCTTTCGCTGAGTCGACCCCCGATCCAGAATTGGTGCTTGGCAGTACACCGGTGTCCTGGCAGAATTCAGCATTCCGTTATCTGGGCGTACAAGTTTATCGCCAGCCAGAAGACCTTTTAGAAGGCAACCTCACGCGGCCGCAACAGCGGTGAGGCCACAGATGTCCTTCTGGCGCACCCTTCCACTAGCAACCATGGGCCGTATAGCGCTTCTGAAAATGGTGGTGCTCCCGCGGCATTTCGCAAACTTGCTAATATACGTCAGACCCTCATTTTTTCACGCTCTAGAGCAAGACCGGAGACAATTCATGTGGCATGGTACACGTAGCAGAGTAGCGCTAGCAAAACTTTACCTACCCATTGACCCAGTCGGCTTAGCCGTCCCCAACATGGAGCACTATTATTGGGCGTCACAGCTGCAGTCGGTGACTCGCTGGATCAGTGGCATGCAGTTGGCGGACACTGCTACACAACAACCCGACCACATGCAGCCCCAAATCACTGCCCTGTTTCATCCCTACAGGAAGAGTGCAGTCCTGGGTCAACTCCTGACGTTGCTTGCCTCCAAATGCTTTTGCCGGAGCCTTTTGCTCGTGAAAGTGACTAGCCCGTATGCTCCCTCCTCACCCATACTTGGCACACCAAGTCACCATCGCACAGTCTCCGCTGCGGAACTCGCTGCCTTGGAAATGGCAGGGTTGCACCTGGGAGACCTATATCAGGACCAGCAACTAGTGCCATTCCACACGCTGGCTGAAGACAGTGGCCTGCCACAAAGCCAGTTACTCTTATACACCCTATTGAGGTGCTGAGTCCTTTGTGTGGAGTCCTGGCTCAAGAGCCCATGACCCATCTCACTGTTCAGTGTCTCCATGAGCTGGGCACTGCAGACATCTTACTAAATAGTTCACAGAGTCCCTACGAACACATTCTGCCCAACCACTGGCATCGCTTAGGCAGCGCTGGGACACAGACTTCAGAGGCAATGCATTACCGCAAATGGTCTACCATATTAGAAGGGCCCCACATATCCTGAGGAAGGCACATTTCCATTTAATATAATACTACATCCTTCAGAGTGCATATATGACACCAGCCAAGGTCAACAGATACTTTAATCAGGCAGATGCTAAGTGCCCGAGATGCTGATTGCTAGATGCAGTTCTTTTGCACATGCTATGGGACTGTGCAACTCTCACCCCCTATTGGAGAGCAGTCAAAACACATTTGGCTGAGTGCACGGGTCACACAGTAGAATACTCCTGGGATGCCTGCCTACTGGGCCTGTATCGGAGAACCAAAAAGGATAAAGTAACGTCCTGATTTATAGACCTTAGCCTCATTGTAGCCAAGCGCTTAATCACTAGGCGCTGGAAGTCACTGGAGCAGCAGAATGTAAAAGCCTGGCTACAGTCGTCGACATGCTAGGCACAGGAGGAGAGCGTGGCATTGCATCCAGAGGACGAACTGGGTCTGTGGATGTTCCCACTGGCAGTGGCATGGGATGCGATACTGCTGGATCTTCGAAGCTCAGCCGCCCAGGACCCCCACATGGCACAGTTGACTAACTAGATCCAATGGTGCACGCAGGACATGTTCGCCGTTGCCGGGTATCCCTCAATACCGGGAGCTATGTTGCCTCACTCGCTATGCACCTCACGTACATAACCAGGTCATGCTATTTTTATCCACTCAGCCACGGCTAGCTACGCGCATACAATCATAACACATATCCCTAGGAAGACAGTGCGGCACCAAGCCGGGTAGGAGCTGTCACATGCGTCCAGTGCTACAACTCAAATCTGTCCCAGTTCTTGCATCCCCTGTTCACTAAAGCATT
This sequence comes from Lissotriton helveticus, assembly GCF_964261635.1. Taxonomy (NCBI): domain Eukaryota; kingdom Metazoa; phylum Chordata; class Amphibia; order Caudata; family Salamandridae; genus Lissotriton; species Lissotriton helveticus. The sequence continues at coordinate 1,508,150,505 of NC_136057.1, forward strand.
AACACACACACGATACATGCTATATGACCTGTGAACAAGTAAGGCATCCATGCCCTCAGTGTACCAGTTATCTATAATATGTCTTGTGCAAGGTGCGTATGCATACGACTCAAGAAGAAGTTTGTTAAATTATATCAAACATTTTAAAATTCAATTAACAAATTTAAACAAAAATAAATCATAGGAGCAGGCAGCTGGTTCGGTACGTAGACCGACTGAAAGTTATATTGTTTACCTGCGAGGAGCCACCCACCCCAATGAATCTCCCATTGGGGCCCGAATAGGTACTAGTATCCATGAGGGAGAAACCCCTGTAGAGGAGAATCTTCAACAAAACATACAGGGTGATGGACGGAATGTTGCACATTGGCAAAACATTCACCCCCAGTCACAGATCTGGGTTTAATCCATCATTATTTTGCTCACCACGCCACGCCACCCCAGTTCAGACATGGCCATATACAAATCAGTCTTGACCCTGTGCCTCATGGGAACGGTCCAGCCCGAACTGCCAAGCCATGTCTTCCCTGGACTGGAATCAAGCATCCTAGGACCGGTTTCTGGCTATCAGCCGTCATCAGCCAGGATAGCTTGACTCCAGTGGCGTAGTGAGCACAGGACCCACGTCTGGGCATACCCTTCCCACATAGGGCGAACAGCAAAACACACAAGATGATGGACGGAATGTTGCACATAGGCAAAACATTCACCCCCAGTCACAGATCTGGGTTTAATCCATCATTAATTTGCTCACCACGCCACCCCAGTTCAAACATGGCTATATGCAAATCAGTCTTGACCCTGTGCCTCATGGGAACAGTCCAGCCCGAACTGCCAAGCCATGTCTTCCCTGGACCCAAATCAAGCATCCTAGGACCGGTTTCTGGCTATTAGCCGTCATCAGCCAGGATAGCTTGACTCCAGTGGCGTAGTGAGCACAGGACCCACGCCTGGGCATACCCTTCCCACATAGGGCGAACAGCAAAACACACAAGGTGATGGACGGAATGTTGCACATTGGCAAAACATTCTCCCCCAGTCACAGATCTGGATTTAATCCATCATTATTTTGCTCACCACAGCACCCCAGTTCAGACATGGCCATATGCAAATCAGTCTTGACCCTGTGCCTCATGGGAACAGTCCAGCCCGAACTGCCAAGCCATGTCTTACCTGGACCGGAATCAAGCATCCTAGGACCGGTTTCAACCCCTGTGACCCCTGGTGAACCCATAGCATTGGAGGAATGGGCAGTGTTCTCCCAGCAAGTGGGTTGCCTGCAACCTGAGTGCTGCAGACTGGAAGCTTCTAGTGTACTGAAGTACAGTGGTGTGCTCGACAAGGTCCAACTGGCTGTTTACATTCCAGGACAAAATCTTAACCTCCATGATGGAGATGACTGGATAGGCGCAAGACAAACGACACCAGAAAGGCGCCATAGGGATTCACCAGCACCATGGTGGCCTGGATCCAGGGGACTTGCACAATTCAAAGTTTGGGCAGGTGACCTGGGCTTCCGTTACTGAAGGACTGTAGAATAACACTAACACAACAGAACTCCCCATACCCCAAATCCCCGTTCTATACTTCTAACCCCGAAGCATCTGTTGCTCTGTGCAGAAGCATAACATCCTCAGCAAAACATGCATTGGAACATAAAAGACCTCCTTGAGTCAGGATTATCTATCAACCTAACGCTTGTGGCTGTGTACTATATAAATGTATCCTCCTTCCCAGCAGACTGGACAGCATCCACTGGTGTGGACAGTGGAAGCCTGCAGTTCAGCCCGGTGGGCAAGTGAGATGTTCAGACTAGGTGCCAAAGAGCTCTGTTGTGCAGTCCACCCATTCCAATCGACTCCCTCCCCCCGCACCTACTACCCCCCTGCTGGTGGTCATGTACCCCACATCAGAATCGGAGGGGTCCCGGCGGCCATGGAGCAGACTCAACACCCATGGGATATCTCGCTCTTCTTCCTGTAGAGTTACAGATGGGGTGGAGAGCATTCCCTGCAGCCACCAGAGTAGGGATACCTGCATCAGCTGAGCAGCGCAATTGCCCATTCCCAGGCCTGCTCCGACGTGTCCTAGAAATATGTTTTAGGGTCGAAAATCACTTTCAATTTCATCAGAAAACGGAGCATATACTGAAGGTTGAGGCATAAAGCTTCTGTTTGACTTCATCGAAGGAGCGACTATGGTGCTGGACGGCCTGTGTGTAGTCAGGAAAGATATTTATTCGGGAATTCTGGAAGTGAAGGTCGGAGCGTCCCCTAGCCTCCTGGAGGATGATGTTCCTATCGTGTTGGTTAATAATCTGGGCAATGAGTGGGCGTTGCAGGGACCTCTGGCTATGTTCCACAATGACCCACATTGACACTTTGTCCTCAGGAATCAAGGACTGCAGCCAGCATTCCCAAGAATCATTCTGTGTAAGGCTTCCGACCCCTCTGGTAATCCAACAAATCTGAGGTTGTTCCTCTACGACCTGTTATCAGCGCCTCTGTGAGGTTTTCCAGTGCCGCTGTCACCAACAGCAGCTTGGTGATCAGTTTCTTAAGGGTGGCTACATCATCCTCCACAAAAGACACTCATCCACCTGCCTCAGTAACTCAGGTGGCGACATTACTGAGATCTTGGCATAGGAGAGAGGTCCACTCTGACCTCGCCCACTCAGTTTCCACAGCCTTCTTAGAGTCCTGGATTGACCAGAGTATTAATGTGCTGAGGGGTTGCTAGTGGCCCCCACATAACCAGTGGCAACCGCCATGTACAGTCTTTTGTCACCTGCGTAGGCGGAGCAGGTCTGTCCCTCCCCACGGCTGGATGCCGCAGGTGGTCAGAAGGCTGAAGTTCTGTGGCCTGCTTGCCCTGAACGGTAGCACAAGCAGCCAGGACCAAAGCCCATAGCGGTGTGCCTGCGTGTCTATCACAAGGACGGATCTCAGCTTCTCAGGCAATCGTCACCCGGTTACAGGTCTGTTCCATCCACAGGGGTGCTCCCACCAAAGGACAGACCAGCAGACAGTCACAGGCCCAAAAAGCCACACTTCTCAATGCACCCAGGCATGGGGAGGGGTGGGAGGCGGGAGGCAGATGTCTGCGTCAGGTGGCTGTTGACTAAGGATGGAAGGAGGCGGTCAGGAGCGAATTCAAGTTGTGGCCACCATCTTTGCCACGCCCCTGTAATCTCAGAATATGTTAAGGAATGTACACCATTTCAGGGTCTCCAATTTAAAGCTATGCTTTTTTAACTTGAAATAAACGAGAGAAAGCTTCCTTTTCCTCTTTAACATTTGGAAGTGCTAGAGTCTTGATGTGAGAGTCTGGATAGGGTCGTCCTGCCCTGCTGCCGCTAAATTATCTACACGGGTGGATTTGGCTCTGGGTTACTTTGGGTGCATACTGTTTGATTGTGATGCAAGGCTTTGCCTAAGTTGTTTCTGTTGGAGTAGACGCAAGTTGGAGTTGGACTCTGGTATGAACTTTGTTTCAAAGTCCACAAGTTCCAAAATGGAGTAGGATCTTAAGATGGAGACTGAGTAGCATTATTAAATGATGTTACAGAGAAATGGGTGGTCTGAATGAGTTTTGTGGCAGTTTTAGCATTCTTTTTGTATCTATATCGAGAAGGTTACTATAGTACTCCAAGGGTACATGCACAGTGTCCAAGCTACACCCTTGATGTGCACTGTACCTGCTCTCACTGGCTGATTGTGATGTATTGTTTTCACTGTTTTCTTGTGATTCTAGTATGTTTTCGTCCTTTGTAGTGGCTGATAGCTGGCCTATAGCTACTCTATGAGAGCTAAATAAAAATGCTTTCTAGTTTTAGCCGGCATACATACTCGAGCTAGAAACCAAAATATAAGTTGACTGCTGCTCTTATACACATTTTTGGGAGTCATGTCAGAAAACGTGTAAGACGGATTCATAGTAGGTCAAGTTTCTATCTAGTTAGAGCTAACATTTGCAGAGGACACAGATTCAGTTGGTGTCATTTACTTTGATTTTGGAACTACAATTACAAAATGTCCCCTATTTGCACTTTTGAGGCCTTTCAAATATCAGAGCTAATTTCAAAAGTGCAATCATATGTGTGTTAGAAATTCTGCTTCCACACCCTTTAAATCCTGCTTCCACACCCTCCGCCTCCTATGTAAGTCCTTCAAAAGGATCCCCCTCGAACACAGAAAGACTGTCACTCATACCCTGGTCACCAGCAGACTAGACTCTGGCAACGCACTCTACGCCGGAATAAACAAAAATCTCACCGCAAGCTACAGAACATCCAAAAACGCCGCCACAAGACTGGTCCTCAACATGCCAAGACACTGCCACATCTTCCCGCACCTGCACATACTCCACTGGCTCCCCATTGAAGCTAGAGTCACCTTCAAGACGATAACCCACGCTCACAAGGCCCTCCACGACACCGGACCAGCATACCTGAACAGCCGACTCAAATTCTACGCACCTCAAGGGACCCTTCGATCAGTTCACCTCTCCTACGCCATGGTCCCCTACGCCGAATTGGAAGACCAGATCGGGAGGCCACTCCTTCTCCTTCCTCGCGGCCAGAGCCTGGAACGACCTTCCGCTCTACGTCAGACAAACAACATCTCTCCCCATCTAACAAACATTTGATTGATTGATTAGGTTCCTGGTTGATTAGGGTGAAAGGCCTGGTCAAGCAGTATCCACAAACCACAATCAAGTGCCTGAATACCTTATCGGATGATTAGCCATGCTTTATAAATCTTGATTGATTAGTCCGGGTAAGACCCAAGCAAACCTACATTAACCTGTGCTCACTCTCTGATAGCTTGCACAGAGTAGTTGGGCTTAACGTAGAGGCAATGTGTAAAGTATTAGTGCAACACTTCAAACAGTGAAAACACCACAGAAAGATTCCACACCAGGTTAGAAAATGGGACTTAATTTAGTAAATAGAACAAGACCAAAACGACAAAAATCAAATAAGTACAAATTGCGATCGAGAACTGTAAATATTTTCGTGAAAAATAGCGGTGCTTAGAAGCAAAAAGTGCTATTGAGGATATCTGATCATGCCGGACTGGGACAAAATCAAAAGTTCAGGCTGACCACGATGGAGCGCGGTCCGGCTTCAGGGACCCAGTTAGGCCTGCTGAACTAAAGTGCCTTGATCCCTAGTTGTGCAGCAATATTTGGATCAGCGCTGAAGATGCGTTGCACAGCAGAGGCAATGAGTTGGTTCTGAGATGCTATGAGGCTTTGGTGCCACGTCCTGATGTATCGACAGTGAGTATTCTGTTGGGGGTTGCGATGCGAAGGCCAGTGTCGACGATGCGAGGCACAGTGGAGATGATGCGTCGGTTCCTATGAGAAGTGAAGATGTGATGCGAAGGTTCTGCCTCGTCGTCAAGTCTCCTATTGTCGAGGGATGTGAGGAGATTGCACCAGTAAAAGTGTTGCGCAGTGGTGGTTCTGAAGGTGATGTGCTGGTCCCAAAACGTGGAATGCCAAGGAGATGTGAGTCTTTTGCGATGGGTCAAATCCACGCAACATGCGCGATGCATTGGTTGTGCTTGAAGAAGGGCCGCTCAGCTGAAGATATGCATCGGTCCTGGTCAGGGATGTGTCTGTTCCAATGGAGTAATACCTTAGGCCCACTTCCAAGGGTCTAGGGATGGGGTGGCACCACTTGGCAAGGTAGACTCACAGTTGGCAAAGTTTAGATTCAGAAGCAGGTTGATTGGAAGTATTTTATGTCCCCAAGACTGGAGATCAGGAGGCCAGCCAGCTATCCCTTGGCTTCACTCTGGGCTCAAGTGATGCAGATCTAGTCCCCTCTCCCAGGCAAAAGGGCAGCTTGTCATCACAGTAAGGCAGGGGTTCAGCAAAACAGAAGTCCAGCAGAGAGGCAGTCCCTTCAGCAGCACAGCAGTCCTTCTTCCTGGCAAAGGTTTCACAGGTTTAGAAGTATACTCAGGTAGTGGTATCGGAGGTCCAGTACTTATACCCAGTTCTGCCTTTGAAAAAGGGGAGACGCTAATGACAGGCCTTTGAAGTGCACATCGTTCCTGCCCTGACTCTAGACTCACTACAAGGAGGTTTGCAGCCCTATGTGTGTGGACCTAACACAGCCTATTCAGGTGTAAGTGCGGTTGTGTCCAGCTCCTCCCTCCCATCCTGCCAGGATGGCCCATCAAATCACACCTAAGCTCTTATTGTGTGTGGCTGTCTAACGGAAATAAACAAAGCCCAGCTGCCGGCCACCTCAGACACGCGTTCAGAGACAGGCAGCAGGCACCAAATGGCTAAAGTAAGAAAATTCCACATTTCTAAAATTGTAATTTAAAATCTGACTACACGATAAGTTAAGATTTTAAATTAGTATTCTAAAGACACCAGACTTGGAGGTTTAGTCTTTACCCATTTGGACATTACACTTATAAAACGCAATAAGGTAATCCCAATGTTATCCTATGGGAGAGATAGGCCTTGCAGTGGTGAAAAACGACTTTGAGAGTTTTTCACTACCAGGACATATAAAACATAAAAGTACATGTCCTGCCTTTTAAATACATTGCCCTCTGGGTTGTCCAGGGCCTACCTTGGCAGGGACTTATATGATAAAAAACAGAAGGTTTGGGCCAGACAAAAGGTTTATTTTGCCAGGTCGACATGTCAGTGTAATTTGCACACTCAGATTCTGCAATGGCAGTCCTGTGACATGGTTACAGGGCTAATTAGGTGAGATGCAGGCCCACGAGTAGCATTTAATTTACAGGTCCTGGATACAGGGCGAACCACTTTGCTAGAGACTTCAAAGTGAATTAAATATGCCAATTGGAGATGAATCACTATTGCCATGTTTAGGGGAGAAAGTACCAGCATTTTAGCACAGGTTAGTAGTGGTAAAATGCACAGAGTACTAATACCAGCAAAAACGAGGTCAGAGATGTGGAGGAGGCAGGCAAAATGTTGGGGAAAGACCACCCCACAGCTGTCGAGTCAAACAATGTGTAACCAAGCTCTTTGTTGTTAAAACAGCTACTTTAATTGCAGGATTTGTGCCTCACTGCTTTTGTCTCCATTCTATTAGACATAACAGAGACGTTTCTTGGTGTGGCCTTGAGTGAACAATGTTTTTATAGTGTACCCAAAAGTAAAACCACATCTTCACACTTGCATAAAGCCAACACCACCGGGGTTTATATGGGCAACGTTTGCTTTAGACACCTCGTAACTGCAAAATGGAAAAGAAATACTAGTCCAAGCAAAGAAAGGTTTCAAGTTAAATATACAAAATATACACCAAATTAGATAGTCATACTTAGCCCGGTATGGTCAGGCTGAAGTACTGGTTGTCCCCCCCCCCACACACATGCACACTTTTTGGGTCGAACCTAACAGCGCATGAGCCATTGCAAGGTATATTGGGCCAGATGTAGGTAATCTCAATTTTCCTATTCTTAAATACCGAATTATACCGATTCGGTATTTAAGAATAGGTAAATGGGATGTAGCTAATAATTCGGTAATAATTACCGAATCGTTATGATTCGGTAATCGGTAAATACCGAATCAGGGGGAATACATTGAAGGGTGGCAGGGTGTAACTTTGACACCCTGTTGCACCCCTCAATTGTGTATGGGTGCACATGTTGCAGACATACATGCCCTAAGGGCATGTATGTCTGCAACATGGCACTGAAGCAATTTGAATAAAATTGCTTTTTTTTTTTTTTTCGTTATTTACCACCAACTTGTAGTTGGTGGTAAATAGCGAATACCAAAAAGGGGAAAGCATTCATTTGAGTGCTCCCAAATGCCCAATACCGGTCGGTAACGGCCGAAATTCGGTAATTTCGGGCGTTACCGACCAGTATTGGGCCACCTACATCTGGCCCATTGTCTCTTACAAAGAACAGAGGGGCTTGGAAGCCCACTCATTGCTTATCATTGGTTGGCTTTGCTGTTATTTGCACTTGCATGTGACATATTTTTATCTCAGCTTGACAATCATGTGTTTGTCCCTCCAACTCAGATCAGTAACTCAAAAGAACAAGCATTGGCAAAACCAATAGGTCTCACATCTGTAAGAGCTACTGGTTTAATTTTCATTTCAGCTGTATTGTACAGCATTGTAGTTGTACAATATGTGTAAATTAGTATTCTAAATTGCCATTGTTATGTCTTTTAGGATAGTCTCATCGACGTATACCCCATTTTACATACATCACCCCATCCACACAACTATAACAATTCTAAACAGGTGACCTTTTACCTAATAGCTTGCTCCTGTCTCTTCGACACCAGGCTCTAAATCTTCTATCTGAATCCCTGTAGGTGACATACATACAAAATGTTCCCAGGCACGGCAGATTTATTCTGTATAAGGGTCACCACTTTTTTTCATCTTTGCCCAACAGCCAGCTGTGTATGATCGCACTTGTTCAGAAAAACATCACTGATTGTTTTCAGAACATTTATGATGGTTTTCAAAACATCCATAGTTGTTTTCAAAACATATTGATTCTAGAAAAAACCCTGGAGTGACCACTTTAGTATAAAAGACCCTCAACTCCCCCCTACAAATTTGAGAATTCCTTCCAAGCTGAGACGGTGGTCCTGCATGCCGAATCTCCGCCAAGCAGTGGTTTGACATCCCTTTCGGGTTGTCGTCCTCAAGGCAGAGACGGGGTCCTTCATTCCCAACCATCAGGTGAGGGGGCGGGTTCATCCCTAGGTGTTTCTTGGCAACATATATACATCTATACACATTTACACGTACACACCCAGGTTAGGCTAGGTACATTTTAGCAAATGACTTCGGGCGCTGTAGGAAGCTGGCTCTGTATATACTATACCAAAGTGAGGTATAGTGTGCACAGAGTCCAGTGGAACCCCAAAGGTAGGCAAAAGTAAAGTTAGATAGCACCTCACTCTCTATTTGTGGTAGTGTGGTCGAGCAGTAAGGCTTTATCAGAGGACAGTGTTAAGCATTTGTTGTACACACTCAGTCAGCAAATGAATTCACAAACTCAAAGACTGAACTTCAGACCAATTGTTTTTGTATAAAAATATTCTTAGTTATTTTATTTCCTAGAACCAAGCAAGCCTGGCACAGGTAAGCAATAAATACTTTACAGTAGTGAACCGTTTGAATTGTAATAGTATATGCCCTTTGTTTTGACTTACAGTATGGCTGCAGAGAAATGCTATGCTTTGTAAATACAGTACATAGACTTGAATGGGTTTTTCAGTAAAATACCAGTTAAGTTACTTTTTAGATTACTGTTTTCACTCTGTGTGCTATACCTGGATACTACACTGGGACATATGCTATAAACAAGTAAGCAAAATAGTTTTTGTTATATAGTACAATTTTAACGAATTTCTTTATGTTTTCAAACTCCAAACTTTTCCAAGAAAAACAGTCAATGTTGTCCTATGGAGGAAAATATTGTTATTGGTTTGAGGGTAGTATTTAGTAGTGGGAGTTGAAGTTCTGGGATATGACTCAGGGGTCCCTTAGGGTCAGGAATGCACTCTTGTTACACCCTCAGTGATACAAGGGCGGCCGAGTGCAGAGTGCTGAGGCCCAATGTTATCCAAAGGGGGATAGGGGGCCTCCGGTTGGTGGCTGCTGACGAGCAGGCCACTTGGCTGTGGGAGAAAAGCTCCTGGACTTAAGCTCAGGGCAAATGGGGAAACCAAGTAGCACCAAAGGGGCACCCTCAGCTGCACTAGGGCGGCCGGGTGCAGGGTGCCGTTTTAACATTGGGCGCCCTGTGGTTTGCTATGGGGAACCTCCGGTTTGCAAAGGCACTGCAGGCTTGGGGACGAAGGTCTTCTGGGTGCGATCACCACTTTGAGTGGTAAGTTGGGAAGTTGGGGGTTGGTTAGGCACCGTCGTTTGGGCCACCCAAGGCCGTGGGGCATCAGGTGCAGGGGTGCCTTTTGTGGTCGGATCTGATTACCAGCTCCTGGCCGCGGTTGGGGGGACCTTCTGGATTTAGGCTGCAGGCGTTGGCTGGAGGTTTGAGGCAGGTCATCGGTCACAGGATCTCTGGTTAGGATCGCCGGGGTGACCTCCTCAGCGTGTTTGCACACTGGAGCTCGGGCCAGAGACGGCGGGTGAGGAGTGGTGCGGATTCACGGTGACCGGCCAGGGCTAGAGGTTGCAGATTAACAAATCCGGTGTTCACGGGAGACAATGTGTTTGTACTTGAAGGCAGGCAGGTCCTCCAGGTTTTTCGAGGTTGCTTGCTGCAGGACACACTGGGATTTTGCAGGAGCAGGTTTGAGGTGAAGACAGGCCTGTAGGGTTGGGTCCTAATCAGTGGGCGTCCTTATCTTGTTAGCTTCGGCACGGCTGTTCGGTCCTTCTTCTTTTCTTGTAGTTTCTTCTGGTCTGCTTTCTTGGTTCAGGGCTACCCCCTAAATACTATATTTAGGGGGTGTTTTAGGGGTCTCGAGGTCATTAGCCAATGGGCTACTGCCCTTAGGGTGACTACACCCTTGGTGTGCTGCTCACCCCACGTGGGGGAGTGAGCACAATCCCTAATCCTGATTGGGGAGTGCCTGCCATCTGCAAGATATCGGGCACTGAAGAGTGGGCTTCACCTCACCTCCCCACCTGAGGGGTGGAGTTGGCAGAGGTGGGTACACCTTCTGGGCTGCCTAGCTTTTCCCACCTTTCTTCCCGACGAAAAGAAGGGGAGACAGGAACAGGGGGGGGCTGCTCCTGATAGCAGGAAAGGCTGAGGGTCGCATTACAAAGGCTGCCAGTTCTTTGAAGCTCCCCTGCTACAGATGGCTCCTCCTGGCCTGGTGGAGGTGTGAACACCCCTGCCCAGGAAAGGCTTTGTTTCTGGGCTCAGGGAGCGAAGGCTCCCACCCAAGGGGCCCAGAAAAATGTCTTTTGGTGGCAGGCTGGTGTGTACAAGTCAGGCAATCCACCAGAGGCTAGTCATTTTTTAGGGGGCATCTCTAAGATGCCCTATGTGTGGATTTTCCATTAAATCCCACACTGGCATCAGTGTTGGGTTAATGTGCTGAAAAGTTTGATACCAAACTTCTCAGTAGCCATTATGGTGCTGTGGAGTTTGTAATGACAAGCTCCCAGCACCATGTACTCATCATGGCAGCACTACACTTACAATGTCTAAGAATGGACTTGGACACTGTAGGGGTACCGGGCTCAAGTATCTGTAGCCTCGCCACTGATATAGGGTGACTGATCCATGCCAGGACATTGGGTTGTAGGCATGGCACACGTGTGCCATGTCGACTCTTCACTTTGTTCTGCACCAAAACATGCAGCCTGCAAAGGGTGTGTGTGTGTGTGTGTGTGTGTAGGTAGGTAGGTAGGTAGGTAGGTTGGTTGGTTCAGGGCCTCTAAGTGTGGCACAATAAGTGCTGCATCCCTTGGAGGTCTTCCCTGATCAAAGTGCCCTGGGTACCTGTGGTACCATTTACCAGGGGCTGACCTGTGGCGAGAGATGCCAATTGGGTTAGTTTTGGGGAAGAACACCGGCGCTGTGAACCTGATTGGCAGGGACCCAGGGCACATTATTATTATCACATTTATTATGCGCACAGCTACCCCAAACAGGGTTTCCCGGCACAGGCATGTCCACTACTGCAGACTGAGTAAACAGAAAGCTGGTCACTGAGAGAAAAGCCAGGAACTTAAAATAGAAAGATTCGTGTTTCATGGAACTGGGAAGAGAATTCCACAGTCTAGGACCGAGAAATGAAAAAAAGCGGTCGCCCATTCTGGTTAGTCTACAACTAGGTGTTACAAAGTTACCTTGAGTGGCTGAGCGTAAGGACCGAGAAGGGACATATGGATGGACAAGCTCGTGAAGATAAGATGGAGCAGTCCCTTGTTTGGTTTTAAAGACAAAACATAAGGTCTTGAATTTGATGGGGCTGTCGATGCGGAGCCAGTGTAGGTCCCGAAGAAAGGGAGAGATGGATAATTTCCTTGGGATGTGGCATAGAAGGCGGGCAGCGGAATTCTGGACCACCTGGAGTTTCTTCAACACCTCCTGACTTCCACCCAACTACAGAACGTTACCGTAGTCCAGGTGAGAGGTGACAAGTGCCTGGACTACCGTTCTTTTGGTAGAGTCTGGAAGCATCCAGATCATCTTCCGCAACCATCTTAGAATGGTAAAACAGGTGGCGGCAACGCTAACAGCCTGTTTCCGCATTGAGAGGTTGTTATCAATAATAAACTCAAGGTTACGTACTTGGGTAACAGGTAGAGGGAGAATACCCATTTCCTGAGGCCAATGTTGGGGACCCCAGAGATACTTGTGTTTACCTAAAATAACTACCTCGGTCTTGTCTCCGTTTAGTTTCAGCAGATTAGCACACATCCACTCTGACACCCGCCGTAGACCAAACTGAAGGGAGGATACAGAACCTTCCTTAGTGGAGGACAGAGAAAAAAAAATTACGTGTCATCGGCGTACGAGTAAAGGGATAAGCCTGCATCCTCCACAATAGACGCCAGGGGTCTAACATGGATGTTAAAGAGCACAGGGCTCAAAGTGGACCCCTGGGGAACTCCATACGCAGAGTCAAAAGTGCATCAGTAGTCTGGCAAAAAGTGGGGTGGGGAGGTTACTGCAGAACTCCAACTTCTCACGGGCGCGCATTTTGGGATTATGCAAAATCTGTTTTTATCCGAACTGTTTCTGTTCATCTTATTAGCACTATGGTAGAAATGTATCTACTATTCACTATACTGGTCCTAGCAATATCTTTTGTATGCTTCTGTCTCCTGATTGTTGCAGACAAAATGTTTTTACACCAGGCTGTCGCTGGACCAATACTTTCTTATTGAAACGTCCTAATCGCCATCCTGTGTGTTTTCTAAGAGAAAGCAAGCATGAGTGTCTGAGCAAAACTTACTGCACTGTTTCCACGATCCCTGAGGAATCAAGGTTGTCATGTTCAGTGGTTGCCAAAGACTACATACACTACTGTAGAATACAGGTTGGTGGTTGTGACACTATAGAGCTAGCTGGTCTAATGGCTGACATATCCTGTGGGGGTGTTTGGAAGCGGTTGGGACACCAAGCCCTCAGTTTAGGGCACCCAAAATGCGCAGGTCCTGGGGGACTCCTAGGAACTACACAACATGGCGTTGCCAATGTTGGTTTGGTTCCTATAGTAACAGTAAAAATCTGAGTAGTTCAGTCGTACTTTCTCAGAAAGCCCTACTCACCCCTTACAGAGACGTCTGAAGTGGGGAGGGGAATCAGCCTCAGCTGAGCAGATATACTCTGTGTATTGGCTGAAGGTTTAGCAAGCTTGTAATGATAAACCGTTCCCCACATTGTGCAAAAATCTACCTCCTAAACTTACTCTTCTCTTCTAAAATTACTGAGCCTGTGATTAACTCAGGGAAAGACAAAGTTCCAAATGCTCTTAACATTACAGAAAAGCAGTGACTATGAAATTGTTAGAACATGGCGTTACGGCACCAGGTGGCTATGTTACCTTTGTGATTGAGGCACATGAGGTATTCGAATCAGAGGTATTTTTTACCTGGGTTCAGTTCTCATCTTCAGATCCAGGGACTAAATTGTTCCACACATACAATGTAGTTGAACCACCAGATGAATACATTCCATGCGAAGACATTGAAGTCCCGTTAACGTACCAGCAGCACGGAAACGGGTTTAAAGGTGCTCTCCCACACACAACATCTGTCGTGAGACTCTGTCCGCTCAGCGTAGAAGGAGCGAACTGTCCGGTCTTAGCGGCATACACTCCACATCCCGAGATAGATAGCCTATAAGTGGATGACGTCTGTAAAAAATACAGAGACATAGTCAGGCTATTCAGACACATTGTCCAGTTCGTCGTGCAAACATTAACAGTCCAAACTGCGAAAAATGCTCCGGCTGGTCCACATCAGACCATGTCTATAATTAACCCACAGGCACTGAAATCAGTAATCAGGACAATTCCTTCCAAGAGGGTGCAAATTCTGTTCTGGATTGCACAAAAAATAGAGCAGCTGGAAGCAGTGTTTCCCCATATGGGTCCGCAAGAAAAACATGGAATGCTAACAATTTGCTTGCCAATGGAGATGGTTCCCTCGATTGAGGATTGTACCACTTGGGGAACAATCTTTGCTGCAGTTTGTGAGTAGTTGGCCTGATATATGATGCTCACTAGTTCTAGTGATCACCTTGTATCAGTCCAAACAACCCTTATGGTGATTGGTTGTAAGTCAACCTTATAGACCAGCTATCCTAGTGGTAGCATGGACAAAGCCGTCTTAGGCTAAACTCGTTATGGCATGTGAAGCCAGCTGTTTTACCACCATATAACCCCTTGAATACCAGATGAAAGGACACCACACAGGTTGTTATGATAATAAACAGTATATTTATTAATAACAAACACCTCTGAACTCTTTATGAGGTCAGAGGGCTAAGCACATGACAATCTCTTAGGAAAAATACGATAAGTTGCACAAAATTACAATGGTGCCCTAGGGGCACGACAAACCATATACTAAGTAAGTGGAATGTGAAAGTTGATAGGAAGAATGGAGCTATCCAGAGGCTGTAGGATCGTTGGGACCACGCTACACTAACTCTAGGTAAGTAATAGGAGGCCCACGGAACGCGTGTGCAGAGTGTGAACTCACACGGGAGATGCGTAACAACGTCTATGGGCAGTACAGTTCAAGTTAAAGGTGAGTACGGACAATCCTGACTAGGTAGGACTAAAACGACTGTGGAACTGGACACTAGGACAGTTAAACTACCCTTGAGCACCGAAATGCTCTCGTTACCTCACCCACGGGCTGCGGGTGCATAGGTGCCAAAGTGTGTTGGGTTCTCGCGTTGAAGTCAATGGAGCCTGAAAGAAAAGATGCTGCAGGTGACCAGGAAGAAGATGTCCAGTGCGATCCAAGGGTAGATCGGCGAAGAAGAAGACCTGAAAGCAGAGGGGACAGTGTTCACAGTCACTAGCCAGTGACTGGAGTGGAACCAGGAAGGAACCAGATGTCGTCGTCGTGATCAGGTGAAGAGTGGACGCTTGACTCTGCAGCCACGTGGACCAGGAGGTGTCTTCGACGACCAGGATGGAGGCACGAGCTGTCCCACGCAGGCTCTCGCTGTTGGCGGTGTTGGATCCGGAATCGGCGTCAACAGGCCTTGGCAAAGGCAACCCACGCGGTGAGTGAAGAAAGCGTCTGGTGCGGACTAGGAGAGTCCGGGGTGCCCCTCTTTTGGAAGGGAGCAAGGGCCAGTCTGGAGCAACCAGACCAGCAGCAAAGATTTCAAAGTTCTTCGTCTAGGAGGCCACTAGCCAGCCGGCAAGTGACCAGACAACGCGTCGAGCAGCAAACAAGCAGAAGGGCCCCACGCAGATCTCATGGATGCTGGGGGGCTGATCTTCGGTGCAGGGGCTGCTCGGGGATGGGGTTTCTCAGTCCCCAAAGCACTTGGTCGAGTTTACCTCGGGAGTCGTGCTGGAAGAGAAGTGCAGTCTCGTTCAAGATGGCCGGTTCCACGTGTCTCGTCGCACCCACGGGTGTCAGCTTTGCTGCAGATGTGAGTAGAGGTCGGGGAGGTCTGGGAATCCGGGTCTCGTCGGGCTCTGAAGTCTGGATCCTTGAGGGAAGACGACAAAGTGAAGCCGCTGGACGCTTGGTGGTGCCTGCTTGTGCAGGGTGGACATTCCTTGCCCACAAGGGAGATTTCTTCCGTCTTCTGTGGAGCAGAACGTCGAAGTCCAGAGTTTCTTCTTGTAGAGTAGTTCAGGATTAATCTGATTTGGAATGGGACCAGCTCCTACCTTTATCCTGCTAAAGGGGGCTGCACTACTACCTAGGTCCCTCCCCTGGGGGGACCAGGAAGGGGGGTGGTTACACCCCCTATCCTTTGTCCGGTTTCCCGCCAGAGCTGGGGCTGGAGTGGCCCAGCGACTGGTTGGAACCGGTGTATGCACAGGGCACCTTGTGTGCCCCAGGCATGTCTCATTCCTTTCAAGCCTACCCTACCCAATACACAAAATCCTGTCTGGGGTGGTGCTAGCACCTCCCAAGGCAGGAAACCCTTTGTCCAAGCCGCCCTCGCTGGAAGGACTCCCAGCAGCAGGAGGTCAGACTTGTGTCTGTGGTGGCAGCATCCATTTTGTGATGCCAAGGCTCGAGTTAACTTTAACCGGGGTTCTCAGTTACATACATGTCGTGCCCCTCTAGAAAGGTGGAATGCTACCCCCGTCGCCAGAATTGGCGAGGGGGTAGTATTCCAATTCGTATGACACTTTACTCTACATGTTTTGATAATGCTATACCAGAGTTAGCATTTAACCGCGAGGTTGATAATGCACTTAAGAGTATATGGTATAGCGTTATCATGGAACGGCTATTAGGACTTGGTTCGGCAAGCTGCAGACGGGCTCAGCTCATGCCAGAGCACCATCTCACATAATTCCAAGCACTCTACCTTCAGGATTGTTAATGCCTGCCATAGGGGTGACTGATAGGAGGATATGTGTCCATTTTAGGGTTAGATATAGGTATACAATATCTACAGCAAAGGGTGATTACACCACCTTGCCCCAGCTGTCGTGCAGCCAGTTGTGTCAGTTTTAGATGGCCAGCCAGGGGTGGCATAATACATGCTTCAGCCCCTGGTAGGCCCTGGGTACACCTATGCCCTGGATACCTAAGGTACACTTGTCCAGGGACTGATAAGGTGGCCCAGTACCAATTGGTAGATGCACCTAAAGTACATGGTTGTCAATTTAGAGAGAGAACAGCTAGGCTGTGGGTCTGATTAGCTGGCCCACAGCCAGGGAAAGTCGTAAACCGGTGAAGCAAAAGCAAAAATCTGGGGTGACCATAGGATTGCAGACCCCACTCTCCTACATAACCCCCCCCCCCAAACTTAGGGACATTAAACTAACCTTGACCAGGTGAGTCTTCCTGTTCTAAGTGGAAATACCTGGAGAGACCATCTGCATTGCCATGGTCAGTCCCTGGTCTGTTCTCCACTGTAAAGTCCATCCCCTGTAGGGAAATGGACCACCCAAGAAGTTTGGGGTTTTCAGCCTTTATCTGATTTAGCCATAAGAGGGGCTTATGGTCGGTCTGAATCTTGAAGTGAGTTCCAAACAAGTATGGCCTCAACTTCTTCAGAGCCCAAACCACAGCAAAGGCCTCCCTCTCAATAGCTGACCAACGTTTCTCTCTAGGGGTCAGCCTTCTGCTTATAAAAGCAATGGGCAGGTCGTGACCATCAATATTCAGTTGAGATAGAACAGCTCCCACACCCAACTCAGATGCATCTGTTTGGACAATGAAGGTTTTGGAGTAGTCAGGACTCTTGAGAATAGGTGCAGTACACATGGCCTGCTTTAGGTCATCGAATGCCTTCTGACAGCTAACTGTCCACTGAACTTTCTTTGGCATTTTCTTGCTTGTCAAGTCATTAAGTGGTGTCACAATGGACCCATAATTTTTGACAAACTTCCTATAGTAACCAGACAGGCCCAAGAAAGCTCTGACCTGTGTCTGGGTGGTTGGAGGAGCCCAGTCCTCTATGGCCTGTATCTTGCTCTCCAATGGTTGAACCTGGCCTCCACCCACAAGGTGGCCCAGGTACACAACCTGACTCTGCCCTATCTGGCACTTAGTAGCCTTGATAGTGAGGCCTGCCTTTTGCAGGGCCTCCAAAACTTTCCTCAGGTGGATCAGGTGATCCTCCCAGGTGGAGCTTAAGACAGCAATATCATCTAGATATGCTGCACAAAAGTCATCCAACCCAGTGAGAACTTGGTTCACCAACCTTTGAAAAGTGGCAGGTGCATTTTTCAAACCAAAGGGCATCACCACAAATTGGTAATGACCTCCTGGGGTAGAAAATGCTGCCTTGGCATCCTCAGCTAACCTGATCTGCCAATAACCAGCTGTTAGGTCAAATGTACTTAAGAAAGTTGCAGAAGCCAACTTGTCGATCAGTTCATCTGCCCTAGGTATTGGATGGGCATCTGTCTTAGTGACAGCATTGAGACCCCTGTAGTCTACACAAAACCTCATCTCTCTCTTACCATCCTGGGTGTGAGGTTTAGGCACTAGAACTACAGGACTAGCCCAAGGGCTCTCCGAGGGTTCAATGACTCCCAATTCCAACATCTTTTGAACTTCTTTCTTAATGCAGTCCCTGACGTGGTCAGGTTGCCTGTAGATTTTACTCTTGACAGGCAGACTGTCACCAGTGTCCACCTCATGGGTGCACCAGTTTGTCTGACTGGGGGTCAGTGAAAGCATTTGTCTGAAGGATTGAAGAACCTGTTTACAATCCTCTTGTTGATGCTCAGAGAGGCTGTCAGAAAAGACTACACCATCTACTGACCCATCATCAGGGTTCTGAGTGAGCAGGTCTGGGAGAGGGTCACTCTCTTCCTTCTGCCCCTCATATGTGGCCATGAGCAAGCCCATGTCCTCCCTGTTGACAAATGCTTTGAGCCTGTTTACATGAAGCACCCTGTGGGGGCTCCTGGGAGTTCCCATGTCCACCAAGTAGGTGACCTCTCCCTTTTGCTCAATGATGGTATGGGGTCCAGACCATTTGTCTCGGAGAGCTGCTGGGGCCACTGGCTCCAACACCCACACCTTCTGTCCTGCATGATACACAGTTAGGACAGCCTTTTGGTCATGCCAAGCTTTTTGAAGTTCTTGGCTGGTCTCAAGGTTTTTGGATGCCTTCTCCATGTACTCTGCCATCCTGGAGCGGGGACCAAGTACATAGTCCACTATGTCAAGTTTAGGCTTTTTGAGAGGTAACTCCCATCCTTCCTTTACCAGACATAGGGGTCCCCTTACAGGATGCCCAAACAGAAGCTCAAAAGGGCTGTAACCCACCCCCTTCTGTGGGACCTCTCTGTAAGCAAACAGGAGGCAGGGTAAAAGGATGTCCCATCTTCGCCTAAGCTTCTCAGGTAACCCTTTTATCATCCCTTTGAGGGTCTTGTTGAATCTCTCAACAAGCCCATTGCACTGTGGGTGATAGGGTGTGGTAAATTTATAATTTACTCCACATTCCTACCACATAGCAGTCAAGTATCCTGACATGAAGTTTGCACCTCTGTCAGAGACAACCTCCTTAGGAAACCCCACTCTGGAGAAAACTCCAAGCAGGGCCCTGGCCACAACAGGAGCTGTAGTGGTCCTAAGGGGAATAGCTTCTGGATACCTGGTGGCATGATCCACTACCACCAGTATAAATCTGTGCCCAGATGCTGTTGGGGGGTCCATTGGTCCAACAATGTCTATCCCCACTCTTTCAAAGGGTACCCCCACCACAGGTAGTGGTATAAGGGGGGCCTTTGTTGTGCTACCTGATTTGCCACTGGCTTGACAGGTGACACATGAGCGACAAAACTCTTTAGTGTCTTCAGACATATGAGGCCAGTGAAAGTGTGGGGCAAGCCTGTCCCAAGTCTTGTTCTGGCCTAAGTGACCTGCAAGGGGAATCTCATGGGCTAAGGTGAGAAGGAAACCTCTAAGAGACAAGGGGATGACCAGCCTCCTGGTAGCACCAGGCTTGGGGTCTCTTGCCTCAGAGTATAGGAGTCCATCTTACCAATATACCTTATGGGCACCTATAGCATTCCCTGCAGCCTCAGCGGCAGCCTGCTGTCTGAGGGGTTCAAGAGAGGCACAGTCTAATTGGGCCTGCCTCAAGTCTGCCCTGGAAGGTCCCCCTGTCCCAAGAAACTCAACCTGATCAGGTTCAAGCTCTTCTAGGACAGTTCCTTCTGGGGTCTCTGGGTCAGCCTCCTGAGAGGGCTGATCCTCAACCTGAGGCAGGGGGAAGGCTCAGCCTTACCCCTACTGCTCCTTCTCTTGGTTAGTGTCTTGTCCATTCTTCCAGGATCCAGCACTTGTTCAGCTGGGCATTTCTTGGCCTGTGACCTAGTCACAGCAAGGACATGTGAGGAGAGACCTAGCATTTCTACATGAGTCCTGTACTCCACATCTGACCACAGTGAGGATTCCAAATCATTGCCCAAAAGACAATCTACTGGGAGGTCTGAACTAACTACAACCCTTTTGAGGCCAGTTACCCCTCCCCAGGAGAAATTAACAACTGCCATACTGTGATTGGTAGTGACATTGCTAGCATTGGTCACTAGGTAGTCTGAACCTAGCATGATCTGGTCAGGGTCCACAAATGTTGGTGTCACCATAGTGACACTGGCACAAGTGTCCCTGTAGGCCTGAGCCATCATTCCATTGATTAAAGGCGTTTGCCTGTATTTGCCCAGAGTACTAGGACTTACAGTAGGGGTCATATCCATGTCCCCAGTACAAACAAGAACTGCCTGAGTAGGAATTCTGACTAAGTCAGAACCCACCTCAGTTCCCAGGGTTAACCCAACTATAGCCTTGGGAGGTACACTACCACTACTAACTGTACTAGGGGATGCAGGTGTCTTAGGGACAGTAGTGGTAGGAGTTTGGCCTTTCTTGGTGCACTCACTAAACCAGTGAGTCTTACTTTTACAGTATTGGCACCATGGCTTCTTAGGACCATCATTCTTCTTCTTTTGGGAATTTTGGGACCCACCCTACTTAGGTTGTTGGGGCCCTGTTGAAGACTTCTGGTCATTTTGCTTATTCTCATTACCCTTCTGGTCTGCTTTCTTCTGGCCACCACCCTGGTTCTGGTTCTGCTGCTTGACCCTTGTCCTGACCCACCTGTCTGCCTTCTTTCCCAATTCTTGGGGAGAGGTCAGATCTGAGTCAATCAAGTGCTGATGCAACAACTGGTTCTGACAATTATTTAAGATTTGTTCTCTCATAATTAGATTATACAATCCTGTGTAATCAGTAACTATACTTCCCAGTAACCAGCCCTCCAAAGCCTTAGTGGCACAATCAACAAAGTCAGTCCAATCTTGAGCCTGAGTTTTCTGGGTGTCTCTGAACATCAACCTGTACTGTTCAGTTGTTAAGCCAAACCCATCAATCAGAGGAGTTTTCAAGACTTGGTAATCATTAGCATCCTCATCTCTAACAGTGAGGAGCTTGTATCTACCTTTACATTCAAAGGAGAGCCACAATATAGCTGCCCACTGACTCTGGGGTACCTGCTGTACTTTGCAGGCTCTCTCCAAAGCAGTTATCCACTTGTGGCTATCATCTCCTGTCTTATAGGAGGGCACTATTTTACTCAGGTGTCTATTATCAAAACTCCTGTCTCTATCCCTAGGGTTAGTGCTGCCACCAGTGGGGACTACCCCACTCAACTGTTGCTCTCTAGCAAAGGCAAGCTTATCTTTGGCAAGGGCAAGTTCTTTCCTTTGGATCCTCAGATTAACTTCCTTCATCTTTGCTTCATACTCTCTCCTCTGAGGGGGAAGTCATCCTCCTCTGAGCAGATGCATGAGAGTGCACAGATCTATTGGAGTCCCAAGAAGGAGATCTATCTCTCCTAACCCCAAAGTTAGGCCTGATTAGGGTTAGTACTGGGGGTCCCCCAGTCCCTTCCCTATGCAGGTCTAAGTTGGCCCTTGTAAGTCTGCTGACTAAAGGTTGCCTATTGTCTGCCTCATCCTCAGAGGGTTCCTCTTCTTCCTCCTCCTCATCTACATCCTCTGTTTCAGGGAGGTTGGAGTCTGGGTCACCACGAGTACCTTCTAAGGGGGGCATGCTCCTATCTGGATTAGAGGGGTCTGTGTTAGCAGCCCTTCTGGCATCATATGTCTCTAAGAGACCTAACAGAAAAGGAGTGGTAGGGTTAGAACCCTGTTTCAATTTCCTGGAGGTACACAATTGTCTCATCTCCTGGAAACTGAGAGCTGCATATCTGGAAAGGACCTGTGGAGGGTCACTAACCACTAGGTGAGTCTCTGAAGACTCTCCATGGGTAGACATGCTTCTGTAGTGTAGCTCCTATTTTCCCAATAGGCTCTGCGCATTGGAATAGTACCTACAGCAGTAAAGGCCTAGGCCAGACGTTAACTAGGTCTACTACTGTCGATACTAGACTTAATTTTTGGGTTTGCCAGCTAAGCTCAGAGTTCGCTAGAAACTTTCTCGAATGTTCAAGGAAGGAATTAACTCCCCTGATTAGACAAGAAGGGATTTAGTTTCTGACAACCATAGAACATGACAACTTTGCTCTCCCCTAATCAAGAGTCAATCTCGAGAGTCGTGTGAGCACAAGGCAATTATTTTACTCAGTCAGTACGTGCATTCTTAGTCTCATCAGAATGTAGAGAAAAGGAAGAGACGGGCGTGTTCAATAAAAAGGTGTTATTTATTGATCAGTCTCTTTTCTCATACATGAGAAATGGATCGATATTATTGCAATACTTATAGTTAAGTAAAGTGCATACATTAAAAGCAATAGTATAAAATAATACTGTAAAAACATTGATATGGTTTCTGAGCCATATGATGTTTAAAAATGATTAAAATATATTTACATACACATATACATTTGACTAAACGTACTCAACTGGTGTTTCTAAATACGCCTACCCTGTGTACCTGACCTAAGTCTAATGCGTGGGCGGAATTAGAAAGTTACAGTTTAAGTTAAGTTTGTTTTTGCCAAGTGAATAACTAAAGAATTCTCTGTGAGGGGTTATTCAGTTCTGTACCTGGAAGTTAGGATGAATGAGGAATGGTATCTCTTTCCCTGCTCTCGATATTCCAGGCTGCCTGCGAGGGCTGCCCGAAAGCGCCGGTGCTGGGTCTCTCGGCTTGAGATAGCAGCGCGTCTCTCAGCGCGTCAGGAAGGCGGGGCTGCTGCCAGCGGGGTCTGCTTCTGCTCTCGGCTTCGGCAAGTGTGGCTGCTCCGTCTTGTCACCACGCGTGTGTTTGCATAGGGCAAGATCGGCAATATTTATACCTTAAAGGTGCCGAGATTGACGTAAGGATGGACATAGATACGTCAATAAAGATGTCATACGACTTGCTCGTTAGCACATTCTTTACTAAAGTTCTCTGTGAAATCAAAACAATGGCCGCACGGATTATCCAGGTTGTCATAGGTTTGATTTGTTATGAGAACGTCGTATGCCTTATCAGGGGCTGGAGGAATGTCGCTTGTCTAATTAGATCTCAAGCGTTATGACCTAATCAGATAACACGTTCCTGTGCCGTAGTGTGACTGCGTCAGATAACGGTATCTGCATCATGGGGGATTTCCTTGCCTCATGGGCTGACTGTTAGTTAACTTGATAGTTAGTTTAACCAGAATAGGGTCAGGAATAGGGGGACTGATTCAGAACCTATAGAAATACACGACACCCACTCCACGCTAACTATGGTCATATCTACTAATCTATGCATAGTATAACATAGTACAACATACTATAGAGTATAGTGTATACCTTACCACCCCAAAATACATAAATGCATTTCGAAATTTTCAAATATACTGAAAAATTGCAGTCATATATATTGTATGCACTTAAGCTATGAATTAAATGCAAAAGTAAACACGCATTTTTATGCATTATTGCTTATTGGTATATGAGAAATACACATGAAATGGCTCTTAATATTGCTATACAGAAAGGAAGTTCGAGACCATTTCATCACATAATAAAATGTTTGTGAACATCCCAGCGGGCAACTAAAGTTTATAAAGTATCCAAAAATAGAAATCTTAGTTCTCTAGGAATAGTTTCTTACTTTAAGCAGAAGATAAGTGTCCCGAAAAATTTGTGAAAAATAATTTGGGGCTGCTACAAAATTGTTGTCCGTGAACTGGTGGGAAGAATTGTTCATGTGACTTTATTTTTAAAGTTGAAGGCCGAATTCAGGGAACGCCGTGTGCGAGCTTGCTCAAAAGTCTCTATTTCTGTTCTGGAGAGAACATCATATCATTCAGGCTTTCGAAAAAACTGTCAACAGCTTCATGGGAAAGTTCCACTAAGTCGGAAATAGGTGTAACCATGCATTCGTGCGCATGATTGTCTGCATTGACAATCTGATTCGCATTGCTGACAGAAGGTCGTACCTGTTCGATGCTGCTTTCATCTTGAACTTCACTACTCTTCAATCGCAGTGGTGAAGATTCCAGGAATGCCGTCATCAGGATTGGCAGCCTTTGAGGGCAGCACAAAGCGTGAACCTTGGTAGGAACCAACAGTGTATCTGCATCCACTGGCGCATCCGATTGTAGCGTCAGACAGGTGTCTAACACGCATTCTTCTCCGCATAGCAGACACCTTAGTACAGGTAAAACACACCTTTGCCACATTGGTCGAAATGATAGAAACCAAGTCATGTTTAGGTCTCTAAGCCGGGAGAGTCCCAGGATTTTTGATATCCGGTCCCGGTATCCAATGGCTAGGATCGTATCTTCCATTGTCGCGAGAGTTTGATCTGTGACATGGGTTGCCATAACGAAAAATAAGGACTAAGAATAGGATTCCTGCAATTAGTCCCAGGATCAGGGGAAGTCCGCCAAAAATCGAATGGACGAAATCTGGAAAAATACCCAGTATGGCTTTGAATGGTGTTAATGCCATCGAAAATACTGTCTTAAATACCCCTGAGATCCCATTGGTATCAGAAATATTTAAGATTTCGCTCAGGATTTCCGCGAAATGTACGGGGGAATTAGTTGATAATAATGTATGTATCTCTGCAGTCGTCCTTGCGACTTGTAGATCATACGTTTCTTTTGATGACGTGAGCCTTGTAGGCGTCTGAAGAAGCACTGTTTTCATTCTGCTTAAAGTATCTATTCGAATAGAAGTAATTTTCAAACTGGGCCATGCCCTTGCCTCCCTGTCTGGAAAGGAGCTGGGGAATAAAGAACGTCCACAGCACTTGACCTTCGCCGTCGTAGTGACTAGATAAGGAGTCCCGGGCATAAGACTACAACATTTGCGGTCTACAATAAGAATGTAACTCCCATTATAGAGTCTTTGAAAGAATGGTTCTATTTCAGTTGCAGGTGCGCCTTGCTGGTGACATGAAAGGTTGTATGAATTCCCTTCACAGGCTCCATGCAAACTAATTCCGTTACACAGAAGCGTGCCGCTTAGTGACATAGCACAATTGTTGCCACTAAGAAACACTTTCTGTCCTTTATTACTGACACATGCATGTGAATAGGGCAGATTCCAAGTTGTTTTAAGGTACCCCTTTCCCAATTTCTCGTACATGCCAGCCTGTATATATTTTTGGCAGTATTGAAACCTGAAGGTTGAGATTGGAATATTTATGATTCCGTGGATTATCCATTCACTGACAGGTCGTTCTGACATTGTCATTGGTAATCTTTCTAGTTTTTCAATGCTCAAGATTGTATAATCAGCACCCTTTTGCGCCATACCGATTTGTCTATCAGTAAGGTTAAAGATTTGGAATAGTGACGTTGTGTTGATTAAACGCCAAGGCACATAGCCTGAACGCAGATTTTGTAACGTCCAGCCAAGCTGTACAATGGAACGCAATTGTGACTGACCATGTTGTAATAACAGTAAGTCTTGCGATAATATATCGATTGCTGAAGACACAATGCTGTCCAATGAAAAAATTCTGGAGGACAGAGTCATTAACCCATTGTCCACTACAGATAGTGATTTTTCCAAATTAATACGGTCAATTTCCCGTATTCTTTCTGCTGTCTCAATTTGAGTAACCTTCCAGGCCTCATTGTATGCTGCATATACAGAGGCTGCTATGAAACGCTTTTGACGCTGTTTGCGTGGTCCCAGTATGAAATCACGCAAGTCAGCACCATCAGTAAGTAAAGTTAGGTGTTGCTTAATTTCAGGCAGTGTGGAAGTCTGTAGCCATTGAAGGCATAATTTGCCCACACTGTAGGTTGTTATTATCCCTGGGAGATGTCTTTGGGGATATCTAGGGTCTGGCCTGGTCATTTTGAAACCCTGTGTTTTATTCAGGAATCTATCTTGACAGTAATTTGTATCTGTGGGCCAGATCAACCATTGTTTCCAATCAGGATGTGTTCTGTTTTGGTTTAATATATGGTTTACGTCTATTTCTTCATCTGTATCAGAGCTATTGCTAAACATTGTTGGCTTCGGAATAGACGGTTTAATTAAATCTTTGATTTTGGCTAAGCCAAGACAGGTGGTTTGTTGAACAGTGTCATTTAAAAATATCATTTGTTCTGGGATCATGCAGGCTCTAAACAAAGCTTCTATACCCTGTACTTGCCATTCTTTTGTACCCCAAACACTTTTCAAATCAACATTTTTGTCCCAATAATCAAATCCAAAGGTATTCATTTTTTCGAAGAATGAATCTGAATATATCAATTTTGTGTTGGTTATCATGGTTTTCATCCCTGTCTTGTTTGACAATTTAAAATAAAATGTTTCAGCATTACTTATGTTAAAACCTGAAAAATATGAATATTTGTCGTACACGGTTCTAGAGCTCCCTTTTGGAGGTGTAGCACAATGTTCCCATTGATTATAATTTAAAACATTTCTAGGTTGTGCAGATTTATGCAAAAAATGGTTACCATAATGGTTATAGCAATACATACTATCATAATTTGTAGAACCTTGCAAATAATCATGTTTTGTAAATTTAGCAGACATTACTAAGTCAGACATCATGTTGTTAATACTTTCGAAGTCCCAATCATCAGCAAATGAGTTTGGTTTTGCAAAGTCACTCAAGGAGATCTTGATTTGGTGTGGATATTTCAGGATCTCGACCGGACCATAAATTTCATAGTCAGTGTTGTCCCAGGCTACCCCACCAGGTAGAGGATTGGCTGTGAAGTTGGCTGAAGAAAGTTCTCTTTTCTCGACGTGTGAAGATGTGTGTGGTTTGAGGACCAAGTTGATGTTCTGACTTGCTGTGTCCATTTTAGCATATTTTCCCTCAATGAAGCGTCCCAAAGTAAATACCATGATGAGCCAAAGTATGAGGATAAATGCACCAAAACCCACCCAAAATTCAATCCATGGAGAAACCAGATATGTTTCTTTCAGATGTTTCAAAAGTTCCTTAGCTTTGTCTTTAAAGGATTTTGATGATGGCTGTGTCTTTGATTCACTGAAGCCGTCAGAGGAATCATCGAAGTTGATGAAGTAACCGGATGCAGTTTTGTCAATTGTTCCAATTGGTTCAGGATTTCTGTTTTTTGCATTTTCACTTGGTACTTCAGTATAGATTGGTGTGTCTCTGCTAAATGTCTTTATTTGGGATTTAAGAGGTCTGAGTTCTATTGCATTGTTGCATAGTCCTTCTTGTTCTTCTTTAGGCGTTTCGAATGTGATGAGCCTTTTTGTTAGGACCTCTGTGCTGGTAGCAAACCTTGGTGTTCTGCTACTTATTGGGAGTCCACTTGGCCTACTGTTTATCGGCCACATGTTGTGGTTTTACCAGGTCGATGGATACAACTCGGTTCTCCTTTTTACCAGCAAGTGGCGGTAGTACAACTGATCTTGTCCCGTTGACAGACAAGACAGGAACTGCTTTTCTGTAAGAAGGCCCAAATTCCTTCTTTACCGCGATCTTCTCCCTGACTAGATCCCCGACTTTTGGAATCCAGACAGGTCTTGCTGGGACAGGTGGTGATTCTTCAGTGGTTGTTGGCTGTTGTTTCAACTGTATGTTGCTCAGGTCTTTTCTTGTTTTGTTTAAGTCCTGCAAAATAGCCAAACGATCTTTGACATCAAAGGTTTTTTCTATTACCACTGAAGTCTGACTATCAAGGTCAGAGATCAACATCCTAGTTCCGAATAATAATTTGTACGGACTGAATCCCTTCAGAGAATTTCTTGGCAAGTTATTTAGACTACGTTGGACACTTATTAGATGTTTGACCCACCCAGCTCCCGAACCTAATATCCTTTCCATTATAGATTGCTTTCTGCCTTGGTTTTTTCTTTACACCATCCCGTACCCTCAGGAAGGAAGTGAGAAGATTCCCGCTGGGCTGTGCTCATTTGGCCATGTTTCCCCCCAGGCTGGTATGCCTGAGTGAAAACAATGGTCAAACGTAACATGCTCTTAGCGTATATGCCATTTAGACTCGCAAATCTTGTATAATAGTCCGGACGTCAGCCGAGTGCTGGTGATCTACATTATAAGTGGAAACTAGCCTGTATATGTTAATCGCAAGCCATTCTTTTTGCTGGTAATATTATCTGCCTTGATACGACGAGGTATTAAACTGCTTCTCTCCCCACTGCGATCTCTGTTGCAGTTTGGGCAGTTTTTTACAAACATGGTGTAGTGCAGGCTCATGCCTGGCCACCAGTACCGTGATTGTAATTCTTCCAGAGAATCTTTTAATTTAAGGTGTCTGAGACCCTCGCCCATGTGTGCGTCTGCGATTAACAAGTTTCTCCTGTCCATGTTTGGAATCACTCTATCCCCCACTCCAGGGATTCGAGCAAAAGGGACGGAGTTTGCATCGATTATGTATGTATAATTGAGTGGATAGTTGATCGGTAACGCTGAGCAGTCGCCTTTTGATGACGTTTTCACCGCCAGCATTGTTTCACCATCAATGTATTTTAATGTACGCTTTTTTCGATCTACGGGAGCCGGTTTAGTGGCTGCCGCTGCGGCTGCTTCAGCCAATGAATTCCCCACAACGTGAACGCCATCACGCTGATGACTCAGTGAGTGTGTCACGTGAGTCTTTGGTAGTTCTTTTTGTAAAAGAGCTATTTGTTCCCAGAGCAGTTTCTGCTTTATTGGTGCATCTGTGTCATCTTTGTAACCGTTCTGAATCCATGTCTGCAAATCCTTGTTATATGCTTTGACGCAGTAATATGAATCTGACACTATAAGTGTCGGGAATTCGCGATCCGCATTATCTAGCGCCATTTTCAAAGCTATTATTTCAGTTTGTAGTTCTGAATTAGTTTCTACTGAGTGTGATTTTGTTAATAGAGGTCTTAGTTTACCTCCGCGCCACACTTCTTTTGTAATCTCACATGTGGGGTTGTATGCATGTTCTCCCCAAACGGAGGGTTGAGCATGTCCGTCTGTATAGATTACACAGGCGTAATGTCGTAGAGGAAGAATGTCGATTGGCAGAGGATACGTCTTTTCATATTTTAGATTTTTTAATTCTTCTAGTTATTTAGAAAATTGTCAACCAGGCTATACTTGATAATTCATATCCTACGTATAAGACTGTCAGATGGGCAATTCTGGACTTTTTAAAGTTGAATTTGTAACCCTCTGCAGCGAACCCAAGTATTATGGTGTTCACCCTTTTCAAGTGAGTCTCCAAGTCATCATCTGTTAAGTAAATGTCATCGACATAAGATAATGCTTCATCATCATATAGTTGTAGTAATTCTGTTACTCTCGCTGAGAATACCCCCGGGCTGTTCTTGTACCCCTGGGCTAACCGACAGAATTGTTTTTGAGTGCCATTTACTGAGAATGCAGTTAAATATCTGCTCTCTGGTGCTATGTTTTGACAAAAGAAACCATTGGAGATGTCCAAGGTTGTTTTGTATTTTTTGCGCACTATGTTATTCATTAGTGCAGCACTGTGTGAGTTTTGCACTGCAAAGGTTTTGCAACATGTGTTAAGGTGTCGGTAATCCAAAACTAGACGATATGAATTGTCTGGTTTGGGGACCGGAAACAAAGGATTGTTCATTTGTGAGGTGCAAGTTTCAATCACCCCCTGGTATTCTAGCTGATCTAGTATTTCATTTACTTGTTTTTTAGCTTCTTGCTTAATTGGGTACTGCCTTTGTGCAGTAGGTTGTGATTTTAACTGGATTTTGTGAGGAGGAGAATCCTCATCCCATCCTACACGATTTTTATATAAAGCAGGTGCTAAGGCCACTGCCCACTTTCTAGCAAGTGTGTATTTTTTATGAATCGGTATTTGATTCGAGAAGGCAGGCATAATTACTTCTTCGCCATGAGGGCACTCCCTGACAAACTCTGGTGGCCAGTCTTTTTCAGCTAGAAGGATGTCATAGCCTTTGGAGAGGTTATCCCAAAATAGTCCCCTTATTTTCCTAGTCTTATCTCCCTCTATACGTAATGTTATCTCGTATATCTTGTGGGGCTTGCTAACTCTGGTGTCTGCAGTTTCCACTTGAAGGTATTCATTCGTGTCCACTGTCTCCAGATGATTCATAAGGACTTTGCGAGCTATGCTCACCTCTGCTGCGCTGTCTAGCATTGTCTGTGCCCACTCTCCGTTTTTCAGTTGTGTCCTCAGTATTCTCGGCATTGTTAACTACCTTGATACTGGCTGCCTTCTTTTTTGGAAATTGTAATTTCTTTTTTAGCTGAGCAGGTTCCTTGTCTTTGGACTTGGCGTGCTCTTCTGATCGTCCTCTTCTTTCCGATTTCTGCGAGGAAGTCTGAAAAGATTGAGAGGGACGTGTATCAATGTCTTGATATCTATCAGGTTTTTTAATATTATCCCTATTTCTAAGGTTATATCTATTCCCAGAGGGGTCACTCTGGGGTGACCTGTGTCTCTGGTTCGGAGATTTCTCCCTTCGCCTAGGAGACCTTCCTCGGGACTGGAATTTCTTTTCTTTAGGATTGGATTGTTTGTTTCCATCCCAGTTCTTTTTTGGTGAATTATTATTATTAAAAAATATTTTTTCTGGACTTGTAGTCAGTTGCGGTTTTACTGGTATTCCACCTAGACTATCTCTACCTAGTTCTTCATAAGATTTTTCTATGATTCTGGCAATTTCAGCTGGTTGGTCTGCTATATCTGTCTCTTTTAACCTCTGGCGGATCGCCACGTTTGCTGCTTCACCTTTTATGTTGGCTAGTAATATAGCCGAGACCTGCTTGAAGTCTTTCAGTAATTTCATACCAAGAGTTAAAGCAGGTTCTGGACCGTATTCATCTTGAATTTGTTTTAGCACATCTGGTATTACCGAAATGGATGGAACACTGTGCGTTTTTGTGTAGATGGAAGCAAAGACTGTACCCCAAGTGTCACAGTCCTCAATGTGTGGTGCGATTCCCATTGGGAGACATATAGTCAGAATCCTGTGTTTTTCTAGCGGGGTGGTGTCAGGAAACACCGCCTCTATTTGGGTAATTTTCTGTGCCAACCAGAATGGTATCTGTTCCCGTTTAGCTGGAACTTTACCTAGGCAGGATTGGATGTTCTGTGGTGTAATTTTATTTGTGTTCCCCTGGTGAGGGGTCAGCTGTGGAAGTTTAATCGCTGGCTGAATTGTTGAAGTCCGCATTACATACTGAACTAATTGTCTATGAATTTTTAGTAGTTGTTTTAGCTGTATTAACAGCTCTGCTGCAGGCATTCTTTCGATGTCTGGATGTGGTGTGTATCCGGCTAAGACCGGCCACGTTGCTCCTGGTCTACCTAAAGGACCGAGCCTTGTAATGTGATTGTTATGTTTTAGGGCGCCATCAAATAAGAGCAAATGCTCTTGGAATTTGAGTGGTACTTCCACCTCCTCGAAAGGAGTGTACGTTTCAGGAGGTTCCTCTACTTTGTAATAGTGGAAGTACTTTGTTACAGCATTTGCTGCTGGAAAATGTATCCATGAATAGTATACCTCTGTCTGCCGATATTCGTGTGCCTCGATTACGAATATGACTGTGCCACCTCTAGGTGTCAGTCCATTTTCTATAAGTTTTAAGGTTATAGATCTCCTTTTAATGACCGGAATGAGTGTTATATTCGGGTCTGCTGCTTGCATAGTAGCATCAGCATCTGCGAGTTCAGTTGCTAATCTAACTGCCTCTCTTTCATCATCACTCTCTGCCATTTTACAGACAGGATGGTATTATGTTTGTTTGCAGATCAGGTTTCTTTATGGAAACAGAGATTAGATGCACAATATTTTGGAACTGTTTATCCTTCAACGTTGACTTGACCAAGAACCATACATAGGAGTTCCCTCCTGCGAGGTTTTGGAGGATATAACCTTTCACCCACTCCAGACGTCTTTGGAGTATTTGGGAAAAGGGGTCTGAGTGAGAAAGCACGACTGAGTTACTCTAAATGTCTTACGTTAGTTTTATCGCCCTTTCCAAACGCGTTGGGCGCCATGTAGTGTAGCTCCTATTTTCCCAATAGGCTCTGCGCATTGGAATAGTACCTACAGCAGTAAAGGCCTAGGCCAGACGTTAACTAGGTCTACTACTGTCGATACTAGACTTAATTTTTGGGTTTGCCAGCTAAGCTCAGAGTTCGCTAGAAACTTTCTCGAATGTTCAAGGAAGGAATTAACTCCCCTGATTAGACAAGAAGGGATTTCGTTTCTGACAACCATAGAACATGACAACTTTGCTCTCCCCTAATCAAGAGTCAATCTCGAGAGTCGTGTGAGCACAAGGCAATTATTTTACTCAGTCAGTACGTGCATTCTTAGTCTCATCAGAATGTAGAGAAAAGGAAGAGACGGGCGTGTTCAATAAAAAGGTGTTATTTATTGATCAGTCTCTTTTCTCATACATGAGAAATGGATCGATATTATTGCAATACTTATAGTTAAGTAAAGTGCATACATTAAAAGCAATAGTATAAAATAATACTGTAAAAACATTGATATGGTTTCTGAGCCATATGATGTTTAAAAATGATTAAAATATATTTACATACACATATACATTTGACTAAACGTACTCAACTGGTGTTTCTAAATACGCCTACCCCGTGTACCTGACCTAAGTCTAATGCGTGGGCGGGAATAGAAAGTTACAGTTTAAGTTAAGTTTGTTTTTGCCAAGTGAATAACTAAAGAATTCTCTGTGAGGGGTTATTCAGTTCTGTACCTGGAAGTTAGGATGAATGAGGAATGGTATCTCTTTCTCTGCTCTCGATATTCCAGGCTGCCTGCGAGGGCTGCTCGAAAGCGCCGGTGCTGGGTCTCTCGGCTTGAGATAGCAGCGCGTCTCTCAGCGCGTCAGGAAGGCGGGGCTGCTGCCAGCGGGGTCTGCTTCTGCTCTCGGCTTCGGCAAGTATGGCTGCTCCGTCTTGTCACCACGCGTGTGTTTGCATAGGGCAAGATCGGCAATATTTATACCTTAAAGGTGCCGAGATTGACGTAAGGATGGACATAGATACGTCAATAAAGATGTCATACGACTTGCTCGTTAGCACATTCTTTACTAAAGTTCTCTGTGAAATCAAAACAATGGCCGCACGGATTATCCAGGTTGTCATAGGTTTGATTTGTTATGAGAACGTCGTATGCCTTATCAGGGGCTGGAGGAATGTCGCTTGTCTAATTAGATCTCAAGCGTTATGACCTAATCAGATAACACGTTCCTGTGCCGTAGTGTGACTGCGTCAGATAACGGTATCTGCATCATGGGGGCTTTCCTTGCCTCATGGGCTGACTGTTAGTTAACTTGATAGTTAGTTTAACCAGAATAGGGTCAGGAATAGGGGGACTGATTCAGAACCTATAGAAATACACGACACTTCTAGTGAGGTGTAAGTGATGCACCCACCTACACTATGGGTTTTCCTACTGATCCCTTGCTAAGAGTTGTAGTCAGGGTGTGCTAGGCCCTTTCTACTACAACAGCTCGTTCAGTAGAACTCAGAGTATTCCTAAGCTTGTTATGTGTACCTATAGTACCTTATGTGATCTTTCAAATGATATTTCAAGATTATACGTGGTAAAAACAACAGCAAGCTCAAATCCCAACCGCTGCACACCAATGTGAGAAGTTGGCCTGATATATGATGCTCACTAGTTCTAGTGATCACCTTGTATCAGTCCAAACAACCTTTATGGTGATTGGTTGTAAGTCAACCTTATAGACCAGCTATCCTAGTGGTAGCATGGACAAAGCAGTCTTAGGCTAAACTCGGTATGGCATGTGAAGGCAGCTGTTTTACCACCATATAACCCCTTGAATACCAGATCAAAGGACACCACACAGGTTGTTATGAAAATAAACAGTATATTTATTAATAACAAACACCTCTGAACTCTTTATGAGGTCAGAGGGCTAAGCACATGACAATCTCTTAGGAAAAATACGATAAGTTGCACAAAATTACAATGGTAACCTAGGGGCACGACAAACCATATACTAAGTAAGTGGAATGTAAAAGTCGATAGGAAGAATGGAGCTGTCCAGAGGGACCACGCTACACTAACTCTAGGTAAGTAATAGGAGGCCCACGGAACGCGTGTGCAGAGTGTGAACTCACACGCGAGATGCGTAACAACGTCTATGGACAGTACAGTTCAAGTTAAAGGTGAGTACGGACAATCCTGACTAGGTAGGACTAAAACGACTGTGGAACTGGACACTAGGACAGTTAAACTACCCTTGAGCACCGAAATGCTCTCGTTACCTCACCCACGGGCTGCGGGTGCATAGGTGCCAAAGTGTGTCGGGTTCTCGCGTTTAGGTCAATGAAGCCTGAAAGAAAAGATGCTGCAGGTGACCAGGAGGAAGATGTCCGGTGCGATCCAAGGGTGGATCGGCGAAGAAGAAGACCTGAAAGCAGAGGGGACAGTGTTCACAGTCACTAGCCAGTGACTGGAGTGGAACCAGGAAGGAACCAGATGTCGTCGTCGCGATCAGGTGAAGAGTGGACGCTTGACTCTGCAGCCACGTGGACCAGGAGGTGTCTTCAACGACCAGGATGGAGGCACGAGCTGTCCCACGCAGGCTCTTGCTGTTAGCGGTGTTGGATCCGGAATCGGCGTCAACAGGCCTTGGCAAAGGCAACCCACGCGGTGAGTGAAGAAAGCGTCTGGTGCGGACTAGGAGAGTCCGGGGTGCCCTTCTTTTGGAAGGGAGCAAGGGCCAGTCTGGAGCAACCAGACCAGCAGCAAAGATTTCAAAGTTCATCGTCTAGGAGGCCACTAGCCAGCCGGCAAGTGACCAGACAACGCGTCGAGCAGCAAACAAGCAGAAGGGCCCCACGCAGATCTCATGGATGCTGGAGGGCTGATCTTCGGTGCAGGGGCTGCTCGGGGATGGGGCTTCTCAGTCCCCAAAGCACTTGGTCGAGTTTACCTCGGGAGTCGTGCTGGAAGCGAAGTGCAGTCTCGTTCAAGATGGCCGGTCCCATGTGTCTCGTCGCACCCACGGGTCTCAGCTTTGCTGCAGATGTGAGTTGAGGTCGGGGAGGTCTGGGAATCCGGGTCTCGTCGGGCTCTGAAGTCTGGATCCTCGAGGGAAGACGACAAAGAGAAGCCGCTGGACGCTTGGTGGTGCCTGCTTGTGCAGGGTGGACACCTTGCCCACAAGGGAGATTTCTTCCGTCTTCTGTGGAGCAGAACGTCAAAGTCCAGAGTTTCTTCTTGTTGAGAAGTTCAGGATTAATCTGATTTGGAATGGGACCAGCTCCTACCTTTATCCTGCTAAAGGGGGCTGCACTACTGACTAGGTCCCTCCCCTGGGTGGGACCAGGAAGGGGGGTGGTTACACCCCCTATCCTTTGTCCGGTTTCCCGCCAGAGCTGGGGCTGGAGTGCCCCAGCGACTGGTTTGAACCGGTGTATGCACAGGGCACCTTGAGTGCCCCAGGCATGTCTCATTCCTTTCAAGCCTACCCTACCCAATACACTAAATCCTGTCTGGGGTGGTGCTAGCACCTCCCAAGGCAGGAAACCCTTTGTCCAAGCCGCCCTCGCTGGAAGGACTCCCAGCAGCAGGAGGTCAGACTTGTGTCTGTGGTGGCAGCATCCATTTTGTGATGCCAAGGCTCAAGTTAACTTTAACCAGGGTTCTCAGTTACATACATGTCGTTCCCTCTAGAAGGGTGGAATGCTACCCTCGTCGCCAGAATTGGCGAGGGGGTAGTATTCCAATTCGTATGACAGCTTACTCGACATGTTTTGATAATGCTATACCAGAGTTAGCATTTAACCGCGAGGTTGATAATGCACTTAAGAGTATATGGTATAGCGTTATCATGGAACAGCTATTAGGACTTGGTTCCGCAAGCTGCAGACGGGCTCAGCTCATACCAGAGCACCATCTCACATAATTCCAAGCACTCTGCCTTCAGGATTGTTAAGGCCTGCCATAGGAGTGACTGATAGGAGGATAGGTGTCCATTTTAGGGTTAGATATAGGTATACTATATCTACAGCAAAGGGTGATTACACCACCTTGCCCCAGCTGTCGTGCAGCCAGTTGTGTCAGTTTTAGATGGCCAGCCAGGGGTGGCATAATACATGCTTCAGCCCCTGGTAGGCCCTGGGTACACCTATGCCCTGGATACCTAAGGTACACTTGTACAGGGACTGATAAGGTGGCCCAGTACCAATTGGTAGATGCACCTAAAGTACATGGTTGTCAATTTAGAGAGAGAACAGCTAGGCTGTGGGTCTGATTAGCAGGCCCACAGCCAGGGAAAGTCGTAAACCAGTGAAGCAAAAAGCAAAAATCTGGGGTGACCATAGGATTGCAGACCCCACTCTCCTACACAGTTGACGTCAAAATACACAGTACTCCTTCCTTCGCAGTTGTTCCTGAAGTATTGAAACACATACAGAATGAGTAAGCGGCAGGACCTGCCATGGACTAGGGAATGAAACTGATAAGCAATTTTGCCCAGGTCTCTGCAATCATGCTAAGCAATATAAAGGGGGAGGCAGCAGTAGTGGCCATACACAGCAGCCTAAGGGAAATTGCACTTAGAAATAGAGAGCGAAATTTACAAAATATTATCGAAGAAACGTATGCTGAATTGGATAGAGATAATTTGGAGACCAAAGCCAGGAAGCCACAAATGGCGGGTAGTCCGACGAGGACAACTCGAAGCAGGCACCCACTTCTTCTAAAAAGAAATGGGAAAACAAAAATTCCTAAAAAGAATAATTCAGAAAAGAATTCATGATCAATGGGTACAACCTTAGGAATTGTGATAAATTTAGAAAATCTGATAGGTATTACAATACTGACACAGATTACTTTATTTCCTTTTAGGTTAAATCAAAAAACTCTGAGAGGGATGGACGATCAGAACAAAAGACTGAAGATCGACCAAAGATAAATAGGGAAACACTTTGCACTTCAGATTACATTATCAAACAGAGGATGAGCAACCTAAAGCAAAACCTCAATTCAAAAAGAAGAAAGTAGCTGGCTTAAAAATTAGAAATGCCCAGGTTACTGAGGACTCAGCTTCTGAACGGAGAATGAGCTCCGACGATACTAGACAGAGCGGCAGAAGTAATAATAGCTTGCCAGAACCTAGAGGATTTTCTGGAGACAGCAGTGTTGAATGAACATATTGCAGTGGAAACACCTGATACCAGAGTTTCTGTCCCATATAGACTGCATGAAATTACACTTCAAATAGAAGGGGACATCTCAAGGGCGGTTAAAGGTCTCTATTTGACCTTTGGATTATGACATACTGCTAGCAGAAAGAGATTGGTCGCCGGAGTTCGTGATGCATTGCCCAAAAGGGGAAAGCGTCATTTTTCCTGCTTTCTCCGACCTCGTTCCAGAATCAGTAAAACACGCATACTTGCAGGAGTGGGCGCTAGCTCCGGCATTATAGCGCAAACATGTAGGGTGGGACGTGGAGTCTACTCACCATGATATCCCATTCATATCTACTCCAAATCCACAGAGACAGTACCCTATAAACAAGCATTGAAAATGCAAAAGGTCTCGCCTTTGATTAAGTTAAAGCCATTTGCTTTGCTAATGGTATTGTATAGCAAAGCAAATGGCTTTAACTTAATGAAAGGCGAGACATATTGCATTTTTAATGCTTGTTAATACAGCACATTATCACGTGCATGTTCGAAGCATCCTCTCTGTGTACCTCATAAAATGGATTATGTGGCCAGTCTCTGCAGCATCGCCTCGGACGGCTGCCCGCTGCCCCGAAGCAGGCTCAATGAAGCCCACGCTCTCTGCCGGGCTTCGGAGAATGTGGAGGGGCGGAGTAATAACCGGACTTCAGACTAGGGGTAT
This sequence comes from Lissotriton helveticus, assembly GCF_964261635.1. Lineage (NCBI taxonomy): Eukaryota > Metazoa > Chordata > Amphibia > Caudata > Salamandridae > Lissotriton > Lissotriton helveticus. The sequence goes on from NC_136057.1 coordinate 1,508,188,386, forward strand.
ATAATATGAGAACTGCCCACATGGCAGCACCAGTCAGACTGTTTTTTTTTCTTTCTTATTCTCATTCGCTCTCCCTCCTTTATTCTCTCTCTCTCTCTCTCTCTCTCTCTCTCATTCTCTCTCGCTCTCCTTTTCTCTCTCTATCTCTCTCTCATTCTCGCTCTCCTTTTCTTTCTCTATCTCTCTCTCCTTTTGTCTCTCTCTCTCTCTCTCTCTCTCTCTCTCACTCTCTCACATATTCGCTGTAGAACGTTTTGCGCCTGGAAACCTTTACACGTACATTATAATCTTAACATTAAAGACTGAAGAAAAAAAAGGGTGGTACACTACACACCTTTAATATGCTGTGGGATGGTCACTACAAAACAACTGGAGAACAGTGCACCAATTACTTAATTACAACAAAGTAAATGTAACCTAGCCTGAAGACAGCCCACGAGAGAGACTTGAAGTAATGTCCTTTTCCTTCCATAACTATGCACTCAATTTTGATAATCCGTGAAACGCCATCTGTCTAAGAGGAGTGACAAGCGTCTACAAATAGCCAAGAGGGAGATACGCATAAAGATAATGGCACCATTTGCGGTCCTCAGTGACAGATCCTGGTATGGCGGCACGGGACGAGTGCTATTCTCGAGAGGAGAGGAGTTGTGCACTGGCAATTCTGTGACAATATCATACGTGCAGGGCCACTGAAGCATCTCCGAATCCTAGAGCGAAGCGAGAAACCCGATCTCTGCTCACTGGAGCGGACCCTGCGCCACGGGTGCTCACTCCGTGCAACACGAGACTTCTGGAGATAGTTTGCTTCACGGTTCCTTGTTATCCTCACAGGCAGTGAGTGCCCTTCATGCTGGAGGCTTGCAAGGAAAGGGCCAACGTCTGTCATTGATACATGGTCCTACCACCCTACAGTGGCTTCCGGCCGCAGATGAGGAGCCATCCGACTGATCCGAGAATGATCCATTCCTTATTGCAACAGCAAAGCGATCTCAGTTATTGCATTCTGAGTTAGTTAAGGCACGAGGCGGGGTCCATACATTACAAGGATTTAGGTGGTTCAGCGAACAAAGCCTAAGGGCACTCACTATATGAGACATGCTGGAAATAAAAATATTTCTATGAAGGGTGCGGTCATGAGGTCAAAATGTGCCAAAGTCACAGTTTACAGAAGGGACAGGAAATAGTGGAAATAGTGGAGGCAAGTGCAAGACTTATTCAGACGTCCAGGACAAGTGCAGCTCAGCGAATGAACATAACCGTCACATAGAATTCTCCTCAAAATACAACACTCCAGGCCAGTGGTGCGAGGACAGCACCAAAGAACATCGAAAAAGATAACAACATGACTGCCATCCAATAGACACACTGTACTGAGATGACAACACAACAGGATAATAAGGCAAGCCCCCCATTCCCTTTAATCACTGAGAGACAATTAGGAACAAAGATGTAGAGATCTCTTGGGAAAGCCCAAAAGTTCACAACTACTACTGTTATCTGATATCTCGTATTTATTAAACTAAAGATACACCATCCATACACACTCAGTTAAAAACCATGGACCCTACCTGCCAATTATAATACACACATGCGATGCTACAAGAATATATATTTTTTATTAAAAAACAAACATATCACTTCGTAAAAATAATGGAAAAATCTAGCATTCAGTAATACATTAAAACCACAATTTTATGCACATATAATAGTGAGAGACACAACAAAGAAAGTGCAAGCTAATAATCACATCTTGTTTCGGTTGTTCCACATGGAATACATTTGTGTGTTCAAATGTCCATAAACCTGATCATCTATTGGGTGTGAACATGTTTCTTGAATACAACCACATATAAAAACACAAAGGCGTTGACGCGTTTTGCTGGTGTTTCCATTGATACCAACCACCTTCTTCAAGACAAAAACATAATAGTCTCTCTTGTGTTAAATCACGAAAAACCTAATATAAACATAAATATACATATCGTCACTCATAATTAAACAACTCCTTCCATATTAAAACATAAACTCAATTTATATATCAACATTTGTAATTAATAACCATCCAAAAATAAATATAGCGCATTTCGTTAGGAATGAACATATTGCCTCTATATATATATATATATCTCAACATTCATGATTGAAAAAATCTTTCCTTCCCAAATAAATACAGTGCAATTTACTAGGAGTAATTATATATGTAATTTCAGTGTCTAAACACTGAGTTATTATAATTGTCCATAGGGTCCAATTCAAACAACCATTCAGAATCTTTCACACACATCTAATGGGGTGACTCCTTATAGCCCCTACACCCCTTGTCTCATAGTGGGTACTATTTTCAGCATTTTACCCACCTCGTAAGCTCGGGAAATAGGTTTGAAATAATATCCTTAGATTTCCATACGCGGGGCTCCTTAGGGCTCCAAACGCAAAGCTTCCCAATTTCTTTGGATAAAAACAAATTTTGATATAAGACCCAATAGTCCAAGAACATTAGGGATTTAGCCATTCTTATTTATTTATTTATTTATTTATTTAAGAAGCTTATAAAGTGCACAGCTACCCCCAGAAGGGGGTGTCCCGGCGCTACAGATTACATGCTGGAAAAAGAGAGCTACTTATAAGGTGGAAAACAGCCAAGTTTTGAGTTTGCGTTGGAATAGAAGCTCCGACTCAATGAACCTCAGATCCAGAGGAAAGCTGTTCCAGAGTTTAGCTGTAACTACTCCGAACGCTCTTCCCCCACTCCTGGAACGGCGGAATCTAGGTACCACCAGGAGGCGAAGACTGTTTGATCTCAATGATCTAACCGATTGAGAGAGTTTAAGTCTCTTTCTCAGATATACCGGGCCAGACCCGTTGAGAGCCCGGAAGGCCAGGATCAGAGCTTTGAACTGGATGCGGCGGGAGATGGGAAGCCAGTGCAGCTTCTTACAGTAAGATGATACCGAGTGGCGAAGAGGAATATTTCCAATCAGTCTTGCAGCAGCGTTTTGTACAATTTGTAGACGCTCAATAAGGTAAAGGGGAGCGCCCGCATACAGACTGTTGGCATAGTCTAAATGCGACGTGATCAGGGCGTGAACAATGGTCTTACGGGCATCCAAAGGGAGGTAAGGAAAAATCTTCCTAATCATACGAAGTTTGCCGAAGCAGGCTGATGAGACCTTATTGATCTGAGATTTGCAAGACCGGGCATTGTCAAATTGGAAGCCCAAATTGCGAGCTGTCTGAACTGGGACCGGAGGAGGATTAAGAACTGTAGGCCACCACAATGTGTTTGGAAGTGCCGTTTTTTGGTTAAAGAATAGAACCTCGGTTTTGTCGGTATTTAAGACTAGATGGTTAGAGGCCATCCAGGAACAAATGTTGCTAAGGCAGTTACGAAAGTTGGAAAAATTGGTGTCAGAGTGATCTCTAAATGAAAACACAAGCTGAGTATCATCAGCATAAGAGATCACTCTGACCCCCCAAGATTCCACCACCCTAGCAAGCGGGCCTAAATAAACATTAAAAAATAAAGGGCTCAAGGAAGAGCCCTGTGGCACTCCACACAAAAGAGGTTTACCCTCTGATTCAAAGGGCCGATGAAATACCTTCTGCGTCCGTCCAGTGAGGAACGATCTGATCCAAGTCCGAACAGTACCTCCAATTCCCATCTGCCGTAGGCGGTCCAGAAGTATTTCGTGAGACAGTGTATCGAAAGCAGCAGACAGGTCGAGGAGTACCAACATGGCCTCCTCGCCCCTGTCCACACACTCACGAATAGTCTCCGAAACCTCCAGGAGTGCGGTCTCAGTACTGTAGCAGGTTCTAAATCCTGACTGCGAGTCATGAAGCAGCTGGTCGGCTTCCAAATAGTGAGCTAGTTGCCACTGAACCGCTTTTTCCAAGATTTTAGCTGGCTTAGGCAGAAGGGAAATCGGACGATAATTACAGAACTGTAGAGGATCGGCGTCCGTTTTTTTTAAGATTGGGACCAGCATAGCCTGTTTCCAAGCCAAGGGAAATTGACCCGAGCTTAGCGAGGAATTCCAGATGGAGAGAAGAGGGCTGATCAAGGCCGGGGCAAGACTGCCCATCACCCTAGCGGGAGCAGGGTCCAATGGTGACCCTGATTTCCCTTGGATAAGTAATTTGATGGCAGTCTCCGGAGTGAGCTCCGTAAAGGAATTAAACAAACCAGACTGTGAATCAGTATCATCAATCAAAGGAGGGGCTAGGGCTGGTTCAAATGGGGAGGTAAGCTTAATAATTTTGTCCTGAAAGAAGTCAGATAGCCCGTTACAAAGAGCCTGGCTAGGAGAACTCTGAGGCATCAAGGCAGGAGGGTTGACAAAGTCCTTCACAATTTTAAAAAGAGTTTTGGTAGAATTCTCAGCATTCTTAATTAGCTGTGAAAAGTAGCCTCTCATCGTGGAACGTTTTAATTTTTGAAATTTGTTCAGGGCCGACTTATATATCGCTTTTAGCTCGGGGTCATAAGATTGCCGCCATTTACACTCCAGCTGTTTACAGCGGCTCTTTTCGTCTCGTAAAACAGGGGAGAACCAAGGCGCGGAGGGCCTTGATCTAGAGGAGGTAATAGGGTTTAATGGGGAGATGGCATCAATTGCAGCTAAGAGAGCGGAATTGTATTTCGCCACTTCCTCGTTGAGGTCCATAGAAGGATCAAACTGATAGGAGCAGCAGGGATCAAAGGCGTCACAGGTGACTTTATGCCATTTTCTCCCAGTGACTCCATTCAGAATAGAAGGGGGGGGCAGCGAAGAGATGGTAAGTTCAAAAGGCAGAAGAAAATGGTCGGACCACGTGAGGGGCAGAGAAGGGAGAGAGGAGATGCCAGGATGGTTAGTGAATATTAGGTCATACCCCTCATATTATTGGGCAACCTACCTAGTGGGCGGATCAAACCCTGCACCTCGGGTATTCTAATTATGAGGATCCAACCGCTCACCCCGTATAATGTCGTTCCAGTTCGGGTTTACTGGGAAAATAATTAAACATATAAGAGATGGTCAGTCAATATCCCCATTGCCCCGCTTTTACACTTAAATTGCACAGAAGAAGAGAACTCACCAGAAGTTATTTGGGATGAGATGGGCTTCAGTGTGGAGTTAAAACCAAGAGACATACACTAGTTTGTCCTGATGCATTGGGCTCACAATTTTCTCCAATTGCAAAATGACCTATAAATATAAGCAAAGTATCCACCTATTTATTAGGATATGTCACTCTTAAAAATATCCTATGATAAACCCTAAAAAAAATTATTTAAAAAATCTACATGTATATAGATTTATATATATGTGGGAATTGCTATATTTGTCTCACTGGCCTATTGTCATATTGCCATGAACCGGAATTGAGCTAATTGCCCGCTTTTCTAAGATTCGAACAAGAGTTTTCAAATCTCATTCTCCTTACCACTAAAGGCGAAGGTGACATTTTCTACTAATTGTTATCCGATATATTTTATCCATGACACCCCCCTTCCGTTTTAAAAGTACGATCTAAATAGCGTTGTGGGGCGAGATCGAACTCTCCTGGGAACCCCATCCATCTTTATAAATCAATCCCAGTCTTTTTGTGAATATATGGCCTGTTATAAATCTCCGGTTCCTGAAAGACTATCATTCATGACAAAAAAAGGACAATCCTCCCCTATCCGGAGTAGAATGCAATTCAATCGTGCCCCAGGGTCCCCGGCTTACCTTATGTCTGCTGTTAGTTTCCACTGGAGTGTGCGGCTCCCTGAGAGGCGATGATTCTCGTGTGTACGTAAACCGCACACATCCTCCACTATAAATATATTACCAAACTGGTAACACCTGTGATGGAGCTGACATCGCCCCAGGACTTGCCGTTTTTATGGCTACTTTAAATCCCCATTTTGTTAGGAGCTCTACTGGCCCAGAGTTAAATTAAAAGGGCAATGTTCGACTGATTTGGGCCGTGTGGTTCAGAATTAATTAAAAAGGGCAACATCACCCAAAACATGCTAAGTGGGCCCCACCAAAAAATATTGTGATGGCAACAACTGTTTTTTTCTTCTATATTGTATACTGAATGTTATTCCAGCAATTAATGTAAGTGGATCCCCACTTTTCCGACGCCCCTCACCACTTTTTGTACACTAAACCTTATTGAATAGGGGCCAGCGTCGTACTTTTACTACCCAAAACAAAGGCATGGCATCATGAAGAATGCTTTACATTTGACCTTCTCATAACTAATATTGGGAAATATTTCATATGAGTGGGTTTATACAGAATTTTTTTTTACAACCAACAAGCTTGTTTAGGGAGGATTTTTTCTATTGTCTAGAAACCTAAACTAATTAAAAGGTAACTTGGTGGGGGTGTATACACAGGGGTTAGTGTACAGCCGGTACATACAAGTCACCCACTCGTGATCAACACCTCCCAAAAAGCACCCTCTCATACCTATCTATAAGACTAATCTTACCCTTCTCTAATTATCAGACTTCAGCAATGAAACTGTTCAGTCTTCTATTATGTGCATCCAATCCTCCTTCGTGTTTAAGCGCTTTCTAATGGTGTTAAGAATAGAGATATACCACTGTTTGCGGTTTGTTCTTTTCACCGTTGGGTCACCTCCTCTCCTGTTACCCTCCATACGTTCAATGATAAACCACTTAAAGTCCGAAAGAGTATGGGCTTTCTCCCTGAAGTGGTCCACCAGGGGGGAATTAAGTTTTTGGTTTTTGATGGCTGACCTATGTTCCAGTAAACGACGCCAACTTCTCGTGCCGTTTCTCCAACATAACCTAAATCGCATGGGCATATAATTAAATAAACAGCGTTTTTTGTTCTGCAATTGTTTAATGTTCTAGGTCTCAAGGTGTGTCCATTGTAAATATACTCCTTACCTAGGGTACATTGGTCACACATGAGGCTATTACTACACTTATAATTGCCGGCCGCTGTATTCCCTGCATTTGTTAGTTGATGTTGTTGAGGACACTCTCTATATGTATGTACCAGATTGCGTCTTAAGTTATTATTTCTTTTAAAGGCAAATAATGGTTTTTCCAATTTACCTAACTGGTTATCATTTAGGATGCTCCAGGTTGAATTTATAATGTTCTTGATCTTGTTGCTAAGGTTTGAATACTGACTAACGAAAACTATTTTCTGGCTTTCATTTTTATTTTTGTTTTTTGTCCCGACTACTTTCTGGGTGAACATACTGTCTCTGTCGTAGAACCTTGCTCTCTTAAATGAGTTGGAAATCAATTTCTTGGGATAACCTCTATCCTTTAATTTGGATTTTAGGTTTTCAGAATGTTTATAAAAATCCTCCAATGTTGAACAGTTCCTTCGGAGTCGCAGGTACTGTCCAAAGGGGATATTGTCCTTCTGGACCTTGGGGTGGAAGCTGGAGTAATGTAATGTAATGAACTGAGCTTGCCTCCTGCCCGAAGTCTCTGGGATACAAGACTTCACCACCAGCCCTCCTGAATTCCCTTGCTGTGCAATTCTGCCTGCAGAGAGGTGCCTACTGTTGTTTGTGCCCTCTGAAGAGACTGCGAGTCACTGGGTGCTGGAAGCGCGACGTAACGAGGAGAAGCATGTCGCCGCCGCAGCAGTTGCCGTTGCATCACCGGAGAAGTGTATCGCCGCCACAGAGGTGGCCTTCACATCACTAGAGAAGCGTGTTGCAGGGCCTGTCGCGGCTCAGAAGTTACCGAGTTTGCCGCACGGCCGTCGGGCATGCACACATCACATCCAACGTTGTCGCATCGCGACGCCATTTTGTCGCATTGTACTGGATCATCGCATCGAGGCGCCATCTTGTCGCATCGCACCGGATCACAGTAAGAAACCGAAGCATCACCTCCTCTCCGGTAAAGAACCGACACATCAACGCCCCTGCGCTGCAGTAAGGAACGGACACAACACCTCCCACAAAGCAAGGAACCGACGCATCACCTTCCCTGCGACCCTTTTGTTTGTATTGCTTGACGCATCCAAGGTACTTTGAGAGTAAAGTGTTGCATTTACCATCTACATTGAACCAAGCTATTTCTATCATTTTAAAGCCTATTTTTGATTATAGTATTATGGATTTTTGTCGTTTGGTCTTGTGTTAAGTCTAGTAAAGATTACTTATTTTTCTAAACTGGTGTGGGGTCCATTTATAGTGTTTTTACCGTATTACTGTTTGTGTTCACAAATGCTTTACACACTGCTTCTGAGATAAGCCTGTTTGCTCGTGCCAAGCTACCAAGGGGGTAGGCAGGGGTTATTTAGAAGTGTATCCCCTTACCCTGACTAGAAGCAAGGGTCCCTATTTGGTCAAAGGTACCTACCTCTGCCAACTAGAGACCCCCAGTCCTAACACAGGGTGAACCCCAACAGCATGAGATGACGTTTGTATGTGTTGCCCCAGCCCCTAACATGTAGGAATACCAGCTTCGGAGAGCAGGAAAGGTCCCAACCCAATACCTCTGAGAGGCAGGCCATAACTCCCCTCCAGAAACGTGCCAATGCGGAGCAGTGCCAGACTGTGTGTAGCAGGGTGCCCTCCTCTCGCTTGCATCTGAGACACACAGGGGAAGCCACCAAACCTGCCCTCCATAACCTAATCCTGGTAAAGTAAAGCCGATGAAGGTACTTGAACTGGATAAGGCTTAGACTTACAGCTATGGCAGCCCCCCACAGGGAGGCCAAGCCTCTGTCCAGACCTCCTCCTCCAATGGGTGCACGTCCCCCACCCAGGCCTCTGAGTTTCTGCAGCGTGGAGGAGCTATGGGTGACCAGGGATTGATACTTTGGAGATCTTGTGGTCTTGGAGATCTCCCATGAACACCTTCGCCTCAATCGGGCTAAACTCGGCTAATGACTCTAGGCCCTCCAAACTGGGGGAGATAGCGTGCCGGAATTGAAGATATCTATAGAATTGAGATTTTGGCATAAGGAAATCTTTCTGTAGATCCTGAAAAGACTTCAGGAACGGCCCCCGCATTACGTCGCCCAGAGTAGAGATACCAATACTATCCCAGCCACGAAACCCAGATAGAATAGCCAATTGCGGCAGTCGCCCATTGTGCCAGAGGGGAGTCTACTGCGTCAGACTATTCCACCAGCCCATCCTCCGTACGGCCTGCTGCCAGATTTCGAATACAACCCTCGTGACAGGCGGCAAGGAATTGCGCAGTGGTGCAGAGTATAGTATAGTGTGTAAAGATAAGTCCCCCATGAACCTGTGCTCGACAGCATACGCAGGGTCGGCCCTATCCCCGTACCACCATTCATTGAGGACAAGCAGGTGCAAGGCCATATAGTATGATAAGATATCAGAGGTTGCCAACCCCCCACAGTAGGTGTATTAAAAACAAGTCCTTCAGGCAACTCTCCTTATCCCAGAAACTGTCCCAGGGCTGCGTTGACCTGTTGAAACCATCTGGGAGGGATCGGATAGGGGGAATTCTGCAGATGGTAAAGTAAGCGGGGGAGCGAGACCCTCTTAAAGATGGCCGACCTGCCATAGATGGACAATGGCATACGGGACCAAATCTTACTCCCGTACACGGTTCCTTATTGGACCCAGATTTCTATCCCAAGATGTGGTAGGCGAATCTGATAGAAACATGCCCAAATATTTCATCCCCTCAGAAACAACTCGAACGGAGAATGCCCAGGAGCCAGGACCCACTGCATCTCCGAGAACCCAAAGAGTAGACTTTCGAGGGTTCTTATATAAGCCAGAAGACTCCCCAAAAATCTGCATGATGCGAAGCAGCCTCTGCCCCGTCCTGTCTAAATCTGTGAGAAAAAATAGCACATCGTCAGCGTATAAGGCAATACGGTCCGACAGTCTGTGTGCCCATTCAAAGCCCGACACTTGTTTCGTCGATCCGCACCCAGGCGGCCAGGGGTTCCATTGCTAATGCAAACAGGTATGGAGACAGGGGGCAACCCTGCTTGGTGACCCACCCAACAGAGAACATGGAGGAGATAGAACCAGCCACATGCACTGACGCGGTGAGGTCGGTGTAGAGTAATGTCAAATAGGACAGGAAGAGAGGGCTAATATTCAGCCTATGTAAGAGCGCAAATAGATATACCCAACCAAGGGAGTCAAATGCCCTATCCACATATGCCAGTAACAATGCTGCTTGTTCTCCCAGCCCTTGAATGGGCGCAAGGGCAACATGTGCCCGACAAATGTTATGTTTCGCGCATTGGGGCATAAACTTGGCCTGATCGGGATGTACTAAGGAGGTGATATGAGACCGAAGGCGATTGACCAAAGCATTAGCCAGAATCTTGGCCTCCACGTTCAGTAGAGAGATAGGACGGTATGACGCATGCTGTTCAGGAGGTTTACCAGGTTTGTGGGACACTACCACCTCCACGTGTGTCCAGTTCCGATGCAGGCAACCCAGCTCCCTGGCCTCCTCCACCACCCTACAGTAATGGGGCCTTAGCTGCAGAAAATATTGTTTAAAACATTCACAAGGGAAGCCGTTTGGCCCTGGGGCCTTGCCTGTATGCAGGTCTCCCAAGGCGGTGCCCAGTTCCTTCTCTGTGAGAGGATGATCAAGCTCCGCACTCGCCTCGTCTGATAAAGCCTAAGACGGGAGATCATCCAAGAAGCGGCATATCGCATCTTCATGCAAACACTAGTTCTGCATAATATGTAGCTAAACCATCAGATATTGTAGAGGAGTCTGTGAGGGACGCCCCATCTGGGCCTACAATACCAGGGAGGGCCTAGGGATAAAGTATCCCCTGACACAGCCTGTGGAGCAGCTTACTAGATTTATCCCCTCACTGGTAGATCCTGCTGCGGGTCGCCAACCAAGCCTGGCAGGCTTCGTCCAGCAGGAGGTCGGCATGACTGCTGCGCCAGTAGTAATTGTCGACGGACCTGACCGTCCCCGTCATCCCTACTGCGGCGCTCCAGATTGATCATCTTTGCCTCTGATTGTACAAGGGACTCCCTGCGTGCTCTGCGGGCTGCCGCACAAAAGGAGATGTCTACACCCCGATTCGTGGGCTTCATTGCTTCCCAAAGATGTTCAGCCCCGTCCACCGAGCCTATGTTGAGTGTCAGGTATTGGTCAATAGCACCATCCCCATTCTCCCTATAGCCATCTTTCCGTAGGTTCCAGGCCGAAAGTAGTTTGGTGGGTTGTCTGACATCTATAGAGCCCCTAGGCCTCCAACTGTCTCTAGCCAGATCCATCTCGTCATTCCAATCACCCCCGACCACGGACAGACTATCTTGTATATCTGTCCACAGGGTCATACGTCTCTCTACCAGATGACAGGAGAGCGGTGGGTGGGCGTGGACACAATCCAGTACTACGGTTTCTCCACCCACAGTGCCCTGGAAAAACAGATATCTGCCCAGAGTATCGGCCCATGACTTGACATATGTGTATGGAACCCGACGATGGATCAATATCACAAACCCCGAGACCCCCTCGTGAACCCTGAATGGAACACCTGTATGTAACCGAAGCGTTGAAAGCATAGTGCCTTAGTCCCCATAAGGTGCGTTTCTTGTAGCATGAGAATTTCAGCATGGGCCCTTTTGGCCTGCTTGAGTAAAGCACCATGTTTATTTTGTCCACCGCCCCCCCTAGCATTCCAGCTTACTATCCGAAGGGTCCCAGAGGGATCCCGTTGACTACCTAACGGAATCGCCATGTAAGGCCCTGATACAAATCATTGAAGCATGGAAAAGTGTATGGTGTGTGCAGAGTGGCTCTAAGCTAGTATAAGACAGTGCTATCGGAGGGCACGAACCCCAACAACCCCCCCTATACCTCAACAACATTGAAGTACTTGTCGCGGCGGATGTGGCCCAACAGAAGGTCCCACCCCGCACCTGCCAACGGATCCCCAACATGCATCCCATTGTCAGCTGGCCCACTCCCTATCAGACAAAGTCCAACAGAGATACCAGCCCTCGTGTGTGCTTCGGTCGAGGCAAAGACGTCAAGAGACACATAAGACTGCGACCGACTCCATCAGTTAGGCCGTCGATGTCTGCTGCCAAGGGGCCGAAACACTGCATGACTGGGATCGACGTCTGGACCTGGAGCGTCTATTCCCTTTTGACTTAAATTTGGGCTGCTTCCGAGCCGCCTCACTGGATGAAGAGTCCGACTCCCTCCGGGGCGACGTGTGAGGACGAAGCCGCACCGCCTCATCCGTCCACTAGAAGACCTCCTGCGGGTCAAAGAAGTGGGTGCGAGACTGATACACCACCCGCAGCCTAGCCGGATACAGCAAAGGACAGGGAAGCTTGAGATCACGAAGACTAGCTTTGGCCGCCATGAATGATTGTCTCCGTTGCTGGACCAGCTTCGTATAGTCGGGAAAGATCAGGATGCGGACATTTTCAAATAGCAATGGTTGCTTGACCCAAGTCTGTTTCAAGATAACGTCGCGATCATGATAATTCAACAGGTTTTGCAATGACCGGCCTTGGGCGGGCCCCAGGTGTGAACTTCTGCATCAGGGCCCTGTGGGCACATTCCACCATGAAGCATCAAAACTAGGACTCCGGGGGGAGCCAGCTCTCCAGCCACTGAGCAAGAAACCGCTCCATGTCTCCCCCTCGCAGCCCTCCAGAGATTGTTGCGTCCGGCCCTTCCCTCGGCATACTCCACTCATGACGCCGGACCACGTTGGGTAGTCCCCAGCGAGGCCACTCGCTTCTGCAAGGTGACGACCACATCCTCCACTCCCGATATCCTCGTCTGAGCCTCCTTGATACGCGCCACTGAGTTACACAGGTCCGCTCCAATTTTAGCGTCCAGAGCATCTCTAGATTGCGTGATGGCCGCCATGAGGGCAGAATTGTCCGGCATGGCTCCCTGTGTCCTCCCAGGCGCCACCGCAGAGGCCCCGGGCCTGTATATTTATCCAGTGTGCTCTATTTGATTGAGCCTCCTCTTGTTTTATCTCTCCTCCTGACGGCCGTCAAGCCTCCCAGCCCCCAGGATATCTTCACACCAGTGCCCCACGGAAATCAGTCATGAGACAGCGGGCTCACCAGTACAAGGAAGGGAGGAGATATGCACACTCCCCCAGGTCAGCGACCCACCTCCACACCGGGGTCTAGGGATTATTGGAGGCGGTGGAGGAACAGAGCCCTGGCTCGACCTGACCACCGAACACGGGCCTGCTAGCAATGGGGGAAGGAAGGGGCCAAGGAGCCCATCACACTGGAGCAGCAACCTCCGGGAGTTATCCCCACAGGGGCGGTATCATGCCAGGGATGGACAGGTTGCTTCATAAATCTACTTGTCCTGTAACAAAATCCACATGTCCCTTTGGTGCCATGTAGTGCAGCGACGTTGGCAGCAGTCTCATTATATAAGAGCTCTGATATAGCCTCTTTGATTATGCTAGAGCTCATACCATAGTAGTGTTTGAATACTTGCAATCCCCTTCGGTTGCCACGTTTCCACAGATCTACATACTGGGGCCGAAGGTAGTGGTAAGCAATAGTTCCAGGGTTAGAATGCCCTTTTGAGTCTGTGCAAACGTACTAACTTGCATGTTTTAAGGGTTTTCAAGAACTCTTCTGTAATCTTTTCCCCTTACTGAGAAATGTTGGAAATGTACTCCTGTTAATGGCAGACGTAAACCTCCTTCCAGAGTTGGGGAAAAAACTGGTTGGAGGGAAAGTGAACTCGCAAGCACTCATAGATTTTCGCATGAGCAAATCTGCACATGCATATTTGCTCATGCTAAAATGCAGTTCACAAATATTTTCTAGGAGTACTATTTGTTATCTTACTTCTATAAATCCTTGAACATTCACGTAAGTCGTATGGCTGCACTTAATACAAGTACATATACCAGGGGTGCACTTTTGAGACTTTCTTTAATAATTGGGCCCCAAATTTGGTTTGGCGTTGACCATGACCTTTTGTGTATTAACATTCTCTCTTTCTCTCTCTCTCTCTCTCTCTCTCTCTGTATCATCTGGCTTCACTGTGAGTGACAGTATTCTGCTTTTTCACAAGGAGCATATCTGCACACAAAGTAGTTTTGTTCAGTGCCAGTAACTACTGTGGCAGTGTGTGCTTTTTGAGACCAAAAGCGATTTTTTCTTTTGCCAATGTTTGTTATAATGGTGAGTGCCCCACACCAAACAGGTTTTACAAAAACCATGCCACAACAAGTCCCACATTGACTAAATGAAAAAGCTGACCACCAATTCCAGACCTATTGGCTTTGCCAATGCTTGTTTATTTTTTGTTTCCCATAATCTTATTGAAACTGGTTACAATGATTTTGCCATTATGAATAATTTTGGGAAATACTTGCGTGCATCAAAACATTACTAAATGACGCTGCAAAGAAATGGTACCTGAAATTTTAAAGTAGTCTCGTAAAATGTTTTTTTTCTGCTTTCATTTATTTATAAACTTTTTATTTTGAAAGCAAAGAATCCTTAATCTTGCCTTCCAAGCTGCTGCAAATATTTGCATCAAAATAGAGAGCATTCTGGGAGCATTATACTTAGCCTCATATTGCTAAACTTTGAAAATATGTGTATATATTTTCATACTGGAACTACTGTCAGTAGGGCAGTCAGAGCTTACTACATTTACTTGGAGTGCTCACCCTAATAATAAAGGCTTTCAATTAATGAACCATAAATACAAGTTTGAACAGCATTTCCTCGGCGTCGGGCTCTAGGAATTCCATATCCCTGCATACCCCACCAGGGCCCTCCGCACTGCCCCTCCCCCCCCCCGGACCACCACACACCCTCTGGTACCACCTCCGCTGCCAACCGACAGTCCGGGGGGCCCCACACGCTCCTGTACGTCCCTTCACGGGCCAGTGCCCAGGTGTCTCTGCAGCCGCCAAGGATCACAGTTGATGTCCCTTCGATAAACTTGCGCGACCCGATAGGCCGCCGAAGTGAGTACAGCAGACAATGGAAGAGAGGATATGCAAAGGGTCCCCCGCCGGGTGCCGGAAATCAGAGACGCAGACATGCCAACCCTCCCGATTCAGGCGTGAGACTACCGATTTCAAGGCTAGGCTCCCGCCTCCCGATTCCTGCAAGCAAAACCCCGATTCCTCAGGGGTTTCTGCTGACAGGGCTTGGTATTGTGTAAAGTGCTAATTCTTCCAACAATAGTTGGAGTGGCAATGCAGGGGCTCTAGAAGGGGTGAAAAACCAACAAAGTGTCATTAACAAGGGAATGGTCTTTTAAAGACATGTGAAGTACTGGGGGGCTGGGGGGGGGGGGCAGCTGTGTGTGTGCAGGGGAAGCTTTTTCAGTCCGGGCTGCCACAGTGGGGTGGGAGGGGGGGGTGCATGCACTGCCAGCAACCTGCCAGGCCAGTGCACAACAATTGTATCACCCTCTCTCTGCCTGCCATTGCGCTCCATGCTTCTAAAAGGTAAGAAAAGAACGTGCGTTTGCGTTTCAAATGTCCCCTCCTGCATCAGCACACTTCCAAATCCCATACATGACAGTAACCCGATTCACGGCCCCATTCTCCCGATTTTTTTCAAAAAAATCTCCCTCTTTGCTCTTCTCAAATGTTGGCATGTATGGAGACGTCCCCAGTCACCGCCCAGGCACCGGTCCACCACTGATGTCCCTCAGATGAGCTTGCGCGCCGATGCGAATACGTTGCGAAGTGTGTGGGCGCGGGTGGCAGGCCCCCTACTGGGCGCCGGAGCTCCGAAACAGCCGCAGTCACCGCTCCGGCCAGGGAACAGAGAAAGGCCCGCCGGACCCCCGACACGGCTGCACTCCCGCCTGGCTCCAACAGCCGCCGATAAACAGGCCTCACCTCGGGGGGAGAATGGGGGCCCACCAAGTACCGTGATCACGGTCGACGACCCCCTCCTCTCAGAGTTCTCCACACCGCAGGGCCTCCTGCGGGCTTCTCGTAAATGGTTCCGCCTCCCGCTGGAGACCGCAGCCACTGCGAGATCTGTCACTCCGGCCGCCGTGCCAGATTACGGGACTCCGGCATCCACAGGCCACGCACGAATCTGCTGCTGACTCGTCTGTCTGGTCAGCAAACCAGGTCTAAGACGGGGGTATACAGTGCAACCCCCGCTTGCGCCTCACCTGGGACACGGACTGAACAGGATAGCAGACCGGAGAAGCAGGATACATTTATGATATTAGTTTAGGCTGGAGGGAGCCTGCCTAGAACACGTCAGCCATCATGGCTCGCTAGGCCACGCCCTCAAAAGTATGTCCTTTAAGCTCATTTTATGTTTTAGTAAAGTTGAAAATAAAACTGAAGTTGTGGGTGAGGTGCAGTCGCAAATATTGTTTAAAGCTGTCTAACAAGAATTAAAAGTCAGCTTTGTTCAAGGTGGAATAAATATACATTTAAGGCTTATTGTAAATGTTGCTCTCTATGTTGCTTTTTAGACATCCATAAGCTAAAATATGCAAAGGGTAATATTTTCCCATGCACACATCCTATGTTTTTGAAGTCACAACTATTGTTTAAAGCCGACGAACAAAATAATTGAAAGGCATCATTGCTCAAGGGGAATAAAACTTAGGTTGTGGTTGAGATGCAGTCACAAATATTGTTTAAATCAGTCTAAGATAAATGAAAGGCACATTGTCCGAGGTGGAACAAAGGTAAATTTAAAGCTGACAAACATGTTGCCCTCTTGGTCGCTTTTTAGACACCCGTAAGCTATAATATAGAAGGGTAACATTTTCCCGTAAACCTTGCACACATTCTGTGTTTTGGTTGTCACAACTATTGTTTAAAACTGTCTAACAAAAGAATTGAAAGGCAGCTTTGTTCAAGGTGGAATAAAGATAGATTTAAAGCTGAATGTAAATGTTGCCATCTTGGTCGCTTTTTGGCCACCCATAAGCTTAAATAAGCAAAGGGTAGTATTTTCCCATGTACCTTGCACACATCCTGTGTTTTGGCAGTTACAACTATTGTTTAAAGCTAACAAAAGAATTGAAGGGCAGCATTGTTCGAGGGGAATAAAACTTAGGTTGTGGTTGAGATGCAGTCGCAAATATGTTTTGAAGCTGCCTAACATAAATGAGAGGCATCATTATCTGAGGTAGACTAAAGGTAACTTTAAAGCTGAACATAAATGTTGCCCTCTTTGTGGCTTTTTAGACACCCATAAGCTATAATAAATAAGGGTAACATTATCCTGTGTACCATGCACACATCCTGTGTTTTTGCATTGACAACTATTGTGTAAAGTTGGCTAACAAAAGAATTGTTTAATGTGGAATAAAGGTAATTAAACGTGCATGGTCCATTTAATTTGAGATAAGAAAATGTGCTTCCCATTCTGCTTTCACTCAATGTGAAAGGCTCCCTTGCAGTTACTCGTTAAACACAAAAACTCGGGCAAATAAAAATTGTTTAAAGCAAACACAGTAAGGAGGTGGCTGATATGCAGTTGCAAACAGTGGGGAAAGCTAAATAAGAAGTAGCTACAGACAATGGGAGGGAGCAGAGAACAGAGCCAGCTATAAAAGATGCACTCTGTAGAGTGGCTCAACAAAAAGAAAAAAACAATAGCTCCCAAAAGTGCGAGCAGTGGAAGGACACAAGTACTTGGGCTATGCTCTAGGGGAGGGTCACATGCAAGAAGAGGAAAGTACCAACCATAGACCTGACTAGCAGGAAGCAAGCAATGAAGATTGGCTTTGATGCCCACTAATGAATGGTAAGTAATGGGAGGGCTCCAAACCCACTAACAGTAAACAAAGTATCTCAAAGAGACAGTGCATGCGCGGTCTACCCGAGACCTCAAAAAAAGCGCCTGCACTATTTTGTAGGTGCATGCATTGATGGTGCATATTCTTACAAAATTACGCAGGCAGCTCCATCAAAGTCTTTTAAAAAAATACTTTAAACACTCTGCACTGCATCACTAAAACCATTAGGAAAGCCAAAAGGTTATAAAGGTGAGATCTTTTGATTTTGTCATTGCTTGTTTTATATAACAGTGCAACCATGACACACTTCTGGCCCTGGCACAATGAAGATAGTTTTTGACATATGGGAGCTACCTTCGGGCTTCATTGGCTTGGCATATCATGAAACGCTATACATATTTATTGATCACCCTTTCAGCCCATGTAGCATTTTAGAAATTTACTATTTCACCCCATTCTTTTCAATGTTTTAATGTGGGAGGGCAACCTGGTAGAAGAGGTCTGGCTTACTAGCTTTGCTCACTTCCTACAAATCAGGGCAAGTATTATGCCCCAGAACTTTGAAAGATCAAGTCCGCACCATAATATAGGTGGTTCCCAAATTAGTCATGTGTCTGTGTTAAGCTGCTATTCTAACAATGTTATTATGGAACTTTAGGGATGTCAATTGTTGTGATGTTAATGTCATGTGATATGCCTTCTGGGCGAATAATCAGTGTCGAGGGTTATATGAGGAGCCTGACCTTAAAAGTTCAGGAATTAATGTCTGTATTTCTAGGCTTCCATTTTCCAGAAGTAATGATTGAGCTAGCAAACAAGATAACATTCTGACAAAAGGTTACGTTTCTAAAAGCTCTTCCGTGCAATGCACCTGTTTTTTTCCAGCTTCGAATCTGAAACCAGAGCCCCTGTCACCAGCGTCCTCCAGCTACTCCATCTCTTCACCTCTGCCTATGGACTCCTCTTCCACCACTCAGAATGTGCCTGTAAGAGTACCCTGCGCAGGGTTTGTTTTTAAATGATATTTGATTTAGGTAGATTGTATCATTATGTGGCAAGTTGTTCTTCAAAAAATCAGCTTTAATCGATTTTACAAACTTGAAAATCATAAAAGCGCAGATTAAAAAAATATATTTTCATTTTGCTATAATTTCACATTTAAAAGCATCACAATTCTATGGGCAACATAAGTAACACGGCGCTTGGTAATTACATTGTGTTTCTAAATTTAATAACAGACTTTAAAAAAGAGGAAACTGCCAATAAAATCAGTTGATTTTCTAAAAGCTGTAGCTTCAAAAACGCTATTTTACAGTGTCTTAAGCCCATTTCCCTCAGAACTGGTTTTAAAAAGATTATCCTAGGTCGTGTTTAAAATTTACAAAATAGAACACTGTGTAATGTTGTTTGACTAGAAATATCATCGCACGGGCATAAGGGTAGATTTCTAGACCAGTCATTAACATTTGGAAACGTTATCAATCTGTGAAAAATCCCAAGACGGAAACGGGTTAGGATTATCCGACAAAAACTTCCCTGAGTCTGAGTCAGATAAGGTTGTATGCCCCGACATGTTAACATTAGTTGGTTCTCCATAACAGTTTTTTTCCATCTTTCTTTTTTTTTTTTTTAAATCTTTTTATTAAAGAGAAAAACATAAAAGCCAATAACAGGTACCTTACATCACGGAACACACTACAATTATACCATCATAGAGTAAAATCGACGGGTGTTCTCCGGGGCAAAAACAAAGTTATGAATAGTTGCTGTCGTGCGGTCGCACTATAAACAGGAGAAACGTTATTTCAGGTCAGCCAGCATCGATCACAGACCCCACCACCCCTAGGGACCGAATCGTAGCAAACAGGATAATTCCAGGTGGCAGGAGTGCTTAAGACAAGAGAACTAAAAGTGAAACTACGACCGCAACAAGCATGCAAGAATAATACACAATACATTCTACAGGTCAATGCGAACAATGTCACCCCCAGGACCCGTCCACCCATCGAGCAGGATTTCCCCTCAGGAAGGCACCTGGTAACAGGATATTATTAGGATATTGAACATATAAACAAACAAGGACAATACAAAACACCCCATCCCCCCGCCCTGCACCCCTGCATATTGCTTTCGCCTAACCCCAACTAGCAGTGTGCCTGTCGCCCCATCTAACTAAGTTCTAAAAGTAGAAAAAAGGGTTGGAGGAGGATATCTTCATATAGGCTCGCAGTCTCCCCTCCCCCTGCCAGAAACAAGCAACCCCTGTGAAATAGCTAAAAAGTTAAAAGAACATCGACAAAACAGACAGGGGAAGCCGTACACACCGCCCAACTTCTCGTAATCATAATAGTGACAAATCCCACATCTATTGAAGCCACAATAGTAAACCCAGTCTGTCAATCTCATCCTTGGCCCTTCCGATCTTTCATGCGAACCCTTTCCATTCGAACCACCGCATTAACAGGAGAGTCAAAGAGCATCAAGAGTTCAGAAATGTTCAGTCTGGAACGAGTCAAAAGTGTTAAATCCCTGTGGGTTCCACCAGCACTGAAGATCTCCCTCACCCAGTTTAGTTCCCAATGTCGTTCCTTCTCGACCGTGATAAATCAGCCAGGGAGGGGGAAGATGGTATTGTGATCCGGGAACAAGTACCAACAATATCCAGGGACGGAGAACCGACAGGTCCTCCCTCGGATGGCAGCGATGTTAAGGATAGCAATCTTTCCGAGGCCACGGGCTCATTATCGTTTATCGGCACACTAACCAAGGACTTCAATATTTCTTTCTGCACGGGGCCCATATTCGATGTTATGATGTTCACCATGGGAATAATGGCTTGCTGTAGATCTCGCAATGGAGCAGGGTCCGGTCTTATACATCTCGTCACTAGTGCACTGGCGATCATTTTGTGGACTATGATTTCCACATGTTGGTGTAGCGCCCCGATGGCGGCCAAGACGGTCTTCAGCGACGGCTCACACTCCGTCCGAACCTTCCCCTCTCGATCAATTTCGAACATAGTCACTTTCCCTAGAGAGCCGTGTCTCTCCGGGGGAACCAACAAGAACGGATCGGACGGCTACAGAGGGTGACTTGTCAATTACCACGGCAGCAATCCGTTAGTCCGCTACCGCGAGCGAGGATCCCGACCCAGATAACCCGGCGGCGGCAAACCGGGTCTCCGGGACAGAGACCTCCGCCCACAGCCTTAGACGTACTTTGTCACCACTCCTGCAATGGTATATCTACCAAGTGACCGCCATCGAAATCGGGCAGAAACAACCTCCACAGCGAGAGACCGGACCCCACCAGGGTCCCACGGCCGATGTTGTTCAACTGAAACCCGGCTGGGTCAGAACTCGAGGCCCCGGCTCACGATCTGGGTTAGGCCATAGATTAAAACACGACATATCTCCGTCATTCAAGCCTGTAAAATTCTCAGGACTTCACCATCAGACTCTGCATCGGTTCATGCACTTGAAGGTTGGGCGTAAATTCAGGATATTAGACAGGATCATCCAGCTGGAGAAGGAGGTCGGCGGAGCCGGGAGCCTACGCTGCCATCTTGGTTGCTAGCGTAGCTCCTCCCTTTCCCTCTTTCTTTAAGCCAACGTTTATTTTCCAGGTGAGTCAGGCAAACAGCTTTCAGAGATTTTCTAGAGATTGTTTCCATGATCTCTGGCGCATCATAATATTCAGGGTGGCCAATGTCAGTCGCCATTTTTGAATGTAACTGAGCCATGGCACTTTAGCCACCTTCTCCAATTTAAGGCAATCTTCAATTACATCACGATTAAAACCAGTCTCAGTTGATGCCCATACCTTATGCCAAAGTAAAATTTTAATTGATAATATCGGAAATGTAAGGGAGACCAAGTTCCATATGGCAGGTAAAATTAGCATTAGAACCAGGAACCGCCAGGAGATAACGTATAAACGCATTTTCACAACATTGAATCTGGTCAACCTCTACAAGCCCCCAGATATCTGCGCCATAAGTCGCTGTAGACATACATTTTGCTTTATAAATAGCTAGTAACTCAGGGACTGGTCTACAGCCTAGTTTCTTTGAGAAATTAGTGAATGCGCCAGGGGCTCTAATGAACATTAATTTTCTTGCCTGCATCGCCGCAGTCCAGGACCCAGACTGATCAAACGTGATACCCAAATAGGAAAACTTATCTGTACTTCCTACACTACTGTTGTTAATAAAGATATCACATTTTTTCCCTGTTTTTTTCCCACAACTCATAGTAAAAGTTTTACTAATATTAACTTTTAAACCCCTGTCATGCATAAAATCAACAAAGTTGGTGACTGTTAGTTGTAACCTCACCTGCGTCCGCGCCATAATAACAGCGTTGTCCGCACAGAGTAAAATGGGGACTGGGGTGTTCTTAATATTTGGGTAGTCCTGTCGATGCTCAATCAAATATTTACCCAGACTGTTTATATATAAAGAGAAGAGGAAAGGTGCAAGTATGCAGCCTTGCCTCACTCCCTTTTGTATACGAAATTTGGCCGAACATTCCCCCTGCCTGCCATAGCGGATCCTGGCTCCGGGCTCCTGCCTCCCTATACGGTTCTTTGATAAATAAAAGCAAGGAGGGGTCAATTTCCATATCTTTAAGAACCCTCCACAATATTTCATGATTAACACAATCAAACGCTGAACTTAGATCAACGAATGACAAAAAGAGTTTCCCCTCCTCAGCAACCGTGTATTTACTTATAATCAGCATTAAATTCAGACCTTGTTCAACCGTGCCCAGCCCTGCTCGGAAGCCATATTGTAGGTTTGATAGGAGACCCGTCTCTTCTGCCCGAGATTGTAATCTGTTAAGAATTACCCTCCCCCCTACTTTCAGAAGACAGTCTAGCAGGGAGATAGGGCGATAGCAGTTTGGTTCGTTTCTGTCTCCCTTTTTAAAAATTGGGATCACTATAGCATCCGACCATGTGGTGATAAAACCATAACGACTACATCTATTTAAAACATTAGTAAGTATAGGGGCCCATAATTCAATATTATTTTTATACACGTGATGCAGTGTTTCTGACTGAAACCTGGCTTACTATGTCTTCGGAGCCCGACATAGTACAAGCTCTTCCTCAAGGGTATCAAATAGCTAGATTAGATCGCTCCTCGGGGAAAGGAGGCGGACTAGCAATAATATTTAAAGACAGCTACTCTTGTCGCTGTCTTCCTAGCCCCTTTCTAGACTGTGAAAGTATGGCTTTTAGTTTGGAATTCTCTCCTAATATTAATTTTGCCGGAGCATTGATTTATCGCCCCCCGGGTTCACCCAATCATTTTGCACTCTGCCTACCCTCAGCTGTTGCGGAGCTAGCCTCCGCCTCTGCCAACTATACACTACTGGGCGACCTAAACATGCACTTCGAAGACCCAGGTGATCATATGGCTCAAGAGTTTATCGCTGATTTGGCTGCTTTACAACTGGTGCAGCTTGTCAGGTCCTCTACACATATGAAAGGGCATTTGCTGGACCCAATATTTAGCAATTGCCCCGATTTAGGAGTCAAACATCCTGTTGTGCTTCCCTGGACAGACCATTATCTAGTCCCTCTAATCTGGCACACGGACAAACCTCCTGCTCCGAAGCCAGGGGCACGAACTGCTCGTAACTGGTCCAAGCTTCCAGTTGATAAATGGTCCGACGAGCTACAAGCTATTATTCCTTCAATTAGCTTAGATCCCCTGTTAGCCAATAAAGAATTCAACAATTGGATAACGACTTCATTGAACATTGTACTTCCATCTAAGGTCATTCAGGCAAAGAGATCTAGGATATCGGCCCCTTGGTATTCGGAGGAATTAAGGGCCATTAAACGCAAATGTAAAAGGTTAGAAAGGAAATGGCGTCTGAGCTATACTAACCCAGACAAAATTTTGTATAGGAAAGCTATTAGGGACTATACAATGGAAATAAAGAAAGTACAAATCCACTATTACTCAGAAAAGATCGCCGAAGCCAGCTCGAGTTCTAAGGAGATCTACCAGATAGTAAAAGGCCTCACGCAACTTCCCCAGTCTTCTACTAATAGCGATGATTTACAAGCCTGATGTAACGGGCTAGCCGATTTCTTTTATAATAAAGTAGATCTCATATACTCATCCTTCTTAACTACCCCCCCAAATGCCTTAAGTGAAATTTTGGAGCATTCTAAGCAGGGGACAGGAGATAACTTGTTACCTGTGTTGGAAGAGTTTCCTATGTTACATTCGGATCTTCTGGCTACATTAATGGAACAGATCAAATCGGGCTCCCCCGAGGACCCTGCCCCTCCGAGCGCCTTAAAGGCAGTTAAGCATATTATCTGTCCGGTCATGTTGAAGGTCTTAAATGCATCAATTTCCACCAACATGGTTCCACCAGCATGGAAACAGGCAAGGGTAAGGGCGCTCGCAAAGAAACCCAACATGGACGTGAACAATTTTAACAATTACCGTCCCATCTCGTTGCTCCCCTGGATTAGTAAGATACTGGAAAAGCACATTAACAACTTCCTAACCAGCTTCCTCGAAAACCACCAATTGCTTGATCCCTCACAAACCGGCTTCCGCCCCAAACATGGGACGGAATCGGCTTTGATATCAGTTTTGGAAGAAACAAAAGGCTTCTTGGATCGGGGAGGATCGGTGGCAGTCATCCTCCTCGATCTAAGTGCCGCTTTTGACACTGTAAATCATGAGATCTTATTGCAGCGTCTTCATGATATTGGGATTCAAGGAGGTGCGCTGAAATGGATCAGGTCATTTCTGTCCAATAGAACATTTCAAGTCTTTGAGGGCAGTACCATCTCTACTAGCAGACCTCTGGGATGTGGAGTCCCGCAGGGTTCGTCGCTCAGTCCGACGTTGTTTAACGTCTATATGAGGCCGCTGGCAGGTGTCGTCCGCCCTTATGGTATTAAGATCGTTACCTATGCGGACGACACTCAGCTGGTGGTCTCATTGACTCAGACTGAGGACCCTGCGGCCACAGTCGATCTGGCTGGATGTCTGTGCGAAGTGAACAGCTGGATGACCCTGTCTTGCCTCAAACTCAATGGGGACAAGACAGAGGTCATGATGCTGGGTCGTTCGGCCCCATCCTCACTGAGTTCCATCTGGCCGGCCTGTATGGGTCCCCCTCCAGTACCAAAGGATGTCATTAAAAGCCTTGGCATTTGGCTGGATAGGGCCTTCACACTAAATCATCAGGCTGTTAAGCTGTCTGCCACTTGTTTTGGTATTATTAGAATGTTGAGGAAGATTCTTCCCTTGTTACCTTTCCAAGCTAGGCGAACCGTTGTACAGGGACTGATCCATTCCAGGCTAGACTTTGGAAATGCACTTTATCTTGGAGCTCCTGACTTCACATTACGGAAGCTACAGGTGATCCAGAACTGTGCAGCCCGGACCCTACTTCAAATCCCCCGCAGGTCCTCCGCTAAACCTGGATTAGCAAGACTACACTGGCTCCCTGTCAGAGACAGGATTGCCTTCAAATCCCTATGTATCGCCCACCAGTCATTCTGGTCAAGTGGCCCTTTGATTAATCGCCCCTTAATAACCCCATACCTCCCCAGCAGACAGCTACGCTCGGCTAGTGCGCACCTTGCCACGGTGCCTAAAGTTAACCGTGCCAGGTCCGGTGGCCGTTCTTTCTCTTTGAATGCAGCTAAGCTGTGGAACGCCTTACCCCTCCAATTAAGATCCAACCCAGATCTGACCTCGTTCAGAAAGCATCTGAAAACCTTTCTGTTTAATAAATAACTTCTTTTCTTTCTCTGCACCAATCTGTCCCACTGTCTCATAATTTATGCAATGTCAGCGCTTGGACGCCCCTGGGCAGCTATTTTCGCGCTTTATAAAACGCATTTTCATTTCATTTCATTTCACGTCCACGGGGACGCCATCCGGTCCTGGCGCTTTACCAGAGACACTCTCTTTTAAGGCCCTAGTGACCTCCTCAATAGAGATGCTAATATCTATGGGGAATACTTCCTTCTGCACACTATCGTTGGTGATTGCTACCAATAAGGCTATCTCATTTTGTCCCATAGGATCATCGTAGTAGAGACCCGCGAAGAATTCAACCCACTTATCCTCCGTAATAGCGATATCTATCTTATCAGTGTCCCTCTGTGTAAAGAATGGGGCATTCACTGCTTTCCAAAAGGCGTAATTATCTTTTATTACACAAGCCTTCTGTCTTCAATTGAATCGTTCTCCTTTTTAAGGCCTGTCGATAGGAATATCTCACCTGTCTTATTTCTTCTCTAGATCTATTAGGGTTATGCAATACCTTATTCAAGAGGGTATGGGCTTTGCTATAATTTTTATCAAACCATCTATTTGGCTTATTCAAACCCTGTTTCTGCTCCCTCGTCAGTAACTTCCGAGCCTCGCCTGAAATATTACGGAAAGCATTTAAAACCTCTTTATCCTCATTACCCTCAGTTAAACAAATTTAAAAATCATCCCAGGTAGTGTTTATCAGATTATGTATAAAGACCACGGGATCCACTTTTGCCCACTTTATGGAGTACCCATTACTACTGGCAAGATTGATCTTAAAAACATAGTTTGTCTTCTCTTGACTATTAGTTTTATCTGTCCTCTCCAGTTCAAAAGCCATGCTAACAGGATAATGATCACTCATTAAAAAATCACGTGTTGTAAAGGACTGATCTCTACCTTGATATCTACTTGATACTAGGATGTAGTCAATTATAGAGTTACATCCCCTACCGTTAAACGTAGGCGTAAAGGGCACAGTTAAAGTACACAATTCATTTGCATAACCCAGGTCAAACTGCAAAAAAAGTTCATTTAACAGGTCCCCCAATACACAGTGAGCAAAATGGGCAGATTTATCTTCTTTCTCTTTACCTAAACCACATATGCCCCATTGGCTATACTGGCACAAAAAACAATTAAAATCACCACCCCAAATAATACACATATCACCAGACATTTTGTCGTCCAAACTACCCAAGATATTACATAGATTCTTGAGCACACTTATAGTCTGAGGTTTGGGAATGTTATTATAAAAATTAATTAACACTAGACCATGTCCACCTATCTTGTTTATTAATAAAATTTGATAGTAGTTACACTCACTTATAATTTTTTTTTTTTCACCATGCTTATTTTTCTGTTTATTACTTCAAATGTAATTCTACAAATATCACACATTGTTAGTAGTCTGAATTAAACAAAAGGAAAGACAATGAAATAGTTCTATAAAAATTCAATAAATATGAATTGTTGCTGCCAGGTGCAGTATAACACATGAGGCCCCAATGGCACAAAAGGTTTTCGCACCTGCTTTTGCACCTCAGGACCCTTTGGTATTACAGAGAGGGCTGAAGAGTCTTGTGCAGGCCCATCTGTAATATAGATTACGCCACATCAATGTTATACCAACCCATATGAAAGGGAGTTTTCACTCATTATACCCTGCATCCACATACATGGGCATCCTTACCCCTCTAAAAAGAAAATAGGAAGCTTTCAAAATGCAACTCCACCTGTCATTATTCACTCCCCCCAAGAGCACACGGTGCAAACTGTCCGAGTATGTGCTTGCAGTGGGGATAGTGCATACTTTTCTGTGATGGTGTGCACAGTAGTTAGTGCTGGGTGCACTCAGTTTGGGGTGCAGTGCTGGGCATACTGGGTCAGTTTGCCTGGCTATGTAACCCATTGCATCATTGCAAAAAACAACGATATATGCATCTTTACTGCACGATCTTCGCATTTTTGGGAGAAAAACTTACATTTGTCTAAAATAATGTGGAACTGATAATTAACCACTAAACAGTTTCATTTTACATGATGTTCACTTCAATTCAATTAAATGTATTACTTTATTCGGTTAATCAGCAATAACCATAAAAGTACACAACATGAAAATTCATTACAAGGAAGTATCATACATAATACATCATGAAAAGGCAATTTTATACTTAAAAGACTATTAATATTCATCCATACCAATTGATTTTCGTAGTATAAAAACTTTTGAAAAAAATTCAGAAATAGATGCAACAGTTAATACTGTGTCCAATCTCTGCAATTCTAAAAATGCTGGGCGGCATCGATTTAAGTTCATTTCCTCTAAAATTGGGATGATCAATTTCCTGCGTGGCAATATATAAAATTTACAAAAAAATAAAATATGAATGTCCGATTGGGCTGAAGAGTCATCGCATGGGCACTCAACTAAATCATGGGACCAGGTGCTCATAACAGGGAAACTCAAAAGTCTAAAAAGAATATTTAGCCTGAAACGTGTCAGGACAAACCTCTCATAGTTGGACATATACAAAGTTAAATATAGCTGTAGTTTGTCCTGAGTTAATATCAGTTGGTGTGAGGATACAGTCTTTTTCTTTACTTCCTCATTAGCTCTTTTCTCTTCAAGATACTCCATAGATTGTTTTTTCAATATCTTCCTCGGGACATTAGCCATTGTGAGAGGATCATCATAATAATTTTGGCAGTCAATTTCAACAAGGAAACGTTTCACATAGACAAGCCATTTGATCCTACTCGCATGTTCTAAGTTTAGAACGTCCGTCAGAATTGCACGATTCAATACACGCTCATTGGTTGTCCAGACCCTATGCCAAAGAAGTATAGGCTGGATTTTAATTGTGTCTTCAATGTGTGGCTGGCCAAGTTCCGTGTGGCAAATATAAGTCGAGACACTCTCGGGTACAGCTAAGATGTGCCTCAGAAACATGTTTTCCACTATTTGGATGGAATTTGTATTGGCATATCCCCAGAGTCCTGAGCCATAAAGAGCAATTGATATACAGGTCGCATTAAAAATTGTTAAAATTTCCCTGATCGTTTTTTTACCCATTTTTTTAATAAAGTTTTTAAGGCCATTATTGATTTCAAAAACAATAGGCTTCTTACTTTTACAGCACTTGCCCATGCGCCAGACTCATGGAACAGGATACCTAAATAAGGGAAGATAGTGGTGGAATCCAGGGGACTATCAATTATATACATGGTTTTTCTCCGTCTACTACTACCTGTGCCGCAGTTCATGGAGAACGTTTTTGTACAATTTATTTTTAGATCCAGATTTAACATAAAGTTATTAAAAGATGTTATCAAGCCCTGTAGGGCAAGGGGTGTCCATGCCATTATGACCGCATCGTCTGCGTACAAGAGTGCAGGGATTGATCTTTTACCTACCATGGGCATATCCCTGCACTCTTGTAGCAGAATTCTTTTGAGGCCATTAATGTATACTAGGAATAAAAAGGGGGCCAGGACGCACCCCTGACGTACCCCACGGCCTATCCCAAAGGATCTGGTGCATTCTCCATCCTTCCCGTAACGGACAACTGCTGTCGCACCTGAATATAGTTCCCTTAGAAAACAAATAATATTTTCTTCCTAAATTTTCTAATATTGCCCAGAGTTTGCTGTGGGAGACGCAATCGAATGCTGACGTTAGGTCAACAAATGTAAAATATATACATTCTCCCTTTGCCCTGGTGTATTTTTGGTGCATAATAAATAGGTTTAGGCCCTGCTCTATTGTTCCAACTCCCTTCTGGAAGCCATATTGCAGGTCACTGATTATCCCATTGTCCTCTGACCAGCTTTGAAGTCTCCCTAAAATGACTCTACCAAGGATCTTTATGGATGCATCTAGAAGGGAAATGGGTCGGTAGCATGCGCAATTTTGCCTATCTCCCTTCTTAAATATTGGCACAATTACTGAAGAGAACCAAGAGGCATTTAAACCCCTCGCATAGGCAGCATTTAAAAGTTGTACTAGCATAGGCCCCCAAAGCTCAGTATTGTGTTTAAATAAATCCGCTGGGACGCCATCCGGGCCTGCAGCTTTTCCGCCCTTGGTTGTTCTGAGGCTCGCCATAACTTTTTTCAGGGTTACAACCAAATTCATGTCCTTAACCTTTTCTTCCCCAGATATATCAGGTAACAATTGGTATGTCCCTTGTGTAGGGCTATACAACTCGGAGAAGTGGGTTACCCATTCGTCCTCAGTGATCGCTATTTCTATGCGTGCTTTTGTGTCATCATAAAGAAAGGGGGCATTTACCGCTTTCCAGAAGGCAGATGGGTCTCTAGAAAGCGAAGCCTCACAAAGGGATTCCCAGGCATCCCTTTTTATTGCGACTTTCCGATTTTTCAATGCCTCATTATAGGTTTTCCTCAGCCCTCTAACCAAAAAGAGGTCGCGTGGATTCCCGTGCAGGGCATTTTTAAGATTAGACAGTGCCTTTGTGCATGCTGAATCAAACCATCTCCTGTTAGTTTTCCCCCGATTCTTTGATTCAACCCACAAAATATCCTTGATAGAGGATGCAATAAAATTAAAATGTTTAATTATAGACTGACTGTCTGCTTGCTCATCCAGACAAATCAAGAAACTTTCTGAACATTTAGTCAACAATTTATCCAAAACTTTTTCTGGGGCCAGTTTACTCCATTTAAGTGAGTAGCCGTTTTGCCTTCCAAGTATCACGTCTGGGACTAGCTGCCTAATTGACTCTTCCCTATCTAAATCCCGAAATGGGTTTTCGATCTCCAGGGTTAACGGTCGGTGGTCGCTCAATACAACATCAAGGGTCTTAAATTCTTTGATCTGGCGTCCATACCTGGTGGTGAATAATATAAAATCAATTGTGGTGGACGCTCCCCTACCAATAAAGGTCGTGACAAAGGGGGATCCTGTTTGACCAATTTCATTCACATACCCCAAATCACAAGAGAACAATATTTCATTTAACAAATCCCCACATGTGGTATGCTCAAAATGAGTGAGGCTAGTGTCCTGGTCCAGCATAAGACCACAAAAACCTTGTCGGCCCCGTTTACAAAGAGCACAATTAAAATCCCCCCCCAAATAACCGATACTTCTTTTATACTTGTGTCCATTTCATGTTTTAAATCAGCACCCAACATTTTTATAGTCTGAACAATATCAGTAGTTGAAATGTTATTATAGAAATTTATGATGATAACACTGGCGGCCTTATTGATACCTATCTTCACCAGCTGATAATAACTATTATGGGATAGTAATTGTACTCTCTCATATTTGAGCTGGTTGGACAGGTGCATAGACAAACCACCCTAAGCCCTGCCATATGGTCCCCGCACTGCTGGTGTAAACATGGTTTTATATCCGGAAATATGTATGGGCTCTATTAACCATGTTTCCTGTAGACCCATGATTTCATACCTATTTACAATGCTTCCCCATATAGTATTATTTATTTTGGATTTTAATCCTGCCACGTTCCAGAAAATAAGGCAACATGTTTCCTTCTTTTCAATGGTACTAATAGAGTTTCAAGACACAGTACTCACCACTGGGGTTCCCACCCTCGCCATATCGCCCATTACAGCTAGACCTCTAGATGTTCCACAATCTCCTACCTTAGCTATTTCAGTTTCAGAGATGTACTTGGTCAGTTCCCCCTCTTGGGAGGTGCCTCTCTCTGGAGGGGCAAGATCTACATAGTTTGAATCATCCATCCCCTCACAGGGCATAAATACTTCTATATTCACCTTGTCTATCACACTACCTTTCGAAATAGGTTTTACATAGGTATCACTAGTAAGTCAATCGACCGCTTCTAGGCTTGAGAGTAGATCAAACCGGTTAAATGTTGGGATATTATAACCATTTAAAGCAGGACCTAGAGTACTCCCAAAATAAGTGTTTCCTGTTTGGCGTCTTTCAAAGGTCATGTGTGGTGGTCTGGGATAGAAATCGCCTAGTTCCCACGTGACTATTCCTCCATCTCCTATTTGAGTTTGCCAACTTTGGAGGTAGGGAATCACACGTGTGTCCCTAAAATTCACTATAACCAGATCTCCCTCTATATCCTTAGTCATATGTCCTAACCACCCCACCCTTCTGACGTTTAGAATGTTCCCATCAATGTTAGGTGGAAGCGGTCTATTTTTACTTAGCCAAAAGGCTACTTTGTTTTTTAATTACTGATACCCTTCAATTTTCCCAATTGCAAGCTCAGGCACCCCTGACAGGACACTCACGAAGGGTGCCGCCTCTGGTGGTAAATCAATATGAGTGGTAGTTCTATTTAATCTGCCCAGGTTGGTGCCTTGTCTGTCTAAGGTTCTCTGTTTATTAATCTGCCCTTCTAGTACACACGGTGCGGACTGCGCTCTCGGCACCGCGCCGGCCACCAAGCCCTTGTCCCTAGTAATACCTAGGGGGTTTTTACCTACAGGGCGCTTCTCTTTATCTAGTTGTCCAGGCTGAATATTAGGCTTGTCGGTAGTAGCTTGTTGAACCACCCTTGAACCGTTACCGGTCCCTAAACCTTGTGGAGCAGTAACCAGGTTCTTTGGGTTATCCATTCCTCTTACAAAATTATCCAGCGTACTGGAATTTGCTATAACTAGCTTCTCTATCTGATCTAGTTTAGAATTAATCATCCTGGTTCTCTCCAGTAAGGGTAACATGAAGGATTTAACTAGAATTTCCATTTTACCCAGCAACCCAGCATCATCTATACCACAATTGGGGGAATGTAGGATAGAATCTGAGGTGGCCCTATACGGACTATGGGGTTGTATAGCAACATGTGGTGCCGGGATATTACTATTTTTATTTTGAATTTTAGCCAGGCCACCCTTCTGAGGACCGCCCCCTCTTTTCTGTTTACTATGTTTAGTTTTAGCTGATGGGCCCTGGTTCTGAACTATTCGGGAGGAACTATGTTGCAAGGGGGAATTTAAAACTCTGCAATTAGAACTGCTAGAGGCCGTGCTGGTTATAGATGTGTTTAGGGTACGACAACCTGCTATATTATCGGGGACTACCAGCGTGGGACTAGAACTGGAGCCCTGAGCAGCTGAGGGATCTAATGGTCTTGGTGGTTCGGGGGAGACCACTGTCCCAATTGGGCCTAGAGACGAGCGCTTCCCCGTTATAAGGTCTAGGGACAAGCGTTGTTCAGTAAGGGCTATTTCTTTTTCTAAAATTACAGTTGCCCGTTTAAAGAATTGGTCCAAGGTTCTCGTGGCCACCCCGCCCGTGGATGAAAGGGTTACATTTCTATCCTTCCCAGACTGTAGTGACATAGTAACTGGTTCCTAGAGGCTTTAACACAGGAATGGAAACAGAACAATAATAAAGGACTAATAGACTGGTGTGAAATCATGAAAACTCAGCACCATACCACGGTGTTCAGGGGGGGCCTAGCCCGGCCTCGAACGACCTTGGACATCTTTAGACGGCCCACCCTTTGCCCGGGCTTAGCCCGGCGCGTCCCGCGGATGTAGGTGGGGCTAAGTAGAGGGAGGTGGGGGCGGGAAGAGGCCCCAGCTGCGGCAGATGGCAAGCCGCTAGGCTCGCTGGTCCTCGCAGTCCAGCTCCCGTGCAAATGGCCTCAGAGATCCGCCCAGGTCCTCAGGCGTGAGTGTTCCCAAAGAAGATCCAGGAATGAGGGGAAGGTCCATGACTGTCCGCTCCCAAGAGTTCTGCGGCTGGCGAGCGGCTCCCGCGAAGCGGGGGCCGCGAGACGTCAAGTACTGCAGGTAGGCGGGGCGGGAAGAGGCCCCATCTGCGGCAGATGGCAAGATGCTAGGCTTGCTGGTCCTCGCAGTCCCGCGCCCGTGCAAATGGGCTCAGAGATCCGCCCAGGTCCTCAGGCGTGAGTGTTCCCAAAGAAGATCCAGGAATGAGGGGAAGGTCCGTGACTGTCCGCTCCCAAGAGTTCTGCGGCTGGCGAGCGGCTCCCGCGAAGCGGGGGCCGCGAGACGTCAAGTACTGCAGGTAGGCGGGGCGGGAAGAGGCCCCATCTGCGGCAGATGGCAAGATGCTAGGCTTGCTGGTCCTCGCAGTCCAGCTCCCGTGCAAATGGCCTCAGAGATCCGCCCAGGTCCTCAGGCGTGAGTGTTCCCAAAGACGATCCAGGAATGAGGGGTCCGTGACTGTCAGCTCGCAAGAGTTCTGCGGCTGG
The DNA here is from genome assembly GCF_964261635.1 of Lissotriton helveticus. NCBI lineage: Eukaryota > Metazoa > Chordata > Amphibia > Caudata > Salamandridae > Lissotriton > Lissotriton helveticus. Next base: position 1,508,222,080 of record NC_136057.1, read on the forward strand.
CGAGCGGATGTTTACTTAGAAATAGTCACCAGATTATACACAAACCATGCAAAATCCTTCAGTACAATGATCAGAGGCACTTTTTGAGATAGCAGGGAAATATTCCGAAAAATAGGATAACTAGAAATTAGATTTGAAGACAAGCTTGCGTAAAACTAAGATCTCTGCTGCACATCCACACTGTGCTATAATTGTAATCTTTTCATTAAGGAACTGAAGAATAAACACAAAGTAGTGTTTCTGCCATGCTCCATTTTTCAGTATCTGCAACATATTTTATTGTGAGCATTATTTTTCGTGTTTGACAAAAGATTTGTAATGAACAGTTTTCACCCCACTACAGTTATGTTGCACCTTTCGTAAGAGATCAAAATTGGACTTATCCCTTAAAATACATTCCCGAGAGATAAAAATCATTAGAAGAAGAAGGCATGCTGTGCGGTGTCCAATATTTATCATCTAGGGGGCATAAAGCGATAAATCAACGAGGGCAGCATAGCTTAGAGTCAACTAGATTTGCATAATTGAGGTTTGCAGTGGAACTACACGTACACTTGAATTGAATGATTGGGTACAATTAAATAGAAAAATCGACTTAAGATCACGACCCACGCTCAGTGTAAGCATGCCAGGAACATATTTCTCTTTGAAAAATCTTTCCCGAGTTGCAGAATTTTCCACTGCCGTTCTTGTAGCAATTGTAACGTTGCTTGTGATATACAATCATCCAACGATTTTAATAAGAAAAATGGTAACATTTCACACATGCTTCTGTTTATTAACACCTAAAAATAATAGCATCGTTTTTTCAGGTCCCCACTATTGTTACAAGCTTCCAACTATTAAAATCACCACAGTTAGAAATACATTTAAAATCGTTAGCATTATATTTGGGACTATTGAAAGTGGCATCTTGGCAATATGCAACATTATTTTGTACTCAAACATATTTGTTTTTCTCCATTTAGACTATGAACTGTCCTTCCTTTTTTTAAAAAAAACTTTATTTTTGATATTTCTGAACAGAAAAAACATATCACATTCAGCACGTGAGTAACCCGTGGAGGCATATACATCAGGCAGCGAGATATACATGAAAGAATTGTAAACCATATAGATATACAGTATTTTTTCCCTGAGGGCAGTTCAACCAACAGTAAATGCATATCTGAGTCTAAGTCATAGACATTGCATACAGAAGCATAAAGGACTAGCATAGCATTTCACTACGCTTCTTGGTGACATGCATCCGTTCTGGAATAGCGCCTGTTCGACAGTGTTATTATCCAAGCACAAATCTACCAACTGTAAATAATTATATCTTATCCGCCATACTCTCCTCAGTATCTTGGTTCTCCACTTCCATGCGTTCCCTTCCCGTGCGTATTGTATAGTTCCTGACAATACACAATATCTTGCACCCACTCATTAAATTTCGGGGCCCCCCTCTCCCCCATCAACACGCCAATCTTCGTTTAGCTAGCAACAAAGCAATGTCTAAAAATGTCCTACATCCCTTGGGTATGTGTACAGTATGTCCCAGTAACATAATTAGGGGGTCTTTCTCAAACTTGAGATCTAGCATGTCCTCTAAGGCCTCATGTACCTGTGTCCAATATTGCCATATACCGGGGCACTCCCACACCAAATGCAGAAACCCAGCTCCAGGGCATTTACATCTTTCATAACAATCAGTATCTGCAAGTTGAAACCTGTACTTCCGTTCAGGGGTGTAATATATCCGCTGTAGAAATTTAAAATGGATAACCTTAAATCTGCAGCTTTATGATATGTTTCCTGTAATTCCACAACAGTATTCCCATTGCTCATCAGTGATTTCTTTCCCCCAAGTCTGCACTCCAGTGTCCGCGAACCGACCCCTCTACCCCTTGTCTTTGCGCTCTAAGGCTACTATATATTCCAGACACCAAGTGTGTTCCATCAGTGTTACATAGCATAACGCTCAACGGAGCCAGACCGTCAGGTTCCCTTGGGAAGTCCGGTAGCACCTCCCTCATACCTAGTCTTAGTCGCACATAGTAAAACACCTCCAATGGCGTGGGAGTGACATCCTGGAAAAATTGAGCCATAGGACGAAAATCTCCACCTAAAAACAGATCTCCCCAAGTAGTGAAGCCGTCTACACATATTCTGGAACCCAGTTTCCTGTAGGAGCACTAGTCGTGGGTTATAGGTAAGTGGAATGCGTGGTGCATATAGCAGTGTGACCTGTAAGATCCGCGCAATACGCCGCCATGCGTCAATCGTGCATGACACCGTAGTTGGCGGTGTCTCCAATGTGCTAACGAGTCCATGAATAATACCACTTAGGGGGTAGGGTCTAGCAAGCCAATCTTCCACAGTGATCTGGGGCATGTACAGTGTAGGTGCCATCCAATGATAAGCGTAATGTGCTTGTGCACTTTTATAGTAAGCCTCGAAATCAGGAATATCGAATCCCCCTTTGTCATATGGTTGTGCCATGACAGCCCATCTGAGCCGCGGTTGCCGCCCGCCCCATACCAATCTGATCAACTGCGACCGCAGTGTTTTTAAAAAAAAGGCTCCCGGATAGTACGGAATATTAAAAAAATATATAAAAAGCGAGGCAGTATGACCATTTTGATATGCGAGGCTCTACCAGCCATCGATAAAGGTAAAGATATCCATCTCGTAACAGTCTGTCAGCTTTGTGATAGCCGTGCCATAATTTAACCGCAATGTTTCTTCCCTATCCTTGGACACCTGGATTCCTAAATATCGTAAATCAGAATGACACCATTCCAGGGGAAAATCTAGTGGAAACTCTGGAACTGCAGGCGTAAGCGGCAAAAATTGTGATTTTCCCCAATTTATGGCAACCCTTGACAACCTACTAAAGTCCAAGAACTTCCTCAACAAGGCATTTAGATTGTGTTGAGGGTCTGTAACATACAGCGTTATATCATCCGCGTAAAGAGATATAGAGATTTGGTGCTGAAAGCATTTAAACGCACTGTCTCTATGTAGCTGTCGTATTCTACATGCTAGTGGCTCTATCACAATGGCAAAGAGGAGTGGGGATAGTGGACACCTCTAACGAGTGCCACGCGTTATCGACAATGACGGAGATAAACGTCCGTTTATAAGTATTTTAGCTGTGTATAATAATTTCACCCAAGACAGGAAGACAGGTGGGAATCCCATTTCCTGTAGAACAATAAATAAATATCTCCACTCCACAGAATCAAACGCCTTTGAGGCATCCAGAAACACAGCAGCAATCGGAAACTCCGGCGCCACAGTTTGTATGAGGGAGAAGAGAGGAGAAGAGAGTGCGTAGGTTGTGGTTAGTTGCCCTACCCGGAACAAATCCTGATTGGTCTGGGAGTATTATATTCGTCATCAGCAGGGACAGTCGATTCGCCAATATCTTAGCTAAGATTTTCTTATCACAATTAATTAATGATAATGGCCGGTATGAATCACATGCCTGAGGGTCCTTGCCTGGTTTCAATAAAGATGTGATCACTACTTCGCGCATAGATTGAGGAAGTATCCTTATCTCTAATGATTTTTCAAACACTTCCCGTAACACCGGGGCCATAATGTCTATATAGCATTTATAAAATTCTGCAGGCAGCCCGTCAAGTCCAGGCGCCTTACCATTGGACAGGGACATAATCGCTTCTCTGATCTCATCAAGCTCCAGGGGAGCACTCAAAAATGATCTGTCACCATCACTCAGCCAGCATAGAGCAATCTCCCCCATGAAGCCATCTAAATCTATGTCACCATTGTTTTGCGTAGTATATAGACGTGTGTAGTGCGAGGTGAAGACATCTAGAATGCTGGTATTATCCCTTCATGTCCCTCCCTCCGGATTGGCAATTTCCAATATACTGGTGCTACCCCGGGCATTCCGAGTGACTTCAGAGAGAGCCTTCCCAGGCCTCTCCCCTTCACCATACTTCCGCGCTACCCAGTATCTGCCTCGGAATTTGGTTTCACGTGTCGCTTCCTCCTCATATTCTGATAATTTAATTCTGAAGTCTTTCTGCGCTTGACCAATGTCTCCGCGTTGCATACTCCTCTCCAACCCCTTCAGATCCTTTTCCAGAGTGCGTAGTTTCCGTTGTATATCCCTTAACACCCCAAAACTCTTGGCTATACAACACCCACGAACTGTGACCTTAAAGGCCTCCCACACCATTTCAACGCTATCCACGGACCCTTTGTTGCGAGGGAAAAAAATCCTTTATCTCCTCTCCAAGTTCTGCCCTAAAGACTGTGTCCAGAATGGCGGTAGGCTGGAGACGCCAAGCAGCCCTAGGTCGCTCATATCCAGGCATCGTCAGTGTGACCAAAACAGGACAATGATCAGAGTACGTCCTGGCTAAATGTGTTGCACCAGTCAGACCAGTGGTCAGGCCTTTGAACATCAAGCAATAATCCAACTGCGCCCATGTGCCCGTGTAGGAGGTAAAATGGGTGCCTTCCTTCCACGTGGGATAGATGTGTTTCCAACTATCTACCAGTCCCCCTCCTCCACAATACCCTGCATCGCCTCTCTCGCCTTATTGTTGTAATGTGTCAAGCCATCCGCCCTATCCTGTGCGGTTACAAATGCCACGTTGAAGTCGCCCCCCCATATGATATGCGTGGACCCTATATTCACTATTTTGCCCCACAATGTTGTAAAAAAATCTGCCATGTCTACATTCGGAGCATAACAAATGGCAATGGTAACCGTCCCATCTCCCAGCCTCCCCCATAATATAACATATCTCCCACAAGGATCTAATATCTGCCAAAGGAGCGTAAATGGAACATTCTTTTTAATCAATATAGCAGTCCCCCTAGCATAGGGCGAGAAGGAGGAAAACAATCTGACACCCACCCATTTGCTAGCAAATGTATTATGAGAATGAGGAGGTATGTGTTTCTCTTGTAATAGTGCCAACTACACTTTGTGTCCATCCAAATAAGCCAACACCTGTCTACATTTTCTAGCGTCTTTAAGCCCTCTGATATTCCAGGATATCATCGTGAAAGTCGAATCAGCCCCCTCGCCAGCCATGATCGTAAATAAAGCATATATAACAGCTCTGTGCAATATGTAAAAGTTTTCATCATGCTCCACAAATCGTCACTTTCTGACATCACACCTCGTGTACCCCCGCGCTGCGTACCAAATCCAACCCTTACTCCCCCTCCCCCCACCCAATGAAGCATCCCAAACATGCCAGTATGTACCCACCCCACCCACTTCTTCCCCATAACTCAACCATTGCGTACTGCATTAGGGGTATTGCCATTCGGGTTATCACACCAGATGGCCCACTCAAACCTTGCCCCTAAGCAGGACACCGACATGGGTGTCCGGTTTAAATTGGTAATGTATTAATCAGCCCACCATGTACATTGGAAGCAGTCAAACCGTGCCCTGCAACTATATTCAAACCAACACAAGCAAATCAGATATATAGTCACTCAACATATGGACCTAAACAGCATGTTCCTTTCAAAATGTCAATATCGCACATTTTAGTATGTCCTGCTACACCATAGCACCCCACATCATTCCACTTCAGAAAGTGTTGTCTCATCGGCGTCCTCTTGTGCCGTAGCCTGTGTATTTCGTCCACGCAGTGTCTTCAGGAATTTTTCCACAGATTGAGGCGTTGTATGTATGGTCTGCTTCCCTTGGTGTGTCACTCTAAGCCGTGCGGGGTATAGCAATGCATAGTCCACCTGCTCTTGTCTGAGCTTCTGTTTCACACTGTTAAATTTCTTCCTCTCCTCTTGCACCCGCACCGTAAAATCAGGGAAAATGGTAAACGTTACTCCTTCATAAATGAGTTGTTTCTTTTCGCGGGCCACCTTCAGAACCACATCCCTATCCCGATAATTTAATAAACGGGCAATAATGGGCCTAGGAGGGGTCCCAGGAGGTGGTCGCGGACCAAGGGACCTGTGCGCCCTTTCAACTATGAACTGGGGTGAAAGCAGTCCCTCGCTTGTGATTGCAGTCAATATGCTCTCAACATATTGCTCCATCCGGCCTGTATTGGTACTCTCTGGTATGCCTAGAATTCGTACATTGTTCTGTCTGCTGTATGCTTCAATGTCTTCATTCTTGGCGTCAATGATGCGCATGAGTGTAGGAGAGTAGGGTCTGCTTTCCTATGGTCACCCTACTTTTTGATTTTTGCTTTACTGGTTTTTGACTTAATGTAGCTGTGGGCCTGCTAATCAGACCCACAGCCCAGCTGTTCTCTCTCTAAATTCATACCATGTACTTTAGGTACATTACCAATTGGGAATTGGGTCACCTTTGTGAGCCCCTGTATAGTGTACCATAGAAACCCAGGGCATAGATGCCTCCTAGGCCTACCAGGGGCTGCTGCATATATTATGCCACCCCTGGCTGGCCATCCAAACTGACACAACTGGCTGATCACTCAGCTGGGGCAAGGTCGTGTAATCACCCCTTGCTTAGATATAGTATTCCTATATCTAACATTATATATAGACACATATACACCTATTAGTCACTCCTATGGCAGGCCTTAACAATCCTGAAGGCAGAGTGCTTGGTTTTATGTGAGATGGTGCTCTAGCATGAGCTGAGCCTGTCTGCAGCTTTTGGAACCATGTCCTTATAGCTGTTCTATGATATAGCCATACCATATACTCTTAAGTGCATTATAATCCTCGCGGTTAAATGCTAACTCTGGTTTGGCTTTATCAAAACATGTCGTGTAAGGTGTCATACGCTTTGGATTACTACCCCCTCGCCAGTTCTGGTGACGGGGGTAGCATTCCACCCTTCTAGCGGGAGAAGACATGTTGTTCCTGTTAATTCCGGTTAAAGTTAACCAGAGCCTCAGCATCGCAAAATGGATGCTGCTGCCACAGACACAAGTCTGACCTCCTGCTGCTGGGAGTCCTTCCAGCGAGGAAGGCTTGGACAATAGGTTTACTGTCCTGGGAGGTGCTAGCACCACCCCAGACAGGCCATAGTGTATTGGGGCAGGGAGGGCTGAATACAATGAGACACTGCCTGGGACACACAAGTGTCCCATGCATAGCCCGGTTCAAACCAGTTGCTGGGGCACTCCAGCCCCAGCTCTGGCGCGAAACTGGACAAAGGGAAAGAGGTGTAACCACCCCCTTCCCTGGTCCCAACCATAGGAGGGACCTAGCAGGTAATCCAGCCCCTCAGATTGGTTTTAGGTAGGAGCTAAGTCAAGAGACTTTTCCTGAACTGAAACTTTCAACGAAACTCTGGACCTTCGACATTCTATTGCAACTAGAAGACTGAAGAATCTCCCTTATGGTCAAGGAGTGACCACCCTGTGCAAACAGGCACAATCCAGCGATCTGCGGTTTACTTTGTCGACGCTCCCGCCAGAGCCCGAGCACAGAGTCCGACAAGAGCTAGACTTCCAGACTTCTTTGACCCCGATCCACAGCCACAGCAAAGCTGAGACCCGTGGAGGCGACGAGAGACGTGGGACCGGCCATCTTGAATAACCTGCTCTTTGTACTTGTGCAGCTTCTGAGGCACCCTCGAAGTTGTGCATTGGGGATTGAGAAGCCCCAGCCCCGAGCACCTTCTGCACGACGCACAGCCCATCACACTCCACGAGTGCCGCGTGGGGCCTGCTAGTGTTTTTGTGCTCGACGCGTCTGTCCGGTTACTTGCCCGTTGGCTAGTGGCCTCTGTGACGACGAACCTTTGAACCTGAACCGCCTGCCTGATTACTCCAGGTAGGCCCCTGCTTCCCTGCAAAAGAGAAGCCCCCTAGACCTTGCTGGTCTAACTCGAAGCGAATATTCGATTCCTGCGTGGGTTGCATTTGCCAAGGTCTGTTGACTCCAATCCGGAAGCCGACGCCGCCAACAGCGAGATCCTTCGTGGGACAGTCCGTATCCAGCTCCTGGTCGTCGTCGACGCCTCCTGGTCCACGTGGCTGCAGAGTCAAGCTTCACAACATCACCTGATTGCTTCACGACATCGCCTGGTTCCTTCCTGGTTCCTTCCTGATCACTGGCTAGTTACCCAGACTCTGTCCCCTCTGCTTTTAGGTACTCTTCATCCTCGATCCGCCCTTGGATCCAACCGGACACTTCTCTCCTGGTCGCCTGCAGCATCTTTTTTCAGGTCTCCATAGGATTCAGCGACGAACCCCGACACAACTTGACACCTATGCACCCGGCTCCTGTGGGTGAGGTAATGCGGGCACTCCGGTGCTCCTGTAGGTATTGACTATCCTAGTGTCTTAAGTGGCTTTCTCCTAGTACATCCAGAAGTGTCCTAAAAGAACTAGTTTCTAACTCTTACGTTCCCATTGTTTCCCTATGGTAACTCGCGTGTGTGAATAGGCACTGCACACACATCCCGTGGGGCTCCTGCTTCCTAACTCTTGTTAGCTCAGTGTAGCCCCAGCGATTCCCTAGGCCCTAGGCCTACTCTCTGTTCGGGACGTGGTTCTTATACCACTATTTTAGTATATGGTTTTACGTGCCCCTAGGACTCTACTGTATATTGTGCAACTTATTGTATGATAATTAAGGGTGAACAACCTTTACAACGAAACTTTTACAACAAACTACCATTACAACGAAACTTTTACAACGCAAACCATTACAACGCATAGCGCTGGGGGGCGCTCTAGGATAGGGAATAGGTTTAATGTACTATCCAACACCTTCCCTACTATCCACGGGGACTGGAGTTGGAATAGTAAATTAAACTATTCACTATCCAGCGCCCAAAAGCATTATGCGTTGTAATGGTATGCGTTGTAAAACTTACGATGTAAAGGTAGGCGTTGTAAAAGTATGCGTTGTAACGTCATACATCCATAATTAAGTAACTTGTTATGTGCTTTGTCCTCTGACCTCATAAAGAGTTCAGAGGGGTTGTGTTAGTAATAAATAGATATATATTTTATATATAACCTGTGTGGTGTCCTTTCATTTGGTATTCAAGGGGTTACATATGGTAAAACAGCTTGCTTCACATGCTCTCTGAAGGTTTAGCACAAGACTGCTTTGTCCATGCTACCACTGGATAGCTGGTCTATAAGGTTGACTTTACAACCATCACCATAAGGGTTGTTTGGGCTGGGTCAAGGTGCTCAATAGAATAGTGAACATCATATACCAGGCCAACTTCTCACAATGAGCTTATCCATTTGCGTCACAGCCGTTTTAAGCAATTCCGTGACGTCTTCCGCATCGGAAATTCTTTGTTCCGCCTCCTTAAGTCGGGTGTCATGAGCATCTATCTTGTGGGCAATGGTATCCATACGAGTGGTAAGGGTGTCTACCTTATCCACTATTGTGGCAAATCCCTGGCGCATTTCCGTTAATATGGTTTGCATGTCAGTATTTGAACTAGGGGTGCTGTCAGCCATCATCCTCGTCTCGTCCTTCTCACTCTCCAACGGCGCCTGCTTCGCGCCCCTCTTTGCCTCGAAGGTGAGGCGCGGCTGCCGTGCGTCCAATTTGCCCATGTTACAGTACTGTGATTCAAGGATGAGGCCCACGTTAGTACTAGTGCAATATCGTGCTGCAATCAGCAGCACGTAAGTCTATCTGCCGAAGTCACGCCACCTGGTCAATGATATTATAACACTACCTCTGCAGCAGACTTCAAGACGGCAATCCTGAGATGTTGGGACCTAGCAGCGCCACAGCAGGAGATATGCCACCCTCAGTAATATGGGACTCGACAATGTCTCTCAACCAATGTGTTGGCAGGATATCCCCATGCACAGCGTTCAAGTTGCAGCAGAGGCACTATCTACACCAGACCCGGGTCCCGCACCATATTAAAATGCCCACAATATTCCTTCTTGCCTCTCCAGTGTACTCGCCCAGCAGCAATGATGCAGCCCATCCTCCTTCGCTTCCTAAGCAGACAGCCCCACTCCGCAAAGCCCGGCCATGTAGAGAGGCCCTCCGTGCCACAGTAAACTTTAGGCTAGCGTTTATATTCCCATTCAGTTCGTGCGGGTAAAAGAAAAAAAAAAGGAGGGGTCTCCACTAGCGCCGCACGGGCTGATGCACTGTTAGTGGCTGCTCACCCAGAGCCAGGCAGTCCTCTTATACCGTGAGTCTCAATCTATCCGCCAAGCGCCTCAGATCTGCAGCACCACCACCGCCATTTTGCCATTCAGGGAGGGATAGGCATTCAAGGTCGTTTCGTGCCCGCAGGGCCACACGCTATCACGGACCTCCAATCCATCGCTCAGTGCCTTCAAAGCGCCGACATTCCGCCTTGCATCATCCTTGCTTTACTCACGGTGCGCCGTTTCTCTGCAGTGCGATCACGCTCATCCATGTGGCCCGCCCACCACGTGGGAGCCGCAGCGCTCGCGTTGGTCTCTCAGCCGCCACCGGGCTCCGCACCTCAGGGCTGTATATCACGCATGAAGCCACCGGCAGCCAGCCCACTCACAACTCGAGCGGAGGGAAGGCAATGACCACTCCGCTACTGCTACCAGCTTTCCTTCAGTCAGCAGCGATATTTTAGGGCACAAATTCGGGCTGGAAACGCAGTATAATTTCAGGATACATCTCCGGACTGCGGGAGCCTCACGTTGCCGCCGCCATTCCGCAAGTGCGCCACCTAGCGCCCCCTGCACTCACTTATAAGTTTCGTATTACATACCCCTGCCATATTCAAAATATATATATACACAAGCCCCCTTTACTACGCCCGGGCCCACTGCTAACTGCCGGTGTAAAAAAGGATCTAAAGCCAATAATGTGATGTTCCTTGTCTGACCAGGTTTCTTGTAGACAAATTATAGAAAAATGTTCTACAAAAGTTAGCCATTCAGGGTTATTAACTTTGTTGGACAGGCCCGCAATGTTCCAATAAAGTATTTTACAGGCCTCATTAGTATGTATCTTAGCTTGTCCCCCTCCAAGCTCACAAGGGCGCATATTTCCACTGGGGATATCCCCAGTCATACTAGATGATGCTAGAAATTCAGGACTGGGTTCAGAATTACCAACAAAGTTGGAATGATTATTAGTCGGCTCCATGCCCTCGGTGAGATGTACCGAGGACAGATTTCTAACTGTCCGACTGTAGTAGTTTGACCACTCCCCAACCCTCGTAAGGGGACACCCATAGGCAAAAGAAGTTCCTCCTCGCTTGGTCAACCCCCCCTATATGTTGAGTTCTTGATCAATCAATGTCTTCCAGAGTGGATAGCAGAGCAAAACGGTTTTGGAGCGGGACTTCGGTTAATATCCTACTATCCACAGATGGGTACCTAACATATTTTTTGAAGGACTTCTCCATAGGGGGCAAGTAAAAAGCACCAAGGAGTAGAACATTGATTCCCATATGATTAAAACATACATTACCTGTCCTCATGAGCATTGCATGCACAAGCATAGGGTCACCAAGGGTTAGGACAATACAATCTCCCTGAAGGCTCATTTGGCCCTTACCCACCCAGGAAACCCGTCTTACCATTTTGAAATTTTTAAACAATAGGTCAGAGAAAACGTTTTTTTTGCCCGGCCATTGTAGAGATTTATTTTGAAGGCTCTCCCATGTTTCGTATTCTGCTTCATGCAGGGGGGGGGGTCTAATGCCAGTGCCATTAGATCTTTAGGAGGGCATACGAGTAATATCATTCACAATATCTGACTTAGTGCTGTCTACATTTGTAATCCTAACAAGGGTCTGAGGGGCTGGTAGTGTACTTAGTCGGGGGTTATCCTTCTGTATGATATTAACCCCCCGTGGTAACTCTAATATCTCCTCTCAAACACCCCTCTATCTTAGCAACTCTATCTCCTAGTTTCCCTAGGGCTTCTACCACAAAGCTATGTAAATTATCAATCTTCTTCGCTATGTGGTCTAATTCCAGAGTTTGTCCTGCAGTGTGCTTCCTTGCGCTCGCTCTCCCAACACAAGCGGAAGCACTTGCTCCTGCTATTTTCGAGTGATTACCCAAGGTCTTCTTTCTTTTGGTAAGTGGCTTTTTACCCTGAATCACCGGGCTTTTCTCAATATTAATAGCCACCTGTACACCCTCCCTCATTTCGGGGTTCTTACAACGTTTTGAGGGTGGTTGGGGGACCTCTTCTAGATCACCCTCACATAAAAGAGGTCATCTGGATACAACCGTTTTGTGCTCCCTGCACATTTTTCCCCCCACACATAAGAGGTAATCGTTGAGCTCTCTTCAGTGTTACTTTCCACACTAAGGCTCAACCGCCCTTGGGTAAGAGTTCCTTCCACTGTGTGGATTTGCTCCTCGATGGCCCCCATCGCACCGGTCAAATAAGTCAATAACAATTGTTGTCCTCTCAACGATCCTGCTGTGCTCGGTGTAGGGCCCAACTTTCTTTTACCCATTACTAATTATCTTGTAGGTCTCACTTGCGGTCCTGTCACCACAGGGTACAGGAACAAGAATAAACCACCAACAGTCCTAAAAAACACTAGATAGGGGCACACCCACCTTAGAGGGGTGGCCCAGCCCAGCCTCTGTCGGTCACTGACGGGCTCAGACGGGCCTGTCTTGGCCCAGTCTTCGCTCGCTCGGCGTCCGCATGCGCGTCCCCGCTCCGGCGGTTCTCCCACGTCTGAAGTAGCGCTCCTGCGCTGGTGACTCCTCCCGCGGGGCGGCTGGCAGGGACCCGGTCAAAAGTGCAAGGCAGTATTGAGGCGGTGGTGAATACAAGCAGGGGCTCCCGCTCCGCTGGTCCTCCCGCGGCTGAAGTAGCGCTCCTGCGCTGTTGACTCCTCCCGCGGGGCGGCTGGCAGGGACCCGGTCACAAGTGCAAGGCAGTATTGAGGCAGTGGTGAAAACAAGCAGGGGCTCCTGCTCCGCCGGTTCTCCCGCGTCTGAAGTAGCGCTCCTGCGCTTCTGACTCCTCCCGCGGGGTGGCTGGCATGGACCCGGTCAAAGTGCAAGGCAGTATTGAGGCAGTGGTGAAAACAAGCAGGGGCTCTTAATTAAGTGTCCTTAAATGAGAGTATTCAATGTATTCTTCAGTAGATTTCGTTCAAGCTTCATTGCCTCATGTATTGGGGAGCCCGCCTAGGGCAATGTTCCAGTTGTTTTTGCAATCTGCCATGATATAGTGGATCATCCCAGCCTTGGTACGGAATGTTCTATTCAGGGGGGCAGTGGATAGCACTATCAATGGAACAGCTAAATAATCAAAGGACTATGCTCGTTGTATGTCTGTCAAACACCCTTATGTTTTTTCATCTTGGTGGCTCAGGGTGTCCAAAATGGTCAGTGTTTGTCATGTTCCCTATTCTCCCAGCAACATTTAAAACCCTTAAAGTAGTGATTACATGAAGGGGGGGGCAGAGCGAACTCAAAAGGGTTCTCTTCTTATTACCTGTCGCTGAGAAGAGTTCCCACTTCAACATAATTTAGCATTAGCGGCTTGCAAGGAACGAGAGTGGAGGGCGGCGGAGTAATGGGGGGGTACAAAATAAAAGAACACTTGCCTCCTTGCCGCGTCTCGAGTCTAGGTGTCCCTCGTCGTCTCTCTGTGGCCGGAACCAGGAGGCATACAGGCTCCCTTCCTTGGGCCAATCACAACGCTGCAATACTGTATTATTGTTGGTCTGAGCGCCGGGGAATGGGAGGCTGGGCATGTTCCCCACCAGGCTGTTTAATGCAGCCTGGTGGGGAACATGCAAAACGCACATGACTATTTGGCTGGCCCGAGAGCCGCCCAAGCAGTCAAAGCGCACTTTAGAGTGCATCAGCCACTCCTCCTCCGGGAGGTCACAGGAGCCCAGCCCCGCCCAACCTTGCTGACTATGTGGGTACATTTGAAAACTCACTTGCATAGCATGTTAATCCTATGGAAAAATTGTCACATTACTACTTAAAACTTACGAAATGCATTAATTTGTATCTTTAAATCCTATAGCTACTACAGCCGAGGCAGTCTGATACAAACCTGGGCTAAAAAAATGCCTCATTACCTTTAACGTTCTAGGTGCAGTGTCAACAGGTTGCCTTTTGTACTTATGCCTCCGTTCTTGCTTTGACTAATGTGCCTACTGGGCAGCAAAATGATTACTTTTAAGAACTTATTAAAATAACAGTGACTTGTCAGTGTAGTTTAAAGAGCAATCCACAGAAGAGGGAAAAAAGTTCCCCAGACTTAGTCCCACTTCGCTAACAATCCCCGACAATTTTAGACGTATTAATCATGCTCGACTTTCCAGCCTTTGGTCAAGTTATATTTGTAGGAAGTTGGATATCGGACTATGGTTGCCCCCAACTTTTTGCCTAGTGTTTAGCTGGTTTTCGACCTAGTTGGCCTGGGGCCCTGCTATTCAGGACCCCAGACTAATTGCTCTCTCTGTAAAATGGACTCCATGTACCTTAGGTACATACCTAATTGGATACTGGGTCACCTTATCAGTCCCTGTACAGTGTACCTTAGGTACCCAGGGTATAGGTGTACCCAGGGCCTATCAGGGGCTGCAGCATGTATTATGCCACCCCTGGCTGGCCATCCAAAACTGACACAACTGGCTGCTAAGACAGCTGGGGCAAGGTGGTGTAATCACCCTTTGCTGTAGATATAGTATACCTATATCTAACCCCAAAATGGACACATATACTCCTATCAGTCACTCCTATGGCAGGCCTTATCAATCCTGAAGGCAGAGTGCTTGGAATTATGTGAGATGGTGCTCTAGCATGAGCTGAGCCTGTCTGCAGCTTGCGGAACCAAGTCCTTATAGCTGTTCCATGATAACGTTATACCATATACTCTTAAGTGCATTATAATCCTCGCGGTTGAATGCTAACTTTGGTATAGCATTATCAAAACATGTCGAGTAAGGTGTCATACGAATTGGAATACTACCCCTTCGCCAGTTCTGGCGACGGGGGTAGCATTCCACCCTTCAAGAGGGGCACGACATGTATGTAACTGTGAACCCCGGTTAAAGTTAAGCAGAGCCTCAGCATCACAAAATGGATGCTGCCACCACAGACACATGTCTGACCTCCTGCTGCTGGGAGTCCTTCCAGCGAGGGAGGCTTGGACAAAGGGTTTCCTGCCTTGGGAGGTGCTAGCACCACCCCAGACAGGATTTTGTGTATTGGGTAGGACCGGCCTGAAAGGAATGAGACATGCCTGGGGCACATAAGGTGCCCTGTGCATACACCGGCTCAAACCAGTTGCTGGGGCACCCCTGCCCCAGTTCTGGCGCGAAGCCGGACAAAGGATAGGGGGTGTAACCACCCCCCTTCCTGGTCCCACCCAGGGGAGGGACCTAGTCAGTAGTGCAGCCCCCTTTAGCAGGATAAAGGTAGGAGCTGGTACCATTCCAAGTTAGATTATCCTGAACAACTTTGTAAGAAGAAACTCTGGACTTCGACGTTCTGCTCCACAGAAGACTGAAGAATCTCCCTTGTGGGCAAGGAGTGTCCACCCTGCATCTGCAGGCACCATCAAGCGTCCAGCGGCTTCCCTTTGTCGTCTTCCTTCCAGGATCCAGACTTCAGAGCCCGACGAGACCCGGATGGCCAGACCTCTCCGACCTCAACCTACATCTGCAGCACAGCTGAGACCCGTGGGTGCGACGAGACACGTGGGACCGGCCATCTCGGAAGAAACTGCACTTCGCTTCCAGCACAACTCCCGAGGTAAACTCGACCAAGTGCTTTGGGGACTGAGAAGCCCCAGCCCCGAGCAGCCCCTGCACCGAAGAGCAGCCCTCCAGCATCCACGAGATTTGCGTGGGGCCCTTCTGCTTGTTTGCTGCTCGACGCGTTGTCTGGTCTCTTGCCGGCTGGCTAGTGGCCTCCTAGACGACGAACCTTTGAATCTTTGCTGCTGGTATGGTTGCTCCAGACTGGCCCTTGCTCCCTTCCAAAAGAGGGGAACCCCGGACTCTCCTAGTCCGCACCAGACGCTTTCTCCACTCACCGCGTGGGTTGCCTTTGCCAAGGCCTGTTGACGCCGATTCCGGATCCAACACCGCCGACAGCGAGAGCCTGCGTGGGACAGCTCGTGCCTTCATCCTGGTCGTCGAAGACACCTCCTGGTCCACGTGGCTGCAGAGTCAAGCGTCCACTCTTCATCTGATCGCGACAACGACATCTGGTTCCTTCCTGGTTCCACTCCAGTCACTGGCTAGTGACTGTGAACATTGTCCCCTCTGCTTTCAGGTCTTCTTCTTCACCGATCCACCCCTGGATTGCACCGGACATCTTCCTCCTGGTCGCCTGCAGCATCTTTTCTTTCAGGGTCCATTGACTTCAACGCGAGAACCCGACGCACTTTGACACCTATGCACCCGCAGCCCGTGGGTGAGGTAACCAGAGCATTTCGGTGCTCAAGGGTAGTTTAACTGTCCTAGTGTCCAGTTCCACAGTCGTTTTAGTCCTAACTAGTTAGGATTGTCCGTACTTACCGTTTACTTAAACTGTACTGTCCATAGACGTTGTTACGCATCCTGCGTGTGAGTTCACATTCTGCACACGCGTTCCGTGGGCCTCCTATTACTTACCTAGAGTTAGTGTAGCGTGGTCCCAACGATCCTACAGCCTCTGAACAGCTCCATTCTTCCTATCAACTTTCACATTCCACTTATTAGTATATGGTTTGTCGTGCCCCTAGGGCACCATTGTAATTTTGTGCAACTTATCGTATTTTTCCTAAGAGATTGTCATGTGCTTAGCCCTCTGACCTCATAAAGAGTTCAGAGGTGTTGGTTATTAATAAATATACTGTTTATTTTCATAACAACCTCTGTGGTGTCCTTTCATCTGGTATTCAAGGGGTTATATGGTGGTAAAACTGCTGGCTTCACATGCCATAACGAGTTTAGCCTAAGACTGCTTTGTCCATGCTACCACTAGGATAGCTGGTCCATAAGGTTGACTTACAACCAATCACCATAAGGGTTGTTTGGACTGATACAAGGTGATCACTAGAACTAGTGAGCATCATATATCAGGCCAACTTCTCACATTGGTGTGCAGCGGTTGGGATTTGAGCTTGCTGTTGTTTTTACCACGTATAATCTTGAAATATCATTTGAAAGATCACATAAGGTACTATAGGTACATATAACAAGCTTAGAAATACTCTGAGTTCTACTGAACCAGCTGTTGTAGTAGAAAGGGCCTAGCACACCCTGACTACAACTCTTAGCAAGGGATCAGTAGGAAAACCCATAGTGTAGGTAGGTGCATCACTTACACCTCACTAGAAGCATGTCTATCCATGGAGAGTCTTCAGAGACTCCCCTAGTGGTTAGTGACCCTCCACAGGTCCTTTCCAGATATGCAGCTCTCAGTTTCCAGGAGATGAGACAATTGTGTACCTCCAGGAAATTGAAACAGGGTTCTAACCCTACCACTCCTTTTCTGTTAGGTCTCTTAGAGACATATGATGCGAGAAGGGCTGCTAACACAGACCCCTCTAATCCAGATAGGAGCATGCCCCCCTTAGAAGGTACTCGTGGTGACCCAGACTCCAACCTCCCTGAAACAGAAGATGTAGATGAGGAGGAGGAAGAAGAGGAACCCTCTGAGGTTGATGCAGACAATAGGCAACCTTTAGTCGGCAGACTTACAAGGGCCAACTTAGACCTGCATAGGGAAGGGACTGGGGGACCCCCATTACTAACCCATATCAGGCCTAACTTTGGGGTTAGGAGAGATAGATCTCCTTCTAGGGACTCCAATAGATCTCTGCACTCTCATGCATCTGCTCAGAGGAGGTTGACTTCCCCTCAGAGGAGAGAGCATGAAGCAAAGATGAAGGAAGTTAATCTGAGGACCCAAAGGGAAGAACTTGCCCTTGCCAAAGAGGAGCTTGCCTTTGCTAGAGAGCAACAGTTGAGTGGGGTAGTCCCCACTGGTGGCAGCACTATCCCTAGGGATAGAGACAGGAGTTTTGATAATAGACACCTGAGTAAAATAGTGCCCTCCTATAAGACAGGAGATGATATCTACAAGTGGATAGCTGCTTTGGAGAGAGCCTGCAAAGTACAGCAGGTACCCCAGAGTCAGTGGGCAGCTATATTGTGGCTCTCCTTTGAAGGTAAAGGTAGAGACAAGCTCCTCACTGTTAGAGATGAGGATGCTAATGATTACCAAGTCTTGAAAACTGCTCTGATTGATGGGTTTGGCTTAACAACTGAACAGTACAGGTTGATGTTCAGAGACACCCAGAAAACTCAGGCTCAAGATTGGACTGACTTTGTTGATTGTGCCACTAAGGCTTTGGAGGGCTGGTTACTGGGAAGTAAAGTTACTGATTACACAGGATTGTATAATCTAATTATGAGAGAAAAAATCTTAAATAATTGTCAGAACCAGTTGTTGCATCAGCACTTGATTGACTCAGATCTGACCTCTCCCCAAGAATTGGGAAAGAAGGCAGACAGATGGGTTAGGACAAGGGTCAAGCAGCAGAACCAGAACCAGGGTGGTGGCCAGAAGAAAGCAGACCAGAAGGGTAATGAGAATAAGCAAAATGACCAGAAGTCTTCAACAGGGCCCCAACAACCTAAGGAGGGTGGGTCCCAAAATTCCCAAAAGAAGAAGAATGATGGTCCTAAGAAGCCATGGTGCCAATACTGTAAAGGTAAGACTCACTGGTTTAGTGAGTGCACCGAGAAAGGCCAAACTCCTACCACTACTGTCCCTAGGACACCTGCACCCCCTAGTACAGTTAGTAGTGGTAGTGTACCTCCCAAGGCTATAGTTGGGTTAACCCTGGGAACTGAGGTGGGTTCTGACTTAGTCAGAATTCCTACTCAGGCAGTTCTTGTTTGTACTGGGGACATGGATATGACCCCTACTGTAAGTCCTAGTACTCTGGGCAAATACAGGCAAACGCCTTTAATCAGTGGAAAGATGGCTCAGGCCTACAGGGACACTTGTGCCAGTGTCACTATGGTGACACCAACATTTGTGGACCCTGACCAGATCATGCTAGGTTCAGACTACCTAGTGAACCAATGCTAGCAATGTCACTACCAATCACAGTATGGCAGTTGTTAATTTCTCCTGGGGAGGGGTAACTGGCCTCAAAAGGGTTGTAGTTATTTCAGACCTCCCAGTAGATTGTCTTTTGGGCAATGATTTGGAATCCTCACTGTGGTCAGATGTGGAGTACAGGACTCATGTAGAAATGCTAGGTCTCTCCTCACATGTCCTTGCTGTGACTAGGTCACAGGCCACGAAATGCCCAGCTGAACAAGTGCTGGAACCTGGAAGAATGGACCAGACACTAACCAAGAGAAGGAGCAGTAGGGGTAAGGCTGAGCCTTCCCCCCTGCCTCAGGTTGAGGATCAGCCCTCTCAGGAGGCTGACCCAGAGACCCCAGAAGGAACTGTCCTAGAAGAGCTTGAACCTGATCAGGTTGAGTTTCTTGGGACAGGGGGACCTTCCAGGGCAGACTTGAGGCAGGCCCAATTAGACTGTGCCTCTCTTGAACCCCTCAGACAGCAGGCTGCTGCTGAGGCTGCAGGGAATGCTACAGGTGTCCATAAGGTATATTGGGAAGATGGACTCCTATACTCTGAGGCAAGAGACCCCAAGCCTGGTGCTACCAGGAGGCTAGTCATCCCCGTGTCTCTTAGAGGTTTCCTTCTCACCTTAGCCCATGAGATTCCCCTTGCAGGTCACTTAGGCCAGAACAAGACTTGGGACAGGCTTGCCCCACACTTTCACTGGCCTCATATGTCTGAAGACACTAAAGAGTTTTGTCGCTCATGTGTAACCTGTCAAGCCATTGGCAAATCAGGTGGCACAACAAAGGCCCCCCTTATACCACTACCTGTGGTGGGGGTACCCTTTGAAAGAGTGGGGATAGAAATTGTTGGACCAATGGACCCCCCAACAGCATCTGGGCACAGATTTATACTGGTGGTAGTGGATCATGCCACCAGGTATCCAGAAGCTATTCCCCTTAGGACCACTACAGCTCCTGTTGTGGCCAGGGCCCTGCTTGGAGTTTTCTCCAGAGTGGGGTTTCCTAAGGAGGTTGTCTCTGACAGAGGTGCACACTTCATGTCAGGGTACTTGACTGCTATGTGGAAGGAATGTGGAGTAAATTATAAATTTACCACACCCTATCACCCACAGTGCAATGGGCTTGTTGAGAGATTCAACAAGACCCTCAAAGGGATGATAAAAGGGTTACCTGAGAAGCTTAGGCGAAGATGGGACATCCTTTTACCCAGCCTCCTGTTTGCTTACAGAGAGGTCCCATAGAAGGGGGTTGGTTACAGCCCTTTTGAGCTTCTGTTTGGGCATCCTGTAAGGGGACCCCTATGTCTGGTAAAGGAAGGATGGGAGTTACCTCTCAAAAAGCCTAAACTTGACATAGTGGACTATGTACTTGTTCTCCGCTCCAGGAT
Source organism: Lissotriton helveticus (assembly GCF_964261635.1). NCBI lineage: Eukaryota > Metazoa > Chordata > Amphibia > Caudata > Salamandridae > Lissotriton > Lissotriton helveticus. Next base: position 1,508,242,467 of record NC_136057.1, read on the forward strand.
GGCAGAGTACATGGAGAAGGCATCCAAAAACCTTGAGGCCAGCCAACAACTTCAAAAGGCTTGGCATGACCAAAAGGCTGTCCTAACTGTGTATCATGCAGGACAGAAGGTGTGGGTGTTGGAGCCAGTGGCCCCAGCAGCTCTCCAAGACAAATGGTCTGGACCCCATACCATCATTGAGCAAAAGGGAGAGGTCACCTACTTGGTGGACATGGGAACTCCCAGGAGCCCCCACAGGGTGCTTCATGTAAACAGGCTCAAAGCATTTGTCAACAGGGAGGACATGGGCTTGCTCATGGCCACAGATGAGGGGCAGGAGGAAGAGAGTGACCCTCTCCCAGACCTGCTCACTCAGAACCCTGATTATGGGTCAGTAGATGGTGTAGTCTTTTCTGACAGCCTCTCTGAGCATCAACAAGAGGATTGTAAACAGGTTCTTCAATCCTTCAGACAAATGTTTTCACTGACCCCCAGTCAGACAAACTGGTGCACCCATGAGGTGGACACTGGTGACAGTCTGCCTGTCAAGAGTAAAATCTACAGGCAACCTGACCACGTCAGGGACTGCATTAAGAAAGAAGTTCAAAAGATGTTGGAATTGGGAGTCATTGAACCCTCAGAGAGCCCTTGGGCTAGTCCTGTAGTACTAGTGCCTAAACCTCACACCCAGGATGGTAAGAGAGAGATGAGGTTTTGTGTAGGCTACAGGGGTCTCAATGTTGTCACTAAGACAGATGCCCATCCAATACCTAGGGCAGATGAACTGATAGACAAGTTGGCTTCTGCAACTTTCTTAAGTACATTTGACCTAACAGCTGGTTATTGGCAGATCAGGTTAGCTGAGGATGCCAAGGCCAAGACAGCATTTTCTACCCCAGGAGGTCATTACCAATTTGTGGTGATGCCCTTTGGTTTGAAAAATGCACCTGCCACTTTTCAAAGGTTGGTGAACCAAGTTCTCACTGGGTTGGATGACTTTTGTGCAGCATATCTAGATTATATTGCTGTCTTTAGCTCCACCTGGGAGGATCACCTGATCCACCTGAGGAAAGTTTTGGAGGCCCTGCAAAAGGCAGGCCTCACTATCAAGGCTGCTAAGTGCCAGATAGGGCAGAGTCAGGTTGTGTACCTGGGCCACCTTGTGGGTGGAGGCCAGGTCCAACCATTGGAGAGCAAGATACAGGCCATAAAGGACTGGGCTCCTCCAACCACCCAGACACAGGTCAGAGCTTTCTTGGGCCTGTCTGGTTACTATAGGAAGTTTGTCAAAAATTATGGGCCCATTGTGACACCACTTAATGACTTGACAAGCAAGAAAATGCCAAAGAAAGTTCAGTGGACAGTTAGCTGTCAGAAGGCATTCGATGACCTAAAGCAGGCCATGTGTACTGCGCCTCTTCTCAAGAGTCCTGACTACTCCAAAACCTTCATTGTCCAAACATATGCATCTGAGTTGGGTGTGGGAGCTGTTCTATCTCAACTGAATATTGATGGTCATGACCAGCCCATTGCTTTTATAAGCAGAAGGCTGACCCCTAGAGAGAAACGTTGGTCAGCTATTGAGAGGGAGGCCTTTGCTGTGGTTTGGGCCCTGAAGAAGTTGAGGCCATACTTGTTTGGAACTCACTTCAAGATTCAGACCGACCATAAGCCCCTCTTATGGCTAAATCAGATGAAGGGTGAAAACCCCAAACTTCTTAGGTGGTCCATTTCCCTACAGGGGATGGACTTTACAGTGGAGCACAGACCAGGGACTGACCATGGCAATGCAGATGGTCTCTCCAGGTATTTCCACTTAGAACAGGAAGACTCTCCTGGTCAAGGTTAGTTTAATGTCCCTAAGTTTGGGGGGGGGTTATGTAGGAGAGTGGGGTCTGCAATCCTATGGTCACCCCAGATTTTTGCTTTTTGCTTCACTGGTTTACTACTTTCCCTGGCTGTGGGCCTGCTAATCAGACCCACAGCCTAGCTGTTCTCTTTCTAAATTGACAGCCATGTACTTTAGGTGCATCTACCAATTGGTACTGGGCCACCTTATCAGTCCCTGTACAAGTGTACCTTAGGTATCCAGGGCATAGGTGTACCCAGGGCCTACCAGGGGCTAAAGCATGTATTATGCCACCCCTGGCTGGCCATCTAAAACTGACACAACTGGCTGCACCACAGCTGGGGCCAGGTGGTGTAATCACCCTTTGCTGTAGATATAGTATACCTATATCTAACCCTAAAATGGACAAATATCCTCCTATCAGTCACTCCTATGGCAGGCCTTAACAATCCTGGAGGCAGAGTGCTTGGAATTATGTGAGATGGTGCTCTGGCATGAGCTGAGCTCGTCTGCAGCTTGCGGAACCAAGTCCTAATAGCTGTTCCATGATAACGCTATACCATATACTCTTAAGTGCATTATCAACCTCGCGGTTAAATACTAACTCTGGTATAGCATTATCAAAACATGTCGAGTAAGGTGTCATACGAATTGAAATACTACCCCCTCGCCAATTCTGGCGACGGGGGTAGCATTCCACCCTTCTAGAGGGGCACAACATGTATGTAACTGAGAACCCCAGTTAAAGTTAACTCGAGCCTTGGCATCACAAAATGGATGCTGCCACCACAGACACAAGTCTGACCTCCTGCTGCTGGGAGTCCTTCCAGCGAGGGCGGCTTGGAAAAAGGGTTCCCTGCCTTGGGAGGTGCTAGCACCACCCCAGACAGGATTTTGCGTATTGGGTAGGGTAGGCTTGAAAGGAATGAGACATGCCTGGGGCACACAAGGTGCCCTGTGCATACACCGGTTCAAACCAGTCGCTGGGGCACTCCAGCCCCAGCTCTGGCGGGAAACCGGACAAAGGATAGGGGGTGTAACCACCCCCCTTCCTGGTCCCACCCAGGGGAGGGACCTAGTCAGTAGTGCAGCCCCCTTTAGCAGGATAAAGGTAGGAGCTGGTCCCATTCCAAATCAGATTAATCCTGAACTACTCTACAAGAAGAAACTCTGGACTTCGACGTTCTGCTCCACAGAAGACGGAAGAAATATCCCTTGTGGGCAAGGAGTGTCCACCCTGCACAAGCAGGCACCACCAAGCGTCCAGCGGCTTCACTTTGTCGTCTTCCCTCGAGGATCCAGACTTCAGAGCCCGACGAGACCCGGATTCCCAGACCTCTCCGACCTCAACTCACATCTGCAGCAAAGCTGAGACCCGTGGGTGCGACGAGACACGTGGGACCGGCCATCTTGAACGAGACTGCACTTCGCTTCCAGCACGACTCCCGAGGTAAACTTGACCAAGTGCTTTGGGGACTGAAAAGCCCCATCCCCGAGCAGCCCCTGCACCGAAGATCAGCCCTCCAGCATCCACGAGATCTGCGTGGGGCCCTTCTGCTTGTTTGCTGCTCGACGCGTTGTCTGGTCACTTGCCGGCTGGCTAGTAGCCTCCTTGACGACGAACTTTGAAATCTTTGCTGCTGGTCTGGTTGCTCCAGACTGGCCCTTGCTCCCTTCCAAAAGAGGGGCACCCCGGACTCTCCTAGTCCGCACCAGACGCTTTCTTCACTCACCGCGTGGGTTGCCTTTGCCAAGGCCTGTTGACGCCGATCCCGGACCCAACACCGCCGACAGCGAGAGCCTGCGTGGGACAGCTCGTGCCTCCATCCTGGTCGTCGAAGACCCCTCCTGGTCCACGTGGCTGCAGAGTCAAGCGCCCACTCTTCACCTGATCGCGACGACGACATCTGGTTCCTTCCTGGTTCCACTCCAGTCACTGGCTAGTGACTGTGAACACTGTCCCCTCTGCTTTCAGGTCTCCTTCTTCGCCGATCCACCTTGGATCGCACCGGACATCTTCCTCCTGGTCGCCTGCAGCATCTTTTCTTTCAGGATCCATTGACTTCAACGCGAGAACCAGACACACTTTGGCACCTATGCACCCGCAGCCCGTGGGTGAGGTAACGAGAGCATTTCGGTGCTCAAGGGTAGTTTAACTGTCCTAGTGTCCAGTTCCACAGTCGTTTTGGTCCTACCTAAACAGGATTGTCCGTACTCACCTTTAACTTGAACTGTACTGTCCATAGACGTTGTTACGCATCTCGTGTGTGAGTTCACACTCTGCACACGCGTTCCATGGGCCTCCTATTACTTACCTAGAGTTAGTGTAGCGTGTTCCCAACGATCCTACAGCCTCTGGACAGCTCCATTCTTCCTATCAACTTTCACATTCCACTTACTTAGTATATGGTTTGTCGTGCCCCTAGGGCACCATTGTAATTTTGTGCAACTTATCGTATTTTTCCTAAGAGATTCTCATGTGCTTAGCCCTCTGACCTCATAAAGAGGTCAGAGGTGTTTTTTATTAATAAATATACTGTTTATTTTCATAACAACCTCTGTGGTGTCCTTTCATCTGGTATTCAAGGGGTTATATGGTGGTAAAACAGCAGGCTTCACATGCCATAACGAGTTTAGCCTAAGACTGCTTTGTCCATGCTACCACTAGGATAGCTGGTCTATAAGGTTGACTTAAAACCAATCACCATAAGGGTTGTTTGGACTGATACAAGGTGATCACTAGAACTAGTGAGCATCATATATCAGGCCAACTTCTCACAGGTCCCAAGACACTTCCTCTACCCAGAAGAAACCTTATTGCCATACCTGCAAACAGGTAGGTCATTGGAAAACTTACAGCAGTTGCCCAAAGAACCACAATAAGGAGAACATACCCCCAAGTAACACTCCCAAACCTCCTGTTACTACTAGTAGTAATCCCCCAGGTGGTGGGAGTGCCCCCAAGAATTTGGGTGCATTTACTTTGGGAGTTCCTGGGGACTCTGGCCTAACCAAGTCCCCTAACTTAGATACTCTTGTCTGTGAAAATGGCATGGGGTTTGCCAACTTCACTGATTTTCCCAATACTTTGGACAAATACAGACAGGAGCCCCTCATCAATGGTCTGAAAGTTGAGGCCTATAGAGACACAGGGGCTAGCATCACCATGGTGACTGAGAATCTAGTCCCCTCAAGGCAACTTATACCTGGTGCCACATACCAGGTGACAAACATTGATGGAGTGCAGAAAAATCATCCCATGGCAGTGGTAAATCTCAGCTGGGGAGGTGTCACTGGCCCCAAGAGAGTGGCAGTGTCATCAAACTTGCCTGTAGATTGCCTACTGGGGAATGATTTAGAGATCTCAGTCTGGGCTGAGGTAGAGCAAGAAACCCATTCTAAAATGGTAAATCTTCCTGAACAGGTTAGGAGGGCTGTGCCAGGCTCAGCCCAATCTCAAACAGATTCCTTCCCTGAAAAGGCTAGCAGGGCTGTGATGGTAACAGCCCATACCCAAACTGAGTCCCTTCCTGAAAAGGTTGGTGGGGCTGTGATGGCCACAGCCCAAACTCAAACTGATTCCTGTGTTGTGAAGCCTGAAACTATGGATCACTCCACACAAACAGAGAGCATTGAGGGGGAAGAGAAATCTCCCTCCCACCAGACAATAGGAAAGGATCAGCCTCCTCAGGGAACTGATCTTACCCCTTGTGAAGAAACTGCCCCAGAGGTAGTCAGGCCTAGCCTGGCAGAGCCCCTGATGTCAGTGGACCCTTCCAAGGTGGCACCCAGTCTGGAGCAGGTAACCTGCCCCTCTCTACCCTGCCTCAGTCAGCCCAGGGCTACAGAGGTCAAGGAGGCCAGGGAGCCCCAAAGGGCCCCCTGTCCAATAGAACAACCCCAACAGCAGATTAGGGACACCAGAGCTAGCAGCCCTAGCATGGTGAAAAAGTTAGAAACTCCTGAGGGATCCCCCTTAAACTTAGTTAGGGACCTCCCCCAGATGGACTCTGTTGGGCACAGCCAAACTTGGGACCTAAGGGCCCCAGACCTGACCTGTCCCTCCAGTAAGCCAAACAGAGGGACCCAGCCTCCAGCTTTAGGTAGCCAGAGGTTGACCCTGAGAGCTCAACACAACTCAGTCGTGGAAAGAAAGGACTATATGGTGGATGATGATTGGAGGAAGCTGAGCCCAACATTAGTGGAGCCTCACTTCAGTACTACATCTCAGCACCAGCCTTTTACTTTGCCAAAACACACCACAGGTAGAGATTCCCTATGGTGGAGACCCTCAGATACCCTTAGGGTGAGGAATTGCTTAGTGGACCATGAGATAGGGGGTAACCATGCCAGTGCTGGTACTTCCTTATATGGCCACTTAGGCAATATAGGCTTACCTGGTCAAGGATAGCCTTATCTCCTTTAGTTGGGGGGGGGGGTTATGTAGGAAGGTGGATATCTGACTATGGTTGCCCCCAACTTTTTGCCTAGTGTTTAGCTGGTTTTCAACCTATTTGGCCTAGGGCCCTGCTATTCTGGACCCCAGACTAATTGCTCTCTCTGTAAAATGGACTCCATGTACCTTAGGAACATACCTAATTGGATACTGGGTCACCTTATCAGTCCCTGTACAGTGTACCTTCGGTACCCAGGGTATAGGTGTACCCAGGGCCTACCAGGGGCTGCAGCATGTATTATGCCACCCCTGGCTGCCCATCCAAAACTGACACAACTGGCTGCTAAGACAGCTGGGGCAAGGTGGTGTAATCACCCTTTGCTGTAGATATAGTATACCTATATCTAACCCCAAAATGGACACATATACTCCTATCAGTCACTCCTATGGCAGGCCTTATCAATCCTGAAGGCAGAGTGCTTGGAATTATGTGAGATGGTGCTCTAGCATGAGCTGAGCCTGTCTACAGCTTGCGGAACCAAGTCCTTATAGCTGTTCCATGATAACGTTATACCATGTACTCTTAAGTGCATTATAATCCTCGCGGTTGAATACTAACTTTGGTATTGCATTATCAAAACATGTCGAGTAAGGTATCATACGAATTGGAATACTACCCCCTCGCCAGTTCTGGCGACGGGGGTAGCATTCCACCCTTCAAGAGGGGCACAACATGTATGTAACCGTGAACCCCGCTTAAAGTTAAGCAGAGCCTCAGCATCACAAAATGGATGCTGCCACCACAGACACAAGTCTGACCTCTGCTGCTGGGAGTCCTTCCAGCGAGGGAGGCTTGGAAAAAGGGTTTCCTGCCTTGGGAGGTGCTAGCACCACCCCAGACAGGATTTTGTGTATTGGGTAGGACCGGCCTGAAAGGAATGAGACATGCCTGGGGCACATAAGGTGCCCTGTGCATACACCGGCTCAAACCAGTTGCTGGGGCACCCCTGCCCCAGTTCTGGCGCGAAGCCGGACAAAGGATAGGGGGTGTAACCACCCCCCTACCTGGTCCCACCCAGGGGAGGGACCTAGGCAGTAGTGCAGCCCCCTTTAGCAGGATAAAGGTAGGAGCTGGTCCCATTCTAAGTTAGATTATCCTGAACAACGTTGTAAGGAGAAACTCTGGACTTCGACGTTCTGCTCCACAGAAGACTGAAGAATCTCCCTTTTGGGCAAGGAGTGTCCACCCTGCATCTGCAGGCACCATCAAGCGTCCAGCGGCTTCCCTTTGTCGTCTTCCTTCCAGGATCCAGACTTCAGAGCCCGACGAGACCCGGATTCCCAGACCTCTCCGACCTCAACCTACATCTGCAGCACAGCTGAGACCCGTGGGTGCGACGAGACACGTGGGACCGGCCATCTCGGAAGAAACTGCACTTCGCTTACATCACGACTCCCGAGGTAAACTCGACCAAGTGCTTTGGGGACTGAGAAGCCCCAGCCCCGAGCAGCCCCTGCACCGAAGAGCAGCCCTCCAGCATCCACGAGATCTGCGTGGGGCCCTTCTGCTTGTTTGATGCTCGACGCCTTGTCTGGTCACTTGCCGGCTGGCTAGTGGCCTCCTAGACGACAAACCTTTGAATCTTTGCTGCTGGTCTGGTTGCTCCAGACTGGCCCTTGCTCCCTTCCAAAAGAGGGGCACCCCGGACTCTCCTAGTCCGCACCAGACGCTTTCTCCACTCACCGGGTGGGTTGCCTTTGCCAAGGCCTGTTGACGCCGATTCCGGATCCAACACCGCCGACAGCGAGAGCCTGCGTGGGACAGCTCGTGCCTTCATCCTGGTCGTCGAAGACACCTCCTGGTCCACGTGGCTGCAGAGTCAAGCGTCCACTCTTCACCTGATCGCGACAACGACATCTGGTTCCTTCCTGGTTCCACTCCAGTCACTGGCTAGTGACTGTGAACATTGTCCCATCTGCTTTCAGGTCTTCTTCTTCACCGATCCACCCCTGGATCGCACCGGACATCTTCCTCCTGGTCGCCTGCAGCATCTTTTCTTTCAGGCTCCATTGACTTCAACGCGAGAACCCGACGCACTTTGACACCTATGCACCCGCAGCCCGTGGGTGAGGTAACGAGAGCATTTCGGTGCTCAAGGGTAGTTTAACTGTCCTAGTGTCCAGTTCCACAGTCGTTTTAGTCCTAACTAGTCAGGATTGTCCGTACTTACCGTTTACTTGAACTGTACTGTCCATAGACGTTGTTACGCATCCCGCGTGTGAGTTCACACTCTGCACACGCGTCCCGTGGGCCTCCTATTACTTACCTAAGGTGAAGATAGCGTAGTCCTAGCGAACCTCCAGCCTCTGGACAGCTCCATTCTTTTTATCGACTCTCACATTCCACTTACTTAGTATATGGTTTGTCGTGCCTCTAAGGCACCTGTGTAAATTTGTGCAACTTGTCGGATTTTTCTTAAGAGATTGTCATGTGCTTAGCCCTCTGACCTCATAAAGAGTTCAGAGGTGTTTGTTATTAATAAATATACTGTTTATTTTCATAACAACCTGTGTGGTGTCCTTTCATCTGGTATTCAAGGGGTTATATTGTGGTAAAACAGCTGGCTTCACATGCCAAAAGAGTTTAGCCTAAGACTGCTTTGTCCATGCTACCATTAGGATAGCTGGTCTATAAGGTTGACTTACAACCAATCACCATAAGGGTTGTTTGGACTGATACAAGGTGATCACTAGAACTAGTGAGCATCATATATCAGGCCAACTTCTCACAATATTTCCTTGCCATGCCATCTCTCTTTAACAAAGCAACAACTTAAGCCTTGCCTTTTTTGTTTTGTTTCATACGGCTGGGTATTATAATAAATGTAACCACCTATTTGTGAAAAACTGAGAAAATATCAGCCTTTAAAAAGACAGTTAAGATGCTCTCGCTTTTTGGTCATGTTATGATGTCCAGCGTGTGACCGCTCCATGGGGTTTGAGTATCTTTTAAATGGTTTTTAAAAGCCAAGCTGCTTGGCACCCTCTTTCATTCACCCCCTCTTTTAGCTTCCTTGGTTCTAACATGCTCTGGAGCAGTTACTCTGAATGCCAAATAAAAAACATAATAACTACATAGTACATACATTCCGTTTGAATGAGACCACTGCATGCTATGATATACTCTGTTTAGACTGTCTCGGGGTGTAACTCTGTCTTTTATTAGGTCTCGCCTGGCGAAAGCAGCCCATGCGCCGTTCTCGCCAGAGAGGACCTTTTGGAATCAATTCTCCGGCGTGGGCTCATGCACGCCCCTGCATGGACAAAAATAGCTGCTCCCGCCATCTGTCCATAGCAGACTGCAAGCGCGGGTCCGTGGTACAGTGCACAGTCCGCCGCCATCTTGTTCACGCCAGCTTCCTTCAACTCTGGCGTGCTTTCACTTTAAATAGTGCACGCGCGCGACAGACCCAGAGTTGAAGGAAGCCGGCACGCAATAATTTTTTTGTTTTGCTTTGCCGCTCTCACTCCCCCCCTCGCGCATTAACCACGCTGCCACGCTTACTTCCCCCCCCACCCACCCCCTGCCCCTCTCTACTGCAGCAGGACGAGCGGCGCACAGCCAGACCATGAGGAAGATGGGCAGAGACCAGTACATGGAAAAAATACAAACGTACCAGTTCAGAGTTGAGCTAATTTTCAAACAATGTCAATGATGCCTTGTTAGATTTCATGAATGCACAAGTCTGCTCTGTGGAAAGCAATCTACAATACAACCGTCCGGGACAAAAAAAACCAGGTCGATTTCAGACGCTCATCAGGGCTTTTGACATCCTTGAGTGCGTACATTCACAATGGCCGCTACTACTGCAGTCACACCCGAAGAAAAGAACGCAACTTGACCTGAAACTGCTTCATTAAAAACACTACCCCGCCCCTCGCACATTCATCACGCTGCCGTGCTTACTCTACCCCTCCTGTGTCTCAGCCCCAGCAGCTTCCCGGGCCCACACACACACACAGAGTGTTTCAGCTGACAGCCGCACTCCAGTACTTCACAGGTCTTTCAAGACCATTCACTTGTTAACGAGGCTTTGTTGTATTTTTATCCCTATGTAGCCCTACAAACACATATGTTAATGGCACAGCCCAGCAAAACCTGTCCTAGTAGCTTTAGACATCCCACTGCAATACCTACCAGCCTTCCTAGAGGAGTTAAAGTGGTTTGGGAAGGTGTCTGGCTTTTGCATTAAGATACAGAAGTCACAGACCCTCAATATATTGATGTAACCCACCCTGCAGCAACAATTGGCTGCCAGCTACTCTCTAGCATGGACTGCATTCTCGGTATTGTATCTCGGAGTACAGATTACCTCCACGATCCAGGACTCAATTACAGCACTTTACTCTGCCATATACGGACAAACATCGCCAAATAAAGGCATTACAGCCTCTCCTGGCTCTGACTTATAGATGCCAATACTCGTCAGGGGTCTATTAATATTCCAGGCCTTTCCGTTGATACTACCTGCAGGTATGCTGAAATCCATGCTTTGTATGGGAAAGCTAACACCCATGATGCATCACAATCAGATATACCACCCTAATGGAGAGGGGGACCTGGAGGTTCTTAATGTACACTACCATCAAGCGGCACAGCTCCACTTCTTGGTGTAGTGGCACCTCCCAGAGACGGAGAAGCATGCAAAAAGGGGAGAGCACCTTCGGAAGGTACTTAGGCTATACACGAATTACAGAGCATGCAGTCTATACTCCTTGCCGATCACCAGAGCTACCCTCGCAGCCTGGGTTAGAGTGGCCACTCGAAAGGAACGCAGCCCCCCCCAACACCATTTACGTCCATATTTGGTAACTCAGACTTTGCTTCCGGCCTTCCCCTACAACCCTTTAGGCAAGGCAACATACTGGCTGCAAGTCCATCGCACATTTTATTTTTTACGCTGATGGTCTCATCTCCTTCCAGCAACTGAAAACTATGGTATCCCTGAAACAGATCACCTCCACTACCTGCAGATCAAGCATTGGATACCCCCCTGAGGTACAATAAGAGGCGAGATGGACACTCGCTCCCCTTGAGAAATGGCCCCTACTCAAAGATGGAGACAAGCATATTATCAACAAATTATACACCCTCCTGACCCACCCCGATGTGAAAGAGAAAATTGCGGCCCAGAGGCACTGGGAAACAGGCGTTGGGAGGGTCATTCACACATAAAGAATGGGGAAACATATACTTTCAGGTGCGCCGCCCAACTTGTTGGGCATCAAGCGTAGAAACCTCTACTAAGATTGCAATCTATTGGTATTTCTCACATGCTGGACTACACAGGGGTAACCCTGCCAGCAGTGAGGACTGCTGGAATGAATGAATGAATGAAAATAATTTATAACGCGCAAAAAACAATAACCCGAAGGTATCAAGGCGCCTAACAATAAAATCAAAAAGTAGAACCAATCATCCATTACACATAGGCTTGCAGGAAGAGGCGAGTTTTAAGTGCACCACGAAATGCCTGCAATGTGGGTAGGGACCTGAGATCCAGAGGGAGTTCATTCCACCATTTAGGGGCAAGGGTGGAAAAGGCCCTGCCACCCCATTTAGCTCTTCGTATACGAGGGGCTGACAGAAGTAATTTCCCGGAGGAACGCAGGTTCCTTCCAGGGATGTAATTAGAGATGATGGAGCTTACTCCAGAGTCACTATTTTTTGTGATGACTCTATAGGTCATACACAGGACCTTGAACCGCACTCGGTATTCTACCGGAAGCCAGTGCAGTGTTTTCCTGGCTAACGTAGCCGAAGTACGTCTGGGAGCGTCCAAGACAAATCTTGCTGTGGCATTTTGGACCACCTGTAAGCGCTGCAGGAGGCTCTTTTTCAGCCCCGCATACAACGCGTTACAGTAGTCTAGCCGCGAGCTTATTAATGCCACAGCTACCTGTTTTCTGGATTTTAATGATAGATATTTCCTAATCCTTCTAAGGATATGGATTAGGCCCCAGCAGGTGGAGATGGTTCTGCTCACCTGTCCATTCATATCCAGAACCGGGTCTATCATCACCCCAGATTCTTGGCAGATGTTGTAGGGGAAGGGCAAGCTCCGAGCGAGTTGGGCCACCAACTATCTGACCAGATGTTATTGTTCCCTCCAAACACCATCACCTCAGTCTTCTCCCCATTCAGTTTGAGAGAGTTCTGAATCATCCAGTGACCAACCGCCTCCATACAAGATCTAAACTTGGAGGCGGTCTGCACATCTGAATGGGAAAGAGAGACGAGGATTTGGGTGTCATCAGCATAGGAAACTACCTCCATCCCGTAAGATCTTATAAGTCTGGCCAGGGGGGTCACATAGATGTTAAACAGGGTCGGACTAAGAGCCGACCATTGAGGGACCCCGCATAGCACAGATCGGGATGGAGATAGAAACTCGCCCAGTTTGACTCTTTGCTCCCTCCCAGCGAGGAAGGATGTCAGTAGATCCAAGGCCGCCCCCCCCAACCCCACGTCCCTCAGACGAGATGTAAGTACTGAGGGGGAGAGGGTGTCGAAGGCAGCAGTCAGATCCAAAAGGACCAGGAGGGTGGTCTGGCCCCCATCCACTGTCCTACGGATGTTATCAAGCACAATGGTGAGGGCCGACTCAGTGCTATGTTCCCTCCTAAATCCATGCTGGGAGGAGTCCAAGCAGCCCGAGCATTCCACGAAAGCCGCAAGATGCTTGTTCAGATGAACTTCAAGCATCTTTGCCGGAGCAGGAAGCAACGAGATTGGGCGGAAGTTTTTTAAGACCTCCGGGTCGAGGGAGGCCTTTTTTAGCAGTGGTTTTACCACTGCCTTCTTCCACTCCAACGGGAAGACACCATTTCTTATAGCTAGATTCATTATTTCTAGCAGCGGTGGTAAAAGGGTCTCCCTACACTGCTTGATGATTTTCAGTGGGCAGGTATCCAAGGGGGAACCGGATTTGATCTTATCAGTCAAGATTTCAAGATCCTCAGAAGTAAGGGGTGGAAAAGAGTCCAAGGAGCCCAATGAAAAGAGGTTAGTGGCTGGCATGCTTATCTCAGCCATGTCCGTGGGCACACTAATACAGGCTCTTTGTTTTTCAAGAGCTAAGTGGATGTCCTCTATCTTAGTGTGGAAAAAAGAGGCAATCCTATCGCATAGATCCTGCGAAGGTACGACAGGGTCAGGGGCCTGTAGATTGACAAGAGAGTCAACGATTTTGAAAAGCTCCTTCGGCGAAGAGAGCGAGGATGTCAGGGTCACAAAGTAGTCCTGTTTAGCCTGCACAATCTCAGCCTTATATTTCCTGATAAGGTGTTTATGAGCCTCGTTATTCTTGAGGTCCCAACTGGAGTGCCAAAGCCTCTCCTTCCTCCTTACTTCTTGCCTAAGGAGCCTAAGGGAGTCGGAGAACCACGGGGCAGATGGTCTCTTCCTGGCTCGGCGACGAGTCAGTGTAGGGGCCAGTTCATTCATAGCCTCAGTAATAACATACTCAAAGTGATTGACTGTGGTCTGTACATTATCCATGCCCATGGTAGAAAGGCTAGCAGCCCAGGGTTCAAACGAGTGATTGTTAATATTCCTAAAGTTTCTAGCCATTTCCACAACGTGATTTCCCTTCTTGCCTCCTTCCTCCCTATCATACTCCAGATGAAATGGAATGGCAAGGTGGTCGGACCAAGACAAGTGCAGCGGATCCTTAGTGGTCAGGCGGTCGTCATTTGAAAAGATACCATCTAACGTATGGCCTGCCCGATGAGTGGGCCCGCGGACTAGCTGCACCAGTCCACAGGACACCAGCCCTTCAGTAAGACTTAAGGTGTCGGAAACATCATTTCGTTCTAGATGGAAGTTAAAATCGCCAAGGATGGTGAAGTTCTCTCGCCCAAAATAAGGTTCCAGAGCCTGCAAAAGACTGGAGGTAAAGCCAGTTCGCGGGCCTGGTGGTCGATATAATAGAATGCCATTAAGAAAAGGGCGCTGTACTACCTTTATAGTAAAATAGAGGGCTTGAAAACACTCTGGGAAGTCAGGAATAGGTACAATATGGCATTGTAAATGATCTTTATAAAAGATCGCTATGCCGCCTCCCGCTCGACCCTGCCTGTCAAGTCTAGCCAGGCAGTAGCCTTCCGGGGCTGCTTCAAGTAGGTCAGGGCCAGACGACTCTTTAGCCCATGTTTCGGTGACGAATACAAGGTCAGGCTTTCTATCCGAAACCATCTCCCTGAACATTATCTTATTTTTAACAAGGGAGCGGGCATTAACTAGAATGCCTTCTACTCCCTTGCTCCTAGGTCAAATCGGATCCGAATGGCCAGGATGACCAGAGGGGAAGTGTTGAGGGGAGTTGAATAAACTAGGATTAAGATAGCAGCTACATTGTAAAGGGGAAAGAAAAGCAGCGGGTTCAAAAGAATGCATGCGACCTGATACACGAGGCTTCAGGCGCAGCATTTCCTGAAGGGAGTAGCTGTAGAGGGGGGTATATTAAAATCACGATGCAGAGTCCAGCCGTCCAGCGCGTCCTCAACGCGGACGGGCGCAGACGGGCTGGACTCTGGCATGACTCCGGCGTGGCTGCGGCGACCACGCTGCGCGTCATTACAATCGGTTGATATAGGGCTCTAGGCAGTCCAGCTGACTGCTGGAGCGCAGGACAATGGAGCGCTTCCCCGACCCTCCCAAGATGGCGCCCAATCCGAACTAAAGCGCGAGGGACCGGCCCGCCCAAGTAGCGGTGAGGGAACAGTTTACATGCGGCAATGCGAACAAGGATAAAAGCAGGGGAGACAGTGTTCCAAAATAAAATAAATAATAGGACAAAACCGGGATTTTTAAAAATGCGCGGAGCGTCTTAAATGCAAGCCTAGCTGTAAGGAGAAATTCCAAGCAAGGAGAGCCTACCTCCAGTCTTGTTTAAGTACTGATT
The DNA here is from genome assembly GCF_964261635.1 of Lissotriton helveticus. Taxonomy (NCBI): domain Eukaryota; kingdom Metazoa; phylum Chordata; class Amphibia; order Caudata; family Salamandridae; genus Lissotriton; species Lissotriton helveticus. The sequence continues at coordinate 1,508,257,657 of NC_136057.1, forward strand.
CTCCACTGTCCGCAGCTGCTCTGAGCGACAGCCTCTAGGCAGTCCAGCTGACTGCTGGAGCGCAGGACAATGGAGCGCTTCCCCGACCCTCCCAAGATGGCTCCCAATCCGAACTAAAGCGCGAGGGACCGGCCCGCCCAAGTAGCGGTGAGGGAACAGTTTACATGCGGCAATGCGAACAAGGATAAAAGCAGGGGAGACAGTGTTCCAAAATAAAATAAATAATAGGACAAAACCGGGATTTTTTAAAATGCGCGGAGCGTCTTAAATGCAAGCCTGGCTGTAAGGAGAAATTCCAAGCAAGGAGTGCCTACCTCCAGTCTTGTTTAAGTACTGATTCTCCACTGTCCGCAGCTGCTCTGAGCGACAGCCTCTAGGCAGTCCAGCTGACTGCTGGAGCGCAGGACAATGGAGCGCTTCCCCGACCCTCCCAAGATGGCTCCCAATCCGAACTAAAGCGCGAGGGACCGGCCCGCCCAAGTAGCGGTGAGGGAACAGTTTACATGCGGCAATGCGAACAAGGATAAAAGCAGGGGAGACAGTGTTCCAAAATAAAATAAATAATAGGACAAAACCGGGATTTTTAAAAATGCGCGGAGCGTCTTAAATGCAAGCCTAGCTGTAAGGAGAAATTCCAAGCTGGAGAGGCGGCGGGAGGGGGAGAAACACTCCTCCACTTACTTTGGGCAAATATTTCAGCACAGTTTTCTCACCAAGATTAACTGCAGCTCATTAGATGGGGTGCATAGTTCACTACTTCTAGATATATAAAATGATTTGAATTAGGTTTTGAACGGCCTAATCCATGTTAAACTGTGTACAATATATTTTCTCCTATCTTTCTCCTATATATTCTCCAATCTTTTTTCCTATGTCTATACTTGTCTATGTAATTATGGACCCTGTATTTCCCTGATCCTCATGTGAAGCACTCTGATACCTCCGGGTCTAGCCAGCACTATATAAAACTTTGCAAATAAATCAATAAACCTCCCTCATCCCTCAATGGTGCCCAATTGCCGCCCTGCCATTTCCCATACCTGCGAACCCCCCCATCCACATCCCCTCACACAATGTTCACTCCTGCCATCCGATCAATGTAGGGGGAGGGTGGGGGGGGGCAAAACAGGGCCCTTTTGATGTGTTTCCAGCTTCTAGCTCATATATGGCCTAGGCTCGGGAGAGTGAACTGCATTGGCTTGTGCAGTCTCGGCGCGTGGCAGGTACACAATCCAGGGCATCTAAGTTCATGCTCCCTGGGAACTGCTTCAAACAGACACCATGGCGGTGGCAATCGCACCACTTCTCTGCAGGGCGGTGGCAGGAAGGTGCTCACCCACACCGTGGCGCAGATCAATACGGAGTTTGTTACACAGGTGCACGCTTCTTCTCCAGACCACTTTTTTAAAAACTGCTTATGTTACAATCTCACTAAGCATCAGTTATGAGTAAGGACACCTATAAAACATACACAGCATATATGCGACACTCCAAAACTGACAAGTTACATGTAGTAAGAAATATGCACTTCAAGCCGCCTAGGATATCAAATACGAGCGCGATAGCAAAAAAAGGTGCCCTGTGTCTATAAGGAACAGGCATTGGTGTGTCGTGCAGAAGTTTGAACTCCCAGACTTAATGTAGTTGTGCTTAAGACCACTACGTGCTCCTGCTCACAAGCTTGTCTACCTCTTCCCTACCCCCCACGAGTAGAGTACCTTGAGCGCACTACCCCAGTCCTCTCCTACCCTCGCTGCATGACTAACCACTTCTAAGGTCCCAAAGGCGAGACCTATTGGCTATCCCAATGCTTGTTTTACTTGTGCTAGATGTTTGGTACTCTGTGACCATTCCTAATCTTTAGAAAGTTGAGTGTGTTTCTTTCACACGTGAAACGTATCACCTTAGTACATCAGATTATGTTGTTACATTAAGTGGTATTTGTTGTGAGATACTTTTTAAAAATGAGTAGAAACCACCGCAATGAAAAATGACCCTATTGTAAATAGAACAACATTACAATCTATTAAGTTTAATACAAGTTTTTTGAGCAGTGCACATCCAGAGCTCACATATTTGAAGTTTCTCTCATATATGATACTGAAAGAAAAGGAGGCTCTGTGATATACAGTATTTGCCTACGATCACACAATTTTGTGATTTATACCAGGTTTCACATTGTGCAGTCAGCCCTCTCTCCTCTTTTTTTGCATCGAAGGATTATGATTTGTCTTGGCACATAAGGTTAGAGCCTGGGTGGCAGGCTGAAGCCACATGAAAGCTTGGCTCCTTTTTGGCCGGAAAGACCAAGTTGATGTTGATTTAACTTTGAGCCAGACACTTGGCTCGAGCTTTCAGTGGCTCACCCATCTCTACTACATAGCTGTGCATGTCACTTTCAGCATCACGTCAGAATTGATCAAAATCAATTGTAATTGTTTATTTTCTCAATTTTACTTCAATCACAGGAAGAGTTCGACTTGTCTTCCACTTCCCAGATGTCTCCCCTCTCGTTGTACTTGGAACATCCCAAACCCTGTCTCACTCCAGAACTGACATCGAAAGAAGAAAGAGCCTCAAGAAAAATACCAACATTTGCAGGTATCATGGGATTTATGCTTTTTTTTTGAGGGCCTTGTGTTGGAGTGGGAGGTTTTTTCCTTATCTGCAGTAAATCTCAGGTGTGAAAGTAAAACATTTAGCGAGGGTCAGATTATACCTTTCTGATGGATACATCTGCCAGTGGATTCCTCACCTTGTGAATATCCCCTGTGCCAGCAGAATTCCTAAATTTTTCGTAGCTCTCCACGCCGACGGGGACGACGTCACAGAAGCATGGCTCCGCTCGCGGCTCTGCTGACGTCACCGGAGCCATAAGAGCCTCGTCGGTGTGATGACGTCAGTTCCCTTTTTTCCGCGCCGTCGACGCTAACGGTTTTCTGTGACTCTCCGTGGTTTTGTTGCTACATTGTGTTTCTGGAATACTTCTCTTGTTTCTTTCTTGAAGATGTCGTCGAGGAAGTCAGGGTTCAAGCCCTGTAGGGAGTGCGGGGGCCCTATGTCCATCACGGATTCCCACGAAGATTGTGTCTGGTGCCTGTTGTCGGATCACGACATCGAGGGTTGCGCTTGCTGTCGCAACCCTCGATGTCGTGATCCGAGCTGTTCATGGCGAAGATGAGAAAGGAGAAGAGAGGTCTAAGAAGTATAAGGTCGAGTTCCAGGTCGGGTTCGAAGTCGACGTCGGGTCATGCTTCAAAGTCAAAGAAGCATAAGAAGAAGAAGAGGCACGGCTCTCAACGCCGTTCAGATAAGGACGCGGCTCCGAAATCGACTTCTCCATCTCCTCGGCGTCGTAAGGACTATGTCTCTCCTTCTCCCTCAGGCTCGAATCAGTGTTCTCCTGTTCGTTCGGCTTCGCCTGCAGCTTCTCCAGTGCATTCTCCGATGCCGGCTCCCTCTCTGACGCCGGCTCATTCTCCGGCTCCGGTGGAAGAGGCTCCAGTACCTGATGAGTCGTCGACTCCATTGGCTCCACCGTCAGCGCCACTTGGCCCGAGTCTGGTAATGCCTCAACCTGAGTCTGTACCAGGCGCTTACCCACCTTTCCCTGGCTCAGGTCAAGATCCATCACATTACCTAAATGCAATGTATAGAGTCTTTGCAAGAGCTATGTACCTTTCTGGAGCACCTTCGGGTCCCATGGGTCCTATGGCCTTTAACCCGGGGGTTCCTCAGGCTTATGCTCAGGCACCCTTTATGCCATTTCTTTCAGCGGCGCAGTCCTTGCATTTCCCGGCGCTGAGGACATCGACGCCGTTCCCTTCATCTCCGGCGCCGTCAGCTCAACCTCGCTCGTCCCAGCCTGTGCCTCCAGATCCGTGTTCGATGCCGGCTCCGGATCCGTCGGAGTTGTGTCTGGCTCCGCCAACGCCGGTTCCGAGGATAAGGTCCAGGCGGGGGGCACAGAGGATTTTGGAGGAGCAGTTTTATCGTGCAGAGGAAGAAATGGAGGAAGGTGAACTTCAAGAGTCAGAGGACTTATTTGAAGATTTGAGGGAGGCAAGTGGCCTTGATATGTCCCTGGAATGGGAGCTTTCTCCTCCTTCAGATGCTCCTTCTAAGGATGTGGCTCCTTACCACACAGTTATAAGGAAGGCAGCGGAGCTTTTAGACCTGCAGCTTCCAACAGCTGAATTTAAGTCCAATATTTTGACTGAGGTTCTTCATTCTTCCTCCACTGTAATAGAGCCTTTATTGCCTTTTAATGATGCCATCACTGAGCCAGTTATGGAGGTTTGGCATAAGCCCTTTTCAGCTCCAGCAGTATCAAAATCTGTTGCTGCGAGGTACAGGGTGGCTCCAGGAGATCCGGAGTTCCTAACATCTCATCCTTCTCCTGAGAGCCTGTGGTTCAAGCTGCCTGTTCGAAGAAATCTTCTGGGGCCTTTCCTCAAGTCCCTGGTGATTGAGACTCGAAAAGGCTTGATCAGTCAGCTAAAACGGTGTTCTCCTCAGCAAGTATGGTCTTGAAGTCCACAAATGACACCTGTCTTTTGGGCCGTTACATTCACGCTCTAATGGACTGCAAAACAGCTTGCTCCTAAATTGTCTAAAGAGGACAGACAGAATTTTAATGAGGTTGTGGCGGACACTCAAGCAGCTGCACATCAGGTTATTTTCGAGTGGCTTGGACACTGCGGACTCTGTTGCCAGGATTATGGGATCTTCGGTTGCCACAAGGAGAAGTCCTTGGCTCAAGTCCTCGGAGTTCTCTCCGAATGTGCAGGTAACACTTCTTGACCTCCCTTTCGATGGTTCTGGGCTGTTTGGGGATAAAAGCAGATGCAGCCGTAGAAAAGTTTAAGGACAGCAAAGCCACAGCTAAGTCTCTGGGCTTACAGGCGCAGCCTAGAGGTTCCTCTTACAGGAGGTACAGAGGTTTTGGAAGGTTGTCCTTTCGAGCGTACAGGCAGCCTCAGCAGCAGCAGCAGCAGCAAAATACCCTGTATAAGACCTACAGGGGCCAGAACAGAGGTCGTCCACGAGGTCATCAGCCCTCTTCCTCCTCCTCCTCTACCTCCCCTCCCTCTTGCCACAGCAAAGCAGCCCTAGATCCACCATTCTGAATCATCTTGGTCCTGTAGGGGGTCGGCTTACCCATTTTCTGCAAGATTGGGAATCGGTTACTACAGACCTTTGGGTTCTAAATCTTGTGGAAAATGGGTATGCTCTTCCCTTTCGGGAATTCTCTGCCAAGGGACTTGCTCGGAGGACCACCTTCTACTGCAGGAGGAAATCCTAACATTACTGAAAAAAGGTGCGATAGAGGTGGTTCCAGAGCTGGAAAGTGGTCAGGGATGCTACTCCTGGTATTTCCTGATACCCAAGAAGGATGGCAGGTTACGTCCAATCCTGGATCTCAGGATCTTGAACCTTTTGCTGAAGCAGGAGAGGTTCAAGATGCTCACCCTTGTGCAGGTTCTTCAAGCGCTGCAGCAGGAGGACTGGATGGTGTCCATCGACTTGCAGGATGCGTATTTTCATATTCCAATCCAAAAGTCGCACAGGAAGTATCTCTGTTTTTCGGTAGGGTCGCAACACTATCAGATTGCGGTTCTCCCGTTTGGTCTTACTACTGCACCTTGAGTCTTCACCAAGGTGATGGCAGTGGTAGCAGCCCATCTCAGGAGATTGGGGAATCCGGTTTTCCCCTATCTGGACGACTTGCTGCTCAATGCGGAGTCGCCAGAGAAGGTGCTTCATCATCTGCAAGTGACAACCCAGCTGTTGTACAAATTGGGTTTCTCGATAAATGTGCCCAAGTTTCCCCTGGTGCCCTCTCAGCGCAACCTGTTCATAGGTGCGGTACTGGACACTACTGTCAGTCGAGCATTCCCTCTTCGACAAAGGATTCTCGACATTCAGGAAATGATCCCTTTATTCTTTAATGGAGCGGTCCTGCCAGTCCTGAAGGTCCTTTGTCTGCTCGGTCTGTTTGCTTCCTGCATTCTGTTGGTCAACCATGCACGCTGGCACATGAGGGCACTCCAGTGGTGCCTCCGCAGGCAGTGGTATCAGCACAATGGAGATCTCAGGGAGTCAGTCAGGATCTCCAGAGAAGCTGCAGCGGATCTGCCTTGGTGGAGCGTGGAGGGCAATCTGTCTCCGGGAAAGCCCTTCCATCTACCTCCATCGGTGGCCACAGTGATAACGGATGCATCCACTCTAGGGTGGGGTGCTCATCTGGGGGATCTGGAGATCAAGGGTCTTTGGTCTCCAAAGGAAAGGTTGCTTCACATCAACCTTCTGGAGTTGCGGGCGATACGTTTGGCGCTCAAGGCCTTCCTCCCTTCCCTTCGCGGTCAGTCGGTTCAAGTCCTGACGGATAACACTACCGCGATGTGGTATGTCAACAAGCAGGGAGGAGTGGGGTCGCATTGTCTTTGCATAGAGGCTCTGCGTCTCTGTTCCTGGGTTCAGGACCATCATATTTGTCTGATGGCAAATCATTTGGCTGGAGTTCTGAACGTGCATGCAGACAGTCTCAGTCGGCAGTTCTCTGCCGACCACGAGTGGAGGTGGTTCGTTACGTCTTTCGGACGTGGGGAACCCCTCAGGTGGACCTGTTTGCCACTCAGGAGAACGCTCACTGCCCGTCATTCTGCAGTCTCCAGTATCCGATGCGGTGAGCTTTGGGGGACGCGTTTCAGTTGAGTTGGGGCTCTCAACTCCTTTACGTGTTTCCTCCCAAACCCTTGATTCCTCGGGTTCTGAGGAAGATGCGTCAAGGCCGTCCCAAGTCATATCGATCACATTGCATTGGCCAAGAAGGGTGTGGTACACAGATCTGCTTCACCTCTCGTCGCACCCTCCGCTCCGTCTCCCTCTCAGGGCAGACCTCCTCTTGCAGTCGCAGGGGCAGGTTCTACACCCCCATCTCCAGATCTTACACCCTCATGCCTGAAGATTGAACGGGGCAACCTGAATTCTTTCTCTCTCCCGCCTGACGTGGTGGACGTTATGTTATCAGCCAGGCGACACTCCACCAAGTCTATCTATTCCTATAGGTGGTCCAAATTTGTCCATTGGTGTGGGGAGAGGTCTATCAACCCTTTAAGGGCTCGCTTATCCAACATCCTTCAGTTTGCTCTCTCTCTAGCCCAGCAGGGCTTTGCTGTGGCTACTGTGAAGGGCCATTTATCGGCTTTCTCGGCGTTCATTTGTTTGCCGGATCAGCTGTCTTTGTTCATGTCGCCCATTGTGTTAAGGTTCATTAAGGGCCTTACTAACAAGTTTCCGCCCACTCCCTTTATTGTGCCTCAATGGGACTTAAATCTTGTCTTAACCTTCTTGATAGGTTCTCCCTTTGAGCCCTTGCACAAGTGTCCCTTGAGACTATTGTCTTTTAAAACAGTTTTTCTTGTTGCCATTACCTCGGCAAGGAGGGTAAGTGAGCTTCAAGCTCTGAGTTCGAAACCCCTGTTCTTGATCATTCATGCTGATAGAATGGTGCTCATGACCAGGGCTGCTTTTCTGCCTAAGGTGGTAACTCCCTTCCATCTGGGGCAGTCCATTACCCTTCCTACCTTTTATCCTCCCCCTCACCCTTCCAAGGAGGAGGAGCGGCTTCACCGCCTGGACCCTAAAAGGGCGGTGAGTTTTAACCTCGATAGGACTAAAGACTTTTGTGTGGGTGACCAGCTCTTTGTGGGCTTTACTGGCTGCAGGAAAGGCAGAGCGATGCACAAGCGTACCCTTTCCAGATGGATTATCTTGTGCATCAAGATCTGTTACTCTTTGGCCGGTAAGGATCCTTCCAGAGGGTACAAGAGCTCACTCTACCAAAACAAAGTCTAAAATTCTAAATTCTAAATTCAGAGCAAAGTCTTCAACATCTGCCTTGTCTACAGGTGTTCCTGTAGAGGACATTTGTAGAACGGCAACTTGGGCCTCCCTCCACACTTTCGCGAAACATTACTGCTTAGATTCCGAAGTGAGGAGGGACGGTCACTTTGCGCGTTCCGTCCTACAGGACTTTTTGGTATAGAAGGGTGGACACCCTTCTCCGGGAGTGGGGACTGCTGTGGGACTCTATTCACAAGGTGTGGAAGCCACTAGCAGATGTATCCATCAGAAGAACAAGTTACTTACCTTCGGTAACGCTTTTTCTGGTGGATACAGTATCTGCCTGTGGATTCTTCACTGACCCACCCGCCTCCCCGTTGTCCACCCTTGTATACCTACAATGTTTATATTTTCTATCTGTTATTTTTAATGGAAGTGTTTTATTCTTTTTGCTTTACTGCATTGATTTCACATTCTGTGTGTTGGTTTGAATACTGTGTACTGTGTATGCTGTGTATATATTTGTGTCGGTCCGTCCGTGTGCCACGTAGGCACGTAAAAAACGCCGACGAGGCTCTCTTATGGCTCCGGTGACGTCAGCGGAGCTGCGAGCGGAGCCATGCTTCTGTGAGGTCGTCCTCGTCAGCGTGGAGAGCTACGAAAAATTTCCGAAAGCTGCTGGGGCAGGGGATATTCACAAGGTGGGGAATCCACAGGCAGATACTGTATCCACCAGAAAAAGCGTTACCGAAGGTAAGTAACTTGTTTTTTTCCCCCCAAACCTTCCAGAAATAAAACAAAAAACTTTATTCAATAGGGTTAGTTAGTATCAATGTTTTTGTTGGTTCAGAGGGCTGCATTATTTTAAAATATTTATTTCAAGTGTTGCACATTTTGGCATAATATTTTTCATTCTAAAGTAGATTCTTATGAAACTCTTAAATTTGAAGCATCGCATAGCAGTCTGCAGAAAGTAATTTAGAATACTTTAGAATACTTTATTATTTATTTATACATTTATTTTATTTAACTTATAAGGCGCACAGCTACCCACAATGAATAACCGGGTTATTTAAGACCCAGCTGCGTCAGGGGACATGCCCAAAGTCTCCGAGTTCACCTGTCTTCTAAACACAGAGACACGGAATCTTCTTGTTGACGTCAAAGGTCGAATGTATTGGCTGCAACCAGAAACAGAGGTCCACGAAGTACAATGGCTGTATATTCGTAGGAGACTGCTCAATTTTACCAAGCAAGCCATCCTTTTTATGCCAAAAATCACATTCCAGTCAAATACTTTACATTTACAAACTGTACAATCACATGCATCCACATCAAAGGTATCGTATGACGGTAAAACCCACTTTTCAGTTGCCCAGTCCATAATCGATCATTGGTCAGACCCAACATTCTTCATCAGACAGGTCGATCGAACCCATAATAAAAACGGGCACATCCCCATCGTAAACGGACCATAAAGAAAGGAGCAAAGACAGGTGTGAGTAAGATAAGACATTTTTGCGTGCAATAAAAGGTTTATGATGTCCTGCGCCTTGATCCTCAATCTTGATCAGCTACTGGGAAAGGAACTGGCCTAACAAGCTTGGCTTCAGGCAAGAGGGTCAGTTTGCTCGGGTCATTCAGAAGTCAGCTAAAGTGTACGTGTGCTAAAGACTCCTTTGGCCGCAGTCATCGGCCTATGTGAGGGCAACCACAAAATGGCTGCCGTATACAAAATGGAACCCGAGGGTTCAGAACGAATCCCTAAATACGTAGTGAATCCATCGGTGTAACGTGACGAAAACACTCAGGCTTGCCGTACTAACTGGTTACGGTTTGCTAATATCAAATTCATAGCGCAACCATGACCTTTATGAAACGGGTTCAGGATTCACGGAACCTCAGACCCTCCTTTTGCCCTTACATAGGCAATAACCTACACTCACGTCAATCTGAGTCCAGGTCTATATTCATCAGATCATCAAGATGTTGCTGAAGCATGACCCTATTACTTAGTACCTCTCTTGGGACAGGGCTCCTTCTACACGTAGTAGCACAGAGGCCACATATGGCAGGAGCTCACTGCACACAGAGACAGAACAGGAAAAGAATTGCTAAAGCCATCCCAATGATCATCAGAATCTTCCATCCCCAAGTGGATATCAGTTCCCAGAACCATCCCATCAACGACCAATCTCCCTTATCCACATGTATAGATTCAGAGATTTTATGTAAGTTGGAAATGGCCTGGTATACTGTCGGAGCATTGTCTGGAATGAAAACGCAGCAGCTCGATTGGATCAGTTTACATACCCCTCCTCTATCTGCAAGTATGACATCTACCCTGTTCTGGAGAGTCATAAGGCGATCCGACTGGAGCTCAACAGTCAAGTTACTAAGGGCACCGGCAGTTTCAACTACGGTGGAATCAACCACTCTCGCCGTATGTTCCTGCTGTTAACCATCGGTCCCCAAAACAGCAGAAAACCCTTCAAGAAATCTCCTAATTCTTGTCCTGCAGTATCTTCCTTACTGAAGACACCTCTGACAACTCTCGTCTTGTGGTAATCTGCCGCAGCTGTGTAGGTGGGAGGCAACAGGAACGAGACAAAACAAGTGCCCGAGAAATCAGGGGGCAACCGTGTGTACGCTCTATCGTAACAGACAAAATAGGTACCCTTAGCTGCTAGAAACGATGGGGAAGTCTGGGACGCAAAAACATACGTCTCAGTGCAGATACTCCATATCCAGTCACGTTCCATCCAATGTACGCTAGTGTCTCATCTCTCGGGATTGTCTCATAGGTGCTAACTCCTCTGATCATATCGACTATACCCTTAACTAGAGCACTATTCTTTGGATTGTCCTTCACAGAACGTAGGGGGTAGACTTCACGAGCATAGATGAACATTGTTCTGTATGCCCACACAGAACCATTGTAGCTGAATGGCAGGACCAAGTAAGGAATACCTTTACCAGTAGTATGAGGCATAAGGCCACACACCCAACAGTTAGTCGTGTTCACTACTAGTTGGTGTTGGTGCAGAAGCTGAACAAAGGAGTTATTAACGAATTCCAATCTTCTAATGGATTCATGTTCAGGCAGAGGATGAAAAGAATGCGAAGAGACAGTAGAAGAAGGTATAGGTTGTGCAGTGGGTGCAAACGTCACTTGAAAAGAGAATATAACATATCCCATTAAAAACATCATTAAGCTAAGTGACATAAAAAGACATAATATTAAAAAACATTTTCTGCTCATAATTTCACACATTTTGCTCTTAAAATTCGTTTCCTTAACGGGTCTCTCCATCTTGAAAAACTCCATCCTCTAACCATGCCGTTCGCGGCGGTTGGGTGTTCCGTGCTAAGGAATGCGTCTGTCAGCCAGGGAACGCCCTAGAACCAACCAGAACCGTCGACCTTGTGTCTTCGGCTTGCACTCCAAAGACTTTACACCGCGACCCTACAGCTGAACCCGGATGGCGGTTCGAAAAACAAAAATCGGTCAAAACAGTTTCTCAGATGGGAGAGCTGAATTTCAAAAATAGCAAAAAGGAAAATTCTGTCAATTTATTTGTCCCATGACTCTTGGTCGCAAATTATAACGGCCTTTATCAGGCAATGTCTGGTCGCGGAATAGGAGTTCAGGCTCAGTAGTGTCCAATCGAACTGACGGTGGCACAGCTTCTTGTAGAAGATCGTCGCTTTCTCGCTCAGAACTTGTCCCAATTAAACGTGCATCGCTAAAAGGCAGAAAACGAGGCACAGTGTCAGTTTCCGAATCAGCAATGCCCTCCTGGACCCACCGGTCGTACGGCAGAGGTAAAGGAACCCTCTTACAATGTACGCCGTGGATCCAGTTCTTTTTTCCTTGCACTCGCACCGCAGATCGCGTTGATAAGAGTACCAAGTAGAGGCCAGTCCAGCGAGGCTGATCGTTCTTTGTCCGCCGAAAATTCTTGATCGGCACCCAGGAGCCAGGATCGATGACATGCCCTGGATCGTCAGAAACCTGAGGCAGTGTATCATGAACCTGTTGGTGTAAGACACGCAATTTAGCCGTCAAATCATACAAATAGTCAAGCAATACAGGGTGTTCAATCTCGCTGATTTTCGTCGGCCTCGGCACTCCCCATATGTTTGCCGGGCGACCAAAAATTATTTCATAGGGACTAAGTCCCACTCGAGAATGTACAGTCATCCTAGTTGACAGGAGTGCTAATGGCAACGCATCAGGCCATTTAAGACCAGAGCTCGCCTGTAACTTAGCAAGTTTTAACTTAAGAGTGCCATTTTAGCACTCTACTAGTCCAGCTGATTGTGGGTGGTTTGCAGCGTGGAACTTTTGCCGGATTCCTAACCCTTCGCACACTCTCTTCATCACTTGACCCACAAATTCACTCCCATTATCACTGCACACCATTCTCGGCAAACCATACCTAGGGAAAAAATCCTTAACAAGGGCTTTAGCTGTGGACAAGGCAGTATTGTCTTTTAGGGGATATGCTTCCACCCATCTCGAAAAGGCGCAAACAACTACGAGTACGTATTTCAGGTTGTTGCACCTCTCCATGTGGATGAAATCAAGCTGCAAAACCTCGAACGGATACGTTGGAGGCGCAAAATGACCAGCTGGGGTTGGAGTTCCCTTACCAGGGTTGTACTTCAAACAAACCATACAATTCTTGACCACATTCTCTGCACACTTAGGAATTCCAGCATTTTGCCATACTGGAGCCAACAATTTACAAATCCCTTTCACACTGATATGAGCCATTCCATGCGCCATCGTAACCACTGCAAGCACGTACGCATCGGGTAACAACCATCGCTGATGTTCTGACAACTCAACCCAACAACTATTCGCATCCAATTTACCCGCACTCTCTCTCCATACACTCAACTCTCTCACTGTAGCTTCAGCTTGAATAGACTTCACACTTTCTATCGTATCCTCACACATTCCAACATCACCAATCCATCTTACAGGGCCTGAAACATACATTCAACTCATCACATCCCTCGCTACGTCTTTCGCGACTTCATCTGCAAACGCGTTACAGCGACCAACGTCATCGGTAACCTTCTTGTGTGCACTGCATTTCACAATCGCAACTTGCAACGGCAAGGTAAGTGACTCAAGAAGTTCGTTCACCAACTGACCATTCTGAATCTTCGTTCCATGAGACGTGAGGAACCCACGTTCCTTCCACAAGCGTCAAAAACTATGAGCCACACCAAACGCATACTGGCTGTCGGTATATATGGTCACTCTCTTTCCTTTCGATAACACACACGCTCTCGTAAGTGCAATCAACTCTGCTGCTTGAGCTGAATTATGTGGGATATGTGCAGCTTCAACAATCGTATGCAAAGTCGTAACAGCATATGCCGCAGTCGTATCACCATTCGGAAGCTTGAAGCATGAACCATCCACCCATAAGGTACCATCACACTTCACAAGAGGAGTGTCCCTAAGATCTACTCTCCCTTTCGTTTCCTCTTCTGTCCTGAGAAAACAATCATGTTGTTCAGAAACATCTGTCTCTACTGAAATCGGCAACAGCGTAGCTGGATTCAACGTATTGCATCTCTTTATGTGCACATGACTCGCTAAAAGTGTTAACTCGTACCCTGACAATCGAGCACTAGTTAAGTGCTGTGTGTGAGTCCTGTTTAACAAGGTACCCACTGCATGTGGAACCATCACAATCAACGTATTATTCATGACCAGGCCAGCAGACTGTCGAATGGAAACAGCTGCTGCCGCTGTGGCTCTCAAACAACTCGGAAACGCTCTAGCTATCGGATCCAAAGTCGACGAGAAATACGCGCATGGACGTTGCTTGTCCCCAAAAGATTGCGTCAACACTGACAACGCACATCCCTCTCTCTCGTGGACATAAAGCGAAAAAGGCTTACTGTAGTCGGGAGTACCCAACACAGGAGCCGAACACAATGCATCGCGCAATTCGGAAAAACTGACAATCGTCAGACCACGGGAGGGGACTCGGTGTATCTTTAAAAAAAAAACATTTTTAACTTTATTTTTTCAGCAAGATAAACAACATAGTCCCCCCCAGAATTGGCATCAGTAGAGATAAATACAGGTGTACACAGTTCACAGTCCTAGTATGGCTCCAACAGTTGCAGATATAACAGGAGATACAAGAGTCAAATCCTCGGGATACATTGCAAGTATAGAAACTGACAGTAAGAAACCTTGTGCGCAGTCATCAGGGCATTACCCCACCACCAACTCTCCCTCCCCACCTTCCGCCTCCCCTTCCTCAGGTCCCGATTACTCAGAGGAGAACAACTCAGCACTAGTTGCATCGGACTCGCTGTCAACCGACCCCACAGCGCACATCATACGCCATGCGAGCAAGTCCTCCTGCAGCCGTTCATCTTTATGCGTATGCTGCATGTGCGTCTCCTCAGCCAATGTCCATTCCCCGACATCCCGAAGCCACAATGACATGTCTGGTGCCCTCTGTCCCATCCAAGTAATAGCCACCCGTCTCCTAGCCAGCACCAAAAGCAACTGCAGCATTTTATATGACAGATTCCTCTTCCTAGGTTTGGGGACCAGGGCCAACAAGCAGTGAAGTGGGGACAGGTCAAGATGCAGGCTCGTGACTTTTCGGATGTGGACTACTACTGCCCTCCAGAAGTCCCCGACCAGCGGGCACTCCCAAGCCAGATGGAGAAATCCGGCTCCGACTGTACCACATCTAGGACAGTCATCCGATTTATCCGCGGCAATGCGGTGCAAGGCAACTGGGGTCACGTAAGTGCGGTGCATAAAATTAAAATGGATCAGTTTGAAACGTGCGTTACACGACACCTTCCTGGTAAGTGTCCCTATTCGTTTTCGTTGTCCCGGGTCTAAAGCAACCCCTAGATCCGCCTCCCACGCCGGGGATATCGGGGGGGCCGAGTCACATCTCATAGCTGTATATAACAGCGTTGTCAGTCGCCGTCCCGTGCCGCACGATAATAGGATATTCAAAGTATGGGACACCTGGGGCGCCTCCGGGTATTGTGGCCAGGTCGCCCTCGCCATGTCTTGCAGGCCTCTGTAGTGAAGATACTGACCCCCAGTGAGACTAAAGGCCTCCGTAGCCCTTTCCAGGGTCACGAAGGATTCGTCCGGATATAGGTCTGCCAAGGTTTCACAGCCGCCCTCACGCCATTCCCGGAACGGCATGTGTTCCTCCATTAACGTGACCGGTGCCAATATCCACCCTGGCAGCTCCCTATGAAAAGGGGCCCGTCTCAGCACCCTTTCCACAACTCGCTGCCAAAGTCCCGCAGTGTGCCGGACAATATACGGCAGTGAGTCATCCGCTCCTCTATCCCGCATCAGGGCCACCTGTAACGTTCTCTCATCCGCGCTACCCGCCAGGAGTCGCAACTCCCAATTGTCCGTACCCGCGAACCAGCGCGCAGCCGGCAGAAGTTGGGCCGCATAGTAGTATAGATCAAAACGCGGGGCCTCTAGGCCCCCCTCCTCCCAGCGTCTAACCACCGTGCGCAATGCAACTCTGCTGCGCCTACCCGCCCAAAGTAGGGAGGTGAGCAGCGTATTAAGTTTGTTAAAAATACGAGGAGGGAGAGGACACAGGGTATTCTGTAGGGCATGGGTACTCACAAACTTTCTCTCAGGGGCCAAATTTACAGTGTGGTTTGTGGCCGAGGGCCGCACCGGTGGGGCCGTGGTCAGTGAGAGGGGGGCGGGGCTAGAGCAACAAAAAAAAACTGTGACCATAAGGTTGAACACAGGCCCCTGCAGTGGATGTCTTCGTACACTGAGCCACGAGACCCAGCATACACACATCTCTCTCGCTCTCTCTCTCTGCCTCCCTCCCTCCCTCCTTCTCTCTCTTTCTCCCCCTCCCTCCCTCTCTTTCTCTACCTCCCTCCCTCTCCCTCTCTGTCTCCGTCCCTCCCTCTTTCATCTCCCTCCCTCCCTCTCTCTCTCCCTCCGTCCCTCTCTCTCTCTCCCTCCCTCTCTCTGTCTACCTCCCTCCCTCTCTCTGGCTCCCTCCCACCCTGTCTCTCTCCCTCACTCTCTCTGTCTCCCTCCCTCACTCTTTCTCCCTCCCTCTTTCTTCCTCCCTCTTTCTCCCTCCCTCTTTCTCCCTCCCTCTTTCTCCCTCCCTCTGTCTCCCTCCCTCTGTCTCCCTCCCTCTGTCTCCCTTACTCTGTCTCCCTTACTCTCTGTCTCCCTCTCTATCTCCCTCCCTCTCTCCGTCTCCCTCTCTCCGTCTCCCTCTCTCCGTCTCCCTCCCTCCGTCTCCCTCCCTCTCTCCGTCTCCCTCCCTCTCTCTCTCTCCCTCCGTCCCTCTCTCTCTCTCCCTCCCTCTCTCTGTCTCCCTCTCTCTCTCTGTCTCCCTCCCTCCCTCTCTCTGGCTCCCTCCCACCCTGTCTCTCTCCCTCACTCTCTCTGTCTCCCTCCCTCTCTCTGTCTCCCTCCCTCACTCTTTCTCCCTCCCTCTTTCTCCCTCCCTCTTTCTCCCTCCCTCTGTCTCCCTCCCTCCCTATCTCTCTGTCTCCCTCTCTCTCTCTGTCTCCCTCTCTCTCTCTCTGTCTCCCTCCCTTTCTCTCTCCGTCTCCCTCTCTCTCTGTCTTCCTCTCTCTCTCCCTCCTTCTCACCCTCTCTCCCTCTCTCTCCCTCCCTCTGTCTGTCTCCCACCCTCCTTCTACCTCCCTCTCTCCCTCTCTCCCCCTCCCCTGACTCTCCCTCTCTCTCCCTCCCCTGACTCTCTCCCTCCCTCGCCCTCCCCTGACTCTCCCTCTGTCTCCCTCCCTCTGTCTCCCTCCCTCCCTCCTTCTACCTCCCTCACTCCCCCTCCCCTGACTCTCCCTCTCTCTCCCTTCCCTCTCTCTCCCTCTCCCTCTCTCCCCCTCCCCTGACTCGCTTTCCCTCCCTCTCTCCGTCTCCCTCCCTCTCTCCTTCTCCCTCCCTCTCTCCATCTCCCTCCCTCTGTCCATCTCACTCCCTCTCTCCGTCTCCCTCCCTCTGTCTCCCTCTCGGTCTCCCTCCCTTTCTCTCTCCGTCACCCTCTCTCGCTCTGTCTTCCTCTCTCTCTCTCTCTCCTTCTCACCCTCTGTCTCCCTCTCCCTCCCTCCCTCTGTCTCCCTCCCTCCTTCTACCTCCCTCTCTCCCCCTCCCCTGACTCTCCCTCTCTCCCTTCCCTGACTCTCCCTCTCTCTCCCTCCCCCTCTCTCTCCCTCCCTCGCCCTCCTCTGACTCTCCCTCTGTCTCTCTCCCTCGCCCTCCCCTGACTCTCTCCCTCCCCTGAATCTCTCCCTCCCTCACCTGACTCTCTCCCTTCCTTGACACTCTCCCTCCCTCTCTCTCTCCCTCCTTCGCCCTCCCATGACTTTCTCCCTCCGTCGTCCTCCCCTCACTCTCCCTCCCTCTGTCTCTCTCTCCCTCCCTCGCCCTCCCCTGACTCTCTCTCTCCCTCACCCTGCCCTGGCTCTCCCTCTCTCTTCCTCCCTCGCCCTGCTCTGGCTCTCCCTCTCTCTCCCTTCCCTCACTCTCCCTCTCTCTCCTCCCCTGACTCTCCCTCTCTCTCCCTCCCTCGCCCCCCGGCTCTCCCTCTCTCTCCCTCCCCTGACTCTCTCCCTCCTTCAACCTTCCCTGACTCTCCCTCCCTCCCTCTCTCTCCCTCCCCTGACTCTCTCCCTCCCCTGACTCTCTCCCTCCCTCACCCTGCCCTGGCTTTCCCTCTCTCTCCCTCCCTCTCTCTCCCTCCATCGCCCTTCCCTTACTCTCCCTGCTGCGCCCTCTCCTGACTTTCTTTCTCCATCTCCGTCTCCCTATCTCTGTCTAGGCAAGGTGTAATAATTCTATTAGAAATATCACGAAAAGCAAGAGCTATTTGCTGCACACATTGAACCACCTTCCCCAGCCTTCCCAAAATCTGCAGCACATTATAAATGACACCCTAATGTAGAGGGTGCACGAGAGCTGGCAGGACCGCTGCAGCAGAGATCAGGGGCAATCCAAATAAGGCTGGGCTGATTCAGACGTTCATCCCTTCAGTGACGATAAAACAAATGCTACTCGGGGAGCACAAGCTGCACAGAGTGATCTCCAAGTTCGGTTCAATCCATCACGGGGTTTGTCTTTGAGTCCTGGTCACTGTAATTGTCCAACAATTGTCCCCCTTCCCCGCCCCTGTGTGGCAGCCCGGGATGAGACAGCTTGCCTGGCGCGCACACAGCCCAGCCGCGCCGTGGCATTTCACAGGTCTTTAAAAGACCATTAAAATGTTAATGAGGCTCTGTTCTGTTTCACCTCTTCTGAGGCCCCTGCAGCTCCACTCTATGGCTGGAATCTCCCGGCCCCGTAGAGCAGAGCCTCTCCGAGTCCAGGATGCATCAGTGTTTACTTACACTCTTGAAAAAAAAATTTTTTAAACTGGTACATGTCTGCAAGGCCGCGGGCCGCCAAGGAAGGCTTGCCGGGCCGCTGGCGGCCCGCGGGCCGTACTACGAGTACCCCTGCTGTAGGGTATACAATACTCTTGGCAACATCACCATCTTCGAGACGGCCAACCGTCCCATGAGAGAGAGTGGGAGCGTATTCCAGAAGGATACGGACTGTTGTAGGGAGCTGAGCACTCGGTCGGCGTTCCGGGCCAGCAACTGCTCATCAGAGACGGCCACTTGGATTCCCAGATAGCGGAAGGCCTCCATCTCCCACCTCAGCCCCAGGGGCGGGAAACCCACTCTAGGGTCTTCACCACATCCCGCCAGGGGAAAGATCAGGGACTTCTCAGGATTAAGGCGCAGCCCAGAAGCTGCACCAAAACGATCCAAGTGTCGTAACAGGAGCGGCAGCGACTCCTGGGGGGAGGTCAGGTAGAACAGCGCGTCATCAGCGTATAGCGAGACCAAGTGTACCGCATTCCCCACTCGTATTCCCCAGGGGGCCATCGCCGCTCGGAGTGACACCGCCAGGGGCTCAATCGCCAGAGCGAATAGGAGCGGTGACAGGGGGCACCCCTGACGGGTGCCCCTGCCCAGCTGTCACTCCTCCGAGCGGGCCGCTCCGAGTCTGACCCTGACCCTGGCCGTAGGCGTACCGTAGAGAATACGGATCCAGGCGCGAAAGAGGGGCCCCACCCCGGCCATCTGAAGCACCTCCAACAGGTACCCCCAGCTAACGGTATCGAAAGCTTTAGCCAGGTCTATCGAGACCAGGACCTGAGGATCCTCCCTGTCACGTACTTCATGGAGAACGTGATTTAAGCGCCGAAGATTCATGGCGGTGTTGCGGCCCGGAATGAACCCGCACTGATCTTGATGAACTAAGCGCGTCATATGTGGCGCCAGCCGGGTGGCCAAGATCTTAGTGAGGATTTTTGCATCGGTATTAATTAGAGTGATTGGTCGGTAGGCCGCGGGATCACAGCTATCCCCACCCGGCTTCAGGAGCATGCATACCTCACCCTGTTGCATGGTAGGTGGGAGTGTGGCACGCTCTAACGCTTCATGGTAAACCTGCAGGAGACGGGAAGCGAGGGTATCCGCAAACGCCTGATAAAACTCTGGTGGGAAACCGTCTCCACCCGGCGTCTTAGCCGTCGGTAGGGCGGCCAACGCCACTCTGACCTCATGAAGTGTTACTGCAACGTCCAGTTCCTCCGCATCCTCCTTAGAGAGGGTCTGGAGAGTCAAACCGCGAAGGTATGGCTGATACGATGCCTCTGTCACTAGGGGGTCTGCGGTATACACCTTTTGTAGATGAGTACGAAGCACCACAAGGAGGTCCAGTTCTGAGTGCACCAGGTCCCCAGCGGGGTTTCTCAACGCCACGATCCGTGCAGGTGCCGATTCCCTACGGAGAATCCAGGCCAGCAGTCGGCCCGATTTGTCCCCTTCACGGTGGAGTCGCTGTCGATATCGGCCAAGAGTGAACCTATCCAGTCGGTCGAGGATATCATGAACGCCCTCTCGGGCCGTCCGCTCAGAGTCTAGGTTCGACCCATCCAGGTCCGGTAAGGATTGGCAGTGGCTGAGGCGCTCCTCAGCATGCTTGAGTTCACGGAGCAACTGTCTCCGGACTCCATAAGTCAGTCCCATACACGCGCCCCGTACAACCGCCTTAAGGGCGTCCCATTTGGTCGCATAAGGCATGTTACCAACTCCCCAGTTCAGATCCAAATAGGTACGTAGGGTCGTCTCCACATGGTCCCGTCCAACCGGATCCTGCAGGAGATCCCCCGGCATCCTCCAGGTCCTCGGGCGGGAGGACTGGTCCACCCATTGTACCACGCATGTTACAGGCGAATGATCGGATAAAAAACGAGCCTGATGAGTGACCGATAAGACCAGGGATGCGCCGACATTGGCAGCAAGGACTCTATCGAGCCTACTATGTGTATTGTGCGTGAGGGTATAACAAGTGTAAAGCTTCAGTCCCGGATTACCGAGGCGCCACACATCGACATCACCCAGGTTATCCATCACCTCCCGGAGACGCGCCGTCATCCGTGGTTTCGTGCCCGCGCGAGGAGGATGCCTGTCCAGCAGTGGATCCAGTACACAATTAAAATCTCCAAACCAGAGGAGGGGGTCATCTAAGTCTGACACTATAAGCTCCTGTAAGCGGGTAAAGAAACTCGGGTCATCTACATTAGGTGCATAGGAATTCACCAGCAGGAAGTCCCTCCCATCCAGCTTCACTCGTATAAGAATATATCTGCCCTCAACATCTGCCTCGACATACTGGACCGCCATGGGAACCCCGGGTGCCACCCAGATCAGGACCCCCCTAGCATAGGTAGAGAATGAGGAATGGAACATCTGACCCCTCCACTTCTTCGCCAGCTTAAGAGCACCCTCCTCATTCATATGCGTTTCCTGCAAACACGCCACAGAAACTCCATGGCGGCGAAGAAAGGACAGTACCCTGTGTCTCTTTGAGCAAGTGCCCAGGCCACGCATGTTCCAAGTTAAAAATTTGTATCCCATAAGCATTGGCCTTGCCCATCCGGGAACCAAATCTAGCATCTGCCAGCAGCCTCCCAGGGGCGTGAACAACGGTACACTCTATGCCAAAAACAGTTTCCCCCATAACCCCCCCCAACCCCATAGTTCCCCCAACCACACAACCTCTGAAGAAATTCCCTCCCCCACCCATGAGCAGGAGTGGTGCAACAGGAAAACATGCCACCCCGCCCTCTCCCTGCCAGTGCCATCCGAAGACAGCGGAACTCAGAACCCCATCAAAAACAGTCTCCCTACCCCCACCCGCGAGCAAGAGGACAGCAACAACCAAAAACGCTACCCTGCGCTTCCCCTGCCAGTGCCAGGACGTGCACAGCCACCCCATACAACCCACTCACCCCACACTCACACACAACCAACCAGACCCGCCCACCCTCCCCCCCCAACTCCCCGAGGACCCAATGTTCCAGGACAGTCTCCGGAAACGTCCAAGAAAGACAGTTCCGATGCTGGGCGACGATTCGCCATAAAGTCGTGGACCCCACACCACGTCTCCCCGTCCAACGGGGCACCAGTCCTCTGCTTCAGCCAACCATCCAGGGCCCCCAACACCAGGTAGAGACAGCATTGATCTGATAAAGATCCAGGAAGGGGGGCCCACCCCACCTCCGAGGACAGCAACGCTTTAACAAGACAGTACCTTATATCAGAGCTCACTGTGGTTCAGAAAGGCCAGTTTCCGGTATCACCGGAGCAGCGGAGTGTGTATCTGGCAAAGTTTCCTGCAAGGTATCCGGGACCAGGATCTCGCCAGGTGCAGGCGCCTCAGGGGACTCCGGGGCGGCCCCCGTTGACGATGTTCTCATGCGGAGTGCTCCATCCTCCCCCACGGTTATCCGAGGCTCAGCAGAACCCTGAGATCTGGATCTGCGTCTCCCTCTGCCTCGTCGGTGCCGCTGGGGCCGGGTCCCCCAGGTCTCGCGGGGGCCGCCCCGCTCACCAGGGGGTAGGTCGTCTCCCCGTATCTCGAGCCACTCCCACACCTCCGCTGGGGACTCGAAGAAGTGAGCGCGGCCTTGGGAGAGCACCTTGAGTTTGGCTGGGTAAAGGAGCATGTATTGGAGCTTCATTTCCCGGAGTTTCTGCTTAACTCCCAAGTAGGTCTTCCGCTGCTCCTGCACCTGTTGAGTATAGTCAGGATAGATGGAAACACGGCTATTTTCAATTGTGAGGGACTCCATTTCTCTCGCGGCCCGCAGGATACAATCACGATCTTTATAGTTCAGGATCTTTGCGATCAGGGCTCTAGGAGGCTCACCCGGCCGTGGAGGGGGGACAAGGGCCCTATGCGCCCGCTCAATGACAAAGACACTGGACAGGCCGGTCGGGCACAGCTGGGTGCGGATCCACGTCTCCAAGAAGCGCTCAGCGTTTCCCGCCTCCAGGCGTTCCGGGACGCCCAGGACCCTGATGTTACTCCGACGGGCCCTGCCTTCCGCGTCCTCAGCTCGTCTCTCCAGTGCACGGGTAGTGGACGTCAGGTGTGCGACCGATTTTTACAAGGAAGCCACTTCAGTCTGTAACTGGGCAATATTGGCCTCCGCGTCTGAAACCTTGTCCGCTACTTTACGGAGATCCGTCCGGAGCAGGTTGACATCTATAGAGACAGTCTAGATCTGCCTCTCCAAGGCAGAATGGGATCCCTGAATAGCCTTCAGGATCTCCGCCCGGGAAGGCTCATGCGGGCCATCCCCCCCATCCTCCGGGCCCATCTGCCGTGTGATCCTCTACGATGGCAGCCGTGGGGTGGTATACTGCACAATGGTGTTGGGTTGGGAGGATTTTGCAGACCTATCCTTGCGGGTCGCCATCTGGAGGGGTAGAACGTGAGCCCTCCCAAAACGTCCCAGCAAGTTCCCGCCAGGTCTCACTGGCTAGGTATGGAGCACAGCGGTAGTTCAAAGACGGGATTACCAGGAGAAATGGCAGCCCAGTGGGTGGCGACAGGCAGTCGCGGTCCGAACGGCGACTCCCTCCATGAGAGAGGGGAATTGGAAACCAGCAGTTCACGGTGCACCCACCGGGCCAGGCGGGAGGGCCTCTGACGATCTGGTCGATAGAATCAAACAGGTTTCCCCGCCAACCAGTGCATCCGGGACGAGCCCCCTCACCTTCAAGGAGCGACAGAACAATCTCCAAGCCCTTAAAGGTATGGTTCAACGTGGGCCAGGGGTATCACAGTCTGTACGCCGCTGCTGCGCAGGGAGGAAGACGCCCCGGCACCCGGGCAAAATGGCGTGTGGGCAAGGGAGGGGCGCCAAGCCACTCGCGTCCTCCGGGGTACAGCACCTTAGGCCACCGCAGGACTCATCGCCACCGCAGGCTCCCCGTGGAAGGGCCGCTATAGTCCACCGTCCAGGGGAGGGACGGAGGCCGCAATCTCCACACCCGCAAAGAAACCAAGAGTGGGAGCCCGCTCAGGCCGCACGGTCACTCAGTGCGGGGTCGGGCTCCGAAGGCCACCAGCTCCAGCAAGATTAGTATTGAGCCCCTGGTCGCCGCACCGCCTCAGCCCTCCGTCAGTCTTGCAGAGCCCCAGGGATCAGGCAGGCACTCACCCGGGGCAGCGCTCCGCAAACGGGAGCTCCAATGCAGCTGAGGATCGGGGGGGAAGGGGCGGGCGCCGCAACTCCTCACACGGGCCAGCGGGAAACGCTGGACCTCAGATCAGCCTTCTGCCAGCTGCCCTGGGCGCCAGCCACCTTCCCCAATAGTCGAGGGTCAGCAGTGGGCGCGATGAGCCTCGGAGCAGGGAAACGCCTCCCCCGAGCGGGCCGCCGCACCGCTAGTCTCTCGCGCAGGCCCAGTCCGCGGTCTCGCGTAGATCCAGGCGGAGCCCTCAGTGCGCCGCACCGATCTCCGCCGTCTATTGCGGGGGTACTGGAGGTCTTCCCGGCAATGTGGGGGTCCCGAACGTGTCAGGACAGGATCCGGTCCATCCGCTCCCCTTCGGAGAGCCCAGCAAGGATCTTTTAAACAGGATTAGTGGGTCCTCGGAACGGAGCTGGTGAAGCTCACGTCCTGTCGGCCATGCTGCTTGGCCACGCCCCGGTGTATCTTTACAAGTCAATGCCACCAGAGGTTTGGCCAGCAGAGAAAAATTCGGTATCCATTGTCTGCAATATGACGTGATACCCAAGAAAGCGCGCACTTCTCTCTGTGTGATTGGCACACTCATTTTTGCAATTGCTTGAATTCGTTCTGGGGTCAATCTTCTTCCCTCCTTCGACAAGAGATGACCTAGGTAGGTCACTTCTTGTCGACAATACTGTAACTTTGAAAGAGACACCTTGTGATGGAAGTCAGACTAATGACGCAACAACGACAGAGTAGCTCCTTGACAAATCTCTTCAGTATCGGCAGCGACTAACAAATCGTCGACGTACTGAAGAAGGGCAGCACCATCAGGTAAGACAATCGTATCAAGCTGTGTTTTCAAAGCCTGACTATATATTGACGGACTCTCACAATAGCCTTGAGGAGCGCGTTTGAACTGGAAACTTTGACCTCCTAAAGAGAAGCCAAAGATATCCCTACTCTCCTCGGCAATCGGGATGCTGAAGAAAGCATTCTTCAAATCAATCACCGAGAACCAAGTGGTTGAAGCTGGAATCATGGTCAATAAGGCAGTGATATCCGGAACAACAGGAAATTGCGGAACTACTATCTTGTTAACCTCTCTAAGATCGATCACAAACCTGTAAACGGGTGGCTGAGAAGAGTCAGTGCGTTTCAAGACAGGCAAAACAGGACTATTGCACACATTACCTCTTGTTTCCTCAATCACGCCTTTCTCAATCAAATCATGGATAATCGCTAGCAACGCTCTTTCTCCATCACTAGAGATCCTATACTGGGGAATGCGTGGCATTTTAACGTTCGCTTTCAGCGTCACAACATATGGCGGTATCTCCAAAAGACCCACATCATTAGGACCAGTAGCCCAAATTTTATCAGGAAGAGAAGACAATTCTGTCGGTAGTTGATCCTTTGACAAGTACATCGGAGAGACCACTTTCTTACCTAATGTAAGTTGTACTCCCGAAGTAGAACACTACAATGTTGCATACAATCTTTTCAACAGATCCAATCCCAACAAGTTCTCACCACAACCTGTCGTCAGAATAAGGGGTGCTTCGAATTCACGAGGTCCAACAGAAAGAGACATAGGGCTAGAAATCGGGTTTCTAACTGGGGAGCCAGAAAAACCTACTGAAACATTCGTTAAGCCAGACAAAGGTGCGCCAGGGAGTCTAGAGTGCATAATCGAACTCTTCGTAGCACCAGTATCCAACAGAAAAGGCTCTGACACACCTGATGTAATCACTTCAACATAAGGTCCACTCTGATCTACTGGAACTGAAACAACTGCCTCTCCTTGTCCATGGCTGTCCTAGCAATCATTACCATCCATATTCTCACCTTTGACATAGTAGTCGTCAGCATAGTACTGAGTCGTCCTACCAGACGCAGTATTCTGCTGATCAAAACAATTCATTGAATTTTGCGGAGGAAAGGAACGCGCGTTCTGGGGGAACCCTCCACGTCCCCTACCTCTAGAAGCCTGCGGAACACCCCGACCCCTTGCACCAGAGACACCATTTATACGCTGTAACAAAACAGGGCAACTATGTTTAAAATGACCCTCTTCTTTGCAATATGCACATTGATTAGGGCCTACAGGAAAACGCGGTTGGGGAGGCTCGAACCTTTGCGAGTTTCTCTGAAACTGCTGAGGTTGCTGATAATCACGTTGGTTATTACGAGGCGGGTACGCTTGCTGTAAAAGAACCTTGGTCTTTAAATCTTTAGTCTTCTTGTCTGCTCTATCCTTCTCATCCTTATCCCTATTTTCGTAGTATTGTGCAGTAGCCAATATCTGTGCTGACGAGGAAACAGCCCAAGAACTCTCTGAATCCTTTAACTTGGTACATAACTCAGGAAGTAAATTATGCACAGACTTGTCAGCAAACAACCGTTGACCACCCTCGGTACTCATGTCTAGACCACTGTGGTCAATAAACGTTTCTTCAAACCTAGTGAAGAAGTCAGATACAGTTTCATCCTTCTTCTGCTTACACGCAGACAATTTGTCCCAATTCACTCGCATAGCGGGCATCAAAGTCTTCATGTAGGTAATTATCTTACCAGGAAGGTCTGCAACTAAAGGCTCAGGTTTAGCACCACCAACTTGTAGTGCATCTGCAGCACCAATATTAGCCCATGTATCACCTAACTCTTGCGCATGATCAGTATGACGAATCAATCCCCATAGGGGTTGTGGGACCACATTTCCAAACAACATGTCTATATCAGCTAGATTCATCACACAGGAGTCTGCGGTCTGTGATAATTCCTTATAATACCCTGCAGGATTTTTACGGGGGTCAGGTAAAGTCTGCTTAAGAGCCAAAACTTCAGCACGTTTCCACGGAACATGTACCCAAACACGTTGAAAATGAGCCGGCGCAGCTACAATATTAAGACCTGCATCAGCCTCAACTGCTTCCTTCCATACCGGAGGAACCTATCTCATGGGGTACTGTCTCACTTTCCTCCTAACAGAGGGATCAGGCTCAAACAACGACCGAGAAGGAGGCTCATTCCTGAACGAAAGCAGCGTTGCTACCGCTCTTTCAACGTCGGGACCCACAATCGTGCCTTTCGCAAACTCGGATTGCACATTGGACAACTCAGAGTTAATTCCAGATCACCATCTTCCCATTCCTCACGAAGGAACGCGCACATCTTATCAAAGACATATCTCTGCTTCGGTTCTTCCCATTGACGGAAGACATCCATAACAGACTCTACATCATATCTTTGAGGATGAGTGACCCATTTTCGCGCTAAATGATCCAGTACTTCCCTTTCTCGGGAATCAGGCAGTTGACTACGCAACTGCTTACGCTCTGAAACGGGGGTCGTACTAAATGACCCAAAGAAAGGGGACAAAAGACTAGTAACAGTATCAGTCATTCTCTGTCGAACAGAAGGAGAGGTTGACAGGACAGGAGATAAAGCGGACTGAGAAAAGGTCAACGTAGGAGCAGTAGCAGAGGAGGTAGCGAGAACGGGCGAAAAAGTCGCAGGAATTAAAGACGGAGCAGGTAGCAAAGTCGGCGGCCCTTGAGAAGGCTGCACCAGAGGAGTAGGAGCCAACTGAAGAGGAGCTGGCGGCTGTGCAATAGCAAGAGGCAAAACAACCGGGGGTTGTGCAACCAAAGGTTGCGGAGGTGCTGTAGCACTCTGCGCATAAGGGGGTGGCGAAGTCAACAAATGTGACATCAAAGGATCTTTCACAAGGTCCTTCATCGCATCTTGCTGAAGGGGTGGCAAAACTGGATAGCATTTATCAATCGCCATTTTACGTTGCCTATGCAACTGCTCACTCGCTTGTTCTTCTTCATTATCTTTAAACTGTATAGCAGCTTGCATTATCGAGATACCCTTTTCTCTTTTATTCTTCTTCGCTAATTTAATTTCTTTCTGTTTGGCTTCCTTTCGCCATAGGCGGAAAGAGTCAAACATCGCCGGCCTGGCTTTCTTCTTAAAAAGGCTAACTTCTAGATTATCTAAAACTTCTGCGTCAAAACTACCATATTGGGGCCATTTGAGGACACCGTCCTTCCTAGTGTACCTAATCTATACTTCATTATACACGATGGGGCCCACGCCATGTTTCACATAGAGCTCATAGGTTGGAGTTCCAATCGGAGGAACCGGACACGAGTCCTCCAATCGGGAATCCCTATTACGACCACAACAAAATATCCTTCCAAGTCTGCTAAGACCAGGCATCTTCGCTCTCTATTCTAGCTTCATACTTCAAGGGAGTATCGAATACGATAGTCTCGTGAATACACAAGTCTCTCGGCTTTGGAGCTTGCAAGTTCCAAATCAAAGATCCCAAGGGATACCCAAAAACTAAGGACTGGGAGACGCTCCACTCATACTTAACTGAAATATCGATGACGTCGCCAGAAGATCCGTCTATTGTCTCGCTCTACAAATCATCAAAGGCTCCAAGACAGGGCGACAGTCAGGGCAGCAGTCCTTCGTAGCCGTCTGAAAGCGGGGAACCTCGCAGCAAAGACTTTCGGACCACGAACGACATACAGGGGTCGATGAAGTGGTTGGCCTTCCTCAAGAATTTTCACACGAAGCTCCTCACGATCTTCAGGCTTGGACCGGTACCGCTGAAGTCGCCCCACGTTGGGCGTCAAATGAAGAACTGGGTTATTTAAGACCCAGCGGCGTCAGGGGACACGCCCAAAGTCTCCGAGTTCACCTGTCTTCTAAACACAGAGACACGGAATCTTCTTGTTGACGTCAAAGATCGAATTTATTGGCTGCAACCAGAAACAGAGGTCCACGAAGTACAATGGCTGTATATTCGTAGGAGACTGCTCAATTTTACCAAGCAAGCCATCCTTTTTATGCCAAAAATCACATTCCAGTCAAATACTTTACATTTACAAACTGTCCAATCACATGCATCCAGATCAAAGGTATCGTATGACGGTAAAACCCACTTTTCAGTTGCCCAGTCCATAATCGATCATTGGTCAGACCCAACATTCTTCATCAGACAGGTCGATCGAACCCATAATAAAAACGGGCACATCCCCATCGTGAACGGACCATAAAGAAAGGAGCAGAGACAGGTGTGAGTAAGATAAGACATATTTGCGTGCAATAAAAGGTTTATGATGTCCTGCGCCTTGATCCTCAATCTTGATCAGCTACTGGGAAAGGAACTGGCCTAACAAGTTTGGCTTCAGGCAAAAGGGTCAGTTTGCTCGGGTCATTCAGAAGTCAGCTAAAGTGTACGTGTGCTAAAGACTCGTTGGGCCGCAGTCATCGGCCTATGTGAGGGCAACCACAAAATGGCTGCCGTATACAAAATGGAACCCGAGGGTTCAGAACGAATCCCTAAATACGTAGTGAATCCATCGGTGTAACGTGACGAAAACACTCAGGCTTGCCGTACTAACTGGTTACGGTTTGCTAATATCAAATTCGTAGCGCAACCATGACCTTTATGAAACGGGTTCAGGATTCACGGAACCTCAACAGTGGGTTTCCCGGCACCAAGGGACAGATTAAAAGAGGGAAGAGAGAGCAACCGTGAATCATTGCCAAAAGAGCCAAGTCTTGAGTCTTTTGCGGAAACGGGAAAGGTTAGTTTCAGTTTTTAAAACAACGGGCAGGGCATTCCAGAGCTTAGGACCTAGGTGGGAAAATGAGCGGCCGCCCATCTTCACCAACCTAAATCTCGGAGTCACAAAATCACCTTTACCAGAAGATCTAAGGGAACAAATAGGATGGTAGGCTTGGATGAGTTCTTGTAGGTATGTAGGGGCCGTGCCTTGTTTAATCTTAAATATGTAGCAGAGAGCCTTGAACTTAATTCGACTGGCAATCCTAAGCCAGTGAAGATCATGAAGTGATTGAGAGATGGAGGCTCTCCGCGGAACATGACATAGGAGTCGTGCAGCCGCATTCTGCACAACCTGAAGTTTTTTTAAAGTTTCTTGAACAGCTCCTAAATAAAGAACGTTACCATAGTCCAGGCGGGAAACAACTAATGCCTGGACCAGCGTCCTTTGTGTAGAAACAGGGAGCATCCAGAGGATTTTGTGGAGCCATCTTAAAATAGTAAAGCAGATAGAAGCCACCTTTACTACTTGCTGCCGCATAGAAAGATTCTCATCAATGAGAAATCCGAGGTTGCGAACCTGGGCGACAGGTTTGGGAGTGGAGCCCATTTCTTTAGGCCAATGTTGAGGGCCCCATGAGTTTTTCCCTTTGCCCAGGATGACAACCTCGGTCTTGTCTCCATTAAGTTTTAGAAAGTTACTGCACATCCACTCAGAGACCTTAATCAGTCCTTGTTTAAGAACTGAGACGTTGCCATCTTCCACATTAGAAAAGGATACCAGCATTTACAATGCAATGGTCTCGGCATTATTAAAGGTAGAGCTATTGGCATTGCTCATGAATTTTTTTCTTTTTTTTTTAAAACATAAATAAATGGTATTGTCATTTACAATGGCAATAGGTGAGAATTAGAGAGTAGTAGAGAGTATTTGCGGACACAGAGCCACACACAGAGAGCCACACATACACAGAGAGCCACACACACATACAGAGAGCCCCACACACACACACAGAGCCCCCCACACACACAGAGCCCCACACACAGAGCCCCCCCCACACACACAGAGCCCCCCACACACAGAGTCCCCCCACACACACAGAGCCCCCCCACACACACAGAGCCCCCCCACACACACAGAGCCCCCCACACACACACAGAGCCCCCCCACACACAGAGCCCCCCACACACACACAGCCCCAAACACACAGAGCCCCCCACACACACAGAGCCCCACACAAACAGAGCCCCACACACACAGAGCCACACACACACAGAGCTCCACACACACAGAGGCCCCCCCACACACACAGCCCCCCACACACACAGAGCCCCCCCACACACACAGAGCCCCCCCACACACACAGCCCCCCCTCACACACAGCCCCCCAATACACACAGAGCCCCCCACACACACACAGAGCCCCCCACACACACACAGCCCCACACACACACACAGCCCCACACACACACACAGCCCCACACACACAGAGCCCCACACACACAGAGCCCCACACACACAGAGCCCCCCCACACACACACAGAGCCCCACACACACACAGAGCCCCACACTACACACACGAAAAAATCAAATGCCACACTTTTTTGCTTACATTTTCAATAAACATTTCCCCGTTTAAAAAATAAATAAAGCTGTTTAAACTGTCCTCAAATAAACACACACACACAGAGCCACCCACACACACAGAGCCCCCCCCACACACAGAGCCCCCCACACACACCGAGCCCCACACACACCGAGCCCCACACACACAGAGCCCCACACACACAGAGCCCCACACACACAGAGCCCCACACACAGAGCCCCACACACACAGAGCCCCACACACAGAGCCCCACACACACAGAGCCCCACACACACAGAGCCCCACACACACAGAGCCCCACACACACAGAGCCCCACACACACAGAGCCCCACACACATAGAGCCCCACACACATAGAGCCCCACACACATAGAGCCCCACACACACAGAGCCCCCCACACACAGAGCCCCACACACACACACACAGAGCCCCACACACACACAGAGCCCCACACTACACACACGAAAAAAATCAAATGCCAAACTTTTTTGCTTACATTTTCAATAAACATTTCCCCGTTTAAAAAATAAATAAAGCTGTTTAAACTGTTCTCAAATAAACTTACAATACATACAAACCACTCAGCTGCCTGCCTTGTGGTTTAACCCAGCTGTAGACCAAGAGCTTTATGTTGTCACACCATAAACACGCATAATAGACGTTAATGCCTTACACTTATCCTAATTTCAGTGACTACCATTCCCTACTAAAGAAAGTGTTACCAGGGATTTATAAATTAAGTAAGCGACCCAAAAACTAAAAAGGCCAAAACTTTTCCACAGCGCGCTCAAAAGGAGCAAAGTCATCTTTCCGACCTTCCTGCCTTCTGAACATGTTAAATCATTTGGAAAAAAAACCCCACATCATTGCCCATTTCATACCCCAAGGCATCTGGATGACTTGCTCACTTAGTTCAGGAGACAAAAATAACTTTCTGTGACTAATGAAAGTACCAACAGAGCTTGCACACATTCACTGTTGCAACACCCAGTAATTGGCGATGTTTTTTCCTTAGTCAAGATTGGAAGACATGAAGCAATTTTACGGAACCTTTGCACAACACACATAAATTAAAAATAAAATGGATGAGTGCAAGGCTTGAGACAAGGATTCATTCAAGAACACACGAGCAGGCTATATGAATCACTCTGCAACTTCCCTAACCCAAAAGTCCGAAATTTTTCAGCGGCTGGGGCCACCGCAAAACTGCATCTAAAGGTAAAACTCCACCTAAAGTAGCCAGGGGCTCACGAAATATGCATATATTCTAAAGAGAAACTGGGATTTCCTCACTCCTTCGAAATTAAGGTTAATTATCTTCATCAGTGCTGCACTTTAACATAGCTGGGTCTCCCTGCAGAGGGTGAACTGGCAGGTGGGCGCAGGTGTGACAACGTGAGGGTGCAAACAAATGTGAACATCTTTAAAAGGGAGGAGGGGCTAAAGGGGGTCATGGCAGAGGGTGGCAGTGGTGTAGCGAATAGTGCGGTCGAGTGATGGAAATTGGTAGAAGGGATGGGTGCAAGGTCACAAAGGTAATGACGGCTGGGTGGATTGACAGGTTGCAGGGTGGAACAGACACGGTAGAGCAGGGTCATATGGCCAAGAATTGTGGCACAAGTAACAGGCGGGCATATAGTGCGAATGAAGGGTGGCACAAGTAAGAGACAGGGGTTTATAGTAGATATGAAGGCTGGCACAAGCACTAGGGGTGGGGGTACTGCCAGGAGGGTGGTAAAGAGAAAATATAAATGGCACAGACTGGAAAGAGGGTGGTGGCACCGGAATGTGGGTGGCAGTGCGAGCAGAGTGAAATAGGCACGGAGGTGGACTAGACCACCAGGAGGGTGCTAGAGGAAGCTGGCCATGTACAGGGAGTGAAGCCGGAGGGGAGGTGGTGTAGGCAGGAAGGTGAACAGTACAGAGATGGTGGATGCAGACACAGAAGCAGGGTGATATGGAGTAGGAGGGGTGATATGGAGAAGGAGGGGTGTATAGACAAGAGTGAGGCTGGTACAAGGAGCAGCAGAGGTGTTGGGAGGACACAAAGCAATGCGGTGTGTGGGGATTGGACAGGCAGGAGGGGGCAGTGATACGGGAAGAAAATCGATGCGTAAGGTGGTGCAGATCAGAGTCAGGCAGGAGAAAAGTGGTACAGGCCAAACGGAGGTTAGGGGGCACAGCAGGAGGGTGCGAGGGGATGGATAGGTGAGATCCTACAGGCAGGGAGGCGAGTGCTGTACTTGTAACAGCTGTACGAGGAGATGGTGCAAAGGCCAGGGCGGCATTGACAGCGCAGCCCCCCCCCCCCCCCAGCAAGGGGCAATAGAGATATGGGGGTACAGTATTTAAAGGGGAGGGATGGCACAGGGCAAATGGGGGCCCTGCAAATAAA
Organism: Lissotriton helveticus; assembly: GCF_964261635.1. NCBI lineage: Eukaryota > Metazoa > Chordata > Amphibia > Caudata > Salamandridae > Lissotriton > Lissotriton helveticus. The sequence goes on from NC_136057.1 coordinate 1,508,290,701, forward strand.
TGCAAGCGGGTAAAGAAGAGCCATTGGCTGGGCACCTGGGGTTGGAGGCGTGTGGAGGTTAAGGGTACAGACGGCGGGGTGGGGTACAGACAGCGGGGCAGAGAGGGGGGACTGGCCCCGCAGAGGGTTGGGGGTACAGGCAGGAGGATGCAAATGTACCGGCATGATGGGGACGGAGTAAGAAGAGGGGTGACAGGCACGAGAGATGCGGAATGATAAAAAGGAGGACCGCCAGCTGGCCCCAGGAGGCGAGGGTGACCACATCCGCGGACAGACAGCGGGACAGCCAGAGACGGGTCGGGTGAGAAGGGCACAGAGTGAAGCAGAGGAGTGAGAGGCACAGGGCGCCCTCAGGGACCCAATCACTCACCACGTAGGAGGACCCGCCCTCCCCGCTGCGGGTCTCGGTCTCTGAAAGCGGAGATCGGACCCTTCCAACGTGGAGCCTGGTGAGGCCGGCGATCGACAGGAGGCACAGTGAGTGGGGTGCGGGTCACGGGCTGGGCCTGGGGTGAGTCGGTCGGCACGGCTTGGTCTGGATGCCTCTGTACAGCTACGTGGCGGTGTCTGGCGAGGTTGGGGCTGTCTGATTGCCCCGGGCGCAGGTCACTCACCACGTAGGAGGACCCGCCCTCTCCGCTGCGGGTCTCAGTCTCTGAAAGCGGAGATCGAACCCTTCCAACGTGGAGCCTGGTGAGCCCGGCGATCGACAGGAGGCACAGTGAGTGGGGTGCGGGTCACGGGTTGGGCCTGGGGTGAGTCGGTCGGCACGGCTTGGTCTGGATGCCTCGGTACAGCTACGTGGCGGTGTCTGGCGAGGTGGGGGATGTCTGATTGCCCAGGGCGCAGGTGTGCGGCGTGCTCTCTGCCCATAGTTGGTGCTGCCCATTACTTGAAAGGCGGAGAAGTCAGCAGCCCCGCAGGGGCGCGCGGCCTGTGACTGTGCTGTGCAAACAAAATGGCGGCAGCAAACGTCCGTCTCTTTCGGAATCGGGGCGTGTTTTGGCGTTCTGAGTGACGGGTGACGTCACAGTCGAAAGAACGCAAAAAAACACGCCCCCGTATCCGAAAGAGACGGGGCTTTATTGGAGTGACGCCTGTCTCCTCCAATCGCTGGCCTCCGTTTAGGAAGCCAGCCAATGGAGGAGAGAGGAGGAGAGAGGCGGGTTCAAGCCCCCATACTCCAAATCATTCAATCTCCTCCCGGAGACTGCGCAAGCGCAGCCTTCGGTCCTCGACCTAAAAATAATTTGCGTATCGTCAGCGTACGAGAATAAAGTAAGGCCAGCTTCCTCCACAATAGTGGCCAGGGGTCTAACGTAGATATTAAACAGTAAAGGACTCAGGATAGACCCCTGGGGTACACCGTACACTGAAGAACACATTTTGGAAGAGGCTTTCGCAGAGAAGACCTGGAAAGTGCGGCTACTTAAAAAGGAAGCCACCAAAGCCAAAGCAGGACCCTCAACTCCCAGAGACCGAAGTGATGCGAGAAGGATGGAATGTGACACCGTATCAAAGGTCGCACTCAAGTCGAGTAATATGAGTGCAGATAAGCCTAAAGAGAACTGGGGTTTTTTTTAGAGTTAGGGAAATACTAGGCGCACAGCACACGGTAGTGTAAGAAATTGATGGGTCAGGGTGCAAGTAGGTGAGGGGATAAATGCCCTAAACCCCTCCAGGTGTGTGCAGAGCACACAACATACAAGGACAAAAACAAAAACCTAATGCACACCAATAATAGACAGTATAGAGAAAGATGTCTCAATGGACATTAGTATGTACAAGTAGCAACAATCGCAGAAAAGGAACACGACGGTGATGCGATTCCTCTTTTATTGCAAGGATGGCCAGCCGACACGTGTTTCGTCGTCAAGCGGTAACAGTGCTTGCACGACTCATCAGGGCTGTAGCGCGAAGGTAATGAACCACAGGTCGCTTAGCCGGTGATATTTCCGACCCGGCCTCCGCTCGAGACTAGGTTAAAACTATTCGTGGAACTTAGGTATGGCTCCAGATTCGTTAGCGGTTCGTGCAGTAATGGTGCTTTACGTTAAGTAAATAGTGCTCAGAGCGCCTGTAGTTCATCGGTGTCACCAAATGGTGAAGAGCATCCACTTTTGCGGTACTTGATTGTGAGGAATTGTTAGATCCGTGTTTGTGACTGAAAATCATGTAGTCACTTTCCGGAGTATAATCCGTTTCAGTAGCGAAAGCCGGCAGGACGAGTGATCCTACGCAAAGGTTCCGCACCACCGATGAACTACAGGCGCTCTGAGCACTATTTACTTAACGTAAAGCACCATTACTGCAGGAACCGCTAACGAATCTGGAGCCATACCTAAGTTCCACGAATAGTTTTAACCTGGTCTCGAGCGGAGGCCGGGTCGGAAATATCACCGGCTAAGCGACCTGTGGTTCATTACCTTCGCGCTACAGCCCTGATGAGTCGTGCAAGCACTGTTACAGCTTGACGACGAAACACGTGTCGGCTGGCCATCCTTGCAATAAAAGAGGAATCGCATCACCGTCGTGTTCCTTTTCTGCGATTGTTGCTACTTGTACATACTAATGTCCATTGAGACATCTTTCTCTATACTGTCTATTATTGGTGTGCATTAGGTTTTTGTTTTTGTCCTAATATGAGTGCAGATGTTTCTCCGCGATCAATACAGTGACGCAATCTCTCGGTGACTCCTAAAAGCGTTGTTTCAGTGGAGTGATTTGCCCTAAAGCCTGATTGAGACGGATGTAAGAAGCCCGAGCTTTCCGCATAATGGCTAAGCTGTGTATTAATATGCCTTTCTAAAATCTTGGAAAGGATAGGCAAAAGGGAAATAGGCCTGTAATTTGATAGTTTGGAAGGGTCAGCTCCGGCCTTTTTTAAGAGAGGAATAATCATTGCATGTTTCCACTCCGGTGGGACAGAAGCCTCTCTCAAAGAAGAGTTAAGAAGCTCTTTCAAAACACAAAGGGAGTCCGGACCAAGTTGTTTCAGAATCTTAATCGGCAAAGGGTCGCGCGGGGAGCCCGATTTAATACTTTCCAGACAAAGAGCAAAGGATGTATTGTGCTACTATGAGTGGATTCGGAAAGCAGAATAGATTCCCCAGGGGGAACAGGGGAGCCAGGGGAATCATAGATAAGCTTGACCCTTTGCTATAAAGAATTGCGCAATTGAGTCGCATTGTGCCTCATCTAAAATCGGGGTAATAGGGACAGTATCAGAGCCTGTGAGCTTTTTTACCACTGAAAAAAGCGTACGGGAACAGTTTTGGGCATGTGTGACAGTGTTGGCGATATAGGTGGCTCTTGCCAATTTACACTGTTTATGGTATTCTCTAAGGGCGCCCTTATAGTCCACTTTACGGGCAGGCGAATAAGAGCGCCTCCATTTTCTCTCAATGGCCTTGCATTTAGACTTCATAGCCTTTACGTTTTCTGAAAACCACGGCACTGGGGGACAGTGTGGCAAAGAGTATTTAGGCACCAGAGGAAGAAGAGTATTAACAGCAACATTAAGCCAGTTCGAAACAGCCGAATCGAACAAGGGTAATGACAAACTGGCATCCGGCAAATTCTTAGATAGGAGAGCGTTAAGATCCTCAACGTCGAGTTTACCCCAACGTCGGAAGCTCTCATCTGTGTCTCCACTGCCTTTATTTACAACCTCTGGGGGTGTCAAAAGAAATTGGACTGCAAAGTGGTCAGACCACTCCAAGGGAAGAGCAGAAAGACTACAATTAAACGGGAGGTTGGAAAGAATAGGATCTAATAAGTGCCCTGCCGTGTGTGTAGGGCCTGAGTTACATAGAAAAATATTAAGGGCTTCTAAGTCAGATAAAAAAGATTTACTGAAATTACACTGCGGTCGTCTAAATGCAGATTAAGGTCACCAAGAATGGTGACGTTAGCAGCTTTAACAAAAGGGGGGCGATGGCATCAGAAAAGGAAGTGGCCCATGAACTAGGACGGGACGGGGGGCGGTATATCAAGAGGCCAGACAAAGTCATCTGAGGATTAACTGCAAGTTTAAACTGAGAAGCCTCACATCCCTGGAGGGGAAAAGCTTCAAATTTACAGCTGTAAATCGATTTAAAAATTACTGCGATGGGGGAGGAGCCAAGCTCGCGTCCGAGATGGCCGCGCTTTAGCTCGGCTCCGTTCGCTTTCCTGTTTGGAACGTCTATCCTGTGTTTTATCCTGCCCCGGGAAGTATTCTTTGATAGGCTGTGGAACTAAGACATTTCGCAGGCACTTACCGTCTGTTCCGTTTGTTCCTGGGTGCCGTGGATCCTGAGCTGCACCCTTGTTCGCTTCGGGGCCTCCGGAGCGAGCTGGCCTGAAACTCCTCGGCGGCGCCCAGGCGGGGCGGAGCGCTGTGGCCGGCCCTTGGTGGCGCAGTGGGCTCGGTCGGAGAGGCCAATGTGCAGGTAGACCGGTTACGGCTCTCCGGGTGTGGTCCGGCGGTCCTGCGGCCTGGTGTTGGGGCGCTGTCTTCCATGGACGGGGTTGACCGTGTATGTGGCTCGTCTCCCCTTTGTTCTCCGGTCCGGCCTTTTTGAGTCCCTCCGCCCGGACTCGGAGAACGGAGCCGGTGGCGTGGGGAGCCGGCGACCCTCCTTCTTCTGGTGGCCCGCCTTCCTGCTCTGGAGGTGCCTCTGCTGGTGGTCGGCTGTATCCTGTTTGCCCCGCTGGTGGCCGGACGGGGGTCGGAGATTGTCACGGCCCCGTCGGGCTTCTAAGATGGCGGCCGGCTCCATGTTTCTCAGCCGGGCCGGGACTGGCGACGCTGGTCCGCCGCATGGCACGTTTGCTGAATACCGTAAAGGTGATCCTACGCTTGGCGACATCCTCGCCGCCCTACGCTCCTGGGGTGCTCCTGCGGCCGCACCTACTGTTGACCTGGAGGAGGATCATTTTGCCGGGCCTGTTGGGCCCCCCCTGGTGTGTGCGGCTTCATCGTTGCTGGGTGCTGCTGGAACTTTCCTGGAGGTCGTGGGCCCGGCGGCTGCCGCTCGTGTGGGTGTACGGATGTCCGCTGCCCTCAATCATCCTGTGCTCCCTCCTGTGCCGGGGGTCCGCCGGCCGGGTCCCGTCCGGACCGGTCTCGTTGGTTCTCCCTGTCCCTTTTTGCCTCGAATGGCCGAACGAAGATCCTGTGATTGCTCCGCCCGGTCGGCTTTCCTCCTATTGTCATCGGAACTGTGCCTGCATTGCCTGCGATGGTTGCTGTCCTTTCCGGTTCATCCGGGTTGTACTCGATATGACTTGTGTGGATTGACGATTGGACTCCCTGTTATTTGCCTCCTGTTCCTCATGATCTGGTTCCTTGTAAGTTGGACGACTACAGCTTTGGATAGACGAGGACAGGGTTGAGATGAACTTGCCTCGGTGGACTATTATCTTGCGGTATGGCTGGATGATCTGTTTGTAACGGTATGACTATGTTCGATTCTCCTTCATGTTCCTGGAGCTTATCCTTGTGCTTCTTATCTTCCCGAGGGCTCTGAGTATTTTCGGACGGGGGGGTGGGAGCTAGTGGTTCTGATTCTGTGGCTCCTCTCCCGTGGTGCTTTCCCTATTTTTCCTTCTTCTTTTTGTCTTTGTGGTTCCATCTTTGCTTTTAGCTCTTCTATATTTCGGGTTCTGATTAGGGCGACAGGCACGCTGCTGGGGGGTAGGCCATAGCCTTCTGCAGGGGTGCAGGGTGGGCTTGCGGGGTGGGGGGGGTCTGTCATTTTGGTTTTTTCCCCTTTTTCTCTCCCTTTTTTAGTTCTATGGCTCTTATGTATCCCCCTTTTTTCGGGACGCGGTCTCAGCATGTGGGCCCCCTGGGGTGTTTTTGCTGGCATGGGCCTTCTGGTCTTACTACCGTCACGGTTTACTACGCATTCATTACTCCTGTTACCACTAGTTCCATGTGCCGGTCTATTTTTTAGTGCTTCGTTGGCCATGGGGCGCATGCAATGAGGCTGCGTTCTTTCTTTCCCCCCTTTTTTCCCGATGTCCCTTCCCTTTTTCCCCCTTCCCTCCCCCCCATTTTTCTTTTTGTTTTTCTTCCTCCCCTGGGTTGTTGTGGCGGAGGGCTTTTTGTATTGTAAGCCTATTTTCAGTTTTGTGTGTCATTGTGTGTTCTCGTTGTGGTGGGTGGGCGCTGAGCAGCGGTCGTAATTGCTTATTATTGTGGGACTCACGTTCTGCCTTTGCCAAAATGTAACTGTTCTTTTTGAATTATCCTGTGTTTTATATTTCTGTTTGCTCGCGGCCCGCCACGGCCCTCTGGACTTTATTGATTGCCATTATTCTGCTATACCCTTTCTTCTATTATAAAATCAACCTTCTCGTATCCTGCTCGTGTTGGTTGCTCTATGGCTTTTCGCCTTTGCTTCCCGTATGGTTTGCTGTGATATCCTGTTGGCTCTTCTGTACTGCCTGATATGTTTCTTTACATGTGGTGGCCGGCCCGATGGGTTGTAGGCCCGTATTTGTGAGCACTTTCTGTACAATAAAGGTTTTTTTTTAAAAAAACAAAAAAAATTACTGCGATGCCACCTCCTTTGCCTATGTCTCTATCCTTTCTAACCATAACATAGTCAGAGGGATGGGCCACAGCAACATCAGGCCCTGAACTGGCATGCAGCCAGGTTTCGGTAAGAAACAAAGCATCAGGTTTTTCAGCATTAAGGAAATCATAGATGTTATTTTTATGTTTAGGGAGTGACCTGCAATTAATACTACAAAACCGGAAATCACGGCAGGCAGGGGTCGGTTTTTTAAGACTAGCTCTTGTATGACTACGAGATGTCCTCATTGACTTACTATTGGTCATCCTACCCAGCGAGAATCCACAGTGAGGGCATTTAAAGCCATGCATGGGAAGAACACAAGTTTTACATTGGGAGGATGGCCAGTGTAACTAAGACCATTACTGTTACTTATGGGGCTTAGCAGATTTCGAGCAGAGTTGCTGGCCGCTGGGCGCGGCAGGGCGCGGACAGGCGCGGACAGGCTTGCCTCTGGCGCGCCAACGGAGCGCCCGCTGCGCGCTAGCATCTGCGTGTTTAAATAGCAGCGCAGAACGACTAGCGCGATAACCAAGATGGCGCTCACCCGAAGCCCCGAAAGTGAGAAGGGACTATCGGTGAGACGTCATCAGCCCCGAAAACGAAAGAGCAGCAAAAACACAGAACAGTAAGTTAAAACAGATGTTTCAAAGTGCAGAAGTGCAGAACCGTTTCTAAAATGAATAAAAGAAGCAGAACGCTTCAATAATTGTTTTATAGTACAAGTATGCAGCGTAAATGAAACAAACTCTAAAATAGGTGCAATCGGCAAGGGGTGTTCGGTTGGTCTCTTGTATTAGTGGATGCTCCTCCTCCAGATGATCCTCCTCAATAAATATCTTTGCACCCTAATGAAAGGCCGAATAGACCTTTTTGCTTTTTTATGAAAAAAAGACAATTGTATCCAAACAGTTGATAATTTCTGAAAAAGGTGACTAGGAACGTCTTTCGCAAACTTCTTGTTTTATTGGAATGGAAGGACCATGCAAGCCCGGTAACTTTAAGAGCAATTGAAGTGGCGCACACCGCCGATTCGGGTGTAAGATGGAGGACGTTTCTGACGCGTGTACTGGCCACGGCGACAACTTACAACAGAAGGCAATATTCTCGGTTCCCGGAAAGGTGGACTGGGGTAAGGATTGGTAAAGAGAAGGGCATACCAGGGTTACTTCATTCCCATTGCCCTGTCCCTGTGCAATGCCCTCTGTCTACATCTTACAGTTTGTCTGTATATGTTCTAGCAGTTCCTGGAAATGACAGCAAGCATTGGAAAAGCCATTAAAGTTCGCCTAGTCAAGATCTATAGACTTTGTCAATGCTTGTAATAATATAGTTTTGGAGTATTCAGTAGAACAGTGCATTGAAACGGATAGTGCATTTTGAGATTTCCGAGTTTTTTTCTAGTACAGGGTGGTGTTTAAATCAAGAGAGCGGGAGGAGGAGGTGATGGTTTAAAAGCAGTCCATGCATCAGGCGTTCGATTAATACATTTATTTTCCATTTATAAAGTGCATGGTTACTCCCAATGGGGAAAAAAGGGGGTGCGGTTTCCATAACTGACCGAGAAGAGACCAGGACTGAGCAGACCTTAAGCAATTTGGGGAGAGGATGTAGCCTTGCGTCTAGAGCGGTTGACCTCAAATCTGGGGAAACGGATTAGAGTCTCGGCATCAACGCTCAACATCCTGTGATTCTGGGCAAATCACTTTTAATCTCCTCATGCCTAACAAAAAATATGTATGTGTCCATCTGTAATGAAACTGGTGCTCATGTAAAGCGCTCTGATACCCGATGTCTCCGGTGAGGTTTGCTCTATATAATACTCTAAAAAAAAAAAATCATGTTGGAGTCCTGAATAGCCAGGCGTTGAGTCCTTTCCGAAAGATCCTTTCCATTGGTTCTGCTCTCAAGTTCGGCGGCAAAGAATTCCAAATTATGGCCGCCAGATAACTAAAGGACTGGGCCCCCAACTTGTGCGTCTGCACTTGAGGCACCCTAACTAGATTAGCCCCAGCGAATCTTAAGCTCCGTGAGGGTGAGTAAGGTATTACTATAGAGCGAAGGTATCTAGGGCAGAGCTTTCCAATCTGTGTGTCCCGACACAGTACTGTGTCCCCTGCAAATGGTGGGTGTGTGGCGGGATGACACCAGTATTAAGGGCACTTAGCACATAACTGCTGCTAATTAAGAGGCATTCCTATGCAAGAGTGTCTCAGAGTCCGCCGCAGCAGCGCAGACTCTGAGACACTCTGCTCTATGGCGGCCGGAAGATTCACAACAAAGCCTCATTAACAAGTAAATGGTCTTATAAAGACCTGTGAAGTACTCAGGTGCAGCTGTGTGTGTGCCCGGGAAGCTGGGGTGAGGTGACAGAGGGTGACAGACAGAGGGTGACAGGCATAGGGTGACAGGCAGAGGGAGATAGAGGGAGGAAGACAGAGAGAGAGGGAGGAAGTGAGAGAGAGGCGGAGACAGAGAGGCGGAGACAGAGAGGCGGAGACAGAGAGGCGGAGACAGAGAGGCGGAGACAGAGAGGCGGAGACAGAGAGGCGGAGACAGAGGGGCGGAGACAGAGGGGCGGAGACAGAGGGAAGGGAGACAGAGGGAAGGGAGACAGAGGGAAGGGAGACAGAGGGAGGGAGACAGAGGGAGGGAGACAGAGGGAGGGAGACAGAGGGAGGGAGACAGAGGGAGGGAGACAGAGGGAGGGAGACAGAGGGAGGGAGACAGAGAGAGAGAGAGAGAGAGAGGGGGGGAAACCGTGGGAGACAGAGAGAGAGGGAGACAGGGGGAGGGAGTCCGGGGTAGACAGAGGGAGACAGAGAGAGGGAGACAGAGAGAGGGAGACAGAGAGAGGGAGACAGAGAGAGGGAGACAGAGGGAGGGAGACAGAGGGAGAGAGACAGAGAGAGACAGACAGAGGGAGACAGACAGAGGGAGACAGACAGAGGGAGACAGACAGAGGGAGACAGAAGGACGGAGACAGACAGAGGGAGACAGAAGGACGGAGACAGAAGGACGGAGACTGAGGGACGGAGACTGAGGGACGGAGACTGAGGGACGGAGACTGAGGGACGGAGACTGAGGGACGGAGACTGGGGGACGGAGACTGAGGGACGGAAACTGAGGGACGGAGACTGAGGGACGGAGACTGAGGGACGGAGACTGAGGGACGGAGACTGAGGGACGGAGACTGAGGGACGGAGACTGAGGGACGGAGACTGAGGGACGGAGACTGAGGGACAGAGACTGAGGGACGGAGACTGAGGGACGGAGACTGAGGGACGGAGACAGAGGGACGGAGACTGAGGGACGGAGACTGAGGGACAGAGACTGAGGGACGGAGACTGAGGGACGGAGACTGAGGGACGGAGACTGAGGGACGGAGACAGAGGGAGAGAGACTGAGGGAGGGAGACTGAGGGACGGCGACTGAGGGACGGAGACTGAGGGAGGAGGGCAACAGAGGGATGGAGACAAATAGAGGGAGACAGATGGGAGGCAGAGGGAGGGAGACGGAGGTAGAGAGAGGGAGGGAGACAGAGGGAGGGAGACAGAGGGAGGGAGACAGAGGGATGGAGACAGAGGGCGATAGAGGGAGAGAGACAGAGGGAGGGAGATAACAGAGGGAGGAGGGCAACAGAGGGATGGAGACAAATAGAGGGAGACAGATGGAGGGAGGCAGAGGGAGGGAGACAGAGGGAGGTTGACAGAGGGAGGGAGACAGAGGGAGAGAGAGAGAGGTAGAGAGAGGGAGGGAGACAGAGGGAGGTTGACAGAGGGAGGGAGACAGAGGGAGAGAGAGAGAGGGGGGAGGCAGAGAGAGGGAGACAGACAGACAGAGTGAGTGAGACAAAGGGAGACCGATGGAGACAGCGAGAGAGAGAATGGGAGAGAGATAGAGAGCGGGAAGGAGACAGAGAGGGAGGGAGACAGAGAGAGAGGGAGGGAGACAGAGACAGACAGAGACAGGGACAGACAGAGACAAATAGAGGCAGGGACAGGGATAGGGGCAGACAGAGACAGAGAGGAAGACAGAGGGAGGGAAGCAGGGACAGGCAGAGACAGGGACAGACTGAGGCAGAGAGGGAGACAGACAGAGACAGAGAGGGAGACAGACAGAGACAGAGAGGGAGACAGACAGAGACAGAGAGGGAGACAGACGGAGACAAAGAGGGAGACAGAGGGAGAGAGAGAGGGAGACAGAGGGAGGGAGACAGAGGGAGACCGAGAGAGAGAGAGACAGAGAGAGGTATACAGAGGGAGGGAGGCAGAGGGAGACCGTCATGGGGAGACTGAGGGAAGGAGAGGGAGACAGACAGACGGAGAGAGACAGAGGGAGACAGAGAGATACAGAGAGAGAGGGAGACAGAGAGAGAGGGAGAGGAATGGAGACAGAGGGAGGGAGACAGAGGGACGGAAACAGAGGGAGACAGAGGGCGACAGACAGGGAGACAGACAGAGGCAGGGAGACAGACAGAGGCAGGGAGACAGACAGAGGCAGGGAGACAGACCGAGGCAGGGAGACAGACATAGGCAGGGAGACAGACAGAGGCAGGGAGACAGACAGAGGCAGGGAGACAGACAGAGGCAGGGAGACAGACAGAGGCAGGGAGACAGACAGAGGTAGGGAGACAGACAGAGGTAGGGAGACAGACAGAGGTAGGGAGACAGAGGTAGGGAGACAGACAGAGGGAGGGAGACAGACAGAGGGCGACAGACAGAGGGCGACAGACAGAGGGCGACAGACAGAGGGCGACAGACAGAGGGCGACAGACAGAGGGCGACAGACAGAGGGCGACAGACAGAGGGCGACAGACAGAGGGAGACAGACTGACAGAGGGAGACAGACTGACAGAGGGAGACAGACAGACAGAGGGAGACAGACAGACAGAGGGAGACAGACAGACAGACAGACGGAGGGAGACAGACAGACGGAGGGAGACAGACAGACAGACGGAGGGAGACAGACAGACAGAGGGAGACAGACGGAGACAGGCAGATGGAGACAGACGGAGGGAGAGAGAGGGAGGAGACAGAGGGAGAGAGAGGGAGGGAGACAGAGAGAGACAGAGAGGGAGGGAGACAGACAGATATAGAGACAGACAGAGTCAGGGACAGACAGACAACTAGAGGCAGAGACAGGGGTAGACAGACAGAGACAGACAGAGACGGAGAGGGAGACAGGTACAGACAGGGACAGACAGAGACAGGGACAGATAGACAGACAGATAGAGACAGAGACTGAGACAGACAGAGAGGGAGACAGAGGGAGAGAGAGAGGGGAAGACAGAGGGAGACAGAGAGAGAGGGAGATAGAGAGAGTGAGAGACAGGGAGACAGAGAGAGAGGGAGGGAGACAGGGGGAGAGAGAGACGGAGATAGGGAGACAGGGAGACAGAGAGAGAGGGAGAGACAGAGGCAGACAGAGATAGAGACAGACAGGGACAGACGGAGACAAATAGAGGCAGAGACAGGGGCAGACAGACAGAGACGGAGAGGGAGACAGAGAGAGAGAGACAGGTACAGACAGGGACAGACAGAGACGGGGACAGACAGACAGACAGAGGCAGAGACTGAGACAGACAGAGGCAGAGAGGGAGGCGGAGAGGGAGACAGAGGAGGAGAGAGAGAGAGAGAGAGGGAGACAGAGAGAGAGGGAGACAGGGAGGGAGGCAGAGGGAGACATAGGGAAACAGAGAGAGACAGAGAGAGACAGAGAGGGAGACAGAGATGGAGACAGAGATGGAGATAGAGGGAGGGATACAGGGACAGACAGAGAAAGGGACAGACATACAGATAGAGGCAGAGACAGGGACAGACAGAGGCAGAGAGGGAGACAGAGGGAGAGGGAGAGAGAGAGGGAGACAGAGGGTGACAGAGTGAGGCAGAGGGAGAGAGAGGGAGACAGAGAGAGGGACACAGAGGGAGGTAGACAGTCATGGGGAGACAGAGGGAAAGAGAGGGAGACAGACAGAGGGAGGGAGACAGAGAGATACAGAGAGAGAGGGGGACAGAGGGGGAGAGGGATGGATACAGAGGAGGGAGACAGAGGGAAGGAAACAGGGAGACAGAGGGAGACAGACAGAGGGAGGAGGGCGGCAGAGGGAGGGAGACAGGGAGCGAGACAGACAGAGGGAGGTAGACAGACAGAGGTAGAGAGAGAGAAGGAGACAAAGGGAGAGGGAGGGAGACAGAGGGAGAGAGAGGGAGGGAGACAGAGACAGAGGGAGGAAGACAGAGATAGAGAGACAGAGACAGGGACAGACAGAGAAAAATAGAGGCAGAGACAGGGGCAGACAGACAGAGACGGAGAGGGAGACAGGTACAGACAGAGACAGGGACAGACAGACAGATAGAGGCAGAGACTGAGACAGACAGAGACAGAGAGGCAGCGAGGGAGACGGAGAGGGAGACAGAGGGAGAGAGAGAGAGAGGAAGGGAGAGAGAGAGAGGAAGACAGAGGTAGACAGAGAGAAAGGAAGACAGGGAGACAGAGGGAGACAGAGGGAGACAGAGGGAGACAGAGAGAGACAGAGAGAGAGGGAGACAGAGGGAGGGAGGCAGAGGGAGACAGAGAGAGGGAGACAGGGATGGAGATAGAGAGAGGGAGACAGGGATGGAGATAGAGGGAGACCGACAGAGGGAGACCGACAGAGGGAGACAGACAGAGGGGGGGAGAGGGAGACAGTGCAAAAGAGAGAGGGAGAGGGAGGGAGACAGAAGGAGGGAGACAGAGAGTGGGAGACAGAAGGAGGGAGACAGAGGGAGGGAGACAGAGGGCAACAGACAGAGGGAGGGAGACAGACAGAGGGAGGAGGTCGACCATCATTGTCCATATTTCAGTGTGGTGCTTCGCATCACCGTACTAAAATGCATTGTCACACATTATAGGCATAGCGCCTGACTGTCAAGCCGTTAAGCGCTGCCTAGTACTGTTAAAGCAAACTGCAGTGGCTGGCAGAGCAGGGTGTGCACGTGCTGCTCCTGCAGGCTTGGAACTCATCACAGCTTGTAAAAAATCTGGGAATAGTGTTCCACCTCAGAATCCTCATCTGGTACCTGCATCGTACAGCATTGTGTTGCGCCATGCACAGTCTGACATATTTTGAACATAATAGTAGTTGCATTTTACACAATTCTGGTAGTGCAACAACTGTCACTGGCAATTTCCCAGGGGGGGGGGGGGGTGTATTTCTGAGTCAGAATTAGGAGTTCTCTACGTCCCATTCCATACATCACATTACCCTCAAAGCTCTCTTTACAAAAAACACAAAATACCTTCCAACCAAACTCTCAAGATCAGGTAGTGGGCTGGTTTCTGAAACGCTCCAATTCACTTATTTTCATACCCCCTAAACTGAAAAGGAAAACTACCCATGCACTCTCCTTCTTAGGAAATGCTCCCAAGATATGGAACTCACTACCCTAAGATCCCTGCTGCAACCCCACCTTTTCTTGCTTCAAATGTGACCTCAAATCTCTACTTCTAAACACCTACTTCAACTTGATCACAAGTGGATCCATGGTTCCCATAAACTCAACCACCTTGTATTGACTCTTCTGTTAGGGTCACCTGACCGATTCAGTCACTATTTTTGCTATGATGTCATTAGCTGATGTTGTTTTGTTATTTACTTGTTTATTTGTCCTCACTATGTAATTGATATACTGTGTTTAACCTACATGGTCCCAGGATGCTTGTTTCGGTCCAGGGAAGACATGGCTGGACTGTTCCCATGAGGCACTGGGTTAAGACGGATTTGCATATAGCTGTGTCTGAACCCGAGTGGCAAAATGAGCTAAAGAATGGTGATGGATTCGACCCAGATCTGTGACTGGGGGTGAGTGTTTGAAAAGTTTCAGCACTCCGTCCATCATCTCTTTGTGTTTGCTTTGTTCGCCCTAAGTTGGCAGGGTATGCCCAGACGTGGGTCCCTTGCTCACTTTACCACTGGATTCAAGCTAGCCTGGCTGATGAGGGCTGTTAGCCTGAAACCAGTCCCAGGATGCTTGTTTACGGTCCAGGGAAGACATGGCTTGGCAGTTTTCACTGGACTGTTCCCATGAGGCACAGGGTCAAGACTGATTTGCATATAGCTGTGTATGAACTGGGGTGGCAAAGTGGGCTAAAGAATGATGATGGATTCAACCTAGATATGTGACTAGACTGGGGGTGAGTGTTTGAAAAGTTTCAGCACTCCATCCATCATCTCTTTGTGTTTGCTTTACCCTACATGTATCCTCACTATGAGCTCTAATTTCCTATGCCCACAACTTGTAAAGTGCTCTGATACCTTCAGGTCTAGCTAGCTATATATAAAACTCAAATCAATAAATATAAGCTACGAAAATATGAACTGAAAACAGATACTGTGCCTTTAAGGTATCTCCCTCCTCCAGTGTTCCTTCATGTCCCACAGCTGGCAGGGCAGTTCTTTCTCCTGCCATCTGCAAGCAGCATACTGGAGCTCTGAGCTCTGTCTTTTTGGCATTTCCTCTTTGAGAAGTTTTTTTCAGCTTTTAAAATAACACTTTGGTGCATGTCTTTGGACATTTGGAATGGTTTTAAAAAGATTGCTCATAGGAATTTTCCTGTCTTCATTCACAAAATGCCATTTTATATGTGATTTATTCTTGTGGAAAAAGGTCTCATGAGCTATGCATAGTCTGCTTTCTAGAGAAGCATCTTCTAAGGACTGCCAACACTAGCAAAATATGCAAACCTTAAAGGACAGGAAGATTAGTCTCCATGGTAGACAGCTGCAGAGCAGAAGCCTAGAATCTACTTCTGGAAAATCTAAAGGGCAGGGTGAAGGGGTTCCTTCAACCACTGTATCTTCTGTTGCATTCAACGACTATCATAGGGGAAGATCTGAGAGAAGGCATCGATTTGGGAAAATATTTTGTTCCTGCAAGAGGACGATTGCAATATGCTCGCTATCAAAGCTAGGATAGCCGCCTAGGCATAAGGCTCAAAGTAAAATTCAGTGGTAAAAGCATTCCTACTCAGTGTTGAAGAATTTCCCATCAAAGAAGCATTCCCATTCGAGGTCAGAACATTGGCTGATGGTACCTTCTCCTTCGATGTTCAGGACATCAGGGCCAAGAAGGGGACAGCATTTTGAGGAGCGGATGAAGAAGCCAAAAATTAGGAGACATCCTGAGACTACTGTTTGGAGTGCTCCAGGGCATACTTGCTGACTCTGGAGGTTACTCTTTTGGTCAAGCTTTTGGCAAATCTTTTTTCAAGGAAGTAAATATTTCCAAGGTTTTCTACTGCAGTCCAAGCTACTGTGCTGGTGCCTGTGACAGTTCCATTGACAAGTCCCCAGATTCCGCCTCCTCCACCCAGGGTTCTAGAGCCTCAAACTCCTTCACCCGTTCCTTTAGTTTAAGACCATGTCACATGAGTCATAATAGGCACTCAAGGACTCTGTTTAGAAGTTGCTCCAAGCAATCACGTTCTCAACATTCAAGGCATTCTAGGAGGAGTTCAAGCATGTGTTTCTATTCTTAACATACTGCAATATATTTCCTTTACTCATCTGTCAGAAATTACTCTCTGTTCTCTCAGATTCTTCACCTTTGGATGTATTTCCCATAGATGACATTATACATATTAATCAGTTGCTGTGAAGAAGGGCTTCTAATCAAAATATATAGGTTCCTGCTCTACCTTCAGCATCATTAGTGATATTTGAATCTTTGCATTAGTGTCCTTCCTCCAGACCTTTTTCTTAGCTTTGCCCCTAGATCAGCGATCCAATCAGCCTGGACGCCTGCTTTGGGCAAATCTTCTGAAGAAGTGTAAAGCACCAGAAAAACACATTCTTTAGAGCATATCCTCAACTGGACTTGTTCATTGTGACAGCAGCCAAGAAGTTACATTCTACTTAACCACCTTTTACCATCTTACCTGATGAGACCACTAAATGCCTTGATTCAGTGGCAAGGAATGTGTGCAGTAATGTGACAAATGAATGAATATTGCTAATACCACTGCATTTCTGGGAAGGTGCAATAGAGCTTTTCCAAGATGTTTTTGCCTTGTTCATCCACTTTTCCTGATCTTGTTTTCATTCGCTATAGGACTCTGTGCACTTTACCATTGCTAACCAATCGTTAAGTGTGTTTGCTCACCGCTAAAACATGGTAAAATTGGCCTACAACCAATTGCCACATTTAATTTACCTACAAGTCCCTGTTAAGTGGTACTACATGTACCGAGGGCCTGTAAATTGAATGCTACTAGTGGGGCTGCAGCACTGATTGTGCAATCCTTGTAAGTAACCCTTTTAACACCTCAGGCCTGCAATTGTCGCCTGTGTGTGCAGTTTTAAACTGACATTTCAGCCTAGCAAAACAAACCTTTTGCTAGGCCTGAACCTTTTATTTTTAGGTCGAGGACCGAAGGCTGCGCTTGCGCAGTCTCCGGGAGGAGATTTCATGATTTTGAGTATCGGGGCTTGAACCCGCCTCTCTCCTCCATTGGCTGGCTTCCTAAACGGAGGCCAGCCATTGGATGAGAGAGGCGTCACTCCAATCAAGCCCCGTCTCTTTCCGATTCGGGGCGTTTTTTTGCGTTCTTTCGCCCTGTGACGTCATCCGTCACTCAGAACGCCAAAACACGCCCCCGAATCCGAAATTTTCGAAGGTTTGCGACCGCCATTTTTTTTGTTGTTGTTGTGCCGGCCCTCAGCTCTCCTTCGTCTCTCCTCGCCCCCCCTTCCCTCTGCCCGCAGCTCTCCTTTGTCCCGCTCTCGCCCCCTTCCCTCTGCCCGCAGCTCTCCTTAGTCTCTCCTCGCCTGTGCTGGTTCTCCAGTAAATCCAGGCTCAGTCGTGGACTTCACTTCAAGAGAATGGGGCAAAAAATCGGAGTGCCATTTCCAAGGGCAGGGTCCATTTAAAAAAAAAAAAGAATAACTTACACCAGTGTGGCGACATCCCTACCGACGCAGGTGGTCATGGTTTCATTCTTAACTAACAATGGAGTCGAAAAGAAACGAGATTAAAATGCTGCTTTTTGGGCCAGGAGATGTAGTGCTTTCCACACTGTGTGATCCTAGGCGAATCGCTGAACGGCCCACTGCCTCAGTACCCTCCTCTGCCAAAACCGGGAATGTTAAAAATGAGACGATACGAGGTGTTGAGCAATATCTGAAAATAATTAACATTTACAGTGACTTGTCTCCAAACTCTTTTCTGACAACATACCACGCGAAAATGAAGTTTTGCCCCAGAGGGCGCAAGCAGTGTTTGAACACCACACGCAGTGCTTTATAATTGAACATTACCCTGCGAGGGGGGTGGTCCTCCAAATGCAGTCTGAGTGGTTATAAAAAAGCTGTATTATCACCTGACAAGTGTTGACATTCCAAACGGAGGGCAGACATATGGGGAAATTGTGAGATTTCGAAACAGGAGCGTATGACAAAATCCTGCTGGAGGGGGGTAGTCGCGACTGACCCAGCCACGGCCCTCCTGGCGTATCAGAAGCTCATTCCAATAGGGACTCCCCGTGATGCGTCAACCCATTTTAACAACATTTCTCAGAAAGAGCGCCAAGTGTGAAGTGGTGGGCGCCTGCCAGGCGAGGCGTGAGGCACCAGCAGTCAGTGCAGTTAATTGGTGTGTACTCACTGTGGACCCAAACACCTGGCTGGGCCCTGTGGGGCAGAGTGGCCTGTGCCATATGTTCTAAACCCGGAAGGGGTAACGCATTCCCGTGCACGTTCTCGGGATGGAAATCTCCCTCCTGCTAGACTTAGTGGTAAATTGTATTTTTTGATTGAGGCCAAAAGACAACAGCAGCATTTCCTGGTATGGGAGAGGATGCGTAGACGACTCGCGCTGCTCCTAGCCCCAAACTTGGAAATGCTCACTTTAGCACTTTGAAGTGGATCATTAAGCGCTTTACGGGTGTGCCATGAGGCACGCTAAGGCGAGTGGGGACCACCTGGCGGTATAGGAGAGTGGCCGTGTCCTCTTGTGTAGGGTGTACCCTCTTGAAGCTAATCCACCGGGTAGAAGCCCAAACTTCTCTTTGGCAGAGGCACGCTCCAGCTACTAAGAGACAGACTTCTATTATAAAAGTTCTATTAGAACCCGGATCGGGAACATTGGCATGGATTGGGTGAGAGTCCATGGAAATTCCCCAAAATGATAAGCCACGCCCTGAAAACTACACAACAATCTGGAATTATATATCCCTGTTATAAGTCCCTTCAGGAATCCGTATGAATCACGACCACAGGCCGACGTCATCACAAAGCTCCGCGGGGTCAGTCAGGGTTGGCACCTCTCTTGGACAAAATGCAGACCATGTTTCGTCCTTGCAGATTCAGGGAACCCGCGGCCAGCGCTTGACACAGATGTGTTTATCTATTCCTTTTGAAACGACAACTTGGCCTCTGCTGACTTTTATAGTCATTAAGGTACGGAGACCAACGTTTGCTGGTTTTGCCGCTATTCTTACAGGCCTTTACATAGGAAATACTGGCCAGGTGTAGTGGCGTTACAATGAGATGGGGCTGCATTCCCATATGTGACTGTCCTGGCACCCCCACCCCTTGGTGCCCAGCCCAAGCCCCCTCCGTTTGGGAACAGCCACGTGATTCCTGTGCTCAGCTCACATTTTCCTTTTTCTCCCATTCCCCGAGAGGACTTATTATTTTCAGGAATTTTATTTAATGTCGGATTTCATACAGCGCTTACTGTGAAAAAATTCGCCTCTATGCTCTGTGTGAGTTCAGGCTGCAGGTGGGTTTTTATAACGGGTCAAGATTGAGAACTGTGAAGTTGAGGCCAAAGGCACTTTGATTTTCTCAGTGTCGTATAATTCAGGGGTTCAGAATGCGTGCTTATCCAGTCCTTGGCCTCTCTGCAAAGCGCACAGAGCACTAACCGGGTATGCCAGTTGTGATTCTGTGTGCGAGAGTGTGAATGAGCCATACAGCTGCGGCAATAGTGTGCGTGTGTGAGGGGGCGGTGAAGGGAAAGAGAGGCAATTGAGTGAAAGGAGGCAAGGGATGAAGTGTGGGATATGCAGGTGGAAGATTCCAGAAAGAAGGCCAGAGGAAAAGATTGTAAGCATCTAACCGGAAGGCTGCAGGAGAGAGCGGTGTGAGAAGGAGGAGAAAGGGGGTCGATGGACTGCTTAAAATATTTGTGACTCTGTATGTGCGTGTGTGTACACTTGCTACACGCGTGTGCACAAGCTGGCCCCTTGTGTGCCCCCCTTTCCTAAAAACACTTCTAGAGATACCACAAGTCACGCCGCGACCCTGGGTCCAAGTGATCGGTGAGCGCTGCACCATACGAACACAGGGTAACGCGTCACTTTCACACTTCTCACAAGTGCACCGAATGCTGTGCACTGCCCGCTTGTGAATGTAGTGCCCCTCCCATAGCCCCAAGGGCACAGGCCCAGCGCACAGCGGGCCGGGGCCACGCCTTGGGTCGCATCTGCATCAGATTATGCACTCATTATGATCGCGGACGGACTTGAGTCCGTCCGCGACCATAGAGTAGGAGGGAACCTCTGCATGGCCTGCGGAGTTCCTTCCTGTCCAATTAGGATGTGACCGCCACCCTGGCAGTCACATCCTCTATTTTTAACATTGCGGCGGGTGCGGCTTCAACTGGACCCGCTGCAAAGGTAAAAATGCATACATTGCATTTGTATGCAGAAAGCGGCAGGCACCGCGCGGTGCCTGCCGATTACTGCATACAAATGCAGGGGGGTACCATAGGTACCCCCCATGTGCACCCCCCCCCCTTCACCCAGGGGGCCCGCAACGTGCCCCCGCAGTGAAGCTCTGTATGCTTTTCCATGGCGGAAAACCCGCCGTGGAAAAGCATTTCTTTTTGGGCATCATAATATGGCTGATGGTGTCTGAGAGACACCGTCACCATATTAGTGCTTTTCCGCCGCGATTGTAAGCCAACCGCTGCGGAAAAGCTGCGGACGGAAACCAGGACCCACCAGCCATCCTAATGTGGCGGTGGGTCTTTGGTGGGTCCGCTGCGGTTTTTCCATATCCTCCGGGCCGGCGGTGGCTTCCGCCGGCCCGGAGGATGCGGAAAAACCGCTATCCTAATCTACCCCTTAGTGTGGGTAAAAGGGGCTGCCGGGTGGCGCTGAGATGTGAAGCCCTTGATGTGGAACATGCACACCGCCCAGACAGTGTGGGCTTCTTGGCACTGAAAGGACAGACACGGCGCATGCGCAGCTCACCGCCTGGCACAGTATGGATGCGAGCGTAGGCGCCGGTGCCAAGGTAAAGGCAGTTCTGCCGCACACATACAAACAACTTTTGAGTACACAGTAAACATTTTACCCTCGAGCACACGTGTTGCACATGTAAGACACATAGGAGCAATTAAACATCCTTGCATACATGCGCTGGATGTTTCCTCCCATCGTCTGCTAGACAAATAGCAGTGCCAGATTCTCACACCAACCATGCACGAGGCAGCGCGAGAGAGGTGCAAGCTTCCCTTGCACACGTACAACATGAAGTGCAGCAGTGCAAGCTTCTACCACCTTGAAGAGACACAGCATACAAGGTGCATGCTTTTCTTGCACAGAGCACACGTGCAGGGTGGACAGCAGCAGCGCAAGCTTCACTCACTTGCAAGAGGCACAGCATGAGAGGTGCAAGCTTCTGTTACATGGAGCACGTGTACAGCACGGACTGTAGAAGTGTAAGCTTCACTCACTTCCAAGAGCACAGTGTGGGATGGTGAGAGCACAGCATGAGATGTGGGGGCTTCACACACACACGTGCAACTTGAAGTGTAGTAGTGCACGCTTCTATCAGCTGCAAGAGGCAGACGTCGGGTCAGCAAGCACATGAGCTGTAACAGTGCAAGCTTCCATCACTTGCAAGAGCACAGCATAGGATCGGGCAAGCACATCATAGGCTGTGGAGAGCACAGCATAGGTTGAGGCAAGCACAACATAGTATGTGGAGGCTTCTCTCACACGTACAGCATGAAGTGCAGCAGTGCTTCCACAGCACCATCCTTCTACAGCACCACCGCGCCATCCTTCTACAGCACCTCCGCGCCATCCTTCTACAGCACCACCGCGCCATCCTTCTACAGCACCACTGCGCCATCCTTCTACAGCACCACTCCCCCATGCTTCCACAGCACCACTCCCCCATAATTCCACAGCACCACCACTCCATGCTTCCATAGCACCACCACTCTATCCTTCCACAGCACCATCCTTCCACAGCACCTCCTCTCCATCCTTCCACAGCCCCACCACTCCATCCTTCCACATCACCACCTCTCCATCCTTCCACAGCACCACCGCGCCATCCTTCCACAGCACACTGCGCCATCCTTCCACAGCACCACCGCGCCATCCTTCCACAGCACCACCGCGCCATCCTACCACAGTCTGTGTGTGTGCGTGGCTCTGTGTGTGCGTGGCTCTGTCTGTGTGTGTGGGGGGCTCTGTGTGTGTGGGTAGGGCTCTGTGTGTGTGGGTAGGGCTCTGTGTGTGTGGGTAGGGCTCTGTGTGTGTGGGTAGGGCTCTGTGTGTGTGTGGGTAGGGCTCTGTGTGTGTGTGTGGGTAGGGCTCTGTGTGTGTGGGTAGGGCTCTGTGTGTGTGGGTAGGGCTCTGTGTGTGGGTGGGTGGCTCTGTGTGTGTGTGAGTGACTGTGTGCGTGTGTGGGTGTCTTTCTGTGTGTGTGGCTCTGTGCCCGCGAATAATCTCTACTACTCTCTAATGCTCACCTATTGCCATTGTAAATGACAATACCATTTATTTATGTTTAAAAAAAAAAAAATGTCATGAGCAATGCCAATAGCTCTACCTTTAATAATGCCGAGACCATTGCATTGTAAATGCTTGTTTTAGGTTGAGCCTAGCGACACGCATGCACTGTTTGCTGAAAAGCTGAAGTGATTGTCCATTGCGTATGGCTTTCAAAAATTGAAAGCCCGCAATTGGCCATAAAAACAACAACTCCTCAAGTCACAACATCTGGTGCTCGTTCCGGCGGGCTGCGGAGGCCTCTTCTGCATCAAACAAACCTGGAAATAGGGCGGCATTGAGAAACATGGCGGAAACTGCAAGTATTGTTGCATTCTCGGGTCCAGATAGCAAGAAATGCCCGTCCAGGTCACATCTGAAACAACATCCTACGCGGACAAACAGGCCTCGAAAGGAGACGGCTGAGGAAGGCAGAAGCAGCTGCTGGGCCCCCTCTGGAGTCAACTAGATGCGGTTTCTTTGTGGGTGGGGGTGTGGTCGGGGAGATCGATTTACACACACTTGGGGCCTCATTTATGAGGCCTTGCGTGAGTTTTGCGCTTCCGGGGCCTCATTTATGAGGCCTTGCGTGAGTTTTGCGCTTCCGATGCGTCACTTTTTGTGACGCATCGGCGGCGTAAAACATGCCTCCTGATGCGCACTATTTACAAAGTGACGCATCTAAGCAGATGCATCACTTTGTAAACCCCTGCGCTACATTATACCTGCGTCAGGTATAATGTATGCAGAGGGGGCGTTCACCCGCAAAAAGCCTCGTAATAGTGACGCAGTGAAATCTATGAGATTTCACTGCGTCACTTTTAGGACGCTGTTGCGTCAAAATCTTGCGCCTGCCTCACAGCAGGCGTAAGACTGACGCAAGCCCTTTCACATGGGGCTTTCCCCATGTGAAAGGAAGCATTGCTGGAGTTGCGTCACTTTTGTGACACACTCCAGCAATGCGTCACTTTTGCTCCTACAGATACGTCAGAAATACTGACGTCAGAAATACTGACGTATCTGTAACTCCTTGCGACATGATGCGTCATATTATAAATATGACGCATCAATCATGTCGCAGGGAGAGCGCAGTGAAAAGTGATGCATCACTGTTTTCACACAGCGATGCGTCACTTTTCATGAATGAGGCCCTTGGTCTTTGGTCACACTGGTACCTCAAAGCGGAACAGAGCGGCGGAAGACAGCACTGGGCACTGAAGGGGGCTGAGTTCAAAACATTCCCTCATTTGCGGTACGGCGCTTGGACCTCCGTGCTCGCGTGCCTTGGGACTCGTACTATTTCACTGAAGAAGCATAAAGAGTAGTTGGGCGGTGTAACGAGTTTGCTGCTGCATTAAAAATAGTAACAGAGCACCGGTAGCTTGAGCAGCTCGTTTCCGCTTCTTCCCAAGGCAATTAAATAACAGGCGACTGCTACTCAATTTAATGACATCCAATTGCCGTCATCAGCATATTGGAAGGCAATGTACGCCTTCCTGAGATTCACACTTGTTACATATAGATCACAGCAAATATCAGATGCAGCAGTTTAACTCACTGAGCCATCTCTCTGCAGGAGATAGTTTAATAGTCACCTGCAGCAGGTGAGCTCAGTGCTGAGAGTCTGTATCTAGAGAGCAGCTCCCCCCCGGGTCAGAGACATGGCTTTTCCAGCGACTCCGGGGGCTGGACATCTGACAGATGGCTGTGCTGAGCTCCTGCCGGAGCTACGGAGGCGGGACGGCCCCTGCACCGCTCTCAGGTGGGTATTTCTGCTCTGAGGTTACTCCTTCAAGGAGGTGTCCCTGTGTTTAGATGGACTCCGCGTGTGAGGATTTCTGACACAGTGCGCAGCACTCGGTGCTTTAAATGGCTGGCAGGGCTTCTATGTGCAGTGCTGTGTACCACTGATCACTATTACTTCAAGGTGCGCTTCGCAGCATGGGCGTAGGAACTGTGGGGGACGCGGGGGATATGTCCCCCCCCAGATTTTAAAGTGGGGGGGACACGGGGGACAAGCATGGGGAGGGGCAAGGGGACAAAAGAATTTCCCCTCGCCCTTCTGTTATTCACAGGGCCATTAGCGCGCGAAAGCGCTACCTAATGGCCCTGCACTTGACCTGCCTGGAGTCAGAGAGGCCACCCGCCCTCTGCCCTTTGTTATGCTGCAGGAAGGCTCGGCATCCTCAGGGCAGAGAAGGAAAAAAACTCTGTCTCTTTTCCATCATACCCGGAGAAGGCAAGCAGAGTGTCAACTTCTCCTGATCTTCCTCTGGCAGCGCCGCGACCCTCCTCCCCCTCTCTCTTTCTTTTCCCTCTATCTCGTTCTGTCTCTGTCTCCCTCCTAGTTAAGTTCTGATTTCAAGAGACAGCTCTTACGTTCTCTCTCTTGCCTCTTTATTTGTTTCCTTGTGAAATGGATTCAAAATAGGAAGAACACTTTGGCTGGAAATGTCCTCATTTGCTGATCTTTTATAATTCCAAAGAAAAACCTCGGGACGGAGAGAAAAAATTATTAAATACCTAAATAAAGCGATACAGAGTGGTCAGCAGACAGGCCAGATTGTTATTTACACCCACACCCATTAGCGCCACTTTTCAGAGTTTGCCAGTGAAAGCACTACTTTCTTTTTTTCTTCTTTCTTTGAACAACATTGTTTTTCCAGGGCGGGGAAGTGCTCCATTCCTAAAGGGACTGCAATACCTGGTTGAGTGGAGTAGAAACGTTTCATATGATCGTTTTCAACTGTTTAAATTATTTTAGCTTATAAAATGTGTACTGCGGCTCTGTGTTCGTGGATGTGGTGTTTTTTAAACCAAACTGCTTACATTTTGAAAGGATATAAGCAATGGACATTGAAACAGGGCCCTTCCTGCCTGGTCCTGTAGCCATGTCCTGAATTTTACAGGAAAAATCACTTACTGATTTCTGAAAAATAATAATCCACATTTGTAAAGCGCACAATCACCCGTAAGGGTCTCTAGGCGCTGGGGGCCGTCGGTAAGATTAAGCAAGCTATTGCCCAGAGTCACATGGTGCTGGGCTAATCTGCCACCGGTGCCGGGGATCGAACCATGATCCCCAGTTTCCGGAGTCAGTCACCCTGGCCGCCGCGCCACACCTCTTCCTGAATAATGAGTTCCTTTGAATAATGAGTTTAAAACTGTTAAAGTAACCATGTTGTTCCTGAATACATTTCACATGCTTTGCTTACTCTTGCATTCCTAATGAGTGTTTGCTTTTTCCAGGGTGTTATTCGTTTTTTTCAGGCAGCATTTTACTCTTGTCCAATGCATAAATTGAGTTTAGTCGCAGCACAATTGAGTTGTAGCTTAAGGCAGTGCAAGTTTCTCTCAGTGGGGCACTATGGTGTTCAGTGTGGGAGAGGATGTGGCACTCTGGCCAGAGCTGCTGAATTTGGAACGTGAGCACCATTTTCAGCCTTCATGACCAGTTCACCAGACCACACTCCTGACAGAACTCATTCTGATGCTACACCTTAGAAGGCTTCGCAAGACCTTAGAAGCCCTGGTGTCTTAGCACCCGCAGGTGGACCCTAACGGCGGCACGTCTGTGTTAACCTTGAAGGCCTGTCCACCACAGTTCACCTCCAGTCTTGCGAGCAGGCATACAAAGAAGCTCACCCTAGACACACCATCGACAGTGACTGTCACTGAGGTCACAAGATCCTTGAGGCCAGTCCACCGCACCCATTGGTACCTCCATTGGCCTCTTTCAGCAGTAGTTGTGCAACTCACCAGGGATCAGCAATGAAGGATTTGCATGCACACCAAACTTAGGGGGTGATTATAATGGAGGTGGGACTGCCACGTCACCCCGTCAGTGGCAGTTCCACCACCATCGGTGTCTGCATTACCGCCAGCCATATTACAGTGGCAGGTGGTTCCCTGGCGGTCGGAAAGACCCCCGCCACACATCCAACTGGTGCCTTGAGCCCGCCAGTGCGGCGGAAGGGCTCGTGGTTCCTACAATACTGGTGGTGCCTACCAGCCACCACAGTAGGGATTATGATGCCCTTTACCCGCCAGTCTATCCATGGCTGTTCACCCCCCATGGAAAAGTTGGTGGAAAGGGACATTGGGGGCCCGTAGCAGGCCCCTGTCCCTCCAACCCCCAGACATGGAACTCGGTGGGGGGGGGGGTTTCTAAGATGCCCCCCTACATATCACTGCACCATGTGGCAGGCACCTCATTGTGCCTGCCACGTAGTGCAGTGATATATGGAACATGTCCTTTTTAGGTCTCGGCCTGCGTAGGCTGCGCTTGCGCAGTCCCACTGGTGAGAAATTTTCTTTACAGTATGGGGGCTTGAACCTGCCCCTCCTCTCCATTGGCTGGCTTCCTAAACAGAGGCCAGCCATTGGGCAAGAGGGGCGTCTGTCCTTTTAAGCCCCGTCTTTTTGGGATTGAGGGGTGTTTTTTTTTATTTCTTTCTATTTTCTTTCTCTCCTCTTCCCATTGGCTGGAATTTTACATTCCAGCCAATGGGAATAGGAGAGAAAGAAAACACGCCCCTCAATCCCAAAAATGACGCTGGGTTCTCCGAGGCATTTCTGCCTCGCCTCGGAGAAATGTGGTGGTGTTTGACTCTTGAGCTCACGGCATCGTGTGAATCTGACGGCTTGTTTTTTTTTTAGCTCCCACAGGCTAGGGGTAGCTTCGCTCTACGATCTCTCTCCCTCTCTCTTAGAGCGGCAGCCACATGGGTTCCACTTATCCAGACAGCCCCGCCCAGCCGCGCAGGCCCATTCCCATACCCCAGGTCAATGTAGGCATCTCTCCGCTGGCCTCTCAGTTCTTGAGGCGGTTAATGCTAGTCGTCGCGCCAGGTGGGTTGACTCGGCAGGCGATATACAGCCCAGTCCTTCCCTCTCGGGTCACTAGTCAAGTGAGGCCTCAGGCGCCCCTACGAGCCCGCAAGACCCCGCTGTCCTCATGGTGGCAGGGGCCCTCGCTCACCTCCTCACAGCAGCTCTGCCCCCTACACAAGTCCCAGGCGTATGCAGCGCAGCCCCTCCCCCTGTACATAAGCTCTGCTCGTATCAGCTCAAAGCCGCTGCACGTTACCCCTGCTGGGCACGATCTCTCCGGTGCCCAAGCCAGCGCAGGGGCCCCCACCCGGTGGCGGCCCCTGCAGCAGGATCTCGCCGCGCAGATGGGTTGCTTAGAATTCACGGGTCACCTTCCCTTCCGCCTCGGGGTCACAGTCGGCCCCGGCAGCCTCACTTCACTGCGGCGGCAGGGTGGGTCGGTCCCTGATCTTGTTTCAGGTCCGCTTTCAGCCTTCACTGCACTCTGACTCCCTCTGCCAGACTCTGTTAGGTCTTCCAGGCTCCGCCATCTTGGGACCCGAAGCTACGGGTGGATCAATTTGGTGGGGCGGATTCCAGGCCACGGAGCACCTTCTAATTGGTTGTGCTGCACTCAGCAACGTTCTGCCCCCGCAGTTCTATGGGGCAAGGGAGGGGGTTCAGGATGTCGCTGGATCAGGCTTGTTGCGAGGAGCTCCGAGGTGAGCTACTCACTCCATCAGCATCATGCCACCCTTTCCCCTCCAGACCCCCCCAACACCACCACTTGTCTTGCCTCTGTTCTCTGCTTGTCATCGTTTTTTCTTGCCTCTGTGCTCAGCCTGTCATCGTTTTTTCTTGCTTCTGTTCCTTGCTTGTCATTGTTTTTTCTTGCCTCCTTGTTCTTTGTGCTTGCTCTCCTGCCCCCTCGTGGGGTGTGCTTGCTCTCCTGCCCCCTCGTTGGTTGTGCTTGCTCTCCTGCCCCCTGGCTGTGCTTTCTCTCCTGCCCCCTGGCTGTGCTTTCTCTCCTGCCCCCTGGTTGTGCTTTCTCTCCTGCCCCCTGGTTGTGCTTGCTCTCCTGCCCCCTGTTCCCTCGTTGTGAGCGTTTTTTCTGGCCTCTGTCCCCTGTGTGTATGGCTCTGTGTGTGTGGCTCTGTGTGTGTGTGTGTGTGTGGCTCTGTGTGTGTGTGTGTGTGGCTCTGTCTGTGCCTCTGTCTGTGTGTGTGTGTGGCTCTGTCTGTCTGTGTGTGTGGCTCTGTCTGTCTGTGTGTGTGTGGCTCTGTGTGGGTAGCTTTTTTTGTAGGTGTCTCTATGTGTGGGTGGCTCTGTGTGTGTGTGTGTGTGGCTCTGTGTGTGGGTTTCTCTGTGTGTGTGTGGGTGGCTCTGTGTGGGTGGCTCTATGTGAATGACTCGGTGTAGGTGGTTCTGTATGTGTGTGGGTGGCTTTGTGTGTGGTTCTGTGTGGGTGCAAATGCAATAGGTCTCGCATTTGCGAGCGATTAAGCTCTTGGCATTGTAAATGACAATGCCATTTATTTATGTTTTAAAAACAAAAACATAAATACAAATGTCATGAGCAATGCCAATAGCTCTAACTTTAAGAATGCAGAGACCATTGCATTGTAAATGCTTGTTTACATTGCGGCAGATGATGCAGCCAGCAGTACCTGCTGCAATGTAAAAGATAGGCACTTGCGAATGCCATAGTGGCGGTCGCATTGTAATGCCTATCGTGAGGCCGCCACCTTGAAGGCCAGCTGTCCCATTCCCCGATTCGATGGCGGACGGACTGAAGTCCGCCTGCCATCGTAGTCAGCCCCTAAGTTTGCAAACTTCATGGTCTCTGCTTCATGCACAAACACTTTTAACATATGCAGCCTGCTTTCGGGCCACTGGAGTTAAGCAGCAGTGGAGGCCACAAAGATGTTGCAGTGTTGACTAAATTATGCAACAATAAAAAGGCTGCAGCGTAATGCAGTGCATTTTATGATACTTTATTATTTTGACATATTTATGCATACTAACAGCCTCTGCAAAGCTTTTGCCTCATTAGTAACTGTATAACATACAAATGCAGCAGTGGGAAAGGTGACCAGTCAACCTTTGCAATGGGCCCTACACTTCACAGCAACATAAGTCACATTTCTCTTAGTAATTTTTGATCCGTTTGAGCAACAAAACTGTTTTGGGTGAAATTGTTAGATTATGCAGCAGATGATGTATTATGTGGCAAATATGATACAGCCATAGTTAAGTGGAAAATATTTTTCCACTTAACTTAATTTTGCCCCAGCATTGTAGTTGATCAATTTGCAAGTTCCCCAAACCCAAAAGTCAAGTTTTGGCACAATTAGCATTTTAAAAGCAGTCCTACAACACAGGGCTACTTTTAAACTGACCTCAGGCTTCAGCAGTGTGTAGTAACTGACTCCACGCAGATAGATGAGTTTCATGAGGATTTATTGAAGTTAAGAGGGAGATCAGAAGTACACTAGTATTCAGCCCCACCAGGAGCAGCCAGCAAGGCGCTCAGCCCTTCTCCAACTGTGTGATTCATACACCAACATTCTAAGTGACATCATCTTAAGAGTGTTCCACTGGTGAAGCAGTGGAAGACATGTAAAGCATAATAACCAAGATACTACATATCCTCCTTTCTTCCAAAGAAAACAAAAGAGAAGAAAGTATAATCAGATGTATAAGCTAGTAGGAAGAACTAGAGAGGAGAGTGACATCATCGAGTGTTCCACTGGTGAAGCAGTGGAAGACATGTAAAGCATAATAACCAAGATACTACATATCCTCCTTTCTTCCAAAGAAAACAAAAGAGAAGAAAGTATAATCAGATGTATAAGCTAGTAGGAAGAACTAGAGAGGAGAGTGACATCATCTTAAGAGTGTTCCACTGGTGAAACAGTGGAAGACATGTAAAGCATAATAACCAAGATACTACATATCCTCCTTTCTTCCAAAGAAAACAAAAGAGACAAGTATAATCAGATGTATAAGCTAGTAGGAAGAACTAGAGAGGAGAGTGACATCATCTTAAGAGTGTTCCACTGGTGAAGCAGTGGAAGACATGTAAAACATAATAACCAAGATGCTACACATCCTCCTTTCTTCCAAAGAATACTACACAGTGCACACATGCAAACACAGAAAGGGCTGCTGGCCTCAAAACTGCCATGCCCTATTATACTCTAGGACTTAAAGGTAGTTCTAATCCCCCTGCCCTATTATGTACTAGGGCCTTATAGGAGAGGTCATGCCAATCATAGGGGTACCCTAACCCATAGTGCACGCTAGTGTATGTAGGTGTTTTCACAGTATCTTTAGGTGTCTCTTTAGGAATAGCACTGGCCCTGTAGAGGCCAGGGTCAGGTACCACCAGTACCAGTCAGCAAAACGTTGGGGAGTGCCCAGGGTAGAGGATGGCTTTGCACCACTAAAAAAGCACAAACTCAGAATTTAAAACATAACACCATGGTTGTGGGGTTCTCTTTAATAATCAGAATTGATTTCTATCCTAATGAACCCATTTTTCAACATTAGGATAAGGAAAGACAGGGGAAAAATCATAACGTTCTAATCTATACCTTGAAGTTTTCATGCAGCTCTTTGATGATGGTTAATAGCTCACTGTTCTATGTTAGGATTTTAACTTATAAACTGCAAATACCAAAAGAATCTTTCAGACAAAAGCAGTAACTCACTAACCTATTTACATGATATGCATGTTGTGATCTGCGTGGTACACGTTCTTTGCTGCAGGCATATTACACCACTTTGGCTACCTTACCAAGAGTCAAAACTTCCACTAGACAAACCTCCGATCTCTCTCAATAAAGGTTATTAATCACCAAAATTATCTTCAAATTTTTATTGTTGCCTGAAAATTTCTGGAGACCAGGAATGCAGCAGCAGGTATTTTTCAAACCATAATGCACTTGCGAACACGATGTCCACACCCTAAGTCCGCGACCTTTGTTTGCTTGGTGCATGAAGATGCAAGATTCATATACATTTTTTTTTAACATTTGCTCTGATTACAATATGAAATAACAAAGAAGCATACATGCAAACTGTGACAACATGCCTGCTTTTCTCAAAATTTCACTTCGAAAGTATGCGATTGTATTTGTTTACCGGGCGGTGATTTGTATAGGGTCACTGGGAAGTCCACAAGGTTGTCCCTGTCCCCCCCAGAATTTTAGTGTCTCCTACGCCCCTGCTTCGCAGGAATGTGGTATGTGTTTTCTAAAAAAAGGAGGAAATATACATAGTAGCGGCATGACTTGACACACTTTGATAGTATAAATTGTGTTAGAAACCAGTGCTCCATGTGCACTGAGTTTTAAAAACACATGATACTCTTAACAACAGCTAGCACTGCCATGTCAATTGTATTCTTGTGCTCAGCCGGTGTTCACTGTGCACTTCTTTTGTGCTCCGTTTCCCAGCGCTTCATGACCAGCTTGTGTCATTGGTAAGCAGTTACACCGAGTTCACAGAGTGGTTTTGTGGTCATGATAGAGGCATTGTTGCACTGACTATGCAGCACCGAGCACGCCCAGAAAATTACATTGTTACTCATATGGACTGCGGTAAAACTTCACGTACTAGTACAATATCCAAACAACCGTCTCGTTTCATATGGGAAGGCTCTCTGTTGTCACAGGTGCTCATTTTCGGAGAAGGCGCCACAGCGCCGAGCACGCAGGAAGCAAAATGTATTAGTAAGGTCGATGGTTGGAAATGTTTGTACAACCCTTTCAAACCAGACACGTGGCGCAACGTTCAGAACTGCAGACTTTGGAACTGAGGAGCCAAGTTTAAGTCTTGGTGTCTGCTCAACACCCTGTGATTCTGGGCAAATCACCTACTCCCCTGTGCCTATCAGAAATGTGTTTTATTGTACAAAACTTGAAATTGACTGCACAGCGCCGAGCACATTACACCAGACTCGTGAACGCCTAACCTAAATATGTCTCTATTTCATGATTACATGTTATAATCAGTACATACTTAGTATTACATTTCGACTGTCACCTTTTTAGGTCTCCTAACCTTACATATGGCATGTTGGCCTCCATCACGAGTGACCCATTAATTCCAATGGGGGAGGGGTAATGGGCCCATCAGGATTGTACATTTTGAGGAAACAACACAGCTTCATGATCTTTCATCTGAGATTTCACCTGCTCCAATTAGTCAAGGTGTACGGGTTTAATACCTGGGAAAATACGCCGCAATCGATACAGCAAGTCCGATTTCCACATAATATTTCCCCAAAACGTGTAAATTCAGAAATATAAATGCAATTATCGGGACCTCTGATAGCGGTAATTCTGGAGTGGAGAAGTGATGTACCCTCTTTGGTCTGTGGTAGTCCACGGGCTCCTAATATGAGGTGAATTGAACGTAATGCTATGCATCTGTTTTACTTTGTTTGATTGCATGGCACAGTATTTCTACGGTCGTACTTTGGATTTTACATGCTGTGCCATATCTCTAATATTTCTGTGGCACCCCTAGTGCTCTGGTACATATTAATGGCCCAAGTCTGGTGCAGTATTTCAGACGGTAGTGATCTGAACTGTCACTGTGGCCTGATGTTACTGTGCCCGTGATATGGAAATTATTCAGATGTTGCCGCTATTTTCCAAGATGTTGTATTTCTGTGGTATTCTGTTGGTAAGCCTCTGGATGAGGCGCACAGCAGCTCAAAGTGCGGAATTTGTGTGGTATTCCTACCGTAATGCTGGGAATGTGGTACATGATGGTTATAATATTTGTGTTGTATACATAGGTAATGCACTGGCATACAATAATTAAAATTAAGACACTGGCGTGGTACACACTTAGCATAAATCGGTTAAAAGTATGTAAATTACAATGGCTTTTTTCTATCTGTTTTGAAAAACAACACATAAATAAAAGGCATTGTCATTTACAATGCCAATAGCTTAAACTCTCGCAAATGCAAGACCTGTTCTATTGCAAATGCTTGTTTTTTGTGTTAATGTCGTGCTTGTGCGTTTTAGTAAGGTTTCTTTTTTATATAGCCTAGCGTTTTCAATTTGCTTTTGAGCATGCCGAAAGGTATATTTTATTCTCATTTATATTTTTATGCTGATCTAAGTGCTTAGCTGGTATTTTTTGTTAAACCTTAATGTAATGTGTATATTATGTTTGGACCGTGTTGGAAGATTTTTTAGACTTTGGAACGTGCTGCAAAATGTAGTAATGCCCAGGGTTATCCGCCCGCTATATTGTAATATTTGTGTTTAATGTTCTGCTTGTGCCTTTAAGTAATTCTTTTTTTTAAAGTTAGTGTTTTTTATATGCTTTTGAGCACGCTGAAAGGCATTTTTTATTTTTATGTGTATTTATATGTTGTTAAAAGTGCTTAACTGTTTTTGTTTCCGGTTAAAGCTTTACATGCTGTTTAAAGTATTTAATTGATATCAAGAAGTTTGCATGCTTTTTCTTTTTTTTTATTTACGTTTTAAACTGGTTGCGTGGCTCTGTTTGTAATTTATTATTTGTTGGCACAACGTGTTTCTTTAATTTGTAAACTGATTTTTGGGGGCATTGTTTAGCTTTTGGAATGTAATGGATTGGGTTATCAGTCCTGCTATGTTGTAATATTTGTATTTGTTAACGTTGAGGTTGTGCGTTTCAGCAATTTGTTTTTTAATGTAGCATTTTTTATGTGCTTTTAAGCACGTGGAAAGGCAGGTTTTTGTTTATTATGTATTTTTTATCGATTAGAAGTGCTTAACTGATATCGGGAAGGTTGTATTTTTTTTTAAATTTCATTTATTTATTTACGGCTGAAAGTGAATTTTTTCCTGGAACGGACGCGTTGGTGTATTTTCTAGATATATACTTGTAGGTTTGCTCTATTGCGATAATTTTGTTGTGTTTCTGTGTGTGTGTGTGTGTGTGTGTATTGTTATGCCATTTTCCATCAGTGAAACATAGCTGTCTCCTTTTAAACAAACAACAAAGTTTTGAACTGTTTTCTGGCACGCTAAGTATAAACAGACTACTAAGGGCCCGATTCCGATCTCGTCTGGAAAGCCCTCCGTACGGCTCAGATCCGGATAACTTCCCAGACAAAACGTGCTCTGGGAGTCCGAGCAAGTGAGTACGATGCGTCCATAAGCATACGGGCTCGATTCGCTCAGACAGCCATTGAAATCTATGGGAGCCTGCACACAGACGCGTACACAGGCTCCCATTGCAAAAAAGGGGTAGGTGGGGAAAAGCGGACACCCCATGGTGACCGCCACATTGTGCATGCTTGGATTAGGGAGACCCATGTGTACCGCCCCTGACATATTTGGAGGGCCCGGGGTGTAGGGGGACCTGCTACGTCCTCCCGAAGTTCGCTCCTGACAGCCTCTTTGTCTCGCTGAGACCGAGGCGAAGCGGCTGTCCAAATCATGCATCGTACTCGCTCGGTCGAAATCCGGCTCCATTGAACGGCACAATTCGTCTACAAATAAGTTGTAAGGCATGATCGCGTTCGGAAACGATTTGCTCGGCGCATACATGATCTTCGCATCGTACTTGGTCGTTTGGACCTGTGTACGATTCGGTCGTAAACAAGGGCTAAGAATCGGATCCAGTAAAGCCAAATTCGATTTGAAGGCCTTCTGAACGACATCGGAATCGGGCCCTAAGTATTCAACTATCTTCCACCACTGTACACTTGTTTTACTAATTTTGTGTTGGTCGGTGCTTAAAATGTTTCTCAGGTTTATATTTGTTTTTATTGTTGCAACACAGGACATTTAGCGAAGCTTTACAGTCACTGATTTAACACCAATATTCAGCCACCGTCCGTCATTTATGCAACTTATAACAGAAGAAAAGGAAACTTAACCCTAAAACCCCAGCTAACCCCAAACATCCCTCCCTCCCTTGGGTGCCCCGGGAACTAATAAGTCACTATGATCATGTAACCAACATTCCTGCAAAAGTCTCCTCTCATGGGTCAAGGCTGTGCCTCGATGAGGCGTTTTAGTTTTAAATACCTAGGGCAGGTAAGCTCTGTGAATTCATGGGAGAGGAAGGTAATAAAGAGGTGCCAAACCTCCTGAATGTATCCCCCAGCGGTTTGAGTGTAGACATAAGCCTCTCCATCCCCAATAGATGCCAAATATGGTGGAGCCACCCCAGTCTGGTTGGGATTTTATCAGTGCCCCAAAGTGCCAGTGCGATATGTCTGCCTCTTCTTGATTTAAGTGGGAATGTCAACGGATTGGGGAGACCTAGGATCACATATACAGGGAATTGGGGGGGAGTCGAGTGTGAAAGTGCTGATCAAATTCTGTCAGAGTTTCGTCACAAATTGGGCCAATTTAGGATACTCCCATAAAATGTGTATTAGTGTCTTGGAAATATCAAGACATCTCCAGCACCACTCACTCTGATCCGGATTGCCTCTGTGAAGGCAAGCCGGTGTGAGATACCAGTAAATAGCAATTTTTGTTGCGGTTTCTATACTCGAAGCATTAGACGCTGTGTGCCTCACCCGCTAATAAATATTCCTCCATTCCTGGGTTGAAAGTTCCCGCTCCCATCACAATTGATTGGAGCGGGAACCATTTCATATAATCTTATATAAATCAGATACTAAATGCTTGTCTGATTCTTTTCTAGAAGCCATCTAGTCAAGGGGCATTTTGCTGCATCTCTGATCTCTGGCTGCATCAACCAATGTTTAATCTCTGTATACTGAAATCTCTCTCTTTCTGGGATAGCTTTGTCTGCCTTCAGGTTGTCAAACTGTATGGTGACTTCTTTGTCAAAGAAATGGCCTATCGATCTGCAACCCGGCTTATGCTAATCCCGAAAAGTCACTTCGTTTAGGCCTGGGGTGAAGTCCGGGTTCTCCACTACTGAAGAAAGCGGAGGGGGGGAACAACTAGAGTCTCCCTCTTGGATACTGCATCTCAGACTCGGAGGGTAGGCACCGTGATCGTAGACAAATAGAGATTATGGGGACGATGCGGCCTACCCAGGAAGGGAACCTTCCACTGGGACGTTCCAGACAGTGCCCTGTCCATAAAAAGCCATCTCCTTTCTGATTCTGGGCGTGACCACTCCACCAGGAACCTAATCTGCACGGCCCGGACATACCATTCGAAACATGGGATGCCCAGGAACCCATGCGCCGCTCCAAGGCCCCAAGATCGGTACGCATGCTGGAACGCCAGCCAGCCCACACATAGTTTTGAATGGCTCTTTGTATAGTCTGGTGCGTTCCCGGCAGAGCCCAAGATAGCATGTAGATCCGTCATCTATCCAAGTCAGTCTATTCTCTTTTAACCAGCCTTTGATAATTAACCACCACCACATCTTGAATAGTTTTTTTGAATTTTTTTGAATTATTTTATTAATGCAGTGTTACAATGGCACATAGCATATACAGCATAAACCAATACAATATCTTAGCATAGTGACAAACACAAGAAAATAGGAACAAAAAGGAACAGACAAGAAACATCAGAGCCGTGTACAGCAATAGGTTACATCAAGAGGAGAAATAAAAAATAGCAATCAGGTACTTCCTTAAGATCAATATTCCACACTCATGTCTACATGTTAGACTCGCCCCACCATTTACTTCATATGTCCGAGTACAATAAAAGTCCAGGAGGCGCTCAATCCGCAGTAATTACCCAACACCCTGTTCACACTGAGCCACCAGAAACTTCTTCAATGGGGCCCAAATATCCTTAGGCCTAGAGGACACCGGAAGCTCCTCGGCGTATTGTTCTAGCTGCTCCCGGCAGTATACCATGTCCTTTAGCCACAGATCCACTTTCGGGCACAATCAACAGTTCCACGTGAACAGCACCCGCCTCTTTGCCAGCACCAGTGCCACCCTTATAAACCTACCCACTGCCGCCCTCAATCCAGGCACATAGCTCAATAGACATTCTAGTGGTGTGCAATTAATCTCTTGACCAGTCATGGTGTGTAGTAAAGTGTGTAGTAAAGTGACAACCCCTTCCCAGTAGTGATATACCGGCCCACACTGAAATGCAAGATGGAGAAAGTCAGCCCCATCATGACCACACCTCCTGCAGCAGGCGGAGTCGCTAAGCCCAAGCTTGTGTAACTTATGAGGAGTGTGGTATACCTGATGAAGGAACTTCAAATGTATAATTCGTAGGTTATTATTAGACGTGATAATACAGATTTGTTCCCATACTGTGGTAGTAATCGGGGGATCTAGCACCTCATTCCAGCCTCCCATGCTGTTGTCCACCCCCCAAACTGTCTCCTCCTGCACCGCCCTATATAATCTGGTGAGCAGCTTCTTTCTAGAAGGGGGGACTATTAGCAGCTGGAGCACTTCCGGCTAATCTGGGAAACACGTGTAATGGTCCCTCATCGCCCGCCTGAGTCTGTAGCAGGTGTATCGCAAGAGTGGAGTAGGATTTTGTATGTAGCTCAAGTCAACCTCTGAAATATATTTACCATCAACGTACAAATCACTCAGCTCAGTAAGACCAGCCTCTCTAAGGGCCGTGATGGGGCCCTTCTCTCCAGCCACCGACAGAGCAGAGTGCCCCTCTAGAGGCAGTGCAGGCGCGTACAATGGAAGTTTATGAGACCGTCTCCCAATCTCCTGCCACGCAGAGATAGTGGTGTCTATCGTGTTTATCTCCGCTTTGGGCGTGTGCCTACTGGTGTGCGTAATAATACATTTCAAGTGTACAGGATGCGCATCGCCTTCCTCCACTGCTACATGTGGGATGAAGTCATGTGCCCGGAACCAGAAGTATGCATGTGGGCTTGCCCACACAGGTAGTACGCATAAAGGTCTGGAGTGTTGAAACCACCCTTCTCAAATGACAGCGTCAACTTATGCCAGCCAATCCTCAGCTGTTTGTTCCCCCACACGAGCCTCAGCAGTTTGGTCTAGATTGTTTAAAAAAAATGCTTGGACAGTTTCATCGGGATATTACAGAACAAGTACAAAAATTTGGGAAAAATAATTATTTTGATCACCGCTATACGGTCTGCCAGGGATAGAGGCAGATCACACCAGCGGTCAATCTGCTGCACCAGCTCTGTATATGCACGGCCATAGTTCTCCCTGAAAACGGAAAACGACCTCGGGATCCCGATGGAGCCAGACCCCTAAATACTTGACGGGCTCTACCGACAATATAAGGGGATATTCCACCTGGGGTGAGACAGTAGCAGGCGTCAGGGGGATGAGAACAGATTTCTCCCCGTTGATTTGCAGACCGGAGAAGAGACCACATTTTATGTATTCACGCAGGATAGGCGATAAGTAGCATTGCGGTTTGCGGACATAAAGGACCATGTCGTCCACATAAAGAGAAATTCCAACCGGCCAGTTATGAAAGTTCAACGCAGCCGCCCTATGTGCTTGCCAAATTTTACATGCCAGTTGTTCCAAAACTATGGCAAAAAGGAAAGGGGACAGCCCTGCTGAGTGCCATGTTCCATGCTGAAAGACTCAGACTTCAGCCCACCCACCCTAACCCTCGCGGAGATATCTGTGTATAGGACCTGAATCCAGCAAACAAAACCGGGGGAATCCCATCCTATGAAGAATATACACCATGTATTTCCACTCTATCGAATCAAATGCTTCAGTAGCATCTAAAAGAACATCCACAGCCGGAAGAGCAGGATTGAGCACATGGAACATGGCGAATATCGTGCGTAGATTAAAAGAGGTGGACCGCTCCAGGATGAACCCGGATTAATCCGGCAACACCAACAGTGGAATTAAAGGCTGCAATTTAGTGGCTAAAATCCTTGCTAGTATCTTCCCATCCAAATGTATCAGAGATAGCGGGCGATAGGATTCACACCGCGCTGGAGGCTTATCTTTTTTCAATAGGGTAATGATTAAGGCCTGTCTTAGGGATGGGGGGAGTTAACCTGTCTCATGGGCCTCCGCATAGATTTCCAATAAATGTGGCACCAGGAGATCCGAGTATGCCTTACAAAACTCTGCTGTCAGGCCACCCGGCCCCGGAGCCTTATTGTTCGGCAGAGAGAGAATGGCCTCTTAAACATCCACTTCCTCAATGGGCGAACTCAGATACTTTCTGTGCACATCAGACAGCCACGCACAAGCTGTATCGTCGAGGTATTCATTCATAGCCGACTCAGGAATGCCTCCTCAGGACGTGTATATATCTGCATAGAATGAACGGAATTGCTCTGCTATACTGTTGTGTGAATAGTGGGCTTCTCCATTTGCATCTACTATATGGTCAATTGGGAGGTTATCAGCCCTGTCCCACAGCCTATCAGCCAATACCTTGCCCGGCCTGCCGCCCTCCCCATAGGCTCTGGCCACATACCATTTGGATTGATATTTCACCTCCGTGGATGCCAGCGCCTTGTATTCCTCAACATGCTCATGAATTTGAGCCAACGTCTCAACGGATGGCACATTGGTATAGTGGGCCTCTAACTCTCGCAACCGCTCTTCCAACCGGCGAAGTTGCCCTCTGAGGTCTCTGAGTATCCCTGTAGAAGTGCTTATACACCCCCCCCCACCTGTATCGTTGCCTTAAAGGCTTCCCACAAGGTCACCTGACTTTCCTCGGATCCCGTATTCAACTCAAAATACTGTATGATCGAATTCCTGATGGTCTCAGCATAAACCGGATCCAACAGCGCGCCTGCCCGAAAACATCACATGAATGGTCTGCGCAGGTTGGCAGGGACAGACATCTCGAGGACAACAGGATTGTGATCGGACAGGGTTCTCGGAAGTGTATAGACCTTCTCCACCCACCCATTTGCCTCACCGTTGAGTAGCTAGTAGTCCAGGCTGGACCAACTATTAAAGGCAGGGGTAATGTGAGTGCCCTCCAGAATCCCCTTGTTGCGCAGCCGCCATGCATCTACAAAACCCATCTCCACCATAGCATCCCGTATGCACTGCGCAACTCTGACCATGCGCGTCCAGGCTGGATTAGATTTATCCTCCAGCGGATTAAGATGTGTATTGAGATCACCCCCACAGAGGAGCGCCGCTTCAGGCCAGGTGCGCAAGGCATTAAACAACTGTAAGAAGGACGCCGGCTCATCCACCACAGGGCCATATATGCAGACTATTGTCACTAATGTCATCCCCAGTTTGCCGTGTACCATAGCCCAGCGACCCTCTTCATCCACACGTTTGTATAGGCTTAAACCGAACACCCCTCTTAATGAGAATGAGGACCCTGCGCACGTATGATGAGTAAGAGAAGGGCAGGCGGTAAGATGCCCACCTGCACGCCGCCCTACCCTCTGTGGAGGTACCCAAATGGGTCTCCGGCAAAAGCGCAATCTGTACATTGTCTATCTAACTGCGCCAGCACCTGCCTTGTCTTCTTAGGCGTGTTCAACCCTCGGACATTCCAAGTTATACACTTATAGAGCTCACCTTTCGTCTTGATAGCCACCAATATAGCTGATGGTGTGGAGCACTCTGAGACATGTAGACACATATATAAACCACATCGCAGCAACAGTAGATCTCCTGTTACAGTACCTCAGGCTCATCAGAACTAAACAATCCCCACCACACCCCACCCACTTCAGCATCCCCAAATTGCTAAAGACATACCCCATTTGTAACCCCTCCCCCCCAACAAACACAATAGCAAACATCATAGCAAAAGGGGAATACCCATCGGGGGACGTAGCGGCACAGTCCACTCCCAGATCTAATAGGGAGGGGGCAGCTGAAGTAGCAGCAACGACTTCCACTGTGGCCAACCCGTACATTGCATAACAAAAACTCATGTATAGGACAGCAGTCAAAAAGGACGCATTTCCCCCAGCACTGCACCTGAACAGTGCACATCCATCTGATCTGACGACCCACCAGCTGCACATGATCTTTTATCTAATAGCAGGCACCTCCACCCCTGGAGTACCAAACCCGTGTTAATATCAAAAACATAGATTGTGGCACAAAGGTACATGTTGAATCCCCCAGACAGAAACATCCTGCGGACCCAAGGGCCCAAGCACACCGCACATTAGGCTTCGTGCTATTCATTCATCGATGTCAGACGTGCGGTCTGGCGACTTCCGTCTTCTTCGCAGGGATTTAGCGTGGTCCATAGCAATCTTAGGATTTGTGAAGATTTTACCCTTGTCAGCTTCCCCAATGCGCAACCTCACCGGGTAAAGCATAGCGTAGGGAATCTGTTTTTTAAGCAGAACCTTCTTGACGCCCTGAAATTCCTTCCAGGCCGCCTGTACATTAGCAGTAAAATCCAGATAGAAGGGTAGCACATTGTTCTGGAACGTTATTGTGCCTTTTTGTCGAGTCACACGGAGAACAGTGTCCCGGTCTCTGAAATTGAGCAGCAGAGCGATGACAGGTCTCGGCGTGGCTCCTGGGGGCGTACGTGCCGCCAGCAAGCGGTGGGCTCTCTCCACAGCGAACAGGGGCGACAGTTCACCCTCTCCGCAGATTTCACGAAACATCGCCTCCATGTAGTCCTCCAGACGCCCCACATTAGTAGACTCTGGCAGGCTCAAGACGCGAATGTTGTTGCGCCTAGACCTCGCTTCGATGTCCTCGTTCTTTGCTTAAATAACCGCAAGGAGATTTGTGATATCCAACGTCTTCGCAGCCACTTGCTGAAGGCCATCCTCCGCATCCGAAATACGCTGCTCAGCGTCCCCAATTCGCGCAGCCTGTTTGTCTAGTTTCGCGGAGAAGTGGTCCATTCTTCCATTAAGGGCCTCAATTTTCCCAGCTATGGCCTGGAGACTGACCTGTATTGCAGCCAGCGACTTTTCCAATGTAGTAGGCCCCTCTGATGTCTCCTCTAATTCCGAGTCCGAGGCTGCATTTTGTGGAGACTTGCCGCCTTTACGTAGTTCAAAAGTTAGGCGCGGCTGGTTCCTTTCCGATTTGCCCATATTGTGTGACTCCACAGCCCAAGGTGTGCCGCCCGCTGATAGAAGGTGCACCTCCAGTAATTCTGTATAGATCACAAGGCGTACGTAGCATATTCAGCTGCACCTCACACAAATCTCCCACAACTCTATGTCCAATTTACCGTTGCAGCACAGAATAACCAGCAGCCCTGACCCTCTTCTATCCGGGCCCGGCCTCTCAGCGCGGTATAAATGCACCACTGTCCAGCCAAATCTCAGGACCACAGCACTCCTTCAGCCAACTGCCCAGCAGGGGGTACACAGTCACCCAGAATCTTGCCACACTTAAAATCAGTTGCAGAGGGGGGCACTTATACTACACTTCGCAATGAAGATATCACAAGCGGCGCCAGGCTGTAGATCTCCCGCTCGAAGGCACGCAGCACACTTGATCCCAGCTAGGCAGTTCACCTGTAATGGGGGCGCATCACAGCTCTCCCCGCTGCCTCCTCTGGATATGCGTGCCTAACTCGGTGCAGCAAAAGCAAGGCAGCCAGTCCGGGTGCGATCCCACTTCAAGGATCGGGTGCTGACAGCAGCCGGGGGGGGGAGAAAGGGGCATTCTGGCAAAGTGCCCCCAGGCAGGTTCGCAGAGACGAACTTCGTTTCTGGCCGCACGGCCCTCTCACGGCCTACTCCGCAATTAGGCGCCGGGCGCTCAGCGTAGCTCCAGCCGCCCGATGCAGCACACAACAGTCCCGCTCACCTGTAGTGGGCGGCGGATCAGCCCCACTTGGCCGCATTATTGAACCCGAGGCACCAATGCTCGTCGGGCGGCACCCGCTGTATTCCGGTCTGCCCCACGCACTGCAGCAGCGTACATTCAAGCAGCAGTGAGGCACCCGAGGCCAGCCTCTCCTCTTCACCCCGCCACCATTTCACGCGAGCCCGCATCAGCTTCCTATCTGTCGTCTCGTCACAGTGCGGCCACCGCTTCACAAAGCTCACCCTGCTGGCGGTCGCAGTGCCAGCAGCGATATTCCGCAAGTGGTGAGAGCGGATGGCACAGTGAAGGAAGGATAAATGTAGGATTATTTTCAGCTTTCGGCAGAGCAGTACTACCGCGCAGCCATCTTGCCGAGCACCAGGCCACGCCCCCCCCCCATCTTGAATAGTTGATGTGAGAAGGGTGCCTAAATTTAATATGCTCAGCTCCCATCGAATGGAGTGAGCCTGAGTGAGGAATTCCTTTGAGTCTCCCGTAACTGTTAGTCTGAGTGCCTGTGATTTAGCGTGATTTATCTGAACTTAGGTAGAGGCTCTCGAGGGCTGTCTAGGGACAAAATGACAAGTTATTAAATCTATGTAGAGCACAAACAAAAGCAGAGATACGTTGAATGGGGAAGCTCCCGGAACCTCTACCATTTACCCTGACTGTGGCCTTCGGTCCTCCATACCCGCTCAGCACCCATGAGCAGAACCTGGCCCCAAACCAAAGCGTTTCGATACTGCTTCCAAATATGGCCAATGCACTCGCTCGAAGGCCTTTTCCGCATCTTTAGAGAAGAGCATTGCCTCGCGTTGGAAGAGTATCTATGAGGTGGAGGATCTGCTTGGTGTTATCTGAGCATTGCCTGCCCGGGATAAACCCAGATTTATCTGGCTCCACTAAACCGGGCATTTAAGGGGCGAGGCAGATCGCTAGAATCCCTGTAAATAGTTTAGCATCTTCATTCAAAAGCAATATAGACCGGTATTACCTGCACAATCTTTTGACCAGTGGCGGCTGGATTAGTCTATACGATGTGGAGCGTAAAAATTAAACCATTAATTTGCTAGAGAGAGGAAGGGCAGTGAGCCAGCGTGACTCTCATACTTTAGGAGAGGGGAAAGGAGATTCTGCAACAAGTCCGGAAACCTTATGTAGAACTCTGGACTTGTAGTTCAGCTGGTGACCATTGTGGCAAAATCTCATTTATTTTTAAATACAGCTGCACACTTAATAGCAGGTTGTATCTATGCTATGTTGTAGAAACTCCTGTTTTTTTGAGACCCTGGTGAGACATAGAACACAGCGCCTCTAGGTGCCTCTTGACTAATCATTCATACCCAGTTGTACATACTGGACCTCATTTTGTAAAGTTACATAATATTGGCAAGTAAGGGGAGTGACACGTGGGGAACATACGGGAAGATAATGTGTTCAGGCACATAAATGCATATTGAGGGAGCACAAAAGTGTTCACACAGTGTTAAAAGTGTAATATGGGTTTGCAGTGCACGATATAGGACCATTGCACTTGTATTTTCATTTGGCAACTCATGTGCAGTACTGCTTGTGTGACTGGCCGATATTAACTGAGCTTCACAAGTCATTACAGAAGAAGCAAAGCAATATATTTAATTTAAATCTAGAATCACGACCCTTGATCTTTGGCCGCCACGCAAGATGTGGACTAGTCGGGGGTTGCGAATGGAAAAGGGTTTGCTATATTGCTTTGGATTAACAAATAATTACTGCCAGATGCATGCTAGTTCTTTCTGTGTGTTCAGAATGTTTGTTTGGTGTGTCTGTCTGGTATTTTGTGTGTTGTGTGTTATGTATATTCGTATATTGGTTGTGTATGCTGTACAAGAAGTGACTCGGTGAGCCTTCTTTTCTGATCCCTCTCTGGCAACCTAAAAAGTCCCAGTAACTAGGGACAGTATACACTCTTCCTGACAGCCATTACACAGAATAACGGACACAAACTGATAACCGTATACACACCTGCTGGGGGGGGGGGGGGGTCTGTATTGGTAGTTATTGCAGGGACCGAGAGCCTCAGTTTTGCCTGGGATTTAATTGTCTAGCTATGTTTTTTAGGTCTTACCTGGCGAAAGCAGCGCATGCACTGCTCGCCAGGAAAGGACCTTT
This sequence comes from Lissotriton helveticus, assembly GCF_964261635.1. NCBI lineage: Eukaryota > Metazoa > Chordata > Amphibia > Caudata > Salamandridae > Lissotriton > Lissotriton helveticus. Next base: position 1,508,335,668 of record NC_136057.1, read on the forward strand.
TGTAATCGATTCAGCCAAAGCTGAATGCACGCGCGTCCAAATGGAAAAGATGGCTGCTCTCGCCATCTGCAAAGGTAAACATGCACGCGTAGGGACAAAAAAATGCACACGCATGTGGACAGCCCGACACCATCATTTTTTCGGTCCCTACGTGTGCATGGAGGCGTGCTTTCGCTTTCAGTGCTATGGAATCTGCCATGGTGCGCGCAGCCACCGGTCAACCCCAGGAGCTGGTACGTGGCTCCTGCGAGCATTGCTTGTTCCCTCTTAGCTCCCTTAAGTAGTTACTAAGTGTTGCCACTTAGGATCACGCTCTATGGCACGATGCAGCCTGCTTGGCTTACATGCAGAAAAGTTACGATGGTAGGATGAGCTGTTCGCAGTGGGCAGAGCATCAGTTTCGTAATGTCGGTGTCCTGAGTTCGATTCTCTGGTAGGTCTTTGGGAAATAATGCAGGAGCTGGAGCGTGTGAGGATGCAGTGTGGTCTCACAGACATGTACAAATGTTATTTGGAAACGTATCGCTCAGTTGGGTGTAACTAGTGGTTTCTCCAATGGGGTGATATTCATGGGGATAATATTTGGGGCACGGTGGTGTTAGGAGATGCGATTTTGGGCTACGATGTTTTGATGCCAAGCCAGTATATCTATGTGCACGTGTGTGGTCCTATAGTGCTAACAGCCTTTTGTTCTGAACTGTATTTTGCCTAATTCTCCCTCGGTGCCCTCTGAGGAACAGTACCCAGTGCACCGATCAGGCACATGACCCAGTGAGCCTCTGACAGGCCTCATTTGGTGCTTCCTGTGAGATGTGTGCATCGACTTTGCTCCCTTGCAGCAACTTGCTCGGTGCTATCATAGCCCCCTGGTGCACATTGCCCAGTGACTCATGGTACCCTGATACACGTTATTCTTTGCCCCCTACTGTAAAGTGGCTGGGTATGAGTTTTATACATATTTCTTGGATTGTTGGCATGGCTGCCTGTACGTCTGTTCGATTCTCGGGAAACAGGGGGTCAGTAGCTGTGATATCCTGTGTGCATGTATGCATTATCCATATGTGCCCGTGTTCGGAGCATGCAAAAGCGAAGTCTGTTGACTTTGTCAGTGCTTGCTGTTTTATTAAGCTCATTTCAGGTATTTATGACCAAAACAAATGAGCCGACTATGATTTCCCGTATGAATATCTCTTCACAAATATCATTCACGAATTAAAACGACACCGGCTGAACGACATCCACACGCGCATTTAGGTTTAATGGAGGCCTAGTCTTAAAAGGTTGGGGTTCATGTCATGTCAAGAATACCTCTCGTAAAGGCGAGATTATGATGGATTGCACTTGAATCATGGCACGCATTTCTGCGGGGCAGCTTGTTACTATCTGAAGCTGCACAGTTGGTGTCTGTATTTACTTACGCTCTTGATGCCTATGTTGCTATGGTATTGTTTTGAAATCCTATCATACATTCACGGATAGGTATGCAATTCTAATCCTCAAATTGCCCAACGAGCGTGTTTGGTATTTACACACGGCGTTTTTGTTATTATGCTAACGTATTTAAAAAATAAAAGCCGGTCACTTCTGTTTAGTTGCTGAAGGGACCAACTTGGTTCTCGGTTCCTCTTCAAGGACGGAATGCAATAATTTAATTTAATAAATATTTTGCAGTTACTTTACTGCAGCGAAGCAAGGAGAATAAAGCCCCTTTCCTATGCTCACGCTATCGGGGTCTTGGTGACACCTTTGCAAATAGGTTCACAGGTGGAGAAAACCCTTTCTGCTTTAGGTTTAGTGAAATGTACACCCTAAAACAATTTCATCTGTGACAGCAAGTGTTACCGCATGTTTTTTTTACCTCGTTGGTGTTACCTCGTGGGTTTTACCACGTTGGTGCTTAGTGCTTTTGAAGTTTACCGCGGGGGTGTTACCGCGGGGTCGGTGGTTCCCCATGACTGTGTTCCACGTAGGTCTTAACAAGTGGTTACCGTATAAGGGTTGCCACTTAGGTGTCACCAAGTGGTTGTTACTGGGTGAGTGTTACCATGTGTTATCAAAGTGGCTGTTACTGCATGGAGGTGACTGCAGTGATGTTACCACATCGGCGTTTTTTTGGGTAATACCACGTAAGTGTTACCGCATGGGTGTTATCAAGTGTGACAGTGTGTGTTATTGTGGGTGATTACCACGTATTATTATGTCCATCTGCACAGGAGTAAGGTAGGAGTTCACTTAATCTTACCGTGCCTAACAAATATGAATGGGATAATGCGAGTGGGCTATGTGGAGTGCTCTCAACATAATGGCGCGTCCCTCAGCTAAGCGTAACGCCGAGAGTAACTAATAGCAAAAAACATGCAAATTAGAATTTCACCCGGCTAGATAGCTGTTATAAATCACTGGTGATAATGCATACCCAATTGAGGTTCCGATATATTGGATGCTATTTCGTGACCAAATGGTCTGATTGTGTGTTTAAGGAGGATATGTTTGCTGGTCAAAAACAATAAGGTAAAAGTTAGCAGTCAGAATGCACACTGTGAGTCGGCGCAGATCCTGTAATCTGGCCACGGTCTGCATTGGGAGCGAGTAGACTTCAGCCTGTCATGGCCATATTTCAATGTTCAGCAGCTAACGCTAAGCGCTCTCATTTGCAAATACGATTTCAATGTTCCTCATGTAATGAAACCGGTACTATGCTTAGCCTTCTCAAAGTCTCTCTGAAAATCTGGAACGAGTGCTATGCTAGGCGCTCTCATTGATAGTCTGACTTCAATGTTCCTCATGTAAATGCAATTGGTGCTATGCTAGGCTCTCTTAATTGGAATTATGATTTCAATGTTCTTCACTTAATGCAACTGGCGCTATGCTAGGCGCTCTCATTTCAAGTCAGGTTTCGATGTTCATTATGTAATGCAACTGGCGCCATGCTAGGCGCTCTCATTGAAAGTCAGTTTTCAACGTTCCTTATGTAATACATCTGAGGCTAGGCTAAGCGGTCGGAATTGTAAGTCTGTGAACAATGTAAAGTTTAAAAGGCCTGCTTCAGGTCAGTCAGCAAGGTATATATACAGTATATTACCCATTCTTCTCATTGTAGTTGCACAAACGAATCCTTGCGGAAGCGCACGTATCCCTGCTTGCTAAAGAGTTGTGACAACCTGGTTAGCTCGCTCTACTTTCTTGCCACATTTTGTCGTAGAACTTACTCGTGCTGTAAGAATGTGTCTGGTCAATCTGAACGCAATGTTACACATCCATGTGGTGACCATTATTTGCTACGGAATGGTCAAACCATTGACGTTTGTCATATTGAAACATTACTGCTTACTATTGGCATCACATCAAGACGTTCCAAGCCTTGGTGAGGTCACATCAATATATTCCAAGTCTTTGATGTCTGTCCCCTGAGGCGCCTGCCTCTGTGGTGTACATTATCAGTACTTGTGATGTCACATCAATACATCCCAGGCCTCATTGTCACAATTTAGAGAGTGCCATATGCACGCTTGTGCTGTTACAAACATGAATTTGGAGTCTGTGGTCAAATAGCATATAGCATCTATGCACCCATCGCAGTTACACGTATGTATTGGAAGTTGGTCGTGTCACATTCTACCTCTACACCGGGGTGCTTGTACAGGTATGCAATATATGCCTGTGGATTGTCGCACAATACCTAAGCACACTTGTGCTCGTACACTTATAATAAGTTATGGATTGTATCACACAGTACCTCGGCACCCTTGTGCCTGAGCGCTTATACATTGGATGTCCGTGTTGTGTCACACGGTTCCCATGCACCCTTGGGCTTGTGCAATCAAGTGTTATATGCCTGTGGTTCGTCACACCCTTGGGGCTCGTACACTTATACGATTAATGTATTGTCACACAGTACCTCGGCACCCATGTGCCTGAACACTTATGCATTGGATGTCCGTGTTTGTGTCGCGGTACCTATGCACCCTTGGGCCTGTTCAAATTAAAAAGTATATTCCTGTGTTGTGTCACTCTGTACCTATTCCCTGTGTGCTTGGGCAACTTTCGGCATTAGATACCTAGGCCGTATCATACAGTACATATGCACCCTGTGCTTGTACACTTTTGCACCAGATGCGTATGTGGTGGCACACAGTACCTATGCATTGATTTCTTGCGTATTTGCTGGTCCGCGTTGTGTCGCACCAGACCTATGCACCCTGGGCAGAGGGTGTAGGTAGGAAAGGGGGGGTACAGTCTCTTGATGTCGTCAATCGGCCACTCCTGCTACATGGCAATGGGTCGCTCCTCACTATCTTTAATTCCAAAAGAGTCATGGGTTTGGCCACCCAAGACACCGGTCTGGATTCAGCTAACTTGGGGACCCACTCCTTTAGAACTCAGGGGGCGACCGAGGCAGTGGCAAGGGGTCTACAAGGGGTCTAAGGGAGGAGCAGGTCAAAAGGGTCGGCAGGTGGTCCCCTAACTGCTACAAGCGCTGCATGCGGCTGTAAATGCTTTAACCCATCGGTTCCGTTGCACATTTAACTGCAACCTCTTCATTTTGCGACTCAGAGAGAAGCTTGCGCAGGTACATGGTTACCTGGTGCTATGTGCTGTTGTGTATGTGTTAACCCGCCAGAGAGACAGTGCACTGACGATTGTTCTTTTCACGTTTGCCTGCAGTGTCTTCACACTGTGACTCAGGGGAGAAGTCTGCATCAGCCCATCATTGCGACAGCAGGAAATCACATTGTCACACAGATGGACGGTGTTCACAGTCCAAGAACGAACAGCTCAGGTGATGGCCCAAGTGCATTCCTGGGCCCCGGTACAGCAGGAAATCTGGATAGTGGGTCACTCACATGTCCGTCGTTTAAAGAAAATGTCTGTTGAGAAACCCGCGTGACCAGGGCGCATACGTTAGGAACTAAAATAGTGTTTAATGGATAGGGTGGACTGTGCATAGGGCAATTCAGGTAGCCGGTGAACCGCGCTTTACGAGAAAGTAAGGGACCACCAGCAATCTGTATCCTGCACCTAGGGGGGAAAAACTTATCTCACCCGGGACGTAGGGTACTGGTGGAGTATCTCCTCACTGAGGTTGGGTTGGTTGGCAAAGAGGTGCCCAATGCCGTAATCGTTGGGTCTCACATGATACCAAGGTTCCAGAACGAGGGGGCGGGGGGGGAGTAAGAGCGGGCGTTGAATCATGCGGTAAAGCGGATCAACAACAGGTTAGATAAGCTGTTCAGGACCCGAAACTGAAGTCAATAGGGCATAGGTACGTTCGGGAGGACCATTTTCCTTCTTTTTGCAAAACGGGGTTTCACTTATCATCAAAAGAGAATCAGGCATTTATGAAGGACATCTTAGCATGGATGGAGAGCACGAGACACAGGGCATGACCTCCTAGTGAGCTCAGGGGGAGGCCAGATAGTCGGGCAACTATGCTGGCCTGTGGGGTAAGGTCTTGATTGGTAAGCATAGTCTTCGGCCCTTAGCGACCAGCACCATGTAACTCCAGGGGCAGTGACAGACGGTCAGTAGTCTGTCGGGGTGCGTGGGCCAGGGGAGTCACTCTTTCCAGTAGGCCAGTGGCCACCCTCGCATACGCAAGCGCATCAGGGCGCAAGTATGCAGAATTGCAACCCCGTTTATGGAGTTTAAAGCTTAGGGCGTAGGGGGGACCCGGGGGAAAGTATCCATCCGATAAGCTGTACCCCCTATGCAAGCTTACTCTGGTGGAGTAGTATTTGTAGCTCTACCAGCATCTGGCGCTGCCAGTGCCCCCGTTATGGAGTTATGGCTTAGGGCGTAGGGGAGGCCGGGGAAAAGAATCCATCCGATAAGCTGTATCCCCTACACAAGCTTACTCCGGTGGAGTAGTATTTGTAGTTTACCGGAATCTGGGGCTGCCAGTCATTGACCTTGCCGTAGGCTCTAGCGGGGACACGCAGAAAGTAAAGTATCGAACATGTGTAGATTACGTTAGGAGTAGAATTTGTATTAGAGCATGTTAAGGTTCGACAAGTGACATGTATCTATCAATGCATCTGGACTTTCTGCGTAAAGTGTACATAATAAAAAATGAATAATCATTGTTTTTAATATGTAATAAAATACGCCCCGGGGGGGTCACTCCCCCTAATCCAAGAACAGTGTGGTTTGAAATGCTTGCCCTTGGGGAGGGGGGACGGGGGGGAGGGAGAAGGTACCCATCTATCCAAGGGCGGATTCAGGCGTTTCTTTGTTAAAAACGGGGGTCTTAGGCAAGTACCAGGCCATATGGGCAAAGCATAGCGCTATCTAGCGTGCGCCACCATTATGGCGGTCGCGCAAGATCCCGGCATTGAACCGGAAGCACTTTAAGTGCTCCCGGTTCACACGAACGCTGGACGTGGTGGAAGGCTGGTTTATACCAGCCTGCCTGTGGTCTCACTGCCCCCTCTTAAAAGAGGGCGGTGGGCGCAGGAACAGTCTCTTGTTCCTTGCGCCCCCACTGGAACACACCCGGGCCATCGGCGCCCGTAACTTGTTTTCCCCACCCACCATCTCCTAGGGCAGGCAGTTTGAATGTGCATTACAGGAATAAGTGTTGTGCTTAACTTTTTGTTGCAGGTATCTGTGATATGTTTCAAAGTGAATTGTGATATGTTTGGCAATTGGGTAATAAAAGTGTGTGTTATATGATGATTTTTGTTACAGGTAACTTTAGTGGAAAGCGTTTGTTAATATGTAATGTGATATCAGTTCAATATCGTAGTAATATGTGAAGTTTATAGGTCTATGTTGCAAGTAATTTTGTCGTATTTTAGTAATGTGTCCCTGGTCAGCGGTAAGGTCATGATTGGTAAGCATAGTCTTCGGCCCTTAGCGGCCAGCACCATGTAACTCCAGGGGAGGTGACAGACGGACAGTAGGCTGTCAGGGTGTGGGGGCCAGGGGAGTCACTCTTTCCAGTAGGCAGTGGCCACCCTCGCATGCGCATCAGGGCGCAAGTATGCAGAATTGCAGCCCCGTTTATGGAGTGTAAAGCTTAGACGTGTAGTAATCCATCCCATAAGCTGTACCCCCTACGCAAGCTTACTCTGGTGGAGTAGTATTTGTAGCTCTACCAGGATCTGGGGCTGCCAGTGCCTCCGTTATGGAGTTAAGGCTTAGGGCTTGGTGGGGGGGGGGGGGGGGGTAAAGTATCCGTCCGATAAGCTCTTCCCCCTACGCAAGCTTAATACTTCGGTGGGGTAGTGTTTGTAGTTTACCGGAATCTGGGACTGTCAGTCCTTGACCTTGCCGTAGGCTCTAGAGGAGACATGCAGAGAGTAAAGTATCTACATGTGTAGATTACGTTAGGAGTGGAATTTGTATTAGAGAGTGTTAAGGTTGGACAAATGACATGTATCTATCAATGCATCTGGACTTTCTGCGTAAAGTGTACATAATACAAAATTAATAATCAATGTTTTTAATATGTAATAAAATACGGCCGGGGGTCACTCCCCCTAATCCAAGAACAGTGTGGTTTGAAATGCTTGTCTGGGCGTGGGTGGGGGGGATTACCCACCCATCCATCCATCCATACATCCAAGGGCGGATTCGGGGGGTTCTTTGTTAAAAAAAGGGGTCTTAGGCAAGTACCAGGCCATAAAAGGAGGCAGCTCAGGCCGTATTCTGTCACATTGCCTATGGTGGTGCTCACTGGACATGCGATTGCCTATTTGCAATTTTTTTCTTTGTTCTTTGGTGTTCTTTTCGCTTTTCTTTATTGTTCATAGTTGCTGCAATACCTTTTCCGCTACCTTCATACCTGTCTAATGTATCGTTGCCTCTCTTGTATACTCTGCTTACCTTTCATGTTTGAAGCGCTTTTTGCAATAATGCCGTTCTTGCACTCTACCTTTTGTACTAGGTTACAACGTTTGCTACTATTCCTTTCTTGCAGTAGTTCCATTTGAACATTTATTCTTTTCTATTGTTGCCTTTTTGGATGTACTTTGTTGGACTTGTTTTATCAAGAGATATAATTATTAATCAATTTTATTTTGTGTCTGATAGAACAAGTAATATTTCAAGAAGGTTAACATGCTTCGTAACATTCATCGGAGGACTCTGTGAACACTGTTTTGGTATTGAGTCTGCAATATTTATTATGCTTAGCCACGAGCCTAAAGTAAAACAAAACTGCCTGAGGTGAAAATATTGTTAAGATGGATATGGGAAAACACTTCAAGAAAACTCACTTATATTTTTGCAATTTGCATTCTACTGACCCGCATGAACTCAGGACATTTTTAATAACTTCCCCTTTTTAGGTCGAAGCACGACCTGCATTCAATGCGTAAGCATTGATTGCAGTCTGCTTCGACAACTATTGTGATCCGTATTTGGTAATGTGGACAACAGTCAGACGCGTGCTTTTGCAGTCTCAGTTTTGACCGCGGGAGCGCGCGTCTGAGCCGCGCTTGCGCAGACGAACTCACAGCCCCTGCTTTCGCTTCTCTCGCATGCATTAACGGCGCACACACCCCCCACCCACCCCTCTGCATGCACGCACCCAGCCCCCACCCCTCTGCATGCACGCACACACACACACAGGCGTGCACACACAAACACACGCTGCCGCCCCCCACCCCTCTGCCCACACACAGACACGCATGCATACACACGCCGCCGCCGCCGCTGGAGCACCAGTGTACACAGTGGCACAGCGACTGCCCAGGAATGTGCCCTTGTTTACTCAATCACAGCCCGAGCCACCAAGGCCGGCTTCATTTACTGGCCGAAAGTTATGCGGTAGTCGGGGCACTGACTGCAAGTGTAGTCCAACAGGTTCCGAAAGCAGCTCTTGTTACAGTCGATTTATGACCCACACTTTCTTCCTCTAAAAGGTCGCTCCTTTCCACATACGTTACAGATGAACAATGCTGGTACTGTAGGATTATTTTTCTAGTGAAAGAGCGCACGCACACAAAGAGAGGGGATGGTATATTTTCCACAGGGCCAGACGCCAGACACTTCCTTTCTTTTAGTATCTTCCAAAAGCTGACGTAACTTTCCGGGTGAAATCTAAGCCAGAGAGCAGTCACTGCCACTGCATTATGGGCGGCAAGCACTAGGGTGTCTGGGAGAAAACCTACCTACGCCACCAGTTGTTGGGCCCGGGGCCTGCAACGATGTGCCCGTGGCAGTAGAAACTCAGCCTCCGGAGCCCCGGCTTAAAGGGTTTCCACCTGTCTCTGCTAAAAATACCCGCCATTTGGTTATGTTTTGAGATTCCGTAAATGCTTTGTTTTGGTACTTCAATACAATTCTCTCTGAATCGCCTTTTACATGGCAATTCTACATCTCTTTGCTTTAATAGTCGTAAGAAATCACAAGATATCTCGAAAATATCTTTGAAGCGACTTTCTTCCCTGAAGTTGCTATTTTAAGTTACTGTTTCAAAAATAGCAAAATGGCAGCTTTTGCTGCTATCTTTAGTATTTTGATTAGCTTTACATACGCTTACTGACTGGGCCAGTAAAGTACTGGACAGGTGGCAACCCTCGCTCAGATCGTGAAATTAGCTGAGAAGTACAAGTGGTGAATGAAATCCTAAAGGCACCCACCCCTTACTCTCACACAGTCCTGGGATTGGCTTGACTCAACAGTAAAACAAAGAATTGGGAGGTCGTCCAGGGCACCTTTCCTTGGAGGATTTTCCTCTTGCTCTGGCGATACTTTCTAGGTCTGGGGTTTGACAGCGCATCTGTCAAGCAGACTTACTGCTTATAATAAAGATATAGCTTCAGGTGCACCACTTTCTACCATTGATTTCTTGGACCAGCCTCTCAGACACTGGCTTGAGACTTAGTCAGTCAACTCTTGCCTCAGACCAGTGGAAAAGGATCAAACCCATGGCAGTGTCGATGTATCCATCAGTCTCCTCATCACCGATTGCATTGAACAGCCAGTAGGGAGACTTCATTATAGGCTACTATTTTGTTGCTTGACTGGCTTTAATGCGCTTACACAGCATGCTAACACATTAAATCCAGACCTACTGGCTTTCAATGTAGCTTCTCTCTTCAGTCAATATACCCTTGATTCGGCTTTCTTAAGAGTAATCCCATCGTAACCTCTCTTTCTGAATCTTGCTACTCCACACAATACCACTCAGTGCCACATAATTATATGCTACATAGTTATATGCTACATAATTACACTGCGCTCAACGCAACATACACTCCAAATTCCACTCAGTGCCACATAATTACATGCCATATAATTACACAGCACTCAATGCAACATTCACTCCAAATACCACTTAGTGCCACCTAATTACACACCACATAATTACACTCTACTGAATGCAACACATACTCCACGCAATACCACTCAGTGCCACATAATTATATGCTACATAATTACAATGCAACATACACTCCAAACAATACCACTCAGTGCCACATAATTACACGCCACACAATTACACTATACTGAATACAACATACACTCCTCATAATACCCCTCAGTGCCACATAATTATATTCTACATAATTACACTGCGCTCAACGCAACATACACTCCAAATACCACTCAGTGCCACATAATTACATGCCACGTAATTACACTGCACTCAATGCAACATACACTCCAAATACCACTCAGTGCCACATAATTACACGCTACATAATTACTCTATCTATCTATCACCCTCACTCTATCTATCACCCTCACTCTATATATTGCCCTCACTCTATCTATCTATCGCCCTACCTCTATCTATCTATCGCCCTCACCCTATCGCCCTCACTCTATCTATCTATATCGCCCTCACTCTATCTATCTATATCGCCCTCACTCTATCTATCTATATCGCCCTCACTCTATCTATCTATATCGCCCTCACCCTATCTATCGCCCTCACTCTATCTATCGCCCTCACTCTATCGCCCTCACTCTATCTATCGCCCTCACTCTATCTATCGCCCTCGCTCTATCGCCCTCACTCTATCTATCGCCCTCACTCTATCTATCGCCCTCACTCTATCTATCGCCCTCGCTCTATCTATCGCCCTCGCTCTATCGCCCTCACTCTTATCGCCCTCACTCTATCTATCGCCCTCACTCTATCTATCGCCCTCACTCTATCTATCGCCCTCACTCTATCTATCGCCCTCACTCTATCTATCGCCCTCACTTTATCTATCGCCCTCACTCTATCTATCTATTGCCCTATCTATCTATCTATCTATCTATCTATCTATCTATCTATCTATCTATCTATCTATCTATCTATCTATCTATCTATCTATCTATCTATCTATCTATCTATCTATCTATCTATCTATCGCATCACCACAACATCACTATACGCTACCACAGCATCACTGAACGCCACAGCATCACTCGTCGCCACCACAACATCACTCAGCGCCACCACAGCATCAATCTCAACTATTCAACAACTGGTTCAAATATGTTCTCTCAATGGTTCAAGCTTTATTACAAATGTCACAAAAAGAGGTTAATATTTCACTTCTGTTCTTGGATTTTCGTCACAATATAATACACTGAACATATCCTTCACTAAAGTTATTTAGAAAAGTTTAAGCTACTGCCATTATAAATTATTATAACTTTTATTTAAGTATTAATTATTTAAAGACATTAAAAGCCATTGTTATTTGTAATATCAATACACGTAAGTCACATAAATACAACACATATTGCATTACAAATGCTATAGGTGTCACATTTGCGAAAGTTATAACTATTGGCATTGTAAATGACAAAGCTATTAATTTCGCTATTTTCAAAACCAACACATAAATAAAACAATTGTCATTTACAGTACAAATAGCTCAAACTTTCCTAATGCGAGACCTATTGCATTGCAAATGCTTGTTTATATCAGCTGTGAAACTGCCAAAACAGCGCTATGCAAGCTAATGCCTGCACACATCTTTGAGTGACTTGCAGTGAACCCTACTTAATGAAAAAATTTTAGGCTAATTAATTCTTGGCTGTCATATTTACAACACTGCAAACAGCGTTCAGATTGTGACCCAGTGCAGGAAATCCAACGTGCATCACTCACAGCAGCTTAAAAATAAATATGTTGCTAGTGGCATAAAACAAAATGATGACCCCCCTTCCCACTCACCCGGCAGAATATCTGACCGACTGTGCTGCAGGAGGCCTGAGGAGGGACTGACTCATCTTCACACTGTAGTGATACATCTGATACTGCTTCCTACCTCCTGCCACCTTCAATGTCACCTACAAGTCTCCTTTTCCAAACCTTCTTGCATTTCTGATACCCATCACATCTTCCTCTGCTGGTTAACTTCAGTGAGAGACTGCATGATTTTCCATTTTATTAGCACCCTGTGTCTGGAGAAGGGGTTGAGGAGCTCTGTGGGAAACGTGCCCATTTGACTGAGTAAGGGAGGCAGAGAAGGAGGACCAGGCTCGAAACGTAGATGCCATTTTGTTTATAGTTGGACCTGATTACTTCCTGGACACTACAAAAGTGTACTCATCCCAGGAAGCAGCTTGTATCTGGTTTTGAATGCTGAAAGCTGCCACTAGAATCAGAGATTGCCATTCAGACTGGCACCAGCTCCCTCGTTACCATCACCCTAGAGGCTTGAGTAGTGTGCTGAAGCCTGTTTTGGCAGTCTCCCATGGTTCACCTCTCGAGCTGTAATTTTGCTTTTTATGTCTCACCTGTAACAGGTATTGTATGGAACATGGGGCTTGAAGCCCACCCATTGCTTACAATTTGTTAGTTTCATTGTCACTTTTATTTTCTGCCTCCTAATTGGGCAGCATGTATCGGCTTCACTTTCCCTTCTTTCCCCAGGAGCATGGACCAAGTACAGATTGATGTCTTTGAATAGCGTCCTTCCACCGCTACTCATACTGGGATTGGGGAACTTTTTTCTCCTATTCCCCCGTTGTTGCTTGGGCATTGTTGATTGCCCCCGTTGTCTGTGTTGCTTTCCCCCCCTCCAATCTTCCGTTGTCTATGATGCTTTTACCCGCTCCCACCCTACATTGTGCTTGTAGCATTTACCCCCTCCCACACCTCATTGTCCTAGTTACTTTGAGGCCCTCCTACCGCTGTTGCCTGTGTTGCTTTTACCCCATCCCACCCATTGTTGTCTGTGTTGCTTTTACATCCTCCCCCCTTTGCCCATGCTACTTTTTCCCTTCCCACTTCCCCGTTGTCCCTGTCGCATTGTCCCCTCTCCCGCTCTCCCCTTGGTTTGCCCTGTCCTCATCTGTCGTAAAAAAAAACAAGCATTGAAAATGCAATAGGTCTCGCCGTTGATTAAGTTAAAGCCATTTGCTTTGCTAATGGTATTGTATAGCAAAGAAAATGGCTTTAACTTAATAAAGGTGAGGCCTATTGCATTTTCAATGCTTGTTTTAATTCCCACTGGATCGTAAACAGAGCCCTATGAAAAGAAATTAAAAATTATGTCATCACATAATCCATAACGCGCTCCATTCAATCAGCAAGTGAAGCACTATACAGAGTTAGAATAATTGACTTGGCTCCTGTGGCAATTCTCAGTAATTTAAAAGCTCAAACTGGGCCCAGCCAATCTCATGTTTGTGCACCTATTACCTGTGGCTGTTCTTCTGAGTCTTGACTGAGCTCCTGGGGATACTGGATGAACCTGAAACCCATGCCCAGTCAGTTTGTATAAACTCTGAACATGGAGGTGACAGAGAGGTGCACTTCTTAAGAGTGCTGCATTCTGCAGAGTAATCGCAACCTCATGCTAGGTCAATATGCACTCATGCTGGCCCACCTGTTTTCAGAGTCACAGAGTGCAGTGCTTACTGGCCCTAGCCAGTCAGGCCGGTATGACTGGCAGGTGGGGGCTCCACCCGCCGGGCGCCCCTTCCACAAATACCCTCATTGCTGTCCATCTCGCTGAACTTACAAATTCAGAAATATTTCCATAGCAATGGACTTTCCTTCTTTGTGAAATTCCACACATTGAGATTCTGTGAATCCAGACATGGGAGCCGCACTCACAAGTTGCTATTTAAATACCCGGAGTGTATGCGAGCTAAAGTGTGTAAGTGCCTAGTATAATCGAATTTAAGTACATAAATGGCGTACAACCGAAAACTCATATTTGAACTTCAGGTATTTCCAAATTTCAAACATGAATTGTTTTAATCGCCCGATTAAGGGTGGAGTAGTGGCAGACCCAGGGGCTGGGATTCAGCTTTTCTGACCAGGTATTTGCACACTTGCTATGGCCCAAACTATCCTAGTTGCGGTGGAAATGTATCTGACGAGACCTCGAGGAGCTAAACTAGTGTAAAAGCGGTACTGTGCAGGTAAAGCTGGCAGTATTACTTGCCTGTGACACGGTGCTTAGGGCGCGAAGACTCGTCTAGGCGCTACAGGGGAGAGGCTATGCTGCCTCTCGCTGGCGGAATCCCAAAGCAATATACAGCCTATTGTATTGCATCATATAGCGTCTAATAAATCTGAGATGGATCAGAAGCGCTATGAAAGAGTATATAGTTCACTGTACACGCCCCAGAGGGGCCAGGTGGAACAATCCTTTGATGCTGAGCAGATAATAGTATATCGGCCGAGATAGTGTGGTTAGGGCTCGATGCCTCTTTAGTCCACCCGACAGGAGAGGCGCACAATGCCACCTGCCTGTAGCATTGTACTTAATTATATAGTGCTTCATACCTCTGACGAGGGGAAGATGCGCTATGAAAGTGTAAATACTGCCCTGTACGCATCCCAGAGGTTTCAGGGGTAACATTCCTTTGATGCTGAGCAGATAGTATTACATACTCTGTGACTGTGCACAGGGCTCAGCGCCTTTAGTTCCCCTCAGGGGAGGCTCGCACTGCCACGTAACTGCGGTACTGCATTGTACAGCGCCTCATACCCCCGATGAGAGCTAAAATTGCTATGAAAATGTGAATATTACAGTGCAGACAGTGGTGGTGGGGCTGCGGGGAAGGTTAATTAATAAATAAATAAGAAGTTAAATCAACTTACCTTTGCTGTCCTCTCCCGCGTCATCGGTCTGTGTCGTCCGACTCCTACAGCAGTAGGCAGCCTGTCAAGGAAGGCTCCAAATACTTCGCAGGGGCAGTATAGATGCTGGACCCAATCGCCCTCCAACCAGTGGCCCAGCTTCCTAGAGCTGAGAACACCAGCCGAAGGGAAAAGGGGAAGTGGAAGAAAGAAGAGACACCTTGAAAACTGTTGCCACCTGCACTGACTGCTGGACTCTGGGAATACGTCAGCTGTCTGTCATGGAGATGCCTAATACACAGATGAGGGAAAGAATAAACAACAACTACAGCCCACCTTCTTATCACTCTATAATAAATGTTTAAACTTGTCCTACCAGTGGTTTTCAAGGTAATTGCTTCTCTTCTATGTAATGTGAGTGTTCAGCTGAGGCCTTTTCTTACTGCAAGATAATAACTAACGTTACTGCTTTGCTACTCTTTGTAAACTCCTACTACTGTATATTTTAGTACTCTAAATACCTGGAAAACCTCACACTCCTGCAGTAAATGGTTTCTTTCTGGAACAGCTATGTAAGCTTGCTTAGCAGACAGTCTCTGGGCCAAAGGAATCCTTCAAAGCGCGCAAAAGGTTCAAGGAAGGTACAGAAGGGAAGGAAAGGATAGGACAAGCGCAAGAAGGAAGGGGAAGGCCAGTTCGCTGCTTATCTCAGTTACGCTGCAGTCTTACTGTTCATGCACCAAGCTCAGCTGTCTTGTGACGTTCTGTATTCTTCTTCAGGGAGCGTTTCCTCCGTCGACTGGTGCCTTGTAAATATCCCAGTCCGTGTACTAAAGGCGCTGTAAATTACTTCAGAGGCTGCCTTATTCAAAAGCAGCGCAGTTCGAAGAGTAGGCAGGCTTTGAATTCTATGAATTGCTTCCAACAGCCCACTTGGACCTATTCTCTTCAAAACTAAAACTAATGCTCTAGTAATGCTCTAAACTCAAGGAACACGAGGTATACTCTAAGGAAAGAGATTCCTCACTACGAACTATTATTTCTATTAGACGTCTAACTCCCGTCAGGAATATTGACGCGGAGCGAGAAACCCGACTGGTTCCTCAGGAACGAACGCCGTTGAAGTGCGCAGTTCCTTGCCCTCGTTCTGACTATGTACACTAGACCGCGCATCTCCGCATTGCAACGGTGCGTCAAATGCGTCGGCCATCTTAGGGGAGTGACTGATCACATTATTTATTTGACTACCAAAGGGAACCCCAGGAACTATTTACAAGGGTCACAGGAGTCTGTCTTTCATTTGCAGGGATACCATATATTCACCCGATTGGATTTTACAATCGCTCGAGTCTTACTCTGCCATATGGGAGCACAGGTTGCTGCAATCTGACAGTTCCTGACAGTACCCCCTCTCAACGACCGATTTATCGGTCCAGGCTTGAGTGGTTTTCGTGCATGAAATCTCTTGATCAGTTGTGGAGCATGAATGTTAGTTTCAGGTTCCCAAGACCTTTCCTCTGGACCATACCCCTTCCAATCTACTAAATAATGAAGTTTCCCTCTCTTCAATTTGGAGTCTAAAATGTCCTTGACTTCATACTCTGCATGACCGTGAATCTTTAAGGGTTCAGGAGGTTTACTCAACCGCATTTGTGGCTTGGTCTTTTTCAACAAGGAGACATGGAAAACGGGATGAATACCTATCTTCGCTGGCAGTTTTAATTTCACAGTCACAGGACCCAAAACCTTTTCCACAAGATAAGGACCCACAAATCTGGGTTGGAACTTCCTATTCCCCTTCAAATGAAGATTCTTAGTCGAAAGCCATACCTGATCACCCTCCCGATATTGTGGAGCTGCCTGTCTATGCTTGTCTGCACATTTCTTATATGAGGTCTTAGCTTTTATCAAATTGTGTTCTGCCAACTTATGAAGGGTGTTTATGTCTGAAATCATATTTTTAACTGCAGGTACCTCCAAATCTTCTTGAGTTACAAAGGGGTTTGGGTGACGACCAAAGTTCAAATAAAATGGAGAGTACCCTGTAGAGGCACTCCTTGCATTGTTACAAGCAAACTCTGCCATCCACAACCAATCTGACCAATCACCACCCCGATCCATGAGGAACAGACGGAGGTACTGCTCTAATTCCTGATTGATTCTCTCCGTCTGACCGTCAGACTCTGGATGGTAACTGGTAGACAATCTACTCTCAATTCCCAAACCTTTTAAGTAAGCTCGCCAGAAATGGGAAATAAACTGAGGTCCTCGGTCTGACACTACAATTTTAGGAACTCCATGCATCCTGACTACACTTTCATTGAAAACTCGGGCTAATTCTGAAGCTGTAGGGGTGCCAAACAGAGGAATAAAGTGACTCATCTTCGTTAAAGTATCCACAATCACTCACAGGCAAATCCACAATAAGGTCCATAGAAATGGTATGCCAAGGATGGGTAGGGGTGGGGAGAGGTTGTAACAATCCTTGTGGAGCCTGACGACTGGGTTTGCTTCGTGCACATAGCTCACAAGATTGCACATATTGTTTGACATGAGCGGACAACCCAGGCCACCAAAAATAACGCTGCACCAAATCCAGAGTTTTGGAAATTCCTTTGTGTCCAGCTAAAGGATGATCATGACAACTTTGTAACGCTTTCTGCTGTAGAGTTGACGTGGGAAGATACAGAGTTTTCTTAAAATAAGGTAATTGCTGATGACAACGTCTTTCTTTGCCAAGTGAGACCCACTTCTGAATTTCTTCTGGAGTCAAGCTCTTTCGGACCTCTTCCTGAAAATTGTCTAAGGAAAGAGTACAAATAATCTTGTCTTCAGGAATGATTGGTTGAGGTTCCACCGGATGTTCACATTCTTCTGTATTCAAACGGGATAAGGCATCGGCCTTCCCATTTTTAGGACCTGGACGGTAAGTGATGACGAAATCAAAATCCGCAAAGTATAAAGACCATCGTAACTGCCGTGGTGTTAAGGTCTTTGCAGTCCTTAGGAACTGGAGATTTTTATGATCGGAAAATACTGTCACTGTGTGTTTGGCCCCCAGCAAATAATGTCTCCAATCTTCGAAAGCATCTTTCACTGCCAGTAATTCTTTTTCAGTAATTGTGTAGTTTAATTCAGCCGCATTTAATTTTCTGGAGCGATAAGCCACCGGATGAAGTTGCCCAGTTTTCACATGCCGCTGCGAAAGAACACCTCCAATGGCTTGTCTGAGGCGTCAGCTTCCACAAAAAAAGGTTCTGCCGGATCAGCATGTTGCAGAATAGGAGCGGACACAAATTTCTTCTTCAGATCAAGAAATGCCTTCTCAGCCTCAGAAGTTCAATCAAACTTAACTCCTTTCTTCAACAAACGTGTGATTGGAGCGATCAACTGAGAAAATCCTTGAATGAAACGCCTATAAAAATTGGCGAAACCCAAGAATCTCAGAATCTCTTTTATGTTCTTCGGAGCTGGCCAATTTTCCACAGCTTGCACCTTTCCCGGATCCATGGTGATTCCTTGAGAAGAGATGACAAATCCCAAAAATTCCACTTGATTCACATGAAAAACACATTTCTCCAGTTTCACGAACAAGTGATAGGCCCTAAGTCGTTCCAACACCACTCTTACATGTTTTGGATGGTCTTGCAAATTCTTGGAGTAAATCAAAATGTCATCCAAGTAAATTATGGCGATGTTATCAATCAAATCACCCATGATGTCATTAATGAAATGTTGAAAAACTGCAGGCGCATTACATAACCCAAAGGGCATCACACAGTATTCAAAAAGGCCGAATTTGGTGCGGAAGGCAGTCTTCCATTCATGCCCTTCCTTCATTCGAATAAGGTGATAAGCACCCCGCAGATCAAGCTTAGTAAACACCTGAGCTTCTTTAATTTGATCCAACAAAACAGAAATCAATGGTAACGGATATCTGTTCTTAATGGTTACCTGATTCAATGCACGGTAATCGATACAAGTTCTTAAACTTCCTTCCTGCTTCTTCGGAATGAAAAATAAAGGAGAGGATACCGGCGACTGAGACGGTCTGATAAATCCATTAGCCAGGTAACGGTCCAAATACTCTTTGAGATGTTCATTTTCTGCCTCCGTTAGAGCATAAATCCGACTACAAGGAAGGACGGCCCCAGGCTCAAGATCAATAGTACAATCGTACGAGCGATGAGGCGGTAACACTTCAGCTTCCTGTTCACTGAAAACAGCCTCTAAATCTCGATACTCTGCGGGGATTTCTCCTGAAGTAATCGCTCCAATAGTCTGACCTCCAAACGACAAAAGAGAGGCTTGCGAAGGTTCTTCCAACACTTCTTGTGGACCAAAACAGTGTTCCAAGCAATATTTGGATTGCATTCTGACAGTT
Organism: Lissotriton helveticus; assembly: GCF_964261635.1. Lineage (NCBI taxonomy): Eukaryota > Metazoa > Chordata > Amphibia > Caudata > Salamandridae > Lissotriton > Lissotriton helveticus. The sequence goes on from NC_136057.1 coordinate 1,508,355,044, forward strand.
CGATTCTCCCAAGCGATGGTCGGATTATGGGTGGTTAACCATGGTAACCCTAAAATCAATTGAAACTGCGGTGCATCAATTAAATTGAATTGCAAAATCTCCCAGTGCCCATCAGACTGAATCAGCATTAATTCTTCAGTATGACTGGTGATGGGGCCGGAGGTCAAATTCGTTCCGTTCACGGCACGAACTGGTTCTTGTTTTTCTTTACGGATAGCTTGAATTCCCATTCTCTGAGCATATTTAATGTCACAAAAATTGCCAGTGGCTCCCGAGTCCAACATTATGGCCACTCCAAAAAGCTGAAGTTCTCTGAACTTTAACGTCATATGAAGGATAACATGTGGAGACATGGTTTGTAGAGTATTCAAAATCAGATGAGGTTCAGGAGCCGACTTATCTTCCTTCACCACCAGAGCGACCCCGTCTACTGATGGTTCGTCTCGTTTCCCTTAAACGGAATCTTGGGTCGCTTTGTGCATTCCTTCACAAAGTGGCCAGAGCCACCGCAATATAAACACAGCTTTTTCTGACGTCTCTGTTCCTTCTCATCTTTACTCAAAGGACCTCTCACAGCTCCAATTTGCATAGGTTCAACATCATTATTACTTCCAGGCCCTTTCTCTGTGCGAGTCCGATCAAATCGAGGAAAACTAACTTTCCAATCTTTCCTCTTCTCTCCTTTACGTTCTGAGTTACGGAAATCCAATTCTAACACCAGATCCACCAATGCAGATAGTTCGGTTGGACGATTTGGTACTCGAGCTAAGGTGTCCTTGATTTCATCTCGCAATCCTCGATAAAACAAGGCTGCTCTCTTTTCTTCTGGCCAATTGGTTTCAAGAATGAGTTTATTAAATTGCGTGAGGTATGTAATCAAATCTCTAGAACCCTGACGCAACTCCAGCAGCTCGTTATCTGTGGCCTGGGAAATCCTTCTCCTGTCAAAGATTCTAAGAAATTCATTCTTGAATCGAGCGAAATCACTAAGAAGGGGATCATCTCCACTGATGAAAGGCATTGCCCAATTGGCTGCATCTCCTCCCAGATAAGAAAGGATAAAGGCTACCCTGGACTGCGCGTCCGGGAAAAGGGTGGGACGACACATAAAATGTAAAGAACATTGGGTTAAGAAGAGTTGAGCCTTTTGGTGATCCCCTGTAAACCTCTCTGGGGCTGCTAAGGGAATTAAAGGAGATACCGAATGAATAACCTGGGCGATTGCCTTAGGATCTGGGCTAGAGCTACTAGTACTGGGAGCTGGAGTGCTTTGAACTGGATTCCCCATTGCCAACCCATCTACCTTTTGAGCTAACACCCTAGTCTCCTGTCGAGATGCCACTAATTCTTGTTTCAAATTTTTATTTTCCTCACGAACTGCACCTATCTCTCTTTGAATTTCTTCAAGTAAACTCCCCAATGCCTTCAAATTCATTCCCTCAGCCATACTGCCCGGGCGAAGTCAATTACGTGGGCACTTCAATCTGTCAAGGAAGGCTCCAAATACTTCGCAGGGGCAGTATAGATGCTAGACCCAATCGCCCTCCAACCAGTGGCCCAGCTTCCTAGAGCTGAGAACACCAGCCGAAGGGAAAAGGGGAAGTGGAAGAAAGAAGAGACACCTTGAAAACTGTTGCCACCTGCACTGACTGCTGGACTCTGGGAATACGTCAGCCGTCTGTCATGGAGATGCCTAATACACAGATGAGGGAAAGAATAAACAACAACTACAACCCACCTTCTTATCACTCTATAATAAATGTTTAAACTTGTCCTACCAGTGGTTTTCAAGGTAATTGCTTCTCTTCTATGTAATGTGAGTGTTCACCTGAGGCCTTTTCTTACTGCAAGATAATAACTAACGTTACTGCTTTGCTACTCTTTGTAAACTCCTACTACTGTATATTTTAGTACTCTAAATACCTGGAAGACCTCACACTCCTGCAGTAAATGGTTTCTTTCTGGAACAGCTATGTAAGCTTGCTTAGCAGACAGTCTCTGGGCCAAAGGAATCCTTCAAAGCGCGCAAAAAGGTTCAAGGAAGGTACAGAAGGGAAGGAAAGGATAGGACAAGCGCAAGAAGGAAGGGGAAGGCCAGTTCGCTGCTTATCTCAGTTACGCTGCAGTCTTACTGTTCATGCACCAAGCTCAGCTGTCTTGTGACGTTCTGTATTCTTCTTCAGGGAGCGTTTCCTCCGTCGACTGCTGCCTTGTAAATATCCCAGTCCGTGTACTAAAGGCGCTGTAAATTACTTCAGAGGCTGCCTTATTCAAAAGCAGCGCAGTTCGAAGAGTAGGCAGGCTTTGAATTCTATGAATTGCTTCCAACAGCCCACTTGGACCTATTCTGCTCAAAACTAAAACTAATGCTCTAGTAATGCTCTAAACTCAAGGAACACGAGGTATACTCTAAGGAAAGAGATTCCTCACTACGAACTATTATTTCTATTAGACTTCTAACTCCCGTCAGGAATATTGATGCGGAGCGAGAAACCCGACTGTTTCCTCAGGAACGAACGCCGTTGAAGTGCGCAGTTCCTTGCCCTCGTTCTGACTATGTACACTAGACCGCGCATCTCCGCATTGCAACGGTGCGTCAAATGCGTCGGCCATCTTAGGGGAGTGACTGATCACGTTATTTAATTGACTACCAAAGGGAACCCCAGGAACTATTTACAAGGGTCACAGGAGTCTGTCTTTCATTTGCAGGGATACCATATATTCACCCGATTGGATTTTACAATCGCTCGAGTCTTACTCTGCCATATGGGAGCACAGGTTGCTGCAATCTGACAGTTCCTGACACAGCCACAGGCAGCCTTCCTCTCCTCCCCTAAGCCAATCACAACGCTGCAATGGCAGCATTATAATTGGCTTGGACTCCGACCCCAGGGGCGTCTATAGGGAGGCCATTTTCTCTATGTAGGCAGCAGCCTACATAGAGAAAATGCAGAGTGGGTATGACTGGTTTAGTCTGCCCTGGGGCTGACCAAACAGTCAGCGCACTCAAAGTGGGCAAGCCACTCCTCCTCTGTCCTCCAGTAGACACGCCCACCGCTCGCCCCCAACCAAAACCTGCCTTCTGCTTTCTCTCAGTGCAAGAAGCAGAAACCTAAAATGGTATTTAAAATACAATTTTATGTTTCTGCTTCTCACACTGCGAGAAAGTAGTGGGGCGATGCTCCTCCTCCCACATGGAGGAGCCGCCCCTGCTTTTGTCCTTCCCCGGTTTTGCTATAACCAAGGCCTCCCTCATTGAAGGGGAGAGTGTCGCTGGGCTCGTAATCGCGTTGAAGACTCTGGTGAGGAGAGGGGCCACCAAATTGCAAAAGGTTTTATAAAAGTTGGCCAAAAATTGATCAGTCCGGGAGATTTGTTTAGCTTCATTCTAGAGAATACATCTATTACTTCCTCTATCCTAATAGGGCTATCCAGGCCAGCCCGCCAGTCCCTATGTTAAGTATGTCACTTTTTCATTTCCCAAGTACTCGGATATAGCCTGGGATGGGAGGTCCTGAGCCAAGTATAGATCTTTATAACAGGATCCAAACCTCTCCGCTACGGCCTCATCTCCCTCTACCACTGTCCCATCTTCAGTAAGCAAAGCCTCCACTGTGTTGGCCTGGTGTTGTCCCATGAGCTTGTTCGCTAACATTCTCCCACATTTGTCCTCCCCCTGAGGTGCCGGGTTTTTAGGAACCCGGTGGTGCCAGGGGGTAACACCCGAAGACCTCTGAGTTCTCCCTTGTTCCGGACCACAGAAACTATGAGTCTTCTAGTCGCAGTCAGAGATCAAGTTTTATTGGTAGCTACCAAGTAACACGTGTCCTAGAAGCACGACAAACACGGGTCATGTATTCTCAGGAGACTGTACGTGTTCGTTTTTACAGAACCTGCCTTCTCCTTTTATACAGAAATAATGGCTTCGAGCAAGAATTCTTGAGTTTATGATATGGCTATAAACATATTTCTGCAATAATACAAAGTGCGGAGTCATGTAAGCAAGCCCACATTTTAGATGTCCAGTTCGTGACAGATTACCCAGCAAGATCCGGGACTCCCATCAGATATCGATGAAACACCAATAAGGGCAGGTACCACCCAGTCATAAAACTGGCCATAAAGAAGAAGTATGGCCAGGTGCATGTTTGTAGAAAGCATGTTCTGTATGGGGTGAATGGTTTGTGGAATGTTATGTGTCGATGTTATCGTATTCGGCCACTGGGCGGGGAGCCGCCCAAACAGGTTTGGCTTAAGGCAATGGAGTCAGTTTGGACAGGTCAGGGGGAAGTCAGGGAAGGTGGACGTGTCCTTTTGGATCAAGCTCGACCTTTAATTGACTTAACATGAGGGCAAGACGTAAGATGGATGCCGTTCACAAAATGGAGTCTAAGGGAGTGGGATGGAAACTACGATTTAGGGGTGTTGGCAACCCTCGGTTGTCACGAAAATACATAGGAATGATGTCCTAATCATTATCGGTTCTTAGACACTAAATTCGTCATGGTACGTTGATATTTTGTGACACGGGTATTGGACCTCGATATTGGGATAACAATAGGGTCCAGATTTCCAGAACCACAGACCCTCCTTTTGCCCTTATGTAAGGCAATAACTCATGTTAATCTGAGTCTAAATCTGTATGAAGGAATTCGTGGAGATGCTGCTGTAACATCATTCTGTTGCTCAGTTCGTCCCTTGACGCAGGCTTCTGTACACATGAAGTAGCACAGAGGCCACAGAGTGCAGGAGCGCACTGGACACATAGGCAGAACATAAACAGAAGTGTTAAGATCATCCCAATGAAGATTAGCGTTTTCCATCCCCAGGCAGCGATCAGTCCCCAGAACCACCCTAGCAAGGACCAATCCCCTTTCTCAACGTGAAGGGAACCAGCTATTTCATGTAGTTTAGAGATGGCCTGGTATACTGTCGGTGCATTATCAGGGATGAATATGCAACAACTGGATTGGATGACTCTACACACACCACCACGATCGGCGAGTATGATATCAAGGGCAATTCGGTTCTGAAGGGTCATAAGTCGATCCGACTGAAGCTCGGTTGTCAAATTGCCAAGTGCTCCGGCCGTTGTAGTCACGGCGGATTCAACTATCCTTGCTAACTGGCGAATATTCCTGCTGTTCACCATAGGCCCCCAAAATGGCAGAAAACCTTTTGCGAAGTCAGCGAATTCCTGACCCGCGGTGTCGTCTTTACTCACGACACCTCTAGCTATCCTTGTCCGATGGTAATCTGCTCAGGCCGTGTAGGTAGGAGGCAGCAGAAATGAGATGAAACACGTGTCTGAGAAGTCAGGGGGTAACCATGTATAGGCTTGGTCGTGGCAGACGAAATAAGTGCCTTTGACTGCTAAGAGTATAGGGGAAGTTCGGGAGGCGAGCACATAAGTTTCCGTGAAAATGCTCTTTCCTAACTGTGCTGTAGGATCCCTACCAATACCTTGTAAACATAGGTGACCTCGGTGGGGCACTATCCAAACTGGGCGGGATTTCTTTGCTGCTTGGCTCTTGATCAGGTAAACGCCATGTTTAGTTACGTTCCAACGAGTGTATGGGGTCAGTTCATCTTTGGGGATAGTCAGATATGTGTCGATATCCCTACTCATATTTCTTATCCCTGCTATTAGTGCCTTGTTACTGAAATCGCTTTCAGTGGAACGGGTCGGGTATGGTTCTAGGGCAAATATGAACATGGTCTGAAAATCCCACAGAGAACCATAATAACTGAAGGGCAGGATGAAGTACGGGATACCCTTATCAGTCGTGTGCGGCATGAGTCCGCATATCCAACAGTTTGATGTGTTCATTATAGACTGGTGTTGGTGCAGGAGTTGGATGAAAGAGTTATTTACAAATTCGAGCCTTCTGGCAGACTCGTGCTCAGGTAGAGGGTAAAAAGAGTGCGGGGAGAGAGAGGGAGGAGGCGTTGGCAGAGTGTCATTTGAGAATAGGGAAACTCGAAATGCGAATAGAGCAGAACCAATCAAAAGCATCACAGCGCTAAACAGCATTAGAACACATATTATTAAAAACTTTCTCTTGGACAGTATAGTACACAATTGTTTTTCAAAGTTCGTAAGTTTGACAGGTCTCTCTACCCTTGTAAACTCCATCCTCTACTTGCTGCCCGCGGTGGTAGGTTGATTCTGCCAGGGAGCGCGCTCCGTTCGGTCCGGGGTGACTCCCTCGGACCAACCAGAACCGTGGACCTAAAACTTCCTTGGTTTCACTCCCTCCACTTCAACCGCGACCCTAGCAGCGGAAGCGGATGGCGGTTCGAAAATCAAAAATGAGCTAGTTCCCTGGGACGAGAGAGCTGGAAGATAAAAATAGTTCTTGGGGAAAAAGGGAAATCACATTAGATCAAGCTTTTATTAGTCTCTGGGGCTGGATCTCAGATCGTATCGTCGCTTCTCAGGTACGGTGTGGTCTTTAAACAATGTCTCAGGTTCGGTAGTGTCCAATTGCATAGATGGTGACACACGTCCTTGCAGAATACGATCACTCTCCTTTTCGGTACCAGTCTCTTTTAAACGTGCATCGCTGAAAGGGATGAAACGAGGTACGGATTCAGTCTTAGAGTCGGCAAATCCTTTATCGACCCACTGGTCGTGTGGAAGGGGCAGAGGGACCCGTTTGCAATGGGTCCCATGCACCCAGTTCTTTTTGCCGTCCACCCGAACGGCTGACCTCGTAGAAAGAAGCACCAAGTAAGGTCCGGTCCACCTCGGCTGTCCGTTGCTGGTGCGCTGGAAGTTTCGCACCAGGACCCACGTGCTGGGTTTGATGAGGTGGCCTGGATCGTCAGAGGCTGGCGGAGAGGAACTGTGAACCTGTTGGTGTAAAACACGTAATTTAGCTGTCAATTCGCACAAATAATCAAGCAGTACTGGGTGTTCTATTTCACGGAGTTTCTTTGGTCTTGGCACGCCCCAGACGTTGGCTGGGCGGCCGAACACTATCTCATGGGGGCTAAGACCTAATCTGGAATGGACAGTCATCCTAGTTGACAAGAGTGCTAGGGGCAAGGCGTCAGGCCATTTAAGACCTGTACTGGCTTGGATCTTGGCTAGCTTGAGTTTCAAAGTGCCATTGTAGCACTCTACTAATCCAGCTGATTGGGGGTGATTTGCAGCGTGGAATTTTTGGTGTATGCCTAGACACTCACACACTCTCTTCATCACTCGTCCTATGAATTCACTTCCATTATCACTCCAGACAATTCTAGGCATACCGAATCTCGGGAAGAACTCTTTGACAAGAGCTTTGGCAGTTGTCAAAGCAGTATTGTCTTTGAGGGGGTAAGCTTCCACCCACCTTGAAAAGGCGCAGACAACAACGAGTACATATTTTAGATTGTTGCACCTTTCCATGTGAATGAAATCGAGCTGCAAAACCTCGAACGGATACGTAGGAGGCGCAAAATGACCAGCTGGAGTTGGAGTTCCTTTACCGGGATTGTGTTTTAGGCATATCATACAGTTTCTGACCACATTTTCTGCATATTTTGGGATATTGCTATTCTGCCATACTGGGGCCAATAGTTTACATATTCCTTTCGAACTGATGTGTGCCATGCCGTGAGCCATGGTTACTACTGCAAGTACGTATGCATTAGGTAGTAGCCATCGCTGGTGTTCCGATAATTCGACCCAACATCCATTCGCATCCAATCTACCCTTACTTTTTCTCCACTCATTCAACTCATCCTCAGTTGCCTCAGCTTGTATACATTTCACGCTTTCAATGGTGTCCTCACACATTCCCACATCAGCAATACATTTAGCGGGACCTGCAACATACATTCGACTCATCGTGTCCCTTGCGGTCTCTTTCGCAACCTCGTCTGCAAATGCATTCCCGCGGCCAATATCGTCTTGAATTTTCTTGTGTGCACTGCATTTCATAATGGCGACTTGTAGTGGCATGGTCAGTGACTCAAGGAGCTCATTAACTAGCTGACCATGTTGTATCTTTGCACCATGTGAGGTAAGGAAACCACGTTCATGCCATAATCTCCCAAAACTGTGAGCCACGCCAAAGGCGTATTGGCTGTCCGTGTACACATTCACTCGCTTTCCTTTTGCTAACACGCATGCTCTGGTAAGGGCAATAATTTCCGCAGCTTGTGCAGAGTTGTGGGAAATACGTGCGGTCTCTATAATGGTGTGTAATGTTGTTACGGCATACGCTGCAGTCGTGTCACCATTCGGTAGCTTGAAACATGAACCATCAACCCATAAAGTATCATTGCATTCAGGAAGGGGAGTGTCCTGTAAGTCTACTCTCCCTTTTGTCTCTTCTTCTGTCCTAAAGCAGCAGTCATGTTTATCGATCTTGTCTGTTCCTGTCGAAATGGGTAATAACGTTGCGGGGTTCAGTGTATCACACCTCTTTATGTGGATGTGGCTTGCTAGCAACGTAAGTTCGTAACTGGATAGTCGAGCGCTAGTAAGGTGTTGTGTCTTTGTCCTGTTTAGTAAAATGTCTACTACATGTGGAACCATAACGATCAGAGTATTATTCATGACTAATCCAGCGGACTGTCGGATGCAGACAGCTGCTGCGGCAGTGGCTCTCAGACAACTTGGTAGTGCCTTAGCCACGGGATCGAGAGTTGCCGAAAAATACGCGCATGGGCGTTGTCTGTTCCCAAAATGCTGTGTTAAGACTGATAATGCACAGCCTTCCTTCTCATGGACATATAATGTGAAAGGCTTACTGTAGTTGGGGTTTCCCAACACAGGGGCTGAACACAATGCATCACGCAACTTGTGAAAACTCGTCTGACAATCTTCAGACCAGGGCATAGGATTGGGCGTATCTTTACGGAGTAGTGCCAGCAAGGGTTTAGCTAGTAGTGAGAAATTCGGTATCCATTGTCTACAGTACGATGTAATGCCCAAAAAAGCTCGAATTTCTCTCTGTGTCCTTGGGGCACTTAGTTCTGCAATTGCCTGTATTCTTTCTGGTGTCAGTCTCCTTCCCTCCTTCGACAAGACGTGACCTAAGTAGGTTACTTCTTGTCGGCAAAATTGTAGTTTGGAAAGGGAGACTTTGTGCTTCATATCACATAAGTGATGCAATAATGATAACGTAGCTTTCTTGCAAATTTCTTCAGTGTCTGCGGCGATCAGCAGATCGTCGACATACTGAATCAGAGTTGAACCACTTGGTACAATGATCGTGTCTAGTTGTGTTTTCAGGGCCTGACTGAATATTGATGGGCTTTCGCAGTAGCCTTGAGGAGCGCACTTGAAGCGGAAGCTTCGTCCTCCTAAATTAAATCCGATAATATCTCTACTTTCCTCGGCAATCGGGATACTGAAGAAAGCGTTCTTCAGGTCAATCACCGAGAACCAATTTGCTGAAACTGGAACCATTGTTAATAAAGCAGTAATGTCGGGGACGACTGGAAACTGTGGGATAACTATCTTGTTTACTTCTCTCAGGTCGATAACGAACCTATACATAGGGGGTTGTGAAAGATCAGTACGTTTTAAGACGGGCAAAACCGGACTGTTACAGATATTTCCTGTCGTTTCTTCGATGACGTCTTTATCAATCAAGTCATGAACAATTTTCAACAACGCTTTCTCGCATTCGCTAGATATTTTGTATTGGGGAATACGCGGTAACCTAACGTCAGCTTTCAACGTTATGACATATGGTGCTATCTCCAAACGACCTACATCATTAGAACCATCTGCCCAGAGTATATCAGGAAGTGACAATAATTCAGTTGGAATATTTTCCTTTGATAAATACATTGAAGAAATGACCTTCTTGCCTAAAGTAAGTTGTACTCCCGAGGGAGAACAGTACAAGGTCGCATATAATCTTTTTAGTAAATCCAAACCTAACAAATTTTCACCACAACCTGTTGTCAAAATGAGGGGTGCTTCTAATTCGCATGGGCCAACAGAAAGGGATATAGGACTAGAGATCGGGTTTCTAACAGGGGCGCCAGAGAAACCTACTGAGACATTCATTTCGCCAGACAAAGGTGCGCCAGGAAGTTTCGAGTGCATGATAGAACTTTTTGTAGCACCAGTATCCAGCAGAAATGGCTCTGACACTCCTGAGGTAATCACCTCGACATAAGGTCCATTCTGATCTACCGGAACTGAGACAACTCCCTCTCTTTGTCCATGGCTGTCCTAGCAATGGTTACCCTCATTTTCGTGTTCAGCGTAATAGTCGTCAGCATAGTACTGAGCTGACTTAGACGATGAATTATTCTGTTGGTCAAAGCTATTCATGGACTTCTGAGGCGGAAAAGGAGTTGTATTCTGAGTGAAAATTCCACGGCCTCTACCTCTAGGGGCCTGTTGAACACCTCTTCCCCTTACACCTTGACCACCGTTTAAACGTCGCGCAAGAGCCGGACAATTATCCTTAAAATGACCCTCTTCCTTGCAATACGCACATTGATTCGGGCCATATGTAGGACGCTGATGGGAAAACTCGTTACCCTGCGCGTTCCTCGAATACTGCTGTCGTGGTTGATAGTCGGGCTGACTAGCCGTGCGAGGCGGATAGGCCTGCTGGAGGAGAACCTTAGTTTTCAAATCTTTCGTCTTTTTATCTGCCTTGTCTAGCTCGTCTTTACGCCTATTTTCATAGTACTGGGCTGTAGCTAAAATCTGTGCTGACGTAGAGACAGCCCAAGCACTCTCGGAGTCTTTTAGTTTATTACATAGTTCAGGGAGCAAATTATGTACAAACTTGTCCACAAACAATCTTTGGCCACCCTCGGTAGCCATATCTTGACCACTGTGGTCGGTGAATGTTTCCTCAAACCTTGTGAAAAAGTCAGACACATTCTCATCTTTCTTTTGTTTACATGCTGATAGCTTGTCCCAATTTACGCGTACCTCAGGCATTATTGTCTTCATGTATGCTATAATTCTACCGGGAAGTTCAGCTATTAACGGCTCAGGTTTAAAACCACCGACTTGTCTAGCATCTGTAGTCGCAATGTTCGCCCATGAGTCACCTAGGACCTGATCGTGATCCGTATGACGTATCTTGCTCCATAAAGGATGTTGAACAACGTTCCCAAATAACATGTCTACATCTGCTAAATTCATTATACATGAGCTTGCAGTTTGCGATAACTCCTTATAATACCCAGTTGGGTTTTTACGAGGGTCAGGTAGTGACTGCTTGAGTGCTAATACTTCCGATCTTTTCCATGGGACATGTACCCATATACGCTGGAAATGGGGCAGAATTGGTGGATTAGCATTCGCATCACCTTCCCTCCAAACAGGAGGAACCTCTCTCATGGGGTACTGTCTCGCTCTTTTCCTACTAGACGTACCACATTCAGACGATGACCCAGAGTTACCACCTGTGCTTCGATATGATAATAACACCTCAACTGCTTTGTCGACATCGGGACCTACAATCATGCCTTCCCCAAATTTAAATTGTACATTACGCAATTCTCGAGCGTTGCTCTCTTGACCATTATCTTCCAAGTCCTCAACCAGAAAAACACACATCTGTTCAAAAACATATCTTTGCGTCGGTTCATCCCATTGACGGAAAACGTTCATGACGGACTCTACATCATATCTGGCTGTATCCAGAGCCCAATTCCGTGCTAACTTATTCAGGCATTCCCTCGCCGGTCGGGCTTTCTTTTTGAACATTTTCACCTCTAGGTTATCTAGAATTTCTGAGTCGAAACTACCATATTGGGGCCATTTTAAAACACCATCCTTACGGGTGTATTTTATCCACACTTCATTATATGTGATAGGACCTACGCCATGCGTTACATAGAGCTCATACGTTGGAGTTCCAATTGGAGGAACCGGACAGGAATCCTCTAATCGGGAGTCCTTATTATAACCAAGACAAAACAAGCTTCCAAGTCTGCTAAAACCAGGCATCTTTGCTCACTAGTCTAGCTTCAAACTTCAAAGGATTATCTATTACGATATTTCTCGTGAAAACACGAGTCCTTCGGCTTTGGGGCTTGCAAGTGCCAAATCAAGTCGTATCTCAAGGATACCAAAAACTAAGGACAAACTAAGGACTGGGAGACGCTCCACTTATACTTAACTGAAGTATTTGAAGATCGGTGACGTCGCTAGAAGACTCGTCTATCGTTTCGCTCTACCAAGGATCACTGGGTCCAAAACAAGGCGATAGTCAGGGCAGCAGTCGTTCGTAGCCGTCGGGACGCGGGGAACCTCGCAGCAAAGACCTTCGGAACCACGTCGACATACAGGGGTCGCTGAAGTGGCTGGCCGTCCTCCGGAATTTTCACACGAAGCTCCTCACGAACAGAGGGAAGGAAGTTGACCCCAGAGAGAATAAAAGCAATTACACAGATGAATGTTCCTAGCACGCAGAGAGAAGTGCGTGCCTTTTTGGGTATTACCTCCTATTGTAGGCAATGGATCCCAAATTTTTCTCTTTTAGCAAAACCATTAGTAGCCTTGACTAGGAAAGGTGTTCCGAGCCCGGTACCATGGTCTGTTGAATGTCAGCAGAGTTTTTCTGAGTTACGAAATGCACTGTGTTCAGCACCTGTATTGGGTACACCCGACTACAGTAAGCCATTTACGCTCTATGTCCACGAGAGAGAAGGTTGTGCATTAAGTGTTTTGACGCAGAAATTTGGTGATAAACAACGCCCTTGTGCGTATTTTTCATCAACATTAGATCCAGTAGCTAGAGCGTTGCCTAGTTGCTTGAGAGCTACAGCCGCAGCTGCAGCTTCCATTCGACAATCTGCTGGTTTAGTCATGAACAACATGCTAGTAGTTATGGTTCCTCATGCTGTGGATACACTCATGAACCGAACCAAGACGCAACACCTTACCAGTGCTAGATTATCAGGCTATGAATTGACACTATTAGCTAGTCATATTCAGATCAAAAGATGCAATGTATTGAATCCAGCAACATTGTTGCCGACTAGCCAAGAGTCGAGTGATTCCGAACCACACGACTGTTGTTTCAGAACTGAGGAAGAAACAAAAGGACGAATCGATCTAAAAAATACTCCGTTGTCAGATCCAGATGGCACGTTGTATGTTGATGGGTCTTGCTTCAAATTGGAGAATGGTGATGTGACTGCTGCTTATGCAGTAACGACTTTGAGTACGATTGTAGAGACTGCAAGAGTGAGTCAGAATTCTGCCCAGGCTGCAGAATTGATCGCGCTAACAAGAGCGTGCGTTTTAGCTAAGGGAAAGAGAGTGAATGTGTTCACAGATAGTCAGTACGCGTTCGGCGTGGCCCATAGTTTTGGCCGCTTGTGGAAAGAGAGAGGTTTCATTACGTCCCATGGGACTAAGATTCAACATGGTCAGCTAGTTAATGACTTGTTGGAATCTCTAACCTTACCGACTGAAGTTGCGATTGTGAAATGCAGTGCTCATAAAGCAATCACGGATGATGTTGGTCGTGGGAATGCTTTTGCTGATGAGATCGCAAAACAGACAGCTAGAAATATGATGAGTAGAATGTATGTTGCAACGTCTGCAAGATGGATTTCTGAGTCTGGAATGTGTGAAGACACAGTGGAAAGCGTGAAGGAAATCCAGAAAGAGGCGACTGAGGAGGAAAAACGTGCATGGAGAGAGAGCACGGGTAAATTGGACTCGAGTGGGTGTTGGATTGATTTGTCGGAACAACAGCGTTGGATGTTGCCTGATGCGTATGTGCTTGCAGTAGTGACGATGGCGCATGGAACAGCGCACATCAGTTCAAAAGGGATTTGTAAGATGTTGGCTCCGGTCTGGAAGAATGACGGAATTAGTAAGTGTGCAGAGAGAGTGGTGAGAAATTGTATGGTATGCTTGATGCATAATCCTGGCAAGGGAATCCCCACACCTGCAGGTCACTTCGCTCCTCCTTCCTGCCCTTTTGAAGTGATCCAGCTAGACTTCATTCACATGGACCGTTGTAATAACCTGAAATACGTCCTAGTGGTAGTTTGTGCTTTTTCCAGATGGATCGAAGCATACCCACTGAAGGACAATACTGCCTTATCCACTGCCAAAATTCTTCTTAAAGAATACTTCCCCCGATACGGAATGCCACGGATTGTATGGTCAGATAACGGAAGTGAGTTCGTAGGGAAAGTTATGCAGAGTGTGTGTGCCGGCCTAGGGATTAGGCAAAAATTTCATAGTGCGAATCATCCCCAGTCCGCGGGTTTAGTCGAGGGTTACAATGGCACCCTTAAACTGAAACTCGCTAAGATACAAGCATCCACGGGTTTGTCCTGGCCAGACGCATTGCCTTTGGCATTGCTATCAACAAGAGCAACTGTACATTCTAGAGTAGGGCTTAGTCCTTACGAAATAGTTTTCGGTCGTCCTGCAAATGTTTGGGGGGTACCTAGACCGAAAGAATTTAAGCAGCTGGAATACCCAATGTTAATTGATTACCTTTTCGACTTGACTGCTAAATTGAGTCTTATTCACCAACAGGTTTTCGACGCATTGCCAAAGCCACCGGAGAGTCCAGGCCATCAGCTGAAACCGGGTGATCAGGTGGTCATCCGAAATTTTGCAAGAACGAAAAATCTTCAGCCCAGATTTATTGGCCCTTTCCAGGTCCTGTTAGCAACGAGAACTGCTATTCGTGTGGCCGGAAGGAAACATTGGATCCACACGACACATGCTAAACGTGTGCCTCTGCCACTTCCTTACGACAACTGGGTAAAGAAAGGAATCGGTGCCTCTGAAACGGAACGAGTACCCAGGTTCATACCTTTCAGCGATGCAGAACTGATCACGGATTCACCAAATTCTGACTCTCCTCCTGAAACTGCTCTTTTGAACCCTGAACATTTGCCTTCTGCACCAAAAGAACATTTGCCATCTGCGAACGTGAACATTGCAACGTCAGCTGAAAATACATTGTTTCCAGATCAGACAGCTCCTGCAAAACTGAGATACAACTTACGTTCTCGCGATATGGACAAATAAAGCAGAAAACTGCCTATTTTCAGATTTGCATTTTCTATACATTGCCTCCAGCCAGGAAGTTTGCTATTACTTTGTATTGTTTCTTTTTGTTTTAAAATTGCCTTGCCGTCTGGGTAGCCGTAGGGTCGTGGCTGTGTGCCTAGTTGAATCTGCAGGGATCTGACACAAGGTCGATCTTTCTGTTAGTTCTGGGAACTCCCAGGGCTGATAGAGGCATTTTCATCTACGTACACATCATCAGTGGTCGCGAACGGTCGTAGAAGATGGAGCTTCCTGAGCTACAACGAGAAAATGTAATTTATGTTCGCAGAAATAGACTGTACAGAATACTACACAGCAAATGCTTTCTAGTGCAATGTGCAGTTACATTTTTAATTGTTTTAATAACGCTGGTGGGTGGAATCGTTTTTGGCGTACATTTGATTTTTGTGCCAGTAGCTACAGTACCTCCCCTTGATCCTACTACTTCTACGGTTTCTTCTATGCATTCTTTTCACTCATTTCCTGAACACGAACAAGCTCGACGCTCAGAATTTATTAATAATACATTTGTGCAGCTCTTGCATCAACACCAACTGATAGTTAATACTACAAACTGCTGGGTGTGTGGCTTGATACCTCACACTATGGATAAAGGCATTCCCTATCTAGTCTTGCCTTTCAGCTACAATGGATCATTTTATGCCTTTCAGACCATTTTTTCATATGCCCTTGAGCCCTATCCTCCGCGTCCACCACGGTCCACTAAATACAACTCAGCCAACAAAGCTTTAGTCCAGGGAATTATTGATATGATTAAAGACGTCAATAATACTCCATCTTATCCTAGAGATGAATTACTGGTGTATCTGAGTTGGAACTCTACAGAGTATCGCCTTAGTTTGGGAGAAAACAAGCGTAAAAGCTCCACTTCAGTTTGGGTCGTGCCTCACCGAGGTCAGGTCTGTTTGCAAGGAAATGGGAGAAATCCGAAAGCTCAGCTAGGGAAGAGTGAGTGCGTTGAGACTTACGTATTTCCGTCTAACTCCTCCCCTGCCTTTCTGACTGCTAGGGGTACCTACTTCATTTGTCAGGACAGAGCATATACATGGCTGCCTGCTGACTTTTCAGGTTCATGTTATATTGCTCGATTGTTACCCCCGACATACACGGCTTCTTCAGATTATCATAAACCCAGATTAGCAAGAGGTGTCTTCAGCAAGGAAGATACCGCTGGTCAAGAAGCTGGAGACTTCTTCAAAGGTTTCCTTCCGTTTTGGGGGCCTATGGCCAATAGTAGAAATCTTCGCCAACTAACACGGGTAGTTGAATCTACTATTACAGAAACTGCAGGTGCCCTTAGTAACTTAACAGCTGAGCTTCAGGCGGATCGTCTCATGACGTTGCAGAACCGTATGGTTCTAGACGTAATACTTGCAGATCGAGGTGGGGTATGCAGAATGATCCAATCGAGCTGCTGTGTCTTTATTCCTAATAATGCTCCAACAGTCTATGAAGCAATCTCTAAGCTACACAAGATTTCCGACTCCATACACGTAGATAAGGGAAACTGGTCCTTCATGGAGTGGTTTTGGACTCTGGTATCAGCGTGGGGATGGAAGGTTCTGATGGTTATTGGCGTCATCCTAGTATTTCTGTTTTCGTGCTGTCTTATTATCCAGTGTGGTCCCGCTCTGTGTAGTCTCTGCGCTGCAACCTGTTTCAGGAAACCACCTGCATTAGGAGAAAAGGCACGAGGCAGGATGATGACGCAACGACATGTCACTGACCTAATGAGCATAGAATTAGACTCTGACTCTGATATAGACTGAGTAATTGCCTATGTAAGGGCAAAAGGAGGGTCTGAGGTTCCGTGACGATTTTACTCGTGTTTGTAACATTGTCGTAAATACATAATTTTGGTATCGGTGAACCGCAAATGATCCATTTAGTATATCCTGGTGTTTTCGCTATGCTACGAGCAGGAGCACTCCTGTTACCAACACATTTGTGATCTACCCATGGCATCCATCTTAGAACGCGGAAGCCATTTTGTATTCCTTGCCCTCACATAGTCAATGGACACGCAATGATCTCTTTTTATTAAAGGACACGTAGGCTTTGGCCGGCGATTCACCTTGCAAGTGACACGTGCACCTTAGGCCAGCAACGCTGTGGCAGCATGACTCGGCAAGAGCTGCCTCCCCAGCCTGAGGCCAGTCCTGCTATACTGGTTCTCGTGTTCGTTGGCCTGATCATGATTAGGCGGCCGAAGCTGGTAACCGTGCCCATTTACGACCCACAAACATTTGTTATCCTGTCTTTCTATCTTCCACACCTGGCTTATCCTGTCTTTCTATCTTCCACACCTGGCTCTGCTCCTTTCCTTCTGGGCCTTTAGTAGGGGGTGGTAACGAAATTTACGATGAGGCGGTCCGGGTCTTGAATGAAGAATTGACATGGGATTATGATGGACTAGTGGGAACCCCTCATGTGCAATGTTTTGACATCAGATACTGTTGACGATTCCTGTGCAACGCCAAATATTTATTGTATAAGACACGAATGTTTAGAACTGTGGTAACCTGTAAAGAATTTGCCTGAAGCCTAATATTTAGTATATAAGGAACAACCCTCTTTGTACAAATCGAACAGGCTCCTAGATACTGCCCATGTGTAGTTTCTGTGACTTCTGTGTCCCTGCAGTAATAAACCTTTGGTCTTTGACGCCACCATCGAGAAGCCCGTGTTTCTGTTTATTTGTGTACCAAGACAGGTTGAACTCCGGGGTCTTCGGGTGTTGTCCCTGACACCTCTGGACGGTACTAAAAAGTCCAGAACTCCAATCTGGCTTGGACCGTCGCCGCTTGATATCGCCCCGAGTTGGGCGCCAACTGAGGTGCCGGGTTTTTAGGAACCCGGTGGTGCCAGGGGGTAACACCCGAAGACCTCTGAGTTCTCCCTTGTTCCGGACCACAGAAACTATGAGACTTCTAGTCGCAGTCAGAGATCAAGTTTTATTGGTAGCTACCAAGTAACACGTGTCCTAGAAGCACGACAAACACGGGTCATGTATTCTCAGGAGACTGTACGTGTTCGTTTTTACAGAACCAGCCTTCTCCTTTTATACAGAAATAATGGCTTCGAGCAAGAATTCTTGAGTTTATGATATGGCTATAAACATATTTCTGCAATAATACAAAGTGCGGAGTCATGTAAGCAAGCCCACATTTTAGATGTCCAGTTCGTGACAGATTACCCAGCAAGATCCGGGACTCCCATCAGATATCGATGAAACACCAATAAGGGCAGGTACCACCCAGTCATAAAACTGGCCATAAAGAAGAAGTATGGCCAGGTGCATGTTTGTAGAAAGCATGTTCTGTATGGGGTGAATGGTTTGTGGAATGTTATGTGTCGATGTTATCGTATTCGGCCACTGGGCGGGGAGCCGCCCAAACAGGTTTGGCTTAAGGCAATGGAGTCAGTTTGGACAGGTCAGGGGGAAGTCAGGGAAGGTGGACGTGTCCTTTTGGATCAAGCTCGACCTTTAATTGACTTAACATGAGGGCAAGACGTAAGATGGATGCCGTTCACAAAATGGAGTCTAAGGGAGTGGGATGGAAACTACGATTTAGGGGTGTTGGCAACCCTCGGTTGTCACGAAAATACATAGGAATGATGTCCTAATCATTATCGGTTCTTAGACACTAAATTCGTCATGGTACGTTGATATTTTGTGACACGGGTATTGGACCTCGATATTGGGATAACAATAGGGTCCAGATTTCCAGAACCACAAACCTCCCCCCGCCCCACATAAAACGCATGTTTAGGGCGCAGTATTGAATACTCTGCATTATCTAAATCTAGGCCAGCCAATTGCTTCCTGGTCACCTCTAGTTGGTGCTACACCCTGGGTACCCCAGTTTGGTGGTGTATGCATTCTAATATGTGCATTTGTTGTAGCTTGGCGCGCCATCCCGCCTCTCCTTATTGTCTGCGGCAGATATGGCCATCAGCTCACCTCTAAGTACGGCTATCAATGCATCCCATACCATCGCGATCGAGGTCTCCGGGTTATCATTGGTGTTCAAGTACATCCTAATTGAATTGTCCATCTGCTTTACTATTTCTGGTCTAAGGAGTAGGGTTTCCCGCGGATGCCAAGAACGAGGATTTAATTGTGGAGGGCAGGATGAGATGTAAAATAACTGCTTAGTGGTCTGAAAGGAAACAGGGTTCAATTTTCACTGACCCCGTCACAGCCAGGTCTTCTCTGTGACCCAGGAAATGGTCCCACCTGGCATAGGATTTGTGTGCGTGGGAGTAGAATGTATAGTCCCTTGAATCTGGGAGCAGGTCCTGTCATAGATCCCTCAATCCCAGTTCCTGCAATCTAAGAGCTCCCCATGGACTGACCTCCCCGGGCTGCTCCTTGCCTCTGGGTTGAGCTGTCTAATTTGTTGTTAAATACCAGATTCAGATCCGCCCCCGCCCCTCCCCCCGGGACTACCCTTCTGTCATGGGTGGCCAAGATGTTTGCTACTGCTTCTTGCAGAAACTGTTCCTGCTCTTCGTTAGGGGTGTTTACTGTCCCAAGGATGATAGAATGAGAACCAAAGTGGACTCGATACCCCAATAGGTGTCCCTTAATCTCATATAGGCGAGACCTATTGGCTTTGACATTGCATGCTTTTGAAAAGCACTGGAGAGCAGCACCTGAAGCGTTTTCAGAAGGGGGTCAGGAAGGAGACGGAATTTGACTGCCCTGTGTGCCTCCTTCTTTCCAGCTTGTGGCAGGCTCAGTGGTGTGCTGATGTTATCTGCACTCTTGTGTATATACACTCAGAACTGTGTGGTCCCATTAGTACAGCAGGAATTGTCCGCCTCTCTGGTTTGTAAAAGTCCTCACCTATGAGCTAGTTACACCCTAATCCAGTGTATTGCTGTCTTTACAGGTCAACACTACGTTTGTTCAAGGTTTATAGACTGTATGCCATTTTAACTTCACCTTCCCTGCAGAGTTTTCTTTTTTAGCACATTTCCCCTAGAAAAACCCTAAGAAAAACCGTATTATTCATGTGTTTCTAAAGGCAAAAGGCATTTAAAAATGCACCTTGAACTATGACTCACTATTAACAGCCATTACAGAACATATAATCTTAAAACTGTGTTGATAACTACAGTTGCTTCTTTCTTTACTTTCCAAAGAACCCAGAATAAGGGATTTAACCCCTTTGCTGCTAGGGCTTTTCCACCCTGTGCCTTTTTTTGACTATTTGGGGTAGTTCGGACTTAGGCCCTTGTAACTTGACCACATAAGGTATCCACGCCAAATTTGCGTCCTTTTCTTCCAACATCACAGGGATTCTAAAGGTACCAAGTGTTTGTGGATTCCCCTGGAGGGGAACCAGAAGTTTGCCAAAATACTGCTACATTTAGATTTTTGGGGGGAGGAGGGGGGGGGGGGATGGGAAAAAAGTGCTGCAAATAAAGTGTCTGTTTTTTATCCTGCAAATAGGTATCAACAGTTTGTGGGGCTGAAATCCCCACGTTCCCAGCTTTTAGGGACAAGCAGACTTTTGTCAGAAACCAATATTTTTTACACAGTTCTGCTATCTTACTGGGACACAGCCTATTTTAGCTATTTTCCAGTTAATGGTAGTAATGGGTATGAAAGCAATAATGGATCCTGGAAAGCTATACATCTTAGAAAACTAGACAACATTCTGAATTCAGCAAGGGGTCATTTGTGTATATCCTTCAAGTTTTCTTTACAGAAACTAACAGTTGAATATAGGAAAAATTGAAAATTGAATGAAAAAAACAGCCATTTGTGCCAACGTTTTCACCTCTAACTTCTTCTAATTATGACAGCTGTTTTGAAGCAATATACTGTTACATCCGCTGGATCTTTCTGATTGTGGGGATATATAGGACTTGTAGGTTCACCTAGAACCTGACGAACCCAGAGCCAATAACTGAGCAGCGTCTTGCAATGTTTTTTTATTACGTACCGGTATATAGCAATTAATTTGGGAAAATATATACATGGAAAAATAGGTATGATAGACAGCAATTTTTTTCTGAAATTGGAACAATATATATTGAGGCAACATCAAAATTACCTATCACAGAACAACCTGGTTTTGCAAGGGGGGGTCCCATGAGTGTTTGGCCCCGGCTCGGCGGCCATCTAGGCAAACGTACCAAACTCACACATTTGTGAAAACTATTCACCCAGGGGAGTCCAGCAAGGTATGACTTGTGTGGGTCCCCCAACATCTCCCTACCCAGAATCCCCTGCAAACCTCGAATTTTATTGAAAAAAACTTTTTTTCTCACATTTCTGTGTAGGAAAGTTGTACAATCACCGGGCTGACACAAATTTCCTACCACCCATCGTCCCCCCACGTCTCCTGATAAAACTGGTACCTCTCTTGTGTGGGTAGGCATAGTCGCTGCAACAAAAAATGGCCCAAATCGTACTGTGGAGACTTCAAAATTACCTATAACAAAACTACCTGGTGTTGGGGGGCACCTAGTTTTTTGGTCCCGGGCTCACCACCATCTAGGGGAACCTACCAAACCCACACATTTCTGACAACTAAACACCCTGGGGAGTGCAATGAGGTATGGCTTGCATGTATCCCCCTACGTGTCCCTACTCAGAAACCCCTGCAAACCTCAAATTTAGTTAGGAAAAACACATTTTGCGCATATTTTTGTTTGGAATCACCGTGCCGGCACAAATGTCCTACCCCACAGCGTCATCCTAAGTCTCCCGAGTGAAATGATACCTCACTTGTCTGGGTGTCCAATGCAGAATTGGCTAAAGTACAGCGAGGTATGGCTTGCGTGGATTGTCCGTTTTCCTACCCAGAATGCCCTGCAAACCTCAAATTTAACTGAAAAAACACATTTTCCACATATTTTTGCGTGGAATCACTGTGCTGGCACAAATGTCCTACCCCACAGCGTTCCCCTCAGTCTCCCGAGTAAAATGATACCTCACTTGTGTGGGTGGGGAAAGGGCCTTTGACTGGGAAGAGCCCAAAACATAGGGCATAAGGGTATAAGGGTATAGCACAGAGAAATCTAAGCGCAACATTTAAAAAAAAATGTTTTTAGCCAATTCTGCATTGGACACCCACACAAGTGAGGTATCATTTTACTCGGTACACTATGTAGAATGCTGTGGGGTAGGACATTTGTGCCAGCACAGTGATTCCAGCCAAAAATATGTGGAAAATGTGGTTTTTATTAGCTAAATTTGAGGTTTGCAGGGGATTCTGGGTAGGGAAACATTGTAGGATCCATGCAAGCCATACCTCATTGGACTCCCCAGGGTGTCTAGTTTTCAGAAATGTGTGGGTTCGGTAGGTTTCCCTAGATGGCGGTGAGCCTGGGGCCAAACAAGCAGCCCCCCCCCCCCCCCCAAAAACCAGGTAGTTTTGTTATAGGTAATTTTGAAGTCTCCTTTTTACGATTCTGGCCATTTCCTGTTGCAGCCACTATGCCTAGCCACACAAGTAAGGTACCATTTTTATCGGGAGACCTGGGGGAACGCTGGGTGGTAGGAAATTTGTGTCAGCCCGGCGATCCTACAACTTTCTCACACATAAATATCAGAAATATTTGATGTTTTTACAATAAAATTTGAGGTTTGCAGGGGATTTTGGGTAGGGAAATGTTGGGGGACCCACGCATGCCATACCTAGCTGGACTCCCCCGGGTGTCTAATTTTTAGAAATGTG
This sequence comes from Lissotriton helveticus, assembly GCF_964261635.1. NCBI lineage: Eukaryota > Metazoa > Chordata > Amphibia > Caudata > Salamandridae > Lissotriton > Lissotriton helveticus. Next base: position 1,508,377,766 of record NC_136057.1, read on the forward strand.
TGGGTTTGGTAGGTTTCCTGTTAGAACTGGGGGTCTCTAGTTGGCAGAAGTAGGTACCATTGACCAAATAGGGACCCTTGCTTCTAAGTCAGGGAAAGGGGATTACACTCCTGCATAACCCCTGCTCACCCCCTTGGTAGTTTGGCACGAGCAGACCAGCTTATCTCAGAGGCATTGTGTTAGGCATTTGTGAACACATACAGTAATATAGTGAAAACACTACAGATCGACACCACACAGGTTTTATAAAAATAAGTATTCTTTATATAGATTTAACACAAGACCACAAACAACAAAAATCCACAATACTGTACTCAAAATAGACTTGAAGATGGTAGAAGTAACTTAGTTCAAGTTGATGATAAATGCATCACGTGTATCACAAAAGTACCTTGGATGCGTAACGCAAAACAAACAAAAGGTTTGCAGGGAGTGAGATGCTTTGGTTCCTTGCCTCGGGGGAGCTGATGCGTCGCTCCTCAATGCTTGCGTAGAGCAGGGGATGCGTCTTGTTCCTTACCGGAGAGGAGGTGATGCGTTGATTCTCATACTGCGTTGCAGTTACGATGCGGCAAGATGGCGCCTCGATGCGATGCGACAATCCGGTGCGATGCAATAAGATTGCACCCTTGATGCGATGCAACGAAGTGAAGATGCATGCACACCTGACAGCTGTGTGGCGAACTCTGTAACCGTGTCAGGCCCTGCAACACGCCTCTCGGGTGATGCGTCAGTAAACAGCTGCGAAGAAGGCACGCTTCTCCGGTGATGGGGTGGCAACCTCTGCGGCGGCGAAAAGCTTCTCCGGCGAGGCGACGGCAACACCTGTGACTGCACGCTTCTTCTCGTTGAGTCGCGTTTCCAGCTCCAAGCGACACGAAGGCTTCTGCAGACAGAATTCCCAGCAAGGAAATTCAGAGGGGAGCTGGTGGTGAAGTCTTTTGTCCCTTAGACTTCAGCAGGAGGCAAGCACAAGTTCAAGCCCTGGAGAAATATTCTGCAAGATGAGGAACGTTGTTTAAAAGTTCCTTCTCCTTTCCTTGGCAATGAAGTCACCACTGCAGGCCAACCCAGCAACACAGCACATTAGCAGAGGGGCAGTCCAAACTCCTGCAGCTTCCTTGGTTCTTCTCCTTAGCAAATGATTGTTTTGTTGTTCCAGAAGTGATCTAAAGTCCTGGGGTCAGTGCCCCAATATTTATACTGCAAAATCCTTTGTCCTCTGAAGGCAGAGGGTTCTGTACCTAGTTCAAACCAGTTCTGGGTTCATTCTGCCAGTGTACACCTTCTTACTTTGTCAGTGTGGCCTGGGTCCTCAGACACACCACAGGAGGTGGAGCCAGCATTGTGGAAGGCAGGCACAGCCCTATTCAGACCCAGGTGCGACTCCTCCCACCAATCTCAATGCAGATTGGTCTATTCATCCCTGTGCTGACTTACCCTGTCTCCTGGAGTCTCCCCAGCCCCTGACACTCACAAACCAGACATACAATACACAATCTAGCAGAGGCAGGATGGATGGTTAGGTAAGAAAATACCTACTTTCTAAAAGTGGTATTTTCAAACAAAGAATGTTAAAACCAACTTCACTAAAATATGTATTTTATCATTCTGAGTTCAGGCATACTAAACTCGAATTTTACCTTGTTCCCTGGATCAGTTAGGATTATAAGATGTTATAATCAAACTGCCTATTCTGGCCTATGGGGACAGGTAGCCTTGCAATAGTGAAAAACAAAATGGCTGTAATTCACTATCAGGAGATGCCACACACATCAGGGCATGTTCTACCTTTTACATACAATGAACCCTGTCCTTGGACCTACCTTAGGGGTGTCTGATATGTAGAAATTGGAAGGTTTAGAGATTGGTAAGTGGGTGCACTTACCAAGTCGACATGGCAGTACTAGACTGCACATAGACTCTGCAATGGCAGGCCTGAGACACATTTTACATGCTGCTTCTGTGGATGGCACATCAGTGCTTCAAACCCACCAGCAGCATTTGATTTACAGGCCCTGGGCACACATGGTGCACTATACGAAGGCCTAAGAAGTAAATCAAATAAGCCAATCATGGAGTCACAAATCAAAACATCAATTTAACATAGGGAGCACTTGCACTGAATAGCAGTGGCACAGTGCCTGAAGCATCTAAACCAGCAAAACTTATAAAAAACAGAGGAGGCAATCAGTGAAAAATGGAAGGGAGACTCTTGCCAATGGTACCAGGCTTTTTTTTTTTTGGTCCTCATCTCACCTTTCAAGCCTCTGCGGGTCTTATGAAGCCGCCTTCGTTATCTGTCACCCCTACGGCTTACCGCACTCGCTTGGGTCATCCGACCAGTCCCATTGTTTTGTAAGGGACCATGGTGTAATCATAAGACCAATGATGTTACAGTAATCTTAGGTTCTTACCCCAGCTCACAAGGGGGTGCCAAATGTTCGAAATCTTATCCTCCACTCCATCATACTCCAGTCGTGCCATAGAGAATGCAGCTTTAAGCCAATCCTCCCTTTGCGGGGGTAGGGGGTCTTTCCACCTCTTACACACTTCCCTTCTTGCCAACAATATGAAGTTCAATAGTAAACCCCTATCTTTCTGCGAGAGGTTCTGGCTGAGGCGACCATCATCTCCAAAGAAATGGTACCAGGCTTAACTTTCTATCCCCTCCAGCTGAAACGTGGGGAGAACTACCCTTCCCCTTGGGAGTTCTCTTCACTAAGGTGGAAAAATCTGGACAGGCCATCAGCATTGGCGTGTTCAGTACCAGGACTGTGTTCCACCGTAAAGTCCATTCCATGTAGGGAAATGGACCACCTCAACAACCTTGGGTTCTCACTCCTCATTTGCATCAACCATCTGAGGGGCCTGTGATCTGTCTGGACCCGGAAGTGAGTCCCAAACAGGTATGGTCTCAACTTCTTTAGTGTCCAGATTACAGCAAATGCCTCACGCTCAATTGCACTCTACCTCTGTTCCCGTGGAGGTAACCTCCTACTGATGAAGGTTACAGGTTGGTCTAGGCCCTCCTCATTAATCTGTGATAGAACAGCCCCACACCATGCTCTGAAGCGTCTGTTTGGACAATGAATTCCTTTTAGAAATCGGGAGCCTGAAGCACGGGTGCAGTGCACATGGCAGCCTTCAGGGCGTCAAATGCCTTCTGACAGGTGTCAGTCCAGTTCACTTTCTTGGGCTGCTTCCTGGAAGTCATCTCAGTCAAGGGTGCCAAAATGTTGCCATACCACTTGTGAGTCCTAAAAAGGCTCTCACCTGTATCTGGGTCTTGGGGGGGGTTCCCATGCCAGGATGGTATCAATCTTGGGTTGTAGGGGCGCCACCTGGCCACTCCCCACCTGGTGCCCGAAGTACACCACGGAACCCTGCCCGATCTGGCTCTTACTCGCCTTGATTGTGAGGCCTGCCTTTCGCAGCGCCATAAACACTTCCCAGAGGTCACGCAGGTGTTCTTCCCAACTGGCGCTGAAGACTGCAATGTCATCCAGGTAGGCGGCACTGAAATCTTCCAGTCCAGCCAAAACATGGTTGACCAACCTCTGAAAGGTGGCAGGGGCATCCTTCATTCCATAGGGCATAACCCGGAACTGGTAGTGCCCATCTGGCGTGGAGAATGCTGATCTCTCCTTGGCCCCATCAGTTAAGGCGATCTGCCAGTACAAGCCATTAAATGAATGAATGAATGAATGAATGAAGGAACATTTATAAAGCGCTTGGTTACCCAGGGGCATCCCAGCGCTAAGACGTCAAGTAAACTACGAGGAAACTAAGCTACCATGAGATTAAGGAAAAAGAAAAGTTTTCAGAAGTCTTCTGAACTTGAGATATTTGGGTTCAGCACGTATGTGGAGGGGGATGCTGTTCCAGAGTCTTGAAACATTGTATATGTACAGTTGGACTCCACTCCGTGCACGTTTAATCTTCGGGACACAGATAAATCCCTTTTTTCCCGGACCTAAGGGCTCTGTTAGGTACATAAGGTTTGCTCCAGGAACGAATCAGGGGCGGGCCATTTCCTGAAAACGACTTAGGGCCATATGTATCAACAAACTAATTTGCGATTCCTAAATAGCGATTTGTAAGGAATTGCTATTTAGGAATTGCAAAATGGTATGTATGAAAAACATCGCTATTTTATTGCGATTCCTTAATCTTCCTTATTTGCGAATTCGCATTTTGAGAATTCGCAATTAAGGAATAATTTCCAAAGGAATGATTGCGAAATAATTCTCAAATTGCGAATTCGCAATTTGCTAATCGCAATTTGAGAATTATTTCAAGGGTGCAGGGGTGTCTCAAAGACACCCTGCTGCACCCCTGAAATGTACATGTGTGTGCATATGGCGCACATACATGCCCTATGGGCATGTGTGTGCATCACATGCCACCTTCAAAAATGACAAAATGTGCATTTTTCGAAGAATTCGCAAGTTACCATCAACTACAAGTTGGTGGTAATTTGCGAATTCTTAACCATAATTTGCTAGCCAAAAATGCTACATACATAGCATTTAAGGAATCGCAAAATTGCGATTCCTTAAATGCTATGGCAAACTAAGGAATCGCAAATCTTTTCCATTCCTTATTTTGGGAATGTTTCATATATCCCAAAACATGCAAAAAGTCAGTTTGCGATTCGTAAAAGGCTTAAAACATATGGCCCCAAGTGCCTTAAATTGAATTCTTTCCCGGATAGGCAGCCAATGTAGGGTAGCTAGGGCAGGCCTTGCCGAGGAGCATTTGGGAGTGTTCAGAAGCATGCGAGCCACACAGTTCTGTACTGTTTGTAGTCTTTTAATGGTAGCCAGAGGGGCTCCCAAGTATATAGGATTGGCATAGTCGAGCCGTGAGAGTACAAGGGCCTGCACCAGCAGCCGTCTTGCACCAAACGAGAGCATGGGGAGTATTTTCCTAAATCTAAGTATGCCATAGCAACTCGCTATACGTGATTGCTCCCTAAAATCAAGATTGCAATCAATCCATACTCCTAGACTCTTTACTTGGTTTTTTTTTGGAGGAGGGGGGCCTAGTCATTTGAGCCACAGATGGTCCAAGTTTAATGAAGCAGACCCCCAGGAGCAGAAGTTCAGTCTTGGAACCATTACGTTTCAGAAAAGAGCTGCTCATCCAGTTAGAAACTTTCTGCAAGCAAGTGGCTAAATCCGTGTCGAGTTCGTTAGATTGATTCAAGGAGACAATAAGTTGTGTGTCGTCGGCATAGGTAACAATCTGTACCCCAAATGGGAGTACTAATTCAGCCAACAAACTTATATACACGTTGAACAGCGTTTTTTTAGAAGCGCTTTCACCCTAGCATGTTTCCATTGCGGTGGCACAATCCCTGTTTAAGTTCTCTAAGCAATCTTTGCAGAGTGATAAGATCCAGTGAATCGAATTCCTTCAATGAAATAGGGAGGTCAGGAGTGATTGTATCCCTTGTTTCACGTCTTTGTGGGACGATAACAGGAGGGAAAGAATTAGAGATGGTTTGTATCTTTTCTGAAAAGAAATTGGCAATTTGCTCACACCGCTGTTGAACATTATTAGTATCAATAGGGGGGGAAGGGAGGGTAAGAAGAGAGTTGGCGATTTTAAAAATCTCACGTGAGGAGTTTCCAAATAAAATCTTTCCTTGATAATAGAGGGCTTGAGTGTTTCTAATTTCATGTTTATATATTTTAATAACTTCTCTGTATTTAATTCTACTGGCGACTGAGAAGTCCTTCCTCCAGCTTCTTTCATGCCTTTTACATGTCTGTTTAAGCTGGTGTAATTTGTGAGTATACCAAGGGTTGCCCCCCCCCCATCTCTTCTGAGATTACCTTTTTCGGGAGAACACAATTAAGTGCAAGATCAAGCCAATTGTTAAAATTATCGTTGGCAACAATAGGGTTAGGATGAGAAAAGGGAACGGTGTCCTTAAGATTACTAATAATGGTGTCTAAGGGGAGTTTCGACCATTTGCGAGCCATTTTTGTAGTTTTAACAGTTGGTATGTTAGTGTCTGATAGTGTCCAATTAAAGAGGAGTAGGAGGTGATCTGACCAAGGAATAGGAACAGCCTTCTCTACCAACACAAGGTCTATGTTGGAAAGTATAGGATCCAACAGATGTCCTTTAATATGTGTGGGACTGTCTGATTTTAACATGAATTGTAACATTGCCAATTCCTCAACTAATTCCTTTGTGGGAACAGATAGATCATCATCGAAATGCATGTTGAAATCAGCCACGATTGTAAAGTTGTGGGAAGCACTGGCTAAATTTGCTCCTACATCCAATGGATTTTTCCTGAAAAGACTAGAAGGGCCAGGTGGGCGGGTAGATCAAAATCCCTCAAAAGGTATATGTGGGGGCTAGCTCCATCACAAAGGACATACTTTTACAATCCGGGACAGGGTTTGCAGTTGTCCTGCAAATGAAGTTGTCCTTGTGTATTATGGCTAGACGGCCTCCACGGCCTATATTGCGGTCAAGCCTTTGAATAGCATAATTTGGGGGAAGTGATTGAACAATATCAAAGTCCGTGCCCATGTTCAACCAAGTCTCGGTTAAAAATAGAGCATCAGGCTTTCTCTCTTCCAGAAGTAGATAAATTTCACTTGAATGTTTGGGGAGCGATCGACAATTAATTAGCAGCATCTTAATCTTTCTTTCAGTAGGAATATCTAGCAGAGTATGAGTGGAGATTTGAAGGCTAGTTTTACAGTTGGGGCAATGTGAGCAAATAGTATCAGGCAGCATAACATGGGCACACTTACTATCTGCCTCTGGTTTCAGGGCATAAAGTTGTGCAGCATTAAAGGTGATTTTTCCTCTCTCTGGACCAGCAGAGATTCCTGCCCCTGGCCCCTTCAGGGCGCAGACGGGCTTGACTTAGGCGCGCCTTCGGCGTGCCAGCGTCGCGCCCGCTGGGCGGTTGCGTCATCGGCTGATTTATCGGGCCGAAATGACGTGCGTTAGCGTCAGAAAGCTAGACCGCTAACCTGTGCCCAGTAAGTCTCCCCCCCGCGCTTCCCCCGAGCTATAACACAGCTCTACAGTGAAACAGTAAGGGATTCTATGAAGCACACAATCAGGTTAGTTAAAAGTACAATTTCAATACAGTGAGGCTAAGTGACTAAAATTACAATTTAAAATTATACGAGGCTGAACAAAGTAACACTTGTAGATTCACTTAAAAGCGCCAAAGCACGGTTGCGTCATCGGCCGATTTATCGGGGCTGAAATGACGTGTGTTAGCATCAGAAAGCTAGACCGCTAACCTGTGCCCAGTAAGTCTTTCCCCCGAGCTATAACACAGCTCTACAGTGAAACTGTAAGGGATTCTATGAAGCACACAATCAGGTTAGTTAAAAGTACAATTTCAATACAGCGAGGCTAAGTGACTAAAATTACAATTTAAAATTATACGAGGCTGAACAAAATAACACTTGTAGATTCACTTAAAAGCGCCAAAGCGCGGCCGCGTCATCGGCCGATTTATCGGGGCCGAAATGACGTGCGTTAGCATCAGAAAGCTAGACCGCTAACCTGTGCCCAGTAAGTCTTTCCCCCCGCGCTTCCGTCAAGCTATAACACAGCTCTACAGTGAAACGGTGAGGGATTCTATGATGCACACAATCAGGTTAGTTAAAAGTACAATTTCAATACAGCGAGGCTAAGTGACTGAAATTACAATTTAAAATTATACAAGGCTGAACAAAGTAACACTTGTAGATTCACTTAAAATCAAACGTGCTTTTTGATAGAGCACACTATATCCCTTACAAGTGACTTGGCGTTTGTTTTTCTGTTTTGGCACACCGGCTGGGGTGGGGGAGGTTGGAGGGTGGCGGGAGTTTGAGGGTTTCATTTTTGAGGTTTTGCTTCTCTGCTAAGCTCGGCAAATATGATTCTTGTATCTCATTCATAGCCTGGCTCATGTACCTTGCTTGCAGTTCGATTTGTGGAGAAGCCTTGTATGTCTGTCTCGGACGTTTCCCTTACATGATGCCTTTCTATTGCAATGTATTGCCTGTCATTGCTTTTGAAATCCATAAAACAAATTTAAATTTAAAATCAAACGTGCTGAGGTACCGGGCAGCCCCCAACGGATCAATGAGCTCATCAGCTCTGGGTATGGGGTGCACGTCAGTCCTGGTGACTGAATTGAGTCCTCGGTAGTCCACACAGAACCGGAGTTCAGGTGTGGCACCAGGCTCGGCAGCCTTTGGGACCACAACCACTGGACTGGCCCAAGGACTGTTCGAGGACTCAATCACCCCTAGGGCAAACATCTTGGAGACCTCCTTTTTTATATAAGCTCTGACCTTGTGCTTCACAGGAGGACTGTCCTCAGTGTCCACATCATTGACGCACCACTCAGTGACACCAGGAACCAGGGAGAACAAATCAGAGAATTGTCCGAACAGTTGGCAACAATCTTGCTGCTGCTCAGGAGTCAGGGTGGCAGAGATGCTGACACCATCCACTGACCCATCTTGCTCTGTCGCAGAGAGGAGGTCAGGAAGGGGCTCGGTCTCCTCCTCCATTCCATCATCCGTCGCTAGGAGAATGCCCACTTTGGACCTATCTAAGTGGCTTCAGGCGGTTAACATATAGGGCCCGATTCACAGAATGAACTTAAGACTAAATCCTAAACTTACTACTATTTGGTATTCACAGAATGTACTTACTACTTTCGGGATTCACAGAATGTACTTACTACTTTCGGGATTCACAAAGTGAACTTACTACTTTCGGGATTCACAGAATGAACTTACTACTTTCGGTATTCACAGAATAGATTTAAGACTACTAACTTTACGTCCGCACTCGGGCCGTAAATTCCGGCCCGGAGGCGGAGCTTGCAACCTGGAGGCGGGGCTTCCGGCCCAGAGGCAGAGCTTGTGGCTTGTAGGCGGAGCGTCCGGCTCAAAGGTGGGGATTTAGCTGTGGCTGAAATCTCCACCTCTGGGCCGGAAGCTCCGCCTCTGGTCTGCAAGCTCCGCCCCCAAGCCAGGAGCTCCGCCTCCGGGCTGGAATTTACGGCCCGAGTGCGGACTTAAAGTTAGTAGTCTTAAATCTATTCTGTGAATACCGAAAGTAGTAAGTTCATTCTGTGAATCCCGAAAGTAGTAAGTTCACTCTGTGAATCCCGAAAGTAGTAAGTGCATTCTGTGAATACCAAATAGTAGTAAGTTTAGGATTTAGTCCTAAATTCATTCTGTGAATCGGGCCCGTTGGACCCACAAAGGGTTCCTAGGAGATTCCAAGTTCACCAGGTACGTGACATCACTCTTGTGCTCCACCACCAACTCAAATGGTCCAGTCTGCCTGTCCTGGAGCACACAGGGCTCTACAGGGGCCATGACCCAAACTTTCTGACCAGGTTGAAGCTCAATCAGTTGGGCATTCTGATCGTACCACCGCTTCAGCTCTTCCTGGCTGGCTTCCAGATTCGCCTGAGCGAGTTGTCTGAATCACCTAGTCTGGTTCCTAAAGGCCAGCATGTAACTGTATACATCCTAGGGAGGTTTCCTGGGATATTGCTCCCAGCCTTCCTTGACCAGAGTCAACGTGTGTCCATACAGCAGTTCAAAGGGGCTGAACCCCTAGGACTTCTGTGGCACTTCACGGTAAGCAAAAAGAAGGCATGGCAAGAGGATGTCCCACTTACGCCTCTGGTTCCTCAAGACCCATAATCATGCCTTTAAGGGTCCGGTTGAATCTCTCAACCAGCCCATTACCTTGAGGGTGGTAAGGAATGGTGAACTTGTATGTAACACCGCACTCCTGCCACAGGGATTTCATATAATTAGATATGAAGTTTGGTCCACTGTCTGATACCACCTCTCTGAGGAACCCCACACAGGAGAAAATCCCCATCAGTGCACGCCTCACCACATGGTCTATCACTGTCCTGAGCAGGATGGGTTCCGGTTACTGGATAGCATGGTCCACCAAGACCAGGATAAACCTGTTGCCCATGGCTGTCTTGGGGTCCAGTGGTCCCTCAATGTCAATGCCCACCTGTTCAAAGGGGGTACTGACTATAGGGAAAGGTTGGAGAGGAGCCTTGTGCTTCCTTCCACTTTTCCCACTTGCCTGGCAAGTTTGACAAGTCCTACAATGAGTGTCTGAACTCTTCTGCATCTGGGGCCAATAAAAGTGGGTGACACGCCTTTCAAATGTCTTGTCCTGCCCCAGATGTCCAGCTAAAGGCACATCATGAGCCAAACCCAGTAGGAAGGCTCTGAAGCGCCGGGGTACCCCCAGCACACAGGCTGACCCAGGCTCAGCAACCTTAGGCTCGCTATACAGGAGGTAGTTCTCCCAGTAGATCCAATGTGATCCAGACTGATCACCTGCTGCCCGGTTTGTGGTCTGTTGCCACAAACTCACAAGAGAAGGGAACTTCCTCTGCTCTGCACAAAATTCCTCCCTGGAGGGTCCTCCTTCTTGCTGCCACTGGGGCAGCTCAGACAGGTCCCCCAGTTCAGCAACTTGTTCCCCTGTAGGTTCCAGGGCATCCCCCTCAAGCTCTGCCTCCTCCTGGACCGTGGGAACAATGGGGGCTGGTTTCCCGCACCCCCTACCTCTTCTCTTTAAGGCAGGTGCCTGGGCCATACTTTCAGGCTCCAGGATCCCTTGAACACCCCTACTGGCTGCCATAGACCGAGTGGTCTCACCCACCAACTCAGGCAGACCCAACATCTCCAAATGAGCCTTCTTCTCCACCTTAGCCCGATGGGAGCTTTCTAAATCACTGCCCAACAGACAATCAACAGGCATGGCTAGCCTCACAGCTACTTGAAGAGTACCTGAGACCTCCCCCCCACTCAAAGGGAATCTGAGCCACCTCACACTGGGTCTCTGAGTTGTCCGCGGCAACCACAGGGAAGAATGCATGGGGGATAACCTGCTCTTTGGACACCAACCGGTAACTGACAGCTGTCACACTAGCCCCTGTGTCTCTTAGAGCTTTCACACTATGGCTATTTATGGTCACCCACTGCCTGTATTTCTTAGTGTTATATGGCAGCTGGGTATTGGGGACCATCTCAAAGTCTCCTAAAGAGACAAGGGACATCTCTGCGGGACCACTCCCACCTTTGGCACCCCCAGGGCTACACTTGCCATCTGACGGGGTGGTGCACGGGATGGCACATACTGACCCTTTTGGGGATACTGGGGCTCATACCAACGGTGTCCCACTTGCTTACACTAAAAGCATGTAGCGGGCCCCCTGTGAACAGGTTTACCTGTCGGGTGCTCTGACTTTTTCTCAGGGGGATGCTGGGAACCCTTCCCTTGGGAATTACTTTGGGGCCCTTTCTGGAAGCCCCTCTGTTTACCCTGGTCCCCCCCACTCTTCTGCTGGGGACCCTGCCAACCTTTGGCGAAGTCTCCCACGTGACCCTTGTGGACCTGGATGCTGACCCAGCGGTCCGCCTCCTCAGCAAGCTTCCTAGAGTTAGTTAACTTGCTATCAATATGGTGCTGGCGTAGCTCTGGAAAACAATTAGCAGACAAGTTTTCCCATGCAAACAAATCATAGAGCGCTTCAAAAGTATCCACTTTGCTGCCCTTCACCCAACCATCCATAGCTCTGCAAAAGAAAGATACACATTCTACCCAAGTGGTTGCCTTCATCTTCTTACAATTCCTGAACCTCTGTCTATAGAGTTCTATCAGGGTTTCCTTCATGTGGGCATAAGACATCCTATTTTCACTGGGTAGGTCTAACAACGTATCCCTCCCTTCACTCACAAAGCGGCCCCACAACCCCGCTCCCCAATCCTTCTCAGGGACCCAGTGGGCCAACATTGCTATCTCATAGGCTGCCAACCACTGCCCAATATCTTCATGCTTATGGAAATCTTTTATGACATCCTTGGGGATATATACTCTGCCTTCTGAAGGCACAGATGGTGCGCTGCCACCAGAGGGATTGATTACTATGCCCTTTGCTCTGAGCTCTAACTCACTCAACATTCTCTCATGTTCCAATCTCATTCTCTCTCTCTCCAAGGACAATCTGCTATTCTCTAGGTCCCTCTGACCCTTGAGCTTGGCCATCTCCATTCTGTGTACCCAATTTCTCTCCCTGTCTTCCAGCTCACTGGGGGACAGGCCTTTGGAAGAGACGTTACTGCTGGGCGGGGACGGTACCCCTTCCCTAGCTGTAAACACTGGCCTATCCAGCTGCCCATCTGCATCCACAGCGGGCTCCACCACTATCTCAGGGGCATTTCTTACTTCCGCCTGGGCCCTCAGCGCCTTTCAGTACTCCTCTTTTTTGGAAATGCCTTGGGTAGCAACTTAAAATTTCCTGCAGAGGTGCTTGAGCTGTTTCAAATTATAGGTTTTCAACCTCTCTTCCTCAAAATCTAGATCCATAGATGCAACAGATGCTGGTCTGCTCATGGCAGTGAGAATTGGCAGTCCCCAGAAAAATAACAGATCAAGGAAAAAAATTCTACCAAAAAAAGTATGTGGTTGTGTTTGTTCTGCACACACTAGTAGTGTACACCAATTACTGTACATCAGTCACAAATGCAAGTCCAGAATCCTCACCGCTGACCACCAATGTTAGAACTGGGGACTCTAGTTGACAGAGGTAGGTACCTTTGACCAAATAGGGACCCTTGCTTCTAAGAAAGGGAAATGGGATTACACTCCTGGATAACCCCTGCTCACCCCCCTGGGTAGCTTGGCACGAGCAGACAGGCTTATCTCAGAGGCAGTGTGTTAAGCATTTGTGAACACATACAGTAATACAGTGTAAACACTACAGATGGACCCAAACAGGTTTTATAAAAAATAAGTATTCTTTATATAGACTTAACACAAGACCACAAACAACAAAAATCCACAATACTGTAATTAAAATAGACTTAAAGGTGGTAGAAGTAACTTAGTTCAAGTTGATGATAAATGCAACACATTTCTCACAAAAGTATCTTGGATGCGTAACGCAAAACAAACAAAAGGTTCGCAAGGAGGGAGATGCATTGGTTCCTTGCTTCGGGGGAGGCGATGCATCGCTCCTCATTGCTTGCGCAGAATAGGGGATGCGTCTTGTTCCTTACCGGAGAGGAGGTAATGCGTTGATTCTTGTACTGCGTTCCGGTTACGATGCGATGTGACAATCCGGTGCGATGCGATAAGATGGCGCCCTTGATGCGATGCGACAATGTGAAGATGATGCGTGCACGCCCGACGGCCGTGCGGTGAACTCTGTAACTTTGGAGCCGCAACAGGCCCTGCTACTCGCTTCTCCGGTGATGCAACGGCGACCCTCGTAAAGGCGACACGCTTCTCCAGTGATGCGTCGGTAAACAGCTGCGACGAAGGCACGCTTCTCTGGTGATGCGGTGGCGACACGCTTCGGCGATGCGACGGCAACAGCTGCGACTGCAACACGCTTCTTCTCGTTGAGTGGTGCTTCCAGCTCCCAGCGACACGCAGGCTTCCGCAGACATAATTCCCAGCAAGGAAATTCAGAGTGGAGCTGGTGGTGAAGTCTTTTGTCCCTGAGACTTCAGCAGGAGGCAAGCACAAGTTCAAGTACTTGGCGAAATATTCTGCAAGATGATGAAAGTTCTTCTAAAGTTCCTTCTCCTTTCCTTGGCAATGAAGACACCACTGCAGGCCAACCCAGCAACAAAGCACACTGGCAGAGGGGGCAGTCCACACTCCTGCAGCTTCCTTGGTTCTTCTCCTTGGCAGATGTTTGTCTTGTTCCAGAAGTGATCTAAAGTCCTGGGGTCTGGGTCCCAATATGTATACTGCAAAATCCTTTGTTCTCTGAAGGCAGAGGGTCCTGTACCTAGTTCAAACAAGTTCTGGGTGCATTCTGCCAGTGTACACTTTCTTACTTTGTCAGTGTGGGCCAGGGTCCTCAGACACACCACAGGAGCCAGCATTGTGGAAGGCATGCACAGCCTTTTTCAGACCCAGGTGCTACTCCTCCCACCACTGTACGTGCAGATAGGTCTATTCAGCCCAGTGCTGACTCACCCTGTCTCCTGGACTCTCCCCAGCCCCTGTAACTCAGAAGCCAACATACAATACACAAGCTAGCAGAGGCAGGCTGGATGGTTAGGTAAGAAAATACGTACTTTCTTAAAGTATTTTCAAACACAGAATGTTAAAACCAACTTCACTAAAAGATGTATTTTATCATTCTGAGTTCAGGCATACTAAACTCGAATTTCCACCATGTTCCCTGGGTCAGTTAGGATTATAAGACGTTATAATCAAACTGCCCATTCTGGCCTATGGGGACAGGTAGCCATGCAATAGTGAAAAACGAAAATGGTTGTAATTCACTATCAGGACAGGCGGCACACATCAGGGCATGTCCTATCTTTTACATACAATACACCCTGCCCTTGGGCCTACCTTAGCGGTGACTGATATGTAGAAAAGGGAAGGTTTAGGGACTGGTAAGTGGGTGCACTTACCAAGTCGACATGGCAGTACTAGACTGCACACAGGCTCTGCAATGGCAGGCCTGAGACACACTTTACACGCTGCTTCTGTGGATGGCACAATCAGTGCTGCAAGCCCACCAGCAGCATTTGATTTACAGGCCCTGGGCACACACGGTGCACTATACTAAGGTCTGACGAGTAAATCAAATAAGCCAATCATGGAGTCACTAATCAATACATCAATATAACATAGGGAGCACTTGCACTGTGGCACTGAATAGCAGTGGCACAGTGCCCAAAGCATCTAAACCAGCAAAACAAATAAAAAATGGAAGGGAGACTCACGCCAATGGTACCAGGTCTAACATTTCCCTAGATGGCCGCTGAGCCCGAGGCCAAAAACTCATGGGACCCCCTTGCAAAACCAGGTTGTTTTGTGATAGGTAATTTTGATGTTGACAGGTTTGGGCCCTTGCCTCTTGCGGACACTTGACCCACCCACGGGAGTGAGGTATCATTTTTATCGAGAGACCTGGGGGAACGCTGGGTGGTAGGATTCCAGAACTTTCCCACACAGAAATTTGAGAAAAAAGTGATATTTTTTCAGCTAAATTTGAAGTTTGCAGGGGAATCTGGGTAGGGAAATATTGGGGGACCCACGCAAGCCATACCTTGCTGGACTCCCCTGGGTGTCTAGTTTCCAGAAATGTGTGGGGTTAGTAGATTTCCCTAGATGGCTGCCGAGTTCGTGGCCAAAAACTCATGGGACAACCCCTTGCAAAACCAGGTTGTTTTGTGATATGTAACAGCGGATAGCGCCTTAGCTGCGGCGAGGCAACATGCTCAACGGCATTTGGAATAGCAACCAAATGGGCACTGCATTTCCCTTCCATCTCACCCATCAGAGCAGTGAGGGGGCCCTTCCGAGGCCAAGATGCGGTGATCGGGCCAAGTTAACAGGGCGGAATGAACAGAGGCCCCTGTGCTGGTGATCCCAACCACCTAAGTGACAACAGGCCTTAGAATTGACTGAAACACCATCCACAAGAGAAAGGGTGCCGTGACATGAATGGCCACCAATGAGACGCCCTTATTTCACCACCTGAGATGATCCAACGTGGTGATGTATTTTACACTGGACTTAGGAACTATGTGACTCCTACCTGGGGGATGGTCCCGCTTACTCTAACTTTTTGGGCCCCCTTGAGGTATTTTTCTTCCACTCCCGATCTTTCAGAACTGATTTGTTTCCCAGCCCCCTGTTTCTACTCCCCTCCCCCTGTCCCACTATCCTCTATTGGGGTCTTCTTCTTCTATGTTTGACTATGCAACTGTAACTAATGTAACTATGCAAAACTGTTATTCTTGTTATTCCTGACCGCGGAGTCCTGAGCAACGTGGCTGATGCACGGTGGAGCTGCTAGGCAGCTATAGAGGAGATCCGACCCTGGTTCACCCCTCGGCTGTCACCTACCCAGCCGGACATTGGGCACAGTACTTCCCGTCTCCCCGCTGTGTCTCCTTACTCCCCCTCCCTCCGACAAAATGCCGTAACATTGTTTTTTTCCCTGTGTTTTACTATGCTCTTGTAACTGATGTAATTTGTAACTTCATGATCCTCCTGTAAAGCGCTCTGATACCTCCGGGTCTAGCCAGCGCTATTTAAAACTCTTCAAATAAATTAAAATAAAATAAATGCGGGGTGGGTGAAATTTTGTGGATCCACTCAGATTCTAGAACTTTCCACCACAGAAATGTGAGGAAAAAGTGTGTTTTTTTGGGACAAATTTTGAGGCGTGCAATGGATTCTGGGTAACAGAACCTGGTGAGAGGCACTCATGTCACCCAATCCTGGATTCCCCTTGGTGTCTAGTTTTCAAAAATATACAGGTTTGATAGGTTTCCCTATATGTCGGCTGCGGATGTATGACGTTACAACGCATACTTTTACAACGCCTACCTTTACATCGCAAGTTTTACAACGCAGTTTTACAACGCATGCCATTACAACGCATAATGCTTTTGGGCGCTGGATAGTGAATAGTTTAATTTACTATTCCAACTCCAGTCCCCGTGGATAGTAGGGAAGGTGTTGGATAGTACATTAAACCTATTCCCTATCCTAGAGCGCCCCCCAGCCCTATGCGTTGTAATGGTTTGTGTTGTAAAAGTTGCGTTGTAATGGTAGTTCGTTGTAAAAGTTTCGTTGTAAAGGTTGTATACCGTCGGCTGCGCTAGGGCCCAAAATCCACAGGTAGGCACATTGCTAAAAAAAAAAATTTGTGCCTGGTGGGCTTCCCCAGGGGAATCGGGGGGGGGGGGTTGACCCGATATGCAGAAAGACTGTGGCTATATTTTGGGGGGGGGGGGTCATTGGTATGCCCATTTTGGGCAGTCCCCACCCCTACATGAATACAAAAAGAAAATCCCCGATTTCTAGTGGGCTATCGGGGGGGGGATGCCCCAATATGCCCCCAAGGGGCATATCTGGGTGTATCCCTGCCGTCTAGTGGGCTTTTCGCCCCAGCGGGGGGCAGATTGGGGGCTACTGTCCCCGCGGGGGGCAGATTGGGGGCTTCTGCCCCCGAAGGGAGACAGAAAGGCTGTAATTTTTACAGGGCTGGGGGCATTGGCCTGTCCGTTTTGGGCAGCCCCCACGCCTAATTCAAATTGGCAAAAAAAATCACTGGTGTCTAGTGGGCTTTCTTCCCCCTTGGGGGGCAGATCGGGGACTACCGCCTCCCATGGGGAGCAGAAAGGCTGTGATTTTTGCGGGGGTGGGGGCATTGGCATGCCCGTTTTGAGCATGCCCCACCCTATTTAAAATTGTGCAAAAACAATCCCTTGCGTCTAGTGGGCGTTCGGGGAAGAAAGACTGGTGTGCCCAAAAAACTATGGGGAGAGCAAAGGCCCTTGCCCAAGGGGCCGCTCCCCCTTCCCTGGTGTCTAGTGGGTGGATCCCTGATTGGGGATCGCCCTCCTGGGGAGATCTCCACACAGGGATCCACTAGGGAGGGGTACTATTGCGAAGGGGAGCTTCTCCCCTTTCCAATGATACCTCTCCCGTCTTTGTACGTGCTCGAGGGGCTGATATAGCCCCTTGAGCATGTGGAAAGTGAAACTGAAATGAGCCTCTTTGCATATTTCAGTTTCGGTTTCACGGAAATAACGTAATTTCAAGGAAACTGGGGGGCCCGGGAGCTGGGCAAGCTCTTCCCCAGCTCCCAAGGCTGTTGGGTGTTGGGGGGATTCCCTGTGTGGTGTCATCGGATGTGCGGGAGCCGTCCGACGCACATGAGCACTTATGCGACAGACGGCTCCCGGACGTCCGACGCATAGAAGGGGTTAAATATGCAATTTTAGTCAGGAGCTTAGAACTCGTTCCTTTAGGCTTTATCCTGGTACAGCTTGTTTGGCAACTTTGGTCGGTGGAGGGGTTTACATTTACTCTCTAGGTGCAATTTTAGGTTTTGTTGCACGGCATTTGCGCTGTGATTGTGAAATCTTGTGTATTTAATACATCTTAAAAGGGAGCTCTTCTCAGTTCCGATCTTTGGATTACTATGTCCATCCTCTGTTCTGTGGAACATTTTTTATTTGCTTACTTTTCCTGGCTGTGCATCTTTGAAGCAGCTGTTATATTCCTGATCTTTTCATTGTGATGCCACTGAGGAGTATTCATTTAATCTCACTCTACATTTTATGTGAGCTTAAGTTCTTGAACTCGATTTTATGACTGTTTTGAGCAGTTCTATCAGTGTGCATGCAGGAGGCAACACTGCCATCTACTGTTTTAAAAAAAACTGTATATAAAAATTACTCTTGCGTAAATTTCTCTTCGGGTTTGATGCTGCTCCGGCACTGAACCGAGTACTGGTAGTCAACTCTGATATCAAGTCTGAGATCTTTGGTTTTAGGTTTCGCCTGCACATACAGCTTACTATTATCACATAGGTGAAACTTAACGCAGTTACCAATGTTCGTTTTAAAAAGTTAAGGATGCGTCCACGAGTCTGGAATGCTGGAAGAATGTTGAATAGTTATGTCCTTTTGGTGTGAATGGAGATAGCTGCACTATAAAGGAGCACATTAGCATAACTTCTAAGATCGCTATCAGTGCTAACACTAGCAAATGTGTGACTTCTTGGCAAGAAAACATTGTGTGACCATTCCGTGAATTGCCTGAAATCCGCGGCTGGGGTGCTTCCCTCAGGGACTGGAATCTGGTTCCCAAGATAAATTGTATTTGTTTCAGATCGCAAGCCACATTTGCGTTTTTGTGGGATTAATGAAAGTTAAAACAGGCATTATTCAGATTTAGTTACTTTTGTCATAGAAAGTCCTTTTTATGTAAAGTTTTAGTGATGAGTATGATCATTTCTATTCAAAATTCAGCGTGATGCTATATTGCCTGGAGAATTAGCTCTTCCACCGCTACTTTGTAGCAGTTGTTTCATTTTTTTGTTGCGGTGTTATGATCTAAAAATTTATGTGGTTTACTTAAAAGCCAGTTATTTGTGTGGTTTGGTGCCTGATGAAAGGCAGCTCTTATTTAAATGAATGGTTTCATAGTTTTTCATCCATACGTGTTTTAAAGCCAGTAACGCACTTTCTAAAATGCCAATACATACTTAGAAATAAGGCCTTCTTTTTTTTGCACATTTAATCCCTTTAATAAACCCATTATCAAATTGAACGAATCTATTATTTCAATCTAATAATATAACCTTAAATGCAATTACATTGTAGCAGACTTCAATAATGTATTCAAAAAATGTACCAAGCGGCTCTGTGAAACTCATTTTAGAAACAATGTGCCTTCATGCTCTGTTGTTAAAAATTCTTTCACTGTTTCCGAACTAAATTAAATACAAAATAGCTATGTTGCCTGTTGCATATGATTTTTAATGTGGTACTAATGTACGATTTATTGTCTCTGGTGAAAATTTACATTAAAGCCAAGGTTAATGTAATTATGCAAGAAACACGCAACATGTGCGCCTGGTCATATAGTGTCCTCTAAACTAATTAATGTATGTGTGATAGAGCTGAAAAGGAAGGAATCCTTTTTAGGACAAGAACCCTCACTCGCCCAAGGGTGACATGCTTCATCATAGAGTTCCCTCACACACTGCAAGGTCCATGGTGTGGGCTACTACTCTCCGTCGGGGAGGAGTTGAGCAGTTTTGAGATGAGCGATGTAATGGTACCAGTGACGGACTGAGTGCAAAGATAATACTAAATAGATGGGGGACCCCCGATCAATTCAAGGCAGGTAAACGTGGAAAAAGCAAAAGACAAAAAGAACAGGAGATACCTGCCAATAATGCTCTAGTATAGGCCTAAAAAAGGTCCTTATATAATTATGCTAGCCCTTGAACCACAAACAATAACCTCAGAACATGATTACAAAGATATAAAGATTTTATTACATGAAGGCAAAAACATTCTCAATACATAATTATTACATCACATAAAAAATTATTTAATATAAAAATAGATCAGTCACATCATCACAAAGGTCCCACATGCCAACCAACACTTTCATACCAGCATACATACAACTCATATTGCACACAGCACACAACTCCACAGATATATCATAACCAAGGGTTGATCTGAGAATAATAGATGGAATACAATCCACTAAGGATGGACTCCAGATCAGTCAGGTAGTCCCCAGATGGATAAGACACCAACACGCGTTTCGGTGTACTGCCCGGGTCGGGGCTACACCTTCATCAGGGCGGGAGTATACAAAGGCATAGTGGGACTGGATATCGATTTCAAAAATTTGAGGCACAACAAGTTTCAAATGTGTGCACTGGCCTCAAGGGGCCAGGATATTTGCAGAATCCAGACTGAGCAAACTTCAGTTTTATCTCATGGAGTTTCAAGATGGAGAAGTAGTCCTATCCGATGAAGGTCCGCGTCTCAGGGTCGATATACGGCAACCTGGTGCATTACAGAGTACTTATCCACGGTCAAAGGTAATTAAAAATGAGCCCTTCAATGATCAGAAACAAGTCGGGGCATTCACGGTCTCTCCATTTGAACCGGCATAACGGATACGCAAAGGGTCCCTGACTAATCGGGGATCGATTTTGCCTTCATGTAATAAAATCTTTATATCTTTGTAATCATGTTTTGAGTGCAAAGATATGACAAGTAGTGGTGAATAAAACCATCTCCAAGGGGCGAGATTGACTTTATTCAATGGTTCACTGAGATAGAATAAAAAAAAGAGGACTTTTTAAAAAAAAAAGCAAATATATCCCTATCAGTGGTCAACATGGTTCTGCCCCATATGACCCCAGTGGGGTTCCGGGGCATTCGTCATGACCTAAAGAAATGTATATATTGTCCCTCTGTGTAAGGTTGTGAATGTAAATGAAAGTATACTGGCCAACAAAGGATCAGAAGCGGCCAGAGTTCTCTTCACTAAGACGGAAGAACCTGGACAGACCATTAGCGTTGACGTGTTCTATGCCAGGGCGGTGTTCCACTGTAAAGTCCATTCCCTATAGGGAGATGGACCACCTGAAACAGTTTTGGGTTCTCACCCTCCTCTGCATTAACCGTATGAGGGTTCTGTGGTCTGTCTGAACTCTGGAGGGATTCCCAAACAGATAGGGTCTTAGCTTCTTCAGTGCGCGGAACATAGCAAAAGCTCCTTGCTCTATGGTACTCCACCTCTATTCCCTGAGGAGTGGTCTCCTGCTAAGGAAGACCACAGGCTGATTTAGGCCCTGTTCATTCAGTTGTGAGAGCACCACTCCCACACCATCCTCTGAAGCTTCCGTCTGCACTATGAATTCTTTGATGAAGTTGGGTGCCTTTAGCACGGGCCCCGTGCACATGGCTGCCTTCAGGGCATCCAAAACTGTCTGACAGACATTAGTCCAGATCACCTTCTTGAGCTACTTCCTGGAAGTCTGCTCAGTCAAGGGGGCAACAATGGTGCCATGACCCTTGACAAATCTCCTATAGTAACCTGTGAGACCTAAACAGGCTCTCACCTCTATCTGGGTCTTGGGGGGGCTCCCAATCCAGAATGGTGTCAATCTTAGGATGTAGGGGCGCCACCTGGCCGCTTCATACCTGATGCCCTAAATACACCACAGAGCTCTGCCCGATCTGGCACATACTGCCCTGATCATGAGGCCTGACTTCTGCATAGCGTTTAACACTTCCCAGAGATGTTGCAAGTGCTCTTCCCAGCTGGAACTGAACTCTGCAACGTCGTCCAGGTAGGCAGCACTGAAATCCTCCAGTCTAGCCAACACCAAAATGACAAAAATCAAATCAGTAGAACCAGAGTTTACATTTTTAAAAGCTTGTAATTAATCTAGCGCCTAAAAGATAAAAGCGCCATCTGCGGGCATCTGGTTGCTCGAGCCTGGGTCATTGTTGCAAGGTAAGGCCGACCATGATGGAGCAAGGTTTGGATACAAAAAGTGAATTGGGCCCGGGTGGCACTTAATTCTAGACTTAAAAAAAATTTGGGAGAAAAATATCTGAGTAGGTAGATGTTCAGTGGGTCAAGGCTGTAGGAGTGTCTGAGGCAGGAGCGTTGTCATCAGTTGGCCATGGTGCGAATCCATAGTGAAGATTTTTACCTTTGGACATAGTCACCGGAATGAAAGTGGAAAATCTCTAGCGGGATGGTGTAGAGGGATTTAGCCAGAATACAGTTCCACAAGGTTGGACATACCTTTCCCGAAGGACTGCTGAAACAAGTAAAAAAATGTCTGGAACTTAAAACAAAACTGGCAAGTTAGGTACAAGTAGCAGCACTAATAATGGTTGAAAAAGTTGCAAACAACCACCTCCAGAAGCAGCAGTATGCCTGTTGTAACAGTAAAGAGAGATGATAATGTTACCCAATGAAAGCTATTGTGGCACAGTGCAGTCCCACATAAATCCATTTACAATATATCCAAACGCAGAGACAGGCATTTCTTTCAGCAGAAAGAGAAAGGAGTTTTCACAAAGACAGGAACTGTGGCATTTAACAGGATTGTATTATATTTTATTTTGATGCAGTGCTTGAGCTCGAAGGGCAATGGAAAGAAACTCCACTAAAGAAAGTACCCCGTAGAGCGATCCACTGCCTTTTGACTAGGTTTTCATTGCAGAAATTCCACATACATTCATACTTGTTACTCTCATATCTTTTCCACCGAAAGTGTAATCAGTTTGTGATGAAGGTAAATAGAACTTTTCTTTGAGAAGTACATGTGCGTGTCCATCCCTAAATGCCAACAGCTGGTGTCATTTGTTTTGTGATTGTGGCAACTGTCTACTCCAGGCTATTGTAAATAGAATTTGTGCTTCAGTTTTTGAAACTCTTGAGTCTCCTTTTACTGGAACATTTCTTCTCTTGCGACTGTGACATCTATAGTCGAGTTTCTCAACATATTTATTTCTTACAGGAAATGCTCATGCGAAACAAAGGAAACTGGCACCAGTGGTCCCAAAACCAACAGTTCAGTTGAAGTCTATACTAGTTCCTTCAAAGTGTGTCTCTGGAATTGCAGCAAAGAGTATGAACCTTCAACCACTTACAACACTCCTCCCAAGGCATCAGCCAATTGTCAGTTTCCAGACTGCACCCGCTAGAAGTAAGTGTCAACAGACCCAAACAATGTGAAAACTGTACATAACATTGAGTACGGGGCTGGGCGGCTTTTTGTAGGACTGCTCTTGTTATAAATATTGGAACGGTATGTTTGACTAGCCATTCCTACCTCAGTTATTTTTGGCTAACCATACAATATTTGTACATAACCGAACGTAAAATGATTACATCATAGTATTGGTGGAGATCGTCCCTTTTGTGAAATCATGCAACTATTTATTCGTTCGCAATGATTTATCATATTCTATTAAGATGTTTAAAAGCTGTTTATTTAGCAACATGGACAAGTTGTCTTTTACTTGTTTCAGACAATGTTTCATATGGCCAACTCATGTCAATACAATTTGACATGCTGGCTAGTTATGGAGGAAAGAAATGTTACCATCAGTTTAAGTTATCCTGTCTTTGTTTTTTTTAAAACAGTACTTTGACTGCTGGTATGGGTGAAAGAAATGGAAACTACAACTTTACAGGTTTCAAGATACAACATTATGTTGTAAACGTTAGGCCTGAATAATAGTGCTTTGGATGGCAAGCCAACAAGGATTGTCCATCGCATGCCCTAAGAAACGTGCCAGAGTCTTTACATTTTGTATAATACCCATGATGCTGTTGTCAGTTTTTAAATGCCTGATGGATCTAGGGCTTTGAGTAATAAGCTCATGACTGAATATGCATTAATAAGAATCCAATGCTGTAGCCGAGAACCAGATTCTGGCTCTCAGCAAGAACATCAATGTGACAGAAGAGATCTTTGCCTTAGAAGTGATCCCTCAACTGGGTGTGAATGCTATGATGAAGAGAGGCAAGCTTGCCTATTTGGGATTTGTAACTGCTGTTCTGGCAAGCTTCTATATTTTGTGCAGTTCTGGTTTGTTTGAGATGGTCAGTTAAGGGTAATTAGACCCTGGTGGAGTGGAAGAAAGTTGTGAAGATTTTCTATAAAGAAGGTGGTTGCAGACCGCAGGGCAATGTACACCAATCAGTAACTCGTGTGCCAGGCCCTAAATAGCTTTATAGATGTATATGTGATCTGGGTGATGTAATATCTGAGATCTGAGGCCGAAATCCTATGTTCAAGGCATGTGTGCTGTAGATACACATGCTTTGCATACTCCTGCCATCAAGTGTTGGGTCCGGATGTTTGCAAGTTGTTTTTCTTCGAAGAAGTCTTTCCTAGTCACAAGGTAAGGTGACTCCTCCTTTCGGTGATAGTGTGCATGGGCATCGACTCAATTGTTTGATTGTATTTTTTGCGCCATCGGGTTCAGAGGTATATTGCTGCGCTCCGCTCTGAAACCGTCCTTCGGGTTCCCCTCTGTGCGCAATCCACTCTACCCTCAACGGGATTGTTATCATATGCGTTTCCCTCTCTACACGTATCCATTAGATCGGGAAGTCTCATCTTCGATTGAAAACATCGTAGACAGCCTTCGGGCCTAGCCGCGTCGGTCTATTCTTCTGCCGATGAAATGGACCCTGTTAGACCTGGTACCATTAGCGTGAGTCTCCCTTCCATTTTTCACTGATTGCCTTCTCTGTTTTTGATATGTTTTGCTGGTTTAGATGCTTTGGGCACTGTGCCACTGCTATTCAGTTCAAATACTTTATTCGGTTTTACATGAATAAAAAACCATAAAAGTGACATTGCAACAATAGACAGAAAACACATTCAGTGCCACAGTGCAAGTGCTCCCTATGTTAAACTGATGTAGTGATTAGTGACTCCATTATTGGCTTATTTGATGTACTTGTCAGACCCTAGTGTAGTGTACCATGTGTGCCCAGGGCCTGTAAATCAAATGCTGCTAGTGGACTTGCAGCACTGATTGGGCCACCCACAGAAGCAGCTGGTAAAGTGTGTCTCAGGCCTGCCATTGCAGGGCCTGTGTGCAGTCTAGTACTGCCATGTCGACTTGGCAGGTGCACCCACTTGCTAGTCCCTAAACCTTCCCTTTTCTACATATCAGGTAGGCCCAAGGGCAGGGTTCATTGTATGTAAAAGGTAGAACAGGCCCTGATGTGTGTGGCATGTCCTAATAGTGAACTACAGCCATTTTAGTTTTTCACTATTGCAAGGCTACCTGTCCCCATAGGCCAGAATGGGCAGGTTGATTATAACATCTTATAATCCAAACTCACCCAGGGAACATGGTAGAAATTAGAGCTAAGTATGCCTGAACTCAGAACGATAAAATACATCTTTTAGCGAAGTTGGTTTTAACATTCTGCGTTTGAAAATACCACTTTTAGAAAGTAGGTATTTTCTTGCCTAACCATCCAGCCTGCCTCTGCTAGCTTGTGTATTGTATGTCTGGTTTTGTGAGTAACAGGGGCTGGGAGACTCCAGGGGACAGAGTGTCAGCACAAGGCTGACTAGACCTATCTGCATTTAGAGTAGTGGGAGGAGTAGCACCTGGGCCTGAAGAGGGTTGTGCCTGCCTTCCACAATGCTGGCTCCAACTGTGGTGTGTCTGAGGACCATGGCCCACCCTGCCAAAGGAAAGAAGGAGTCCTGTAAACAAAGTGCTCCAAGACTGCACAGAACTGGTTTGGACTAGGTACAGGCCCCTCTGCCTTCAGAGGACAAAGGATTTTGCAGTATAAATATGTGGATCCAGACCCCAAGACCTTGGATCATTTCTGGGAAAACAAGACAAACCTTTGCCAAGGTGAAGAACCAAGGAAGCTGCAGGAGTCTGGACTTCTCCTCTGCCAGTGTGCTGTTTGCTGGGTTGGCCTGCAGTGGTTTCTTTATTGCCAAGCAAAGAAGAAGGAACTTGTAAAGAACTTTCATCATCTTGCAGAATATTACTCTGAAGGCTTGATTTGAGCTTGCCTCCTGACCGAAGTCTCAGGGATACCAAACTTCACCCCTTCTGTTTGCCTGCATCTGGAACTTGCTGTTCACGCTGCTACAGAAGGAATTCTGCAACACCGAAGCCGGCGAGCGACGCCATCATCTGCATTGAAGCTGTGAGAGCTGCTCCGACTTGCAACGTAGACCCGCCGCCGGCCGCCGTGCCACATTGATGCCAGCGAACAACATCATAAACCTGCCATAGCCATGAGCGCTGCTCCGACTTGCAATGTAGGCCAAACGCCCGCTGCTGTGCCGCATAAACTCCGAAGCCGACATCATTGCGGAGCAGATTGTCGACGTGGATGGTCAATAATCCATCGGCATCGTACGAAACCGTGCTTTCGGCGCCATTGTGATGTCACCTCCTCTCCGGTCAGGAACCGACTGCTCCCCTGCCTGCGCCAGCATCCAGGACACCGACGCATCATCTCCCCTGAAACAGGGAACCGACGCCGCACCTCCCCGATATCAGGAGCTGTCTTTGTTTTTTCTTTTCCAAGGTACTGTTCTCTGTGGGTCTGTTTTGACTCTGAGCCAGATGCCTCGCACCTCACGGTCGGCACCGTACTTTGGGATTTCTTTGGCTTTGATGTCGTGATAACTCCAGTTGGGGTTATCTGTTGCTAAAAACGGCTTTTTAGTGAATAACCTATTTTTGAACTATTGCTACCATCTTGAAGAATCATTATTGATTACAGTATTGTGGATTTTAGTCATTTGTGGTCTTTTGTTAAGTCTCTATATAAAATACTTATTTTTATAAAACCTGTGTGGTGTCCATCTGTAGTGTTTTCATTGTATTACTGTGTGTGTTCACAAATGCTTAACACACTGCCTCTGAGATAAACCTGTCTGCTTGTGCCAAGCTTCGAAGGGAATGAGCAGGGGTTATTCAGGAGTGTAATCCCCTTTCCCTGACTAGAAGCAAGGGTCCCTATTTGGTCAAAGGTGCAAACCATTGCCAACTAGAGACCCCCAGATCTAACAGACCCTGTTTCAATTCTGTCCTTGGTGCCGCACCAAATACCCGTGCACTTATCTACACCAAGTATGCAACTTGTGCCTCTCACCGGCGCACAAGGAAGAAGATTGCGAGGCCTGCTGGTCGTTCTGATCGAAAAAGACTCTTCAAGATCGTTGAGCTCGACTATGAGAAATGCAGCGCCAAAGCACTCAATGTACTTCGGATATCTTCGGAGAAGAATCCGAACTTGAAGCCACAGCTGCGGAAGAAGAGGGGGCCTTCTCGGTCGTAGAATCAGATTCCGACTTAGAGATCGAATTAGAGTCCGAAGACATTCCAGCTGGACAGGTGGTCGTGAGTACCCAGCTCATTGCAAATACCTCAGATTTGTGATAGCAGGCAAACACTATCAATTCAAAGTACTCCAGTTCGGAGTAACTACTGCTCCCAGAGTATTCACAAAATGTGTG
This sequence comes from Lissotriton helveticus, assembly GCF_964261635.1. Classification (NCBI taxonomy): domain Eukaryota; kingdom Metazoa; phylum Chordata; class Amphibia; order Caudata; family Salamandridae; genus Lissotriton; species Lissotriton helveticus. Next base: position 1,508,405,148 of record NC_136057.1, read on the forward strand.
GCGGTAGTGGCAGCACTTCTCAGAAGACATTAAATTCATGTCTTCCCATATCTGGACAACTGGCTCATCAAAGCCAGCATACACCAAAAGTGTCTACACCACACTCTGATTACATTAGACCTACTCTACCAATTGGGTTTCACAGTCCATGCTCAAAAGTCTCACCTACAGCCTTCACAAATGCAGTCTTATCTGGCAGCGGCTCTATACATTTGCATATCTTCACAACTTGACAATTTAAGGTCTATGGGACAGCAGGTACAAAGATCTACACATCAATTATCTATAGCTTCTAGCTGTATATCTAGCGCTGAAAGCTTTTTAGTCTCACCTCATAGGGAAAGTTGTCCTAGTCTGCACCGATAACATGACAGGAATGTACTGTGTATGAAAATAGGTGGGGGGGACACATTCTCTGCAACTGTCACTCCTCTCTGACGATTTCACGTTGGGCAATTCACTACAAAGTGCATCTTCCGGCAGAGCAGCAAATTGCTGACCTCCTAAGCTGAAGACGGCAACAAATTCAGGAGTGGGAACTCCATCCCCAGGTTCTCCTTCCATACTTTCAACAGTGGGGATTCCTCCAAACAGATTTGTTTGCCACAGTGGACAACTCAACATGACCAAACTTTGCCTCCAGGTTCCCACACCCTCTATCCAAATGCAATGCCCTATGGATGAACTGGTCAGGGATATGTGCCTACTCTTTTCCGCCTCTCCCTCTCCTTCCATTTCTGGGCGGAAGCTCAGGCAAACATCCCTCCTACTGATTCTAGTAGCTTTCATTTGGGTTTATCAACCGTGGGTCACTACACTTTGAGAACTGTCAGCAGTTCTGCATCAAAAGCTACATCTCAATTCCAGTCTTCTCATACAGAAGCCTAGAGAAGTCCGACATCCAAATCCCGAGGATCTCATTCTAGTGATTTGGTTCCTGAAGTCATAGAGTTTGGATATCTTACCTTACCACCAGAATGTATGACCATTCTTAAAGAAGCAAGAGAGCCTACTACCAAAGCATGTTCTGCAGCTAAATGGAAATGATTTGGTATGTATTGTACGAATAACAATATTGATTCTCTAAATGCGTATACTCAAAATATAATTTGTTACCTTCTGCATTTACAGCGTGCTGATTTATCCTACACTTCCATTCATTTGCATCTTACAGCAATATCTGCATATTTGCAAAACAGACAACATCTATCTCTGTTCAAGGTTCCAATAATTAAAGCCTTAATTGAAGGGCCTTAAGAGAATACCACCACCCAGAGTACCTCCAGGACCAGCTTGGAATCTAACATTGTGCTTACACGGCTCATGGGTCCACCTTTTGAGCCATTACACAACTGTCCACTACAGTTTCTTCAATGGAAAGTCGCCTTCCTCATTGCAGTCACTTCATTAAGGAGAGTTGGTGAGCTACACGCCTTAACCTTAGAAGAACCCTTCTTTCAACTTCATAGAGACGGGGTTAGTTCTTTGCACCAATCCAAAGTTCCTTCCCAAAGTGGTTTCTGCTTGCCATATCAACCAATCCGTTGAGTTGCCCGTGTTCTTTCCTCAACTTGGTTCGGTAGCAGAACGAGCTCTTCATACTCTTGATGTCAGAAGAGGGCTATTGTATTACATCTAAAAACAAAAGATTTTCGCAAAACAACTGTTCGTTGCATTTGCTACACCTCACAAAGGCAATCCCATTTCTAAATCTGATATTACAAGATGAGTTGTTAAGTGCATTCAAACCTGCAACACTAAAGCTAAACAAACTTTATACCTCCTACAGCACATTCCAGTCGTAAAATAGGAACATCTAGGGCCTTTTTAGGTAACTTTCCTATAGCTGATGTTTGTAAAGCAGCAACATGGTACACACTTTTACCAAACATTACTCTGCGGCTGTGTTAGCACATCAACAAGCCAATGTAGGCCAAACAGTGCTAAAACACTTTTTTCAAACAGCTGCAGCATCCTCTGGTTAGCCACCACTTTAAGAGAATACTGCTATGTAGTCGATTCAAAGCATGTGTATCCACAGCACAAATGCCTCGAACGGATTATGCTACTTACCCAGTAAGCAGCTGTTCTTGGCATGTAAATCTGTTGATTAACATGTCCCCTCCCACCTCCCAGGGTACCTGTAGCTGTTGCAGTTTTGCATTATTTACATTACATACGCATGGACATCTCTGCTCTACACTTATTTACTCCATTCTCACCCTCTTGCGGGAAAACAATCTAACATTGGAGTTGATGCCCATGCCCGCTATCACCGAAAGAAGAAGTCAACTTACCTTTTGACTAGGAAAGACTTCTTCGAAGAAAAGCAACTTGCAAACATCCAAACCCAACACTAGATGGCAGCAGTATGCAAAGCATGTGAATCTACAGCTCTACATGCCAAGAACCGATGCTTACTGGGTAAGTAGCATAATCCTTGATGGTTATGGAAGACTCCAATTCGCCTGGATGTTGGGACATGCAATCACTAGCCCATCAAAGAATCCTCTATGAAGGAATAAAATGGTCTCCAAGTGGTCGATCGTGAGCTACTGGTAGCTCGACGACAACCTGTCTGTAGCTCCAGACCTGACTTTCACTTTAGTACCCTATCGTCGTCGTTTTTTTATATTTTAGGCTTTTCAGCTCGCTTAACTGTGTCTACCATCATAGGAACCTGCTGCTCCTGCTAGCTATCTTAGCCTATATGGGGCGGGGTGAAGTGGCTGATGTAGGCTCAACATGAGCAGTGTTAACTTGCCCACGGAGAACCACTATCCCTGCCTTCTGCTGCTGCATCGTGCTTTGACCCTGCCTGACTTGGAACCCAGAGCGGCTGCCTTGCAGGAATAATTGTCTCCGTATACCGCAGCTCAGGAGTGTGAGAAGTTGGCCTGGTATATGATGTTCACTATTCTAGTGAACACCTTGCACCAGTCCAAACAACCCTTATGGTGATGGTTGTAAGTCAACCTTATAGACTAGCTATCCTAGTGGTAGCGTGGACAGAACAGTCTTAGGCTAAAAGACTCTTGAGGGCGTGTAAAGCCAGCTGTTTTACCATATGTAACCCCTTGAATATCAAATGAAAGGACACCACACAGGATATATATAAAATATATATGTATTTATTACCACTGTGCCTCTCGAGGCCGGGTCACCCCCTTCACTCGCCTGCTGCCCTGCTAGCCAGCCTCCTTGCCCTGCCTGCCGCCTGCCTGCCGCCACCGCCGCCCCCCCAGCACCCCCGAGCGGCCCAGCCACAGCGGAGCCGGCCGCTCGCCCCTTTTCCCGCCGCTGGCCCCTGAGGCCCCGCCCACCACCGGCCCATTGGCCCGGACGCTCGCCCAGCCCAGCAGACCCGCCCTCCCGTCCCCCTTCTTATGACACCCCCTGAGCGACCGCGCGCAGCGGGAGCACCGATTGAGCGCCGAAGGTGCGCCAAAGGTAAGCCCGTCTGTGCCCGTCCGCGCCTGGACCGCGCCCAGCGCCAGGACCCCTGGCTCTCGCAGACCCCAGCCCACCCGCCGGACGTACGACGCCGCCACCCTCAACGCACTCAACGCCGGCCGAACCCCTGGATGCTACCGAGCCACCCCGAGACGCACCCACGGACCCTTCATCTGCCAGTCCTGCAAGTTCTCCTGCATCCGGACCTGCACTGCACCAGCGTCCACCAAGCAGAGCACCAGCAGCAACCACCTGAAGTGCATCCTGCTCAACACCCGCTCCGTCCACAGACACGCCGTCGAGCTCTGGAACCTGCTCGACACCACAGCCCCAGACGTCGCCTTCCTCACGGAAACCTGGATGAACGCCTCCTCAGCGCCCGACATCGCCATCGCCATCCCGGACGGCTACAAAATCATCCGGAGGGACCGCGTCAACCAGACAGGAGGAGGCATCGCCATCATCCACAGGAACACCATCCGCATCACGACCAACACCGATGACACCATCGCACCCGCCGAACACCTGCACTTCCAGATCCACGTAAACCCCAAGACCACCCTCAGAGGCACCCTCATCTACAGACCCCCGGGACCACGCACACAATTCAGCGAGGACATCGCCGACTTCATCAGCCCGCTCGCCCTCCCCTCAGCCGACTACATCCTCCTCGGGGACCTCAACTTCCACCTGGAGAACAACAACGACCGCAACACCACCACCCTGCTGGACAACCTCGCAAACCTGGGACTCAAGCAGCTGGTGACCACCCCCACCCACTACGCCGGACACACACTCGACCCGATCTTCTCTTCCAGCAAGGACATCGCCTTCAGCCACGCCACGGGACTCCCATGGACGGACCACAGCTGCGTCCACTTCAGCTTCAGAAGGACCACGCTCCACCATCACCAGCAACAGGCTCCCCGCAGAAGCTGGAACAAGATCACTGCAGACCAGCTCACCACGTCCTTGAGCAAGAACCCTCCCACCAGCACAACGAACCCCAGTCAAGCAGCCACCAACCTCACGAAATGGATCAGCGACTGCGCAGACGAACTCGCCCCGCTGAAGACCCCGCCGAGCCGACCCGGCAGCAAGAAAGCCCCATGGTTTAACGACGAACTCAAGAGCTCCAAGAAGAACTGCAGAGCACTCGAGAAAACCTGGCGCACAGACCCAACACCAGACAACATGACTGCCCTCAAGCTCGCCACCCGAAAACACCACCAGCTGATCCGCGCCACCAAGAAAACTGCATTCAAGGAACGACTGGACAACAACGCACACAACAGCAAGGAACTCTTCAACATCGTGAAAGAGCTCTCCAACCCCAACGCCGGAAACAACGACATCACCCCTTCTCAAGACCTCTGCAACTCCCTCGCCTCCTACTTCCACAACAAGATCGCGGACATACACAACAGCTTCAGCACTCAACCGACGCACGCCACGACCGAACCACCGCCCCCCACCACCACCCTCCGCGCCTGGACCCCGATCAGCACCGAAGACACCATCCGCACGATGAACTCCATCCACTCCGGATCTCCGACCGACCCCTGCCCTCACCACGTCTTCAACAAGGCCGACACTGTCATCGCACCCCACCTGCGGGACATCATCAACACCTCCTTCGACATCGCCACCTTCCCGGAGAGCTGGAAGCACGCCGAACTCAGCGCTCTACTCAAGAAACCATCAGCAGACCCTACCGACCTCAAGAATTACCGCCCCATCTCGCTGCTCCCGTTTCCGGCCAAAGTCATTGAGAAGACCGTCAACAAGCAACTGGCCGCCTTCCTCGAGACGAACGGCTCCCTCGACCTCCCGCAGTCTGGCTTCCGGGCCAACCACAGCACCGAGACCGCCCTGATCGCAGCCACAGACGACATCCGAGCCCTGCTCGACAACGGAGAAACAGCGGCCCTCATCCTCCTGGACCTCTCCGCGGCCTTCGACACTGTCTGACACCGCACCCTAGTACAGCGCCTCAGCAATGTCGGAATCCAGGAGAAGGCACTGGAGTGGATCACCTCCTTCCTCACCGGAAGGACACAGAGAGTCCGCCTCCCCCCGTTCAGATCGGAGGCCACCGAAGTCATCTGCGGCGTCCCTCAAGGCTCCTCGCTCAGCCCAACTCTCTTCAACGTCTACATGAGCCCCCTCGCAGCCATCGCACGCCAGCACAACCTGAACATCATCTCCTACGCCGACGACACCCAGCTGATCCTCTCCCTCACCAACGACCCCGCCACCGCCAGAGCCAACCTGCACGAAGGGATGACAGAAGTAGCCAAATGGATGTCGAACAGCCGCCTGAAACTGAACTCAGACAAGACGGAAGTCCTCATCCTGGGATCCTCACCCTCCGCCTGGGACGACTCCTGGTGGCCCCCCGCCCTGGGCAGCGCACCCAAACCAACTGACCACGCACGCAACCTGGGCTTCATCCTGGACTCCTCCCTCTCCATGACCAGACAAGTCAACGCCGTCTCCTCGTCGTGCTTCCACATCCTGCGAATGCTACGCAAGATCTTCCGATAGATCCCCACCGAGACCAGGAAGACGGTCACCCAGGCCCTCGTCACCAGCCGTCTGGACTACGGCAACTCCCTCTACGCCGGAACCACCGCCAAACTCCAGAAGAGACTCCAGCGGATCCAGAACACCTCAGCACGACTCATCCTGGACATCCCCCGCCGCAGCCACATCTCCGGACACCTGAGAGACCTGCACTGGCTCCCGGTCAACAGGAGAATCACCTTCCGGCTCCTCACCCACGCACACAAAGCCTTACACAACCAAGGACCAGGATACCTCAACAGCCGCCTCAACTTCTACGCTCCCACGCGCCAGCTTCGATCGACCAGCCACGCCCTCGCCGCCGTCCCCCGCATCCGAAGAGCCACCACAGGAGGAAGGTCCTTCTCCTACCTGGCCGCCAAGACTTGGAACTCCCTTCCGACCCACCTCCGCCTGACCCAGGACCACCTCGCCTTCAGGAAGCAGCTCAAGACCTGGCTATTCGAGCAGTAGCGGACCCCCCCCCAGCGCCTTGAGACCCTCCGGGTGAGTAGTGCGCTATACAAATGCTCTGATTGATTGATTGATTTATTTACTAACACACTCCTCTGAACTCTTTATGAGATCAGAGGCCAAAGCACATAACAAGATACTTAGTCAGAATACGTTAAGTTGCACAATTTACGGTTAGGCCCTAGGGGCGAAGCAAACCATATATTAAGAAAGTGGTATAAGTACCACGTCACGAGACAAGGAAAGGCCTAGGGCAGTGGTTCCCAAACTGTGCGCCGCGGCACCCCGGTGCGCCGTAATGGGGTGCCAGGGGCGGCGCGCACAGTCTAGGGTGACCAACCGTCCGTAAATTTCACGGACCGTCAGTACGCCTTTTGTCTGTAATTTTGGCCATCACAGGGAGCAGCGCTGCTCCCCTGTGAGAGGCCTCACCCCCGCTGATGGAGCCGCCTTGCACTCCTCGAGCACAAGAGCAGCCCCTCCCGCCCATTGTCATTCAGTATGCCGCTGATTGCCACACACAGAATGACAATGGGGCAGTCTGGGCTGTTAAAGCATGTGGCGGCCTTCTCCTGCCTCAGTGTACAGAAGGGCATTCTGTTAGATACAAAGTAAAACGCACAAGCTGCAACGTTAGAGAACACTTCATTTAAAGAAGCCTGTAAAACAAGTTAAAAAGAACAGGTTATCGTTCTTTTTCTGTCTCGTCATTTTAGAACTGAAGTATCTTCAATGTTATATTCAACAAAGCCATGGTTGCTGCTTTTTTATTTTAAGGAACTAGCAACCATTGACAAAGCCAATAGTCCTGGCTTGTTGTTGGTGTAATGATACTTGCTGTATTATATATCTGGATGCAATGTCAGAAATAACATAATACCAGTCGGGCACAACACTACGCTAAGAGCAGATTTTTAGCCTAGGTGTTTTAAACTACGCTCTTAATTACATCCAACACCCCTTTGAAGAGACCCCCCCCCCCAGTTTTTTTACACCACTCAAAGCCCTGGAAACAACACCATGTTACAGTCACCTCACATCCTGGCACTGTGCATCATGTGTGACTCATGACTTCATGACTTCTACGTTTTCAGTCTGCCTATGTGCAGGGGCATAGTGAACTCTCCCCCACCATACCCCTTGCTGTAGTTCATTCTTGATAGGCCTCTTCTGCCTGCAACTCTGCAGACAAAGGCTCAGCTCCTAATGTGGAAAGGAGGGTGAGTAAATAAGTGAAGGAATGTCTGAATGGCTGGATGGATTACTGAAAGGATGAATGAAAGGGGGAATGGATAGATAATGAAAGAAAGGATGGATGGATGAGTGAATGAGTAGAAGTATGGATGAGAGAAAAGGTAAATAGATGGATGTATGGGTGGAAGGGTGGATGGATAGGTAAAAGGGTGGATGGGTGTGTGAAAGGATGGATGGATGAGTGAAAGGGCAGCTGATGGGCGAGTAAATTGGTGGATGGGTGTGTGAAATGATGGATGGATGGATGAATGAAAGGGTAGATGATGGGCAAGTGAATGGGTGGATGGATGAATTAATAAGTGAAATGGTGAATGGATGGATGAGGGAAAGGGTGGATGTAAGGATTGATGAGTGAGTGAAAGGGGGTAGATGGACAAAAGGATGGATAGATGAGTGAAGTGAAAGATGAGATTAATAATCCAAGCATTCCAACCATTATAATACCTTCATTGCGTCCCAATTACTTTAAGGAAGACAACAGGAAGTACATACCCCCCACCCACCCACCGGTAAAAAAATGGTGGGAAGCCACGGCCAACTGTCGGTTAGGTCAAGGGAGCCACAGGTCAAAAAAGTTTGGGAACCACTGCCACTGGCCTAGGGAATCGCTGGGGCTACACTATCTGAACCTTAGTTTAGAAGTAGGAGGCCCACAGGCGGCGTGTGCAGTGTCTTTACACACACGAGCGAGTCAATGCAAAGTCAATGGGAACTTAGAAGTTAGAGTTAGAAGGATTTAGGACCCTTCCGGTTTAGCTAGGTGGAAACAACTAAAAACCTAGACACTTGGATAGTCAATACCCTTGGGAGCACCGAAGTACTGGCGTTACCTCACCCACGGACGGCGGGTGCATAGGTGTGAAGATGTGTCGGGTTTCGCCGTTGAATCCTATGGAGCCTTTGAAGAAAGATGCTGCAGGCGACCAGGAGGAAGATGTCCGGGTGGATCCAAGGGTGGATCGAAGATGAAGAGGACCTGAAAGCAGAGGGGACAGAGTCTGGGTCACTAGCCAGTGACCGGGTGGAACCAAGAAGGAACCAGACTACGTCGAGGAGCAATCAGGTGCTGTCTTGAAGCTTGTCTTGGCAGCCACGGGGACCAGGAGGCGTCGACGGCGACCAGGTGCTGGAGACGAGCTGTCCCACGAAGTTTCTCGCTGATGGAGGGGTTGACTTCCGGATTGAAGTCAACAAGCCTTGGCAAAGGCAACCCACGCAGGATACAACAAAGGTCTGAGGTGCTTCACCTTTGCAGGGAAGCTAGGGCCAGTCTGGAGCAACCAGACCAGCGAGGTGGTTCAAAAGGGTTGTCGTCACAGAGCCTACTAGCCAATTGGCCAGCAACCGGACAACGCGTCGAGCAGAACACAAGCAGAAGGGCTCCACGCAGAACTCGTGGAGGGTGGAGGGCTGATCTTTGGTGCAGGTGGAGCTCGGTTTCGGGGTTTCTCAATCCCCAGTGCACAGCTTCGAGGATGCCTCAGGAGCTGCACAGTTACCAAGCGGCAGGCTTTCCAAGATGTCCGGTCCCACGTGTCTCGTCACCTCCACGGATCTCAGCTATGCTGCAGTCGTGAAGAGAGGCCTCAGAGAGGTCTGGATGTCTGGGTCTTGTCAGGCTCTGTGCTCGGGTTCCGGCGGTAACGTCGACAAAGCAAGCCGTTGATTTGCTGGATTGTGCCTGGTTGCCCAGGGTGGTCACTCCTTGGCCACAAGGGAGATTCTTTATTTATTTTATTTATTTTTTACATTTGTAAGGCGCACAGATACCCACAAAGGGTTTCCCGGCGCCGAGACTGTGATACTGAGCTACACCTTTGAAGAGAGGAGGACGAACTGACAGTTATTTGTCAAAAAGCCAGGTCTTAATGCTTTTCCTGAAGCTGGAGACATTTTCTTCCTTATGGATATGGGGGGGAAGAGAATTCCAAAGGGTAGGCCCCAAATAAGAAAAGGATCTTCCTCCAATTCTCGCCAATTTGAACCTGGGCACTGCAAAGTTCGCTGCAGTTAAAGATCGCAGGCTGCGTTTAGGAAGGTAGGGACTAGCAAGATCTTGTAAATATTTGGGAGCAGTGCCGGCTTTAATTTTTAACATGTAGCTCAGGGCTTTGAACCTAACTCGGTTCTCCACCCTGAGCCAATGCAGGTCCCTGAGGTGCTTTGAGATCCTTGCTGTTCTGGGGATTTTGCACAGCAACCTAGCAGCGGAATTTTGGACGAGTTGGAGTCGTCTTAACACTGCTTGGTTTGAGCCCAGATAGAGGATGTTACCGTAGTCAAGCCGAGATGTAATAAGAGCATTGACTACGGTCTTCTGGGTGGCAGGAGGCAGCATCCATAAGATTTTACGCAACCATTTAAGGATGGTAAAACAGATGCCCGCCACTTTATTGGCCTGCTGCTTCATGGATAGTGAGTTGTCAATGGAGACCCCAAGATTTCTGACCTGGGTAGCTGGTGTAGGAAGAGTGCCCAAAGACGGTGGCCAGTGGAGGGCACTCCAGAGGTCCTTTTTCTTTCCTAGTAGGAGGATCTCCGTTTTCTCCCCATTAAGCTTCAGCTGGTTGTTTGACATCCAGCTGAAGATTTCCTGAAGACCTTGATTGAGCACAGATGGAGCTAGAGGGTCAGACTTTGAAAATGAAAAAATAATCTGTGAATCATCTGCGTAGGTCATTAAGGCAAGACCGGATCTCTCCACTAGATCGGCAAGTGGACGGAGATAAAGATTAAAAAACAGCGGACTCAAAATTGAGCCCTGTGGCACACCATGGGGGGAGTTAAATGTGTCAGAACAGGCCTGGGAGGAAGAAATCTGGAAGGTGCGATGGGACAGATATGACCTTATCCATTCCAGCGCTGCGCCACCGATACCATTTTCCCCCAGCCTGGCTAGCAGTCTGGAGTGAGAAATGGTATCGAAGGCCGCACTTAAGTCCAACAAGACAAGTGCGACAGTTTGGCCATCGTCTAAGAGTTCCCTGATCCTCTCTGTTACTCCAAGAAGGGCAGTTTCTGTAGAGTACCCTCTTCTTCAGTCTTCAGCTTCAGCAGAATGTCGAAGGTCCAGAGTTTCGTGTCAAGTTTCGGTTCAGGATTAATCTAAAGTCTCAGGACTCAGCTCCTGACTTTATACAACTAAAGGGGGCTGGATTACTTTCTAGGTCCCTCCTATGGGTGGGACCAGGAAGGGGGGTGGTTACACCCCCTTTCCTTTGTCCAGTTTCGTGCCAAAGCTGGGGCTGGAGTGCCCAAGCAACCGGTTTGAACCGGGGTATGCATGGAGCACCTAGGGTGCTCCAGGCAGTGTCTCAATCTATTCAGCCCTCCCTGCCCCAATACACAAAGTCCTGTCTGGGGTGGTGCTCGCACCTCTCCTGGCAGGAAACCTATTGTCCAAACCTCCGTGACAGGAAGGACTCCCAGCAGCAGGAGGTCAGACTTGTGTCGGTGGCAGCAGCGCCCATTTTGTGACGCTGGGGCTCTGGTTAACTTTAACCGGGATATTCAGCAACAACATGTCTTCTCCCTCTAGAAGGGTGGAATGTTACCCCTGTCGCCAGAATTGGCGAGGGAGTAGTATTCCAAAGCGGCCTTGCCCCAGCTGAGTGATCAGCCAGTTGTGTCTATTTGAGTGGCCAGCCAGGGGTGGCATAATACATGCTGCAGCCCCTGGTAGGCCTTGGATACACCTATGCCCTGAGTACCTAGGGTACACTTCTACAGGGGCTGACAAGGTGAACCAATTCCCAATTGTGTATGTACCTAGAGTACATGGTGTAAATTTAGAGAGAGTGCATCTGGGCTGTGGGTCTGATTAGCAGGCCCACAGCCACATCTAAGTCGAAAACCAGTAAAGCAAAGCAAAGCCGCGGTCTGGGCCTAGGTCGCGGAGGCGAGCTGTGGGAGACCCGCCCTGATCTGACGCCCTGTGGGTTCCAGGCCGGGCGAGTCCTTGGCAGACCCCGGCGCTTTGCCAGCGGCTGCTGATCCGCAGTTGAAGAGTGAGGAGCGGGTGTTGGAGAGCCTCGGTGATCTCTGGCGATCGTGGTGGAGGAGGCGGGGCGCCTTCCATACTGGGCTGTGCTCCTGTGGCGGAGCTTCGCCCCGGGCGTTGAGCGACCGGAGACTGCTTGACCGGCTGCCGGGGCCTCGGGAGACCTGCGTGGGACGGGGGTGAGCGTGGTGGCCGTGAGTACTGCTGCCCTGTCCCCTGATGGTGCCGTGCCTCCAGTGAACTGGACCCTGTGGCACTGGGCAGTCGGCCTGGCCTGCTTCCTTCGGTGTGGCCAACAAGAGTTGAGGCCTTGCCCCCCCCCCAGAGGCACAAACTGACTTCCCCCTGTTAGGAGTTCCTGGTGCCTTGATACTCCAGAGGGGGTCACGGAGTGCGGCGCCTTGGGGATGAGAATGCGTTGGCTCCCTTCCCCCACTCACCCGCCATTTTGACTCCTTGGTGGTGCTGTTCGTGCGTGTGGCGGGGAGCCCACTGGTTGGACTACGACTGCGTGCCATTCTTGAGGGGGTGCTTCCGGGGGCCCCTACGATCGATTGGGGGTGTGCCGACTGTCCCTATCCTTGTTGCCTGGGCGAGCGCCGGACTCTGACCGCCACTGCGATCCCGGCTTGAGGAGGAGGCGAGGACACGCTGCCCTGATTGCTGGGTCGCCTGGCCTGCCTCGGCAACCGCCTGCACTGCGCCTGCTGCCGGACGCTGCAGCGGCCTGTAAACTGCGTTACACCTGGCTCACGCGGTACAGTGCTTCTGTCCTCTCCCGTGGGAGCGCCTCTGGAGGCCTACAAATTCTTCTCCCGCCCAACTGGATTGTCAGCTATCCCGCCGCCTGGCCCGGTGAGTGCATCAGGGATCAATACTTGCCCATTTTTCTTTTCCTTGCAGTGGGGAGTGCCGGACTCCCGCCCTTGTGGGGGCACCTGCGTGGGGATTGCCTTGGGTCGTCTCGGCTGCTCCCCTGCCCGGATCGGACACCGCCGGGAGCCGTCTACTGTGCTGGCCTTTCGCCCGCTCATCCTTTCTTGGGACCGCCACTGAGCTCTACACCTAACTAGTGGGACCAAGCTGAAACTCTTTGGGACCCCTTGGGGGGGCACACGTCTCACCCCTCTAGATGGCGACCCGTAAGGATAGGTCCGCAAAATCCTCCCAACCCAACACCATTGTCCAGTATACCACTCCACGTCTGCCCTCGGAGAGGATCACGCGGCAGACGGGCCCAGAGGATGGGGGGGATGGCCCGCCTGAGCCTTCCAGGGCGGAGATCCTGAAGGCTATCCAGGGATCCCATTCTGCCTTGGAGAGGCAGATCGAAACTGTGTCCATAGATGTTAATCTACTCCGGACGGATCTCCGTAAAGTAGCGGACAAGGTCACTGATGCGGAGGGCAATATTGCCCAATTACAAACTGAGGTGGCTTCCTTGCAAAAATCTGTAGCGCACCTGACGTCCACCACCCGTGCACTGGAGAGAAGAGCTGAAGACGCGGAAGGCAGGGCCCGTCGAAGTAACATCAGGGTCCTGGGCGTGCCGGAACGCTTGGAGGCTGGTAACTCTGAGCGCTTTTTGGAGACCTGGATCCGTACCCAGTTGTGCCCGACCGGATTGTCCAGTGTCTTTGTCATTGAACGGGCACATAGGGCCCTTGTTTCCCCTCCGCGGCCGGGCGAGCCTCCTAGAGCCCTGATCGCAAAGATCCTGAACTATAGAGATCGTGACTGTATTCTAAGGGCCGCAAGGGAAATGGAGTCCCTCACAATTGAAAATAGCCGAGTTTCTGTCTATCCTGATTATACTCAGCAGGTGCAAGTGCAGCGGAAGTCCTACCTGGGAGTTAAGCAAAAACTCAGGGACATGAAGCTCCAATACATGCTCCTCTACCCAGCCAAACTCAAGGTGCTCTCCCAGGGCCGCGCCCACTTCTTCGAGTCCCCGGCGGAGGTGTGGGAGTGGCTCGAGATCCGGGGAGATGACCTACCACCTGGCGAGCGGGGCGGTCCCCGCGAGACCTGGGGGACCCGGCCCCAGCGACGCCGTCGAGGCAGAGGTCGTCGCCGGTCCCGATCTCGGGGTTCTGCTGAGCCTCGGGTGACTGTGGGGGAGGACGGAGCGCTGCGCATGAGAACATCGCCGACGGAGGTCGCCCCGGAGTCCCATGAGACGTTTGCCCCTGGTGAGGTCCTGGTCCCGGATACTTTGCAGGAAACCTTGCCGGATACGGACTCCACTGCTCCAGTGGTCCCGGAAACAGGCCTTTCTGGACCACAGCTTGAGTGAGCTCTGACCTAAGGTACTGTTTTGTTAATGCGTTGTTGTCCTCCGCTGTGGGGGCATCCCCTTCTGGGTCTTTGTCAGATCATTGCTGTCTTTCCTTGGTGTTGGGACCCATGGGTGTTCGACTGCAGAGGAGAGCTGCTGCCCCGTTCGCCAGGGTGTCACGCTGTGGGGCCCAAGAGTCTATGACGGATCATCGCCCAGCATAGAGACTGTACTCCATGGACATTCCCGGAGACTGTCCTGGAACATTGGGTCCTCGGGGAGCTGGGGGGAGGGTGGGTGGGTCTGGTTGGTTGTGTGTGAGTGTGGGTTTCGTGGGTTGTATGGGGTGGCTATGTATGTCCTGGCACTGGCAGGGGAAGGGCAGGGTAGCGCTTTTGGTTGTTGCTGTCCTTTTGCTCGTGGGTGAGGGTGGGGAAACTGTTTCTGGAGGGGTTCTGAGTTCCGTTGTTGTTTTTGACTGGCACCTGCTGAGGGGGGGCGGGGTGGCAAGTTTTGATGTTGCCCTACTTCTGCTCATGAATGGGGGGGGGGATTTCTTTAGAGTTCGTGTGGTTGGGGGAGCTCTGGGGTTGGGGGGGTATTGTTTTTGGCATCGAGTGTACCGTAATTCAGGCCCCTGGGAGGCTGCTTGCAGATGCTGGACTTGTTTGCCCGGATGGGCAAGCTCAATGCTTATGGGATACAAATTTTTAACTTGGAACGTGCGGGGCTTGGGCACTTGCACCAAGAGACATAGGGTATTGTCCTTTCTACGCCGTCATGGAGTCTCTGTGGTGTGCTTGCAGGAAACCCATCTGAATGAGGATGGTGCCCATAAGTTGGCGAAGAAGTGGAGGGGTCAAATGTTCCATTCCTCCTTCTCTACCTATGCTTGGGGGGTCCTGATCTGGGTGGCACCCGGGGTTCCCCTGGCGGTCCAGTATGCTGAGGCAGATATTGAGGGCAGATATGTACTCTTGCGGGTGAAGCTGGATGGGAGGGATTTCCTGCTGTTGAATTCTTATGCACCCAATGTAGATGACCCGAATTTCTTTTCCGGCTTACAGGAGCTTGTAGTCTCTGATTTAGATGCCCCCCTTCTCTGGTTTGGAGACTTTAACTGTGTGCTGGATCCGCTGCTAGACAGGCATCCTCCACGTGCAGGCACAAAACCACGGATGACGACTCGTCTCCGGGAGGTGATGGATAACCTGGGTGCTGTAGATCTGTGGCGACTGGGTAATCCGGGACTGAAATTGTACACCTGTTATACCCCCACACACAACACTCATAGTAGGCTTGATAGAGTCCTTGCTGCCAATGTCGATGCTTCCCTTGTTTTCTCGGTCACCCATCAGGCCCGGTTTTTGTCCGATCATTTGCCCGTAACGTGCGTAATGCAGTGGGCGGACCGATCCTCCCGTCCGCGGACCTGGAGAATGCCGGGGGATCTCCTGCAGGACCCGGTGGGACGGGAACATGTGGAGACGACCCTACGTACCTATCTGGATCTGAATTGGGGAGTTGGCGACATCTCTTATGCGACCAATTGGTACGCCCTTAAGGCGGTTGTGCGGGGCGCGTGTATGGGCCTGACCTATGGGGTCTGGAGACAGCTGCTCCGTGAGCTCAAGAGCGCCGAGGAGCGCCTCTGCCGGTGTCAAGCCTTATCGGATCCGGACGGGTCGGACCTAGACTCCGAAAGGACGGCCCGTGAGGGCGTACACAATATTCTTATCCGGCTGGATAAATTTACCCTCGGCCGCTATCGCCAGCGGCTCCACCGTGAGGGGGACAAATCGGGCCGGCTATTGGCCTGGATCCTCCGTAGGGAATCGGCGCCCGCACGGATTGTGACATTGAGGGACCCTGCTGGGGACCTGGTGCACTCAGAGGTGGACCTCCTTGCGGTCCTTCGCACACATCTACAGACGGTGTATACCGCGGACCCCCTAGTGACGGAGGCATCGTATCAGCCATACCTTCGTGGTTTGACCCTCCAGACTCTCTCGAAGGAAGATGCGGAGGACCTAGACGCTGCGGTGAGGCTCCAGGAGGTCAAAATGGCATTGGCCGCCCTACCGACGGCTAAGACGCCCGGTGGAGACGGTTTTCCGCCGGAGTTTTATCAGGCATTTGCAGATACCCTCGCTCCCTGTCTCTTTCAGATTTATCATGACGCTCTGGAACGTGGCACACTCCACCATGCAACAAGGTGAGGTTTGCATGATTCTGAAGCCGGGTGGGGATGACTGTGATCCCGCGGCCTACCTGCCTATCACTCTCATTAACACTGATGCAAAAATTCTCACTAAGATCTTGGCCACGCGGCTGGCACCACACATGACGCACTTAGTTCACCAAGATCAGTGCGGCTTTATCCCGGGCCGCAACACCGCCATGAACCTTCGGCGATTAAACCACGTTCTCCATGAGGTGCGTGGTAGAGAGGATCCCCAGGTCCTGGTGTCGATAGATCTGGCTAAAGCCTTTGATACTGTCAGCTGGGGGTACCTTTTGGAGGTGCTTCAGGTGGCTGGAGTGGGACCCCTCTTCTGCGCCTGGATCCGACTCCTATACAGTGCGCCTACGGTCAGGGTCAGACCCGATCCGAGGAGTGACAGCTGGGCAGGGGCCCCCTGTCGCCGCTCCTATTTGCATTGGCGATTGAGCCCCTGGCGGTGTCGCTCCGTGCGGAGATGGCCCCCTGGGGGATTCAAGTGCGGGATACAGTGCACTTGATCTCGTTATACGCCGACGACGCGCTGTTCTACCTGTCCTCCCCCCGGGAATCACTGCCGCTCCTGTTGCACCACTTGGATCGTTTTGGTGAAGCCTCTGGACTGCGCCTTAATCCTGCGAAGTCTTTGATCTTCCCCCTGGCGGGATGCGGTGAGGACCCAAGAGTGGGATTCCCGTACCTGGGACTTAGATGGGAAATGGAGGCCTTCCGCTACCTGGGGATCCAGGTGCCCGTGTCCGATGAGCAATTGCTGGCTCGGAACGCCGAACGGCTGCTCAGTTCCCTACAACAGTCCGTGTCCTTCTGGAACACGCTCCCACTCTCTCTCATGGGACGGTTGGCCGTCTCGAAGATGGTTATGCTGCCTAGAGTGCTGTATACCTTGCAGAATGCCCTGTGCCCTCTCCCTCCTCGAATATTCAACAAACTCAATACGCTGCTCACCTCCTTGCTTTGGGCGGGCAGACGCAGCAGAGTTGCATTGCGTACGATGGTTAGACGTTGGGAGGAAGGAGGCCTGGAGGCCCCGAGGTTTGACCTGTATTATTATGCGGCCCAACTGCCTCCGGCTGCGCGCTGGTTTGCGGGTGCAGACAACTGGGAGTTGCGACTCCTGGCTGGTAGAGCAGATGAGCGGTCCCTACAGGGGGCCTTGATGCGGGGTAGGGGAGCGGATGACTCCCTGCCATATATTGTTCGACACACGGTTGGACTTTGGCAGCGAGTGGTGGAGAGGATATTAAGGCGGGCCCCATTTCATAGGGAGCTACCGGTGTGGATATTAGCGCCGGTGACGTTGATGGAAGACCACATGTCGTTCCGGGAATGGCGTGAAGGCGGCTGTGATACTTTAGCGGATCTGTATCCCGATGATTCCTTTGTGACCCTGGAAAGGGCTACGGAGGCCTTTGGTCTCACTGGGGGACAGTTTCTCCATTATAGGGCCCTGCAGGACATGGCGAGGGCGACCTGGCCGCAATATCCGGAGGCACCCCCGGTGTCCCAAACTCTGAATGTCCTGTTGTCGTGCGGCAGGGGACGGCGTTTGATAACGCTGTTCTATACGGCTATGAGATGCGACTCGGTGCCCCCGATATCTCCGGCCTGGGCTGCATGGGAGGCGGATCTAGGGGTCGCTTTGGACCCGGGACAACGCAAACGCATAGGGATACTTACTAGGAAGGTGTCGTGTAACACACACTTCAAACTGATTCATTTCAACTTTGTCCATCGCACTTACATAACCCCAGTTGCTTTACACCGCATTGCCGCGGATAAATTGGATACCTGCTCTAGATGTAGTACGGTCAGAGACGGATTTCTTCACTTGGCTTGGGAGTGTCCGCTGGTCGGAGACTTCTGGAGGGCGGTGGTGGTCCATATTAGGAAGGTCACGAGCCTGCCTATTGACCTAACCCCACTTCACTGCTTGTTGGCCCTAGTCCCTAAACCCAAGAAGAGGAACCTCTCATGTAAAATGTTGCAGCTGCTCTTGGTGCTGGCTAGGAGACGGGTGGCTATCACCTGGATGGGACAGAGGGCACCAGACATCTCATTGTGGCTCCGGGACGTGGGGGAATGGACATTGGCAGAGGAGACTCACATGCAGCATACACGTAGGGATGAGCGTCTGCAAGAGAATCTGCTCGCACGGAGAATGATGTGCGCTGAGGGGTTCGCTGATAGCGATTCTGATGCAACCAGTGCTGATTTGTTCTCATCTGTGGAATCGGGGCCCGAAGATGGGGTGGTGGGAGGTGGCGAGGGAGAGTAGGTGTCGGGGTAAGGCCCTAATGTCTATGCACAAGGTTCCACAATGTCAGTTTTGTATATTTGCTTTGATTCCCAGGAATGTAACTATTGTAACTACTGCTATATCTGCACCTGCTAGGGCTATACTGGGGCTGGGAACTGTGTACACTTGTATTTTTCTTCTACTTATGCCAATTTTGGGGGGGATTGTGTTGCTCAATTTGCTGAGAAACAAATAAAGTTTAAAATAAAATAAATAAATAAATAAAATAAATGTGCTAAAGAACTTGGCAGAAGCCAATCTATCAATGAGCTCATCCGCCCTGGGGATGGGATGGGCATCTGTCCTCGTGACAGCATTGAGACCTCTGTAGTCCACACAAAACCTCATCTCACTCCTACCATCTTGGGTGTGAGGGTTTGGCATCAGGACTACTGGACTGGCCCAAGGGCTCTCTGAGGGCTCAACAACTCCCAGCTCCAACATCTTTTGGACCTCTGTCCTAATGCAGTCCCTGACATGGTCAGGTTGCCTGTAGATTTTACTCTTGACAGGCAGACTGTCACCAGTGTCCACCTCATGGGTGCACCAGCTTGTCTGACTTGGGGTCAGGGAAAACAGATGTCTGAAGGACTGAAGAACTTGTCTGCAGTCCTGTTGCTGATGTTCAGAGAGGCTGTCAGCAAAGACTACACCATCTACTGAACCATCATCAGTGTTCTGAGTAAGCAGGTCTGGGATAGGGTCACTCTCTTCCTCCTGCCCCTCATCTGTAGCCATGAGCAAGCCCATGTCTGCCCTGTCGACAAATGCTTTTAGTCTGTTGACATGAAGCACCCTGTGGGGGCTTCTGGGAGTCCCAAGGTCCACCAAGTAGGTGACTTCTCCCTTCTGTTCAACTATTGTGTGGGGTCCAGACCATTTGTCCTGGAGTGCTGCTGGGGCCACTGGCTCCAACACCCACATTTTCTGTCCTGGCTGGTACACAGTCAGCACAGCCTTTTGGTCATGGCAAGCTTTCTGAAGTTCTTGGTTAGCCTCAAGGTATTTAGAAGCCTTCTCCATATACTTAGCCATCCTGGAGCGGAGACCAAGTACATAGTCCACTATGTCCTGCTTAGGCTTTTTGGGAGGTAACTCCCATCCTTCCTTCACAAGACATAGGGGTCTTCTTACAGGATGCCCAAACAAAAGCTCAAAAGGGCTGTAGCCAACCCCCTTTTGTGGGACCTCTCTGTAAGCAAACAGAAGGCAGGGTAAAAGGATGTCCCATCTTCGCCTCAGCTTTTCTGGTAACCCTTTTATAATCCCTTTGAGGGTCTTGTTGAATCTCTCCACAAGCCCATTGCACTGTGAGTGATAGGGGGGGTGAACTTATAGTTGACACCACACTCCTTCCACATTGCAGTTAGATATCCTGACATGAAGTGTGCACCTCTGTCAGAGACAACCTCCTTTGGAAACCCCACTCTGGAGAAAACTCCAAGTAGGGCCCTTGCCACAATAGGAGCTGTTGTGGTCCTCAGGGGAATAGCTTCTGGATACCTGGTGGCATGATCCACTACCACCAGTATAAATCTGTGCCCAGATGCTGTTTGGGGGTCCATTGCTCCTACAATGTCTATCCCCACTCTCTCAAAGGGTACCCCCACCACAGGTAGTGGTATGCGGGGGGCCTTTGTTGTGCCACCTGATTTGCCACTGGCTTTGCAGGTAACACAGGAGCGACAAAACTCCTTGGTATCTTCTGACATGTGGAGCCAGTGAAAGTGAGGGACAAGCCTGTCCCAAGTCTTGTTCTGGCCCAGGTGTCCTGCTAAGGGAATATCATGGGCCAAAGTAAGAAGGAAGCTCCTAAATTGCAAAGGTATAACCAACCTCCTGGAAGCACCAGGGTTGGGGTCTCTAGCCTCTGAATAAAGGAGCCCATCATCCCAATACACTTTATGGGTACCTTGAGCATTCCCAGCAGCCTCAGCAGCAGCCTGCTGTCTGAGGGGTTCAAGAGAGGAACAGTCTAACTGTGCCTGCCTCAGATCTGCCCTTGAAGGTCCCCCTGTCCCAAGAAACTCAACCTGATCAGGCTCAAGCTCTTCTAGGACAGTTCACTCTTGGATCTCAGAATCATCCTCCTGGGAGGGCTGATCCTCAACCTGAGGCAGGGGGGAAGACACTGCCTTAACCCTCTTGCTCTTTCTCTTGGGTGGTGTCTGGTCTATTGTTCCAAGATCCAGCACCTGTTCAGGTAAGCACTTTTTGGCCTGTGACCTGGTCACAGCAAGGACATGTGCTGATATTCCCAGCATTTCTGCATGGGTCCTATACTCCACCTCAGACCAGACTGAGGTTTCAAAATCATTACCTAACAGACACTCTACAGGAAGGTCTGAATTCACAACAACTCTTTTGAGGCCAGTTACCCCTCCCCAGGATAAGTTAACAACTGCCATACTATGGGAGGTAGTGGCATTGCTAGCGTTGGTCACTAGGTAGGTCTCACCTAGTATGATCTGGTCAGGGTCCACAAAGTTAGGTGTCACCATGGTGACACTGGCACATGTGTCCCTGTAGGCCTGAGCCATCTTATCATTAATAAAAGGCGTCCGCCTGTACTTGCTCAGATTACTGGAGCTTACAGTAGAGGACATTGTTATGTCCCCATCACAGACAAGAACAGCTTGAGTTGGTACTCTGACTAGGCCAGAGTCCACCTCAGTTCCCAGGGTCAACCCAACTACACCCTTTTGCTGGGAACCACCACTAACCGCTGGACTAGGGGGAACAGTTGCCTTAGGGGCAATGGTGGTTGGTGCTGTGCCCTTCTTGGTGCACTCACTAAACCAGTGAGAGACTGATTTACAGTATCCACACTAGGGCGTCTTTGGGCCTTCTTGTTTCTGTTTGTTCTTTTTGGAGCCACACTCCCCCTGTGCCTTTTGGGGGCCTGGTGAAGACTTCTGGTCTTTTTATTTCTGCTCATTACCCTTCTGGTCTGCTTTTTTCTGATCACCCCCCTGGTTCTGGTTTTTCTGCTTAATCCTGGTTCTGACCCATTTGTCTGCCTTCTTTCCCAATTCTTGGGGAGAGGTCAGATCAGAGTCAATCAGGTACTGATGCAATAACTGGTTTTGACAGTTGTTAAGGATTTGCTCTCTCATGATCAAATTATACAACCCTGTATAGTCCTTAACTTGACTTCCCAATAACCAGCCTTCCAGAGCCTTAGTGGCACAATCAACACAATCAGTCCAGTCCTGAGTGTGTCTTCTGGGTATCCCTGAACAACAACCTATATTGTTCAGTGGTTAGGACAAACCCATCAATCAGAGCACTCTTCATGACAGAGTAGTTGTTAGCATCCCCATCACTAACTGTGAGGAGCTTATCTCTACCTTTTTCTGAAAAGGAGAGCCATAAGATTGCTGCCCACTGACTTTGGGGTACCTGCTGTACTTTGCAGGCCCTCTCCAAAGCAGTTATCCATTTGTGGATGTCATCCCCTTCTTTGTAGGGTGGCACAATCTTGCTTAGGTTTCTATTCTCATAGGACCTATCTTTATCCTTAGGGATATTGCTGCCACCAGTGGGTTCTAACCCACTCTCTCTGTGCTCTCTAGCACGAGCAAGCTTCTCTTTGGCCAAGGCAACTTCAAGTTCTTGCCTCTCAATCCTCAGTGCAGCCTCTCTCATTTTGGCCTCATGTTCCCTTCTCTGAGGGGAGGTCATCCCTTTCTGAGCAGGGCCATGAGAGCCATGTGAAGCATGAGATTGGAGAGATTCCCTGGAGTGGGATCTCCCTCTCCTCTGCCTCTGGTTAAGCCCACTTGGGGGTCTGTATGGGGGCTGCCCATACTGACTCCCATGTATGCTTAGGTTAGCCTGGCTAAGTCTTCTGACTGGGACCTGGCTGTTTGTCTTGTTGTAGACGAATCTAGGACTCTAGTTAAATATTCCCGATGTATGCCCTTATGTGGTTGTATCAATCATATCCTTATATAGGCATAAGAATCATACCCATATTAAAACATAGCCAATGCAGTCCAAATACGGCAAGGCTACTCCCATAGACTCCCAGAAAGCACAACGTGTTCTTAAACCAACCAAGCCTCCAGCAGCCCGGGAATTCCCCCTGCTTCTGTACTGATTTGTCCTAGAACTCCCGGAATCCTGAAAGAACTGCGAGTTCTTAGTGACCTCTTATGTCCAACCTTACGTCAAACTCGGCACCTTCCAGGTATAAATATACCAGCATCTGCCCTAGCAAAACACACGGTGGTTTGGAGCAGATCGACTATCTACTTGCCCGACGCCATGCTGTAGCAAGTGCCGAAGGAAGCCGACCCTCCCGTTGACGCACTGAGAGAGACGCTGTCTTTTCTCCTGCCGAGAAATCCAGCTCCAGTGTTTCCCTGTCACCCTTGCGGGTTGCTGGGAGATCGAGTCCTGAGAGAGAGATACAAGATCTCCTTCATTCTATAACCAAGGTATGGAGCTGATTAGACCTTTAGAGAATTCTTGATTCAGATTCTTGGCAGAAACTATCTTAACTCAAACTACATCTCACTTACTACTTCCCATGTACTAGGCTTAGGTTAGGTACACCGGGGTAGGCGTAGCTTAGAAGCACCAGTTGAGTACGTTTAGTCCTTATTTTATCATTATATGTATTCTATCCATTTTAAACACCGTATGGCTTAGAAACCATACCATGCTTTTACAGTATTACTATATAATACTCCTTTTACTGTACGCACTTTACTTTATGATAAGTATCGCGATTGTAGCAATTCACTTCTCCTGCATGAGAAAGAAGACTGTTCAATAAATAACCTCTTTTATTGAAAACGCCCGTCTCTCTGTTTCTCTGCACATCTGGTGAAACTAAGCATGCACGATTGACTGAGTAAAATAGCTATCTATTGTTTCCGCGACTCTGGAGGTATACTCCTCTTTCTGGAGGGAGCAAAGTTGTCATGTTTATGCGGTTGTCAGAAACTAATCCCTTCTTGTGAATTCGAGGAAGTTTCTAGTGACCTCTGAGCTAGCTGGCATTCATAATTAAGTCTAACATATTCAATAGAGACCTAGTCGACCTAAGTCCTACGTCTAAACTATCGTTTATGTTATTCCAATGCGCAGAGCCTATTGGGAATATAGGGACTACACTACATGGCGCCCAACGTTTGGTAAGGCGATAATTTAACGCTAAATACTAGAGTAACTCAGTCGTGCTTTTCACACAGACCCCTTTTCCTGTAAAAACTCCAATAGGCGTCTGGAGTGGGTAAAAGGTTAATATCCGCCAAAACTAAGTAGGAGGAGAATCCTATGAATTAGTTTTTTGGTTTAGTCAACGTTGAAGGATACAGTGTTCCAAAATATTGTGCACCTAATCTTTGTTTCCTTGAAACTTGCTCTCCAAACTTTAAGTCAACAAAAATGACGGAAAGTGAAGACGAAAGAGAAAGGGTGAGAGAGGCTTTGGCAGCTCAACTGTTGTTAAACGACACAGCTCTCCAACAAAATGACCCGGATGCTATAATAATCCCGGTCAATGTAAGAAAAAGTGTAACTTACAAACTTATAAATAATGGAGTATCATCAAGAGGTGGTACAGTCATATTTGTGGTAGAGGCACATGAAGATCGGCAGACAGAGGTATTCTATTCATGGATAACTTTTCCAGCAGCAAATGCTGTGACACACAATTTCCACTACTACAAAGCACAGGAACCTCCAGCGGAATACGTTCCTTTCGAGGACGTTGAAATTCCATTCACTTACCAAGAGCATCAGCTCTGGTTTAATGGCGCCCTAAAACATCAAAATCACATGTCCAGGCTCGGTCCACTAGGTAGACCAGGAGCCACATGGCCGGTTCTAGCCAGCTATACACCACATCCTGACATTGAAGAAATGTCAAACAGAGAACTTTTAGTTCAGCTAAAACAATTAATTAAAATACATAGACAATTGGTCCAATATGTCATGCGGACTTTAACAGTCCAACCAGCAATACAAATTCCACAGCACACCCCTCACCAGGGGAACACAAATAAAATTACACCACAGACTATACAATCAGTCATTGGCAAATTACCCGCAAAACGGGAACATATTCCGTTCTGGGTAGCTCAAAAAATTACTCAAATAGAGGCAGTATTTCCTGATAGTACACCTCATGAAAAACACAGAATTCTGACAATCTGTCTACCAATGGGGATCGCACCACATCTGGAGGACTGTGACACTTGGGGAACAGTCTTTGCTTCAATATACACAAAAACACATGGGGTTCGGTCTATGGCGGTTATACCAGACGTACTAAGACAGATTCAAAATGAATACAGTCCGGAGCCTGCTTTAAATCTAGGTATGAAATTACTGAAAGACTTTAAGCAAGTCTCGGCTATATTACTAGCCAACATAAAAGGAGAAGCAGCATCTGTGGCGATCCGCCAAAAATTAAAAGAAACAGAAATAACAGACCAACCTTTTGAACTTGCCAGAATAATTTAAAAGTGCTATGAAGAATTAGGTAGAGATAGTTTGGGTGGGAAACCACTAAAACCACAACTAACTGAAAATCCTGAAAAAACCTTTATTAAGAATAATCTCATTACTGCAAAAAAGAAGTGGAGGGTAATAAACAAACCACTCCCAGAGAAAAACAGTTTCAGTCCAGAGGAAGGTCTCCCCAACGGAGAAATAGATCTCCAGGATGGGGGGGGACAGGTCTCCACAACGGGAGCCCTCTGAAAAAAGATACAACCTTAGAAATGGGGATAATTTAAGAAAACCTGACAGATATCAAGATAATGATAGATGTCCCTCTCAATCTTTTCAGACTTCCTCACAGAAATCGGAAAGAAGTGGACGGTCAGAACATAAAGAAGAGCGCGTCAAGTCCAAAGACAAGGAACCTGCTCATCAAAGTAAAAAATTACAATTTCCCAAAAAGAAGGTAGCTAGTATTAAAATAAAACATGCCGAGGATTCTGAGGACACAACTCAAGAACGGAGAATGGGCCCAGACAATGCTAGACAGCGCAGCAGAAGTGACCATAGCTTGCAAGATCCTGATGAATCTTCTGGAGACAGTGGACACGAATGAATACATTCAGGTGGAAACTGCAAACACCAGAGTTAGTGTACCCCATAAATTATATGAAATAACACTACGTATAGAAGGGGATAAAACTAGGAAAATAAGCGGTCTCTTTTGGGAGAATCTATCTAAAGGCTATGATATCCTTCTAGCAGAGAAAGACTGCCCCCCAGAGTTTGTCAGGGAGTGCCCACATGGCGAAGAAATGATTATAACGAACAAAAACAATTGGTTAGGACCAGAGGGAATTTTTAAGACCAAGCTCCGATAGGTTCCCTACATAAATTGAAGTACACAAAAAAATATATCAGAGGGTCTAATGAGAGAACTAAAGTGTACGCACAATGTAACCTGACAGGAAAACCTAGATGTCCCTATCATGTGTGTATCTATCTAGGGTCATCCCTTCAACAAATCCACATAGTGGTCAGGCAAGGATGCCCATCAGTCACCACACGGAACCGCCCTTCATCATTTGGGATTCCTTCAAGACCACTATCCGGAGTGCCACTTAACTTTCACGATCGGGGGTCCAGATGTTTGAAAAAGAACCCTCCGCCGGTCAGATAGGTCTTACTGTGGTCTTGCTACTCAATTATGAGGATATTGGCACACATAAACAATGGGGGACTGATGTCGCAGTGCACAAAAGTGTGAAAGAAATAAGAAAAAAGGTGTTCATAAAATTGGATGAGTGGGTACTGACAATTTTATTTGGATGCTACCCACTCTTCCAATGTTAAAAAGTAGTCAGTGACAGTCACTATAATATGGACTGCCCAGATATTTTATAGGGTCAACATGTTTCAGCAATTAGTGACACGTTTGTCATTGCTTTCTTCAGGACCGTATTTACTGATAGCTACTGCGATAATAGTGAAAACAAACTGTGCTCAAAATCAAAAAAACAGATACAGAGATCACCTGAGTTCACTAGGTGTTCGCATCATTTTCTTCACTCTTCTAAGTCATGTGAATATACTAGGAAAAGAGTGAAACCATGAAGGTCAGGAGAAGGTACCCTTCAGGAAAACACAGCGTACACAATTTAGTTCATGACTCTATACACAAAAGTATATATCCATTCTAGTGTTCGGTATCAATATCATGTACACCAGTAGCACTATATAAATAGGTGCATATGTCTCAACATTGGATCAAATTTAACGAATACCAACATAGCAATCAAAAAACCATCTTACCATGCTTGTAAGAGGTGTAGACCTCACCCCACCTGGCCACGGCTCAGGGAAAAGGGGAAGCACCACCCTAATGAAAGAAGGAAATAATCTGCCCTATGGACAGTTCCTTAGGGTTCAGAGGAATTGTTCAAATGCTACGGCGTTCAAAACACACTCTCTGGCTCTTAAAGAGTGAAGAAAATGATGCGAACACCTAGTGAACTCAGGTGATCTCTGTATCTGTTTTTTTTAATTTTGAGCACAGTTTTGTTTTCACTATTATCGCAGTAGCTATCAGTAAATACGGTCCTGAAGAAAGCAATGACAAACGTGGCCCTCTGGCATAGGGCACCCAGGTAGAGGGGTGACTGAAGTATGCCAGGGCAGTGGGTTCTGTGGGATGGCACACAGGGATATGTGCCATGTCGACTCTTGCTTTGGTTCTGTACTTAGGCACTCAGCCTGCAAAGGCAGTGTGTGGGTGCCAGGGTACAGGGTCTCTGAGGGTGGCACAATAAGTGCTGCAGCCCTCAGAGGTCTTCTCTGGTCACCATGCCCTGGGTACCTAGGGTACCATTTACTAGGGGCTGACAGGTGGCCAGAGATGCCAATTGGGTGTTTTGTTTCAGCATAGCTTTTCTTTGTAGGGAAGGAACACAGGCCCTGGGTACCTGGTTGGCAGGGACCCAGGGCACACTCAGTCAAAGTACATCAGCAGTTCAGAAAAAAGTGTGGGCATACCAAGGCAAGAAAGATGGCACTTTCTCACAAAACCTATACATTTGTGTAGACTAGACACCCAGGGGAATCTAGGATGGTGTGACTTGACTGGCTCTCACCAGGTTCTGTACCCACAATCCCTTGCAAACCTAACAAATTATAAAAAAAAAAATCACATTTTCCTCACATTTCTGTGGTGGAAAGTTCTGGAATCTGCGTGGATCCACTTAATTCCACCTACCCTGCGTTCCCCAAAGTCTTCCGAGAAAAAGGTACCTCACTTGTGTGGGTAGGTCTAGTGCCCGCGACAGGAAACGGCGCAAAACGCAACTTGGACACACCACATTTTCACAGTGAAAAATGACCCTATTTTTGCAATGTGCCTAGCTGTAGTTTTTGAACCCTAGCTCTACCGGCACCTAGGGAAACCTAGCAAACCTATACATTTTTGAAAACTAGACACCCGGGAATCCAGGATGGGGTGACTGGACTAGCTCTCTCCAGGTGCTGTTACCCAGAATCCCTTGCAAACCTAAAAAATTGTTTTAGAAAATCACATTTTCCTCACATTTCTGTGGTGGAAAGTTCTGGAATCTGCGCGGATCCACAAAATTCCACCCACCCCTGGTTCCCCAAGGTCTTCCAAGTAAAATGGTACCTCACTTGTGTGGGTAGGCTTAGTGCCCGCAACAGGAAACGGGCCAAAACGCAACGTGGACACACCACATTTTCACAGTGAAAAATGACCCTATTTTTGCAAAGAGCCTAGCTGTAGTTTTTGAACCCTAGCTCTGCTGGCACCTAGGGAAACCTAGCAAACCTATACATTTGCTAAAACTCGGGGATCCACGCAAACCATACCTCGCCTGACTCCCCGTGTGCCTAGTTTCCAGAAATGTATGGCCGCCGAGCCCCGGGCCAAAAACTCATGGGACCCTCCTTGCAAATCCAAGCTGGGTTGTGATAGGTCATTTTGATGTCTCCTCAATATGTTTTAGGCCCTTGCCTGTCGTGGGTACTTGGCCCACCCACACTAGTGAGGTATCCTTTTTATCGGGAGGCCTGGGGGAACGCTGGGTGGTAGGAAATTTGTAGATCCACATAGATTCCGGAACTTTCCCAGACAGAAATTTGAGAAAAATTTGATTTTTTTAGCTACATTTGAGGTTTGCTGGGGATTCTGGATAGGAAAACGTTGGGGGACCCACGCAAGCCATATCTCGCGGGACTCCCTCGCTGGACTCCCCAGGGTGTCTAGTTTTCAGAAATGTGTGGGTTTGGTTGGTTTCCCTAGATGGCTGCCGAGCCCGGGGCCAAAAACCCAGGTCACCCACCTTCCAAAACCAGGTTGTTTTGTGATAGGTCATTTTGATGTCTCCTCAATAGGTTTTGGGCCCATGCCTGTCGTGGGTACTTGACCCACCCACGCGAGTAAGGTATCGTTTTTATCGGGAGACCTGGGGGAACGCTGGGTGGTAGGAAATTAGTGGATCCACGTAGATTCCAGAACTTTGGCTGACAGGAATTTGAAAAAAATTTGATTTTCTCAGCTAAATTGGAAGTTTGCAGGGGATTCTGGGTAGGAAAACGTTGGGGGACCCACGCAAGCCATACCTCGCTGAACTACCCTGGGTGTCTAGTTTTCAGAAATGTGTGGGTTTGGTAGTTTCTCAAGATGGCCGCCGAGTCCCGGACAAAAATCCAGGTGACCCCCCCCTTGCAAAACCAGGTTGTTTTGTGATAGGTTATTTTGATGTCTCCTCAATACGTTTTGGGCCCTTGCCTGTCGTGGGTACTTGACACACCCACGCGAGTGAGGTATCATTTGTAGGACTCGCCTAGCGACGCAGCGCATGCGCTGCTTGCCTTGTCGAGCCCTATTGTCATTGGTTTCTTTGCCGAAAGGGGACAGGATATGTGCACGTGTAGAAAGGACAGCAGTCGTGCACGCGTATGGCGTCGCCAGCAGAACTCGGAGGACAGGAGATGTGCTCGCAGCACGTTAACACGCGTCCTCCTTGCTTGCTCGCTCGCATACCGCGGCGTTAGCATAACTCAGAGGACATGAGATGTGCACGCGTCTTGTGATACGTCCTGCTCGCTCGCTCCCTGCCGCTCCCTGTGTTTCTCTCTGACCACCCTTCTATCTCTCATCATCCTCATATATCTTTTTTTTTTTAAAACAAATTGTATTTGGTGCTTCAAATGTAATCTCGTAATCGGTTACAACTTTGCTGATGCCATAATTTTGGGATGTCGTGCATACTTAATGAGGATAGCAGTATACAAGAATGGGGCGTTCACCGCACGCTCAGTATTTGGTCCGTCTTCCAGTAACAAAACAACTTGCACTGTATTGGAAGTGGTGATTGGGAAGGGTGTGCAGTGGGCTGTCCCATTGGCATCTAGCGGGTTTGACCTCGGCTGTAGCCAGGTTTGGTCGAAATATGGGAGTTGGGTGGGTCTGGCGTTGCAGTCTGTGGGGCCGGTCTTGGCATAGGGGCATCTTGCAATGGAGAGTCACAGGCGGGCATTCTGGGTCAGAGGGCTAAAACGTGGGGGTGCAGATAGTGGTAACTATCAGTGAGACCCAGTGCCGCCCTACGGTTTGGGAAGCGCTGATTCGCTGTAAGAAACGGATGCGAGCTAGGGAGGCAGAGTCCGGCCACTGCGTCCAGAGGAGCGGCATCGACTGAGACCCCACCGGACGATGCCAGGCTGCCGGTGGCTACGGTATTCCGACCGCGCTGGGGGTACTAGAAAAGACCGATTTTAGCGTGCTCATGCTGTCTTTAGCGCAGAGCTTTTGCAAAAGTGATCCTGTACAACAAGAGCCACAGAATCTGGCTTCTGGTGTGTCCCTCTCCCTTGATCCGTTGTTACAACGCACGGCATGGCTTTAACCCCTGGTGCTCCCGTTTTGGGAGATGGTGGCCGGCCGCACCTCGGAAGTATATGGCATCAATCTGTGGAGAGATTTTTTTTCTGGTTCGCTTCTAACAACAACTTGTGATTTGTACCATGTAGGAGCACTTGTGTAACTGTTTCACTGCTTCCTGACGCTCGTTGCAGGACCAAACGTTTGTCGTTACATTTGTGGCAATTTCTGTTTACTAGTTTGATTCAATGCTAAAAGAAAATAATTTTTGTCCAAGCTGAAGTGTCATGCCATTTCCTAAATCGAATTGGCTGGGGACGTTAAACACTAGTTTCGATGGAATTTTATGGATATCGTACTTAATCGATATGACTGGCTGCAATAAAAAACTGGCAAGATTTAAACGGGGACAAAACAATTAGTGAGGGTGACCGTATGGAGAATGCTGTGGTATCCGCACCTCTGCTTTGGTTGCTCACAGCGAAGTCACCGCCGTTCTACGTCGCTTATGACTATTGGTGACCACATGACGTCAAGTCACCAGACACAACTTTTCCAGTGCTGGAATATGATTTAATAATTTCAAAAAGTGTATTAAGGGTGTTATAGTCTTAGTGCCTTTTAATTAAGACAAGTGCACTAACACGCCTACACAGCAATATTCTATTTCATCCTGTCTTGAATGGCTTTTATTTCAGCACACTACCGTAGTGCGGAAGCTACTTCCGGAAGTGATTATATCAGTAAATATTTCGCTAGAACTCTTCATAGTACTTGCATGTAAAACATACAAAGACACAAAAATTGACTTTCAATTTTCACTGAAATGCTTCTGTGATGTGCCCTCGTTTCACCTGTCCTCATTTTGGCGTAAACTGGGGTATGTATCTGAATTGGGTTCCTTATATTTCCAGGAATTCAATCAATCAACCAATTTCAAACTTTATTCAGAAGCTTTTTAGCAACCATAAAAGTAAGTCACAGTACAAAGACACATTGAAAAAGTTCAGAATATATCAAGTGCAAAAACGCAATCTGTAATCAGAGCATTGACGTACGGGCTGGTATGGCAGTCTTTAAACAAGCATTTGCAATGCAATAGGTCTCGAATTTATGCGAGTTTGAGCTATTGACATTGAAAATAACAATGCCTGTTATTTTTGTTTTCCTTTTAAAAACCTAAATAAAAGGCATTGTTATTTACAATGCTAATAGCTTAAACTTGCGTAACTGCGAGACCTATTGCATTGCAAATGCTTGTTATCGGGTGACCTGGGCGAATGCTGGGTGGTAGGAAATTTGAAATTTGTGGATCCACCTAGATTCCAGAACTTTCCCAGACAGAAATTTGAGAAAAAAGTGATTTTTCTCTGCTAAATTTGAGGTTTGCAGGGGATTGTGGGTAGGAAAACATTGGGGGACCCATGCAAGCCATACCTCGCTGGACTTCCCCGGGTGTCTAGTTTTTAGAAATGTGTGGGTTTGGTAGGTTTCCCTAGATGGATGGCTGCGGACCCCGGGACCAAAAACGCAGGTGCCCCCTATGTATCCGAAATCACTTGGTTTTGCAAGGGAGGGTCAACTGGGTTTTTTTGGCCCCGGGTAGAAAGACTGTGGCTATTTTTTGAAGGGGTGGGGGCATTGGTATGCCCATTCTGGGCATCCCCACGCTTATAAAAAGCCAGCGTAATCGCTGGCGCCTAGTGCACATACTGCCCCCCCCTGGGAGGGCAGATCGGGGGGGTAGAAAGACTGGAATTTTTCAGGGGGGGTGCGGGTATTGTCATGCCCATTTTGGGCAGCCCTCACCCTAACACGAATAAAAACAAAAATCCCTGGTTTCGAGTGGGCTTTCTGCCCCCCCAACTGGAATATTTGCGGGTGGGTGGTGGGGTTATTGGCATGCCTGTTTTGGGAGGCCCCCACCCCTGATTCAAATTAGCTAAAAAAAATCCCTGCCATCTAGTTCACTTTTTGCCCCCCCCCCCCACACAGGCAGATTTGCGGCAGAAAGGCAGTAATTTTGGTGGGGGGGCATTGGCATGCCTGTTTTGGGCAGCCCTCCCCCTAATTAAAATTTCCCCCACGGGCCCCATCTGCTCCCCAGGTGGGGCAGAAAGGCTGATCTAGTGGCAGGGGAGGGGGCATTGGAATGCCTGTTTTGGGCAACCCCCACTCTAAAAACAAGTTGCCAAAATAAAATCCCTGCCGTTTAGTGGGCTTTCTGCCCCATCCGGAGGGGCACAAAGATTGAAAGAGTAGGGGCACAAAGATTGAATTTGCCCAAATTGTTTTGCGGGGAGCAAAGGCCCTTGCCCAAGGGGCCGCTCCCCCCTCCCTGGTGTCTAGTGGGTGGATTCCTGCTTGGAGATTGTCCTCTCCCGTCTTTCTACGTGCCCAGGGGGCTGAGATAGCCGTCTGAGCACGTAGGAACCGAAACTGAAATGAGCCTTTAGGCTCATTTCAGTTTTCGTTTCTGTGAAATGACGTCAGTTTGACGTGCGCGCTGATCGTCATTTCACAGAAACGGGGGGGCCTCGGGAGCTGGGGAAGCTCTTCCCCAACTCCCGAGGCTTTGGAGGTGTAAATGAAACCCCTCTGCTGCCTGCACCAGAGGGATTTCATGGTCAAAGGCGTCGGATGCGCGGGAGCCGTCCGACGCACAGTAGCACTTGTGCGTCGTACGGCTCCCGGGCGTCCGACGCATAGAAGGGGTTAAACAGGAGTTTATTCACGTTTCGTTCACGTCTCATTTCAACAGGTCGCTTACATGCTGATTGGATGGACTGTTGGTTTTCTGATCCCCATTGATTAATGGGATTTGTCGTTTTTCATAATGTTAAATATGGCTTCTGTTGAATAAAATGAAGAAAGTAAAAGCGTAAGCTAGGCTTTCCTGTTTTCTGGAAAATCCTGGTGGGGTTTTTTCAGTGTTTTCAAGTGATTACAATACCTTAAAAAAACTGTTGTTATCAGTAGTTACATATTTCCGCGCCACTAAAAACAACAGAAAAAGTGTTTTTCCGGTGTTTATGGAATGTTTTGCTTTTATTATTGCTTGCTTTCTGCACTGATAGAACATGGTATACAGACAGTATTGTATAGTGTATATGAGGTCCAAATAGATTTTTGCAAATTAAACTTATTGTAGTACACCTTACAATACTTCTTCTGTGAGTCTTTGGTCATGTGCGCTTGCTCTTTCCTTCCCATGTAAACTTCTGTGAAAAGGCCCTTTCCACATTGCCACTTGAGACGGGCAACACCAAAACAGCCAGTACACAATTTGTTAACTCTGGCCACTGACACAGCTTTCAATGCCAATACTTGTGCACTTGATTGCATTTTTCAGGGCAGGTTCTGCAACATTTGCATTGAGCTGGGCACTTATGCCCTCTGAGTTATTGAAGCGGTCAAAAATGAAGCAGCACTTTTGAAACTACGTAAGAAATTCCCCTTTACTGAAGGGATCTAGAACTTGTACAGAGTACCACAGTGATATTTTATTGACTTCAAATGCCATTGGTGGTGAAGGGACATTTTATGCATCATTGCAAGCCATTTCTCATACATTGTAAAATAAACGTTCCTGAATTGCTCTTTAACATTGCTTTGCTTGCCAAGTGGCAAGCACTCTAACATTGAACATGTTGCAGTGCCAAAGTCAGTAAAGGTGTCGCCCAACCTACTCTCAAGGAGATGTTTCACATCTACACCAATTATGCTGAACACTTGGCAGAAACAGGTTCTTTCAGACTCTAGTTTTTTTTATTATATCCACTACAGCCGTTATGTTTTCCTGTAAAAATCTTATAATGCAGTAGAGTGTACTTTTTCACATCACTATCAATATGCGACCAAAGATCCTCACATTTCTTGCGTTCATCACTCAGCAAAAATTCTTTAAACGGTTGTTATATGGATAATATAGCATTCATAGCCCCTTGGACTGAGAACCATCAGCTGAGGGACACAGTTGGGATGACTCTTTCTTTGATATCACACAAAGCACAAAATAATAAATATTTACGTTTTAGTTCCTGTGCATAAAAAAACTGTGCACCAGAATGGACTAAAAAGTCAATAGCATCCCTCATTAACTCTGCTGATTGTGTAAAGATGCTTTCAGCATACCATCTAACAAGTGGCAAGGATCTCCTAAAGGGAATCACTTCAGCTCAGGTATCAATGTTGACAGGTCATCACACAACTTTTTCATATATCTAACTGAATCACTGCAAATACAAACAATATCACTCCAATCTTTGTTGAACTTGGAAAGAACCTTTTTTTGCAGAGCATTCTAAGTGACACTGCATTCCATGTTTTCCAAAAGTCTGGTCCCATGTTTTCAACACTATCCCAGATGCTTGGTGATAGCGCTCTTTATACATATATTGGTCACTGTACCTTGCATTGAATGTTTAAAGCCTGAGGTGTTGGTAATTCATCTACTATCAATACTGACCCACTAGAAACTGTGGGCTGATGTATTAAGGGTTTTTACCCATTCTCTGTGGGAAAATGTTTTGACACATATTAGGAAAGATTCTTATGAAACCAGCCATTTTACCGATCAGTGAAAGAATCAAACGCTGGCAAAATATCAAATACGATTTTGATCTTTCCTGATTCTCTACAGTTTATAAAATAATTAAACCAGACCTAAAACATGCTTCTAAACCCTGCATCTTTAGACCAAAGACCACAAAACTAAAAAAAGCAAAAGGAAGAAGAAACAATGTTTTAGTGGCATCCCTAAACAACAAAACTCAAGCAGAATAATGTTAGCCCAGTCTTTCTTACTGCTAGCTTGTATAACAAAGTTACATTGTTTTGGCCCCTACAGGAAGAAAAAAAATGACTCTTTCACTCTCTTTTTCCTTTCTTTGAATGGCATTTAGTTTGTGGTTGCGCAGGTGTTTTTTCAGTGTTTATATGTTTTCGCTGGTGAAGGCTATTTCTCTTTCAGTGGGGTTTTATCAGTTATTATAGGTATAGACCTAAAACCCCACAGCCTAAGCGTAACCCATGCCTCCGGTGCCGACATAGAATAACAAATATATGCCTAAAACAAGCCAGACCTATTGGCTTTGTGGGTGCTTTGTTAGCAGTTTGAGATCAATGAGTAACCACCGTGATTTTGTTTTAAATAATGAAAATTGGTTATTACAAATGGTACATATGTGTGCACTGGAGAGAGGCCTAGAATTGGATGAGTATGTTGTCTGAACGCTGTTATGACCACATGACTCATACTGCCTTTAGCCGTAGCTCCAGAGCTCTCATTCATGCCCTATTATAAACACCCTCCCGTAACCAGAACTCACTCAGACACTTAAATGCTCTCAGCTCACATGTACTATGCAGAAACTGGAAAACCTAGTAACTGAGCCTTTTAGAGCTGAGAATTCTTGGCTTTGTCAATACTCAATCAATCAATCTGGGTTTTGTGAAGGGCGCTACTCAACCGTCGGGGTCTCAAGGTTCGGGGGGTGAGAGCAGCTAATTTGGAGTCATTCGTAGAGCCAGGTCTTGAGGTCCTTTCTGAACTGGTGCAGTCAGGCTTCGTCGGAGGCGAAGGGGGAGTTTGTTCAAGGTCTTGGAGGCGAGGTCCGAGAAGAATCTTCCACCTGCTCCGGTCCTGTAGACACAAGGGGCGGTGGCTAAGGCGAGGTCGACTGATCGAAGGTTTCTCTTGGCGGTTTGGAAGGAGATTCGGTTGTTAAGGTATTGAGCAGTTTGAAGGTTATTCGTCTTTCAATGGGGAGCCAGTGGAGGTCGCGGAGGTGTTCAGTGATGTGGTTGTGTCGTGGAATATCAAGGATAAGTCTGGCTGCAGCATTCTGGATGGTCTGTAGTTTGCAGAGGAGTTTTTTTGTTGATTCCGGCGTAGAGGGTTTTGCCGTAGTCCAGTCTGATGAGTGTGTGGGTGACAGTTTTCCTGGAGTCGGGGGGGATCCACTTTAACGTCTTGCGAAGTACTTAGCCAAGTTAATTCTAATTACAGTACTGAACTGCACAAAAGCAAAGAGTTTGCAAATGTTTACAAATTCAAAGTCTTTACTTTGGTAAAATATTTAATGTACATACAGTAACATATTGCTAAAACCATTAGCAAAGCCAGTAGGTCCCAAAGATGAGACCTTTTGCCTTTCCCAATGCTTGTTTTTAAATGCATCCTTTCTTTCAAACAGGCCAGGCCTTTCTCCTTGCCCCTTCTGCTGTGGTACAACTTCACACCCCTGGAGTCTTGACTGCACCAGCAGTCCTTGCCACTGCTGCGGGCGGCGCAGAGGTTCCCAGCCACGGTTTGAATGTGCTAGCACCTACAGGCAATGCTGCAACAACTGGCAAAGCGCCAACAGTTCCGCCCATCATGCAAACTGCAGTGCGGAATGCCTGCACTGATGTAAGTTTACCCAATTGTATGCTTTGTTCCCAGGTTTTCAAATCCCTGCACAATCTTATAAATGATCACTTTGGTCCAGTATTTCTCTTTAATGTAAAACTGTATATAGCCCTTCAAAGTGTTCTGCAGATATGATTTTGGCATTTATAAATGTGAGTTTGCTTTTTACTTTGCACCTGAGAGCAGACTTACTGTGCTACAGTGTATTGGTGACTGTTATATTTGTTATGCGACAATTTTGTTTTGCTAGACAGATTGTCATATTGATTTTTAAGCAAAAAAGTACTCGTTTTCTGTTGTGAGCCTCCAAACTTCTCCAATATGTTAACACCAATCAAAGGTAAGTTCCAGCGGCAACAGTACTCCAGGTGAGAGAACATGCAATCAAGCACGTATTGGCAAAGCCAATAGGGCCTTGCCTTTGCTACTATGGATTCAGACATGTTGACTTTGCATTTTGTTTTTCCCAATTTGCTTCTGTGCACACATGCATGGCAACCATCTTGTAATGGTGTTACATAAACACAAACGTAATTCTATTACTTGAGGACTGTATTATGTGGACACACATGGACTTTCGTCATTTTGCCCATTTTGGAATAGATTTGTTTTTCCAATGCTTGCAAAGAAATTTAACAGTGATAGGCAAAGTCAAGAGTTGAAGTCTGAGAGCTGGAGGTAGAGATAAACACATCAGAATGGTGACAAGGTTGTCACACAGGACTTCTTAAATCCCCATGTAACTTTCTTCCAAAAAATGCTTCTTGGGTGCTCTGCTCACATGTTTTACCACTGTAGATCCTGGCTGCCTTTGCTGTTTCTGGTCACCAGTAACTGTAGTACACATATGATCGAAAAGGCTTCTAACTCCACCAAGGAACTTTCAGGTGGTCACCAAGCTCACCTCCACCCCCGAGAACAATGTGACAACTCATAGACAACAGTTCTGCGACACCCTAGCCTTTACCTTTAAAGAAATCTTCAATACATTTGATAACTCTGATCATTTTTTAAAATTTTTTTTTATTTTGGAGATTTATAGAGCGCATGGCTGCCCGGAGGCGTCCCAGGGCTATCTGAAATCCACTATGAGCTCCAGAGGTGGGGTCAGGAGGGGAGAAGACGAAGTCAGGGGAACAGCCATGTCTTCAAGGATTTGCGGAATGACAGGAAATTAGGTTGGGCCCGAAGGTCCAGTGGAAGAATGTTCCACATCTTGGACGCCTGAAATGAGAACTGCCGGCCTCCAAAGCGTGTTTTCTTAATCTTGGGTATTTTGGTCAGATGGGCGTTGGTTGAGCGTAGAGTTCTGTTAGTCGTATAGGGAGTCACAAGATTTTTCAGGACCGGCGGAGCTTTTCCATGCAGGATTTTGTGGGTTAGGCACATGGCCTTGAAATGCACCCTTTGCTCCACCGGGAGCCAATGGAGTTCTTTGAGTGCAGGTTTGGCCGAACACCATTTTTTTGTGCCTGTAAGAATTCGGGCGGCCGCATTTTGCACCACCTGTAACCTAGCTATGACTTTTTTTGGGGAACCAAGATATAAGGCGTTGCCATAGTCAAGTCTAGACTGTACAAGACCCTGAATGAGCAGTTTCCTCGACTGGAAAGGGAGGAGTGGGAGGATCTTACGGATGGTGCGGAGCAAGCCAAAGCATGTACCTGCGGTTTTCTTAGCCTGCGTATTGAGGGTAAGTTTGTCATCCAGCCAGATCCCCAGGCTTTTGATATCAGTTTTAGGGGTTGGTGGTGGGCCCATACTGGGAGGCCATAGAGACTCTGAGCGAAAGTGGGCCTGGTTGCCCAATACCATTAGCTCAGTTTTGTCCCCGTTGAGCTTTAAGTGGGAGTCGCTCATCCAGCTGACTATATTCTCCAGGCAGGAGTATAGATCGATGGTGGGAGATTCGGACTGGCTAAGGGAAACGACCAGCTGTGTGTCGTCCGCGTAGGTCAGGAGTTTAATGCCATAGGGGACGACAATTTGTTCAAGAGGTGCCATGTATACGTTGAAGAGTGTAGGGCTCAATGAAGAGCCCTGAGGCACTCCGCAACGTATCGGGGTTTCCCTAGAAATGCAGTCTCCCTCCGCCACCTGAAAGGAGCGGTTGTGGAGAAAGGATTTTAGCCATTCGAGGGCCATCCCCGTGATGGCGAGGTTTTCCAGGCGTTGGGCCAGAATGCTATGGTTAACGGTGTCGAATGCTGCACTGAGGTCCAGGAGGATCACTGCCACTGATCCTCCTGCATCGATGATTTTCCTAGTTTCTTCGACGACCGCTACCATCGCCGTTTCTGTTCCTTGGCCAGGGCGGAAACCGGTTTGAGAGGTTTTTAGCAGCTCATTGGACTCCAAGTGTTGAGAAAGCTGGGAGTTGATGTATTTTTCCGCCAGTTTGCTAATGCCTGGAAGAAGTGATATCGGTCTAAAGTTAGCCAAGTTATCCGGGTCGAGGTTAGGTTTTTTTATAAGTGCCTTCACCACCGCTTTTTTCCAGCTTATGGGCACAGTTCCGGATTCAAAAGAGGCATTAAGTAGGTTGGTCATGAGTGGTAGGATGCTCGGGGCAGCCTGCTTCAGATGTCTCACCGGGGCTGGGTCATGAGGTGATCCACTTTTAAGGGCTTCTAGTAGAGAACCAAGGGTTTCCGCGTTGATAGGATGGAACTTGCTTAGTTCATTGTCTCTGTTCTGGTGTTGGGAGGAGGAACGGAGGGAGGGGTCTATCGGGGAAAGAGGCGGAAGTTGTTTAACCCCTTCAGTGCTAATGACAAGGGTAACTCGTCATGGAGTTTCCATTGATTTCAATGGAAATTACATTGAGGGGCCAGAGGGGCCTTAGCAGCCAAGTGGTTAAGTATTGTTTGTATTTTTGAGTCGAAGAAGTTGGCTAACTCATTACAGTATTCAGGTGATGGATCGCGCGTAGCTGGAGGGGTGGGGGGTTTTAGAAGTTTTTTCATGGTTAGAAACGTCTCCCTTGATGAATTTGTTGCGTTACTGATTTTTTCACTATAAAAGGAGATTTGTGCGTTTTTAAGAGCTTTTTTATAATTCAGAATCATCAGTCTATAGTTGTTTAGGTCGAGCTGACGTTAGCATTCATGCGAAGCATGAATGCTGTCAGCTCGACAACTAATGTGATCCGTTTTTAGGAGAGTGGACACCAAAGTGTTACGAGCGTTTTCAGTGCCGGATTTCACCTCGGGAGCGCGCAGCATTGTCTGCAGTGGCAGTGTCAGTTTCGCTTTTTTATTACTTTTGTTTTTCCCGAGGCTGGCTGAGGCTGGCTTGGAATGAACAGGCTTGCCCCCGCGCATGCGCAGAGTAACTCACAGCCCTTGCTTTTACAGACGCAGGCAGGCAGCCCCCACCCCTCTGCATGCACGCACGCACGCACACGCAGGCGAGCGCATGCACACGCAGGCACACACATACAGGCACACAGACACTCGCTCACACACACACACCCCCTCCCCCACAGTCACACGCACGCACACATACATACAAAGCCCGCCCGCCCGCACATGCTTTCCCCGCGCCCCCCCCTTCCCCGCGCCCCCCGCCTCCCCCTTCCCCGCGCCCCCCGCCTCCCCCTTCCCCGCTCAGCAACGCACTCACCGGCTTCCTTCGTGCGGCGTCTCTCCTCAGCTGCAGGGCCCGGCAGCAGGACTCTTCTTACCTCCTTCTGCACCGGGGCGCAGGGTAGGCTCCTGCCTGCTCCGGTGCTCCAAACACGGCGGCTCCGTCCAATCGCGGCTCTTCCGTGGGAGGCGGGGTAGGCTCCCGCCCTCCTACTTCCTGTTTCCTGTTGACGCGCCGGCCTGCCTGACTTCCTGGTCGCAGGCCGGCAGAGTGACGGCAGTGATTTGCGGTATGTATTTAGTTAGTTATTTATGCATTTTTATATAGCGCGGACTTTACCCGAAGGCGCTATTTATTTATTTATTTTTTTGGGACGCTACCTTTTTATTTAGTTTTAAACATTGATGGCTGAATTTTATGGCACTGTACTTCTGAAGTCCCCTCGAGTTTGGTTACAATACTTTCTATCCAAGCCGATAGCGTAAGGCGTTTGGATATGTACTGATCCTGGACCCCATATCTGAACCGAGTCATCACATAATTCATAAACCGATCGAGCACTCGAAATCAAGACACGGCCCTTTTTTACACCCTTTTTAGTTGAAGTCATTTACTTTGTCCATTACCTCATAAACCGGCTTTAATAATGTTACCGCTCTTTAGGGGCTAACATGCAGAAACCCTGCAGCCTTTCGGGGGGATCCTATTCAGCCCAAGCTCATTACATATCTGCGAGGCATGCTTTATACTCAAGAGCCTCGGGGCCTCTTCGCATTCTGCAGGGGGGGCATCATTTTGCGCTCCGCCACAGCAGGCTGCCTCTCTGTGCCCGTTCTGCATTGGCGAAGGCTTGTACCCCAGCTCTCAGGCAATTCACGGGTGCTCGGACAACGGCTTTTTAACTAATTTAAATGATAAGGTTTGCGGCTATCACTTGTTTGTTTAATATTACGGGCATGTGGGTTGTGTGATGCTGCATAAACAGATGCGTTTGGAGTTTATTTACCGATCCGCTATGGAGGGGCTTTTCTTTAATCTGTTGGTGGCTGTTTTTTTTTTTTTATTTATATTGCGTCTTCATGTACACATGATGTTTGACTTTTTTGAGCAATTCGTTACGTTGGGCTTTTGTATAATTTGATACTAGCTGTTATTTTATTTATATTGCGTCTCCCGATGGTTGTGTGATGCTGCATAAACAGATGCGTTTGGAGTTTATTTACCGATCCGCTATGGAGGGGCTTTTCTTTAATCTGTTGGTGGCTGTTTTTTTTTTTTTTAATTTATATTGCGTCTTCATGTACACATGATGTTTGACTTTTTTGAGCAATTCGTTACGTTGGGCTTTTGTATAATTTGATACTAGCTGTTATTTTATTTATATTGCGTCTCCCGATGCTGTGTTTGCCTGCCCCGCCAGCTCTCCAAGGTTGCTATTTGTTTCTTTCCCATCTGCGTACATCACTTGCGGGATACAGGTAAATCTGCATTCTAGAGTTGCCTTTATTGTTTTGAGGCCGGGCGCAGGGGCTGCTCCGATGTTATCAAGGCTGCTATCCCACTGCTAAGGCGGTGCTGCACTCACTGCCTTGTTTATATTTGTTTTAGTTCCGTGATGCTCCGATCTTTGCCCCTTCCGAGTGGAGCTTCCGAGTGGAGCTTCCGAGTGGAGCTTCCGAGTGGAGCTTCCGAGTGGAGCTTCAGAGTGGAGCTTCCGAGTGGAGCTTCAGAGTGCAGAGTGGAG